>NC_064632.1:596941456-599617289 GCF_023864275.1 Schistocerca cancellata
CCAACATTTCTACGGAGTCCAAACAGCTGGATATAAATAGTGTTTAATGAAGAAATCGAAAAGTTTTTAACACTAAACGAAAAATGATACGGTACAACCAGCTTCTACAATGACTTTCGAATTATGCCACTGGGCGATGGAATTTTCATTTGAAAACGGTTTGAAAAAGAATGTTATTCATGAATCAACGAAGAGATGTAGGTCGGGAAATACTCGGGAGGCCGCCAAACCAGGCAAATGTATCTGAGAACATGTGCAAGTGGTAGGCGGCACCACATCTGCACTGAGGATGTGATGGAGGTGGAATGAACACGTAGATAAGTGGATAGATGACATACAAGTAAAGGAATACAGGAGGACTATATTACAGAAAGGGGGCTGTATATAGAAAGACAAGAGGAAGTAAGAGAAGACGAGATGGGAGGTATGATATTGCGAGAAGAATTTGATGCAGCAGTCGAAGACCGAAGCGAACAGAAAGTCTGTGGAGTTGACTATACTCCCCCAGAATTATTGCGATATTTGGAAGGGACAGGCATGACAAAACTATGCCACTCTGAGCGCGTGGGGTTGATCTGTTATTCTGTTATTCCGCGCAACGGAATAATCTGAGATGTACCCTTTACCCTGTGGCTCCTGCAAGATGCGATTTCACCCCCACACTACTACAGAAGTCAGACAGACACTCCTAACTTTCTAAAGAGAAATGCCTGAAAAACTTTCAGCAATAAATATCTTCTGGAGTCGTCCGCTGTAAGGAAATGACACAAAAATTCACAAAATTTCTTACGTAACTAGTGGGATACTTGGGTACTGGAGTAGTGCTAGTTAATGTAAGAAAAACATGAAACTAACGAAAGTTATTATTTATTTTGCAAAATTCTGAGAAATCACAATGACACTTTTAGTTATGAATTGAACATGTTGTATCCTGGTTCTTTTTGGAATATGAAGTTACCTCTCAAGGATAGGATTCGCTAATGAAATTTCTATACAAAGTTTAAGATGCTTGTTGCCTTGGCAGAATGGCTGAGAGGCGCACCTACTCAACTTGAATAATTATCCTTTAGAATGTTGCTAGGTACGGTCGAGGCTGTCGCGTGTGAAATGCAGTGAAGTGTACTGTTGTGGAGGAAATATGCGGCTCGTAATAGCTGTAGCACACAATACCGTAAGCTGCGATGACTGCTGTCTGCGCCGCTCGCTGCTGACAAATAAGATAACTCTTGTTCTATCTGGATTGACCTTCGCCAATCAAACTCTCTCTACGCCTTGATGAAGTCAAGGATTCCTATTCGCCCTTAGTCTAACTATTGGCGTGGTACACTGGTCAGATAACCAGTCCACCGCAATGCCACTCAAAATTCGGTCACAGGCGTTTAACTATAACTCTGTCCGTTCACACTGCACAATAAGTGTGGCGGCCAACACAGTGAACAATGCTTAATCGCAAGGACTCAATATAGAGTCGCCCATTGATTCGCTCTTGACAGAGGTGCTCTCCCAGTGAAGTACTGAGGAGAGACTTGTTCCTCGTTCTTTCGAGTACACGTACGAGCGCGCACGCTCTCGTTATGTGTTCTCACTCCAAGAGCGACCACAGAACGGCGACTCTCCACGCCAGACGTGAAGGGGTATATCTTTCGGTCTCTCCCATTATTCCTTCAGGCCAAGGCGCCAGAAATATCGTCTGCCAATCAGCATTGCTCTTCTAAAACGGGAGAATGACGTTTCGTTTAAGGCGACAAATCGGGAAACCTGTAGCTTTGGCGTTTGCTGTCTCCCTGTGAAAATCTCTGAAACTGCGTGCTATGTGGAAAGAATGCGTAGGCTGGCCGCTCCCACACGATGTAGCGGAATTTGCTTTTAAGCCGAACACGGGGTCGTTCCCCCTTTTCACTCGGGCCCACGCTGTCCTCTACACGGGCAGTCACCGGCCGACATGGGCTGGGTCATCCTCTGAAGGGCCTGGCGTCCCGTTGTGCGGCCTCTCTCCCGAACTAATAGCCTCTGTGACCGACGTGTCTGGAATGTATGTGTGCACGCCAGCCTCGAGTATTTCAACCACAGTGCGCTCACTTGTCAATTGCATATCGTTTACATGAATTAATACGACATTGACTTCATCTTATCGAGTTTGGGTTCGAATGAAGCGTCTTGATGTGCGGAACATGATTGTGAGGTTGGAATATGTAAGCAATAAAGGTCAGGAGACCACAACGTCTTACACCACATAATGTGCAAGGGATGTGAGACAGGTGAAATACCGCCAGATTTCAAGAAGATGTAATAATTTCAGTTCCAAAGAAAGTTGTTACTGTCATTTTAATAAAGCATTTGTCTAACATTCTGACACGAATTACTTACAGAAGAACGAGAAAAAGGGTAGAAGCTGAATCTGGGGGGGGGGGGGGGATCAGTTTAGGTACAGGAGGAATGTAGCAATGGACGAGGCAATATTGTCTCCTATGACCTATCCTTGAAGATAGGTTGTAGAAAGTCTAGCCTACATATATTATAACATTTGCACACATCAAAAACATTTTGACAACGTTGACCGATCTTCACTTTTTGAAATTTTGACGGCATCAAGAACAAATTACAGGAGAAGGAATTAAAATTCGGGGAGAAGAAGCAAATACTTTGAGGTTTGCCGATGACATTCTAATAGTGTCAGAAACGGCAAAGGGTTCGGAAGAGCAATTGAGCAAAATGGATAGTGCCTTGAAACAAGATTATAAGGTGATCGTCAACAGAAGGGAGCTGAATTACGTCAGTCGAAGCTAAGGTAATTGGAATAGGAAATGAAACATTAAAGGCTCTAGATAAGTTTTGCTATTTGGGCAGCTTAGTAAGTAATTATTGCCAAATAAAGAAGATATAAAATACAGAATGGGAGTAACAAGAAAAGCACTCCTGAAAAAGATGATTTTTTTTAACACCCAATATCAATGTAAGTTTTAGGAAGCTTTGTCTGAAGCTATTTGTGTGGAGTGTAACCTTGTGCGGAAGTGAAGCCCAGTGACAAAGTTCATGCGAGAAGAGAGCAGAAGGTTTTCAAATGCAGTGCTAGTAAAGAACGGTGGAGAGTAAATGGGTAGATCGGATAACTAATTAAGACGTCCTGAATCAAGTCGGGCAGAGGCGAAAGTTATGACACAACTAGACTAGAAGAAGAGATCAGCTGACAGGATGAACGATGAGGCATCACATAAGCGTCAGTCTGATAGTAGAGACCGAAGCCCGACTACTGTAAGCTGGTCCACATGGATGTAGGTAGCAGGAGTTATTCAGGGGTGAAGAGGCTCGCACAACGTAAACTAGGACGGAGAGTTGCAAGGAACCAAGCTTACGGCTGAACACCGCATCGACGACAATGAACGAAAGCTCTGTGAGGCTTCTAAGATGTAATAAAAGATTGGACGGTAAACTGATGGCCTCCTGGATGACACAGTGGAGTTTATGGTCCTCAATTCTCCCCATGCTGATATGTTTGGTAGCGGTAGATAGTGCAGAACGGTTACCGTGCTGCCACGTCGACGTAAGTGATGGTGGTGATTTGGTGAGTAGACGCAAGTAGCTTGCATGGAATCAGGGCAGTGAGATAGATCGACGCGGAGACGTGATAAACTGACAGAAAGTTGTTATTGTCTCTGGAAGTGCCGCCGACCACGCCTCGAAACCGGTTGCCCGAAATCTACGTATGTCAACACTGATTGTCCCGCGTGTCTACAGGGAATGCAGCGACGTGTGGACACTGGTCGTAAAAGGGTCGTAACCGACAGGTACCGAGGACCAGCAGTAAACCTTGTCGACGGTAGTGGGTTTCAAACCCAGCAGGAACTGTTGCTGTCACTGGACACGTAACCATTCCAACAAGTTTACGAGCGAACGCTGGGAAGGGAACTGCATGTAATAGATGCTTGGAGTCGGATACCTCGCAGAATGCCATTTTTCACAGCCAAACTAGACAGAAAATGGACGGTAAGCTTGTAGCATGGTCCAACGAGTCGCGGTTCTCCACTCACGAAATGATACTAGGCGTCGAGTATGGCGATGGCGCCATCAGTCATTCTACTGATTACGTGTGAAGAATACAGTTCACGCCGGAGCTGGTTCTGCGACGTTCTCGGTACGTTTTCCGAGTCATTACTTGGGCCTGTTCGTTCGAGGATACTTCGAACACGAGCCACGAGGTTTATTTAATCATCCCCGTTGTCCAGGTGTTTCCCTTCCTTGTGCATCTTCGTGATCAGTGGACACTCTCGTCTTCCAAGACGAGGACAGCCGCGTTGACAGGACTGCACGGACACCGTCGCGGTTCAACCAGCACTCGAGCACAGAGTCGCAATTCGACTGACCCGCTAAATCGATCGACCTGAATCCCACGAGTAGCGTCTGGAACTATTTGAGACCATGTGTGAAGGCAGCAATCGAGATCTTCGCAGTTTCGTCGCTCTACACTCACCTGCCTTCATTGCAGAAACGGGACCACCGCGAAGACTAGAGGCGGTATGTGTGCGACGTCTCGAGAGGGTTCCTAGTTTTTCGTACGGTGTGCGTATCTCAGAGGAGGGGATGGGAAAGGCGACGGAATGAACAGCTCGCGGTGGGCAAGCGCGTGGCCAGCGTAGTATCGAGTAGTAGAGGTGGCAGAAAAACAACGTAACTGGTAGAAATAACCAGTTACTGAGAAGTAACGGTTACTGTGATAACCGCTCGTCTCATACTGGCCCTTATGTCAATAACTGTCAACAGTGCCTCGTGCCAACTGTTGACCGAAGATCGTATTACGCTTTCGCGTCAACTCATCGGAGATCTGACTACGAAGGAGAGGGATATACCATTTGGAGGGCGTTCTGTAGGTCGTGGAAATAGCTGTGTGTCTGCGCGCCATCTGTTGATAGAACTGTGTACTTGTGCGCCTTCGCTACTTTCAGCACAAACAATTAAATAAAGTTAATGTCATAGCGGTGGCTGATAGGAGCTGCAGTACACGCATTGACATGTACGGTCGTTCCCTTGAGCCACCGACTTATTTGTCAATTTAGTTTGGCCGGGTCGTACCAATAGAGTTACCATTAGAAATTCGATCGACTATGGAAATAACTATCAGAGGGTGGCAGTTATTGTTATTCGGTCACAGTTGAAGTACTCCGGCAGATAATGGGCTGTCACTACAGGTAATCTGGAAGTTGGTAAGTGAGTAACTGTGTTCATAAGTCCAGTTCAAGGTTGCAGACTCAGGTGATATTTCCAGAGAGGATAGTTACTGGAGTGAACAAATATTTTCGTACTGCTACGGAAATAGCCGCTGGCTATCGGGAAGGGGGGCGGAGTGACGACGACGACGACAAATAACATGTCAGAAAGTATAACGTAAAACATTTGAATATAATACTTATTATCCTCATCATTTGTCAGGAGATTGTCAAAATATGTGAATATATTATAGTAAACTGGAGCTGCTAATATTTACAGAATGAATACACTGCAAGAATAAAACATAGTTATGCACTTTAAATAAATTTATCATACACAGAATACCTCATCTTGACTGTTGTGTCCAAGTGCTGTCAAAACTGAAATATAGCAGAATTTTTACTTAAGCTGATCTAGCTGTCCCTGCCAAGATATTCATCAAAGAAGTAGAAGGAGTTGCCTATCAAGAAGTCTTTCAAACTCTGTTAACCGAGCTTTATCTGAAACCAGGTTTCTAATGGTTGATGGCAATTTACTGGAAATGTGTGTTACTGAATATTGGACCCCTTTTTGGACCAAGGTAAGTGATTTTAGATCTTTACGTAGACTGTTGTTCTTATTCCTAATACTGATATTATGTATCGAGGTATTGGTTGGAAATACTGGCAACAAATTTCATTAAGGAATAAATATACAAGGAAGCAGTGGTTAGAATACGAAGTTCTTTCAACATGTTTCTACATGATCTTGAACATATACCACAAATGATTTTTATTACACGCTTTTACATGCTAAAAACTTTTGCTCGTATTGATGACTTGTCGCGTCCTGACATAGGTGGGAGAGGGAAAAAGGGGTTGCTGGTCAGTCTGCGCTCTGTAGAGCGGAAGGCAGAAGGACAATTCACAGTGAAGGCATTTAACTGTTTTCTTCTATCTGAGCCAACACTAGTACAGGCATTTACTAGAAATGCAGGTGGTGAGACTCGGTAGGGAATTCGTTGTGGAGACTCTCAGTCAAACAAACAAGGTTTTGAAATACACTCCTGGAAATTGAAATAAGAACACCGTGAATTCATTGTCCCAGGAAGGGGAAACTTTATTGACACATTCCTGGGGTCAGATACATCACATGATCACACTGACAGAGCCACAGGCACATAGACACAGGCAACAGAGCATGCACAATGTCGGCACTAGTACAGTGTATATCCACCTTTCGCAGCAATGCAGGCTGCTATTCTCCCATGGAGACGATCGTAGAGATGCTGGATGTAGTCCTGTGGAACGGCTTGCCATGCCATTTCCACCTGGCGCCTCAGTTGGACCAGCGTTCGTGCTGGACGTGCAGACCGCGTGAGACGACGCTTCATCCAATCCCAAACATGCTCAATGGGGGACAGATCCGGAGATCTTGCTGGCCAGGGTAGTTGACTTACACCTTCTAGAGCACGTTGGGTGGCACGGGGTACATGCGGACGTGCATTATCCTGTTGGAACAGCAAGTTCCCTTGCCGGTCTAGGAATGGTAGAACGATGGGTTCGATGACGGTTTGGATGTACCGTGCACTATTCAGTGTCCCCTCGACGATCACCAGTGGTGTACGGCCAGTGTAGGAGATCGCTCCCCACACCATGATGCCGGGTGTTGGCCCTGTGTGCCTCGGTCGTATGTAGTCCTGATTGTGGCGCTCACCTGCACGGCGCCAAACACGCATACGGCCATCATTGGCACCAAGGCAGAAGCGACTCTCATCGCTGAAGACGACACGTCTCCATTCGTCCCTCCATTCACGCCTGTCGCGACACCACTGGAGGCGGGCTGCACGATGTTGGGGCGTGAGCGGAAGACGGCCTAACGGTGTGCGGGACCGTAGCCCAGCTTCATGGAGACGGTTGCGAATGGTCCTCGCCGATACCCCAGAAGCAACAGTGTCCCTAATTTGCTGGGAAGTGGCGGTGCGGTCCCCTACGGCACTGCGTAAGATCCTACGGTCTTGGCGTGCATCCGTGCGGTCCGGTCCCAGGTCGACGGGCACGTGCACCTTCCGCCGACCACTGGCGACAACATCGATGTACTGTGGAGACCTCACGCCCTACGTGTTGAGCAATTCGGCGGTACGTCCACCCGGCCTCCCGCATGCCCACTATACGCCCTCGCTCAAAGTCCGTCAACTGCACATACGGTTCACGTCCACGCTGTCGCGGCATGCTACCAGTGTTAAAGACTGCGATGGAGCTCCGTATGCCACGGCAATCTGGCTGACACTGACGGCGGCGGTGCACAAATGCTGCGCAGCTAGCGCCATTCGACGGCCAACACCGCGGTTTCTGGTGTGTCCACTGTGCCGTGCGAGTGATCATTGCTTGTACAGCCCTCTCGCAGTGTCCGGAGCAAGTATGGTGGGTCTGACACACCGGTGTCAATGTGTTCTTTTTTCCATTTCCAGGAGTGTAGTTTGAAACGTCCGCTTAGAAAAATTAATGAATTACTATACAGATAAACCTCTTACATTATTTGATTTTCAAACAGCTGAGCAGAACTGAATGTACTCAGACATTTCGCACTTTACCTATTCTGATCAACACTAAACTGACACACAATATTTTTAGCGCAACCCAATCTGACTTTCAATAATCCCTACAAATAATGACCCTGACTAACATTATCCTATACCTTTCACAAATCACTTACCTCACAAAAATCTTCGTTACTCGAACTACTGCAATACAGCGAGCGCCACTACTGCCAGCTAAATAAAAGATTCAAACTACTGAAGGCACTAACTACTGATAGGCATAGTTAGCAAATGAAAGATTTTGATAGAGAACAAACAATGTATTTACCATAATAGTGTTCAAATGTCATAATATATATAGTAGTTCATGACATCCAGTCTCACAAATTTACTGTCTCTGATGGACACACGTCCAGATCATCCGCTCTCAAAACTCCGCCATTTCACTCCCCACATCCACCACTGCTGGCGGCTCACCTCCAACTGCGCAACGCTACGCGCTGTTAACAGCCAACTGCCCAACACTACAATAGCAAACAACAATGAAAACTAGCCACAGACTGCACACAGCACAGCCAGTGATTTTCATACAGAGCGCCACACGGCGTTACCAATAAAAAAACATAAACTGCCTACTTACAAGTTGTTTATTCCAGACGGGACTAACTAATACACTGGAGGCTAGTTCTAGGGTTAGAATAAGCATCAATAACACTGTCACAACGGAAGCCACTGCAGTAGTCCCTGGAGTGGATGCTAGCCACAGTAGCAAACAATACCAGCATCTTGAGGCAACAACTTAGTTGCAGAGCAAAACATAATGAATGTGACACTGTTCACTGAGGCACCTCAAGTGAGAGAGAGCAGACTTACACGGAGCTGGACCGAGGCTGGAGTCGACGGACGCGGATTCGGTGCCCAGATCGTCTGACTGAGAACTCTACCAAAATGCGGAATCTAGGGGTTTTAAAGAGTCGCGTGGGGGCACTGTTTCCCCCACTTAAAGCCATCCAGCCAATCCCGTAGGTCTCTTGCCGGCGCCTGCCAATCATGGTTTAGTTGGGTCCCCTCTACTGCTCCTAAGGCGGGGATGTTGATGCAGTTGCACTAACGAAGTCCGCATTTGGTATCAACATTGTTCAGCTGAAAGCTAAACGTAACTGCTCTGCCAAATAAGGCTTGCAACATTATTGTTGTACGTCATTTAGCCCCGCATCTCGGGCTCCCCGGAGTAGGGACTGCAGGGTCAACATTTTTTTGGCGTTTTCGCTCTCTTTCTGACCCTTGTGAGCCAACTGACGTTGCTCTTCTCAGGGCTGGTATCAAGCTGGCTTTGTAACCAACAGGCACGTACTAGTGTATAAAGTTCTACGGTGACAACCTACTACAGCGTCTAGACGACATATGAAGTTACATGTTAATTGCTTGAAGAGTAACTAACGCCCTGGGACCGCGTCTGGGGGCGTCTGCAATTTCGCAAGGCTCTCCCCTCACTGTTTACTTCATGTAACAATATCTCTCCTAGTTTCATCTGCCCACAGCATCGTCTCTGCTTCCTCGCCTTGGAACGCTTGTCCTCCGTTCTCACAGCTTCAAGATAACACTGCAGTAGCAAGAAATAATCAATATATTACAGAGTTACCCCCCAATATCATCCCTTATGACATAATAGAATGTAAGTATGTAAGCTCTTTTATATTTACATCTCCTATATCTCACATCATTCTCACGACAAATAGAGACTTGTTTAGGCGCTTCAGCAGTTCTGTGGTAGGCCCTTCCCAACTGAATTTACTAACGAGTTGTAATCCCAGAAATTTAACACTGTCAGCCTTTTAGATGTACTTATCTTCAGATGTTACATCCAAGCTATAGCTAGAGGAATCGAGCAGTTTTCCAAATCTCAAATAAAACTTGGATTAGAGTACTCACACTTTCCCCACTACGACTATCGTGTACAGGAGTAAACGAATGTATCACATTACGTATATATTTGTATTGTATTACAAGGCCGTACACTTTTCTATTACTGTCCGGCTGGTCCAGGCGGAAGTTCGAGTCCTCCCTCGGGCATGGGTGTGTGTGTGTGTGTTTGTCCTTAGGGTAATTTAGGTTATGTGTAAGCTTAGGGACTGATGACCTTGGCAGTTAAAGTCCCAGAAGATTTCACACACACTTATTCTATGAAGTGAGAAGCACAAGAAATTAAGCTTCGAATTTAACCTACAGTATACAGCTTACAAATTACTTCATACTTAAAAACGCAAGTTGTTAACATTTTACTTAAACAGGGCTGTGGCGAAGTTCCGGTTACTTTCTGTTTCTGCTGCGAGGATAATACACTACTGGCCATTAAAATTGCTACACCACGAAGATGACGTTCTACAGACGCGGAATTTAACCGGCAGGAAGAAGACGTTGTGATATGCAAATGATTAGCTTTTCAGAGCATTCACACAAGGTTGCCGGCGGTGGTGGCACCTACAACGTGCTGACGTGAGGAAAGTTTCCAACCGATTTCTCATACACAAACAGCAGTTGACCGGCGTTGCCTGCTGAAACGTTCTTGTGATGCCTCTTGTGAGAAGGAGAAATGCGTACCATCACGTTGATAAAGGTCGGATTGTAGTCTATCGCGATTGCGGTTTGTCGTATCGCGACATTGCTGCTCGCGTTGGTCGGGATGCAATGACTGTTAGCAGAATACGGAATCGGTGGTTCAGGAGGGTAATACGGGACGCCGTGCTGGATCCCAACGGCCTCGTATCGCTAGCAGTCGTGATGACAGGCATCTTATCCGCATGGCTGTAACGGATCGAGCAGCCACGTCTCGATCCCTGAGTCATCAGATGGGGACGTTTCCAAGATAACAACCATCTGCACGAACAGTTCGACGAAGTTTGCTGGTTGCCATTGGTTACACGTCTCGGTCACCTCTTGTTCGCATTGACGGCACTTTGAACAGTGGGCGTTACATATCAGATGTGTTACGACCCGTCGCTCTACCCTTCATTCCATCCCTGCGATACCCTACATTTCAGCAGGATAACGCACTGTACGGGCCTTTCTGGATACAGAAAATGTTCGACTACTGCCCTGGCCAGCGCATTCTGAAGATCTCTCACCAATTGAAAACGTCTGGTCAATGGTGGCCGAGCAATTGGCTCGTCACAATACGCCAGTCACTACTCTTGATGAACTGTGGTATCGTGTTGAAGCTGCGTGGGCAGCTGTACCTGTACACGCCATCCAAGCTCTGTTTGACTCAATGCCCAGGCGTATCAAGGCCGTTATTACGGCCAGAGGTGGTTGTTGTGGGTACTGATTTCTCAAGATCTATGCACCCAAATTGCGTGAAAATGTAATCACATGTCAGTTCTAGTATAATATATTTTTGCAATGAATACCCGTTTCTCATCTGCGTTTCTTCTTGGTGTAGCAATTTTAATGGCCAGTAGTGTATTTGCAATAGCGACCGATAACTTACGTACATATAACATTGAACACTAATAATCGTTCAAACATCGACTGAAAAGTACCGCCGTTAATTAGCTAAGGTTATGGCACGATTCATACTACATTCCTGCCATTTCGCACTACTCGCTGTTATACTGATAACGAAACTGATGGATTCCACCTACGTCGTTATTTAACTGTAACCCCGTCGGAATATTCGGTATTCCGTAGTGAAAAACAACTTGAGAGTTATTTATAACCGTTGTAAGTAACGGTTATAAATAAACAACTGGAACCGTGATAACGGTTACTCCAGACTAACCGTCCGGCCCGTCTCTGTCAAGTAGGCAGAGGTCGCGAGCTGGGAGGCGGCAGCAGTTATCGCGTGTCCTCGGCGCCTCTGGTGTGGAGCTGTGGGAACTCGGGTCGAGTGCAGATAGCACTCACAAAGGGGTTAGGGGGAGGCGGGCAGGCTGCGGGGAGCCAGGGTACGCGACCGGGCGGGCACTGCGCGGGCGGCGGCGGCGCCGAGCGGAACCAACCGGACGTCTTCCGTGAGTCTCCTCGTATTTATTTCGTCACCAAGTATCTGTTTTCTTTGTTTTTCAACCATATTCCACGACCTGTAGCGCAAAAACTTTTTCGGTGCATTCCTGAACTGGTTCTCGTCAGTTGTGAATACAGCTTATTTTAAACAGTGGTGCTAATAACAGTCCTTCTTATTGTCACATGTTGCAAGTTCTCGAAGCAGGTTCCTGAACGAATCTTGCTTTTGATAAAAGCGTGTCGGATTCGAACTACAATAGAAACAGTAGACACTTGCTGGAAGCTCTCTTAGAGTGGCAAAGGCTGGCTCTCAAAATGGCTCTGAGCACTATGGGACTTAACATCTATGGTCATCAGTCCCCTAGAACTTAGAACTACTTAAACCTAACTAACCTAAGAACATCACACAACACCCAGTCATCACGAGGCAGAGAAAATCCCTGACCCCGCCGGGAATCGTGGCAAAGTATGTCGGCCGCGTTTCCTATGTGATGTAACTGAACAGGAATGTGGAAGCCTGTTAGACGTTGAATTTAGTTAGGTACGTAGGGTGATTCACGTGCTACGATGCAAGTCAAAAACTACTGGAATGAGAGTGTGAAAAGTATTACAAAGTGTAAAAAAAAAAACTTACACGTTTCACAGGACAATAAAACAAATCGTATTTTACCTGATATAAGACGCTACGGACTATAAGACGGATCTTAATTTTCAAACAATTTTTTTTAAATTAACCTTTTTATCATTCGATTGCAAAGCCATAGTAAAAAAACTCGTAATTTTTAAAACCGAGCTGACCTTTTAAATCTATGATAATCGTCCTCTGAATTTTTAACTTCTTCTCCTTCTTTCTCCTCGTCGTCATCGTTGACCTCTTCCTATACGATGTCATCTTCACTGCCATCGAAAGCGTTACGTATGCCGCACTTCTCGAAAGATTGAGCGATAATGTCTCACTCTACACCACTACTATTTTATCCACTGACACAATCGTTTGATTGTAGGTCGTTTTAAAGCTCCCTACGTCGTGAATTCGTGTCGGGTTTCATCCATCCCTCTTTACGGAATAACAGTAAGCTATTAATTTCCCTGTCTCAGTTTCTCTTCCACTGAATTTTTCAAATGGCTACTTGACCGATCTAGCGTAAGAAGAGAACTTTCCTTCAATAAAGTATCCTTTCTTCTCTCCCATATTCCATTAATCCATAATTTCCTACCCGAGCCATCCATCCAGTCCTTGTCATGTGCGTGAAGAACAACAGCTGGCGTTATTGCAGAAGGTTTTGGTATTGTTTTGCGTTTGAAAATAATCATTGGGTGAAGTTCAGTACCGCAAGCGCAACGTGATAGGACAACAGGTAAGTGCATTTTTTCCTTTTACAACTTGTTTTTACAGTTACAGTTTTAGCACCTTTCATACCAACAATTCTGTTACACGGCCCATCAAATGTCAGAGGAGTTTCGTCCATATTAGCTACGTGGCTCAGTTCCACACTAGCCGTCTTTCGATGTTAAACAATAAAGCGATCGAAATGATGTTCGTTGCACCGTGCACATCTAATGAATGAAATTTCCCAGCAGCTACAACGGTTCTTGCCAACATTCGGCGGAAAACAGACTTGGTTCACATCTAAAAATACTTCTTTATCGGGAATCAATTTTGATGCCTACCATGGATACCGGAACATCGCCAGAAAAAGCAGTGCTGAACCTGAACATGAGCAGTACTGTAGATTGTAACTGAATTTCCACGGTTGTGTAATTCCCCGTTGGCTTCGAGTAGCGTTTGGAAATTTTGAGACCTTACAGTAAAGATTTTATTTTAACGACAAAAATGAACATCACGCGGCTGGGGGACGTAAGTGTATAGTCTGGCAGTATTACTTGTCCTATGCCTCTCGGTTGGCGCTCGTCGTCTGTAGACATGGTGTCACACATAACAGTACCAGGAATCTAATGTGAGACAAAACCTGTTATCAGCAACGTACAGTTTCTAAACCATTCACAAGATATGTTCCGTAAGTCGAACTTGTTACTTACTCGATTTGGAGCAGGTAACGTAAACATTTTGTAACGAATCGGCTAAACGACTGAATTCTTGAATAACTGGCAAAGCAAGTTTGCCACTAGTTTCTCCTGTGAAAACACGAAAACTTCAGGCAAAAATTTGCCAGACGCGATAATGGTATAGTGCAACGTGTACGAATGCGTGGTTTCATGTATAGTTCTGACTGCGACAAGTGTACGTCTTTCTCCCTTACTCGCCAACACGCGTCGATACTCGCACCCTATGCGGTCGCTGTTGATCACGTAATCGCGATTAAGACTGCTAATAAGTGACTTAGTGTGTGTGCTGAAAAGTGCTGCAAGGTTCTTTGCATCTCCGATATTCTCTACCTCCGTGTTCGGGACGTATTTCGTGATGTGCCTTTGACTAATTTTATAACCTGATTTGAAATTCTTTGCCCGAGACAAAGATGCAGCAAACGTAAAATCTCTGTTAGTCGTAATCCGAAGCGCTGCACTCGCAGCCCACTGCTGGTGTATTCTCCTTGTCACACGCTCGTAACGCAGACCATATTCGACAGGTCGATCGAATGTCGATTTGTTTATCGACTGCTGCTGGTCGTATCTTGTCCCTCCTTTCACGACGTCTGTCCTACAGTGCCAAATGCTTCTTCCTTTCCAGGGGCGTTATCGCTACTTTCTTTCGCTAAATTTGCAGATTTCAATCTGTATGTTCCTTGGCCAATATTACCTCTTTTACTTTCTACATCTACATCTACATGGGTACTATGCAAATCACATTTAAGTGCCTGGCAGAGGGTTCGTCGAACCACCTTCACAATTCTCTATTATTCCAATATCGTATAGCGCGCGGAAAGAATGAACACCTATATCTTTCCGTACGAACTCTTTATTTCCCTTATTTTATCGTGGTGATCGCTCCTCCCTATGTAGGACGGTGTCAAAAAAATATTTTCGCATTCGGAGGAGAAAGTGGGTGATTGGAATTTCGTGAGAAGATTCCGTTGCGACGAAAAACGCCTTTCTTTTAACGATTTCCAGCCCAAATCCTGAATCATTTCTGTGACACTCCCATATTTCGCGACAATACAAAACGTGCTGCCTTTCTTTGCACTTTTTAGATATACTCCGTCAGTCCTATCTGGTAAGGATCCCACACAGCGCAGCAGCATTCTAAAAGAGGACGGACAAGCGTAGTGTAGGCTGTCTCCTTAGTAGGTCTGTTGCATTTTGTAAGTGTCCTGCCAATAAAACGCAGTTTTGAATTTACTGCTTTTAGATTTGACTGATTTATCGTGTAACGGAAGTTTAATGACTTCCTTTCAGCACTCATGTGGATGACCTCACACTTTTCGTTATTCAGGGTCAACTGCTACTTTTCGCACCAATCAGATATTTTTTCTAAATCGTTTTGCAGTTTGTTTTGATCTTTTGATGACTTTATTAGTCGATAAACGACAGCGTCATCTGCAAACAGCCGAAGACGGCTCCTCGGACTGTCTCCCAAATCGTTTATATAGATAAGGAACAGCAAAGGGCCTATAACACTACCTTGGGGAACGCCAGAAATCACTTCTGTTTTACACGATGACTTTTCGTCAATTAGTACGAACTGTAACTACTACGAACTGTAACCTCTCTGACAGGAAATCACAAATCCAGTTACATAACTGAGACGATATTCCATAAGTACGCAATTTCAATACGAGCCGCTTGTGTGGTACAGTGTCAAAAGCCTTCCGGAAATCCAGAAACAGGGAATCGATCTGAAATCCCTTGTCAATAGCACTCAACACTTCATGTGAATAAAGAGCTAGTTGTGTTTCACAGGAACGATGTTTTCTAGACCCATGTTGACTGTGTGTCAATAGACAGTTTTCATCGAGGTAATTCATAATGTTCGAACACAATCTGTGTTCCAAAATCCTGCTGCATATCGACGTTAACGATATGGGCGTATAATTTAGTGGATTACTCCTACTACTTTTCTTGAATATTGGTGTGACCTGTGCAACTTTCCAGTCTTTGGGTACGGATCTTTCGTCGAGCGAACGGTTGTGTATGTTTGTTAAGTATGGAGCTAATGCATCAGCATATTGCGAAAGGAACCTAATTGGTATACAGTCTTGACCAGAAGACTTGCTTTTATTAAGTGATTTAAGTTGCTTCACTACTCCGAGGATATTTACTTCTACGTTACTCATGCCGGCAACTGTTCTTGATTCGAATTCTGGAATATTTACTTCGTCTTCTTTTGTGAATGCATTTCGGAAGACTGTGTTTAGTATCTCTACTTTGGCAGCACTGTCTTCGATAGTATCTCCATTGCTATCGCGCAGGGAGAGAATTGATTGTTTCTTGCCGCTAACATAGTTCACATACGACCAGAATCTCTTTGGATTTTCTGCCAGCTTTGGAGACAACGTTTCATTGTGGAAACTGTTATAGGCATCTCGCATTGAAGTCCGCGCTAAATTTCGAGCTTCGCCAATCTTGAGGATTTTGCGTCTGTTTAAATTTGGCATGTTTATTCTGTAGTTTCTGCAACAGTGTTCTAACCCGTTTTGTGTACCAAGGAGGATCAGATCCGTCGTTTAATTTATTTGGTATAAATCTCTCAATTACTGCCGATACTATGTCTTTTAATTCAAGCCACATCTGGTCTACACTTATATTATTAATTTGGAATGAGTGGAGATTGTCTCTCAGGAAGGCGTCAAGTGACTCTTTATCTGTTTTTTTGAATAGGCATATTTTTCGCTTATTTTTGGAGGATTTGGGGATTACAATACACAGTCTCGCTACGACAACCCTGTGTTCACTAATCCCTGTATCGGTTCTGATGTTCGTTATTAACTCAGGAATATTTATTGCTAAGAGGTCATGCGTGTTTTCACAACCGTTTACTATTCTCGTGGGCTCATGAACTAACTGCTCGAAATAATTTTCAGAGAATGCGTTTAGCACAATTGCGGATGATATTTTATGGGTACCTCCGGAATTAAACATGTATTTCCGCCAACATATCGAGGGTAAATTAAAGTCACCACCAACTATTATCGTATGAGTCGGGTACGTGTTTGAAATGAAACTCAAGTTTTCTTTGAACCTTTCAGCAACTGTATCAACTGAATTGGGAGGTCGGTAAAAGGATCCAATTATTATTTTATTCCGGTTGCCAACAATGACCTCTGCCCATACTAACTCACAGGAAGTATCTACTTCAACTTCGCGACAAGTTAAACTACTCCTGACAGCAACAAACACGCCACCGCCAACCGTGTTTAGCCTCTCTTTTCGGAACACCGTTAGGTTTTTCGCAAAAATTTCGACTGAGCTTGTGTCCGGCTTTAGCCAGCTTTCAGTGCCTATAACGATTTGAGCATCAGTGCTTTCTATTAGCGCTTGGAGCTCTGGTACTTTTCCAACACAGCTACGACAGTTTACAACTGTTATACCAATGGTTCCTTTATCTACGTTATTCCTGTGTTCAGCCTGCTACCTTTGTTACTGAAGCCCTACTTGTGCTTTCCCGAGACCCTCTAACCTAAAAAACCACCCAGTCCACGCCACACAGCCCCTGCTACCCGTATAGCCACCCACTGCGTATAGTGGACACCTGACCTATTCAGTGGAACCCGAAACCCAACCACCCTTTGGCGCAAGTCGAGGAATCTGCAGTCTACACGGTCGCAGAACAGTCTGAGCCTCTGATTTAGACCCTCCACTCGGCTCTGTACCAGAGGCTCGCAATCGGTCCTGTCGACTATGCTGCAAATGGTCAGCTCTGTTTTCATCTTGCAAGCAAGACTGGCAGCCTTTACCACTTCTGTTAGCTGCTCGAAACCAGAGAGAATCTCTTCTGATCCAAAGTGACACACATCATTGGTACCAACATGAGCCACGACCTGCAGTTGGCTGCACCCTGTGCTCTTCATGGCATCCGGGAGGGCCCTTTTCCACATCTGGAATGACTCCACCCAGTATGCACACGGAGTACACATTGGTTTTCCTATCCTTCTTGTCAGCGAAGTCCCTAAGGGGCCCCATAAATCGCCTAACGTTGGAGCTCCCAATAATCCCACCCTCTGTGATTGCCCGGATCTTGCAGGCTGTGTGGTTTCCCCTGAAACAGGACAGGTGACAGCATCTGGCTCAGCGACAGTGTCAGCCACAAACAGCACCTGGAACCTGTCTGTCAGAAAAACCGGGGAGGCCCTACGTGCGGCCGACTGGGAAGTCTTTCGCTGCCTGCTTTGCCCAGGGGCGACCTCCCACACAAAAACAGGTGAGAGGTCAGCTTCAGTGCCAGCAGTAACTGGGCTGGCCACCGGTGAGGACCGATTGGAGGACTCTGACGTGCTGGACGTCCGTTGGATCCCCACGGCCAGCCCACAACAGTGGTGCCCATCCACTGCAGCCTCAAGCAGTGTAACCGAAGCCATCACAGCCTGAAGCTGAGAGCGAAGTGTCACCAACTCGACTCGCATCCACACACAACAATCGCAGTCCCTGTCCATACTAAAGGTCATGGAAAACTAAACTATGCAGATAAACGGACTCTCGACTAGCGCTACGGAAATCTACCTAGAACTTGACGAAAACGCACGGACTGTGTCATAGTAGTACGCAGATATTCAAAAACCTAACTACCGAAGCACTCAGGTGAAACTAAATAATTAGCCCCTGATAAGAAACTTGTAATATGTCACAAAAGTGGTTTATTTTCTGACGCAAATGAAAACGCGAGAACTGTGGCTATAAGATTTTAAATTTACACGCAGATACTCAAGAAACTAAACTATTAAAGCACACAGATATAATAAAACTGAACCTGGTTAGGAACTCGTAAATGTCACAAAAGCGGTTTACTTATCTGTAGCTGCGTCTGTCGCGGTCGGCTATTACTGCCTGACTTTAACTGAAAAGAGTACTTTTCCGTAGTTCTAGCTAGTAGTTCTCTTCCAGAACCCACTGCGACTTCAAGGTTCCCGAACTACCACTAACAACTTTAGTCCACAAGTTTCGACGTATTCCATTTCATCACTTTCAGCTTCGTGATACAATTCTTCAATACTGACATCATTCTGCAGCTCCAAACACCACTCGAGCATAGCCGCTCGAACCAATTTGGAAAGCTGAGAACCGGAACTGCCTGGTGTGGGTAGTGCATTGTGATGCGTGTGTCTTGTGATTCCCACAGCGGCAGGCTCACAAATGCTCGTTTCAGTGCTGGTCGAAGGCAATGCGTCATCCATTACCACAATTATGGTGCAACTCCTAAATTATGGTAAAAACTATGACATTACTACATAATGCAACGTGTGACTTACCGCAAATTACTTACTGTACAAGGCGCATCACATATATTATTTACGAACGGTCACTGTATTGTTTCACAAAAAATATTGTATTCCGTGGGATGCAACATCAGTTCACTGGAAGTATGTTGGGGCTTGCGACAGACTTACCACAAAAAGCAGATCTTTCCTGGGGGAAATAATCACTCTTTATAATTTGACTGCTCACAATCAGTGACAAACAGGAAACAAGGGCAGCACATGCGTTTTCTTTTACAAGAGTTGGCTTCAAATGGCTCTGAGCACTATGGGACTTAACATCTGTGGTCATCAGTCCCCTAGAACTTAGAACCACTTAAACCGAACTAACCTAACGACACCACACACATCCATGCCCGAGGCAGGATTCGAACCTGCGACCACAGCAGTCGTGCGGTTCCGGACTGAGCGCCTAGAACCGCGAGACCACCGCGGCCGGCTTTTACAAGAGCTGTTTGGAACATAAGGTCTGATGGATCGCGAAAGGAAAACCACAGTGAAAATTAAAAAAAAAAAGATTATAATCTAAGTTACCCACACCTTCCAGCTATCTCTCTAAATAGACGCCATTCTGACTTAGGCATTTGCCATGACGTTGTACAAACCTTCCAGTACACTCGTCACAGAAAGCAGCCGCCTGTGTTGTCCGCCAATTTTCTACGCTGGTCTGCCTTTCATTTTTTGAGGCAAAATGTTGTCTTCGTCGCCAGCAGTCAACGTGAGCAGAGATGAACAATGGAGGGAGCCAGTTAAGGGCTTATTGTGGGTGATCAAACACTTCCCATCGAAAACGCTGCTGGAGAGTCATCATTGCCCCTGCAGAATGTCTCGAAGAAAGATATGAATGGCACTTGTGCTATGTGGGCTGCATAGCTTCAGGCGAAATCTCTTACAAAATTCACATACTTGGTGAGAGACACTGTTGCTTTAGGAATTTCTATGTGATCACTTTGCTCTCTAAACTGAAACGAGCGACGTGAAGCGATCGACAGGCACACATCCGTGCAAAGTTCCATCGAATTTTCACAGTGGTTTCCATTTCGCGCCTAATCGGACCTTACTTTCCGAATATGCCTCTTATCTGTGCTCACTCGGTGCCACGCCTCGGTTTAAACAAAACGTCCTGTGGTCAGCTGCTGATGCTCTTCCTGAGGATTCCACAGCATTTCATTTTGCACCTGTTTTCATACAGCAGGGTTTAAAAGGTTACTTCTACGCTACTGAAACTGCTTGAGGTAATTGATTCACCTGCCTTGCTATTATTCCCTAGTGATTTATATGCTTTATGAACGGTCCAATTTCAACCAGTTCCGAAACTGAGAAAGTTACATATAAAAAACAGAAAAATGTTGCATTATCCGTGTAGGAGTGCAACACAGAATCTCCGCTCACAAATCAGGTGTCTTGGCCACTCGGCTACTGCCGATTTCGCTGAAGCATCTTTACCTTTATGCTCATATAAACGACAATGTTCTAAGTTTCTTTTCCCGATTTCTCGGAAAATATGCGTTTCCAGATAACATTCACGACGACGAGAAATGCCCAGTTCACAATTATTTATCAATATTTTTAATTTTGAGTTGATTTAGTGTCACGAACTTTAAGGGCGATTTTCTCAGAATCTGGTAGGTAGAGAGCGAAAATATCTTGCAGTCCTTAATTTTTGTTTATACACAAGCTATCTGTCAAAAATGAACCGAACTGGTTGACTGTTACATCGTCTCTCTCCCTCTCTATCTCTATCTCTATCTCTTCTTTAACAAAGGGTATCGGTCTGTTACGTTTGCAAACGTGGAAAAAAATATTTATAAGCCGTGACGTCGCGTACTTTTCGCACACTAAAATATACGCTAACGATCATCACTGTTGCTATGTAAGCAAATAATTCTGAGTAAAGGTAGCCAACACACACGAATAACTCAAAAATACATGCGATTGTTTAAAATTGTAGTAGTTAATGTCCGATAAATAATTATTGCTCCAGAGAGAGACACGATATAATCATCTAAGTAGGTGGATTATTATTCCCAATGTTACGTAAATTCTTTCTTAAACAGTGTCCTTTTGTGCTGTCAATTATGATTCGAATAATATTTACGGCAGTGGAAACAAGATTCTTACCAGTCAGCGATTTACTCATAAGCAAGTCTGAGCCTCGTACTTTTATTTATTGTCTCTGGGTTCGACGAAGCCTATATTTTTAATGAAAACTTTTCTGCGAAGAATATTTTCTTTTCCTGATAGCAAAAATATGTAAAGTATTTTTCCTGTTATCTTGTGTCTGAAGCCAGAAAATCGTGTGATTGATTACATTTCACGAAATGGCTGCCATTGCGCCATTACGACATCATCATCATCAGTTATCTGCTATATTAGCAGGGCCTTTGCCTCTCCATTTCCTGCGATCCATTGCTTCCTTCTTAAGGCTGCTGTATCTTGTACCGTCCATCATGTCATCCAGTATCTGGAAACTCTTCCTTCCTCGCTTCCTTTTCCCTTCTACATAACCTTCTGAAACTGTGTTTATCAGTCCGTCATTCTTTCTTAATATATGCCCAATCCAATTTCTTTTTCTTCTCTTTATTACATCTAGTAACTGTCTTCTCTCTCCCACTCTTCTCAATACCTCTTCATTTTTTACTCTGTCCATCCAACTTATTCTTTACATCTTCCGCCATGTCCAGATCTCAAAAGCCTCCAGCCTTTCTCTGTCTTTTTTCCTCATAGTCCGTGTTTCAGCGCCATATAGAAGAACGCTCCATACAAGACATTTTATGAGTCTCTTTCTGAGTTCTCTGTCCAGACCGCTGCAGAAGATTCTCCTTTTCTTATAAAACGCCTCTTTTGCCATTGCTATCCTTATTTTAATTTCTGTGGTGCACTTCCAGTCGGTGTCTATCCTGCTTCCAAGATAATTAAAATTTTGCACCTGTTCTAGTGTTTCTCCATTCAGCACAATTTTTATTTCCTTATTTCCTCCTATTGCCAATACTTTTGTTTTATTTGTGTTAATTTTCATTCCATATTTTTTTCCGTTAGTTGCAATGGTGTCCACCAAATCCTGTAATTCTTTTTCCCCTGTGGCTAGAAGGACTATGTCATCAGCAAATCTCAAGCACCCTACTCTTCTTCCTCCAATTTCTACTCCTTTGTCATCTAACGAGCATTGGTGAATCATATTTTCCAAGTACAGGTTGAAAAGAGTAGGTGATAAACAGCATCCTTGTCTTACTCCTTTCCCTAGTCTGATCCAGTTTGTACTTTCTCCTCTCACTTTAACTGAAACTTTTTGATTAAGGTATAATGAGTTTGTAAGTCTTCTGGTTTTCCAGTCCACTCTCTTTTCCCTCATAATAGTCGCCAGCTTGTCCCAAACCACATTGTCAAATGCCTTTTCTAAATCGATGAAGCACATATATAGGTCTCTTCCTTTTTCAATAAACCTTTCTCCGAAGATTCGTAGGAGCCCTATTGCATCTCTGGTGCCCGTATTCCGTCTAAAGCCAAACTGCTCCTCGCCGAGATTCTCCTCTATTACTTTTTCAAGTCTTTTATTAATTATTCTTAACAGCACTTCGGCTGCATGTGAAATGAGGCTGATTGTCCTGTGCTCGCTGCATTTCTTGGTTCCTTGTTTTTTCGGTAATGGAATCATTACTGTTGTGAAAAAGTCCTCAGGCCATTCACCACTGTCATATATTTTATTACATAACCTCAATATTTCTCTTATTCCATTGTGGTTCAAGCATTTTAGTATTTCTCCCGGTATTGTATCTGTACCTACTGCTTTGCCATTTTTCATTGCAGCAATGGCAGACTTTACTTCTTCCATTATGATGGTCGGTCCTTTCTCTTCATCACTTACACTGTTGTGTGATTCAAGTTCCAGAGTTTCTGGTTTGCTATTTGTATCATATAGCTCTTTTATATATTCTTCCCATCTCTGGAGGACATCGTCACGATCTTTGTACACTACCTCTTCGTCTTTACTCAAAATTTCCATAGTAGCACTTCCTGCTCTGTTTTGTTCCCATGTCATAGTCTTTACTCTGTTGTATAGTAAGTCGTATCTTCCCTTCCTGTCCAGTTCTTCAATTTCATCACATTCCTCTTTTAGCCATTTTTCCTAGCCTGCTCTGTTTCTCTTCGCAGTTCGTTATTTAACCTTCGGTATATCTTTCTTGCATCTTCAGTGTTCTTGTTTTTCAATTTTCTTCTCTCCTCCATCTTGGAAATCATTTCTTGTGTGACCCATGGTTTTTTTGACCTTTTCCCTTTTACATATCATATATTTTGCTGTCCTGCTTTAATGATTCCTTTTTTCGGCATATTCCAGTACTCGTTGGCATTATCAGGAGCTTCTTTGTCTCGTAATGTGTTTAGAAAGTCCCGAGACAGCATTTTTGTAATTTGTTCTTTGTTGGACCTTATCTTCTCTAGATCCCACTTCTTCACCATTGTCGCCTTTTTCAGTTTTTTCATGCTTATTTCTATTTCTGCCATAAGTAAGTTGTGGTCACTATTAATATCTGCACCTGGTAATGTGTGCACCTTCTTGATTCCATTCCTGTATCTTTCTTCTACCAGTATAAAATCGATTTGGTTTCTGTATTTATCCCCTGGTGATTTCCAAGTGTAGAGCCTCCTCTTATGGTTCTTGAACCATGTGTTTGCCGCTATCAGCTGCCTTTCCCTGCAGAAGTCAATTAACCATTCACCTCTGTCATTTCTCTTTCCAAGACCATGACTGCCTACTATGTTTCCCTCTTTCCCTTCTCCCACAATGGCGTTCGAGTCTCCCATTACTATTTTGCAGCATTTTTTATTTTCGTCCGTTATTCTCTCTATTACATTGTACGTTTCCTCTACAATTTGGTCATCATGTTCTGAAGTTGGCATATGCACCTGGACAATCAGTAAATCTTTTTGTGCTCCTTTCAGCCTTACACCAATAACCCGGTCATTTGCATAGAGTACATATTCCACACATTTAGCCAATTCCTTTGTCATAATCATTCCTACTCCATTAATTCCTTTTACTTCTCCTCCTGAGTATTAGAATACATACTCATCTGACTGCAACTCTCCATGTCCATTCCATCTTACCTCAGCAACTCCTACGAGGTCCATATGATTCTTTTCCATCTGTCTTTTAAGGTTTTCTAGTTTTCCTGCTTGTAGCAGAGTTCTGACATTCCAGGTGCCAATTCTCGTTTTGATTTTTTGCCTCCTTTCAAGTTGTCCCCCCCGGAGATCCGAATGGGGGACTATTTTACCTCCGGACACTGATTTAACGTGAGAGGAAGCCATTTTTTGTGCATAAAATGGAGTCTGCATTATGCAGGGAAGATAATCTGCGGTGGTATTCCGTTGCTTCCGCAGTTCTGGAGGCCGCCCCTCACATGGGATACAGACGCCTTTTTCAGCCGCCCGCTCCGGGTCAGACGCTGCATGAGAAGTATGGGTTGGAAAATGAAAGACCCCTAGCCCTCGAAACCTAATAGCGTCAGGGTCGGAAAAGAACAAGAGCTGGCCGAGGGTGGCCAGATAGGAAAGATAAAAGTGAGGAGCCTGGCATAAGCAAGGGGAAGCAATGCCCGTGGTCGCCAGCCACGTATCACTAGGTGTGACTCCCTGAGGAGGCCATTACGACAAAGAATGGCAAATGGCTAGTGACAAAAGTTGAATTCTAGCGTTAGTTAATTATTTCCGCTTAATTATATTCACGTGGAGGGAGAGGAAATGAGGACACAAGGACAAATACTAATTATACATATATGCTAAAGAAACTTATGTACAATTAACGGAATCGTGCGTCCAGAGACTACATCGTACAAAAGCGTCTAGTTGGTTCGAGAACCGACACCAAAGTGATCATTTTATTCGTCCAACTCTTTATCAAAAAATTGTGTAGAAATTCCATGACATAATATACTCATAGTCTTTCTTATTCTTAGTCTTTGTTACACAGAAATATATTTATTGTTAACGTTTTCATGATCAAAACA
Organism: Schistocerca cancellata; assembly: GCF_023864275.1. Taxonomy (NCBI): domain Eukaryota; kingdom Metazoa; phylum Arthropoda; class Insecta; order Orthoptera; family Acrididae; genus Schistocerca; species Schistocerca cancellata. Next base: position 596,966,554 of record NC_064632.1, read on the forward strand.
AGTAAATGTGGAGAGTTTTACTGGTTCAAATATGATATTCAATTATTGATAGGACATTTACACATTTTAGCACGCAGAGTTTTATTCGTTGATGACACAGTTCACTCGTGGTTATATTAAACATTCCTACGGTTTCTTAAAGGCTTTCCAGGAGACGGTATGCTGTGTGTGTATGTGTGTGCGCGCTTGCGCGCGCGTGAGTTCCGGTCCTTCCCTTGTCGGACTAGTTGTACGCATTTATTCAGCGGACGTGATCTGTAGATTCCGTCAGGAATCGGAACGTTCAGGGATGTGGGACGATTCACGGTATATAGTAATGAAAGACAGGGAAAACATAGAAACCTAATGTGTGTACTGTACTGACGACAGACTGTCACGCTTTTGCTTAATGATCTGACGCTAACCTACTAAATTAGAAAGAAGGCTGTACTTTGAAAAGCCGGCTGCCTCGTCGTTTACACTAGGCAGGTGTTGTTTATCTGCTGTTGGTAGCTTCATATTTACTGCACTACAATGTCTATTTTCTCGAAGAAAATACTAGCCAGCATGGAAAATACTGAATCCTTTGTACGGCACACACACACTTGTCACGTAGCTCTAAAACGCACGCCGCTCCTACTCGTGTGGCCAGAACAACTACCGATATATGGAGAAAAGGCGTCCAATGAAGAATGTTTCCAATTTAGTTTCAAACTCGTAGTGGTTCCCAACGTTCTGCTTCGTGTTAGGCAGAAGCTTGTTGAGTGCTTTATCACCAGTGTACGTAATCCCATTATCAACCCTGCACAAGGAGGCAAATCCCAGGTGAACACTGCTTTTGGGTTTTGTATTGCGATTGCGTTAATCAGACTTCATCTGAGCTGGTTTTCAGTGCCATTAAGAAGTAGGGACAGTCCGGCTGTAACGACATATCATTTTGTTTTTAGATCATTTTGCTTCATAAATCGTGAGGTTAAATAACATTCATATCAGGACCATTCCTGATTCACTTTTAGCTTTCGTTATCTCTGTGCAATGTTTTTAAATTAACTTCTTTTAAGAAGTGCATAGTAGTCCATCTCATTTTGGACTGATGTCAGGGTAAAACGACATAGGAATATGAAAAAGTAGTAAATTGAGATAAATATTTGATAGATTTGTACTTAAGAACAAATAAAATACAATTTCTGAAGCAATCACCGAGCGAGGTGGCGCAGTGGTTAGCACACTGGACTCGCATTCGGGAGGACGACGGTTCAATCCCGCGTCCGGCCATCCAGATTTAGGTTTTCCGTGATTTCCCTAAATCGCTTCAAGGAAATGCCGGGATGGTTCCATTGAAAGGGCATGGCCGACTTCCTTCCCCGTCCTTCCCTAATCCGATGAGACCGATGACCACGCTGTTTGGTCTCTTCCCCCAAAACAATCCAATCCAAATCCTGAAACAATTCTTGAACAGTATCAATTAAGGTTTCCCAGTTCATTCGTATGAAAAATGAAGGCTCAAACTAGAATTACAAACGTTAATTCATGAAACAAGAATATTAGCTCCGTCTTTTTTTTTTAATTTCACCAATCGCATCAATCTGAAGACTTTACAAATAAAGTTTTTTGTTCTGTGGCTTACTCCAGCACATTCAGCGTGTGCCCACAACTTACACTACTGACACGTTAACCAATGTTCTCCGCGTTTTGAATGCGAGTAAAGTTCCAAGAAGTGAAAGCAGTGTAAACCTTCGGAAACATCATTGTTGTCGCCAAAAAGGTCTTTCTCGTACAATATTTCTTTTCCAAAACTAAGTATCATCTTTGCTTCTTTTCTATGCAGCACATTTTTTTTCTCGCGTTTCTCTTCGTGTCTCTGTTAAAGTTGTTTCACGTTTCCTTGGAGGTTCACAAACTGGAATATCTATAGTCGCTGCTGGAGCAGAGAGGAGTTCTGGAAACATGTCTTGTTACGAGGGCGGGGTGCAGTGTGCTGCTTCTCCATAGGTTTTAGCAAATAGAGGACACATTTCATACTGGGAAACTGTTCTTCCTGGATTACACTCAAGGCACTTTGTTACTTCGTGATGAAAATAAATTTGTAGTGGACCAAATAAATGACCTTGTGGATGACATTGGGAGTTCACTGAGGCTTTTTGCAGATGATGCTGTGGTGTATCGAGAGGTTGTAACAATGGAAAATCGTACTGAAATGAAGGAGGATCTGCAGCGAATTGACGCATGGTGCAGGGAATGGCAATTGAATCTCAATGTAAACAAGTGTAATGTGCTGCGAATACATAGAAAGATAGATCCCTTATCATTTAGCTACAAAATAGCAGGTCAGCAACTGGAAGCAGTTAATTCCATAAATTATCTGGGAGTACGCATTAAGACTGATTTAAAATGGAATGATCATATAAAGTTGATCGTCGGTAAAGCAGATGCCAGACTGAGATTCATTGGAAGAATCCTAAGGAAATGCAATCCGAAAACAAAGGAAGTAGGTTACAGTACGCTTGTTCGCCCACTGCTTGAATACTGCTCAGCAGTGTGGGATCCGTACCAGATAGGGTTGATAAAAGAGATAGAGAAGATCCAAAGGAGAGCAGCGCGCTTCGTTACAGGATCATTTAGTAATCGCGAAAGCGTTACGGAGATGATAGATAAACTCCAGTGGAAGACTCTGCAGGAGAGACGCTCAGTTGCTCGGTACGGGCTTTTGTCAATGTTTCGAGAACATACCTTCACCGAAGAGTCAAGCAGTATATTGCTCCCTCCTACGTATATCTCGCGAAGAGACCGTGAGGATAAAATCAGAGAGATTAGAGCCCACACAGAAGCATACCGACAATCCTCCTTTCCACGAACAATACGAGACTGGAATAGAAGGGAGAACTGACAGAGGTACACAGGGTACCCTCCGCCATACACCGTCATTTGGCTTCCGGAGTATAGATGTAGATGTAGAAACATGACACCTAATGGCTGAGCCGGCCGGGTTGGCCGAGCGGTTCTAGGCGCTACAGTCTGGAACCGCGCGACCGCTACGGTCGCAGGTTCGAATCCTGCCTCGGGCATGGACCTGTGTGATGTCTTTAGATTAGTTAGGTTTAAGTAGTTCTAAGTTCTAGGGGACTGATGACCCCAGCAGTTAAGTCCCATAGTGCTCAGAGCCATTTGAACCACTTTGAACCTAATGGCTGGAGCCAATTAGTGCGGTGAGCAGCAAAACAGAGCACAATGATAGCATTGTGTCCTTAGTAAAGCAGACACTTTCAATATTCCTATGACACGTATGTCTATACAGCAGAAGTATTACATTAATTATAATCTTTTAGTACTCATCTTACGATAACCGCTGATATATATATATATATATATATAAACTCCAGTGGAAGACTCTGCAGGAGAGACGCTCAGTTGCTCGGTACGGGCTTTTGTCAATGTTTCGAGAACATACCTTCACCGAAGAGTCAAGCAGTATATTGCTCCCTCCTACGTATATATATATATATATATATAAAGACAATTTAAATAAAAATAAATAAATCAGTTTATATTTGGACATTTATTTTAACATTGATCATTCTTCCATTAAAATTTCAGCATATCAAACATTATTCATAACTAAACTGGTGCCTTATTTCTTACATAACACATCAAATAGGAAGCCAAGATTGGGAGACTACATACAACACTGCATTCATAAAATTACACACGAAGAACGTTGAAACATATGCAAGAGGAAGTAACCACAACCAACCAATTCAATTTTCACCCAAAGAAGTTACGTTCGTAGCGCAATCCTGTCCATCATGAAATTACCGCACACTGGTATACTAAATTCACACTAACTCTCTGTGAAATCTTCCTGAAAAGAATAGCTGAGGGCTACTTTGATGCTTACACCACATGCTTCACGTGGTCAACTTGGTTTACACGAAGAGTGTAACTCCACAATAATTTTGATAATTAAAATAAATTACATCGAAACGCAATTTACAAAAGAAAAACCTTGAACTGGTTACTATCGTCTTACTATTAACCTGATGGGTCAAACAATTGTATAAGCACGTGGTACTGGTCTCACAAAGTACACCCCATGTGTGTTGAACATAAAGAAAAGTTGCTATATTGAAAAATATTGTCAAGACGAGACATTATAATCTCACGCACATTTGCATTTAAGATTGATGATCTTAGTTAGAGTTACTGATCAACACGTGGTTCCACTTTGCTGACAAAGTAGTGACAAAGCAACTACCGAAAGATATTCTGAACTTCACACTCGAATTACACTGCGTTGCAATGTAAGATAACATTACATATTTTAGAGATAAACCCGAAATAAAGGTGATTAAATTTTCAATTAGGTTGAACTTAAGAAATCCATTGTCCTACGGACTTAGCAGACACGTGCTTAGCCAGAGATCTTACCACTTCAGACGCTCGCCACGGACAGACTGACCTGGGCGTGCTTAACAGATACAAACGGAAGTGACCAGAAAGGCAGCTTCCTATACGAACATGATGAAACGTCCCCTTTGAACTATTTATACATATGAAACGTCCACTTAGAACAATTGTACAAATGAAATGTCCACTTAGAACAATTTATACATGACTGTGCTTAACCTGACACACAATAATTTTAGCGCAACGCAATCTGACTATCAAAAATCCCTACAAAAGAATGGCCCAGACAAACATTAAACTATACTTTTCACAAATCACTTACCTCACAAAAATCTCCGTTACTCGAACTACTGCAATACGGCGAGCGCCACTACTGCCAGCTAAATAAAAGATTCAAACTACTGAAGGCACTAACTACTGATAGGGATAGTTAGCAAATGAAAGATATTAATAGAGAACAAACACTGTATTTACCTTAATAGTCATCAATAGTCATAATATATACAGCAGCTCATGACATCAATTTTTACAAATTTCAAACTCCGCCATCTCTGTCCTCACATCCACCACTGCTGGCGGCTCCCCTCCAACTGCCCAGCGCTATGCGCTGTTCGCATCCAGCTATAGCAGTTCATGACAACAATGGCAGACAACAATGCAAACTAGCCACATACTGCACACAGCACAGCCAGTGATTTTCATACAGAGTGCTATGTAACGTTGCCAATAAAAAACATAAACAGCAAACTTACATAAAGAAAACATAAACAGCCTACTTACATAGCCCCCATGCTCCCCACAAAAAATTTTACAAATGGTGTTGGGCACTGGCCAATACAGATTTGAAAAAATTTTTCATAATTACAGTAAGAAAGATATCAAATGCACACACTTATTAATACAATGGTGGTCAACAGCTAAAATTTTCTCACAGTCAATAAAGACAGTCCTCATCATTCACCACAGTAAAACTGCCGTTTCTTTTATCAAAGTCTGAGCAATAAAAGGCAATGCACACGGAAGTAGTGGATGTCCATGCAGTCTTGAAGAAGTAGTGTTGTCCTTCCAACAGAAAGACAGTGCTGACTCTTGACATGCTGACAGGTAATGCGCCACAATGGAGCAAACCCACAGCAGAGTCAGTCGACGTGTTGAAGAATATTGGTAGGTAGGTCATCACAGAGCAGACCCACTGCAGTCCTGGTAGAGAGTATTGGTGGGCCACCAGAGGTGCAGACCCACTGTAGTCCTTGTAGAAATAATGGTATTGGTGGGTCATCAAAGGTGTAGATCCACTGTAGTCCTGGTAGAGATGGCCAGCAGCCATCTGCTGCGACTGTGCAGGTGCACAATCACCATCGAAGAGTCTTGCAGAGAAGATAGCAAGTCCATAAACCACCACTTGTGCACGCACAAAGTTTTTGGGAATTGTCCTTAGAACCAGCAATGCTGTTATCCAGTCCCTTGCTGAATTAGTAACACACGTGCAAACACTAACAGTCCCTACTTCTCACATATTGTCCATATACTATGACCAACAGAAATGTGTGCAGTGAAATGAATGCTTTCAAGTTACTTAATTTGATTAACTGGCGTCAATTACAATTATATAACATAAGAATACAATTACAAAGATACAAAATACATCATTAAAAACATAACAATACAGATAATATTTGTGGTAATAGGGGCTTTACAAAAGAATAGAAATAAACATATACATCAGTGTTACAGGAATGATGACATGAGTACAAAAATAAAAGATCGGAATCACTTTTGAAACGTCAACTTCACACATGAGCATTAAAACAAAACAGAATAAATAATGTCTAAGCATCTTTACAAAGAAAATAACAGAGTATTAATGCCAATTATATTTGAGGATAACAGTATGCCTCATCATAGTGAATGTAGCTTAATATTAAAAGAAAAAAAATTCTATGAAACTACTCAGAGACAGGAAGAAAACAAATACACAAGGGTACACAAACACATAGTGGGATAACACAAAAGGAAAGGACAGGGTTACTGATAGGGATAGTTAGCAAATGAAAGATATTAATAGAGAACAAACACTGTATTTACCTTAATAGTCATCAATAGTCATAATATATACAGCAGCTCATGACATCAATTTTTACAAATTTCAAACTCCGCCATCTCTGTCCTCACATCCACCACTGCTGGCGGCTCCCCTCCAACTGCCCAGCGCTATGCACTGTTCGCATCCAGCTATAGCAGTTCATGACAACAATGGCAGACAACAATGCAAACTAGCCACATACTGCACACAGCACAGCCAGTGATTTTCATACAGAGTGCTATGTAACGTTGCCAATAAAAAACATAAACAGCAAACTTACACAAAGAAAACATAAACAGCCTACTTACAATGACAAGGGACGGACATGACCATACTAAGAATAGAAACCTCTCTGCTTTTAGAAAGCGTAGCTACCTGTTCCGATGTTGGTCCTACTGTTCTCTAGCAGACAGGCTTGTCTGCTACCATCAAGCATGCAACTAGAAATACATCCTCTCACACAGAAGGGAAGGGGGATGACAGTATCTTATCATGTACAGTATATAAAAGAAAGCGGATGTAGGTTCCGTATGAGACTGTGTGACATGAATTACATATAAACTGTGTTTTAAAGTGTAGTAGTGTGACAGATCGTTCTTGTTTATGCGTAAAAGTAACACGTTCCACTGCTCAGTCTCCTCCCAGATAGTCAGAAACACCACAGTAAATTTAGAAGAGGAATTTATGCCGTAAATGACAACATATTTAAGAAATTAACATGAAAGGAATCCAACAGAGACCTTTCATAACCCCAACGCTCCGTGAATAGACTGTGCAGGGAATTTTCTGGCCATGCTACGACATTCCCAAGCAGGCTTCTCACACCCAACTTAAACCAAAAATGTAAAGAAAAGGCAAAAGGTCACCAGCTACTTGTTAAAACACAATAATTTCAACACATCTTTAGAATCTACCAATTTCAAAGAGAAAAAAAAACAAGCTGTGACACCTATTTAAAAGATAGTGTAGACTTAATTTGGTCAGCAAGTAAAAGCAATCGTTCCTGTGTCATTAATATGAAAACAATTTCTGGTTGTCACCCTTATGGAGTTCACCAGTATTTGCTCATTGCAAGAGCCAACTGCAAAATTTATGACTGTTTATTAACAAGAAAAATTTATGAAAATAGCAAAGGTGCCACAGCAATTTAAAAAAAACGAGAAAATAACATCAGTATTATAAGGCAGAACATTTCAATGCACAATCAGCAAAAAAAAAAAGTTCTATATCTTATAAAACTAATAATTTTTAGAATTACAATAACTTTGTGGCACTAATTTAATCACTCTACTCTATTTCAGTTAGCAAACAATGATCACTATGTCATTATACTGAAACTACAATTAATTATGTGATTGTTACCCTTATGGGGTTCTTCACTATAAATATGCCCCATGCAAAGGCTAATCGATCACAGCCCAATGAGCATGAATAGCTATCTGACTGATAAACGAAGAAATGCCACAGGAATGAATTTACAAAACAAAATATTACAAATCTAATACAACACACAAAAACAAACATTGAGAAATAAAACATCTCTGAAAGTACAGTAGTCAATGTCTAAAAAAAAAAAACACCAATAAATAAAATACCTGCAAAATACAAGAGTCAGGCTAATAAAAAAAACACCAATAAATCGAACCCCCTGCAAAATACACGATCAAAGTTTCTCTGAAAGAACACACATATATGCATTGGACTAGGAACCGTATAATCACTGTTCACTGGCACACTCGATAGTTCCACTGTTCTGAGGCACAATATAAGATGGAGGGGGGGGGGGGTGTTCGTCGCTGCAGCTGTCAGTAGGCATTTTTGTCCATCTGTTGCGTGCAATCCCACCATCTCTGCCCTTTCATGAAGTTTCTCTTGGTGGCCTGTGTCACGTACATCTCGATTTGGTTCCATTTCTGGGTTGTCAAAATCGTGCGGTATCCTCGTTTGACACGCCAGGTTGATATTCCTGGGCAAGGATGACATTTAATGGCTCTTCTTTGTGCCACTCGTAGCTACCAGAGAACATCGAACTATGATTTGCTGTCGCTTGACAGTGGGCATCCGCCAGGAAATGTTGATAGGCGTCGTTGAAGTCTGCCATTTTCTCTGGACAGTATATGTCAAAAGGCTCCGCGCCCCTTGCATTGTTACATTCTTGAGTTATCCTCAATTGGCTTGCCGGTTTGATATTCCTGGGCAAGGATTACACTTAGTGGCTCTTCTTTGTGCCACCCTTAGCAACCAGAGAACACCGAACCATGATTTATTGTCGCTTGACAATGGGCTCCCGCCAAGAAATGTTGATAGTCGTCGTTGACGCCTGCAAGTTTCTCTGGACGGTACCTGTCAAAAGGCTCCACGCCCCTTTATCCCCTGTCATCTGTCGTTTCACCGCGGCCGTCTCGTCACGGTCGCGTGCGTGTGGTGCGTTGCCAGCAGATCGATTTCCTCGCGGTGGACCGCTCGGCCATTTCAGGTCATCGCCTCCATGAAGGGTCGCACTGGTGCGGCCGGCCATTAGCTCCGGGTGCAAGGGAAAGTGTTTGTCCCGTACCCTTCTTTTGTTGTCGACCGTGCTCCCGAAGTGGCCCAGTTGACAGTGTGTCTTGCTGGGAAACCCGCCTGTTTACAACTAGCCCTCCTCCTCGCTGCTCCCGCTGTCTCATAAGAGTTTAGCTGGTTCGCTTTCACATTCTCAACTGCATTCACAGAAATTGTTCATCATAGTTATGTGATTACAAAATGTCATACATAATAATGTCTTTCACAATTTTTAAGAACAAAAGTGAGACTTAATTTTTTTAAATAAAAAAGTTAGATGAATCGACAATATAAAAATAAAAGTTAAATGACTTGACAGTATAAAAAATAAAAGTGAAATGTCTTAACAGTATAAAAATAAAAATTAAATGAACTGACAATTTAATATCTAAATCCACATCACTAATGTGGTTCACTTGCGTTTTAATAAATCAAATGCTACTTATTAATTCACTAAAATGAATAGGATTATGCCTTGTGCAAGTATAGGTCAGAACAGCATAGGGTTCACATGTTATTTACACACACACACACACATGCACACCTGTTGTCTATTCTACAAAATAACTACCCATAAACATGCATTATTCAAACTTCTACTTCTATACACTACTAGTTAATCCAACAAGCTACTTCAATGCTACTTCAACACAGTGTTTATACCACTACAACATTGTTCTAATTCGTACTCTTCCTGACGCTTGCGGCATATGTCTTGTCACATGATAAATATGGAGAAACTTTCCTTAAACATACACAGTAAAAAGAACAATGGTTATTTACACGCCAAAACATTTATACCAGTTGACACACCTGGTAAGAGACTGGCAATTACACATTTATCATACTCATATGTTCATACATAAAACAGTAAGACAATTTCATCTAAGATTACGTTATCACAAGAATTAATCACACAGATGACTCTGAGAAGGGTAAAATATTTTCATCATACAGGTTATACTACATTTTCGTACCCATTTTGCTCCAATTTCGTTCCTTCTTTAAGTTACCTTTCGCTTCCAAATCAGTTATTTCGCCTGTGGTGGTTATTCTGGATTCATTTCTCATGAATGGCAAAATTGTGGTCTCCTCTATTCTGTAAAACAGTTTCATCTTAACATCCTATTGAACTTACAACTGACACAAAAGATCCGAATCCTCGTGTAGTTTAAATGACAAATGTTTTGTTTCATCCTTATTACATTAAACCAAGCTTTCCTTGCGTCCCATAATCAAAATTATTTAATCTTCCTCTACCTTCAAGAGGGAAATTTCTTCAGTTCAACCCATATAGGCTGCAGTGCATCCCGCACCAGCGAAAACAGTAAGCTGTAATGCTTACAGCATCAGCAAAACACATTAACATCGCTTTTCTAAGGCAAGCATTAACGCAGAATAATTTTTTAGGCTCTGGATCAACATCAATAAAGACTACAGAAAGGATCCATATTTCTGTTCCATTCTCCATTTGCTGAAAAACTGCTCGTATTTGACTACCTCAATAATATTTCAGGGCCACGTAAATTACACAAACCACAATTCTTCTTTCACCTTGAAGGGAATCAATCTACTTACGAAATCCACAGACAGCACTTTACGTACTCAGCTATAAAGAACAAAAAAGATATATCATCAATATTAACATATTAGCGCATATTGGGAAGCCATTGGTTAAACAATCGTATTATCGTATCCTGTTTTAAAGATTCCAAACTTACTCATTCCTTTCTCAGAGTTCTCCTATCTTAAAATGTTCATACAGCACGCATACTATAGTAAGATATCCTCATTTATGCTGACTGACATAGAATAGTAATAGATAGATAGTAGCACTGAAAGCAGAAAATCGGAAACAAGGCTACTATCAGCTGGGGACCTGGGTTTGCCAGACCCATTATACCGACACATCGGATATTCCCCGGAGTTTTGCATTAATTCAACACAGATCTTGCTTGTCTCAGGAGCGACTCTTTTCAATTTACACAAAAAAACCATAAACAGCATTTCACTCGTTCACGAAGAAACCTTTTATTTTCACATTTGAACCAACCTAAATTCTAATTGCACAAGGAAAGAAAAAAAGCTAAAAACGTCACATAGAAACATCTTTATCACTATTTTTACCAACATGTTATTCAAAATGCATTTATCACAAATGTAAACTAATCAATTGTTTCTCTTCACCGTCCTCTCTACTCCTCACTGTCCTTTCTACTCAATGTATGGTTTTACGTTTGACACATCGTGTAGCCCTTTTGATTTCTTCGATCGAAGAGTTTCAACTTCTATGGCGTTTTCATGGGGAATCTTCCTTATCCGATACGGGCCGTTAAAGAGATTAAAAAATTTCTTGCAGATACCTGACTGTTTGTTAGACAGCTTGTGTGATCTGATAAGAACTTTTTGTCCTACATGAAACACTGTTTTTCTCACGTTTTTCTTATATACCTTGACTCTGGCTTCTGCTGCACGCTTGATGTTGCGTAAAGCTAAGTCAACAATTGCGTTCCGGCGTAGTCTCGGCTCTAGTGGCCAAGGCACCACCTCTTTGATTTTGCTCGGGGGCTCCTTGTTTTTTAGCACAGTGATTGGCGGAAGCTTTTTTGACGTATTAGGCAACTCATTAATTATGTTCTGAAATCCTTTTAGGTGAATGTCCCACGATCGGTGATCACGACTGCAGTATAACCTACATAATTTTCCTAATTCACGCATAATACGCTCACTGGGGTTCGAGCTGGGGTGAAATAGAGATATATATATAGGTTTAATTCTTCTTCTTCGAAGCATCCGCTGCCAGTATTGCGATCTAAATTGTGGTCCATTATCCGAGATAACCCTTTTCACGCTCCCAACTTCATGCAGAAACTGCTTTGCAAATGCAGTTACCACTGCCCTTCCTGTGGCTCGCTTCAACGGAGTCAGACACACAAACTTGGAGGTTAGCTCCACCGCTACGAAAACATATGCAAAACCTGCTTTAGATCGTATTAGTGGCCCAAATAGATCCACGGCCGCGAGGTCACAAAGTTTGCTTGGTATTATCGGGTGCAATGATGCAGCATACGTCACTGTGGCCGCCTTTGCTCGCTGACAAGGTCCGCACAGTCTAAGTACACAACGAATATGCCGTAGCATGTTATTAAAATAGCATGTCTCCTTCAGTTTTTTACAACATTTCTGTGCTCCGAAGTGACCATAACTCAAATGTATGTACCATATAATTTTGTTTACGAGTTCCTCCGGAATCACCAACACCCATCTGGAGTCGTCCGGGGCTCGTTTCTTGAATAGTATTCTGTTGCGCACTAAGTAGTACTGGCGTATTCCTACATTATCCGTGTCCTCCCACTTCTTCTTTATATCTTTCAATACTGCGTCCTTATCCTGTTCGTCCGCTATACTCCCTAAAGAGGTGGTAACAAAGTTCTCGAACGCTACATTCTGTAAGTATAGGATGCTAAAATTATTTTCACCGAGTTCCCCTTCTGTGTGAACCAAACCTATAGGAATGCGCGATAAAGCGTCAGCAATTACATTTTTCTGTCCCGGAATGTATTCTACAGTGAAATTATATTCCTGTACGTATAGTGCCCAGCGTCCTAGTCTCCCATGCGTGATTTTTGTGCTCATAAGAAATTGGAGTGCACGATGGTCAGTGTACACCCTGGTGGTCCTCCCAAATAAGAAATACCTAAATTTTGAGAATGCCCAAACTATCGCGAGTGCTTCGAGTTCTGTCACGGAATAACTTTTTTTCACATCGAGAGAGCACCCTGCTCCCAAACGAGATTGTTTTCCAAGTTGTAATATCATCATTTCCTTCCGTTTGAAACAGTACCGCACCTAATCCTGACAAGGAACTGTCCGTCATTAAACAGAATTCTTGTGTCAGGTCGGGATGCACGAGGATGGGAGCCTCTACCAATGCCTTTTTCAATTTATAAAATTCATCCTGTGCCTCTTGATCCCAGACCCACAAAGCGTTCATCCCTGGTAGTCCACATAGACAGGGTGTACCAAGTACACTAAAATTTATAAATCGCTTATAAAAATTACACAGGCCTAAGAATGCTCGCAACTGTTTTTTATTTGTCATTGCACACTCCGCTATCGCCGCAATTTTCTCCGGGTCAGGTTGTATTCCATTTGCTGAGACAATATGGCCTAAGTATTTTATGTTCTCTCGTCCAAACTGTGACTTATCTAAGTTGAATGTTACGCCTGCCTTCTCAAAAACATCCAGTAGTCTGTTCAGAACGTCATTATGATCCTGCCACGACTTTTCCACAATTAATATGTCATCCAAGTAAATTGTCACTCGCTGTTTCAAATCATCAGGCAAAATGCTATTTAATCCCCTTATAAAAGCAGCTGATGAGACATTGAGTCCGAACGGGAGACACCGGAATTGGAAACAATTTCCATAACACTGGAACGCTGTATACATTCTGCAAGATGGGTGTAGCACGATTTGCCAAAAACTCAAACGGAGGTCGACGGATGATAGTACCTTTACCCCGTGGAAACGTTGTAAGAGTTCCTCAAGGCTCTCAGGCCTGTCCGTTTCCGACATAATAATTGTGTTTATCTGTCTCGAGTCTAGTACCAAACGAACCGAGTTGTCGCGTTTTGGTACGACAAGCAAGGGTGAGTTGTACGAGCTTACTGGCCGCTCAATTATTCATTGTTCTAACATCTTGTTTATTTCCTTCTCCACCTGGGCTCTATACGCCACGGGAATAGGGTATGGTCTAACAGAAAACTTCTGATGGTCACGTACCTTGAATTGGTAAGTAAAACCCTTAATCGCCCCCAGAGTCTCAGAAAATACCCGTTCATGATTCCTAAGTAGGCAATACAATTTCTCTTTTTCCCTGTCGGTGGTTCTGACACCCGCGATGCTCTTTCTCAGTGCATCAGCAAAAACATCTTTCCCCTGCTCAACAGACGTAGAGCACGACTCACTTACATAGTTCACGAGTAGCTCCAGTCTGGGTTGCGACTCGGTTTGAGCTTGAAATTTTAGGCAACTGATTTCTGACTCGGCACGTAATATGCATTCGTCAAATACTAAATTAATTGGCTGATCCCCAACTTGAACTGTCATTACTCCTCCACCCATGTCAATTACTGCATGGTGGGCATTCATGAAGTCATTTCCTAAAATCATTGCCACATTCAGCATTGGGAGCACAAAGAAGTTGTACTCAAACTCTCTTCCCTGGCAGGTAAAATTAAGCCGAGTCTGCCTTCGGATTTCTACGCTCTTACCGTAGATTGCGCCCTTCACCTTTATTCCTCGCACTTGAAAAACGGGCCAAGTCCCAGTCCCTTCGCATTTTTGAAATGCTGCCTCGCTCACTATCGAGAGAGGGCTTCCAGTGTCAATGACACACTTAAAACATATTTCGTTTACTGCAACTGTCACGACTGGATTTATTCCCGAAATTTTAGCACTCGTAGTTTCTTGCAACAAATCCTCTCTAATATCTTCCCTCTCTATATACCGTATGCACTCCTTTGCCATGTCGTTCATTTGTTCCGATTGGGCGCCTTCTGCGCTGATCGTTTGTCATTGCCGGTTTTGTTCATTTCCATTTGCTGGATTATGTCTAGGGTTAGCCGGCCGAATTTCAACATCATGAGGTGCTCCGCCTAGAGTCCTGTTCCCACCGTGTTCACCGTAGTATCGATTCTGGTTGCCATAACTGTTGCGTTCACGATTCTGTCCACGTCCTCAATCATTTCCGTTGTTCCACCTGTGTTCGCGACTGTTACCCCAGTTGCTATACGGCCGGTCCAGATTATTGTTCCGTTCGCGCCCCGACGACCAGTCACGCCGTTGATTAGTACTACGGCCACGACTGCGGTCGCGCTGCTGTGCCCCGTAATAACTTTGTGCCTGATTAGGCGGGCATTCTGCTGTATTATATTCCAACTCTTGGAGAAGTGTCTTAAACGTTTCCACGTCCTCTTTGCGTCGTCCCGCAAGAATGACGTGGCGCAAGTGCATCGGCAATTTGGTGATGCATATCCTAATTAGTTCCGCAGGCCTGTATGGATCGTATAGAAATTGATTTGTCTGCAGCATGTGGTCGAATAGGCTTGCTGGGCTGCCGAAACCATACTGGTTCAAATTTGGCAGCATAATTATGCCATGCTTGACCCTATCTTGTGCCGCATCCCACCAATAGGCGGAGAGAAAGGCTTGTCGAAACTCCCGAGTGGAGTTGCAGTGACGCGCTGCCGACCTCATGGGAATCGCCAGTTCGCCTTCCAAATAGCCACACATATATTCTATCTTATGTGAATGTGCCCAGTCGGGGGGAAGACAGAACTCAAATTGCTCGAGCCATGCTCGTGGATGTATTCCTTTTTGCGAATTTCGAAATATCTCAAACTTTCTCACCGTAAGGAAATGTTTGAAATCAAATCCCTGCATTTCCTCCCGGTGAGGCCCTTGAATGTTTCTATTTTTCTCATGTCTGCCCCTCGAAATACATTCTTCCCTGTCGTCAAAATCTCCCTCTTGGCCGGAGTCCCTCTCTGCACTGTTCGTACAGCTATTTTTAGTGCTATTAGCGAGTTCGGTATCACACCCCATGCGGCTTTCCAGATGCGCCACGCGTTCTTGTAATTCGCCTGTTACAGCTTTGTGCCGCCTGTTCACTTCGAACTGACCCTTCTGAAATCTAAGAAGCGAACGCACTTCTTCGGTCTCTACGACCGCTACCGGTATAGTATTGTTATCGCTCTCCGTCACCTTCATCGTGCCTACGATGTCCGCTAATGCCGCAATCTTATCATGTATTTGTCTGTTGTCCTCCGCCCCAGTCTGCTTCAATTGTTCTACTTGCTGTTCTAGTGCGTGAATCGCTTGACGTAGCTGTTCCTCGCTCTCTTTCGATTCCGCATCGCGACTCCGCTTGCCCTGTTCTAAGGCTTGCAGACGATCATCGATTTGTTCAAATGTACGACCTAATTCTTTCATAATATCACTTTTTATTTCACTTTCCAGATTGTTTATTCTTTGTGAGATATCATCGGACACTTTCTGCATCGACTTGTCGACTTTATTTGTCTGCTGGATTAGTTTTTCGTCTATTTGTTCGCCCAGCTCTCGGATCGATTTTTCAGATTTCTCTGCGTTTTCTTTATTTTGTTGCAATAAGGCTTTCATGAGTTCTGCCAAATCAATTTGGTTAGTTGGAGGCAAATTAATTTCTGGCTCTGATGTGAGCCCGTTCGTCCTGTTTTGCATTTCGTCTGAAGTATTCCCCATTGCATTTTCGGAACCGTCCGGCGTGTTAGTATTCGAAATCAAATTATTCCCTCGGTCCACGTTGCTTAAGTTGTTGGACCGCCTACTTTCAGCTTGGTTATGTGTCTGCATTAGTTCAATTTATACCCGGTGTGCAACTCACTAATCAGAATAAATGTATCCCCCAAAAATTACGACAGTCACACGAAAGGTGCCAAACCTAGTACGCACTTTTTCACACGCAAAAATTTATATCTTTGATCGAAGTCAGTGCAATTTACAAGCGAAAAAAAACACATACATATAAAACACACAAATATACGTAGAAAACAATTAAAGACAAGCAACAAAACGCTGCTCAACAACGCCGTGAATCTTTTGAAAGTCTGTTCAGAAACAACGCAGAAGTTGTTTGAGCGCTGCAGGGGAGAAAAATTAAGATTATACAACGCTCGCAATCTAACGTTTCAGAGATTCCAGAGTCTAGCGGAATCACAAAACAAGGTCGCCATGTGTAATGTTATTGCATTAATTTGTTCTGAAAGCAGTGGTGATATTCAAGACCATAAAAGTGGGTTAAAAGCTGTGAGCTACCTGAGGAAGTCAACCTTGCATAACTGCGCAACTGTTTCACCAGGTATCCAGTCTAGCTTACCAAATTCCCAACCAGACTAACATTAATTATAATCTTTTAGTACTCATCTTGCGATAACCGGTGATATATACATATAAAAAGACAATTTAAATAAAAATAAATAAATCAGTTTATATTTGGACATTTATTTTAACATTGATCATTGTTCCGTTAAAATTTCAGCATATCAAACTTTATTCATAACTAAACTGGTGCCTTATTTAGAATTGTGTAAATGTGAGTTTGTGATCTTACAGAACGCATCAAATCGGGAGCCAAGATTGGGAGACTACATACAACACTGCATTCATAAAATTACACACGAAGAACGTTGAAACATATGCAAGAGGAAATTAACCACAACCAACCGAATCAATTTTCACCCAAAGAAGTTACGTTCGTAGCGCAATCCTGTCCATCATGAAATTACCACACACTGGTATACTAAATTCACACTAACTCTCTGTGAAATCTTCCTGAAAAGAATAGCTGAGGGCTACTTTGATGCTTACACCACATGCTTCACGTGGTCAACTTGGTTTACACAAAGAGTGTAACTCCACAATAATTTTGATAATTAAAATAAATTACATCGAAACGCAATTTACAAAAGAAAAACCTTGAACTGGTTACTATCGTCTTACTATTAACCTGATGGGTCAAACAACTGTATAAGCACGTGGTACTGGTCTCACAAAGTACACCCCATGTGTGTTGAACATAAAGAAAAGTTGCTATATTGAAAAATACTGTCAAGACGAGACATTATAATCTCACGCACATTTGCATTTAAGATTGATGATCTTAGTTAGAGTTACTGATCAACACGTGGTTCCACTTTGCTGACAAAGTAGTGACAAAGCAACTACCGAAAGATATTCTGAACTTCATACTCGAATTACACTGCGTTGCAATTTAAGATAACATTACATATTTTAGAGATAAACCCGAAATAAAGGTGATTAAATTTTCAATTAGGTTGAACTTAAGAAATCCATTGTCCTACGGACTTAGCAGACACGCGCTTAGCCGGAGATCTTACCACTTCAGACGCTCGCCACGGACAGACTGACCTGGGCCCCTACCGAGCGTGCTTAACAGATACAAACGGAAGTGACCAGAAAGGCAGCTTCCTATACGAACATGACAAGGGACGGACATGACCATACTAAGAATAGAAACCTCTCTGCTTTTAGAAAGCGTAGCTACCTGTTCCGACGTTGGTCCTACTGTTCTCTAGCAGACAGGCTTGTCTGCTACCATCAAGCATGCAACTAGAAATACATTTGGTCATTCATCCTCTCACACAGAAGGGAAGGGGGATGACAGTATCTTATCATGTACAGTATATAAAAGAAAGCGGATGTAGGTTCCGTATGAAACTGTGTGACATGAATTACATATAAACTGTGTTTTAACGTGTAGTAGTGTGACAGATCGTTCTTGTTTATGTGTAAAAGTAACACGTTCCACTGCTCAGTCTCCTCCCAGATAGTCAGAAACACCACAGTAAATTTAGAAGAGGAATTTATGCCGTAAATGACAACATATTTAAGAAATTAACATGAAAGGAATCCAACAGAGACCTTTCAACTGAAAAAAAAAAGAAAAGAAAAAAAAATGTCTCCAGCGATCCAGCCTGTTTTCTGGCAACTCCAACAATTCGTAAAGGAGATCTGTCGATTAACTCTTTTTTACAGTTTTTTCCATGGTAAATAATCACTGGTGGGACAAAGCCACCATACTACAGTAACAAAAAAAAAAAGGTTCAAATGACTCTAAGCCCTATGGGACTTAACATCTGAGATCACCAGTCTCCTAGAACTTAGTACTACTTAAACCTAACTAACCTAAGGACATCACAAACATCCATGCCCGAGACAGGATTCGAACCTGCGACCGTAGCAGTTGCGCGGTTCTGGACTGAAGCGCCTAGAAGCGCTCGGCCACAGCGGCCGGCTACTATAGTAACATTAGCACTTCTTTCAGCACTCCTTATTGCGCGTACTTGCTTTTCTCCTCTCTGTCAAATACTTTCAAAGGTTTCTGTATACTACGCAGAGCAGATTTATCAATATTATAAATGTTACATGGCGAAATACCTTCACTGCCCTTTACTTCTTCAAAACTGGAAAAGAATTTTAAGACAAGAGGTTTGTTTGAAGCCTAGCCGCGTATGTTGCCTCAGGCTCACGTACGCTGATGTCTCTATTTCGCGTTAAGAAGCGAGCTATCCAATCCCACCCAGCCATCTCCTATTCCTTGTCGAATCTGTGCTAAATACAATTTCTTAAGATTATCGGGAATGCAACTTGTTTCACCTCCTTCGTAGTCATACCAAACATGCGCGCTGTCAGTAGTTTTCAGGTGTTGTGCCAGTTCACCCTGGAATGCTGTGCTGAAAGTTGGCTGGAATCTCCCCACTTCTTTCTGAACACCACTGAAGATACTGTTCATATTCCTAGCCCAGCTTCTAAGCGAATGCTTTGGATGCCCGCAGACATTCCATGTCACCTCTGGTAACAGCATGTATAGCCTGCTGCATCTGCACCGCATCCCAAGACTGTCTTGACGATTTCCTTCTTTTATTGTCTGCGATCCAAAGGAAAAATTCACATATACTTTACTCACGTAAATTCATTGGATTTGTGTATCATTGGACATTTATCAATTCATGTTTAACGTTTCGTTTAATTTATTTTATTGTGGAGTGACCTACTGCTATTGTTGTTAAATTCAAACAGATACGTAAAATAAACAGATTAATTAATATCAAAGATCACACAGAACAGAACGAGAATCCATATTGGGGTAAAATGACACACTGTGTCGCATGGTATGTCATTGTAGCCTGAACTGCTTTCTTTGATTCACTCGAGGAACGTTCAGCTACTGCTTGCTCTAGCAGAATCTATTACCATTCAACACATAGCTAATATTATGGTTTAGAACATAACTTACACTTTTCTCAAACATGTAATTACTTGCAATACTAATGAATGAATATATGTGGAAAAGAGTAGAAAGTTGGAAGCTTAGCTATACGTTTCTCGTTCGCAGCACCAAGACGGAAGCCGTACACGTAGGAACAGGCTTGCCAGTCCACCCCCCTACACGGCCCGGTGCAGGTACCACCACTCAGCTGGGTTCGTCCACAGCCCTGCCGCGTGTGTCGTGACGATCTGGCTGCCCCTAAGCGTCTGTCGGGAGCTGAGTGCGAGATCCGGGATCCCACTAGGATATCTGCTTCACACAGTATTCTTAGTGCCCGCCGTGAACCGCTTGTAGCCCTGTCCAGCTGTCATCTGACCTCGTCTTGTGAGGCTGAGTATTCGTGCACTGGCGCCACGGCTGAGCATTAGAGTCTCTAAAGTGACTGCAAGGTCGTGCAAGTGTGTACCCAGCAGCGTCCCTTATGTACGTCACACGTCATTTTCTCCCCCCCTCCCCCCCCCATTCTGAGGTTACTGTCATGCCTGTGACACACTTCAATTTCTGTTATGAAGACGTATGCAATTAGTTCCTCAGTCATTGGTGTTCCGAGCAGAATGTTGTGATCCGCGACGTCAAATACATTAACAAGCTCTGTCACAAAACGCTGTATACCAGTCGGATAACATATCTCACTTGGCTCCGGAATCGAATAGTTTACGACGACTTGTACTGTTTTCTCCGTAGAGAAGCCTACGAAAGACCGTGAGGCAGTTAACAAGTTCTGCTCAGTTACACGAGTCCGTACTCTAATACAACCAGTTTCTCGTAGACTTTCGAAAATACTGATAGGAGTAAAATAGGTTTCCAATTACAGGCGCTTAGCCTGTCTCGAGTTTCATACATCGCTGTTCCAAAAGGAAGTTGAAGTCGGTCAGGAAATTGTCTCAAGACATTAATTACGTAGGTAACTTAAGGGTAATCCTTGAAGCTAGCATAAGATTTAAATATTTTACTACGAATATCCTCGTAGCCGACAAATTTACAGCTTATCGGCGGCAAGGACGGAAGCTAAAGAAATGAATTGAAATCCGTACCAGAGCTAGGACTCGAACGAGGCTCTCTTTGCTTTCTGAGCAGAAATGCTGTCCATTACACTACTGCAGCACTGTGGATAAAGCTGCTGCACATGCAACCCAGTTCCAAAGATCAGAGTTAAATGTCTCGGCGAAAATTTAAGATCACTTGAGGTGCAGGACTTCCCCATTACGTCCAGTGCTGAGGTGCTATTCCAGTGGCGGAGAGCCCCAGCATTAGTGACAATGTAGGGGCAAAATAAGCTGAGGATACGAAGTTTGTGTTAGGGAGGGCACTGGAGTCGGGTAGACTCTAGTGCTGCGGTGGTGCAACGGTCGGCGTTTCCGCTCAAAAAGCAAGGAAACCCAGGTTCGATTCCTCGCCGTGACATAGATTTTGATTCATTTCTTAAATTTCTCGGGGAAAATTTAATTATAAGATCTATAAGATCAATTTACTGCTTCTTAGTGAACTGATGAATTTTGTAGTTTTCTTTTCTTCTCGAGTCATCTGTCATCTGACCGGTTTGATGCAGCCTGCGACCGATTCCTCTCCTGCGCCAACCTCTTCACCTGAGAGCTCGACTTGCGCCTTGAGTCCCCCGTTATTTACTGGATGTATTCCCGTCCCTGTCTTCCTCTACAGTTTTTACCGTCTAGTACGTGGAAGTCATATGCTGATACCTTCATACATGTCCTATCATCCTTTCTGTTCTTCTCGTCAGTGTTTACATATGTTCCTTCCTTTGGTGACTTTGTGGACAATCTCCTCATTCCTCGGCTTATCATTCTACCTGATTTCCAACATTCTTCGGCCGCATCACATCTCAAATGTTTCGATTCTCTTCAGTTCCAGTTTTCCCATTGTGTATGATTCATTGCCATGCGATGCTGTGCTCCAAACGCACATTCTCACAAATTTATTTCTCAAATCGAGGCCTTTGCTTCACACAACAGACTTCTCTTTATGTCCTCCTTGCTTCGTCCGTCATGGGATATTTTGCTTCCAAGGAAGCAGAATTTCTTAACTTTGTCTTTTTCTTGACCGCCAGTTTTGTTGTTAAGTTTCTCGCTATTTTCATTTCTGACGATTCTCATTTCTTTTCGGCTTACTCACGTTTCAGATTCTGTACTCATTACACCGTTCAGCAGATTCCGTTATACTTCTTCACTTTAACTGTTTACAGCAATGTCATCAACGAATCTTGTCATTGATATACTTTGACCCTACATTTTAATCTCACTCCTGAACCTTTCTTTTATTTCCATCATTGCTCCTTCGGTACATGGGGTGAACATTAATGAAACTGACAAATCGCAGAGACGGATTCCTGATTGGAAATGGAGGACAAATGGTCCTATGAACATGCGTCCGGAAAGGAATCGTTGCCCCGGTAGATGGCACTGTCGAATAACAGTCCCTCTGACCACGTGCCGTGTGTTTGTTGTGCGTCGCAGGCTGTGTGACTGATGCAGCTACTGTAGGCAGCAGAATGGTCCGGGAACAACCCGAGATGATGCTGGTGTACGGCCAAGCAGATGGAAACAGTAGTGGAGAGGCAGCACGGCTGTTCCAAAACAAGTACCCTCACAGACACCAACCACATCACGCAACATTTCGAGCCGTTTTTGGGCGTTTGAGTGATTTTGGATAATTTGCAACATCGAAACGTGCAGGGAAGCGGCGGAGTGTGCGTACACCAGATCTGGGGACCGGGCTCTACAGTATACCGAGACGAACCCTAATACAAGTTCCAGGCAGGTGGCTCTCCAACATGGCGCAAGCCGAAGTACGACTATGTGTATCCCGTATGACAACCGCCACTATTCCTGTAACGTGCAACTGCTGCAAGGATTATCAGCAGCGGATTTGCCTCTACGGGTCGCATGTTGCGGACGGTTTTTGTACCAGATCATCACAAATATTTAATTTTTATCAACCGTCCTCTTAACATGCGAAGCAACCTTAACCATAACTGGCCTCATCAGTGCGCATACTCGTCATCTGTGGGCTACGGACACGGCACGTGGTCAGAGGAACGTTCATTCGTGAGCGCCATCTACCCTGGCAACGATGCGTTTCCGAACACTTGTTCATAGGACCTGTTTTCCTCCACCTTCAGTCACGTTTTATTAAGGTTTAGCCTGTACAGATGGGACAGTGGTGGCATCCCCTTCTCAATACGAGCACTTTGTTCTTGGCCTTCAATCCTCAACGTTTCCTCTTGGTTACTGTTATTTTGTATATCACCTGTCTTTCCCTGAAGCTCACTCTCACATTTCTCAGAATTTCTGTCAGCTTGCACCTTTTCGCATCGTCGAAAGCTTTTCTACGTTGAATGAGCGTATTTTGATTTTTCTGTAGTCTTGCTTCCATTATAAAGCGCAGAGTCAGAAGTGCCTCTCTGGTGCCTTTGCCTTCCCAAACTGATTGCCACTTAACGGATCCTCAGTTTCCTTTCCCATTCTGCTGTACATTATCTCTGCCAGCAACTTGGATGCATGAGACATGAAGCTCACAGTACGATAGCTTTCCCAACTATCTGCTCTTGCTATTTCCGGAATTGTGTGGCCTATATTGTTCCCAAAGTCTGACTGTACGTCACCAGTCTCAGATTTTACACGCTACGTTGAATAGTAGTTTGGTTGCCGTTTCCCCCAATGATTTTAGAAATTACGGGTGGAATGTTATCCATCGATTTTGCTTTACTTGATCTCTGTCTTCCACATCTCTTTTAAATTTCTTCAGTTTCTTCTGCCATCAAGCCATCACACCCCTCCTCGTAGAAACCTTCAGTGTCCTGTTTCCACCTATCCCCTCTTTCCACCAAGCCGCCGTTTCCATCTATCCGCTCTTTCCACCTATCCGCTCTTTCCTCTGCGGTTTATAGGGGAATTCCCATTACACTCTTAATGTTATCACACTTGCCGTTAATTTCACTGAAAGATGTTTTCATTATTCCACAGTCCGACTCAGGACTTAAGAAGATCACTTCTTTTCGATTTATTCGCATTTTTCCTGCAGGCATTCCTTCTTGTCTGTCCTGCACTTCTTATTTACTTCATTCCCAAGTGATTCCTATTGCCTCATTGTTATCTCTCCTTGACGATTCTTGTACTTCCTTCATTCATCGATCGATTGAAGTACGTCCTCAGTTACCTTCGTTGTACCTATATCTAACTGTTCAACATCTGTGATTGCTCTTTGCTGGAGGTTGTCTGATATGCACTCCTCTTCAGTATAACTGCCTGCTTGGATATTCCTTACTGCGGTATCCACATTTTTAGCCAAATTCACAAGCTTCTCATCATTCCTCAGTATGCAGTTGTATCCCACTTCCTTCGACACTTATTCCTGCGTACAATTCTCTTAAAGTTCAGTCTACTGTTCATCATTAGTAAATTGCGATCTGAGTCTATATCTGCTCCTAGGTACGCCTCACAATCCAATATCTGATATCGGAATCTCTGTCTGATCATGATCTAACCCAGCTGGAATTTTCTTGGTTTTCTGGGTCTTTTCCAAGCATACCGCTGCTCTTGTGATTCTTCAAAAGCGTATTCGCTATAAGCATCTGCCATTTATTGAAGAACTAATTAGTCTCACTCCTACTACCAAGTCCACATTCTCCAGTAACCCTTTCTTCTGCTCCCTCCGCCCCCACCCCCTTCAACCGTCTCATTCCCCTTTGTATAATGAATTACCCGTTCAGTATCTTTATGTTTTCTCTCTCTCTTCATCTTCTTCTTCCGACGTCTGATGCAGCTCACGACGGTGATCTACACCGACTAAGGCTGCTCATCCCTGCTGAGCTGCTGCTGCTGCTGCTGCTGCAGTCTGCGTCGCCTTGAGCTTGCTACCAGTAGTCGTCGTAACTGCCGTCCGCTTCACGTCTGCTGTGCAGCGAGCTACCTTAATTTAAGTATTAACTGTATTTTTCTTACTTTTCACTTCTTCTTCCGTGTGTATTTGCTTTTAGGAAGCTTTAATTGTCGAGTGCTGTTAATAGTTCCATAGATCTCGTATTTGTTTTGAATACTGTCAGAGACAGTCCCTTTAGTCAACCATAGTGCCAGTAGTGCTAGTGTTTGTTTTCAATACAGTCCAGAGACAGGTAGTGCTATTTTCATTGTTTTCTACAAGAAGTGGCTAGCAACCACAGTTTAGTCAATAAACAGCCGCCTTTAGTGAATTAGCACTCTAGTTAAAGGTTGATTAACTCTCTTCAGTGAATTGATTCCTTAGGATCGATAGGACGTGTGACTGCTGTGTACGAACGCAGGAGGAGCTGGCAACTGTTCGCGAACAGCTGAGCGTGTTGATGGCCGCGGTCAGCCGTCTTCAGGCTGCTGCCTCGGAGTGTAGCGGCAGTGGGGAGTCTGGTGCGTCGCAAGGTACACCCCAGGTGTTACATGCTTCACCCACTGTCCCTGCTGTCGAGACATCTTCGCGGGTACCGGGCGCGGTTGGGCCACCCTCTCCCCAAGGGGAGTGGCGGATTCAGCGGCGTTCGCGGCGCACGAGGCGGAGGGTCAATGTGGAGGCTGGCCGTGTGGTATCGCCCGCTCTGTCTGTGAGAGGACATGTGGCTGCTCCTTCAGCAAGGTCTGAGCAGGCACACGGGGGGAGGGGTTTATTAATTATTGGGAGCTCCAATGGTAGGCGGGTGATGGAGCCCCTTAGGGAAATAGCGGGAAGGTCGGGAAAGAAGGCCAGTGTTCACTCTGTCTGCTTGCCGTGGGGTCTCATCCGAGATGTGGAGGCCCTACCGGCGGCGATAGAGAGCACAGGGTGCACCCGACTGCAAATTGTTGCTCATGTCGGCACCAATGACTCCTGCCGTCTGGGTTCAGAGGTCATCCTCAGTTCGTACAGGCGGTTGGCGGAATTGGTGAAGGCGGAAAGCCTCGCTCGCGGGGTGGAATCAGAGCTAACTATTTGTAGTATCGTTCCCAGAACCGATCGCGGTCCTCTGGTTTTGAGCCGAGTGGAAGGCTTAAACCAGAGGCTCTGACGATTCTGCGGAGATCTGGGGTGCAAATTTCTGGACCTCTGCTATCGGGTGGAGAAATGTAGGGTCCCCCTGAATAGGTCAGGCGTGCACTACACGCCGGAAGCGGCTACAAGGGTAGCGGAGTACGTGTGGAGTGCACATGGGGGTTTTTTAGGTTAGAGAATTCCCTCCCTAGGCCCGACAAGACGCCTCCTGAGACGCGGCAAGGTAGGAGTAGGCAAAATGCAACAGGGAATAACAATATTAATGTGCTAATAGTAAACTGCAGGAGCGTCTATCGAAAGGTCCCAGAACTGCTCTCATTAATAAACGGTCACAACGCCCATATAGTACTAGGGACAGAAAGTTGGCTGAACCCAGACGTAAACAGTAATGAAATCCTAAGCTCAGATTGGAATGTATACCGCAGAGACACTCTGGACAGTGAAGGGGGAGGCGTGTTTATAGCGATAAGAAGTGCAATAGTATCGAAGGAAATTGACGGAGATCCGAAATGTGAAATGATTTGGGTGAAGGTCACGGTTAAAGCAGGCTCAGACATGGTAATTGGATGTCTCTATAGGCCCCCTGGCTCAGCAGCTGTTGTGGCTGAGCACCTGAAGAATAATTTGGAAAATATTTCGAGTAGATTTCCCCACCATGTTATAGTTCTGGGCGGAGATTTTAATTTGCCGGATATAGACTGGGAGACTCAAACGTTTATAACGGGTGGCAGGGACAAAGAACCCAATGAAATTTTTTTAAGTGCTTTATCTGAAAACTACCTTGAGCAGTTAAACAGAGAAGCGACTCGTGGCGATAACATATTAGACCTTCTGGTGACAAACAGACCCGAACTATTTGAAAAAGTTAACGCAGAACAGAGAATCAGCGATCATAAAGCGGTTACGGCATCGATGATTTCAGCCGTAAATAGAAATATTAAAAAGGGTAGGAAGATTTTTCTGTTTAGAAAAAGTGACAAAAAGCAGATTTCAGAGTACATGTTGGCTCAACACAAAAGTTTTGTCTCAAGTGCAGATAGTGTTGAGGATCAGTGGACAAAGTTCAAGCCACCGTGGTACAACAACCGAGTTAGAAAACTGCTGCGGAAGCAAAGGGAACTTCACAGCAAACATAAACATAGCCAAAGCCTTGCAGACAAACAAAAATTACGCGAAGCGAAATGTAGTGTGAGGAGGGCTATGCGAGAGGCGTTCAATGAATTCGAAAGTAAAGTTCTATGTACTGACTTGGCAGAAAATCCTAAGAAATTTTGGTCTTATGTCAAAGCGGTAGGTGGATCAAAACAAAATGTCCGGATGCTTTGTGACCAAAATGGTACTGAAACGTCGATTAGTTGTAGAATTTTGGAACACGTATTGTGTTCGAGTATAATGACTTTTCTGGAGACTAGAAATCTACTCTGTGGGAATCAGCATGGGTTTCGAAAAAGACGGTCATGTGAAACCCAGCTCGCGCTATTCGTCCACGAGGGCCATAGACACGGGTTCACAGGTAGATGCCGTGTTTCTTCACTTCCGCAAGGCGTTCGATACAGTTCCCCACAGTCGTTTAATG
The DNA here is from genome assembly GCF_023864275.1 of Schistocerca cancellata. Classification (NCBI taxonomy): domain Eukaryota; kingdom Metazoa; phylum Arthropoda; class Insecta; order Orthoptera; family Acrididae; genus Schistocerca; species Schistocerca cancellata. The sequence continues at coordinate 596,994,044 of NC_064632.1, forward strand.
AACAAAGTAAGAGCATATGGACTATCAGACCAATTGTGTGATTGGATTGATGAGTTCCTAGATAACAGGACGCAGCATGTTATTCTCAATGGAGAGAAGTCTTCCGAAGGAAGAGTGATTTCAGGTGTGCCGCAGGGGAGAGTCATAGGACCGTTGCTATTCACAATATACATAAATGACCTGGTGGATGACATCGGAAGTTGACTGAGGCTTTTTGTGGTGTATTGAGAGGTTGTAACAATGGAAAATCGTACTGAAATGCAGGAGGATCTGCAGCGAATTGACGCATGGTGCATGGAATGGCAATTGAATCTCAATGTAGACAAGTGTAATGTGCTGCGAATACATAGAAAGATAGATCCCTTATCATTTAGCTACAAAATAGCAGGTCAGCAACTGGAAGCAGTTAATTCCATAAATTATCTGGGAGTACGCATTAAGACTGATTTAAAATGGAATGATCATATAAAGTTGATCGTCGGTAAAGCAGATGCCAGACTGAGATTCATTGGAAGAATCCTAAGGAAATGCAATCCGAAAACAAAGGAAGTAGGTTACAGTACGCTTGTTCGCCCACTGCTTGAATACTGCTCAGCAGTGTGGGATCCGTACCAGATAGGGTTGATAAAAGAGATAGAGAAGATCCAACGGAGAGCAGCGCGCATCGTTACAGGATCATTTAGTAATCGCGAAAGCGTTACGGAGATGATAGATAAACTCCAGTGGAAGACTCTGCAGGAGAGACGCTCAGTTGCTCGGTACGGGCTTTTGTCAAAGTTTCGAGAACATACCTTCACCGAAGAGTCAAGCAGTATATTGCTCCCTCCTACGTATATCTCGCGAAGAGACCGTGAGGATAAAATCAGAGAGATTAGAGCCCACACAGAGGCATACCGACAATCCTTCTTTCCACGAACAATACGAGACTGGAATACAAGGGAGAACCAATAGAGGTACTCAAGGTACCCTCCGCCACACACCGTCAGGTGGCTTGCGGAGTATGGATGTAGATGTAGATGTAGATGTAGATGTAGTCGAAACCTGGTGGAGACCAAATTTTATACCCCTCGCAGCCCGCTGTTACCAACCTGACCATTCCTTGATGACGTAGGACTTTTCCTATAAACCGAAACGTCCTTTTACCCAAGTTGTGCCACAAATTTCTTTCTCCTGAAGTTCAGTTCAGTACCTCTTCATTATTTGCTAGATTTATATGCCTAATCTTCAACGTTCGTTGTTGTTGTTGTTGTTGTTGTTGTCGTCTTCAGTCCTGAGACTGGTTTGATGCAGCTCTCCATGCATACAGGAATGCTGAATGCCCTCGGGAAAAATTACGGCTCTAGTTTCCCCTTGCTTTCAGCCGTTCACAGTACCACAACAGCAAGGCCGTTTTGGTTAGTGTTACAGGGCCAGATCAGTTAATCATCCAGACTGTTGCCGGCCGGAGTGGCCGTGCGGTTCTAGGCGCTACAGTCTGGAACCGCGAGACCCCTACTGTCGCAGGTTCGAATCCTGCCTCGGGCATGGATGTGTGGTGTCCTTAGGTTAGTTAGGTTTAAGTAGTTCTAAGTTCTAGGGGACTGATGACCTCAGAAGTCGAGTCCTATAGTGCTCAGAGCCATCCAGACTGTTGCCCCTGCAACTACTGAAAAGGCTGCTGCCCCTCTTCAGGAACCACACGTTTGTCTGGCCTCTCAACAGATATTCCTCCGTTGTGGTTGCACCTACGGTACGGCTAAATATCTTTAGAAATAGACATCATAAAACATAAATTTACATTCGATATTTAAAAAATTCTCTTTTCCACAAATACTTTGCTTGACACTTCCAGTCTGCTTTTTATGTGCTTCGCCGAGCATCGTCAGTAATTTTGGTGCCCAAATACTGAAATTTTATTTTTTGCGTTTAATGTCTCATTCCCTAACATAAATCTAAGCATCGCTTGATTTAACTCGACTATATTCCGTTATTGTTTTAGTTTTCTTGATGTTCACCTTACACTGAAGCGACACAGAAAATGGCATAGACATGCGTATTCAGATACAAAGATATGTAAACAGGCAATATAAAGCGCCTCTATATGACAAAAAATATGCGGCACACTTGTTAGATCGATTATTGCTGCTACAATGGCAGGGTATAAAGATTTAAGTGGGTTGAACGTGGTGTTATAGTCAACGCACGAGCGATGGGACACAGCATCACTGAGAAAGCTATGAAGTGGGGATTTTCCCATACGACCGATTCACTACTGTACCGTGAATATTAGGGATCTGGTAAAACATCAGTTCTCCGACAACACTGTTGCCGGAAAGAGATCCTACAAGATCGGGACCAACGATAATTGAAGGAAATCGTTCAACGCGACAAAAGTGTAAACCTTCGCCGATTGGTGTAGAATTCGATGCTAGGCCATCAACAACTGTCAGCCTGCGAACTATTCAACGAAATGTCATTGATTTGGTCCAATTGTATACCCTTGATGACTCCACGACACAAAGTTTTATGCGTCACCTGGACCCGTCAGCACCGACATTGGACTGCTGATGACTGGAAACATGTTGCCCTTTTCGACGAGTCTCGTTTCACATTTTATCTAGCGGACGGACGTGTATGGCTATAGAGACAACCTCATGAATCCATGGACTCTGTATGTCAGCAGGGGACTGTTCTAGCTGGTGGAGGCTCTGTATGGTGTGGGTACTGTGCAGTTGGAGTGATATGGGAACCCTGACACGTTTAGATACGACTCTGAGAGGTGACACGTATGTAACCATCCTGTCTGATCACCTGCATCCATTAATTTCCGTTGTGCCTTCCGACGGACTTGGGTTATTCCAGCAGTACAATGCGACAGCCCACACGTCCAGAATTATTACAGAGTGGCTCCAGGAACACTCTTCTGACTTTAAACAGTTCCGCTGAGTACCAAACTCCCCAGGCATGAACAGTATTGACAGTATCTGAGATGCCTTGCAACGTGCTGTTTAGAAGAGATCTCCACCCCCTCGTGCTCTTACGGATTTGTGGACAGCCCTCCATGTTTCATGGTCTCAGTTCCCTGCAGCACTAATTCTGACATTAGCCAAGTCCGTGCCATGTCGTGTTGTGGCACTTCTGCGTGCTCCTGGGCCCCTACACGATATTAGGTAGGTGTACCAGTTTCTTTGGCTCTTCAGTGTATTACCTCTTTTGAAGACTGTATCAGTTCCGTTAAATTAATCTTCAAAGTCCTTTGCTGTCTCTGACATGATTAAAATATCATCCTCCATCCGCAAACTTTCTAGTTTTGTTCGTGGACTCTTATTCTGTTTCCAAATTTTTACTTCGTTTCTTCATAGCTTACTTAACGTATGGATTGAATAACATTTGTTATATGCTTAAGTCCTGTGACATTTCCGACTCAACTAGCAGTTCCGTTTCACACCCTTCGACACTTATAACTACAGTTATACATAGCCCTGTGCTTTTTTCAATCCCTAATACCATCATAATTTTAGAAAACGTGTTCCTATCACTAGGAAAGCTGAGCTGTGCGGATGATCTACGGTAAACTGCTACTAGAAGAGTTCATTGGAATGATCTCTTTACTATGATACCGTTATCATGTCCGGTGTCAGTTGAGAGATTTCAGTTGCTTGTCCATCCACTGGTCACTTACTTCGTTATGTGTCATTTAGACGTTCGTGCGATGATCTTCCTCAGTGAAAAAATCGTTTTGGCTTTGTCTCTGTCATCCTACGTTTCGATACCTTTAAGGTCACAGAGGGTCTGGAAGGTTGACTTCGATCTCTTACTGATGTATCATGAAAACCAAACCCCCTGAGGCTCTCTGCCAGGTCAGAAGATGAAACTTTACTTTTGGATTTGTTGAATTCGTCGAGTCATACACCTCATTCTCTTTTATCCACACGTCTCTTACAGAACTACAATATGTGATTTCTTTCGATTAACGAAAGAATGTGTTTTTTCAAATAAGTGAACTTTTTGCAGACAAAGTAGAACATTTCGTTTTTCCTTATTATCGAATGAAGTAACGGATTTACGAGTAAGAACGCAGCCGGTTGGGTTATCAAAACAGACAAATCCTGACCTATCAACATTATCTGCGAACGAACCGCCGCCCTTCCACTGGGAACGCTCTCTGGACGTAGCGGGACATCAGCATCAGAGAAGTCGTTGCCAAACACACCACCTGCACTGCACTGGCTGGCTCGCCTACGTGTGTCAAGACGTTGGTGGCACACCAGTGCTGTAATGTAGCAAGCAAAATAAATTAAACGTGACTTTCTACGGTGTATAATGACACCTTTAACTTGGCTCACCAGCTATGACATCTCATATTGTCTGTTAATTATCAATGTTATATTCACCAGTTTCCGTCAGATCACCATAGTTCAGCACTGTCGGGCTTGGCTAGCACTTGGATTGGAGATGGTCCACTCTTCCGAGTGCTGTTGCAAGCGAGGTGCCTTGTTAGGCAAATTGAGGAGCTACTTGATCGAGAAGTAGCGGCTCCGGTCACGAAAACTGACAACGGCCGGGAGAGCGGTGTGCTGACCACATGCCCCTCCATATCCGCATCCAGTGACGCCTGTTGGCAGAGGATGACACGGCGGTCGGTCAGTACCGTTGGGCCTTCGAGGCCTCTTCGGACGGAGTTTTCATCAATGTTACATTGCCTAATATACATGAGACGCCCTGCTAAACCCGCAGGACAGGGCAGGTAGTTTAAGTTGTGGAAAGGGCCAAAATAAGCGGCTGTCGTTTACACTCGAACATACAACCTTTTATTTGATCAAACTTTACAAGAGCCAACAAAAATTAAAAAAAAAAAAAAACACAGCTTTAGTTCTGGAACTTAATTAGCAGGCGTACAATCTCATGCCTTAGGCCGGTATTACACTATTAAATTTCTTTGTCAAAAATTTGATCAAAGATCAAAGATCTTTGGCGTAGCGCTAGAAGGGGTATTACACTGCCATCATATTTTTCGTCAAATTTCAAGATGGGTGACAACAACTTGTTATTAATCGCAGCAGTTGAATGTACCACAATTGCACTGTGTGCACATGCGGATGAGAAGCGGGGGAAAGATATGAAACATACGTGGGTGAAGCCGTGGATTTTACGACGACACGATAAAAGCATTCAACAAGACTTGTTACGTGAGCTTATAGTGGAGGACGTGAAGTCGTACATCAATTACTTAAGAATGGATGAGCATACATTTCTGTATGTGCTCATTGAAGTGTGTCCTCATATCACAAAGGACAATATTCGTTTAAGAACTGCTACATCTGCAGAAGACAGGTTCACTGTAACACTCCGATTCCTTGCTACAGGAGAGGGTTAGGTTAGGTCAGTTTAGATTAGGTTAGGTCAGGTCAGGTCTCCAATCTTCTTAATCTATTTTTGTATTCAGGGTGCCTCACGTTGTTAAGCTTCATACATCTCTATTAATTTTGTAGTTGTCGGCACACACCAATTATATTTACCGGAAATGTTTATAGAAACACTACAGACGACAGAACGCTGCAGCCATGCTAGCGCTCCATCTGGTAACATGTCACATTACAGTGAAGAGAAGACAAGCGACTTCTTTGGTCAAATCTACGGCGAGGCCCTAGATTTGATCAAATATTGGATGACATTTGACAAAGCTTCCTATTACACCATCAAATATCTTTGACAAGGATTTTTGACAAAGATATGCGACAAAGAAATTTGATAGTGTAATACCGGCCTTAGGGACAAGACCACTTTAATTTAAAAACGGCTGAAAGCCAATAACTTGAAGCTCAACCAAAATCAGAAATTTAAAAGCCAAAGCCTTTTCTTAAAAACAGTTCCTTAATTAAGCTGAAGGCCCAAAGAATCTGACACTTGAAGAGCAAACAACTTAAATTCAAAATCGGCTGAAGGCCCAACACTTAAGTCTCGATAACATTAATTTTAAAAATGCCAAAGGCTTCACATAAGACAGTTCCTAAATTAGGCTGAAGGCCCAAACCATCTGACAGCTTAAGAGCGAAACAACCTTAATCTAAAAATCAGCTAGAAGCCATACAAGTACAAACAACAAAAACAAACAAGAAAAGGCGGTACACCCAAGGGCGCTGAGAAGTTCGGAGGGTCGGCCTGGAATTCAAACACTAACGCTCGCTTCGGTGATACAGGCAGTCGGCCGAAACGTTGTCGATCCGACGACAACCCAACCGACAGACAGTCAACGGACCCACCGACAAGACAACCTCCGCTTCACCCGACCAGAACACAAGAGGGAGTTGAATGGAACAACGTAGAAGGTATTGGCGCCCAAAACCATTTATACATGGAGGTGTCAAACTACACACCGTGCTGGACAGCGACAACACGATGAGAAAAATACACTGCCTGAATTTACGTCAACGGCCAGGGCAGGTAACCGGAACGTTAACGGCCACAAGGCAGAAGATTCCGCTGGTGCACTTCAGTTCAAATAACCGAGTACAGTTAAACTCCACCGAAGGGTGGCTAAAATTTGCCAACTTGAAAACACACGTTGTTGCTCGCGGGAATATCTCAACAGCCGACAACGAACTCCAAACGACACAATGTGAACAGTCGTGAATTGCTGGTAGATTAAGTCAAAACTCAACTTTCGTGTCCACCATCGGTGAGCCACAGACCTCGTAGCAATGGGGACAGCACCACACACTCCGACACCACATAGGGCCCAACAGCGGGCCCGCCCAAACTCTGCGCCGCGGAGATTTCCTCGCTGCTCCAAGCCAACCGACCAACTGCCCAGGCCCGGAAACAGTGAAAGGACCAAGTATACTTCGGCCGATGAGACGAGCAACCGAGCGACCAACCAACGGTCGTCCCGCTCCAGTCTCCCTCCGCCGGACAGTTGGTGTGTGTCGCCAGCGGTCGGCGGGCACTGGCTGTCGGCGCCTCACCGCTGCTGCGTCCCGAACTCACTGCCAGACACACGACGACCCGGAAACACCATCGGTCGCTCCAGAGATGGTACGACAGTGCACTTATCGATACGCGCTGCTGCTGCCGCTCACGGGCAAGTAAGGCAGGAAATCAGTGACGCCAGGAAATTGAATAAGAAAACGAGGCGGCAGCATCATAATATAAGATGAGAAACAGTAAATGGTGAACCGTGATTTATCTTCAAAGAATATTCTTAAAATTTTATTTTATTTACTAGCGATTCATTAACACATATAATCACACTATGTGAGCATGGAAGTAGTTGCCAGGGAGTAACTGATAGAATCATAGTCAAACTGCTTTTAACATATGGAAATTTTATTCCTAAAAGCGTTTTTTTAAAAAGAAACAGATTTAAAATTATAATCAGAAAGCACACTCTAAATATCAGATTACAATTTATTCAGAGGCAGAAGAAACAAAATTTTGAGTGTATGAGCTTTCGGGCTGAGAACCTTGCAGCTCCCTTTTGACACAGCGGTAGTCACGACCGCTTACAACAACCTCTGAACGACTACACTGGTGCAAATCTGCAACACACCAGATTACTTTAAACTAAAAATTTTAACAGTCCACACAAGCACACAAACTATGCACCCCGTAGGAGGGATGGAAATGGTACAAACACTAAAATTAAAATATCAACTTTGCCACTGAAGGTGCAACTTGATTTTAACTTCTAAGAAAAGTCACGGTGGAAGGGTTGCAACTTTATATAGTAAAATGACCACTTAAATAAAGGCCCATGAAATGCAATCTTACATAAAATTATACAAGGTTGACCAAACGAGTTAACATGCTCTACAGTACACATATACCTCCTCTCAAGACGATAGGCAAGATAAAAACATATTTCAGGAATTAGGCCGTTACACTCCAAGCAATGAATTCGTTAACACACCGAATCCGACAAACATGACAGAGGCAGCTACTAACGTACGGCAGATTGATAGGGAGATTACCGAACAACCCGAACCGCAGGTTGCTCTAACCCGCCCCTACTCCACAAGGGAAAAACGGACCACCCAATTCAGAAATAACCACCTTCCCGCTGGTGGGCAAACGGAGAAGATTGGTGGGACGACCCCAAAACAAAGCGGCTGGTGACCTCACCAGGAAAACAAGTAGAATTTAACAAGTAAATGAATCAACATATCACCAATCACTTCTAATAAACTACGATTTCTGGAGAAGACCTGGCGCAGCACCCCCAAATCGCTCCCCCGAACTGTCCGCTTCCAGCCGCTTCAACGGACGCAGGAAGGCGCGCCGATCTCCCGTCTCACGGCGTCGCAGCTCGCACCGCCAGAACGATGTCGTGGGTTGACTCCTGTTGCTCTCGTGTCGACCGCGAAGCCACTACCCCTCGCTACACGGCGCGGCCCACTGGACTGACGTGGCGACCTCACACGCGCCGACCCTCAAGACGGACAAGTCATCTTGTGTCTCAGTGCGCGACCGAACAACCGATCGATCCAACCGCCAATGACCATTGCCTGAACAACTCGAGCAGACTGGCGGCCTGACGCGCAGACTCAGATGCAGGAACTAAGCTCCAACCGGGCAACCACTCGCTGAGTTCTCTTACTGGCGGAGTGGAAAGACTTTCATTTATCCGGCTTTAAAGATTGATCCGAACGAAAGACATACTAGCACTCCGGACGACAGACAGACACTAACTGCCTCACAAAAGTGGACGAGAGACACACTAGCAAGCTGAGGACGAGAGACTGACCCAGACTGACTCCAGACTGACCAACTGAGCCCAGACTGACTCACTGGCGGGCTCATAACGCCCCTTAAATGCACGTGAACAGGCAACCTTTCCCCTTTCCCAGCAGAGGGAGACACCAAAGCTGCGATTGCCACAGCGGCGCCACCGCCAAAAACGGAGGGTGACTGCTTCACACTGCGCACTGCAGCGCGTTCTACAAAACAGCAGTTTTTACCACGGCTCAATTGGCATGAACACGAGCCTTGCACGGCTCAATACAATTCTTGAAATCAGTAACATTCATAACTGTTGTAATAGTTATCGTAAAACAACGATAGATATTGCTATGAGGTCTTCTGATAATTTTGATCTGTGTAGTGCACCTAGTTTCATTGAAGCGTGTGCAGGAGACAGGGAGACCTGTATTCAGGTCAACACCCGAAAGCCGCCATTATATTCCTAACACCTTCGTTTCTTCTACCACCACACTGGGAAATACCTGTTGGCCTTGTCTTAACAACTACAACAGAACTTTACCGAAGAACTTTCTTTCTACACTTCAATGGTCTGTGAAATGTGAAAAACTGAAAGCGCGGGATATTTTTGTTGCTATCCTTTCATTTCGAATACGAATGTCTTAAATTCCATCATATATCTCGATAATGTGCTTTCATCTTGACGAGTAGTCGGATGGATTCTACAAGTCATCAGTGTGTTCTACGTAATAGTTATATTGTCCCAATGAGAATAACTGTACTGGACCCATAAACGAGTAGAGTCCATTCCGGGGGAAAAAAAGAAGAAAGAAAGCGCTAATACCTGAATCCCTATGAAATGGTGCTGTTGATTATTAAGTGAAGGGAGTAATAGATAAGCGTTTACATTGTACCACAGTGGTATACGGGAAGTCGAAACGAACAGTTAACTACGGGACGCTTGCGATAAGCAGTACCGGGAGATAACGTCAAACTGGCCTACGAGAGCCACCAGAGAAACATCGCTCGCTCATTGCAAGGTATTCAGTATCCTCTCACTCTGTCATACCAACAGCCTAGTTGGATATTTCACTAACATTAGTCACTTAAACTATCCCGTGAAGGTAATGAGTACTCTAGTGTAAATAAGTAACATCGGACGGCGATGGCGCTTTCGGGTAGAAAGACGACGATAAAATTAGCGGTCCGTAGCTTTGACCACTATGGGACTCAACTTCTGAGGTCATCAGTCGCCTAGAACTTAGGACTACTTAAACCTAACTAACCTAAGGACATCACACACATCCATGCCCGAGGCAGGATTCGAACATGCGACCGTAGCGGTCATGCGGTTCCAGACTGAAGCGCCTAGAACCGCTCGGCCACCCCGGCCGGCTCAGCGGTCCGTGCCCAGTGCACACGACCTAAGGTGCACGAAGCAGATCGTGTCGTGCGTGAAGCACGTCGGTCGACAGGTGATCCGAGCACGGGGCTCACAACCCGAACCACGCGCCACCGTTAAGCACTACTGAAGGACTGGGTCCCTTACTTCGATTGCACATAATTCATTAAGGTGAATCCAAAACATTTATTTCAAATAACATATATGAAGTTATATTTAAATCTGTCTGACATTCAACAGGAATAAAAAAAAACAATTGCAATATCAGCTGATTAATGCGTGAAGCGCGAGTTAAGCCAATAACCAGATAAAGTAAACAATTCAGCGTAATTCAAAAGAAAGAGAAAAACAAAAATTGAATCAATACACCCCACTGACAAATATCCATAAACCTTACAATACTACTCAAAAGAATACACTGAAGCGGGGAGCAGTCATTCACCCGACAGAACACTTCAAAATGAGGTCACTAACACAGCTGCGTGCCCCAGAAAACAGCAAGACATTAAATACACTTCATTTGACGAATAACAAATGCTCATTAACATTACGCCACTCCTGTTTGAACTGCAGTGTCCCAAAAAAACAGGCACTTTTATCTGTTTAAATTTGAGCATTAAGGAGTTCCAAACGATGTCCAATACAAATCTTTCCCCTTTCTAGGCGGAGGTTGAGCCTGAAACACAGAATGCCACAAAAACACAGTTTTGCTGTCACATCTTACAGGACACCCGGAAGCAGTAACAGACAAGCGGTCGGCAACCACAAATAACACAGGCTAAGAGTCAGGCTGGGAGCACATCCTACACTATGCTCACCACAAACTGTAGACATTCCGGCCGAACATCCGCTTGCGGTGGCTGCCAGAAGGACGAAGCAACCGACAGGCCCACGCCGTGCTTCTCACACAGGCACCTCAATGAGTACAAACATCTAGGTCAACGCCAATTCCGGACTCCCCTCTCACTGCGAGGCTTGGCACAGTTTATACGAAATGCCTTCCAGGCAACCAGTAACCGTCGCAGGAGTTTCACGATTAGCAAACAGCCCCAGCGTAACAGACATCACACGTGAGCTCACGCCCGAGCCACAACTCCGCCAGTCCCACCGGCCGCCCCAAACCGACTGTCTCTCGCCGTCCCGCGCGCCGCAGCCGAAAACGCAAAGATCTTCATCCCCGGGGACGCGCGAAAGATAACAAGCCGATCGCTGATGATCGACCAGCGATCTGGCTCGACAGGAACTGCTCGAATTACAGCTTTCGATTTTCTGGACACAGTTTACGTGAAATTTGTCGACGAAGCAGCGTGCCATAAGCATACTCGCCGTTCCACAGACCGACATCGTTCCCGCCACTCGGACGGCAACGTGAGAGAAGTGACTGTCGACCGTGCAGGACTCGGAGTTCGGAACGTACGGATCTTCACGCTGCCCTTTGAAGTTCCTGCCACGCTCCTCGTGGACTCGCTGCGGCCTACCGGGGAAGTACTAAGTGGCCCATGCTCGGGACGTATCCTGTTCTGAACGGACTGTATCAGGTGCGAATAGAACTGTGCAGACACAGCCAGTCGTAAGTGACCGTTGCAGGCTGTCGAGCGATCGTCATTTACGACTGTCAACAGCGGACTTGTTCGGGGTGCGGGCAGGAAGGGCACGTTCGCTCTGACTGCGTGCAGAGGCGCCTTGTACGGGTACCTCGACCACATAATTGGAGCTGGTACGACGCCTACGTCGCAACCGACGACACTGCCTGTTTGCTACCTATACTGAGGCAGCGAGGGCGGCGACGGACGCGGACGTTGTTCCCCTCGAGTTAGCGACCCCTGCGGCCGCGGGCCCGGTTTCCGCGGCCTGCATCGGAGCCGCTGACGTGCTCGCCAGCAGCGACCACGACGGCACTCCAGCCGTGTGGGGAAGGAGCGCACCTGAAGAGCGATTCGAGCTCGGACACGGAGACGCGAGGGGAGTCTACTTTCTTGCGAACCATGGATGAAGGGTATCTTCCGGATGCTATATTCCTTGACTTCCAGAAAGCGTTTGACTCGGTGCCCCACTGCAGACTTATAACTAAGGCACGAACATATGTGATTGGTTCGCAAATATGTGAGTGGCTCCAAGACTTCTTGAGTAATAGAACCCAGTACGTTGTCCTCGATGTTGAGTGTTCATCGGAGGTGAAGATATCATCTGGAGTGCCCCAGGGAATTGCGGTAGGTCAGCTGTTTTCTATCTACATAAATGATCTTTTGGATAGGGTGGATAGCAATGTGCGGTTGTTTGCTGATGATGCTTTGCTGTACGGGAAGCTGCCGTCGTTGAGTGACTGTAGGAGGATACGAGATGACTTGGACAGGATCTGTGATTGGTGGAAAGAATGGTAGCTAACCCTAAATATAGATAAATGTAAATTAATGCAGATGAATAGGAAAAAGAATCCTGTAATGTTTGAATACTCCATTAGTAATGTAGCGCTTGACGCAGTCACGTCGATTAAATATTTGGGCGTAACATTGCAGAGCGATATGAAGCGGGACAAGCATGTAATGGCAGTTGTGAGGAAGGCGGATAGTCGTCTTCGGTTCATTGGTAGAATTTTGGGAAGATATGATCATCTGTAAAGGAGACCGCTTATGAAACACTAATACGACCTATTCTTGAGTACTGCTCCAGCGTTTGGGATCGCTATCAGTTCGGATCGAGGGAGGACACAGAAGCAATTCAAAGGTGGGCTGCTAGATTTGTTACTGGTAGGTTTGATCATCACACGAGTGTTACGGAAATGCTTCAGGAACTCGGGTGGGAGTCTCTACAGGAATGGAGGGGTTCTTTTCGTGAATCGCTACTGAGGAAATTTAGAGAACCAGCATTTGAGGCTGACTGCAGTACAATTTTACTGCCGCCAATTTACATTTCGCGGGAACACCACAAACATAAGATAAGAGAGATTAGTGCTCGTACGGAGGCATATAGGCAGTCATTTTTCCCTCGTTCTGTTTGGGAGTGGAACAGGGAGAGAAGATGATAGTTGTGGTACGAGGTACCCTCCGCCACGCACCGTATGGTGGATTGCGGAATATGTATGTAGATGTAGATGTTCTTTTCGTAGTGATCCACAGGATGCAGACACGGGTTTCCGCAAACACAAGTCACCCAAACGGCGAAAGGAGAGGAGGGTATGCGCAAGAAACGCTTCGCGAGACGGTGACACGTTTCACGCTCTTGGGGACAACCCCTCTGTGGACCCCATACCCACGGTTCACTTTCGCTGCTGGCAACGTCTGCCAGAGGACACACACGGCTTGACGGCGCCCGACCCACTGACGAGCCTCATGGCGATTTTGCGGCTCCTAACGTACCACACGTCCAGCCTGGCGACTCGGCGTCCGACAAGGAGACGGGAACAATGATGTCAGACCCGAGCGACCACCTGACGCCCGCGGCCGGCGGATCGTCGGCACACGCCTTGTCTCTGGCGGTCAGTAAGTAATATACGTGTGGAGCAGGTGGCAGGGATGGTCAGAGAAGGGCGATGAGGCGCTTACTGGCTCAAACGATTGCAGGATACGTCATCGTACTATCCAATTTCCCACGTATATGGATAGGTACAGTCAATGTCAACGATATTAGTTCGACGATCAAAACCCGGCTGTTGAAGGACGTGATTCGGGTGGCGGACATTGATATGGTGCTTCTGCTCCTGGATGTCTACGGATACCTCCGTTACGTCAGTACAACTACTGACGTGTCGAGAGTCGAGAGCAAACAGTCTATTAGTCTACTGAGGTATCTCCAATGTTTCAACGCGCTACAGAGCACCTAGTGGTGGGTGCTATGACTACGGAACTCGTTACACGCGGACATACACACATCGCCAGCCACTCGGCCAGCACGTTCGGCAGGATTTACGTTTTCATAGGTCTTTGGGCAGCGAGTGTCAGTGCCGAGCTGTGGCCCACGGCATTCACTGAGCGTCAGGCCGTCGCCTGCCCCTGACCCTGCCACTACGACAGATGAGCCGTACTAGAGGACAGTGGACTCTTAATGTCGACATTCTCCAGGAAGAGGCTTGCCCTCTAGCCGTTACTGATAGGTGTAACAAATGCGAACGAGGACGTCGTACCTACGATTCCGCGGAAAGGTGGTGGATCCACTGCACCAAACCAGCTATCTGCGGCACGTTCGTGGTGGATGTACAGGCAGGGCGCTTTGGCAACGATAGACCTCTGAGTTTTACTACAAAGTCTTGCAGGAAGTAGCGTCGCAGTAACCTCCGCCACAGCGCCGAACGGCTAACCTCCGGACACAGACACAGCTCCTGCAGATCGCGGCTACCAGATTGGGAGGCACGCGGGTTCGATCGAGACTGCGAGATTCCATTCCAGAGGTTCGTGCTTCTCTTCATCACGTCGTCAGAGAATGGAGACATCGTAACAGGCGACTTATCACTGCAGTTGTTGCGGCGGACGGACAACATTAAGAGACAAACACCCCAACCTCCCGTGTCCTCACAGGTTATTACCGCACTCTCTGTCAGACGACACATTCTTGGAGGCCGTCACAATGGAAGAAATGGGCATGGCCCCTGGACTTGATGGTCTTCCAATTGAATATTATGGCACTTTCTCTGACCCGATGGGGAACGTTCGGCGACAGATGTACTCCGAAATCCTGGATCCAAAATTTCGCGCCCCCCCCCCCCCCCCCATCGCGAATTTTGGGAGGGTGTGGTAAACCCCGTGATAAAACCAAACAAGGGGGTGTAGACTGCAAGGCTTCCGCCTGTTGACATCAGTCAGTTCCGACTGCAAGCTGCTCGCATGCATACTTCGTGCTCGCCTCCTCGCTACTGTCATAGATACCACTCACGTCGACCAAGCATGTCTGGGAGGTGGCACTAATATATCTACATATGGCGTTAAACTCTTATACACATGTCGTGGCGCTAATGTCGGCATGTGGCTTAGAAGGCGGCCCCGTGGCTGCTGACCCAGACCACGCGTTTAACCGAGTTGAGCAGGCTTACTTAGAGACGACGTGTCTGTCCCCAGTACCGGCTGGTGCGGTTCCCTGTCTCGGCCGCGTGGCCCCTTCCAGTGCCCCGCAGTTCACTGTTGGCAGCTCAGTCTGACAAGGGTGCTGGCTGTCGGCCCCTCTCCTCGCCGTCGCTCTCGAGCCTCCACTTCAGGGTCCACGTCAGTGTTTGCGGGGCATTCGCCTCCGCAATGCGCGTCTTACGGTGGATGCTAAGTTACAGGTGGCCTTTGGTCATTTCGGCAGCGACGGTAGGGTATCCGAGACTATTCGAGACCCGTTACGAGTCACTGACGTTGCCCACACACGCAGACGGCACTCGAATGATAAACGTGCAAAATAGGGCACGCGCTCTCATTTGCGGACGATGCATCGCCTACGTGCTTTGGACAAGCACACGCGCACTGGTACACCGATCCAGGAGGTGGCGCCCCCGTCCCTCCGGGCAGGTGTTCTTCTCGGACACATCGCGCCACCGCTGTGTCACATCCGCACTTACACAGTCGACACGAGTTATGTGTTAAGAAGTTCTACGGACTACATGAGTTCCTTGGGCTCCCGTCACTGCTTTCAGCGGACACTGCCTGCTTACGTGATTGAACATCGACATCGGGCGATTGGCTGCAGCAGGGTATGGGGTAACATACACACATGCACTCGCCTTTCCTTCCCACCCCGGTGAGTGCGCTGTGGTACGTGCAAACGACTGGAAAATTTCCCACCCGACGATATTTATACACTACACATCTTGCAAGGCGCCGTGTCTGCCCCAGATGAGCCGCTGTCGACACGGTCATGCATCGTTTCGTGTGTGGTACGACTGCCGACTGCTGGCTCCTCACATGGCCCGTGTTGGCATTGTTGCTGCTACGGACGCCTCACTCCGTAGAGCCCACCGAGCTGATCCATCCCGAAGTTACTTGCTGTCCTGCCACTCGTCAAGGCGCCGCGGTGTGCGTCAAAGCCGTGGCGTTGTCATACTCTTTTAGGGAGGGCTTTGCAGAGTTCTTAGATTTTTTTCTACTATTTAACGAGCAACTACACGGTTTTATCACGCAACGCGTCGTATGGTTCGCTCTTTGCGAATTACTTGGGGTCGTTGTTTACGCACCCTCCAGAGTACTGGATTGTAACGAGAGTGAGAAGAGATTGAAGATATAGCACAGGATGGACTGATGAGAGATATCAACGATAATTATAGGGTGTTGCACTCTCGCTGAACGAGAAGACGACTAGGACATCCCGCCGCCTGGCTGCTGTGGACAGCCCTAGAAGAAGCTTAAACAAAAATAGAAAATAAATGAAAGATAACAAAAATATCGTACCCTCTGTTTTATCTGTTAAAAAAAAAAACAACCAAAGCTGTTCGTGGGCGGAGTTTGAAGCAGACGCAAACATCTGTCCTAGTTAGGTTAGGGTGAAAGCGGCGGTAGCACTAGATATTGTTTTTGTTTGTAGATTAGATAGGTTCTTTGAGGTAGCAGGAGTGTTATGTGCCAACGCCTGAAGTGGAAGAGGTCTTGGGCATCAAAAAAGTAAAAAAACAACAAAAAGTACAAAATAAAAGTAAGCAGAAGGCCTAAGTTTGAATTGTGATCTGGCTCAGATTTTCATCTTGCGCCAGTGGTATAAATCAATTTCCACTGGTAGCCAATGTCTTTAATTCCTCTGTGTCTTTGAAAACTAATTATATTATACTTATAAGACAGTAGTTCTTGCAAATAGGACAGACAAACAAAACGATTTAATTGTTAATTTTATGCTGTTATGATTTAAAATATTTTGATACAAAATTTGCTCAAGCATTAACTTTTAAGCACAAGAACAAGGTTTTCTTTTTTTTTTAATTCAGGGACAATTTGAGCCAAAATAACTGTTTCTTGACTAGAACTGTCTCGTATAAAACTACAAATTTGCTCGTCTCGACTTCACCTACATCACTGTCTAAGGCTGTAAACATCCTCTCTCTCTCTCTCTCTCTCTCTCTCTCTCTCTCTCTCTCTATATATATATATATATATATATATATATATATATATATATATATATTAAGACAGTCTACATCTACATACATATTCCGCAATCCACCATACGGTGCGTGGCGAAGTGTACCTCGTACCACAACTAGCACCTTCTCTCCCTGTTCCACTCCCAAACAGAACGAGGGAAAAATGACTGCCTATACGCCTCTGTACGACCCCTAACCTCTCTTATCTTATCTTTGTGGTCATTCCGCGAAATGTAAGATGGCGGCAGTAAAATTGTACTGCAGTCAGCCTCAAATGCTGGTTCTCTACAGTTCCTCAGTAACGATTCACGAAAAGAACGCCTCGTTTCCTCCAGAGACTCCCACCCGAGTTCCTGAAGCATTTCCGTAACACTCACGTGATGATCAAACCTATTAGTAACAAATCTAGCAGACCGGCTCTGAATTGCTTCTATGTCCTCGCTCAATCCGACCTGATAACGATCCCAAACGCTCGAGCAGTACTCAAGAATAGGTCGTATTACTGTTTTATAAGCGGTCTCCTTTACAGATGAACCACATCTTCCCAAAATTCTACCAATGAACCGAAGACGACTATCCGTCTTCCTCACAACTGCCATTACATACTTGTCCCACTTCATATCGCTCTGCTGTGTTACGCCCAAATATTTAATCGACGTGACTGTGTCAAGCGCTACACTACTAATGGAGTATTCAAACATTACGGGATTCTTTTTCCTATTCATCTGCATTAATTTATATTTATCTATATTTAGAGTTAGCTGTCATTCTTTACACCAATCACAAATTATGTCCAAGTCATCTTGCATCCTCCTACAGTCACTCAACGACGACATCTTCCCGTAACAAAAAAACGACATACCACGAAGGGTTTATCCGAATGGGACAAAAATCGGTAGCTGTGATGTACATGTACAAACAAAGAAATCATTAAATTTTCAGAAAAATTGGACGATTTATTCAAGAGATTGGGGAAGTCAATAACGCGTTGGTCCACGTCTGCCCTTATGGAAGTAGTTATTCGGCTGGTCATTGATTGATAGAATTGGTGGAGGTCCTCCTGAGGGTGTCCTGCGAAATTCTATCCAACTGGCGCGTCAGATCGTCAAAATCGCGAACTAACTGGAGGGCCCTGCCGTTAGCGTTCCAAACGTTCTCAATTGGAAAGAGATCCGATGGCCTAGGTAGGATTTGGCGAGCACAAAGCAAGCAGTAGAAACGCTCGGCGTGGGCGGGCGGACATTTTCTCGATGAAACGTAAGGCCAGGAGGATTTGGCACGAAGAACACCAAAACGAGGCGTAAAATGTCGTCGACGTACCGCTGCGCTCTAAGTGTGTCCTCCTACGGCATCCCAGACCATCACTCCTGACTGTCAGGCCGAATGCAGGCGACAGTCATGCTGGTATCCCACCGCACCACTGTCCGGGGCGTCGGGGCTCAGTCTGAAAGGGAACTCATCACTGAAGACAATTCTGCTTCAGCCAATGAGAGGCCAGGCCGAACCTGTCCATCACCACTGCAGAGGGGCTTGTGGTGTACATAGGCCGACGGCAGTCACCGCAAAAGACACTGTGATATCAGCCCTCTTCATGTGAACCTCCTACAAATGGTACTTGCGGTCACTGGAGCACCGATCCGTGATAGCAATGATGCCGGGTCTCTGAGTGCCTCTGCGACGATTGCTCGTCCCTCACTTTCTGCCGCCTCTGCAGATGAACCGCTTCCTTGATGCGCCGTGTTTGGCCACGGTCCACACAGTCCTGCCGCCATCGTCGAATGGTGGCATCGCTCCTATTCAAACGTCGAGCGCTTCGCTGATTACTACAACCGGATTATGTGAGCCCAACTACACGTTCTCTCTCAAATGCCGACGTCTTCGTATACTTGTCTACGAGGCGTAGTTACTGTCCAGCTGAGTCACGGATTCGGCAAGTTCCTTATTCACCGGACTTGCCAGGCACGTGGTGAAACTTACTGGAACGTCACACGTGCATCCATCGGCCGTCAAAGTTTACATTTTTCAATTTCCGTCGATACCTACATGAATATCAAATTGTGACCAATATGTATAACTCCTTCGTTGTTTTTTTTGTGTTAAAATACATATCAGGCGGACACGTTCAGGACTTTACTCTGATGAGGATATGGCCAGAGTCATGGTGTACAGTTCGGCGTGAATTGTTTAATATTCCTAAGATCATTGATGTGTATAGTGAAAATGCTTTGATAAGTTTTCCTTCAAGGTGTTCTTTTCGAAGAATGCGGTAGGTTACTGGATTCCAGCGAAACAGCAACAGAAGTGATGAACTGTTCTGCTCTGGCGTTTCAACCTTTTTTCCGAATTTCATTTGTATTTCTGTTGTACCATGTTCAGCTTTGCTCTTTTACCAAAGCACAGTACGTTTTACATGACTTAACTTGTTTAATATGCTAATGTAGTTGTAATTGCGATAGTTTGCTAGTCAGAGTCTATTACTGAACAAAATAAACTAAGGACAAGGCACGTGAGGAAACTTGCCGCTGGTGACCTCGGTGTTGAGCGCCCGTAAGCTGCTTTCAGGAAACTTGTGGAATATCGTAGTTACTGTGAGTATATTACATTTTTTCAGTTTTGTTTTTGCAAGCCCGCACAATTTCTCTTTCATCAGCTGTAATTGGTCTTTAAAAACTGGATTGTGGCACTGAAAAAAATTGTAGTCACTTCTGTCACCTGGCCGGTGTGGCCGTGCGGTTCTAGACGCTTCAGTCCGGAACCGCGCGACTGCTATGGTCGCAGGTTCGAATCCTCCCTCGGGCATGGATGTGTGTGATGTCCTTAGGTTAGTTAGGTTTAATTAGTTCGAAGTTCTAGGTGACTGATGACCTCAGAAGTTAAGTCGCATAGTGCTCAGAGCCATTTGAACCATTTGAACTTCTGTCTATATTTAAAAAAGTGTTCTATTTGCGTATTATAATTTTCCATACACTCGCTTCGATATCTTGAACTATACATGAAATGTAATAAATTTTTAAAAATAAATCACTTCTGCTGTAATGGAGTGCGCCTAGGTGAAAATGTTTGCATTTTCTCTAGATTGGAGATAGACATAGACCTCCTCCGAAATCCAAAGCCAAAGACAGTCTGTACATTTACGTTTATATACATATTCCGAAAGCCACCGTGTGGCGAAATGTACCACCACATCCGACGGCTAGTCGTTTCCTTTCGTGGTCCACTTGCGAATACGTCGAGGGAAGCATGGCTGTCTACAGCCCCCCCCCCCCCGTCCCTCCCCCGTACGACCCTTAATCTCCCTTGTATTATCTCCGCGGTCCGTAGACAAAATGTGCGTTGGGGGCAGTAGAATCGTTCTGCAGTTGGCCTCATATGCCCGTTGTCTAAATTTCGTCATGGTGCTCCACGAAAACAACGTCCTCTTCCCTCCAGTGATTGTCATTTAACTTGCGCGCTCACTCTGCCCTCCGATCTTCGTCAGTGGGACACCGTGTCAAGCGCTTTTCGGAATCTAGGGATAAGACATCTGTCTGGTGGCCTCCGGTGAGAGTTTGTACGAGGTGTCGTGCGAGAAAGGGGCAAGCAGAGCTTCGCACGAGCGATGCTTTATAAATCCGTGCTGTTTGTGGACAGAAACTTTTCTGTCTCAAGAAAATTTGTTATATTCAGAGTCAATTACGCAGGTCTGTACTTGGTCTGTAATTACGCAGGTCTATTGTTTTACCCCTCTTATGTGCAGGAGTCACCTGCACTTATTTCCAGACTTTCCGGACGCTTTGGGCTTTTTGCTGGGCGGGGTATCACGATGAATGCGTTTCAAGTAAGGGGCCAGTGACGTAGAGCACTCTCTGTAAAACGTAATTGTTGGACCTTGCCAACTATACGTTTGCAACTCTCCGAGTCGTTTATGTAGGCCACGGATGCCTATTTTTATCTCCTCCATGCGGGAGGTGTACGACAGTCAGACGACGGTGTGTTTGTACGACCCTCCTGCGTGAGTGGTTTCTTAAACGTGAAGTTTAAAACTTCAGCTTTCCTCTTGCGAGTAGACAGAGAGTGACTTTACTTGTGTCCAGAATTTTCTTGGCTTCTCGCCGAGATCTTTCACTAAGGTCTGACGGTGGAAGTTGTATGTACCTGTCAACATCGGCGCGTTATTTTCTGAGCCAATAGTGCAACAATCTCTGGTTCCTCAGGATTTTCCAGATCTGACTATTAAGCAACGGAGGGTCATTACCTTTGCTATCCACATACTTGGAACGAACTTCTCAAGAGTGCGATTTTCAATTTATATTTTTCGCATAATTCCTCTACGTCAGCCATATTGCAGCTAAATGATGTGCATCCGTCGTCTAAGTGGGATGCTAACGACTGCATCTTTTTCTAGCATGGAATATGTAGTGTTGGCTAGCAAAGTCGGCTGTACAACTGCGGCAAGTGCTAGGAAGTGTCTCTAGACCTGCCGTGTGGCGGCGCTCGGTCTGCAATTACTGACAGTGGCGACACGCGGGTCCGTCGTATACTAGCGGACCGCGGCCGATTTAAAGGCTACCACCTAGCAAGTGTGGTGTCTGGCGGTGACACCACAGAATACTCTCCTAGCCAACTTGACTGTTTTATTAACTCGATGTGGCCGAGCGGTTCTAGGCGCTTCAGTCCGGAACCACGCTGCTGCTACGATCGCAGGTTCGAATCCTGCCTCAGGCTTGATGTGTCTGATGTCCTTAGGTTAAGTTACGTTTAAGTAGTTCTAAGTCTAGGGGACTGATCACCTCCGATGTTAAGTCCCATAGTGCTTAGAGCCATTTGAGCCATTTATTAACTTTAGTAACCACCATCATTGTTATAACGTCATTATCACGCATCCCTGTCTCTATACCGACAGTATCAATAAGATCACGCCCATTTGTCGCTACAAGGTTTAAAGTATTTCAGTTGCATGTGGGTTGCCTAACTACTGGTTTTAGGAAAACATGTTCAAAGTACTTGTCAAGACTGGCTATCTGTACCAGTTGCAGTTAATCCATAGACGCCCCAGTCCGTTCTCGGTAGATTTAAGTCAACACCAACTGCACATTTTTGGTATTTCCGCGCTACTGAGTACAGACGTTTCTCGATTGATTCCACAACGACCTCAACTGAAACAATATTTCTGTCGACATCTGTGGCATCTAACCTGCCTTTGCGATATACGTTCCATGTATACATACACAGGTTTTATACTCAGCAATGTATGAACCGATGTGCAACGAACGCAGTCTCACGGTGTCTTCTATTTTTCATTGCGAATTTCATGCTGCATGTTACTTAATTAGGAACTATCACAGTAATTATAGCCATTAATGATAAGATGGGCAGTTCACAATGAAGCTAACATGTCAGAATCGAAAATATTTTACCGAATACTTCACGTAAAACTGTTTGATGAACAACGCAGAGCAGCTGGCGTTCGCGCGGCGCCCTGCTGTGTCGCTGGGACTGCCGGGAGCTGCCCGCTGGCCCTCCGCCCCCACACCGACGCTCATCCGGCCCCTGGCGATGTCGCCGCTGCTCGCTTTGGCCGCCGCTGCTGTTGACAAGACACCACCCCCCCCCCCCCCCAGCTACCTTTTCCTTTGCACGAAACATCAGCTCCTACTGCCACGAACTACAGTTGCATTTGAAAAAGCGAAGTTGATACTGTGGCAATTAACATACGTACGACAAAAGACTACACTTCGTTTCCTGCTTACTTTCTGCAAACTGATCTGATGTAAATAGAATTACGAAATCTTAAATGACTTCGGAAATATTTAAGGTAAATAGCGTTGTTGAGTTATTCAGTATGTATTGGGCAGAACGAAGTAATATCAAGCTTATCAAGTAACACAGCCCGAGCTATGTTGAAGATAATTTTTTGTACACTTTGTTGAGCATAAAATAGTTTTGTAACTATATTTGAATAAATATGAATTTCATATGAATTTACAGGTTTTTTCGACAGCGTGCAAATGTCATGAAGATATTTTGATGGAATAGATCTTTTCTTGGGCCGACACCTTTGTCTTTGCATAATGTTTCGCAGAAGCGTTATTTTGCTCATCTGTATCTTTGTGGCAGTAATCGCAACTACTGACCACAGTGCTCCAGATTCCATTACAGGTAAAAAATTTACGTTTTTGTCTGGGCATAGTAATATCATGGCAAGCAATGAAATACATGTTCAATTTTCTCATCTATTTGCTTCCCTTTTTTTTAGGATCTGATTCTGAAGTTACAATCTATCGTCTAAGAACCGAAAAAACAGGTTAGTATTTGTTTTCGGCATTTCTACTAACGTTTCACGGTTCAGGAAATTAATTTGGTGCTGACTTCGTCTTTTAATAAGTGCTTTGAGTCACAGTGTAATGACTTTTAGTGTATCATTGCATTTGATATTATAGACTAATGAATTTTAGTGTATCATCGCTTTTGATATTATAGAGTATATTAGTTCGAATGTTGATCACTTACATGTTGCATACATGTTACACAGATCCTTATTAGCAATACTCGTACCTGACTGTGTCAGTACCATTTACACACAAATATCTGAAAAATGTTTACTAACATTTACGTATATCATTCGACATCCGCTGCTTCCTATGTGTCCGAATAAAATGTGTCGAGAAACACTGGGTATTTTCGTAAGTTGTGCGCCGCAAAAACCGTATTTTGTAGCACAGCATCAGTTGCAATGACTTTGCATTCTTAATTTTTATCTGAGATATCCTCGCTCAAAGAATCATTCTCCTCGAGTTTTATTGTATAACAACGTGGATGAACGCATACTTTCGCAAATTTACGGAAGTTGCAAGTACTGTACGTAACAAATTTCGTAGTAAAAAGGCGTTTGTGTCTTTCTGGCTGTAGTATAAGTGAATTTTATCTTCAACTGGAGTACATGTTATCTGCATTTATCGTAAATTAACACTATTTTCGAGTTTGTTAGAGGCTGTAACCTCCAAAAATGTTTCGGGAAATTACTAGCTCTGAAACGAAATTTTTCTGTTGTTTAAATAAGAGTGTCAGTTTGCGAAATAATTTCTTCAGTCTTCAGTGGAAGGAGTGTCACCTTTTGCGTAACACATCCAGAAATTAAAGGACAAGCAGTAACATTATTTTGAAGTTACACTGAAGCGCCAAAGAAACTAGTATAGGCATGCGTATTCAAATACAGAGAGATGTAAACACGGAGAATGGCAGGTTATCAAGATTTAAGTGAGTTTGAAAGTGGTGTTATGGTCAGCACACGGGCGATAGGACACAGTATCTCCGAGGTAACGATGAAGTGGGGATTTTCGCTTTCAACATTTTCACGAGTGTACCACCAATGTCAGTAATCCAGTAAAACATCAAGTCTCCGACATTGCTGTGGCCTTAAAAAGATCTTGCAAGAAAGGCGACTGAAGAGATTCGTTCAACGTGACAGAAGTGTGGCCCCTTCCGCAAATTGATGCAGATTTCAATGCTGGGCCATCAACAAGTGTCAGCCTGCGAACCATTCAACTAAACGTCTTCGATATGAGCTTTCGGAGCCGAAGGTCCCATCGTCTACCCTTGATTACTACACGACACAAAGCTTTGCGCCTCGTCTGGGCCCGTCAACACCGACACTGGACTTTTCATGAGTGGAAACATGTTGCCTGGTCGGACAAGTCTCGTTCCAAATTGTATCGAGTGTATGGACGTGTACGTATATGAGGACCACTGGTGGAGGCGGCGTAATGGCGTGGGACGTGCGCATTTGGAGTGATATGGAAACCTGATACGTCTAAATACGACGCTGTCAGGTGACACGTTCCAAAGCATCATGTCTGACCACCTGCATCCGTTTATGTCCATTGTACATTCCGACGGACTTGGGCAATTCCAGCAGTACAATTACTACAGAGTGGCTCCAGAATCACTCTTCAGAGTTTAAACACTTCCGCTGGCCACCAAACTCCCCAGACATGAAGATGATTGCGCATATCTTGGATGCCTTGCAACGTGCTATTCACGAGAGATCTCCACCCACTGGTACTGTTGCTGACTGTATAATGGTTAGACAGAGATTTCAGAAACAGATTTTAAATTGTAAGACATTTCAAAGGGTGGATGTAAACTTCGACTGCAATTTTTTGGTTACTAGCTTCAGATTAAAAATGAAGAAATTGCAAAAAGGTAGGAAATTAAGGAAATGGGACCGGGATAAGTTGAAAGAACTAGAGATCGTTGAGAGTTTCAGAGGGAGCATTAGGCAACGGTTGACTAGAACAGCGAAAAGTAATACAACAGAAGAAGAATAGGTAGCTTTAACAAACAAATTAGTGAAGGCAGCAGCGGATCGAATAGGTAAAAAGACAAGGCCTAGTAGAAATCCTTCGATAACACAAGAAATATGTAACATATGGAAGGAGAAAATATAAAAATGCAGCTAATCAAGCAGGTGAAAGGGAATAGAAACGTCTTACAATGAGACTGATAGGAAGAGCAAAACGGCTAAGTTGGAATGGCTACAGGACAAATGTAAGGATTTAAAAGCAAATATCACCTGAGGAAAGATAGATACTGCCTACGGGATACTTAAAGAAACATTTGGAGAAAAGAGAAGGATCTGTATGAATATCAGGAGAGCTCACGTAGGAAACCAGTCCTAAGCAAAGAAGGGAAATCAGAATGGTGAATGGAGTACAGTGGCGTGGCAAAAGTGGGGGGATACGATATGCATGTATACAGATGGCGGTGGTATCGATTGCACAAGGTACAAAAGGGCAATTCGTTAGTGGATCTAATACTACTCTGGAGTTCCATGTGAAAAGGTTTCCGACTTGATTATAATCACACGACTGAAATTAACATACTTTGAACGCGGAAAACGGTAGTTGGAGCTAGACGCATAGGACGTCCATTTCGGAAATCGTTAGGGAATGCAGTGTTCCGATATCCACAGTGTCAAGTGTGTGCCCAGAAAACCACATTTCAGGCATTACTTCTCACCATAGATTACACAGTGCTTGACGGCCTTCACGTAACGACCAAGAGCGGCGGCGTTTGCGTAGAATTGTCGTTAACAGGCAAGCAACATTACGTGAAGTAACGGCAGAAATCAGTGCCGAACGTACGACGAACGCATTCATTAGGATAGTGCGGCGAAATTTGATGTTTACGGGCCACGGCAGCAGTTGACCGAAAAAAATTATTCAAATGGCTCTAAGCACTATGGGACTTAACATCTGAGGTCATCAGTCCCCTAGACTTAGAACTACTTAAACCTAACTAACCTAAGGACGTCACACACATCCATGCCCACTGCTGGATTCGAACCTGCGACCTTAGCAGCAGCGCGGTTCCGGACTGAAGCGCCTAGAACCTGTCGGTCACAGCGGCCGGCAGTCGATCGATGCTAGTGCATTTACTAACTGCACGACGCCGCCTGCAGCGCCTCTCCTGGGCTGGTGACCATATCGACTGGACCCTGGACGAATGATGAACCATGGGCTGATGAGATGAGTCCCCATTTCATTTGATTGGACCTGATGGTAGGGTCAGAATGTGGTGCAAACCTCTCGAAGCCATGTATCCAAGTTGTCGACGAAGCACTGTGCAAGCTGGTGGTGGTTCCATAATGGTGTCGGCTGTGTTTACATGGAATGTCTGGGACCTGGTTATGTCCGACTGCTTGGAGAACTATTGCAGCCATTCGTGGACTTTATGTTTCCAGACAATAACGGAATATTTATGTATGACAATGTGCCCACGTCATGACGCTACAATTGTTCGCAATTGGTCTGAAGAACATTATGGACAGTTTCAGTGAATTATCTGGCCACCGAGGTCGCCCGACATGAATCCCATCGAACATTTATGGGAGATAATCGAGAGGTCTGCTTGTGCACAAAATCCTGCACCGGCTACAACTCCGGAGGTGTGGACGGCTGTGGAGGCCCCGTGGCTCCAGTACTTCTCCAGGGACCTCCAGCGACTTGTGGAGTCCACGCCGTGTCGAGTTACTGCAGTGCGCCAGGCAGAAGGAGTTCAGACACTTAGGAGCAGCCCAAGACTCCTGTAACCCCAGTGTGCACGGAGGAGCAGTACAAGGGAGATTACAGGACTGGGAGAGAACTCAGATGGGAGTAAGATGGCGGATATGCTACTGCGAGAAGAGTTGTTCCCAAAGCTGCTGTTTCCACATAAATTCCTGACTTCGCTTCAAATGAAATTCTTTCATACCATAGAACTAGTTAAATCTTAGATTTTCATAATTCACCGCATAGTGAGCACTCACAACAAAATTAGATCCACATATTAATAAATTTAGGTCAATAGTAAAAACATAGGAAAAAATCAAAACTGTACCCTGTTTTCCGTAAGTAAAATAAGACTCAGAAAATGTGACATACTGATAAAAAACTGCGCCTGGACAAGAAATAGGAAGAATTTATTTATTTTTTCTCTTTGCAGCTGATGAAGATATAGAAGCCACATGTGTTTCACACACACACAGGGAGGAAAAATTAAAACAAAAGCTTAAAGATATATAAAGATGATTAAGAGTTTACATTATGTAACTTGTTGAAAACCAATATGCATATCGTTTTCAAACTTTTATGTACTAAGTACTGAGTAATAATCCAGTTTCAGAGAATACCATATATTTTCTAACTCATAAAATATCTTGTATGATATTGCAGTTTAATTTCAGGGGAAATTTCTCTAATTTCAGGACAAATGTTCCGAGATGATCATGTAGCAAAACTAGCAGCTAATCTTGAAGAAATAATAATGGAACGTGACTATGGTAAGTTAAACATACTGACTTATCAGCAGCTAAGCTTGGTACATAGTAGGGAATTACAGCCTAGTAGCTTTCACTCTTTATGTCAGTAACAGTATGCAGATCAAGTGTTATATGAATAAGGAGCAAGAGTTGTGACTTTTGCTTAATTTCAGAAGCCGGGTTTTTGACATTTAGAGTGCTCCATAATGAAATAAAATATGAGCATTCTCAGTTAAAAAGAAATGTAATGTGATAGAAATAAAGATGATACATGAATAAGACTGTGAAACAACGTATAGACACAAAGAAATGAATACAACAACAACAAAATAAGAATAAAGATAATGGTGGCAATGACAATAGACGATTGCTGTTTTTGGTGTCCAGCAAAATATATATATATAATAATATATATAAATAAAACAATCAGGAATAAACAGTTTCCCACTGCATCGCTTAGCTGCTTTCTCAGAGTCCTTTCCAGTAGTTTTGCGTTGGCTCTGGAATGACTCCCTTGTTATACCAGGGAACCGTGTAATGGCTCCAGCTTCAAAAGACAGTTTACGACATATGTGCTCTAGCAACAATAATTTCTGCTTTTGTTCCTGTCCACACTCGCTACTGTATAATAACTTAGTATCGGTCTTTCCAACCACATCTTCCTAATTTCTACATCTACATCTACATACATACTCCGCAATCCAGCATACGGTGCGTGGCGAAGGGTACCACGTACCACAACTAGCATCTTCTCTCCCTGTTCCACTCCCAAACAGAACGAGGGAAAAATGACTGCCTATATGCCTCTGTACGAGCAGTAATCTCTCCTATCTTATCTTTGTGGTCTTTCCGCGAAATGTAAGTTGGCGGAAGTAAAATTGTACAGTAGTCAGCGTCAAATGCTGGTTCTCTACATTTCCTCAGTAGCGATTCACGAAAAGAACCCCTCCTTTCGCCAGCCGTTGTGGCCACGCGGTTAAAGGCGCTTCAGTCTGGCACCGCGCGACCGCTACGGTCGCAGGTTCGAATCCTGCCTCGGGCATGGATGTGTGTGATGTCCTTGGGTTAGTTAGGTTTAAGTAGTTCTATGTCTAGGGGACTGATGACCTAAGATTTTAAGTCCCATAGTGCTCAGAGCCATTTGAACCATTTGAACCCCTCCTTTCCTCTAGAGACTCCCACACGAGTTCCTGAAGCATTTCCGTAACACTCGCGTGATGATCAAACCTACCAGTAACAAATCTAGCAGCCCGCCTCTGAATTGCTTCTGTGTCCTCCCTCAATCCGACCTGATAGCGATCCCAAACGCTCGAGCAGTACTCAAGATTCCCAAAATTCTACCAATGAACCGAAGACGACTATCCGCCTTCCCCACAACTGCCATTACATGCTTGTCCCACTTCATATCGCTCTGCTGTGTTACGCCCAAATATTTAATCGACGTGACTGTGTCAAGCGCTACACTACTAATGGAGTATTAAAACATTACGGGATTCTTTTTCCTATTCATCTGCATTAATTTACATTTATCTATATTTAGAGTTAGCTGCCATTCCTTACACCAATCACAAATCCTGTCCAACTCATCTTGCATCATCCTACAGTCACTCAACGACGACAGCTTCCCGTACACCACAGCATCATCAGCAAACTGCTGCTATCCACCCTATTCAAAAGATCATTTATGTAGATAGAAAACAACAGCGGACCTACCAAAATTCCCTGTGGCACTCCAGATGATACCCTCACCTCCGATGAACACTCACCATCGAGGACAACGTACTGGGTTTTATTACTTAAGAAGTCTCCGAGCCACGCACATAATTGGGAACCAATCCCATATGCTTGTACCTAAGTTAGGAGTTTGCAGTGGGGCACCGAGTCAAACGCTTCCCGGAAGTGAAGGAATATGGCATCCGTCTGATACCCTTCATCCATGGTTCCCAAGATATCATGTGAAAAAAAGGGCGAGTTGCGTTTCTCAGGAGCGATGCTTTCTAAAGCCGTGCTGATGCATGGACAGCAACTTCTCTGTCTCAAGGAAATTCATTATATTCGAACTGAGAATATGTTCGAGAATCCTGCAACAAACCGATGTTAAGGATATTGGTCTGTAATTTTGAGGATCCGTCCTTCTACCCTTCTTATATACAGGCGTCACCTGCGCTTTTTTCCAGTCGCTCGGGACTTTACGTTGGGCAAGAGATTCACGATAAATGCAAGCTAAGTAAGGAGCCAATGCAGTAGAGTACTCTCTGTAAAACCGAACTGGAATCCCATCAGGACCTGGCGATTTATTTATTTTCATCCCATTCAGCTGCTTCACAACCCCAGGGATGTCTATCACTATGTCCTCCATACGGGAATCTCTACGAGACTCAAACGGCGGTATGTTTGTACGATCCTCCTGCGTGAAAGATTTCTCAAATGCTAACTTTAAAATTTAAGCTTTCGCTTTGCTGTCTTCCGTTGCCAGGCCAGACTGATCAGTGAGCGACTGGATAGAAGCCTTCGACCCACTTACCTATTTTACGTAAGACCACAATTTCCTTGGGTTTTCAGCAAGATCTTTTGCTAAGGTATGACGGTGGTAGTGGTTGAATGCTTCGCGCATCGCTCTTTTTACAGCAGCACGAATCTCTACTAACTTTTGCCTGTCCTCAT
Source organism: Schistocerca cancellata (assembly GCF_023864275.1). Taxonomy (NCBI): domain Eukaryota; kingdom Metazoa; phylum Arthropoda; class Insecta; order Orthoptera; family Acrididae; genus Schistocerca; species Schistocerca cancellata. Next base: position 597,024,602 of record NC_064632.1, read on the forward strand.
TCTCCGGATCTTTCTTGTACCGCGAGTGCAACTGCCTTTGCTTCCTGAGCATTCTCCGAACTGCGCTGTTAAAACACGGTGGGTCTTATCCGTCCGTAACGCACTTTTTCGGCACATACTCGTCCAATGCGTGACTTACAATGTGTTTAAAATTTGCCCATAATTCTTCCACGTCCATCGTACCGGAAGTAAATGAAGTCCATTCATTTACTAAGTGGGATGCTAACAACTGCTTATCTGCTCTTTCTAGTAAGAATACTCTCCTAGCCTTCTTGACCGACTTTTTAACCTTCGTAACCATAGTCTTAATGACAACATAATGATCACTAATCCCTGTCAACACTGACACCGTCTATGAGGTCTGGTCTGTTCGAGGCTACCAGATCTAAAATGTTTCCATCGCGCGTTGGCTGTCGATTTAGCTGCTCAAGACAGTTTTTGTATAATCTGTTTAAAATTAATTCACACGACGGATTGTCTGTACCACCTGTAATGAATCCATAGACATCCCAGTCTATACTAGGTAGGTTGAAGTCGCCTCCGACTAATATAGCATGATCCGGGTACTTCTGCAATACAGAATGTAGACTGCCTTTGAATGATTCTAGAACTGTCACGGTGGAACCTGTTGGCCTGTAATAACACTCCACAATTGACTTTATTTCCCCTAGCCCTGTTAAACGTATCCAGATAACTTCACAATCACACTCTACTTCGACCTCAGTAGACACAATATTTTTGTCAACTGCAATGAAGACACCACCTCCTACGGTGTCTAATCTGTCTTTCCGATACACGTTCCAACCCTCACTAAATACACTCCTGGAAATGGAAAAAAGAACACATTGACACCGGTGTGTCAGACCCACCATACTTGCTCCGGACACTGCGAGAGGGCTGTACAAGCAATGATCACACGCACGGCACAGCGGACACACCAGGAACCGCGGTGTTGGCCGTCGAATGGCGCTAGCTGCGCAGCATTTGTGCACCGCCGCCGTCAGTGTCAGCCAGTTTGTCGTGGCATACGGAGCTCCATCGCAGTCTTTAACACTGGTAGCATGCCGCGACAGCGTGGACGTGAACCGTATGTGCAGTTGACGGACTTTGAGCGAGGGCGTATAGTGGGCATGCGGGAGGCCGGGTGGACGTACCGCCGAATTGCTCAACACGTGGGGCGTGAGGTCTCCACAGTACATCGATGTTGTCGCCAGTGGTCGGCGGAAGGTGCACGTGCCCGTCGACCTGGGACCGGACCGCAGCGACGCACGGATGCACGCCAAGACCGTAGGATCCTACGCAGTGCCGTAGGGGACCGCACCGCCACTTCCCAGCAAATTAGGGACACTGTTGCTCCTGGGGTATCGACGATGACCATTCGCAACCGTCTCCATGAAGCTGGGCTACAGTCCCGCACACCGTTAGGCCGTCTTCCGCTCACGCCCCAACATCGTGCAGCCCGCCTCCAGTGGTGTCGCGACAGGCGTGAATGGAGGGACGAATGGAGACGTGTCGTCTTCAGCGATGAGAGTCGCTTCTGCCTTGGTGCCAATGATGGTCGTATGCGTGTTTGCGCCGTGCAGGTGAGCGCCACAATCAGGACTGCATACGACCGAGGCACACAGGGCCAACACCCGGCATCATGGTGTGGGGAGCGATCTCCTACACTGGCCGTACACCACTGGTGATCGTCGAGGGGAGTGCACGGTACATCCAAACCGTCATCGAACCCATCGTTCTACCATTCCTAGGCCGGCAAGGGAACTTGCTGTTCCAAGAGGACAATGCACGTCCGCATGTATCCCGTGCCACCCAACGTGCTGTAGAAGGTGTAAGTCAACTACCCTGGCCAGCAAGATCTCCGGATCTGTCCCCCATTGAGCATGTTTGGGACTGGATGAAGCGTCGTCTCACGCGGTCTGCACGTCCAGCACGAACGCTGGTCCAACTGAGGCGCCAGGTGGAAATGGCATGGCAAGCCGTTCCACAGGACTACATCCAGCATCTCTACGATCGTCTCCATGGGAGAATAGCAGCCTGCATTGCTGCGAAAGGTGGATATACACTGTACTAGTGCCGACATTGTGCATGCTCTGTAGCCTGTGTCTATGTGCCTGTGGTTCTGTCAGTGTGATCATGTGATGTATCTGACCCCAGGAATGTGTCAATAAAGTTTCCCCTTCCTGGGACAATGAATTCACGGTGTTCTTATTTCAATTTCCAGGAGTGTATTTCAGGAGCGCGTCCCGATTTCTCTGCCTCCACGTCGACTGGTGAGTGTTCATCAGGGCACCTCGCACTACTGCCTAGCCTAAAAAACCCAATGTGCACGCCACAAGTACTCTGCTACCCGAGTAGCCGCTTCCTTTGCTCAAAGCTCTTACTCGGTTCGGTCTACCTACATTTGTCTGCCTCAAATATCTGCCACTAACGTTATTATTAATGTTATTAGTATCAGTGGAGCTAGAATTAACGTCGTTAATTCCTTGTCAGCACTGAACCACATTACAAATACTTCTCACATTACAGTTAATGTCACTTAATAAGTAACTAAAGCGTGAAATATATACTGCACTGCACATGTTCGATGCGGGAGAGGGCATGTAGGCCTCCACCTGATCAGATTAAATAAATAAACAAGTTTTCCTGTTACTGACATTTGCCAAAGAAAGCAAAACTGCACGGTCTATATGAAAATTTTCTTTGCTTGAGGTACTGCGACTGTGAATTTCAACGTTCATCTGGGTTTAACTTTTATCGTTAACTGAACATGCCATTAGTGAGCAAACGTTTTGGTGCTTGTGTCTAAGAATCCCGTGGTCACTGATGACGGTTCTGCGAGATGCTCCTTTATCAACTATAGATAATTGTTTTATTGTTCGTTTATGTAGCAGAAGGCTTTTTTGATTCAGATGCATTACTCCAGAAGATTATACGACACGACAGTATTGAGTGAAAATACGGAAAGGGGGGCACCAATAGTATGTGCAAGGCAAGTATGAAAGAGCGATTCACTCTAGTATACACCTGAACACCTCATCCTGTATATTACCATTAGCCTTTTCTTCGGGCAATTGCAAGTCGTTTCCATTTGAGTGTAACCGCAAAACAACAGTTTCTGTTAGGTCAAATGTTAAGTTGTTTGCTGTAAATCAGTTCCAAACATTTTCCATTATTATCCTGGTCGTCTCTCGAGTGGCTGTGTTTGGGTCGTTCATCAGAGTACATATCTTGAAGAGTGCTACAACGTTCAGGCTGAAACATTAAATGAAGGTCAACAAAAGTTCTGCTATAAGTGCAAATTTTGCAGGACACCATATTTCAAGTTACCACTCATAATTTTGTTATATTGTGGTGGTATCATTTGTTAACGTAACCTTCCATTGTCTGTTGCCAACATAAGACACAAAAATTGCAAGTGGATTGCATTTCACGCCAGACCAATTAATTTACCTTGCAGAATTTTATGATCCGTTTAATCTAAGGCGTTGGCAAGAACAGAGAAAATGTAACCTGGAAACTGTTTAGTTGTAGCAGATATGTGTTTGTGACTGCATACATTGCTTTCTTTGTAGAGGATCTTTTGTAAAAGTCAAATTAAACTATTGCAAAAAGATTTTTGTTAAAATGGAGGTAAACTTATATGTCAGAAGTTAACATCTCAAAAATATTTGGGAGCCAACGAAGACGTAGTTGGATTTATAATAAGGCATTACTTCTTATCTTCAGTTTTATAAATCGATGATACTACTGCATATTTCAGTCTTTCACCTAATATACTTGGATTTATTGACTGATTACAAAGGTAACATATAGCAGTATGTTCCTCCCTTAGTTTTTAAAAATGTAATAAAATACTGTTTATTAATTTGTAGGATATTACACCTGTAGTGGAACACAATGAGAGAATAAATATTTAATGTTTATTGCTCAGCTGAGAGTATTCTGTGCAGTGACATATCGTTCATCGAAAACATCTGTAAATATTGCTAATTAATAATGATATGACACAGTTTTTATATCAGGGTAGTCAACATAAGTGAGAATTTAAGTTCAATTAATCGCCTGTTGTCCTCAGACATATCGGCAGAGTGTGGTTAACCGTAGGATCAGATGGGCTTAATAATGAAATTATTTTTTCCTGACACAACATGTTTTTCTGGCAGAACAAGTAGGGCATCTTCCTCCTGTTTGTAATTATGGACTCAGAACTGAGGCAGCACTTCCGCTTTCCACATTAATGACGAAATTAATAATATGACTTAAGTGTCGTCCAGTTATGATCATAATTTACCTAATGATATAGATATTCACAACTATTCTTACAGCTAGGTCTCTATACTAGTGCATGCTGTTGTAAGTAACACACTTTTTATTACATAGATTTTCAGACTTGATTAATAAAATATGGTAATAAGCGATAGCCTCCTGCAAGTGAAACAAACAGTTGAAAATTTCAAGTGAGTGTCTCTGTAAGTTGGTGTACCATGACAAATCTGGAAAATTCTCCTTGTCATTTACATCTGCATCTTGAGGGTCTAGGCTTACGAGTGACTTAGTCACTCTTATAAATGACGTCATCAGTCTTATCAGTTATGTCATCATCCTTACCTGTTATAATCAGGACATCTTTCCCACTCTCCTCCCTACTCCCACTCCCCACCAATTGCTGTCAACCAATCACAGTGTAGTATTAAAAATGAAACAACCAATCAAAATTATAGATGGGGGAACTAACCCAACAGAGTTATTGGGGAACTAAAAACCAACACTCCCTCCCCTCCCCCTACCCAGTCGAAATCCAAGCTGGTGGAATTAGCTGAATAATATTAGTGGGTCTGTACTCTTGCCAATCATTACCTAGTGTTAAAATAAAATATCCAATCAAAATTTCCAAGGTCGCTGCACTAGGTCATTTGTGCTTTATGGCCCATCCCCTTCCCCTCTTACAAACCAGTCACAGCAAAATATTAAAATGGGGCAATGGTGCATGCAATGACGATAGTTTTAACAGATAAATAGAAAAGAAACCCCAAGATGATAGTAGTAGTTCAATTGCTATATATACCCTAACACCCCTCCTCCTGTCGTGCAGCCAACAAAGCCTAAAAAGAGACCACCAGCTGCATCTCTTCTGTGGTGTTCATGTAAAATAGTGGAAACACACACACACACACACACACACACACACACACACACACAGACGCCCCCTCCCCCCCACACACAAGTATTGGAACAAAGCCTACTCTGGTCCACTGTGCATTGTTGGCAGGTGAATGCAAGATGGTGGCAATGGCGTCATCCAAAATAGTGGCATATAGACTTGGCAATAGCGCATGGCATCATCCAAGATGGTGGCCAAGATGTCATTCAAGATGGCGGATTTTGGCGGAAGTTTGAATTTTGGTGGGGAAAGTACCACGCCCCACTCCCCCTGAAAAATGGCGGTAAGCTCAAATTCCAACAGGATGATGCATTACACTATGGTTATATCTCTTCTAAGCAAAGAAAATCGCAGGAAGTTAGGCCACTTGGGCTACCTCCACTAACATAAGTCACCCGACTGCCACCTCTTCCTAGGGATTCGTGGGAAATGGAATCAGCCTGCAATGGGCTGCTGGAGAGAGGAAGGAGTGTACTTTATTTATTTTCGAACAAATTAATTATCAATAGAGTATATTTATCACAGTGATACAGAACACAGGCTCTGACATGCTACACAGCATACAGACCTGCAAACTACTCCTAAATAACTCATCTACAATGCTCTACACACGTGCCTGCTAATTGTAAAATGTCAAAATAATGCATTGCATAGTCTACCACTCGTAAATAATGCAATACTTTGCATCAAGAGAGCCAAATAACTACTAAATTGTCAAAATAATAATCCATCTAAAATACTCTTCAAATATGCTCGCTAATTGTCAACTATCGAAATCAGGTACCAGTCTTTATTTAAACAATTATAGACAGCACCACCATCCAGTGTGTTTGCCAGGAGGTCTGGACTCCAACTGACTTAGTATACACTACCACCAGCAGAGGGTACTGTCGTCTATGATGTCATCTGATGAGGCGACTACCATTATTCAAGATGGCGGCATACATTGTGTTCACCACGAGGCCTAGTACATGTTGACACCACCAGAGAGCGCTACTGTGGGAATGAATTTTCGCCAATGCCACGCCCACCTGGACTTGGAAGGAAATAGTTGAAATCTCCGTTACGATCCTGAACCGACCGCCACGTCCCCTTACTAATCCATGTTGTCAGGCTAACGTGCACTAACGTGTACTGAAGTGTACTAACATGCACAAACGTTTACTAACAAATGGCTCAAATGGCTCTGAGCACTATGGGACTTAACATCTATGGTCATCAGTCCCCTAGAACTTAGAACTAATTAAATCTAACTAACCTAAGGACATCACACACATCCATGCCTGAGGCAGGATTCGAACCTGCGACTGTAGCGGTCACGCAGTTCCAGACTGAAGCGCCTAGAACCGCACGGCTACACCGGCTGGCGTTTACTAACATGCACAGGGCATGATGTAACCCAAAATGGTGGGGGTAAATGGCGGGGAAAGACTCTGCCTGTGCTGAACATGAGTTTTTATTTTGCAGGCAGTGTCTCCATCACCAGATGTAGGCTCCAACTGACCTAGTACCCAGTACCAGCACTAGAGGGCCCTGTCGACCCTGATGTCATCTGTTTGACCGCTTTCTCTATATTGCCATTCTAACGGGACACTTCCGATGGGCCATATTGGCATCACAGTGTCAAGCCCGCGCCCTCATACTGACGTTACAGATCATGCAATAGAAATCTGCCCACGATTCAAATGGAACACGTGGGCGCCGCTGTTCCCTGGTCCTGACCCCACCCCGGCTGCAGCTAGGCACTCCCCGCGAAGTGATGTGGCCATCAGCTGTGAAACGACACACAGACATCTGTTTGGGAACCGCACGCATGAGGCAGCGGCATTCCCATCATACTTGACACACCTGAGAAATTCCTCTCCAAATATGTGGTCATCTAGGTGCTTTTGATGATGCGATCATACGGGAGCGAAGACCTATTTCCAAAGTGCAGATGCTCCAAGGTGGCATGCTTGCAGAAACACCCTTGTTTAGAAATAGATCACTGTCTAAGCACAGACGGGGGGATTGTCCCAAGCACATTTATCAACATTCTCATCCTTATAGTGATGTCACATGACTATGTAAAAATAATAACCAAGTCGACCTCACAGAAATTGTATATTGCCCTTGAAATAGTTAACACTCGCTTTCTTGGTGTCTCAGCTTGTATGCACGGAAATTCTTGCCCTAACAGAATCTGTTTAGTGAAACAGCGCAGAATAACGTCGAATGCAGTCTTCCTCGAGGACCTTACGAGGTACCCTCTCCATCAAGTGTTACCCTTCCTGCTTTCAACTCAGACAAACGTCCCCTCCGCTATGTAGAGATCCCTGTATCCCAGCACAAAGGATATGAATGAATCGAGCATTATGATTGGCTCTTGTCGAATTTACCCGCCGAATTACTGATGCCGCCGGTATCGGAGCACCATCCATCTTTTCTTTCTTTCTGCACACAGGACTTACAGCAGTAAAATTATTTTGCACAGATCGCTAAATTGCACTCACATTAAACCCGCAAAGTTGTCTACACCTCATCAAATACATACCAGACTCACAAGAATATTGCAATCTAAGAACATATTCACCACTCTAACTACAATTAAATATTATTACTATTTCCGTAACAGTCTGATACTGATCTATGTACACGTAATTTATGCTCTTCATGGTTGTGCTTCTGGAACGAATCTCAGTATCTATAGCGCACATAATTTCCCACTTACAAAATCTCTCGCTGGTATCTATGTGCTGAATCTATTCATCCCTCACGATAGGATACACAGTCATCCTCTCTAGTCATGCCACAACATAAAGCATAGTACCTTTACAATGCAATATATACACATTTTACACAAGTCCAATTATCTTTTATATCTGTACAACACCCGAAAAAATTATCTTATGCCTACACTCACACCGACTATATGTCACAATGCTTCTCAGTCCAAGGGAAGCACCATCTGCCTTTTCTTTCTTTCTACAGACGTGACATTCAGCGGCAAAGAAAACTATTTTACACTGATCGCCATTTTGAACTGACAACTAAACCTCGCAAAGTGCCCTACATATCAACAAATACTGAAAGACTCTTACTCAGTTACACTGCTCTCCCACTGAGGACAGAAGCTTGAATATTAGAGCATGAAACTGATATCCAACACAGCAATATATCACTGCATTCCATGTCAAAGTAGTAAACATACAATTCATATCTTGCACCAAACAAAATCATCTCTTTTACATCATTCATACATATACTGTGAAGATAGGCAGTACTGTATATACTCCTCACAGTACTAGATATTTTCCCGCAGCTGACGAACACACGTCATCCCCCCCCCCCCCTCCAACGCATGACAGGCCACACTCAGCCAACCGAAGTCGCTCTCAGAACTGTTCTGCAAATTCGGGATCGTATCCCCTTGACACAAATGCGTTACTGTTTCTCCTCTGAACCTGCTTCCTTGCTTGCTCGCTTTTCTATGCACATCTCCAGGCTCAGAGATTACAGGAACACATGTATTTTCGCCATAATATTAGACCATTTTCGCGGTACTTGTCGATATCAAGCACTAGGCAACATCCTACCGATCGCTAGCACAACATAATTCCCAACATATAGACTGGAAATTATTTCTCTACAAACCCCAAACTTTACCGATATGCAGCGTGCTGTAAACCACTGGGTAACTAGAAACAAATATAGGAAACTGATATTTCCATGTCGGTAATGTAACATGTTCCAAATCATCCCTATAATTTACAAGCCAACTAAGGTCTTTCCCATGTCTAGAGAACTGGTAAACCTGTCTTCCACATGCTAGATGCACACTCCACAATCGATCTTCTCTCAACTAAATAAAGGCGCGAATTGTGCAGAAGCAGCCAACCAAACAATTTACATGGGAGGGAATAATGGTCCAGCGCAACCGCACCTCCATATACAATCTTCTCAAATTTCCACTTGATCACGAAAGCAGTCCTACACATACTAAGTATTAGTTCGCTATTCGGACGTCTGGACGACGGCCAAGTTAACTCAGATACATTCATACACTCCGACAGGGCTCTGATTTGGATGGCTGCTGCCGTTAAGAGGAAATGTGAATCATTCCCACTACAGGCCATGGATACACGGAATCATTCTAGAAAACTGGTCACATATAATTTTATCATTATACGTACAATTAAATGTTACGATCGTAATGTCAATTGAAGGGCATTCGACAATGAGCCGAGTGTCGGAAATACACCCTGCTGTCGGCAATGGCTCTGGAAATAGAAATATCACTACCTTTCTTATGACTTGACATACTCTTCCGCTTGATATAATAGTACTCCAAGTCAAATCCATACCCTCCTTACAACTGGGCATAGTCATGATAAAGGATCTTTCTTTCTATGTATTCGCAGCACATTACACTTGATTACATTGAAATACAGTTGCCATTCCCTGCACCATCGTCAATTCGCTGCAGATCCTCCTGCATTTCAGGACAATTTTTCATTGTTACAACCTCTCGATATACTACAGCATCATCCGCAAAAAGCCTCAATGAACTTCCGCTGTTATCCCCAAGGTCATTTATGTATATTGTGAATAGCAATGATCTACGACACTTCCCTGCGGCACACCTGAAATCACTCTTACTTCGGAACACTTCTGTCCATTGAGAATGACATGCTGCGTTCTGTTATCTAGGAACTCTTCAATCCAATCACACAACTGGTCTGATAGTCCATATGCTCTTACTTTGTTCATTAAACGACTGTGGGGAACTGTATCGAACGCCTAGCGGAAGTCAAGAAACACGGCATCTACCTGTTAACCCGTATCTATGGCCCTCTGAGTCTCGCGGACGAATAGCGCGAGCTGGGTTTCACACGATCGTCTTTTTCGAAACCCATACTGATTCCTACAGAGAAGATTTCTAGTCTCCAGAAAAGTCGTTATACTCGAACATAATACGTGTTCCAAAATTCTACAACTGATCGAAGTTAGTGATATAGTTCTATAGTTCTGCACTTCTGTTCGACGTCCCTTCTTGAAAACGGGGATGACCTGTGCCCTTTTCCAATCCTTTGGAACGCTACGCTCTTCTAGAGACCTACGGTACACCGCTGCAAGAAGGGTGGGCAAGTTCCTTCGCGTACTCTGTGTAAAATCGAACTGGTATCCCGTCAGGTCCAGTGGTCTTTCCTCTTTTGAGCGATTTTAATTGTTTCTCTATCCCTCTGTCGTCTATTTCAAAATCTACCATTTTTGTCATCTGTGCGACACTCTAGAGAAGGAACTACAGTGCAGTCTTCCTCTGTGAAACAGCTTTGGAAAAAGACGTTTAGTATTTCGGCCTTTAGTCTGTCATCTGTTTCAGTACCATTTTGGTCACACAGTACATTTTGTTTTGTTCCTCCTACCGTTTTGACATAAGACCAAAATTTCTTACGATTTTCTGCCAAGTCAGTACATAGAACTTTACTTAATTCGTTGAACGCCTCTCGCATAGCCCTCCTCACACTACATTTCGCTTCGTGTAATTTTTGTTTGTCTGCAAGGCTTTGGCTATGTTTATGTTTGCTGTGAAGTTCCCTTTGCTTCCGCAGCAGTTTTTTAACTCGGTTGTTGTACCACGGTGGCTCTTTTCCATGTCTTACGATCTTGCTTGGCACATACTCATCTAATGCATATTGTACGATGGTTTTTGAACTTTGTCCACTGGTCCTCAACACTATCTGTACTTGAGATAAAAATTTTGTGTTGAGCTGCCAAGTACTCTGAAATGTGCTTTTTGTCACTTTTGCTAAAGAGAAAATTCTTCCTACCTTTTTTAATATTTCTATTTAAGGCTGAAATTACCGATGCTGTAACCGCTTTATGATCGCTGACTCCCTGTTCTGCATTAATTGTTTCAAATAGTTCGGGTCTGTTTGTCACCAGAAGGTCTAATATACTTTCGCCACGAGTCGGTTCTCTGTTTAACTGCTCAATGTAGTTTTCAGATAATGCACCAGACAGCGCTCCACATATTTCTAACACCTCGAGCATAGTTATTAATTTACAATCTATCTCTATGCGTATGAGAGTCACAGAGCATTCTCGCTGTCTTAGGGTAAAATACTTTCCCGCATTGTTACTGGCCAGCCCACCCCACAGCACCGCTACCGATTTACTCTGCATCCGAGCAGAATGGAGCTCACCGAGTCCTCACCTGTCCAAGTGTATGAGATTTCTCGTGCTGCGTCCATATCGAGGAGCTTAGCACTCCTCATTGACGTATAGTAACAGATTTCAAAGTGACGTGATGTTATAGCAGACAGTTAAGAAGAATAAGAAAAGAATGATTTTTACGAGCAATGGAGCTCGAGGCGTATGGAGTTCGACGCATTTTTACGTAAATCAGGCAAGCTATCAACTCTAAAGTATTGTTCTGGAGTCTAGGATCGGTACTTGGAAGGTATTAGTAAGAGAGAGAACATAAACACACGCACTCCTAAGGCTACTACGTTCTGCACTTAAAACGGGCTATAATGTTAGATCGCGTGCGTTTCCGACCTGTCACTGGTATGGAATGTAGCGTTGTTAATATTCCATAGTGAGAAATATATTTCAAGCGCATGACATACATCCTTCTTCCCGGTTTCTCTACCAAAAACTGCTATCGAACCGTCAAACACTTGGTCTGCGTGATACGAGCGCAATATAGCTTTGCAGAGACGCATAGTGTCCACTGTCCACACCCGATCACGGTTCAGAAATTATACGACGCCTGCATTAGGCCTACATAAAATGATCGTTAGTAGCGGGGGATACATCCTGCAAGGAAACAAATAAACGCATAGCAGCGTCCAACATGTGAAAATTATAAGTCATTCCGTCACTAACCCTGTTACCAGCACATCTGACAGGCAAATGTGTATACAGGGATTGAAACGCCTCACAAGCTCCTATCGCTAACTTAATTATGACGCTGAATTCTCGATTTTACACCCAAGATGCGACAGGGGGATCGCATAAATCAAAGTTCGTTCAGAGGAATGCCTCAAGTTTCATCACACATGAGATGGAAGTCCTCTGATGATCGACAGGTATACCGTTAACGATCGCAAGTAGATAGTGCTTTAAAACGCATACAGAACACGTGGCTGTACACGAGTAGAACGCAGACTATGTCACGCGACTGATGCATCCGGACAGAACACTGGAAAAAAATTGACCTGCAGCAACTTCTCCTTCTCTAGAATGCATCCGTCAACCATTAAATCGTACCTCGTTACAGCTCTGTCTCAATCGATCACCCCGTCCACGCTCTCTGTTATCCCTTAACACAGATGCAAGTAAGTTTAGAGGTGAATGGTTCTCTGTCCTCCTGAAGAGCACCAAATACCAGGTGTACCGGTATGAAATGAGCGTTGAGATACAAATGTGTCGATAGGGAACATTTGTTGTGAACGAGCCTCAATTTTTTTTGTGTGGTTGGTATGACATCTGTCAACGATATTTAGTATGCATCAAGTCGTGGAACAAACAACATCATATGTTTTCATCGTGTTAACAATGTCAAATTTTGTACCAGAAAGTGATGATTTGCGGAAAGCATTAATTTTTTGTTTTCATTTGAAAAAAAAAGAGCTGCAGAGTCGCATCGAATGCTTGAGAGACATATGGTGATCATGCTCTATCAGAAGCAACATGCGAAAGATGGTTTCAACGGTTCAGAAATAATGATTTTGATGTAAGAAATTAAGAACGTGGAAGAGCATCAAAAATGTTCGAAGACGCCGAATTGCAAGCAATATTGGATGAAGATGATACTTTGAGTCAGAAGTAAATGACAGCAATGCTAAATGTTGCACAACAAACAATTTCTGACCGTTTGAAAGCTATGGGAATGATCCAAAAGTGTGGAAAATGGGTGGCACATGAATTGAATGAAAGACAGATGGAAAACCGAAAAACCATTTATCAAATTTTGCTTCAAAGACACGAAAGAAAATCAATTTTACATCGAATTGTTACTGGCGATGAAAATCTGATTTATTTTAAGAATCCTAAACGGCAAAAATCATGGGTTAATCCGGGACGACCATCAACATTCACTGCAAAACCACATCGATTCGGCAAGAAGACAATGCTCTGTGTTTGGTGGGATCAGAAAGGTCTGATGTATCATGAGCTTCTAAAACCCGGTAACACTGTGAATACTAATCGCTACAGACAACAAATGATCTATTTTAACGATGCTTTGATCGAAAAAAGACCAGAATGGGCCAGAAGACATGGCAAAGTAATTTTTTTACACGACAATGCACCTGCACACAAAGCAAAACTGGTTCAGGATACAATCAAAACACTTGGCTGGGAGCTGCTACCTCACCCGCCGTATTCACCAGACTTGGTCCCTTCCGACTACCATTTGTTTTGATCAATGGGACACACATTGGCTGAGTAACACTTGGATTCCTACGAAGAAGTCGAAAATTGGGTGTCTGATTGTTTTCCTTCAAAAGACGAACATTTCTATTGGCGTGGTGTCCACAAATTGCCAGAAAGGTGGTCAATACGTATAGGAAGCAATGGTTAGTACTTTGAATAAAATGTTTTTACTTTTCAACTCAAAAATTGTGTTTCATTTTCACAAAAAATCGCTCATTTCATACCGGTGCACCTGGTACAGTAGTCAACTCACGTGTACCACTGGTAGCTCAATAGACATACAGTATAATGCTGTCTCGACGGAAAAAATTGACTGCCTCCCGTGTCGACGCTGACGTCACACGTCAAACCCAGCTGCACTAGTGCGGCGGTACAGCCCTCCGACTGGCAGCGCAGCTCACCACCCGGCTGTCTCACGACAGACAACGACCGGCAAGTAAATATATCGATGCGCGGTGCTAGGGCCGCTCACGGTCAGGCGAAGCAGCAACTCAGTGACAACTGTAATTTAAATTAACGAAGTGAGGTGGAAGTACGTTAAAAACCGGGTGTTAAATACATGGTGGCGGGAACAAGAGCCCCGCACAACTCACACGTGTTGGCCTACTATTGAAATTCAAGCTCGGATCGTGATTACTGTTCCCTTCTTTCACGATACGCCAATTTCCAGAACGTATAGCAATTTCACAAAACATGGAAACACGTTACACACACCTTGTTCTCGCCACTGGGCCCTCGTGCACAATGAATCTATAAGTCACACATGCTACTCTATTCAATTTCAAAACACGAATGGTATCTCACACCCACATCTTAGTTTAAGATACATCCTGACCTTAAGCTTTACCAGCTGTGTCTTAGCATTTCATCGTGCTCTTGTGCAACACGACTCAGAGATTTACCATTACAAATCTCCACACGATATCTTAAAATATTAAAAACATTTTTAAAGTTTCACACACCCATCTTAATTTAAAACCTGTCCTGATTTCCTAACGCTGAAATAAAAGAGTTAGTATCGTCGTCGCTCACTTAAGGTGAACTCACCAACCATGCCACACTTTCTTAGCGGAGCTACCCAACACGTCCACTCACCATGACGTCCGCTGCCAGAGTGCTTTAGAACAGCACATCACCCAGCATACTTTGCCCCCCCCCCCCCCGCCCTACGCAAGTCCTCCAAAGTATCTTAAATGAAGCTCCCCTCTTACTGCTAACGTGCGGCTGATCCTGGCGGAGGTTCGAGTCCTCCCTCGGGCATGGGTGCGTGTCTTTGTCCTTAGGATAGTTTAGGTTAAGTAGTGTATAAGCTTAGGGACTGATGATGACCTTAGCAGTTAAGTCCCATAAGATTTCACGCACATTTGAACATTTTGCTAACGTTACTCATCTCTGCTTGACCAAGACCTGAAGTTTCGACTAGTTGTTGCTCTCTTTGGGCACTCTTCCATGTCTGTCCAGCAGACGCTATCCATTGCTGCAATACTTAAATTGTACAAATATCTTTCTGTCTGTCTCTCTCTCTCTCTCTCTCTCTCTCTCTCTCTCTCTCACACACACACACACACACACACACACACACACCACACACACCACATGGGATATTCATTAAGGGAATTACACAGGAAATGTTGGCTTTACAAGTTGGAACATTAATAAATGACCATTGGTTTTGCCTTCCTTGAGTTTGCTATTACATTTTCTGTTCTGACTGAGTTTACTTTTATGATTGTCATTACATTGTCTGCTGAAACTTATTTCTGTGAGAGGGTATAAGCAGGGACCTCTCAATGTATTCAGACAGTTCCTCTCATACGCTTTTCCAACTACCCTGTCAAGCAGACAGTGAAAGGACCCAGCATAATGTCGATCGAGTAAAATGCGAAAAACAAATCGTCACAGCGTAAGCGAGATCTGTCTCATGTCTGCATGAAATCAAAACATTTAAAAGGACGTTTCCATCCACAATACAATAAAAATTCTTAATAAGATCTTTAGTCCAGCCCTTTGCTACTTTCTCAGCACCTTTGAAAGATTTCCCATTTTGGTATGCGAGCATATTTAACAAGCACGTCACTTCTCACTAACAGAAGCCCATCGCTGTGAGTCGCTCGTACCCACCCACTTCCTTACTGCCGGCCGCGGTGGCCGTGCGGTTATAGGCGCTGCAGTCCGGAACCGCGGGGCCGCTACGGTCGCAGGTTCGAATCCTGCCTCGGGCATCGATGTGTGTGATGTCCTTAGGTTAGTTAGGTTTAAGTAGTTCTAAGTTCTAGGGGACTGATGACCATAGATGTTAAGTCCCATAGTGCTCAGAGCCATTTGAACCAGCCATTATGTTCCTAAGACAAAATATTAATTTTGGGCTCTAGGGTGCTGTAGAACTATACACGACTGTGGGCAACGGACTGCATTTAAAAGAAAAGTATGATTATTTCTTTTTTTTTTTTTGGCAGTAAGGTGCCTTAAAGGCACATTACTATGCGTGGTTAACTACCTTCGTCAAGAAGATGTTTAATTGATAGATAGTCATCATTAATATCTTTTCTAGTATGATGTGATATCCTGACACAGGTGATGGAATATAAAGGGGTCAATTCGTAGGTTTTGAGGTGTTCCGACACTGGTTCGGATAGGCGTTGTTATTAGTTTGCGTACCCAGTCACCTGTCTACTCTACTTTTAGTTAGGGTTGTTATTTGTAACAACTCAGACCTTCAGATTATGCAACAGTTTCTACTTCATTCTATTTGCTGATGCACGGTTAACATTGGAAGTTAACCCACATAGCCTCGAGGCGTGATTGGGAGGTAAATACAAGCAAGTCTTAGGATATCAAATTATCCTGTTTGCTGTTAGCCACATCTGAACTTTGATCAGGTCTCACGTGCACATAAGATACTCAGTGTTCGTTCTAGAGGTTATTCTTCTAGAGCGGACGACACCAAGTAAACTTTTTTTTTTATTATCCAGCATGTGTGCTGTTCATATAACGGGTTAGAAAGTCACTGGTCGAGCAGCCGCTTCTGCCGTACTCTCATATATGCAGATTCACACTGATTTTATAGAGGACATAGCAATGGGTTCATGGGACGATGCAATACTTCACCAACGTTACCGCAGTTGTTTTCTGCTAGCGCTGTGACAGCTTTCTGCTGCCGCTGTGTGGGTTCTGCTTCTCGGTTGAGGGTCTGCTGATAATGAGCTGTCTTTGCTGTGGCAACTCCCTGGTATTTTGGCACATCTTTCCGCTGTTCCTCGACTTGCTCCTTTTGTTTCTTGCACGTCTCGGCCCACACTGTGGGCTTCGCTGTCTGTCTGCCTCGATGGCTCTCCTGCTGCGGTCTTGTTTGTGTGAGCCTTCCTCACCGTGCCGGTTGTGCTTTCCGAAATTCCTGGAACACTCATCGTAGGGCTTTCCCCTCTGTCAGGGTACCTTTTGTAAACTTACATTATTGTGTAAAAAAAAAATAATCAAAAAATGGCGCTTCTATGGCAAAAACAGTCTCCGCTGCGGGCTGTTTATAAACAACAAAATAGAAGCATCTTTATCGACGGGCGCTGGCGCTCCGAAAGGCGCAATCACTACACAACCTAACTACATTTCGTTGTGGATTGGCAAGAGAGCCAACCCACTGTGAGAGGAAGCCGAAAGGCACGCGTTTTAGCTCACGCAGGCTGGCGTGAGGTCTGGAACAGGTCAATGAAATTATACTAGCAAAAAACGTACGTAGCTGCTGGAATACCTAACTTTAATCCATAATTGGTGAACATCGCTCTTGACGTTACATGTTTCACAGCATCAATAGTAACTGGTAATGGCGCCTTGCTAGGTCGTAGCAAATGACGTAGCTGAAGGGTATGATAACTATCGTCTCGGCAAATGGGAGCGCATTTTGTCAGTGAACCATTGCTAGCAAAGTCGGCTGTACAACTGGGGCGAGTGCTAGGAAGTCTCTCTAGACCTGCCGTGTGGCGGCGCTCTGTCTGCAATCACTGATAGTGGCGACACGCGAGTCCGACGTATACTAACGGACCGCGGCCGATTTAAAGGCTACCACCTAGCAAGTGTGGTGTCTGGCGGTGACACCACACATTTTATATGGTCAATTCTCCGTTTCCCATCCATTAGAGAAATCTAGGACAATCTCTCCCGTTCCTGCGTGGTTACAACGTATCTGTGGAGGTGCTTTGACATCGGAAGGCCGTCTCAGTTTAATTAAGAATTAACAATTTATCACAGCACATATTTTCGGTACAGAAAAAGAATTAGACATATTTCAAAGGACCTATTTCTAATGTTACAATGATGACATGTTTACTATAGGAGAAATACATCAAACATGCTGTTCGAAGTGCATACTCCCCTGATATGTGTGCAGGAAATCTACCCTGAGGAGGATCTCAACTGCCAGCGACGGGATAACTAGACAGACCGCCGAAACTGAGTGCGGCTGACAGGTGAAGTCTAACTACACCCGCCGTCTAACGTCGGCGCATTTGTCTTGCACGCCGCCACGTACTGTGGGCCGTTGTGACGGCCATGTCGGCCACCCGCAGGCAGCGCGGCATCTGTGTAACACGTCTTCTCGTGTTACCGAGGCCTGGCTGCCCGAGTCAAGCACAGGGAATTGCCTATCTATCCATTTTGATATTTACGACCGGGCATTTTACGTACATTGTTTCGTCCCCTTCTTCAAGTAAGAAATATCCCAGTCCCGTTTCCTACCTCTGTTCCGCCGTTTATCGTGCCCTCCGCACGTCTTTGCCGTGTGTTTGCATTTGCGTCACGCCTTTCCTCGTTGTGTCGAAGGTCCAGCCGAGAGCCATTCTACCGCATCTCCCGCGTTCCAAATTGTATCGTGTGTCCCGTTCGTACAGCCTGTACGTGAAGTTCGTTGACATCAGACATTTTCTGTTTTCTACTCCGTAATGTACTTCGGACTTTCCTGAACATTATGTAATACATTAAAATCAGACAATTGTGAGACCTTCAAATAATATTTTGAATGTTGACGTGTGATTATCAGCTATTTTTGTAGTAAGCCAACTTCTATTGATTTTTATACGTAAATAAAATGACTGAGCGTAAAAGTAACTCGAAGAAACGCTACTTTTGCGGGTAACAGATATGTGAGACCTGCATATTTTTCTGAAGTACTTTCTTTCATAGAATATCAACCGCTGAAAAGCCGTGTCATGCTTTTTGTCCACCTGCGCCCCTGCACGAATTTACACATAAACGTTCTCTTCTTTTGGCACTGATGGAGGCAATCAAACCTATTTACAGAGATTTGGTAAATCCTGAGCTACTAAAGAAGTGTTTACATGGGAAGACCCAGAATGTGAACGAGTCCTTCAATAACGTTGTCTGGGGCCGTGTGCCTAAAAATGTATTTGTTTGCCTGATTACTCTAAAGATAGCAATATCTGATGCTGTAATAACTTTTAATGGTGGGAAGTATGAAAGACTTAAGGTTCTCGAGAAGTCAGGGGTAAGATTGGACAGAACGCAGCTTAAGGGCTGCGGAAACTGGATGAGCTTCGTGTACGTGAAGCAGAGTTATCTGGTCAGCAAATGACAAAAGAAGCAAGAAAGAAAAGGAGGGAGGCAAGCACTGGGCTGTAGTGACACTGAAGAAGACACAGGCTACGGGCCAGGACAATACTAGTGCATAAAAGACGCAAAAATGTAAGTCTGTATAACAACTTGTAATAAAAAAAGTTTTAAACCTCAATATCTCTCAACTACATTTTTTTGCAATAAATGACCCGTTTTATAAAAAAGTACTGATGGTAGAGACACGAAATTTTCGCTGCATGCCAAGTGTGAGATTCAACACATATGGAAGTAGAATAATTAAAATATCCTCAGTTGTTTTGTTTTTGTGTTCATTTATTTAAAAACTTCTGTAGAAAATTGAGTGTTTGACAAAAAAAAGATAAAATGCCCCACAATACAATTTTAGTAATAATTCTAGTTCAGTGGATCTAGAAAGGTGCATTCAATAATTATGGGAAATTGTAAGTTGGTGCCTTAAAAAGTTTCCAGGACAATGGGTCACAAAATTCGATAGTGTAACATTGGCGGCACAGGGCATACAATGACCCCTTAACGCCAGTTGCTCCGGCCAACGGCGCCCGTTTCCTCGCGGGCCGTTTCGAGCCTGCCTCGATCGACGGCCGATGCTCGGTGGCGGTGTGGGTTCCTCCCTCCTGGTGGGAGCGCCACTTTGTCGTACTCGAGGTTTGCCTGGTTCTTGCAGGAGGTGCTGAACGGAGGTGTGATATTGCAGCCCCAAATTTCGGAGGCAACTTAGTCCTACAAATCCTTATCAACTCCGCCGCTAAGGAGGATTGTCGACATACTGGTTTCGTCGCACGAGATCTCTAAAAAACGCGACGGGGTCAGGATGTGAGCAGTCATTGTAATCTGGCAGCACAAGTATCGGAAGCTTTGTCCGCTATTGTTGTGAGACGGACCAAAACCCCCGAATAAATGCGGCACGCGACCTACAGTGCTCTGATAACGGTTGCTTTCTGACGGCTGCCTTGATTCTCAAATGACTGTACACGAATCTGATTCGGAGCGCTTCGCCCCAGGAAGCGGGCAAAGTATGATCGAACTGTGAAATTTACGATTTGGCGCGTTGCAAATTTAAAGGGGTCGGGGACAGTCGAGTGTTTTGACACTGAGACGAAGTGCTTTTCGCATTCTTTCTCGTTTTCTGATGTGCTCGCTGTGCCGTGAGCGGGAATCGGGTCGGCGCGCACCCTTCCTAAGGTGCACAGTCGTTCCTGCAGCTCCCGCAATTCTCCGTCGTCGTCACTAACGTTTGTTGTTGTTGTTGTTGTTGTGTATGAATTCCTAGGGGACCAAACTGCTGAGGTCATCGGTCCCTAGACTTACACACTACTTAAACTAACATTTGCTAAGAACAACACACACATCCATGCCCGAGGGAGGACTCGAACCTCCAGCGGGAAGGGCCGCGCAATCCGTGACATGGCGCCTCACACCGCACGGCCATCCCGCGCGCCCACTAACGTTTGTACGTCGGCCTACGCCACGAGCGCTACTATTGTCGTTCTTATTTTTAGGATCAATATTATGCAAATGATCAATTACTCATTAAATACTGATAATTTGGACAGTGCTAACAAAGGTATTGTTAGAATTACGTGAGAATAAAAAAAAGCACCAGCAGCGAGATTCGATCCAGAGACCTTGCGCTCACGAAACGCAGCACTTAACCGACCACTCGGCTGCGGGTTGCTGGCCAGACACGTTAGTACATATACGCATTGTTATAACTTTCAAACTCGATCTTTCTCGAAAACGGTTGAGAGTTGCGCCTTCCTCTTTACATAAGTTGAATTCCTAGCCATGCCGTACACACCCTGTCAACATGAAAAATCGGTGACGGCAAGTATGTACGTTCCCCCTGTCAGTGGAGAATATGTTCAACAGTTCCTTTGCAGGGTAAGTACACAGAAGGTCTGCTGTGAGAAAGGTCCGGTTATCGGTATGTCAAAAACACAGATTAATTTCCTACCAGAAAATCGCTAGCGTTAGTCTGGATTTCACGTTAATGCAAAATGAATATGTAATGAAAGACAAAGGGGCTTGCGTAGCAGAGTACTATTAAGTACTACACTGCACAACCATTGGTTACTTTTATGATTTAAATGTCAAAAACACACATTAATTTCCTACCAGAAAATCGCTAGCGTTAGTCTGGATTTCACGTTAATGCAAAATGAATATGTAATGAAAGACAAAGGGGCTTGCGTAGCAGAGTACTATTAAGTACTACACTGCACAACCATTGGTTACTTTTATGATTTAAGGAGCCACTGTCGTAGTGCTTCGTGCAGCACCTCCTCACTTCCAAAGGTGATTGATGTAGTACAGATGTATTACAGTGTAAGCCTTTGTAAAGTACGCTATTGGCTGCATAATAGATACAGCTCTACACAGAGGCAATACCAAAGGAATTAAGCTGGATGGTATAAGAGTAAAAGCAAAGGTTTCTCTCTTCATTGAAGCTGCTCTCTCTCCTTTCATAAAATTGTCAGTGTAAGAGAGAGATAGCTGTAACCGGTCGCTGATATTACTTTACAGACGACGCTGCAGTTTCTGCTGCTGCCAGTTAGTGATTACCTTAACCCATTCAACACTCCCGACTTCTGTCCTTCATAATGGCATTTTCAGATCACAGTATATTAATGAATGGAGAAATGAATTGGGCATGTGTGTGTGTGTGTTTCTTTCTTCGAGGGAAAGAGGTGAAATGGTTTTGTGTATAGTGTCAGCAAACAAGAAAAAGTCAGAGGAATTCTGGTTACTCTGAAATATGGAGGACAGTTCTGTAATACTACACACACATTCTTTTATGTACCTGACTTTCAATCAGACATACCTGACATCTGATATATCCAATCAAGTTTAGCTCATGGTCCACTGTTTCACTTGCTTTTCCCCAGTGTTCAGTAGTTTTATGGTTTGCTCACACAAATATGGAGGAAAAGCAAAGATGACGTCAATGTAATTGAGTATTTCTCTGTTGTTGCAGGGCGGGAATTTCTTAACAACAAGAAGACGTATAATTTCCAGGAAAAACTTGCCACTGTACCTTACGATGGTAAGTATATACGTTTTCCTTCCTTTATCGAGAGACGATGTGCTTTTTGCACTTATCTAATAACCTATAATAGTAATTATTATTATTATTATTATTATTATTATTATTACTCTCTCCTTTCTCAGACGTTATGTCTGGTTAAAAATGGAAAGTGACGCGGACCTTGATCAAGCGTGACTTCCTTTTAACTGTACGGTATACGTTACGTTGCATTTAGGAACTTTCGGGTAATTGAACATGTATCAATAATTACAGATTTCTGTAGTTGTATATACAGACTGTTACAAAAAGGTACGGCCAAACTTTCAGGAAACATTCCTCACACACAAATAAAGAAAATATGTTATGTGGACATGTGTCCGGAAACGTTTAATTTCCATGTTAGAGCTCATTTTAGTTTCGTCGGTATGTACTGTACTTCCTCGATTCACCGCCAGTTGGCCCAATTGAAGGAAGGTAATGTTGACTTCGGTGCTTGTGGTTGGTTCAAATGGCTCTGAGCACTATGGGACTCAACTGCTGAGGTCATTAGTCCCCTAGAACTTAGAACTAGTTAAACCTAACTAACCTAAGGACACCACAAACATCCATGCCCGAGGCAGGATTCGAACCTGCGACCGTAGCGGTCTTGCGGTTCCAGACTGCAGCGCCTTTAACCGCACGGCCACTTCGGCCGGCTCGGTGCTTGTGTTGACATGCGACTCATTGCTCTACAGTACTAGCATCAAGCACATCAGTACGTAGCATCAACAGGTTAGTGTTCATCACGAACGTGGTTTTGCAATCAGTGCAATGTTTACAAATGCGGAGTTGACAGATGCCCATTTGATGTATGGATTAGCACGGGGCAATAGCCGTGGCGCGGTACGTTTGTATCGAGACAGATTTCCAGAACAAAGGTGTCCCGACAGGAAGACGTTCGAAGCAATTGATCGGCGTCTTAGGGAGCACGGAACATTCCAGCCTATGACTCGCGACTGGGGAAGAGCTAGAACGACGAGGACACCTGCAATGGACGAGGCAATTCTTCGTGCAGTTGACGATAACCCTAATGTCAGCGTTAGAGAAGTTGCTGCTGTACAAGGTAACGTTGACCACGTCACTGTAAGGAGAGTGTTACGGGAGCACCAGTTGTTTCCGTACCATGTACAGCGTGTGCAGGCACTATCAGCAGCTGACTGGCCTCCACCGGCACACTTCTGCGAATGGTTCATCCGACAATGTGTCAATCCTCATTTCAGTGCAAATGTTCTCTTACGGATGAGGCTTCATTCCAACGTGATCAAATTGTAAATTTTCACAATCAACATGTGTGGGCTGACGAGATTCCGCACGCAATTGTGCAATCATGTCATCAACACTGATTTTCTGTGAACGTTTGGGCAGGCATTGTTGGTGATGTTCTTCCACCTACGCTCAATGGAGCACGTTATCATGATTTCATACGGGATACTCTACCTGTGCTGATAGAACATGTGCCTTTACAAGTAGGACACAACATGTGCTTCATGCAGGATAGAGCTCCTGCACATTTCAGTCGAAGTGTTCGTACGCTTCTCAACAACCTCTTGCCCACGCAACCCGGGTACCAAACGTAGAGACTCTTCGTGCTCGTATTGTGGACGGCTGTAATACAATACGCCATTCTCCAGGGCTGCATCAGCGCATCAGGGATTCCATGCGACGAAGGGTGGATGCATGTATCCTCGCTAACGGAGGACATTTTGAACATTTCCTGTAACAAAGTGTTTGAAGTCACGCTGGTACGTTCTGTTGCTGTGTGCTTACATTCCATGATTAATGTGATTTGAAGAGAAGTAATGAAATGAGCTCTAACATGGAAAGTAAGCGTTTCCAGACACATGTCCACATATTTTCTTTCTTTGTGTGTGAAGAATGTTTCCTGAAAGTTTGGCCGTACCTTTTTGTAACACCCTGTATAAGTTAGGATGTAGATGTATTGCGTTGATGTACTGGTGGATATTGTGTGGTATGACTCCTGTAGTTGATAGTATAATTGGTATGATGTCAACTTTATCCTAACGCCACATGTTTTTGACTTCCTCAGCCAGTTGGATGTATTTTTCAATTTTTTCTCCTGTTTTCTTCTGTATATTTGTTGTATTGGGTATGGATATTTCGATTAGTTGTGTTAATTTCTTCTTTTTATTGGTGAGTATGATGTCAGGTTTGTTATGTGGTGTTGTTTTATCTGTTATAATGGTTCTGTTCCAGTATAATTTGTATTCATCATTCTCCAATACATTTTGTGGTGCATACTTGTATGTGGGAACGTGTTGTTTTATAAGTTTATGTTGTAAGGCAAGCTGTTGACGTGTTATTTTTGCTACATTGTCATGTCTCCTGGTGTATTCTGTATTTGCTAGTATTGTACATCCGCTTGTGATGCGATCTACTGTTTCTATTTGTTGTTTGCAAAGTCTGCATTTATCTGTTGTGGTATTGGGATCTTTAATAATATGCTTACTGTAATATTTGGTGTTTATTGTTTGATCCTGTATTGCAATCATGAATCTTTCAGTCTCACTGTATATATTGCCTTTTCTTAGCCATGTGTGGGATGTGTCTTGATCGATGTGTGGCTGTGTTAGTTGATACTGATGCATGCCATGTAGTGTTTTCTTTTTCCAATTTACTTTCTTCATATCTGTTGATGTTATGTGATCTAAAGGGTTGTAGAAGTGGTTATGAAATTGCAGTGGTGTAGCCGATGTATTTATATGAGTGATTGCTTTGTGTATTTTGCTAGTTTCTGCTCGTTCTAGAAAGAATTTTCTTAAATTATCTACCTGTCGATAATGTAGGTTTTTTGTGTCGATAAATCCTCTTCTTCCTTAATTTCTGCTTAATGTGAATCTTTCAGTTGCTGAATGTATGTGATGTATTCTGTATTCGTGGCAGTGTGAACGTGTAAGTGTATTGAGTGCTTCTAGGTCTGTGTTACTCCATTTCACTACTCCAAATGAGTAGGTCAATATTGATATAGCATAAGTATTTATAGCTTTTGGCTCAAATGGCTCTGAGCACTATGGGACTCAACTGCTGTGGTCATAAGTCCCCTAGAACTTAGAACTACTTAAACCTAACTAGCCTAAGGACAGCACACAACACCCAGCCATCACGAGGCAGAGAAAATCCCTGACCCCGCCGGGAATCGAACCCGGGAACCCGGGCGTGGGAAGCGAGAACGCTACGGCACGACCACGAGATGCGGGCTTTATAGTTTTTGTCTTGTTTCTTGCTGTCAATTCTGTTTTCAGTATTTTTGTCAGTCTGTGTCTATATTTTTCTTTTAGTTCTTCTTTAATGTTTGTATTATGTATTCCTATTTTTTGTCTGTGTCCTAGATATTTATAGGCATCTGTTTTTTCCAACGCTTCTATGCAGTCGCTGTGGTTATCCAATATGTAATCTTCTTGTTTAGTGTTTTTTTCCCTTGACTATGCTATTTTTCTTACATTTGTCTGTTCCAAAAGCCATCATTATATCATTGCTGAATACTTCTGTTATCTTTAGTAATTGGTTGAGTTGTTGATTTGTTGCTGCCAGTAGTTTTAGATCATCCATGTAAATGTGTGATTTTGTGTGGGTATGTTCCAGTAATATTGTATCCATAATTTGTATTATTTAGCATGTTGGATAGTGGGTTCAGAGCAAGACAGAACCAGAAAGGACCTAATGAGTCTCCTTGGTATATTCCACGCTTAATCTGTATTGACTGTGATGTGATGTTATCTGAATTTGTTTGGATATTAAGTGTGGTTTTCCAGTTTTTCATTACTATGTTTAGAAACTGTATCAATTTAGGATCTACTTTGTATATTTCCAATATCTGTAGTAACCATGAGTGGGGTACACTATCAAAGGCTTTTTGGTAATCAATGTATGCGTAGTGTAGGGACCTTTGTTTAGTTTTAGCTTGATATGTCACCTCTGTATCTATTATCAGTTGCTCTTTACATCCTCGTGCTCCTTTGCAGCAGCCTTTTTCTTCTTCATTTATAATTTTGTTCTGTGTTGTATGTGTCATTAATTTCTGTGTAATGACTGGAGTTAATATTTTGTAGATTGTTGGTAGGCATGTTATGGGGCGATATTTAGCTGGGTTTGCTGTCTCTGCTTGATCTTTAGGTTTCAGATAGGTTATTCCATGTGCAAGTGTATCAGGGAATGTGTATGGGTCTGCAATGTAACTGTTAAATAATTTAGTTAGATGTGAATGTGTTGAGGTGATCTTCTTTAGCCAGTAATTTGCTATTTTATCATTTCCAGAGGCTTTCCAATTGTGTGTAGAATTAATTGCTCGGGTGACTTCATGTTGTAAAATTATCACTTCAGGCATTTGTGGTATAATCTTGTATGTGTCTGTTTCTGCTTGTGTCCACCGTGCATGCCTGTTATGTTGTACCGGGTTTGACCATATGTTGCTCCAGAAGTGTTCCATGTCTGTTATATTTTGGTGGATTGTCTATTTTAATGTGTGTTTTATCTATTGTTTGGTAAAATCTCTTTTGGTTTGTGTTGAATGTTTGGTTTTGTTTCCTTCTATTTTCACTTTTTTTGTATCTTCTAAGTCATTTGGCCAATGCTTGTAATTTCAGCTTTTTTTCGTCTAATTGCTCTATTGCTTCTTGTTGTGAGATTTTAGCTAACCTTTTTCGTTTTTTGTCTGATATTTCATTTCTTATAAATTGTGTTAGCTGTCCGATGTCTTTTCTCAGTTTTTCTATTCTGATCTGTAGCCTGTGTTGCCATGCTGGTTTTGTGGGTTTCTTCTGTGTGTTGGTTTGTTCTGATCTCTGCCTAGTGTGTATATTTAGTGTAGTGAGTGCTCCTATATAAACCAGTAGTTGTAACTCTTCCATAGTTGTATTTTCATTTATTTTGTTGTGTCGTTACCATTGTGGACGGGCATAGGGTTCAAGCGTCGTCCCCGACCATGACGGCGCTTGTCCGAGGCTTCTTTAGTTCTGTCCTGAACCAAGTAATCACATTAAAAGGGGGGTTAGCCCTATTAGTGGTTTGTTCTTTTCATCGCCTTTTACGACTGGCAGAACAGACCGGAGGCCTATTCTTTTCCCGGGCCTCCATGGGGTTTATTATTATTATTATTATTATTATTATTATTATTACTATTACTATTATTACAGATAGGGTCATGAACAACTAAAAGTTACCTAACAAATCATGTGAATGATTTGATACGAATAACTTCATTATGGAAGTGTACCATCTGTTCAAGTTCGCACACATTTCTGCTGTTTGAAATGTTATGATTTCTCCATAATTACCTTAATATTTCATTATTAACTAGCCAACTACCCAACATAGCACGCTTATGTATTTATTTCAATTCTTCCCTTCCTTCTCCCTCTCTGTCCAACCCCTCCCTCTCTTCTCTCTGTTACTCTAATGCTCTCACTTCTCTTTCTCAATCTATTCCTTCCCACTCTCTCCATCCTCTCCTGCCCATCACTCGTCCCTCTGCTGTTCCCTTCTCACTTTGTCCATCTCCTACTTCCCCCTCACTCTGACCATCCCCAACCGCCTCTCACTCTTTCCCTGTGCTATCCCCTTCTCTCTTTCTCCATCTTTTCCTCCCCCCCTTCTCTATCTGGCCACCCCTCTCACCTTTTTCTCTGTCCCTCTGCTGTTCCCTCCCATCATTGTCTATCTCTTTCTTCCCCTCTCTCTGTCCATCCCCTCGCACCCCTCTCCCTAGCCCTGTGCTATTCCCTCCTCGATTTGTCCATCTCATCCTTCTCTCACTCTTTTTCCATCTCCCATATTCTGCTCTCTCTCTCGCCCTGCTACTTCCTCTTGTCAATGTCCATCTCTAACTTCCCTCTCTCTCCTTCAATCTCCTCCCACCCCTCTCTCTCTGTGCCGCTGCTACTCCCTCCTCTCTTTGTTTGCCTCATCTCTCTCTCTGTACATTTCTTCTTTCCTTTCTATGTCCATCACCTTTCCCCTCTCACCCTTTCTGTCTCCTTAGCCACCCTTTCAGTCTCCTCCTTTCCTCTCCATATGAATAATGTTGTAGATACACTCAGTGGTATAAGTGGATGCTGTCTGGCACATGCATTGAGAATAGAGTACGTAACAAAGAAGTAATAAATTTGAACATCATGAATTCATGCCTGATGCACCAGTTTTACTGCACGAACAGCGAAAATGTAGTAAGTGATACACAGTTTTCCGTTCATCATTCTGTGGGTTGTCACAGAGGAAAATTTTGTGAAGGTTTGAAATTACGTAAAACGTTTATTGCAAGTTACTAAGTGCTCTCATTGTCAGATACCTGGTAGGGTGCAAAGTAGTAGCTATACACTATGCTACATGCACATTATGCTAGAAATAGTGTGCAAGTATCGACTGAAATACACTGAAGATTCATTACAATGAATTGTACTACGCAGAACATAACGACTAAAAAAAGCATTTTCACAAATGTGACAAAGTTCAAAAGTCAAAGAGTAAATAGCTTCTTTAACGAGTAAATGTTTCCTAATTAAGGTAATAGTATTCAAATCAATAAATAACATCTAGTAGAAACTTTCTAAAGTAGCCTGAGATCTTCCTAAGAGCTCGAGCTATTTCGTTACGAAATTTTATCAGAATCGTGCCAGCGGATTTGTAATAATAAATTTAAACGCCACGCACCGTGTGGCCGTTTTTTACGTGTCTCAGTGTTTATGACGCCATATCCCCAGCCCTATGTCAGGCAGGCGGTCCTTACCCCCACAGCGATTATTGCCTGATAGTGAAGGATATGTTCCCTAGTTTGGTTGAAATTGGTGCAGTGGTTTATGAGGAGGTGCGGAATACACAAATACACACACATCTATTTTTGTAATGTGTATAGTTTAAATCAGGCAGTCCCTGGTCCACTGCAATTATTGATATCCGTCAATGATCTCCCACTAAATGTGGGACATCATTAAAACTATGAAACTATTTGAAGATAATACAGGTATCATTGAAAGAGATGTGGAGTATGATGTAAATTATATACCGAGTAGCATATCGAGCAAGACAGTCCTGAAGTTTGTGAAGAACAGCCGCTGTCAACAGCGATGTCAGACAGAGGGCAGACTTCTTTCTGAGGATTTTTATAAGCAAAATATTTTTATCATAAAGGAGTAAGAGGACGACTGAGGAAACTGACGAGTTTTCTTTAATGCTCAGCTATCACGATCTTGTACAGGAATTGAATACTACTGAATCCCCTACAAGTACATTTTTATTTATACGGAAGTGTGAGAGGTTTAGTGCTTCTCCTGTTTCGTCTCTACTATTTCATATAGAATAGTGTTTTAGGGTTGAGTGTACGTTCACAGAGAAATTCTTATTCCACAAAAATTGATCAGAATTATCTGTTGTACGCCTTCACAAATTTATGTAGGCTACTGTTTGCATAACTCGGAACTATAACTAAAATATTCCTATATCCTACTGACACTGATGAGCCGAAACATTACGACCACTGTCCACCACGAGGTTGAATGTCGGCTGATGACGTTTGCGGGGACGTGACGCAGTAAGGGAAGTATGTACACTACTGGCCATTAAAACTGCTACACTAAGAAGAAATGCAGATGGGAAACGGGTATCCATTGTACAAATATATTATACTAGAACTGACATGTGATTATATTTTCACGCAATTTGGGTGCATAGATCCTGAGAAATCAGTACCCAGATCAACCACCTCTGGCCGTAATAAAGGCCTTGATACGTCAGGGCATTGAGTCAAACAGAGCTTGGATGGCGTGCACAGGTACAGCTGCCCATGCAGCTTCACCACGATACCACAGTTCATCAAGAGTAGTGACTGGCGTATTGTGACGAGCCAGTTGCTCGGCCACCATTGACCAGACGTTTTCAATTGGTGACAGATCTGGAGCATGTGCTGGCCAGGGCAGCAGTCGAACATTTTCTGTATCCAGAAAGGCCCGTACAGGACCTGCAACATGCGGTCGTGCATTATCCTGCTGAAATGTAGGGTTTCGCAGGGATCGAATGAAGGGTAGAGCCACGGGTCGTAACACATCTGAAATGTAACGTCCACTGTTCAAAGTGCCGTCAATGCGAACAAGAGGTGACCGAGACGTGTAACCAATGGCACCCCATACCACCACGCCGGGTGATACGGCAGTATGGCGATGACGAATACACGCTTCGAATGTACGTTCACCGCGATGTCGCCAAACACAGTTGCGACCACCATGATGCTGTAAACAGAACCTGGATTCATCCGAAAAAATGACGTTTTGCCATTCGTGCACCCAGGTTCGTCGTCGAGTACACCATCGCAGGCTCTCCTGTCTGTGATGCAGCGTCAAGGGTAACCGCAGCCATGGTCTCCGAGCTGGTAATCCATGCTGTTGCAAACATCGTCGAATTTTTCATGCAGATGGTTATTGTCTTGCAAACGTCCCCATCTGTTGACTCAGGGATCGAGACGTGGCTGCATGATCCGTTACAGCCATGCGGATAAGATGCCGCTGGGATCCAGCACGGCGTTCCGTATTACCCTGCTGAACCCACCGATTCCATATTCTGCTAACAGTCATTGGATCTCGAGCAACGCGAGCAGCAGTATCGCGCTCGGCTACAATCCGATTTTTATCAGAAACGGAAACGTGATGGTACGCATTTCTCCGCCTTGCACGAGGCATCACAACAACGTTTCAGCAGGCAACGCCGGTCAACTGCTGTTTGTGTATGAGAAACCGGTTGGAAACTTTCCTCATGTCAGCACGTAGTAGGTGTCGCCACCGGCGCCAACCTTGTGTGAATGCTATGGAAAGCTAATCATTTGCATATCACAGCATCTTCTTCCTAACGGTTAGATTTTGCGTCTGTAGCACGTCATCCTTGTGGTGTAGTAGTTCTAATGGCCAGTAGTGTATATAAGTGGATCAAAGACGGATGGAGTATCATTCTAGCGACGACACGGACCGCAAGTGGGGAAACCCACCGACACAAGCGACTTTGACAAAGGTAATACTGGTATTACGCAGATCCTGTGAACGAGTAACTCGGAAACGGCATAGCTGGTCGAATGTTCACGTGCTACTGCCGTGAGCAACTATAGAACATCTATAGAACTAGAGTGAAACCACCACAGGGCGCTAAGTTTTTGGCCGTTCACGACTGTTGGCAGGACGTGGTATTTTTAGGCTAAATGCTCCGTAAAGCAGGACAGGTAGCGACCCTTGGCGTCTCTACCGAAGGAGCACCATGCCGGTGCAGGCACGAATGTTTCGCAGCGCACCGTTCGTCGTTCGTCGTTGGACGTGGTTGTCCGCAGCAGGCGACGTCTACGTGTTCACATGTCGGCCCAACGACATCGTCAGTTAGGATTGCGGTGGTCATGGGATATTCGAGATTGGGCAGTGGATCAATGGAAATGTGTCGCCCCGTCGGGTGTATCAGGTTTTTGTTACGCCAGGTCGACGATCGTCTCCACATAAGCCGTCATCGGGACCGGCAGAGGCTCGAAACGTGCGGCGCGCCTAGGAGGCAGGCTGGCGGGAGCAGTGTTGTGCTACGTGAGACGTCCTCCTGCGCTCGCACGGGACCTGTGGCCGTAATCGAAAACACGCTGACAGCTGCGGACCTCCTGCACCCTTTCGTGCGTTATGTCCTCACCGGCGACGGCATCATCCGGCAGGACAATTGTCGGTGTCTGGAACCCAGACGGTGCTACAGTTGCTTAAGGAGCATGATAGTGTACTCACGTCGATGTGTTCGCCATGAAATTTGCTTGATGTGAATCCAATGAAACTCGTGGGTCGCTATCGTGCACTGCCACCGCGTACACAAATCAGCGGCCTGCTGCTTAAGGACTTGTGTATAGATACCTGTTGTGACATTCGTCGAAAACCCTACCAACAAACTGTAGATTCCGGAATTGCTAATGTATTTCGTTCCCAAGACGGACCAACAAGTTATTAACCAGGTGCTCATAATATTTTGGCGAGCCGGTGTAGATGTCTTCGTGGTATAAAACGAGCAATAGTACGGCCTTATGAAACAGGAACTTCAGCACTTAGTGAACGGTCGACAATACAGAAATTATCCATATAGGATATGAAAACGATGTCCTTCTTTATAACAGAAGGTGGGTGTTTCATGATTTGAGCCACAAATGACAAAGAAAATGTTTTATGACTTGAGTTACAAATAAGAATATAAACTCGTCTTTGGCCCCTCTCGAACGTTGGCTACTTTGTTCGATTATGAGGAACACCCACTCATATGAAAAGCAAACCTGTGGCAGGAGAAAAAGGTGTTTGGTAATGAGAACAAAAATATTTCAGATTTTCGACCGTAACTTGAATGGATGCTGGAAATCACATCTGTTGTTAATGGCGATTCGCGAAGGCCAATTGTATATTTTGAAAAATCTATACATTAGGGAATTTACAGAGGCTCCAGTGGGGATTCCTTTACCTCGATACAGTCACTCACAAATTGCTCTTTAAGGCCATCAGCACAACCCGGTCTCTTCTTACCTGCTGCAGATGTCATGCAGGTTGGTTGGTGACACTCAACACCTGCAGCAACGAATTTTTTGACTGTATTCCAGGTACGACTGAGTACTTCATATTGTTCCTGAAGGTAATTAAAATCACGACTATTGGAACTCCTGCCGGCTTCGGCAGTTTGAGTGAGTTCTGATTCATCTCTTCGACTCAGTTTGCTCTTCGTCTATATCCTCCTAGTCGAAGAGAATAATAATGTCTGACTTTGCGGCTTACTCATTTTTGTGAAATTTATAGACTTTTAACTATTTTACTGTCTGTGAATACTGCTTTACGCGTAGTAAGACGTTTGCAACAGTAGGAGTTCTAGCTGAAAGATAACTTCTTTTGCCCATAACATTAAAGTATGCGAGAAAACAAGAGTCCTTAAAATGCTAATACGTATACCAAATACTAATAAAACTGTTTTAAAGTTGCTGTTTAAATATGCAACACTTTTAAAACTTACCTAGATTACCTTTTTAATAAACTAAATTGATGTAAGTAGTTTTTGAGACGGTATCAAAATCAAACGACGAACAATTAAATACCTTATGCTGCGTTAACAACCGTAGACAGAGATGACTTTAGTATTCCTAATTTTTGTTATCACAACGCCTTATCTACTACCATTGAAACTCAACACAATCAAAAAATTGACTTGAAGTACAAGTTTTGAAATTTCCTTAGAGTTTCGTCTAGACTATATTTCTGTTAATAATTTATATCGTGCTTTGTGTTACCGCAACAGACAATGGAGGTATAGTATTTAGTTTCGAAATCCTTGAAAACTATTTGAGATACACATACCTAGCATTTACACTTCAGACCAATACAATGATCATAATTGAACGCTTCAGCTTAAGGACGTGGGAAACTATTAGATCCTGTAGTTTAAAGTTCATTGAAATATCTATTTCAGCCAGTCTTGACAACAAGTTCACAATTTACGTAACAGCAAGAAAACCTGATTCGAAGAAATGACACATGGTTCTGCGTCTACATCATCACTCGCGAACCAAGGTTAAAGACGTCACACACGGTTCTTTCGTTTGTACCACGTATTAGCTTTCTTTCCCATTTCAGTCGCATTTGGAGCGGTGGGAGAATGACTGATTAAATTCCTCTGTGTACGCCTTAATTAGTGTAATCTTTCACCCTTTCTTCAGACCTATGCAAGTTAAAATTGTTTCCAGACTGAGATTTTCACTCTGCAGCAGAGTGTGCGCTGATATGAAACTTCTCAGTCTGGAAACATCCCCCAGGCTGTGACTAAGCCATGTCTCCGAATTATCCATTCTTTCAGGAGTGCTAGTTCTGCAAGGTCCACAGGAGAACTTCTGCAAAGTTTGGAAGGTAGGAGACGAGATACTGGCAGAAGTAAAGCTGTGAGTACCGGGTGTGAGTCGTGCTTCGGTAGCTCAGATGGTAGAGCACTTGCCCGCGAAAGGCAAAGGTCCCGAGTTCGAGTCTCGGTCGGGCACACAGTTTTAATCTGCCAGGAAGTTTCTTAAAATTGTTTGTTGTTTCCGTGATACTCTGCCGTAAATCAAACAATCCTGTGGCCATTTGCCACTTTTGCCCTCGTTAAGACAGTATGTCTGGCCCCATGTGCTACGTAATCGCCGCCTAACACCAGCTTGTGCAGTGGCGACGGTGAGTTGAGTCACATTATTCAACGGTTTCTCAGGGTGTAGAACATTTTCTAGTTTCGTTTCTTGTTGAACTCCGGCAGTTTCGCCGATACTGAAGCACCATTATGTGAATCAAGATTTGCTAAATCTATGACATCTACAAAATCTCTAGGCTTTCAAGCAACATTACCTTATATTATTACGTAAGGTCAACATGATGGCTAAAGATCATTACTGAAGGTGACTGCCGGCATGGCCGCTAGCTCACAAAAAATAAAAAATCCTACTTGGTTGACCATGTTTAATAATCTCACAAAGCAATATTGTGATTTAACTGTAATGTGTACAAATGGATCTAAGCCGAGGAACATTTTGTAGTGTTCTATACTATTCCAACTGTCTATATGGTTCAGAGTTAAAAGCCAACTAGAGGTTCGTGGAGAACATTGTCACAATAGAGAGAAGTGATATTTCATATTTAGAACTATAGTTAAGATACTGCCATCCTTTCAAGGGAAATTGCAAAATACTTCGATAGAAAAGGCGAATAAGAAGCGGAAGTCAACAACCCAATAATGGGAAACTTCTTTACAGTTAATAAATAATCACTAAATAGTAAAATGGATTAAACGTATTTCAGATATGTGTTGTTAGTTCCGTAGTGATTACACAGCTGCACTCATTTGGCTTTCTGTTTCCAACTAGATTAAAGAGCATAAAGCATTCAGAAGAGCAATGTGCTTTATAACTTGTGTCAATCTGTATTTCAAATAAAACTGTAATTATCAACATACCATATAGCGGTGTTCTTCTTATGTCTGTTGAATATATCAGGGAACTGTGTACTAAATACAATAAAAAGTAACTGGTATTCAGTTTTACTCTAAATTCTTCCGTTTAGGATGCATGTGTGTTATGAGAACTGTATGTATCCATGAATGGTGTCAGTGTCCACAATTATTATATCTAATATTTAATTTGATTCTTCTTCTTATGCCTGTTTTGTTAGTGTCAAGGCTGTGGACACAAGTAAATACCAGGATGGTAGTCTCAAGATGGCGTAAGCAGGAGGAAGGGTTTTTTAATAGTGTGAGGGTTGTGGACTGTAGGAAAATCTAGGATGGTCGACTTAGGACGGCATGAGGAGGAGGATCTGTTGTGTACTCCCAGCTCTCCGGCAGTTGTGGAATAAGAAGAGCTCAGTTAACAACGGCATTCTCTATGGAGTAAGACAATCATACGGAGATCGATGCCGGCGAGCAGATGGTGTGCGTTTGTCCTCCAGGCCGCAGTTGCTACCTCACAAAAGCAGGCGGCGGCATGATGGCTCACGGCAGTGCGAGTATGCTAAGGAGGTCAGCGTTCCTTCAGCGAAGTCCTAGCGCTTGGTGCGGCCTCCCAGATGGAAGATGTACTGCCAGGTGAGAGGTGCGTGTGATGGATGTCTGACCATTCCCAGCAGTCGGCCAGGTGTGTGTCGACCTGGTGTGCAGGCACCGAAACCAGGACCCATTGCAGATGAACAGAAGGAAAAAAAAAAGAAATATTAGGATTTAGTGTCCTGTCGATACCGAGGTTACTGGATACAGAACACAAGCTCAGATTGGTTCAGCGATAGTGAAGGGAATCAGTGATGCCCTTCCAAAGGCAACCATACCATAATAGCCTGGTCAGCTGAAGGAAACACAGGAAACCTAAATGTGGATGGACTGATATGGATTTCAATCGACGTCCTCCTGAATGCTAACAACTGTACCATCTCACTCGGTCAAATGCTCAGAGTCACGCTAGAGGTGGTAACCTCTTTGTACACTACTGGCCATTAAAACTACTACACCACAAAGATGACGTGCTACAGACGCGAAATTTAACCGACAGGAAGAAGATGCTGTGATATGCAAATGATTAGCTTTTCAGAGCATTCACACAAGGTTGGCGTCGGTAGCGACACCTACAACTGTGGGGTGGAGGTTCGAGTCCTCCCTCGGGCATGGGTGTGTGTGTGTTTTTGTCCTTAGGATAATTTAGGTTAAGTAGTGTGTAAGCTTAGGGACTGATGACCTTAGCAGTTAAGTCCCATAAGGTTTGACACACATTTGATTTGAACACCTACAACGTGCTGACATGAGGAAAGTTTCCAACCGATGTCTCATACACAAACAGCAGTGTGAAACGCTGTTGTGATGGCACCATGCGTACCATCACCTTTCCGACTTTGATAAAGGTCGGATTGTAGTCTATCGCGATTGCGGTTTATCGTATCGCGACATTGCTGCTCGCGTTGGTCGAGATCCAATGACTGTTAGCAGAATATGGAATCGATGGGTTCAGGAGGGTAATACGGAACGCCGTGCTGGATCCCAACGGCCTCGTATCACTAGCAGTCGAGATGACAGGCATCTTATCCGCATGGCTGTAACGGATCGTGCAGCCACGGCTCGATCCCTCAGTCAACAGATGGGGACGTTTGCAAGACAACAACCATCTGCACGAACAGTTCGACGACGTTTGCAGCAGCATGGACTATCAGCTGGGAGAACATGGCTGCGGTTACCCTTGACGCTGGATCACAGGCAGGAGCGCCTGTGATGGTGTACTCAACGGCGAACCTGGGTGCACGAATGGCAAAACGTCATTTTTTCGGATGAATCCAGGTTCTGTTTACAGCATCATGATGGTCGCATCCGTGTTTGGCGACACCGCGGTGAACGCACATTGGAAGCGTGTATTCGTCATCGCCATACTGGCGTATCACCCGGCGTGATACACGTCTCGGTCACCTCTTGTTCGCATTGACGGCACTTTGAACAGTGGGCGTCACATTTGAGATGTGTTACGACGTGTGGCTCTACCCTTCATTCGATACCTGCGAAATCCTACATTTCAGCAGGATAATCCACGACCGCATGTTGCAGGTCCTGTACGGGCGTTTCTGGATACATAAAATGTTCGACTGCTGCCCTGGCCAGCACATTCTCCAGATCTCTCACCAATTGGAAACGTCTGGTCAATGGTGGCCGAGGAACTGGCTCGTCACAATACGCCGGTCACTACTCTTGATGAACTGTGATATCGTGTTGAAGCTGCATGGCAGCTGTACCTGTACTCGCCATCCAAGCTCAATGCCGAGGCGTATCAAGGCCGTTATTACGGCCAGACGTGGTTGTTCTAGGTACTGATTTCTCAGGATCTATGCACCTAAATTGTGTGAAAATGTAATCACATGTCAGTTCTAGTATAATATATTTGTCCAATGAATACCCGTTTATCATCTGCATTTCTTCTTGGTGTAGCAATTTTAATGGCCAGTAATGTATTTCGAGCTTCACTACCATCAGTTCTAGGACTGGCTTGTAGACCAGCGGCTAGTGGATCAACAGGCTAGGTGTAGTCGAAGCTGACTGATCCACGTGGAACCTATGGCTAGCACAGAGTATGTTTGTTTAGGCATCGGCAGTAGTCAAAAACTGGTAGGGCATGAGCAGCATGTACCTATAATTTCTGCAGCCAGGTCTGTTGTGGTAAGGGCCCAAATTTGATCACGTATGTGGCCAAGGCTGCACATAGTTGGGCCACAGCGTGAGGAGATTCATATCGCCACAGTGACAGACTGGGGTCTTGCTCTACGCTGTGCCACCAGTATTCAAACCCTGGCAGCAAGATTTCGTAGCCATTTCGCTCGTCTGCCTCTCAACAGGTTGTGAAGTGTGGCTGGAGGCACGTTATCACAATACTCCTCTCCAATCAAGAATATTTATTGTACCAAATCCCAGGCTGCCCGCATGTGAAGGGGGTGGCCTACATAGAAGACTGCAGTGCAGGGACCCAGATTCAATCCCCAGAACCACCAGGGATTTTTCCTTGGTGAGAAGACTCAGATGGGGTTCACTCAGCCTCAGGAAGCCAGTTGGGGTTGGGGTTGGGTTCTTTGGGGGAAGAGACCAAACAGCGAGGTCATCTGTCTCATCGGATTAGGGAAGGATGGAGAAAGAAATCGGCTGTGACCTTTCAGAGGAAGAGTCCCGGCATTTGCCTGGAGGTATTTAGGGAAATCACAGAAAACCTAAATTTGGATTGCCGGACGCGGGATTGAATCGTCGTCCTCACGAATGCGAGTCCAGTGGGAGGACAGTTGAGAGGCAACATGATTGATAAGTAATGGCTTCAGGCCAAGAAAACAGACAGCTGCGGGGAGAGTGGTGTGCTGAACTGTGACACCACGGGCATCGGATGACATGGCGGCTGGTCGGTACTTGTGGGCCTGCCAGTGTTAGTGGATGGAGTTTATGTTTGCTCACCATTGGTTGCTGCTAAACCTGTGAAATACTTGAAGTAAGATAGTATTATTTTCACTCCATTACACCATGCACAATTTACACACTGTCTTTTCTTCGTTTTCACTCCATCACATGGTTCATGTAGACTGGTACACTTACAACTCCTCGGACTTAGGGGGTGGACTGGAAGTATGGGGTGCAGATCGTTCTCTGCTGTTGATAGACATACAATATGCCAGCGTGGATTGGGAATAAGATGGCACCCGAAAACGAAATCCGTTTAACATACCCTCCACTGGTACTTGGTGCGATGCTGCTGAACACTTTGGACATCTCTTCCGCGCTAATGCACCTCTTCTGCGGGGCTATAAATTCGTCGAGAGAACTGAATATGGTAGGATACAAGATAATAGTCAGATATGTCTGGTACCTACCTAGCAGTATCCATAGAGGATTACTGTGCAAATACATAATTACATACATTAGCTTAGAGCAGCAGCCCCTATTACTGTTACCAGTAGCCGAAAAGGCGGCCCCAATATGTGGCACATTATACCCATCAGTAAGATCCTGCAGTTCAAAGCGTTCTGTTCCCCTTGAGAGTCCCTGTTCATAGCATCGCGTATAAACTAGAATTGGGTCATATACTGAGCATATCTGGTGAGGCCCAGTCTTCTGTAAACATTGTTGGGCTGCGAAAACGTCCCACGGACAACCTCCTGCACCAGTCCCCCGAGAAACAGTTCTATCTAAGACGTCTCCGTTACAGTTTGGACTACCCAAGAGGAGGTACCACGATCTGTTCTCT
The DNA here is from genome assembly GCF_023864275.1 of Schistocerca cancellata. Taxonomy (NCBI): domain Eukaryota; kingdom Metazoa; phylum Arthropoda; class Insecta; order Orthoptera; family Acrididae; genus Schistocerca; species Schistocerca cancellata. The sequence continues at coordinate 597,064,103 of NC_064632.1, forward strand.
TCAGCACGCCACTGCTCGTCTGCTGGCATGAACGTGTGGTTCTTCCCATCTTTTGTAACCGGCAACACTTTTGTTGTCCCAGTATATACAACTCTTTGCAAGGTCCCCCATCATGCAGAATACAAGTAAATCACGTAACATTCATATCTGTTGGTGGTGCCCATTACTTGTTAATTAGCTGGCACGTGAATTACTTCTTCCTCCAAAGTTCCATCTGAATCCAAAACATGAAAATACTCATCACCCTCTTTTTTTTGTGCCATCAGTCTTCTGATTGTTTGGATGCGGCCCGCCACGAATTCCTTCCCTGTGACAACCTCTTCATCTCAGTGTAGCACTTCTACATCTGCATCTACATCCATACTCCGCAAGCCATTTGACGGTGTGTGGCGGAGGGTACCTTCAGTACCTCTATCGGTTCTCCCTTGTATTCCAGTCTCGTATTGTTCGTGGAAAGAAGGACTGTCGGTATGCCTCTGTGTGGGCTCTAATCTCTCTGATTTTATCCTTATGGTCTCTTCGCGAGATATACGTAGGAGGGAGCAATATACTGATTGACTCCTCGGTGAAGGTATGTTCTCGAAACTTCAACAAAAGCCCATAACGAGCTACTGAGCGTCTCTCCTGCAGAGTCTTCCACTGGACTTTATCTATGATATCCGTAACGCTTTCGCGATTACTAAATGATCCTGTAACGAAGCGCGCTGCTCGCCGTTGGATCTTCTCTATCTCTTCTATCAACCCTATCTGGTATGGATCCCACAATGCTGAGCAGTATTCAAGCATTGGGCGAACATGTGTACTGTAACCTACTTTCTTTGTTTTCGGATTGCATTTCCTTCGGATTCTTCCAATGAATCTCAGTCTGGTATCTGCTTTACCGACGATCAACTTTACATGATCATTCCATTTTAAATCACTCCTAATGCCTACTCCCAGATAATTTATGGAATTAACTGCTTCCAGTTGCTGATCTGCTATATGGTAGCTAAATGATAAGGGATCTATCTTTCTATGTATTCGCAGCACATTACACTTGTATACATTGAGATTCAATTGCCATTCCCTGCACCATGCGTCAATTCGCTGCAGATCCTCCTCCATTTCAGTACAATTTTCCATTGTTACAACCTCTCGATATACCACAGCATCATCCGCAAAAAGCCTCAGTGAACTTCCGATGTCATCCACAAGGTCATAAATGCAACCTACTTCTTCAATTATTTGCTGGATGTATTCCAATCTCTGTCTTCCTCTACAGTTTGTCCCTCTACAGCCCCCTCTAGTACCACGGAAGTCGTTTCCTGATGTATTAACCGATGTCTTATCATCCTGTTCCTTCTCCTTATCAGTGTTTTCCACATATTCCTCTCGATTCTGCGGAGAACCTTCTCATTCCTTACCTTATCAGTCCATCTAATTTTCACCATTCGCCTGTAGCATCACATCTCAAATGCTTTGAATCTGTTTCCCACCGTCCATGTTTCACAACCATTGAATGCTGTAATCCAGATTTACCTTCTAATTCCTCAAATTAAGGACCATGTTTGATACTAGCAGACTTCTCTTGGCCAGGAATGCCCCTTTGGCCATTGCTGGTCTGATTTTAATGTCCTCCTTGCTCCGTCCGTAATTAGTTATTTGACTCCCTAGGTAGGAGAATTTCTTAACTTCATCTACTTCGTGGCCGTCGATCCTGGTTTTAAGTTTCTCGTTATTCTCAATTCTGCTACTTCTCATGACTTTCTTCTTTCTTCGATATACTCTCAATCCTTATTCTGTGCTTATTAGATTGTTCATTCCATTCAGCAGATCATGTAATTCTTCTTCACTTTCACTCCAGATAGCAATGTTATCAGCGAATCGTATAGTTGACACCCTTTCACCTTGAATTTTAATTCCACTCTTGAACCTTTCTTGCGTTTCCATCATTGCTTCTTCGATGTACAGATTGAAGAGTAGAGGCGAAAGACTACATCCCTGTCCTAACCCTTTTTAATCCGAGCACTTCGTGAATTTTATACATAGTGGATGCTGCTGAGCTCCGTGACTGTTCCTTTATATGGAGTAGAAAAATTTCCGCTACCAATCACAATAAAGATTATTTATTCGTCACACTACCGGTTTCGGGCTTGTGCCCATCCTCAGGCTTTTATACATTCATGTACATGTTTATATTGCTGGAGATAAATAAAGATGAAGCATCATTATTATAATTACGCCGGCCGGCATGGCCGTGCGGTTCTAGGCGCTGCAGTCTGGAGCCGAGCGACCGCTACGGTCGCAGATTCGAATCCTGCCTCGCGCATTGATGTGTGCGATGTCCTTAGGTTAGTTAGGTTTAAGTAGTTCTGAGTTCTAGGGGACTGATGACCACAGAAGTTAAGTCGCATAGTGCCCAGAACCATTTGAACCAACCATTATAATTACGCTGTGGAGACAGTTATTCCATATAGTTGCAATTTTTTTTATCATTTTCACGTCCATATTTCAGTCTTATAAAGTTTAGCTGCGTATTTCACTATTACGGTGTGCACTCGTGAAATACACTGTGTTTATATACAGGCATGTAGGCTATACATTTTACATTGTCGACCGCTTTTTCCAGGTCGACAAATCGTATGAACGTGTCTTGATTTTCCTTTTGTCCTACTTCCATTATCAACCGCATCGTCAGTAATGCGTCTCTCGTCTCTTTACTTTTCCTAAAGCCAAACTGATCGTTACCTAGCACATCCTCGTTTTCTTTTCCATTCTTCTGTATGTTATTTTTGTCAGCAACTTGGATACTAGAGCTGTTAAGCTGATTGTGCGATAATTCTTGCACTTGTCAGCTCTTGCAGTCTTCGGAATTGTGTGGATGACATTTTTCCGAACGTCAGATGGTATCTTGCCAGATTCATACATTCTACACACCAGCGTGAATAGTCGTTTTATTACCACTTTCTCCAATGATTTTAGAAACTCAGATGGGATGTTATCTATCCCTTCTGCCTTATTTGATCTTAAGTCCTCAAAAGCTCTTTTGAATGATACCAATACTGGATCACCTATCTAAATCGATTCCTGTATCTTCTTCTACCGCATCAGACCAAACTTCCCCCTCATAGAGGCCCTCAGTGTATTCTTTCCACCTGCTCGCTCTCTCCTTTGCACTTAGCAGTGGAATTTCCATTGCACTATTAATGTTACCACGCATGCTTTTAATGTCACCGAAGATTGCTTTGACTTTCCTGTATACTGAGTCTGTTCTTCCGACAAACATTTCTTTTTCGATGTCTTTATATTTCTCATGCAGCCATTTCGTCTTAGCTTCCCTGCACTTCCTATTTATTTCATTCCTCAGCGACTTGTATTTCTGTATTCCGGAGTTTCCCGGACCATTTTTATACTTGCTCCTTTCATCGATCAAACTGAAGTACTTTTGTTATCCATGGTTTCTTCGTAGTTACCTTCTTTATACCAATGTTTTTCGTTACAACTTCAATGGTGGCCCTTTTTAGAGATGTCCATTCCTCTTCAGCTGTACTGCCTACTGAGCTATTCCTTATTGCTGTATCTATAACCTTAGAGAACTTGCACGTATCTCGTCATTCCTTAGTACTTCCGCATCCCACTTCTTTGCGTATTGATTCTTTCTGACTAATGTCTTAAACTTCAGCCTACTCTTCATAACTACTGCATTATGATCTGAATCTACTCGTGTATCTGCTCCTCGGTACGACTTACAGTCCAGCACCTGATTTCCAAACCTCTGTCTGACCATGATGTAATCTAACTGAAATCTTCCCGTATCACTCTGTCTTTTTTCCAAGTATACCTCCTCCTATTGTGATTCTCGAACACAGTATTCGCTATTACTAGCTGAAATTTGTTACAGAACTCAATTAGTCTTACTCCTCTCTCATTCCTGGTCCCAAGCCAATATTCTCCTGTAACCTTGTACTCCTTCCCCTACCACTGCTTTCCAGTCCCCCGTGACTACTAATTTTTCATCTTTCCCTTCTGGATGTATGTTCACATTAACATCACCCATTGTACTACATAACTTTCAAGTAACTTCGTATTCCAATGTCCTATCCATTCCTGATATTTGAGGTGCTTTGTATTGGCTTTTTGTACCAGACACCATATCTTTCATAAAGTTCTTGCAGGTTCTGTACAGGCTCTCCATCGTTCCCCATTATTACCTCTAATAGTGATGGGAGTCTATGGCCATATGCTGTGTATATGGCGATGGGCACAAACTTCCGTGAACCTTACATATGGTAACCATGAATACAAATCGTTACAATGACTATTTACACAATGACTTAACATCTTCCCTATTGTTTAATAACATCACTCTGTTCTCCTATTCACGTATGGGTGTAATGCACTTGCCCTTAAAGTACAGAAATGTAACAAAAGACAAAGCTAGTTCACTAACTCTGACATGAAATTGATGAACTGATCCATAATCAATGTCTCTGGAGCTCTGAACTTCAACAACCAATTATTTACCATGGCCTGAGATCTTTGTCCACTTGCTAATTTGGGATAGCTACCATGTCCCCACATAGTGCACAAAATGACTTTGTGTGTGAGCACATAGCACTTTCCTGCCAGATTTTGGCCCAAAAGCCTACAATATCCATGTCATTAATTTGATATGGCCTACTAACTTCGTGTGTACTTTCAGTAGAATGCACTGAAGACTTACATCAGTAACAATGTGCTTGGTACGCTGTTATTCACATGTAATTCCACATCCTGTTTCTGTGTATGCCACCATTACTGTTCGACCACATGTCATTATGTGGTTCTTTGCCCCCGTGGTTCACTAATAAGTGGCAGTGTGTCTGTCTCAATACTTCCTCTCGCAGCATGGCTGGAACTACAACATGTGGTCCAAGATTTGTTATCTTGTGTAACAATGTCACACACAATGAACTGTGGCTGTGTTACAAATAGCTTACAGTGCTTGGCAGCTGCTTGTGCTTTATGACACTTTACATTGGTGTGAATTTCTCTTCATAAAACACCACCCATTCTAGTGGAGTTATCTGCATACCAATGAATCTTACTAGGTTGGTGGATTTCTTTAAAACCGTCTCGCTAAGGTTCTGTATACAACGCGTTAACCTGCTTCATGGATATGTCAACATAAATAGCCACTGTAAAGCTGTGTGCCCCATTATTACTTTGAGTTTGCTACCACTTAAGTAACACTGTAAGTGTAGTATGCCGTATGTGAAACTCAGCATTTCCTTCTCCATAGCAAAATAGCTCCTTTCTGTTTTTTTAGCTGATATGAGGCATAGGCTACTGAATGATCCGTTCCATTTACTTTCAGATTCAATACACCGCAAAGTACCAGATTTCTGGCATTACATGAGAACATGAATTCTGACTCACCGTCTTAAAAAGTCAACGTCAGAACAGTTCTCAAGAATTACTTTAATTTACTGACTACATCTTCACTCGATGATTTCCAACAAAATTTTACTCCCTTTTTTTAGAGTGTCGTTGTGCTATATATGCAAGTTTTGGTGGAAACTTTCTGTAATAAATTACTAAACAGAAAAAAATGCTGTAACTCCTCCTCCATACTAGGTGCTGTAATTTTTTTTTGTCTTTACTGATCTAAGCTCTATCCGTAATCCATATTGACCAATCACATAGTGTAAATTTCATCCCACCTGTTGTGTGAAATGACATTTCTACATATTTACAGTGAGTGGTAGATGTGCTGCAAATAACCTCTGATACACTCCCTCTAGGTGTAGAATATGTTCTTCCACTTCGTTAAAATTATTTCATCCGAATATATTATACACTGCCTTGATATTAACCCTGGAACATGTCTATGTAAGGAACAATTAAATGTACGAGCTAGTTGCATTCTTTAACCCCGTCAGCATAAAATGATATTGGTGATATCACAATGGAACCGTAAACGCCGTTTTGAGGGAGTCCTCCAGTGGTGCTTCTAGCTGATGATTACAACTCTGCAGATACATGATGCAAAAGTATTCGTACTGCTCCAAATTTTTCAAAATTTCAATTATATTTTGAATAAGATAAGCGTCTGTAGTCATACCACTACAAAGATATCTTTAGCCACCGCGAAATAGATAAGATTTGATTCCATTACTCTTTTGGAACAATGATTACCACAAGGGCTCATACTTTCCTAGCTAATACTGTTCCATAACCATTGACCATAGAGTCCTCCATCACTGATTGTAGGTGATGAGGTATGTGGTGTTTCTTATGATACACAAGCAGCTCGTTCCTACTTAGAATTCTGTACTTTGTCACCAGTGTTAAGGGCAAAGACCCACGAGTATATGCGATTGCAGTCTTTCTCGGTGTATTCCAATCATGAATTTTTCTCGGGTTATCAGCCTAGTGGTGGCGTCGTCTTGTCGCAGTGTTCCGATGAGTTTCGTACCCATCATCTTCTGGCGAAGTGTCAGGATGTTGCTGCCGCTGCTCTCATCTTTTACTTTCCCCTCTTTGGGGAAGTGTGAGGGGCAGTTTGTAGCCTGTCGGCTTTTACTCCCCTGGATACGTGTGTGTGTGTGATTATTTCTGTAGTTTTTTGGTGTCTGTGATATATAATGACTGTTGTGTTTGTGTCTGGTATTTGCCTGAGGTTGGCGAGATGTTTGGTGTTATACGGGAAGGAGCAGGATTTGGGATTGGATACTGGGATTTTCTCTTCGACGTAATCGTCGAAGATCGTCATGGGGCACTTGTGCTTGTCGCGGGACGTGTCATACCGACCTAGGGAGTGGATGAGGGCGCTTCCTGATCTGGAAGAACCCTCACAGAAGGCCCTTGTCAGATCTTGGAAACGCTCTCTCCGCTCTCTCAGGAGTGGGATTTCGGCTGCTGCGTGCAGATCATCTATGGGGAATCCAAGAGGTAAATGCAAAGCCCTCCTTAGGGCGCGGTTCTGCAGCCTCTGGAGTTTGTCCAGGTGCTGCTTTGCCGCGTATCCCCAGAAAGGGCACGCGTATTTCATTACTGGCCGGATCAGGGCCTGGTACACATTAACTGCTACTGGGCAGGGAAGGGAGCTGGTTGAGTTCAGGATTGGGTATGGGGTGGACATTCTGGTGCAGACCTTCCTGTGGACCTCGTCTATGTGGGGTTTCCACGTAAGACGAGAGTCCAAGCTTACGCCAAGGTACTTGGCGGTTCTGCGGCAGGGGTTGGGTTCTGTTTAGGTGAAGGTGGAGGGGGGGGGGGACGTTGAGGAGGTTCGCGCTTTCTGAGCCTGCGGGTAATCAGCATAGCCTGCGTCTTTTCAAAGTTGATGGTGATGCGCCAGCGACGGGCCCAGGTTTCTGTGTCATCTAAAACGCGAAGTGTCTGGATGCTGCTGCTGCTTACATCTAATACTTTCCCCTCTTTGTGGAAGTGTGAGGGGGAGTTTGTAGCCTTTCGGCTTTTACTCCCCTGTGTACTTGTGTGTGTGATTATTTCTGTACTTTTTTGATGTCTGTGAGATGTGATGTTTGTTCTGTGTTAGTCTGGTACTTGCCTGAGGTTTGGCGAGATAATTGTAGTATTTTGGGTAGGAGTAGGATTTGGGAATGGGTATTGGGATTTTTCTCTTCGACTTAGTCGTCGAAGATTGTCATGGGGCGATTGTGTTTATCGCGGGACATGTCATACCGACCTAGGGAGTGGATGAGGGCGTTTCCCGACCTGGAAGTACCTTCATAGAAGGCCCTTGCCAGGTCTTGGAAATGCTCTCTCAGGAGTGGGATTTCCGCAGCGGCATGTAAATCATCAGTAGGGAATCCAAGGGGTAAACGCAGTGCCCTCCTGAGGGCGTGGTTCTGCAGCCTCTGGAGAGTGTCCAGGTGCTGCTTCGCCACGTATCCCCAGACAGGACACGCGTATTCCATGACTGGCCAGATCAGGGCCTGGTATACATTCACTCCTACTGAGCAGGAAAGGGAGCTGGATGAGTTGAGGATTGGGTACAGGATGGACATTCTGGCGCAGACCTTCCTATGGACTTCGTCTATGTGGGGTTTCCACATAAGGCGAGAGTCCAAGGTTACGCCAAGATACTTGGCGGTTCTGCGCCAGGGGAGTTGGGTTCCGTTTAGGTGAAGGTGGAGGGGGGGGCGTTGAGGAGGTTCGCGCCTTCCGAGCCTACGGGTACTCAGCATCGCCTGCGTCTTTTCAGAATTGATGGTGATTTGCCAGCGACAGGCCCAAGTTTCAGTGTCATCTAAAACCCTTTGTAGCCTACGGATGACCAGGTCCTTGTTCGAGTTTCTTGTGTAGAAGGCTGTATCGTCAGCGTACTGAGCGGTGTGCACCAGGGGGGCCGTTGGTGTGTCCGCAGTGTACAGACTGTACAAAACGGGCCCCAGGACCGATCCCTGTGGCACCCCAGCACTAATACGCCTCTTGGTGGAGGTGGCTGTTTCTACTTTGACAGAGAAAGTTCTGTTCGAGAGATAGCTTTTTATCTGCTTAACTATACTCCCGGGGAACCCTTGAGTGTACAACTTGTAGAGTAGCCCTCTATGCCATACCGAGTCAAGGGCTTTGGCTACGTCTAGTAGCACTATCCTGCAGTAGCCCTCTGTGGCTGCTTCAACCACTCTCATGATCTGTTGTGGGGCAGAGTGGTTCTGCCGGAATCCGAATTGGAAATCCGGCAGAATTTGCTCTCTGGTGATATGTTCTTGTATGGGTCTTAGCAGGAGGCGCTCATAGATCTTGCTGAGAGTTGTCAAGAGGCTAATCGGACTGTAGTGCTGCGGGAATAGAGGGTCTTTCCCTGGTTTGTGTATTGCGACCACTTCTGCGTGTTTCCAGCAAGCTGGGAACTCGCGGGTACGAGTAATCTCGTTGAAGACTTTCGCGAAGGGTTCGATCGCCGTGGGTGGGAGGTTTTTGACCAACTGGTTGGTAACATTGTCATGTCCTGGCGCCTTTTTGGAGGCGAGGGACCTAATTACTTTTGCCACGTCTTCAGGGGCAAAAACTGTGGGTTCGTCTTCTGGGTCCTCCTCAGCATTGAGGAAGACGGCCAGTTGACGACGGACCACTCTTTCATGCTCATCATCCTGGGGTTCAGCCGCTTGGAACTGCTTCTCGAAAGTGTCGGCGAGGGCGTTGGCCTTTTCAGCGTGGCTGTAGGCCATACTCCGCTCGCCGTGCAGTGGCTGCATCCTAGCGTGTCTTTTTGTGAATTGTTTGGTTGCTTGCCAAAGTGTGTGATCGTCTACTTTGAGGCTTCTGAGGCGGTTTTGCCATTGCTGGTTTCTGTGCTCATTGAGCGCTACCTTCAATTCTCTCTGTAGACGACTGAGCAGCCTTCTTGTGGCCTGGTTTCTGGTTATCTTCCACTCTTTTGCCACTCTGTTCTTATGTCGAATTTGAGCTAGCAAGTGTTCCGGGAGCAGTATTTGCGGCGGCGGGCCACCCCTTTGTGGAGGGGTGGCCTCTTCTGCTGCCTGCAGGATGGTACCTGTTAGGTCTTGTAGCGCTTGTTCTACTGTTTCGGCAGTAGGTGGCGGAGCGCGAGCGATATCAGAGGCGACAGTTTCTCGGTATCGCTACCAGTTTGTACGTTTGTAAGACGTCTGGTACCGTGGGAGTGCTACCCATTCTCCCACGTCGACCTCTAGGATCACTGGGTTGTGGTCGGAGGACATTCTGCTGATTGTCCTCGCGGTCACAAACCCCGTAATCCTCCTAGTCAGAGCTATGTCTAACACGTCGGGCCTGCCTCCATTTTTTGGAAAATGTGTGGGCTCGACTGGACCCCATGTTTCGAAATGGTGGTTGCGCGCTAGTTGTTGCAATCTGGCGCCTGCTCTGGAGGTTACTATAGAATTCCAATCAGGATGTTTGGCATTGAAGTCGCCCCCTATTATGAGTTTGCCTTCAATTTGCCCTAGAGCAGCTATGTCTCCCTTGTCTATCTCGTCTTGTTGGGTCCGGTAGATTGCAACGATTGTTAGGGGTCCAGTGGCAGTGGTTACTTCCACTGCCACTGCTTCGATTTTATTGGTAGCTGGTAAGAATACCTGGTGGTGGGGGATCCCTCTTTTTATGTACGAGGGCCTTTCAGAAAGTAACGTCCGGTTGATTTAAAAAAATACACCAAGTTAAATAAAAATATTTTAATATATACATCTTACAACTACATCTTTGCACTATTTTTCTACATAGTCTCCATAGCGATTGAGGCACTTATCGTATCTCTTCACAAGCTTTGAAATTCCTTCTGCATAAACATCACCCGCTTGTGCCTGGAGCCAGCCTGTGACCGCATCTTTGAGCTCTTCGTCGTCATCAAACCGCTGTGACCCGAACCATTTCTTCAAATGCATGAAGAGGTGATAATCACTTGGCGCCAGGTCTGGGCTGTAAGGTGGATGGTTGATAACATCCCACTTGAAGGACTCAAGAAGGGCCGTTGTTCTGCGAGCAGAGTGAGGACGGGCGTTATCGTGCAAAAAAACGATACCGGAAGTCAGCATACCACGGCGTTTGTTCTGTATAGCCCGTCGTAACTTTTTTATTGTTTCACAGTACACGTCTTGATTAATGGTCGTACCACGTTCCATGAATTCAACCAACAACACCCCTTTGGCATCCCAAAACACCGTTGCCATCAGTTTTCTGGCAGAAAAATCTTGCGAGGCTTTTCTTGGTTTGGTAGGCGAATTTGAATGTGCCCACATCTTTGATTGTTCTTTTGTCTCAGGGTTCACGTACTTAATCCAGGTTTCGTCACCGGTCACTATTCTGTTTAACAATGGTTCTCCTTCGTCCTCATAACGTGACAGAAAGTCTAATGCAGAGGCCATTCTTTGAGTTTTGTGGTGGTCGGTAAGAATTTTGGGCACCCATCGTGCACAGAACTTACGGTAACCCAATCTTGCTGTCACTACCTCGTACAAGAGAGTCTTAGAAATCTGTGGAAAACCAGTAGACAACTCCGACATTGAGAAACGTCGATTTTCACGAACTTTTGCATCAACTGTCTGAACGAGTTCGTCAGTCACCAATGATGGTCTACCACTCCTCTCTTCATCATGAACGTTTTCTCGTCCACTTTTAAATAAACGTACCCATTCACGGACAACTCCTTCACTCATAACTCTCGGTCCGTACACGGCACAAAGCTCACGATGAATAGCTGCCCTTTGGCTGTAAAAAACCTTATGACAGCACGCACTTCACATTTGGCGGGGTTTTCTATTGCAGCACACATTTCAAACTGCCACAAAAACTAAACTAGCGCAGGTACGACGTTCACTCGACCACGGCTTGATGCCGACTGACCTGTTGAGTGCGTGAACGCACAGATGGCGTCGCTACTCCCCCCACAACCCGTACTGTGACCAATCGGAGGTTACTTTCTGAACCGCCCTCGTATATGGCCACTCCTCCGCCATGGGTTGGCCTATCTTTGCGATAGCTAACATAGTTGGGGACTGTCGCTTTTGTTCCCGGTTTTAAGTGGGTTTCCCCCATCATGCATATGTCGATGGAGAACTCCTTCATGAGTTCTCTGAACTCGACCTCTTGGTTAACAATGCCGTCTGCATTAAAGACGCACATTGTCAGGCCATGGATGTTTGGTCGTCTATCCATGATGGGGTTTTGAAACTACTGAGGAAGTCGCAGAGGGGAGCGACTGCTGGACTGTTGTCTGGATGCTGTGTTCTGCATATCTATATAGCTGCTTGGCCGTGGTCCACTTCTCTAGGCCGGCCAATCACGTTGCTCCAGAAAGGGGTACCGCGACGGTGGTGGTGTGGGGCCGCGGAGCATGCTGGCGTCCAGACCCGGCGGCTGTCCAATCTAGTCTGCAGAAGCCGCTGCCTTCAGATCGGAGCGTTCCTGACGTATTTGGTCAATTGTGGGATTCCACGCTGCACTGAGCTGAAAACCGCTATCACTGTTTAGTAAAATGTTGTGCAGACGTATTTCCACTGCCTTTTTGAAGATCGACTCCCCGAAACCATTGACGCTGCACAGCTTCTTCGTTTTTTGGAATTTGAAGGTGTGTCCCTCCTCAGATACCGCGGACTTGTCTGTCTGTCCTAGTCGTACGTTCCTGATGTGTTCAGTACAGCGCTGTGATATACACCGCTGTGTCTGCCCGATATATTCCATCCCACATTCACACTCAGTACTGTAAATGCCCGGCGTCTGTAACCACGGCTGGTCTTGGATGAGCCAAGTATATCTTTAACTTTTTTCGGTGTGCGAAAGATGGTAGTTATTTCGTGCTTCTTTCGTATTCTTGCAATCTTGGCTGTCGGCGGTCCATCAAACGGCAGAAACGCCACACGTTTTGCTTCGTCTTCCTCTGGTTTCTCCTCGAGCCTCTTGACTGCAAGCAAGGCGCGTCTTATTTGTGTCTCTGTGTGGCCGTTCTTTCGGAAGGCCCCTGCAGATGTGGCAGCTCACGCGGCAAACTCTCGCTGTCGCAGATCGACATGACTCTTTGCACTAAGGTGTTTAGTACTGCTTGCTCGACGTCGAGCAAGCCATACGTGGACTCCCGCCGAGAGCAGCCAGTGAAGTGTGGAGGGAGACCAGCAGGGTACTCGAGAAAGCAAGAATGCCGAAGAACAACATTATGGCAGAAGAGCGCAAGGCACTGTTGAGCCTTCGCCATGCTGGTCTTAGCAGCAGACAAAGGGAATGCGACAGTCCCACTGAAGTCAGAAGATTACTGGCAGAAGATCGACACCTTACTACAAGATCCAGCATACAAAGAAGTGGGAAAAGACACGACTGCTTCTTTTACGCGAAAGACCATCGATCTTCTCAACAGCTCAGGACTTGACAAAAACACCATCAGGAAGCTTTCCCCTCGGGCACCAGCTCCACCGCGACTGTATGGCATCGCGAAGATCCATAAGGAGAATCTATACTGAACACCATAAATTCTCCGACATATAGTGCAGAGCTTTTAAAACCACTCGTGGGTCACTGCCCTCACCATGTCAAGAACTCGACCGAATTTGTGAACGTACTGCAAGGGTTATGCCTGGACGAGAAGGATCTAGTAGTCAGCTTTGACGTCACTTCTCTTTTCACCCGGGTGCAGCTGGATGGTTCCTTAGCCCTACTCGAAGATCACTTCAATGAAGACACACTCAGACTCTTTCGCGTCTTGATAACCACAACGTACTTCAAATGTGAAGGGAAATTCTGTGCCCAAACAGATGGTGTTGTCATGGATTCCCCCCTGGCTCCAGGTATTGCCAACTTGTACATGGAGACTTTGAAGATGTGGCACTGAACACCGCCCTCCATAAACCAAAGGTGTTCTACAGATACGAAGACGACACTTTTGTAGTGTGGCCCCACGGCCATGGATGGAATATGTCGGGCAGACACAACGATGTATCTCACAGCGCTGTACTGAACACATCAGGAATGTACGACTAGGACAGACAGACAATTCCGCGGTATCTGAGGAGGGACACACCTTCGAATTCGAAAAAACGAAGAACTTGTGCAGCGCCAACGGTTTCTGGGACTCGATCTTCAAAGAGGCAGTGGAGATACGTCTGCACAACAGTTTACTAAACAGGGATAGCAGTTTTCAGCTCAGTGCAGCGTGGAATATCGCAATTGACCAAATACGTCAGGACCGCTCCGATCTGAAGGCAGCGGCGTCCGCAGACAGACTGGACAGCCACCGGGTCTGGACTTGCACAGTAAAACACATGGACCCGCAGGTAAGGTGCGTGCTGTGTGGGAAAAACCACACGGCAGGGTATCGAGGGTGTGAGGTCCACAAAACCCACACAGAAGGCAAAGGATGCGAAGGCCGCCACTTCCCCCCCCCCCCCCCCCCCCACACGAAAACAAGACACAGCCGCCCCATCGGACCACACAGAGAGACAAAACACGAGAACACACACAGACAAAACTTGGGTAAAACCAAGGCCTGACACTCCAAGGGCAACATAGGCATAAGTGGTCTCTCCACCAAAGAGCCACGGAAACGTCGAAAAATCGGAGCAAGCCCTGTCACTGCAACACCAGACACACACACAAGAACCGGGAAACACAACAACGGCCAGGTCCACCAAGACAGAGGAAGCTCTATGGAACCCCACACACACTCCAACCCCTCAGATCAATTGTTAGACATTATCGTCCAGACCATGAACCTCGTCATGGAAATGATGAAGGAATTCAGGGAGGCCCAGAGCCAGAACACTCAGATTCTCGTTGCCCTTCAGGCAACAGTCCAGCAGTCGCCCCCCTCTGCGATTTCCTCAGTACTCACAAAACCCCATCATGGATGGACGACCAAATATCCAAGACCTGACAATGTGCATCTCTAATGCAGATGGCACTGTTAATCAAGAGGTCGAGTTCAGAGAACTCATGGAGGAGTTCTTCATCGATATATGCATGATGGGGGAAACCCACCTAAAACTGGGAATAAAAGCGACAGTTCCCAACTATGTTAACTACCGTAAAGACAGGAAAACCCAAGATGGAGGAGTAGCCATATACACTCCTGGAAATTGAAATAAGAACACCGTGAATTCATTGTCCCGGGAAGGGGAAACTTTATTGACACATTCCTGGGGTCAGATACATCACATGATCACACTGACAGAACCACAGGCACATAGACACAGGCAACAGAGCATGCACAATGTCGGCACTAGTACAGTGTATATCCACCTTTCGCTGCAATGCAGGCTGCTATTCTCCCATGGAGACGATCGTAGAGATGCTGGAGGTAGTCCTGTGGAACGGCTTGCCATGCCATTTCCACCTGGCGCCTCAGTTGCACCAGCGTTCGTGCTGGACGTGCAGACCGCGTGAGACGACGCTTCATCCAGTCCCAAACATGCTCAATGGGGGACAGATCCGGAGATCTTGCTGGCCAGGGTAGTTGACTTACACCTTCTAGAGCACGTTGGCTGGCACGGGATACATGCGGACGTGCATTGTCCTGTTGGAACAGCAAGTTCCCTTGCCGGTCTAGGAATGGTAGAACGATGGGTTCGATGACGGTTTGGATGTACCGTGCACTATTCAGTGTCCCCTCGACGATCACCAGTGGTGCACGGCCAGTGTAGGAGATCGCTCCCCACACCATGATGCCGGGTGTTGGCCCTGTGTGCCTCGGTCGTATGCAGTCCTGATTGTGGCGCACACCTGCACGGCGCCAAACACGCATACGACCATCATTGGCACCAAGGCAGAAGCGACTCTCATCGCTGAAGACGACACGTCTCCATTCGTCCCTCCATTCACGCCTGTCGCGACACCACTGGAGGCGGGCTGCACGATGTTGGGGCGTGAGCGGAAGACGGCCTAACGGTGTGCGGGACCGTAGCCCAGCTTCATGGAGACGGTTGCGAATGGTCCTCGCCGATACCCCAGGAGCAACAGTGTCCCTAATTTGCTGGGAAGTGGCGGTGCGGTCCCCTACGGCACTGCGTAGGATCCTACGGTCTTGGCGTGCATCCGTGCGTCGCTGCGGTCCGGTCCCAGCTCGACGGGCACGTGCACCTTCCGCCGACCACTGGCGACAACATCGATGTACTGTGGAGACCTCACGCCCCACGTGTTGAGCAATTCGGCGGTACTTCCACCCGGCCTCCCGCATGCCCACTATACGCCCTCGGTCAAAGTCCGTCAACTGCACATACGGTTCACGTCCACGCTGTCGCGGCATGCTACCAGTGTTAAAGACTGCGATGGAGTTCCGTATGCCACGGCAAACTGGCTGACACTGACGGCGGCGGTGCACAAATGCTGCGCAGCTAGCGCCATTCGACGGCCAACACCGCGGTTCCTGGTGTGTCCGCTGTGCCGTGCGTGTGATCATTGCTTGTACAGCCCTCTCGCAGTGTCCGGAGCAAGTATGGTGGGTCTGACACACCGGTGTCAATGTGTTCTTTTTTCCATTTCCAGGAGTGTACATTACAACAGGGATCCCCCACTACCAGGTATTCTTACCAGCTACCAATAAAATCGAAGCAGTGGCGGCGGAAGTAACCACTGCTACCGGACCCCTAACAATCGTTGCAATCTACCGAACCTCACAAGACGAGATAGACGAGGGAGACATAGCTGCTCTAGGGCAAATTGAAGGCAAACTAGTAATAGGTGGCGACTACAATGCCAAACACCTAGGTTGGAACTCTGGATTAACCTCCAGAGCAGGAGTCAAACTGCAACGACTAACGCGCGACCACCATTTCGAAACATGGGATCCAGTCGAGCCCACACATTTTCCAAAAAATGGAGGTAGGTCAGACGTGTTAGACATAGCCCTCACTAGGAGGATCGCGGGGTTTGTAGCCGCAAGGACAATCAACAGAATGTCCTCCGATCACAACCCAGTGATTCTAGAGGTCGACGTGGGAGAATGAGTAGCACTCCTACGGTGTCAGACACCCTACAAACGTACTGACTGGGAGCGATACCGAGAAACTATCGCCTCTGATATCGCTCGCGCTCCGCCACCTACTGCCGAAACAGTAGAACAGGCGCTTCAAGACCTAACCATCTTGCAGGCAGCGTAAGGTACCACTCTCCCACAAACGGATGACCGCCCCCACAAGTACAACTCCCGGAACATCTACTAGCCCAAATCCGTCACAAGAACAGAGTGGCAAAAGAGTGGAAGATCACCAGATATCAGGCCACCAGGAGGCTGTTCAACCATCTACAGAGAGAGCTGAAGGTAGCGCTCAATGAGCACCGAAACCAGCAATGGCAAAACCGCCTCACAGCTCTCAGAGTAGACCATCACACACTATGGCAAGCAACCAAACAATTTACCAAAAGACGCGCTAGGCTGCGAGAGGGGTCTGACCTACTGCCATGCTGAAAAGGCCAATGCCCCCGCCGACACCTTCGAGAAGCAGTTTCAAGCGGCAGAACCCCAGGATGAAGACCAATGCTGAGGAGGACCCAGAGGACGAACCCCAACTTTTCGCCTCCCGAAGACGTGGCAACAGTAGTTAGCTGATGATTACAACTTCCTACAAAAAAAGCGCCAGGACACGACAATGTCACCAACGAGCTAGTTGAAAACCTCCCGCCCTCGGCTATCGAACACCTCGCGAACGTCTTCAACGGGATTACTCGTACCTGCGAGTTCCCAGCATACTGGAATCACGCGGAAGTGGTCGCGATATACAAACCAGGGAAAGACCCTTTCTTCCCGCAGCACTACAGGCCGATTAGCCTCTTGACAACTCTCAGCAAGATCTATGAGCGCCTCCTACTTATTCCCATACGAGACCACATCACCAACGAGCGACTATTATTGGATTTCCAATTCGGGTTCCTACAGAAGCACTCTGCCCCACAACAGATTTTGAGACTAGTGTAAGCAGCCACAGAAGGCTTCAACCACAGAGACTACTGCGGGATAGTGCTACTTGATGTAGCCAATGCCTTCGATTCAGTATGGCATAAAGGGCTACTATACAAGTTATACACACAAGGGTTCTCCAGGAGCATAGTCAGGTTAATCTGAAGCTACGAATAGAACCTTCTCTGTCAAGGTAGAAACAGCCACCTCCACCAAAAGGCGTATTCGTGCTGGGATGCCACAGGGATCGTTCCTGGGGCCAATTTTGTACAGTTTTTACACTGCAGACACTCCAACGGCCCCCCTGGTGCACACTACACAGTACGTTGATGATACCGCCTTTTACACTCGTAATGCGAATAAGGAGCTAGTCATTCGTAGGTTACAAAGGGTTTTAGATAACACAGAAACCTGGGTCTGTCGCTGGCGCATCACCACCAATCCTGAAAAGACAGTCTGTGTTGATCACCCGGAGACTCGGGAGACACGGACCGCCTCAACGCCCCCCCCCCCCCCGCCCCCTTCACCTGCACCTACATGGATCCCAACTCCCCTGGCGCAGATTCGCCAAGTATCTCGGCGTAACCTTGAACTCGAGAGTAACATGGAAACCCCATACTGACGAGATCCACTGGAAGGTTTGCTCCAGAATGTCCATCCTATACCCAATCCTCAACACAACCAGTTCCCTTCCCTGCCCTGTAGGACTAAACGTCTATCAGGCCCTCATACAGCCAGTAATTGAGCATGCATGCCCTGTCTTGACGTATTCCAATCTCTGTCTTCCTCTACAAATTTTGCCCTCTACAGCTACCTCGAGTACCATGGAAGTCATTCCCTCATGTCTTAGCAGATGTCCTATCATCCTGTCCCTTCTCCTTATCGGTGTTTTCCACATATTCCTTTCCTCTCCGATTCTGCGTAGAACCTCCTCATTCCTTACCTTATCAATCCACCTAATTTTCAACATTCGTCTATAGCACCACATCTCAAATGCTTCGATTCTCTTCTGTTCCGGTTTTCCCACAGTCCATGTTTCACTACCATACAATGCTGTACTCCAGGCGCACATCCTCAGAAATTTCTTCCTCAAATTAAGGCCGGTATTTGATATTAGTAGACTTCTCTTGGCCAGAAATGCCTTTTTTGCCATAGCGAGTCTGCTTTTGATGTCCTCCTTGCTCCGTCCGTCATTGGTTATTTTACTGCCTAGGTAGCAGAATTCCTTAACTTCATTGACTTCGTGACCATCAATGCTGATGTTAAGTTTCTCGCTGTTCTCATTTCTACTACTTCTCATTACCTTCGTCTTTCTCCGATTTACTCTCAAACCATACTGTGTACTCATTAGACTGTTCATTCCGTTCAGCAGATCATTTAATTCTTCTTCACTTTCACTCAGGATAGCAATGTCATCAGTGAATCGTATCATTGATATCCTTTCACCTTGTATTTTAATTACACTCCTGAACTTTTCTTTTATTTCCATCATTGCTTCCTCGATGTACAGATTGAAGAGTAGGGGCGAAAGGCTACAGCCTTGTCTTACACCCTTCTTAATACGAGCACTTCGTTCTTGATCGTCCACTCTTATTATTCCCTCTTGGTTGTTGTACATATTGTATATGACCCGTCTCTCCCTATAGCTTACCCCTACTTTTTTCAGAATCTCGAACAGCTTGTACCATTTTATATTGTCGAACGCTTTTTCCAGGTCGACAAATTCTATGAAAGTGTCCTGATTTTTCTTTAGCCTTGCTTCCATTATTAGCCGTAACGTCAGAATTGCCTCTCTCGTCCCTTTACTTTTCCTAAAGCCAAACTGATCGTCACCTAGCGCATTCTCAATTTTCTTTTCCATTCTTCTGTATATTATTTTTGTAAGCAGCTTCGATGCATGAGCTGTTAAGCTGATTGTGCGATAATTCTCGCACTTGTCAGCTCTTGCCGTCTTCGGAATTGTGTGGATGATGCTTTTCCGAAAGTCAGACGATATGTCGCCAGACTCATATATTCTACACACCAACGTGAATAGTCGTTTTGTTGCCACGTCCTCCAATGATTTTAGAAATTCTGATGGAATGTTATCTATCCCTTCTGCCTTATTTGACCGTAAGTCCTCCAAAGCTCTTTTAAATTCCGATTCTAATACTGGATCCCCTATCTCTTCTAAATCGACTCCTGTTTCTTCTTCTATCACATCAGACAAATCTTCACTCTCATAGAGGCTTTCAATGTATTCTTTCCACCTATCTGCTCTCTCCTCTGCATTTAACAGTGGAATTCCCGTTGCACTCTTGATGTTACCACCGTTGCTTTTAATGTCACCAAAGGTTGTTTTGACTTTCCTGAATGCTGAGTCTGTCCTTCCGACAATCATATCTTTTTCGATGTCTTCACATTTTTCCTGCAGCCATTTCGTCTTAGCTTCCCTGCACTTCCTATTTATTTCATTCCTCAGCGACTTGTATTTCTGTATTCCTGATTTTCCCGGAATATGTTTGTACTTCCTCCTTTCATCAATCAACTGAAGTATTTCTTCTGTTACCCATGGTTTCTTCGCAGCTACCTTCTTTGTACCTATGTTTTCCTTCCCAACTTCTGTGATGGCCCTTTTTAGAGATGTCCATTCCTCTTCAACTGTACTGCCTACTGCGCTATTCCTTATTGCTGGATCTATAGCGTTAGAGAACTTCAAACGTATCTCGTCATTCCTTAGTACTTCCGTATCCCACTTCTTTGCGTATTGATTCTTCCTGACTAATGTTTTGAACTTGAGCCTACTCTTCATCACTACTATATTGTGATCTGAGTCTACATCTGCTCCTGGGTACGCCTTACAATCCAGAATCTGATTTCGGAATCTCTGTCTGACCATGATGTAATCTAATTGAAATCTTCCCGTATCTCCCGGCCTTTTCCAAGTATACCTCCTCCTCTTGTGATTCTTGAACAGGGTATTCGCTATTACTAGCTGAAACTTGTTACAGAACTCAATTAGTGTTTCTCCTCTTTCATTCCTTGTCCCAAGCCCATATTCTCCTGTAACCTTTTCTTCTACTCCTTCCCCTACAACTGCATTCCAGTCGCCCATGACTATTAGATTTTCGTCCCTCTTTACATACTGCATTACCCTTTCAATATCCTCAAACACTTTCTCTATCTGTTCATCTTCAGCTTGCGACGTCGGCATGTATACCTGAACTATCGTTGTCGGTGTTGGTCTGCTGTCGTTCCTGATTAGAACAACCCGGTCACTGAACTGTTCACAGTAACACATCCTCTGCCCTACCTTCCTATTCATAGCGAATCCTACACCTGTTATACCATTTTCTGCTGCTGTTGATATTACCCGATACTCATCTGACCAGAAATCCTTGTCTTCCTTCACTTCACTTCATGACCCCTACTATAGCTAGATTGAGCCTTTGCATTTCCCTTTTCAGATTTTCTGGTTTCCCTACCACGTTCAAGCTTCTGACATTCCACGCCCCGACTCGTAGAACGTTATCCTTTCGTTGATTATTCAGTCTTTATCTCATGGTAATCTCCCCCTTGGCAGTCCCATCCCGCAGATCCGAATGGGGGACTATTCCGGAATCTTTTGCCGATGGAGAGATCATCATGACACTTCTTCAAATACAGGCCACATGTCCTGTGAATACACGTTACGTGTCTTTAATGCAGTGGTTTCCATTGCCTTCTGCATCCTCATGTCGTTGATCATTGCTAATTCTTCCGCCTTTATGGGCAATTTCCCACCCCTAGGACAAGAGAGTGCCCTGAACCTCTATCCGCTCCTCCGCCCTCTTTGACAAGGCCGTTGGCAGAATGAGGCTGACTTCTTATGCCGGAAGTCTTCGGGCGCCAATGCTGATTATTTATCAAAATTTAGGCAGTGGCGGGAATCGAACCCGGGACCGAAGACGTTTTGATTGTGAATCAAAGACGCTACCCCTAGAACACGGGCCACTGCACTTACCCATGGGATATCCGCTGACGATCAGCACAGAGCTGCTGAAATCCCACTCTTCAAAGAATGATTCCATGATCTGGCAAGGGCTTTCTATGAGAGCTCTTCCAGATCTGGAAATAACCTTATCCAATCCCTAGGTCAGTATGACATGTCCCGTGACAAGCACAAACGCCCCATAACGATCTTCGACGACTAAGTCTAAGAGAAAATCCCAAAAATCCCCAAATCCTAACCCCAGTCCTTAATCCTTAAAACACCAAACATCTCACCAACCTCAGGCAAGTACTACAGACCACTAGGACACCAACATAACACACAGACAGCCAAAACAGTCAATGACAATCACACACTCAAAATGCACACAACACACATCGTGGAGTAAACGGCAACAGGCTATAAACTCCTCCATACACTTCCCCAAGGAGGGGAAAGTAAAACGTGAGAGAGAGAGCAGCATCCCGACACTTCGCCAGAAGATGATGGGTACGAAACTCATCCAAACGTTGCGACAAGACAACGCCACCACTCGGCTGATAACCCGAGAAGAATCCACCAGAAGACCCACGAGGGTTAAACTGAAACTATAGCAACAACACCTATCAAACTTCCTGGCAGAGTAGGACTGCCTGACAGACGAAGACTGGAATTCTGTACCTTTGCCTTTCGCAGGCAAGTCAGTGGAGCACTTGCCCGCAAAAAATAAAGGTCCTGAGTTCGAGTCTCGGTCTGATACACTGTTTTAATCTGCCAGGAAGTTTCATATCAGCGCACACTCTACTGAAGAGTGAAGGTGTTATTGTGTAACATCTCCTACATTGCTGATTTTTCCGTTCCTTCCAATTTTTTAGCTTTCTCTTGTAATACAGTTAAACTCGTGGCTCGCTTAAGGTTAGGGTCCGAATTTAGCCTACCCATACAATTTTCCTCCCAAATCTCCAGACTGATGATCATCAAATCTTTCGACGTGTCCATGTCTCTTTCCTCAAGTTTATTTATTCCAGTGGGCACTGGCTGCTCACTGTCTACCTCCTCTTCATGTATAACACTCCTTCGTGGATAACACCACGCTTTATCCCATTCATCATACTCTTTCAGTGGCAAAACTACTTATAACATGTGTTACCTAACAAATCAGCCCCTATGCTTTCCCACAATAGTTTTCCAGTATCTTGCAGTACTTCACTACACAAACTAATCCTTAGTTGCCTTCCATACTGCGTAGTTGGTATACCTTTAGCGACCTTCCAGCAGTATGACGCTGAAAATTGTTTCCCCTACATGACATGCTGTCCCTTCAAGATTCATTAGACGTTGTCCAATTTCAGTACGATGATCATTTACGCAACCAAACCCTACAGTATCACAGTAACTGTCGTGTATATGAGTCCAAACATCCCTGGTAACGCTTTGCCCCTACCTGAAAATCCAATATCGCCAAAGCGAATCCAAGCCTCGATCAACATCTCGACGTAACGTACATCATGGTGGTTCAAATGGTTCAAATGGCTCTAAGCACGATGGGACTTAACATCTGAGGTCATCAGGCCCGTGGCCCAGAACTACTTAAACCTAGGTAACCTAAGGACATCACACACATCCATGGCCGAGGCAGGATTCGAACGTGCGACCGTAGCAGCAGCGCGGTTCCGGACTGAAGCGCCTAGAACCACTCGGCCACAGCGGCCGGACATCATGGTGGGCTTAATCGCTTCTTTTCTATGAATTCCAAACTTCCCAGACATATGTTCAATAACTTCTGTTCTATTTGATCCACTAATTCAGTTAAGGCAGGTTCCAGCTATGCGCACGTTTTAGCTGTGCTGAAATGCACTGGAGGCGCTGCTTGGCGGTCCTGGAGTTCCCGTTGTCATGTAACAGCAGTTTCCCATTCCATTCCGTGCCTTTGTATCACGCCCCCTACTCTGACTACAAACTCGTCCCCAGTGCCCCAGTCTTCCACATTTCCTACACTGCAGCTGTCGGCAACCACGCTGTACGAGGCTTGACTCTCCGTATTTAGAACATCTGACGTCAGCGGTAATCGCGCACTTAGCTCACTGGAGGAGAAACTGCAGTAACAGTACGGGCAGCTAGGACGGTGCTGACATAATCCATGAAGACGTCTCCTCTCTTAATGCATCAAACTCATCATGCAAGTCCCTTTTAACTGGCAGCATTTGTGTCATACGCCCTAGAAAAGGCTTAAATGCTTCCATGGTAGTAGCCCACCATATGTCTGGTTTGCTCATTGTAAATACGACAGGGAAGGACGTAACAGCAATAACGATGTTCCATCCTTCATTATAAAACTTCTGGTCCTTAATCCCGAGCGTTAACCACATGCGTGTCTTACATTCCCTGACTTAATGCCCTGGCCTTCAGATTACCACCGAAGATTGGCTTCATGGAGCAATTTAGTCCAACTAATTACACTTGCCACACCTAACTTGGCAAAAACCAAGGTCAGTTTCTTCAGCTTCACCATAAAGTCACTTAAGTCGCTGACTGGGCGCACCTTCACAAGTCACACCTCACAATCAACGGTCCAATCCATGTTATTGCACAATGTCCACAGAATAGCGTGGGAAAAAAGTACTTGGTTCTCACAGGTCACGTTGAGATGACGAAGCTGGTTGCTGTTCAGCAATGGTGCATGTCGTCACTGGCGTTCTTCTGCCACCAAGTGTAAGGAAGTCAGAGGTGCAGTTACTGTTAAACGCCAGGATGTTTGTCTCAGTGTGGCACTGTGTACTTCCGGCTCCTTTGTAGTCACGAAATCAGGAGGGCTCAGTTAGCAGTAACATTCTTTATTTGGTAAGACGCCGATGCAGAGATTGATGGCAGCGACTCACTGGTGTGCGTAGATCTCCGAGCAGCAGTTGCTACCTGGGCAAAGCTCGGGCCAGTTGGAAGTGTGAGTATGCACGGGGCTGGGTGCTGCCCGAGAGAAGTGGCAGCGGGACAGGACTGACGTCACGTGTACAGCGGACAGCAGCTGCACGTGCTGGGAAGCCGGTCTCTCCCAGTTGTCAGCGAGGCGCGTGCACGACTGCTAGAAGACGTCCAGAGACTAGGTCGTGTCGCCCTGGACGTGATCCCCTCTTGCTGGCACTGGCTAGAGCCCCACTAGCATCAGGTCTACCGGCAGTCTTAATTGCGATAGGCCCTTGAATTCGGTCACATAGGTGACGGAGGAAGAGCAGAGTTTGGCCGTGGCATAAGGAAATTTATCTGCCCACTGTGGTGCACTGTGGTGTTGCACAATGCTGTGCCAGGAAGCTCACTTACCCAACTCTACACAGGTTCTGAAATGGGCGTGGAAGTGTGTTGCTGGAACACTAGCCAAGGTAGCTTAACTACACTCCTGGAAATGGAAAAAAGTACACATTGACACCGGTGTGTCAGACCCACCATACTTGCTCCGGACACTGCGAGATGGCTGTACAAGCAATGATCACACGCACGGCACAGCGGACACACCAGGAACCGCGGTGTTGGCCGTCGAATGGCGCTAGCTGCGCAGCATTTGTGCACCGCCGCCGTCAGTGTCAGCCAGTTTGCCCTGGCATACGGAGCTCCATCGCAGTCTTTAACACTGGTAGCATGCCGCGACAGCGTGGACGTGAACCGTATGTGCAGTTGACGGACTTTGAGCGAGGGCGTATAGTGGGCATGCGGGAGGCCGGGTGGACGTACCGCCGAATTGCTCAACACGTGGGGCGTGAGGTCTCCACAGTACATCGATGTTGTCGCCAGTAGTCGGCGGAAGGTGCACGTGCCCGTCGACCTGGGACCGGACCGCAGCGACACACGGATGCACGCCAAGACCGTAGGATCCTACGCAGTGCCGTAGGGGACCGCACCGCCACTTCCCAGCAAATTAGGGACACTGTTGCTCCTGGCGTATAGGCGAGGACCATTCGCAACCGTCTCCATGAAGCTGGGCTACGGTCCCGGACACCGTTAGGCCGTCTTCCGCTCACGCCCCAACATCGTGCAGCCCGCCTCCAGTGGTGTCGCGACAGGCGTGAATGGAGGGACGAATGGAGACGTGTCGTCTTCAGCGATGTGAGTCGCTTCTGCCTTGGTGCCAATGATGGTCGTATGCGTGTTTGGCGCCGTGCAGGTGAGCGCCACAATCAGGACTGCATACGACCGAGGCACACAGGGCCAACACCCGGCATCATGGTGTGGGGAGCGATCTCCTACACTGGCCGTACACCACTGGTGATCGTCGAGGGGACACTGAATAGTGCACGGTACATCCAAACCGTCATCGAACCCATCGTTCTACCATTCCTAGACCGGCAAGGGAACTTGCTGTTCCAACAGGACAATGCACGTCCGCATGTATCCCGTGCCAGCCAACGTGCTCTAGAAGGTGTAAGTCAACTACCCTGGCCAGCAAGATCTCCGGATCTGTCCCCCATTGAGCATGTTTGGGACTGGATGAAGCGTCGTCTCACGCGGTCTGCACGTCCAGCACGAACGCTGGTCCAACTGAGGCGCCAGGTGGAAATGGCATGGCAAGCCGTTCCACAGGACTACATCCAGCATCTCTACGATCGTCTCCATGGGAGAATAGCAGCCTGCATTGCTGCGAAAAGTGGATATACACTGTACGAGTGCCGACATTGTGCATGCTCTGTTGCCTGTGTCTATGCGCCTGTGGTTCTGTCAGTGTGATCATGTGATGTATCTGACCCCAGGAATGTGTCAATAAAGTTTCCCCTTCCTGGGACAATGAGTTCACGGTGTTCTTATTTCAATTTCGAGGAGTGTATTATTATGTGGCTATGGAGGACCACTGTTAGCGTAGACTCGGACTGCAGAATAATAATTTCAAATTTCTGGTCTCCATGTCATGTGACGTCCTTATGATGTCTGGACTGATTACCATGCACCTCACCTACTGTATATCCACTCAACAGTCCTTCTTCTTACTTTTCTATAATCTTATAATTACAATCACCCCTCCAAGTGAATCAAATTCTCCTTTGTTATTTAAGGATATTGTAAGACTTCTTCTAATAAGCAAAATACATATATTCTTCCACAACGTTGTAGGATTATAGATTCCCTGGATTAATGCCCAGCCTTTCTGCATTTAAAACATATCACCGCTGAAGATTGAGCTCACAGAGCACTATCGCCCAACCAGTCACACTGCCCACACTTAAATGGGCACATACCACCATTACTTTGTGTTTCCCATTAAGTCACACAGTACACTGTCTTATACACAGATTCACTACTGTTGACTATCTGACTCATTATACTAATCTTGCAGAATTGATTAAACCAACATTTCGCTTGCAGTCTTTGACAGTCATCTGCTCAATACAGTAGACGATGTGTGAATTTCTTTGCTCTTCTCTCTCTCTCTCTCTCTCTCTCTCTCTCTCTCTCTCCCTTTCTCTCTCTCCGTCCCCTTTCTTATCACGCTCCCTGGTATTCCATGCCCCAGGTGAAAGGAAATACAACATTTCAGCCTGTTTTGCTCATAGATACTGCAGAGCAGATGAACTTCAAGCAAAGTTAATACTTCCTAATCCACAAGCGGCTTTCTTAATGAAATTACATATATATGCTGACGTAAAAGAAGTCTTGTACTCTTATTATACTGGTAGACCTTAGAGAGTTTATCACTTTTCTTGTTTTGGAATTGATTAGCTTTTCTGTACTGGATTTCCTTTTATGAAGCATTTTCTTATGATGTTGAAGTAGTTATAAGACTACCCCTGTGTCATTTTATTTATTAAATATTTGAAACGAAGAATTGAACAGAAGAAATATTTGAAACGTTGTGACAAGTGACCTGAAATATGTTTCGAAGGTACCCCGTTTTTTAGGTGTGTCAAAGTTAATGTTAACAATTTGATTTATAATTGTTTAGTAAAATGTATGTTTTCGCAGGTGATAATTATCATATAGGTTTAGAAATATTTTAATACATTTTAAGAAATATTTTATTAATACTCACTATTTATAACACTGGTAAATGTTTATAGCTTACATGAAATATTAGGTACAATACTAGTCTCATACAGCATGTTCACAGTTCAACAACTTCCAGGAAACTGAATGTCTGGTATTCATCTGAGTTTCGTGGCCGAATATGTCTGTGCTGTTTCAGAATGACTGTCTCCTGTTTCAGAAATGCCCCAGGAGGACCGTTGTGTGGTAAATAATGGCAACTGCTCACAGATATGTGAAACTGTCGGATATGAAACTGTCTGTTCCTGTCGTGAAGGATACAGTCTCACGAGCGCCACTGCCTGCACTGCAGTGTCAGCGTGTGACATTGTTCTGTCCGGTACTTCAGGAGAGTTCACTATTGGTAGTAAGCCTTGCCAGTGGCTCATAAAAGCACCAAGACGTCATATCATAGTAATTGTAAGTAGTAAAATGTACTTGTATCTTTAAAATATTACTGTACTTGGATAAAAATTGTCTTCTACATGCTGTAAAGTTTTGTTGAATTATAACAGCTCAGTAATTGTGATGTAAACCAATTAAACGAGTCAGTATTGGATTCAAATCTATAAGTGACTCAGTAGTTTATTATTCTCTTTGTGTAAAAGCAATATTAAGGTTATGTTACAAGTATTCAAAATTCACAAATATAGTCTGTGCTTCTGCGCAATACATAATCGCATAATTTTTTAAGTTTTTAGAATTATTACACTCACACTCTGGTGAGTTTTCTCCTTGATAATGCTTGCGCCTGATGATCAAAATTAAGTTCCACATGAACTGTGACCACTTTAACTTAAAGAGAAAAGTAAAAAGTGTTTTATTCGCTGTACGAGCTGAAAGTATGGCTCGATGGCAAAGAAAGTGTCTGACGTGGAATTCAGTGGTTTTGGTGTACACGTCTTCTACGTCTTCGTCCGCAGAGCCCCATACGGTGCACGCAGGAGGGTACGTTGTACCACTGGTAGTCACTTGCTCTCTTGTTTCACTCGCGGATGGAGCGAGGTAGAAAGGACTATCGATATGCGTCCAGGCGTCCACTAAATTCGCTTATATTGTCTTCGACGTCGTTGTAAGGGCTGTACGTTAGTGTCAGTAGAACCGTTCTGTATCCAGTCACAGAGTCCTGTCTCTAAACTTCCTCAATAGTGTTTCGCGCAAAGAACGTCGTTTTGCCTACAGGAATACGTATTTTGAGTTCGTGGAGTATTTATTTAATGCTCAGGAGTTGATCGAACCTACCGGTGACAGATCTAGGAGCGCATTTCTGAACTGTTTCGATGTCTTTCTTTAATCCGACCTGGTGGCGACCCCAAACACAAGAGAAGTGTTCAAGAATGCGATGCGTAAGTGAGCTACAGGCGGTCTCCATTGTAGGTCAGCCACACATTCCTAGAATTTTCAGAATAAACCGAAGTAGAGTATTCCTCTTGTCTGCAGTCGACCGTATGGGTTCATTCGATTTCATATTCGCTTTGCAAAATTACGCCTGGATATTTAATCGACGTGACTTTGTCAGTGATCGCGCCACTAAGATGCTAAATGGACACTACAGGGTTGGTTTAGCTGCTCATCTCCATTATATTACCTTTTTGCACGTTCGGACCAAGCTGCCATTCATCACACTAGCGGTTCTAGTTTGGAACCGCGCTGCTGCTACGGCCGCAGGTTCGAATCCTACCTCGGGCATGGATGTGTGTGATGTCCTTAGGTTAGTCAGGTTTAAGTAGTTCTAAGTTCTAGGGGACTGATGACCTCAGATGTTAAGTCCCATAGTGCTCAGAGCCATTTGAACCATTAGCCATCACACCAAACAGGAGTTCTGTCGCGGTCTTTCAACGACGACTTTTTCCCTCGCACTACAGCGACTTCAGCAGATGCTCGGAGATTGCTGCCCAGCCCGTCCGTCAGGTCTTTTGTGTATATAGAAAACAAGAGCGGTCCAGAGGAATATGTCTCTGACGAACCTTCGCCGTGCAAGACCACGAATAAGGGTCTAGTAGCTAGAAACTCTTCGTGCCACTCGCATATCGGAGAACCAATTCCGTATTCTCGAACCTCTAACAGTCTGCATTGCCGCGTAGTGTCAAACGCTGTCCGGAATGAATGCCGCCTGTCGTGTGAGAAAAGGACGAACTGATTTTCACACGACCGTGCTGATTTTTGGACGGAATCTTTTTTGTCAAAAGGAATTTTATTTTATTCGAAGTTAACATGTTCTCAAGAATTTACCAGCACAACGACGTCAAAATATTGGTGTCTTTTACTCTTCTCATATGCGGGAGTCGCTTCCGCTGGTATGCAGTAGCTTGGGACTTTGCGCTGGCTGAGATTCACGATACACCCAGGCTGAGTACGGGGCCAATGCCGAACTGGGATTCCGTCTGAACCTGGAAATTTAATTCCTTTCAAGTCTTTCAGTTCGTTTCCAATGAAAGGGATGCCTAGTTACTGGTCTTCCACACATGGACAGTGGGAGAGTCTAACGATGATACCAGGTCCTTCTAGGCGGTCCTTCCGCGTGAATGATCTTTTACAACCGGAATTGAAAACTTCAGATTTCATTTTACTACCTTCTATTTACCCACAGGGGCTAGTAGACGAGTGACTGAATAGATGTCTGCGATCCGAATATTGATTTTACGTAACACCAGAATTTTCTCGGGTTTCGGGAAGATTTTTCGTTAACGTTTGACGTTGGCAGGTGTCATATGCTCCGCGCATGGATGTTTTTGTTGACGTAGTAACGGGCCATTAAAATTTTCCTTTCGACATTTCCGCGATATTTTTTGAAGAGAGAGATAGAGCAACAATCTCTGTTTCCTCAGTACTTTCTCAGTATTGTTATTAAACGACGGCGTTGTTAATTCACTTATTGGCCACACACACACGCGATTAGCAATTCGTTTGCTCTTAATTCCTCCACGTCCCTCATACTGACTAAACGATGGCCGTTCATTGCCTCACACAAATTATGTGCTTCAGCCGGCGTAGGGAGTCTCCTTCCTTGATGGATTTGTGAACATTGATAACCATCGTCGCTATTACGATATCATGATCATTAATCCCTGGTTCTATACTCACACTGTCGATCACGTCAGACCTGATTATAACTACAAGGTCTAAAATAC
This sequence comes from Schistocerca cancellata, assembly GCF_023864275.1. Lineage (NCBI taxonomy): Eukaryota > Metazoa > Arthropoda > Insecta > Orthoptera > Acrididae > Schistocerca > Schistocerca cancellata. The sequence continues at coordinate 597,094,533 of NC_064632.1, forward strand.
TTCTATTGTCTGTGTATTTATGGGATGCCGGGTTAATAACAATAATTATCACTCATGGATAATCATAAGTAGTAGGAAATGGAACACTGTCAACAAAGACCTTTTGCTGTCTGTTGCTAAAGTAAGAGGTGAACCAGTTGTGAGCTACTCTCCGTACTCTGTAATGGTCCAACTTCTGGAGCAATATTTTGTGATCGAAACAATCAAACGCCTTAGTTAAATAAAAAAAAAATCTGCGCTCGAAACCTTTTGTTTAACCCACCCAGTATCTCACAAAGAAAAGAGAATATAGCATTTTCAGTTGTTAAACAACTTCTCAAGACGAAGTGTACATTTGATAGCAGATCGTGTGATACAAAATGATCAATTATCCTTACATACAAAGCCTTTTGAATAACGCTAGCAAACACTGATGGCATAGACGTAGGTCTAAAATTATCTAAATTATCTCCTTCTCCCTCTTTATAAAGCGGCTTTACTACTGAGTGCTTTAATGGTTCAGGAAACTGTCCATTCCTAAACGAAAAATTACAAATATGGCTAAATACAGGGCTAACATGTGCAGCACCGTACTTTAACATTCCTCTAGACACTCCATCATATCCATGAGACTCCTTAGTCTTCCGTGATTTAATTATTGACCCACTCTGCCCCTTGTCTATATCACAGAGGAATATTTCAGACACCAATCTCGGAAAGGCATTTGCCAAGAGAGTTATATGATTCCCTGTAGAAACTTAACTTTTTACTTAATTCACCAGCAATGTTCAGAAAATGATTGTTAAATACTGTACATATATCTGATGTACCTGTAACAGAAATATTTTTACTACTAACTGACTTTATATCGTCGATCTTGTGCTACAAACCAGACACTTCCTTCACAATTGACCATATAGTTATAATTTTATCCTGTGAATTAGCTATTCCATTTGCATACCACATACTCCTTACCTTCCTAACAACATTTTTAAGAACCTTACAGTGCTGTTTGTAATGGGCTACTGTAGCTTGATTGTGACTATATTTGATATAATTCCCACTTTGTTCTTCATGATATCCTTATCCCACTAGTCAGCCACACGGGCTGCCTTTTACTGTTAGTACCCCGTTTAGAACGTTCTAATGGAAAGCGACTATCAAAGAGCATGAGAAATGTGTTAGGGAAATCATTATATTAGTCATCCATGTTATCTGCACTATAAACACCCTGCCACTCTTGTTCCTTTACTATGTTTAAAAAACTCTCTATTCCTGTTGGATTAACTTTCCTACATAGTTTGTAATTTATCTGTGACGTTTGTTTGGGTACACAAGCCTTTTAGTGTTAAAATATGTGCATCATGGTCTTAAAGGCCATTCACCCTTTTACTAACAGAATGCCCATCTAGTAATGAAGAATGAATAAAAATATTGTCTATGGCTTTGCTACTGTTCCCCTGCACCCTAGTCGGGAAAACACACTCTGCATCAGATCATATGAATTTAGGCGATCTACCAACATATGACAGCACAAGCTTGAGAAATATCTGCGAGAGGGCCATCTTTTCTAACGACGAAAGATAAATTTTTGTTTCCGAATTGCAGTTGTACACTGCTACAAAGCAATAGGCCCTGACGTATTTCAGAACATATCTGTCGATTCAATCTGTTTTGTAGTTTTCAAAGACTTGCTGCCGATCTTCCTTCGCACATTCTTCCTGAGATTGAGTTCATTATTGCAATTTCGTATCTTACGTTTATTACAGTAGTTTAAAATGCTTGGCATCTTTGTCACGACAGGAAGGTAGTATGAAGAGAGGGCTGGCAGGGCCAGCGACATAGAAAGGAAAAAATGAAGTGAGCCATCATCGCGTTTCTCTTTGTAACGTAGTAAACTTTTATTTACAAGTTAACAATTTCATTGGTACAGATGAAAGATACCTTTAAGTTCCCGGTGTTCCCAGGCGGGTCACCCATCCAAGTACCAACCGGGCCCGATGTTGCTTACAGAATCAGATAGCATTTTGCTGTCCGTCTTGTCTCAACGGCATATTATTTACATTTCTGGTTTCGTCATAATAACTGTCGCGAAAGCGTGTTGACTGTCTACCCCCTCTGCCTCTACCACGGCCTTGATTATAATAATTAGACCTTGTATTCCGAATCTCCACACTTCCGACATTCCTGTCGTCACCGTCGTTGTTTATGTTGTTTACGTGGTCGTTAAAAGACCTGTTATTATTTTGCGTCTGCTCGTCAGCAACTCTTTCTACTCAGTGAACCCATCCACGCCATCCCTAGGTGCGGAAATGATTCTTTTCTGCCAGTACCAAGGCAACTTACCTTCTAGTCTCATGACAATCATTTCCGGCTTCATCACATGTGACAGCCGTGGACCCCACTTCCTAGAGAAGTCTTTTACCGACTCACGCCCAGGAGCAAACTTTGCACCACTCCAAAACTCTCTTCAAACATCGTTTTGTTTACTGTGTGAGCAGTACTCATTAAGAAATGCAGATTTAATTTCAGAAAGAGTTTTGCATCTTATCATTACGTCAGCTGACCAGCGCAAAGCATCTCATGACAAATGACTTCGTATGAAGGAAATTTTCTCTAGCTCTCACCATGCATTACGTAAAACATGTTCAAAATCATTGCAGAACTCTAATGGATGAAATTGTTCGTCTGGATCAAAACGTGAAAACTGACGACATCCGATGAAAGTGGAGTCAACTGAAGCCATATGCTGTACAATAGCATTACTAGAACTACCAGAGGTTATTCTATTTTCTATGTCAGTAATACTAGTATTTAGTTGTTCCACTTGTAGTTCTACTGCTTCTACTCTGTCAGCGCATCTTTTGTCCACATCGCCACATAATTTCAAACAATCAGAATTTATTTTCTTAATATCTTTCTGACAAGCATTTATGTTAAGAAGTTCATCTGCGTCTGTGAAATCTTTGCGAACTTTGTCAAATTCGGTTTTTAATGTATTAAGCAGTTTATTTAGCTGTTGCCCTACTTTGATTTGCAGATCATGGCATTATCATCAATTTTATAATTTGAACTACTGGGGTTTGAGATCATTTCAGCCTTTAATGCTTTATTACCAGACTCAATCTTACTTGTTTCCTATTGAATTCCATTTTATTGTTTAGTTCTTTATTACTATATTCAGTCTTACTGTGTAGTTCTTTACTACCCCTCAGTTCTTTACTACTAGATTCAGTCGTACTGTTCAGTTATTTATGACGCGATTCAAGTACGAAAAATAGTGATTGCATCCAATTTGGTGTCCCTACATTGCCACTTGGCATTTCCACTGATTTTAAAGGAGTTTCTAGCATTCCCTGACTTGGATGGCCTTCTCCCTTTAGACCTCAACTTCAATTACTTCGCCATGATAAAAAGGTCCTAACTTTGTAGTATCAATGAAATTCAAATCAGATTCTACTTTTAACAAATCACACTCCGATTTTCGATTTATTGGTTTGACGGAACCATCCTGATTTTAATGAGGATGATAGAGGTCGTAGCGGAAAAAGGGGCGCGAGACATGGTAATTATTTTCAGCAGGATACCAGTTGCGTAAGACAGACATTTGAGATCTACAGGGAATGGCCAGGTTAATTTCTGAAGATAATAAGACTACAACTAACGTTACTGCGTGGGGGCTCATAATTTATGATAAATCCACGATGGAGAATGGGGTGGGCAAAAGTGATGAGGGTGTATAAATGAGGTATGATTGTGTGATAGCCTGTTACCCTTGTTTATCGCCTTTACCGCCACAGGAATCAGACTACTGCTAGCTACAAAGAGATGAAATCGTCTAGACAAACATATAAGCATACTGACTGTTGCTGTGATTAACTAGGAATAATGGAGCTGTGTTGTAGGCGCTGATGATGCTCATACGTTATTGAGCGATTCTTTCAACGGCACAAATTAAGTTTGATTTTTATTCTGGCTGAAAGCGACCCCTGTTGAAGTACCTTGGTAGTGCCACGTAATTAATCAGGAGAAAGTGCACACTGTGACGTAATGAACCAGGAGAAAGTGGGGAGCATCCACATATTCCAGCACCATCTACCCATCTGCACCGTCACATTTGTATACAGGGTGTTACAAAAAGGTACGGCCAAACTTTCAGGAAACATTCCTCACACACAAATAAAGAAAAGATGTTATGTGGACATGTGTCCGGAAACGCTTAATTTCCTTGTTAGAGCTCATTTTAGTTTCGTCAGTATGTACTGTACTTCCTCGATTCACCGCCATGATTTCATACGGGATACTCTACCTGTGCTGCTAGAACATGTGCCTTTACAAGTACGACACAGCATGTGGTTCATGCACGATGGAGCTCCTGCACATTTCAGTCGAAGTGTTCGTACGCTTCTCAACAACAGATTCGGTGACCGATGGATTGGTAGAGGCGGACCAATTCCATGGCCTCCACGCTCTCCTGACCTCAACCCTCTTGACTTTCATTTATGGGGGCATTTGAAAGCTCTTGTCTACGCAACCCCGGTACCAAATGTAGAGACTCTTCGTGCTCGTATTGTGGACGGCTGTTATACAATACGCCATTCTCCAGGGCTGCATCAGCGCATCAGGGATTCCATGCGACGGAGGGTGGATGCATGTATCCTCGCTAACGGAGGGCATTTTGAACATTTCCTGTAACAAAGTGTTTGAAGTCACGCTGGTACGTTCCGTTGCTGTGTGTTTCCATTCCATGATTAATGTGATTTGAAGAGAAGTAATAAAATGAGCTATAACATGGAAAGTAAGCGTTTCCGGACACATGTCCACATAACATATTTTCTTTCTTTGTGTGTGAGGAATGTTTTCTGAAAGTTTGGCCGTACCTTTTTGTAACAGCCTGTATACCCAGACGCTGTTGTGGGTGGCTGTGTGTAAACCGTTTTTCAAAATTTCCGAGACTGTAATCTAAATAAAGTAATGGCAGCTACTATGATGAGGGTCATCCAGTTAATACCTCCTTTTTTTAATTTATGGCTGTTGGGTTGGCACAAACTCATATAGTTATTTCTGTCGTATTTCAAGCAAGTCTCAATTTCGCAGCTGGTTTGCGCTGCTTGTTTGAAGCACAACTTTCGTTCCTGGCTTGCTACCCCGCACAAGAAACACATCGGCCGTGGAAACGTATTCGTTCCCGGTGCGAGGATGTCAGGGACTTGGCAGCATTGTAGAACATGTCTGGAAGCTCTGCCATAGCGCAGTTGCTTCTTGGAGTGGCAGAGGATTGTCCTGCTAAATTCGCTTGATGTTTTTTCAGTTTTTGAATTAAATATTCAGAATAATTTTCACTCATGTTTTGTCATGTAAATCTCAAATGTATGTTTTTAGTTCAGGAAGGTCATTCCACGCAGAAGGGACGAGTAATTTTGCGTTTTTAATCGCAAATTATCTGTTGTACTCATCCCTAGGACAATGAGAGAGCAATACGCAACCGCTGTTCGACCGCTAACTCTGTGGAAAGGACGCGTCGCCGTACGGCGAAGGCTGCAGTCCAGCGGGAGAGCAGCGTCTTAACCTGACCCACGAGACAGGTGCAACCGCTGGGGTTCCTGAAAGTGGCGCATTCTTCACATCAAAGCGGTTTCTTTAATAGCACTCACACCTTAGGCCGTGTCCTACGTGAGCGACAGAAGCGAACGACTTCTGGATATGCAACACTCCAGCGACAAGCACCAACATCGGGCGACAACCTTGGGTGTCCTGCGTGCGAGCGACCATGTCGTGCTACAAGGTGGCTGCTTTGAGCCAACCAGATGTTTCTATAAAACGGCGTCCTTAACCTGTAGAATACTGTAGCTCGAGAGTAAGGCTACAGAATTAGGTTTACTTAAGAAAATAAAGCGAAAAGGAATGCTGGCATGAAATTTACAAAGGGAGGAATCCCCATGGAGAATTTCGTAAGTATCGTCAAGTACGAAGATCACCAGACAAGTTCTTCGAATACACGTGAATGAGCAGAGGAGCATTCGACTATCTCATCTATAAATTAAATACGAATGTTTTTTTTTTTTTTTACATGATCAAGAACTTTTAACAGCCAATAAATGCGGAGGAGTGACTATTACGTGACTAACTACGCTAAATACAAACATAAGGACACAGATTGGTAACATCGAGAAATAGCTAGCTGTGGTGTAGGGGTAGCTTATACAGTTCATGAATGCGTGTGCGGCGAAGTACCTGGGTTCGATACACCTATGTTCTAATATTTTTACTGACTCAGTTACGACTCTGTATATTAAGTTTCATACATACTGTTTACACTGCATCATTAAGTATATTTTTAAGGTCTTGCCAAAGAACTTGATCTTCACACCTATCCCACTACATAACCCACATTTAATTGCTAATAAATTACAATGAACCGTGAAATTTTACAGATATTTGATGTTGCGAACGAAATTCATCAGCAGTCAGTGCTATGGCGAAGCGTTTCAATTGCTCTAAATAGTCTGTAAAAGTAAAGCTTAAAAAAAAATTTCGAAAAAGAAAGTCAAACGTTTTGTGTAATGATTTGTCTAAAAGAATGAAATAAAAAATATTGGGGAAACGTTTGGTGTACCTCATTTTCTGTTCACGATTTCGAGCATCATTCAGAAGCAGGTAGAACGTTTCTCTGATCTACTAATTTCTTTTACACAAATCATTTCATAAAATATTTGACTAATTTCTTCCATTTTTGAATTTCAAGTTTTATCCAGAAAGCATACTGACTCCTCGTTTGCCTTCCTAACGTACTTGATTCGAAGGAAGTCATTTTGACATTTAAATACCGCACCAATGTATCTTTTTAAGTGCAAAATAACTAGGTCTTCAACCGATGACATTTTCGACACTTCATTTAAAGCAGCTTTTCGTGAAATATTTCAATTCTTCCTCAGCTTATTAATTAAGTTTTCGTTCATTACCCTGTTACCTTCAAGCAGTTAAATATTTTCATTCCAAACTAGACCTCATGCTGGGCACTTTGATACCCCGTTTTCCTGTTTCTCTTCCTTTGTTTGCCTATAAAAATTTGGACAAAACCTCATGGTATAAGTTATAGGGAGTCTTGTTCTTGCTCTGCTCACGCGTTTACAAAAACGTACCGACTGCTAATCATATGATAAAATTGTCCTTTCTGCGTGCTATCATTTCCAAAATTCGTCGTTTCGATATCTTGAACCTTTTATGAGATACGACGATTTTTACGACCACTTGATTCCCGAAGCGCCGGAAAGGCTAGGACGCGACGCGAGCGACGCGTCCGCGGATATAACAACCAGTATCTCAGGAGTGAAAAGAGACATCATTCCCGTCTTAAATTTAAATATAATTTAGATATATTGGTTACATTTTATTCGCACTAATGTATGGCCTTAAATGAACTATACGGAGAGTCTACACAATGTGATTTTACCTCTGCAAATTCTTAAAAATTTCGTGCAGCCATGGCTCAATTTCGTGCAGCACAGTAACTATGACGAATAACGAAAATAAATTCTGACCTTTATCATTTAAGGATATCAAGCTATAGATTGCGGAAGAATCAATTTTTTTCACCGAATAGTTTTCTTAAAATCGGATGTTCAGTAATTTATAGCTGCCGTCGAGTCCACTCCACTGCTTTGCCGAGAAGACACGTGGCTGTCGCTCTGTGTCGCGCGTGCTGCAGCGACAAGATTCAAACACGTTTGAATTCAAACGTTGCCAGTTGCAATGGGAGACACGCAGCGACACAGATGTCGCTCACTTAGGACACTTCCATATCTACACCTGCGGTTGTGTTTTGTCGCCTGAAGCTGTCGCGCACTGTCGCTCGCTTCTGTCGCTCACGTAGGACACGGCCTTAGTCAGTGCAAATGTTCGAACTTCAGCGACTGCCTTCACCGCTCTATTAATCCAAAGAGCACAAAATGATACAGATTTTCATTTATTTTTCGTTTAACACTATGTTTACTAACTCATAAACAACGTTACTCATGACCTTCAGATTGCATAGTTCAAGATGTCATCATACGCACAATACTAGGAACTCAAATAAAACATTTATAAATACACTTATAGGAACTTGTGTACCAACGCGCCGAACATAATCGTCACGACTTCCACACCAACCTATTTTTCTCTGGTAAATTTTGCCTCCAGTGGTTTATTACATATTTAGCATTCCTCATGTCGTATGCTGCATGTGTGCTGGTTACTACATTGTTGTTACTGCACGATGTACACTCGTTTTATAGAATATATTTCGCATGAGAACCCAACTACAATGTTAAACAATCTTATCTTAGCCAGAGTGACTGCAGAAACATCTCCTGTAGATCGCTATTGGTGATAAACTTAAAACCCATTGCATCGAGATCACCTGGGCTGTAGTTGTTTTATCTAAGGAGTTGAGCTATGGGTGTTTTGAAGGAAATTGTTTTGCTACAGCCCTGCACACCAGCCTTCCCTGTGCAAGACTCTTCTTCTCTGAAAAACAAACAACCACAACCATTTGCGCGTGCTCTAGCGTTGGTCTCACTGTAAAGCCCCCGCCCCCCAATCTCCGGACCATTTTTAAATTAAGTACTACATGGCGCCTCGGAATGCACGATATTAACATTTTTTATTCAGTTAGTGCCATAAAGATTTTCTTTCCCTGACACAGTTCACCACATCTTTATTAGTTGTCTGATCTAGTCATCTAACCTCCATCATCCTTCTATACCACCATACTTTGAAACGTCTGATCTCTTTTTATATCTGATGTCTGCTGCCCACATTTCGCTTTCCATATAAGACAGCACGCGGGGTAAATACTGTCTGACAACGCGTTCCTAAATCATAACACATTTAATACAATATTAAAATGATTACTATATTTATCAAAGTGAGTAGAATATCAGTAGTTGCAAGTGATTTTTAGTATTCTTTGCGGACTTAGGAAGCAAACGCAGCTTCTACCTGTTAATGAGTGACATACCTTGTTACAAAACACTGAAAGCCATTGTTTTTGACAGAACTTAACGGACACAGTGAGTTAATCAGTTGCTCGTATTTGTGGCAGAATATCCATTCTATTTGGAAATTGGAATACAGATTATGTTAATCTGTTTGTTGTGTAATTTTTACAATTTGAACCCATAAATGGAAGGATGTGCAGACTCAGACTAAGAGGGAAATTTAGAAATACATCAATAGCGAATGCACATGCACCGACAGAGGAAAAAGTGAATATAAAGAACAGTTCTGTGAAGACTTGGAAAAAGTATGGTGCGCAGTACCTAAATATGACCTGATGCTAGTAACAGCAGATTTTAATGAAAGATAGGGGGGAGTAAATATCTATATGGAGTTTCTGGAAAATATTCACTACACGAAGAAAACAATGAGAATGGAGACTTTCAACGCCAATTCGCAGCAAGGAATAATGTGATTATTAAAAGTACCTGCTTCCCACACAAAAGGATCCATCTGGGTAGTTGGAAGTCTGCAGCCAATGGAGTAGTCGATAAGAATGACCATTTTTATTTCGTGATTGCGCGCCACTACACGTCAGTTGTTGATGTACGGAGCTGCAGAGGACCAAATTGTGACTCAGACCGCTTTGTGATAAAATCAGTCTGTCGCTAAGAAATGGCAGCAGAACGGGAAAGATGATGAACTGGAATACCGACAAACTAAAAATCCCTGATGAACTAAAAAAATACCAAGTAACACTAAGCAGAAACTTGAGTAATGCAGAGACTGCAGTAGGAGTAGACGAAAGATAGAGCAGGATTGAAAAAGACATTAAGGATGCTGCAGAAGAAACAATAGATATAAGAAGGAACAGAAGAACCGAGGAAAGGTTTCACGAAAATTGCAGGTCAGCATTAGAGGAAAAGAACAGGGCAAGAAGAAAAGCGCTACAGAGAGAAACCAGAAATAATGTTGAACAATATAGAGAATTAAGGAGAAGAGCTAACAGACTGTGCAAGAGAAAGAAAAGAGAATGGACTAAGAAGAAATTTCAAGAACTAGAAGAGTTAAAGGAACAGAGTGAAATAAGAAAGTTCTATCATGTTGCAGGCAAAATAAAGAACAGATTCCAGCCAGAGATAATGGTATGTTCCTGTAAAAATGGGAAAATGACAAGGGTGGAAGAAAAGATGGTGGTAAGATGGGCAGAGTATTTCAAAGGTACACTAAGCATCAGCCTAGAAGATGAAGAGACAGCTGCACGGGAGGAAAGGGTGGAGCTGGAAGTAGACAGTGATACCAAAGAGGCAAGAAAGCCAACACTACAAGAGATCTCCCAGGCTGTGCACAAGTCAAAAAACAATCGAGCTCCTGGGGAAGACAGCATAATTCCTGAAATAATAAAAATTGGCGGTGAGGCTGTAGTAAAGGAATTGCACACATTAATATCAGATATATGGGAAAGAGAAACTATGCCAGATAATTGGAAAACTGGAATAATAATCCTCATTTATAAGAAAGGTGACAGAAGAGCATGTGAAAACTATAAAGGTATAATACATCTAAGCACAGCTTATAAGATCATCACAATTATATGAAACGAAAGGGTAGAGAAGTGTGCCGAAGACAGTACGGGAACAATAGTGTAGCTTTCGACCGGACAAAGGAACAACTGATCAAATATTTGTGATAGGACAAATGATGGAAAAGTTCTATGAGTATAATATACAACTGCATATTCTCCTTATCAATTTCAAACAAGCCTTTGGCAGCATGAACCGGCAAAAACTGTACAGAGTGCTGTAAGAAGTTGGTATATGAGCTAAACTAATAAGACTAATCAGAATGACAATGACAGAGACAAGAGCAAAAGCATAGGTCCTAAGCAGAACAAGTGGAAGCATTGACTTTAATAAAGAAGTGAAGCAAACTGATAGTCTCTCCACTACCCTATTCAACATAGTGGTACACAGTGTAGTAAATAAAGTCAACAAAAGAGGTACCACGTCCATGAAAACTAGCCAGGTATGTGCATAACCTGATGGCATTACTATAGTAGGAAGAAATATCAATACACTCTAAGAAACATAGCGGGCAATGGAAACAGAAGCCTTAAAAATTGGCCTCATAGTAAATGAAAAGGAAACAAAGTATATAGTAATGTCACAATAAGAGGCCAGAAGAACCTCTAAAGACCTAAACAGCAATGGGAAAGGTTCCAAACGACTGTTCTCTTGTAACTTCTTGAGAGCTCTAATAACAAAAGATAACAGTATTGGAAAGGCTATGAAGGAAAGAGTACAAGGAGGAAACAGAGCTTACTTCGCAAATATGAAACTTCTCAGAAATAGCCTTGCTACAAGGAAAACAAAACCGGTAATATATAACTCACTAGTCCGCCCAGTTATCACATACGGGTCGGAGGTATGGACGTTGACACAACATGAGAAAAATGCACTAAGAACCTTTGAGCGGAAAATACTACGCAAAATCTATGTTCCGGTAAGGGAGGAAGAAGACCTTAGAATACGCTACAACGCAGAGTTACAAGTGTTAATACAAGGGAGGGACACGTAAAATCTGTGAAATCACAGTGAATACGATGGTTAGGACAAGTAGAGAGAATGGCAGAGGATAGAATTTCAAAGAAAATGATGAAAGGTGTGATCCATTCAGGTAGGCGAAAAGGGAGACCTAGAAGAAGACGGATTGACGACGTAATAGTGGATCTCATCAGTATGGGACACCAGGGGTGGAAGAGAGCATCAAACAACCGGGAAATGTGGACGAAGATCTGTGAAGAGACCGAGGCTCACCAATGGCTGTAGCGCTGCAGAGGAAGAAGAAGAGGACTGTTTCACAAATTTGAATGAAATTTGCACACGGAGATCCTGTGTGGTGTTGTACATAGATCGCGTTGCTACACCAAAGTCGGCAATGTGAATCGATGCGGCGGACATTAGTTCGCTCAGCGCAGCGGCGCCCTCACACCAGAGATCGGTATAGTGTCGGGCTAGCAAGAGCTCTGCCCCAGTTTGCGATCTCGCCTGGAGGAGTTGACGCGGTAGCACGGGACTGACGTCGTAGCTAGATAAAGTCTCCGATGGACGTGTTCATTTGAATGTCGAACACTGTATTGCATGAGAACAGTTCGATAATCTGTGCACCGAGCGGTGCTTCAGCAGCCAGTAACAGTTGCACTTATCACGCTGACTCAAAGATCTCTGTCAGAGTTACATAAATATTTTGTTCATTTATGTAATAAAGCTGACTGATGTTTCGTGTGTGATAGTGTGATGAGGCATTTACCAGAGCAATCGAGGGACTCGCAGTTGTGGCCGAACGGAAGTAATTTCCCCTGGTCACAACACGCAGTGTCGCCATCTTCACATGACTGCTTGGTTCTCTGGACGTGCTTGTACTTACCTCGTGGCGTAAGTGTGCCTCCTGGTTGCGTTACTCGTGTGGCCTACAGTACTTGTCTGCCTCTCATACACTTGTTTACCTGACACTTATTTACTACCTGTTGGCCGCTTTTATCAGTGTCGGTCGTCATTCCTTTTCGGCTTTTCGATATTCTGATCTCAACATAGAGATTCGTAGCGGACATCCCGATCCCTTGCATTGCTTCCTGCTCTTCTGCAACTTCGTGCAGATATTTGGCCGGGAATCGGGCTGGGACGTGCAACATCCAGTTGCCGCGTTACTTTGCTTCGTCCGAAGCTCCTTAATAAGTCATGTCGGCGCGTAATTTATTACTGGACGTATGAAGTGCCTCTGGATATTAAGGCCACTTTCAACGGACAATTCCGAGTTTTGATTAATGAGAGGGTAGAGAGGCACGTTTAAGGCATCCCAGATGTGCTCCAAAACGTTCAAGTCTGGGAGTTTGGTGGCCAGCGGTAGTGTTTAAACTCAGAAGACTGTTCCTGGAGCCACTCTGTAGCAACTATGGATGTGTGGGGTGTTGCATTGTCCTGCTGAAATTCTCCAAGACCGTCGGAATAGACAGTCGACATGAATGAATGAAGGTGATCAGACAGGATGCGTACGTACGTCTCACCTGTCAGAGTCGTATCTAGACCTATCAGGGGTCCCATATCACTTCAACTCCACACGCCCCACACCATTACAGAGTCTCCACCAGGTTGAACAGTCCCCTGCTCACATGCAGGGTCTGTGGATTCCTGTGGTTGTCTCCATACCCGAACACGTCCATCCGCTCGATACAATTTGAAACGAGACTCGTCAGACCAGGCAACATGTATCCAGTCATCAACAGTCAATTGTCGGTGTCGACTGGCCTTGCTGAGGAGTAAAGCTTTGTGTCGTGCAGTCATCGTGGGTACACGAGTGCGTCTTCGGCTCCGAAAGCCCATATCGATGATGTTTCGTTGAATGGTTCGCACGCTGCCACTTGTTGATGGCCCGGCATTGAAACCTCCAGCAATTAGCGGATGGGTTGCACTTCTGTAACACTGAATGATTCTCTTCAGACGTCGTTGGTCCCGTTCTTGAAGGATCTGTTTCCCGCCGCAGCAATGTCGGAGATTTTATGTTTTACCGGATTCCTGATATTCACAGTACACTAGTGAAATTGGCGTACGGGAAAATCTCCACTTACTCGGAGATGCTGTGTTCCAACGCTCGTGCGCCGATTATAACACTACGTTGAAACTCACTTAAATCTTGATAGCCTGCCGGTGTAGCAGCAGTAAACGATCTAACAAATGACCCAGACACTTGTTGAATTATATAGGCGTTGCTGATTGCAGCGCCATATTCTGCCCGTTTCCATATCTTTGTATTTAAATACGCATGCGCTACGGTTTATAAGCCAGATTCGTCGTCGCAAATTGCTGTGGAGACACACTGTGTTCCCAGGAAGTGAGACGTGTCCACACAGTACAGCACCCGATCCGTACCAGCATCGTGTGGGAGCCCTGCTTGTAGTCTTACGGTTGTGGTAGTTGCTTCGTCTGCTGTGACAGTGACGGTGCAATTCTGCAGGTAAGACGCCAAGAGAAGCACATAGGAGTCCTCTGTGCCAATGTCGGGCACCTGTCACCGACTGTACAGACTATATACACTACCGGCCATTAAAATTGCTACACCAAGAAGAAATGCAGATGATAAACGGGTATTCATTGTCAAGTATGTTACACTAGAACTGACATGTGATTACATTTTCACGCAGTTTGGGTGCATAGATCCTGAGAAATCAGTAACCAGAACAACCACCTCTGGCCGTAATAAAGGCCTTGATACGCCTGGGCATTGAGTCAAACAGAGCTTGGATGGCGTGTACAGGTATAGCTGCCCATGCAGCTTCAACACGATACCGCAGTTCATCAAGAGTAGTGACTGGCGTATTGTGACGAGCCAGCTGCTCGTCCACGATTGACCAGACGTTTCCAATTGGTGAGAGATCTGGAGAATGTGCTGGCCAAGGCAGCTGTCGAACATTTTCTGTGTCCACAAACGGCCCCTACAGGACCTGCAACATGCGGTCGCACATTATCCTGCTGAAATTTAGGGTTTCGCAGGGATCGAATGAAGGGTAGAGCCACGGGTCGTAACACATCTGAAATGTAACGTCCACTGTTCAAAGTGCCGTCAATGCGAACAAGAGGTGACCGAGACGTGTAAGCAATGGCACCCCATACCATCACGTCGGGTGATACGCCAGTATGGCGATGACGAATACACGCTTCCAATGTGCGTTCACCGCGATGTCGCCAAACACGGATACAACCATCATGATGCTGTAAACAGAACCTGGATTCATCCGAGAAAATGACGTTTTGCCATTCGTGCACCCAGGTTCTTCGTTGAGTTCACAATCGCAGGCTCTCCTGTTGTGATGCAGCTTCAAGGGTAACCGCAGCCACGGTCTCCGAGCTGATAGTCGATGCTGCTGCAAACGTCGTCGAACTGTTCGTGCAGATGATTGTTGCCCTGCGAACGTCCGCATCTGATGACTCAGCGATCGAGACGTGGCTGCACAATCCGTTACAGCCATGCGGATAAGATGCCTGTCATCTCGACTTCTAGTGATACGAGGCGTCGCTGGTGTTATCTGTGACAAAGGCGGACACACCGGCTATTAGGTTGGTGGTCATGGTGTTGTGGCTGATCTCTCAATTTGTCTCCTTGATGTTGAACCGATGAGTGGCATGAACTGTCTGAGTAATTTGTGGAAGACTACGTCCAGGTGATGGGCTGTTAAGACGTTCATAACATCTACCGCTGCAAAGTCCTGAGGGCCCTTGGTGATGGCAATGATCGAGGTATCTGGTGATTCGCGAACCCCGTGCAATATGTTTTGCGTTAAGATTGCGTGCCCTGAATTGAAGCCAGCTTCTTACGTCTTGAGTGTCTAGGAGCCCTTTAGGTGCGCGGTAGGCAGCTAGCAACGCCACGACACCTTGAATGGTTTCCACCACCACCACCGCCGTGGATTTGATAGTTGGCAGCGTCCGTCTCAGTACTTCTCAGTGGCGGGCTGAGAGCCGGCTCTGTCACGTGTCCAGTTGCATGTCGGCCGTTTCGGTGGCAAACATAGGTAGCTTCATTCGCTCGAAATTTAGACTTCAGGTGAGTTTCGTTTACAAGACAGATGTCGATATGAAGACGACGACATAGATATTTCATACCACGTCCACTTTTACAAGCATGGTTAGTGACAAGCTTCTTGAGGCTTGGGCTGGGTGTTCAGAACTTCCCATTGCTGTTTGGGTTGCTGTTGTTGTTGTTGTTGTTGGCGCTGTTATCTAGCCTCGAACGATGTCTGATGTTAACAGGTCAGAGCTAATTCTCGTAGCGCGTTCGCCATGAGCGGTCTTTTCTGCATTTCCCGTGTTGCGAGACTTGTTTTGCTGCACTCCTCTGTGTTTTACATGCGGAGCATTCCATTTGTCTAATTAAAAGTGTATGACACTAATTCCATTATTGATAATCAGTTATTGTCATTTTTGGCACATACCTTGACAGTATCAATGGATGGCACCCAGTTTCTGCACACCATCTTGGAGACAAATTGCAATGTTAATTACAGGAATTATATCTAGATGATTGTTTATCGCATTCCCGTTCACCATCCCAGACATACTTCGCATTTCTAGCCATACGGAGTGTTGTGGCGTAACAAGACAGCCACGCCACTCGGAAGTAGCCGAAACGCACACGTTAACTCACACCGGCTGGCGTGAAGTCTCAAACAGGATACGTAATGAATGCTATAAAGAAAAGTACGTAGCTGATGTAATACTTAACTTTAATCCATCATTGTGGTACATCGCTCTTGACGATACAAATGAGACTCTTTAAATACAAGCACTGTAAGGCTAATGGCGCCTTGCTAGGTCGTAGCCATGGACTTAGCTGAAGGCTATTCTAACTGTCTCTCGGCAAATGAGAGAAAGGCTTCGTCAGTGTAGTCGCTAGCAAAGTCGTCGTACAACTGGCGCGAGTGCTAGTACGGTCTCTCTAGACCTGCCGTGTGGTGGCGCTCGGTCTGCAATTACTGACAGTGGCGACACGCGGGTCCGACATGTACTAATGGACCGCGGCCGATTTAAAGCTACCACCTAGCAAGTGTGGTGTCTGGCGGTGACACCACAGGGAGTATATCTAGATGATTGTTTAATCCACCATACATTGCGAAACTGATTTCTGAAACCATTTCTCTAGTGCAGTCATTTCTGGAAGTGAAACTGTAGAGACAAAAATAATGTCTGTCCAACAAATGCAGAAGAGCACTTCCATACTTGATGAAACTAATGAAAACAAGACTCTTACGTGAAATAAAGAGACTGACGTTCTTAAACATGCTACGATTTAATACTTACATTGCGTATTGTTTTGTTTCATTCTGTACAGAAAAGAAATTGATGATTGAAGATGTCATTAATGCTATAGCATTTGATAGCTCTAGACACAGACTAAACTGAAATACATCTTTCAGGTACAAAATCATGGTGGAACTTTGGAAAGACGATCACAGTGTTATGACTTATGGACTTTGAAGTCGTTCATTTCTATAAATACAGAATGTTATCCTCAGTACAAAATAAGTACGTCATGACGAATCGTGGATACGCCTGTGAGTCACATTTGTAATTCAGCAATCGCTGAGATTAATTTGTAATAGGAGAAAGTGAATGAGAAAATCAAATATCTTGACCACGCCACTGAAGCGAGAATCAGCCATACTCTGTCTTCTAAAATAGTATAATGCAGGAAATGGGAGTTAACTAAACAAAACAATTTGTTGGCCTCCTTTCACTAATTTTGTTATTGCTGTATGACCTACGTTTCGGATTATAAGCACATTTTCTAGTACTAAACCGGTCCCAAAACTGAGAAAAAGGAGAAAATAAAACGCCAACTTTTTAAATATATCGATTCTTGGCTTAAACTGTAAAAACTATCTGTGCTGACAATTTTGGCAAATTACATACGAATTTACAAAATTCTGTATGAGAGCATTTATAAAATTCATTACTACATTTACAGTAACTATGACTAAAAATTCCGTGGAGTAGAGATATGCAAAAAATGGTTCAAATGGCTCTAAGCACTACGGGACTTGACATCTGAGGTCATCAGTCCCCTAGACTTAGAACTACTTAAAGCTAAATAACGTAAGGACATCACATACATCCAAGGCAAGATTCGAACTTGCGACCGTAGCAGCAGCGCGGTTCCGGACTGAAAGCGCCTAGGACAGCTCGGCCATAGCGGCCGGCAGAGCTATACATAGGAATGGATTTTCTGATAGGTAAATGAAGGCACAAACATTCTTCTTCTTTGTAATAGTTTCAATATTGTCTGACAGGAGTGAATAACTGAATTGACTTTGTTCATCCTGTAATAAATGTGGGGATACAGACATCTTTTTCTTAATTTCTAAGATTTCTAACCAAGAGAACTTTGCACATTTTCCTTGTATGTTTTGGACTTTTATATGTTATGCAATTGTGGTTTTGATTTATACAATGTTTTGGCAAAGGATGGATCTGGCTTCTTTAATCTCGAACGTCCATGTTGCTCTCTGGGTCTGGGGACGTCTGACCTCCCACTCTGTCAAATATATTATATACGATGTCTGAAACTGTGCCTCTAACTGGAATGTGTTGTACAATGAAGAACCAGCCAGTGTTCGTCAAAATTTGTGGAAATGTTCTAACATCATTAGTATTCAATGATCGAACTTTCATTACGTTTGGTTGTCCACTATCAATATCAGTATGAGGTGTGACCCCCAAAGCGTCGAAAACTCCTGTGGAATTGAATCATAAAGCCATCAGATGTCATCTTGAGGAATTTCTTGCCACACGACAAGATCATGCTTTGTGATGTCACGAAGACTGCTGAAGAAAGACCGATGCATGGATTATTCTTACGTATATATCGTTATCCAGTATTTCAGGAACTGTGGGAAGCAATGAATTGTACCAGTAACTAATAGTAACTTGCTTTACTGTATGAACTGTAATGGGACCTACCAAATACAGGGTGTTTCAGAAGTGATGGTCAATATTCAAAATTATGACAGGAATGATCGTTCATATCTTAAGAGCTACAATTTTTGGTCTTCGATACTATGAGACAAATCTCTTCTACTGAAAGCGCTTTGCTTTCCGTATTTTGGGAAGTGGTAGTATGGACCAAAACAAGATAAAAATATCCAGTAAACATGTGTTCTGAAATGTGTACCTTAAAAGTTACGAGCACTTGTTCATTAGAAGAGTTGTGTTTCAGATTAGTAAAGATAAACAAGTGCTCGTAGCTCTTGAAGCATGCGTTTCAGAGCCCGCGTTTGCTTGACTTTTTTGCTTGGAATGATCATTCCTGTCATACCCCTGAATATTGACCATGACATGTGGAGATATATTCTGTCACTGTCTGAGCTTCGGATCCCTACCGTATCGCAATAATAAGAAACTGATGTGCATAGAGAAGTTCAATATACAGGGTGTTACAAAAAGGTACGGCCAAACTTTCAGGAAACATTACTCACACACAAAGAAAAGATGTTATGTGGACATGTGTCCGGAAACGCGTAATTTCCATGTTAGAGCTCATTTTAGTTTCGTCAGTATGTACTGTACTTCCTCGATTCACCGCCAGTTGGCCCAATTCAAGTAAGGTAATGTTGACTTCGGTGCTCGTGTTGACATGCGACTCATTGCTCTACAGTACTAGCATCAAGCACATCAGTACGTAGCAGCAACAGGTTAGTGTTCATCACGAACGTGGTTTTGCAGTCAGTGCAATGTTTACAAATGCGGAGTTGGCAGATGCCCATTTGATGTATGGATTAGCACGGGGCAATAGCCGTGGCGCGGTACGTTTGTATCGAGACAGATTTCCAGAACGAAGGTGTCCCGACAGGAAGACGTCGAAGCAATTGATCGGCGTCTTAGGGAGCACGGAACATTCCAGCCTATGACTCGCGACTGGGTAAGACCTAGAACGACGAGGACGCCTGCAATGGACGAGGCAATTGTTCGTGCAGTTGACTATAACCCTAATGTCAGCGTCAGAGAAGTTGCTGCAGTACAGGGTAACATTGACCACGTCACTGTATGGAGAGTGCTACGGGAGAACCAGTTGTTTCCGTACCATGTACAGCGTGTGCAGGCACTATCAGCAGCTGATTGGCCTCCACGGGTACACTCCTGCGAATGGTTCATCCAGCAATGTGTCAATTCTCATTTCAGTGCAAATGTTCTCTTTACGGATGAGGCTTCATTCCAACTTGATCAAATTGTAAATATTCACAATCAACATGTGTGGGCCGACAAGAATCCGCACGCAATTGTGCAATCACGTCATGAACACAGATTTTCTGTGAACTTTTGGGCAGGCATTGTTGGTGATGTTCTAGCAGCACACGTAGAGTATCCCGTATGAAATCATGATAACGTCTTGATTGGGCCCCATGTTCTTCCACCTACGCTCAATGGAGCACATGTGCCTGTACAAGTACGACACAACATGTGGTTCATGCACGGTGGAGCTCCTGCACATTTCAGTCGAAGTGTTCGTACGCTTCTCAACAACAGATTCGGTGACCGATGGATTGGTAGAGGCGGACCAATTCCATGGCCTCCACGCTCTCCTGACCTCAACCCTCTTGACTTTCATTTATGGGGGCATTTGAAAGCTCTTGTCTACGCAACCCCGGTACCATACGTAGAGACTCTTCGTGCTCGTATTGTGGACGGCTGTGATACAATACACCATTCTCCAGGGCTGAATCAGCGCATCAGGGATTCCATGCGACGAAGGGTGGATGCATGTATCCTCGCTAACGGAGGACATTTTGAACATTTCCTGTAACAAAGTGTTTGAAGTCACTCTGGTACGTTCTGTTGCCGTGTGTTTCCATTCCATGATTAAAATGATTTGAAGGTAAGTAATAACATGGAAAGTAAGCGTTTCCGGACACATGTCCACATAACATATTTTCTTTCTTTGTGTGTGAGGAGTGTTTCGTGAAAGTTTGGCCGTACCTCGGGAGCCTCGGGAGGCGGCTGGCCTGGAGGAGCGGCCGCCCGCCGCCACACAGGGCGCTGCCCAGCGGCGGGGGCCGGGCCGGGCCTGGGGCGCCAGTGCGTGAGCGCTGGCTCCCTGATTGAGTGTTAGCCTGATGTCGGCACACCGGTCTCAGTGGTTTATGTGCACGAGGAGCCGCAGATCTCCTGCGTCCTTGCAGTAAACAAGTTCTCGTTCTGCGACTACAGCTGCAAATGAATGCACGGACTTTGTATCAGCGCTAAGGTCACAATAATGTATACCGACATGATGTATTCTCATCAAGAAAATTAGTAATGTGGGTTTTTTAATTTTGGGTGATACTGATAACATACACTGAAGAACCAAAGAAATTGGTACACCTGATTTATATCGTTTAGGGCCCACGCGGGCACGCAGAAATGCCGCAACATGATGTGTCATGGACTCGTCTAACGGCTGAAGTAGCGCTGGAGGGAACTGACACCGTGAATCCTGAAGGGCTCTCCATAAATCTGTAAGAGTACGAGGCGGTGGAGCTCTCTTCTGAACAGCACGTTGCAATGCATCCCAGAGATGCTCAATAAATAATCATGTTTGGGGAGTTTAGTGGCCAACGGAAGTGTTTAAAGTCAGAAGAGTGTTCCTCGAGCCACTCTGTACAATTATGGACGTGGCGGGTGTCGCACTGTCCTGCTGGAATTGCCCAAATCCGTCGGAATGCACAATGGATACGAATGGATGCAGGTGATCAGACTGGATGCTTACGTAATTGTCACCTGCCAGAGTCATGCCGAGACCTATAAGGGGTCCCATATCACCGCAGCTGCCCACGCCCCACACCATTACAAGGCCTCCATCAGCTTGAACAGTCCCCCGATGACATGCAGGGTACGTGGATTCATGAGGTTGTCTCCATACCCCTACACGTCAATCCGCTCGATACAATTTGAAACGAGGCTCGTCAGACCAAGCAAAATGTTGCCAGTCATTAACAGCCCAATGTCGGTGTTGACGGGCACTGGCGAGGCATATAGCTTTGTGTCGTGCAGTCATCAAGAATACACGAGTGGGCCTTCGGCTCCTAAAGCCCATATCGATGATGTTTCGTCGAATGGTTGACACGCTGACATTCGTCGATGGCCCAACACTGAAATCAGGAGCAATCTTCTCTAGGTTGCACTTCTGCCACGTTGAACGATTCTCTTGAGATGCCGTTGGTCCCGTTCCTGCAGGATCGTTTCCCAACCGCAGCGATGTCCGAGATTTGATGTTTTACCGGATTCCTGATATCCACGGAACACTCGTGAAATGGTGTTATGGGAAAATGCCCATTTCATCGCTACTTCGGAGATGCTGTGTCCCACCTCTCGTGCGCAGCCTATAACACAATCTTCAACCTCACTTACATCTTGATAACCTGCCGTTGTAGCTGCTGTAACCGATCTGACAATTGCACCAGGCTCTTGGTGTCTCACATAGGCGTTGCCGACCCCAGCGCATTCTGTCTGTTTATGTATGTCTGTATTTGAATACCCATGCCTACACCAATTTCTTTGGCGCTTCAGTGTATACAGGGTGTTATATGTATAGATGGTGTTATAAAGCCAATCCTAGGCTGGAGAGGACATCGAACCCTGACCCTTCCACACCAAAGGCAGCGACGTCAGCCATTCGGCTACGGACACGGTCAGCATTAATGTCACCCGCCGGTAGAAAAGAATGCTTAATAGCATCGAAAAATAAATGTCTTGTGCTACGCTATATCATTTATAGGTACATCGAGGCTATAGACCTAAACCTCGGTGTAGGTAAACGTTTCATTAACATTTACTTAGTCATTAAAATGTGGAAGCTTCTTTATTACACTGTTAGTACCTCATCTTTTCCCATCTTCCGTCTTAAAATGAGACATTTCTTCCTTTTACCTCTCTTTGTGCCATTTAAGGTGATGTCTGTGTGTTTTTGCGGGTATTTGTTTTTTTCAGACACTTCATAGAGTGCCTGGTTACCAGAACTATTACAGTGACACCACCAGACCTTTAGGGGAAATATACGACGGAAATTCTACTGAAGGAAATGTAATTACTCGTATCCGCCACGATACGACAGAAACTGTTCTCAGAAGCTCTGGTCCATATGTGCTCATCAAAAGCCTTGAGGAATGGGCTCGCTATCCGCACTTCAAACGACGTCTTTCATATGTGACAGGTATGTCGACTACCGCATCAATGCGATTGCAGAAGGTTTTGGTATAACACCTTCACACTGAAATATTCACTCACTCACATTCTGCATTTTTGCGAACGAGGAATGTGAATGTATTTAGAGTTAATAATCAAATGTAGGGATATATCTATTAATGAGAGAAAGTAATCTACTAGTTAAAAAAATTAGAAAAATGGAATTATGTCTTCATGGTGTGGTATGTTTTTATAAATTAAACAGGATGAATTTCTGTTCTAATCGTAAGTTTTCTACTTATCTGTCACCCTGAATGTTATAAAAAGCACACTCTAATATAGAGTTCAGCATTTTTTCACAATAACTGAAGGAACGTTTTAGATGAAGCCAAGAGACACCACTTATAAGAAAATAAACGTAAGTCAGAGCTATAAAGTTACAACAACAATGGGAAAATACACTACTGGCCATTAAAATTGCTACACCACGAAGATGACGTGCTACAGACGCGAAATTTAACCGACAGGAAGAAGACGCTGTGATATGCAAATGATTAGCTTCTCAGAGCATTCACACAAGGTTGGCGCCGGTGGCGACACCTACAACGTGCTGACATGACGAAAGTTTCCAACCGATTTCTCATACACAAACAGCAGTTGACCGGCGTTGCCTGGTGAAACGTTGTTGTGATGCCTCGTGTAAGGAGGAGAAATGCGTACCATCACGTTTCTGACTTTGATAAAGGTCGGATTGTAGCCTATCGCGATTGCGGTTTATCGTATCGAGACATTGCTGCTCGCATTGGTCAAGATCCAATGACTGTTAGCAGAATATGGAATCGGTGGGTTCGGGACGGTAATACGGAACGCCGTGCTGGATCCCAACGGCCTCGTATCACTAGCAGTCGAGATGACAGGCATCTTATCCGCATGGCTGTAATGGATCGTGCAGCCACGTCTCGATCCCTGAGGCATCAGATGGGGACGTATGCAAGACAACTACCATCTGCACGAACAGTTCGACGACGTTTGCAGCAGCATGGACTATCAGAGACCATGGCTGCGGTTACCCTTGACGCTGCATCACAGGCAGGAGCGCCTGCGATGGTGTACTCAACGACGACCCTGGGTGCACGAATGGCAAAACGTTATTTTTTCGGTTGAATCCAGGTTCTGTTTACAGCATCGCGATGGTCGCATCCGTGTTTGGCGACATTGCGGTGAACGCACATTGGAAGCGTGATTCGTCATCGCCATACTGGCGTATCACCCGGCGTGATGGTATAGGGTGCCATTCGTTACACGTCTCGGTCACCTCTTGTTCGCATTGACGCCACTTTCAACAGTGGACGTTACATTTCAGATGTGTTAGTACTCGTGGCTCTACCCTTCAATTGATCCCTACGAAAGCCTACTTTCAGCAGGATAATGCACGACCGCATGTTGCAGGTCCTGTACGGGCCTTTCTGGATACAGAAAATGTTCGACTGCTGACCTGGCCAGCACATTCTCCAGATCTCTCATCTATTGAAAACGTCTGGTCAATGGTGGCCGAGCAACTGGCTCGTCACAATACGCCAGTCACTACTCTTGATGAACTGTGGTATCGTGTTGAAACTGCATGGGCAGCTGTACCTGTACACGTCATCCAAGCTCTGACTCAATGCCCAGGCGTATCAAGGCCGTTATTACGTCCAGAGGTGGTTGTTCCGGGTACTGATTTCTCAGGATCTATGTACCGAAATTGCGTGAAAATGTAATCACATGTCAGTTCTAGTATAATATATTTGTCCAATGAATACCCGTTTATCATCTGCATTTCTTCTTGATGTAGCAATCTTAATGGCCAGTAGTGTAGTTGCGCACATTGCTGCAGATAATACGCTTCATGAATCATGATCAAATACTACTCCAGCAGCAGTAACACAGGACAATTAGAATTACCCAAATGTAACAGATATCGCTATGCCACTGTGTCGTAGTTTAATTTATTTTCATGTCTAGGAAAACAAAAAATGTTGCGAATATTCCATGCATCTAGTCCATTTCGTTTAGTTGTTTTATCTTCTCAAAATTTAGGTTCCTGCCCTTACGAAAATGCTACTGAATCTGTTCAGATGTTGCTCTTAATTGTATGTAAGTGACAAGTGTGACGACACGACTCACTGGCCTGAGCTACATTTCGGCGCTGCTTTGACACAAAGTTGGCGGCCGGCCTGCGTCGTGGCAGGCACGGTACTCCGGAGCTGCCGCGCCGCTCCTCCTCAGACACAGTGCTGTACTGTTCTCAGATTTGACGTACAGGTTTCGCTGCAAGTGACAGATAGTTGTCCACTGATTAACATGTATACTGATCGTGGTAGATGACAATATTCCAACTACAGCTTTCTATCACTCAACTTCAAAAACTATGCTGTATGCTTTACGTAATCATTTTGGTTATCCTGTACAGTACACATGTACGTGCATGTACTTTAAATTGTGCTACACATGCGCACGTATACAATAATTTTCTTGTGTAATAGTTAACTAACACAAAATTTTAGTAAATCAGATTTGCATGAATGTTAGTGTTATGCTAAAATTTTTGTTGTAGTGATCTTCAGGCCGGAGACTAGTTTGACGCAACTCTCCATGTTACCCTATCCTGTGCAAGCTTCTTCATCTCCCAGTACCTACAGCAACCTACATCCTTCTGAATCTGCTTAGTGTATTCATCTCTTGCTCTCCCTCTACGATTTTTACCCTCCACGTTGCCCTCCAATACTAAATTGGTGATCCCTTGATGCCTCAGAACATGTCCTACTAACCGATCCCTTTTTTCTTGCCTAGTTGTGCCACAAACTCCTCTTCTCCCCAATCCTATTCAATACCTCCTCATTAGTTACGTGATCTACCCATTTATTCTTCAGCATTCTTCTGTAGTACCACATTTCGAAAGCTCCTATTCTCTTCTTGTCCAAACTATTTATCGTCCATGTTTCACTTACATACATGGCTACTCTTGATACAAATACTTTCAGAAACGACTTCCTGACGCTTAAATCTATACTTGATGTTAACAAATTTCTCTTCTTCAGAAACGCTTTCCTTGCCATTGCGAGTCTACATTTTATATCCTCTTTACTTCGACCAACATCAGTTATTTTGCTCCGCAAATAGCAGAACTCATTTACTGTTTTAAGTGTAAAAATTTTTGAACATGGCTGAAGCAGCAACTGTTGAAAATCTTCACGGTAAATGATAACAGCCAAAGAGTTGCAAGATAAAGGTTTATTGAAATCCTTGACCACAGTTTCGGTATATCTAAATATACCTTCATCAGAAGCAAAATCCAATTGAACTGGAAGACACCTTCATTATAAAAAAACGTATCAACATAACTGAGATAGACAAGAAAAGAAAAAAAACAAATACTTATAGCTTTAAGTACCCATGAAAATTACCGAAGTATTACAAGCACAAAAACTTTTAATCACTTACTAAAATCACATCTTGCAGTGGAGATTCATAAAACAACCGTGCCAAAGGTGGCACCAGTAGTTAAAATTAAAATATCACTTCCATCTGTACAGCATAATTATGAAGAGATGGTCGATGCGAACGCGGCATACTATCACTACTTAGCCTGTGAACTGCCGTGAAGAGGGTGTGGAAGCAGTAAGGCAGACAGTTTCACCGAGAGAGGCCACTTGTGGTATGAGCGAGACACTCGCGCACATGAAAACCCGGGATACATACCCACGCGCATAAAAATTTTAAAGGTTGTGCTAATTCAAACCCTCTGTCTTAATAAATAAAACATACAAGAACCATTTCTCGTAAAAATACTTTTTCTGATATTATTATCCCAGCAGATTCTTGCCATCCACAATCTCACAAAGTTGCCTTCTTTCACCCTGCAGTTCATCGTGCCGTGAACAGGATTCTTTAGAGAAAGAAATATCTTTAGTCAAATCCATAGCTATTAGCAATGGATATCACCCTATGTTAATTCAGAAAATTGTTAGGAAAAAACAGCTGTAAAATGTTCAATCTTAGAAGATAACAGAGCGATAAAGATTGAGCGTTATAACTTTATTTCTCTTCCATTTTTGGGGAACGTATCATACAAGATAAGGAGACCTCTACTGAAGCAATAAGGTTACAGAGTTGGCTTTTCCGTAAAAAATAGCTTAAAACAAAGAGTGATTCATACTATTAGGGCACGGGAAGAACTTGGCATTAAATCCGGAGTTTACAAAATTACTTGTAACGACTTCCCCAACAATTACGTTGGACAGACAGGTAGACCCATTAAAGTAAGACATAAAGAACACATGCTAGGTAAAAATGGGGAAAATGTGTACAATTACACGTTTGCTGAACATCTATTGCTGTTACAACATACGCCACGTAAACTGAATGATATAAAATTGCTACACGAAAAGAGTAAGGGTTACAAACTGGACGTGTTCGAGCAATTAGAAATTTTTAAACATCTATCTCAAAAAGATGGATTTATTCTTAACGAACAGGTGCAGTTTAGAAACAACTTTTTTTTGGGGTTGTTTCAAACCCCTTCTTGCTCTAACGTGATATAGTCTGGCTGACTAGAAGCTAATTTTCTTGTATGTTTATGCTGGTGAGATGCTCCTTTCCTACCTTGTTCGGACTTTACGTGTTTTTGATGATTGTTGTTCGCGGTTTTCGATGTGTATGTGTGGTTCAAATGATTCTTTTATGTTTTTCATTCTTCATGAAAGATGGTTTCGATTTTCTACAACATTTCGTTCGTTTTTGTTAGTATGTATACTAGCCTTCATTTTGCGCGAGATTCTAGCGCATAACACTAGTGCCCTCTCTCGTTAGATATGTTCCTTAGCGCAGGCTTCATCTGCTTGACTCTAGGACACAGGCAAATTGGTGTTCCTTTTTCTATTGTATGCAGGTGTTTTAAATGGTTCTGGTATGTTTTATTTATTAAGACAGAGGGTCTGAATTAGCACAACCTTTAAAATTTTTATGCGCATGGGTATGTACCCCGGGTTTCAATGTGCGCGAGTGTCTCGCGCATACCACAAGTGCCCTCTCTCTCTCGGTGAAACTGTCTGCCTTACTGCTTCCACACCCTTTCACGCCAGTTCACCGGCCAAGTACTGATATCATGCCGTGTTCGCATCGGCCATCTCTTCATAATTATGCTGTACAGATGGAAGTGATATCTTAACTACTGGTGCCGCCTTTGGCATGCTTGTTTTATGCATCTCCTCTGCAAGATGTGATTTTAGTAAGTGACTAAAAGTTTTTGTGTTGTAATACTTTGGTAATTTTCATGGGTACTTAAAACTATAAGCATTTGTTTTTTCTTCTATCTCAGTTATGTTGATAAGTTTTTTGCTAATGACGGTGTCTTCCTGCTCAGGTGTAATTTTGCTTCCCATGAAGGTATATTTAGATATACCGAGGCCGTGCTCAAGGATTTCAATAAATCTTTATCTTATAACTATTTGGTTGTTATCTTTTACCGTGAAGTACTTTAAGTGTCTCATTTCCTAATCTAATTCCCTCAGTATCACCCTATTTAATTCGACTACATTCCATTATCCTCAAAAATGGTTCAAATGGCTCTGAGCACTACGGGACTCAGCTGCTGAGGTCATTAGCCCCCTAGAACTTAGAACTAGTTAAACCTAACTAACCTAAGGACAGCACACACATCCATGCCCGAGGCAGGATTCGAACCCGCGACCGTAGCGGTCTCGCGGTTCCAGACTGCAGCGCCAGAACCGCGCGGCCACTTCGGTCGGCCCATTATCCTCGTTTTGCTTTTGTTGATGTTCATCTTACATCCTCCTTTCAGGACACTGTACCTTCTGTTCAACAGCTCTTCCAACTTCTTTGCCGTCTCTGACAGAATTTTGTGTGAATGTGTGTGTGAATGTGTGTGTGTGTGTGTGTGTGTGTGTGTGTGTGTGTGTGTGCGCGCGCGCGCGCGCGCTGGGGTGCTCAACGTCGACGTCATCAGCGCCCTGACACACATTGAAGGAAACAAATGTGGACGAATTTAGTAAAATGGAAGCATATACGCAAAGAAAACGGGAAAAGATGAGAAACGCTGTACAAGAAAATAAAACGTAAGAATACGAGAAAGGAGCGTCAAGAATGCCACAGAAAATTGTCACTGGCTGGCAACTTACGTAAAATATGGGCGAATCAGTTACCCTGTTAACAGATTTAAGATAAAACTTTAACCACATTAATTTGAGTATTTCCTAAAAGAGATGGCAGATCCACCGGCAAGTCAGCCGCGGTCCGCTGGTCAGAAAATAAGACGCAATCGAATAAAACGTGGCGCACAGTGACCTGGACGCCCCAAGTACCACACATTGGAGGGTCCTCTCGCCGGGGCGGGAATCCAAGCGTCATAGGACTGTGGCCTATTCGAAGCCGAGAGAGGAGAACCTCGTCCCGTCTACGTGGCTGGAAGGAAGAACACCACACACGCGTTGTGGGCTGGACTAAACGGAGGTTATTGTCAGTCATTTCTAGCCACTCATCCTCCCACCGACGCATGACTCGTGATTTCAACAGAGAGGTGAGTGCGTGCAGGGGGATGGCACACTGAAATACTGGCGGATCGAGGCACGCCTCCTTGGCTGCGAGATCTGCTCTTTCGTTCCCAGCAGTGCCGTTATGCCCTGGAACCCAGCAGGAAGTCACCTCCTTCCCCAGTCATTGTAGTTGGAGGAGGGCATCCTGGATGGTCTGGACTATTTGATCTGCTGGATACAAACGTTGCAATGAGTGAAGGGCGCTTTGTGAATCAGAACGGACAAGAAATTAAGGCGGGGAAGAGCGTTTCATCTGTTCCAGTGCCTTCAAGATCGCCGACAATTCTGCATCAAAGACAGTAAAAGTCTGAGGGAGTCGGACCTTGAGGACACGATCCGGAAAAATAACAGAGCAACCAACGGAATCCCCCTGTTTCGACCCATCCGTAAAAACAGATATAGACGTGGTGCTCAGATAAAATGGCAGAAAATGTTGCATTAAAAACAGAAGCAGGAGTGCAATCTCTCTTGTACCGCACCAAATCTAAAACCACTCTGGGCCTCTCCAGTAACCAGGGTGGCAAGTGGTTAAAACCCTGGATTTGGGGCTGTACGGGCTCCACACTGAGGGACTCCATCACACGTTGCACACGGATCCCAAACGGCATCGTGGCTGAGAGATAGCAGGAGAAAAGACGATCTAGAGGCTGACAGGCAACAGTATGGTAAGTGGGTGAAGTTGGAGCTACAAGGAGCTGCCGTCGGATGGTAAGTGGCGGTTCCCCGGCTCAGCACAGAGGCTGGGTATGGGACTGGTCCGATAAGCACCCGTGGCCAGTCGAATCCCCGCATGGTGGACAGCATCAAGGATCCGAAAATAAGAGGGCCTCGCTGACCCATACACCGTGCACCCGTAGTCCAGCAGCTAGCGCACAAAAGCCCGACAAAACTGGAGGAGACGCGCCCTGTCCGCTCCCCAAGGCCTGTGGCTGAGGCACTTGAGGATTTTCAGTGCCTTCAGGGTTCTGGCTTTCTGATCTCGCAGGTGTGGCAACCATGACAATCCGGTGTGAAGATGGAGGCCCAGAAACTGCACTGTGTGTTTAAAATGTAGGATAGTGTCCCATATATGCAAGACAGAATGATTAAAATGAACACACGCACTTATTGGCATAAAACTGAAAACCTATCTGTGCAGGCCACTCCTCTAACCACTGCCCTGTAAGTTGCAACTGACGGCTCATCATTGCAACACTGGAGGAGGAACAGAAAACAGCGAAGTCATGCACAAATAATGGGCACTGTACTGGACTCCTTACTGTAGATGTTATATCGTTGATGGCTATGGCAAAGAGGGTAACACTTAAAACACTGCCCTGGGGCACACCATTCTCCTGCTCAAATCGATCAGACAGTGTGTTACCAACTAGGCTCTGAAAAAACCGCCGAGAGAGGAAAGACCGAATGAAAATGGGGGGGGGGGGGTGGCCGCAGTTGTGCAAGAATGCAGTGTCTCCAAGTAGTATCGCATACCTTACTGATATCAAAGAAGATACCGATACATTGATGCTGATGGAGGAAAGCCTGCTGAATAACCGCTTCTAGGAGGGTCAGGTTGTCGACTGTGGACCGAAATTTTCGGAATCCACACTGAGAGCGGCTAAGGAGTTGTCTGGCGTGTAAAAGCCAGAGCAGACGACAGTTAACCATCTGTTCCAGGGTTTTTACTACGCATATCGTCAAGGCGATACTCTGATAACTACTGGGACATGTGCGGTCCTTTCCTGGTTTGAGGAGGGGGATTAGAACTGCCTCCCTCCACGAGTTGGGGAAGACACCTGTCTGCCATATAGATTAAAACATTCGAGGAGGATTTCCTCTGACGACGTTGCCAGATGTCGAAGCATGCTGTACTAGATGTGGTTGTGACTGGGTGCAGTGTCAGAAGTCTCAGTCAGTGCCTATTCGAGCTCCCACATGGAGAATGGGGAGTTGTAGGCCTCAGAACTGTTCGACATAAAGTCCAAATTTTCCTTCTCGAAAGTCGCACGGTAGCGACGAAACGCTGGATAATAGCTTGCATTGGCAGTAGCTTGTGCAAAATGCTCGGCCAGCGTCTGAGCAATGCTTCTACGTGTTGTTTGGAGGCACCCCTGGTTCGACACTGTAGCTATCAGTAAACGGCTGTGTTTACCGTAAATCCTCATGATGGCTTCCCATACTTTTGAGGAACAAGTAGAGCGATTGATGGAATTCAGGAACTCAGGCTATGACAGCTTTTTGCTGTTTAATGACACGGCGAGCCTTGGCTCTCGCGATTCGAAAGTTTGAGAGATTGTCCACTGTCGGGTGGCGTTTAAACTATCGAAGAGCTGCACGCGAGTCCCGCATGGCTAAATGAAACTATTCTGTCCACCAAGGGACAGGTCGCCTCTGAAGAGGGCCGAAAGACGTTGGTATGGATAGATTAGCAGCGTGATGGATCACATGTGTGATGTGATCCACCCATTCCTGGACGCTGTTACTGTGTTCAGACACAACCAAGTGGCCTAACAGCATCCAGTTAGCCCTGCCACTCACCCACGTTGGTGGCTTCTGTTCCAGCAACACATCATCGAGTAGCTGAAGGCGGATTAGGAAGTGGTCGCTAAAATTGAAGATCGCCAATGACCTCCCAGTGAACAGAGTCGGCGAGGGCAGGAGAGCAGAGAAAGAGGTCGACGGCTGAGAATGACCCAGTAGCAGCATGGAAACGAGATGGAGTACCAGCATTTAGGAGGCACAGCTCTCGAGATGTCAGGAGGCTCTCCAAAACTCGACGTCGATGGAAAGTAGACGTTGAGCCCCACAGGACATGGTGGGAATTGAAGTCTCCCAGGAGGAGATATGTTTGGGAGAGTTGTGTGATAAGTTCTGTGAGAGCTTCAGAGTCTACTGCAGCCAGAGGAGGTACATAAAGAGAACAAATTGTAAGCTTCTGACGTACAGAAATTCCAACTGCAACTGCTTGCAGGTCGGTATCCAGGGAAGAGCAGAGGAGTGCTGCTGATTATTGACAAACACAGCGACCCCTCCATTGGCTCTTTCCCCAGTCAGGTCGTACTTGCGACGTAGGGTATAGCCCCGCAGTGCAGGGGCATCAGATGCTTTGATATGTGTTTCCCGCAAACACAAGCACAGAGGGCGTTACTGCTCTAGAAACGCTTTCCTTGCCATTGCCGGTCTACATTTTATATCATCTCTAGTTCGCCCATCATCAGTTATTTTGCTCATTAAATAGCAAAACTCCTTTACTACTTTAAGTGTCTCATTTTCTAATCTAATTCCCTCAAAGTCACCCGATTTAATTCGACTGCATGGCATCATCATTGTTTTGCTTTTGTTGATGTTCATTTTATATCCTTCTTTCAAGACACTGCCCATTCCTTTCAACTGTTCTTCCAAGTCCTTCGCTGTCTCTGACAGAATTACAATGTCATCGGCAAAACTTAAAGTTGTTATTTCTTGTGAATGGGTTTTAATTCCTACTCCGTGTTTTTCTTCAATGTACAGATTGAATAACATCGAGGATAGGCTACAAACCTATCTCACTCCTTTCCCAACCACTGCTTCCCTTTCATGTCCCATCTGGTTTCTGTACAAATTGTAAATAGCCTTTTGCTCCCTGCATTTTACCCCTGCCACCATCACAATTTGAAAGAGAGTATTCCAGTCAGTACTGTCAAAAGCTTTCTCTAAGTTTACAAATGCAAGTAACGTAGGTTTGCCTCTCCTTAATCTATCTTCTGAGATAAGTCGTAGGGTCAGTATTACCTCACGTGTTTCAATATTTCTACGGAGTTCAAACTGATCTTCCCCGAGGTCGGTCGCTACCAGTTTTTCCATTCTTCTGTAAAGAATTCGTGTTAGTATTTTGCAGCCGTGACTTATTAAACTAATAGTTCGATAATTTTCACATCTGTGAGCACATGCTTTGTTTGGGATTGGAATTACTATATTCTTCTTGAAGTCTGAGGGTATTTCACCTGTCTCATACAACTTGCTCACCAGATGGTAGAGTTTTGTCGGGGCTGGCTCTCCCAAGGCTATCAGTAGTTCTAATGGAATGTTGTCTACTCCCGGGGCGTTGTTCTGACTTGGGAGATATGATACTGCGTGAAGAGTTTGACAGAGCACTGAAAGACCTGAGTCAGGTTCTCTTCCATTTCCATAATATTGTGCTCAAGTACATCGCCCTTGTATAGGCCCCCTATATACTCCTTCCACCTTTCAGATTTCCCTTCTTTGCTTAGGATTGGTTTACCATCTGAGCTCTTGATATTCATGCAGGTGGTTCTCTTTTTTCCGAACGTCTCTTTAATTCTCCTGTCGGCAGTATCTATCTTACCCCTAGTGAAACATGATTCTACATCCTTACATTTGTCCCCTAGCCATTCCTACTTAGCCGTTTAGCGCTTCCTGTCGATCTCATTTTTGAGAGGTTTGTATTCCATTTCGCGGCTTCGTTTACTGCATTTTTATATTTTCTCCTTTCATCAATTAAATTCAATATCTCTTCTGTTACCCAAGGATTTCTACTAGCCCTCGCGTTTTTACCTACTAGATATTCTGCTGTCTTCACTATTTCAACTCTCAAAGCTACTCATTTTTCTTCTACTGTATTTCTTTCCCCGTTCTTGGCAATCGTTCCCTAATGCTCTCCCTGAAACTCTCTACAACTTCTGGTTCTTTCAGTTTATGCAGGTTCCACCTCCATAAATTTCCACCTTTTTGCAGTTTCTTCAGTTTTAATCTACAGTTCAAAACCAATAGATTGTGGTCAGAGTCCACACCTGCCGCTGGAAATGTCTTACAATTTAAAACCTGGTTCCTAAATCTCTGTCTCACCATTATATAACCTATCTGATACCTTTTAGTATCTCCAGGATTC
The DNA here is from genome assembly GCF_023864275.1 of Schistocerca cancellata. Taxonomy (NCBI): domain Eukaryota; kingdom Metazoa; phylum Arthropoda; class Insecta; order Orthoptera; family Acrididae; genus Schistocerca; species Schistocerca cancellata. The sequence continues at coordinate 597,128,660 of NC_064632.1, forward strand.
TTTCATGAATACAACCTTCTTTTATGATTCTTGAACCAAGTGTTAGCTATGATTAAGTTATGCTCTGTGCAAAATTCTACCAGGCGGCTTCCTCTTTCATTTCTTACCCCCAATCCATATTCACCTACTATGTTTCCTTCTCTCCCTTTTCCTACGCTCGAATTCCAGTCACCCATGACTATTAAATTTTCGTCTCCCTTCACTACTTGAATAATTTCTTTTATCTCATCATACATTTCTTCAATTTCTTCGTCGTCTGCAGAGCTACTTGGCATATAAACTTGTACTACTGTAGTGGGCATGGGCTTCGTGTCTATCTTGGACACAGTAATGCGTTCACTATGCTGTTTGTAGTAACTTACCCTCACTCCTATTTTTTTTATTCATTATTAAACCCACTCCTGCATTACTCCTATTTCATTTTGTATTTATAACCCTGTATTCACCTTACCAAAAGTCTTGTTCCTCCTGCCACCGAACTTCACTAATTCCCACTATATCTAACTTTAACCTACCCATTTCCCTTTTTAAATTTTCTAGCCTACCTGCCCGACAAGGGATCTGACATTCCACACTCCGACCCGTACAACGCCAGTTTTCTTTGTCCTGATAACGACGTCCTCTTGAGTAGTCCCCGCCTGGAGATCCGAATGGGGCACTATTTTACCTCCGGAATATTTTACCCAAGAGGACGCCATCATCATTTAACCATACAGTAAAGCTGCATGCCCTCGGGAAAAATTACGGCTATAGTTTCCCCTTGCTTTCAGCCGTTCGCAGTACCAGCACAGCAAGGCCGTTTTGGTTAATGTTACAGCGCCAGATCAATCAATCATCCAGACTGTTGCCCCTGCAGCTACTGAAAAGGCTGCTGCCCCTCTTCAGGAACCACACGTTCGTCTGGCCTTTCAACAGGTATTCCTCCGTTGTGGTAGAACAGGAGCTTCTAGAATTTGGTGCTACAGAATAATGCTGAAGATAAGATGGGTAGATCAGGTAACAGTACTAAATAGAGATGGACAGAAAAGATATTTGTGACACAACATGACCAAAAGAAGGGATTAGTTGATAGGACACTTTGTGAGACATGAAAGGATCAGCAATTTGGTACCGGAGAGATGTGTAGTGTGAGGGGGGGTGCGGATTAAATCGTACAGGGAGACCAAAAGATGAACACAGTGTGCAGGTTCAGGAAGATGCCGGGTGCGGTGGTTATTCGGAGGTGAAGAGGCTGGCACAGGATAGAGTAACATGGAGAGCTGCATCAAACCTGTTTTCGGACTGAAGACCACAACAACAACTTGTGAGAATAAGAATCTCTTGGACTCTGGAGAGGCATTTGCAAGAACTTCACTCAACGTTGTTATTGCACACTTCTGTAGAAAAAATCAATTGTCTCCCTAACTGCAAAGCTCCAGAATGTTATGCCTTGGGATAGAATTGAGTGAAAGTATGCAAACTGTGTTAGCTGTCTTGTCCACATACCAACACAGTGAGGGGGATTTCAGAGTGCACGGCAGCAGAACTGAAGTTATTCTACAATGTACCCACACGCTGGTGTCCCCACAGTTTACTATCTGACTGCATACCCAGGGCCTTCTCACGCGGATCCTTATCCAGTGTATGCCCACTCTTGTACGTGTAACGATTTTTATTGGTTTGGAATTGCATATCCTATTATTTTGCAAAATTCCTCTTCTTCTTGCTCCTGGTGGTGACTAGTTAGACTCTCGTCAGCTCCCTGGACAACGCTTTTCAGGTTGCCCTCCAAGGTATCCCAGGCTTTCCTCAGCTTACTGTTGCTGAAATACGTTTCTTTTCTAAAAGAACTACTGAGTCCAGTAAGCCTTCTCGAACTACTTTCCAATGACACTTTCATACAGCTTCAAACAGATCCTATGTACTCTCCACTGAATCTATTTTTGGAATCACTTCGCTAGGTTCAGTCTTTTCTGTCTTTGAAGTTAATGTCTCCTAATGCAATTTTTTGCATCAGCTTGGACTAGTTAATTCACTGAAGCCACTAATTTAATTTGCTTTATTATCTGATCAAGCAACGTGCTCAAGCCATTGTCGACATCAGAGGGCACGTCCTCTGTCTTCGTTTCCCTGTTTTGACAACTGATTGTCATTGAAAATTTATTTATCTCCGAAACACAGTTAATATCGTAGATAATTTTTTCAACCAATTTTTCATCAATGTGTGAACTTTTCCGTTTTATATCTGCGGACCAGGTTACGAGCTCGGGCTTAATAAGTGCTCTCTGTGTAGACGTCAACTGCTAAAATTTCACGAGTTCTGCACATGATAATCGCAACTCTGGTCCATTACACACTAGCTCCAACTGACTGACGTAAGATGTCAATACTAATACTGTTCAGAGTTACAACAAGTTATGGACACTACAGTTACTGGAACTACAAGTTGGCCAGTGGGATCACAGTAGTGACTCCCTGGTCAGTAGCTGGTGAGTCCAGCAGCTCTCGGTGGGCTGCGGCGGGCACTGGCCCTCCAGTGCGAGCAGACCACAGCAGTGAGTGAGGCGCTGTGTGCGCCAACACCCTCCGTCAACTGCCTCGTCCATACTGCACTATGCTGTGGCATTTTAAAAATGTCTCCTCACCCGTCTACCTTTTCCTTTCAGAAATAATCCTCAATAACTTACACTGATGAGCCAGAACATTATGACCGGCTAGCTAATAGCCGCTATAACCACCTTTGACACAGATAACAGCGGCGACGCGTCGTAGCACGGAAGCAATGAGGCCTTTGTAGGCCGCTGGAGGGAGTTGGTACCACATCTGCACACAGGAGTCGCCTCATTCTCGTAAAATCCGGGGAGTGGGACGACGAGCTCTGCCGCCACGTTCAGTCACATCCCAGACGTGTTCGATCGGGTTCAGATATGGCGAACTGGGGGAACTTGCGGCTGTGTTCCTCGAATCACTCCGTCACACTCCTGGCCTTGTGACACGTCGCATTATCTTGTTGAAAAATGCCACTCCCGTCGGGAAACACGATCGTCTGGTCTGCAGCCAGTGTACGACGCACCTTGGCATGGTGCCTAGCACGAGCTCCGCTGGATCCGTGGATGCCCACGTGATTTTTCCCCAGAGCGTATTGGAGGCGCCGCCAGCTCGTATCCGTCCTGTAGTACAGGTGTCGAGGAAATGCTCCCCTAGGAGACGACGCATTCACGCCCTCCCATCGGCACGATGCCGAAGGTATCGGGATTCATCAGACTGTGCAAAGCTTTGCCACTGTGCCAGTGTCCAGTGCCAACGGTCACGTGCCCATTTCAGTCGTATTTACCGACGGCGTGCGGTGTTAATCTTGGCACAGGTACAGGTCGTCGTCTGCGGAGGCCCACCGTTAGAAGTATTCGCTGTACTGTGTGTTCAGACACACTTCACCCAGCATTAAAGTTTGGTGTCACTTGCGTCACAGTTCTCCTCCTGTCCTGTTCCAGCATCCTCCCCGGCCTACGGCGTACGGCATCCGTAATGAGGGGCGGCCGGCCAGCCCTACGACACCTGGGCGTGGTTTCGCCTCGGTTTCGCCACGTGTCAAGACTCTCGCCACAGCACCCCTCGAAACCCGACAAGTCGTGCAGTTGGCCAACTGTTCGTGCCAGGCCCCCGGGCCATAACAATCTGCCTTCGATCAAACTGAGATAAATTGCGCGTCTTCCCCATTCTACATGCGGGCAGCTCGCTCACTGATGCACCGTGCGTGTGTCTGACCAGCAGTCATTCCTCGCCAGGTGAAGCTGCTATCACTTAGGCAGGTTCATACCGATAGTAGGTCGGTGGTCGTAACATTCCGGCTCATCAATGTAGAGTCAACTGCATTATTATAAATAAGAATAATAAAACTTCCTGGCAGATTAAAACTGTGTGCCCGACCGAGACTCGAACTCAGTTCGACTCTCGGTCGGGCACACAGTTTTAGTCTGCCAGGAAGTTTCATATCAGCGCACACTCCGCTGCAGACTGAAAATCTCATTCTGGAAGAATAATAAAGCCTAAGTGCCGGCCGGAGTGGCCGAGCGGTTCTAGGCGCTACAGTCTGCAATCGCGCGACCGCTACGGTAGCAGGTTCGAATCCTGCCTCGGGCATGCATGTTTGTGATGTCCTTAGGTTAGTTAGGTTTAAGTAGTTCTAAGTTCTAGGGGACTGATGACCACAGGTGTTAAGTCCCATAGTGCTCAGAACCATATTTGAATAAAACCTAAAGTCTTTAGCAAAATTTAGTCCAAAAGAACCACGTGACCCTTCAGGTGACATTATGCTATTATTTATTTGAAAACATGTAGTTTTAATAAATTTCAGAACCAGTAATGGCAAAAAGGACAGGGACTGCAGGCATGTGCGGAGCATTACGCCGAGAAGGCGGTGAGCCACTTGAATCACAGCGAAGTTACTGCAAATGCCCTTGCACGGGTGTGATCAGCGGATCCACTGCGCGACAAAACCGCTTCTTTCTCGAACTGTAACATTTTTAGACCTTCCCTCACGCGGGAAACGCTAAGAATCACTCTGTCGTTTGGGAAACCCCGGAAGACGTCTACTGAGGGATGTATCGAATTTTCACAGAGTGGTTCTATTAATTCGTTAACCCTTCCAGTTACGTAGAACTGTATTAAACACAAACTAATGGAGAAAGTAGAGACTGTAAGTAAATTCTGCTTTAATAGAGAAGATCAACTCATTAGTTTACAAATTTTAGCCTGCCAGGAAAAGATTAGAGTGGCGGAAGCCAAAGCTGTGGCGCGCGGTGTGCGGGCCAAGAATGACCAGAGGTGTACGAATTTTCCCTGCAGCCTGCCGGGCTGCCTGCCCCTAAGGAGTCGTTAGCGCCAGGATGTGACCGGAAACAGATCCCGCCCATTCACCGCACTCCACAGTAAGGAACAAGTACTGGGACAAGTCCCGCACTCTCGCCCCCTTTGCAGTGACCGTGCGTATTCTTTGGGATCTTCCCATAGAGTGCACAGTCTCTGGTCTTCGTCGCATGTTTCCAGTTGACCCATGGGCTTTACTGCGTTTGTTCGCACAGTATTGAACTGAGCAGTGTATTACCGCTTTGCAGTATTTGCAATATTTGCGTCTTTGCAATATTTGTGTATTGCAGTATTTGTGTCTTTTAACGCATTTCCTTGGACGTCTTAGCAGTGTACTTGTCCAATGTAGCACTATTTGCGTTTTTCTCGCCTTTCCTTTGTCAGTTTCACAGCGTTTGCTTCGTCGTTGTAACACTATTTTACCGCTTGTGCTTCTTCGTTGCAACAGTGTTTTTAAATGAATGCTTTTAAATGTGACATTTCAGGAAACGACTACAATTACCGCAGGCCTCTGAAGCGACATATTTCCACAGCGAACCCATGGAAGCTGAGCGAAATAATGCTTTCTGTTAAAAATAACGAACCTTCATCTACCTACCAGTGCTACTTATGCGAAAAGGATTTTACTTAAAGTAGTTTACAACACCACCAACCAAAATATTCCTGGGGAAAAGCAACAGAAACGCTGAAGTGCACGATGTGTGCATTTGAAACTGCTGCATTTGAAAGTGCTGGAATGATCCTTTCCTATTCTTAATAAAAGACAGTAGTAGCTGAAGGCATTGCTATTTTGGTAAGTCTTGTTACTCTAGGCAACAAATAATTTCATAACCGTTTCTCTGTGATTGTCAGTTTCATATGATTGGCATACCACAAGGTGCACTCATACAAAAAAAAATAATTAAACTGTTGTTGAAGCTTTTGTTCATGTACTCATGAAGTATGAGATGTGATTGTGTTCTTGCACGTGAAGTATACTGCTATAAAGAATTAAATATTTGCTTTTCAGATACTTATCCCCATGGTAGTCTCATTAGGTATGGAGAAGTGCAAGTGCTACACAAGGCTATGTTTATATGGTCTATTTGGTGCTCGATGTAATCTGGGTTACTAAAAATTTGGATAATCTCGAAATGTTTTCCTTACTGCAAATATACAAATATGTAGTGCAATATACAAACCTTTCAGTTTGGCACTAACAAGCAACTCTTTTTTGACACTTGGGACATCATCAAAAAGCCCTATGAGGGGAAGTGGCAATACTTGTGATGTTTGTGTCTGTTAGTTACATTAAATTTCAGATAAATTGTGAAATATAGAATCATGCAAGGATGGCTAGAGGACAAATGTAAGGGTGTACAGGCTTATCTCACTAGAGGTAAGATCGATACTGCCTACAGGAAAATTAAAGAGACCTTTGGAGAAAAGAGAACCACTTGTATGAATATCAGGAGCTCAGATGGAAACCCAGTTCTAAGCAAAGAAGGGAAAGCAGAAAGGCGGAAGGAGTATATAGAGGGTCTATACAAAGGCGATGTGCTTGAGGAAAATATTATGGAAATGGAAGAGGCTGTAGATGAAGATGAAATTGGAAATATGATACTGCGTGAAGAGTTTGACCTGAGTCGAAACAAGGCCCCGGGAGCAGACAACATTCCATTAGAACTACTGACAGCCTTGGGAGAGCCAGTCCTGACAAAACTCTACCATCTGGTGAGCAGGATGTATGAGACAGGCGAAATACCCTCAGACTTCAAGAGGAATATAATAATTCCAGTCCCAAAGAAAGCAGGTGTTGACAGATGTGAAAATTACCGAACTATCAGTTTAATAAGTCACAGCTGCAAAATACTAACGTGAATTCTTTACAGACGAATGGAAAAACTGGTAGAAGCCGACCTCGAGGAAGATCAGTTTGAATTCCGTAGAAATGTTGGAACACGTGAGGCAATACTGACCCTACGACTTATCTTAGAAGCTAGATTAAGGAAGGGCAAACCTACGTTCCTAGCATTTGTAGACTTAGAGTAAGCTTTTGACAATGTTGACTGGAATACTCTGTTTCAAATTCTGAAGGTGGCAGGGGTAAAATATGTTGTGCTGGCTGAAGAGACAACACCGTGTTACGAGTGGAGGCCGAAATGCACGCGTTTTAGCTCACGCAGGCTGGCGTGAGGAGGGAAGAACCATACAGACGTGAGGTCTGGAACATGACAAGGAATGAGATTTCAGAAAGCGGACGTAATTAGTTTGATACTTAACTTTAATCCATTAATGATGAACGTCGCTCTTGACGGTACATGAGTCACAATATTATCTGTTCAGAATAGTAACTGAATATGGCACCTTGCTTGGTCGTAGCAAATGACGTAGCTGAAGGCTAGGCTGAACTGTCTTCTCTGCAGATGAGAGCGTCTGTAGGCAGTGAACCATCGCTAGCAAAGTCGGCTGTACAACTGGGGCGAGTGCTAGGGAGTCTCTCTAGACTAGATCTGCCGTGTGGCGGCGCTCGGTCTGGAATCACTGATAGTGGCGACACGCGGGTCCGACGTATACTAACGGACCGCGGCCGATTTAAAGGCTACCACGTAGCAAGTGCGGTGTCTGGCGGTCACACCACAAAATACAGGGAGCGAAAGTCAACCTCGCAATGACTTCATTAACTAGTAACAGACTTATGTGCGATGCTAATATAATGTAGTGAACTCGAGAGATTCTTTTGTGACATCTGATACCATGAAAATGATCAATGAGGTCGCCCCATGTTGGGCGCCAAAAATGTAGTGAACAATGAATTCTTCTCTCTGGTGTCGAATGTGAAATGATGAGCAGATGACTAGTGAGATGGTCTCACGTTAGAAGTCAACAATTAATTGATATCAATAATTAAATGAAATCAAAGACAAAGGGTACAAAATTAGAGTGTTCATTTACGAACGTAAAAGACTGCTTATATTATCAAAACGTGAAAGAAATGTATTTATTTTAGTGCTGTTTAGACAAAGCAAAACAAAATTGTAAATCTCAGGGCCGATTTGACTGGGCATGGACGTGACTCTGTTATTAAAGGGGGAGGAGGAGGGGACGAATCAGCCCACCATTCTCCGTTATCGTTCGTCGTATTCTGCTGTGGGCGGCAGGCGCTGCATCGGTGTTGTCCTGCACGTTTTGGCTGCCCCCGTCAACAATCGCGGCTTTGCGTTGTCTGCCCGTTGTCTGCCGCGTGGCCGAAGCTGTGATGTGACGGCGTCGCAAGACGGATGTGGGCGGTGGGTGGAAGAGCGGGCACGTCCTCTCAGTTCCGCATTGTCTGCACGACTCCCTCCTCGCTTTTATCTCCATCTCTCAGCTCAACTCGCCTTCAAAATGTTCTTCCTTTCGGCGTTGTCATTGGCGGACGAGAATTTCAAAACACAGTGCTTCTGTCGCGCAGTAAAGGTACTTATTGAGCTTTTCCGCTGGCTTACTCAACACAGGACCAGAATCACTTTGGATTTTCCGTCACATTTCTAGAGAGGGTTTCGTTGTGGAAACTATTAAATGCATCTCGCATTGAAATCCGCACCAAATTTCGAGCCTCAGTAAAACTTCACCAGTCTTGGAGATTTTGCGTTCGTCTAAATTATACGTGCCTTTTGCGGCGCTCCTGCAGCAGCTTTCTGTCGTATTTTGTGTACCACGGGGCATCAGTTCCGTCCTTTATTAATTTATTTGGTATGAATATCTCGAGTGCTGTTGATACTATTTCTTTGAACATAAGCCACATATCGTGTTCACTTAGATAGTTTGGAAGGATTGGAGACTGTCTCTTAGAAACACGTCAACCGAATTTTTAGCTGCTTTTATGAACTGATATAGTTCGCGTTTAGTTCTCGTGAATTTCTTTGTTATGGAATTGAGCGTCGCTACCACTGTAACCCCTGTATCCGTCATGATGCTCAGGATTATTTCTGGCTAAGAAGTCAAGTGTGTTTTCGTAACCATTTACAATCTGAATGGCCTCGTGAACCAATTGTTAAAAAAAATTTTAAAAAAGCATTTAGAACAATTACAGAAGTTGTTTTCTATCTACAATACGGTCTGAAAATGTATTTTTGTCAACATACGGAAGGTAGATTGAAGTCACTGCCAACTATAATTGTATGAGTAGGGTACCTATTTGTGATGAGACTCAAATTTTCTTTGTACTGTTCAGCAGCTGTTTCATCTGAGACCGGCAGTCGGTAAAAGCACCCAGTTATTAATTTATTCCTGTTGTAGAATATAACCTCTACCCATACTAAGTCACAGGAACTCCGTAAGTTATGCTTCTTGTTTCTGTTGTAGTGCAGACCATTACAATTACGGCTTTTCCCTCCAAAATCTAGGATGCTTTCTCTGTGACCCTGTAAATACCAGAGCTAAACAATGTAGAACAACAACGTACGTTACAAGCATAGCATTCTGTATTACTTCATTTCCTTATTTCTAACATTTTAAAATTGTACGTCGACTTTAGATGACGTGTCAGTCATAGATGTTCTTATCTCTATTTAGTGAACGTATTTTCAGTCATGTTTTGAACATTGTCCCGCTACACTTTATGAACTAATGTTTCGCCGCAAGGGATATCGGATTTTGGAGAGTAAAGTAATATGGAGTATGTCGTTCTTCTTTTCAGACATTCACATACCCATTTCTTCTTTCCTTATTGTCTTTTGGGCATGCAGCTCTAGTAATTAAAGTAGTCACAAATGCAGTGTTCAAAAAGAAATGATTAGCGTGCATTCGCATTCTCTTTACATCGTTTCTTTCTTGTTGCTCCCATGGCGATGGACTGTTTCTATCGCAATCAGTAAGCGTGAAAGGAAGCTACCGTACAGACAGAGGGATCTATATTTATACTTGGCAGAACTAATTACATACTGACATAATCGTCGGTATTGCTCTCGTTTCCCAGAAGTTATAAATATTTCAATTTCGGAAAAGAAGCTCTGTATTTCGCCAAGATGTCGAAGAAGAAGGTCCCTTACGTACTGGTTGTATCGGGTGAGATGTGGAGACGGCTGTCAGAAAGCGGACAGAAGTAGTACGAAGAAGGGCGTCCCTTACCTGAGGGATCGCTACCTGGCGAAGGGGCAAGTGTGGCAAATGTCCGGCGTGGCAAATGTCCGGCATTCTGGCGAACATGGTTGTGGTATTACAATTATGAAAGTTAAAGATAATTGAAATACTTGCTAACACATGAGTAAAATGATAAAAGTCTCTTTAGTGAAACTGGCATAAGCACTGTCCTTTGTCAATAGTTTGAAATTACTTTTACCTTCTACTCCATTTAAATGTAACCTTTATTGGAAGTCATTGTGCATAACAATGCACAATGAAGTTCGATTACTATTGCATCTAGCTTCATAAACTACTTGATTTATGTTAGCTGCAAATGTAATTAACTTTCTCTTCACAAAATTAACCTTATCTCTTTCAGTTATGACTCTCTCGGTAATAATTATGAAAGGATAGTTCTCTACCGATGATTAATTAATTGGGATAATCAGTAGTGATCACAATATTTACAGTTCAACTAAAAATACTATCATGTTCAAAATACTGAAACTACTATACCCTGAAGCCGTGTATATGACTAAAAAGGTGGCAGGCTTGATGTTAGTTTGTGACGAGTTGCAGGCCGTGTGACATAATTCATTTTGTAACGACCATTATTGGCAATAGGCTATTCTTTAGCTACCTGCAACTTATGGTAATTTTTTGGCCACATAGTAGTGTTCTACTACAATCTTTCTTACAGGCTTTGTACTGTACACACATACTGTATTTTCGCTTACCGAATCACAATACCTTGCCGAGCTTAAAACGCCATTTGTAGAACAATCTCCAAATGATATTTCGGCTCCTTCACTTTACGTCCATTCTCTACATGGAACACTTGCAACTTTGTCTCTAACACTGTTCGCAAATGCGGCCAGAATTAGTCCTGTTAGCGTTCACACAGATTCTTCGAATTCTGTGCAAAACCAATTTCCCTGAATTTGATACCGGTCCTGCTTTAAAGTTTTAACGAAATTATTTTTAATAGTTGTTTCTTAGTCATAATACAGGTTTGAATTAGTGAGTACTGACGAAGTTATTAAAGTACAACGTAGATAGGAAATTACACTGAAGCGCCAAAGAAACTTGTATAGGCATACAAATTCAAATAGAGAGATATGTAAACAAGCAGAATACGGTGCTGCGGTCGGCAACGCATACGTAAAACAAGTGTCTGGCGCAGTTGTCAGATCGGTTACTGCTGCTGCAACGGCAGGTTACCAACATTTCAGTGAGTTTGAACGTGGTGTTATAGTCGGTGCACGAGCGGTGGGACACCATCTGCGACGCAGCAATGAAGTGGGGATTTTCCCGTATGACCATTACACGAGTGTACCGTGAATATCAGGAATCCGGTAAAGTTTCCGACATCCCTGCGGCTGCAAAAAAATGCTGCAAGAACGGAAGCAACGAGGACTGAAGACAATCGTTCAATGTGACAAAATTACAACGCTGCCGGAAATTGCCGCAGACTTCAATGCTGGGCCGTCAACAAAGTGTCAGCGTGCTAATCATTCAACGAAACGTCATCGATATGGGCTTTCGGAGCCAAAGGCCCACTCGTGTACTCTTGATGACTGGACGATACCATGCTTTACGCCTCGCCTGAGCCCGTCAACACCGACACTGAACTGTCGATGACTCGAAACATGTTGCCTGGTCGGACGAGTCTCGTTTCAAATTGTATCGAGTGGATAGGGGCGTACGGGTCTGGAGACAACCTCATGAACCCAGGGACCCTGCATGTCATCAGGGGATTGTTCAAGCTGATGGAGGCTCTGTAATGGTGTGAGGTATGTGCAGTTTGAGTGATATGGCACCCCTGATACATCTAGATACGAGCCTGACAGGTGACACGTACGTAAGCATCGTGTCTTATCACCTGCATCCATTGATGTTCGTTGTTCATTCCGACGGTATTGGACAATTCCAGGAGACAATGCGACACCTGACACGTCTAGAATTGCTGCAGAGTTGCTCCAGGAGCACTCTTCTGAGTTTAAACACTTCCACTGGCCACCAAACTCCCCAGACATAAACATTATTGAGCATGTGTGGGATGTGTGACAACTTGCTGTTCAGAACTCCAATCCCTCGTGAGTACGAGGGTTTATGGATCTGCTGAAAGAGCATCATGCTGGTGCATGGACGGGCGTTTCGAAACAATTTGTTCGTCGTACATTATTGAACTTGTAGCTCGGCAGTAGACCACCGCTACGTGTTCACATGCCGACCCAACCGCATCGACAAATACGATAGCAGTGGACACGGGACCATCGGCATTCTAGCGTCGATCACTGGAAACGTGTCGACTCTTCGGGTAGATCACATTTTTCCTACACTAGGTCGCTGCTCGTCTCCACAAACGCTGTCATCGAGGTGAACGGTGCAGCGCGCCACGGATGCGGGCTGATGGGAGCAGTGTTACACTATGGGAGACGTTCTCCTGCTCTTGCGTGGGACCTGTGGTAGTAATCGAAGACACGCTGACAGCTGCGAACCACCTGCATCCCTTCATGCTTGATGTTCTTCATGCAGTGTCATCTTTCGGCGGTGTATTTCTCCGTTTTTCAGAGCCAGAACCGCGCTACAGTGGTTTGAGGAGCAATATAGTGAGCTCACGTTGCCATCTCGGCGACCAAATTCGCCTCATGTAAATCATATGCAATCCATCTGGGTCGCTATTGGGAGCCATCACTGCGTATGCAAATCAGCCGCCCGCTATTTACGCGAATTACATGACTTGTGCATAGACATCTAACGGCACGTACCTCCACAAACCTACCAACAAACTGTTGGATGCCTGATACACAGATTCAGTGGTTTATTTCGTTCCAAAGACGGGACAAACACGTTATTAATGAGGTGGTAATCGTGTTTTGGATTATCAGTGTATATGACGTCTGAAAAGCGATGAAGGATATAAAATGGCCCAGAGTAATGCAGATTTTGCGCCCAAATCAATACAGAGTGTCTGGGGTGGTATCGCACTGGCCAGTGTCTGGCGCTACGCTGCTCTCGGTACTACTCCTCAACATCCATGGATTGTATGCGAACATCCTCCCTCCTGGTGATAACGTTTCCACCTAGTCATTCTGTCTATTGTCTGGGATTGTGTATCCATTGTCGTTTGGAAAGCGGGAATGTGTAGCAGAAAGAACAGCGTCAAGGTTGTAGTGTCTTGCTTCGCTGTGCTGCATACGAATGTGAAGACAGTCTGTAGGGCACGCCATACTCTCCGTTAGACATCAACGCATATCGAGAGCAAATCGGCCAAAGCCCTCCGTGGGTGTCGACGGAACATGAAATTACCTCTGATATTATTCTTGACTTTCCAGGATCAGAGATCACAGTACAGGTTCAGATTGATCTCATCTATAAGGAACTCTGCTGTTTCTGGAGCTTTGGCAGTCGGCACAGTTTTGGGTACAACACTACGGATGAGATAGTCATTGCACATAACTACCCATCTCCCAAATGTCGATCCCATTCGCTGAAAGAGCGCTGATGGAGGCGAGGTATCCCAGAGGTAGCTGCGGCAGATGCTTCCATCACTGGTGTTCCTTACAGCGGCCCACACAGCTTCTAATGGGCTGGTAGTGACCTGGCCAGTGACGACTGCATATGACTCTGTCTACAGCCTCACATGCCCAGGAGTTGTACTGGGATTAAATACTGTAGGATCTCTGAGCATAGGGGAGCTGGACTGACCAGAAACGATTTCCGTCCAGTTGAATTGTAGGTCTTCTGATACAATGTTCCGTTTATTAACTGGAATTCTTATGTAGTCGGTTCCCCCTTCTTCAGAGCTTTTAAGGTTTTCAGCTGGGCACGGTCTTCCCTCTTTTCAGTGTCAGAGTAATTTAACGCAGTGATGACTGACATTTCTTCCTCGCTGCTACATCTACATCTACATCTACATCCATACTCCGCAAGCCACCTGACGGTGTGTGGCGCAGGGTACCCTGAGTACCTCTATCCGTTATCCCTTCTATTCCAGTCTCGTATTGTTCGTGGAAAGAAGGATTGTCGGTATGCTTCTGTGCGGGCTCTAATCTCTCTGATTTTGTCCTCATGGTCTCTTCGCGTGATATACGTAGGAGGGAGTAATGTACTGCTTGACTCTTCGGTGAAGGTATGTTCTCGAAACTTTAACAAAAGCCCGTACCGAGCTACTGAGCGTCTCTCCTGCAGAGTCTTCCACTGGAGTTTATCTATCATCTCCGTAACGCTTTCGCGATTACTAAATGATCCTGTAACGAAGCGCGCTGATCTCCATTGGATCTTCTCTATCTCTTCTATCAACCCTATCTGGTATGGATCCCACACTGCTGAGCAGTATTCAAGCAGTGGGCGAACAAGCGTACTGTAACCAACTTCCTTTGTTTTCGGATTGCATTTCCTTAGGATTCTTCCAATTAATCTCAGTCTGGCATCTGCTTTACCGACGATCAACTTTATATGATCATTCCATTTTAAATCACTCCTAATACGTACTCCCAGATAATTTATGGAATTAACTGCTTCCAGTTGCTGACCTGCTATATTGTAGCTAAATGATAAGGGATGTATCTTTCTGTGTATACGCAGCACATTACACTTGTCTACATTGAGATTCTATTGCCGTTCGCTGCACCATTCATCAATTCGCTGCAGATCCTCCTGCATTCCAGTACAATTTTCCATTGTTACAACCTCTCGGTACACCACAGCATCATCTGCAAAAAGCCTCAGTGAACTTCCGATGTCATCCACCAGGTCATTTATGTATATTGTGAATAGCAACGGTCCTATGACACTCCCCTGCTGCACACCTGAAATCACTCTTACTTCGGAAGACTTCTCTCCATTGAGAATGACACGCTGCGTCCTGTTATCTAGGAACTCCTCAATCCAATCACACAATTGGTCTGATAGTCCATATGCTCTTACTTTGTTCGTTAAATGACTGTGGGGAACTGTATCGAACGCCTTGCGGAAGTCAAGAAACACGGCATCTACCTGTGAACCCGTGTCTATGGCCCTCGTGGACGAATAGCGCGAGCTGGGTTTCACATGACCGTCTTTTTCGAAACCCATGCTGATTCCTGCAGAGTAGATTTCTAGACTCCAGAAAAGTAATTATACTCGAACATAATACGTGTTCCAAAATTCTTCAACTGATTGACGTCAGAGATATAGGTCTATAGTTCTCCACATCTGTTCGATGTCCCTTCTTGAAAACGGGGATGACCTGTGCCCTTTCCCAATCCTTTGGAACGCTACGCTCTTCTAGAGACCTACGGTGCACCGCTGCGAGAAGGGGGGCAAGTTCCTTCGTGTACTCTGTGTAAAATCGAACTGGTATCCCATCAGGTCCAGCGGCCTCTCCTCTTTTGAGCGATTTTAATTGTATCTCTATCCCTCTGTCGTCTATTTCGATATCTACCATTTTGTCATCTGTACGACAATCTAGAGAAGGAACTACAGTGCAGTCTGCCTCTGTGAAACCGCTTTGGAAAATGACATTTAGTATTTCGGCCTTTAATCTGTCATCCTTTGTTTCAGTACCATTTTGGTCACAGAGTGTCTGGACATTTTGTTTTGATCCTCCTACCGTTTTGACATAAGACCAAAATTTCTTAGGATTTTCTGCCAAGTCAGTACATAGAACTTTACTTTCGAATTCATTGAACGCCTCTCGCATAGTCCTCCTCACACTACATTTCGCTTCGCGTAATTTTTGTTTGTCTGCAAGGCTTTGGCTATGTTTATGTTTGCTGTGAAGTTCCCTTTGCTTCCGCAGCAATTTTCTAACTCGGTTGTTGTACCACGGTGGCTCTTTTCCATCTCTAACGATCTTGCTTGGCACATACTCATCTAACGCATATTATACGATGGTTTTGAACTTTGTCCACTGATCATCAACACTATCTGTACTTGAGACAAAACTTTTGTGTTGAGCTATCAGGTACTCTGAAATCTGCTTTTTGTCACTTTTGCTAAACAGAAAAATCTTCCTACCTTTTTTAATATTTCTATTTACGGCTGAAATCATCGATGCAGTAATCGGTTTATGATCGCTGATTCCCTGTTCTCCGTTAACTGTTTCAAATAGTTAAGGGCTGTTTGTCACCAGAAGGTCTAATATGTTATCGCCACGAGTCGGTTCTCTTTTTAACTGCTCAAGGTAGGTTTCAGATACAGCACTTAAAAAAATTTCACTAGATTCTTTGTCCCTGCCACCCGTTATGAACGTTTGAGTCTCCCAGTCTATATCCGGCAAATTAAAATCTCCACCCAGAACTATAACATGGTGGGGAAATCTACTCGAAATATTTTCTAAATTATCCTTCAGGTGCTCAGCCACAACAGCTGCTGAGCCAGGGGGCCTATAGAGACATCCAATGAGTGTTCCTCCAGGGGCAGCCGGTGTCCTTGAAATTTCGTGCGCTCTTGCACGTCACTTTGATGTCGTACTCCTGATGCCTCAGTGCCCATCTCGCTCCTATCCTATAGATACCCATGGCTAGTGAATCAGCGTACAGCAACGAATGGTTTGACAAATAGGGGAAGAGGGGCTAAAGTGGTCACTCTGAATGAAACAGAATTTTCATGAAACCGTGGCTATTAACAGAAGTTTGTAGCTCATACATTATAGGATTTACATACTGTAAGGTATCACACCAAATAGTTATAGCTAAGGTTAAACTATGTTTTATATGATATATAAAAGTGTTTCTAAGTGCTTACATAGTGGCCACTCTCCCCTGTCTTTCGCTAGCATTCCTAAATAGACAGTTTAGTTTTTTAAAAAAAGTTGGTAGGCTTATAGTCTTAGTTTCAGCATTATTTATTATTATGGGGACAATAATACGAACGAGAATGAAACGTGTTGCAATATATTGTTGGCACATAAAACTCAACAAATATGAAGTATTGATTATTCCTCATGACGTGAATAGAGAAATTAACGACTAGCTATGGGAAATGATTTCAGCCTAATTAATTTACAATTTACCCACTCAGAAACTATATTAAGTCATGTAAAACATTCGCATTTGAAGTTCATGAGCCCATCATTCACATCTTATGTATCGTCCACTTTCTCTAGACCTACAAAACCCTTCCTTGCAGTAAAAGCAATTTGTGTCACTGTCCTCGTCAGTGGAATTTTCTTCTTCCGTTTCTTTCTGAAAAAGTTTCTTTTTAGCAGAAACTTTCTTAGCTTCTTACCTTTATTTTCTGTTGCTTTACGTCATAGAGTGTTTGGTTTTCTTCGAACTTCCTTTGTTTCATTAAAAATTTTTCATCTTTCTTTCTCTCAGTTTCAGCCAATACATTTTTATAAGAGCTTTAAGTGATTATAGCAGTGTTTTCTTTTTGACTCCTACTTTGTCTCTGATTCATCACTTTCTTTATTACGCAAAGGTTTACCATCCTTTGGGCTTATGTGGAACCCACTTGTTGGATAGTTAGAGCGACATGTGGTCAGATGTTGAGGGAAAGCTTCTCTTGGAGAAGGTTTGTCTCCTGTAATCTGAAGGTAGCCTACGCTTGAAGGCTGTTCATAAGTGGGTTCCAGAAATGAACCAGTTGGCCTATTTGAGGAAACCATAGCACTTTGGCGTTTCCTTCGACTGAAGTGCCAGAAGACCGGCTTCATCTGCATTATAAATACTTTGAGCAGGATGAAATCGTTTACCTTCCAGTGTTTTAAGGATATAAAAAAGAACTTGTCTACACTCACCTTGTTAAACGCTTGTTCTCTAGTCATAGAGCTAGATTCTTGCTTCGTAAGACCAATATTAGGATGGCGTTCTCTAAAACAAGCTACCCAGTCAGACCCTTTGTTGAAAGGATGTGGTACTTTGTTACGCTCTGACAACTGGAATAATAATCGCCGCTGGCCATTCACTGTAATTCTATAAAATCGCTTTTCCATTTCAAAAACGTAATTAAGAATTTGTTGCCCCTCTCTTCACTGCCCTTAACCTTTTTACTACGAACTGCATCTCTATTTTTTCCTAGAACTCTTCCTTTTAGTGTAATAAGTGGAATATTGAATTGTGTTCGTGCAGTTGAAAGTGGCATGTTATCATTTTTTACTGCTTCAGTTGCCTTTTGCATCGCAACAGCGTCTCATGTTTGTGGCTCTATTTTCCGAAGGTATTTTCTTGGCATCTTTAAGCTCTGGCAAACCCCTGCAGAAGAGTAGAATAACGGATATTAGTTTTGTGTATAAAGCGCTTTGTAATTTTTAAATTTGAATTGTTGTGCTACGCATTAAGTAGGAAATTAGTTCTCACTGGTATAAACATATTGAAAATAAAATGTCTGGAATTGTGACCATCCGTCGGGAAAAGTGGCCACCATAACCACTTTTCCCAACGTGTAGCGTGGCCGTTTTTCCCAGTCGGACTGCATGTCTGTATCAGTGATTCACACACGAAGCAGTATAACTGAAGGAGAATACAGTGAGTCATATTTTTAAGCCAAAACGCATTGTGTGAACCGTGGTATCACAAAAACCTCTTGCTCCACATAAAAGTGAAACAACTAAAGTAATGTGAGTGACTTACCTTACATCAAACTGTGGAAAAACCTAAACGTTAGCCGGCCGGAGTGGCCGTGCGGTTCTAGGCGCTACAGTCTGGAGCCGAGCGACTGCTACGGTCGCAGGTTCGACGTTACTGACAGCACTAATGGTGTCGGTTTTGGCCACTTCTCGGTAAGAAGTAGCACAGTTGAAGATATCAGACAAGCAGTGGCCGCTTTTCGCAAACTGCCCACTTTACCCTTCTTTCCCTTAAACACGGCCACAACTTGTTGATGGCCAAAACAGCTGCAAATCACAGTTTTCTGTTCGACTGTAGTTCACCTCGAACTTGGAGAGCGCTCTGGAAGCACCTTTTAAGAACTTTCCTGTATTGACACTAGAAACTGCACTTAGCCCATAACCGCTAGAGTCGGTGTGATGTCTGGTCTCGGCCTATTCGCCATGCAGTTCTAAGACTGGAGAAAATGTTAGCGATTCTTTTGTGCAAGTCGTTCCAAGAAAGTTTGACCTCTCTCTGCAGAAGATCTTGCAAGGGACGTTCCTTTGTACAAAACTCCTTTATGAATCTGCGGGAGTATGAGCACGTTCTGAGAAAGCGTCTCAAATCAAGGATTTGTCGAGGAGTCGCAAGGTGTTTGATTGCGCTGATATTCCTGGCAGATTAAAACTGTGTGCCCGACCGAGACTCGAACTCGGGACCTCTGCCTTTCTCGGGCAAGTGCTCTACCATCTGAGCTACCGAAGCACGACTCACGCCCGGTACTCACAGCTTTACTTCTGCCAGTATCTCGTCTCCTACCTTCCAAACTTTACACAAGTGCTAGTTCTGCAAGGTTCTCAGGAGAGCTTCTGTAAAGTTTGGAAGGTAGGAGACGAGGTACTGGCAGAAGTAAAGCTGTGAGTACCGGGCGTGGGTCGTGCTTCGGTAGCTCAGATGGTAGAGCACTTATGTCAGGAGAACGTAGAGGACAAACCGTTGGCCCATCACGGCCAATCCATCGCCCAGGAAAGGTCATATCGAGATAGGCACGGACGTCCAAACCACAATAAGGCGGTGCACCATCTTGCTGAAACAAGACATCAGGGTGATACTGAAGCAGCTGAGGAACAGCATACAGTTGCAACATGTCCAGATACACTGCAAATGTGATGGTAGCCTCAGCGAAGAAGAATAGCCCAATAATTCGATCGTGCAATAGCGCGCACCAAACATTAACCTTTGGACTGCCTCTGGTGCACTCCATGACTTCGCCAGGGGGTTGTGAACCCCAAATGCTCACATTATGGCGATTCACTACTCCACTGACAAAAAAGGTCGCTTCGTCGGAAAAGGCAATTCGTCTGAAATAACCATCATCGTCCTCAATACGTGATAGCATTTCGACCGCAAACTCATATCGACGTGTAGTGTCATTGGGCAACAAGGTATGAACGATTTGCACTTTGTATGCACGAAACAATAAACGTTTGTGTAAAATGTCATGGAGAGAGCTTTTTGGCATCTGTAATTCACGTGAGACCCTGCGCACCGATTTCTTCGGACTTCGCAGAAAAGACTGCCTTACTGCTTCCACCCTGTCTGCTGAGGTTCTTGGTCGACCTCGGGAGGTCAGCAACCGATCCTGTGTTCTTGAACTTCTGATACCAGGCTTTAATGCTCTTGACATCAGGTGGATTCCTTCCAAATGTTGTCTGGAAGTGTCTCTGCACTGTGGTTGGTGATCGTGTCTCATGGTACCACAGGACACACTGTGCCTTCTCCTGATTGGTTAACATGGCTTCTTGGGTACTGCACCTCGTCCACTACGTACGTGCTGCGAACCTAAAACAGAAAATAAAACTTTGATAGTTGTAAACAATTCGAAACAAGTTTCATATTTGTATCTTACTTCTAGCCTGAGTTATCAATTTATGTAATCAGGGAAAGACTTTTCGGACACCCTGTAGTGTAAATCTGAAATTGCGAAGTGTAAATGTTGATACTAAAATAGTGCATGAATTATATGAATCACTAGTAGGATTTATTGCATCTGTTCGTGGCATGTTCGACTATTATGAAAATAAATCCGTGGAGATTGTGACGGATATAGACTATGGATGCACGTATAAAAGATCGCGAAAACGCAAACTTCATGATGACGAAGAACCGGAATCTGAAGATGTTTTTCTGACTGGAAGGGAAAAATTTAGATTCGAAACATTTCTGCCAGAACTCGACAACGTGTACCCGAATTAATGAGGAGGAAGGAAAGCTATATAACAGTGTTGGACTCCTTCACAGTTTTCAGTAACTTTAAGATCAGTTCACCTGACAATATTGCTGAACGTGCAGGATAACTCCAAGCGTCATATGACAGATTTAGAGCCTTCTTTCCCTAGTGAATGTGTTCATTTCGCGGAACTCTTGAAATCATCTGAGATTAGTGATATACCAGTCGAAATGAGTGAATTTTTACGAAAAGAGAGTTTCCGAATGTTGACATTTCTCTTAGAATATTTCTATGTATGGCACTTACAAATTGTTCAGCAGAACGCTCGATTTCGGCTCTTAAAAGACTGAAATCGTACCTACGTTCTACGTTGTCTGAGGAGAGATTGTCCATTCTTCACAGCGAGGCCGATCTCCTAACTGATAACCGTCAGAACTATGAAGATATGATCAATGAGTTTTCTGTCGCCAAAGCCAGATGCAAACTTTGCTAACTGGTGAGTTTGTTTATCTGTTCATATTAGTTTTCAAAATTCAAGATTATAATGCGATTTTTATTATAACTTAGAGCACATTCATTGGATTTACAAACTACGTATTACCTGTTTATTTTACAATTTTCGACAGCAGAACGCGGAACTAAACCTCGTTTACGCGCAGACGTGACCGAAGGCGCCCGACAATACTAAACAATACCCGAATTCCTGGTGCTGTATTGTAGTATATTACTACTGATGCGTATTC
Source organism: Schistocerca cancellata (assembly GCF_023864275.1). Lineage (NCBI taxonomy): Eukaryota > Metazoa > Arthropoda > Insecta > Orthoptera > Acrididae > Schistocerca > Schistocerca cancellata. Next base: position 597,150,082 of record NC_064632.1, read on the forward strand.
TAGGCGTCTGCTGAAATGTATAGTTATTGCGAAAATATACGTTATCAGACAGTACGCTCAAATGAAAAAGTGTTAATAAATAACGTAGTTCAGTTCTGTCGATAAATACGTAAATGCTTTGCTAATACCATTAGAAAGAGATCTGGTGAGAGCGGTAGCTGCAGTACAAAACTGTTCAGTCCTTATATGGATTAAATATATATATACACTTATTATGCAGCATCTAGCTACACAGAGCCTAATTCTTTACACGTTACCTATTATACTGTAAAACAAATTTGATTTTTCCACAGTAGTCTGTAAAATTATGTAATAGCAAATCCAGTTCTGTGTCTGTTCGTCTGTATGTAGTTATTAGTTCGTGCACCGAAATCTGTACTTCATTTTCATTTCTTACGTTTTCCTACAGATTCACGTATTAGTACCGAAAGTGTTTTCTTGTCTGCTACACATTGAAGTTATCAAATTGTAAAACGACAGTTTAATTTTAATTTTGAACACATCTCTGTAAAAGTGCGCATTAATTTGTAATGTATGACACGTTCACTTCAATTTCTAGATCGTAACACAACTTTTTCATTTTCAACGGTTTCGTGTAAAAGAACATTTTAAAAGTGAATGTATAACAAAAATCCGTCGTCTGCTACGCGCTCTGCTGAATTAAAAGGCCATAAAAGAAAAGTTATTTTACTTGTGTTCGTTTCTGTTGTCTTTCGAAAAGAAAATGGTACAGATGGCTCTGAGCACTATGGGACTTAACTTCTGAGATCGTAAGTCCCCTAGAACTTAGAACTACTTAAACCTAACTAACCTAAGGACGTCACACATATCCATGCCCGAGTCAGGATTCAAACCTGCGACCGTAGCGGTCGCGCGGTTCCAGACTGCAGCGTCTAGAACCGCTCGGCCACTCCTGCCGGATGCCTTTCGACAGAAGAATGTATTAACACAATGTAATTTTAAGTTTGTTTTGTCCGCTGCCGTGCATCAAGTACAGCCAGGAGGCATTATACGTTTTGATTGAGCGCGACTAGACCACTGGCGCGACCTTCAGAACAACGCTTAGCACAACACACAAACAGCTCACAGCGCCCCCACCCAAAACTGCAGTTGTGAAGTGATCGGGTAATACACTCCTGGAAATTGAAATAAGAACACCGTGAATTCATTGTCCCAGGAAGGGGAAACTTTATTGACACATTCCTGGGGTCAGATACATCACATGATCACACTGACAGAACCACAGGCACATAGACACAGGCAACAGAGCATGCACAATGTCGGCACTAGTACAGTGTATATCCACCTTTCGCAGCAATGCAGGCTGCTATTCTCCCACGGAGACGATCGTAGAGATGCTGGATGTAGTCCTGTGGAACGGCTTGCCATGCCATTTCCACCTGGCGCCTCAGTTGGACCAGCGTTCGTGCTGGACGTGCAGACCGCGTGAGACGACGCTTCATCCAGTCCCAAACATGCTCAATGGGGGACAGATCCGGAGATCTTGCTGGCCAGGGTAGTTGACTTACACCTTCTAGAGCACGTTGGGTGGCACGGGATACATGCGGACGTGCATTGTCCTGTTGGAACAGCAAGTTCCCTTGCCGGTCTAGGAATGGTACAACGATGGGTTCGATGACGGTTTGGATGTACCGTGCACTATTCAGTGTCCCCTCGACGATCACCAGTGGTGTACGGCCAGTGTAGGAGATCGCTCCCCACACCATGATGCCGGGTGTTGGCCCTGTGTGCCTCGGTCGTATGCAGTCCTGATTGTGGCGCTCACCTGCACGGCGTCAAACACGCATACGACCATCATTGGCACCAAGGCAGAAGCGACTCTCATCGCTGAAGACGACACGTCTCCATTCGTCCCTCCATTCACGCCTGTCGCGACACCACTGGAGGCGGGCTGCACGATGTTGGGGCGTGAGCGGAAAACGGCCTAACGGTGTGCGGGACCGTAGCCCAGCTTCATGGAGACGGTTGCAAATGGTCCTCGCCGGTACCCCAGGAGCAACAGTGTCCCTAATTTGCTGGGAAGTGGCGGTGCGGTGCCCTACGGCACTGCGTAGGATCCTACGGTCGTGGCGTGCATCCTTGCGTCGCTGCGGTCCGGTCCCAGGTCGACGGGCACGTGCACCTTCCGCCGACCACTGGCGACAACATCGATGTACTGTGGAGACCTCACGCCCCACGTGTTGAGCAATTTGGCGGTACGTCCACCCGGCCTCCCGCATGCCCATTATACGCCCTCGCTCAAAGTCCGTCAACTGCACATACGGTTCACGTCCACGCTGTCGCGGCATGCTACCAGTGTTAAAGACTGCGATGGAGCTCCGTATGCCACGGCAAACTGGCTGACACTGACGGCGGCGGTGCACAAATGCTGCGCAGCTAGCGCCATTCGACGGCCAACACCGCGGTTCCTGGTGTGTCCGCTGTGCCGTGCGTGTGATCATTGCTTGTACAGCCCTCTCGCAGTGTCCGGAGCAAGTATGGTGGGTCTGACACACCGGTGTCAATGTGTTCTTTATTCCATTTCCAGAAGTGTAGTTATTACTTGAAACATGTTGTTTGTGAGGGGGGTGGGGGCATATAATATGGTGTGACTAGGGGCGCAAAATTTTTAAATCCGCCACTGGTCTGCGTCAGATGTTCACGCACGTTGTGACGAAAGTGTGCTTGTGCGTTATAATGCATGAACCACATTTGTATTCGTTGCTGCAATGGCACAGTCTCCAGCGACGTACCCATGCACTAACGAGAAAGTCCATATAATGCTCCCCAGGTAACCTTTGTGGTAGTAGATATGGCCCTATTAATCTATCGCCAAGTACGTCTGCCCATACATTGATTGAGGATCGGTGTTGATTGATTGAGGATTTATATCTGCCCATACGTACTGGCTGTGGACATTGGCAACACTATCTCTCGTGAACCCTGCCTCATCGCCAAATAAAATCTTCGGCGTGAGCAGGGGATGTGCGGCACACTTCCGCATCAGCCGCCGCCTGCCACGGTGACGCTGTGGCCCTGGGTCGTGAACGCGCTGTGCGTGGTGCGGGTGCAGCAGCCGCTCACGAAGACAGTGGGGCACGCCTGCCGCTGCTGCTAACCGTCGCACGCCGGTGCCAGGGGTTCCTCCCACCGAACGCGGCGCTCGCTCCTCCCTGTGAGGCGTGCGGGCCGTGCAGGGCCTTCCAGCGTCAGTCTTCAGAGGTGCGAGGGTACCCGAGCCCCTCGGATACTGGAAAAGTCTGCCGAACAGCATATCAGAGGGCACTCTGTGCTGTGGATATCTTTCAGCGTAGAGGACACGGACTCGAAGGCTACATCCATTTACTCGAGCATCGCACAATATCCTATCCACCATTTCACTTACCGAGTAGTAGGATTCCATTGGTAACAAGTGATGGAAGACAGAAAACGTAAATGTGCTACACCATTTGTACGTACAAACAGCGTAATAACAGTAAACACATAAGTGAATCCGCGTTTGGGAGGAGGTAAAAGACCACGATACGTACCCAGGGTTGACAGTACTGTACAATAAGGCACACATACACGACGAAAACTAACGTGGCCGACAACACGACTGTAACGACACGGCTGACCGCAGACCCCTAGTGGCAGGCAGAGTGCTGTTGAGTAACACACCGTAATACCCTGTCGACAAATCTGACGAAGCAGCAATGCAACGACTGCGCGAATATCCGCAACGGAGGGGTGCGCAGCCCTTCCTACAAACACGTGTTTATCTCGGAAGGTATGCGGTTCCGTACCCATGTTCATTGGACTTACTTTTCTTGTTTCGCTGCATACTACCAGCTGCCGGCCGTTGTTGCCGTCTGGTTCTACGCGCTTCAGTCCAGAACCGCGCTGCTGCTACGGTCGCAGGTTCGAATCCTGCCTCGGGCATGGGTGTGTGTGTGATGTCCTTAGGTTAGTTAGGTTTAAGTAATTCTAAGTCTAGGGGACTGATGACCTCAGATGTTAAGTCCCATAGTGTTCAGAGCCATTTGAACCATACTATCAGCTCCCGAACTACTCGACACTGTTTTTTGAACACCGTATATACAAACAATTTAAGGGGTAATATGAGCTGCCCGCCTGGATTGTTTGTAGTTGACGCTATCATTTACTGTCTAGTGAAGTCATCAGAACATCAAAAGCTGTTGCAAAATAATTTAGATATACTCGTGGTGCGAAAAGTAACATTCGACTCTAAACAATAGAAAATGTGATATGATTCACAGGGTACTGAGAGGATCCGTTAAATTTCGGTGACACGATAAATCACACAGATCTAGAGGCTGTCAGTGCAACTAAACACTAGGGCTTACGCATACCAACAACTTAAACTGGAACGATCACACACAAAATTTTGTGGCAAAGGCGAACTAAATAATGTGTTACAACGGCATAACACTTAGAGGACGTAATAGGTCTACTAAATTGATTGTCTACACAATGCTTATCAATCCTGTTCTGGAGTATTTGTGAACGGAATGGGATGATAAGCAGACAGGGACATCGAAATATTCAAAGGAGGACAGCTCGTTCTGTATTACCAATAAATACAAGCGATAGTGTCACAGATAGGATATGCGGCAATCATTAAAACAATGGCGTTTTGCGTTGTGGCGAGAACTTTTCACGAAATTTCAACCACCAACTTTCCTCTCCCAATGCGCAAGTACTTTGTTGACTCCGACCTACTTGGAGAGAAGCGATCATCGTAAAAAAGATACGATAAATCATAAACAGCACCAAAAATTTGAGTACTCATTTCTCCAAAGCGCTCTAGGGAAACAGCGTAAAAGTGGTTCGATAAATCATTTTCCAAGTTCTTAGGTATGAAATGTAGAGTAGCTGTGAAGATGGAAGTGTTCCACGAAGAATGAAACTATACAATGAATATCCCAAGAAAAGTAAATCGATTATTCAAAATAACCCACTTAAGAAAGGCATCGAAGAAGTACCTACTCAACCTACGCATTCTACACAGGAAACAATTACTTCGATAGCTCGGAGTAAGGGCCTGGAAAAAAATATACATACGTAAATAATAAAAACAAAACACGTTCGTTCCTCACAACTCTTTCGCGCTATGTTTTTCTTCTAAGAAAACTTATCTATAAGATACACAGGTATGTGAAAACCGTGTGCAGTGACCGGCTGTGAGAGATCAATGGACAGTGTCACAGTAGCCTTGTACGTTATTAAGTGTCCTCCTTTTAAGTCCGCGATCAACTGTGTGTCCAATTCTGTCACATTAAACCCGTAAGTTTGTAAATGGCTGTAAAAATGAATTATGTTATTTTCATTATTCTATAATTGTAACAGTGAAAGTTAGAGTGACCCACTGTAGCGGTGGTAGTACCGCTAATTCCTGGTATGCAACCCTTGACAGAGTTATCTGACTGTCTTTCTCTGTGTAAACGACTGAAAGATTTGTTTCGTTTCTTTCGTTATGGAATAGAATGTTCTGTCCTGAACATACTGTAGTGTAAAAAATCAATTACATTTACACTGACGGACACGCGATAGGTAACACCTAGAAGGAATAATCAGTCATGTTGCGGTGTTAGAGTTCTTGTTGTGACCGGACCTGCTATGTAAACAGGACGAGAAATTTCGCCTTATGCAAGAAACTGGAAAAGCGTCTTGCATGAGGCGGAATTCCTCGTCCTACCCAGCAGGAAGCACGAAGTCAGGATCAAGCGACACCCGCGGCGACGAGAGACGCAGGCGGCGGCCGTTACTGTGCAGCGCGCGCCACACCACGGCTACGCGCTGTACACGGGGCGCTGGGAAAGGTTTGCAGTACGACGCAACAATAAGTCGCAGGAGACCGACTGTTGCTGTGTTCTGAGAACACCTGATACTTGCATTGCAGCCGCTGTGCCAAGTCGGTGGGCGCAGTCCTTCACTAGCAGAGTTAGTCTGAAGTGTTGACTACGTCATCGTCGTCAAAAAGCGAGACGGGGGACGTTTTGTGATACAACTTCGCGCCTAGTTTAATCATAGACCAGTGCCTTGAAGAAATGACTTTTATACTCTGGGATGTGTGTCTAGAGAATTCCAAAGAGGAAATTTCACTCTGTACGACACTGAGAGGACGGGAAGGCCACGACCATCACTTATGGAGGAAAACATCGATGCTGGGAGGAAAATGCTAGACGAAGACAGACGAGTGGGCTATAAGCAGATAGAGGATACCTCATGGCTAAATGCTTCATCGGTTCGTTCGTTCAAATGTGTGTGAAATCTTATGGGACTCAACTGCTAAGGTCATCAATCCCTAAGCTTACACACTACTTAACCCAAATTATCCTAAGGACAAACACATATGCCCATGCCCGAGGGAGGACTCGAATCTCCGCCGGGACCAGCCCACAGTCCGTGACTGCAGCGCCCCTGACTGCTCGGCTAATCCTGCGCGGCGCGGTTCGTTCGATTCGGCATGATCACTTGCAAGTAAAGAAACTTTCTTGTCTCTGGGTGCAGCATAGACTGACGGAAGAGCAAATGGCGCGATATTTGACTCGGTGCTGGGAGACGTTAAAGAAGTTTCTTAATGGACAACCACAGTATGTGAATAACATCCTGACAGGTGACGAGACTTGGCTGTACTATTATGATGTGCCAACTAAAACTCAAACAAAGTTTGGGTCTTTGAAGATGCACCCGTAGCTGTCAGAAAACCTCGATCAGGAAAAAAGAAAATGATAGCTGTTTTTGCAAATCGAGTGGAATTGTGGAGCGTGTTGTTCTGCACACAACATGGCTCTGAGCACTATGGGACTTAACATCTGAGGTCATCAGTCCCATAGAACTTAGAACTACTTCAACCTAACTAACCTATGGACATCACACACATCCATGCCCGAGGCAGGATTCGAACCTGCGACCGTAGTGGTCGCGCTGTTCCAGACTGACGCGCCTAGAACCGCTCTGCCACACCGGCCGGCTCTGCACACACGGAAGACAATCACAGCTAAGCGGTGCACTGAGCAGTGTCTGTCCAGAGTCATCCAATCTGCGAAGAACTTGCGACCCAGTTCAACAATGGACACTCGGTTCCTCCATCATGACAACGCACCAGCTCACCTCGCCAAAGTATCCGCCGAATATGTGCGAGGTACAGGACTGAGACTTCTCGAACACCCTTCTTACAGTCCAGACCCCGCTTTTTGTGACTTTGCACTGTTCCCACATCTGAAAATGAAGCTGAAAGGAATGCAGTCTTCGAGTAATGAGGACCTCCTGAGGGCTTGGGACAACGGGTGCGCCTCACTCCCTACATAAACCTGGGAGAACTGGTTTAGGGAGGTTGGAGAGGTGTATTCAGTGTGGCGGAAATTACTTGGAAGAAATTAAATCAGGTAAGCTGTATTGCGAAACTTTCCTAGTAGCCTTTGTATAAAGGGGGAACAGACGGCCGTGTGGACGTAGAGAAATCGCTCATTCATGCGGTGGTTGTGCGTAAGGAGCTACAGCAGACCTCATAGAAGACAGCGAGTGTCTTCTTAGCACGTTTCCGAGTTCGACCGACGTAGAATAGTTGCCTATAGAGACTGAGGACTATCCACCAGAGAAATCGGTGATCGTGTCGGACGGAACTGAGCAACTGCGGTGCGGATCAGCAGTCGCTGGGCTCAGGAGGGAGTGGTGGAGCGACGGGACTGACTTCACCCGCCCCGCTGCGCCACTGCACGCGGTCGCAGGCGTAGGATCGCTCTGCCGCGTCACCAACCGCACCAGAAGAAATTCAGTCTCCCGCGCTACAAGCAGCAGTGTCCGCGCGTTCTATCCGGCGTCGTTTGCAGCAGCGTGGGCTGTCCGCAAGGCGTCCACTGCTGCGTCTACCACCGAGTCAACGCCACAGGCGTTTGTGCCGCAGTGACGGACATGGGCAATCGAACGGAACGACACTGCTTCTACCGACGAATTCCGATTCTGCCTGCACCGCCGCGACAGTCGGATTACACTCTGGAGACACCGTGGTGAGAGAACGTTGCCCCGTGCGTCGCCATACTGGTCCTGTCCCCGGTATTTTATGGTTTGCGGTCGAGCTCGATTCCACTCCTGCAACGCACTGCCGCCACACTAAGCAGCCAGCGCTACGCCTGTGAAGTGTTGGTACCTGTCGGCCTCCCGTACCTTCAGAGCTTGCAGCACGATAATGTGCGACCACACGTGACACGCAGTGTCCGAGACTTCCTCGTCACCCGCCGGAATGCGCTGCTGCCTTGACCTCCCCAGTCCCCCGATCTTTCGCCTGTCGAAAACGTCTGGCCGGTGAGTGCGGAAGGACTGTGCCCGGGATACACCACCCGATGTTGCACCACACCAGCTAATTCTCTGGCCGTGGCCATAGCCCAAGGCTGCATGGCACATTAGGTTCGACGCAGCCGTCATTTCCAGGCTTCCCAGTTCTCCACAACTCGGAGCTTTGTGTTTCAGTGCTGCCGTCCAGCGTTTTTAAGTTTTATTTTCACATCCGCGCGGCGGAGATAACCTCAGACAATTTCACATGCTTTTATAGCATTTTTGTTAATATTTCGTTTAATTTAGCTTGAACAAGTCATGTCCTCGTAATGATCCTGCAGTAATCACAGAAAAGTGACATTACTTTCTCCTTTTTAAAATGACAAAATTGTTGTAACGCCTGCAAGCAACAAAATATATGTAACGGGAAATACAAACAATATAGTGCTAATGGTGGTGGTCTTAACTGTGTCTAGTGACAAGGTTCACAATGACAATGTAACATAAAAAAAGAATATAAAGTAGTTTAATCTTCTACTTGCGTTTAATGCATTATCTTTTTTTCGCATTGTTTTGTGTTATTGCACAGTACTTCTTCATAATTATTAATAATAGACTATTACTATTATTGTGATAATGTGACTTGAGTGTTCTTTATATATTTTGGTAATAGTTTTCCCTATATTTTACTTAGTTGATGTGAAGTCGACTGGTCGTACAAAAAACCTTCATATAGTAAGCATTTACTATAATAATTCAATATTCAGGTAATTAATTTAATATGAAGCAATCACGAATATTACATTTCCATAATTTCTCCGGCACATTCGCACTGTTTGGAAAAACGTCAGGTTCTGACTTTTCATGCTGCACCATTCACAACGTTTATTCACCACTATGCTTGCCTGAACATCTTTTAGTAGTTATTATGCTGCAAATGGTTTACATTATACCAAACAGGTATGCGTTTTGTGATAGCTGTAGAAAAAATAATTATTTGTAACAGCAGTTAACATTCAGATTATTGAATATTATCATAGCATTTCCCCATCTTGAGAAAACTTCAACAAATAAAACAACCAAGTTTGTTGTTTGTGTGTATTTGCTAACTTTATTACAACCTGCAGTAAGCATTAAATAGGCAGAGTTGTAAGAGTCAAAGGAACTAAGAAAAAATTTGCATAAACGAGTATGAACTCAAGTGAATTGGGATCGTACATTGTTTTAACCTGCCAGCAGTCATCAAACAGTAAATTTTAATACAATTTTAGTTGCATTCTTGCTGTAGTTAATTTTCAGCTTGCAATGTCACTTCACTTCTGTCATATCAGTTTGGTAAAATAAGCTACTTCCTGAAAAATCCTGTCTTACGAAACCTTCTAAGGTTAAACTAAGATCCTCACGTTTATTGTCTCATACACATTCAGTACTATAGACATTCTCTGCACATCATCCTTCTTGTCCTTTCCTATGTAGCGGTAATACTGTATAGCTATAGCTGATGTCAGCAAATCAGCGCTTATCAAGGTAGTAGTGTCTGTCTGTTCGTGTTCAAAATTCATTTTAATACCTCATACTGTTTTAAAACTGCAAATTTAATGCTGTCATTTATTCATGTATACTTTATATGTCTTTTCTCTGAGCCCATTTTATCACCATTACACTTGAGTTTTACAATTTAAATACTTCATTAATTTTGAATTTCCAGTCGTTTCAGTTTTATGGTATTTCAGCTCATTTTTACTGCCCAAGTAACTTACATCTTACAGCTCGTTACATATTATAAACTGCCCGTCTTATGTTTCTGCTCTGTGATGAAAAATTGTAAAACATATGGAAGTTATTTAGCAAATTAGTAAACAAGGGCTTTATAATTACAGGTTACCCATATTTAGAAATTACGTCTGATAAGGCTACTGGCCACTTAACTGTTCCTGTCCGGTCATTATCTATGGGTGAAGATTGTTTCTCTCTGACATACAGTGCACCACAACATGGTTCCTTGATGGTGAAGCTGACCGACAAAGATAGTGAAAATTTACTAGAGCTTACTCCAGAGTTTACTTTTGAGGTATGTCAGTTAATTATTTCTTAGCATATGGCAACTTGTTTTGCATGTACTCAATTTATTTAATTTAAGTGAATAATGATGAATTAATCTTTCGTTTTAAATTGGAGATCCATGTTTTAGACTACGAGATTTGCTCTACGAGTAATACTATCTTTTCTAGATATTCCTGTTGTTGTTGTCCTCAGTCCAAAGACTGGTTTGATGCAGCTCTCCATGCTACTCTGTCCTGCGCAAGCCTCTTCATCTCCGAGTAACTACTATAACATACATCCATCTGAATCCGCTTAGTCTCCCTCTACGATTTTTACCCTCCACGCTGCCCTCCAATACTAAATTGGTGATCCCTTGATGCCTCAGAACATGTCCTACCAACCGATCCCTTCTTCTGGTCAAGTTGTGCCACAAACTTCTCTTCTCCCCAATCCTATTCAATACCTCCTCATTAGTTATGTGATCTACCCATCTAATCTTCAACATCCTTCCGTAGCACCCTATTTCAAAATCTTTTATTCTCTTCTTGTCTAAACTGTTTATAATCCACGTTTCACATAGTTGCCTATAGAGATTGAGGACTATCCTCCAGAGAAATCGGTGATCGTGTCGGACGGAACTGAGCAACTGTGATGCGGATCAGCAATCGCTGGCTTCAGGAGGGAGTGGTGGAGCGACAGGACTGACTTCACCCGGCTCGCTGCGCCACTGCACGCGGTCGTCCTACACAGTATACAAATACTTTGAGGAAATCTTCTGATTTAATCCGACTGCACTCCATTACCCTCGTTACACTTTTGTTGAGTTTTATCCAATATCCTCCTTTCAACACACTTTCCATTCAGTTCAACTGTTCTTCGAAGTCCTTTGCTGTCTCTGACAGAATTACAATGTCATCGGCAATCCTCAAGGTTTTTATTTCTTCTCCCTGGATTTTAATTCCTACTCCAAATTTTTCTTTGGTTTCCTTTATTGCTTGTTCAATGTAAAGGTGAATGCATTCGGGATAGGCTACAACCCTGTCTCACTCCCTTCTCAACCGTTGCTTCGCTTTCGTGCCTCTCGATTCTCTTAACTGCCTTCTGGTTTCAGTATAAATTGTAAATAGACCATCGCTTCGGCCTTTCATTGCTGTGTCGAATTCTTCATGCAGTCTCCCATCTCATCTTCATCTACGTCCTCTTCCGTTTCCATAATGTGTCCATCAAGTACATCTACCTCATATATATTCACTATATACTCCATCCACCTTTCAGCTTTCCCTTCTTTGCTTAGGATTGGTTTACCATCTGAGCTCTAGATATTCATGCAGGTGGTTCTCTTTTCTCCGAACGTCTCTTTAATTTTTCTGTACGCAGTATCTATCTTACCCCTAGTGAAACATGATTCTACATCCTTACATTTGTCCTCTAGCCATTCCTACTTAGCAGTTTAGCACTTCCTGTCGATCTCATTTTTGAGAGGTTTGTATTCCATTTCGCGGCTTCATTTGCTGCATTTTTATATTTTATCCTTTCATCGATTAAATTCAGTATCTGTTGTGTTACCCAAGGATTTCTAGTAGTCCTCGTCTTTTTATCTACTTGATCCTCTGCTGCCTTCACTATTTCATCTCTCAAAGCTACCGATTCATCTCCCCCTGTATTCTTTTCCCCTGTTCTTGTTAGTCGTTCCCTAATGCAACCTCTATAACCTCTGGTTCTTTCAGTTTATCCAGGTCCCATCTCCTTAAATTCCTACCTTTCTGGAATTTCTTCACTTTTAATCTACAGATCATAACCAACAAATTGTGGTCAGTGTGGTGTCACCGCCAGACACCACACTTGCTAGGTGGTAGCTTTAAATCGGCCGCGGTCCATTAGTACATGTCGTACCCGCGTGTCGCCACTGTCAGTAATTGCAGACCGAGCGCCACCACACGGCAGGTCTTGAGAGACGTACTAGGACTCGCCCCAGTTGTACGACGACTTTGCTAGCGACTACACTGACGAAGCCTTTCTCTCATTTGCCGAGAGACAGTTAGAATAGCCTTCAGCTAAGTCCATGGCTACGACCTAGCAAGGCGCCATTAACCATTTCTAGAGAGAGTCTCACTTGTATCATCAAGAATGCTGTATACACATGATGGATTAAAGTTAAGTATTCCAGCAGCTACGTACTTTTCTTTATAGCATTCATTAAGTATCCTGTTTCAGACTTAACGCAAGCCGGCGTGAGTTGACGCGTGCCCTTTCGGCCTCCTATTGCAACACAGTGTTGGCTCTTCTGCCAACACATAAGTCAGAGTCCACATCTGCCCCTGAAATGTCTTACAATTTAAAACCTGGTTTCTAGATCTCTGTCTTACCATTATATAATCAATCTGAAACCTTCCAGTGTCTCCAGGGCTCTTCCATGTGTATAACTTTCTATCATTATTCTTAAACCAAGTCTTATCGATGATCAGGTTGTGCTGTGTGCAGAATTCTACAAGGCAGCTTTCTCTTTCTTTCCTTATCAAAAAAAAAAAAAAAAAAAAATGGTTCAAATGGCTCTGAGCACTATGGGAGTCAACTGCTGTGGTCATCAGTCCCCTAGAACTTAGAACTATTTAAACCTAACTAACCTAAGGACATCACACACCCATGCCCGAGGCAGGATTCGAACCTGCGACCGTAGCAGCAGCGCGGCTCCGGACTGGAGTGCCTAGAACCGCACGGCCACCGAGGCCGGCTTTCCTTATCCCCAGTCCATATTCACCTACTACTTCTTCTTCTCTTCCTTTTTCTGTTATCGAATTCCGGCCCCCATAAATATTAAATTTTCATCTCCCTTAACTACTTGAATAATTTATCTCATCATACATTTATTCAAACTCTTACAGGCTTTCACAATAACTACGCACCCTAAGACCCAGAGTTGCAATATTAAAAGGTTTCGCTGGTTTCGTTGTCTAAGGGCTGGGATTCGTAGTTGCCGCATTACAAGTCAAATACTTCTGAGTCTGCAGTACACAATATGAAGAGACACAAGAATCGAATGGTCGAATGTTCCTATCACTCGGCAATTGCGAATTAATCTAGAAATTTATAAATGAAAGAGTGCAATTAAATAAAATCTCCAGGTAATATCTTAACGACTTTAAATGATGAGTCCGATAGTAGAAGTACTTTTGAGAATGTGGTATATTTCTGCAAAACACTTATTGGTGTCGATGGTGGAGCAATTAAATAAAATATAAGTTGAATAACACGGAAACAATAGGTTCCTACTGCACGTAATTAGTTGCGAACAAGAACATAGCCCGCGAGCTGTTCACTTGTAAACGTCCAGCACCTCTCGTGTCGTGTCCTGCACTGTCCGTGTCCTGTGCCGTCCTGCCCACAACTACTCTTCCAGAATCCCCCCGTGTCCTCTCCGGAAACGGTGCTCCTCCGTAACCTCCATACGACTCTCTTAGTAACGAGCGCTGTGATTGGCTAGAGCGCTCCCGTCATGTCTTACGGCTAATGCACACTCACATATATAAAACACATACGAAATACTGGATTTACATTTAAATACTTGAAATTAAATAAATATTCCTGCGGCTGGTCCATAAACACGCTCTAATACACATTGTTAAATACATAATCAATTAAATGAACACATATCAAAAGAAAAGAACCAAAAGGTAGGCCAGGAACCTAATCTCTGTTGTTTCGAAAACACAGTGAATATTTAACCAATTACTTCATGAATAGTATATATCGGATATATACAAAGACATAGGTGAATAAATATATTTATAAGCATGCTGCTACCGTTTTTTCGTGTAACTGTGGAGTACTTATGGCCTGACGCAATCGATAGTAATCGGCCACTTTGACCTCCAATAACTCACGTATTATTCAAGTTACATGCCTGTAATTTATACCAATTTAGGTTTACACTAACAGCTTTCTAAAGATACGTCGATCGACAAAATCTGAAGAACCGTTTAGATTTTTGAAATTCGTTGCTGGGTGTTACTTGTATAATTTACCGTCACATACTAAACTGTAAACTAATAAAGATATTGAAAATCTGATTACACATCAGAATCGTCATGGAAATAACAGTAACGTACATGTTTCTTTTTGAGGTATCATGACAAGGTTCATGGTTCAGCAGATGTAGATATTTACACCTTTCATATTCATGGGTACACAAACTTCTTCCATCGATTTCATTGTTATCATCAATGTAATGTACTCATGTTCTTTTAAACATTCTGACCAGTTAGAATTATCCCATTTCTCAAATCTCAATTTTACGATTAGGTTCTTCGAAAAAATTTTGTAATGTAAGACTTTTATTCTTCTACTACACTATAATAATGTACCTTAACCATTATCCAAATACACTTACAGATCCCAAGAAATAATCCACACTTTACATAGAACATACAGTTGCACATCATATGTATCATCACCAACACATTAATAAATTACTGAATACTTAACAAAGAGATAGTGCGCATTTTTTGTCATTAGTTACATAAATTCATGTTCAGAATAATTCATATTCATCATAGTAGTCAATTTACATATCCTAAATTAACTGAAATTATTTGATAAAATTCATTTTCCTCTTTTGAATATTAACTGCTTTGAGAGTAAAGCTGATTTTATATAAGTTATCTGTAGTGAAACTCTTTTCAGTTAAGAATTCTACAGAATCAAGATCACACTTACGAAACCCTACTGAATAATGAAAAATATCATGCTCTCCACTGAGTAGTGATCATGAAAACGATGGTCACCTCTAAGCCCTCTGATAATAAAAGTCCCAGCGATTATGGACCGTGTCAGTTGCCGAATGAAGCGGTATCATACTTCAGGTATTCTGAAGAATATAGTACCTGTTTTAAGGTAGATTCAAAAAACGTGAGACATGTCTATGCAAAACAGTGAGACCTGGATAGAATGTTTTGAGAACAACATAAAACCTGCAAGTTTCGCCAGAAGCTGGGTAGTATGACACTTCCCGAAACGTCGCGAGATATCAACGCTACCACCCAGCTGGAGACCCGAGAAACCTTCATCAATAGTTTACGCCGGGAAAGCCTACAGTCACATATCTTATCTTGTTTTTCTATCCTTATCTGAAGTAGTTGTTCCTTCTCATGCACAGTAACTTCCTTACAAGGAGAAAATCTATTAAATCTTCCACTAGACATTTGATTTCTCCATCTTTAATATTTAATATTTCTTCAGGTGTAAAACCTGTACTTTGTTGCTTTAACGAGTTCACTATTTGTTTAAATGCTGTCACATACTTGAACCAAAATTTGTTAATTTCGGGGCAGGAAGTCCTACATAATGGCCCAATCTTTCTCATATATCTCTGGCGGATTACTTGATTGGTGCAAGTAGATATATGCACAAACTGTTTTTAGTTATCTGCTTCACAGTCTTTCCATAGCATTGAGCGGAACTGAGTGCCATGATCAGATAACACTTTATTTGGTTTACCTATGGTCACAAAATGGTCCAGGACAATTTTATTATACATTGCTTTCCTAAATGCGAATAGCTTTATAAATTTAGAAAAATGCTCTACAATTATTGAAATGTATCCAGAGTTAGCTGAGATCCCAAGTAATGGCCTCGAAACGTCTAAAATGACTATATCTATTTCCTTTCGAATTTCAGCTGAATGACATAAGGTCCCTGAAGAATGGTTCATGTTCTATCACGTTCACGTGACGTTCATAACCTACTACCATTCCTGGTGTATTTGAAAATAACTGTCCTTTCACCATCAGCATTTTAAGTCACGCCTCTTTTTGTTCTCTTGAAATCCTGTCAGTTAAGTCTAATAGCCGCATAAAATTCTGTTCTTTGTTGTTATTCTCGACCATAGCTCAAACATTATAGTTTTCAACATCATCTCCTAGCCCATAATTCACTCCTAAGTGATTTACCTGCAGTCGAATTGAGTGACATTGCGCTAATCTGTTGGCACGTTCAAAAGGAATCCTCAGAGTTTTCCCTTCTACCCAAAACATAATCATTTCCTGTTCACATTCAATTAAAAGTTGCTGTTTAATTAGCCAATTAATGCTCAAAAGTTTTTTCATACTCAAGTCCTGCACCACTATGAATATACAGGGTGTTACAAAAAGGTACGGCCAAACTTTCAGGAAACATCCCTCACACACAAATAAAGAAAAGATGTTATGTGGAGATGTGTCCGGAAACGCTTAATTTCCATGTTAGAGCTTATATAAGTTTCGTCAGTATGTACTGTACTTCCTTGATTCACCGCCAGTTGGCCCAATTGAAGGAAGGTAATGTTGACTTCGGTGCTTGTGTTGACATGCGACTCATTGCTCTACAGTACTAGCATCAAGCACATCAGTACGTAGCATCAACAGGTTAGTGTTCATCACGAACGTGGTTTTGCAGTCAGTGCAATGTTTACAAATGCGGAGTTGGCAGATGCCCATTTGATGTATGGATTAGCACGGGGCAATGGCCGTGGCGCGGTACGTTTGTATCGAGACAGATTTCCAGAACGAAGGTGTCCCGACAGGAAGACGTCGAAGCAATTGATCTGCGTCTTAGGGAGCACGGAACATTCCAGCCTATGACTCGCGGCTGGGGAAGACCTAGAACGACGAGGACACCTGCAATGGACGAGGCAATTTTTCGTGCAGTTGACGATAACCCTAATGTCAGCGTCAGAGAAGTTGCTGCTGTACTAGGTAACGTTGACCACGTCACTGTATGGAGAGTGCTACGGCAGAAGCAGTTGTTTCCGTACCATGTACAGCGTGTGCAGGCACTATCAGCAGCTGATTGGCCTCCACAGGTACACTTCTGCGAATGGTTCATCCAACAATGTCCCCCCAGGGGCTCAGCATTCATTTGCTTGGCGACCCCGGGGTCCTGAGCTGGGGACTGGTCAGCGCCGCCAGTCTCCTGTCACCGTAAACCCCTGACATGCTTCAGCGACCACCGCATGGCGCGGCGGTGGAATGTTGTGTGCTGCGGGTAATGGTAATCTTGGCTTGACCGCCTGGATTGCGAGGAAGGTAAACCTCTATAAAAACCCCTCAATCTTACGGTGTGCTGCGCGCCTATAAGATACATGGCTGTTGTGTTGGATCAGTCGCAAGCGGGAAACCTGTGGGGCAACTGCCGCACCCCAGTTGTATAAGGCTTACTCAGGCACACGGGGCTCTGTCTGAGCGGACCTTTAGTTCCCTAGCTGCTCGTGGGACCACAATGGACCCTTCGACCTCTACATTTCCCCCTACCAGTGGATTGGGTGGACCACTGGTAGGAAAACACACCCCATCAAAAAAGCGACTTCGTGCTGCGAGTCATCCAGCGCCTGGTGTTACTAGAGATTTATCAGACTGTCGTAACAGAGCACATGCTGATAACCAGAATGTGTTTTTGATTGTCAAACGAAAGAAAGGTAGCTTTGAGAGGGTTTCTCCCTTTTACATCCACAAGGGTCTTGAGGGAATTGCAGGAACACTGAAATCTGTGAAGCGACTGCGCAATGGGACTCTGTTAGTTGAAACTTCTAGTTCCCGTCAAGTCACTTCTCTTCGGAAAGCGACCTGTCTCGGAGAGTACGCTATCGAGATCGAGCTCCACTCCACTTTGAACTATAGTAAGGGTGTTGTAATATGTAGGGACTTGGTGGATATCCCCAAGGACGAGTTGAAATCTGAGTGGGCTGACGAAGGTATTGTCGACGTGCA
This sequence comes from Schistocerca cancellata, assembly GCF_023864275.1. NCBI lineage: Eukaryota > Metazoa > Arthropoda > Insecta > Orthoptera > Acrididae > Schistocerca > Schistocerca cancellata. The sequence goes on from NC_064632.1 coordinate 597,168,141, forward strand.
GCATATTATGAAACGAGTCGATGGGGACCTAGTCAAATCCGACTCGTTTATTCTCACATTCAATTGCCCGAGACTCCCAGAGCATGTTAAAGCGGGTTTCTTACGTTTGCCAGTACGGCCATATTTCCCCAACCCAATGCGCTGTTTTAAATGTCAGCGCATTGGGCATATTACGTTGGGATGCAATGGGATAGCCACTTGTGGTAAATGTGGTCAGCCTGCCCATGAAAGAGCCGGTTGCTCATCGCCTGTGAAGTGCGTGAATTGCTCTGTGAGTCACCCTGTCTGGAGCCGGGTCTGCCCCATCTATCTCGAGGAACGGAAGATACAGGAGATCAAAATATCTAAGCGCATCCCCTATGGTGAGGCCAATAAGCTCTTTAAGGCCATGCAGCCACCTGTGTTTACATCTTTTGCTTCCACTCTGCAGAAGCTGGTACAGTTGGCCACTGTTGCTACACAAACGGAGGTTGCGAGTGTCAGCACTAATACCTGCGTTTGCCAGTGCACATGTGCTACTGCGGTTGTTTTGCAACCTGCAGCTCTCCCCACAACGTCGGACAAGGCCGTGGTTGCTGACATTGGGGTACTTCCTGCCCCTCCCCATATGGCGCCTTCTGCCCAGGCGGGTAAAGCTCCAACTGTTGACAAGGTTCTGCATTCTAAGCCCCCCAAGACGAAGACGCCGAAGGTGAAGGTTTTGCCACCTGAGGAGACTAGTCAGGGTCAGTCCGATGACGATGCCATCGTACTGTCTGACATCTCCCTCGGGTCGCCATCGGAGCTGATGGACATTGATGTCGACCGGGGGCGATATTCTCGCCCCAGGAATAAATCTCCAGCCAGTATGGGCTCTCCTCCAAAGCACAGAAGCAGGGTGAAAATTCAGCCATCCTGATCACTGGCTCCCATATTACAGTGGAACCTGAATGGGTTCAGGACGCACGTGGCCGAATTACAACTCCTTGTATGAGAGCGCCGCTTGTGCTTATGTCTCCAAGAGACACATTTTCAGGCCACTGATGCTCCTTCTTTACGGGGCTATACCGTGTATCAAAAAGATGATCTGATGGGGGAAAGGGCAAAGGGCGGTGTTGTGGTTTTTGTCTGTGCCATGCACCACTCATCTGAGCTCCTTCTAGTTACGGACTTGCAAGCAGTTGCAGCTGACCTTCTTGTGGGGCAAAGGCTCACAATCTGTTCCGTTTACTTACCGCCTCAGGATGCAATAGACTCTGAGGCTCTCACCGACCTTATTAGCCAACTCCCCCGCCCATTTCTCCTTCTGGGGGACTTCAGTGCTCATAATGTCTCATGGGGCTCTACGACTACTTGCCCCAGGGGTCGCATTCTGGAAAGCCTCATGGTGTCCGAAGAACTGTGCATCCTCAACTCTGGTGCTCCCACTCATTTCTGTACTGCTTCTGAGTCGTCGTCAGCTATCGACCTTTCCTTTTGCTCTCCAGCACTCGCGGATTCTGCTCTGTGGGAGGTTGCCACTGACCTCCATTCTAGTGACCACTTCCCCATTTGGATTCGCCTCCTGGATGAGGCTGTGGTACTACCAGTGCCGCCCATGTGGCACCTCTGCAGAGCTGACTGGACACTTTTCAGCCATTTAGCTGTTTTGGAACACCGTGACAGCGTCCACGAATGGATCGACCACGTTACAGCCGTGATCTCCCATGCTGCTGAATCATCGATCCCACGGTCCTCAAGTCATCCCAAGAGGCGTCCTGTCCCTTGCTGGACCACTGAGTGCCGCTCAGCCATCCGAGCCCGCCGTGCAGCTCTGCGCCGCTTCAAGTGCCGTCCCTCAGCTGACAATCTTGCCTTTCCGGTGGCAAGGGCCAAGGCGCGGCGAGTGATTAAAGAGAGCAAACGACGGTCATGGCAATCGTTCTTGAACTTCATCTCCCGCTCCACTAGTTCTGCGAAAGTATGGGAAGCCATCAGGAGGATTTCCGTGAAACGCAGCCAACTACCTGTCACGGCATTGCTGCATCAGGGATGTCTCCTCACGGCGCCGAGAGACATTGCCCAGACACTGGCCATGCATTTTGCAGAATCAACTGCCACTATTAACTGTGATCCATATTTCTGCCGCTACCGCACTGCCATCGAGAGGGATCACTTGGACTTCTGGTCTCCAAATTCTGAACCCTACAACTGCCCCTTCACAATGTGGGAACTGGATTCGGCGCTGTCTGTGGCTCATGATACTGCGCCAGGTGATTATAAAATCCCGTACAGCATGCTGCAGCACTTGTTGCTGCCATCCAAGGAAGTTCTCCTGAATTGTTTTAATATGATATTGTCATCCGGCATGTTCCCTGACTCGTGGAGGGAGGCGATTTTGATTCCCCTCCTCAAACCGGGAAAGGACCTAATGCATCCCAGTAGTTATCGGAGTATTGCTTTGACGAGCTGTGTCGGGAAGACATTGGAACGCATGGTCAACCGTCGCCTGGTTTGGCTGCTCGAGACCAGGCAGCTCCTTAGCCACTCTCAGTGTGGCTTTCGGAGATGTCGTTCAACTATAGACGACTTGCCCTGCTTGAGGCGGCCATCCAGCAGGCCTTCCTACGTCACCAGCATTGTCTGGGTGTATTCTTTGACATTAATAAGGCGTATGACACTACTTGGCGCCGCCTTATCCTCAATCAACCCCATCAGTGGGGCTTTCGTGGCCATCTCCCCATCTTCATTCGGTCCTTTCTTTCCCGACGCCTCTTTCGATATCGGGTTGGTAATGTGCTATCTGACTTGTACGTGCAGGAGAATGGTGTTCCTCAGGGAAGCGTTTTAAGTGTCACCCTCTTTGCCATCGCCATTAACATTATCACGTCCACTATCAGGAGTCCGGCCCAGTGCTCCTTGTTTGTGGACGATTTTGCTGTTTTCTGTTCTTCCTCCAGTCTTGTCACTGTTAGTCGGCAGCTGCAGCTTACGATAAAGCGATTAGAGGCATGGACTGCGAAGACGGGTTTTACCTTTTCTGCAGACAAATGTGTGTGTGTTCATTTTAATAGTTCTCGACGTGCTTTTACCTCCCCTGAATTGCGTCTGAGGGACACCATTCTTCTTTTTAGAGACACTCTGAGGTTCCTGGGCCTCACCTTTGATTCCGAGTTGTCGTGGTGACCGCACCTTGAAGACCTAGAGGTGCGGGCCCTGAAGGCACTGAATATTTTGAAGTGTCAGAGCCATCGGTCCTGGGGAGCAGATCGGGCGCGTCTGCTGCAGTTTTATAGGGCTTTCGTCCGGTCGCGTCTTGACTATGGATGCACCGTGTATGGGTCAGCGAGGCTTTCGTTTCTGAAGATTCTTGACGCAGTACACCATGAGGGTATCAGGCTGGCTACTGGTGCCTTCCGTACCAGTCCCATCCCCAGCCTGTGTGCTGAGGCAGGGGAACCGCCGCTCGCCATCCGGCGGAAACTCCTCATGGTGCGATGGGTGTGTCAATTCCCTGCCTGTCCTACCTCCCCTGTGTACCCTGCTGTTGCCCGACCGCCTATGGAACGCCTCTTTTCCAGTCGCCCCAGGGTAACGAGACCATTTGGGATTCGTGCCAAGCATTTGCTTGAGTCCCTTGGTGTGGAGCGTGTGGCACCCCAACTCCAGGGTTTTACCAGCCTGCGTCCCTGGTTGCTCCAGAGGCCCAGCGTCCTTTTAGACTTGTCGGAGTACCGGAGGAGCTGCACTCCTGCGTTTGTTTTTACCTCCTTATTTTACGATATTTTAAACCAGCATCCCGACCATTTACCAGTATTTACGGATGGCTCTAAACAGGGGGACTCTGTTGGTTGTGCTGTTGTTTTCCCTGATCGAGTCGCTAAGTTACGACTTCCTGCGGCGTTTGTCATCTTTGATGCAGAATTGTTTGCGACCTTGCGGGCATTGGAGCAGATGAGATGTGTTCCCAGTCTTAAGTTTCGCATCTGTTCTGACTCCCTGAGTGGCCTTCAGACCATGCAACACTTGTACCCAGCGGTTACGGTCGTCCAGAACATCCATGATGCCCTACTCCACCTGCAACGGCAGGGGAAAGAGGTTTCTTTCTGCTGGCTGCCGGGGCACGTGGGTATTAGGGGAAACGAACTGGCGGATGTGGCTGCCAAAGATGCATGTTCCCTCCCTCACGTTGTTGAATGTGCCATCCCCCTCCATGCTGTTACCTCCCTTTTGCGTTTTCGTGTTATGCGTCAATGGGAATAGAAGTGGCTGGCAGTCGGTGAAAATAAGCTGCATTTGGTCAAGGCCACCACGCGGCCATGGCGTACGTCCTACCAGTCACGCAGGCAGGATGAGGTTCTCCTCATTCGCCTCTGCATCGGGCACAGTCCCTTAACGCATGGTTTTTTACTCTGGCGGGAGGATCCCCCAATCTGCAGTGCTTGTTGTTGCTGTTGTTGTGGTCTTCAGTCCTGAGACTGGTTTGATGCAGCTCTCCATGCTACTCTATCCTGTGCAAGCTTCTTCATCTCCCAGTACCTACTGCTACCTACATCCTTCTGAATCTGCTTAGTGTATTCATCTCTTGGTCTCCCTCTACGATTTTTACCCTCCACGCTGCCCTCCAGTACTAAATTGGTGATTCCTTGATGCCTCAGAACATTTCCTACCAACCGATCCCTACTTCTGGCCAAGTTGTGCCACAAACTTCTCTTCTCCCCAATCCTATTCAATACTTCCTCATTAGTTATGTGATCTACCCATCTAATCTTCTGCATTGCTTGTGACGTCCAAATTACTGTCCACCACATTTTACTTGACTATCCTTTATTCTTTGACCAGAGGGCGGTGGTTTCCTTGCCACCAGATTTGCCCTCTATTTTGCAAGACGACGCAACGACTGTGGTTAAAGTCTTACGGTTTCGTGTCCTGTCCAATTTGTTGCCTCGGATTTTAGGGAGAGGATTTTAATGTGCTGCTGGGTGACTGGCTCACCCAGGTTTTAAGTAAGAGGTCTGCCAGTCACGATTACCTACTTGTTTCACTTCGATTTCTGTTCTCTTTTCCTCGTGTTTCCTTTCCTTTTTTAGTGCGTTTCTTCTCCTCTTGTTTTGCCTCTGTATGTGAGGATTTGGAAATGCGTCAGGCCTGTGCCTTTTAGCCGTTCTCCTTGTTCGCTGTCCGTCTTCGTCCCTTCACCGCATGTGTTCCTGTTTCTATGCGTTTGGGCACTGATGACCACGCTGTTTAGCGCCCGAAAACCTCAAACCACACACACACACTTCAACAATGTGTCAATCCTCATTTCAGTGCAAATGTTCTCTTTACAGATGAGGTTTCATTCCAACGTGATCAAATTGTAAATTTTCACAATCCACATGTGTGGGCTGACGAGAATCCGCACGCAATTGTGCAATCACGTCATCAACACAGATTTTCTGTGAACGTTTGGGCAGGCATTGTTGGTGATGTCTTGATTGGGCCCCACGTTCTTCCACCTACACTCAATGGAGCACGTTATCATGATTTCATACGGGATACTCTACCTGTGCTGCTAGAATATGTGCCTTTACAAGTACAACACAACATGTGGTTTATGCACGATGGAGCTCCTGCACATTTCAGTCGAAGTGTTCGTACGCTTCTCAACAACAGATTCGGTGACCGATGGATTGATAGAGGCGGACCAATTCCATGGCCTTCACGCTCTCCTGACCTCAACCCTCTTGACTTTCATTTATGGGGGCATTTGAAAGCTCTTGTCTACGCAACCGCGATACCAAATGTAGAGGCTCTTCGTGCTCGTATTGTGGACGGCTGTGATACAATACGCCATTCTCCAGGGCTGCATCAGCGCATCAGGGATTCCATGCGACTGAGGGTGGATGCATGTATCGTCGCTAACGGAGGACATTTTGAACATCTCCTGTAGCAAAGTGTTTGAAGTCACGCTGGTACGTTCCGTTGCTGTGTGTTTCCATTCCATGATTAATGTGATTTGAAGAGAAGTAATAAAATGAGCTCTAACATGGAAAGTAAGCATTTCTGGACACATGTCCACATAACATATTTTCTTTCTTTGTGTGTGAGGAATGTTTCCTGAAAGTTTGGCCGTACCTTTTTGTAACGCCCTGTATGTGTAAAGGATTGCCTTTGTATTTCAAAAGCAAACAATATTTGATATTTAATCAGTTTTCTCACTTTCCCAGTGGCTCATATTGCTTTTACTCCTTGCACATGCACTTATTCCAAGCCTGGTTGTTCGTTGATCATCTCAAAGGCTGCATTGGAAATAGCACTGATCTGCTCCTCTGTATCTCACGAAACATACACATCATGACTGTAAATCTCTACTGGTATTTGCGTTTTTGTGTCGTCTGTTTTCCTCGCTCTTCTGTTGTCTGGGTTCCTCGTTCTTCCGTAACAAATCCTTTTCAAGAGCCACGTCTTGCCAATAAATCTGACCTATTCTTACCGCCCATCGTTTATCTGGAGGATTTTTTCCTCCTCTTCTCGTATATATCCTTGACTACTTTCTAAATGTTGCATATCTTCTTGATCCTCTTCACTCTCTTCATTTAGTTTTACTTCTGAGTCACGCTGCATTTCAGTAATTTCATTTATGGTTTCTTTTAACAACTCTGTTGCTTTATTATTGGCTACACGCAGGTCACTAATGTTTCCATTACTTATTTCTTCCAGAGGAAATATAAACAAGTCTTCGCTACTGGTTTCAGCTGCATCATTCTCCAGATGTAACTCTTATTTTCTTCACCTCGACATCGTGTTTTTCATCCTCGTTTATGAAGCCTGAATCATACTTGTATCGTCCCTCTTCATCCTGTGTTGACGTTGCATCTGTAAGGTTTTAAACTATTTCAGCCAAAACACTGTCGTTCTCATGTACTATAGTTCCATCGGGTAAACATCTTATTACGTCACTACTATTTTCGGAATAGCTTGCATCATGGTGGACTTCTGCTTCCAGTGAATACACATCAAAATCCGAATGAGTTTCTATCATTTTAATTCCCGGATCATCTTCATTTTTCCCTTCGAAAATTACCTTCTTTTTGACAGTCTTCTCTAACTGTTGTTTGCGTTCGGAGAATACAATTATGTCATCAAAATCTATTTCACTTCTGGAAAACCTCCGTTCTGATCTATGATATACATTTCTCTTCCTCTAACTACATTCTCATTCCATTTCATTCCATTTGATCATTTTCAGTTTCGTCTATCAGGCTAACGACCTTTTCGTATCTAATGCCATGTGTTTGTATCCCAATGTTACTTTTTTAATGTCTCTATTGTGAAACTCGATTCAGCTCGACCGTGCTCAGCCTTTCTGCCCTTATCTACGCGCTTATAGTATTTTCTGTCGTCTTTTCTTGGGTCAGTTTCTAGTTTGCACGCCCGACAGCGCCGAAATGTACGTGGCTGTTTGTTTTTCTCGTCTCTGTGCCCTCTACAATTATTGAAGTTACCTCTATCACGGCTGGCAAACTTTCCTCTCACAAGATATCTCATCATATTTATTTGGTCCCCATTTCGACCTCCTCTTTCACGTACATTTTGGTTCCTGAAACTTCCTCACAGTAGGCAACAAGGTAGTCTGTTCGTGATTCTCTGACATTTTTGCGACGGCGAACTCTCGCAACAATCTGTTTGTTTTCACAAACCAAAACTCCTTCAAAACATTCTCTCTTAACTCTGAAAACGTCATATTTGTCGTGTCTAAGTTCGAACCCCATCTTTTTGAGGTACTTGTTATAACATCAACTGCTAAATTATTCATTTTTGTGTGTCTAATTTCCTTTGCTAGCACTCAAGTCTTTATGAAATCCGCCGGATCCGAACCTGCCTGTTTGGTTTGAGCTTTGCATTTCTCCTCTTTGCTCAACAGCTCTGATTTTCGCTCAACCGCAGTAGTACGAGTTGCTTTATTTTGCAGTTCTATCCGTATTGACTTTATTTCATTACGAATTTGTGTAGGCACATCACCTTCACTGCTTTGTACTTGCATGAAACCGGTTTGTACTTTCGTGACACTGTCTTTGGAGTGACACCAAATTAAATTTCGTTGCGTCCGTTATTTCGGTCTTTATTAACTGACAGAGATCCTGTAATTTATTCCCTACCATCGGTTTCACATTTTCTTCTATTCTTTCAGATCTTTCATTGATACTTGTTACTTATTTCTCGACCTTTTTTTAAGTCACCTTTTACTGAAGAAATTTGCCGGCCGGTGTGGCCAAGCGGTTAAAGGCGCTTCAGTCCGGAACCGCGCTACTCCTATGGTCGCAGATTCGAATCCTGCTTCGGGCATGGATGTGTGTGATGTCCTTAGGTTAGTTAGGTTTAAGTAGTTCTAAATTCTAGGGGACTGATGACCTTAGAAGTTAAGTCCCATAGTGCTCAGAGCCATTTGAACCATTTGAACTGAAGAAATTTAAGAAATGAGTTGGCGATTTATCTGGGTATACATATGCAACGAGTCGGTTTTTTGAATTTTTCGGAAGGTATATTCTACTGTTCACTAGTTTTCGGGCCACCGCAAGCTCTTCATGAGATGAAGGTGTTACAGGAACATTATATCGGGGACCAAGTGTAGTTAAACGCTGTGGTGATGGGACTAGCGAAAATGACGGTGAAATGTCGAGACGACATGTAGTTCCACCTTTTACGCAATGACACAAACTCAGCACAATAGGCTGTAGGGTGGTAGGACTGAACCAAAGTAACACACCAGGCAATCACCATCGCCAGTTACACCGAACATTTTATTTGGTACCTTTAAACAAGAGAACTTGACAAATAAAACCCTCACATGTTTAAAACTACCACACATCTTTAAAATTGACATTCAGATCAAAATAAATTACTTCAATTCTAAACGTTCATAAAAACGCGGCACTTATGGCCTATTACACATTTACCGAAATGAGTTAAATTTTATACACTCTAAATTGTAATCAAGCCGAAGAACAGTTCACTAAAATTTAACTAATGTACTCTTTCCTTGCGACAGTGATTGTCATTACCAAAATAATTTATAGTCCAGGCAACAGTCAGATACCATGGCATACAACAGGTTAGTTAAATGGTAGGCACCACATAATTTAGCCTATAAAATATCATGTGAGCAAACAAGCTCGTGCGATTCAACAACTACGCTTAGAAAACGGACGCCCGCCCGTTCAGCTGTATCCAGTACGGGCTCGACATGGACCCCCAGACGGGAGCAGTAACGGTCACGAATGGGCACCAGAAAATCCCACAACTAGTGGGTATCTACGACAGACTGACATCTGCCTTAAATAACTAGAAACACATCATCAGTAAAATTAATACATGAACTTAATTACAATATCGATCTGCTGTCATTGAAGGAATTCTAGTACCACCATCAATAGAATCCGTTTCCACACAATTACAACTGGCCTCTCAATAACTGGTAAGAATTAAGGAAACTACTGATTTCAAAATTATACACGTGTCTCTCAGTCACGCTATTAGTTCAAACAGAAACGTAACAGTAATGTTATTACAATTCAGAGATAAATATATCCATATAGCGACTGGCCATCTTAAGTCCGTGGTGTGATATAAATACAATAACCAGCTGGTACTTAAACAAAGACCGGCAAACTGCTTTCAGTGGCGGTTAAACATTGACAGTACGGATCTACAACGGAATGCCCCAGCACTCCAGGCCCTTGTAAATGCCGGCCGCTGTGGCCGAGCGGTTCTAGGCCCTTCAGTCCGGAACCGCGCGACCGCTACAGTCGCAGGTTCGAATCCTGCCTCGGGCATGGATGTGTGTGACGTCCTTAGGTGAGTTGGGTTTAAGTAGTTGTAGGGGACTGATGACCTCAGATGTTAAGTCCCATAGTGCTCAGAGCCATTTGAACCATTGTTGAACCCCAGATACACCTTAAAACACTACGTATTAAACCAATTGAAATCAACACATTGAAGGCCAGACTCAGTAGGAGTTGCGACGGCCGCCCAAGAAAATAGTCAACCGCACAGAACCCAGCTGTGGATTCCGACCACAAGTTAAGAGGACAAGCAAGGCCCTTGCTTGTTCGACGAAGCCAGCCGCCACAGATCCCTATGGCAGGACAGATGAAGCAAGCGGAAAGAACACGAACGGCTTCCCGGTGACGTCTCTTTCCACGCAGCCGATATGTGCCACGGCGGCGTCACCCGGGTAAACTGCCCCTGCTTTCTGGCTGACACCGGACCTTAGCTGTTCGCCACAGATCCCAAAACGCCGTTACTGCTCAGTGTCCCGTAGCAAAATCACTCCCTCTCCCTCTGGTTTCCGTCTCTCTCCCAATGGGCCCGGTAGGTGGCGTCAGCGCGCGCTCTGCGCACACCGCCGAAAAGATGGCGCATTCCGGTGGCGGGAATATCGCCGATCGAGTCACACGGCTCAGACGGAAATTTAGTTATCGGCAACGAAATGTTTATCAAGTGAAATGTAGTTAAGTTTTGGGTACTTGCAGCGCACTCCATCGTGGTATGCGTAGCAAATTTGTTCCCGTAATGTGCATTATCATGTGTATACACAAATATACACAGTATTTAACTGCACTTGGAGTCACAATTGTTACTCACAGAATGTAAACAAGGGATGTAAATTCGGAGGATATGTATGCAACAGATATGGCACTTTGCAACTTCGCGATCTTTTAGCCTGACACGCGCTGTATTACAACAAAAAAATTGTGAAGTACAGATAACACATTAAATAAAGAGATATAAATTCAGAAGGTAAAATCACCACAAAAAATTCTTAACGGAGAAACTGAGTCAATGCAGAATCTTTTCTTCCAGAATTTCCAAGCCATCCTGGCAGCCACACACCGAAAAAGACAATAATAAGACATGTTGATTCTCCAACATAAATTACATTCTCTCAGCCTTGTAACAACTCTCGCATTCTGTAAGTTTATTACATTATGTTTTACTGCTTAGACAGGTAATAACTATGACATACAGTAACTCATTCACTCTTGACTTACATAGTGAATAGTTCGCCCTATTTGTTTATCTTTTGCCTACCTTTTTAATCCATGTTACTTGCGTATTGGAAACATATGAACACTCCTGTACCTGAATGAAATATTCACACTGCAGCGGAGTGTGTGCTGATATCAAACTTTCTGGCGGATTAAAAGTGTGTGCCGGGCCGAGACTCGAACTCGGGACCTCTGCCTTTCGCGGGCAAGCGCTCTACCAACTGAGCCACCCAAGCACGACTCACGCCGTGTCCTCACAGCTTCAATTCCGCCAGTACCTCGTCTCCAAACTTCGCAGAAGCTCTCCTACATACCTTGCAGAACTAGCACTCCTGGAAGAAAGGATATTGTGGAGAGCTTCAGCGAAGTTCGGAAGGTAGTAGACGAGGTACTGGCGGAATTAAAGCTGTGAGGACGGGATGTGCGTGGTGCTTGGGTGGCTCAGTTGGTAGACCACTTGCCCGCGAAAGGCAAAGGTCCCGAGTTCGAGTCTCGGCCCGGCACACACTTTTAATCCGCCAGAAAGTTTCACTCCGGTACCTGCTCACATAACTATATTATCTGTACTTCTAAGTATTTATGTTGTAATGCAGTGCATCCGAGGCGAAAGTTCATGATGTTGCAAAGCGTTATGTCTGTTCTATACATATTGGCTGTATTTACATCCACTGTTTACACGCTGTGAATAATTGTGAAAGCAAGTGAAACTAAATGCTGCGGGTATGTGTGTGCATACCTGATAATGTACATTGACGGAATGGGTTTGCTATGGATGGTTAACGCTAAATGTATCGTATCAAAATTGCGAGACAGCGACTGGTTGTATATTTACATCCAGATAAATCGAGAGTTGTAGTATCATTCCCTCACCTGATCCGCTCAATGGTCGCGCCGTTTGCTGTTGTTTGCAATGTCCCTGCTCGCGCCTCCACCATTTGCAGACACACAGCCCCATGTTGACGGTGTCCGGCTCAGTTTTGTTTTCTACCGGCCCCTGATAATGTTAGGACTTGCCATACTACTTGATTCTTTTTGCTGTCTGACAAGCGTCCTCACAGAATCTAATGATTCCTGCGACCGCTACGGTCGCATGTTCAAATCCTGCTTCGGGCATGGATGTGTGTGATGTCCTTAGGTTAGTTAGGTTTAAGTAGTTGTAAGTTCTAGGGGACTAATGACCACAGATGTTAAGTCCCATAGTGCTGAGAGCCATTTGAATCAAGAAACTGTCATCCAGCCAGTTCCGTAGACAGGTGTGAGAACTGCTACACTACTACCGAAATAAGTAGTAGGAAGGCGCGAGGACTGTTTTGATATCAAATTGATTCGGAAATTAATTAAATTGATCAATTAATCACCCCCACTCGTGCCCAACCCGGCCCCCGACCATGCCCACCCCCGTGTCACATGTTTGTCTCAGTTGCGCATGTACCCCTGCTTCTTCATCCCCTCCCCTTGTCCCCCCTTTCCGTGGCGGTCTGGAGGGGAAAATGGCGGGAAAAGGACTCAGGCTGTTCTGTGCTACTGGAAAGAGGAACGAGCGTACTTTATTTATTTTTGGAATAATTTATTTAGGGACGGATTTCACGTTGTTTATTTATTATGCTGATACAAGACACGTGCTTGGGCTCACAATATACAGTTATCAGACCTGGAAACTACTCGTAAATCACCGAAATAATGAAGTACAGTGGTGTACAGACATAAAAACAACTCGTAAATTACCGAAATAATGCACTGCACACCCTACAGACATGTTCACAAAATAGTGTAGTGCACTGACGTGCAGACACCTACACTACAATATAATGTGCGTATAACGCTCCGCAAACACGCTCACAATGCTTAAACAGCCGAAATAATGCAGTGCACAAACACTCACTGCATGTAGAAATGCTTTCGAATTACCGCTAAGAAATTCAAGCATGATGTCTCAGCGATCTGTTTCCTACAGATGTCCGAGGTGGACTGATGACTGACCGTGTCAGGCGCACACGCCAGCCCTGTCTGCCCCACAGGCGAGGCTCGCCTGGAGAGGCTGGTGACGTGTCTACCTGGCCACCACGGCCGGCACGCTGACGCATCGCCTCTGTACCCGTGGGTCCAGCACGGATTAGGGTCAACGCTAGAGGCTCGTTTGAGCAGTTACCAGAAAGCGCCAGACAACAGGCTGTACTGCGCATGCGCAGCTACGATGACGTAGGCAGCCCGTGCTTGGTGCTTGCTCTGCTCATACGCTTTTCGCCCTATTTCTGGTGGGGCATCACGTGACCATGTGTAGCCGTGCGGCATGTTGTTGAGAGGGCATAGTGAGTTGTACTTAGCGCAATTGTTTTATCATATCCCACACGGATAAAGAATGCAAATAAGGGAGCATTTCTTGGCCAAATATTATTTCAAAATTAGACTCCACAGCTCGAAGTACCATAAAATTTTGTTAAGGGGTGACTTTGACAATTTTTTTTAATTCGTACTCTGCAGTATTGTTATGTAGCATTTCCAACAGGTTTACATCTACACAGCGCTCCAAAAAGCTAGTAGGATGGAATACAAATTTCTTGCAACAAAAAAAGAGACAGTTTCTTGTGTAACTTACACCGGAATAAAGGACAATAAATTACATGACTATTTCAAAATGTGAAAAAATTAACATGGTTGTCTGTGAGGCAAAGAAACTGTACAACTGACAGTTTATATTCTACTCTAGGAATAAATATGAAGCCATGTGGGGAGTTAAAACAATGAAACACGGTATGCTGCCAGTCTAAAATTTAGCATAGAATGGCATTCTATATATTTAAGACGTAAACACAAATTAAGAAATAACTTCACGCCTAGAGGAAGCACTATAAGGGTGCCTTGTGATCGAAAAACACTTTCACAGAAGGCAGATTTGTAAAATTCTGCTACAGCTGTCATTATATTTGAAACAAAATATTAAGTTCAAAACTACTGACCAAATTTGCCTATTTAGTCAGCTTCTAGTCAATGTTTGCGTATCTTCGCACGTATATAGCATTAAGAGATCTCACAGTGTCATAAAGGGAACAGGACATCAGAGACTACTCCAGCCGCATCGGAATTTCATAAACCATACTAAAATGCTTCATTCCGCTCTAATTGCACATTTCTATGTCCAGATGCACTCTGAAGTATCTGATATTCACCTTTCCATGTGGTTTTCGTGATACCAATTTTTATTGGAGGTCCAGTGCTGTATTCTCATGTTTGGTTCTTTATTATGGTATAACGTCATTCGTCCCAGAAAATGAAAATTTGCACTTTAAATTGAACGAGGTTGAAAGTAGCCAATAGTGCGGAATGAAACTATTCGTTTCAAATAAACTAACTGCCTCAGCGGAAAAAAGAAATAAACTGAAGCAAATTTCTCTATAAAACAGACAGAAATAGCTTCATTAAGACATTAATGGTTGATTGCTAGTAACGTGGAAATAATATAAAATCAGAAAATTGAAACTACTAACTTATTTTGGTCTTTCATGGTTACGAGAATGTATATTAATTCACTTGATGTCTCCCGGCCACAGAAATCTGTTTTGATTTCATTTGACGTGGGAGCTGTAAACGAAGACTATAACTCAGCTTGCTCTGCGCATGCGCGTATCTCGCAGCTTGGGCGCGCCAGAAACATTTTTCCGGGTAGCTTCTGGCTACTTGCTGCTACTGCTCATACACCAAACAGCCAGAAGCGGGAGGAAGGCCCTGCTCATACGCGAATTCAGCTCAGCGCATGCGCACGAGCCTGCTGGCAACTGCTCATACGAACCTTAGGAGACACGCTCCTCTAATTGCTACACATGCCAGTCTGTTCCGCAGGCGGGACGCATCTGTCTGGCGCCCGTGACGTGAACGACGACTTGTCGAAAGGTTCTGTACGTGACAGCTCTATGACATGGCCTAAATGCCGAGCGAGATGTTTTCCTAGCGACCTACCTTTGCAGGTATAGCTAAAAGGTTGTCAATATTAAGCTGACAGCCAAGTCTTCCTCTGGACACGCTATAGAAATCTTTCACACTGCTTTCAGAAAGTGTTTACGCCAATATCCCAGAATAACACAGGACGCATTCTTCATAGCGATCCTAATGAGGCAGCCTGTCCATATCATATCACCCCTTCCTGTAAATCATAAAGTGCTGCAGAAATAGTTAAAGATCGCTTGTCTACATGGGAATTCCTGCTCTAACAGAAGGGACTGTTCTGAACATGGATCAGCACATGTTATTAACGTCTGTGGCGACTTTCCTTCGAGGAACAAATGCATGGCACAGCTAAAAGGTTGTTAATGTTAAACTGACAGCCAAATCTCCCTCTGGACAGATGCATGCTATAGAAATGTTTCGAACTGCTTTCAGAAACTGTCTCAGAATGATCAAATAGTGTTTTTCTGAGGCTAGAAGCTGCACCCAATATTCTATCCGCTTGCAGGCAAACACAGGATGTTTGTCTCAGATCTTTCTTTCCTCCCCAATCCAACAGATGTGATACTTTCCTCAAATAGCTGCACCAAGCCTGCTTAAAGAAAAAAAATGCAAGTTAGAACTTGCTGGTATGGCACTCTGACTTCCTATTGCTCCTCTACAAAGTACAGGGTGGAGTCTTAAGTTATATAAAGCCCAACCCCCGCCACAATCATGTCGGTCTTTTGCCAGTGCTTAGTGTGATTTCTACACCGTGAGGTGCTCAGGCAGCAGAGATGCCAGCCGCAGTGGGGGTGGGAAAAGAACAAACTTGAGTCAATTGCCATGTTAGTGTTTATAAAAAAAATTATGAGTTCAAATTTTGACAGTTACGAAATTTCGTAGCAAAGTATTCAAATTGTGCTACATTTTCGTAACAAGTGGTTATAAAAGTTCTTTTTTTCCTTACTGTTACAGCATCCATTCCCGAAATGCTGTAGCTGGCTCTCATATCAATGGAGGTTAATACTTTCACTCCATGGAAACGTTGTAATAATTCTTCCATGCTCTCCGGTCTGTCTGTTTCTGCTTCAATAATTGTGTTGATTTGCCGAGAATCGATCACCAATCTCACCCACTCACCCTTTTTCGGTACCACTAAAAGTGGTGAGTTGTACGGACTCACTGCGAATTCGCCTGCGTCCTGCTCGAGCATCTTCGCGACCTCTGCCTTCACTTTTTCTTTCTGTCCTAACGGAATGGGGTACGGCCGCACGAAAAACTTTTTGTGTTCCCGTACTTGGAACTTGTTTTCGAAGCCTTTTATCGCACCCGGTACGCTCAAAATTATTCTTTCGTGATTCCTCAGAACCTCCAGCGGTCTTAAACGGGCGTCCTCTGGCATGTCTCCTACGCCGTTCGTACTTTATTCGACTGTTTTCCTGAAAACCCCATCCCTTCCGTGCACGGTTGGCAGTGAGCTCACTCCGCTAATACAGTTCACGAGGCTCTGCGGTTCCTGGTGCGCTCCCGGGTAAGTGAGAATTTGCATGCACCTGGCTTTAGACTCTTCCCTTATGACGCAATTATCGAACTTCAATTCAGCGGGGTTCCCCTCTCTGTTTTGAGACGTGATACCTGCATCCAAGTCTACAATTGCCTCGTGAGCGTGCATGACATCTACCCCTAAAATTACTTCAGTGTTATTTAAGGGCACAATGAAGTAGTTCTGCTCGAATTTCAACATGATCCTAGTCTGCCACTTGGCTTCTACAATTTTACCGTATATTGCCCCTCTCACTTTCGTCCCTCGCAACGGCACAGTCGGCCAAGCTTCCGCCTTCCCGCATTTTCGGAATGCAGCCTCACTAACAATCGAGGTCGGACTCCCTGTATCGTTTACGCAGCCCAGTGATACCCCTGGCAATCACCAGACTAACAGCTGATATCCTGTTATCCGTTTGTCCCTGAAGTAATGTAACGTACTCTGCAACTTTCCGTCATCGCGTTTGGACTAATACCGTCTACCTCAATATGCATTGGACATAACTGTTATTTTCCCTCCATTCCCGATGGGTTTTTTCGTGGATCAGCCGGTCTGATTTTCACGCCAGAGGGAATAGTTTCCCTTTTCTTATTCGCCGGGACCTGCCCGTATTTTTACCGTACTCGACTACCCGTGAGCGCGAAGCGTCCCCTTTGAACAATTGTACACGCGGCTGTGCTTAAACTGACACACAATATTTTTAGCGCAACGCAATATGACTTTCAAAAATCCCTACAAAAGAATGGTCCTGACTAACAATAACCTATACCTTTCATGAATCGCTTACCTCACAAAAATCTTCGTTACTCAAACTACTGCAATACAGCGAGCGGCACTACTGCCAGCAAAATAAAAGATTCAAACTACGGAAGTCACTAACTACTGATAGGCACAGTTAGCAAAATGGTTCAAATGGCTCTGAGCACTATGGGACTCAACTGCTGTGATCATCAGTCCCGTAGAACTTAGAACTACTTAAACCTAACTAACCTAAGGACGTCACACACACACCCATGCCCGAGGCAGGATTCGAACCTGCGACCGTAGCAGCAGCGCGGCTCCGGACTGGAGCGCCTAGAACCGCACGGCCACCGGGACCTGCCATAGTTAGCAAATGAAAGATTTTGATAAAGAACAAACAATGTATTTACCTTAATAGTGTTCAAAAGTCATAGTATATATGTCAGTTCATGACATCCAGTCTTACAAGTTTACTGTCTCCGATGGACACACGTCCAGATCATCCGCTCTCAAAACCCCGCCATCTCTCTCCCCACATCCACCACTGCTGGCCGCTCACCTACAACTGAGCAACGCTACGCGCTGTTAACAGCCAACTGCCCAACACTACAATAACGACTATTCCAACACTGCCACCCAGCCACAGACTGCACACAGCGCAGCCAGTGATTTTCATACAGAGCGCTACGTGGCGTTACCAATAGAAAACCTGCGCCTTTTCCTGTTCCCAATCGCCGATGTCGTACTCTTAACTCCTGTAAGAGTAGTTCAAACGATTCTAAATCGCCCACCTGTCACGATGTGGCGCAGCTGAGTTGGAAGTTTCGTTACACACATCCTTATCAGTTCGCCCGGACTGTGAGGGCTGTACAGAAACTGGTCGCTCTGCAGCACGTGTTCGAACAGTCACGCAGGAATCGCAAAACCAGATTGGTTTAAATTTGGCAGCATCATTATATTATTCTTTACCCGGTCTTGCGCCGCCTCGGACCAATAGACCGGGGGAAACTCGCGCTGACACTCGCGTACCGTCGTGTACGTGCGAGCTGCAGCGGGTTCGGCCTCGAGTTGCCCGACACATAAATTCTATTTTATATTCATCCGGCCAGTTGGGTGGTAGGCGGAACTGGTATTATTTAAGCCAAGCATGTGGGTGTATCCTGTTCACCGAGTTGCGGAAGACTTAGAATTTTCGCACAGAGAGAAAGCGTTTGTAGTCAAACCCTTCCGCTTCCCTCCTGTAAGACCCCACCCACGAGTTTCTGTGTCCTTCCCGACATTTGCTCTGTATTGCTCGCTAGTTTCTTCCTAGCCCTCTAATGTCCGGATTCACATCCCTCGCTACTGTCTTGTGCGCCTTTGCGCACTTGGTTTCCCATTTCGGTTCCGCACGCGAGAATATTCTCCACGTGAGCCACGCGTTCGCATACCTCGTTTGTAGCATCGCGTTGTCACCTGTTGATCTCACATTTTCCTTCCTAAAATTTCCTTAATAATTTGATTTCTTCATTATCTGTTGCATTCAGCATCGCAGCATTCTCGCTTCTCCCCGACATTGTAATATCTGCAATCTTTTCCTCTAGTTTCTCTAACTCTTCTTTCACCTTCTTTATTTCCTTCCTATTTTGCACTTTTACCGTTTCTACTTTTCCCTCAAGGATTGCCCTATTGTTTGGATCTACTTTTTGTTGAGTTGCTTCGAAGGCTTTTAAACGTTTAATCTCCCTTTTATTTTCGCTATTACATCTTTCTGCTAATTTTTGGAGTCCCTTCTCTAATTTTTCTCCACGTGTTCTCATTTCGACCTGAACGCTTTTCTGTTCTTTCTCGACAGCGTATAACACTCCCTAACTGCTACTACTGTACCATAACCTCAATGCTAGAAGCAGGTTGTAACATAAAACAATTTTGAAAAAGCAACTATGGCACAAAGTAACAGAGTAGTGTTACCCTCTGAGAGGAATTTTGTTAGTTTGACCGTGTTGTTCCTAACGGAGGTGGCTTATCGGAAATGAAAGTCAGAATTACGTAAATATTTGTATAGTAACAAACAAAATTTTGCCTAGCTATACTGTTTATAAAATAAGGGAAACGGTCGCCAGCCTAATTAGGCAAGAGAAAGATTAAAGTTCTCGTTTATAAAAGTAGGTATAAGTAACTATAATGGACAAACACAACCTAGACTTAGCCACACGCGAGTGCAATGAACTCTGACACACATATGTTTTAAGATTGAAGCTAACAACTGGAGCAGCACAAACTATTTGCTAAATTATAAGAGATACCGAAACACCCTATTACTTTCAGGCTTACATAAAGTGAATGGTCTTTATAATATTACTATTAACATGCACTTCTAATACACAAGAAACGCAAACACTTAGCAAACATGAATATTTAATGTTTCACAACTGCAGCTTTCTCACTTTTACCACAGCGAAACACAATACTGATCAAATTGCAAGAAACTGACTCACCTTTTAGAATTTACTACCGACAATAATGTGATCATTTGCCTTATAAGCCTCAGTCTTAAGAACTTTTAATATTGAAGTTAGCAACAGCACTTTAAATAGCAGTTTTAATAGGAAAATTATTTTGAAAAATAATATTTACTTTAACTCACTCTATTGCCACATTAACTTTAACTTTCTTTTTACTAAGTTCAAGAGGCATTAATTAGCAAAACTCTGGTCATTAATGTTCTTTCAGTAGTGACACTCGGTAATTACTTCAGTTCAAACGGAAAGGAACCTGAGAGGTGTTATGATGAGGAGAAAATCAAGGTAGGTACATAAATTCAGATACAAATTACCTTATATTTCAGCACATTAGCACATCCATTAAGCTGATCCTTCACTGTACATCATTATAGTATTACGTTGCAATGATTGCGCAACGTGGTGGCAACTACATGTTGGTAGGTGGATTCGTGGACAGAATTGCCGGACTCTATTATATCTTCTTGGCGATGATTCATACAAATTCCAGAATAGTTCCAGCTATTTATCCATCCATCCGAGGCCTTGGAAAGAAGCAGGAAAAGCCTCTCTCTGAATCAGCACAATATGCACCTTTATACTAGCAGTGCACGGACTCGTAGCTCGTTTCCGACTGATGGCTCGTCCCCGAGTGCTATCAGTTCCACCTAGGCCAACCACAATTTGCGCCCGCTACACAGTTCCGTTCCGTGGGGAACCACTACACCTTTTACATACAGAATAACTAAGAGCCCTAAATGAGGATCAGCAATTTACATAACAGCAAATAAATACATTAAATAAAACAGAACATTTGCACATATTGACATTTCTACAAAAAATTATTCACACAAAATTACAATCATATACAGTAAGTTTTGTTCCCTCCAAATGGGACAAAGATTATAAATTGCAGATACACTACTTTGCATAGAATCAAATCACGACATCAAAGGTTTGATAAAGAAAAGAGTACACAATTTTATGTTATCGATTCAAACACATTTACAGACGATCGACAATGTAACAATAGATAAAGCAAAAAAAAAATCCATACAGCATAAGAGCTGTGGTGTTACAAGCGCTTAATCTATTACCTACTACTTCAAATTTTTCGTTGACCTCGTTCACAACATCCTTTCAAACCTGTTCAAGTAGCGCCTTATTCTCTTCAAATCTCACATTAACACGGGCCATGATAACTTTGAGTTTTGAGTTAAATTTCGTATTATTTTCTTCCTGTTTCGTCATACTTTCTTTCATCACCCTGACCAATGCGGCCACCCATACGTTATTCGGGTCTGTATTTTCCGACGTACTTTGACTGCTCCCTATTGTCTCGGTTTCGTCCTGCCACCAGTCGGGCAGATACCCTGCACATTTTCTGAGTTCAGCATTGCCGCAGCGCGACTAAAATGGGGCATATTCCCGTTGCTTGTCTCACACGCGCCTCTCTCTCTCCGCGGCTATCTGTTTAATGGCAACTCCCTCTGCGCCTGACCTGTTTATCCTGGCACCGCTCCTCGAGCGACCACATGTCTCCATTTTGGATACTGGGATCTCCCAGGTAACGATGAAGTGGGGATTTTCCCGTTGGACCATTTCACGAGTGTATCGTCAATGTTAGAAATCCGATAAAACATCAAATCTCCGACATCGCTGAAGCCACGAAAACCTCCTGCAAGAACGGAACCAACGACCACTGAAGAGAATCGTTCAACGTGACAGAAGTACAACCCTTCCGCAAATTGGCGCAGATTTCAAAGCTGGGCCATTAACAAGTGTCAGTGTGCAAACCATTCAACGAAACATCATCGATATGGGCTTTCGGAGCCGAAGAATCACTGGTGTATCCTTGATGACTGCACGACACGAAGTTTTACGCCTCGCCTGGTCCCGTCAACACCGACATCGGACTGTTGATGAATGGAAACATGTTATCTGAGCGGACGAGTTTCGTTTCAAATTGTATCGGGCGGATGGACGTGTTAGGGTGTGGAGACAACCTCATGAATCGATGGACCACGCCTGTCAGTAGAGGACTGTTGTGATGCTTCTAGATACGACTCTGACAGGTGACACGTATGTAAGTACCCTGTATGATCTCCTAACCCACTGATGTCCACAGTGCATTCCGACTGCCTTGGGCAATTCCAGCAGGACAATGCCACAGCGCACACGTCTATAATTGCTACAGCGTGGCTCCAGGAACACTCTTCTGAGTTTAAATACTTCCAGTGGCCACCAAGCTCCTCAGACACGAACATTGTTGAGCATATACGGGATGCCTTGCAACGTTCTGTTGAGAAGAGATTTCCACTGTTACGGATATATGAACAGCCCTGCCGGACTCATGGTGTCAGTTGTCTCCAGCACTACTTCAGACACGAGTCGAGTCCATGGCAGGTCGTGTTGCGGCACTTCTGCGTGCTCGCGTGGCCCTACACGACATTAGGCAGATGTACCAGTTTGTTTGGCTTTCAGTGAATACGATACTACTCTGTGATACAATTGCCTTGATTGAATACCTTATTCGCGGGCCTCCAGCCGTATCAGGTCGTGGCATATCCAGTAGTTTAGGACTGGCTGCTCCTCGGCCGTTGTCAAGTACTGTCCGACCGTCGTGTGGCTGCTGGAAGCCATGACACTGGCTGTTACGTCACCGACCTTCAGGCACCAACTACAGTCTCAAACTCACACTGCTCTAAGGACCTCGGTCCATCCAGCGGAAGCCGTAAATGTTGCCGAATAAGTGTCACGAGATCTAAAACGTCTACAAAAAGTCTTTCGTGACTCTGCAAGCAGCAAGCATCATGAGCTATTTCAAATGGTGTGCACAAGCAGAACCGCACCGTGGGGTAACTCACAGTTTTCTTATGCTCTCTGTTGCAGTGACATGGAAGATTAGCAAGATCCTGATGGGACATAAAAGCGAATCAGTCTTCAGGTAACAAACTAAAATATGGCACCTCGTGAGGCCTGTGAAAGAAAATGTAGACCGCAGGACTACCAATGTTCAGCAAATATCCTGTGGGTGTGGTTAGTACACTACTGGCAATTGAAATTACAACAAAAAGAAGTAATGCAGATGATAAATGGCTATTCATTGGACAAATATATTATACTAGAACTGACATGTAATTACATTTTCACGCAATTTGGCTGCATGGATCCTGAGAAATCAGTACCGAGAACAACCAGCTCTGGCCGTAATAACGGCCTTGATACGCCTGGGCATTGAGTCAAACAGAGCTTGGATGGCGTGTACAGGTACAGTTGCCCATGCAACTTCAACACGATACCACAGTTCATCAAGAGTAGTGACTGGCGTATTGTGACGTGCGAATTGCTTGGCCAAAATTGACCAGACGTTTTCAATTGGTGAGAGATCTGGAGAATGTGTTGGCCAGGGCAGCAGTCGAACATTTTATGTATCCAGAAAGGCCCGTATAGAACCTGCAACATGCAGTCATGCATTATCCTGCTGAAATTTAGGGTTTCGCAGGAATCGAATGAAGGGTAGAGCCACGGGTCGTAACACATCTGAAATGTAACGTCCACTGTTCAAAGTGCCGTCAATGTGAACAAGAGGTGACCGAGACGTGTAACCAATGGCACCCCATACCATCACGCCGGGTGATACGACAGTATGACGATGACGAATACACGCTTCCAATGTGCGTTCACCACGATGTCACCAAACACGGATCCGACCATCATGATGCTGTAAACAGAACCTGAAATCATCCGAAAAATTGACGTTTTGCCATTCTTGCACCGAGGTTCGTCGTCGAGTACACCATTGCAGTCGCCCCTGTCTGTGATGCAGCGTCAAGGGTAACCGCAGCCATGGTCTCTGTGCTGATAGTCCATGCCCCTGCAAACGTCGTCGAACTGTTCGTGCAGATGGTTGTTGTCTTGCAAACGTCCCCATCTGTTGACTCAGGGATCGAGACGTGGCTGCACGATCCGTTACAGCCATGCGGATAAGATGCCTGTCATCTCGACTGCTAGTGATACGAGGCCGTTGGGATCCAGCACGGCCTTCCGTATTACTCTCCTGAACCCACCGATTCCATATTCTGCTAACAGTCATTGGATCTCGACCAACACGAGCAGAAACGTCGCGATACGATAAACCGCAATCGTGATAGGCTACAATCCGACCTTTATCAAAGTCGGAAAGTCTCCTACTTACACAAGGCATCACAACAACGTTTCACCAGGCAACGTCGGTCAACTGCTGTTTGTGTATGAGAAATTGGTTGGAAATTTTGCTTATGTCAGCACGTTGTAGGTGTCGCCACCGGCGCCAACCTTGTGTGAATGCTCTGAAAAGCTAATCATTTGCATATCACAGCATATTCTTCCTGTCGGTTAAATTTCGCGTCATCTTCGTGGTGTAGCAGTTTTAATGGCCAGTAGTGTAGTATGTTGGACAGACTGGACAAATGGTTCAAATGGCTCTAAGCACTATGGGACTTAACATCTGAGGTCATCAGTCCCCTTAAACCTAACTAACCTAAGAACATGACGCACATCCATGCCTGAGGCAGGATTCAAACCTGCGACCGTAGCAGCAGCGCGGTTCCAGACTGATGCGCCTAAAACCGCTCGGCCACAGCGGCCGACCAGATTGGACACACTGAAGAATAATACCGAGTTCAACAAAAGTTGACTGTAGTAAATAGGAGGTAGCCGAAAGTGCATTAGAAATGTAGGCGCCCCGGTGGTCCCGGTCGCCTACGCTGGACTGGAGGCTGAGCGGTTACCTCTCCAGTTGTCAGGATGCTAGGAAATGACTGTGGACACGTCAGAAACGCCAAAGAAATTTTATTAATTCATGACACCTTTATTCCTGCCGAGTACAACGTGGCCCGCGTAACACAGGCTGGCTGAGCTTGGTGATATCAACGACCTCCCCCGAGTCCTCGCTGACTCGGAGCGATGACACCAGCTCCGGGCCGCACCAGTCTTGCTAGCGCAGCGCCGCATGCTGTGACGTAGCGTGGAATGCCCTCACTTCGGCCGCGCGTGGACAGCACGACGCTGCGTGTAGGAGGCCCCGGGTTGGAGTCCCGGCGCTGTTGGCACGAGAAGCGTTCTCGTAGTGCGGAGTGTACTCTATCCCACCCCGTCTTTTTCCCTGCTCCTCCTGGTGGCTCGTCCGCGGTGGACGGGCGGAACGGGCTGCAGTCCCCAGCGTCGTCGGCTCACCCGGTTGTGACGGGCCTAGGCGACGATCTCGACGACGGCTCACTGATGTGGTCAGCATTGGCGGCGAGCGAGTCTGCCGTGATGATGTCTGCTAATCCTCGATTGATGATTGATAGCGCCAGCAGAGAGGATCAGAGCTGGTACTGTCCCCTCACGTCTGCTGCTGGATGGGCCGCCCTTACTGCAACATCTCCTTAATAAAGATTAACATGTCGATCACCGAGCTGAGCGCTACGCAGCGACCCAGTACACATCTGACTGCGAGTCTGACTGCGAGCGCCTTGTTGCTGTCAAAGCTGGCGTATTTAAAGGAAGCACGAGCGACGTCCTGACGTCGTGCTCGTTTGTAATGAACGCAATCGTTCCACTTATACTGCTGATTTATCTGTCGTACTCGCCCCTAAGGTGTTCTTGCGACAGAGTTACGTGTTGTTACGGCAGACTTACGCGATGTTGTGAAATGCAATACAGCTGACGTTATACCTCTGTCTTGCACTCTACGAAAGTCTCCGCCTAACACAAACCCGCGTGCTAAGCAGTTCTCTCTCGTCTGTTGTGTGCAACCAGGCCACTGCCCCTGTGTGACGACACATTCCGCTACATGTGCAATCCTCTTACCTCTCGGCTAACCTACTGCCTCTGGCTCTCGGCATAGGCAACGATACTTTGACAATATTCCACGTTTCCAACTCTTTACTATTCCGCGACACTACAGAAGATCGACTTAAATTTAAAGTCAACGATAACTCTGTCACGATGAAAGCAAAAGTCTTCTTAGGTCATGTAATTAAAGAAGGCATAAAAATTGGGATACGTGCTGAGATCAGCGACGGCGGCAGCTGTCCGCAGCGCTGAGTTCAGGCTGGAAGCCGGCCGCCACGGGCTTAACGCGCTCTCGGGACTCTCTCTCAGGATGGCAATACTGCGTTAAGCGGCGGCGGCGCCACAGAGGGTACCGCGGCTGGCGTGCCAGGCCGTCGCCCCCGCCACAGCCAGCCACCGCCTGGCGGTGGGCTCAGAGTCCCAACAGGTTCCACCTACCATTATATTTTGCTCGTGGGAAACAAAATTGTAGCTTCACAGTCTGTACCTAGAAAAGCTGCTTTCGTGACGAAACTAGCGTTTCCCGTTTTCGCCGTTTCGTACAAAATTCGTTCAACGTTTCCCTAAGTGAATTTGAACCCTGGTCAGTTATTTAATATTTCTGACATCCCTCTACCGAACTCTACTGAGAAGAAGCCTGTTTATGATTTGTTCATGTCAGTCCCGCTATTGTACACTGACGAAAAGAAATCGCAACACCAAAAAGAAGTTATGCGTCATAAATGAAAATTGGTAGGCATGTTGAAAGATGTCTCTTCCAATTTCGCGCCACTTGCGTAAGAGTGGTGCTAGCAGCGCCACTGTGAGGATGAGAATCGAGTTCGTTTCAAACACACGCTGTAACGTCCAGGAACGTCAGTTACCTTTGAGGTTCGACATGGCGAGTTGATGTCAGCTAAGAATGCTGTTAAGGCGACAAAGTAGCCATTACTAGCACTTCATTAAGTTTCAATACAGTCGCGTAATAAGGATAGGAGAAGCTGGATGTTCCTTGTGCGATACTGCAGAAAGAATATTGCCACTGTACACGATTGCTGGCAGCGGTGATCACGGGAATGTACGGTTGCTAGGAGACCGGGCTGTGGGCGGCCGAGAGGCACTACCGAGCGGAAGACCATCGTGTTTGGCGCCGACCGGAGTGGCCGAGCGGTTCTAGGCGCTACAGTCTGGAACCGCGCAGGTTCGAATCCTGCCTTGGGTATGCATGTGTGTGACGTCCTTAGGTTAGTTAGGTTTAAGTAAGTCTGAGATCTAGGGGATTCATGGCCTCAGCAGTTAAGTTCCATAGTGCTGAGAGCCATTCGAACCATGTGCCTGGCACATGGCACTGCCGCATCGTCCTGGATGTGCAGCAGCAATCTGAGCAGCAGCTGAAACAGCAACAGAACGAACTGTTACAAATTGGTTACTCCGAGGCCAGATTCGAGCCTGTAACGTGCATTCCAGTAACCCGCTGTTTGCGACTTCAGTAGTGTGAAGAGAGAGAGCTCATGTGAGGGCAGGGTGGAGATCTGTTGTGTTTTCTGATGAAAGCTGGGTCGGCCTCGGTACCAGTGATAACCGAGTGTTGGTTACGAGGGGGCTGGATGAGGGCTTACAACTAGTCTACTTGGCTGCCTGACGCACTGGGCCTGCGCACGGAGCCGTGGTCTGGTGCGCGATTTCGTGTGACCGCGGGAGCACTCTCGTGCTCATCCCGCGCACCTTGACCGCAAATTTGTACGTCAGACTGCTGACTCGACAACTGACAACTGACTTTTCCAACAGGATAACGCTCGCCCACGTATCGCTGTTCTAACCCTACATGCCCTACAGAGTGTCGACATCTTGCCCTGGTCTGTTCGATCCTCAGATCTGTCTCTTACCGAGCACGTATTGGACAACAGCTCTAGCGTCATCCACAACCAGCATTAACTGTCCATTTACTGACCGACCAGCTGCAACAGGCATGGAACTCCAACCCACAAACGCACATTCAGCACCTGTGCAACACAATGCATGCACATTTGCATGCTTGTAGTCAACATTCTGGCGCTTGAATTAACGTGTGGCCTCGCAATTTCTGTCACTTACGTATCTTACCAAGGAAAATATCTTCCCTTAATCTGATTACTCTACATTATTTATTTTTTGATGTTGTCATTTGTTCCCATCAGTTTATACTCTGCTGTGAGACACTCTATTACTTTCTGGAAAGATGTAATAGACTTGTTGCAAAATTCTTTGTACACGACTAACATTCCGAAAATTTTTTTTCGTAGTTGACACAAATGAAACTAATACTAACAAAGAGAGAGAGGGGCTGGCCAGTACTTACCTCAGCTCAGTACAGCCGATAGATACACATAAAACAGAACCGAAAATTTACGTTCCTAGCTTTCGGAACAAATGTTCCTTCATCGGGGAGGAGAGAGGGCAAAGAAAGGGAAGAAGGGAAAGGAGATTCAGTTACTCACAACCCAGGTTATGAAGCAACAGGGGAAGGAAAATAGGGAGGGTAGCAAGGATGGAGGCATGGTTGTCAGAGGGAAGCCAAATATATTCTACTGTAAGTACTGTGCCAGCTTCAAACCAAAGAGGATGCATACAGAAGTAAAGAGGTGTATAGTATAAAGATAAACACAACTATGTAGGATGAAAAAATGCGTGAATGGCTAAAGAGGAAAGGGAAAGAGGAGAAGACTGAAGAGTGAATGGGAGTGAGGTTGTTTAACGTAGGTTCAGTCCAGGGGGATGGCGGGATGAAAGGATGTGTTGGAGTGCAAGTTCCCATCTCCGCAGTTCAGAGGGACTGGTGTTGGGTGGGAGAAGCCAAATGGCACATACGGTGTAGAAGGTTCCTAGGTCCCTAGAATTATGCTGGAGGGCATGCTCTGCTACTGGGTATTGGGCATCTCCTAGGCGGACAGTTCGTCTGTGTCCGTTCATGCGCTCAGCCAGTTTAGTTGTTGTCATGCCGATGTAAAAGACTGTGCAGTGCAGGCATGTCAGTTGATAAATGACATGTGTAGTTTCACACGTAGCCCTTCCTTGAATTGTGTATGTTTTAGCAGTAGCGGGGCTGGAGTAGGTGGTTGTGGGGGGATGCATGGGGCAGGTTTTGCAGCGGGGTCGGTTATAGGGGTAGGAACCGCTGGGTAGAGAAGGTAGTCTGGGAATATTGTAGGGTTTAACAAGGATGTTATGGAGGTTAGGGGGGCGACGAAAGGCAACTCTGGGTGGTGCGGGAGAATTTTGTCAACGGATGATCTCATTTCAGGGGTTGACTTGAGAAAGTCATATCCCTGGCGGAGTAATTTGTTTATGTTTTCGAAGCCAGGATAATACTGGGTGACAAGGGGGATGCTTCTGTGTGGTCTGGGGGTAGGAACATTGTTGTTGGACGGGGAGGAATGTATTGCTCGGGAAATCTGTTTGTGGACAATGTCTGCAGGATAGTTGCGGGAGAGGAAAGCATTGGTCAGGTTATTGGTGTAATTGTTGAGGGATTCGTCACTGGAGCAGATACGTTTGCCACGAATACCTAGGCTGTAGGGAAGGGAAATGAAACTTGTTGACAAATATCACAGGTATTTTGTCATGTTGGGTCACTTTACTGAAGTACCAGCAACGACATGCGTTTATATATGGCCATCTGTGTAACATGTACAGGAACAGTAGAAGCCATATTGCTTCCCAATTGCGCAAGTGTACAATGAAACAGGCCAACAGCCTCGCCGCAGTGGTAACAGTGTTTCCCGTCAGGTCGCCAAAGTCAAGGGCTGTCGGGCGGTGATGGCATGCGGGGTGCACTCAGCCCATGTGAGGCAAACTGAGGAGCTACTCGTCTGACAAGTAGCGGCTCCGGCCTCGTAAACTGACGTACGGCCGGCATACCGGTGTGCTGACCACGTGCATCTCCGTATCCGCATCCAGTGTCGCCTTTCGGCTCAAGGTGACACGACGGTCGGTTGATAACGTTCGGCCTTCAGAGGATTGTCCGGATGGAGATTTATACAAATAAATAGACGATACTTGTGATTAATAAAATGGTTCAAATGGCTCTAACCACTGTGGGACTTAACATCTGAGGTCGTCCCCTAGACTTAGAACTACTTAAACCTAACTAACCTAACGACATCACACACATCCATGACCGAGGCAGGATTCAAACCTGCGACCGTAGCAGCAGCGCGGTTCCGGACTGAAGCGCCCAGAGCCGCTCGGCCACAGCGGCCTGTCTTGTGATTAATACAGCACGGGAAACAGATCATAAAGTTATTTACGTGAGTTTAGTTTCTTCTGTAACTTGCTTTGTTGGTGAAAAGGAATAGAAAAGAATGTTCAAATGTGTGTGAAATCTTATTGGACTTAACTGCTAAGGTCATCAGTCCCTATGCTTACTCACTACTTAACCTAAATTATCCTAAGGACAAACACACACACCCATGCCCGAGGAAGGACACGAACCTCCGCCAGGACCAGCCGCACAGTCCATGACTGCAGCGCCTTAGACCGCCCGGCTAATCCCGCGCGGCGCAGGAATAGGAGGAATAAGATGTGTCATATTGACCCAGTGTGGGCAGTTAATGGCTATTGACACGCCTTGGTTTCGGTATTTCCTCTTTGTTTCCGACTTTTATTTCTGTGATGTAGTTTTTTGACGTGCGACTATATTTTTTGTTATGAAGAGGGTCCTACTAATTCCGCAGTACCAAAGGAATTGAGGGAGGAACAGTGGTTTGGGCCCACGTTCTGAAAAATATTGTAATCCACTCAGATTTTGAGAAAAAGATTCTTGTTTTTACTGAGGTGTTCTGCTGGAGTCCGTGAATGTTTTAAAGTTTTCAATTTGGCCTAACCAATAAACCTATAAACTCAAGTCGCAGTACTAGATATAATTTTACTCAATGAATGCCGTGTTCAGTATTTTCAGGTTCAAGACCCTATTTATACACCAGTATCTCTTTTAAAAGTTTCTTGTGAGTAAAATTCAACATCAGCTGATGAAATTTATATGTTTTAGCTTTTTGTGGTGGTCGCGAACTATCCCCCTTGGTATTACACGTTATTCTAATTGGGATGGTATTTCTAAGGGTGTCCTACAAGATATTTTAAAGTTATTGATTCTACTTACACATCAGGACATCCTTAAAAAGTGTTGTTAACATATGTCAACAACAAGTAACAATTATTGTTGCTTTCAAATTTCTTTTAGGGGGAAACATAAAGTTCACCTCTTCCCCCTGTACTCACTTCTCCCTTTTGCAAATACACGTTATAGAAAATATTTTGATATTGCTAATGTTAATATCCTTACATTCTAACATCCCAACTTGAATATTCTACAGAATGCTTTGTAAGACCTTACCTAGCCCCAGAATGCATACACTGATTATGTAGAGCGACATGGCATAATTGTTGAAGACACTGATCTCGTGTTTGGAACACGTCATATGTTCCTAGTAATTAAGATTTACCTTTTCACGTTTTCCCTGAGTTCAGGTGGTATGATTCCCTAGTAAAGGACACGGCTACATAAATTCATCCGTTCTTGTCCTATTCAAGCGTATGGTACGTCCCTAGTGGTCTCACCGCAGGCGAGGCCTTAAACTCCGTACTCCCTTTCTTACTATGGTACAGACATTCTTGTATAGCCTCTGTCAGAACATTTTTATGTTTGTGATTTTTGGATTTCATTAAAAAAGAAATAATAAAAAATAACCTTATGGTTGCGTAAAATAGTCCATTCAATGAAGTTCAAAGTATTGGTAACTGAAAATTTGCTTAATACTCTTTCGTTTGATATTTTCTGAAAACTTATCGGAGAAACTGTAAGGGTGAGTGATTAAATGAACCTGGCTTATTGCTGTAGCTGTAATGGTATTCCATACTTGAGAAAGACACTGAACCGTTGGATGATTATAGTAAAGCGCAAGGTAATTCCAAAGAAGTCAGCGTCAGGTTCTACTACTCTACTAAAAACGCTATTGTAGCAACGTTAGTCTTAGAACATAATAATCGATAGATGTTAAGAAGGAGGCTGAAAGAATGGTGTGAGTTGTATTAGATCTGACAATGAGCCCACCTTCCACAAAATTCATTAATTTTATTGTAGAGGTAATGAGTTCGTGCTATCTATTCCTTGCTTTGCTTGTGGCCATTCTAATCGACACGTGTGTGCAGACCACAATGGAGGAGTGGTATTCTTTGTAATCTCTGAGTGGAGACGAACAGTTACAGGACCTTAATACTAGCAGTACCAACGAATCATCCATAACGTGCGCTACCAAGGGGGTAGGAGGGGGCAACATGGGATCGTATTTCGTGCCTGCCCTAACAAAAGTTAAAAAACAGAGTTCGTTAATTGTTGTTGGCTTATGTTGATAACATACTTTCTATGTTATGGTCTCTAAGTAGGATCCAGAACCTGGAAAGGTCTTTCGGAACGCTCAGAGTGCCTACGCGTTTTAAGTGATGTGTGGTACCAGGCTGGGTTACTTTATGCTTTATGACCATTGCAAAAAAATATAAAAAAATAAAAATAATGCAGATTTCGTTACTTGTTGTCGAATTTTACTCACAACATACTTTTTAAAAAGATAGCGAAGTCTAAGTGAGGTCTGATAGTGAAAGTATTAGGTACGACATTCATTGTGGAAAGTGACATCACTACTAAGATTCAGTTTTTGGGTTACATTTCACTGAAAAATTTAAAATTTATAGAATTTGATAGCAGAATTCATGAAAAACTAAATTCTTTTATGCAAAATAAAAAAAATAAAATAACTAACTGAATTACCACATTTTCAAAATTTGGGCACTAAGTACCGCCCCTCCTCCCCACTCGGTATTTCAAGGGTTAAGGGGCAGGAGGTTTCCTTACGATGTTAAAGTACAGAGGGATAGGAATTTCTTACGATTAGAAAATCAAAAGTTTTACTTCTGAGACCGAAAGGTCACAACGTAAAAACTAATGCAGACACACTGTTGCTTAATCTGCCTGTCTGTGCTAAGTACAGTATAACAAGCTGTACCGTTATGTCATCGTTTACTGCAGCTAGCGTCACGTTACAAGGCCACTTGCCGATTAGGCCTAATGCCTGTTCTATGTGGACGACTGCCGCCTACGAGGCAGTACGGGGAGCGATCTAGGATGGTGTGATGTGCGATCACAACGCCGCCAGTCCCCCTGGCGTACGAATGCTGGTGCTTTCGCCGGCGCCGCTTCTTTGTTCCGGCAGCTCCGCATTTGGCCTCGAGCGGCTGAGTAGAGCCAGTTCCAGACCTCCCTGGCTTAGAAAAACCCCAGGTGGTACCAGGAATCCAACCCGGCTCGTTTCGCACAGAAGGCAGTGACGCAGACCTTTCGTATATGGAGGCCGTTACAAAATGTCTTCCAAGTCAGCTCCATTACGACGAAAAGCAGAATCTGGAAGTAGCAAATCGTGGGAAATGGGAAGTTCAAGTACCTTCAAGGTCACTGGAAGAAAATTTGTCAGTGGTAGGATTGCAATGTATGACACGACTGAAATGGCACATGTACTGTAAAAGATGGATTTCCAGTCGGATGCATCATATATCCACGAGAGGGACAGTCAAGAAAAGTGCGTGTGTGCTTAGGAGGAACCGAATAATAGAACGTACACTTACTTTGCCTGTATCCTTTTCAACTGAGTTCGAACAATAAATGCAGCACACGCCATATAAAAATATATGAATAATTATGTGAAACACAGCTATCTCTTTATTCCACGACAGGGGATGTCAAATTTTTTTCCATATTTGTTAGATTTCCAGAAGGCTTTCGACAGCGGTCTTCACAAGCGTCTTCAAGTCACATTGCTTTCCTGTGGAGTATCGCCTCAGTTGTGTGCCCTTGCTTCGTGATTTCCTGTCACAAAGGTAAACAGTCCGTAGTAATAAAAGGAAAGTCATCGAGAAAGATGGAAGCAATATCTGACGTTCCTCAAGAAAGCGTCACAGACCCTATGCTGTTCCTGAAATGATTTAGACAAGATATCTGTATGGCGCGAAAAGTGGCAAGTGACACTAAGTAACGAAAAGTGTGAAGACAACAGCATTACTAGTAACAGAAATCCGCTAAATTTCCGTTACGCGATAAATCACACAAATCGAACGGCTGTAAATTGAACTAAATATTTAGGGATTACAATTACGAAGAACTTAAAGTGGGACGATCACATGAATAATGTTGTGGGTAAAGCAGACCAAAGGCTGCGAAGTTGAACAGGTTTACTAAAGGGACTCCTTACGCCACGGCTGTCCACCCTCTTCTGGAGTATTGCTGTGCGGTTTGGGACCGGTATGAGATAGGCATGACGGAGGACATTGAAAAAGTTCAAAGAAGGGCAGCTCGTTTTGTATTATCGAGAAATACGGAGAGAGTGCCTCGGATATATTACGTAACCTGGGGTGGAAATCATTAAAACAAAAGGCGTTTTTCGTTGTTGCGAGATCTCCTCGTGAAATCTGAATCAAAAACTTTCTCCTTCCACTGTGAAAATATTTTTTTGACAGCCACCTACATAGGGATACGTGATCATCATGGTAAAGTAAGAGAAATCAGAGCTAGCACAGGGAGATTTA
The DNA here is from genome assembly GCF_023864275.1 of Schistocerca cancellata. Taxonomy (NCBI): domain Eukaryota; kingdom Metazoa; phylum Arthropoda; class Insecta; order Orthoptera; family Acrididae; genus Schistocerca; species Schistocerca cancellata. Next base: position 597,202,223 of record NC_064632.1, read on the forward strand.
AGAGCTCGTTATCCCCCGCGCCGTTCGAGAGTAGAATGGTAGAAAAATAGCTTGGAGGTGTCTCGACCAACCCTCTTTGCCGGCAATTAATTGTAAACTGCAGATTATTCATGTTGATGTAGATGAGATACTATTGGTTATGTGTTTTGAGCTGACTGCAATTTCATTAAGGAGAATTACACCAGACGCGTTTCGTTTTTTATTTGTAAAGCATCTTCCGTGGTTATTGGTGTTTCTTCACGTATTGTGCTTCTTCCCTCCTTGCTAGCAACGTTTGACGTCGAAAGACTTCGATTCACATCCGCACTTGACAGTTTTTGCCATTCTGCATTCTCTTGTAAACTGTTTCTCATTCTCGACAGTGCAAAGATGCTTTATAAATAGAAGCGAAACGCGTCTGCTATAGTTCTTCTCCATTAAATTGCAGTCAGCTCAAGATGGATAACCAATAGTAAACGATTTTAACATCTGCTGCGAAAGATGGTAATGCAAATAAACGTATTACTTGAAAGCCATTTAAATATTTTTAAGTAGCTAGTTACTTCTATGCAAATGTTCGCCTGCAGTAAAGAAATAATTAATAGCGATAAACGACTTAAATATGTATTTGATAGCACTTTTGCTTTTAGTCAGGATTGCATTTCTGTGAATAAACTTTAGAGCTGAGTGTTTTCCCTCTTCTTTGTGACAAAGTTAAATTTTCTAGAGGTATCTAAGATGTTCCTTATTTACTCTTTCTTTCAGTAATTTCTTATACTTTTAAACTCTGTATGTTTAACTTTTTCACAGCGGTTCTTGAGGAGCACTCTGAATGCGTGACCTTAGCAATACTTACCTTGCTTCTTTTTCTTTATTTCAACATCCTATGTTTCTATATCAAGAATACTATTTAATCTATGTTAAATTTATTAGGTACTTTCATTTATAGTTATCATTTTCAAATTTTGTGTTATCGATGTTTAAACAAGATCCTGTTTTATATTAATAGCGCCATGATGGGAAATGGAAAAGAGACATTTTCCGAATTCCGTTTCATCAGGAAGCTGAAAGACTAGTGTTCAAGTTCCAAGGAGAAGGTACTAAGGTTTACAATCTTGGGAGATGCACTAACCTAGGTAGGTACTTGGTATGTCATTGCATGATAGAAATATTTGCTTAAAAACATATATTAGGTGTAAGTACTTGTGGCTCAGTTTGGAAAATTGATATGGGGGGGGGGGGGGGGGGGACAGAAACTAATAAATATCGTCAGACTCCCAGGTTGGTAGAAGCCTTTTTGTCTGACACCCTTTAGGTTCTTTGCGTGGTCAGTGTGGCTGCCTGTTTGATGAGGTGGCATCTGATGTGATACCACGACGTGGTGTGGGTCCAATTCCAAAGCTTTCCACCTCGAAAACACCTGAGGTGGTGTTTGTGAGTCAAGCGCGGGACATGCTCGTCAGTAGCCAGAGGTGCCGACCACCGGACCACAGGGGCGGCCTGGCGACGCACCAGAGTCAGTGCCTGCCTCATCACTCGAATGAGCCCTAATGTTTGATTAATCTGCCGCAGCTACAGTTTCGAATAATTAATAAATTTACTTATCGTTGTTTTAGTTCGTTAAACACAAAATTCGTTGTAAATACTGCATAAATCAAAATAATTATTGGCGTGTAAAATCCTTTGAAGAATGACATTAGAATTTACAGCTTCCAACATTAAACTGTTCAAGAGTTTTAATGTTCCAAAAAAATGAAACCAGCGGAAGAGTGCTGTCCTCGAAGTGCAAAAAAGGTGACCTGCTCCTCTTAAAAAGATTCTGACATAAGAGAGGGGAACCAGCCGGCTACACCCTCATTCCGTATTCCTAACCAAAACGTAGGCAGCGCGCGCAGACGTATTCTCTTTCACACAGTCTCTCTGTCTCCCTGTGTAGCTAAGCCTCGATACTCAGCATCTCTGTAACTGCCACTGCCTGCACGTATCCTTCTCCTGCTGTCTCCATTTTCCTTCACTGATTTACTGAACATCCACCCCACTGCCACTCACTACCCCTCTCTCACATACGCTGCCGACTTTCGTCTTCTTTTCCTAATGCCACTGTCTACACCGTACCTCGGAAGCTCTAAAAAATCCTTGGAGGGTCCAACTTATTTTTTTTTCATGGTCCAAAATTTCCCCCAATAGCTGTGCATTCAAAGTTGTCGGTCTGGGAAGGCCCAGCCAACCACCCTCCCCCCCCCCCACCCTCCGCCAACAAAACACAATGACGGGTCTCCATTCATCTGTATTTTTCGTTTCGACTGTCTTCTCTCATTTTCCTCCCACTCCTTCTATCTACAAGCATCTCTCTTTCTCTTTTATTGTCAGTGTCTCTCACAGAGGATCAATAACTCTTTCCTCTTGGGCTTCCGCTACCTCTGTTTTATCCGTTGCTCTTTCGCTGCCACTTTCTCTATCACTGTCTCCTCTGTCCTTCACCCCCAACAGCACTGAATCCTCTCTGTTTCATCGTCACTGCCTCTCCGCTACTGTCTAGAAAACAAAGCGCGAATACGTTCGCATGTGAAAATGTTTGACGAGGTAGGCAGAATGAGGATGGAGGCAGCTGGTTCTTCACTCTTCTGTTAGTCTTTTAAAGACGAACACATTCAACTTTTTGTGCTCCGACAGGAGCATTTTTCCGTTGTTTCCCTTCTTTTCCCTGCTACAGCAGCGTGTTTTGCTTATATAAAAGGAATTCTCTAGGCCGCTTACTTATGTATTACAACATAATTTATATACCGTCACCCATATAAACGACAAATAAGTAAGGATAATATGAGGTTAAATCAAAACTGTTTACTTACAATTTTGTCCGAAAGAACAGACACCAAGCGCAGTCTGCAGCTGTGAAACACGTTATGCAAACTGAAGGAACACGGTAGGGAAAGGAAAGGAGAGAAAAGGGAAAGAACTAATTATCTCAACTGCATTGGCGCTTTATGCGGAATCGGCGGGACGAGTGAAAATTTATATTGCATCAGGATTTGAACCTTGGATCTCCTGCATAACTAAGCCACTTGCGTTAACAGTTGCGCCATCTGAACACGGTGTTTGCCACACATGCGCGGAATAGCTCTGCATGCTCCCCAGCTAACCCCCACTTACCGCCACCTAACCGCAGTTCCCGCCCGTGTTCTCCATCATCGCTGATTTTAGGGTTGAAACTAATGTGTGTGCACGTTGCACATGTAGGATTCATTGCCCAGCACGGAAGATCAGTTACACGAATGCGTGGTGTGTGTACTTCCGGTTGTGGAAGACGTGGTCCCGGACTGCAGGTAGGTCCCTACGGGTGGGAGTGCGACTCGGCCGAGGAGCGAGCCGAGGTAGTCTGGGGACTTGCAATGAACAGTGCGTCCGAGCTGCGCAGTGGTTAACAGACTGCCTAGTAAGAAGGAGCTCTCGGGTTCGAGTCCTGCTCTGGCACACGTTTCCACTCGTCACCGCTGATTACGCACTAATTGTTGCTGCACCTGATGGCATTAGCTCCTGCTCTTTCCTTTCCTTTCTCCCCCTCCACTTTCAATTTACATAATATTGTCTTGTTGATATTCCGTCGCGTCATGACGTCACAAAGGTCGATCCGTATAAATTGTTTGGGAAACCTCGCGACGTGTATAATAATGACCCTGATGACGATGTTCGCTGTCTAAATTACAGGAACTTTTTTCTTCTAATTCTTCCCCATAGTCAACATGTAGTAATCCATCAAAATCCTGAAACTCTCACGACAGAAGCTACTCCTAAGCGTTCCATGGTAAATGCTTCGTTAGGTAATATTAAAATAAAATACTAGCCATTCATAAGGTCATCCAAAAACACATTCATATCCCAATAATGCTGAAGATAATTTTCTCCACTACCACCATCATGATCGTTATTTATGAGAGCAAATAAATTTCCTAATGATTCCATTATTTTAGGTACAGCAATATTTTCACAAAAATACCGATTCAAATATAGCTTTTTTAGTAATATGATTTCTCTATAAGTCGGTTTGACAACAAACTCAAATGAATCCAGATCCAAGCTGCTACTTTCGTAACATATCGGAACAACACAACCCAGTGCATAACACAAATACTCGGTTAACTTAAATTACGACAATGTGAACAAACCGTATCCAGCAACATTGTCGACAGAAATTTTGAAATTCGACATCTTATTCATTGCAATCCATCATATATACACTGAAATAATTAAGTGGTGAAGAAAGAAGAGGAAATTTTTATGAACAAGAACTATTAAAAACGAATTATCCAGATGTTTGTCTTGTAAAAGTTTTTAATAAGAAAGGTACTATAGAATATGTTAAATGGTTATGTTTTGATAATTCAAACAATAGTTGAATAAATAAAAGTAAAGTACTTTTTTAAAATGTTAATAAAAAGTTTTATATATAAATGGAAATAGTTGCTGGAAATTGAAGCATGTCTGGTATTGAATATAATATTCATTATGCTTATTGTTTTGTTGTAGAAGATCAAGTATATTTTGATATTCCAATAAAGGTAACAAAAGTGATTCAGTTTCAAAGATATTTGAAACTTTGTAATTTGAATTTTGTGAGTCAACTGGTGTTAATTAATTTTGTTTATCAGCTGTATATAAAAACTGTTATAAGACTGATTTAAAATTCAATTATGAAAAAAATACTTAGAAATTTAGTTCTATATTTTAAGAAACGTTTGCTAAATTAGTTATATCATCATATTCACATGAATAATTAATGGAAGTATTGCAATAATTTCGAAAACTAGTAATTCTTAACGTTTCTTTCATTCGTTGATATGAATTTCCTGAATCTGGTACATAATTAACTGTAAAATATTCTTCTCAATTTGGAAGTCTATTTCTGATAATATTGATTTGTTTTTAACAGTTTTGAATTGTGTTCGAATATCATATTAAAAGTAATAATAATTATATAATATAAAATAATAGTAATAGCTCTTAATTATTCATCAGTTATTTGAGGAAAACATGTGGTAATAAACTATTTATTTGTGCATTTTTATCACATAAAATTTGCACAGTTCTGTCAAATATTTCATCTTATTTTTTAATGTAATTAATCTTGATTTTATTTAGCTCAGTTAAATAATTTATTTGACGTTCATAGACTTGATTTACATTAATCTTTATTTTATATTCGCCATGTTTTCGAACTGAAGGTAAAACTTATTCATAAATCCAGTCTAGAAAAATTTCTGCAAAAGACATTTTTGATTTTATAATTAAAGAATATGAACCGTCTGTATTTATAAAAATTGTATGTGATTGTAAGTGTAAATGAGAACTACCACTTATTTCTTTATATATTTTATATATTTACTTTAAACAATGTCTTTCAAAGCCTCTCTAATTAACATATTCCAAAATATCACAAATATCTTATGCTTTAAACTGTGGATTTTTTCATCAATATTTTAACACTAGTTTATAATTGTAAATGAGATTGTAATTCTTTAGATCTGAAAACAACTCCTTTTATATATAGTAAAACTTAGATTTTTATTTTTCAAATAGTATTAACTTTTTTCTTTAGAAATGAGTAGTAAAAAATAAGGTGATAACTCCATATTGCAATCAATGAAAAGAACTTCACAAAGAAATCAAAATTACAAGTAAGAACAGACTTTGAAGAATGGATTGTATTTACTGTACAGAAAAGAAACAGATAACATATAGAGAAAATAATTGAGAACATATAAAAGAGCTTATTCATAACTGGAATAAAAAAACATTTACTTGTGAAAATTTAAAAAAGAAGTTAAAAAGTCTTCTAAATATATTCATAACTGTAACTACTAACATAGTAAAAGAAAGAGAAATTGCTTTAAATTATCAAAAACCTAAGGAAAGGTATGATCAAATATTTCACTGCTTTTGTGGAAAAATTGTTCGTAAAATATATCTGAAAACAGATCACAAATTACCACATCATGGATGAATATTAAAAACTTAGTAATTTTTTATTTCATTATTTGTTTTAGTTAATGTTGTATGCAACTGTGTAGTTCACTTAAGAAATCATTATCTTTTGTCTCGTTTTTTGGGTTACCATTAACGTAACTGCTTAATTCATGTAGAAACTCATTGCTATCATCTATTGTTTTATTTGTTTTTAATTTATAATCACCATATATTTTCATCTAGTAATATAGTAGTGTATCATCCTTAGAACTTAACACAATTTTACTACTTTTAACTGTGTTCAGTTCATGTTTGAATGTCTAAAACTAAGTTACTTTCTTACAACAGATTATTTAACTCCTTTAGATTTTTCATATTCGTTGCCTTCAACTGTGTAAGCTTACATTTTTGCTCTGATACCAACATGCTTTAACATCTTTTTCCCACAATTTTTATATTTAATTGTTGCTAAAATTTTCTTATTTATATCTGGATTCAATAAATATTATCTGTTGAATAATCACTTTTCTCAAATTCTGTTATCATACACTTTTATTTTTGGAATACCTAGAATATTCATTTCAATTTAACTTGGTTTATTGAATTTTGTTATTGTTTTTTGATATGGGTGCAACTAGATTTTCTGAAAAAACAATAGTATATTCATAATTTGGTTTGAAATGCATTTTGTATATTCTTTTGAATCTGTTAGTATATGATTTTTTGTTTATTTTAATATTTTTTCCATATATTGTATTATTTGTCAACTTACAAAATTTATTTCAAATTCTTTGTGTGCATTTTACCTCATTTCTGTATTAAAATCAATGTATCCTTCGACCAGTCTGATTGTTCAAATGATAAGCCACTATGAATTTCCATTAATTTTAATCCAAGTTTTAAACATTGTTTAGGATTTATATAATGTAATACATTTTTTTTATTAAATGTTGTTAATGATTTATATCCTCTATCTGGTGCTATCGGTAAACCTTTGTGTAAATCATGTAATTTTTGGACACTCTAAATCGGCTTCTTAAATATAACCATATTTAATATCATTTGATATTGTAAGTATTTTTTTCGAAATTAAAATATTTAGTTTCTAACCATCTGAAATCGGTAAATGGTAAAAATTGAGATATCGCATAACTGTACGAGTTATTTGCATCTAAATTCCAATATAATATGATCGTTTTTCTTGCTCAATGATTTTCTTATAGCTATTATTTGATTTAGCATATCTTTTAATACTTTGAGAAATACCACCTCCTCTTCCAAGAAATAAAACCAAATCATAATTGATTTACATATCTAATTCAACTTTTGTCATTTTTAACATAGAATCACTAGATAAATCAGGTGCTGTAAAATACAAAGATGGATAGAGTTTGTAAGATTTAATTCATAAATACTGTAACTTAATAAGCCTATAATTTTTAGAAATATCTGTAAGTTTTAAAACCTCAGGTTCATTGTACAAATTTGTAAATTCATCTAAATTTTTAGTGCAGAATTTTTTTCAACTTGCGTTTGCATGTTGACAGTAGATCACGTTAATTGAATCTGGAATAAAAATATTCTATTTAGGTAATTTAATTTCTATTAATTTTTCTTCACAATTCATATATTCATTAGGATAAACTCCTTTCTTAATCATTAAATCTAATTGTTAAGTTTAAAATATTTTGCTGTTATTCTAAATTATTCTAGTGTGAGATTAGAAGGTAATCTATCAAAACTTGACACTATAAACTTAAATGTGTCAAAAAATCTTAATGTTTATCCTTCCTCAACCTTTTTACTAAAAGAGATATATTTTTGTTCATTATTTGGAATAGGGTTCATAACTTGATTCATATCTTTTTATCTATTGCTAATTCTTTGTTAAACTATGTACATCATAATTTGCTTTATTATGAACATAAACTGGAAGAAACTTAAGATTTTTATGAGCACTTTCTCAATGTTTTCCTGTTAAATGACTATGATCACTTATCTTTTTTTCTCCTTTAGTAAATTCCATTCACAAATAAAACAAGTTTTTCTAAAATTCAATTTATCTTTATTTGATATTATCATTAGAATTTTTTGTTCATATATTTCATCAGCTTCTCTAGATATTTATTTTGACAATTCAACGAATTTTTTTGCTGCACCTTTGCCAGTATTCATAACACGATTGTTATATGTGCATTTTCAACTTCTCGCGGCGTAATGAATAATCCATTAAATTTCGGGCATGCAGCCGCGCAAATAAAATTTCTTCTACTGATATTTCGGCCGCGTATCGTCCGGCCATCTTCAGAGCGAGTCACAAGACTGATGACAAGGTGCCAAGCGCGGCCTTATATGCTCCACCGCGGCGGTACTGCGCATGCGGGTCACAGATGCTGCGCCGCCTGTGGCGAAAGCGTACGGACGTTCGATGTGCTTATCGATGTTTGATCGGCGGCGATGACACGGTGACGACTTCTCTGCAATTTAATTAGTCCAAGAGCCGGATTCCATGCTTTGTCCAAATTGAAACCTTTATCTCTGTTTATTAAATTGTTGGCTAATCGAATTTCTATGGCTTCCTTGAATACAGAATCCCAAAAAGAAGAGGTGGATGTTAAAATCTTCACATCACTGTAATTCATGGAATGACCCGTATCAATACAATGTTCGGCCACAGCTGACTTGTCTGGTTGTAATAGGCGTGTGTATCTTCGGTGCTCCACACACCTTTCATGAACGGTGCGTGTTGTTTGACCTATGTATGACTGCTCACAATTTCCGCAAGGAATCTGGTACACACCCGCCTTACGAAGCAATAAATCGTCCTTTACAGAGCCGAGTAAAGCCGCAATCTTCGTGGGGGGCCGGAAGATCACCTTAACACAGTGTTTCTCTAGAATACGGCCTATCTTTGAAGAAAGAGCACCCACATAAGGCAGAAACGCCCTAGATCTGAAGAAATTACTATCTTCTTCCGCATCGTATACCTTCTTTTTAGGTTTTACATCGAATGCTCTACGAATTTGTTGCGGAGAATATCCATTCGATTTAAAAATACTCTTGAGGTATGTTAGCTCTCCTTGTAAATTGTCTTCATCGGATACACAGTGCGCCCGATGCACTAAGGTCTTAAGGACACCCATGCTCTGAGAAGGGTGATGGCAGCTACTGGCATGAAGGTCATGAAGGTATAGATTTGTATGCGTTGCTTTCCGATGTACGGCATGTCCTAATGTGCCATCACTTTTACGGCGAACGACAACATCCAGAAAGGGGAGGCACCCGTCTTTTTCTATTTCCATGGTAAATTTAATGCTAGCATGGATAGAATTCAAATGCTGAAGAAATCGATGTAATTCATCCATACCATGGGGCCATACCACGAATGTGTCGTCCACGTACCTCCAGAAGACCGTGGGTTTAAAACATGCTGAGTCCAGTGCCTTGTCCTCGAAGTCTTCCATGAATAAATTAGCTACCAGAGGGGAGAGGGGGCTTCCCATGGCAACACCGTCAATTTGCTCATAAAATTCACCATCAAACTGAAAATAAGATGATAAAAGCACATGTTCAAATAAGGCCGTAATGTTCTTATCAAAATGTTGGTTGATAAGAGCTAGAGAGTCCTTTAAAGGTACCTTGGTGTATAATGATACTACGTCAAAACTAACAAGAACATCCATACTATTTAGCCTGACATTGCTAAGTCTCTGAATAAAATCCATAGAATTACGAATGTGGTGACTACATTTTCCTACCAATGGTTTTAATAAGGAAGCTAAATATTTGGCAGAAAAATATGTTGGTGAACCAATAGTGCTCGTTATAGGTCTCATAGACAAGTCCTCTAGACGCTCATCCTTACCCATCTTGTGAACTTTAGGAAGACCATAAAATCTCGGTGGTACTGCACCTCGTACTTTTAAACTTCTTATGACTTCCTTCGGTAGTGATGAAGCGTACAGCAAGGCAGCAGTCCTTATTGTCACCTTGTTAGTAGGATCTTTGTTAATCTTCCGGTATGCACCAGAACTAAGTAGACCACATATCTTTTCCTTGTAGACTTCCTGAGGCAAAAGGACGGTAGCATTACCTTTATCAGCACGCAGGACGACTGTATCAGTATCCTCACACAGCTTTCGTATCGCACGTCTTTCTTCCTTGGAAACGTTGCTTCTTTGTGGACGATGCTTCGTGATTGCTTGACAGGTTTCTCGTCTGATTTCTTCCGCAGAATCCTCTGATAGTGGTCGGACAGCTTCTTCAATGGCACTGATGAAAGATGATATCGGCAAAGTCTTGGGAGTAGGGGCAAAATTTAGCCCTTTACTTAAGACAGACAACGTAGCTTCGTCCAATTCCTTACCCGTCAAATTTATGACAGGGCGTCGAATAACTGAGTCCACCTGAGAAGGCTGGTCCAATCGGCTGTACTTGGTAATCTGCCTTTTCGTGGCCACTTCGCGAACCCAGTCAGACTTAGCCCATGTCGTGCCATCGATCCAGTCCCAGGAGTCAGGAGATAAAACAGCTGCAACCTTCAGATGCAGATGATACAGATGTTCAGAAACAATGTCCAACTTCCGACGAGTAAAACGAATTCTTTCTCTGACAATAGCGGAACCAGCTCTATGTAAAATTCTATTTACTGCAGCATTCTTAACAAAGTGAACCAACCTTGCAAATTTTGGGACAACTCCATGGTCGCGGCACTTCAGTAAGAAACTCAAGGAGCTCAATAGTCTTGCTCTCTGGTGTCTTAATTTGTCCAAACTATGGACCCATGAAACCATCTCCTCCCCGAAGAGGTACTTGATGTGCATTTTCAACTTCTCGCGGCGTAATGAATAATCCATTAAATTTCGGGCATGCAGCCGCGCAAATAAAATTTCTTCTACTGATATTTCGGCCGCGTATCGTCCGGCCATCTTCAGAGCGAGTCACAAGACTGATGACAAGGTGCCAAGCGCGGCCTTATATGCTCCACCGCGGCGGTACTGCGCATGCGGGTCACAGATGCTGCGCCGCCTGTGGCGAAAGCGTACGGACGTTCGATGTGCTTATCGATGTTTGATCGGCGGCGATGACACGGTGACGACTTCTCTGCAATTTAATTAGTCCAAGAGCCGGATTCCATGCTTTGTCCAAATTGAAACCTTTATCTCTGTTTATTAAATTGTTGGCTAATCGAATTTCTATGGTATGCATGAATTACATCGATTTCTTCAGCATTTGAATTCTATCCATGCTAGCATTAAATTTACCATGGAAATAGAAAAAGACGGGTGCCTCCCCTTTCTGGATGTTGTCGTTCGCCGTAAAAGTGATGGCACATTAGGACATGCCGTACATCGGAAAGCAACGCATACAAATCTATACCTTCATGACCTTCATGCCAGTAGCTGCCATCACCCTTCTCAGAGCATGGGTGTCCTTAAGACCTTAGTGCATCGGGCGCACTGTGTATCCGATGAAGACAATTTACAAGGAGAGCTAACATACCTCAAGAGTATTTTTAAATCGAATGGATATTCTCCGCAACAAATTCGTAGAGCATTCGATGTAAAACCTAAAAAGAAGGTATACGATGCGGAAGAAGATAGTAATTTCTTCAGATCTAGGGCGTTTCTGCCTTATGTGGGTGCTCTTTCTTCAAAGATAGGCCGTATTCTAGAGAAACACTGTGTTAAGGTGATCTTCCGGGCCCCCACGAAGATTGCGGCTTTACTCGGCTCTGTAAAGGACGGTTTATTGCTTCGTAAGGCGGGTGTGTACCAGATTCCTTGCGGAAATTGTGAGCAGTCATACATAGGTCAAACAACACGCACCGTTCATGAAAGGTGTGTGGAGCACCGAAGATACACACGCCTATTACAACCAGACAAGTCAGCTGTGGCCGAACATTGTATTGATACGGGTCATTCCATGAATTACAGTGATGTGAAGATTTTAACATCCACCTCTTCTTTTTGGGATTCTGTATTCAAGGAAGCCATAGAAATTCGATTAGCCAACAATTTAATAAACAGAGATAAAGGTTTCAATTTGGACAAAGCATGGAATCCGGCTCTTGGACTAATTAAATTGCAGAGAAGTCGTCACCGTGTCATCGCCGCCGATCAAACATCGATAAGCACATCGAACGTCCGTACGCTTTCGCCACAGGCGGCGCAGCATCTGTGACCCGCATGCGCAGTACCGCCGCGGTGGAGCATATAAGGCCGCGCTTGGCACCTTGTCATCAGTCTTGTGACTCGCTCTGAAGATGGCCGGACGATACGCGGCCGAAATATCAGTAGAAGAAATTTTATTTGCGCGGCTGCATGCCCGAAATTTAATGGATTATACGATTGTTATAATTACCATTACAATATGTAACAATGAGTAAATGAAAATGGAAAATATTTTAGATGTTTATTAACTTCATATAAAGTTGATTATACTGTATAAAGGAAATATTTTTGATTTTTTTTTTACATTAATTGCAGATTTTTGTCTTCACTTTTTTGGTAAATCGATATAGTAGAGCAATAAATTGTATTGTGTCTCTTAATACTTAATTCTGAAATATTAATACAAAATAAAGATAAACCAAATTTGTTTATTTGCCTTTCTTCTATTTAAGTTAATAGTTTATATCTTGATTTGTGATAATACTATTCAAAATCATTCGTCCTAATAAAACTTAATACTTGTTTTAAAGTCAAATTCTTGTATCTGGCCTTGTCTTTTAAAATTACAAAAATAGTTTATGTTACCCTTAACCGCCTTTTTTCTATTAAAATATTCTTAAATTTAGTGATTACTTCTTTTTTTAATTTGATTAAAAGATTCTTGTGGTTCAACAATAGTATCATTATTATTAATTTCTAATGTTATTATTCTCAATGTAGGAGCAGAAGTTTTTCTATCACTTTGTTTAGGTGATTTAACAAAATTGTCATCATCTAGAATACTGTAATCTGAAAAATTTCTCAGGTAGTTTTTTTTAATTTCTTGATATACATCCACTAGAAGCTTTTGAAAATAATTCTCAGTATCAATATTAAAAATATTACCTTCAGATATGTTTATAAAATCGAATAATTGTTGTTTATTAAGTTTACTATAATTTTTTAAATTTTTAGTTTTACAGAGTTGACAAAGTTGTTTTAATGGTTTGTTTTTAAATTGTTAACATTATTTTTAATATTGTTGTCAGATCTCTCAATAGGAGCAATTAATTGTTGTTTATTAAGTTTGGAATAATTCTTTAACTTTCTTGTTTTAAAGACTTGATGAAGTTCTTTTAAAGGTTTTTTATTCAATTCGTTATTGTTATTATTGATATTGTAAACAGGATTTAGAATAAGAACGATTAATTTTTCTTTATTAAGTTTTTTAAATTTCTTTATTAAGTTGTAGCAGAACTGGAACAGATGATCAATGATATAATAATTATATATGTCACTTTGGGGCACTTGGAACTTTAATGATTCAGTGTTTGAACTCATCATCTAGTCACATTTACAAAGAATAAATAAAACAATTATCTGTGTCTGTCTGTTCTATTTTCCCCACAAGGTGTTTTGAGGGCTCATTGCCTCACCGTAACTACGCCACAATTTTGTTTGCTGGATGCGCTTCATTACATTGCTCCAACAGACAGAATTTTGAGGTTGATTATAAATATGTATTTTCATCATACTTAGCATACTTGTGCTGTTTCGTGTGTGTGCTATTTACTGAAGAAAATGTATATTTATAATGACCCACATGGTTCATTCTGCTGGAAAATCTTCAAAATGAAATTAAAATTAGACACCTGGCAACTTGCAGCAAGCAAAAAAACAATACAGCCAATAATGTACCTGAAAAAAGGGTGCAAGCTGTCAAAACATGCTGCAGGAGAAAATAATAGCGACATAGGTAATTGTTTTAATGTATCTGTTATGTCATAAACAATAACAGTTTCCTAGCTGCACTATAAAACGAAAAACATAAGGTGTTATCATGCTTCCAATTCTATTTTCTGAAGTCAAATTTCACCCCATTAACTTTTGCTTTCTTCGCCTGAAAACTATCTCTAAATATTGGGCATGTGATCAGTGAATGAAAGTAAAAAACTCCCACAACACTTCTCGTAAGCAGATGCGCTATTAGAGATATACGCCTTAATTCCTCAGGAAATAAGTTCTGTAACTTGAAGTAGGTTCTGTTACGCATATGTTAATACATTTCAGTTTTCCTTCTTTCCAGAATACCACGCTGTTGGCGCCCAGCTGTATGTTGGTGAGTAGTTTTTCTCCGAAAAATTAATAATACGAGTGTTACTCACTAGGTTATGAAATGACTTGGCTTTTTAAGGAGCTCATGACTGGTCACACTGGTAACACACAGCCAGCACCACACCAGACCGAAATTTGTCTCAGATGTCCCAAATAAGATGCAGAAATCGTCCTGTATGTTGTAAATCCAAAATCTGATGAATATAATGCTTCAGTGATAACGTCATACTGTCAAAGTTTTACATTCAGTAATCTGGTTTTTGAATAAGTTGTATGACACGATTCTGTAGGCTGGGTATACACTACCACAACAAATTGTACCCCGGGAAAGATGACATCGGTTGTGATCCGATGACAGCATACGTCAGCTGCGGGATAGTAGATAAGAACTGATAATAGTTTCAACGACGTCCAGCAAAAGACAGTGTGGTAGCATTGCTACCGGAGCACCATATGTGATTGATTACCCCATAATAGGGTATGCTCATAGTCTTAGGACTCAGTGTGGTGCAAATGTGTAAGCAAGCGGGCAACCGTGTCACGGGCGAACTCGTGCTTCCTACAGCCAACCGAACGAGTTCAAAAGGGGTCAAGTTGTGAGCGTCCGAGTGGCGGAATCGCCCTTTCGGACAATTGACTCACTAGTTGGACGTACTGCGTCATTTTGCAACAATGCTGGTATCACGTGAACATTCTCACACCCGTAGACGAGGTTCTGGACGTCCACACAGCAAAGACACCTGCCAGGGTCGTCGCATTGTAAGCGCAGCAGTGGCAGATCGTACAGCTACCAAAGCACAGGTAAGAGGTCTTGTGAGCACAGACGTGTCAGCACTAACTGTCGCGAACTGGTTATAAGCAGTGGGACTATGCGAGTACAACATACACCTGTTAAGCGCTGTCTCATGCGGTGCATTCTTCTGAGGCATACCCATGTCTTGTGGGCTGGGGTGCGTTAAGCCACAACTCCCGTAAACCTTTGGTGTTTCTGGAGGGAACGCTAACTAGCGCATACTACATGTACAATGTTGTTAGACCAGTTCTTCTGCAATTCTTGAAACAGGAAGGTAACGCGTTGTTTCTATAGACTGACTCGCCTATACACTGCCTGTTAAACTCAACGTGCTCTGCGAGACGTGTAGCATCTTCCCTGGCCAGCAAAGTCTCCATACGAGCACGTGGGGCATATGATGAAACGAGGAGTGGCTCGTACTACTCATCAACCAACAACTCTTAGAGAACTACTTGTACTGGTCGAGCAGGCGTGACATAACGCATCGTAGGACTTCGCCACCTGTACGATCGACTGCATGTCTGAGTCATCGCCTGCATCGACTCCCGTGGAGGCTACACAATGTACGGGTGTTGCTGGATGGGTCGATATGTAGTACCTCTGAAGCGCTTGAGCTATACTCCATATGCATTGATGTAACAAGAAATCTTGAGTGAATTAGAAATCTTGGAACGGATGTACTAATTTTTTTTCCAGCGATGTACTTAATAACCACGAAAGGAATATGAGAAACAAAGGAAATGATAAATTTGAAGTTTTTTTTTCCATTTGGTCACTTTAATCTCAGAATGGTTATAAAATACAAGTTCGTCGAGGGACTGTGTCTCGGTTTTTATGCCTTATAATCATTTTAGATCTAGTTCTTGCTGAAATGGCGGAGCTGCTGTGCAACGACAAAAACCCTCCCGATGGAGTTTCGGTTCCTAAATAAATATGCATAAAAGAATTATCGTTTACCGGACGTGTGAAACTAGTTAGGTAAAAATATTCCGTGAGCAGTTACGGATACAGCGAAGACACCTTCCAGCCTTTTTGCCAGTGATAACCCGCTTTTGATGTCCTCATTCCGTCCGTCATTGGTTATTTTGCTGCCTAGGTAGCAGAATTGTTTAACTTCATCTACTCCGTAACTATCAATCCCGATGATAAGTTTCTCGATGTTTCCCTTTCCGCTACATCTCATTACTTTCGTCTTCCTTCGAAATGGTTCAAATGGCTCTGAGCTCTATGGGACTTAACATCTGAGGTCATCAGTCCCCTAGAACTTAGAACTACTTAAACCTAACTAACCTAAGGACATCACACACATCCATGCCCGAGGCAGGATTCGAACCTGCCGCCTTAGTGGTCGCGCGGTTCCAGACTGTAGCGCCTACAACCGCTCGGCCACCGCGGCCTGCCGTCTTCCTTCGATTTACTGTCAATCCATATTCTGTACCCATTTGATTGTTCATTCCATTCAGCACATCATGTAATTCTTCTTCACTTTCATTCTGGATAACAATGTCATCATATAGGCCTTAATTCGACGAAGAAATTTCTGAGAATACACGTTTAGTGTACAGCATTGTATGGTAGTGGAACGTGGACTATGGGAAAACCGGAACAGAAGAGAATCGAAGCATTTGCGATGTGGTGCTGCAGACGAATTTTGAAAATTAGATGGACTGGTAACATGAGGAAAGAGGAGGTTCTCTGCAGAATCGGAGAGGAAAGGAATATGTCAAAAACACTGACAAGGAGAAGAGACGAGATGATAGGACATCTGTTAAGACATCAGAAATGACTTCCATGGTACTGGAGTGAGCTGTAGAGGGCAAAAAATGTAGAAGAAGACAGATACTGGAATACATCCAGCAAATAACAGAGGTCGTAGGTTGCTCTGCGACTCTGAGATGAAGAGGCTGACGCAGAAGAGGAATTCGTGGCCGGCCGTATCAAACCAGTCAGAAGACCGACGAACCCTCCCCCCCCCCCCCAAAAAAAAAACGCACATCTCTTCACTATTCAATTATACACCTTTCAGCATCTGCTTTCGTTGGATTTGGAATTATTATATTCTTCTTGAAGTCCGAAGTCATTCCGCCTTTCTCGTACATTCTACTCACTTCTCCCATACTGCACTTCCTCAGCTTTACGTTTTTTGAAGTTAAGATGTAACTGATCTTCCAAGTCTTTAATCACCGCCTATAGAGTTACTAACTTACTGTAAAACCGTAAGGCAGTTACTTCCTCTCTGTCAGCTTTCAACCCTTTGGTTCTGAGTCCTTTTTGCTAGATATGTAGGCTGATTAACATGTGCTACAAATTTGTCTCATTGATTCCACAGTTACTGCTCACATTCCATTTTCCTCAGGCCTTATAACTGGTGTCTGGTTACCATACATATCCTAAGCTCCCTCTGTTTTTTACATGATGATGCCAGAATTTTAAATAGTGGGTCCCAAATAACATTCTGAAACCGACTTATAGAGTTGAACACACTAGAAATGTGCGTTTGTTTTTCGTCAAACTTTCCTCTAAGGTAGGTGGGAGGGGCGGTATTGCTTCATACTAGCGTACATTTCTCTCGAATCAAAACTGTTATTCTCCCAGGTTTGCCCCTATTAGTGGTTCCTTTCTTCTGTAGACCACTCAAGTTAGTACTTTGCAACCATTTCTTATTAAACTGATTTATTGGCAATATGTACCCATGACAAAATCTTCTAAATTCTTTTAAATTGAGGCTACCATAAGTCTGGGGCTATTTCGCCTCCTCAGGTATCCTGTATCCCACGTGGAACAGTTTTGTCACGGTTGATTCCACTAAAGATCTCTATAATACTGTTGGAAATCACTGAACTTCAGCTGCCTTCGGTTGACTTAAATTTTCTCAGGGAGAGCCTTGTGCAGCTTAGGTCTTGTAGTGTCCTGTAAAATTCCTCTCACTTTACCATAGCCACCAATCCATACTAAATTTCTTCTCCTTTACTTTCTGTAACATTGTCTTCGACTTTCTTGAACTATGTAGAATCCTCTAAGTATTAACTCATCATTCAAGTTTCCTTTCATTCTTCAGTATGGGTATCCCACCTGCACTCTTTGCGTTCATTTTGCAAGTATTTTTGTTCAAATGTTTCTGTTACTTTATTACAAGAGCTTCCTACTTTTCGTATTGTCTTGTATTCATCGAGTGGTTCAATTTCTCCAGAAGTCATTTTGTCTTTAACACATTTTATTATATGTCAGTCTCATTTTTAGCGCCTTTGGAATTTTCTATTACTATCTATTACTTTATTATGCCTTCTTATTAGTTAAACTTTTGTATCTTATCTCCTATCCTTGGTCTTCTGTAGATACTTCTCCGTTTGTGTAGTTAGTCTTCCGTGGGATTAATTATTTCATCACTAAGAGCTATCTTCTCTTTTACTGGTTACTAATGTTTCAGTTAGTTGTAGTCAAATGCTCCTTTGTAGACCTGAACAATCTCGATTTGCTTAACATTGCACAGTATACTTGTGCCTAAGTACCTGTTCTCTCGTGAATTACTTGGTCTTAATCAGCATTTCATAATTAATAAGATATAATCGGAGTCTTCATATGCCACTGAAAATTTTTTGTAGTTACATATCTAGTCTGAAATCTCTGTTGAGGTATAATGTAACATATATCTAGCATTCCACTATCTCTAGATCTCTTCTACGTGTACATACATACTTGGATGTACACGTAGTATGCATTTGTTCATTCACTGTGTTTTATAGATACCTCCACAAGGAAAGACACTTCACGAATGTGAAACCAGTTGGATTACACATTAAGGGGAGCAACTCTGTCTAAGGAGGAGTGATTATAATTTTCTTTATCTAGGCATTCCCTGTTTCTTACTTTTTGCTGTACTGTGGTACAGCCACCCTTGCTGCATTCACTTCGTCCCAAAGTTCATCCGTGGTGGTCGGCACTGGGTCACAGCGCTGCACCCGACGTTTCACCGTACCTCTCTCACACTTGCGATTGGCGACAAGTCTGGTGACCTGGCGGACCAGGGCAAGCGTCTGACAGCCTGTGACACCAAGGAGGCACATGTTGGTACATCGACATGTGGTCGTGCATTGGCTTGCTGAAAAATGGCGCCTGCGGTGTTGTGCAGAAAGGTATGGCGACGGGTCGCAGTGTGTCATTCACTTAGGTCACAGTGCCCTGGACACGCACCAACTGTGATTTGTGGCTGTATGCAATAGCATCCTACACAATAAGGCCTCGAGTCGGAGCTGTATGTGTTATGCTGTCACTGTGATGTCGCTCCTCCTGTCTGCGGCAAACTGTTTCCAAACAAACAGAATATACACTCCTGGAAATTGAAATAAGAACACCGTGAATTCATTGTCCCAGGAAGGGGAAACTTTATTGACACATTCCTGGGGTCAGATACATCACATGATCACACTGACAGAACCACAGGCACATAGGCACAGGCAACAGAGCATGCACAATGTCGGCACTAGTACAGTGTATATCCACCTTTCGCAGCAATGCAGGCTGCTATTCTCCCATGGAGACGATCGTAGAGATGCTGGATGTAGTCCTGTGGAACGGCTTGCCATGCCATTTCCACCTGGCGCCTCAGTTGGACCAGCGTTCGTGCTGGACGTGCAGACCGCGTGAGACGACGCTTCATCCAGTCACAAACATGCTCAATGGGGGACAGATCCGGAGATCTTGCTAGCCAGGGTAGTTGACTTACACCTTCTAGAGCACTTTGGGTAGCACGGGATACATGCGGACGTGCATTGTCCTGTTGGAACAGCAAATTCCCTTGCCGGTCTAGGAATGGTAGAACGATGGGTTCGATGACGGTTTGGATGTACCGTGCACTATTCAGTGTCCCCTCGACGATCACCAGTGGTGTACGGCCAGTGTAGGAGATCGCTCCCCACACCATGGTGCCGGGTGTTGCCCTGTGTACCTCGGTCGTATGCAGTCCTCATTGTGGCGCTCATCTGCACGGCGCCAAACACGCATACGACCATCATTGGCACCAAGGCAGAAGCGACTCTCATCGCTGAAGACGACACGTGTCCATTCGTCCCTCCATTCACGCCTGTCGCGACACCACTGGAGGCGGGCTGCACGATGTTGGGGCGTGAGCGGAAGACGGCCTAACGGTGTGCGGGACCGTAGCCCAGCTTCATGGAGACGGTTGCGAATGGTCCTCGCCGATACCCCAGGAGCAACAGTGTCCCTAATTTGCTGGGAAGTGGCGGTGCGGTCCCCTACGGCACTGCGTAGGATCCTACGGTCTTGGCGTGAATCCGTGCGTCGCTGCGGTCCGGTCCCAGGTCGACAGGCACGTGCACCTTCCGCCGACCACTGGCGACAACATCGATGTACTGTGGAGACCTCACGCCCCACGTGTTGAGCAATTCGGCGGTACGTCCACCCGGCCTCCCGCATGCCCATTATACGCCCTCGCTCAAAGTCCGTCAACTGCACATACGGTTCACGTCCACGCTGTCGCGGCATGCTACCAGTGTTAAAGACTGCGATGGAGCTCCGTATGCCACGGCAAACTGGCTGACACTGACGGCGGCGGTGCACAAATGCTGCGCAGCTAGCGCCATTCGACGGCCAACACCGCGGTTCCTGGTGTGTCCGCTGTGCCGTGCGTGTGATCATTGCTTGTACAGCCCTCTCGCAGTGTCCGGAGCAAGTATGGTGGGTCTGACACACCGGTGTCAATGTGTTCTTTTTTCCATTTCCAGGAGTGTAGATTCGTTCGAAAACACTATCTGAAGCCATTACTGTCCCCAGTGACGTCGTTCCATACACCGCTGCCGTGTAGCACGTTTCTGCACATTCGTCAAAGGTAGGCAGAGAAGTGAACGACGCGCACGTAACCCGTAATAAACGGCGGCCGACTGTCACCCCTAATAGTGTAAGATTATGTTCTACCGCTCCACTTTTGCGCCAGAGACGAGGAGGACGCAGATGTGTTCTGCAATGCCATTCTGATGAGGTGTCGATCTTCTCGTGAGGTGGTCTGGGGGGTGCATCCTGACCCATCTCGTCGTGTTCTACGGCCTTCCGTGAACTATTCTGCACACACCCGTTGCCCTGCCAAAACACTTGGTCCTACATGAGCAGCAATTTCACGGATAGGTGCATCACATTCTCTTATACCAATATTTCGCCCTCTTTCAAACTCACTTATTTGACGGTACGGTTCTCCCATATGTCTGCGGGGCATCCTGCACGTCTGCTCCAGTTACACTGATCCACTACCTCCGCTTTATAGCGACAACGAGAGCCGCAGGCACAGTTTACCGGTCGGTGGTGTTGCGCCGCGATATCTATGTTGATCTTGAACCCGCCAACCGACACGGTTCAGAAGTCAATAATTTCTGCAGAACATACTAATACACATGTCCTTTGAATATGAACGTCCTATCTTTAGACGTTCAAGGTGTCCTGTTTTTTTCTGAACATGAGTGTACATCATAGTACGTAGGTCCACACTGAGACCCACACAGGGAAGCCGAGTTAGTACTCGTAGTATTCTGCCTCTGGACTGAGCTTCACCATCACTTTATCCATGTGTTGACTCGGTTTTAACTTGTTATCCGGTTGAACATCAAAGAAACTTACTCAGCGTGGTTCATTTATTGTGTGACTACTGCGGGGCTAGCAGGTTATTTTGGCTTGTTTGAAATTGTAAAATGAGAGATATTGCGGGGTTATAATTTATACTGACATTATGTTCAGCTATTAACTGAGCTATCTTCGTAAGACAGAGTAGTTTGGAATTTTCATGAGTATGCCTTTGCTACCAACGAACGTAGCAAACTTCGAACCAGTTTTCGAATTTACTTGAAAATATGTAGTTTAAGAACACTAGCGGAGCCAGCCAGTACTGATCGTTGTGGAATTTCTCATGATATCTACCCCCGTCCCTGTACCAGATACATTCAATACACAGTGAATGTTGGAAATGAAATACTGCCGAAGAAGGCCGAAAATCGGCCGTCTGGAGTGTGCAGATCGAATAAATGCATCTCCAGGACGACACACTTGGAGTAACATCAGAATCAGCTACAGAATGAGCTTCGTAAGTAAAAGAAGCGAAACGCACGGCAAAAAAAAAAAAAAAAACTTTCTTTCCTTTAGTTACAAAGACGGAATGCACTGCCATGGATTAAGATTATTCCTCCAGAAGAAATTATGACCTGTGCGTGATTCTGCCTGTCTGTTTCCTTTTTTTTTCCGCTAGTCTGCTGCCTTAAACTATGTTTCTTTCCGTTCCTTTTATTCTTACGAATCTTTATTCCCTTATGAAAAATAAATCTGCATCTCTTTTAATGTACCTAATATATCTCGACAAGCGGTAAGGAAGTTATTCAAAGTTACTTGTTCTTTTCTGGCATGCTTTGACTTTGGGTATTTCTTTGCTGCGATCATCCGTTGACTGTGATGTACATAGTACCTCAGTCGCATGTCTGCTTTTGGTTCATTATTACACATATTTAATTTTACGTCAACACCGTAGCTGCTACTACAACGGAAGAATATCTGTTGAGAGGCCAGAAAAATTTTGCAGACGGGCAGTCGCCTTTTCAGTAGCTGCAAGGCCAATAGTCTGGATCACTGACTTACAAGGCCTTGTAACACAACCAACATGTCCTCCCTACGCTCGTACAGCGAACAGCTGACTGCAAAAGGAAACTACAGCCGTTAGTTTCCGGAGGGGATGACGATATACTTTACGGTTAAATTATGATGGCATCCTCTTGGGTAAAAAACTCCGGAGATACACTACTGGCCATTAAAATTGCTACACCACGAAGATGAGTTGATACAGACGTGAAATTTAACCGACAGGAAGAAGCTGCTGTGATATGCAAATGATTAGCTTTCAAGAGCATGCACACAAGGTTGGCGCCGGTGGCGACATCTACAATGTGCTGACATGAGGAAAATTTCCAACCGATTGACCGGCGTTGCCTGGTGAAACGTTGTTGTGATGCCTCATGTAAGGAGAAGAAATGCGTACCATCACGTTTCCGACTTTGATAAAGGTCGGATTGTAGCCTATCGCGATTGCGGTTTATCGTATCGCGACGTTGCTGCTCGCCTTGGTCGAGATCTAATAACTGTTAGCAGAATATGAAATCTGTGGGTCCAGGAGAGTAATACGGAACGCCGTGCTGGATCCCAACGGCCTCGTATCACTAGCAGTCGAGATGACAGGCATCTTATCCGCATGGCTGTAACGGATCGTGCAGCCACGTGTCGATCCCTGAGTCAACAGATGGGGACGTTTGCAAGGCAACAACCATCTGCACGAATAGTTCGACGACGTTTGCAGCAACATGGACTGTCAGCTCGGAGACCATGGCTGCGGTTACCCTTGACGCTGCATCGCAGACAGGAGCGCCTGCGATGGTGTACTCAATGACGAACTCGTGAGCACGAATGGCAAAACGTCATTTTGTCGGATGAATGCAGGTTCTGTTTAGAGCATCATGATGGTCGCATCCGTGTTTGGCGACATTGCGGTGAACGCACATTGGAAGCGTGATTCATCATCGCCATACTGGCGTATCACCCGGCGTGATGGTATAGGGTGCCATTCGTTACACGTCTCGGTCGCATTGACGGCACTTTGAACAGTGGACGTTACATTTCAGATGTGTTACTACCCGTGGCTCTACCCTTCATTCGATCCCTGCCATACCCTACATTTCAGCAGGATAATGCACGACCGCATGTTGCAGATCCTGTACGAGTCTTTCTGGATACAGAAAATGTTAGACTGCTGCCCTGGCCAGCACATTCTCCAGATCTCTCACCAGTTGAAAACGTCTGGTCAATGGTGGCCGAGCAACTGGCTCGTCACAATACGCCAGTCACTACTCTTGATGAACTGTGGTATCGTGTTGAAACTGCATGGGTGGCTGTACCTGTACACGCCATCCAAGCTCTGTTTGACTCAATGCCCAGGCGTATCAAGGCCGTTATTACGGCCAGAGGTGGTTGTTCTGGGTATTGATTTCTCAGGATCTATGCGCCCAAATTGCGTGAAAATGGAATCACATGTCAGTTCTAGTACAATATATTTTTCCGATGAATACCCATTTATCATCTGCATTTCTTCTTGGTGTAGCAATTTTAATGGCCAGTAGTGTAACTGTTGCCACATTTGAAACTGCACTCACTTTGATTTCCTCCTACTTCCTCACATTACCTGCCTGACGGTTCTTTGATGCCTGAAGACGAGTCGCGCATATCGAACGCTTCTTTTAGTCAAGTTGTGGCACAGATGTCCTACTTCCTCAGTTCGAGGCAGTGCCTTCTCATTATTTATTCAATCTGGATAACTCCTATTTAGTATTTTTCTGTAGCAACACTTTACATAAACGTCTTTCTTATCGGCGGCTGGTCCCGGCGGAGGTTCGAGTCCTCCCAAGGGGCATTAGTGTGTGTGTTTGTCCTTAGGATAATTTAGGTTAAGTAGTGCGTAAGCTTAGGGACTGATGACCTTAGCAGTTAAGTCCCATAAGATTTCACACACATTTGAACATTTTCTTCTTATCGGAACTGTTGCACTTTTGGGTGTAAGACTACATTCGATACAAATAAAACTTACGTAACACTTAAATTTCTATTTTAAGTTAAGAAAGTCATCTGCTCTTGCCATTTTTGTCATTGTCAATTATTTTGCTACCCAAATAGCAAAACTCATTGACTGATTTTGATGCCTCATATCCTAATCTAATGCAGTTAATATCACCTGATATAATACTAGGATACTCCATTGCCCTTGTTTCACTATACTTGATGCTGATTTTATAACTTCTTTCCAAGACACTATCCTCTTTATTCAACATTTCTTCCAAGTTCATTGCTGTCAGAGACAACTCCAGTGTCGTCATTTAACCTCTAGATTTTTAATGCTTGTCCGTGAAGTTTAATTACCTTCCAGACTTCTTCACTTGACTTGCTCAATTTACAAACTGGCTACTACTGTATCTAATAGAGACCACTGTTCCCCTTTCATGTCTTTTTACCATTGCAACTGCAGTCTGGTATCTGTACAAACTCTAGAAAAATCTTTCGCTCACTATAACTTTATCCCTGATACCTTCAAAACAGAAGAATTTGAAGAAAGTTTGTACTCGAATTGACGTTGTCAAAAGTTTCCTTAAATGGACAAATGTTATTATTACCTACATTTTTCTGGACCGCAAACTTATCTTCACCGAGGCCAGCTTCTACCAGTTTTCCATTCTTTTGTAAATAATTCTTGTCAGTATCTTTCAGACTTGACTTTTGAATCTGACAGGCCACTAATATTCACAGCTGTCACAAACAATTTTCTTTGGAAAATGACTTATTACATTATTCTAGTAGTCTGAGGATGTACACATTCTCCTTGAAGTCTGAGGATGCGTGGCCTTTCTGATGTACACACGCTGTAGAAAGCTCGGAACGACAGCAACTTGTAATAGCATATTACTGACAAAGGGGGGAACGATATGGGAAAAAAAGCTAATGAAAATTTGACCAATGGATGTGGTTGTAAGCGTCGGAGTAGGCGTCGGAAGAGCTAGTCCTGACTGTCTCCATGAAGGACCGCGCGCAGGTCTATGCTCCCTTGGTGGTGTCAAAACTTTATGCTTATACGTCAGTGAAATCAAAAGATAAGGCCATTTATGCCACGTATTTTGATATTCATTAGAGCCATCAAATTTGGCAAGAAGCAAAGTTTCACAGTTGGGGTGAAGGCGAAAATCTGAAAATTGTTAATCTGTAATTATAAACCAAACACACACACACACACACACGCACACACATACACATACACACAGAGACGGCCGGCCGGTGTGGCCGAGCGCTTCTAGGTGCTTCAGTCTGGAACCGCGCGACCGCTACGGTCGCAGGTTCGAATCCTGCCTCGGGCATGCATGTGTGTGATGTCATTAGGTTAGTTAGGTTTAAGTAGTTCTAAGGTCTAGGGGACTGATGACCTCATATGTTAAGTCCCATGGTGCTCAGAGCCATTTGAACACATCAGACGCACCGTTGTTTGTTGTACGACCGCATGTGTGTCAGTTGAGACCCCTTTTTCTCAGGAACGGGAAGACGTTTCAAATTGAAATTTATTCATATACAAAGGCGTGTGGTCCCTTGGTGGACTGAAAATATTGATCTCCAGAGTCTGTGCACTCTAAACATACAGCCATTTATGTCATACTTTGGTACTCGCATACATTCACACGAAAACCTGTAGCGTATTTCTCGTTGAAATAGAGCCATGAAATTTAGCAAGAAATAAGGTTTTACAACAGCAATAAAGGAAAGAAAATGAAAACTGGTAATTATTAATAATTATATCAGATGAAAATAATTTTTTTCATGTTATCCGACCGTTTGTCTGTACGACTGTTGAGATCCCCTTTCCTTTTTCTCAGGAGCGGATAGAAGAATTAAGTTGTTTAAGTATCTGTAACATACTAAAGTCTAAGTTCCCTTTGCGGTGTAAAAAATTTAAGTTTCTCTGTCAATGCAATCAAACGATACGGCTGTTTGTCTCATATTTTGATGTTTTGCCAATATCGATATTGATAACGGACAAGGATCGTCGAAATTCTCGATCTGCGTGGCGTACGAACTGTTCATACGGGAGCCACGGTGCGCCATCCCATTCGCACTTATCCGCATCTCTTTTCTTAGCAATCGTTTGCTAAGTGAGTTTTTAATGTCTATGTAGGCGCTTCTCCTTTCTCCAAAGGTCTTTTTAATGTTCGTATAATTGGCATCTGTCTTTCGCAAAATCATTCAAGTTCCCATAGCCTTGCATTTTTTGTCGTGTCATTGCTACTTTGCCATTTTGCAGTTCTTACCAATGTAATTTTTTAGACGTCGTTATTCTGTTTTACTTGCATGTTTATGTATTCTTCTTCTCTCAGTTAGGTTCAATATCTCGCATGTTATCCAAATTTACTACTGGGCCTTCACTATTTAATATCTCAAAGCTACCCATTCGTCTTCTGTTGCATTCGTGCCCTATGTTTCAGCTAGTCGTTACCTATTGCTCCCTTTGAAACTTCAACTCCCTCTAGTTCTTTCTGTTTATCCAGATTCGGTCTCCATAATCTTTAAACTTTGTGCAATTTCTTCAGTTTCAATCGATAGTTAGTAACCAATACATCATGACCAGAGTTAACACCTATCCTTGGAAAAGTTTTGCTGTTTAAAATCTGGATTCGAATTCTCTGCCTAATAATTATCTAGTCTATCTGAAAACGTTCTGGTGTCTCCAGGTCAGTTGCACGTGTACGGCCTTCTTTCGTGAATCTTGTACCACGTATGTAAAATGACTAAATTGGGCTCCGTGAAAAATTCTACCAAGTGGCTTCTCATTTGATTCCACTACCCCAGCCTATGTCGTCTTTCTATATTTCCTTTCCGTCCTTTTCCTACTACCTAATTCCAGTTCCTCAGCACAATTAAATTTTCTTTTCCCTTAATTATCTGAATAATTTCTGTTGCTTATCACAGTAAATTATTCTGTGTCATTGTACATTCTTCAAATTCACCTTCTGCGGAGCATATGGTCCTGTACTATGGTAGCATGTGTGGGCTTTGTACATGGACAAAATTATTATCATCACCATCAATGTCAAGTTAGCGGCAAAGAAATTACTTTGGAGTGAAGATAAACGCAACAAAAAGTTGCTTTTCACTAAGGCTGAATATCAATTAATCCTCCAACATATTACCTCCACTTCAGCTTAATTCCCACTTAATAAATTATTGTACCAGTACTTCTACATTGAAGGAGCTCATCCTCATAAGCTTTCTTGTGAGTGCCATATTTCCAAAATGCCTCACCTCCTTTTTGCTACCAGTGTGGCCATATGCAGGATATGTCTAATGTTATATCAAACGTAACTTTTCAGAACATTTCTCGTGGAGAACAACGGTGAGGCAGAACGTACTTTAAAAATGGACACAGTTCTCTGACCGCACCAGTCACATTCACCGCCATCGCCTACTAACATGGTATAAGGGTTTGAAGATGGTCAAAACCTGAACAAAACTGTTTAAAGCCAAAGTAAAATGTTTCTGCGGACGATGCTGTTCGAGTCCAATTTTGAAGTTATATTAAACGACTCGGAACTGTAGTCTCTGTAGTCATTTAAAAGTACTTAGTCGTATGGAAGTAGAACTTGTATTCTTTCTGCAGATCCAGACACAGTGTGTCGCAATGGTGGTGTGTGGAGCAGTACAACCCAATCGTGCACCTGCCCACAAGGATTTGTTGGCTTGTACTGCGAGGAAGGTAAGAAAATTATTTTTACTTTGTACAATAGTTGCTAGTATAAGACTTCATCAGTACTGCACCTGTCATACATTTACGTTTACTTTGACCTGTGAGTGAATGATTGCATTTTGCAGTATTTTCGACGTTCTGACTGTTGTTGACAAGCTCGTTGCTGAATGCAGCTTCGTCATTGTTGGTACGGTTTCTACTCTCATGTATTACTTTCATTTCAGATGAGGAGGTACGTACGAGCTTGTTGAGGGGAGGCGATACAGGGACAGGGTGTGCCTCCACCCAGGACAGACCACAGTGTCGGGTGTTCTTAACGTACGCTTACTATCAGCTTTCTCACAGCCGCACCTATTCCTTTCTTTTCACATACTTTTTTCATCACTCTTCTGAGCGATTTAGTGTGGCACCCCACATTTCCTCTTCTGTGCCTATCTCTTCAATCGAGAGTAGCTCTTAAAGAGAATGTCCTCCATTACTTGTTGACTTGCAAATTTTTCCTCTGGTACGATCGAACTTACTTCCCGATATCTTAACACACGTTCGTTTACCATCTGCAAGCTCCTTCATCTTTTTAATGTTGTCCACATGTTTCTCTCATCGGCGATTCTGCAGAAACTTCCTATCTCCGTAGATATACTCAACAAGCAATTGTTGAGCGTTTCGGCGGGGAATACTTTGTACCGTTCCTAGACATTGGCTTTCCTGTAACACTAGCAAATTGAGAGAGGGAAAACCACATGCCTATATGCAACTGTACCAGTCCCGACAGTACCAATCCTGACGTCGTGTATTTCGCCCTCACCTTCCTGACACGCGAGGAACGGTGTAGGCGGTAGAGCTCTCCACAGTCTAATTACTTTTGAATACGTTGTGGGAGTGAACAGTGATCAATGTGTTACAAATATTTACTATCAAAAACAGTCTTGATCACAATTTATTTATTATGGTGACCGGTTTCGACCACCAGTGTGGTCATCTTCAGACCATTGAGTAAGAACCTCCTCCTGGTGGTAAATCACTAGTGATAATAAATAAATAAATAATAAATTGTGATCAAGACTGTTTTTGATAGTAAAAATCTCCAAAATCTGCCTCAAATGCCAGTTCTGTAGTCGTACTCCATGGTCGTCGTATTCTCTCGCTTTTAAGCTCACGAGGCATTTGTGTAGCACTCTGGTACTCTTCGAACCAAATGGTTATAAATCTAGCAAATCGTCAGTGATTTTCTGCAGTGTCTTCCTTTAATACGACCCTGTGGGGATCCTAATTAATTGAACAGTACTCAAAATGTGTTTCGAGGGCGTTGCTTACCACATCTTCCTTATAGGTGTGCTAAGCTTTTCTGTTTTCTTCCAGTGCACAGCAGTCGGTCGTTCGCCTTCCTCACCCCCGACCTCTTGTTCCGTCGTTTTCCAGTGCTGAGCCTGAGTATTTACTCGACGTGACTGAGTCGAGCAGGACAGCGACAATTCTCGAGCGCTGTAGGTTTGCTTCTCCTGACCATTCGCGTTAGCTATCATCTTTCCGCGTCTCAAACGAGCTTCTGTTCGTCGCACAAAAGTGAGATGCTGTCCGAGTCGTCCTGCCCTCGGCCACCCCCCCCCCCCCACCCCACACACACACACACAACGTCCACACCAGCGGACAGCCTCAGACTGCCGGCCGCCACGCTGTTGTTGCCACTGTCTTTGACCAATATTCACAGTTCAGGAAAAATTTACCGAATTCTATCGCTAACAATGTCTTCCAGCGAGTTTCACATTTGAGTAGCTGCTCCATATATTTGAAACTTTGTAACAATATACACTGATCAGCCAGAACTTTATGACCACCGACCTGCTATCGATGTAAATCCGCCGGCCGAAGTGGCCGTGCGGTTAAAGGCGCTGCAGTCTGGAACCGCAAGACTGCTACGGTCGCAGGTTCGAATCCTGCCTCGGGAATGGATGTTTGTGATGTCCTTAGGTTAGTTAGGTTTAACTAGTTCGAAGTTCTAGGGGACTAATGACCTCAGCAGTTGAGTCCCATAGTGCTCAGAGCCATTTGAACCATTTGATGTGAATCCGTCCAGGCGATAGCAGCGTCACGTGGCAAGGAATGACTGCTAGTCGGAGACACGCACGGAAGGCGTAGTATCGGTGAGCGTGTAGTCCCCTGTGTGGAATGCGGAAGGCGTGTGATCTGTCTGAGCTGACGGAGGGCGGAGACTCGGCACGAGCATTTCGGAAACTGCACGACTTGTCGGGTGTTCAAGGAGTGATCTGGTGAGTGTCTTCAACAGCGGCGGAACCGAGGTGAAAAAACCGCGTCCAGACGTAGAGGGCTTGGGCGGCCAACCCTCACTACAGGCACCAGACGTGGTAGGCTGGGCAGACTGGTGAAACAGGAGAGGCGGCTAACTGTGGCGGAACTGACGTCAGACTCCAATGGTTGGTAGAGTACGAGTGTGTGTGAACACGCAGTGCTCCAGACACTCCTAACGATGGACCTCCACAGATAACGACTCGTACAGGCTAAATGTTAAACACCGCGACATCGGCAGCTACGACTGAGACGGCCACGTGGACGTTGCTGCAGTGTACAGCGATCACTGTCTGATGAATCCTGATATCTTCTTCATAATACAGAGGGGAGGACGCGAGTCCGTCCTCCTCTAGGGGAACAGCTACTCAACACCTGTACTGCGGGGGGCAGAGGTAAGCCAGTGACTGTCCCATTATGCTATGGGGAACGATAATGTGAGCATCCGGGGTTCGACTGGAGCTCTTGCGACGCACTGTCACGGCCAAGGAGCATCGTTCACTGGTTGCAGACCACGTACCGCCTTTCATGACGATCATGTTTCGCGACAGCAGTGGCGAATAATGTGATGGAGTGGTTCGAGGAACACCGTGGCGAGTTCCAATTGCTGCGCTGCCCCCATCTTGCCATATCTGAACCCGATCGAATACGTCTGGGATGTGACTGAACTGGCGCCAGAGCTCATTGCCTCCCCCCTCCTTGGAATTTGTAGACATTAGGGGACTTTAGTGCGAAGATGTGGTGCCAACTCCATCCAGCGACCTACAAGGACCTCACTGCTTCCATGCCGCTGTTATCCGTGCCAAACGTGGACGTACCAGCGATTAGGTAGCTGGTCATTATGTTCTAGCTGATCAATGTAGAGTGTGGCACATTTTCTGTAAGTTCAGGAATGTACAGTCTGCCTATTCAGCTGTATACATGTTCCATCATTAGTCTTCTGACTGGTTACTTGCGGCCCATCTGGAATTCCACTCCTGTGCCAACGTCATCAATTCAGGGTAGAACATGCATCCGATGTCCTGAATTACTTGTTCTGTATGCATTCCAATCTATGTTTTCCCTGTAGTCTCTACCCTTTATATTTCTCCAACACTCTTCGTTGTGAGCAGCGAAACGTGAAGATCATTTAGATTGGGACAGCTACGTTAGGCGAAGCTACACAGCACTTCTACAAACCTATAAGCGCTTTATATTGTACAACCACGCCCCCAACCCTCTACTACAATGACTTACCACATTTCAAGGCACAACATATTTAATGAGGTGGCTCCACCTTAACTATGAGATGTACCCGGCTACATCAGCATTTTTAATATTTCTGTGCCACATGTATTATTAATGAGTTGCATTACTGAGCTAAAATAATTTGGTTGCTGTCATCGAGAGTTCAACAAGGCCGGGGAATACAACTTTCAAATTTATTTGCAAGTTAATTGATTCAATAACTAGTTTACCGCGTACTGTGAGAGACAACCAGTTTGTATTAAGCAAACATTATTTTCTTTCTGCAAACAACAGTGTCTGTGGACTACACTTTAATGATATTTCACTTAGGTCTGCATATGTATTAGTTTATGTAATTTGTCCTAGGTTGTGGACCAAACAGATATGGAGAGAACTGCTCAAAACCCTGTTCATTTCTGTCTAGTGCATGCGAAGGACTTATTTTTTGCACTAAAGAGTTTTGCTCGTGTGCTCCGGGCCTGCAAGGAGCCTACTGTGGTTCACGTGAGTACCATGTTTTCAAGTGATATTTCACATATTAGCTGTCGTTTTATTTATAAATAAATCAGTCTAAACATCTTCGTGAATTATATCTTTGATTCTGTCTACGCCTACACATTCTGTTGACACAAATTTGGTGATACATATACAGGGTGGTCCCCTGATGGTGACCGGGGGCCAAATATCTCACGAAATAAGAGTCAAACGAAAAAACTACAAAGAACGAAACTTGTCGAGCTTGAATGGGGAAACCAGATGGCTCCATGGTTGGCCCGCTAGATGGCGTTGCAGTAGGTCAAACGGATATCAACTGCGTATTTTTTAAATAGGAACCCCCATTTTTATTACATATTCGTGCAGAACGTAAAAAAATATGAATGTTTTAGTTGCACCACTCTTTTCGCTTTGTCATAGATGACGCTGTAATACTCACAAACTTGTAAGTACGTGGTATCACGTAACATTCCGCCAGTGATACATTACATGTGTTAAAATGGACTGTTTACCAATTGCGGAAAAGGTCGATATCGTGCTGATGTATGGCTATTATGATCAAAATGGCCAACGGGCGTGTGCAATGTATGCTGGTCGGTATCCTAGACGACATCATCCAAGTGTCCGGACCGTTCGCTGGATAGTTACGTTATTTAAGGAAACAGGAATTGTTCAGCCACATGTGAAACGTCAACCACGACCTGCAACAAATGATGATGCCCAAGTAGGTGTTTTGCTGCTGTCGCGGCTAATCCGCACATCAGTAGCAGGCAGATTGCGCAAGAATCGGGAATCTCATAAAAGTCGGTGTTGAGAATAATACATCAACATCGATTGCACCCGTACCATATTTCTATGCACCAGGAATTGCATGGCGACGACTTTGAACGTCGTGTACAGTTCTGCCACTGGGCACAAGAAATATTACGGGACGATGACAGATTTTCTGCACGCGTTCTATTTAGAGACGGAGCGTCACCCACCAACAGCGGTAGCGTAAACCGGCATAATGTGCACTATTGGGCAACGGAAAATCCACGTTAGCTGCGACAAGTGGAACATCAGCGACCTTGGCGAGTTAATATATGGTGCGGCATTGTGGGAGGAAGGATAATTGGCCTCCATTTTATCGATGGCAATCTAAATGGTGCAATCTATGTTGATTTCCTTCGTAATGTTCTACCGATGTTACTACAAGATGTTTCACTGCATGACAGAATAGCGATGTACTTCCATGATGGATGTCCAGCATATAGCTCGCGTGCCGTTGAAGCGGTATTGAACAGCATATTTCATGACACGTGGATTGGTCGTCAAAGCACCATACCATGGCCCACACGTTCAACGGATCTGACGTCCCCGGATTTCCTTCTGTGGGGAAAGTTGAAGGATATTTGATATCGTGATCCACCGACAACGCCTGACAACATGCGTCAGCGCATTGTCAATGCATGTGCGAACATTACGGAAGGCGAACTACTCGCTGTTGAGAGGAATGTCGTTACACGTATTGCCAAGTGCATTGAGGTTGACGGACATCATTTTGAGCATTTATGCATTAATGTGGAATTTACAGGTAATCATGCTGTAACAGCATGCGTTCTCAGAAATGATAAGTTCAAAATGGTACATGTATCACATTGGAACAACCGAAATAAAATGTTCAAACGTACCTACGTTCTGTATTTTAACTTAGAAAACCTATCTGTTACCAACTGTTCGTCTAAAATTGTGAGCCAAATGTTTGTGACTATTACAGCGCCGTCTATCACAAAGCGAAAAAAGTGGTCCAACTGAAATATGTAATAAAAAATAGGGGTTCCTATTTTTTAAAAAAACGCAGTTGATATCCGAGTGACCTATGGTAGCGCCATCTGGTTTCCACCTTCAAGCTAGACAAGTTTCGTTCTTTGTAGTTTTTTCGTTTGACGCTTATTTCATGAGATATTTGGCCCGGTCACGATCAATGGACCACCCTGTATAGTGATATTATAGCGATATTTCCATTCCACAAGCACATATAAGCAGTTGCAGTTACTGCAATGCATTACTGCTGAATCTGTGTCAGTAGTAACACTGCGTGTACTTCAGAGAGAGAGAGGCACCAGAATGTATGATCCAATTCACACATCCAAAATGTGTAAAATTAGTGATGGCATAAATCCCAAAACTACCTTATTTGTAAAATAAGCACTGTTTGCAAGGTGTTTTCAATTTAGCTTGCACACATAAAAGCAGGCATGCACTCGCTTGTGCTCACACACACACACACACACACACACACACACACACACACACACACACACACACACACGGGTATGGAGATATGAACAGACATAGCCACATTCATTTATCCAGATTACTATTCGAATGGAATTTAGATTTATATCACAAAAGGAGTCTGTAATCATTAGTTCGTTAGCCCAACTTTGGAAAGCTCAAGACCAGTGCCCATGCGAAGTACACGAAGTTCATAAGGAAGTTCAGGATTTGCGAACTAGATGAGAGAAGGTGGGAACAACAACAGGCCAATTAGCTGATACAATAGAGGGCTCGTTCTCTGGTTGTGATAAACTCATTGAACATAATTTCATGAACTCCAACAAGAATTTTCATGCCAATTAGACCACTAGGAAAAATATAAAGGGCAGCATGTTATCCATTGTGTAAATAGAAGTATTAAAAAAGCTGCAGAGACTCTTTCAGCTGAAAATTTACCTTCTACAAATCAACTGAAGCAAGAATTGCTTAGACTGAATGATTAGGCTGTATCATGTTTCCTACAATGAAACAATGTATTATCCAATAGATCGAAGCATTTTCACGAGCTATAGAAGAGGTTGGGGGCTATAAAGGTATTTCGAAAATAATTTCAAAAGGAGCACAGGCAACAGACCTCGAGCCCCACATCAGAGTGTGGAATGCCTGTGCTTGTACTAGATGCGGCAACAGATTAGATTCTGCACACTCTGGTATCTCGCCATCTTAACTACATAGAAATATGTCAATGGAAGACAAACTTCTGAAACGACAATAAATACAGACATTCTAGTCGGATAAAAGAGCTGTTAATCATGTTGTCTTTATTCGAGGATTTAGGGGTGTTCTACTTAGGCCCTTAGCTGAACAACAAAAAATTAGCCACTTATCGGGAAGATACAAGGGGATACAGCATTGTGGGTGCCTGACATGACGGATCTATATGGAACCTACGAAGAGTGTCAAAGGGCATCCCGTGCCAAATATTGGTCAAAAGGAACTCAAAAATGTCTTAGGAAAGAGGTGTTCAACCTGCAGTCCTTCTCCTGCAAAACTGGCAGCTGTAGAAGTTACTTCGAGAGGTACTTGTTTAAGGCTAGATACTGGAATGAACCGATTATACAGAAATTACCCACGGAAGTCCATGAGAAACTAATACATGCACCAGAAGATCAATCCGAGGAGTCTATTTTCATACATTACCCTGTTGGTCTTAAATAGGAGGTTATAAGACCGAGGATGAATACAGGGAACTTTTGTATGTACATAATTAGCCAGCCAAATTGTTGTGCACATAGTCTACATGCACATGAAACAACTGCTAATCAACCGACTTCAAATAATTGCATTAATGACCAATAAAATAAACAAAGGCAGAACAAGACGGCAAAAGTTTCCGACAAAATCAATACAAGCAGACTCGCACAGTACGATGATCATGACTGGGATACAATTCCAATGTTAACAATAAACACTTGAATCACAGTCTGACACATCTACAGTTAGTAATAACTGGAGGGAACAAAAACCAGTGATTACGGAAGTCGTGGATGACATTTTCATTCTAATAGCAATGTCAGTTAAACTAGACTCGACTGAAACATGTTCCAGAAGAACGGTCGTGAATTTGCATAGAGGTTATGAGCATGCAGTTCAGTTGTTTCGATATAATGATGAAAGGAACGTGATTGGAGAATTCTGTGTAGATGTCAATGAATGTAAGGAACAATATCAGTTAGTGCCAATCTTAGCAATACATACTACTGAGAAAGATATTCCAGTCATAGTGATACTATGTCCTGGAGCGTTGGTGATTGGTACATGATGCAACTACTTCCTGAGGTATCACAAAGTATTCAGTTATCCACTTTTCCAGTTCATAGTTGTAGATTTATTGGAGCTATGTGCATATAGTCGCAGAGCATAAGAAAATAATGTCGCAAATTACAGTAGGAAATGCAGTTATTAAATGCACATTGCGTACTGTAAAGAAACTGCTGGTCGAATGTGTTCCAGGCGTTGAATGTATGTGGGAGAAAGATATAAAATTGATTTATCCTTAGGGCTACGTCGATTTGCAGATTGATGGTGGTGTTGCCCAAGTATATTTTATTAGGGAAGAGAGTAACCGTGGTAGATGCGGCAGAGGGACAGAAAGAGAATTGATTGTGAAAAAGATCAGACTTAATCGCAAGTCTTAGATAAATGAAATAGGTTTACTTGGATTGTTAGACCAGGTACAGCGGAAGCCGACTGAACCAATACCTTACAAATGAGCGAAGAGGAGAACTGTCTGAACTCTTGAACGAATACTATTAAGTATTCGAGCAGAAGCCAGGAATTGCCTGTAATTTAAATGTTTTCCCTCATTGCACATAGTGCAACAGTTTGTATCCAATCCCTTGGAAAGAAGAAGGTGAAGCCACTGATAAAGAGATACAGGGGATGCTGAAACTGGATCTCATAGAACTTTCTACCAGCCCTTACTGTCTCCACTGATAGCGGTACCAAAGCCTGGACGGAAGATAAGTCATGTGCTGGATGGCTGGATAGTTAATACAATAATTGTGCTGATCAGATATAATCTGGAGAATATAGATGAACAAATTCTGAAAATTTGACACAGTTAAGTACCTTACAATCATAGATTGCAGTCCACTGGCTGGTTGGACTTGGAGAAAAATCAAGTAAGTATACTGGAGTCATCATTTTAGGGTTCTTCCTTTTGGCCTAAGTGCTAGTTTGCATTTGTTTATATCTGCATTTAATATGATTCTTGGGATCTGTTAATTGCAACAGCTCTGTGGGATGAATGTATGGAGACACTCCTTGAATATTAGAAGCGTTTAAAACTGCATGCATAATTGCTAACTCCCCCCGCCCCATGAACCATGGACCTTGCTGTTGGTGGGCAGGAATGCATGCCTGAACGATACAGATAGCCGTACCGTAGGTGCAACCACAACGGAGGGGTATCTGTTCAGAGTTCAAACAAACGTGTGTTCCTGAAGAGGGGCAGTAGCAACCTTTTTAGTAGTTGCAGGGCCAACAGTCTGGATGACTGACTGACATGGCCTTGTAAGACTAACCAAAACGGCCTCGCTGTGCTGGTACTGCGAACGGCTGAAGGCAAGAGGAAACTACAGCCGTAATTTTTCGAGAGGGCATGCACCTGTACGGTATGATTAAACGATGATGGCGTCCTCTTGGGTAAAATATTCCGAAGCTAAAATAGTCCCCCATTCGGATCTCCGGGTGCGGACTACTCAAGAGGACGTCGTTATCAGAAAACTGGAGTTGTACAGATCGGAGCGTGGAATGTCAGATCCCTTAATCGTTAAAGGTTAGAAAATTTAAAAAGGGAAATGGATAGGTTAAAGCTAGATATAGTGGGAATTAGTGAAGTTCGGTGGCAGGAGGAACAAGACTTCTGGTCAGGTGAATGCAGGGTTATAAATACAAAATCAAATAGGGATAATGCAGGAGTAGGTTTAATAACGAATAAAAAATAGGAATGCGGGTAAGCTACTACAACAGCATAGTGAACGCATTATTGTGGCCAAGATCGACACGAATCCCACGCCTACTACAGTAATACAAGTTTATATGCCAACTACCTCTACAGATGATGAAGAAATTGATGGAATGTGTGATGAGATAAACGAAATTATTCAGGTAGTGAAGTGAGACGAAAATCTAATAGTCATGGGTGAGGTGAATATAGATTTGGGGTAAGAAATGAAAGATGAAGCCGTCTGGTAGAATTTTGCACAGCATAACTTAATCACAGCTAACACTTGGTTCAAGAATCATAAAAGAAGGTTGTATACATGGAAGAATCCTGGAGATACTAGAAGGTACCAGATAGATTATATAATGGTAAGACAGAGATTTAGGAACCAGGTTTTAAATTGTAAGACATTTCCAGGGGCAGATGTCGACTCTGACTACAATCTATTGGTTATGAACTGTAGATTAAAACTGTAGAAACTACAAAAAGGTGGGAATTTAAGGAGATGAAACCTGGATAAACTGACTAAACCAGAGGTTGTATAGAGTTTCAGGGAGAGCATAAGGGAACAATTAATAGGAATGGGGGAAAGAAATACAGTAGAAGAAGAATGGGTAGCTCTGAGGGATGAAGTAGTGAAGGCAGCAGAGGATCAAGTAGGTAAAAGAACGAGGGCTAGTAGAACTCCTTGGGTAACAGAAGAAATATTGAACTTAATTGACGAAAGGAGAAAATATAAAAATTCAGTAAATAAAGCAGGCAAAAAGGATACAGACTTCTCAAAAATGAGATCGACAGAAAGTGCAAAATGGCTTAGCAGGGATGGCTAGAGGACAAATGTAAGGATGTAGAGGCTTATCTCACCAGGGGTAAGATTGATACTGCCTACAGGAAAATTAAAGAGACCTTTGGAGAAAAGAGAGCCACTTGTATGAATATCAAGAGCTCAGATGGAAACCCAGTTCTAAGCAAAGAAGGGAAAACAGGAAGGTGGAAGGAGTATATAGAGGGTGGATACAAGGGCGATGTACTTAATGACAATATTATGGAAATGGAAGAGGATGTAGATGAAGATGAAATGGGAGATACGATACTGCGTGAAGAGTTTGACAGTTCACTGAAAGACCTGAGTCGAAACAAGGCCTCGGGAGTAGACAACATTCCATTAGAACTACT
Organism: Schistocerca cancellata; assembly: GCF_023864275.1. NCBI lineage: Eukaryota > Metazoa > Arthropoda > Insecta > Orthoptera > Acrididae > Schistocerca > Schistocerca cancellata. The sequence continues at coordinate 597,241,507 of NC_064632.1, forward strand.
GACGGCCTTGGGAGAGCCAGTCCTAACAAAACTCTACCATCTGGTGAAATACCCTCAGACTTCAAGAAGAATATAATAATTCCAATCCTAAAGAAAGCAGGTGTTGACAGGTGTGAAAATTACCGAACTATCAGTTTAATAATTCGCAACTGCAAAATACTAACGCGAATTCTTTACAGTAGAATGGAAAAACTGGTAGAAGCCGACCTGGGGGAAGATCAGTTTGGATTCCGTAGAAATGTTGGAACACGTGAGGCAAATACTGACCTTACGACTTATCTTAGAAGAAAGATTAAGGAAAGGCAAACCTACGCTTCTAGCATTTGTAGACTTGGAGAAAGCTTTTGACAATATTTACTGGAGTATTCTCTTTCAAATTCTGAAGGTAGAAGGGGTAAAATGCAGGGAGCGAAAGGCTATTTACAATTTGTACAGAAACCAGATGGCAGTAATGAAAGTCGAGGGGCATGAAAGGGAAGGAATGGTTGGGAAGGGAGTGAAACAGGGTTGTAGCCTCTCCCCGATGTTATTCAATCTGTATACTGAGCAAGCAGGAAAGGAAACAAAAGAAAAATTTGGAGTAGATATTAAAATCCATGTAGAAGAAATAAAAACTTTGAGTTTCGCCGATGACATTGTAATTCTATCAGAGACAGCGAAGGACTTGGAAGAACAGTTGAACGGAATGGGCAGTGTCTTGAAAGGAGGATATAAGATGAACATCAACAAAAGCAAAATGAGGATAATGGAATGCAGTCGAATTAAGTTGGGTTGATGCTGAGGGAATTAGATTAGGAAATGAGACACTTAAAGTAGTATAGGTGTTTTGCTAGTTGGGGAGCAAAATAACTGATGATGGTCGAAGTAGAGAGGATATAAAATGTAGACTGGCAATGGAAAGGAAAGTGTTTCAGAAGAAGAGAAATTTGTTGACATCGAGTATCGATTTAAGTATCAGGAAGTCATTTCTGAAAGTGTTTGTATGGAGTGTAGCCATGTATGGAAGTGAAACATAGACGATAAATAGTTTGGACAAGAAGAGAATAGAAGCTTTCGAATTGTGGTGCTACAGAAGAACGCTGAAGATTAGATGGGTAGATCATATAACTAATGAGGAGGTATTGAATAGAATTGGGAAGAAGAGGAGTTTGTGGCACAACTTAACAAGAAGAAGAGACCGGTTGGTGGGACATGTTCTGAGGCATCATGGGATCACAAATTTAGCATTGGAAGGCAGCGTGGAGGGTAAAAATCGTAGAGGGACACCAAGAGATGAATACACTAAGCAGATTCAGAAGGATGTAGGTTGCAGTACGTACTGGGAGATGAAGAAGCTTGCACAGGACAGATTAGCATGGAGAGCTGCATCAAACCAGTCTCAGGACTGAAGACTACAACAACAACAGCAGTTGCTAATTTGCGGAAATAGCATTTTTTAGTTGAGAAGTTTAGATTTATCAGACATATTTGATAAGTGTCAAGTGTATTTTGCCAGATTCTACAAAGAGAATTGTCAGTACGAACTTCTCAGTCCCTAAAATGAAATGCAACGCAAAGGAAGTTTGGATCAAGCCTTAGCTTTTAGTCGATTTATTGTGGACCAATTTACATACACTGATTCACTCTGAAGCATTTTGCATAAGAATTCAGCCTGGAAATGGACAGTTGAAAGCCAATGGGCATTGAATGTCACTAAGCTAGCTATTCTAAATGCAAAGATTTTATATCATCCTGACATAACATTAGATTTTGGCCTAATAATGGATGCTTCAAATGTGGGCTGGGTGCTTGCCTATCTCAGACTGTAATTATCTAAGTGAAATCAACATTGTGTCCCACAACCATTCCAAGTCTAGTTCTTTCCAATTATGAAAGACCCTATACGGCTGCAAGAATACTTTGTGGTCCTTCGTGCATTTCGAAAGCTCCACTATTATCTGAATGATCAACAAACAACTATGTACTGGAACCAACAAGCACTCAGTTTTGTGCCAACCTGTAAACAATTGCATCCTAGGTTATCAGTATGAGCCATAGCACAAATAAAATCATCTGCATAAAGGGAAAAGATAATCAAATACCAGATGTTTTATCATATCTTCTGGAAGGACTAGAACAAGACCTAATGTCCCCATTATGTTAATCCTAGATCGTATACAATTTCAAATTCTGCAAGAGTATATCAAGACTGTAATTATTAGCTCATAGGTGGTCTTCAATACATCACCAACTGATAAAATTGAATAACTAGAAGATACAACAGTATTACAGAATAGTTAATAATGTTTTATTCCACCAATGAATTGATAATTAGTGCATGTGTGTTCCTGAGGGAGGTAAACCTAACTTAGTATGGTACACACATTATGCTTGGTGCCACTTTGGAGTAATCAAGTGTGCTAATAAGATGAGGACATATTCATCTTGAAGTTGAAGCTCTTCTGTGCATAGTTGCTTACAAATAGATTTGTTTTGAGGGAGGTCTGCTTTGAGCAAAACACCATTTCTTATTTTTCTTGTTATTCTACAGACATGTTTCTTTGAAGTTTGAGCGTCATCAATGGGTTTTATGATATATTCTTGTTACCACATGCTGTGGACAGCCTGGATTTTATGTGATTTAATGCATGCATTGTTTCACAGTTCATCATTTTTGCTGGTTTCCTCATCATTGAGGTTGCACTGGGTGTGTCGCTGTTTACTAATAGCGACATGAAAAGTTACGTAGTGCAGGCCTTCACAGTGGACATAGTGGGGAAACTAGCAAAAATGATGAACTGTGAAACAAAACAATTGTAGTAAATTACATAAAAAAACAGGCAACCCACAGCATGTAGTAACAAGAAGATAGCATAAAATCTACCGATGATGCTGAGACATCAATGAAATGCAGTATGTGTTTGTAATGAAAAAAATAAGGACCCTCTCCCCAAAAAAGAACTCTATGATCACATACTGTTACTTCTCTAGCCTTCATCGGAAAGTTCAGAAAATAATGAAACCATGCAATATTTCATAGAAATGAAAGCCAACAGTCGAGGTAGCAGAGAGCTTTAGCATTCGATCGCACCGGATAAACCTCTTGCCATCGTATCTATGGACATTTTCGCTCCGTTACCTCGTGCAAGATGTTATTTCAAGCACATACTAGCTGCTCTGGATATCTTCACTAAATATATTAAATTACACTCCATGAAAACTGCTACAGGTACACGAATTATCAAACGTCTGCTGCTAAGTGATCACATTCCGCGAGTGGGCAAACTGTACGTTAGTCTATCAGGTAATGCAGCGAACTTTGCCTTGTAGGAGCAAAACCTTGACTTGAGGCGACATCGTGAAGATATTCACTTCGCTTTATCACCCAAAACTGAATATGGTTGAACGAGTTTCCATGGGCTGATTCGTCTTATGAGGACTTAGTGCCATAATTGACAGATATTAAGGATAGAATATCTGATCAAATTCGAGGAAGTAGGTAATAGCTTGCCTCAAACGCCAACAAATTGTATGCCAGCGGAACTGATGTTCAGAAGGAAAGAAAGAAACGAGTGGTCGAAACGATCACAAAGGTACCTAATGAAGAAGTACAATGGGAAGATGAAGTCAGAACTGTACTTCCCAAACAAACCGAGAAAGCAGGGAGAAGGAAGATAGAATATGAGCAGGACATAAAGAGATTTCAAAGCTTTCAGATAAGAGAAAAGATATTGCTATGTACACTCTCGCATGCCTCGTTGTTACATAAACGAAATAAAAAGTGGCAACTGTTGTGTGTTGGTCTGTTTGAGGTACTGAGAATACCACATCGTTGGTCATATTTGTTAGGACATCCTGAGACACCGGTGAAGGGATTCTACTGACTTTAAGCCAAAGAGTGTTATGCGTGCTGAAAGAGTAGAAATGAATTATCTGTCAGTAAGATTACAGATTTTTCTTAGCTGTAATAAAATACAGATATGTGTATCAGTTGTAGTATAGTTCAATCATATTTAATTTAAAAAAAGCCATCGTTATGTGTGTTTTTATCTAGGAAGATGTACAATTCGTGAATCTTATTTGTAGTTTTATACAGGAATCTGTATTAATGATATTTTTGTAGAGATAATTTGCAGTTTAGTAAGTAACATGTGACCATATGTTTCAATGATTTTCAATGTTTGATGACATTATCAGTGGATAATGTTAATAGAGATGATAAAATAGAACTCAGGTTATCTAGTTTAATTCAGTCAAGAGATTGCCCACTATTAGTAATTTCCTGCGTGGAAGATATTCTTTAGAATTCATTTAACGGAATAATTGTGAAATAGAGACATTTCTCAAGGATACTTTTCGTACCTAATGATGGCTGTCAAACTATAGAGCTGTTGACAAAGAGTAGCCTGCTTCTGCTTGAAATATTTGTTGAAGTAGCTTTGAATTAACCTACTTCATTAAAAGTTGTGTCAAGCTGATGCAGGTGATAAGTTGCGGGAGTTAATGAATTAAACCAGTCTCTGACCTAAGTCAGATTTTGATGCAGTAGTCATATCGCTTTGCACATAATACATGAGATGTCGAACATCCAACTGAGGAGACATGACAATTTATAACCAACGACAACAAACGTCTGATGAAATGTTGTAAACTGTTGTGTAAACTATACTCACATAATGAAAATATACGTTTGCAATGTCATGAGTGAATCCATTAATATGTACACATGAACAGCGGAAATTTACTGCTGAATAGTGGAACTTCATTTACCCTTCAGACTACACAGTAATTAACATTGTCACTGAGAAGTACACGAGAACATTTATTTGTAGTGGCAAAGATTTAGTACTATCAGTGTACCAAGGGCAACCAGTTGAAAATCTCCCCTCTTCTTCCTCATTCCAGCTATTGTCCACAATAAGCAAAGTCTGTTATGAAACTTTTGAGTGGAGCGAATATTACAGTAAATTTTCTAGTTTACTTAGCTTTTCATGTACAGTGGGTTCCAGTTCTCCTTGTCTAGGGGTCTGATTCTTGAAGCTGAAACTATCACGTTTCATGTACTCATGGTTGGTTTGACCTAAATAAATTTGAAGATTGTTGTTGCAGAATTTTTGTTTTTACGTTAATATATTTTCTCAAATTTTAGAATATCAAACATAATTTTGATTTTTCGCATTAACAAAGCCGAAATTACATTGTTCGCATAAAAATACGTCCGCTGCCCTCAGACGCATGCTTATGACCCTCACACTCTGTGGGCATGACCATATTCCAAAGGGTTTACAATGTTTCTTAAGAAATGAATTTCTACTAGTTCCTCTTATGTTGTTACTTTCGATTATTATGTCATAAATGAATCAAGAAGTAAATCTAGTAACAGTACAGTATTGCATAAATAATAATAGAAGTTTTAAGTGTGCCAGTAGTTTGTAATTTCAAGTGTTTCTAAAAAAATAATTTTAACTGTACATTCAGAACTAGCACTTATCGATTATAACGTCGATACTAAAGCATTTTATAAATTGATTTATTTTCAAGAATTTTTGCTTTAGATTAGATTAGATTAGATTATTTTTTCGTTCCATAGATCCGTGCTGAGGAGATCCTTGTGGATGTGGAACATGTCAATTTTTTTGTATTTTTTAAGCAGAAATAACAATACCAATTGTATGAATATATACAATACATCATTTGTTTCTATTAAAAATTCGTCAGTGGAGTAGAAGGAGTTGGCCGGTAGTAAGTCTTTCAGGCTCATTTTAAACTGGTCCTTATTTGTAACTAAATTTTTTATGTTTGCTGGCAAATTATTGAAGATGAGTGTTCCTTTTTGAACTAAAGTAAGTGCTTTCAAGTCTATGTGCAAATCATTTTTGTTCCTGGTATTGTATATATGAACTGAGCTGTTTGTTGGAAAAAGAGATATATTATTTAGGACAAATTTCATTAAGGAGTAAATATACTGAGAGGCAGTAGTTAGTATACCCAGTCGTTGAAGAGGTTTCTACAGGATGTCAGTGAGTTGACTCCACAAATAATACGTATTACACGCTCTTGGACTCTGAAAACTTTTGTTTTACTTGAAGAGTTAACCCAAAATATTATACCATATGCCATTATGGAATGAAAGCAGGAGAAGTATGCAAGCTTTTTCATTTTTATGTATCCTATGTCTGCTAACACTCGAATTGCAAATACAGATTTGTTAAGGCGTTTCTGCAGTTCTGTGGTGTGCTCTTCCCAACTGAATTTATTATCAAGTTGTAATCCCAGGAATTTAAGACTGTCAACCTCTTCTATCTGCTCTTCTTCATACTTTACGCATATGCTGGGTGGAAACCTCTTACAGGTTCTGAATTGCATATAGTGAGTCTTTTCGAAGTTTAATGTCAGTAAGTTGGCTTTAAATCATTTATTAATATCCATGAAAATATCATTAGCAGATCTTTCTAGAACTACTCATGACATACTATTTATTGAAATACTTGTGTCATCTGCAAACAAAACGAACTCTGCTTCTGGCAGTGTAACTGATGAGAGATCATTAATGTACACAAGAAAAAGCAATGGCCCTAAGATGGGTCCTTCTGGGAGACCACGTGTAATTTCTTCCCATTCTGATGATGACCGATGACTTAATTAACTAGTCCCTTGCACTGACACCCTTTTTTTCCTTTTAGCGAGGTGTGACTTGAACCATTTTGCAGCACTGATTGTGACACCATAGAATTTTAATTTATTTAAAAGGATGTTGTGGTTCACACAATCGAATGCCTTTGACAAATCACAGAAAATACCTGCTGCTTGTAATTTGTTATTTAATGAATTAAGTACATTTGAAATGTAACATACTATGTATAAAATTACATGAAATGTTTCAGAAAACCAACTGCGATAACACTGACCTGTCCAAATTTCTAAAAAATGATACTAATGTCGACAACTACTGTTCAGGAAAAGTAATGCTAGAGGAGGATGTCCCGTTACACAGTGACAGTTGCGAAAGTCATCTGCGGGTCTCAAATGACAAATGATAAAATGTCATTGTTCTTTTAGGAGTTACCCGAGTTAGCTCCAGACTTGGCTGTTTTTGTAATATACTTATCCCGAATCTCACAATTCAGAGCGGACACGAGATGAGAAAACGTTTGTGGTAACCTCGTTCTCTCCCAGGAACTAGCCGTCAAAGAGTACTGACGTGTGTACGACCAGTTTCACGATGACAACACGCCACTGCCGGCTGCGCCGCGCTCCCAGGGTGTGGCGCCGGCTCCCCCACGCCCGGAGACAGTCGTGTGTCCTGCACGGCCCCGCCAGCCAGCCACGCATGCTCTGCTGCCGACTAGGTCTCCCTCCTCTCATCCGCCCGCCTGCCTGGACACCGTCTCCACACCGAGACCACAGATACCATTACAACAGATGTCTTAATTTTGCGCACTGGAGTCGATCATTCTGACTCCACTAATGATATTAACAAACAGTATATACTAATTAATTAGAGCTCTTTAGTATTGCAATGTGTACAAAATGATTTGCTAACGCCACATAACGCCATAGCGATTATTTCGTTACTACAAAGTATCCAAACCAACATATTGCAGTAGCAAAATTTACGTGACTATCACTGCCTAGCTCAGAACATCCTCATTTGTAAATTACTGAATGGGAAAAAGATGCAAATGGCTATCTTTGACGTTTTCCTTCGAAACTTCGCAAGAATGGGAAAGCTTCTTTGTTATTAACCCTTTATTTGGAAAATGGTGAAAATAAAAACAAAAATTTTTTCAATGCTTATATTTGTTTATTATGCTTAAAGAAATACAATTCAGTCAGTTTTAGAAATTTTTGACAAAAATTATGAAAATTATGAAATATTGCTTACATTGCCAGCAGTAGACCACATTTATACATATTATAGAAAAGAAATGTTTGCAAATAACCTCAAGCAAAAAGTTTCCTGTACGTGAATAATTTAGTTTATAATCACATTTATGCATTCCTGCTGTGTAATAGAACTGTTTCATTTTCCCTTCTAGTTCTTCTTGCAATGGAATTTTTGGAAACAGATGGGCAATAACGACAACGACCTTTGGGACCGTATACAGGCCAATGCTCCATATTATCAAATTGGACATCTCGTGTAACAGTCGGAGCTGTTGGCTTCCTCCTCTTCTTTTGTGGTGGTGTTATGTCTATTGAGGGACTTTGTACTTTACTTTTCCCTGAAAACATCAAACCATTGGCAATATCTGCCCTGAATGACTACAGTGAGGTCTTCTTGTCCAGAGATTCCCTTAGAAATACCAACCAGGCATTTACAACACGCAGATCTAGCATAAATCCAAACAATCTTATGTACCATTGGTACTCTGTATAGCTCTGTCGAGCTCTATCAGCATACCAGTAAGATCAACTCCTCCCATATGCTTCTTCTACTGATGTACAACACTGGGACAGGGCACATCAATTCTTCTTTTTTCATTCTTGTCCCATCATTTTACTGTTGAGAGTGGTTGGACACCACAAAATGAGCTTGCAAGTCTAACGATTTTATTGTTCTGAATATCCGCCGTAAGCATATGTAATATACACTCCTGGAAATGGAAAAAAGAACACATTGACACCGGTGTGTCAGACCCACCATACTTGCTCCGGACACTGCGAGAGGGCTGTACAAGCAATGATCACACGCACGGCACAGCGGACACACCAGGAACCGCGGTGTTGGACGTCGAATGGCGCTAGCTGCGCAGCATTTGTGCACCGCCGCCGTCAGTGTCAGCCAGTTTGCCGTGGCATACGGAGCTCCATCGCAGTTTTTAACACTGGTAGCATGCCACGACAGCGTGGACGTGAACCGTATGTGCAGATGACGGACTTTGAGCGAGGGCGTATAGTGGGCATGCGGGAGGCCGGGTGGACGTACCGCCGAATTGCTCAACACGTGGGGCGTGAGGTCTCCACAGTACATCGATGTTGTCGCCAGTGGTCGGCGGAAGGTGCACGTGCCCGTCGACCTGGGACCGGACCGCAGCGACGCACGGATGCACGCCAAGACCGTAGGATCCTACGCAGTGCCGTAGGGGACCGCACCGCCACTTCCCAGCAAATTAGGGACACTGTTGCTCCTGGGGTATCGGCGAGGACCATTCGCAACCGTCTCCATGAAGCTGGGCTACGGTCCCGCACACCGTTAGGCCGTCTTCCGCTCACGCCCCAACATCGTGCAGCCCACCTCCAGTGGTGTCGCGACAGGCGTGAATGGAGGGACGAATGGAGACGTGTCGTCTTCAGCGATGAGAGTCGCTTCTGCCTTGGTGCCAATGATGGTCGTATGCGTGTTTGGCGCCGTGCAGGTGAGCGCCACAATCAGGACTGCATACGACCGAGGCACACAGGGCCAACACCCGGCATCATGGTGTGGGGAGCGATCTCCTACACTGGCCGTACACCACTGGTGATCGTCGAGGGGACACTGAATAGTGCACGGTACATCCAAACCGTCATCGAACCCATCGTTCTACCATTCCTAGACCGGCAAGGGAACTTGCTGTTCCAACAGGACAATGCACGTCCGCATGTATCCCGTGCCACCCAACGTGCTCTAGAAGGTGTAAGTCAACTACCCTGGCCAGCAAGATCTCCGGATCTGTCCCCCATTGAGCATGTTTGGGACTGGATGAAGCGTCGTCTCACGCGGTCTGCACGTCCAGCACGAACGCTGGTCCAACTGAGGCGCCAGGTGGAAATGGCATGACAAGCCGTTCCACAGGACTACATCCAGCATCTCTACGATCGTCTCCATGGGAGAATAGCAGCCTGCATTGCTGCGAAAGGTGGATATACACTGTACTAGTGCCGACATTGTGCGTGCTCTGTTGCCTGTGTCTATGTGCCTGTGGTTCTGTCAGTGTGATCATGTGATGTATCTGACCCCAGGAATGTGTCAATAAAGTTCCCCTTCCTGGGACAATGAATTCACGGTGTTCTTATTTCAATTTCCAGGAGTGTACTAATGGCACAATATACTAATGGACAATGTTGCTCACAGGCAACATAAAAGTTTTATACTATTTACGTAATTCAAAACAATATTAGATTGAAATATTTCTGCTGTAAACTCACCTCTGGGTATTTCTTGAAGAAAGTCTGCTAAGATTACTGCCAATTTATTGAAATCCACTCTTTCAGAACCATAATAAGACACCCCTGTTGCTCACATGAGTGGATCTCTGTAACACCACTGCACTAACTGCCATCTCGTGTGGAAAACCTTGAACTATTACAATAACTGGCATTCGCTGTGTGTACAGGAACTTTTCCTGGAGGCAAAAATGCCAGTAAAAGGCATTGGGGAGTGTTTGTTGTCCCGTAAGGCCAACGTAAATTTGATGTTGCTTGAGAGCAAAACTGCAAATAAAGGGTTAAAAAGCCATGACAGTACTTATTGCTTAAAATGTAAATGTAATTTTCAATCATGACCGAAATGTAGCACGATATTGGTAGCTACTTCACAGGCTGCAAAAATTGTCCTAAGCAGCCAATCAGTGACATTCAGTAATAACTATAAGGTCAAAGCACGAATTTGGAACACGGTACAGTCCTTGGTGGTGGCAAAATGTTCAATAATCAAAATTATGTTACGCACTTTCTCTTTATATTAGTCATTGGCAAATTAAAGCATTCTTAACTGTATTTTATTTATTGGCAAATGAAGGCACGCTTGTTGCTACGTACCCACAACGACAACTACTGGTTCTGTAATGTGTGAAAGTTCTGTTCCATTGTGACATAAGAGTATTAAATTGATTGCGAGAGAGGTAGAGGCTTTCTGGTCTGTAGCGCTACTCTGGGCAGATGATCATTGTTTGTCTTGAGCAAGGAGCGAAGAGTGTAAGAAACTCATTGTTGGCTGCAGCAAATGATATGTTTCCCGTTATCGAAAATCAGATAAGTTTGAACCACACAAATGGTGTTAATTATTTTCTTTCCCTCTATGAGCTATTAACTACAGAAAAGGCTGCAAATATTGCCATAAGGAGCCAAAGACATTCAATTTTTCAACATGAAAAGGTACGATTTAGTATTCTTCAACCAGATGCTGATTCATCCTATGGATGTTGACTACAACCATAGACTGTTTGAATCGATAGGTAAATGGATGCATTGAACGGTCGAATCTACACGCATGACCATTAAATCTTTGGGAATCGTTGTTGACCTGCTTCTGGTACATAATATGTTGGATCCGCCGGAAGCTATCGTCAAAATGTCATCAAACAGGGGTACTTGCACTGGTATAGACTCTGCTCATTCTATGGGGACAGATAAAGCGGACTTTTTAGATTACAGTTGCACAAAGTTTTTCCAGCATCGTCGCTGAGGAACCACGAGGCTTTACTGAAAAGAGTTCAACGACTTACGGCACTTTGAACTATTAGTGAAGCTACTTCCTGATATCGTCGTTTCATTAATTAAATCAGTGCTCATTAACTAATATGTAATGAAAGATCTAAATAACTTCCAGTTCTAAATGTAAACCATGAACCAAAAAAAAAATCTTTGAATAAGATGTCCTTAAGTATATATTTTCTCCTCATCGTGTTAAAATCCCTACTTCCTTACAATTTTTATTAAATGCGAAAGTAACTTTGTCTGTTAGATTTTTATGACTAATCCGTCAAACCGAGTTCGATAAAATTTGGATTGGAGAGCTTGAAACCTGAGGGAAAACATTCTCAAAGAGGAAACGTAAATCCTGTCTAGGCAAACAGAGAGTTGGTACTGGTCCTCTTGTCCTCACTGGAGGGAGCCTGTAGATCATGTACTGATTAAATAAGTGAAATTAAGCTGAGCACTGGTTTTACGTCTTTGAAAGAAGATTTATTTTACTTGTCTTTCTGAAAGTGGAACACGTGCGTATTTTAGACGGTGGCAATCGGATTGGGAATGTTCCCCATAATGAGATACGTTGTAGTGTACCAGTGCTGAATCATGGGCAGTACAGGGAGTACTAATTGATCCATTTTTAGTAAATGGTGGATATTTTCAATGCAGGGATTCCTCAGCCATTAATATTAGCCACTAATAATGGTGCTACCACCATAGCAGGATGTAGTAACTTGAAGAACTGAAGTTTTTGTTCAAATAGAAAGCTTCATGTGGTTTGCTGTGAGCTTGCCATGTATTTACGGCGTCGAGACCGTAAGTATTAAGTCTCTTAACAGTTTATGTGAAGAAATAACCTTTTGCATAAAGTGTCAGGAAGGTGTACATAATGTTTTGTAAAACTTCTAGAGGCAATTTTATACAACTAAGTATCATCGCTAAGGTATGTAAATTTAATTTACGTTATTCTCCATTTCGTTCTATTTACACATGTTTCATATTAAATTTTTCGTGCCTCTTTAGCTTGTTTGTTGATATTTAAGTATAACTGAAAACTTTACTTGACACTACAATAATGAAGCCGCAGTCACAGTATATATTTTTTTCTTTAAAAAGAAAGGGTTACATTACCGGTTTCAACAAATTACGTCGTCATTTTCAGATTTAAAACCCTCAGTTGGAGAATATATAATGGGAGAAGTGTGTCAGTTTCTACATGAACATACATTGCCTGCCTCGACAGCTGAGTGACGCAGGCACGGTAGCTCAGCGTGTTCGGTCAGAGGGTTGTTAGCCACTCTCTGTGATAAAAAAACTGGGTGAACGGGTCAACAAAGAACCTAACCGGGTGTCATCGGACGTCCGCCCCGAACAAATCCCACGAACAACGTAGAACAAAATAAAGTGGTCAGCGAGACGGAATGCCATGCTAACGGGCCCGGGTTCATTTCCCGGTTGGGTCGGAGATTTCTCTCCACTCAGGGACTGGGTGTTGTGTTGCCTTCGTCATCATCATCTCATCCCCATCGACGTGTAAGTCGGCAAAGTGGCGTCAACTCAAAAGACTTGCACAAGGCAACCGACGGGAGGCCCTAGGCGCAGGGCATTTCATTTTGTGAAAGTACATTGTGTTTTGAGATTCTTTTTTCGGAACGTAGTAAAATCATGTGCTGCATTCCACATGGAAGCTTGCTCTGCTTGATACGCCAACGAATTGTGAATATATATCAGCTATACGACTGTTGTGTCACAGCAGGCCACATTGCAGGAATTCTTGGCAAATTTCACCTTGGTGTAGTTTTTATCTATTTTACTTTAGGACATGGAATGAACATTTGGCCAAGCATAGGCACAACTTTCAGTGACTGGATTGTGCCACCACTGCCTCAGTTGGCTGGTGTCATTATTTCTTGTAATTTTTGTCAGATGTATGGTCATAATTCTCATTATATATTCTCCAATTGATGTTTTTACATTTGAAAATGACGACGTAGTTCGTTGAAACCGGTAATGTAAACCTTTCCTTTTAAAAAATTTATATACTGTGACTATGGCTTCACTATTGTAGTGTCAAATAAGTTTTAAATTATATTTTAGTCACACTCCTTATGACAATCATGTCAGAATATAGAATAACTGAAAATATTCTAATGTCCTTACCTTCTGGCACCTTAAACACCAAATGAATTCATCTATCCATAAATTATGTGCCAATGTGGATGTAATTTGATACCCTGTAGTGTTCCATTTGTCACATAGATACTACGTTTTCGCGACTTCTGTTAACTATAACTGAAAATGATGGACTGTAAGAAATTTAATATAATTAATCTACAGTATTATAACATGCTGCCATAATGATTTCCTACTATTGGTTGTTGGTAAAAACAGTTTTGTAACCACAGTCGTCAATTCAAACGATAAGAAGTTTTGTTTTCAGTCTTTTGAGTCATTACATTCATTGTGTCTAAAGTAAAATAAATGTTCCAGCATGTGACTCAAGAAATTACGGAGCATCTTGTCGTCAACGTTGTGGGAAATGCAAAGACGATGAACCCTGTGACCGGTACACAGGGATGTGTTACACTGGATGCTATGACGGATTTTACCCACCATTTTGTCAGCAGAGTAAGTACAAATATCAAAAACCCAAGTTTATTTGCAGCTATCAATTGAGCTGTTCCGTACAGCATAATGTTGTGTTTCTTTTTATTGTGATGTCTGAACTTCAATCTACTTAAAGATTTGCTGTAACAGTATGATAGCATTTTTAAAAATTAGTAAGAACTTCACATATTTTACATGAACAGGGGTTGCATTTACTGACAACTGAATGGTTAGTTATTGCCCCATTTACATTGCCATTACGTGTGCTCCACAAATTTAAATTACTTCCTGCTGCCTCAAACACTGTATTGGCGATCGTGCTTTCTTTTAAACTGCCACACTGATGAACTTAGTAACCACTAAGTGAGTGTAGCAGTGGTCAGTTTATATCAGAACTTGTATTGCATTAAACTGAATAGTATAATTATTAACTTTACATTCGTGTTTGGCTATAAACGGTGTGCTTGTATCTCTCTGACATCATCCCACATCCACACACATATAGATACTCCGCAAGCAACCGTACGGTGCGTGCCGAAGGGTACCCTGTACCACTACTGGGCATTTCATTTCTTATTTCACCCGCAAACAGAGCGAGGGGGAAAGCGACTGTCTATATGCCTCCGTATGAGCCCTAATTTTTCGTGTCTTATCTTCGTGGTCCTTACGCGTAATGTATGTTGGTTGCAGTACCTTCAAATGCCGGTTCTCTACATTTTCTCAATAATGTTACTCAAAAAGAACGTCGCCTTCTCTCCGGGGACTCCCAGTTGAGATTTCCGTAACACGTATTGTTCGCACTTTGCGCTAGCAACTCTAACAGACCGCTAACAAACTGCTTCGATATCTTCCTTCCATCCGACCTCGTATGGATCCCAAACACTTGAGCAATAGGTGGCACCTGCGTCCTGTATGCGGTCTCCTTTACAGGTGAACCACGCGTTCCTAAAATTCTCCCAATAAATCGAAGTCGACCATTCACCTTCTGCACCACAGTTGATATCGCTTTGCAGCGTTACGCCCAGAGATTTAAACGACTCGATTGTGTCGTGTAGGATACCAGTAATACTTTTGCCCGAACATTACCGGTTCTTTCTTCCTACTCATCCGCATTAACTTAACGTTTTACCGCATTTAGTGCTAGATGCCATTAATTGCATCAACCGGAAATTTTGCCTAAGTCTTCTTGTATCTTTCTACAGTCGCGCAACGACGACACCTAACCGTACAGCACAGCATCATCAGCTAACAACCACAGTTTGATGCCCACCCTGTCAGCCGAATCATTTGTGTGTGTAGAGGACAACAGCAGTGCTATCACACTTCCCTGGGGCACCCCTGGCGATACTCTTGTCTCTGATGAACACTTGCCATCGAGGACAATTACTACTTAACGAGTGTTCGAGCCACTCAGTTATATCTGCGAAATTTTTCCGTTTACTCGTACCTTTGTTAACAGCCTGTAATGGGACACCGTGTCAAATGCTTTCCAGAAATCCAGAGGTATGGAATCTGCCTGTTGCCCTTTATCCATTGTTCCCAATGTACCATATGAGAAAAGAGCAAGCTGGGTTTCACACGAGCGATGCTTTCTAAAACCGTGCTGATCCGTGGACATACGCTCCTCAATCTCAAGAAATTTTGTCGTATTCGAATTGAGAATATGTGTAGGGTCTCTGCACAGACCGAAGTTACGAATTTGTAATTTTGCCGTTCCGTTCTTTTCTCCTTCCTATATGCTGGAGTTACCTGTGCTTTTTCCAGTCGCTTGGGACTTTGTGTTGGGCGGGAGGTTCGCAATAAATGCAGGGTAGGCAAGGGACCAATGCCGTAGAATACTCTTAGTAAAAACGAACTGGGTTTCGACCCGGACCCGGTCGTTTATTTGCTTTCAGATTTTTAAGTTCTTTCTCTAGGTCAGGGACGCATATCGCTATGCCTTCCATAAGGGAGTCTGTACTATGATCAAATGACGGTATGTTTGTACGATTCTCCTGTCTGAAAGATTTCTTGAACATGAGATTTAAAACATCAGCTTTCGTTTTGCGATCTTCAACTGCCACACGTGACTGGTCAACGAGGATCCGAAAGAAGCCTCAGACACTTTCTGCTCCTGACTCTCACTGTTTATGTATTATTCTTTCTTAAAGAAACACCGAGTTAAAACTGTCTTTTGCCCGCCCAATAAAACACGAACATTATTGGGAAGTGTGAAAGATAATCTCGGCTTGTGGAAGGCTGGAATATACCAGATTCTCTCTCAGTGTGGTAAGACTTATATTGGACAGACAGTGAGCACTATCGAAGATCGCTGCTGAGAACGTCAAAGCCACACACGACTGAAGTATCCTAAGAAGTTGGTGGTCGCAGAGCACTGTTTGTCCGAAGAACACGAGATGGATCACGAGCGTACCAAGATCTTGGCCCACACTTCTAAATGCTGAGACAGCGTTGTCAGAGAAGCCATCGAAATGAGCAGCAGAGAGGAACTCATCAACCGAGACTACGGTTATAATCTTAGCAAGGCATGGGAACCGGCACTGAATATAATTAAGGAGACACGGTGTGGCGAGCAGGGCGGATGTAGCAGCTGCAGCGACGCAGCCACAGACGCCGACGCCGACGCCGACGCCGACGCCTGCGTCTCCGCGACTGCCGACTCGCGCCCGCGGGCGCCGACCGCGGCGTGGACGGCCTGTCGGGGGAGGGGGAGGGGGAGGGGAGGGGGTACAAGGCGGCCGCCCGCCCTCAGGAGCTGCGTCCGTCAGCGCACCTGATGAAGGCGACGTGTACGAGCGCCGAAACATGTGCCCGTTCGACACTATGAAGTGGCAGTACATGCGTGGACTCTTCGACCAACAAATACGCCGGGAGAAACTGAAGCGTCACAAGTTTCTGATATTTTGTACTGTGCACACGAGTACTAGCCGCTTAGCGTGTTTTTGTGATTACTTGGAGAGTATTTTACGTACGACATACATTTAGTAGAATCCTTAGTGAATACGTTACTTTCCTCACACAAGCTATGCTTAATATTTGTGGAAATATCAGGCTAAATTTACGATATTTACTTGCGAAGAACTCAGATAATCTGTGATTCCACAGAAAATATTTTTAAAGGACGTGATATTCGCTGTTGACTGTAAAAATTATTTATTTAACAGCTGTGATTTTGGCCTTAAGCTTATTATCAAGTGATATTGCAAAAGGTAAAAAATGCAACAACAACAATGAAGCACAGAGTGCATGTACAGAATTTGTGCCAAGTATACCGTGACGCATTATAATTACCTTCGGATCATCGGAAAATTGAACAGCCTTAGGAATGTCTATGACAGCTATCGGCAAGCCTTTAACACACGTTGTGTAAGACGTGTACTTTTTTTTGAGTCATCAGTCTTCAGACTGGTTTCATGCGGCCTGCTGCGAATTCTTCTCTTGAGCCAACTTCTTCATCTCAGAGTAGCACTTGCAATCTACGTCCTCCAGTATTTGGTGGATGTGTTCCAATCTCTGTCTTGCTCTACAGTTTTTGCATTCTACAGTTCACTCTTCTTATTCCCTCTTCGGTCTTGTACGTATTGTATATTACCCGTCTCTCCCTATAGCTTACCCCTATTTTTCTAGGAATTTCGAACATCTTGCACCATTTTACATTGTTGAACGCCTTTTGTACGTCGAGAAATTCTATGAACGTGTATTGATTTCATCTTTAGTCTTGCTTCCATTATCAACCGCAGTCCGCCCCCGGTAGCTGAGTCGTTAGCGTGACAGACTGTCAGTCCTAAGGGCCCGGGTTCGATTCCTGGCTGGGTCGGAGATTTTCTCCACTCAGGGACTGGGTGTTGTGTTCTCCTAATCATCATCATTTCATCCCCATCGACCCGCAGATCGCCGAAGTGGCGTCAACTCGAAATACCTGCACCCGGCCAACGGTCTACCCGACGGGAGGCCCTAGCCACACGACATTTCATTTCATCAACCGCAAGTTCAGAATTGCCTCTCTGGTGCCTTTACCTTTTCGAAAGCCGAATTGGTCGTCTTCTAACACATCCTCAATTTTCTTTTCCAATCTTCTGTATATTATTCTTGTCTGAAACTTGGATGCCTGAGCTGTTAAGCTAGTCGTGCCATAATTCTCGCACATGTCAACTCTTGCAGTCTTTGGAATTGTGTGGATGACATTTTTCCGAATGCCACATGATGTGTCATACACTCTACACACTAAATTCTGATGGAATCTTACCCATCACTTCTACCTTCTTCGATCTTAAGTCCTCCAAAGCTCTTTCAAATTCTGATTCTAATACTGGATGCCCTATCTGTTCTAAATCGAATCCTGTGCTTCTTCTATCACATCAGACAGATCTTCCCCCTCATAGAGGCCTTGAAAGTACTCTTCTACGCATTCGCTCTGTCCTCTGCATTTAACAGTGGAATTCTCGTTGCACTCTTAATGTTACTACCTTTACTTTTTTTGTTACCGGAGCTTGTTTTGACTTTACTGTGTGCTGAATGCCTCCGACAATAATTTCTTTTCCAGTTTTTCCCCTTTTTTATGCAGCCGTTTCGTCTTAGCTTCCCTGCACTTCTTATATATTTCGTTCCGCGGTGACTTGTACGTACTTCTGTATTCCTGAACTTCCGTGAACATTTTTGTACTTCCTTCTTTCATCAATCAACTGAAGCATTTCTTCTGTTACCCATGGTTTCTTCGCCGGCCGCGGTGATCGTGCGGTTCTAGGCGCTCCAGTCCGGAGCCGTGCTGCTGCTACGGTCGCAGGTTCGAATCCTGCCTCGGGCATGGATGTGTGTGATGTCCTTAGGTTAGTTAGGTTTAATTAGTTCTAAGTGCTAGGGGACTGATGACCACAGCAGTTGAGTCCCGTAGTGCTCAGAGCCATTTGAACCAACCATGGTTTTTTCGCAGTTACCTTCTGTGTAACGGTGTTTTTCTCTCCATCTTATGTGGTTTTCGTTTTTGGAGATCTCCATTCCTTTTCAACTGTACTGGGTATTGAGCTGTTCCTTATTGTTGTTTCTATAACCTTAGAGAACTTCAAGCACATCTCGTCATTCCTTACTACTTCTGTATCCCACTTCTTTGCGTATTGATTCTTCCTGACTAACCTCTTTAACCTCATCCTCTTCATCACAACTATATTGTGATCTTAGTTATACCTGCTCCTGTGTACGGCTTACAACGCATTATCTGATTTCGGAATCTCTGCCTGACCATGATGTAATCAACTGAAGTCTTCCCTTATCAGCAAGCCTTTTCCAAGTATACGTTCTCTTCTTGTGATTCTTGAACAGAGAATTCGCTACTACGCAATTAATCTTTCTCCTCTCTCATTCGTTGTCCTAAGCACATATTCTCCTGTAAGCTTTTCTTCTGCTGCTTTTATACAACAGAATTCCAGTCCTCCATGACTATTAGGTTTTCATCCTCCCTTACGTACTCATAGCCCTAGCAGTACCCTCATATACGAGGGCAGTTCAATAAGTAATGAAACACATTTTTTTTTCTCGGCCAATTTAGGTTGAAAAAACCGCAAATTTCTTGTGGAATATTTTCAAACATTCCCGCTTCGTCTCGTATAGTTTCATTGACTTCCGACAGGTGGCAGCGCTGTACAGAGCTGTTAAAATGGCGTCTGTAACGGATGTGCGTTGCAAACAACGGGCAGTGATCGAGTTTCTTTTGGCGGAAAACCAGGGCATCTCAGATATTCATAGGCGCTTGCAGAATGTCTACGGTGATCTGGCAGTGGACAAAAGCACGGTGAGTCGTTGGGCAAAGCGTGTGTCATCATCGCCGCAAGGACAAGCAAGACTGTCTGATCTCCCGCGTGCGGGTCGGCCGTGCACAGCTGTGACTCCTGCAATGACGGAGCGTGCGAACACACTCGTTCGAGATGATCGACGGATCACCATCAAACAACTCAGTGCTCAACTTGACATCTCTGTTGGTAGTGCTGTCACAATTGTTCACCAGTTGGGATATTCAAAGGTTTGTTCCCGCTGGGTCCCTCGTTGTCTAACCGAACACCATAAAGAGCAAAGGAGAACCATCTGTGCGGAATTGCTTGCTCGTCATGTGGCTGAGGGTGACAATTTCTTGTCAAAGATTGTTACAGGCGATGAAACATGGATTCATCACTTCGAACCTGAAACAAAACGGCAATCAATGGAGTGGCGCCACACCCACTCCCCTACCAAGAAAAAGTTTAAAGCCATACCCTCAGCCGGTAAAGTCACGGTTACAGTCTTCTGGGACGCTGAAGGGGTTATTCTGTTCGATGTCCTTCCCCACGGTCAAAAGATCAACTCTGAAGTGTATTGTGCTACTCTTCAGAAATTGAAGAAACGACTTCAGCGTGTTCGTAGGCACAAAAATCTGAACGAACTTCCCCTTCTTCATGACAACGCAAGACCTCACACAAGTCTTCGCACCCGAGAGGAGCTCACAAAACTTCAGTGCACTGTTCTTCCTCATGCACCCTACAGCCCCGATCTCGCACAGTC
Source organism: Schistocerca cancellata (assembly GCF_023864275.1). Lineage (NCBI taxonomy): Eukaryota > Metazoa > Arthropoda > Insecta > Orthoptera > Acrididae > Schistocerca > Schistocerca cancellata. The sequence goes on from NC_064632.1 coordinate 597,262,012, forward strand.
GGATTTCCATATGTTTGGCTCAATGAAGGACGCAATCCGTGGGAGGCACTACGCGGATGATGAAGAAGTTATTGATGCAGTACGACGTTGGCTCCGACATCGACCAGTGGAATGGTACCGTCCAGGCATAGAGGCCCTCATTTCAAGGTGGCGTAAGGCCGTAGCATTGAATGGAGATTACGTTGAAAAATAGTGTTGTGTAGCTAAAAGATTGGGGAATAACCTGGTGTATTTCAATGCTGAATAAAACAACCCCTGTTTCAGAAAAAAAATGTGTTGCATCACTTATTGAACTGCCCTCGTACTTTCCCTATCTTTTCATATTCGACTTGCGACATCGGCATGTGTACCTGAACAATCGTTGCCGGCGTTGGTTTGCCGTCGATTGTGATACGAACAAGCCTATCACTGGACTGTTCAAGGTAATTCACTCTCTGCCCTACCTTCATATTCATAACGAATCCTACTCCCATTATACCATTTTGTGCAGCTGTTGATATACACATCTGGCCAAAAATCCTTGTCATCTTTCCATTTCACTTGACTGACCCCTACTATATTTAGACTGCGCCTTTGCATTTCCCTTTCAGATTTTCTAACTTCCCTACCACGTTGAAGCTTCTGACATTCCACGATCCGACTCGTAGAACGTTATCCTTCCGTTGGCTACTGAATCTTTTCCTCGTGTACCCCCCCCCCCCTCCTCTGGAGATACGAGTGGGGCACTATTCCGGAATCTTTTGCCAATGGACAGATCATCATGATGATACTTCTTGAATTACATGCCACATGTCCTGTGGATACACGTGAATTGTTCAAAAATGGTTCAGATGGCTGTGAGAACTGTGGGACTTCACTTCTGAGGTCATCAGTCCCTTAGAACTTAGAAGTACTTAAACCTAAGTAACCTAAGGACATCACACACATCCATGCCCGAGGCAGGATTCGAACCTGCGACCGTAGCGGTCGCGCAGTTCCAGACTGTAGCGCCTAGAACCGTTCTGCCACTCCGGCCGGCCACGTGAATTGTCTTTGATGCAGTGGTTTCCATTGCTTTCTGTATCCTCCTGCCGTTGATCATTGCTGATTCTTCCGCCTTTTGAGGCGGTTTTCCACCTCATGGAAAAGAGACTGAGTGTTCGAATTCGAATGTGTGTGAAATCTTATGGGACTTAACTGCTAAGGTCATCAGTCCCTAAGCTTACACACTACTTAACCTAAATTATCCTAAGGACAGACACACACCCATGCCCGAGGGAGGACTCGAACCTCCGCCGAAACCAGCCGCACAGTCCACGACTGCAGCCCCTGAGACCGCTCGGCTAATCCCGCACGGCAGAGACCGAGTGCACTGAAATGCTCGTCCGCCATCTTTGACAAGGCTGTTGGCAGTTTGAGGGTGACTTCTAATGCTGGAAGCTTTCAGTCGCCAATGTAGATTATTCACTGAAATTTAACTGGTGGCACGTTTGGAACCCGAGACCGAGGACGGTTTGATTACTAATTACTCATTTTATAGCATGTCAGTTTTATATTATGAAGTGGCGCTAAAAGGTAATGTGGAAACTATTAACGCGTTTTAAATGAAATAAACTTCACTAACATTCTACCTCTTTATCCTTTAAGTCTACATATTTGTTTCTCAAAATAGTCACCCTGGCGGGAACACATTTCTCTCAACGAGAGACCACTTTGTTGATTCCGTCGCTGTGGGATGTTTGGCTTCTCTGACGGAGCCACAACCTCAGCTCTGCTGCCGCCATTTCATCACTATCAGAGTGAAGTAGTCGAAGGTGGTCTCTAAGTTTTGGAAACAGATGAAAATCGGATGATGCCAAGTCGGTACTTTGTGGAGGATGATCGATGACAGCTAATACAAGAGTGGATTGTTGCTCGTGTGAGGACAGGTACTGGCATGCTGAAAGAGAAAGCGTTTTAAACGAAATAAACTTCACTAACTACATTTAACAGTGGAGTTCTCGTTGCACTCTTAATGTTACTACCTTTACTTTACTTTTTTTGTCACCGGAGCTTGTTTTGACTTGACTGATTGCTGAGTTCTAGCGGCATACATGTTCCCAAGTATGTGAGTGGCTCGAAGACTTCTTAGGTAATAGAATCCAGTACCTTGTCCTCGATGGTGAGTGTTCATCGGAGGTGAGGGTATCATCTGGAGTGCCCCAGGGAAGTGTGGTAGGTCCGCTGTTGTTTTCTATCTACATAAATGATCTTTTGGGTAGGGTGGATAGCAATGTGCGGGTTTTTGCTGATGATGCGGTGATGTACGGGAAGGTGTCGTCGTTGAGTGACTGTAGGAGGATACAAGATGACTTGGACAGGATTTGTGATTGGTGTAAAGAATGGCAACTAACTCTAAATATAGATAAATGTAAATTAATGCAGATGAATAGGAAAAAGAATCATGTAATGTTTGAATACTCCATTAGCAGTGTAGCGCTTGACACAGTTACGTCGATTAAATATTGTGGCGTAACATTGCAGAGCGATATGAAGTGGGGCAAGCACGTAATGGCTGTTGTGGGGAAGGCGGATAGTCGTCTTCGGTTCATTGGTAGAATTTTGGGGAGATGTGGTTCATCTGTAAAGGAGACCGCTTATAAAACACTAAACGACCTATTCTTGAGTACTGCTCGAGCGTTTGGGATCCCTATCAGGTCGGATTGAGGGAGAACATAGAAGCAATTCAGAGGCGGGCTGCTAGATTTGTTACTGGTAAGTTTGATCATCACGCGTGTTACGGAAATGCTTCAGGAACTCGGGTGGGAGTCTCTAGAGGAAAGGAGGCGTTCTTTTCGTGAATCGCTACTGGGGAAATTTAGAGAACCAGAATTTGAGGCTGACTACAGTACAAATTTACTGCCGCCAGCTTACATTTCGCGGAAAGACGACAAAGATAAGGTAAGAGAGATTAGGCCTCATACAGAGGCATATAGGCAGTCATTTTTCCCTCGTTCTGTTTGGGAGTGGAACAGGGAGAGAAGATGCTAGTTGTGGTACGAGGTACCCTCCGCCACGCACCGTATGGTGGATTGCGGAGTATGTATGTAGATGTAGATGTAGATGAGAGGGTGCTTCACGTGTAGATGAAGTTTCCTGCGGTTAGAAACTGGATTACAGCACGGTTTTCCCCCACACCGCCATGGTGCACGCTACAATTCGGAAGCCCCTAGCAGCAGAACGTTGCAACCTGAGTCAGCGAAGTGGGTAACAGACCTCGTTACACGGTCATGTAATACCTGGGAACGGAATAAAAAAGCCAAGCCGTGACTCTTCAGCACGATCTCGCAGCTCACTTCCCACTATCTCAAAGTGCAGCTCCGTGCTGCACTACCTACCACTGTATACAAGGCTTGTTCGAGCAGTTCTGTGTATGCACTGTGTGCTTCATTTTTATGTATTTTTCCGCTTTTGCACTAACATTTAAAACAGCCTTAAGGCTAAAATTACAGTTGCGAAATAAATGATTTCTACAGTCAATGGGGACTATAACGTCATTTAAAGAAATTATTCGTGACTCGGAACCCAACAATGAGAGTCAAACACAAAAAATAATTTGACTTAGGCGAGTAGAGCGTGGTATGCATTTCTGTAACATTTTTACGTTCAGTACATCGCTCACAGTAAAGGTATTTCCAGCCTTCATTTAAACTGCCTTTATCTTATTTTTGATCGAAGGCTTCCATATGAAACGTGCTAGGAAGTTATTGCTGTACAGATTCTGAGGAATACCTTTTTTTATTAAGCGCTAATCATGTGGATGTACAGATCGTGATAGCAAGTGATCATCAGGTTTTTTGTTTGTTACACTCACATGGACAAATGCAGAATACAGTAAAAAGAAAAAAGTGGGTCTTTCACATACTGCCATGTACAAAATTTCCCAGTTTTCTACTGAGTGCCGGAAACAACTAACAATACGCTAATATTCAAATATGCGTATGTTTTAACATGCAGGGTGTGATTTCAGTGATCTTACAAGGCATCAGCTTCATATGTCATTCTGACTTTTGGTAGTCTCACTACCTCAATTTGGTTTAACATCTCAACACGGTTTCACTCACACGAAATGCCCTTACTTCTAGCCTCCCAAGTAAAATGCAACTTCCTTAGTATTGACCTGAATCTCATTGAAGACCAGGTTAACAGTTCAGTACATATAGAGTAAGTGGTGGTAATGTGGCCCGTGCAACAAATATGGCCCCCCTTAATATCTTACTAACATTTAGTTGGACTCTAGTGGTGACAGCAGAACTAGTCTACCAGTGTCCTCACTGGCCTGTAGAAGCGCTGGAAGCAGGTCAGTACAGTGGCTGAGCGACAGCGAGGTTATATTTTCCATGCTCCTGTTCAAAACTTTGAGAGGTATGTGAATTTCACTATATTAACGTACCATTATTGTTTAATACCTAGATGTAAGTACCATGCATACAACCTAGAAAGTATTGGCAACAGTTTCAAATATATTAAAAGGTGTGGTATTATTTCCTTTTTAAGTTGTTTACACGAGTTTACAAGGTGTAGGTGACCGTAATATGGCCCCCATTGGTGCTTGTAATGTGGGCTCCGGGGTCCATATTATAAGCAGTCCCTAAAATGTTTTTATTTTTGTTTTCAGATGCCTAGGACTAATCTGGCACCTAAACCAACCCCCAAAAGGCAGGTGTGGGATAAAAACAAAATGCGAGAGGCAGTGTCTGCTGTCGTAGGCAAAACGATGGGAGTTAAAAAAGCATCGAAACTATTTGCTGCCACAAAAACAACTCTGCGGCTGTATGTGTGTGAGCCTAATACCTCACAGGTGGCAGATGTTGAAACTAAAGAGCTTGGAAGAAAACCAGTTCTACCACCAGCCCTAGAAAGTGAAGTAGTGGATTACTTACAGTACATGGAGGCCAAATTCTATGGTTTCACTGGTATGGATGTTCGAAAAATGGCCTACCAACTTGCAGTTAGGAATGCAATTGCAACAAACTTCAGTTTTCTTCGACGTCATCAAGATAGGCTTTCAATAAGAAAGCCAACTGGAACATCGTATGTTCGAGCAAAAGGATTTACCCGTGAGAGAGTTAACTCGTGCTATGACTTGCTACAAGCTGAATACCAGAAACATAAATATCCAGAAGATCGTGTATGGAACGTCGACGAAACAGGCCTTAGTGTAGTTCACACTAAGATACCGCAAGTAACTGCAAGCAGAGATAAACGCCAAATTTGTTCTCTGACTACTGCAGAGCGTGGGTCTCTCGTAACGGTCATCTGTTCGATGAGTGCGGGAGGTTCTTATGTTCCCCCGATGTTCATATTCCGGAGAACTAATATGGCAGACGTTCTTATGAAAGATGTTCCTCCTCGAGAGCCCACCCATCTGGCTGGTTTCAAGCAAACCTATTCGTGGAATGGTTGAAACATTTTGTTGAAAAAACAAAGCCAATAGAGACTTCGCATATTCTACTCATCCTTGATGGTCACTTCTCCCACGTAAGGAATATTGATGTGACAAGAAAAACCTTCATCACCATTTTGTCACTGCCTTCACACAACACACAAACTGGATCGTACTTTTATGGGTGCACTTTTAGACTCACTGCAGCGAGACTATTCGTCAACGGATGCTCCATGAAAGCAAACCTGTTGGACCCTATGATATAACGTCTCTCTTTGGCAAGGCCTACCTTCGCACTATCATCTGTGTCCTCGGTGGCTCAGATGGATAGAGCGTCTGTAAGCAGGAGATCCAGAGTTCGAGTCCTCATCAGGGCACATATTTTCAACTGTCCCCGTTGATGTATATCAATGCCTGTCGACAGCCTAGGGTCTTGATTTTATTGTCATTTCAAAAGAACATATCTTCAACCTCGGCAGAGGTCGACATCACACTATATCAAAGTAATCGAGTAATGGTCACTCACATAACGACGAGAGTAATGAACTGCCAGTTACGGGCAGCGTGCAGACGGCGTATCTTAGCGAAATACGTCATCGTAACCTAAATGTCAACAAGCATGTGGGCAAGTAGGTTTCAGTTGTCAAATCATATTAGTCCAGAATGTATCGGCTGACTGTAGACATGCAGTTCATCTCCCCAGACCGGAAGACCCATCAAGCCTGATAATAGCACTTAAATATAAATATAACGAAGCATTCACCCTAAAGGAGAATTTATAATGTTTCTATCACTCGTTCTGGTGACAACTTCCAGTTCACGGTAAACGATTCTACCGAGGAATCCAGAGCTCCTAATAAGTCCACTACTTAGGAGTTTATGACATGAGTAGAATTATATTGTTGGTATCATTTAGTAGTTGATTGTGGTAAATACAGACTGTAAACGTTTTGAAGAGCCTTGGCACCTTAGTTTTGTTTGCTAAATAGTGCAGTGTTTCTACAAAGTTTGTTTTGTACATAACCTTGAGTAGGCGTGCACTATTTGCAATGAAAAACAATAATTGTCAATTTGTATCATAGGTTGTATTTTTCTTGTGTAGAATTTGATACATTATCTTCTTCCCCTTTAATATTGTGCTTGCTAAGGTGAAAAAATACTGAAAAACTTGTAAAAACATTTGATGATGACAGTTCGTTCTATAAACCAGAAATAACATACATCTAATTGAAATGCCAACACCCTTTCCGTATGTTAGATGTACACATATCATTGTAACACTTGAAGAGCGTCATGCAATAATTTTGGTATGGAAATATTTAATTTCGGAATCTATTGTGCCTTAAATCATGTGTAGGTCGAAAAAATTGGAGTTAATTGCAGGCTTCCAGTACCTGGCAGTAACTCAGTTGCCTGTTTGTTTGTGCGGTTGTCTGCTTAGCCAACTTGCGTTTCCTGCGGTTGTAAGCATATTCAGGTTACGTTTCCTACATTACATCACTGACACCTAAATTTAAGTGTCAACTGCCAGTTTACCATGTTATGTTCCAGCCATATGTATTTTGTAACTATATATGCATGGAAATAGCATCGCTACACTTAATTTGAGGATGGGACCAATTTTGTTGGATATGTGTGCATGTTGTAATTAACATTTCGACATTTGATGTAAACATTACATTTTTTGTTTTTTTGTTTTGTGACCTACTGTTCCAGAAATGTTAGATGTTGAGTACTCTGTGTGTTACTTGAGAGCAATTTAGATGTAGGAAATACTTAATTTGTCTGACCGTTACTCCTTAGAGCATGTATGGTGCAGACTTCAAACATTAAACACAGGTTTGTGTTGCTAAACCTGTAAGTTCATGGCATACAGATTTGTGCGCTTAAGATTGTATGTGTGTGTGTATGTTTGTATTTATGAGACTGTGTGTATATTTTGTAGACGTATTGTAGATAAAGCTATACTATAAGTTACTCTTTTAATGTATATTTTTCGACTAATATTTTTAATAAGGTGCAAAAATTTGTATTATTTGGATACTTTTAAACATTGCCAAAACAACTGCTTTGGGGCTGCAGTGAGAACGGCTGTTTCTTTGTAATAACATCTAAAGTGTGCATTTTAAGTTATTGTACAGTGAATGGCCATTTCATGGTAAAATTCTGCACAGTGACTGGAAGAGAGAGATGTAACTTATTGATATCACGGTTTGTGGAGACAGATAACGGTTACATGATCATATTACATGTTATATGATCATAGATAGAGGTGGACATGGCTTTTATCTCATGAGTACTAAAGGTGTGAAATTTGTAGCACACCTACAGTTTTCAAGACTATTTAAGTGCAAAGTATTCCGGCCCTGGCATATCCATACTACTGAATTATACTAATTACAGCGTGCACAAAGGCATTTAAGCAATTTTTTTCTGTCAAACACCACATAATTGTTTGAAAGTTATATACATATATGTAGATGTATTAATTTCATTTCAGAGTCACATTAATGTAACCAGCAATGGTTTCCATATAATCTTTTGATTGCATGTATCAAATAAATATACAACAATTGCCCTAGTTCAGTAAATTAGTGATGACATCCCACCTCAAATCGTTTGCTGTCTACTTTTATGATTGGTGTGACAGCCTTTTCATATAAAAGTTTGATACAAAAGAGGGAACACTGAGTGTCGCTGAGGATTGGCCTCAGTCTAGAAGGGACACCTGGCTAGATACGCTACTTTTGAGGAGACGACTCGTGAAAAGCGAGACAGCCAGGCAGAAACAGGTCCTGGTCACGGCTTGTACCTTTAGTTTTCACTTCAGATGCACTGCTTTTAATGTTTCCACCTGTCACTATACAGAGTGTTAGAAAAAGGTACGGACAAACTTTCAGGAAACATTCCTCACACACAAATAGAGAAAAGATGTTATGTGGACATGTGTCCGGAAACGCTTAATTTCCATGTTAGAGCTCATTTTAGTTTCGTCCACATACGCTCAGTGGAGCACGTTATCATGATTTCATACGGGATACTCTTCCTGTGCTGCTAGAACATGTGCCTTTACAAGTACACCACAACATGTGGTTCATGCGCGATGGAGCTCCTGCACATTTCAGTCCAAGTGTTCGTACGCTTCTCAACAACAGATTCGGTGACCGATGGATTGGTAGAGGCGGACCAATTCCATGGCCTCCACGCTCTCCTGACCTCAACCCTCTTGACTTTCATTTATGGGGGCATTTGAAAGCTCTTGTCTACGCAACCCCGGTACCAAGTGTAGAGACTCTTCGTGCTCGTATTGTGGACGGCTGTGATACAATACGCCATTCTCCAGGGCTGCACCAGCGCATCAGGGATTCCATGCGACGGAGGGTAGATGCAAGTATCCTCGCTAACGGAGGACATTTTGAACATTTCCTGTAACAAAGGGTTTGAAGTCACGCTGGTACGTTCTGTTGCTGTGTGTTTCCATTCCATGATTAATGTGATTTGAAGAGAAGTAATAAAATGAGCTCTAACATGGTAAGTAAGCGTTTCCAGACACATGTACACATAACATATTTTCTTTCTTTGTGTGTGAGGAATGTTTCCTGAAAGTTTGGCCGTACCTTTTTGTAACACCCTGTATATCTCTCTGTTTTGACCAATAAAGAATTGCGGTCAATAATAAACAGAAAAAAAACAATCGCATATGTTTAGATTTCAATGCTCCTTTTAATGACGATAAATTAGTAAAAAATGGATGATACTGAAAATATATCGCATTTCTTGCAAAATATATCTGCTTTCTAAGCTCTCCATAGGAGTATCTTTAGTCACTCATTATATTTCACCATCAGTTTCTATGTTTGTGATTAATGAGCCATTATTTGTTTACTTTTCAGCCTACAAGGTATTAGGGAATGCGCCAGATGTAATTGAAGATAATTACAATTCTCTAAAGATCAGAATATCGTTCGAAAACGTAACAGGAGAAGGAGAGCCAGTTTTATATGAAGTACAATACAAAGTAAGTTTGCTGTGAACTAAGTAGACATAAGAGGCTTTGTGATTATAGAATTGAGCTATTCAAATAACTTGAAGTACTTGGATTACTTACTGTTCATTAGCAGCTGCAGGACAGTATCACCTCTACATTGATCAGTTTAGACAGCTTCGACATCATTATCATCATCAATAGTAGCACTCTCATGTCCACTGCTGGATTTAGGTATTGTATATAATTTACATTAAGTTATGATACTCAACTGTTCACATAGATTTGGGTAGGCGCTACATGTTTCCTGTAGCTGACTATACGCCTCCTACTTGGGCACCATATGTTGTTAAAGCTTACTGCGGTCCAGAGGACTTTCTTGTTCCATTTCCCATCTGTGTGTCTGGCCGACCACTATTACATTTTCATTGCCATCGTAATTCTGTACTCGATGTCAGTCTCTTCCCACGACCATTTATATGTTTTCCTATTTCTCCTTACTGACAATCCCCAGTAAGCATTTCACCACTGTTCCTCGAGTAGCTTCCACATTAAAAACTCGTGCCTTACCACCATAAGTCAAAACTGACAACGCACACCTATAAGTCGCTCCTCCTTCAATACGACACAACACGTATTTCTGTCTGTCTGAAATAGATACGACAGCTTGGAAGGCGAACTCACAGTCAAGGTAACACATGGCGCTACGGGAAAGTTGCCTGTCATGTGCCTGCTGACACGCGGCCTATCTGCAACTCCAATAATTCTGTTCATAATTCGCATTAAAATGCTATCGTTAATACGATGAGGTGAAAAGTATTATTTCAAACACCAGCAAGACTGTACCTACAAGCCTAACCACACACTCTGCATCCACATTCATTTACTTAACATCGTCCGAATCGAGTTTGCCATTGCTGGTAGGTTATTTACGGTGGGATTTAATTTAACAGTCCTTTCTGACTTTGAAAATCCGCAGTTCCATTGATTTATAACTTCTGTACCCGATCTCACAAGATACCCTCACTCACAATCGTCTCTTTAAAAGGGCTCCGACAGGGCTCCAAATATCTCGCCATATCTCAGTAAATAAGAAAATTATATTATTTCCAAGATATTTATCTTTCCCAAAACTGTTTCATATTTACACACGACCGCGTGGTGTGCGAGCACCCGAGAAACGAGAACTACCTTGCAGGCTTGCTGAGGCTGAACTCACTAACTGCATCAGCGAAAACCGGCAGGAGCCAGACCACACACTTCTCATACAACGGGGCTTCCCCGTCAGCGATGCTAGCGCTCTAGAGCAAAGATGTCTAAGGATGGAACCGGTCTGTCTGGGAAAGGATCCATGTCTGTAATGGTACACATCGCGTCACTAAATGTTTCCAGAATATGCATGAATGAAGGAGTTTTGGAAGTGGAATTAAGGAATTTTGGCAGTGATATGAAATGAAAATGACACAATTGCCCCCCCCCCCCCTCCCCAACAGGTAACAGAAATATCTCAGAAATCGAAATCTAACTACAGATCGGAATGTATGGCTCATGGTTCAAGTTATTAATCTGACTGACAATATTTTAAGCGTCGTCTATTCCCACCAGTCTATAATACTTACGAAGCATGTTTATACACTGATGAGCCAAGGAAACTGGTAAACTTGCCTAATATCATGTAGGGCCCAAGCGGCACGCAGAAGTGCCGCAACACGACGTGGCATAGACTCGACTAATGTCTGAAGTAGTGCTGGAGAGAACTGACATCATGTCCATAAATCCGTAACAGTATGAAGGGGTGGAGATCTCTTCTGAACAGCACGTTGCGAGGCATCCCAGACGTGCTCAATAACGTTCATGTGTGGAGAGTCTGGTGGCCACCAGAAGTGTGTAAACTCAGAAGAGTATACCTGGTGCCAGTCTGTAACAATTCTGGACGTGTGGGGTGTCGCATTGTCCTGCTGGATTTGCCCACGTCCGTTCGAATGCACAATGCACATGAGTCGATGCAGGTGATCAGACAGGATGCTTACGTACGTGTCACGAGTCAGATTCGTACCTAGACGTATTATGGGTCCGATATCACTCCAACTGCACACGGCCCACACCAATACAGAGCCTGCACCAGCTTGAACAGTTCCCTGCTGATACGAAGGGTCCATGGATTCATAAGGTTGTCTCCATACCTCCTTCCACTCGATACAATTTTAAACGAGACTCGTGTGACCAGGGAACATGTTTCATCAGCAGTCCAGTGACGGGCCCATACGAGGCGTAATGTCCGTGTTGACGGGTCCAGGCGAGGCGTAAAGCTTTGTGTCGTGCAGTCATCAAGGGTACAGGAACGGGCTTTCCAGTCGGAAGCATCTACTTCTCCTGGGGACGCACATATGTGTCACTTGTTAGTTGACGTCCTCGACATTCATTCAAATGATATCGACATTTCGTCTGAAAATGTGGATACGTTAAAATAAGTAGGAAATAAGTGTGACGATTTCATGAATTGTGGTTTGGACGACGTCAGTTGTGCAAGTAATAGTTTTCAGGAAGAATTCCTTCCAAGCCTAAAAAGAAAAAAACGTACTGCAACAGCTTTCGGAGACAATGAAAAGACAATGAAATGTTGGTTAAACGAAGGAGGGTAAAAACGCTTCAAGCTAACGCAGTGTGCAAAGGCGTTTTCGTTTGGTAAAGTCGGATCGTGAACGGTACAAATGGTGGAACAAACTGCATGAAGTAAGAAATATGCGCCAAAGAGAATAAAAAACTGTTCGAAAGATTTAGAACTGCTCTTGAGAGGTTATGCACCGTTACCGATGGAGATCTACAAGACTGCCCCTCCGAATTGCATCTGACATGAACATTGCTAATTTCCAGGCTTCGTCGACCTGGATTCGCAGTTCCAAGAAATCGTACAGAATAGGTAGTCGCAAAAGTACCATGTTCACGGCACGTAAACGTGTTGAGCAACTGCCAGTGATAGACAGTGCTATAGAGATATTCATAGCTGACGTAAATACGAAACGTGCTGTTATCTCCGCAACTGCTGTTGATAACGCTGATCAGTCAGGTTTCGTGAAAGAACTGCGTGCACACCGCACTTTATCATTTGGGGGAGAAAAAAAGGAGGAGTCGGTTGCACAATCAATGAGTGCAGTGGCACATTCATACACGATAATCCCACGCATTCAGTGGTTCACTGCTTCCGCAGCTGTATATCTGTCTTCAAGAATCGCAAGGCACACTAGGACCAAAAATAAAAAAAATAGACTGTTTAGTTACAAAAATCGTCTATCAAAACCTGAAACAATGGCAAAGAATAATTCAGCACTTCGTTCGAACCGTATTCCTTCCAGCTACAGAACCTAGTTCATTGTTTTTGTTGGTCTCATGGTCTGGACATAACGACGCCTCTGTTTTTGTGGAGGACAACGAAAAATCTGTAGATGTAGTCTGGATTCCGCCTGGAACTATCAATTCAATCTCTCGATAAAGAACTTTTCGACAGTGGAAAGCATTTTTCAAGAAATTATCAGATAACATAATTTCCGATATATCTTTCTCTCATTTCAGGCTTATCAGCGGAACAGTATTCTTAAGCCCTAGTCATTTGTGCCTTACCAGTTTTCTACGCCACACTTTACGAATTTGATCAAGTATGCCTGGTATGCAGCGCAACATGCAGAACAATGGCCGAGACCGTTTCTGACTCCATCTCAGTTCTATCTAAAGAAAACTAATGGTTGCTACGAAGTGCCTGAATGCTTGAGTTTCTCGTTTGTCCGGTGTGCCTGGTGCAATAAAAATATGACCAAATGTACAATATTCAAACAGTATTATAAGGAATGGCCTACAGGAATTGTTATAAAATGTAGAACTGTCAGACACATTTCATTTCAATAAATTAGAAGTCCCCACTGATGGGAGCCGTCTGTGACTTCAAACACTGCCATGATTTTATTCTCTCTACTAGCCACGTGGTGAAGATGACGAAGAAATTGATGAAATGTATGATGAGGTAAAAGAAATTACTCAGGTAGTGAAGGGAGACAAAAATTTAATAGTCATGGATGACTGGAATGCGAGAGTACGAAAAGGGAGACAAGGAAACACAGTAGGTGAATATGGATTGGGCGTAAGAAATGAAAGAGGAAGCCGTCTGGTAGAATTTTGGACAGAGCATAACTTAATCATAGCTAACACTTGGTTCAAGAATCATAAAAGAAGGTTCTATACATGAAAGAATCCTGGAGATACTAGAAGGTATCAGATAGGTTATATAATGGTAAGACAGAGATTTAGGAACCAGGTATTAAACTGTAAGACATTTCCAGGGGCAGATGTGGACTCTGACCACAATCTATTGGTTATGAACTATAGATTAAAACTAAAGAAAATGCAAAAAGGTGGGAATTTAAGGAGATGGGACCTGGATAAACTGAAAGAACCAGAGGTTGTACAGAGTTTCAGGGAGAGCATAAGGGAACAATTGACAGGAATGGGGAAAAGAAATACAGTAGAAGAAGAATGGGTAGCTCTGAGGGATGAACTAGTGAAGGCAGCAGAGGATCAAGTAGGTAAAAAGACGAGGGCTAGTAGAAATCCTTGGGTAACAGAAGAAATATTGAATTTAATTGATGAAAGGAGAAAAAATAAAAATGCAGTAAATGAAGCAGACAAAAAGCAATACAAATGTCTCAAAAATGAGAATGGCTAAGCAGGGATGGCTAGAGGACAAATGTAAGGATGTAGAGGCTTATCTCACTAGGGGTAAGATAGATACTGCCTACAGGAAAATTAAAGAGACCTTTGGAGAAAAAAGAGCCACTTGTATGAATATCAAGAGCTCAGATGGAAACCCAGTTCTAAGCAAAGACGGGAAAGCAGAAAGGTGGAGGGAGAATACAGAGGATCTATAGAAGGATAATGTACTTGAGGACAATATTATAGAAATGGAAGAGAATGTAGAGGAAGATGAAATGAGAGATACGATACTGCGTGAAGAGTTTGACAGAGCACTGAAAGATCTGAGTCGAAACAAGGCCCCGGGAGTAGACAACATTCCATTAGAACTACTGACAGCCTTGGGAGAGCCAGTCCTGACAAAACTCTACCATCTGGTGAGCAAGATGTATGAGACAGGCGAAATACCCACAAACTTCAAGAAGAATTTAATAATTCCAATCCCAAAGAAAACAGGTGTTGACAGATGTGAAAATTACCGAACTATCAGTTTAATAAGCGACAGCAGCAAAATACTAACACGACTTCTTTACAGACGAATGGAACAACTGGTAGAAGCCGACCTCGGGGAAGATCAGTTTGGATTCTGTAGAAATGTTGGAACACGTGAGGCAATACTGACCCTACGACTTATCTTAGAAGAAATAAAATACACTCCTGGAAATGGAAAAAAGAACACATTGACACCGGTGTGTCAGACCCACCATACTTGCTCCGGACACTGTGAGAGGGCTGTACAAGCAATGATCACACGCACGGCACAGCGGACACACCAGGAACCGCGGTGTTGGCCGTCGAATGGCGCTAGCTGCGCAGCATTTGTGCACCGCCGCCGTCAGTGTCAGCCAGTTTGCCGTGGCATACGGAGCTCCATCGCAGTCTTTAACACTGGTAGCATGCCGCGACAGCGTGGACGTGAACCGTATGTGCAGTTGACGGACTTTGAGCGAGGGCGTATAGTGGGCATGCGGGAGGTCGGGTGGACGTACCGCCGAATTGCTCAACACGTGGGGCGTGAGGTCTCCACAGTACATCGATGTTGTCGCCAGTGGTCGGCGGAAGGTGCACGTGCCCGTCGACCTGGGACCGGACCGCACCGACGCACGGATGCACGCCAAGACCGTAGGATCCTACGCAGTGCCGTAGGGGACCGCACCGCCACTTCCCAGCAAATTAGGGACACTGTTGCTCCTGGGGTATCGGCGAGGACCATTCGCAACCGTCTCCATGAAGCTGGGCTACGGTCCCGCACACCGTTAGGCCGTCTTCCGCTCACGCCCCAACATCGTGCAGCCCGCCTCCAGTGGTGTCGCGACAGGCGTGAATGGAGGGACGAATGGAGACGTGTCGTCTTCAGCGATGAGAGTCGCTTCTGCCTTGGTGCCAATGATGGTCGTATGCGTGTTTGGCGCCGTTCAGGTGAGCGCCACAATCAGGACTGCATACGACCGAGGCACACAGGACCAACACCCGGCATCATGGTGTGGGGAGCGATCTCCTACACTGGCCGTACACCACTGGTGATCGTCGAGGGGACACTGAATAGTGCACGGTACATCCAAACCGTCATCGAACCCATCGTTCTACCATTCCTAGACCGGCAAGGGAACTTGCTGTTCCAACAGGACAATGCACGTCCGCATGTATCCCGTGCCACCCAACGTGCTCTAGAAGGTGTAAGTCAACTACCCTGGCCAGCAAGATCTCCGGATCTGTCCCCCATTGAGCATGTTTGTGACTGGATGAAGCGTCGTCTCACGCGGTCTGCACGTCCAGCACGAACGCTGGTCCAACTGAGGCGCTAGGTGGAAATGGCATGGCAAGCCGTTCCACAGGACTACATCCAGCATCTCTACGATCGTCTCCATGGGAGAATAGCAGCCTGCATTGCTGCGAAAGGTGGATATACACTGTACTAGTGCCGACATTGTGCATGCTCTGTTGCCTGTGTCTATGTGCCTGTGGTTCTGTCAGTGTGATCATGTGATGTATCTGACCCCAGGAATGTGTCAATAAAGTTACCCCTTCCTGGGACAATGAATTCACGGTGTTCTTATTTCAATTTCCAGGAGTGTAGATTAAGGAACGGTAAGTCCACGTTTCTATCATTTGTAGACTTAGAGAAAGCTTTTGACAATGTTGATTGTAATACTCTCTTTCATTTTCTGAAGGTGGCAGGGGTAAAATACAGGGAGCGAAAGGCTGTTAACAATTTGTACAGAAACCAGATGGCAGTTATAAGAGTCGAGGGGCATGAAAGGGAAGCAGAGGTTGGGAAGGGAGTGAGACAGGGTTGTAGCCTATCCCGGATGTTATTCAACCTGTATATTGAGTAAGCAGTAAAGGAAACAAAAGAAAATTTCGGAGTAGGAATTAAAATCCATGGAGAAGAAATAAAAACTTTGAGGTTCGCCGATGACACTGTAATTCTGTCAGAGACAGCAAAGGACCTGGAAGAGCAGCTGAACGGAATGGACGGTGTCTTGAAAGGAGGATATAAAATGAACATCAACAAAAGCAAAACGAGGATAATGGAATGTAGTAAAATTAGATTAGGAAATGAGACACTTAAAGTAGTAAAGGAGATTTGCTATTTGGGTAGCAAAATAACTGATTATGGTCGAAGTAGGAAGGATATAAGATGTAGACTGTGAATGGCAAGGAAAGCGTTTCTGAAGAGAAGAAATTTGTTAACATCGAGTATAGATTCACTTGTCAGGAAGTCTTTTCTGAAAGGGATCACCAATTTAGTATTGGAGGCCAGCGTGGAGGGTTAAAATCGTAGAGGGAGACCGAGAGATGAATACACTAAGCAGATTCAGAAGGATGTAGGTTGCAGTAGGTACTGGCAGATGAAGAAGCTTGCACAGGATAGAGTAGCATGGAGAGCTGCATCAAACCAGTCTCAGGACTGAAGACGACAACAACAGCCATGTTTATCAGAATTTACACGATAGGAAGTTATTCAAAAAAGTATTTGTATAGTTTAAGCCAGGTTTTTACCAGAACAAAGAAGGTAATAAGCTCGAGCAAAACAGAATTCTGTTTGTGTGCCTCTTGCAGGCCTTTCTGCTGGTCGCTACTGCATCTACGTGTCCCTAAGCTTCCCCAGTTACCTATCAGAAAATAGAGACCTGCAGTTTAACGTGGAATCCGATTCACATGTCTTTCGTGGACACAACAACATTGTGAGAAGTGAATGCTCAGTTACAAATCATAGCGAAAAAGTTTTGGTGTGAACAGGATGTGATCCTACTCTCTCTGTATCACGACGGCGCGTTTTGCCACTAGACCATTTCTGTTTTGAAAAAAAAATAAAATAAATTAAATTAAAAAAATATATGAGCATTAGATCTTACGCGCGTAGTGGAAACGCTAGCTGTGTCAGCGCGTGTGATGATGCTCGATGATGCTCGTCGTCGGTAATTGGTGTTCTGTTTAGAAATATCTCCTCAATGGTAATGAGAAGCGAGGGGAAATAGGCAGCCGACATACAAGAAAAATTTTGGACCAGTGCAAAGGAGAGATGGAGAAGCAGTTCCGTGTGAAGTGCACGATTTCCACGCATGTCACGATTCCATAGAAATTGAGACACTTGAGTTCCTCCGTCCCTGCGTCATTTTGCATACTATGTCAAGAACAGTGCGCTTGCCGTGCAAAACAATCCTCACTGAATAGCGAAGTTTTGCATTGTGGCTTTAACAAGGTACAGTTGTATCCAGTATGCTGAATATTAGCTACAAAAATTAAAAACTAAGAACACAGCGTTCACAGGCTATGTTCGCTACCTCCGGTTCCCTTTAGTACGAACGATTCTACCCGTATACAGGCGAATGGTAGTGAATTTTCTGCAGATGCTCATTCGCACATGTTCGCTTCCATTCGCTCCATTGTAAACGAGGCTTTAGGTGCTTAGCATTGCTGTCTGTGGACTCCGGATAATTCCGCTACGCTTCGCTCCGTGAGTGATTCGCCGAATCGCGCTCTAGGCGAGCAGGGCTGTACAAACCGCTGTTATAAGCTGTTGTTCGTGCGGCAAAAATGTGCAACTTTAACATTCCCTGCAAAATACTTGCAGTGCCTCTTAGCAGCTAAAATTTTGGCAGTGAATTTCTTTCGTTGTGTTCTTCCCGTGTAAAAAACTCCAGGGCAGGCTTCGACTGTCTTATTGGATCACGGGTAGCCCCTTCTTGGACTGCATTTTCCTCTTCTTCTCCCAGAACCTCTTCATTCTATCTCTTCTTCTCTCCCGCTCTTCTTCCGAGATCTTCAGTGTCCATTTCTCCTGTCGGCTCCACTGGTGACACTCTAATATTTTCCTTTATTCTTCTCTGTCATGGATCTCCGGCGTATTTGTCGGTGTATATTTGTTCCTCCAATTTTCTTTTCCTTCGACCTTGATCCCTAATTCCAACCAGTCCTTCCGCAGTTCAACAACCTACTTGGTTCCTGTCTTTCCCCTTGTCCTCCCTGTTGTTTTCCACACTCTCTTCGTCATTCTGCCCGTACTCATCCTAACTTCATGCCCAGCAAACCTTGCCCTTTTGAGTCTGATTTCCCCGGATATTGTTCTCGTGTTCCGGTACAATTCTTCCCTAGGTCTTCTCATCCACCTCTCTCCACCTCTTTTGGGACCTAGTATTTTTCTCAGTATTTTTCTTCTTTCTCTAGTTGTTCTGCCCCATTTCTTCCTAGTGTCGTCGTCTCAGCAGCGTATAATACTCCATTCCTCACCGTTGCCTTGTAGCGGCTTATCTTTGCCTCTGTGGATATATTATTTTGCAGAAGGCTGACCCCATCTTCTTTATCCTCTCTGTTATTCCCTCCTTGCTCCTGTTCCTTCCTGTTATAAATTCTCCCGGGTATTTAAATTTGTCCACCATTTGCACAGTGCCTTCCGGTGTTTCCCAGTCTGCAGTGGTATTTAATGTCTTTGTTCAAATGGCTCTGAGCACTATGCGACTTAACTTCTGAGGTCATCAGTCGCCTAGAACTTAGAACTACTTAAACATAACTAACCTAAGGACATCACACAGATCCATGCCCGAGGCAGGATTCGAATCTGCGACCGTAGCGGTCGCGCGGTTCCAGAGTGAAGCGCCTAGAACCGCTCGGCCACTCCGGCCGGCAGTGTCTTTGTCTTGTTATAGGCGATCCTCAGTCTCCACTTTCTGGCCACCTTACTTGTAAGATGTTCTAGCTCTTGACACTTACAAGGGGAGGCCAGGACGTTTGGAACGCGGATTTACTGCAAACTTCGTACAATCGTAGTACTCCACGAGGACAACAAAATGTGTAAGCAGTAGCGCGTACTTCTCAAGCGTTATTGAGGAAATCGCAAGATAATTTCGGTGGTCAGAAAATGTCTGAAACGCTTGTCGTGCTGTTATAGGGCAGATTGGACTGAGACATGAATGTTAAGAAAAAAATGCGATACGCTGCGCCGTTTCCGAGTTATTTAGCATTGAAGTTAGCCAATAAGGTCGCTGCGCGCGCGAATTCAAGTTTCTGCTGACCAAACAAAGCACTCGTCAGGTAACACCGCCCCTGGCACGCCGCTTGTATGTGAGCGCGCGACGCCCCGATTGGCTAACGTCAACGCTAAGTAACTGGGAAATGGCGCAACGTATCGCATTTTATTCTTAACATTTATGTCTCAGTAGCATCTGCCCTATAACACCACGACAAGCGTTTCAGACAGTTTCTGACCACCCTATATATATGAGTCTTGCGTGGGTATTTCAGTCTGTAGAGCACTTTCCAACGAAAGGCAAGGGTCCCCAATTCGAGTCTCAGTCCGGCACACAGTTCAACCCGCCACGAAGTTTCAAGTTAATCGAGAGTCAAATGTTCGTGATAATGAATACTCAGTAAATATAGGGAGAGAACAGAGTTAAACATTACTTTATGAATGGCTCACTTAAATAAGTTTTCCTAAGATCCCCACTATGTGTTTTTGTGTGAGATTTAACCCTAATTTACCTCCCACTCTATCAAAAGTCATCATAATACCAAAATTATACACCAACAAACAGTTGTCCAAGTTAAACTCACATTCGAACCTTTGACTAAACTGAACTGTTCAACTGTAACTGGTCTGAATACAGCTTGTCTTTATATTAAATGCACAACTGATGTAAAACAATTATCTGCCCCTAATTAACATTTCCACTTACCTCGCCTCTCGGCAACATTGTTGCAGATTTCTCGAAAGCACAAGCAGGCAGCGGCTAAGCTAGATTTCTGTTTTTTAAATAAAATTTCCAATCAACCTTCAAAGTGTTGCATACCGTACAGTGCAATTTGGTAATGCGTAACGAGAAACCTCCTTTAAACTGCGGGTTGGGGATAGCAACAATTCCTATGAAACGATGTTGCAAGACAATTATTTTAGAATAAAGTATATATTCAAAAAGACAGAGTAAAACTTCGCGTGATCTTCACACATAATATTGCTCCAGATAATACTGTGGTTAACAAAGTGGACAGTGATTTAAAAGGTACAATGTTAACAGAAAATTTCTACAAAAACCAAACAGCTCAATCAGTTGATATGTTAATGCATCACTCAATGAAGTGGGTGATCCTTCTCTCAGCTCTGAGCAAGTGGACAAAGTTAACTAGCTGAAGATAATCATTCAAACAAACTAGCTGCGCAACGCTCACTCTCACTTAAAAAAAAAGCGTTGTTCAAAATTTATATTCTTTTCGCTTTTCAATACATACATCATATTCATCCATGCTGTCCTTTACAATAATTCTTTCTTCATCTAACAGACACAAAGACAAGTCATCAGAGCACTACTGATTACATCCATTGTGGTGTCACCGCCAGGCACCACACTTGCTAGGTGGTAGCCTTTAAATCGGCCGCGGTCCGTTAGTATACGTCGGACCCGCGTGTCGCCACTATCAGTGATTGCAGACCAAGCGCCGCCACACGGCAGGTCTAGTCTAGAGAGACTCCCTAGCACTCGCCCCAGTTGTACAGCCGACTTTGCTAGCGATGGTTCACTGCCTACAGACGCTCTCATTTGCAGAGACGACAGTTTACCATAGCCTTCAGCTACGTCATTTGCTACGACCTAGCAAGGCGCCCTATTCAGTTACTATTGATACTGATATTGTGAATCATGTACCGTCAAGAGCGACGTTCATCATTAATGGATTACAGCTAAGTATGAAACTAATGACGTCCGCTTTCTGAAATCTCATTCCTTGTCATGTTGCAGACCTCACGTCTGTATGGTTCTTCCCTCCTCACGCCAGCCAGCGTGAGCTAAGACGCGCTAAGGAAATATCAGAAACTTCCTGCTACGTTGAAACTGTAGATCGGACTGAGAGTCGAACTAGGGCCCTTTGCCTTTCGCATGCAAGTGCTCTACTTACTGAGCAACCCTAACTGACTGACAGCTCACAGCTCTACTGCCGCAGCACCTCGTCTCCTACCTTTCAAACTTCACAGAAGCTCTCCTGCGAAACTTGCTCAGTAGGAAGAGCTCGGTCCGACACTCACTTTTTATCTGCGAGGAAGTTTCACATCAGCCCACATTCCGCTGCAGAGAGAAAACTCATTCAAATAAGTATCTGACTGTGCAGAGGCTAACGGGCCCCCTCTCTCTCTCTCTCTCTCTCTAACGCTTATACCTATAACTTACAAAAATCAAAATGACATGCTTACTTTACTGTATCATGCAAAAATATATTGTAGGTAATGATTTTAGCAACTGAGGAGCAGTGGGTTGATCAAATGCTCTGGTTCTGAAAGGAAACCAGAAGAGAATGTAACATAGTTCCAAATTGGACTAACATTATATGTTGAGCTGAATATGATTTACGAAGCGAAAAACATAGTCATTTACTAAGTGAAGTGTTTGAAGCATTAACGTGAGGAGCTGTTACACTAGACCTGGGACAACTTGCTGGGAGAAAATCTCAAATTTCGGAGGCACTATTCTACAAGCGAAACTACGTAACTGCATGATAGAAGCTATTGTGTTGGCAGAAGAGCCAACACCGTGTTACTAGAGGAGGCCGAAATGCACGCGTTTTAGCTCACGCAGGCTGGCGTGAGGAGGGAAGAACCATACTGACGTGAGGTCTGGAACGTAAGGAATTAGAATTCAGAAAGCGGATATAATTAGTTTGATACTTCACTTTAATCCATTAATGATGAACGTTGCTCTTGACGGTACATGATTCATAATACTGTCTGTTCAGAATTCATTATAATTAGTGAATATGGCGCCTTGCTAGGTCGTAGCAAATGACGTAGCTGAAGGCTAGGCTAAACTATCGTCTCTGCAAATGAGAGGGTATGTAGACAGTGAACCATGCTAGCAAAGTCGGCTGTACAACTGGGGTGAGTGCTAAGGAGTCTCTCTAGACTAGACATGCCGTGTGGCGGCGCTCGGTCTGCAATCGCTGATAGTGGCGACACGCGGGTCCGACGTATACTAACGGACCGCGGCCGATTTAAAGGCTACCACCTAACAAGTGTGGTGCCTGGCGGTGACACCACACAAGCTACCAAGTGGCCTCTCTTCAATAAGGATGAAAACGAATTCTAAGCACTTTTCAAGTCCTAGGAGGTTCATAAAAAATTGCATCAAATCAAACGTTGAATGATTTTCATTTGTTAAAGTTAAAAAATAAAAATACAACCAGTTATGGAAGTCAGAGGGCCTGCAACAACATTAACAGAGAATTCGTTTGGAGTCTGTTATTAAAATTCCCAATCTAAATTTATTTACCCGTGTGAAAGATAGACTAAGAACTTTCTCAAGCATGCTAGTGACAAGAAAAAATAAAAGAAAGAGACATATAGTACTGAAAAAAGTGAACATCTCTAAAGAATTTCAGAAAACGAATGATTTAGAGCTCATTTGCGACTTAAGGATTTTATGTTTTTCGACTGGTGTCTTAAGACGGTGGTATATACACTGAAGCACCAAACACTCCGCTATAGGCATTAGTTTTCAAATATAGAGATATGTAAACATGCAGAATACGACGTTGCGGTCGGCAATGCCTATATCAGACAAAACGCGTCTGGCACAGTTGTCGGTTAGTGCTGCAAGAATGGCAAGTTATTTAGACTTAAGTGAGTCTGAACTTGATATTATTGTCGACGCACGAGCCATGGGACACAGCATCTCCGAGGTAGCGATGAAGTGGGGTTTTCCAGTACGACCATTTCACAAGTGCACTATCCACATCAGGAATATGGTAAAACACAAAATCTCCGACATCGCTGCGGTTGGAGAAAGATCCTGCAAGAACCGGAGCAGAGGCCACTGAAGAGAATCGTTCAGCGTGACAGAAATGCAACCCTTCCGTAAATTGCTGCAGATTTCAATGCTGGGCCATCAACAAGTGTCAGCGTGCAGACCATTCAACGAAACATCATCGGTATGGGCTTTCGAAGGCGAAAGTCCACTCGTGTTCCCTTGATGACTGCGCGACACAAAGCTTCACGCCTCGCCTGGACCCGTCAACACGGACATTGGACTGTTGATGACTGGACACATGTTGCCTGGTCGAGTCTCGTTCCAAATTTTATCTAGCAGATGGACGTGTACGGGTATGGAGACAATTTCGTGAATCCATGGACCCTGCATGTCAGCAGGGGACTGTTCAAGCTGGTGGAGGCTCTGTAAGGGTGTGGGGAGTGTGCAGTTGAAGTGACATGGAACTCCTGATATGTCAACGTACGACTCTGACAGGTGACACGGAGAGTAAGCATCCTGTCTGATCACCTGCATCTATTGATTTCCGTTGTGCATTCCGACGGACTTGGGCAATTACAACAGGACAATGCGACATCGCACACATTCAGCATTGCTACAAAGTGGCTCCAGAACACTCTTCTGAATTTATACACTTCTGCCGGCCATCAAACTCCCCAGACATGAACATTATTGGGCATATCTGAAATGTCTTGCAATGTGCTGTTCAGAAGAGATTTGCACTCCCTCGTACTCTTACGGACAGCCCTGCAGGAGTCATGGTGTTAGTTCCCTCCAGCACTACTTCAGACATTAGTCTAGTCCATGCCACGTCGTGTTGTGGCATTTCTGCGTACTCGCGGGGGTCCTGCACGATATTAGGCAGGTGTACCAGTTGCTTTGTCTCTCCAGGTACTTACCACAAAGCGGTCTCTTGTATGGATGTGTTAGTATCTCTGTCAGTGCGCTCATATCATCAATAGTCATCTGAGTCCTTAAAAGATCCCTACCCCATGAGAATCACTGATGTCTCCTCTGGTTGCTCGTTGCATTAACCTCTGTCGGATGCTAAAAGAGCGAAACGATTTGGAGCAACTTAAATTGTCATTATTACTATTCCTCTCAGTTTTATTAAGCTTGTTCTTCTACGTACACTTCACTTCACTTTGTGGTAGCTACTATGTGTTCCTGTTTTCAAGAATATATTTTATAAGAAGTTAAATTGTTCATCTGTACTGATTTCTTGACAAATGCTACCCACAGGTTTCCCTATAAATTTACACAAAATAGTGATCAGTAACAATTTTGTTAATGTACTAGTTTTTTCTTCTATTATCTCCACAGAAATGAGCCTGATTACTGAGCAGCATCATTATACATACCATTAGGGGTATTGCCAAAGAAGCGCTAACCATTACACGATTATGTTCTGTTCTTTCTGGAATACATTATTTTTGGGGGTGCATTAAGTTACCCATCGTTAACTCTTCGTACATATGCTCAGCCATTGATGATAATTTTTCATGTTTCCTATACGTTCTCGTTGTGTTGCCCCTTTGTTGAATGATTCTATTTTGAGCATGAGTTTCGGTAAGTCGTCAAGTAAGCAAACTTGTTACCCTTCACTGTCACCATGGTCAAAGTATTTAATACTTGTTCATAAACTACACAACGATGGCATGGAGTATGTGTATTAGCCTTCTGAGCCTCTGACTTTGAATTATGTGAAAATCAGATAACATTTTATAATTATTTAGTTAGAAATCTTATTCGTTTCTTTTTTACAGGAAGAGAAACAAAATGTTTGGTCAAAATTATCTCCAAGAGTAATTCCCAATGAAACAGAACTGGGAATCACGGCAGAATTAGAAATTATGGGGTTACTTGCTGGGAAAAACTATGAAATCCGAGTAATTCTCATTGATAAGGATGGTGGTAGTTACCAAACAGATGTGCCAGAAAGTAAAGCAAGAACTAAATGCATAGGTAAGTTTGAAGATAACAAATCGCCCTGCCTCCATACATTTCTTGTTGTATCTCAGAAAATCTCAGGTTGAAGTGATGGAAATGCAGAGAAAACGATCATCAGGGTCAACAAGTCATCTGCGTAATATGGATATTCTGAAAAATAGCAAAAAAAAATTGCTTAAGCTATTAAACAGAAACTGCTGGAAATGATCTTCGGTATTTGTGTTACAATGAGAAAGAGCACAGGAATGGTAAACCATATTTATGTTTATAATCCACACGTCTCCTTACAACGTGAGGTCCGTTTTAACCGAGCCGGAAGTATAGAAATATATATCCTACTGTCAATAGCAGAGCTGTGGTCGCTATTTAAGGCACAAACTTTGCATTTAATCTAATTTCGCAAATATGTCTGTGGTTAAAGATCTCACTATCCTTCAAGTTTGCCCATACTAGCAATAGGTACAATAGGGCAGGATGTGTCTCCCAGCAAAAATGGGTCAATCAACAGGGAAATTTATCGCTTGATTTTGACTCCTAAGAAGGTGTATGACGTAAGTACTCTATGCCTGCTGTTAACATAAGATGAGGCCGAGGAATCTGACGGTTGCCATTACTGATATCGTTCCATGTTTTAGGGCAACGTAGCAGCACTGTTCTCCACGTACTGGAAAGCTAATACTACAGTCTGGGTTCTGGACGGTTGTATGACCAGCGCATTTTTTTATCAGTCAACAGCGAAGTAGAGTGTGGGCGTGATGTACACGTCATACGTTGGAGGAAGAACGCTGGCGGTTGGGCACGCTGTTGCCACCTTCCGGCTGCGAAGTGCAGAACGCTGCTGGCAGTACCGAAGCTACGTGACTGAATGCAGTTGTCGTCTTTTGAACTGCGCCAACACTCACACGTTGCCATAGAGACGTGTACAAATTCACGTCAAGCCCACGTTAACTCCCTGGGGTCTTCTTCCACCATCCAGATGAGAGCTCAGACCAGATGCAGTGGAGAGATGTGGCTGTTGGAGCGTATGTGCTATGAATTTCGTGATGGTTGAAATGTTGGAGCTACACAGTTTCACTTCCAGCAGTGACCTTGTATATGGTATTGGGTTGAAGTGTGCCAAGCCGTTGCAGGATTCTACACAGGATGACTATCCCAGAAGTGGACCAAATGTGTACACAACAACTGTGAGGCAACAGTCTGAAGATATCTGTAATGAAAGCACGAGTGCAGCTCAGATCAGAAAGGATATTTCAGGAGCGCCATGCAAGGTTTTCAAATCCTGACATCCTTTTCTGACGGTTCTGTGAATGCATGGCAAAAATAATCTGCATTCTAGTTTTCCCCATTTTGTGCAAAGCTGGGGTTCTATTCAAATGTCGAAGGGCCTCGGCAATAGTGACAACGTTGAAAGGAAAAAAGGGCTGCAGGTTTGAATTTGTGTTAAGGAGGGTATTGGAGTTAGGTAGTCCGTGCAACTGCGACAGTCAGAACGCAATGCTGGTATAATGGCTAGCACACCTGCCTTGTGTGCGGGAGACCTGAGTTGAAGTCCTGGCTCTGGCACAGATTTTATTCGTTGTTTAAGCTTCTGTCCTTATTGAAGGTAGAGCTGAGACTCATACGTCTCTGGAAAAACGTTATTCCATCTTTCTAGTTTCTTTTATCAATTAACTGCAAATTACTGCAGA
Organism: Schistocerca cancellata; assembly: GCF_023864275.1. Classification (NCBI taxonomy): domain Eukaryota; kingdom Metazoa; phylum Arthropoda; class Insecta; order Orthoptera; family Acrididae; genus Schistocerca; species Schistocerca cancellata. The sequence goes on from NC_064632.1 coordinate 597,289,027, forward strand.
TGCATGTGCTTAGACCACTTTGCTGGCAACAACTAGTGACCAGCCTCTTTTCCTTACTGTATTGTGGGCACAAAAATTCTGGTGACCCTTCTCAGAGAGTCTCTGTAGGCTTGGTTTCATTGAAGACGAGCAGCATATATTGCGATGCCTCTGATGGCAAATATTAAATAACCAGGTAACAAATGTCGCCTGTCCAAGTCATGGTACTATACGTTTACTTAAATTCCAGAGCATGTTCTCTTATGTTAATGGAAGTGCACAAGAAGTGACCCTCCACAGTGACATAAAATGGTATTGCTTGCGGCTTACCAGATGGAAGCATGATTGTGTCCGCAGTCTCGCATCCAATGTGTGAGTGTCTCGTACACTGTGAGCAATTTTCCTTTTTGTTTCTAAGCTTCATAATTCTCTGCCGTATGCCCGTGGCATTACTGTCTAAATTCTCTTTAAAGTAATACCTAGAGAGTAATGCAGGCAATTCCTTGTCACGGACTGCCTGTATCATGGGTGGAGAACAATTTTCAACACTATTGTTGAGGCTGCTTTCGTAATGCGTTCATGAGCAAGTCATGTGCTGTCCACCCAAGAAGATTGGGAGGGGCATTGTTTATTTCCTCTTTTACCCATGCTAAATATAATTTTCTGTCATTTTCATTATATTTCCATTTTTCTAGAGGCAGGTTACGTGGAGCCTGCAGGCAAGCTCGTTGTAAAAGTAATGTATTGCATAGATGATGTGAATGGCGTTTTAAGGCGCGAAACGCGAGGTCATTAGTGCCCGTCAAAGTGACCACAATAGGATACCAATCCCACTCGCAGATTCGTTCAAGTCTTTCCAGCTCAGTAACAGAGCGAGAGGCACAGAAGTTTATATCAACAAGAGAGTATGTGGGATAAAGTGAACCTACATTGTGACCAAAGTTCATTTAGCAATATCGACATCTAGTTTTCGGTTAATGAAACAGTGTCAAAGCTGGACATACATGTCATATCGAGATTTCCACGATCCTTCCTTGTGCAAAAGAGCATTATTTTCTGCCTGTCAGTTGCTGTTTTTTGTTGGAGCGTGGTTCGACTAATGCTTCTACAGTGTGTTACAAAAAGGTACGGCCAAACTTTCAGGAAACATTACTCACGCACAAATAAAGAAAAGATGTTATGTGGACATGTGTCCGGAAACGCTTAATTTCCATGTTAGAGCTCATTTTAGTGTCGTCAGTGTGTACTGTACTTCCTCGATTCACCGCCAGTTGGCCCAATTGAAGGAAGGTAATGTTGACTTCGGTGCTTGTGTTGACATGCAACTCATTGCTCTACAGTACTAGCATCAAGCACATCAGTACGTAGCATCAACAGGTTAGTGTTCATCACGAACGTGGTTTTTCAGTCAGTGCAATGTTTACAAATGCGAAGTTGGCAGATGCCCATTTGATGTATGGATTATCACGGGGCAATAGCCGTGGCGCGGTACGTTTGTATCGAGACAGATTTCCAGAACGAAGGTGTCCCGACAGGTAGAGGTTCGAAGCAATTGATCGGCGTCTTAGGGAGCACGGAACATTCCAGCCTATGACACTTCTGCGAATGGTTCATCCAACAATGTGTGAATCCTCATTTCAGTGCAAATGTTCTCTTTACGGATGAGGATTCATTCCAACGTGATCAAATTGTAAATTTTCACAATCACCATGTGTGGACTGACGAGAATCCGCACGCGACTGTGCAATCATGTCATCAACACAGATTTTCTGTGAACTTTTGGGCAGGCATTTTTGGTGATGTCTTGATTGGGCCCCATGTTCTTCGACCTACTCTCAATGGAGCACGTTATCATGATTTCATACGGGATACTCTACCTGTGCTGCTAGAACATGTGCCTTTACAAGTACGACACAACATGTGGTTCATGCACGATGGAGCTCCTGCGCATTTTAGTCGAAGTGTTCGTACGCTTCTCAACAACAGATTCGGTGACCGATGGATTGGTAGCGGCGGACCAATTCCATGGCCTGCACGCTCTCCTGACCTCAACCCTCTTGACTTTCATTTATGGGGGCATTTGAAAGCTGTTGTCTACGCAACCCCGGTACCAAATGTAGAGACTCTTCGTGCTCGTATTGTGGACGGCTGTGATACAGTACGACATTCGCCAGGGCTGCAATCAGCGCATCAGGGATTCCATGCGACGGAGGGTGGATGCATGTATCCTCGCTAACGGAGGACATTTTGAACATTTCCTGTAACAAAGTGTTTGAAGTCACGGTGGTACGTGCTGTTGCTGTGTGTTTCCATTCCATGATTAATGTGATTTGAAGAGAAGTAATAAAATGAGCTCTAACATGGAAAGTAAGCGTTTCCTGACACATGTACACATAACATGTTTTCTTTCTTTGTGTGTGAGGAACGTTTCCTGGATGTTTGGCCGTAACTTTTTGTAACACCCTGTAGATTTATCAGTCCGAGTGATAACCTCAGACTGGGAAATCATAAATGCGCTATAAACGAAAGTTGGTAGGCGTGTTTCTACATCTGAAAGATGACGTCTATTCAGATTTCAAGCCAGTCGCATAAGAATGGCACTAGTATCGCCACAATGAGGACGTAAATCAGGTTTGCTTTATATACACGCTGTAACGGTCGTAGGCGTTAGTTACCTTTGATATTAGATGTAGTGAGTTGATATTGCTCAAGAATGCGTTTAAGGCGACAAAAACGCCATTCTCAACACCTCCCTGAGTTCGAAGGAGGTCGCGTAATAGGGCTAGAAGACGTTGAATGTTCCTTTTGGGACACTGCAGATAGACTTGGCAGCAATGTAGGCTTAGCCGTTCTACATTATTGCTCGCAGAGGTGGTCAGGAGAATGTACGGTCACAAGAAGATAGGGCCCCAGACGGCCAGTTGCACTACCGAGAGGGAAGACCATCGGTTTCCAGCTTACGGATCTGGCACATCGCACTGCATCTTCAGCAGCAATTTGAGCAGCAGTGGCCACCACAGTGGCGCAATGAACTGTCACGAATCGGTTACTCCGAGGACAGCTGCAAGCGAATTGTTCTAAAGCTTGCATTCCACTGACCCGCCATTTGCTACTCGACTGGCGTTGAGCGAGAGCTCATTGGAGGGCAGAGAGGAGTTCCGTTGTGTTTTCTGACGGAGGCGGGTTCTACCTCGCTGTCAGTGATGGCTGTGTGTTTCGGAGTCCAGTTGAGCTCCTGCAGCCAAGCTGTCTGCGTGACAGGCACACCGGACCTACACCTGGAGTCACGGCCTGGGCTGCGACTTCGTATGACAGTAGAAGCGTCCTCGTGACTGTCCCACGCACCCTGCAAGTCTCATGCCGATCTGGTTATTCTACGTGTTCTGCTGCCGTTCATGAACAGAATTCCAGGGGGTGTCTTCCAACAGGCTAGCGCTCGTCCACATACTGCTGTTGTAACCCAACATGCCCTGGCCTGCTTGATCACCGGATCTGCCTGCAATCGACCACATACTGGATATCATTGAACTGGAACTCGAGCGTCATCCACAACCGGCATTAACCGTCCCTGTATTGGCCGGCCAAGTGCCACACGCGTGCAACTCCATTTCAAAAACTGACATCCAGCACCTGTACAACGAAACCCTTCCACGTTTGCATGCTTGCATTCGACATTCTGCCCGTTACGCCCGTTATTAATGTACCGCCACTTCAGATCTGCAATGTCATATCTCGAGCTTAAGTTAATCTGTGGTCTTGCGATGTTAATCACTCAAGTTATGTCATCTAGACATACGTATACCGGAATTTCGTTACTGTACATTAATTATTTCTTGGTCTTGTGACTTTTTTCCCTGTAGAAGCAACTGACCACCAGCGGAAGATATAAAAATGACGCTGCTTTTATTTCAAAATTATCGGTTTCGGACAATGTCGCCAATCTACATGCCAAGTTTACTTTCATATAGTATATGACAGTCAACTGATAGTTCCGTTACGTAGGTGACTCTGTAACTGCGATGTATGATTCCAAGTCCTCAACTACAAGCAGTTGAAAATTCCACTGCAAACCGATAAATGGCGCGTTACTTCTAATTTAAAATTCTCGCTAATGACAATTCTGTCGGGATATGTAAGTGTAAACAGTAGTAAGTGCCAAAAACAAAGCGGCCAGTAGCAGTAACGCGTGCAATGTTCGCGGCAGGAAATTGGTTTTCAGGAACGATTTGCACGGATCTGAGGACAACGTTCCTAAACATCCACAATATACTCCTGAACACAAATGTGCTTAAAAAGTTGTTGCTAATGAGGTAAATGAGAACATCTATTTAGGCAAACAAACGGTATTAAATAGTGACGCTCATCATTGTTTATGTAAGTTTGCGTGTCAGGATGTGGACCTAGACACGTTAAGGGCCACGCTTAACATTGTTCATGTGCTGCTGTGATGAGGTTACTAAAATTAGTTTTCTGTTATGCTGAATGATGGAGTAAGTTTTGAGGTTATTATAGCTTGTTATTGCTAAAATTGCTAACGCAAATGATAGTGTCAAACACTGCAACAGTTCGAACCTTTTAAATTTCTGTTTTTGAGAGATATCACAGTAACGTTGCATTAATTCGTCCAGCAACTAAACAGTGGAAAGTTAGTGGTAGCTCATCTCAAGTGCACTCAGTTTCCAAGTAAACAATGCTAAGTACCGACTGATGAATTTTTAAGAATAGAATTGTGGGCAGATTTATCATTTTAAACACATGTCGTTACTGTATATATGTTTTAAAACAATGACTAATCTGAATAATAACTCACATTCCTTGTACTTGAAATGTCTTATTTATGCGATTTTATTCAAACCTTACTGCGCAATATCTCGAAATATCCAACATGTCCCTTGTCGTTCTTTAGCTTCACGACATTGTCCGAAACCAATAATTTTGAAATGAAAACAAAACATCTGAACAAAAGTCATACAATATTTATTAAAGGAAAACACCGGCATTTGACTGTTTTATTGTTTATTAAAGTACATCCCGGATTTCGACGCTTTTATGCCATTTTCAAGTATTTTACATTGCAAGTCCTGCAATATACGTTAAAGACATAAAATCATATATTTGAAAATGGCATAAAAGGCCGAAACTTGGATTGTACTCAAATAAACAGTGAACAGTCAATTGGCGGTGTGTTCCTCGGAAAAAAACCATAAAACAGTGACAGACAGTCACAAAATACTTAGTGAAAGATTTGTGACACCATTTCGGTATAGTGGCCAGTACATGACGATGCAGTACGAACATAACTGCCACTTTAAGTGTCGTCGTCGGAAAGCGGCGAGTCTCATGACGGAAAACCGTGTTACTGTTAAATGTAAAAAAATTATGGTAATAATAATAGTAATAATAATAATAATCGGACTTATTATGAAAAGGATTGTTCCTACTCATCGAATAGTGGAGATGCTGAGTCGCAAGATGGCACAACATTACGACTGTCAAACAAAATTTTCAGCCAAACACGCCTTCAGCTGGCCTTGGCAGCCAGAGGCTTTCGTCATGTGTGTGTGTGTGTGTGTGTGTGTGTGTGTGTGTGTGTGTGAGTGTGTTGACTATTCTGATGAAGGCCTGTTTGGCCGAAAGCTTTGTTCGACAGTCTTTTTGTTGTGCCTATCTGTCACTCAGCATCTCCACTATACGGTGAGTAGAAATTATTCTTTTCACAACACTGTCATTATTCCATCCTGGATTTTCCATTGTTGGACTTGCTGAAAGACATAGACTGCAGGTTCGACTTACAAGAGTTGAAATGGTAGCGCGACAGTGTGTGATGACGCACGACCGTTGTGTCAGCGAACTTACAACTTCTGACCTATTTAGAAGCCAAGAGATAAACAAAATAATTTTGACGAAATGGTTCCAATAATATTATTATTCGACACAAAACCCAAGTTACAGGAATGGTACAACCTTAACTTACTGATATTCGAAGAATAGAAGGGATAAGGAGTATCATTTCTATCATTTTAACAAAATAAACATCGGCAGTTACATAGATAATTAAGAAACAGGGATGAAGCTAATATTCTTAGATGTAATTTTATCTCTAATATCGCTGAAACTAAATGTTTTGCTAGACAGCGCACTCAAATGGCGGAAACGAAGTCATAGTGCAACGAATCATAGTACACATGTGACTTAACCCACTTCACTGTGATCGGTCAACGTACAAGTATACAACTCAGTAGCCACTGGAACTGTAATATGGTGTAGTTTAGCTAAAGGAGTTCTTATTACAGAATAATAACGGTTTCTTGAAAGCAGTTCAACGTATGAACACCGTTGGAATAAAAGATTGTGTTATGGCTTACTCGTGTCTCCGGCCCATTCCCACTCCCGCCATTGCCAACAAGAAACCTGAGAAAAAGTGTGACCGGGACTTTCAGACTTTATCAGTTTACTTGATTGAACAGTCACAGATCATTTCACAATAAATTCAAGTGAAATGAATACCCCTAGCTGCATACAGGCGTTGATAAAAGCCAACGGGGACAGTTGAAAACGTGTGCTCCGACCGGAACTTGAACCCGGGATCTCCTGCTTACATAGCAGACAGGGTGTTACAAAAAGGAATCGCCAAACTTTCGGGAAACATTCCTCACACACAAAGAAAGAAAATATGTTATGTGGAAATGTGTCCGGAAACGCATACTTTCCATGTTAGAGCTCATTTTATTACTTCTCTTCAAATCACATTAATCATGGAATGGAAACACACAGCAACAGCACGTACCAGCGTGACTTCAAACACTTTGTTACAGGAAATGTTCAAAATGTCCTGCGTTAGCGAGGATACATGTATCCACCCTTGGTCGCATGGAATCCCTGATGCGCTGATTGCAGCCCTGGAGAATGGCGTATTGTATCACAGCCGTCCACAATACGAGCACGAAGAGTCTCTACATTTGGTACCGGGGTTGCGTAGACAAGACCTTTCAAATGCCCCCATAAATGAAAGTCAAGAGGGTTGAGGTCAGGAGAGCGTGGAGACCATGGAGTTGGTCCGCCTCTACCAATCCATCGGTCACCGAATCTGTTGTTGAGAAGCGTACGAACACTTCGACTAAAATGCGCAGGAGCTCCATCGTGCATGAAGCACATGTTGTGTCGTACTTGTAAAGGCACATGTTTTAGCAGCACAGGTAGAGTATCCCGTATGAAATCATGATAACGTGCTCCATTGAGAGTAGGTGGAAGAACATGGGGCCCAATCAAGACATCACCAAAAATGCCTGCCCAAACGTTCACAGAAAATCTGTGTTGATGACATGATTGCACAGTTGCGTGCGGATTCTCGTCAGTCCACACATGTTGATTGTGAAAATTTACAATTTGATCACGTTGGAATGAAGCCTCATCCGTAAAGAGAACATTTGCACTGAAATGGGGATTGACACATTGTTGGATGAACCATTCGCAGAAGTGTACCCGTGGCGGCCAATCAGCTGCTGATAGTGCCTGCACACGCTGTACATGGTACGGAAACAACTGCTTCTCCCGTAGCACTCTCCATACAGTGACGTGGTCAAGGTTACCTAGTACAGCAGCAACTTCTCTGACGCTGACATTAAGGTTATCTTCAACTGCACGAAGAATGGCCTCGTCCATTGCAGGTGTCCTCGTCGTTCTAGGTCTTTCCCAGTCGCGAGTCATAGGCTGGAATGTTCTGTGCTCCCTAAGACGCCGATCAATTGCTTCGAACGTCTTCCTATCGGGACACCTTCGTTCTGGAAATCTGTCTCGATACAAACGTACCGCGCCACGGCTATTGCCCCGTGCTAATCCATACATCAAATTGGCATCTGCCAACTCCGCATTTGTAAACATTGCACTGAATGCAAAACCACGTTCGCGATGAAGACTAACCTGTTGCTGCTACGTACTGTTGTGCTTGATGCTAGTACTGTAGAGCAGTGAGTCGCATGTCAACACGAGCACCGAAGTCAACATTACCTTCCTTCAATTGGGCCAACTGGCGGTGAATCGAGGAAGTACAGTACATACTGACGAAACTAAAATGAGCTCTAACATGGAAATTAAGCGTTTCCGGACACATGTCCACATAACATATTTTCTTTATTTGTGTGTGAGGACTGTTTCCTGAAAGTTTGGCCGTACCTTTTTGTAACATCCTGTATATATGAAAATGCTATCTGTTCTTTTGGACATGTCCGAAAGAACAGATACCATCTTCATATGCATAAATTCAAGTAGTTAAATTTCTTCTTATCAACGACTACTCAGTTTCATATATATTCGCAACTGCGTATCACGATCTCCACACGAGGTATTACAGGTGATACGATAAAACATTATGACCACTGCCCACTGCGACTTTGGATGCCGCCTGGTGGCAAATGGTGAGATCCATTGACATAAGTGACTTTGAAAAAGTGCAGATGATTATTAAGCAGCGGCTGAGAACAAGTATCCCGAAAACGGCGAAGCTGGTCGAGTGTCCACGCGCTACTCCCGTGAGCATCTACTGATAGAGGTAGGACGGCAGTGAGAATACCACAAGGCGCTAAATGGTTGGACGTCCGCGACTCTTCACAGAACGTGGGGTTCCGAGGCTTGTCTGCTCTGTAATGTAGGACAGATGGTGATCTGTGGCATCTCTGCACAATGCTGGTGCACGCACAAGTGTTTCGGAGCACATTGTTAATCGAACGTCGTTGAGCATGCAGCTGCACAGCAGATCATCCGTACGTGTTCACATGTTGACCCAACGGCATCGTCAATTACTACTGCAGTGATTACGGGACCATCGGGATTCGACCGTCGATCAGTGGAAACGTGTCGGCCGTTCCGGTGAATCACGTTTTTACTACACTAGTTCGCCGATCGTCTCTCCCCAAACCCCGTCATCGAGGTGAACGGCGGCTCGAGAAACGCAGCGCGCCACTGGCGCACGCTGGTGGGAGCGGGATTATACTGTGGGTGACATTCTGCGGCGCCTGCATGGGAACTGTGGTGGTGATGGAGGACACGCCGGCAGCTGCCAACCACCCCGCATCACTTCACGCTTGATGCCATCCCCCCCGACGGCGACGTCATATTTCGGCTATATAACTGTCGGTGTCTCGGAATCAGAGGAGCATCATAGTGAACTCAAGTTGATGTCTAGGCGACCAAATTGATCTGATGTAAATCCTATGGAACGCAGAGGGGTCACTATCGGGCGCCATCACGGTGTACGCAAATCAGTGGCCCGTTATTTATGAGAATTACATTCAATGCCACATACTTCCCCAAACCTGCTCACAAAATGTCGGAACCCTGTTATGCAGAATCAGCGATATATTTCGTTCAAAATACGGACGAACAAGATATTAAGCAGGTGGTCATAATATTTTGGTACATCAGAGTATTTTACAATGATAGCCAAAATGCATTTATGATAAATTGTTTGTTCCTAAGAGCGCAGATTTTGACAAGTTTGAATGATAGTGAACTAGACTTATTAGTCATGGTCGAAAATTATAGCCCGAATACTTCACGGAAGAATGGAAAAAACTCATAGAAGCCGACCTCGCGGAAGATCAGGTTGGATTCCGGAGAAATTTGGAAGCACACAAGGTAGCACTGACCCTACGACGTCTCTTAGGAGATAATTTTGGGGGTTGGGTTGTTTGGGGGAAGAGACCAGACAGCGAGGTCATCGGCCTCATCGGATTAGGGAAGGATGGGGAAGGAAGTCGGCCGTGCCCTTTCAAAGGAACCATCCCGGCATTTTGCCTGGAGCGATTTAGGGAAATCACGGAAAACCTAAATCTGGATGGCCGGACGCGGGATTGAACCGTCGTCCTCCCGATTGCGAGTCCAGTGTGCTAACCACTTCGCCACCTCGCTCGATTTTTGCTTTATGGATACCAAAATAACATGATGGCCGAAGTACAGAGAATATTAAATGTAGATTGGCAGTGACAAGAGTAGAGTCTCTGTTTGTTAACGTCGACTGTAAATTAAAATGTTTGAAAGTCTTTCAGGTAGGTACTTGCCTGGAGTGTCGCCATATATGGAAGTGAAACATGGACGATAAACAATTTAGACAAGAAGAGAATAGAGGTTTTTTGAAATGTAGTGCTACAGAAGAACATTGTATACTAGGGGGGTAGATCGTTTAAATAATGAGAAGATAATGAGCAGGATTGCGGAGAAAAGAAATTTGTGGCACAACTTGACCAGAAGATAAGTGTTACCAGTTTAATGTTGGAGGATTGTGAGGGTTTAAAAATCTTACAGGAAGATCAAGAGATGAATACAGTAAACATATTCACAAGGATGTAGGGCCTAGCAGTTACTGGGAGATGAAGAGACTTGCGCAAGATAGAGAACCATGGACAGACGCATCAAATTCGTACGGTGTCGTAATGCCCTTTACAGCAGTTTTTGCGATACCCTATTCTTTTGCTTCCAACAGATGTTCACTTATTTATATGTGGTGCATTATAATAGATTTAATTCGAACTGTACTTTCCCTGATGTCGTAATTTCCCGAAGTTAAAACTGTCTGTGCCTGATGTTTCAAATATGCAAAAAAACGTAACGCTATAGTCACAATGTTCCGTCTATCGTATGTAGCATGCTCACTAAGGAACTAGCCAAATTAGTCCTCTAGTACCGCAAGTCCTTCTCTATCCGGAACTTTAATGACCCTTTCGGAACTGAAATAATTTACTCTTTGCTACATTTCCACAATAAATCTCATATTTAATCCTTCGCTATAGGAGCAATGTCCTATTGGTTCGCACCATGTAATTTGGTGAAACATATGTTTCTGTAAGTTTCCTCAGTGCGCTATTTGACAGTAGGTGTTTCTGTGTTCTGTTTCGCTGTAGTGGTGTACTAATGAACAATTACCAGTATTAGAATTTTAAGGTTTTAGTCATGTTTATTTTTCGAAATAAACCAGTTTAATGTTTGTTATCAATCGTGCTAAAAGTGGCTAGTAACAGCAAATTTGATGTTTCATTCAACGTCAGTAAATTTCATGATAAAGACTAAAAAAAAGTTCACGTGTTTTTATTTTATTATGTATTTTTAATCCTTTGATAGATCCAGTTCAAGGAGACTACAAATTTGCAGTAAGCGATGTAGATGACACTAGTGTTCTCCTGGAATGGTCTGTGAGTATGCAGCTACAAGCTACTGAATAAGCAATAACTTGTTTAGTAGGTTATAAGATTTATATTTGAATAAATAACTGTTGCAATTCGAAGTTAAATGTATCTGGAAACTTCTGACAGATTTGTCTATTAGAATTTACTGAAACAAGTGATAATATTTTTCTTTGTTTTATTTCTTTTTGTCTCCTTAAAAGCAATATGTAGGCAGGGAGTTTTATCTTGCAAACATATTTAGCTACTTGGAAGATTTATAGTTTTATATTCTCCTTAATACTGGCAACTTTTATTTCATGAACAAATACAAAACTGCTTGGGATATTATGCATTGACAGATGGATAGGTGCACACACACACACACACACACACACACACACACACACACACACAAACAAAATTAAATGAATGTAGTTGAGTGAAATCCAGGTTTTGCCTATTTCTGTGTAGTAATAAAAGTTATAACAATGACTCGATCCATCTGTGGATCAGTTTCACAAGCATAGTCGATTATCATAGCATTACAGTTTAACCAAAAAGAATACACAATTAATTGAATAATGCATTTAGATATTTACATGTCTATGTTGACAAGTATGGCGCTGGTAGCTGCCTATGATTTTATAGTATGATTCATCTCATCATTTACCTGAAGTAATGTTAGGTAAACACAGGAACCACAGTCATACCGGACTGATGAGAGTTAATGCTTCCACTCTCCTGAACACAACATCAGTCCGTTAAAGGTGGAACAATATGAAGCTCTTTGTAACTAGGGTATGGTGCTTGCTTGCACATTCTTCCAAAGAAATTATTTGACATGTAAAAAAAGTTATTATTACAGTACTGTCCATCCGTTCCTCAACGTCAATCACATCAACATGATGACCATAATGTTTGGTTTACATTTTCTGTACCACAACTTCCCATTTGCTCGCTGGAAGACTTCAGTAGTGAATCAGGTCTTAAGCTTAGAAAAAGGAGTGAATGATTGTATTACATATTGCCAATTTTTGGTATTACATTTTCATGAAACATTAAAACATTACAGTATAAAGCGTGTTGTGGTATGACAGTAGTGTTTTATCATCGTTTACTTCCATTACAGTTTTTTGCAAACACCAACTCTGTAATTAATTCAAGTATTTCTTGAGTTTGCAATTTATCATACTTTTCCTCCCAATGTAGCTTTCACAGCGAACAGCTTCATCCATTTTCTTTATTTAATGGTTTTATCGTGCATTCAGAAGATCAGACGCCATTTTTTATTCTCATAATTGAAGTGTACTTCTTCTTGGTCTAACATCGTTAGGTCTTCAAATTCTGTTGTCCTTTACAGTATCGTGTTTTTGTGCATGTTATGAGATGTGAGAAACGTTATGAATGCCTGGTATTACATGTTACTGAGAAATGTTATTTCTTTGAACAGTATGAACATGATAAGACTTCACTGACTTGTGAAATATTGGACTTCGAGCTGTCTGTTCTCTGTGGAAGCGAGAATCTTAAATTTCTCATAACAGAGAAAAAAGGTCTCTTCAGACTGTCAGATATTATGCCTGACATGACCTACAATTTCCAACTGACTGGTAAAACTGTGACCGGCAATAGGACTCTACCTACAGAGATTGAAGTTCACACACTAACTGCTGGTAAGTATAATGCCACTTTGTTTCATCTGTGTGATTTGGAAAACTATAAGGCTTTGTTATGTCAAACAGTAAGAACTGATGTATGGTTAGCTAACATACGTATGTTGGAGGGAATAAGAGAAGGGAGGTGTAAAGCTCCTATTTGAGGGCCCCATGAGAAAGAGAACTACTTATGAAACTCACAGTTCCAGGTCTAACTTCCAGTCCAACATGCTTAGTTAACTCTGTGGGGATTTCAAAACAGTGTACAAACTGAATAATAGCGAAAATGAGTTCATACAGATTTTAAATAGTAGTTAATAACACCAAAACTTAAATGAAATCACTATGTTCATACAATACCTTAAATAAAACATAAGCAAAAAACCTAAGTGCAAGGTAAAAAGAACAGTGTGTTAAGTGTTGTAACTTCCCACCTCTTGATATGGTATTAAGACTAGTACATTCTGTGTAAATAAGTGGATGTTCTCACTCACAGTACATATTTAGAATACTTATATATTTTTCAAGATAGTGAACTTTATATAAATAAATTAATATCAAATTTAAGATAGTGACTATATTGTTCTTTTATAGATGAAGTCGTTGTGAAGCATTATTACAACTTCAGCTCTTCTGTCAGTTTTTGTGACTGATACAAATACTTACTTTAGGAAAACGTTTTCTTTTCCAACTGAAGTATTGTAAAATACTATCTTATTCAATATTAATGTGTAAATTGACTCAGCTCAACTACAATTGAACAATTCGTGCACTCGGACTGTACTGTCACGGACTTGAACTACTGGACTACTGGAGTGTAAAAATTTAGTGGCTTTTCTATTTTATTTATTTATTTACCCATATTTATTCATTTACATACAATTGATATCACCGTTAGTAATTCTGAAAACAACTTTTGCCGTGGAGATTGATATTTAAAAATACATATACTTTTTATTTTATATAAATACAGGGTGATTCAAAAAGAATACCACAACTTTAGGAATTTAAAACTCTGCAACGAAAAAAGGCAGAGCTAAGCACTATCTGTCGGCGAATTAAGGGAGCTATAAAGTTTCATTTAGTTGTACATTTGTTCGCTTGAGGCGCTGTTGGCTAGGCGTCAGCGTCAGTTGATGCTAAGATGGCGACCGCTCAACAGAAAGCTTTTTGTGTTATTTAGTACAGCAGAAGTGAATCGACAACAGTTGTTCAGCGTGCATTTCGAACGAAGTATGGTGTTAAACCTCCTGATAGGTGGTGTATTAAACGTTGGTATAAACAGTTTACAGAGAATGGGTGTTTGTGCAAAGGGAAAAGATCTGGACGGCCGAGAACGAGTGATGAAAATGGCCTCCAAGAAGCCCTGATCTTACCCCCTGCGATTTTTTTTATGGGGGTATGTTAAGGATATGGTGTTTCGGCCACCTCTCCCAGCCACCATTGATGATTTGAAACGAGAAATAACAGCAGCTATCCAAACTGTTACGCCTGATATGCTACAGAGAGTGTGGAAAGAGTTGGAGTATCAGGTTGATATTGCTCGAGTGTCTGGAGGGGGCCATATTGAACATCTCTGAACTTGTTTTTGAGTGATAAAAAACCTTTTTAAATACTCTTTGTAATTATGTATAACAGAAGGTTATATTATGTTTCTTTCATTAAATACACATTTTTAAAGTTGTGGTATTCTTTTTGAATCACCCTGTATATAAGGAGAAAACAAATTGAAACTTGACAGGCTGAGAGGATATGTGAGGTTATTTCAGTGATTGTAAGTGCGAGCAAAACTTACATGGAAATTGTTAGTATGAGCCCACTTACCTTGTTCCCTCAGTGACGTGGATGAATGAACTGATTCAGTTGGGTGTCTTACTGCTGTTGTATCCTTTTCTGAGGCAAGCTGGCCATCAAATATTGTTCCTGGCGCTCGGTATCCCGGATATTGGCATCGAGCTGGTGCAACTCGAGTGCAATTTGGGACATACCGGGGAATCTCGCTGGCTGGGGGCTGTCTCAGCTTCACGCAGACAGTTCACTGAGGCACGTATCAGGTGCGGTCGACCATTGCGCTGCTAGAGAATGAAGTCTGAACACTGTCACATGAGACGTGACAGGAGGATGTGGGGTGCCTGGGGCGACCCGTTGTGGTGTCAGACTTTCCTGACTCACCACCTGCCATCACCCGAAGGCACGCCCAATGGCTGCCCAGCCCACTGTGGAGCCAGGAGTGTCGCCGCTGTCCTCTGAGGAACTCTGTGGGACTGTGACCCCACCGCTTCCTGTGCTCCCACCCTGCTCTTCAGCGATGGACTCCTGTGGCAGTGCTGACCGTGATTCACCACTGGACGGCAGGCGGCACTAGTCGTCGGCAGTCTGTGGTTCCTAGCTGTGGCACCCACCACTCCAGATGCAGCCATTTGTGGTAACGGAGGCCTATGTACCTGATGATAGTTCCGTAAAATGGCTGCTGCAAGTGTTTCACCAATGGTGCCAAATGACAGACAACTCCAGGGAGTCCATTTCTCGGTCTCGTATTGCAGGCTCTGCTGTGAAGTGGTTACAATGAGCATGGTGCCCTTTACCTCCATCATCGCTCGATGTGGTCTGACATGATGGACCAGAACCTTGATAATGTTCCAATGCAGTCCACTGTCACATCTGGATGCCCAAAAAATCTGTGTATTGCATGACTCGAACATCTGGCCGAAAGGAGATCCACAAAGAGACTCCTTTGAAAATCTGGCAGGTTCTGATAACGCTCTCTCACACAAGTATACAGTATTTACGCGTCCTTCACAGTGGTCTCAACATCTGACGCTGTTCAGGCGGCGTATACACGCTGCTAGACATCACAACTTCAATAAGCATAAACAGCGCTATTGCAGTCAGATAAGCGTTCTACCTGCCTCAGAGCACTGCGGCTCCAATCATCTTCCCATCCCCCGACGTTGTGTACGTGTGGAGAGGTAGAGTGACATACGACAGAGTCTTCTGGGTGCGCCACTTCTCTTCTCAGACAGTCCTTATATGAAACAACTCTCCACTTTACTGGTCTTGAGTGTTGGCCCTTGTCTTGCTAGTGATGAAGAAGGACGAGATGGAGGAGTAATAAATTCATTACCATAAGCAGCGCTCACCTGCCCCAGGTAACAAACATTTGTGAGGGCTCTTGCTATTATGACAACGAAGATCTCAGTGACAGTGAATATTGAGAGAATGGGTCTCAATATGGCGTCGAACTAGTGGAATTAGTACCTCATTCAATAGAAACATCTTTGCGGCTGACTGGGATCACGTGGTAATGTGGTCGGCGTCTGTTCACGAGAGGTACATCTACTTACAGAACAAAATATTAAAATTTTATAAGTGGAAGTAAACGAGATCACTGTAAACACCATGGAACAAATGAAGAAATGGAAAACACACAAAAATAAATCCTCAAAACAATATTCCGTCTGGGTGAGTTGCATACTCAGTCTTACAGGACAGACAATCTTAGTTCCATAATTGAAGTTCAGCCTGTGAACAACAGAGTATCCTTGATATGATAAATAACGTGAATACAGAAATGAACACACATACTTGATTCAACCAAGAAATTGAAATAAATCAACAAAAAGTGAGTAAACCATTAAATAAGATAGACAATACAATTATCACAATGCTGCAAAATCAAGAGAAAATTGTTGTGAGCGATTATAGCACACAGTCAGGAAATGGTGCAATATTTCTAAAAAAGTGAAATAGCATGGCATCCTTGTGCACAAATGAAACAATCAAAATAGAAAGAGAAAGGTAAAACTACGCAGAAATTTCAGTCTCAAAAGAATATCAAACTATATCATGAATAAAAAAACTAAAAAGCGCAAAAGCCATGGCGTTCAGCCAGCAATAAAATATGTGAATTGCTAACTTGTTATATCATACTCTCATAAGCGTAATACAAGGAAATTTCAATCGTCAAGAGTGGAAAGGAGCAGTTATTGACACGGACTGCTACCTGATGCAAGTGAAGCTAAAGTTAAAGCCCCAAAGGTTCAGAAAAATAAATGTCACTAATTTCTTGATTTTATGCTAGTAACATCAAAACACTGTTATTAGCAAACGAAATTAATAAGAAACTAGCTAAACTGACGATCGGATCCAACACAAGTTTATGAAAACTGCCCAAAACCAAATTCCCTTATGAGGGTGGAAAAGGCCTTTGGTGGAATGTAGATTGTGAACAGACAGAAGGCATTTAAAATATGGAATAAAGGCGAATGAGGACAAGCATTCGACATGATCTGGCTACTAGAAAATAACCACCAAAGTTAATTAGATTATGGTAGACACAAGGAGAAAACTGAACTCCGTTATACTGAAGAATACTTCCAAAACCAGAACACCCAGTTGTCTTATAAAAAGTTTAAAACATAACTAAATGAGTACCAGATCCTAAATCTCTGCTTCATGAATGAATGTTGATAATTGCCAGTAAACAACTACGAAATGTCAGAGAAAACTGCAAATATATTTAAAAATATTTCCTAAACTGCCAAACCATACGATTTCCACCAGAATTTTCTGTGAACAGTAATCCAGATTGACAAACACGAAACGGAGAGGAAACTGCTAGACAAATTAAAAGATAAAAAAAATTGCTGAAGATGAATTGTTGCAGAACTGTTGAAATAACCTGATCTGAAACCTTAAAATAAATCACATTGATATGCAAAACATGTGGCAAACCGAAGTTTTTCTGGATTACTGGAAAACTGAATTGATACATCTACTGCATAGGACAAGAGACAGAACTGATATTAATAAGTTTTGCAGGGACTGACTTCTTCCTGCTCCGTATGGAATTATATTTCAATGTTCCCTAGACAGAGCAGAACAAAAGTTTGAATTCAAACAATTTTGAGACCAAAGTGATCTTGCATAGAACAAATTTTCGTCCGAAATCCAACTCTCAAACATCAAGAAAATTTTTAATGAGAAAGAGCTTAGTACGTTTTTGGATTTAGAAAAGCATTTTGTTCGAGCACTGTAAGCCTCCCTTTGAAAGGCTGAAGGAAGAAGTTCCAGGCCTCAGACTCATTGTAATTATTACTGAAGCACTGAAAGGTACAAAATATAGGGCCGAATTATGGAGAGATATTTTATAATATTTTGAAATTAAAACTGTGGTGAGAGAAGATGATGAAGTATCTCCACAACATTTCAACTATTTCTCAAAAAACGAACTCCTAGTGTAGTGAACACTAACTCTGGACTGTAATATAGATGAACTAATGAAATTTGGAAGAACAAAAATCGGGATGGACTGCTTAGTTTTTTGAGACGATCCAGCAACTCTATGCCAGAGCGTTCAAACAGCACAGAGACAAATAGGTATTCTGAGAGGAATAGCATAAAGTATCACTGCAAAAAAGAATTTACATATTTAGCAATAGTCTGGCACAAAACTCTTAAAACTACTTACGGGAAAATCGAAAGCGTTCCTCAGATCAGATATTTAGGTGAAATCATTTACAGAACTGCCCTGGGAAGACTGTTACGAAACACGTTGATGCAGACAGCTTTCAAGGTTACAAAAGATGTGCATTACAAAGACTGCACATGTAAATACTGGAAACTGAGATATTACGACAGAGTAAGGACTGAAACCATGATCTTAAACAGAAAGGGCACATTTAAGAAATCAAAATGAGAGAAAGAAACGTAATCAGGGAATTTTTATGTAAACATTAAGTCAACATTATGTATAAGTCAACATTAAGTATAAGTAAATAAAAAACCATAATTTACTTAGATGTGAAAATTCTATATGAATATTAAAGGGATAACCAGCCAGATTGACTAAACACATTATGGGACCCTACAAAGCTCATAGTAAAGCTAAAATTGAAGCAATAAAAACAAGAAACAAGACAAAATAAAGAGAAAAACTGATGGAAACAGAAATTGATGTACGAGGGTGAATAGTCTTAAGGCAGAAAATTCGACTGGGCACTTTGGAACGACACGGCCTTTGATCATCATTTGTAACATCCTCATTTACCTCAGTCAGTTTTCTTGAAACCACGAACTGTTCTGAAGCGATGCATAATGCCGCTCAACGTGGGAAAGTTGCTTAAAAGACATATCACACTAACGTGTCAGCAGGGTGTATAAAACATTCTGTTTCCTATTGTGAAAATAGTTGTTTAACAAAGGTTTGACTGAAGTTACTAATATGAAAAGCGATGTTGACTAAATGTTTTTGCAGTATTCTCATTTTAACAGTGAATAATGTGTTATGAAGTCCGTCGTAACATAAAGTTGCTATGTAAAGAACGGAAATTTCTAAGTCAATAAACGTTTAGAAGGTTGGGCGACAATTATTAGTTTTAATACGTTCTGTCAATACAACACCGCTGAAAAATATTCAATAACCTAAGTTAGAAATAAGGTTGCGTAGCACTCCACTCGGAATAGAAAGAAAATCACAAAATTCTCTAGTTCGTCGAAACACCTTGAACAGTTGTTTACGCCAGATGGCAATCGTTTTCTCAACTTCTCTGCTTCTTTGACTAAGCACCAAGAAGAACATCCGAAAATTTTTCTCTCTCTCTGTGAATGCTCGAATATTCTCCTTTCTGAAAGGCTGAAATAGCCAAACAGCTACATAATTTTTCGTACTTAATGTCGTAACTTCCCTACCTGACCATTCCCAATTCTGAATTTACTTAAATCTGTACCCAGTTTCTGTACTTCCTGAAAAGCAACTGAACTAAAAATCATTTTCTTTTACTCTCCGCAAGGAAAGAAATAATGATTTTGCTTCAACGACCCCTGCATTGGATGTTTTATATTAAGCACATCATACCACGACTGCAACACACTGTTCGATTACACAGCATGATTTACATGCTCATTCATCTCAAATCATAACAACTTGCAAGATTCATACACTCGATACAGGCTGCATGCCCTCCTTCGCTATGACAGCGCAAGTGACATCTATAACGTTTCTTTACTTTTCATTGTGGTCAGGCTTCTATCTGAAATTACTTGTACATTTTTCATGGCGCCTTTTGTTTGTGTGACAGCCATAACACGTTATCTCTTGTTTTATTGACAATCCCTGTTTTTGTTTCTTTACATACTCCTCCCGCGTACACATACCATCTAAGACTAAAATCTGTTACTGTGCTAATATATCCACAACAGATAGTCAAGAAATGACGACCCAGCTGTACAGCGGATTCCAAGTTTATTTTAGTCAAGATACCACATCTTCCTTCTTTGAAGTCAGCTTGATACAGTCACAAACAAAATAAATATTCTTGTTTTAATACAGACTGGACTTGAGACAGAATGCCTATCATTGGTGAATCAACAAACATTCTGAACTGAAGTCTTTGCACGCTAGGTGCCACAACTGGGTCCTGAAGGGACCTGTCAGAGTCAGAGCTTCCAACAATAAATGAACAATTTCAGCGAAGCCACTTGTAAGGACGAACACAGAATTATTACAAGTCCGCTGCCCAGTAACCATGTCTGTTCCATGTCTTCTTACGTAAAAGCTGTTTCACAGATTCTGGGATGCAAAGACTGGCATCGACTGCTGTGACGACATAGTGATGGTTCCAGAGTGAGGTACTGAAAAAGTACTGCATTTGGCGTCTGGGTTAGAAAAATGACTAGGAGTGGACTGACGCCTCAGAGCCCTAGGGTTGGCCTAAGTACAGTTGCAGGATCCATCATAAAACATGTCTTACTTTCTGTCATATGGGTGGTGTAAGAAACAGGCACGAGTGCTGGCTAAGCTGGTGTGTCACTGGGTAGCTCCTTCAGAGGTCCACCAGCCACTGGGGCTGACTGGTGCATTTGTCATCCACAAGTGGAAGCTGAGAAGGTCGCATCACTGGAACTAAAGAGGGCGGTAAACTCGTGGACATGAAGAGGAGACCATGGCAATGTCATGTTTCATTAATATGTTTACTGCAAGTGGTACCAACTGGAAGCTTTACTTCCACCCTACAGCGCCCAGAACTCGGGAAATGAGACAGTTGGGAGCTAATGCTGATGGCCTTTGGATAACTAAGGCCCATACAGGATCAAGGAAGAAAAACCTATTCTTGTGTGGACCACCATGAGGATGACAGACAGGAGTAGAATGACGTACAGAGGGTAGCGACCCATGAGAGTTTCTGTGAAGATTTTTAGCCTGATTTGACCAGTCCTCAGGCGTGAAACAGTAGGTGTGAGAACAGGGTCAAACTAGCTCTCAGAGACCATTTTGATGAAGTTAGGACACTTGGATTAGCATCATACCAATAAAACGTTCAGCCAACCCATTAGACATGGGGAAGAACGGGGCTGTGTGAATGAGCTTGATACCTCTGAATTCACAGAAGGTTTTAAATGTAGCAGAAGCAAATTGGGAGCTACTATCAGTGGCTATGGTCTCTGGAACCCCTCAATGACGAAAACACCGGATAGGTGAAGATAGTTTGCCCACTGGATGTGTAGGTCATTCAGAAGACTGTTTGTGTTGGTAACGACCGGCCAGAAGTGTCCCAAGATGGGAATATTGAAGTTCAAATGTAGCTCGGACTGTTGTGT
This sequence comes from Schistocerca cancellata, assembly GCF_023864275.1. NCBI lineage: Eukaryota > Metazoa > Arthropoda > Insecta > Orthoptera > Acrididae > Schistocerca > Schistocerca cancellata. The sequence goes on from NC_064632.1 coordinate 597,310,415, forward strand.
GTTCCTATCTGGCAATGCACAGAACCAACATGGCCAACGGTTTGCTTGCGCTGACAGTTTGGGCAAGCCTCAACCATGTGGGTGATGGCATTTCACTCCAAACCAATTTTCAGCAGGCTAAGCTCTTCGTCAGGAAAAGCTTCAGTGTCCAATATGTAGTTCGGCCAACATGCATAGTTCAAGACCAGATGGCATGATGTCCTTGGAGCAGCTGCTGTCCCTCTGTGTCAAGGGTACCATGTTGAGTGTTGAAAGCTCACGAGAGTGATGTCAGCACCATAGACACCCTGATGTTAAAGGCACTGAAGGTCCTGAGGCCAACAATGTCATTCCATGTGGTGAATTTTTGCGAGCAATTGGTCCTTGGCTGTGTGGTATGCTTGAACTTGGTTTCAGAGAGTAGGCTAGCTGTCACGTATTTGGCAGCAGTGTCCAGATGGGAGCAGATCTCTGGATCAAAGTCAGAGGATGCGTCCTGTCCCAGCGGCAAACGTGAGAGAACATCTGCATAGCATGATGAGATGTAGAACAGAACTGAATGTCATGGTCATAACTAGACAAAAATGGGACCCAGTGCTGAAAGCGGCAAGCCACCCATATTGGAATAGAAGCAGATTCCTGAAAAGGCCTTCTGGTTGGTCAAAAGGATGACGTGGTGACCTTATACGTAGTCATGGATTTTCTGAGACCAGGTATAATCGCCAAAGATTCTTATTCAACTTTACTATCAATGCATTATGTCACAGACTCAGTCTTTGATACAAAGCCAATGGGATGTTTCATCCTGTCGAGGACATAGAATGAAACAACCACCAATCCATAGTCAGAGGCATCCAGTGCCTGGCGATTCTCGTCCTGAAATGGGCCTTTTCCGCCTTACCTATTTGACAGCATGTGACACTGGCCAACCTCTCCACCTGCTTTGGCGGGGTAAAACTCCGTAAGAGATGTAGGCCAGAAGAGGGTCCATTTCAGATCCCAAAATGTAGCCTCATATTCCAGGGTTCAATTCCAGCAGATATTTTATTGGAGGAGGAGATAACAAGGGTTTGGCTATAACCACAGTGTGCAGAATAATTTTACGATAATAACTGTGGCATTCACTGTCAGGTCGAGAGGTTTGGCAAGGTCACATCCTGTCAAACAGGTAAGGTGGAGGAAGGCCTATTTCAGGTCAAGAAACGCCATTTCACACTCTGGGGTTCAGTTTCAGTGAACGGTTTTGTGTAGGAGGTGATGCAAAGGTTTGGTTATGGTCGGACTGTGCAGAATAAACTTATTATAGTAGTTGAGTTGCTCCAACACCGATTTAGCTGGGTGGCGTTGGTGGGAGTAGGAAGATGTTACGTTGCCTCCACTTACTGTGGGGTAGGCCAAAAGCCCTAAGCGCTGAAAACATTGCCTAAATATCCACCCTGGGAAAAGGAGAAACAACCCTTACCCTTATTGCACTTGAGGTTAGCTCGATGAAGAACTGTGAAAAGTGCTCAGACGAAGTCTGCCAGGTTCTGAGAGTTGTTAATGGAACAATCCCGCCCTTAGGCAATTTTGGGTTTGCAAACAGAAGTGGAACATGTGTCTCAAAGTAACTGACTCCTAAGCCATTATCAGAGGAGAGCAAAGTGAAGTTTGATAAGAAAGTTTTCAGATGGGTGATGGAACAACGAAAGTGAGGGTTGAAGGTTCATCACGTGGGAGAGCCCCATGCCTAAGAGGATGAGAGCGCCTGGTGCATCCATGCCCCAGAATCTTTGCTGGTCACCAAGATGGCGTCCACTCAATTCACCATGTGCAGGAGCAGCTGGGTCAGGTGCTCCACGAACAATGAAAAATTGCATTTACACTGGCATAGCCAAAAGATTGGCTATTGCAATGGTAGGGACTGAAAAGGATGTTGATAATCGAAAAATGTCGGGATTCTGCATCCAGAAGAAGCTGGAGCTAAGCATCACTGAAGTCGATATTAGCAAACATTCTGCCACCAGGGGTGTATTGGGAGCTCCCCCAGCCTGAGAATAAGATAAGCATCGATAACCAACAGGACATAGATAGTGGACTTGAAATAGCCACAGATATGCAAGGCCCTCGTGGGATTGGCAGTGACGGATTGGGGGAGGCCTACTGGGTGTTGAGTACTTTGGAGAGAATGCCTGTATCCTGGAGCCTCTGTAACTCATGTTCAAGACTGTTACAGCATGTTAATGGAACAATCCCACCCTTAGGCAGTTTTGGGTTGGCAAACAGAAGGGCAACATGTGTCTCAAAGTAACTGACTCCTAAGTCATTGTTAGAGGAGAGCAACTCGAAGTTTGATAAGATAGTTTTCAGATGGGCGATGGAATAACAGAAGTGAAGGTTCAGCACGTGAGAGAGACCCTTGCCTATGAGGATGAGAGCGCCTGGTGCATCCATACCCCAGAATCTTTGGGCAAGGAAAGATAAAACAGTATCGCGCCTTTGCCATAAAACAGCCGCTAACCCTGATGAGATCGTTACTGCAAATCAACAGAGGAGTTGAAAATGAGCTACAGGGGAGATGTGACTCTACTGGCAGTACGAGTTACAATCAGTTATGTTGCCAAGGCCCCAGTTGCGATCTGCAGCCAGATAGGGAAGTTGTTGATGTTCACCGTGATGGACAGCAAATCTCCTGTGAAGCGACGTTCAGTGTGCTTACGACACCTGGAAAGCTGTTTGCGTCCTCATGTCCCTCTCTGTCTGATGAGCAAATTCCACTGACATCCTTAGTGATACATGCTAAACGTTGTCATGCTGGGCGGACTCCCTGCAGGAGGAGCAGTTAAGTGACAGGAAGGACACTGGTGCCCTTGGTGGCTAAGAAACATTGGCTAAAGGAAGAAAGTTGCTGTGGGCAGCACTGGATCACAAAGGGTACGCCTCCATCCTGTGCGTTCGTCCAGGGACAGGTGCTTGCCTTGGACAGAGGGTGGCGCATACAATGGTTGGCGCAGCCCATGGGTTACGCAAACATTGCAAAAGTCCTGCAGAGCAGCTTGTATAGCTAAGACACTGATCGAACACACTGATAACAGGGAGGCAAGTTTCCAACTACAGGTCCTATAGCTCGTGGAGGTCCATGCAGAGGACTTCACTGGAGACATGAACATGAATTATGCCAGTGATCAAGGTGTCTACAGTAAGATGGTTTACACTGTTGGTTGCAACACCGAAAATGTCACTCACGTGACAGGCACTGAAGGCAGGTTATTGTGGCAGCTTGTGACAGCAAAAGAATTTAGGGCGAGCCACCAATACATTTACATGAAAAACAAAATAGTCCAAAAGGCTAGACTTGATGTGACCATAAGGGAGAGCGTGAGTTTCGATTCTGGACGAAATATTACTAAATTTGGCGTCTGGAAAGGCACGTCAGAGGTTCCAAGGTGCGAAGACTGGCACAGGCAGCAATGGCAGCGTAGCAGTGGCTCTGGAGGGCGTTCATGCCTGGCCCAGGAATCCCACTGACTCTTCAGGACACAAACGAGTACAGCCGCAACCGCCAGTATACAGCTTGTGCTACTTCCAGTCACGTGGCCGGCATAAGAAAAACGTCCACATGACCAGCGACATCTGACGGCTCGTAGAGAGCGTGGAATCCCTATCAGAAACTTGAATGTAATGTGTGCTCCTGCAGAGTAGGCATAATCCAATGATACAACCTATAAAGCAAATATGAGTACATATTTTCCCCTAAAATTTCATTCTCAAAATTTTACAATTGAAAATTATGACTTTGTTTATCTTCAAGGAAAGTGATTCAACAGAGAATATTATTTACTGTGGCTCCCCAATAGGCTCTCAAAAAATAGTTATTCTCAAAGTGAGAATACAAACAGTTGTTACAGATATCAGGTTGCTAATGAATGCAGTTTTATCCTTATTTACTTCTTCCTAATATTTACATTGACTTTTCATACATATTAGCAGAAAAACTGAATCCAAGAAAATCGTGCGTTCATATAAAAAAAGCAGAACATAGTTACCATTCGTTACCTGTTTCTTTCCTTAACTTTAAGCACAATCACAAAAATTTTGGATAAAAAGCGTTGCCTCTCAGGCATCTTCAAGTTCGTAATTTTTCAGTTAAGGCAGAGATGAATTATACATACATTACATAAATATCATTTGCTAAACTTTTCAGTTTTCTTTCTCTTTCTCACTCTGACCCATAGAGCTCATGTCAGTAGATTAAAAGCTTTAATTGACTATCTACTTTCTCCTGGAATCCCCTAAGTCAACATCTTCTAATACAAGAGTAATATTTTTCCGCTATTACTGCAACAACATACTTCCTTCCTAGCCTGCTATTTCCTTTACTCAAAACGTTATCTGTTGCATCGAATAGCTTCACTATCTACTGTGAAAACAGTACACATGTCAACTTCCGACATATTGCTGAAATCATTTTCAAGAAACATATGCTACTTACTTGCTGCTTCTTGTATATGTCCACTTAATTCACATGTATTTTCATAAAACATTTGGCTTAGCCACAGCCTGGGGATGTTCCCAGAATGAAATTTTCACTCTGCAGCGGAGTGCACTGATACGAAACTTTCTGGCAGATTGAAACTGTGTCTCGGACCGAGACCCGAACTCGGAACCTTGGCCTTTAGCGGGCAAGTGCTCTACCGACTGAGTGCTAGTTCTGCAAGATATGCAGGATAGCTTCTGTGAAGTTTGGATGGTAGGAGACGAGGTACTGACGGAATTAAAGCTTTGCGAAGGGGTACTTTGGTAGCTAAGTCGGCAGAGTGCCTTCCCGCGAAAGGCAAAGGTCCCGAGTTCAAGTCTCGGTCCGGCATACAGTTTTAATCTGCCAGGAATTTTCGTATCAGCGCACATTCCGCTGCAGAGTAAAAATGTCATTCTGGGACCGTTTAGTCTGATTGGTAACATTGTTCGTATCACACAGATTTCTTCACAATTTCTATGGTTACTATTATTTATATCAGATACAGGCATAATGACAATACATTTAGTGTCAGAGATATCATTTAAAAATTTTTCTGCTACCACACTCAGATTGCTTCTGCTATCCATTAACTGCTGTGTTTCCCCTCTTTGCACAAACATATTTGTTATGTAATATTCTACTTTTCCATCTTCCACTTTTAATCCAGCATCTTCCAACAAGCCATAAACATTGTTACACCTTTGGAAACCTCCTATATCCCTGGAGATTACACATATTTATGGGATTATTTTTCACAATTTTTCGCGTGCTATTTAGTTAATCTGTCAACTACTGGCAACTAAAATAATTCACTAAATCTGACTACTCCCTGTACTTCTGAACCCCATATCTAATTCTTCCACTTTTCCCTTCACATTACCCTCTTTACTATCTTCGCGTACCAACTGACACCCATCATCTGCATCCTCTTTCTCACCTCTCTTAGAAACAAATAATCAGTCTTGAGTTTCCTTCAGTACTTTGCTCGGAGTACTATGAGACTTAACATCTGTGGTCATCAGTCCCCTAGAACTTAGAACTACTTAAACCTAACTAACCTAATGACATCACAAACATCCATGCCGGAGGCAGGATTCGAACCTGTGACCGTAGTGATCGCGCGGCTCCAGACTGTAGCGCCTAGAACCGCTCGGCCACTCTGGCCGGCCCCTTCAGTACTTTCTTTAGATCCTCACCTTCAAGATCTCCAATCTTAAACTATTTATGCTCTACCTGTTTTCCTCATAAACACTTCACCTGTTTCACTGTATATACTATCGTCTTCATCTAACTTTTTCTTCATTCGCATGCCTCTTGTACTACAATTAGTACATTACAATAATTATTTAATTTTTTATATTTATATACTCCCCCAAGTCACGATAAAGCATACATGCTTATCTCTGTTGTGTCACATCTTAAATTACTTTTGGATTCCACTATCTCATTAAGTTACATTATTCTCCTGTATTCTGTAGTCCTGTAGCATTATCTCTTCTAACGCTCACCTGGGGTTTTTCATCACACCGGTTCCCAGAACTTGTGAAGATAGAAGTTGGCTGTGGTTATTGTATCACAGACGCAGTCTCTTTGACTGTTCAGACATGTCACTAAACCCGCCCAAAGATATAAACAACCATGCGTGAGCAGCACCTATTAGACGGAGGGGGTCCGACAGCCGATCAGTTCCAGTCATTCCACCAGGAAGAAGGTGCACGGTTAGTGTTGTCTAAAATTCAACCATGCCTAGACAGTCAATACCGTGGTTTGATCGCGTCCGCATTGCTACTTTGTGCTAACAGGGAAGTGTCCAGGTGTCTCCGAGTGAACCAAAGCGATGTTGTTAGGACATGGAGGGGATACAGAGAGACAGGAACTGTCGATGACATGCCTCGCTCATGCCGCCCAAGGGCTACTACTGCAGTGGATGACGGCTACCTACGGATTGTAGCTCGGAGGAACCCTGACAGCAACGCCACCATGTTGAATAATGTTTTTCGTGCAGCCACAGGACGTCCTGTTACGACTCAAACTGTGCACAACAGGCTGTATGATGCGCAATTTCACTCTCGACGTCCATGACGAGATCCATCTTTGCAACCACGACACCATGCAGCGCGGTATGGATGGGCCCAACAACATGCCAAATTGACCGCTCAGGTTTGACATCACGTTCTCTTCACCGATGAGTGTCGCATATGCCTACAACCAGACAATCGTTGGAGACGTGTCTGGAGGCAACTCGCTCAGTTGAACGCCTTAGACACAGTGCCCAGCAAGTGCAAGAAGTTGGAGGTTACCTGCTTTTTTGTTGTGGCATTATGTGGGGCCGACGTACGCCGCCGATGGTCGTGGAAGACGGCGTAACGGCTGTAGGATACGTGAATGCCATCCTCCGACCAATAGTGCAACCGTATCAGCAGCATACTGACGAGGCATTCGTCTTCATGGACGACAATTCCCGCCCCCATCATCCACATCTTGTGAATGACGTCCTTCAGGATAACGACATCGCTCGACTAGAGTGGCAAGCATTTTGTCCAGACATGAACCCTATCAAACATGCCTGAGATGGATTGAAAAGGCTGTTTATGGACGACGTAGCCCACCAACCATTCTCAGGGATGTACACCGAATTGCCGTTAAGGAGTGGAACAATCTGGACCTTGTGGATAGTGTGCCACGACGAATACAGGCATGCATCAATGGAAGAGGACGTGCTGTTGTGTATTAGAGGTACCGGTGGTTACAGCAATCTGGACCACCACCTCTGAAGGTCTCGCTGTATGGTGGTACAACATGCAATGTGCGGTTTTCATGAGCAATGAAAAGGGTGGAAATGATGTTTATGTTGATCTCTATTCCAATTTTCTGTACAGGTTCCGGAACTCTCAGAGCCGAGGTGATGCAAAACTTTTTTGATGTGTGTAAAACAGGGCAGTCCCAACTGCATAAAGGTGTGTACTTATTTAGTGGTGACCGGTTTCGACGACTGTTCTGCTCATCATCAGACGGCCTACTATGTGAAGGGCGTCACGGGAATGTACACAGAGGGACGTTAACTACAAAGACAAAAATAAGGATATCACGTTAAGAGTTACGCAAGAGGAAGACAGCTGCACGGACGGGAGTCTGCTGGAGCTGGCGGTGAGCGCTCGCCACTCTAGGGGCCGCGTGTAACCTCTGTTGCGCGACGTTTGATTTACAGCGCCGAAATAGAAGGAGCTCCACCCACCGTCTCCAGCACCGCATCACTGTCAGCCAGTGGCAGTAAAACACGTTAAATAAAGTATAAATAGGATTATTTGTGTACACCCTTGTGAAAAGAGATACATCGATAGTCACAGTGAAGTATTCTTGGCCCAGTCGAGAGACGCTGAAATGGCCCGAATTTCATCTGTGGTGCTGTGGGGCTGAGGATCGCAGTCGGGTGTTTTGCTAATTCGTGTGTCGGTGCTCCAGTGTTGCTAACAATTGTACGGGGAGACATTTCTTGCTCTAGGTGGCGTAGCTGCTAGTGGGCGTAGTTTCTTCAGCGTCTTTTTGCCTGGGAATGTGTGCTGGAGAAGATGGACGGTCCTCCTCTTTAGTCGGCCGGTAGGTCCGCCTTCCGTCCTATCGTGGGTCGCACAGCTTTTGCCTGTAAAGGTGACTCCGGTAGCAGGACTGTACGGTTCCCTCTGTCTGCAGGGAGGACGACTGTTTCAGAACCTTCTCGGATCACTCGAGGCTGCGTCGAGTGTGCCAGATCCCCCCGCTGACCAGCTCTGCTGGCGATGCACTAGGCGGCCGCAGTCCTGGTGTGTTGAACGACCCTCGAAAAAGATGGTGTGATTCGGTCCTGTCCGCGTTTCAACACAGACATGACGGACTAGTAAGAAAGGAAGCGTGTCTCTGGAGCACGGCCAGAGCACAGCGGCGGCCTACGTGGGGGTCCGCTCGTGTCGCGACACTGGAGGAGGGGGCGCAGGCACTGCCGCCCCGCTGCTGAAGGCCCTGCACGGGCACTGGCGACGGGGGTGGAGAGAGAGAGAGAGAGAGAGAGAGAGAGAGAGAGAGAAAGACAGGGCAAGTTCGGATAAAAGTACGCGTCTGCTAAGGGTTCGCAGTGACATTTTGTCTCTATTGGCAATACTGACCGACAGCAGAAAACTACATTGCGTTGTTGGTTCTATATTGACGCCATCACATGTAATACACCAGATTTATTGGTTGTAGCAGGTAAATATAAGTTGTTTCAAATTATGTAATCTTTAAGTTGCATATCGTAAGCAGAAAGCGCTACACGTGGTGATTCACTAAGATACGCAGATATTTTAATATGTTATTCTACAAGTAAAACTAAATAAAAAAGCTCATATAAACATAGGTTTGCAAATGTTTAGGTATGGAGTTGCAGCTGATAAAAGATTTTGCCTGAAATTTAGCAACTTGGCTTACATGGAGCCATCGCAAGACTACACGTGGAACGCCCGCTAAACCTGCAGGGCACAACACGTGATCAGGACTGTGGAGAGGGCCGACTAAGGTGTCGGTCAGGTTCACTCAAAATTGTAATTTATTGTAATTTAATAACTTTTTCAAACCAAAAACTTTAGAACCACGAGTTTCAAAAAGGCAATTACTTCACGGTTGAAGGCCTTCAAACAGGAAATCTTAAAGCAACAAGATAAATCTCAAGTGGTAAAAACATGCACTTAAAATTGCAATAAAATAATTAACACACACACACACATATTATATATAGCGAGGGTGTGAGCCTTAAGGCAAGGGTGAATAGATAAACATAAACAAGATGCAATACAAATGGCTGGAGTCCCACAGTAAATTTTTCAAGATTTTAAAGGAAATTACCATAACCTTTCAAAGGCAGAGGGCCGAAAGGTGTTTTTTTTTTAAAAAAAAAACAATAAGGATTTAAGTGGCTGAAGGCCGAAAAGCAAGAATTTTTTAAGTCATTGGCTATGATAGATTATAAACAGACAATTAAACACCGGTGAGAAGGACAATAAAGAAAACGGGACTCAGAAGTCTCCGGCGAGGTCGGTCTGCTCTCGTTCACTTAGGTGAGACAGGTGGTGAGCCCAACTACACTTGATCCGTCGGAACCTAACCAGGGGACAGCTACGGACCGACCGACACAACGACTTGCTTGCCACCAATCGGTACATGACAACTCAAACACAAAAGGTTACGAACGTGGTTATCCACAATGAAATATGTACTAGCTGTCACAACTACACACCGTGTTGGACAGCGACAACAGGTGAGGAAAAGACGCTGCCCGAAATTACGTTAACCGGAACACTAATGGCCACAAGGCAGAAAGTTCTGCTGGTACACTTGAATCTGAAATACGGTAATATGGTTAACTTCACCCAAAAGGAACACTGCGTGAATTTACGTCAGTGGCCAAGGCAGGTAACCAGAACAACAACGGCCAAAAGGCAGAAAATCCGCTGGTGCACTTGAATTGTAGTCAACCAGTAAATTGCACCGCATGGCGGCTACATTTTAGCAATAGAAACTCTTGGTGTTGCTCACCGGGAAACCTGCCCAACAGCGAACCACCGAAACGAACCACACAACAAGAATGGAGGTGGCTTGGGTAGTTGAAACCACTACTCAGCTTTGAATTCCTGGGTAGATCAACCACGGAGCTCGTAGCGATCGGACAGCTCCACACACGCTTTGACACTGCGCAGGGAGCACCAGCGGACCCAGTCGACTGCACCACGTGGAGATAACTTCCCTGGTCCGCAGCAACTGACCGACTCCGCAAAAGTCCGACAACATCTAAAATAGTCGTCAGTGGAAATACGCCAACTACACGCAGCCTGACAAACAAAATGGCTCTGAGCACTATGGGACTCAACTGCTGTGGTCATAAGTCCCCTAGAACTTAGAACTACTTAAACCTAACTAACCTAAGGACAGCACACAACACCCAGCCATCACGAGGCAGAGAAAATCCCTGACCCCGCCGGGAATCGAACCCGGGAACCCGGGCGTGGGAAGCGAGAACGCTACCGCACGACCACGAGATGCGGGCACCTGACAAACACTTGCACGCAGACGTGAACGATACCCAACAGTAACTAAGAACGCACGAAGACAAATCAGGAGTCGATGCACACACACACACACACACACACACACACACACACACACACACACACAGCCGACTCATGAACGATCGGCGAGCCATAACGCGTCGTCCGGTAGGGCGACCGACCGACGATCCACCAAGACCGTGGCCCGGCTCAAGTGATGCGTGGCGGCAGTGGTCGGGCGAGCCGTGTGGACGCAGGCCTCACTGCTGCTCCAACCCGACTGCACCAGTGCCACATAACAACTCCCCGACTGGCAGGTCCGGACTGCGCTCCAAACGCGTTCCAACTTACTGGCCGCCAGAACTCTCGATCCGAACTCCCTTAGGACAGACAACGACTGGGAAGCAATAGCAGTCGAGCAAAGATACTACGAGAAGGGATATCTTGATACGCTCTGCTAGCGCCCTCACGGTCAGCCAAAGCAGCAGCTCAGTGACACCTGTAATTGAAATTAACGTAGTGAGGTGGAAGTACGTTAAAAACAGGGTGTAAAATACATGACGGCGGGAGCAGGAGCCACTCACGTCTCAATACGAGGTTAATGTAAAGAACGATTTCCATTTATTTTGTTGTTATGGATCTACGTGTGTAACAAAACATGTGTGAGACGCATATTTGCAGTAGTTTTCCGGAAGATCCAGAGAGGCAAATCGCTGCTGGTAATTGCGTTGCACAGTTGCGTATGGGTTTGCTTCAGACCATACGTGCTCGTTATGTAAACTGGTTATACCATCTAGAGTAAACTGTGCCTCAACAGTAACTAAAATGTGTTTGTGTTACTGCCGGTTAGTTTATTGTACTTCAGTGTACGCCATACCTTAGATTATGAAATGCTAGTCGTTGAGAGATACGTCGTGTACTGGTGCCAGGGCTATGTTGAACAGCATCCATAATGCCCTCATCATCGGCTTCTCGTATCGAGCACTGGTGCTGATTATGAAAGCTAGGTAAAGAACCTGTCTCTCGTAACATTCGAAATACACCACTAATGGTTCGTGCATTCGGAATCCTCCGAGTTGGATAAAGTACACGATATTCGTTAACTGCAGCCGTAGTATTACCATCACATTTACAATAAATAAACATTTTATCGGCGTATTGGCTCAAATGGCTCTGAGCACTATGGGACTCAACTGCTGTGGTCATAAGTCCCCTAGAACTTAGAACTACTTAAACCTAACTAACCTAAGGACATCACACAACACCCAGCCATCACGAGGCAGAGAAAATCCCTGACCCCGCCGGGAATCGAACCCGGGAACCCGGGCGTGGGAAGCGAGAACGCTACCGCACGACCACGAGATGCGGGCTATCGGTGTATTCCTGTGTCCTAAATTGGAAAGGCATCCCTATTTCATAAATAATCTACAAACTACAACAGTTACATAATATTGTTATTATGTTCTTTCACTGAACAATACAGAAAACTAACTCGTTTCAAGGTTAGGAAACGACTGAAACAACTGACTAACGATTGCCAACAATGACATAAACGTTTCTACATTCTTAATCGAAATTAAACAAATTTACTTCTACAATAATCTTTGCTTCTCTGGATGTTATGTAAAACTACTGCAGATATACGTTCGGACATGTTTTATTAGAATCATCAGACAACAACAAAATAAATGGAACTCGTGCTTTACTTTAACCTCGTGCAGTTTTGTGATGGCTTCATATTAGCGAAGCTGCTAAATTTCAGACAAATCTTTTATTAGCCGTAACTCCGTAACTAAACATTTGCGGATCTACGTTTACATGAACTTTTTTTTTAAGTTTCACTTGTAATATAACAAATTAAAATATTTCCATATCTTCGTGAATCACCCTGCATAAGCACACACGAGAGAACATAATTATCTGCCAAAAGAATCGCCGTCCTGTGAGGGAACAAACCACAGCACGACAAACAGCGGGACCAAGCAGTGACCGCCATTTGTGACATTTTTTTGAACTGTGTGGCTCAACAGGTAAGAGCACGCCGCGAGACAGCAGGGAAGGCGACGGGCGTACCCTCAACTGCTCCTCCCTCCCTGTTCGTTACTAATCCAGGAAGACCCATTAGGCAGACGGATACGAGTGTTTTGTTTCGAGCTGCACTTTCTCGAGTAGCCGCAGTCCGAACAGCTGAGAAATCCCCCGAGTGAACTGGAGTAGTCCCGTTCAGTCCAGATATCGTCACAGCAGAAGACTTTGGTCCCGCAGAAGTCACTGAGAGAGCCGAATTTCCAACAACTGAAGAATGAAAAGGAGTTCAACAGAAGCCCATGGACAAATGCTGCTCCTCAGTGACAGATGTTTTTTTGTCTGTGCAGTCACCAGGAAAAAACCGCGAACAAGACAGAAATGAAGTTCAGAGAGCTGTAGGCCTATCCAGTATTTATCCACTGCCAAAATATGATCGACCATCAACAAAGAAGAAAATGTAAAAAAAATATATATATATATGCATTCTTGGACAAACAAGTTAAACCAGACAAAACCAAGAAGAGTCAAAATACCAGGATCTGTACGGCTGATCTCGACTTAACCGCGGCACACATTTCGGGAACCACCAGGTCCAAATCCATGGAGGGATCTAATGTTTTGAAGTGTCCAGGGTATTTTAAAATCTACAAGGAGCCCGTTAAGGGAGACTGGATTAAATGTGATGATTTCTCCCAATGGTGGCATGAAGAATGCACAGGTTATGAAGGAAGGACATGGTGAATTTTCTTCTGATTTATGTTAGTGTACACTCTCTGACATGTCGCGTACACTTACCAGAAAATGCCGCTGAGAGCACGACGGAGATGTGACGTTTACGGTTTGTGTGAAAATTTAGGAAGCTGTTACTGATTGTCCTCAAATAAACCAGCAATATAATGAGATAGGTTATATAAAACTGCAACCAGTCACTTTTTCGAATAATAATGTTTTATTCCATGAACCGGTTTTCGAACCTTTGCAGGTTATTTTCAGATGGTTTATGGAAGTTACATCATTATTTCTAGCATAATGCAGGGTGCTGGTTCTGTGACAGGAAGATGGAACACGCTTTAATGTATCGCCATGACTATTACTTATCTGTCGAAATGGATGTAAATTAAGTTTTTTACCTACTGCGACAGTATGGGCGGCTTTTTCCGTTATTGTCCATCTGTCTGCCTCAATTTTGATGTCCAGTTGTTATATCATTACACACACTTTCACACAAACTATATTAATCTACAGTCTGACAGCGAGACTTTGCCAGCATCCAGCATGCGCTTTACAACTGTTGCTTGTTTTTATTGAATCGTATGGCTCGGGTCCCCCCGTCGGGCAGGCCGTTCGCCGGGTGCCGGTCTTTCAATTTCACGCCACTTCGGCGACCTGCTGTCGATGAGGATTAAAGGATGATGCCGATGAGGACAGCACAACACGGGCGGAGAAAATTCCCCGACCCAGCCGGGAATCGAACCCGGGTCCAGAGGATTGACAATCTGTCACGCTGACCATTCAACTGTTGCTAGTAACAAAGATCTTGATAAAAAGATATGGCAGAGCCCTTCTGTGCACAGAGATGTAATTTGTTCTTTTTTATCTGTACTAAAATCGATATAAGGGCAAATATTTCAATCAGACCGGCGATAACGGGAGAGCACAAAATAAAATAAATAAATAAATTGCTACAAGAACTAACTTCAAGTGATCTGACGCCTTATTTCTATTTGTATATTAACGTATAATACATGCAGTTATAGCAAATATTTTAATCATGATTGGCATTAACATGAGTGCCCAGGAATCAATAATACAGAGTTATTGTATTTGCAAATGAGATACAGCTGCTTGTACGACTAGGACATCTATATTTAAATTTAAATTTTTAAATTAATAACAAACCTTCAAATGAACTGTTTACTTATTTCTCTTGCTAGGTTAACTGTCATAGTAAATAAATAAACTAAATTTCCATCCATATCGACAGATAATCAGAAGTAATGACGATACATTGAAGCGTGTTCCATCTTTTTGTCATAGAGCCGGCACCCAGCATTGTGCTATAAATAATGATCTAACGTCCAGAAACCATCTGAAGATGAACCTGAAAAGGTTCGAAAACCGGTTCATGGAATAAAACATAGTTATTCAAAAAAGTCACTGACTGCAGTTTTATATAACTTATTTACATTCAATAAACAGTCGCGGTTCTAAAATATCCGTAATGGATAAGCATAAACCAGCTATAATTTGTATAAGAAAAGTTTGTTTTAACCTTGCCATCTACTTGATATCAGCGGTTAAGTGCTTAAGTGCGTACTCTTCTCCGACTCTGCAGTATAAGGGCGGCACGCAGCAGATGTCACTCAATCATCAGAAACGCCTGAAGATGGCAAGAGGTCGGGATGCCGAAATGTCGCGGCTTTTAGACTACGCCAGCCGGCTGCATACTCGAGAGCTATTCAGGTTTTCCCTATGACGCGAAAACGTAAAATCACACATGAAGTACAGCCTTATTTGCCGTAACCATGTATACTAATTCATAATATTCGACAGGGATCATTTTTAATTCCACTTTTTCATACATACATAAATAAGTACCTACCTTCACACATGGGGAATACATAGCTAAAACTATTTCTGTCTGACACAGAATATGGATTGAACGAAGTAATGAAGAGGACCTTTCTGACAAAGCAAACGTTGTCACTCTATAGGTGTCAGAGTGGTTTGCTAATTGTAAGTATTTGAAAAGCAACGTGCATTCTCTACTGTGGTATGGCATCATTCACAGGAGAATGTTGGTCTGGGCGTAACAACATTCTAGAAACAAACAAGAACTACTGGAATATTGAAAAGCGCACGCCGTAGTGGCTGGTGCAAACGTCCTTTAAACGGCTAAGAATCTTCACCACTCCACAGCTATGTAATGAACCAAAAGTACACCGAATAAAGAAATAACTGCTCTGACAGTAAAAGTATGCACTATTACAACTGAAAGGTAGATAGTAAACTGTTGCCTGCTGTCACCTCATACGAAAACGTGTCTCTCGTGATGGAGCAAACCCATTCAGAAAGTTACTTAAGTGTACGACCCAGCATGTTAGCCGTTCGGTCCAACGCACTGCTTTCCGGGCGGGAAGAAGTGCCGGCCCCGGCACGAATCCGCCCTGCGGATTAGAGTCGAGGTCTGGTGTGCTGGCCAGTCTGTGGATGGTTTTTCAGGCGGTTTTCCATCTGCCTCGGCGAATGCGGTTTGGTTCCCCTTATTCCGCCTCAGTTACACTATGTCGGCGATTGCTGCGCAAACCCTGTCCCCATGTACGAGTGCACCGTAATTACTCTACCACGCAAACATTTGGGGTTACACTCGTCTGATGTGAGACTTTCCCGGGGCGGTTCACTGGGGTCCGAACCGGTCAGTAACCCTGGGTTCGCTGTGGGGCGGCGGTGGGGTGGGTGGACTGCTGTAGCCTGTTGTGGGTTTGTGAACCACTGAGGGCTACGGCGGGGGCGAAGCCTCCCCGTCGTTTCTAGGTCCCCGGTTCAATACAATACTACACAACACAATACTTAAGTCTACACACTTGTTTCCAAATTACATGTTCTTAAACGGAGTGTGCTTTACGCTTGTTCCAAGACTACTTCCACTTTTTCACACATCATGTATAAACTTGTGTAAATCACTCATTTGTTCATATCTTGACTATCCACCATAGTGCATCAACGATATTCTAAATCATCATTGCAGCCAATACTATTTTATTTATAATTGCTAGTTTTATATATTTATCAAGGTGAGCGAACAGCTGAATTTAGGTTGTGGCTTGAAATTGGTGTTACACTCTTCAACGTGGAAAAATATTTGTATTTAACGTCTTACATAGAACATGTGTGTGTAAGTGTACTTGTGTGCGAGCGTGTGTGTGTGTGTGTGTGTGTGTGTGTGTGTGTGTGTGTGTGTGTGTGTGTGTTTTTCTGATTGAAGTCTTATTCTTTTTTCCTGCAGTTATTGAATGTACCGTAGTCGTGATCGCAGCAAAAACCTCGTAGCCAATACTTAGCTTGAACGATGAATTGTGAGAAAATAAAACGCGTACAGCCGTCCTAGAGTGCTGACACCCAAGTTTTCAGATAGTCTGCATAACCAGTTATGCTGGCCACCGTTGAGGTATATGTAGGGATCGTGTCAACCCCTTCCGCATCAACTGCACCTTGAAGATGGCGCACTGAGGCGCCGAAACTGGTTGCAACAGAATAAATAAAATCATAAGGACAGCTGTAGGCGTTTTATTTTCTCACGTTAGGAAATGACCTCGGTTCAGAGACCGCCTGTCAAAGGGATGGACGTACAAAAACTGAATGGTAAATGTGCAGCTGTGACAGATATCAAGCAGTATAACAAACGAAAAATACTTGCGAAACTTTATTGATTCATCTAATTTTATAGTTTTTACATCTCTGGCACTTTTGGGTGATGTATAATTGTATATATTGCCATTATAATCTGTGACGTGTTCATAATGAATCTTTTGCAAACTGTCTTCGTTATATCTTAGGACCTCACAGGCTGCCTTTTCTCCTCACGTAAACCTTCACCACCACTGAGTCGTTATTTTTCAGTCTTTCCCCTTTTCCTTTTATTGTTTCGTGGTCCTTGTCTTTCTTACTGATGGACTGACTTGAAAGAATTGTTCTGTTTCAGGGCCAGAGAGGGTGAGAGCAGCGAAGGCAGCGCCTTTGCCTTCAGGCAGGCAGTTGCGTGTTACATGGCTTCCTCCATGGAATTCACAAGGCCAATCACTGCGGTATAAAGTCAGATATCAGGTACCTGAATAGACTATCAGTAACGTAATACCTGTAATGTGAAAGAAAAAACAGACACTGGTATACAGTAACTATGTCTAAGAATTCAAATTACCGTTCACTAAATAGCCAGCACGCTGTCCCATAGAAGAGGATGACAAACTGTTCCGAAGCTATTCTGCATGCTCGTCAACTAATCAGCAATCTCTCTAATTTCTGAATAGACATCTATTCGCACATACACCCTATCTCATTGTACCGTACGTGAAGTTGCTTTTCTTTCTACTTTTGTCCTTAAACATAAAAATACAATACGTTTCACAGTGTTTTGTGCACCCTCTTCTTTGACTCGTTATCCTGAGGCTCGTTTCTGCTAAAATCTTTAACATAAATTTGGTAAAGTATAATTCGAGAAGAAATTCAGAGTAACATGGATTGCTTGGATCTTGTCGTATTTCTTATAAAGAGGCAATGAAAGGAAGGTAGGAAAGATATAATTGTGTAAGGCGATATCAAAACCGGAACTACAACTCCTATAGTCACGGTAGTGCAGTGCCTGTATTGTTCAGAAATACAGTGTGAAGTTCCTTGGGACGCGCTTGCATGTCCAAAAGAGCTGGCACTGCGGCGACTACAGTCGTTATAAAACAGATGAAATGTATTGGCAGTTACGAACATGGAGAACAGTCAGCTGTAGACTTGAATGGCTACACTGATTATTTGTGCCGGGCTGGACTCGAACCCAGATTTCCCGGATATCGCGAACGGTCGCGTCACCATTACGCTACCCGAGCACGACTCTCAGCCAGAACCAAACTTCCGTAACTCATCAATCATGAGTCTGCTACCTGCACTCGTACATCCATTACGTACACTATGTGATAAAAGGTGTACAGACACCTACCTGAAGATGACTTAGCAGTTCGTGGCGCCCTCGATCGGTAGTGCTGGCATTCAATACGGTGTTGGCCCACCCTTAGCCTTGATGGCAGCTTCCGCTCTCGGAGGCGTACGTTCAGTCTGGTGCTGGAACGTTTCTTGGGGAATGGCAGCCCATCCTTCACAGAGTGCTGCATTGAGGAGCGGTATCGATGTCAGTCGGTGAGGCCTGGCACGAAGTCGGAGTTCCAAAACATCCCAAAGGTGTTCTATGGGATTCAGGACTCTGTGCAGGCCAGTCCATAACAGGGATGTTACTGTCGTGTAACCCTTCCGCCACAGGCCGTGCATTATGAACAGGTGCTCGGTCGTGTTGAAAGATGCAACCGCCATTGCCGAATTGCTCTTCAACAGTGGAAAGCAACAAGGTGCTTAAAACATGTGCTCTGATAGTACCAGGCAAAACAACAAGGGGTACAAGCCCCCTCGATGAAAAACACGCCGGCCGGTGTGGCCGAGCGGTTCTAGGCGCTACAGTCTGGAACCGCGCGACCGCTACGGTCGCAGGTTCGAATCCTGCCTCGGGCATGGATGGGTGTGATGTCCTTAGGTTAGTTAGGTTTAAGTAGTTCTAAGTTCTAGGGGACTGATGACCTCAGTAGTTAAGTCCCATAGTGCTCAGAGCCATATGAAGCCATTTGAAAAACACCACCGCCTCCGAATTTTAGTGTTGGCACTACACACGCTGGCGGATGACGTTCACCGGGCTTTCGCCATACCCACACTGTCACCAGATCGCCACATTGTCTACCGTGATTAGTCACTCCACACAGCGTTTTTCCACTGTTCAAATGGTTCAAATGGCCCTAAGAACTACGGGACTTAACATCTGAGGTCATCAGTCCCCTAGACTTACAACTACTTAAACCTAACTAACGTAAGGACATCACACACCTCCATGCCAGAAGCAGGATTCGAACCTGCGACCGTAGCAGCAGCGCGGTTCCGGACTGAAGCGCCTAGAACCTCTCGGTCACAGTGGCCGGCTTCCCACTGTTCAATCGTTCAACGTTTACCCTCCTTACACCAAGCGAGGCGTCGTTTGTCATTTACCGGCGTCATGTGTGGCTTATGAGTAGCCGCTCGACCATGAAATCCAATTTTTCTCACCTACCGCTTAACTATCATAGTACTTACAGTGGATCCTGATGCAGTTTGAAATTCCTGTATAATGGTCTGGATAGATGTCCGCCTTTTACAAATTACGAGCCTCTTCAACTGTCGGCAGTCTCTGTCAGTCAACAGATGAGGTCGGCCTGTACGCTTTTGTGTGCTGCACGTGTCCCTTCGCCTTTTCGCTTCACTATCACATCGGAAACAGTGCACCTAGGGGTGTTTAGGAGTGTGGAAATCTCGCGTACAGACGTATGACACAAGAGACACCCAATCACCTGACCACGCTCGAAGTCTGTGAGTACCGCAGAGCACCCCATTCTGCTCTAGTGACTACTGAAGTCGCTAATATGAAGTACATGGCAGTAGCTGGCACAACATGAAAAACGTATGTTTTGGGACCGTCGGATACTTTTGATCACATAGTGTATATTCCTATACAGTTAGGTGCACGTATGTCCGAAGGAACTTTGCATCGTATTTCTGAGCAGCACAGGCAGTGAAATTTCGAATATATCCGTCGGCGCCGGACAAGCGGCTTTCTATTGAAATATCTCCCCCTTACAGGAATATACATAATAGACGTACGAATGCAAGTATTAGACACGTGTTTGACGCCATACGGAAGTTTGGGTCCGGCCATGAGATGTCCTCACATAGTGTAATAAGCCTAATGGTGAGGCAACCGCTCCC
Organism: Schistocerca cancellata; assembly: GCF_023864275.1. Lineage (NCBI taxonomy): Eukaryota > Metazoa > Arthropoda > Insecta > Orthoptera > Acrididae > Schistocerca > Schistocerca cancellata. The sequence continues at coordinate 597,330,521 of NC_064632.1, forward strand.
GATAAGTGGGAAATGCTGGTTCGAGTCTCGCTCCAGCAAAAATTTTCCTTGTCGTCAATCCATTATACGGCTGATCTTCATCCATACTCCCAACTGTGAATACAATGATGTAGTCCTAGATACGGTTGCGGAGGTGGTTAATTTATTATTATTTCCTTCATTTCATAAATATTGGAGAGAGTTTTTAAGTATCATCACAAATGAAATTAAATTTTTTTTTGTTAGTGTAGTTACCACAACAATTGCCCTTCTTCGCGGTGTTTTAAGTGATTCTAATGTATCGGAAGCCAGTGAATGTATAATGTCTGCGACTATAAAGTCCAAAGCAAAACAGTAAAATTGAGGGAAACTTAATAATGAAACAAAATGTCAACTTCCATGACCCCAGCATTCCAAATGCGTATGATCTTAGAAGTTGTCATGTATAAATACGGAAATCATACCAAGAAACAGGAAGCTGGTGTAGAAGGCTTTTAGAAATGTACAATTCATCAATATGGACTATTGGGATCCACTGTATACTCGGGTGTGTTAAAAGTAAACACAAAATATAAGGTAGAAATAGCGAGATGGTAATGAAAGCCTGTAGCCACTGCAGCCAAAGGAAGGGTCAGCGTCATCGAACCAGGTTAGGAATACATTATAGAAAGCAGTAACAGCATCTCAAGATTGTGGAGTTGCTGCTCTTGAATTACGGTTTTTGCAGATAAAATTATTTTATACAGCGTCCGCCTGTTATGCAAACCGCTGGTTTTTCATGTGACCCAAACGTCTTTCAGCACAAGTGCGCCATCATCAGAGGGTTTTCTATATTCAAGTCTGTGAAATGTTTTTGGCACCGGATTTGAAGTTTGGTTACTTACTATCACTCCCTTGTGTGTGTGTGTGTGTGTGTGTGTGTGTGTGTGTGTGTGTGTGTATTTAAGCTGCTGTCTTTCCTGTAAAGTTCCTTTAATGTGATAAATAGTGTGTATGCAGAATATAGTGTATTCATTTATAACCTGTTTTCCTTCTCTTGTTGCCCTCAGTATCTAGAGGTTTCTTGTGACCATTGGGTGGTTTGATAGATTGTGACTGGTGGTGCTCGTGGTCATTAGTCTCCTAAATATTGTGAAGTCACGGATGTTGTTTATTTTTGCATGCTGAGTAAATGACTATCTTAGGACCGACCAAATTACTTTGGGTTCTACAAAGAATTTCATTCCAACATGAACGACTGCCAATGGGACCCCCGGTTAGTGGCTTCTTAACTAACGTACTCATGATCAAATGAATCGACTTCCGGTACGATAGACGTGGAAGAATTATGGGCAAATTTTAAACACATTGTAAATCACGCATTGGACAAGTATGTGCCGAAAAAGTAGGTTACGGCCGGAAAAGACCCACCGTGGTTTAACAGCACAATTCGGAGAATGCTCAGAAAGCAAAGGCAGTTGCACTCGCGGTACAAGAAAGATCGGGAGAATGAGGACAGGCAAAAGTTAGTAGAGATTCGTGCTGCTGTAAAAAGAGCGATGCGCGAAGCATTCAACCACTACTACCGTCATACCTTAGCAAGAGATCAAGAGATCTTGCTGAAAACCCAAGGAAATTCTGGTCTTACGTAAAATCGGTAAGCGGTCCGAAGGCTTCCATCCAGTCACTCAGTGATCAGTCTGGCCTGGCAACGGAAGACAGCAAAACGAAAGCTGAAATTTTGAATTTAGCATTTGCGAAATCTTTCACGCAGGAGGATCGTACAAACATACCGCCGTTTGAGTCTCGTACAGATTCCCGTATGGAGGAGATAGTGATAGACATCCATGGGGTTGTGAAGAGCTGAATGGATTGAAAATAAATAAATCGCCAGGCCTGATGGGATTCCAATTCGGTTTTACAGAGAGTACTCTACTGCATTGGCTCCTTACTTAGCTTGCATTTATCTTGAATCTCTTGTCCAACGTAAACTCCCGAGCGACTGGAAAAAAGCGCAGGTGACGCCTGTATATAAGAAGGGTAGAATGACGGATCCTCAAAATTACAGACCAATATCCTTAACATCTCAGTTCGAATATTTCCTTCAGACAGAGAAGTTGCTGTCCATGGATCAGCACGGCTTTAGAAAGCATCGCTCCTGCGAAACGCAACTCGCCATTTTTTCATATGAAATCTTGCGAACCATGGATGAAGGGTATCAGACGGATGACATATTCCTTGACTTCCGGAAAGCATTTGACTCGGTGCTCCACTGCAGACTCCTAACTAAGGTACGAGCATATGGGATTGGTTCCCAAATATGTGAGTGGTTCGAAGACTTCTTAAGTAATAGAACCCAGTACGTTGTCCTCGATTGCGAGTGTTCATCGGAGGTGAGGGTATCATCTGGAGTGCCCCAGGGAAGTGTGGTAGGTCCGCTGTTGTTGTATCTACATAAATGATCTTTTGGATGGGGTGGATAGCAATGTGCTGCTGTTTGCTGATGATGCTGTGGTGTGCGGGAAGCTGTCGACGTTGAGTGACTGTAGGAGGATACGAGATGAGTTGGACAGGATTTGTGATTGGTGTAAAGAATGGCAGCTAACTCTAAATATAGATAAATGTAAATTAATGCAGATGAATAGGAAAAAGAATCCTGTAATGTTTGAATACTCCATTAGTAGTGTAGCGCTTGACACAGTCACGTCGATTAAACATTTGGGCGTAACATTGCAGAGCGATATGAAGTGGGACAAGCCTGTAATGGCAGTTGTAGGGAAGGCGGATAGTCGTCTTCGGTTCATTGGTAGAATTTTGGGAAGATGTGGTTCATCTGTAAAGGAGACCGCTAATAAAACACTAATACGACCTATTCTTGAGTACTGCTCGAGCGTCTGGGATCGCTATCAGGTCGGATCGAGGGAGGACATAGAAGCAATTCAGAGGCGCGCTGCTAGATTTGTTACTGGTAGGTTTGATCGTCACGCGAGTGTTACGGAAATGCTTCAGGAACTCGGGTGCGACTCTCTAGAGGAAAGGAGGCGTTCTTTTCGTGAATCGCTACTGAGGAAATTTAGAGAACCAGCATTTGAGGTTGACTGCAGTACAATTTTACTGCCGCCAACTTACATTTCACGGAAAGACCACAGAGATAAGATAAGAGAGATTAGGACTCGTACAGAGGCATATAGGCAGTCATTTTTCCCTCGTTCCGTTTGGGAGTGTAACAGGGAGAGAAGATGCTAGTTGCGGTACGAGGTACCCTCCGCCACGCACCGTATGGTGGATTGCGGAGTATGTATGTAGATGTAGAAGAAATACACGTTGATGAAATATCAACTATACTGAGGACAATCACAGCACGAAACTTTGTGTTGTATAAAGAATTTTATTGTAACCTCAACGACTGCCAATGGGGTCGCCGATTAGTGGCCTCCTAACAACGTATTCATGATCAAATAAGAGAACAAGATCATCAGACACGTAATAAAACAAACAAAAATGCAAACACTGGTTCGTTAACAACATGACATGTGTGACTGAAGAGCCACACACAAGCATCAAACAGCTCCACATTAGATACAGAAACGCAGCGTATACTAAAGTTTTAGGGATTTCACCATAAATAACAGCACCCATGCCTTCACAGTATTCAGGAAACTAACTGCCACAAGCACCACCATTCACAATCTGTCGAACTACTCACTGGTACACAAGCGAGCAAGTTTCGGATCCATGCTCTACAGGTTAAACAAAACACCAATAAGCAAGCTGACCTACGCACAGGAGGTAAACACTATAAAACAAATAGCAGTGGAAAACAGTTTTGATGCCCATCTGACAGACAAAAACAACAAACAAACATGTAAATGGAAAAGGAATGGCGAGGCCACATACATACAAGAACATAGACAACACAGTTCTCAGCTACAGTAACAATATTATTCAGAGAACAGGCAGTATATTAAAAAAAATAAAAATCGCAGACAGACAATAGAACACAGGAAAAGCTCAGAACAAAGGAAACAGCCACAGATAAATTCAGCATGTCAGGCACATAAAAACTCACAAGCAACACTTGTCAGTCAGTGTACATAGGACAAACAGACAGCAACTTTATAACGACATGTTAAGAACACCTCAAAGATCTAAAATGTAAGATCTCCAATAGCACATTCGTTGACTACCTATTAGCCCACAACCACAACCTAACTACACTTGAAAGATTAGAAAATACTAAAACGCATCCACATAGACAATAGAACACAGGAAAAAGCTCAGAACGAAGGAAACAGCCACAGATAAATTCAGCATCTCAGGCACATAAGAGCTCACATGCAGCACTTATCAGTCAGTGTACATAGGACGAACAGAGAGCAATTTTATGACATATTTAGAGCACCTCAAAGATCTAAAATGTAAGAGCTCCTGTAGCACATTCGTTGAACACCTATCAGCTCACAACCACAACCTAACTACACTAGAAAGATTAGAAAATACTAAAATCCATCCACATTGTACACCACAAACTAACACAAGGAAAACTCCAGATACAGAGGGCAATAGGCGAAGGAGAACAGACTGTAAATGAATACACTACAGTCTGCAGACACACTGTTTATCACAGTAAGTGAAATTTACAGAAAATACAACACAAACAGCTTAAAGAAGCACACAAACACACACAGACACACACACACACACACACACACACACACACACACAGGAAAAGAGAGATAGAAAGTAAACAGAATTCAAATGTTTCGTCAACTTACTTCAGAAGAAGTGAACGCCGACTGGGATGGGGCACAGAATACCAACATTTACGCTGTGTTTTGGTGAGGGGAAAAGTGTTCATTGCACATAAAATTCTACAGAATATGTGCAGTATTTGTATATGGTTCTCAACAACTCACGCGAACGAAAAAGGAAAAGTATGTGCGATCGCAAACTATAAGTAATTGGAAAGACAGGGTGTTTCAAAAAGAATATACGTATTTCGAATGCATATATTTATTAAACTTTAAGACATATGAATATGAAACCTCACATACATATTTAGACCCTCTCAAGTTCAGATTACAGATGTTCAATATGTCCTCCATCAGCGACGCGAACAATACCACATCGATACTCAAACTCCTCTCATACTCGGGCAAGCAAGTCCTTCGTCACTGTTGTTTTGGCAGTACGGATCCGGTTCTTCAACTCTTCCCGATTCTGTGGGAGTGGCGGTACATAAACATTGTCTTTTAACGAAACCCCACAGGAAGACGTCGGAGGGTGTCAAATCTGGTGAAAGTGGAGCCCAGCTGAGACACGCTAAGTTGCCAGCTCCTTGGCGACCAATCCAACTGTTCGGTAGAGTTTCATTCAGATACTCACGCACTTGGCAACTCCAGTTAGAGGGTGCCCCCTCTTGTTGAAAAATGGAGATGTCTTCGTGCAGAATCGGAAACAACCAGGTTTGTAACATAGCGAGTACTGCTGAGCGTTAACCGTGTTTCCATCAAAGAAGAATGGGCCATAAATAGATAATCGAGATACCGCACAAAACACACTGACTTCGGGCGAATCTCGTACATGTTCAATGGCTGATAGGCGCCAAATTCGTACATTGTGTTTGTTTACCTGACCACTATCATGGAAAGTCGCTTCATCACTGAACACAATGTCTTGTGCGAAAGTGCTGTCATTGTGAACAGCATCAAGAATCCCGTTACAAAGTGCCACGCGTTTGCGTTTGTCATCAGGACGCAGACCTTGTAACAGCTGTAAAGGCTTCATAACTAACCGACCTCTTAAAACACGCCAAATTGTTGTTGTGGGCAGTTGTAACTCCCGACTGGCACGACGAGTTGATTTTGAAGGACTACGTCCAAAAGCAGTTTGAATTCATGCAACATTTTGTTCAGGAACACGAGGGAGGCCACGACTCGTTCCTTTACATACACATCCTGCATCTAGAAACTATCGATACCATTTGCGCATGTTCCACCCATTCGGAGGATCAATTTGGTACCTCAACCTGAAACATCTTTCCACTGTAATCACGCAGTTGCACTCTAGAACACAAAACGATTTCTGCTGCGGAGTAGCCATTTTAAACATATGACTGTTACCAAGCAAAACACAAGACAACTGATATCTACTCGCTATTAATACAGACTAGACTATGTAATCGTTTCTCCAGTAGCCGAGGCGCAGCGACCGATAGTTTGGACAAAATAGTACTTTGTAATAAGTATATTATTTCTGAAACACCCTGTATACGCACGAAATAACGTGACAGAGTAAATAACGTTTAAATATAAAATTTAGAAATTTGTGGTAAGTTGCTATGGGACCAAACTGCAGAGATCACTGGCCCCTAGGCTTACACACAACTTAATCTAACTTACGCTAAGGACAATACACACCCCCATGCTCGAGGGAGGACTCGAACCTCCGACGGGGGAAGACTACGCGACTACCCCGTGCGGCTCTAAACATAAAGTGGTAGCTCACCAACAAAATGACATTAACAGCGACTGGTTGCAGGTGACAAATTACGAGTAAGGGTAATGAACAAATGGTCATGCATAAACACGTAATGTAAAGGGTGCGTAAGGACGAAAACAAGCGAAAATTGCCAGTAGGACTAATTTTCGTGGATTAATTATCACTTGAAATATGTCCACCTTTCACAGATTTCAATGGAGAAGTTAGCACAGAGGTGCTGAAACCTGTTTGTGTCACAGGAAGAAACAATGTTTTGGATAACAGACGGACGTTATATCCAATAATATGCGTTTTATGTACATTCATAATGAAGATTCGTATGGTATGTATGGTTGTCATCAAATCACAATAGGTGGTTTTGTCAGAGGACTCAAACCAAAAGTCAGTTAATTGTGTCTCGTGGCGATTTAAATCGGAGTTAACACTGAAGTGAAGCGATTTGTATTCGCTGGCAAACTGGGCAGGAAATTAAGCAGACAGGAGAAAAAAGTGAGCAACATGTAAAGTGATCGGCCAAGAGGGGTAATGAAACACAAACCTCAATAGGGTGGAATGTCAGCTGCATCACAGCCAGGGAAACAGCAGATTCCAAGTTGGGCAGTCAAGTGCTACAGAAATTAGAATCTCTGTATGACAAGACATCCCCTTGGTTTAGCAAATGAGGGTTTGCCACAGAAAGGCTTTAGTTATAATAACGGTAGGGATATACTAGAAAATCGTGTATTCAAAACAGTATGCAGATTGAGGGATACACGGAGCATTTAGAAGCCAAAGATTAAGTTTCGGAAAAGCTCAGTTATGTCACGATTTTTTGCAATTTTAGAGTTGAAAATTCATCATTTCTGTTCTGTGTGGGATAGTGTAGCAGTAGCCGACTCAGATATCTGTACGTTATTTTCTATGTGTGGGCCTGGAAGAAGATAGGTGAAATGGAACAGAACGGTCAACAACGTCACAACATGCTTTCATCTCGAAATGAAAATTTCATCTAAGCAAGGTAGCGTGATAACTCTGCTGCTGAAAGTTGTGGATGCAGCAAAAGAAGGATATGTGTAGTTACGATATGACAACAAACCATGTGCCAAACACCGAAACGTATGTGCAATTAAACGAGTTACAACTGTAATAAAGAGGGTCATTTTGCTACTGAATCTCCTAACGAATCATTTCACAGAAGTCCAAGGAGGATCTTCGTTTGATATGAACAGGATTCATCCAGCTACAGAATCTATTTGTCAGAGATGCTGTTTCCTCATTAAAGGACTGAATGCAGAGGAGAACCCACTAAAGTTAAAACTTTGCAAAACAAAAAGATAACGAAATCATGTTTGCAGAAGAATATGTTTTGTCTCAAGATGTTTATCAAGACTGAACTCTATAATCTGTTTACAGTACTCAAAATATAATCTCATGACCGAAACTATCTCATAATCGAAACGTTGGGCACCTATGAGATATGCAGGCTATGAACTGTATCTTGTGCAATGCGATAATAATGCAATCTTCAGAGTGATGAGAAAAGTTGAAGCAACACCTGTTTCAGTAGCCTGCAACATGATAACTGTCGTAAAGCAATGCCTGATGAATACCATTCCATAATAAAGTTGAAAAGTTGAAAACCTGTGCGTCTTCTAAAGAATGTAAGACTTTTAACATGTCTCGAAAAAAAAGTGGGCCAGGACAAAGGTGTAGGCTGTTGAGAAACGAATCAGCTGGACACTTTCCCTGTATCTCAGGTCCAAATAAAACCAAAATTATAACTTTTGATGTTAAAACAAGATTTTTATACATTGACCTGCAGGAAGAAATTTACGTGAATCTACGTGGTGGATTCAACTACAGTACAAAGAGAGTTTGTAGTTTAAAGAAGAGTTTATGTAGCGTAAAGAGAGCTCCAAAACGTGAAATGAGAATTGCTTATATTTTCTCATGACCTTGCCATATGTAAATCACTATGATCATTACCCTTGTATCTATTACAATGAGAGAGAAGTTTAGTATAGAATTGTTTGATGATGATCGACTAGTGAGAGCCGGTCAGACGTTATTATCGAAGTTTCGAAGAAGCTGAACAAAAACTTAAGCATAGCATTTAATAGCATGCTTACGAATCAGATGTCATATTTCAGAATGGGAACTTAAATAAGTTCATAGAACATTTTTGTAATCGAATTAAATGGACGACGAGTATCGGAAACAACTGAATCTTGTCAAAAAGATAGAGGCGGCCTATGTCTTGCATTAACATTTCGTCTGATTATCAGTTTTCTGTTAATTACTTATGAAGGTTTTGGAATAAAGCAGTGGCGAGTCACCGGGAAATTTGGAAGCATATTTTTCGCTATCTAAAATGAACTAAAATATTTGATGTACTCTTTGACAGAGGCTTCACACAGCTTGCCTAATCTGATTCGAATTAAATGCACTAAAAATTCTGGTATATTCCTTGATGAAGACTCAAAACAGCTTGCCTAAGCCGATTCAATATCTAAGCAGAAACCTTATTCCGATGTAGAAGAGGGCCTAGAGACAATATTATGATAAGGATAAAAAGTAAATGATATGGTTCAACGCAGTTATCAACAGGCAATGCGGTCCACGACTCACTGCCTGGTACATGTGAAAGCATCACCTCTTGGCGACTTCGATAAGTGAAGCACGGTACTGCGCTGTGACTTCTTTGAGAGATGATATCTGTTGTAGCCGACGCCTTGGAGAAGAGATTCAAATTTCAGGTTCGACCTAACAACAAAAATTCTGCATTGACATCCAAGTTGTCAGACAAAGATTGGAGAATAACTGCGAAATAAAAATAGTGAGAGGCAAGAGACATAATCAAGTTGTAAGGAAGCTAGATCAGCAACAAATGGGAAAGACTTTCAGATTAAAACATGGTGGTGGTTCAAGTCAGCTTACTGATAAACAATTGAAAACAGTTACCCACAAATTTTTGAAGAAATAAGTTTATTAATATGTAGCATGCATAATGTTCATATGGTTATCCTAGTTGTCTCACAACACTGTAGTAACTAATTTTTGGTTCACTACATTTTCAGTCCGATTAAATATGCTGCATGAAAAAGTACTCAAGTCGTGTTTTCTGTTAAAATAGTGTGAATAGTTCCACATCATTAAAGAATCAAATCCAGTTAAAACCTGCAAGTAATCTTTCGTAGGAACATAATTTTCACTAGGTTATGGACCCTTCATATTTCAGTCAATCTTTTTAAATTCGGCAAGTTATCTTTTTGGGAATGTCACAAATTAATACCAAAAATAGGAAAACTTTCTGAATTTGAAATCGGCACACAATACACAAGGAATATGAAACGAATGTCTGCATTTACAACCAGTACACAGTGTAGAGGAAACCCTGGAACAATATCTGCATTAGCTGCTGGTAAAAATGTCAGAAGGATGTCTGCATGTACAACCAACTCACAGTGTAGAAGAGACATGTGAAGAAAACCTGTATTTACCTCCAGAACACATTTTACAAGAAATATTAGACAAAACACGTAGACAAATACCAGAGAAGACTCCTGAATTCAGAGTAATGAAGAAAATACAAGCTTTCATGCTGATTTTATTTGTTGGCTGATCCATGACATAAGAAATGGAAATAATGGAGTCTTCGCAGGCAACCAGCGCACAACATACATTATGCAGTAATACAATCGATAACTACCGCAAGAAATAGAGAGAAAACCATTTGGTATATCATCAGAAGGTGTAGTCAGTCACTACGAAGTTTGCAGATATTGAACTGCTACATACAACTGACTTGAGTAACAGAAGTATCGTATGTATTATTGCAAAGTAAAGCCAGACCATACTGATTACATGAACATATTGATTACTTGTGTCTACCACGATACATGATAGCTACAAATTATTGTGAAAAGATCATAATGTACATAAAGTGCACTACATTTGTTAAACAAATATTTATGGTATAGAAGAATGAACCAGTTAAGTTATTTAAGCAAAGACATGGATTTCGAAAGAGCTGCTATCGAAATTCTAAACATCGAAATAATTATTACTTGTCTTTATCAATCCCTAAGTGGTAACATCAAAGTATTTCTGAATAATCTTAAAATCTTCTTAAATGAATTTCATTGAAACTAGAATGTTCTAGGTCTTTGGGGAACTTTAATGTCGGTATTAAAACAAAAAGCAAAGTTTGACAACTAATCCAAAGCCCTGTACCTCAGAATTTTTTTCCATTTAAACTAGAACAAGAAATATACAATTGCTGTAAGGGATTACAGCAACAATACAAATACCTGCTCCTGTTTACTATCAGCACAAAAAAATGGGAAGCATATGAAACAGATGATAATGACGGAACATGAGATATTTTTAAATACATCCTGCTACTACTTCTATATTACTTTTCTTCTAAAACTGAAACATACTAAACAAAAGAATCTAAAAGCAAATTACAGGCAAGAACAGGTATCAACGTTGCATGTGAAAGGAAATGATTGCTGATGAAGTACTATACAGGTATTCACCTTACTTCTTTGCAAGAGATGGACATAAGGAAATATGTCAAACCACAGAGCAATTATCACATAATGCAACTGAATGGCCAGTGACAATGAAGAAGTAACATTAATAAATAAAGAGCATGCAGAGTGGCATGTCAAAAGACATGAAATAAATCAACTGTCTCTTGAATATGAGAACACAACTCTCACACCCAACAACTCCAGAGTCACTTAGCCACAACATGTTGCAAAAGTAATCAGTGGTTACTGTACATGAAATATGGGCAAGAAGTTTGGTAATGGTCAAAACGATTTACACATCACGTTGCTGTACTAGAATCAAGCTGCCGTTACAAAAACTAACCAAGGCACATCAGAAGCAGCTACAGTTAGTAATGGCGTTTGTCACGCTTCTGTAATATCCTCTCTCTCCTTTTTAACACATTCTCTGAAGTAATTTTCAGAGAAGTGTTGGTGGAAGAAAGAAAAAGGATCATTATAAATAGAAAGAAAATTAACACCATTAGATACAAGTCTTACCTCATCCAAAATATGTTCAGGCTACAACTGACAGACAGCAAACAAAAAGTAGCACCAGAACACCTTGAACAAGAGAATTTCAGAAGTTTCTACACATATTCTTGCGATATTTCACCAGGTCAATACTATGACCAACCTTCCTTCTTATACACAAAAAAGATTTAACATTAACATGTCACACTTCCAGTACAGTGTGGCAGATGGTACAAGTATCCTCCATTGCAGAAAACAAAATCATGAGCTTCAAGAGGCCAGAAATGAGAATACATTGGAGTTGCATAGAATTAGCCTGACAATCTTCTTCCTGAACTTACATTTTTAACCATGATACACGATCTTCATTACTGATGTGACGGGGAGACTTTTATCTGTTCAGTTGGAATAAATGTGGTAGTTTTGGCAGAAGAGGAATATTGTCAAGAAAATCGCTAATGTTGAACATGTATTTCACTGGGAGTCATACCATGTCTGAAGACATTCTACTTACCTTTAAGATTCTTTACACTATGTTGAACAAATTTTTAAATACAATAATTTAAAACATCTTGTTTCTTGTAATAATCACCAAAGATTGCTTAATTAAAATAATGTGTTCAGAATTCCTCTAGGCTCTTCTTTGTGTGTTACATTCCTCGCAATATTTTCTTCCATCAAAACATTATCAGCTTCTATAAATTTTAATAAAAATTTCTTCTGTGTTACCTAGTTTCGTTAACAAAGCTGTGGATAAATTGGTTAATCGAAATCTCTCTCCTGCAAGATTCGAGAAGATCGTATTGTGTAAATGAATATTTAACGAAAATACTATTATGACGTGATGTTATTTTCTGCAAAATCCACCGAATGTACATACAGTTATTTCAACGGTGACATACACTCTTGAAAATTGAAATAAGAACACCGTGAATTCATTGTCCCAGGAAGGGGAAACGTTATTGACACATTCCTGGGGTCAGATACATCACATGATCACACTGACAGAACCACAGGCACATAGACACAGGCAACAGAGCATGCACAATGTCGGCACTAGTACAGTGTATATCCACCTTTCGCAGCAATGCAGGCTGTTATTCTCCCATGGAGACGATCGTAGAGATGCTGGATGTAGTCCTGTGGAACGGCTTGCCATGCCATTTCCACCTAGCGCCTCAGTTGGACCAGCGTTCGTGCTGGACGTGCAGACCGCGTGAGACGACGCTTCATCCAGTCCCAAACATGCTCAATAGGGGACAGATCCGGAGATCTTGCTGGCCAGGGTAGTTGACTTACACCTTCTGGAGCACGTTGGGTGGCACGGGATACATGCGGACGTGCATTGTCCTGTCGGAACAGCAAGGTCCCTTGCCGGTCTAGGAATGGTAGAACGACGGGTTCGATGACGGTTTGGATGTACCGTGCACTATTCAGTGTCCCCTCGACGATCACCAGTGGTGTACGGCCAGTGTAGGAGATCGCTCCCCACACCATGATGCCGGGTGTTGGCCCTGTGTGCCTCGGTCGTATGCAGTCCTGATTGCGGCGCTCACCTGCACGGCGCCAAACACGCATACGACCATCATTGGCACCAAGGCAGAAGCGACTCTCATCGCTGAAGACGACACGTCTCCATTCGTCCCTCCATTCACGCCTGTCGCGACACCACTGGAGGCGGGCTGCACGATATTGGGGCGTGAGCGGAAGACGGCCTAACGGTGTGCGGGACCGTAGCCCAGCTTCATGGAGACGGTTGCGAATGGTCCTCGCCGATACCCCAGGAGCAACAGTGTCCCTAATTTGCTGGGAAGTGGCGGTGCGGTCCCCTACGGCACTGCGTAGGATCCTACGGTCTTGGCATGCATCCGTGCGTCGCTGCGGTCCGGTCCCAGGTCGACGGGCACGTGCACCTTCCGCCGACCACTGGCAACAACATCGATGTACTGTGGAGACCTCACGCCCCACGTGTTGAGCAATTCGGCGGTACGTCCACCCGGCCTCCCGCATGCCCACTATACGCCCTCGCTCAAAGTCCGTCAACTGCACATACGGTTCACGTCCACGCTGTCGCGGCATGCTACCAGTGTTAAAGACTGCGATGGAGCTCCGTATGCCACGGCAAACTGGCTGACACTGACGGCGGCGGTGCACAAATGCTGCGCAGCTAGCGCCATTCGACGGCCAAGACCGCGGTTCCTGGTGTGTCCGCTGTGCCGTGCGTGTGATCATTGCTTGTACAGCCCTCTCGCAGTGTCCGGAGCAAGTATGGTGAGTCTGACACACCAGTGTCAATGTGTTCTTTTTTCCATTTCCAGGAGTGTACTTTATAGCACAAAATTGTTCATGTAATTCCTCAATTTTGTTCTTTGGTATGTATCAATGTGATGATGAAAATATTACACTAACAGTGGTAGACTAAAACCTTCTTTTTAAGAAAACTGAATAAATAGTATCCATTTTTTCTCAAATTAGCAGTTTTTCTGTAGATATTTATTCTTTGTAAACATATATACTATACAGCACTACACCACAAGATTAGTGCAATTAAAGTGTATGGACATAGTTTTTAACATATGCCTCTTGTTTGTTAATGCATATGTTGACTCATTCTCTGAAAGTGATCCTTTATGATAGAAACTATAGAACATGATGAATGAAAGAAAAAAATAATTCTGATAGATTATACGAGTATTACCCGTCACACCTAGATAACTTCATATGGCTGTAACAATTCATATTTCGATTTAGTGTTTGTATCAACTGCAAATGCGTTTCTTAACTCTGGTTGCGTTAAGGGGACCACACCGTGGTTCAGGTCGAAAAAAATCGATTTTCGGTTTTCACCATATTTCGATAGATTAAGGTTTTATTGAAGTACTCTGAAAAGGATTTTGCTGAAAAAAATTTTTTCAAGGTTTTAAAGAGTATTTTCCTACCACATGTGTTTATGTGGTATTTAAAGAGTATTTTCCTACCACATGTGTTTATGTGCCATGCCCACTTTTCTATCGCCCACTTTTCTGCATATGTTTTAGATCTTTATATCCCCTACATTGCACGTTAGGGATTTTTTTTTACTCCTGAGTGTGCTGGCTATCCTTGGAATGCAACAGTCGGTATTCTTTTGTTTATGCTGTTTGCAAACAACACGCTTTCAAACATGCAGTTAGTTTTGTTCTAGTGTGATTGCGAGTAGTTGTTACAGAAAACTTGCAGGTATACTATGGGCAGGCAATTAGGAGAAACAAAGAAAATATGGAGGCAATGAAGAGAGATGTTTGGGCCATATCCTTCCATAGTTCCTCTACTGATGATAAGACATGTCTTGGATTGTGACCATCAGGAGAAAATTCATGGTGCAAATACAATAGGGCACTGGCAACTGGAGAATCTTATTCCCACCAGCACTCTTTTCCTGCTGCTGTTATTACAGCAATTAAACATATTTCCAGAGACTTGGCTCATCCTGACCTTCAAAGGAAATGTCTGCATGGGCAGACACAGAACCCAAATGAATGTTTCAACAGCATAATTTGGAACTGCTTTCCTAAAACTGTATTTGTAGTCATGCATACAATGTAACTACGAGTTTATGATGCTGTTATTACACTTAACTGTGGTAATATTGGAAAGTGTTGGGTACTGAAAAAGCTGGTAATTAATCCTGGTGAAAATATGATCAATGGGCTGCAACATTGTGATAAAATGAGGATAGCCAATGCAGACAGTTCTGCATCTAATATGGCCAAGAAACCAAGACAAACATCCAGGAAGGTGAAAAAGAAGCTGGAAGACATGCTAGAGGCCAAAGAAGGGCCATCATATGCAGAAGGACAATTTTAATTAACTGTAAGTAACAAATTTCAAAAGTTTTTTCTTTTAAGTCAGTTTCCTGCAAACTAAAATTTTCAGTACATATGCCCCATTATATCAGAAACTATTATAGATAAATGAATGAAATTTTCAGGCACTCTGCGCAACATAAAAAGCCACCTCTGGTACTACACTCATTAATTCCCCCATTTGGGAGTTCACAAAAAATATTGTCTGCAGAAAAAACTTATTACATATTAAAAAAGTATTTCTTAAAAACTATAAAATGGATACAGTAGATTTGAGTACAGTTGATTCTATTAGCATCATGTAACATACAGAAAAAGTATTAAGGTCCTGCATCAAATAGTTTTTTTTCGGAAATGGGTCAAATACTTGCCTAAATTAACATGGGTTAGATAGGCAGGGTGTGGTCCCTTTAAGAGGCGTCACTATCATCTGCAGGTTCAGAATACACTACAACACTTACTCCTGACCAAATTCCGCATTTTTACATGAACTGTGGTTTGAAACCAGATGGAAAACATTGATTTTCTGTTGAAATATAATATAAACATTGTTAATTTTTAAAGTTAACTTAGCATCAGGGAGTAAAACATTTGTTTAATCTGCATTAATAGCCTTCCATTGTACAATTTCAAGTGTAACAAGTTTTCTTTTAACTTTTTTCAGTGTGTTTATTTCCTGGCATGTGAAGATGTCAACTGTGACACATCATCTGGTGATACTGAAGTATCAACAACTGCAGTGGTACTTGATCACCTACACTCACATGCCCTGTACCAGATAGAAATAACATCAGTGTCTGTTACTGGCCTCACATCAGGAAGTCGTATTATCAATGCTGTAACAGCACATACAGGTATAAAGATATTTGCCTTTTAAATATTGTTAAATGTGGGTTAAATACAATTAGAGTAGCGTGATTCATATGCCTTTAACAAAAAAAATTTAAATTTTATATTTATTACTTGACATGTGTCATGCATTACAGCTTTGGTGTTCACATCTTATAATATTAGAGAACTGCGCGCAAATATTTACATTCATAGTATAAGAAGCATAACAGAGGTAACTTTTCATTGTTACACTGTAACAACTACAAACTTTTTGAATAATCAGGGAAACAGAAATGGATATATAAAAAATCGGAGTAAACACAACTCATAGATGTTTGCAGAGCCAGGGCTATGAGCGGACTTGGGTGCAGGGGTGGGGGGAGCGGCGAAAGTAGGAGGGGAACTGGGGAGCTGGTGCAGCACTCACGGGGCAAACCTGTTATTCCCGTTTGATAGACAGGTACTTAACCTATTGTTCTGTTAACAGGATCCTTCCTTTTGATTGATAGGCACTTAACCTATTGTCCTCCCACCCCTTCCCACTCCTCTCAACCTCAGAAAATCTCCAACCCACCCCCTCTGCCTCACTGCTACAGGTACAATCTCCGGTCTGATTTATTGAAATAGCCCCTCTCACTCTTATCAGTTTGACTGATTATTTAATTAAACTGATCAATTAATTAACCTCTCCCCCTCTGGTAAACACCCCTCCCCTCCTACCCTCCCTCCAGGCATTTGGCGGGAAAAAAGACTCAGTTGATCGGTCATTTGGAGGGAAAGAGATTGCTGTGTATGGAATATTGTTTGAACAACTTAGACAATGTGTCGAATATTGTTTATGTAAACAATTTAACAGATTCAAGGCAGTGTACGGAATATATGGAAATTGGTGGAGAGGAAGGATCTCATAACAGGAAATTCAAGGGTTTAAAGTTAATTTATAAAAAATTCAGTTTGTTGGGCTGGATTGCTCTTGCTCATCATTCTCTGCTGTTTGGAAACATGTAACTCTTGTAAGAAGAAATTACTTAGGGGCAAACATGTTGCATAACTTAATGTTCAGAACTGTACTGTGGGTGTCTTAACCTAATACTGTAGAACAAAAGAAAACTGGTATTTTTCATTTATAATTTTAATGTTTAGCCCTTTGTCAGCACTTAACCTATTGTTCTGCTAAGTGGTTTTCCCCAGTTGCTTAACCTATTGTACCGTCTTTGGTACCAAATTAAGTAATTAGTTATGTCCTCCCACCATTTTCTGGTACATTTTACGAAATTCATTTGCTTTTGAACGCCATTTCTGGGGCATTCTTCTTTGTCTCCCACCCCCTTAAACTAATGTACTGTGTTTTACACAAAAATTATGCAAATTAACTTATTGATGTGGAACGACCTGTTTTTTGCACCATGTCACCCACTCACATACACTATCCCCTTAACAACTGTAGCACTAACACCACGTTGATATGAAAAATGTATGCAAATTAATTAAATCTATATTCTTCACATGTGTGGGGTAGTTTATCTTAATTTGCAGCATCCTGTTTGTCAGTGAAATCGCTGGAATAAAGTTTAATCAAAAGATCGCTAATAAAAAGCACATTCCGCCACCTGATGCCCAACACCACCGTGTGCACTGGCAGCCCCCACAAAGTGACGATGCGGCTGTCAGCTGCCGAGCGATGCACAGGTGTCCGTACGGGTCCTGGAAACACGAGGCGGCAGCATCGCCTTCATACTTGGCACATGAGAAATTGATGAGACTGCTCATGATGTCATTCAATTAGAATATAATTTGTTGAAATTCGTTGAAAATGTTGAAACTTGCTGAAATTTCTTGAAATTTAGTATATACCTACAGCATTAGTGGTTTAGCGCGGTGTTAGCACCACAAGAGGCTGAGATATGGTGTGCTTGTTGAGCAGTCGGTAGTCGGTGTTCAATTAGCGAGATGTTGGACTCATTCAGACTTTCACACAAGGGGTGCATGCACAACTGACTGCATGAAGATGAAACCGAGCATTAATGAGTGAAGATAAGAAGAGGAAGAATACGGTTCTGCAAATAAATGCATTAAAGATGCATGGATACATCTGTCTCTGATGGAATGGTCTGTCATTTCTGAAACCTACATATAAGTTCCCACCACACAAGAGCCAACTGCCTCCGATCTACCAGAGCAAAGAACTGACCTAGTTCGTGGAATCTCCGATAGAGGTCGTCGCAATACGTCACGTTATCATGCAGTTTAGTCCATAGGAGCACAGCAACAGGATGACGTCACGTGTTTTTCTCAGCTGTGCGTCTGCCCCTCCTCATCCCCCCTCCCCCCCCCCCTCCCCGGTGGTGTGGAGGGGAAAACTGCTAGGAAATGGAATCAGCCTATTCTGGGCTGCTGGAGAGAGGAAGGACTGTACTTTATTCATTTTTGGAACAATTTATTTAGCAATGAATTTCACATAGTTTATTTACTAAGCTGGTGCAAAAACACTGACCCTGATGTGCTTGGGAGTCACAATTAACAATTTACAGACCTGGAAACTACTCGTAAATATTGCATTACGCTGATGTGCAGAGTCGCTAACAACTCGTAAATTACCGAAATAATCCAGTACACAGCATACAGACTGCCATCTACTTGTAGATCACTGAAATAATGCATGCAAACATGTTCACAACGCTTAAACACCCGAAAATGATTCAGTGCACAAACATTCAGTACACATAAAAAACGCAACTTGTCAGCAACTCGAATCCTGATTCCACAGGATGGAAAGCCTAAAAGCACCCCCCTAACACATGGGAACTGTCAACATGTGGGAGAGGAAATTTAGATTAGTGTACACTACTTATGTTGCTCGGGAAACTGATCCTAATATCCATCCTAATTACATAATTATTCACAAAGTTCGGCCCTAATTACATAGCATAACGCTACACAAGAACGTCCTAAAATCGCTATATAGAGCAACAACTGACTATACAATACATCTGGTGTTATCCTATCGGAATAAAACAACGCAATACCACTCCAAACTCACGCAAATATCGATCCTAACTACGTAATTAATCACAAAGATTGCACTTAATTACACAACTATATGCATAGCGCTACACAAGGACGGCAATACTCCGCAAAACTGACGATACTGTACAATTGGTGTTATCCTGCTGGAAAAAAAGTCTTCCAATACCACCCGAAACTAGTGAAAGAAACACTCAAAGTCCACCCTACAGCTACAAGCTAGGGGGAAAAAGGCTGGGGGCTAAGGTGCAATATTTATTCTCTTTGGTGGGAAATACGTTCAACTGACTAGATGCTGGTGTTGGACAGAAAGGAGTTTAAAAAAAGTGTATTACCTGCAAGCATATAGCATCTTTCGCTGTTTGGCGTCAGAGTTCACTACACACGCCTACAAAAAACCACCTTACTGCCCAGCTAACCGAAGCCAATACACGCTATCACAGTTGATGAAAAAAAATGCGGCACAGTTATAATTTCACTTCGAAATTGTCACGTGGAAAACCGGCATTCGTATTGAATGGGTCATCATGCATCACATGTACTGGGGACAATTGTCGTCCTAAAAGACTACAGTTGACCGTGCGTTCTCATCCATGTACAATCACAAAGTACGGGATGGATCTACTCCGCCAATAGCCACATGGTCTGTGCTGGCCACTGCCCGCACTCATACAATCGCACTTCGGCAACACAAAAGCAGGTGTAGTTAACTAGGAGATAAAGGGGCGGCTCGCCCCAAATGCATCTTGGTTGTCTAAAGTACAGTGCCGCAGCCGCCCCTAATGGCTAGGAGGCGCCGCCTTCACACACTAGACAGGTCCGCTCCAGCAGGGACCAGACGAGAGCCACAGTATTGTAGAGGACTCACCCGCCGTTCTGCGAGGGAATAGTTAACATCAACTCGACTCCTATAATAAAGATACTATTAACAATAGGGGAAAAAAACCTGCCACGACGATAATAAATTTTCTCTTTCCATGAAAAGAGACAGTGTCCAGGTTCATTTCATTTTATGAGCAAAATCGGTCTAGTTTTTTACTTTCGACTGAGAAACTTATCATGTCTGCCAAGACATTTACGAGGGAACCCGAAAAAGAAATTTGAGGAAACCCATATTTCCACTCATGAATACCGATGTCGGTGATGTAACAGATTCCAAATCACCCCTACGATTTACAAAGTCAAATAAGGTGTTCTTCGTATCTAGAGAGCCAAATGCACAGACCACAATCGAACTTCTCTCAACTAAATAAAGACGTGAAATGCGAAGAATCAGTCAACGGAACAATTTACATGGGATGGAATAATGGCCCAGCGCAAACACACGTCCATATTGAATCTTCTCAAATTTCCACTTGATCACGAAAGCTGTCCAACACATACTAAGTATTAGTTCGCTATTCTGCCGTCTAGAGGACTACACAGTTAAGTGAACTACATTCCTGCATTGCAACAGCCCTCTCCGTTCAAACGCCCCTGCCGTTAGCCAGAAGTGTGAATCATTCCTGCCACAGGCCACGTATAGAACGAATCATCCTACAAAATCGGCCAAATATATATTTGATCGCTGTGCTTAGAATTAAATGTTACGGTTGCGGTTTCAGTTGAATGACGTTCGACAATGAGTGAAGTTACGGAAATAGGCCCTGCTGACGGCTCTGGAAATAGAAATATCTCCACCATTCTTATGACTTGACATACTCTCCCCTTTACTATCGCAGTATTTCATGTCAAATTCATACCCTCCTTACGACTGGACCTAGTCCAGTGCTTTGCACATGTCAGAACACAAACACATACTGTATAAACCTGATGCTAATGGAGAACCTATAACACATCCCCTACTACTAATACATTGTCAATAAATTATTACTGGCGATACGAAATAATACTGACCGAAAATCAACGATTGGTGGTCCTGTCTCATAAGTTTTTTTTTGCGAGTGGTACCACTGTGTCTTAGAAAGAGAGGCGTAATCATGTTACAAACCATCAGATGTTGGAAAACACAACCATATTACCATCACAAGCGGTCTTGGTTCTACAGGTGCTTACATTTATCCATGTTAAAAGCTGTACTCTTTATAAATCGAGGTACGACATTACCTCTGAACAAGGTGGATTTATGTCCAGTCAAATACCGTGACACTGGATACAGATAGTGATCGTTGGAGTATATAGTATCAGACCAGCAGTGCGGTTACACGTTGCGGACGGTGCAATAATAAAACTACCCAATTTAGAAAGTGATTCAGCTAAGGAACATGGTACGAAACCGGTATTTCCAAATTTCTCACGCCGAAGCCGCTAGATATTTCTGCAGTATTTGTAACGCATTATGTTCAGTGATATATCCACTAGGCTATAGGCGATGGTTGACTGAGAAGGATCACAAACAGTAGATGGCGTGCTCATTGAGGTCGTAAGAAATGTTCAGTAGGTTTACAGATCTCTAGTGCTACGCCATCTGCTAGAAATGCTGCCTGGGATTTGGAATTAAGTCTGCCTATTCCAGCACATATCTGCGTGGGGTCCTATGAAGAAGTCCTTTAATGATTACAGCCATTAGTGAATCATATTTCTGGCACTCTCATATCTCGGAACGAGTCACCTTACTCGAAACTATCTGCTACAGTAAAATTTCAACCTTGTTTTAGGTAGGTACGTTGATTTACGTAAAAAATGCTTCTAACTGCGTCCGTCTGTAGCTCCATCACACATAAAAATCACCGGTTTGTAGGTCTTCTTAACTGTCTGCTATAACAGTACAACACTTTCAAATCTGTTACTACACATCGACAAAGAGTGCTAACCTCCTCGAGATGAGAGCATCTTGAGAAATCTTGTGCACTTGGATGGAGAAGGACACGGCAAGCTCCATGCATTTACGAGATGTGGAATGTAGCGGTGTACTTCTGGGAGGTTGCAGATGAAATTAATAGTAGTGCTGCTGGGTGGGTTGGTCAAAAACAGTGTGAGGGGGTCTTTCGGTCTCTAATTTTACCCTACGACCTTGAGAATGCTCTGTGACTCCCATTAGCATAGAGATGGATCGTAAATTAAGCACTATGCTCGAGGTGTCAGAAATATGTAGAGTGCTGTCTGGAATATTTCGATGTTGTATGCGTTCGAGAATTAACAATGAATGGACTTACTGCACAGTCATCTATCTACATTCACAATGGTACTCGAAAAGTTGGGAAGGGGTTGTTTAGCTATGATATTGAAATTGGGAAACGTGCTGTCGCATCATTCGTCGATGTTGAAATTACTGTGAAATTGCTAAAACTGTTCGCACTATCAACTGTGATGCTTATTATTTCAGTACATAGACAGTGTCTTTTCTGTCCCATCCGTCCACTAGTACGCTGTTGGTTACCACATAATGATTGACTGACAACGCTTGTTTGAGTTGGAGAAAGAGTTTTGGTGGAGGGATAACACCTTCTGGTAATGGCTAACACGGAAACAGTGATCGCATGCATGACTGCAGTATGAGGAATGAGTCGAAATGGGACGCAGAGCCGTCAGCTATTCTGTCACTGTGACAGATGAGTTTAAATGTAGAGCTCGTCAATCACTTTCGGACTGTAGTTTGGTAACTCTCCACAGTGCGGCAAAACTCTTCCAGTTTCCTTATGTTGTAACTGATTTTTATTTAAAATCATCCAGTGTGTGTGGTGTGTTATGGTAGCAGCGATAACAAAGTGATTTGCACCACGTGACGTCTAGTTTTGTGCGAGAGGCTATGGATCAGAACGTGTTAATGGAACTTTGGAACCTTGCACAGACCTCGAAGTCATGGTGGAAAAACAAAATATATGGCGATGTACAAGGTGTACTGCAGCAGAAAAAAGAATGTTTCAAACAACGAGACAGGGTCACAGGAAGCGTCTCTTGCGACTTGCAATATAGTCTGGGGGATATGATAATCCTCCTACAGTACAGGTGTTGAAACTTTAAACTGGTCTATTAAGTTGATCAATACCTGCATATTTAATAGCATCGTCAGATGTGATCGATGCCGGCGCGCATGCAGTATTCGTTTTCGGTGTATGGGAGAAGAGAGGTGTGGTAAAATTCTTATCGAGTCCTCTGTCGGATGAAGTTAGTGGAGCTTTTATAGTTCGTAATTTTTCTCTGTTGGATGGTAGATAATAACGAAGATAGCATGTTGGGGCGATAGATGTGAATGGGCCCTGAGGGAGGTGGATCTGTAGTACTTATATGGAGTTTTGGGACGCACCCTAGTGCAGTAGGAAAAATCCTCCTCCTTCTCTCAGTTCCCATTTCCACTGTTCTGATTTAAACTGGAACGACTACGTGCGTAAAGCTGCAGAAATGACAGCAGTTGCAGGATGCATAGGGACTACCTAAGACGAGGTTGGAATTTTACTGTAGCAGATAGGTTCGAGGAAGGTGATTCGTTTCTAGATATGAGAGTGCCAGAAATATAATTCACTAGTGGCTGTAATCATTAAAGGACTTCTCCATAGGACCCAACGCAGGTTTGTGCTTGACTGGGGAGACTTGATTCCAAATCCCAGGTATGATTTCTAGCGGATAGCGTAGCACTAGAGATCTGAAAAGCTAGTGTACATTTCTTATGATCTCAATCAGCACACCATCTACTGTTTGTGATCCCTCTCAATCAACCATTCCCTATAGCTCAATTGTTATATCACTGAACCTCTGACGTGATATCGACACAGAGTGCGTTACAAATATTGGAGAAATATCTAGCGGCGGCGGCGTGAGGGAGTTGGAAATCCAGGTTTCATACCACGTTCCTTAACCGAATACACATTCTAAATTGGGTAATTTTATTGTGAGGTTGCACTTTTGGCTATGTGTAACTGCACTGCTGGTCTAGTAGCATATACTCCAGCAATCACCGTCTAAATTCAGTGTTACGGTATTTGTCCAGATAAAAAACCACCTCATTCTGAGGTAATGTCGTACCTGGATTTATAAAGCCAGTATAGCTTTTAACATCCGATTGATCCTCACCACTGCTCGCACTGTGGTTGACCCCTCACCTGTGGTCGAGTGGGAGGTCGCCCCGGGGCGAAGTAGGCGGCGAAAGACTTCCCAGGCGGCCGCACGTAGGGCCTCCCCGGTTTGTCTGACAAACAGGTTCCACGTGCTGTCTGTGGCTGACACTGTCGCTGAGCCAGATGCTGTCGCCTGTCCTGTTTCAGGGGAAATCACTCAGCCTGCAAGATCCGGGCAATTGCAGAGGGTGGGATTATTATTGGTAGTTGGGAGCTCCAACGTTAGGCGCATTATGGGGCCCCTTAGGGACTTGGCTGACAAGAAGGGTAAGAAAACCAATGTGCACTCCGTGTGCATACTGGGTGGAGTCATTCCGGATGTGGAAAGGGCCCTCCCAGATGCCATGAAGAGCACAGGGTGCAGCCAACTGCCGGTGGTAGCTCACGTTGGTACCAATAATGTGTGTCACTTTGGATCAAAAGATATTCTCTCTGGTTTCCAGCGGCTAACAGAAGTGGTAGAGGCTGCCAGTCTTGCTTGCAAGATGAAAGCAGTGCTGACCATTTGCATTATAGTCGACAGGACCGGTTGCGGACCTCTGGTACAGAGCCGAGTGGAGGGTCTCCATCAGAGGCTCAGGCCGTTTCTGCGACCGTGCAGACTGCAGATTCCTCGACTTGCGCCAAAGGGTGGTTGGGTTTCGGGTTCCCCTGAATAGGTCAGGTGTCCACAACACGCAGGAGGCGGCTACACGTGTAGCAGGGTCTGTGTGGCGTGGACTGGGCGGTTTTTTAGGTTAGAGGGTCTCGGGAAATTACCAGATGGGCTTCAGTCACAAAGGGTGCAGGCCGAACGCAGGAAGAACGTAGATACCATCGGTATAACGGTTGTAAATTTTCGTAGCCGTGTTGGGAAAGTACCAGAGCTCCAAGCGCTAATAGAAAGCATTGATGCTCGAATCATTATAGGCACTGAAAGCTCGTTAAAGCTCAGCGGAAATTTTTGAGAAGAATCTAACGGTGTTCCGAAAGGATAGGCTAAAACGGCTGGCTATGGCGTATTTGTTGCTGTTAGAAGTAGTTTAACTTGTCGCGAAATTGAAGTAGATACTTTCTGTGGGTTAGTATGGGCAGGGGTCATTGGTGGCAACCGGAATAAAATAATAATAGGACCCTTTTACCGACCTCCGAATTCAGATGATACAGTTGCTGAAAGGTTCAAAGAAAACTTGAGTTTGATTTCAAACACGTACCCGACCCATGCGATAATAGTTGGTGGTGACTTTTAATTTACCCTCGACATGTTGGCGAAAATACATGTTTTATTCCGTAGGTACGCATAAAATATCATCCGGAATTGTGCTAAACGCATTCTCTGAAAATTATTTCAGGCAATCATTTCATGAGCCCACGCGAACAGTAAACGTTATGAAAACGCACTTGATGACCTCTTAGCGACAAATAATCCTGAGTTAATAACAAACATCAGAACCTATCAAAACCGCTACAGGGATTAGTGAACACAGGGTTGTCGTAGCGAGAATGAGTACTGTAATCCCCAAATCCTCCAAAAATAAGCGAAAAATATACCTGCAAAAAAAAAAAAAAAAAAAAAACATAAAAATTTACTTGACGCTTTCCTGAGGGACCATCTCCACTCATTCCAAATTAATAATATAGGTGTAGACCAGATGTGGCTTGAATTAAAAGAAATAGTATCGGCAGCAATTGAGACAGATTTATACCAAATAAATTAACAAACGGTGCAGCTGATCGTTCTTGGTAAACGAAACGGGTTAGAACACTGTTGCAGAAACAACGAAACAAACATGCCAATTTTAAACAGACGCAAAATCCCCAAGATTGGTGATCTTTTACAGAAGCTCGAAATTTAGCGCGGGCTTCCATGCAAGATGGTTATAACGGTTTTCACAACGAAACGTTGTCTCGAAACCTGGCAGAAAATCCAAAGAGGTTCTGGTCGTATGTGGAGTATGTTAGCGGCAAGAAACAATCGATGCCTTCTCTGCGCGATAGCAATGGAGATACTATCGAAGACATTGCTACCAAAGCAGAGTTACTAAATACAGCCTTCCGAAATGCCTTTACAAACGAAGACGAAGTAAATGTTCCAGAATTCGAATCGAGAACAGCTACCAACATGAGTAACGTAGAAGTAAATATATTCGGAGTGGTGAAGCAACTTAAATCACTTAATAAAAGCAAGTCTTCTGGTCCAGACTGTATACCAATTAGGTTCCTGTCGGAGTATGCTGATGCATTAGCTCTATACTTAACAGTCATATACGATCGTTTGCTCGACGAAAGATCTATACCCAAAGACTGGAATGTTGCACAGGTCACACCAATATTCAAGAAAGGTAGTAGGAGTAATCCACTAAATTATACGCCCATATCGTTAACGTCGATATGCAGCAGGGTTTTGGAACATATATTGTGTTCAAACATAATGAATTACCTCGATGAAAACTGTTTATTGGCATACTGTTAAATGGGTTTAGAAAACATCGTTCCTGTGAAACACAACTAGCTCATCACTCACATGAAGTGTTGAATGCTATTGACAAAGGATTTCAGATCCATTCCGTATTCCCGGAAGGCTTTTGACACTGTACCACACAAGCGGCTTGTAGTGAAATTGCGTGCTTATGGAATATCGTCTCAGTTCTGTGACTGGATTTGTGATTTCCTGTCATAGAGGTCAAAGTTCGTACTAATGGACGGAAAGTCATCGAGTAATACAGAAGTGATTTCTGGCGTTCCCCAAGGTAGTGTTATAGGCCCTTTGCTGTTCCTTATCTATATAAACGATTTGGGAGACAATCTGAGCAGCCGTCTTATCGACTAATAAAGTCATCATAAGATCAAAAAAAAAATTGCAAAGCGGTTTAGAAATGATACCTGAATGGTGAAAAAATTGGCAGTTGACCCTAATTAACGAAAAGTGTAAGGTCA
Source organism: Schistocerca cancellata (assembly GCF_023864275.1). Taxonomy (NCBI): domain Eukaryota; kingdom Metazoa; phylum Arthropoda; class Insecta; order Orthoptera; family Acrididae; genus Schistocerca; species Schistocerca cancellata. The sequence goes on from NC_064632.1 coordinate 597,357,659, forward strand.
TCCACACGAGTGCTAAAACGAATTCGTTTAACTTCGGCTTTACGATAAATCAGTCTAAGCTAAATGCCGTAAATTCAACAAAATATCTAGGTATTGCAGTTACGAACAACTTAAATTGGAAGGAGCACATAGAAAATATTGTGGGGAAGGCTAACCAAAGACTGCGTTTTATTTGCAGAACACTTAGAAAATGTAACAGATCTACTAAGGAGGCTTCCTACACTTGTCCTTCTTCTTTTAGAATACTGCTGCGCGGTGTGGGATCCTTACCAGATAGGACTGATGGAGTACATAGAAAAAGTTCAGAGAAGGGCAGCACGTTTTGTATTATCGCGAAATATGGGAGAGAGTGTCATAGAAATGATACAGGAACTGAGCTGGACGTCATTAAAAGAAAGGCATTTTTCGTTGAAACGCAATCTTTCCACGAAATTCCAATCACCAACTTTCTCCTCCCAATGCGAAAATATTTTGTTGACACCGACCTACATAGGATCATCATGATAAAATAAGGGAAATCAGAGCTCGTACGGGAAGATATAGGTGTTCGTTCTTTTCGCGCGCTATACGAGATTGGAATAATAGAGAATTGTGACGGTGGTTCGATGAACCCTCTGCCAAGCACTTAAATGTGATTTTCAGAGTATCCATGTAGATGTAGATGTAAAATAAATTTACATACCATAGCGATGATACTTCGTTGTATAAAATTGCCTCTAGAAGTTTTACGAAACATTATGTACACGTTCCTGACACTTTATGTAAAAAGTTTATTTCTACATATAAACTGTTAAGACACTTAATATGGTTGTGTTTTTTAACATCTGACGCTTTGTAAGACGATCACGCCTCTCTTTCTAAGAGACAGTGGTACCACTCGCATGAAAAACTTATGAGACAACATGACCACCAACCGTTGATGTTCAGTCAGTATTATTTCGTATCGCCAGCAATCACTTATCGACAACGTATTATACTTAGTAGTAGGAGATATGTGATAGGTTTGCCATTAGCATCAGGTTTATAAAGTATGTGTTTGTGTTCCGACATGTGCAAAGGAGATGACTATGTCCAGTCATATGGAAGGTATGAATTTGACATGGAATACTGCGATAGCCCTCCCCCCATGAACCATGGACCTTGCCGTTGGTGGGGAGGCTTGCGTGCCTCAGCGATACAGATAGCCGTACCGTAGGTACAACCACAACGGAAGGGTATCTGTTGAGAGGCCAGACAAACGTGTGGTTCCTGAAGAGGGGCACCAGCCTTTTCAGTAGTTGCAGGGGCAACAGTCTGGATGATTCACTGATCTGGCCTTGTAACATTAACCAAAACGGCCTTGCTGTGCTGGTACTGCGAACGGCTGAAAGCAAGGGGAAACTACGGCCGGAATTTTTCCCGAGGGCATGCAGCTTTACTGTATGATTAAATGATGGCGGCGTCCTCTTGGGTAAAATATTCCGGAGGTAAAATAGTCCCCCATTCGGATCTCCGGGCGGGGACTACTCAAGAGGATGTCGTTATCAGGAGAAAGAAAACTGGCGTTCTACGGATCGGAGCGTGGAATGTCAGATCCCTTAATCGGGCACGTAGGTTAGAAAATTTAAAAAGGGAAATGGATAGGTTAAAGTTAGATATAGTGAGAATTAGTGAAGTTCGGTGGCAGGAGGAACAAGACTTCTGGTCAGGTGACTACAGGGTTATAAACACAAAGTCAAATAGGGGTAATGGAGGAGTAGGTTTAATAATGAATAAAAAAATAGGAGTACGGGTAAGCTACTACAAACAGCATAGTGAACCCATTATTGTGGCCAAGATAGACACGAAGCCCACGCCTACTACAGTAGTACAAGTTTATATGCCAACTAGATCTGTATATGGTGAAGAAATTGATGAAATGTATGATGAGATAAAAGAAATTATTCAGGTAGTGAAGGGAGACGAAAATTTAATAGTCATGGGTGACTGGAATTCGAGAGTAGGTAAAGGGAGAGAAGGAAACATAGTAGGTGAATATGGATTCGGGGTAAGGAATGAAAGAGGAAGCCGTCTGGTAGAATTTTGCACAGAGCATAACTTAAATCATAGCTAACACTTGGTTCAAGAATCATGAAAGAAGGTTGTATACATGGAAGAATCCTGGAGATACTAGAAGGTATCGGATAGATTATGTAATGGTAACACAGAGATTTAGGAACCAGGTTTTAAATTGTAAGACATTTCCAGGGCAAATGTGGACTCTGACCACAATCTGTTGGTTATGAACTGTAGATTAAAACTGAAGAAACTGCAAAAAGCTGGGAATTTAAGGAAATGGGACGTGGATAAATTGACTAAACCAGAGGTTGTACAGAGTTTCAGGGAGAGCGTAAGGGAACAATTGACAGGAATGGGGGAAAGAAATACAGTAGAAGAAGAATGGGTAGCTCTGAGGGCTGAAGTAGTGAAGGCAGCAGAGGACCAAGTAGGTAAAAAGACAACAGCTAGTAGAAATCCTTGGGTAACAGAAGAAATATTGAATTTAATTGATGAAAGGAGAAAATATAAAAATGCAGTAAATGAAGCAGGCAAAAAGGAATATAAACGTCTCAAAAATGAGATCGACAGGAAGTGCAAAATGGCTAAGTAGGGATGGTTACAGGACAAATGTAAGGATGTAGGGGCTTATCTTGCTAGGTGTAAGATAGATACTGCCTACAGGAAAATTAAAGAGACCGTTGGAGAAAAGAGAACCACTTGTATGAACATCAAGAGCTCAGATGGAAACCCAGTTCTAAGCAAAGAAGGGAAAGCAGAAAGGTGGAAGGAGTATATAGAGGCTCTATACAAGGGCGATGTAGTTGAGGACAATATTATGGAAATGGAAGAGGATGTAGATGAAGATGAAATGGGAGATACGATACTGCGTGAAGAGTTTGACAGAGTACTGAAAGACCTGAGTCGAAACAAGGCCCCCGGAGTAGACAACATTCCATTGGAACTACTGACGGCCTTGGGAGAGCCAGTCCTGACAAAACTCTACCATCTTGTGAGCAAGATGTATGAGACAGGCGAAATACCCTCAGACTTCAAGAAGAATATAATAATTCCAATCCCAAAGAAAGCAGGTGTTGACAGATGTGAAAATTACCGAACAATCAGTTTAATAAGCCACAGCTGCAAAATACTGACACGAATTCTTTACAGACGAATGGAAAAACTAGTAGAAGCCAACCTTGGGGAAGATCAGTTTGGATTCCGTAGAAATACTGGAACACGTGAGGCAATACTGACCTTACGACTTATCTTAGAAGAAAGATTAAGGAAAGGCAAACCTACGTTTCTAGCATTTGTAGACTTAGAGAAAGCTTTTGACAATGTTGACTGGAATACTCTCTTTCAAATTCTAAAGGTGGCAGGGGTAAAATACAGGGAGCGAAAGGCTATTTACAATTTGTACAGAAACCAGATGGCAGTTATAAGAGACGAGGGACATGAAAGGGTAGCAGCGGTGGGGAAGGGAGTAAGACAGGGTTGTAGCCTCTCCCCGATGTTATTCAATCTGTATATTGAGCAAGCAGTAAAGGAAACAAAAGAAAATTTCGGAGTAGGTATTAAAATCCATGGAGAAGAAATAAAAAGTTTGAGGTTCGCCGATGACATTGTAATTCTGTCAGAGACAGCAAAGGACTTGGAAGAGCAGTTGAACGGAATGGATGGTATCTTGAAGGGAGGATATAAGATGAACATCAACAAAAGGAAAACGAGGATAATGGAATGTAGTGGAATTAAGTCGGGTGATGCTGAGGGAATTAGATTAGGAAATGAGACACTTAAAGTAGTAAAGGAGTTTTGCTATTTGGGGAGCAAAATAATTGATGATGGTCAAAGTAGAGAGGATATAAAATGTAGACTGGCAATGGCAAGGAAAGCGTTTCTGAAGAAGAGAAATTTGTTAACATCGAGTATAGATTTAAGTGTCAGGAAGTCATTTCTGGAAGTATTTGTATGGAGTGTAGCCATGTATGGAAGTGAAACATGGACGGTAAATAGTTTGGACAAGAAGAGAATAGAAGCTTTCGAAATGTGGTGCTACAGAAGAATGCTGAAGATTAGATGGGTAGATCACATAACTAATGAGGAAGTATTGAATAGGATTGGGGAGAAGAGAAGTTTGTGGCACAACTTGACCAGAAGAAGGGATCGGTTGGTAGGACATGTTCTGAGGCATCAAGGGATCACCAATTTAGTATTGGAGGGCAGCGTGGAGGGTAAAAATCGTAGAGGGAGACCAAGAGATGAATACACTAAGCAAATTTTGAAGGATGTAGGTTGCAGTAGGTACTGGGAGATGAAGAAGCTTGCACAGGATAGAGTAGCATGGAGAGCTGCATCAAACCAGTCTCAGGACTGAAGATCACAACAACAACAACTGCGATAGCAAAGGGAAGAGTATGTCAAGTCAAAACAGTGGTAGAGATATTTATACCGGGTGTTCAAAAAGTCAGTATAAATTTGAAAACAGAATAAATCACGGAATAATGTAGATAGAGAGGTACAAATTGACACACTTGCTTGGAATGACATGGGGTTTTATTAGAACCAAAAAAGTACAAAAGTTCAAAAAATGTCTGACAGATGGCGCTTCATCTGATCAGAATAGCAATAATTAGCATAACAAAGTAAGACAAAGCAAAGATGATGTTCTTTACAGGAAATGCTCAATATGTCCACCATCATTCCTCCACAGCTGTAGTCGAGGAATAACGTTGTGAACAGCACTGTAAAGCATGTCCGGAGTTATGGTGAGACATTGGCGTCGGATGTTGTCTTTCAGCATCCCTAGAGATGTCGGTCGATCACGATACACTTGCGACTTCAGGTAACGCCAAAGCCAATAATCGCACGGACTGAGGTCTGGGGACCTGGGCGGCCAAGCATGACGAAAGTGGCGGCTGAGCACACGATCATCACCAAACGACGCGCGCAAGAGATCTTTGACGCGCCATCTGTCTGACATTTTCTGAACTTTGTTTTTTTTTTTTGGTTCTAATAAAACCGCATGTCATTCCAAGCACGTGTGTCAATTTTTACCTCTCTATCTACATTATTCCGTGGTTTATTAAGTTTTCAAATTTATACTGACTCTTTGATCACCCTGTATTTCCAGAGTCATCGGCAGGGTGTGTTTCCGATACTTCGCTCATTGTCGAATGTCATTCAACTGAAACCGCAATCGTAACATTTAAGTGTAAGTATAGGGATCAATATATATGTGGCCGATTTTGTAGGATGATTCTGTCTATGCATGTCGTGTGGCAGGAATGATTCACGATTCCGGCTAATGGCAGGGACCGTCTGAATGAAGAAGACTGTTGCAATGCAGGAATGTAGTTCACTTAACTGTGTAGTCCTCTAGATGGCAGAATAGCGAACTAATACTTAGAATGTGTTGGACAGCTTTCGTGATCAAGTGGAAATTTGAGAAGATTCAATATGGAAGTGTGTTTGCGCTGGGCCATTATTCCCGCCCGTGTAAATTGTTCTGTTGATTGGTTCTTCGCATTTCACGTCTTTATTTAGTTGAGAGAAGTTCGAGTGTGGTCTGTGCATTTGGCTCTCTATATACGAGAAACACCTTATTTGACTTTGTAAATCGTAGGGGTGATTTGGAATCTGTTACATCACCGACATCGGTATTCTTGAGTGGAAATATGGGTTTCCTCTAATTTCTTTTTCGGGTTTACACGTAAATGTCTTGGCAGGCATGATAAGTTTCTCAGTCGAAAGTAAAAAGCATACCGATTTTGCTCATAAAATGAAATGAACGTGGACACTGTCTCTTTTCATGGAAAGAGAAAATTTATTATCGTCGTGGCAGGTTTTTTCCCCCTATTGTTAATAGTATCTTTATTATAGGAGTCGAGTTGATGTTAACTATTCCCTCGCAGAACGGCGGGTGAGTCCTCTACAATACTGTGGCTCTCGTCTGGTCCCTGCTGGAGCGGACCTGTCTAGTGTGTGAAGGCGGCGCCTCCTAGCCATTAGGGGCGGCTGCGGCACTGTACTTTAGACAACCAAGATGCATTTGGGGCGAGCCGCCCCTTTATCTCCTAGTTAACTACACCTGCTTTTGTGTTGCCGAAGTGCGATTGTATGAGTGCGGGCAGTGGCCAGCACAGACCATGTGGCTATTGGCGGAGTAGATCCATCCCGTACTTTGTGATTGTACATGGATGAGAACGCACGGTCAACTGCAGTCTTTTAGGACGACAATTGTCCCCAGTACATGTGATGCATGATGACCCATTCAATACGAGTGCCGGTTTTCCACGTGACAATTTCGAAGTGAAATTATAACTGTGACGCATTTTTTTCATCAACTGTGATAGCGTGTATTGGCTTCGGTTAGCTGGGCAGTAAGGTGGTTTTTTGTAGGCGTCTGTAGTGAACTCTGATGCCAAACAGCGAAATATGGTATATGCTTGCAGGTAATACACTTTTTTTTTAACTCCAGCACCAGCATCTAGCCAGTTGAACGTATTTCCCACAAAGAAGAATAAAGGTTTTACCTTAGACCCCAGCCTTTTTCCCCCTAGCTTGTAGGTGGAGGGTGGATATGGTTCAAATGCGTCTGAGCACTATGGGACGTAACTTCTGAGGTCATCAGTCCCCTAGAACTTAGAACTACTTAAACCTAACTAACGTAAGGACATCCATGCCCGAGGCAGGATTCGAACCTGCGACAGTAGCGGTTGCGTGGTTCCAGACTGTAGTGCCTAGAACCGCTCGCCCCCCCCCCCCCCCCCCCCCCCGGCCGGCTGTAATGTGGAGTTTGAGTGTTTCTGTCATTGGTTTCGTGTGGTATTGGGAGGTTTTTTTTTTCCAGCAGGATAATACTAGTTGTAAAGTATTGTCTGTTTTTGCGGAGTATTGCCGTCCTTGAGAAGCGGTAGCATATAGTTGTGTAATTAAGTCCGATCTTTCTGATTAATTACGTAATTAGGATTGATATTTGCGTACGTTTTTAGTATTATTGCGGTTTTTTTCCCAGCATCATAATATGGTATAGTCAGTTTTAGCGCTATATTAAGATTTTAGGCCGTTCTTGTGTAGCGCTATGCATATAGTTGTGTAATTAGGACCGACCTTTGTAATTAATTATGTAATTAGGATGGATATTTGTGACAGTTTCGCGAGCAAAATAAATAAAGTACACTAATCTAAACTTCCTCTCCCACATGTTGAAGTTTCCATTTCTTAGGGGGTCCATTTAGGCTTTCCATCCTGTAGAATCAGGATTCGAGTTGCTGACAAGTTGCGTTTTTTATGTGCACTGAATCATTTTCGGGTGTTCAAGCGTTGTGAAAATGTTTGCATGCATTATTTCAGTGATATGCAAGTAGTTTGCACTTCTGTATGCTCTGTACTGGATTATTTCTGTAATTTATGACTTGTTTGCGACTCTGTGCATCAGCGTAATACAATATTTGCGAGTAGTTTCTAGGTCTGTAAACTGTATATTGTGACCCCCAAGCACATCAGGGTCAGTGATTTTGCTTCAGCGTGATAAATAAACTAGGTGAAATCCGTCTCTAAATAAACTAAATAAATTTCTATGGACTGAACTGCATGATCACGTGACCTATTGCGATGCCCTCTAGCGGTGAACATGCGAACTAGGTCAGTTCTTTGGTCTGGTGGATCGGAGGCAGTTGTCTCTTATGTGGTGGGAAAGTTATACGTAGGTTTCAGAAATGACAGACTATTCCAGCAGAGATAGATATTTCCATGTGTTGTGTAATGCATCTTGCATGCAAAGCATTTATTTGAAACACCGTATTCTTCCTCTTCTTATGTTCAATCATTAATGCTCGGTTCCATTCTTCATGCAGTGAGCTGTGCATGCACCCCTTGGGTGAATGAGTGCTTGTAATATAGCTATTAAAACTCTTCCCCCCCCCCCCCCTCCCTGGCACCTACATCTCGCTAATTGAAGACCGACTACCGACTGCTCAATAAGCACACCATATCTCAGCCTCTTGTGGTGCTAACACCGCGCTAAACCACTAATGCTGTAGGTATATACTAAATTTCAAGAAATTTCAGCAAGTTTCAACATTTTCAACGAATTTCAACAAATTATATTCTAATTGAATGACATCATGAGCAGTCTCATGAATTTCTCATGTGCCAAGTATGAAGGCGATGCTGCCGCCTCATGCTTCCAGGACCCGTACGGACACCTGTGCATCGCTCGGCAGCTGACAGCCGCATCGTCACTTTGTGGGGGCTGCCAGTGCACACGGTGGTGTTGGGCATCAGGTGGCGGAATGTGCTTTTTATTAGCGATCTTTTGATTAAACTTTATTCCAGCGATTTCACTGACAAACAGGATGCTGTAAATTAAGATAAACTACCCCACACATGTGAAGAATATAGATTTAATTAATTTGCATACATTTTTCATATCAACGTGGTGTTAGTGCTACAGTTGTTAAGGGGATAGTGTATGTGAGTGGGTGACATGGTGCAAAAAACAGGTCGTTCCACATCAGTAAGTTAATTTGCATAATTTTTATGTAAAACGCAGTACATTAGTTTAAGGGGGTGGGAGACAAAGAAGAATGCTCCAGAAATGGCGTTCAAAAGCATATGAATTTCGTAAAGTGTACCAGAAAATGGTGGGAGGACATAACTAATTACTTAATTTGGTATCAAAGGCGGTACAATAGTTTAAGGAACAGGGGGTGACGTGGAAAACCACTTAGCAGAACAATAGGTTAAGTGCTGACAAAGGGCTAAACATTAAAATTATAAATGAAAAGCACCAGTTTCCTTTTGTTCTACAGTATTAGATTAAGACACCCACAGTACAGTGCCAAACATTAGAATATGCAACATATTTGCCCCATGTAATTTCTTCTTACAAGAGCTACATGTTTCCAAACAGCAGAGAATGATGAGCAACAGAAATCCAGCCCAACAAACTGAATTTCTTATAAATAAACTATATACCCTTGAATTTCCTGTCCACCAATTTCCATATATTCCATACACTGCCTTGAATCTGTTAAATTGTTTAAATAAACAATATTCGACACATTTTCTAAGTTGTTCAAACAATATTCCATACACAGCAATCGCTTTCCCTCCAAATGACCGATCAACTGAGTCTTTTTTCCCGCCAAATGCCTGGAGGGAGGGTGGGAGGGGAGGGGTGTTTACCAGAGGGGGAGAGGTTAATTAATTGATCAATTTAATTAAGTAGTCAGTCATACTGATAAGAGTGAGAGGGGTTATTCCAATAAATCAGACCTGAGAAGAGGGGGTGGGTTGGAGGTTTCCTGAGTTTGAGGGGAGTGGGAGGGGGTGGGGGACAATAGGTTAAGTGCCTGTCAATCAAAAGGAAGGATCTTTCTAGCAGCACAATAGTTTAAGTTCCTGTCAATCAAAGGAGAACAGTAGGTTTGCCCCTGGCTGCATACCTACCCCTGATGTAGGCAACCTGCAGTAACAAATTGCACCAGCACCCCTGTTCCCCTCCTACTGGTGAGGAGGTATAAGCCATTACTCAAAGCAGGAACATACTGAGAAGTCTCACGCCTTTGTAGAAATTATTGTGATTCTAATGAGCTACAAGATTAGTCTGTTCTGGCGATACATTGGCCAGTGTGAACTGAAAAAGCGTGGTCATGGCAATCGCTACATAATTTATGAACTTTATTTGTCACAATATTTATGGTAAGTTTTTGCGATTGTTTCGTCTGGTAGTGGTTTTGATACCATCCTACAATGGAGACAGGAAGAAAATCTAAAACTACACAGCCAGAACAGAGTTGATAATACCATTTCTCCCGCTTCCTCAAACACAACTCTATACAACTGTAGAAAAGGACCCATGGAATTCCATAGTGCACGTTCAATTGCCAGCACAAGACGAACAGGTCACTGAGGTAGTTGATCGACATCTGTTGCAAGGACACAATAAGAATACGCCTCCTCCACCCATACCTGCAAAACTGAATAAGCTATATATTACACCTGTTATCCATACAAAGACTGCTTCTGTGAACAATTGCAGCAGATACTAAAAGCACAGTAGATTTATGCAGCAGATCAGCTTGTCTTCTAGTACATACACCATTGCAGCGGTCAGAAGTGTAACGTGGAGTTCCCTGCGCTAGAAGAGAGACGAAACAGCATGAAATTTAATCACTTTCAAAAAAAATATCATCTGTAGACATTCACATCACCCTTTTTTTTTTTTTAATCGACAGTTGCGCAAAATCTCGCAGCACCCCAGAGATAAAATTACAAAATTCTTCTGCACAACATCTAGGTATGATGATCATACACCGAAGCACCAAAGAAACTGGTATAGGCATGCACATCCAAATACACAGATATGTAAACACACAGGATACAGCGCTGCAGTCTGGCGTATTGTTAGATCGCTTACTGCTGCTAAAGTGGCAAGTTATCAAGATTTAACTGAATGTGGTGTTGTAGTCGGCGCACGAGTGATGGGACACAGCATCTCCGACGTAGCGATGAAGTTCAGATTTTCCCTTACGACCATTTCACGGTCATACCATGAATATCAGGTATCTGCTAAAAACGTCAAATTACCCACATCGCCGCAGCCGGAAAAAGATCCTGCAAGAACGAGACCAACAACGACTGAAGAGAATCGTTCAGTGTGACAGAAGTGCAACCTTCCTCAAATAGCTGTAGATTTCAATGCTGGACCGTCAACAAGTGTCAGCCTGCGAACCATTCAACGAACCATCATCGATATGGGCTTTCGGAGCCGAAGACCCACTCGTGTACCCTTGATGACTGCACGACACAAAGCTTTACGCCTCGCCTGGCCCCATCGACATCGGCATTGGACTGTTGACTGGAAAAATTTTGCCTGGTCGGACGAGTCCCATTTAAATTTGTATCCAGTGGAGAGATGTGTGCAGCTACGGAGAAAACCTCATGAATCCTTGGGACCTGCATGTCAGTAGGGGACTGTTCAAGCTGGTGGAGGGTCTGTAACGGTGTGGGGCATGTGCAGTTGGAGTAATATGGGACCCCTGATAAGTCGGAATACGACTCTGGCAGGTGACACATACATCAGGGTCCTGTCTGGTCACCTGCATCAACTCATGTCCATTTTGCATTCGGATGGACTTGGTCAATTCCAGCAGGACAATGCGGCGCCAACACGTCCAGAATTGCTACAGCGTGGCTCCAGGAACATTTTTCTGATTTTAAATACTTTTTCTGGCCACAAAACTCCGCAGACATCAACATTATTGAGCGTATCTGGGATGCTTTGCAACGTGCTGTTCAGAAGAAATCTCCACCACCTGGTACTCTTACGGATTTATATTCAGCAGCGCAGGATTCGTGCTGTCAGTTTTCTGCAGCACGACTTCAGACATTTGTCGAGTACATGCCATGTCGTGTTGTAGCACTTCTGCATGCTTGCATTGGCCCTATGCGATAGTAGCCAGGTGTACCATTTTCTTTGGCTCTTCAGTGTATATGTTCATATATAGCAGTTACCTACTATTTTTGGCACTTTTCTTAAGTTTATTCTTTCTAGACTTGAACTGTTTATGGTTATGCAGCTATTAATAATTAGACTCTATCGAATTCATGCTGGGTGTAATATCTGGATTATTCATCCATCTCGCTATTCATTCACTCATTCCTCATAGTCTGTAAATCCCCGTCAACGAGAAAAATCTTCAGGAAACAGGAGCCAGTCAAGGTACACGTTTCAGAATCATCATCATTTCTTGTGAACCTCATCCCACTTCAACGTGGGGTCGGCTATGCTACTATGGATTTGGCAGTGTTAGTTGCAGAGCGTGGCTGGATGCCTTTCCTGTTGCCACCCCAAACCCCCTGGGACAGAATTTATGTACCCCAGCTGTCTGCATCTTGTGTAAGCCATGAAATAGTGCGAACGTTTTCAAATGTCTGCGAACAATGTAACTGAGGCAGAACATGGGGAGCAGCCCAGTATTCACCAAGTGGGATGTGGAAAAGCGCCTAAAAACCACATCCAGGCTGGCCGACGTACCGCCCCCGTAGTTAATTCGCCGCTCTCGGCTACCCTGGCGGGTGTTATACGTTTCAGAATGTCAGGGATAAAACTGCAGTATTATCGACATGATGTTCAGTTCAGTCATTCAAGCTGCATTCACTGTATAGCTGAATTATGGATGTGAAGCGATTTGCTATGTGTGTCACCTGCTAAAGTTTTCTGAATCTTGGTTTCGTCCGAATTCTTGCGGAGACTGAACAATTCCAAGAATAAACCAAATATTTCCTATTCTGTAAACAACCTTTTCATCCTCATCCGATTAAATAGATTTAATAACTATGAATGACCGAATGGGGAACAACAATCGAGAAACAGAGACAGAGAGAAAAGGAGGTGTAATGTAGCACGATCGCTAATTGCAGCTACTCCTCACTTTTGACTCCCGCTTTCTTCCTGCCTGTCAACGTACCGTGACTAAGAGGGAAAATGGTTTTATGTCTGTCTTAAGTTCTAGAGGTTTCCATATTTTTCTAAATCTAACAATGCTGAGTGATATTAACAAACTGAAATAAGGGTAAATTAGAATGTCAGTGATGTTTGTTGCAGAATTTTGGTGCGAGTCGTTTGCGAGATATCACATTTGAAACGGCCCGACACTGACAATTGTACAATACCTGTGCTTGCACACACTGAAGAACTACAAAAGTGCATACACTAGCTATGTGGATTCAGACCAATAACGAGACAGTTGGCCATCACAGTTTGTGTTCATAATGCCCACCGGCAGCGGCAGTACACGCTTTCAGTCTGCTGCACACGTGCTGCCAGCATTTCAGTGGAGATGTCCGAGCAGGCTGACGCAATACGTCGTTGCATATCATCAGGTGTACTTGGTATGTCTTTGTAGACGGCATATTTCAGCTTTCCGCACAGAAAAAGTTAAGAGGCGTCAAGTCCGGGAAACGGGCTGTCAAGGTACAAGCTATCTTCATCCACAATTAATTCGTGAAAGTATGGTGTTGTACGACGTGCACTATAGGCTGGACTGCCATCAAGTTCGTACTCCAGGTTCGTCCTAGTCTGCACGGGGACGTCTTCTAACGTCCGTGGAAGATGGTCTGATAGGAGGCTGCGAGACTTGGGCACCTTCAGTGTTCCGCCTATGAAACAAGGGCCTATGAGCTGATGGTCCACTGTCCCACACCACACGTTTACACTCGATGTACGCTCACATTCCACCTGACGAAGGCAGTGGGAATTTTCAACAGACCAATAGTGCATGTTTCGGCGGTTTACCTGACAATGATGGATAAATCTGGCTTCAGCACTAAATACGATGCATGGTACATCTGGAGTACGCTGTCTTAACGCCCACGCACAGATGTTAGCAGTTTCCTCACAATCGTTTTCGTGCAACTCTTGATGGAGGTAGATGTGATCAGGATGGAATGCGTAGGCACTTGCCCGACTCATGTCGCTTCCTCGTGCGATTGCACGGCAGCTAACGACCACACCAACTGCAACACCAGCAAGAACATAAATTTCCCCCTCTCCTGCATTGGTAAATCGCATCATCCACTCACGACCTACTTCTTGGATTGTCAAACACGAATTGCATAGCAAGTAGCAAGGCACTCACGGAATACACGAGCCCACTGTAACTAAACATAACAAGATCATGCCTTGCAACTAAGCAGGCTGAATGGCACGAACGAGTGTTGGTGTAGGAACTTTTCAGAAGACGATATCTTGTAAGTGACTCGCTCTAGAATCCTGAAACAAATACCACTGACCTCCCGCTTTACGTTATTTGTAGTTTGTTAATGTCAGTAGCCACAGTTTCATTTAAAAAAGTGCACGTTTGCACAGTAAGTACAGTTTGTAAGTATTATTAAGGCCGGCCGGAGTGGCCGTGCGGTTCTAGGCGCTTTAGTCTGGAGCCGCGCGACCGCTCCGGTCGCAGGTTCGAATCCTGCCTCGGGCATGGATGTGTGTGATGTCCTTAGGTTAGTTAGGTTTAATTAGTTCTAAGTTCTAGGCGACTGATGACCTCAGAAGTTAAGTCGCATAGTGCTCAGAGCCATTTGAACCATTTGTAAGTATTATTATGAACTGTTGATTGGCTACCAACCCATTTTACGAAAACCGTACATCAATAGCACTTTCGATTTCCGCAATATTTGCGGTGCTAGTTTTAGATGACGCACCCCATAAAATACATGTGTATGGGGTACGTCGCAATGCATTTTAGAGCCCTACTGCCTGTTGTGTTGGCCAGTGTTTTGTCGAGGGCAGCGCGCCAACACAAGAAAGTTTCATGTGCGCTGTAAATATGTCGCAAAGGTAAATTCAGCTCTTCTGAAACAGCTTTTAATTCATTAATTAATAGTTCAAGGCTTGAAAAACTTGACCTTTCTCCATACACATTTTCATCGTGGATAGCATCCTCATTACGGAGTCTGAAAATCTACCACTGGTAGCATTGAAATCCGAAACCTAAACTATGTAGAAATTGTAGTAACCAAAACCAACTGCGGGAACGCCTTGGGCTGCGGATCGGAGCCGCCAGGCGGGGAAGCCGCCGGCGGTGGAGCACGCACCACCGGGTAAACACAGGACGAGTCGGGCGACAGACCAACGACAACCGACAACGACCGACCGCGACCGACTGTGACCGACACAACGAGGAAGAGATAAACAACGGAGGCTTGTGGAAACCACAACACCAAACACAAACAGTAAATCCACTCAGAACCAGAGCCAGGCAAATGTCAACAACGAGCAACGACCAGAGCGTAGTACCGGCGAGATAGAAGCGAAGTCCAGACCGAGTACCGGACTGACTGGACTAGGGTTTTTTTTCCCTGTATTGTTATTTTAATACCGGAACAATGAGGCAGGCTGTCAGCGGCATGCTACGCCGCTCTTCAGCCATAGTGGTAACAGTAGCAGTACACAGAATGGAGAATTAGAAAAGAAAAAGTGACGGGCAAAAAGTAGTGGTCACAGATACACGAAAAAACACAGAGCCGTTCACACTCGACGATAACGACACTGAAAACACGTTGACACGGCGCACATAACACTGATGAATCCGACGACAGAAGTGAACGTAGAAGCGTGACGGCAGAGACTAAAAACACAAAACGACGTCACACACACGAGACACTGATGGCGATGATCTCCGCCAACACCTCCTCCTCCGTGATAGTCGGACTAAGCCCAGTGATCACGGCGGTGAGGGTTGGCGGGCGACGCGGGGGTTAGGGTTGGCGGGGAGGAGACGGACAAGGAGCAGGGGTGAGGGAGCCGTTGGGGCCAAAACGGGTGATGGGGAAGCGGGAGAGAATGTCAGTATGGAGGGTTGGGCTGGGGGAGGATATGAGAACGGAATCCCGTCTGGGAGTGAGGAGAGAGATGGGGGCACCAGGGAAGTGGAGGGAGAGATTCCAGGCCTCGAGAAGGGAAGGATCGGAACGGGAGAGGAGGTATTTGTATAAAGAGGGTTGGGAGGAGGAGGAGGAGGAAGAGGTGGAGGGAGCAGGGCCAGGCAGGGAGACATGCATGGCATCCTGGGGCGTGGGGGGAGGAGGACGGGGCGGTGCCTTTTTTGCGAGCGGAGGAGGTGGTGGTGCCACTAGGGCGTTTAACGGCGGCAGAAGGGTGGGCGGTGACATGAGGGACGGGAGCTATAGGAGGTGGCGGGAAGGGGCAGGTCCCGGCGTGGACGCAGCAGTCGGCGCCGGAGATGGTGACGGTGAAGGCGACGGCGACGGCGACGGCGACGGCGATGGCGAAGGCGATGGGGAGAGTTGGGCATGGGCAGTGGCCCGACGGGCCACCACCCTAGCTGGAGCTGCAGTGACAGGCTGGGGGAGCGAGGGGAAAGGATCAGAGGGAGAGGAGCGGGAGTAAGAAGCTGGAGAGGGGGCGACAAAGAGCGAGGGCGAAGGGAGAGTGAGAAGAGGAGGGATGGAAAGAGGGGGGTGTGACTGGGCACACCATGTTATGGTGGTGGTGGCGGCGGAGGGGGAAGTATAAACTACGGCTGTGGTGCTAGTGGTCGTGGGGGCTGACATGACAGGGAGAAACAAAAACGCACAGGACGAAAAAGAAAGGACAAAAACTGGGGACAGACGAAGACGAAGATGGAGACGGAGACGGTGGAAGACGAAGACGGACGAAGATCAGAGTCCGACGCTGCTGGCGCTGGCGCTGACGGCGACGACGGGTGGCAGGAATGCCGCTGCTGCCGCTGCCGTGCACGGGGCCGCTGCTGCTGCTGCTGCTGCTGCTGGCCAGGACCGCTGCTGCTGCTGCTGCTGATGCTGGCTGGCCGGCACCTGAAAAACCTAGCACATCGATTAGTGCTGGAATGGCACAATCGAAGGGCGGTAACCTTGCTGAGTACCGCCGGAGATGTGGCTTACTGGACTAGGGCAGAGTGGGTCCCTATATGCGAAACCGGAGGGAGCGGCTATTGGCCGCTGTCTGCACGTGGCGTAGCGGTGGCGCCCTCGCTGCGCGGAACAGCCGCCGCGGTGGCGGAGCCCTCTGTGGGCTGGCCACGTCCATTTGTTCTGGCGCGTGTTCGACTTCCGCGGCGGAAGGTACTAGAGAAATCTTTCCGCTGCAGCCTGCAGTTAGAATATTCTTACAGGAAGAAGCGTCATAGTTTCCACCAGCTTATGATCGTCATCGGTATCATCATCATTATTCTCATCATCATAAATGCTGATCAGTTTTGACCCAGGTGTCCGTTTTCATTTTCCTGCTGATTTGTTTCGTTTATCACAAAGTCCGTTGTTTCAGTGCACTTCTTCTTGACGTCGTCATAAGTCGACTTAGCAGTGTCAAACTCCATCATAACATCTGGGCAGCAGCACCCACTCGGATATTATCAAGCACTTTGATTTAACTCCTACACTTATCGATTGATATCTACTCCTAACAGTCATTTTCGCTGATTTATAGTACTGTGAGCACTACCATACACTTTTAAAGTAATCACAGACATTGAATTTAATACACCCCGTCACCTGAACTCTGGCTTGATTGCTTTCATGTGTATCAGTGACACAGAAGGTTGTTACACATTGTCGATCAAGGTGAAGCGAATGGGGAGGGGGGCAGTGCGTCCAACACGCCGCGGTCAACGAGCCTGACGCGGCTGGTTGTCCAGTCTCACTCAGGTTCCCGGATTCCAAATTAGCCAAGTCCGGGTTACTGAGGCGTTATTCATATTAAAAGCAAAAGATAAAACGTAAAAAATTTTCTGCCTAAATTCCAGGCATTTTTGTTTCTTGTTCGCATCTTTTAGTAGCTCAGATTCGAAGATGCATTAGATTACTACTCGTAGAGTTTTAAAAAAAATGGCCTGCAGGAAAACTGGTTTGATCCATTTCCACGCATTTCTTACCAGTTAAAGTGTACATTCAACTCTTAACTTGCTCTTTGTGTGCCTCTGAATTGCTGAACTAGTCTTATGCTTCCAAGATCTTTTGGCCATACGGAGATTTAGGCAAACCGTTGCGCACAGACTCATCGGTCACTGCCTGGAAACTTTGAAAATTGTAAAAAAAGCATGTCTGCGTTGGAACTTTAGTACAGAAAGGATGAATTAAGGTACTACCATTGAACCGGCCTTTTAGAACAGAATATTTGTCTTCGGTAAGTGTTCTAATCAGCAGCACAGTTTTGTTAATGCTATCAGAAACCTTCCAGCACGGTGCCGTCCTGCCCCATCAGCTGGCAAGAGGAACAAGTGCCCTCACTGTTGCTACTGGAGAACGTGAATTGCATTTCTTCTCTGATGGCGCCACTTACTGAATGAAGTGCGGTATACTGTTGTGTTATTGTACTTTGACTGTGAGGAATTCTTTGTTAGTCATGCAGTAAGGAGAATATTATAATAAAGATGTGTTGAATATGCTTAGAGAATCTCGCAAATTTTATTTATAAACATGGAACATTTACACAGTGGAATATCGGAATAATCTAAGATGGTCGCAAGAAGGTAATCGACAAGTAAAGACATAATTTCGCGACCGTCGCACTGTGGTATGGACCACTAGTCTCGTCACTCAAGCTACAGGAACTGTCCTAACGAAAACATCGTCTTTTCTGTGGTGGGCAACAATTCCAACAGCCGCATCGTAGGTGCAACTACAACGGAAGAATGTCTGTTGAGAGGCCAGAAAAATTTTGCAGTCGAGCAGTCGCCTTTTCAGTAGTCTGGATCACTGACTTATAAGGCCTTGTAACACAACCAACATGTCCTCCCTACGCTCGTACAGCGAACAGCTGACAGCAAGAGGAAACTACAGCCGTTAGTTTCCGGAGGGAAGGCCGATATACTGTACGGTTAAATGATGATGGCATCTTCTTGGGTGAAAAATTCCGGAGATACACTACTGGCCATTAAAATTGCTGCACCACGAAGATGACGTGCTACAGACGCGAAATTTAACCGACACGAAGAAGATGCTGTGATATGCAAATGATTAGCTTTTAAGAGCATTCACACAAGGTTGGCGCAGGTGGCGACACCTACAACGTGCTGACATGAGGAAAGTTTCCAACCGATTTATCGTACACAAACAGCAGTTGACCGGCGTTGCGTGGTGAAACGTTGTTGTGATGCCTCGTGTAAGGAGGAGAAATGCGTAGCATCTCGTTTCCGACTTTGATAAAGGTCGGATTGTACCCTATCGCGATTGAGGATTATCGTATCGCTACATTGTTGCTCGCGTTCGTCGAGATCCAATGACTGTTAGCATAATATGAAATCGGTGGGTTCAGGAGGGTAATACGGAACGCCGTGCTGGATCCCAACGGCCTCGTATCACTAGCAGTCGAGATGACAGGCATCTTATCCGCATGGCTGTAACGGATCGTGCAGCCACGTCTCGATCCCTGAGCCAACAGATGACGACGTTTGCTAGACAACAACCATCTGCACGAACAGTTCGACGACGTTTGCAGCAGCATGGACTATCAGCTCGGAGACCAAGGCTGCAGTTACCCTCGACGCTGCATCACAGACAGGAGCGCCTGCGATGGTGTACTCAACGACGAACCTGGGTGCACGAATGGCAAAACGTCATTTTTTCGGACGAATCCAGGTTCTGTTTACAACATCATGATGGCCGCATCCGTGTTTGGCGACATCGCAGTGAACACGCATTGGAAGCGTGTATTCGTCATCGCCATGCTGGCGTAACACTTGGCGTGATGGTATGGGGTGCCATTGGTTACACGTCTCGGTCACCTCTTGTTCGCATTGACGGCACTTTGAACAGTGGACGTTATATTTCTGTGGCTCTAGGCTTCATTCGATCCCTGCGAAACCCTACTTTCAGCAGGATAATGCACGACCGCATGTTGCAGGTTCTATACGGGCCTTTCTGGATACAGATAATGTTCGACTGCTGCCCTGGCGAGCACATTCTCCAGATCTCTCACCAATTGGAAACGTCTGGTCAATGGTGGCCGAGCAACTGGCTCGTCACAAGACGCCAGTCACTACTCTTGATGAACTGTGGTATCGTGTTGAAGCTGTGGGCAGCTGTACCTGTACACGCCATCCAAGCTCTGTTTGACTCAATGCCCAGGCGTTTCAAGGCCGTTATTACGGCCAGAGATGGTTGTTCTGGGTACTGATTTCTCAGGATCTATGCACCCAAATTGCGTGAAAATGGAATCACATATCAGTTGTAGTATAAGATATTTGTTCAATGAATAGCCGTTTATCATCTGCATTTCTTCTTGGTGTAGCAATTTTAATGGCCAGTAGTGCAAGATAGACCACCTTTTATATCTTTGCGCAGGATCTGTTCAGAAGGATATCGTCATCCGGAATAAAAACCGCCAATTTACGGATCACATCGTAGAATATTAGATCCATTAATCAGGTAGGTAGGTTGGAACATTTAAAACAAAAACAAAAAGTAGTTTCAGTTTAGGTATAGTGATGATTAGTGAAGTTCGTTGGCAGGTTGAACAGGACTTCCGGTCAAGCGTGTACAGGATTATAAATACAAAATGGAATAGAGGCAACGCACAAGTAGGCCTAATTATGAATATTTAAACAGGAATGCGAGTACACTACCACGACCAGCGTAGTAGCTAAGACAGACACAAACTCAGTATCCATGAGAGTAACACAGGTTTACATGCCACCTAGCTCCGTAGGTGATGAAGAGGTTAAAAGAATGAATGATAACATAAAACAATTTATTTGGATGGTTAATGTACTAGAAAACTTAATTGTGATGGGCGACTGGAATTCGGTCGTAGGAACAGAAGGAAAAATTGTAGGAGACTGTGGACTGGGGGAAGGATTAAGACGAAACCACTCGGTTGCATTTTGCGCGAAGCATAATGTAATCATCTCTAACGACTGGTTTAAGAATCATGAATGGAGGTTATATACGTGGATGAGGCTTGTAGTCGTCGCTGGATTTCAGATTTATTGTATAATGGTACAACAGATACTTCGGAATCAAATTTTAAACCATAAGCCATTTCCAGAGGCAGATGAGGACACTGGCCACAATTTATTGGTTATGAACTGTAGATTAAAACTGAAGAAATTACAAAAAGGTAGGACATTGAGGAGACGGGAGCTGGATAAAGAGCCAGAGGTCGTTGAAAGAGGGAGCATCAGGTAACTATTGACTGAAACTGGAGAAAGGAACACAGTAAAACGGAATGGGCTACTTTGAGAGGTGAAGCAGCGAAAGAAGCAGAGGATCAAATGCGTAAAACGAAGAGCACTAGCAGGAATCCGTGAATTCACAGGAGATACTGAATTTAATTTATGAAAGGAGGAAATATAAAAATACAGCAAATGAAGCGGGTGAAATACAAACGAGTAAGGAATTCAACTGACAGAGAGTTCAAAATGGCTAAGCAGCAATGGCTCGAGCACAACTGTAAGGATACAGCAGCGTACATAACTAGGGGAAAGATAGATACTGGCCAGACGAAAGTTAAAGAGGCCTTTGTAGCAAAGAGAAACGGCTATATAAACGTCAAGAGCTCAGTTGGAAAATCAGTACTAAGCAATGAATGGAAAGCTGAAAGGTGGAATGAGTGTAGGGAAATGCTATGGAAGTGAAACGAACGTGATGGCATTATTACAGGAAGACAAGATGACTTAGATGTAAATCAGATAGGAGATGTGATACTGCGAGAAGAATCTGACAGAGCTCTGAAAGACATAATTCCAAACAAGGCTGCTGGAATAGAAAACATTCGTTTGAAATACTCATATACTTGGGAGAACCATACATGGTAAAACTTTTCCATCTGGTGCTCAGCATGTGTCAGACAGGGGAAATACCCTCAGACTTTAAGAAGATTTTAATAATTCCAATTCTAAAGAAAACTGGTGGTGACAGTTATGTATATTATCAAACTACAAGTTTAATAAGCACGTGGGAAAATACTGTCACGAGTTATTTAAGGGAGAATGGGAAAATTAGTAGAAACCGACCTCTAGGAAGATCAGTTTGGGTTTCCTGAGAAATGTAGGAACACGCGAGGTAGTACTGACCCTACGACTTCTCATAGAATATAGGTTAAGGAAAGGCAAACTTTCGTTTATACTTTTAGTAGATTTTGAGATATATTTTGACAATACTGACTGGAATACAGTCTTTGAAATTCCTAAGATAGCAAGAGTGAAATACAGGGAGCGAAAGTTTATATACAACTTGGACAGAAACCAGACGACAGTCAAAAGAGTCGAGGGGTGTGAAAGGGAAGGGAGTGAGAGCAGGATGTTATTCAGTGTGCGCATTGAGCAAGCAGTAAAGGAAACCGAAGAAAACTCTGAGAAGAAATTAAAGTCCAGAGTGAAGAAATAAAAACTCTAAGGTTTGCCGATGACACTGTAATTCTGTCAGAGACAGCAAATGACTTGGACGAGCAGCTGAAGGCATGGACTGTGTCTTGAAGGGATGATATAAGATGATCATTAACAAAAGCAAATCAAGGATAATGGAATGTAGATCAACTGAAACAGGTGAGACTGAGGGAGTTAGATGAGGACATGAGAGACACAAAGTAGGAGATACATTTTGTTATTTCGGCAGTAAAATAACTGATGATAACCGAAGCAGGAATTATATGAAACGTGGACTGGCGAAAAAAATCGTTTCTGAAGAAGTGGAATTGGTTAATATTGAATATAAATAATATGTGCTAGAAAGCTTTTTCTGGACGTACTTCTCTGTAATGAAGCCTTGTGCAGAAGAGAAACGCGGGCGATAAAAAGTTGAGACAAGGCATTTGAAATGCAGAGCTACAGAATAATGCAGAAGTCAAATGGATTGATCATGTAACCAATGAGGCGATTCTGAATGGAACTGCCGAGAAAAGAAGTTTCTGGCATAACCTAATTAAAAGCTATGATTGGTTGTTAGGACACATTCTCGGATGTCAACGGCTCAAGAATGTACTGGAGGCAAGCGTAGCATGGAAAAGTTTTGAAGAGGGACCAGGAGATGAATACAATAAGGATGTTTAAAAGGATGTAGGTTGCAGTAGTTATTGTGGGATGAAGAGGCTTCCACAGGACAGAGTAGCATGTAGTGCCGCATCAAAGCAGTCTCTGGACTGAAGAGCATTATTACAACAACAACTACTGAAAAGAGTAAGTATTGTTACAGCAGTTAATCTTGATCTGCACCTTTCTACACAACGAGTAGCAGAGGTACCATGCCTACAGCTCTACTTGGCCGTGGTTTACATCCATTAAAACCCTTGTTTGACATCAGGAATCAAGAAAATATGATTTTCTGACAAGAAAACTTGTTTTTAAATAAAAATTTGCACTTCATGTTCTTCGTACTGGGAACTGTTGAAAGTACTTTCAAGTACAACGTCAAGTTATATATCCGAAATGTTCATTACTGTTCAGAACAAAAGCTTTATTATTTATGTCAGCAAGACGCAAGCAGCAATTTGGCTATAGTGGTTTACAGACTTAATCCTTTCGTTTACATTGTTTTGGTAGAGGTACTGAAAGATTTGCATGGCTGTGCTTGAAAGAAGTGGAAAATATTTTAAATATTTGTTACAAGTAACTGGATGTATTCTGCAGGATGTAAATTTGTGTGTTAAAATAGCAGACACATGTGTAGACTTAAGACAGTAACTTTTCCTGACTGTTCCATTAAGAAGCCCACCTATTTTCTTTCCTGTCAATTCTTTCCTAATCAGTTTTCCACTCACCATCGCAAAAGATTATGTAAATACATGACTGGATAGTCAGAACGTACTGAAAAATTTTTCGCCAGTAAAAATAATTAGTTTTGTGAATCCTATTAAACAATATTAACACTGAACGTTGCTTCCACTACAGTTTGTGTCTTGAAATTTATTCCTCCAACTTATTTCAGATTTCAGGCGTAGAAATGTTTTCCATCTGTTAAAATTTGCCTCAGATACATTTCGTTCAAAATGAATTCCGTTGAAACGAGTTGTGCTTAAGCAGCGCTTCATTTTAAGTTAAATGTACCATTGTGTAATTCAGTAGTAATTTAAAGGCATTTACTGCTACTGGATGGATACTTTTAATCTTCATCTGTTTCAGCACCACACGTGGCACCCTCTGCTGCTGAAAATCCAATACTTGCTGTGTCCAATACAAGTGTTTCCCTAAGTTGGATGCCTCCTGAAGACTGCACTGGTCTTAATGGCTACATTTATGGCTACTATTATTCACTGGTTGAGAATAACACAGATGAGATTATTCAACAGGGAACAGTTGCCGAAAACATTCTGAATGTTAACTTCACAAACCTCACACCCAGCAACTGCTATGATGCTTACATTACAGTTGTCGCCTCAGGTGGAACCAGTGACTCACATCAACTGAACATTCCATTCTGTACCAGTAGCACAGGTAAGTGTACATTTGCTTTAAGTGGTTGTAAGTAACATGAGGTATCATGAAAATGCAATTTACTTGCCATTATAGCGTAATACATGCTTGTCAGTAATCATTCTGTAGCTACTCTTAATTACAAAGAGTTATAGTGTAAAATCACATGATCCAATGGTTTCATAACTTAAGCTTCTGTGGTAAGAGCTATAAAAATTAATTGTTATGGCGAAAATCATAAATTACATTTTGATCAGTGAAAAATTAGGCTACTATCTGAGACGTTCGTGTATGGTGTATTCTCCAGGGAACTGATTGTATTGATGGGATGGAAAGTGTATCATAAACAAGTGGATACTATGACAAAGTGTGCTTATCTTTTAAATTTCTGGTTTTACGTAACTCAGTTAAAAAAGTTTTATCTAACTGGAGTCATTGATTCTGTCAGATCTGGTTTGCTGCATCTGAGTGCCTATTTTCAGTATATGAGTTTGTCTGACTTAGAGTCACTGACTATTATGGCGAGAGTAATTGGCGCTTAGACATTTCTTATACGGAATGAAGATTACAAATATGCTTTATATAGTTTTACCTTCATTCCTCCTTCCATTACATTTACCTAATGAGTTCCTTCTTTCTCATTACAAACACTTCACTTTTATTAAAATATAGCACAAGGCATGATTGTGTTGTTAATGATAGAAACAATCTCTGGAAAGATTTGAAGGATTAAATGGTTAGCACTGTTATTGAATACAGATACATACATGGATACAGACGTGTTCCTCAACTTGTCACTTACTATTCTGTTCCCTGAGGGAAATGTAGGAGAGTGTAAAAGGGAGTTTAATTGCTTTTAGTTGTTCAATTCCTCTGATTCTTCTTATTCCCTTGAAAAGTGTTGTCAGAACGATACGCAACGTACTCCACTGAAGTAACGAGTATGTTTTCAGTTTTTCGTGTATCTCAGAGGCATAAAATACATAGTATATAATCTTCAAAATAAGCAATTAAAAGTAAAAAAGGGGAAATTTTAAAGTGATTTCTGTCAGGATGAAGTCAAATTTACTTTCAATTTCCTATCAATGACATGAAGATAAAGGATGAAGCTCAAACTGGATGGCTGAAGGAAATCCAATGTATTCGTCAAAGCAGCATTTCCGTTATTGATTTTTGTAAACCAAGGCGAACCTATATCTGGATGGCCAGATGTGGATTTTAATCCCGTTGCTCCTCAATGTCAGTCAGTTGAGACCTAACGTTGGAACAAGTTTTTAACACAATGCTATAATACTAATTACTAAAGTTTTACAGGCTATAATTTTCTTTGAGAGTTTCACTTACTTATTTCTGGCGTACCTCTGTAGGTACCTTTACTCACAGACACTCGGTGGCAGTAGCAATTTATTGCTATGAATATTATTGACTAATGTACAGCATAAAATTTAATCTTATCATGACAGAATGTACATATGATTATTCCACTTAACTTTGCTGAAATCGCTAATTTACCCACGGAATTATACAAAACTGACCCAGATCTCTTTTCTCTGTAGTACATGGAATAGGCCAGTAACTCAAAGTTATAACTATTCTCTTTCATTATAAGCACTTCAATTTTTCTCGCTTTTTTCTGCAAGCCTTCTGACAGATTATCTTCACTCTCTCTTCTTTCAAATGGTCTGTTAATTACATATTTTCCTCTATAAATTTTCTTACGTACTTCTCCTACAGTTCATTAAATTAAGAATTCTTGAGCTTTGCAGCATGTAAAAAATATTGTAAGAATATACAACACATGTCAGAAAAACGTTATCAATTGCTGTGAGGAATTCCTGTACACGGTAGAAGGAATATCCCAATAGGAAATGTCTCAACTTCGATTTGAATATTTGGGGTTTATCTCTCAATTGCTTTCAGCGCTACAAGATGATTGTTGAGAACAGAACCTGCTAAATAGAGCTCAAATATCTGTACAGTTCAGGATGCGTTATCCAAGTCTATATCATTTTAGTGTTCACTGAATGAAGTTCCACTTTCTTTTGAATGAGTCTATATTGCCAATAAGATATCTCATGATAGGAATTTGTGTACAGGAACTGCAGATTTAGAATTCCGAAACACCTAAAGGACGACCTACACGACGTTTGCGAACTGATATTGCCAATATGTCTTATCACCCAATTCTTTGAAAACAGAGTGAAACTAACTGTTGGAGACAGTGGAGGTCAATCTCATGGTGAAATTTCCATCGTTCAGCTTCTGCGTGAGTTCTTGTATGCGGTACTCGAAAGATATTCTTCCAGCTTTTCTCAGTTTTAAGGATTTAAAATACTTGAGTTTACGAACTGTTCGGTAAAGTTTGCTACTTCGAGAGTTCCGTGTCATAAACTGTACACTTTGCAATTTATTATAGTCAACCATTAATCTCTTTGCTGAATGCACATTCTGTTGTTATTGGCTACCCTATTGGCTACATCATTTGCATTATATTCCACGTCTTTCACAATAACATATGTTACTGTATGCACGTTATCTCTTTCACCCTTTTTATAAAGTGGTTTCAGTAAGGAATATTTCAATATGTCAGGAAACTGACGACATCTGAAAGACCCATTGGACAGGTTTCTGCGTTTACAGAAGCAATGTATGATACATTGATCTTCATAGTCTTACTTGAAATTTCGTTATACCCTTGAAGACTCTTAGTCTTTAATGTTGTAACAACTGATTCTATTTCTTCTTTGGTTGCATGTGATATAGTGGTCTTGGACTACCAGGTACAGTAAGTCTACATACTTACCTGTAGCATAAAATTTTTAGTTTAACATGCCGTCTGTTATTAAAGATTTTACAAAAGTCTAGAAAATCGTTAACAGTTTCATTCTCACAAAACAGAAGTTTAATACACTGAGCACACATTCTACCCTCATACCTCTATTACAATTGATCACATAGCTTTAATTTTTCTCTGGGAGCTTTTTATTCCCTTGGTCTAACGTCTGATGTCTTTCTTCGTCATTTCTGATACAGCTGAAGAACTACAGTTGATCAATTGCCTTTAATTTTTCTCTGAGAGCTTTTTATTCACTTGGTCTAACGTCTGATACCTTTGTTCAGCATCTCACAGAATTGTCTGTAGGAAGAGTTTGTTATAGGGCCTTGACTATCCATCATATTATAACACAGCTCCTGTTTCCTCCTACATAATATTGTAATTTCATTAGTTATCCAAATCGATTGCATTTTAGCACTGCTTACGCACCTGTATATTTCTCATGGGAAAAATCTTGATAAAAATGATAAAGCTCTGAAGAAATATATGCTATTACCAAAAAAAGTGGAGAAAACGAACTGGACCTTCACAGCTTGCCAGTGTATGTGATTTTTTTTTACATTACAATACTAATCAGATTTGCATGTAACCTGGCAGTATGAGCCAATTTACGAGTATGACGTTGCCTCACCTCTAGCTTGGATGCTGGGACTGATTCAGTTAGGAAAGGTGTTACAAAGCCATTCTGTCCTCTAGTGTGGTAATCTGGCCCATTCCCATGCTAGACGCTCCTTGACATACTGCACGCTGGGACTGGGATGGAGTCGAAGACTGAGCTTGTCCCACATACGTTTTATGGGGGACTCGTCTAGGAATCTTGCTGGCAATGGGAGTACCTTGACATCATGCAGAAAGTTTACAGAGAAATGTGCCACATGCGGACGAACACTGCCCTCTAGAAAAATGGAACAACGTCGCACTCACACGAGAGGTAACATGTGAGGGCACAGGTTGTTTGTGACGTATTGTTGTGCCTCGGTCGCTACGAGCCAAGACGATAAGTCACACCTGATGGTTGCTGCACCTTAACGCCAGGAGTACGGTCAGTGTGCATCTCCAACACACTGGAAGGATGGTCGCTTTCTGCGCGTCGTTACCTCATTCGTCTACTGTGGTCATCTGTGGTATTTCAGAACCCCATGTGACGCCATTCATCTGCAGTCCATGGTTCCTGTCGTGGAATCATTTCAAACGCAGATGTGGTGTTAATGGTAGCCTAATTGTCTAGTCGGTCCGCTGCTAGTCTCTGTCCAATGGTGTAGGGCGACACACACAAAGTTGGACGTCAGGTGCAGATGTGAAGAGGTTAAGATGCGTCTGGTACACAACACGGCGATCCTCGGATGTGATGGTCACAGCTGGCCGACTGGGATCCTGACAGCGAGGGCGCCTGCCTTCACATCCCCGCTCACTTCAGATTCGCAACGCTGCCCCGCAGACCTGGATAGTGCTGGATGCTGCTGGATACTGCTGGACACGACAAGCCAGTGTACCCGACTAGAGTGCTGCAACGCTCCATGGTTGACCGGTCACGGCTCGCCTGTTGACGGGGGGACCGAGCAGCTCGTGTCCGGTCCCATACGACTCGGCTCGGTCACGTACTCGCCCCATGTCTGAAGTCCGGATTCCGGACACGCGGATAACCGAGCATGACCGGTCACCGCTGACGTCTCACCTCGCCTCGCTACGGCCCGCTGCACTGTACTTTACTGTACAAATCCAACGTCCCCCCCCCCCCCCCTCTCTCTCTCTCTCTCTCTCTCTCTCTCTCTCTCTCTCTCTTTTAATACAAAAGTAACGTTTCCAAGAACGGGTACGTTACACAGCTAAATTCATAGAGCACTCTCTTTTATAATATTTAGTCCCGTCTTCCTAACGTCCGGGAATTTTGTTGTAAATAAAACATTGATCACAAGAGACCAATCTGTGTTAATGTAATGAAATGTAAGCGTCAAATAGTGCACCTGATTATGCGAATCAGTCCACATGTCAACTGTCGCAGCACATATTTTATTAATAACTTCCGCTATAACAGAAGGCATTATACTGTTTCGTATTGCATCAGCTTGTTCTTTGACATGTCTTCTTATAGTAGAGGGATGTGGCATGACATCTGCCACGTTAACTTTTCCATAATGCGCACCTAGATGTATTAATTCTTGGCCTAGTTCTCTGAAACCTTCACCGCAAACAGCATTAAAAGGTCTCATATCTTTAGCACACATTGCAACACACTTTGCTGTAATACTGTTTTTTATTACTGCCGGTTTTCCTGAAGGAGCTGTATCTTTGTGAGGTTTCTTGCAACTGTGTTTCTTTAAAAGAGTGGTTCGCGATTGGAAACACAATAATGGGGAGCAGTTTATGCACGATACGTACCCAGTAGACGCACTGTTTTCGTCTACAACCACCAAAAATATGCTCCGTAGTTGGCTTTTTAGACCTTCCCGTCTGTTCAACGTGTAAACATTGATTTCAATCTTACGTCTTACTGCACTGGTTTCCTCGCACTGCATGATTGCAGAGAGAGAGAGAGAGAGAGAGAGAGAGAGAGAGACACCAAAAATGAGAAGCCCGTACTGGCTGCAGTCTCACACGGATAATGACACATGTAATGTGTTTGAAGTTGCGTGCTACTTATTCGATCACGGCTTCTATGCTCGGTCACTAGAACTAGTGCGGGCAGCCTATCCAGTTAGGGTGTGCTCGCCCCATCTCGTATTTTGTGCTCGCTTACTCGGTCCTGCAGGACTCTATACCCGACCTCCTTCTCCTTGCCCTAGTACGGTGGTGAAATTTTGCCTACGAATTTCTCGCTTTCTCGTTCAAGATGACGAGTCAGCTATCGTATTTTTGGGCACTCTGGCATCCGCACAGTTGGCAGGAAACCTCGACACAAGTAGACGCAGCCTGCCTTGTCGTCACTTTTCACTTTGGGTGAAAGGTAAAAAAGATGCTTTAAAATGCGTGCGAATCGTACAAAAAGTCACAGTGCACAGCGCTACACAACAAGCTGCAACGATGTTTATCTGCGAAGCCTACGTTTTTAGTGGATCACTTTATCTCCAGTTGGATTAATAAGGTTCGGAATTGAATTATCTCTCTCGTGTACCTGCCAATAGGCAAATTAATGATTATATGAAATGTAATTACGCTTGGCCCAGCTGGCTTCGTTGGGGAAGAAACTAGAGATTCTGATTGAAATTCCCTTCGAGAGTCGCTCAAACAACTGACCACCGGCCAGCGTCAACTGCGGCTGCAGCGTCCACTGCGTTAAAAGTTCAGAGGGCGAACAGACATCCAGTGTTGTCACTGCGGTGCTTTTTACTGCGCGTATTCTTTACCCGTTAATAATTTCAGTCTCTTCAAATGTCTCCGAAAATAATTCTTTTTGTTTTCTTAACTAATTTATCAGATATGGGAAAAAATGCTGATCTTCGGAATCAGTGCCGGCAGGTCACTTTTTGGAATAAATAAGCTAAAACTTAAAAGTACCCTCCGTCACACACCATTAGGTGGCTTGCAGAGTATGATATACATGATGTCGATGTAGTGGGTAATAATAGTTCAAATGGCTCTGAGCACTATGGGACTCAACTGCTGTGGTCATAAGTTCCCTAGAACTTAGGTTAGTTAGGTTTAAGTAGTTCTAACAAGGGAACATCCCCATCGCACCCCCTCCGATTTAGTTATAAGTTGGCACAATGGATAGGCGTTGAAAAACTGAACACAGATCAATCGAGAAAACAGGAAGAAGTTGTGTGGAACTATGAAAAAATAAGCAAAATATACAAACTGGGTCGTCCATGCGTAACATAGGTAATATTAAGGGTAATGTGAGGTGAGGAGCGCCGTGGTCCCGTGGTTAGCGTGAACAGCTGTGGAACGAGAGGTCCTTGGTTCAAATCTTCCCTTGACTGAAAATTTTGCTTTCTTTATTTTCGCAAAGTTATGATCTGTCCGTTCGTTCATTGACGTCTCTGTTCACTGTAATAAGTTTAGTGTCTGTGTTTTGCGACAGCACCGCAAAACCGTGTGATTAGTTGACGAAAGGACGTGCCCCTCCAATGGGAACCGAAAACATTTGATCGCAAGGTCATAGGTCAACCGATTCCTCCACAGGAAAACACGTCTGATATTTTGTATACGACACTGGTGACGTCATGTGCATCACATGACAGGAATATGTTGTCGACCCACCTAAGTAGTACACTTGGTGAATGGGTGAAAAGTTTCTTCTACCTTGCCCGATTTATGTTTTCTTGTGGATATAATAATCACTCCAAAAAAAGTGATGAAAACATAAGAGTTTGTCACATAAACTGAAAATAAAAAGTTAAAATTTTCGGTTGAGGGAATGTCAACCACGGACCTCTCGTTCCGCAGCTGTTCACGCTAACCACGGGACCACGGAGCTCCTCGCCTTACAGTGCTCTTAATATTGCCTATCTTACGCATGGACGACCCAGTTTGTATATTTTGCTTATTTTTTCATAGTTCCACACAACTTCTTCCTGTTTTCTCGATCGATCTGTGTTCAGTTTTTCAAGGCCTATCCACTGTGCCAACTTATAACTAAATCTGAGGGGGGTGCGATGGGGATGTTCCCTTGTTAGAACTACTTAAACCTAACTAACCTAAGGACATCACACACATCCATTCCCGAGGCAGGATTCGAACCTGCGACCGTAGCAGTCGCACGGTTCCGGACTGCGCGCCTAGAACCGCGAGACCACCGCGGCCGGCGGGTAATAATACTTGTATATTGTTTCGACTTCCAAGTCACAATTACACATCACATACGAGCGGCTGGTGCTAATGGACAAGGTTCGTACATACCAGATCTCAGCACACAGAGTGTGCACAATGGATGTTTCTGATTTATGTAACATGAAACAAGCTAAGGCGTTGAGCTTTAATTTCTTACACTACCTTTTCTCTCACTTACTATCCCTCTCTTTCTAAAAACTTTTTGTGGAAATATTTTTGAATTATCTTTCCGAAACTTTTTGTTAGAAGAAGGAATGAATTAAAACCATTCCGTTCGGATTGCATACCTACTAGGTTCCATTCAGATTATGCTGATAAAATAACTCCATACATGGCGATAATATACAGTAACTCGCTAGACGGAAGATCCGTACCTAAAGACTGGAAAGTTGCACAGTTTGCACTGATATTCAAGAAAGGAGGTAGGGGTAATTCGCCGAATTACAAATCCATATCGCTGACGTCGATCTGCAAGTAGAAGTTTGAAAAATGTGCTGTTTTTGAACATTATGAATTACCTCAGAGACACCGGTCTATCGACACATTGTCAGCACGGATTCATAAAATGTCATTCTTATGAAACACAGCTAGCACTTTATTCACACGAAGTAATGAGTGCTATCGACAAGGGATCTCAAACTGATTCCATATTTCTACATTTCCAGAATGTTTTTGACACCATTCCTCACAAGAGACCACTAATCAAATTACATGCCCATGGAGTATGGTCTCTCTTATGTGACTCAGTTCCTGATTTCAGATTTCCTGTCAGAAAGGTCACACTTCGTAGTAATCAATGGAAACAAACGAAATATCTAGCGTTTCCCTAGAAAATATGATAGCCCCTCTGTTCTTCCTAATGATAAGGGAGAATATGTTAAAAGTGAGAGGTCATTCACATGAATACTGAAATCAACCCGTTAAATTTCTGTACATGATAGATCACACAAATATTATAAATGTCAATTCAACTAAATCCCGAGGAACTACAATCATAATCAACTTAAATGGGATCGATTACATAGATAAAGCTGTGGGCAAGAGTGCATTTTATTGGCAGAATAGTTACAAGATGCAATACGTCTACTAAATATATTGTCCACACTACATACGTCCGGCATATGCTACAATACTGCTGTGCAGAATGCGATTCTTACCAAATAGGATCGACAGAGGACATCGAAAAAGTCCAAATCAGGACAGCTCTCGAGAAAAATGCGAAAGAGTGTCATGCATATGATATGAGAGTTGGGTGCCAATGATTTATCACAAAGGTGATTTTCGTTGGGACGAGGACATATCACGACATTTAAATAACCAAATTTCTCCTCTGAATGCAATAATATTTTACTGACGCCAACCTACTTAGGGAGAAACGATCATGGCAATAAAATAATAGAAATCAGAGCTCTTACAGAAATATTTATGTGTTCACTTTCGGGTGTGCTGTTCGAGAGTGGATCTGTACAGAGATAGCCTCAAGTTGGTTCGATGAACCCTCTGCCAGAAACTTAGCTGTGAATTGCAGAGTAGTCACGTAGCTGTAGATGTGGCCCCTATGTCTGATAATTTACTACAGTCTAGAAATCTGCAATGTATATGTACAGGTTGTCTGTACTGTGACACGACAGAGCCCTTACAATTGGGGTGTATGGCCGTAACTTGTAGTGATCGTGGTGTAGAGTGCTCAGAAATAGAAAGAAACTTGTTAGATTCGAAACATTTAGCAGGATTATATTATTTTCACACATTCGCGTTCTTTTTTTATTTTATTCTCCTCTTCCAGCTCCTGAACGAGTGCAGTCACTCAGTGTGTACAAGAGGGGTCGCAGAATGGTTGGCTTGAGGTGGTCTCCACCACTCAACACGTACGGGGATATTGAATACTTCACTATCACGTACAGTATAGAAGACAGTGGCCGTAACAGGAAACTTACAACGGAACCGAAACGTTGTGGTGCTTGGCCCGATCTCTATTGTTATACTGTTTCTGGTCTCTCACCAGGAAGGAAATACCACTTTGAGGTAAGAAGAATGTGTACCATTGCCGTATAATTCACCCAAGAGCACGTTTGTCTTTAAGATATTTTGCCAAAACATCTTTATTAAATTGCTCAAAACTATTTTAACACATGTTTCCTTCTTTCGTCTATGAATTATACCTGTCGCTCTAGGTACAAATAGTGAAATAAATTGTGCCGCTGATAATACAAAATTTATGGCTGGAAATCTATAGCATATTGATCTTGACCCTGTAATACACTTCTGAAATTAGTCTGTAGGTTGAGATCAGCGTATGTGAAATTTATAATAACAGCTTTACAAGCTGTATGCCGGGTAGCAGCATCAACGGTGTCACGATCATTGTAAAGTATCTGAAATCAGATCGGGGCAAAAGTTTTAAATTGTAAATTACATTAAGAACGGGGATCTCAAGTCAAGACTTTTCGTTCAGATACGTGACGAGCTAGGAACACAATATTATTACCCCCTTCTTCAAACAGAAGTCCTCTGTGACTCCAGAGGGAGAATACTTACTCGTGTCTACTAAATTAAGGGTGCAACACTTCATTTATTTGAGGAAGAAAACAAAACGGAGTTTGTGGATCCATTAAAAGGCGAGCTTCGTAGCACAAACCTAGCTTCCATTTCTGATTTATTTGAAATAATATGCTACTCCACAAGGCCACCACAGACAAAATTGCAGCCTTACAAGATAAAGTCGAGGTATGGTTGGCTGAAAAAAAAAATCCTTTCACGTACCCCAGTACTTTAGAACTTTAACTTATTGGAAAAAGAAGGAGTTGACAGATTTGAAGAACAACCGCACTTTAAAATTTGAATTCCAGGAACCTGATTTATACAACTTCTGGATTTCCCTTCAGCAAGATTACCCTCACCTAAGTAAAGGATCATTGGTCATTTTGCTGCTCTTTTATACAGTACGTTCGTGTGAAAGTATATTTTTTGTCATGAGAAATATAAAAACAATTAAATGTGGAAGTCTGGGAAAGTTATTCATGTGAATTTTCCCCACTACCGTGATAATATAAAAGAGATTCGTAATTCTCGTCAAGCTCACGCAAGTCAATAAATTTGTAAAAGTATAGAAAAATTTTATATCAATGAAAAGCTGTTTAATGTATAATTAAGCTGTACTTAGAAATGAAATATTTCTTTAAAATATCACTTACTAAAACAGAATATCTTCTATTAATGTTAGTGAAAAGGTTTCCCGTGATACTGTGTGAATGAGAACGATGTCACCATGTGGAGTAGTTTGGAAAGGTCTGGTCTACAGGACAGACGTTTAAGAGAGTATCATAATTTTCTAGGTGTTTAATGGTCTTTGTTTCTCGTTTCACCAGTATGCATTTCAATATAAAGCATCCTGTTTGCAGAAATTAATAATTTGTTAAGGTAGTACTAGGTGGGGCAAATAAAAGCGGCCTGGAGAACAAAGTTCCAGGTTACAAGGAAACACTGCAGGAGAAAGGAAATACAGTGCTAACCCGACTATAGCAGGTGTTGAAAATGACAACCATTCATCTCTTGGCACTTTTGGGCCCTGGGAAGCAAGTTTCTGAAGGCGGATGGAAGCTGCACTGCTGGAATTGCTGCAGTCTCATCCCAAATGTTCTGCTGGAGTTCTTGAAGACTGTGGGGGTTGTGGCGATTCACCTTAGACCTGAGCCCCCCCCCCCCCCCCACACAAAGTAACCGCTGCCTGACACATCAGGTGACCTGGGTGGCCAGCTGGGGCCGCTACCAGGCTGACCTCTGCCGACAACTCTGTCAGGCGTGAGGATTGTGTAAACGTGATTCGAGGTCCAGTCGGCGGTATGGGCAGTTGCTCCAACTTGTAGGAAGATGCTCGCTCTCAACATCTGCTACAGTCAGGTTGCTATTGCATTTCCTTTCCTCTGATGTGTTTCTTTGTGCTCTGGAACTCTGTTCTCTGGACCACGCCCTGTATTAGCAAACGATGCATTTGAGCTGATTGAATATTATCTACAAGTTAGTATTCCTATATTGATTACATATGTTTACCACAATTTTTGAATATCTACACATTAAAAAACAAGAAATAGACATATCTACAGCACACAACTGATACATATTTGTCAAAATGTAATACAGTATAAAGGTTTCCATACTGGAAGAGATTACAATTCTTTCATAATCAACAGTCCGACAGTACAATGAGTAACTGTGTCATCACGTTTTTCTACTTTTATTACATTGTGGGCTGTGAAGTGACCTTAGAGGGGGGAATCGCTATCACTTTGCTGCAGCAAATCACTTGGAGGTTCTAGCAAGTAGTTTTATACGTACATTTTGACACTCACAACCCAGCTCTATTGATTTACTGAAATACAAATTCTCAGTCATCCAATATGTGTACTGTTCTAAACACTAATGTCTTTCAATTTGCAAGACTTTGCTAAATGCTGTCTTAGTTCCTGTAAACATAACGCTGTAAACTCCATCAAGTCAAATGATAACGGAGAATTTGCAACATATTACGTTACATTCACCTCAAAACAAAACACAGTTGTGCCACTGGGCCACAGATATTATGAAGGGGGTTGAGATTTTCTGACTTTACAATATACCACATCTTCAAACATGCTGGCTTGGATTCTTCTCCCAACAAAAAAGACTGTTGTCCAAATCATATTTCTGCATAGCTATAATAAAATGGTTGAAAAATTACAGCTCCAGTAGAAATAGACTTCTGTAGGAAAAATGACTGTGTTTGTATTTGTATGAAGCCATCGTGAGTTCACATAATGTATATGCTTCATTAAATGAACAGAAACAAATATCGAATATTTTGTTCTTAAGAGAGAAATAGGCAATTCATATCACTTGATGATGGCACGATGTCATTCACGTTATTCATTGAAGATCTCATACAACTCATTTCACTGTTTTCTGTTAGCCAGTTGCATTTCAAATCTGGATTATCACACCAGTTGTAATAGTTTGTTTGTCTGTCATACAGTAAAATTCATTAGAGATGAAGTACTGATATGCTGAGCTCACATGTGTGGAAGCCTTGACGTTTATACAGAGTGGTCCATTGACAGCCACTGGGCCAAATACCTCACGAAAAAGCATCAAACGAAAAAACTACAAAGAACGAAACTCGTCTAGCTTGAAGGGGGGAACCAGATGGCGCTATGGTTGGCCCGCTAGATGGCGCTGCCATGGTTCACACGGATATTAACTGCGTTTTTTTAAAATAGGAATCCCCATTTTCTATTACATATTCGTGTAGTATGTAAAGAAATATGAATGTTTTAGGTGGACCACTTTTTTCGCTTTGTGACAGATGGCGCTGCAATAGTCACAAACGTATAAGTACGTGATATCACGTAACATTCCGCCAGTGTGGAAGATATTTGCTTCGTGATACATTACCCGTGTTAAAATGGACCGTTTACCAATTGCCGAAAAGGTCTAAATCGTGTTGATGTATGGCTATTGTGATCAAAATGCCCAACGGGCGTGTGCTATGTATGCTGCTCGGCATCCTGGACGACATCATCCTAGTGTACGGACCATTCGCCGGATAGTTAACGTTATTTAAGGAAACAGGAATTGTTCAGCCACATGTGAAACGTCAACCACGACCTGCAACAAATGATGATGCTCAAGTAGTTGTTTTAGCTGCTGTCGCGGCTAATCCGAACATCAGTAGCAGACAATTTGCGTGAGAATCGGGAATCTCAAAAACGTCGGTGTTGAGAATGCTACATCGACATCGATTGTGCCCGTACCATATTTCTATGCACCAGGAATTGCATGGCGACGACTTTGAACGTCGTGTACAGTTCTGCCACTGGGCACAACAGAAATTACGGGATGATGACACATATTTTGCACGCGTTCTATTTAGCGACGAAGTCATTCACCAACAGCGGTAACGTAAACCGGCATAATATGCACTATTTGGCAACGGAAAATCCACCATGGCCGCGACAAGTGGAACATCAGCGACCTTGGCGGGTTAATGTATGGTGCGACATTATGGGAGGAAGGATAATTGGCCCCCATTTTATCGATGGCAATCTAAATGGTGCAATCTACGCTGATTTTCTACGTAATGTTCTACCGATGTTATTACAAGATGTTTCACTGCATGACAGAATGGCGATGTACTTCCAACTTGATGGATGTCCGGCACATAGCTCGCGTGCGGTTGAAGTGGTATTGAATAGCATGTATCATGACAGGTGGATTGGTCGTCGAAGCACCACACCATGGCCCGCACGTTCACCGGATCTGACGTCAACGGGTTTCTTTCTGTGGCGAAAGTTGAAGGTTATTTGCTATCGTGATCCACCGACAACGACTGACCACATGCGTCAGCGCATTGCCAATGCGTGTGTAACATTATGGAAGGCGAACTACTCGCTGTTGAGAGGAATGTCGTTACACGTATTGCCATATGCATTGAAGTTGACGGGCATCATTTTGAGCATTTATTGCATTAATGTGGTATTTACAGGTAATCACGCTGTAACAGCATGCGTTCTCAGAAGTGATAAGTTCACAAAGGTAAATGTATCACACTGGAACAACCGAAACAAAATGTTCAAACGTACCTACGTTCTGTATTTTAATTTAAAAAACCTCCCTGTTACCAACTGTTCGTCTAAAATTGTGAGTCATATGTTTGTGACTATTACAGCGCCATCTTTCACAAAGCGAAAAAAGTCGTCCAACTAAAATATTCATATTTCTTTACGTACTACACGAATATGTAATAAAAATGGGGGTTCCTATTTTAAAAAAAAACGCAGTTGATGTCCGTGTGACCTATGGCAGCGCCATCTAGCGGGCCAACCATAGCGCCATCTGGTTTCCCCCCCTGCAAAGAGCCCTGGTTCGATTCCTGGCCGGGTTGGAGATTTTCCCCGCGCAAGTCGCCCAATGTGGCATTGACTGAAATAAAACGTGGACATGGCGGCCGAACTACCCCGGAAGGGGCCTCCCAGCAATACGGGCCTCATTTCATTTTATTTCAATACGTTAGTGTTCTGTGATAGAGAATGAAACTCATATTAAAGCGATTTCGTACTTAAATACACAGTATAATCAACTTATTACTGTGTGTAATTCTTTTCACCCTCTAATTATTTTGTAGTAATACATAGAACACTTAGAAATCGTTTTCAGATGAGTCTTACAAACTCTATTCTGTATGTCTCTAGTTTCTGTTGGAATTAGTGTAGAAAAACCTCCTTTATAGTGCTGAGTTTGAATGTGTGTGTGTGTGTGGAGGGGGGGGGGATGAGAGAGTGAGAGAGAGAAAAATCGAGAGAGAGAGAGAGACAGACAGACAGAGAGAGAGTGAGAAAGGAAGATAGTGAGTGTGTGTGTGCCTCCCCCACAAGTAACAAATTTCAAATTTTAGAGGTAATATTTACGATGATAAAATTTTCCAACACAACATGAAGTTGAAGCTTTTATTATATTTAGGTCCAGGCTCGTAACAAAGAAGTAAACATCGATGGAGAACCTGCTGGAGTGGAAGCCATCACATTAGAAGGGGGTATGACTGTTTATTACTGCAGTACTGCAATACCTTTACTACTAATTATGATAATCTTACTAATCGTAGAAATATCCTAGGACCCTCTACTGTAGAACACATATTTGAAAAGTGGTGAAACATTCTGCTATTATTTGTATTATGTTTCTTCTATTATATGAAAGCGCCGAAAATAACCTGGTTAACACAGACAATACCTGCATAAGTTATTCAAACCAGCATAATTTTCTGTCCATAATTTGTCTAGTGCTGTTTTGTAAACCAGCATCAGTTTTCGCTTCTGTTCCTGTACATCTCAAACGCCTTTATGATATGCCAACAAATTACTTTTTCAACACAGATGAATTGTACCGAAACCCAATTTGAGGTAATCTGTCACTTATTTAAACACTGTTAAGCATCTACATCTCCATCTACATACATATTCTACAGACCAAAGTTATATGCATGATGGAGGGTACTACTGTTGTACCACATAAGAGAGCGTCTTCGTTTTTCATTTGTGTATCGGTTGCAGGAGCAATAATTTTTTATGCACCTGTTCTTCTTCTAAGATGTACATACAGGAAAAAAGCCCTTCATGTCAAACAAATATAAATGCCACGAATTAGTACTGGACACAAAGCTAATGACTTACGAACACTCGTGCACAATATCCATTTCACACCAGTTTCCGTTTAGCAGGTATAACCTTAATAACAGTTATCTCCATTTTTTATCCTATAATGAAGAAGGAGTAGTAGCTAATGAAAACATTATGTATTAATAAGCAAAGAATATGAGAGCACGGTATGATTATTAATTTGATTAATAAACATTGTACAGTCATCTTCCTCTTATTGCTGAAGATACTACACTATACAGGGTGATTGAAAACTAACTGTACACACTTCGTGGGCGTAATGTATGCATCGAAATAGTAGTAAAATGTTAAGCAAAATTTCGTCTGAAATTGCTTTGTTTCCGAGTTATAACGTCATTTGTAGTAGGCGGCACATCATGGCTGAGTACAGGCTTTTGGCATATCGTGTTCACCTGCATATTGAGTGATGTTCCTTTGTACGCCCTTCTACGCAGCTCAGTTAATTCTGGCACGTAAAGCATTTATTTACGTGACTTTGGTTTGGTCCGTTGTACTCTATGACACTGTACTGTTTTACTATTGCAGCACCAGACATGTTATGCACTTTCATTCTATCGGCAGTTTATAGAACGCAATCGTTGCCCATTATGGCGCACCCGAATGGCCAATATACATATGCACCTGTACATATGCACCTGCTTTACGGGTCAGTAGAAGGCAAGGCGTGAGCAGCAGTACGATGGTGCATGGAAATGTTTCCAAACAGTAGAGTACCAAACCAACACACTTTCACGGCTGTGGACAGGCGTTCAAGGGAATATGGAGTTCGTGGTCGGCACGGATGCAGTGGGTGCTGAGAATATCCTGGAAATGTTAGATGAAGATTACACCATAGACACCTGCCGTATAAGTGCCACTGTACGGGTCCCTCGATCAATTGTTTGACACCTGCTTCGGAGGTTTCACCTGCTGGAGGCACAGTAGCTGACATTTGAAGACCATATAGATGTCGGTATTTCTGTCAGTGGCTACTCGAGCGCCGTGCCGCTGACCGTCTGTTCGGTGGTCACGTACTGTTTGTGGACAAGAGCTTCATTATCTGCGAGGGGAGTGTGAACGCTCATACCATGCACGAGTGGGCATATAAGAATCTTCGCGTAATTACAGTAAGAGGCTATGAACATCGTTTTGCGCTGGAAGTTTGGTGTGGTATAGTCGACAATCAGCTACTCGTACCTCATATTCTTCCGCTGCGTGTGAATGGCAGAGTATATCGGCAGTTTTTTGGAACACGAATTGTTTGGCCTGCTTCACGATGTGCCACTCGTTACACGAACCAAGTCATGGTTCATGCACGACAGTGCCCGTGCACATTGCAGCTGGAAGGCAAGGGCGGTTGCTTGTCCTGACAACTGGGTAGTTCGTGCAGGACGAGTTACTTGGCCCACCAGATCTCCGGCTCTTAGCCCTGTGGAAGTCTATGGGGCTGTCTCAAGAAGTTCTTGTACGGTGTTGCAATTGAGAATGTGGCACAAGTAGAACAGCGAAATGGTAATGGCTGTAGAACCGTGCAGAATGAGATGAACGGAGCCTGCAATATTTCGAGAGCGGTGAGACGTCGAGCACGTCACTGCCTTCACCAACACGTAAAAAATTTTGAACATACTCTGGGGTAAACGTACAATACCTAGTTGTGTTGGATTTCTGGTCCCTTCTTCTCGTTGCTTCCTGAGAAGAACTAATTTCGTGTTGTTTGTGTTGCCCTTGTGGTATCTTCTCTACTACA
The DNA here is from genome assembly GCF_023864275.1 of Schistocerca cancellata. Classification (NCBI taxonomy): domain Eukaryota; kingdom Metazoa; phylum Arthropoda; class Insecta; order Orthoptera; family Acrididae; genus Schistocerca; species Schistocerca cancellata. The sequence continues at coordinate 597,399,116 of NC_064632.1, forward strand.
TAAAAGTGCAATTTCAGATAAAACTTTATTTAATATTTTACCCTTATTTTGGTGCACACATAACACCCACGAAGTGCGTACAGTTATTTCTGAATCACTGTGTATATTCAGCAATCGATCGTATTCAGGCTAAGTGATCACCAAGTTCTGTGCTGATGTTTCTTTCGTGGCAGTACCGCAGTTTCTCGTGTTTTTATATTCGTGTTCCTACAGGCTTTGTGTTAAAAGTGTTACCTTACAATCTCTTGAAAAAAATCAAGAAAACGAAAAATGAAAAACGCTTCACACCCCACCATCGCATATGTAGAATCTCTTTGCACATTTCCTCCATGGTATATTTCGTTGTCCACTGGGGTCGGCTGGGTGCGCAAATGTGTCTGTGCTCCTGGAGCGTGGTGTTTGTTGATCGACATTGCCAGCTGACTCGACACGAGCGGGATTTGGAGAAGACTCAAGCACGAGCCAGCGGCCTTAACTCACACACAAGCAGACATACGCATGATGCTACAGCTCTGCTGGCTGTATTTAGCGCAACGGTAGAGAGGGAGTCCACTCGACCCGTGTCGGCAGACTGTTGACGTCTGACCCCCACTGTGGCTTGGGGCAGACTGATATTCGTTTTCGATGCAACCGCTTTAGTTTCCTCACATATAATCCATTCTGACCTAGCGCATCTGATGTTTTGAAGACGGCTGATAATCTCTTGTCTTGTTGTTCGTTCCCATCTCGTTCTTGTTTAACTCTTCTTTGAGGTAACCATCCATTATCTCTTGTTCACATTCCCTTTGCAGTTTTTTGACCATTTACTAACATCAGCCATCAGAGTAATATCTTTTCTGAATATCGCCTCAAAATCTGTGTAGGTTCCTAATGCCGCACCCATGTGTGTTCTCCACCTGTCTGTTCCTCGATACAAGAGTGGTCTTTTCCTGTTGTCGTCCAGCTGGTATGCAGAAAGACGACATTTTGCAAAAACAGACATAATAGCAATCAGTGATTTTATAATGATACTTAAAATCCGTCTTGATTGCAAATTTTTTATTCATATGACCGGTTTCGGTTCATTCAGAACCATCTTCAGATCTGTAACAATAATGATACTAATTTACTATTTTACGGAAGCAAATCTTTTTCATCCTGTCTAATCAATATCAAATGTACCAGAACGTACCTGATATTTCAGTTACAGGAGTAACCCGTCCAAATCCAGCAACTTTCACTTGCTGCGTCACATAAAATTGATGGCAGAGTGCACGTCATTTATATTAATTACAACACTATTACAGACAGGTCGCGTGTGGTACATTTGTTACATTCCATTTGCACATACTGTATTCAGTAGATTTTTTATTATTATTAAAAGATACTTAGTTAAAATATGTAGATGTCGAGGTCAAAATCTGTAGTATAGGGCGATTTATATATCTATGGTGCTGGTGTGAACTTGTTTTCCTCTACGGTCTGCTTCCGTGGTTCCCGCCATGTCGGTGTTGTGCCGCGATCCAAATGGTTCAAATGGCTCTGAGCACTATGGGACTCAACATCTTAGGTCATAAGTCCCCTAGAACTTAGAACTGCTTAAACCTAACTAACCTAAGGATACCACACACACCCATGCCCGAGTCAGGATTCGAACCTGCGACCGCAGCAGTCCTGCGGTTCCGGACTGCAGCGCCAGAACCGCTCGGCCACCGCGGCCGGCGTGCCGCGACCCGCTCAGTCGTGTGATGCCCATCGCTCTACTGAATACAGTATGTGCGAATGGAATGTAACAAATGTACCACACGCCACCTCTCGGTAATAGTGTTGTAATTAATATAAATGACGTGCACTCTGCCAACCAATTTTATGTGCCGGAGCATGCGAAAGTTGCTGGATTTGGACGGGTTACTCCTGTAACTGAAATATCAGGTACGTTCTGGTACATTTGATGTTGATTAGACAGGATGAAAAAGATTTGCTTCCGTGAAATAGTAAATTAGTATCATTATTGTTACAGATCTGAAGATGGTTCTGAATGAACCGAAACCGGTCATATGAATAAAAAATTTGCAATCAAGACGGATTTTAAGTAACATTAGAAAGACGACAGGTTGGCTCCAGTATTTCGGATCAGATCCGTCAAGTTTATGCAAGCCAGAGTCGTGACACCCAATGACTATGGCCAAGACCGTCTCGACAATATTTTTCCTCACCAGTACACATCATTTGGCGTCGCCCTATCCCTTCATTTTCCCTCACGAGCCACATATCATTTGGCGCCCCGACTCCATCATGTATCAGTTTCTTTCTTTCTTTTTTTCTTTGAGTTCTCTGTCCTCTGACTGATGGTCTGATGCGGCCTGAAGCGTGTTCCTTGCCTGTGCAAAGTTTCCGGCTCAGAGTGGCATTTGCAACCTGCATCCTCAATTATTTGCTGGATTTGTTTCAATCTCTGTTTACATCCACAGTTTTTACCCTATACGGCTCCCTCTGGCACCATGGAAGCTATTCCCTGATACCTTGACAGATGTCCTACCATCCTGTCATCATACTTCTCATTACATTTGCCTTTCTTCGTTTTGCTTTCAATCCATATTCTATTCTCATTCCATAGATCTTTAATTTGTCTTCAGTTTCAGTGGGGGCAGCAATGTCATCAGCGATGCATATCATTGAGTTTTAATTCCACTGTTGAACCTTTATTTTAATTCCGTCATTGCTTCTTCGATGTATAGATTGAACAGTAGGGACGAAAGACTACACCCCTGTCCTACACTCTTTTCAGTCCGAGCTCTTCACTCTTCATCTTCCAATCTTATTCTTCCCTCTTGATTCTTGTGTATATTGTGTACTAGCTGAGGTACCCAGCTTCGCTTAGGGAATTGATATGAGATTGTGTGGTACTTCGAATAAAAGGATAAAAAAATTGTTGGGAACATCTTCTAACTATTTGCTATGCTTGTTTACAAACAACATTTTTCATTTTGTTATCCAGGATATATATGTACAAATTTTCCGGTTTCCTACTCGAGAGCAAACTATGTATAGTTTACCATGAGAGAAGCAGGACGCTTTGATATTGGTGCCGCAATATTTTTAAGCCTGTCCTTGGGCGCTGTTAATTGTAAAACTGTAGGGTAATTTGCTTGGAAATCGCAGTCTTTTAAATTGGAATGGCAATTCAGTAGAGATCAGTGGTATTCTGGGGATTAATAGTGTGTGTCTTTTGTACCTTCCAGTCATTATTTCGGCTTCGATTATGTTATTCGATTGCTGTCTGACGATCATCTTTGTTGCATTACATAATTTCTGTGAATGGAGACGCCTCAGTAGCATGATTGGAGGTCCAATTTTAAGTCGAAGCTAGTACGATGGCATTCCTGGTATTCGCAAATAGTTTAGAAATTCCGTAGGAAGTTCATTATTGCTTCGGCGTTTACGATGGTGTTGCTCGATTTGCATGCTCTCTCTTTACCGAAAGTTTTCTTTTGAACATTAAAGTCGATAAAATCGAAAACATTATTTTTAGTTGTCACAATTGCCTCTTCAAAAGGCCAATCCGGATTGATATAGTTGTGAACAATGTTTGGATAAATTTGGTCGATCATTCCCTTCAGCAGTGGCTGTGTTGCAGAAATCACGGTTGAGTTTAATGAGGCCGGTCGTCTCGTCATCAGGGTACGTGTCTTCGCCTGTTTCGTAAAATCTGTTGAGCAATGCGCTGTTGTCTCGCCTTTCGATAGTTAAACTCTGTAAGTTTTGTTAGGCGCAGTATTTGTATGTGTGGGCAGAGATGTAACTTTCTACGCTTACATTGATCTCGTCTGCTGGTGCTGACCTGGGGATAACTAGAGGTTTGTGTCAAAAATCTCTTGAAAATATGAGTAGAGCTTCTCTCATCACTACAAAGTTTTCTCGCAATAGTCGTAATGTTCTGTCGATAGATTCGAATGATTTCTTTTGAGTCACTGTGCATTCATCTCAGAAGATAATTTTAGCTTGCTTTAGAAGTTCACCCCGTCCAGATGCTCTTGAGATTTTCAGGAGCCGGCCGGTGTGGCCGTGCGGTTCTAAGCGCGTCAGTTTGGAACCGCGTGACCGCTACGGTCGCAGGTTCGGATCCTGCCTCGGGCATGGATGTGTGTGATGTCCTTAGGTTAGTTAGGTTTAAGTAGTTCTAAGTTCTAGGGGACTGATGACCTCAGTAGTTAAGTTCCATAGTGCTCAGAGCCATTTGAACGATTTTTAGATTTTCAGGGTGTATACGACCCGGGACAACCGGGAGATCCGGGAAAGACCGGGAATTTTTTCATCCGGGAGAAAACCGGGAAAAACCCGGGAACCATTTAGAATTCCGGTAATTTTTTATTGTTTTAGTTATCAGTTATCTTTTTGTAATTTTGACTGGTAAGAACCGATACTCTAACAAAGGATATTACTGTATCCTGCTACTGCAGAATAATACTGCAGCTACAAAACATGAACGAGAGAATAAAACTTAAATTGCAAAGGAAATGCGCCGTATAAAAAAAAAAAGAAAAAAAAAGAAACATAGAGCTCACACAAGCTTCTGCCAACAGCAAAATGTGTGAAAGGCTTTAGGAAGACTATGTAATGCTTCGCAACAAAAAATTATCTCTGATGTGCGTGACGTCACAACTGTTTACCTTAATTCATTTAAGCAGTTACGAGCGGGCTCATGCGCGTGCGCAGTTGAGTTGCGTATGAGTGGTACCTTGTCCCGCTTCTGGCTACAGAAATGTCGCTGTCGGCTGTGTAAGCGGAAAACCGTGTTATCTGAACCAGGCTGGAAAGTTCGGCGGTGGGGGAAGAGGGGTGGGAGGGCAAATTCATATTCTTGAGGAAGAATACCTTGTGCCACAAAGCGCCTAGCATCTAGCGCAAGTTGGTCTATCAATTATGATTGATTGAGTATGCGAATGATCAGCGTTGTTATAATTACTAGCGAAGTCCATAGATTCATACTACCAGAGAGGAAATAAGCGACTAACAGGAATAACACGTAAGAAAGGTTACGTGTCGGTGTATCCAAGAAAATTGAAATTTTGACAGTAAATTTTTGGTCAGATCACTAAACTAGAAAGGGCAAGATGTACAGTCCCCAGCTAGCAGCCGCTTAAGTTGTATTGTGGGAGTAGCGCGGAAAACGCGTTGTACGAACGTGTGGTAACATCTAACCGGAGAATAATCGCTGGATAACTGAACAGGTGATTCTGGCAGGGTTAGTAGAGTTAAACCGGAGAAAGAGTTTTGACAATGGTAGGAGTAGTTACAGAATTAGTGATGAGAATATTGTTTGTTAGAACGAGGAAGGAGAAGAAATGGGGACGTAACACAAATTGTGGAAGAATATGACATTTCCACATTTATCCAAAAATTTCGTACTATTGCTTTTCGATCTCATGCTAGAGAAACTGGAGCATGTGAATAAAATGTGAAACTATTACCTAACATAAAGCTTTCTGCTTGTAGTAGGCCAGATAGGCCTTAGATATTGGTACTTCGCGAATTATATTCAAAATGGTTCAAATGGCTCTGAGCACTATGGGACTTAACTTCTAAGGTCATCAGTGCCCTAGAACTTATAACTACTTAAACCTAACTAACCTAAGGACATCACACACATCCATGCCCGAGGCAGTATTCGAACCTGCGACCGTAGCAGTCGCGCGGTTCCGGACTGCGCGCCTAGAACCGCTAGACCACCGCGGCCGGCAATTATATTCTGCCGTATTATAAAAATGACCATTACTACCAAAACAGTGTCGCTTATTTGGTATGTGTTACAATTCTTGCAATATTAGAAAGGCCTATTTTCTTTTTGTAGCAGACAGTGACAAAATAGACGTAATCAGATCGAGAAACAACACCAGTCGTTGGTATTATTTCTATTAAAAGCATTTTCAGTATTAGACAACGATATTTCGATATTTCATGTAACAAAACGTTTGACAAATTTTGATGAAGTAACAGATTCTTTCGCAGAAATGAAAACACGCCATGGAAAGCTGTAGCACGATAGAGAGAAAAAGACGCTAGGACCTAAGGATTGAAGAAATGTGTACTGTCTTGCTTCTCTCTAGTCTACTGGTTTTACGTATCCTATATTTAATTTTATGTCACATAGAACAGCAAGTTATTAGCTAATAGGCAATAAAGAGTCTAAATTTTTTGAAGAGTTCTTGTTCTTCCGGTTACAAATAATCCCATCCAGTATTAATTGCGAGTTAAGTTTTTTTTTTTTTTTTTTTTTTTGAAGAGTCATGACACTGCACTTTGGCGCACTTAGGACCAAACAGCCTACAAAATGAACATATTTTTTAAAAGCCTTGTTTTTTAAAATTTTTGGCGTTCTATGCCAAACGCTCGATGGAGGGGGCGTGGTGGGGAGGGAGGGGGGAACCGTCACCGTCTACTATTGCCTCGGTTCGAAATATCGTAGATCGGGGACTGATGCGTAGAGGAGTCTGAGTTTGGGGGGAGGGGGGTAGTCTCCACGTGATCCGTGTTTACATTTAGTGATTTTGCTGTTTTCTCTTCGTTTACATCTCTCACGTCGAATGAAAACAAAGTAATTTCTGTGGCTGGGAGCTATCAAGTGAATTAAAATACATTCACTTACTTACGTATAGCTAAAATATGTTATTAGTTTCAGATTTTATTTTGTTTCCACCTTTCTGACAGTAGAGCATTAATCGCTTTGCACAATAATGAAGTTACTTTTGTCGCTTTGCTAAAGAAATTCGGATTTTATCTATCTTTTCCGCTGAGACGGCCAATTTATTTGAAACGAAGTGTTTACCACACTATTGGCTAGTTTCAACTGTTCGTTGCATTTCAGGTGCTCGTTTTCATCTTCTAGCCCATATGGCATTATGCCATGATAAAGAACTCAACATGAGATAATACAGTACTAGTACTGCAAGAACATCTACATCCCGAGAATCATACTACAGAGCTTAATATCAAGTCGAGGCCTACTTCGGAACATACGAATGTGCACTTTAAGGCGAATTATTAATTTCAGTATGGTTCACGAATTCCGACGCTCTTGGAGAATCCTCTGATGTCTTGTTTCTTTTATGACATAATGTAAGATCTTTTAATGTTTTACACATACGGGCCTCCTGCGTCATCGCAGCTGCGCAAGCGCGGCGACGCCTCCTACCTGCCGCTGTCTAGAAACTGCAGGAGTAAATCTGTTTCTGGCAGATCGCGGGCAAATATTGCTACGTGTGGTTTGAAAAGGGTTAGTTTCAAATGAAATTTCCATTTTCTAAAGATGAACCATGTGCGAGATTGTACGATGAATTTCTTAAATCACAGAGCGTTTGACTTTCATTTAAAAATCAACTCTTTGATGACAATCCATTTGGAAGAATTTCGAGCTCAGAAGATCAGAGATTTATGACGGTATTAAAAATTTTACTGGCACATTTGTGTGATGTATCTTAAAGTGTAAAACGTGCGAAAAAGATCAACATTGCATGTAAAACCTTAGCTTCTCTTGCAGCTTACTAATCTTAGAGACCAATACTATATATGAAAGCTTTTCTTTTCTTGTAGCAGCACTATGTATATTAACTTTTACTATTTGTGTGTTCACGCTACTTAACAATGGTGTTGCTATTGGCTGACTGCATCACGCGTCCTACTCTCTGAATATCCGCTGTCATCGGCTGGCGAGATCAGGTGATATGAGCTATGACTGGCTGACAAAAGTGCATCGCAATTTCGATTTCATTTCTTTGGAGAGTAACATGCGGTGTTTTGTGGAATGCGAATTTATACTTTCGTAATATGAAAATATGCATCGTACATGTTGCCACACATCAAAGAACTTTCCAAAGCGTGTTTTTCCCCTAAGTTTCGTTTTATAAAGCGCCGGGATATCCTAAGCCGCTGTATAAAACCATAGCCATTCAAATAAGTCATAAGTTTTGCAGTACAGAGGGAAAGTATACTGTCACTTAACACGAAAAAAGTGTATTTTTAACCGGGAGATCCGGGAAAAACCCGGGACTCTTTTTCCTTGTCTACGTATACACCCTGGATTTTACATACCGGGAATTGCCCCTCGGCTGTATTCAGCGTTAGTTGTAGGGCTGCAATGTCGGCTGATGACAGTGTAAGTGCGATGTACGTATCTCCGCCAGCAACAGACTTATTAGAGACACTTTCCCGGTGCCGCCTGGTGCGTCCAGTACACAATTCCGCCAGTGTTGTTGTCCATCCGGCCCATGACAACGTTGCAACGCTCCTTTTGAGTCTCATTGAGGAGACGTTTGTCAAATGGTTCAAATGGCTCTGAGCACTATGGGGCTTAACTTCTAAGGTCATCAGTACCCTAGAACTCAGAACTACTTAAACCTAACTAACCTAAGGACATCACACACATCCATGTCCGAGGCAGGATTCAAACCTGCGACCGTAGCGGTCTCGCGGCTCCAGACTGTAGCGCCTAGAACCGCTCGGCCCCGGTCGGCAGACGTTTGTCCCGGGCAATGTACTGAAGTGGTTCGTAGATGTTGTAGCTTTTTTCCTTTTTAATTTCGAAGTTTAGCATATTGATAGCATCTTTTCGTACTGCTTGCATCCCAAGTTCTTCCACGATCTGGCTGTTTATTGCTAAACATCTATCCTGTAGCTGAATCAGTGTTTCACTGATGATGACGTCGTTGAATTCGACGCTCAGTTCACTGTGAGCTTGTCGGATTTGGTACAGTACGTCACTACTCATACTCTCATTGAAGGAGTCCCATAGCTGCTTTGGATTCAGTGGGTTACGTGTTGTCAGAATTATGACGAATAAGTCTCTCATTTGATGAGCTGAGGCTGTGAGTGAGGCTTCTGGTAATGTTAATGCCCAATGGTTGTCGTTTTCCGGCAGTCCTAAGATTGGCTTGCTTCTCTGTACGTGAGGCATAGGTAACCGTCAATAGTCTTGAGATCTGTAAAACTTGTTGGTCCCTCTATTTCGTGTAGCAACATCCGGAGATTGAAGCGTTCGCCGTCGTACGGTGTATACTCGGTCTAGTGTGCCAGTTTCATGATTCCTAGATGATCTTCTACTGGAATCCATTGTTTTAATCGTTGAAAGGTTTTTCTTGTCGTGTTCCACGTATCATAGTTAGGGACATCGACGAATAGTAATGTTTTCACGAATCAGTCCTTTTGGCACAGTTGAATAAAAAGGTGTTAATGTTGTGTTCTGAGATGGCTCGCTTGCAGTTCTTCTGGCGGTGTCTTTTGTGAGATGTTGCATAGCTGGCTCGCGTCCCTGTATGGGAAACCGAAAATTCACCACACTGCTTCGTTACTGTTGACGTATCTTCTCATTTGGTACATGAGGATCTGTTTCGTTGTTCGCTGTCTTTGGCTATTTCAAATATTGCCTTTGGTCACATACTTGCAGACATAGTTGAAGGTGTTCACTGAATTGCTGTATTCTACGATCACATGTGCTTGGAACACTCTGGAAAGTACTGCGCTACCTGGTACTGCCCATTGAGTATCTGTTTCCAGTTCGTCCTGCCTCGTATTCGCAATTTTGCTGTGAAGTCACCATTTTTGGATTTCCATCTTCTGTATTGGGACAACCATCAACTCCAGTTTGTGTGTCGCCCAGATATACTTTTTTTTTTTTACATTTTCCATCAGTTACACATGGTGAATTTGGGTTTAATGTCCTACATGGTCTGTGGATCATGTTTTTCACTACTATGTCGTACAGTTCCGGTTCTTCTTGAAGATTGGGATACTCAACTTGGATGATTTTCTCGACATCCGTTGGATGAATTCTGTCGTTTATCCGTACAAGATTGTGTGAGCGACACAGTCCCAGTTTTTGCCATTCGATAGTGTACATCCGGCATCTGACGGTTCCAAAGACGTGGTGTCTTCTGATGACTTCAATAAATCTTATTTGCTGTTGTCGGAAAACTAGGGCTATTATGTCGTGTCGATACATGCTGGCTTGTCCGTATCCTAAATGTTTTTCTAGACACAACGAGTTACATGTGAATGTTACGAAGAGGTTAGGTCGTCCATATCTTTTTATGTAGGTCATGGCGTCCTGAGTGTTTTCGTGCATGTGTCACGGACTTCCTATATATGATGAGGGTAACATAACCATTCTTCAAATTTCATCAATGTTTCCATCATTTATGATTGTGTCTCGAAGGTCGATGTATTCTTCCGTAGGTAGTTTCTTCTGATTCAGTCTTATGTAAAACATGCGTTCCGCTTCTACTTTTGCATACATATCTACCAGGAATTGTTGGAATAAACGGCGAGTGATTGAGAATGTGGTTGAATGTTTCATCGTTACTGATCACTTAGCGGTAAGCATAGAACTCTTTGGAAGTGACTTTTTTGTTTGTTTAGACACCTGTTTCAGGTTGGATTTGTTTCACATTAAAATGATATCCCTCCTCTCCGTGCAGAAATATTAATGGCTGTTGAAGGGCATCGTATGAACGGTGTGTCACTGCAGTGCGTTGTAGTCCTTCGCTTCTTCGTTGTACAATTACGTCACGGCTTGTGTTTTCAGTGTTCATGCGGTCTTTTCTCGGCTCGAATTATAACTTTACAGTCACCAGAAATCATTCCATCTAGTACTGTTTTAAATATGTGGATCAGTTGACTGAATTTGTGTAAGATCCTCTGTACATCTTGGAATACTTCTAGATTTAGTCCACTGACATATGAGCATCATATCTTCACTTCAGATGAAATATACTTGCAGAAATTTATGGTCTACGTTGCGAAGTGTCAGTAATGATCTCATGTTATGATAGATTTGTCTTGGATGGAAAAAAAAACATAATCGTTTTCACCTTTGTTAGTGTTGATCTATGTCACGACAAAAAGGTCATCTGGAAGCAGGCATTGACGCTTTTATATTTTGGTAAAGTGTTTTGGTTCTAGAGTATCCCCGGTCACGTAGTGCAAAAATTCACACGGAGGTGCTTCCGATGGTGGTAATCGAATTATTCCATACATGCAAGAGCATTTTGGTATTTCCCTATTGAATTTTTTCGCGCTCCAAAATTGGCAGATGTTGTCCATTTTTCTGGTTATGACGTGTATGTGTTTGTTATATTCTTTTGTCGGATTGTAGTGGAATGCTTCATTTCTCAGTTTGTATTGTTTACTGGTCCTCGTTCGCGCTTCTCGTAGGGTGATATTTCATGGCTGGTTTGAGTTCGCAGTCTTTTATTATAAGACGTGTCGCAATTCTTTATTCTTCGATCCGTTCATTTCGTCGCTCCTTGGCTTCTCTGCTTCTCACGGTGCTCATTCTTGTTCGGCGTTAAATTAAACGTGCATCGCGCTCTTCGTCTGTTTCGTTTTTTCGCTGTCTTTTTCGCCATTCGGCTTCAGAACTGATAAGATCTCCTCCCATTTTACGTTTGGACATTGTCTAAAATATAAATAAAGTACCAGATCAACTTTTAACGAACAAATACATTAAATACACACACTCTATTTTCTATTGATATTCAGTCAGTGTATGACGACTCACAAGTTTCTTTTTGTTTTTATTCACACTCTCCAGTGTTTTGGAATGTTCTGGAACATTGTGGACCATTCGATGCTTCTTTGGTGCTTTCTGGAATTCGCCACTGGTGGGGAAACCCACTGGTAAAGACCCGTCGGGGGTTCGAACGCCAGTTTCTTATCAGTGACAAAGGGACGAACCGGAAAAGTGGTCCAGTGAGTGAATGTAAAGAGGTGTGAGTAGTCAGAGTGATACAGTGACTGAATGTAAACCGCAAATAAAGTGTGTAAAGCGTACTCAGTGTATTTTTTTAGTAAAAAGTTGATCTGGTTTATGTTTTACACAATGCTGAAACGTCAAGAGTAGAAGATATTGCAAGTCCTGAAGCCAAACGCCGAAAACAAAAAGAAGAGCGAAAAAATTGAACAGACGTAGAGTTGAACTATCGAAAGGCGAAACAACAGCGCATTCTGCTTAACAGCTTTTACAAAATAGGCGAAGGCACGTACCCTACTGACAAGACGACCGGCCTCATTAAACTCAACCGGGGTTTCTGCAACACAGCCACTGCGGAAAAAGGACTCATCCACCAAATTTATCCAAACATTGTTGACAGCTATACCTGTCTGATTGGTTATGTGAACGGGCAGTTTTAACAAATAAAAATTATATTTTCGATTATATCGACTTTAATGTTTAGGACGGCTGGTAGGGACAGAGCATCGAGTGACATTATACTGAGTGCACTATCTGAAAATTGCCTCGAGCAATTAAACAGAGAACCGACTCGTGGAGATAACATCTTGGACCTACTGATAACAAACAGACCCGAACTTTTCGACTCTGTATGTGCAGAACAGGGAATCAGTGATCATAAGGCCGTTGCAGCATCCCTGAATATGGAAGTTAATAGGAATATAAAAAAAGGGAGGAAGGTTTATCTGTTTAGCAAGAGTAATAGAAGGCAGATTTCAGACTATCTAACAGATCAAAGCGAAAATTTCTGTTCCGACACTGACAATGTTGAGTGTTTCTGGAAAAAGTTCAAGGCAATCGTAAAATGCGTTTTAGACAGGTACGTGCCGAGTAAAACTGTGTGGGACGGGAAAAACCCACCGTGGCACAACAACAAAGTTAGGAAACTACTGCGAAAGCAAAGAGAGCTTCACTCCAAGTTTAAACGCAGCCAAAACCTCTCAGACAAACAGAAGCTAAACGATGTCAAAGTTTCGAAAATAAAATTCTATGTGCCGACTTGACAGAAAATCCTAGGAAGTTCTGGTCTTGCGTTAAATCAATAAGTGGCTCGAAACAGCATATCCAGACTCTCCGGGATGATGAAGGCATTGAAACACAGGATGACACGCGTAAAGCTGAAATACTAAATACCTTTTTCCAAAAATGTTTCACAGAGGAAGACTGCACTGCAGTTCCTTCTCTAAATCCTCGCACAAACGAAAAAATGGCTGACATCGAAATAAGTGTCCAAGGAATAGAAAAGCAACTGGAATCACTCAACAGAGGAAAGTCCACTGGACCTGACGGGATACCAATTCGATTCTACACAGAGTACGCGAAAGAACTTGCCCCCCTTCTGACAGCCGTGTACCGCAAGTCTCTAGAGGAACGGAAGGTTCCAAATGATTGGAAAAGAGCACAGGTAGTCCCAGTCTTCAAGAAGGGTCGTCGAGCAGATGCGCAAAACTATAGACCTATCTCTGACGTCGATCTGTTGTAGAATTTTAGAACATGTTTTTTGCTCGAGTATCATGTCGTTTTTGGAACCCCAGAATCTACTATGTAGGAATCAACATGGATTCCGGAAACAGCGATCGTGTGAGACCCAACTCGCTTTATTTGTTCATGAGACCCAGAAAATATTAGATACAGGCTCCCAGGTAGATGCTATTTTTCTTGACTTCCGGAAGGCGTTCGATACAGTTCCGCACTGTCGCCTGGTAAACGAAATAAGAGCCTACGGAATATCAGACCAGCTGTGTGGCTGGATTGAAGAGTTTTTAGCAAACAGAACACAGCATGTTGTTATCAATGGAGAGACGTCTACAGACGTTAAAGTAACCCCTGGCGTGCCACAGGGGAGTGTTATGGGACCATTGCTTTTCACAATATATATAAATGACCTAGTAGATAGTGTCGGAAGTTCCATGCGGCTTTTCGCGGATGATGCTGTAGTGTACAGAGAAGTTGCAGCATTAGAAAATTGTAGCGAAATGCAGGAAGATCTGCAGCGGGTAGGCACTTGGTGCAGGGAGTGGCAACTGACCCTTAACATAGACAAATGTAATGTATTGCGAATACATAGAAAGAAGGATCCTTTATTGTATGATTATATGATAGCGGAACAAATACTGGTAGCAGTTACTTCTGTAAAATATCTGAGAGTATGCGTGCGGAACGATTTGAAGTGGAATGATCATATAAAACTAATTGTTGGTAAGGCGGGTACCAGGTTGAGATTCATTGGGAGAGTCCTTAGAAAATGTAGACCATCAACAAAGGAGGTGGCTTACAAAACACTCGTTCGACCTATACTTGAGTATTGCTCATCAGTGTGGGATCCGTACCAGATCGGTTTGACGGAGGAGATAGAGAAGATCCAAAGAAGAGCGGCGCGTTTCGTCACAGGGTTATTTGGTAACCGCGATAGCGTTACGGAGATGTCAAGCAAACTCAAGTGGCAGACTCTGCAAGAGAAGCGCCCTGCATCGCGGTGTAGCTTGCTCGTCAGGTTTCGAGAGGGTGCGATTCTGGATGAGGTATCGAATATATTGCTTCCCCCTACTTATACCTCCCGAGGAGATCACGAATGTAAAATTAGAGAGATTAGAGCGCGCACAGAGGCTTTCAGACAGTCGTTCTTCCCGCGAACCATACGCGACTGGAACAGGAAAGGGAGGTAATGACAGTGGCACGTAAAGTGCCCTCCGCCACACACCGTTGGGTGGCTTGCGGACTATAAATGTAGATGTAGATGTAGAATGTTCATAAGAAAATTGTCGGTGAAATGAAAATATACAAATCGATCGAAATGATGGTAAACGTCGAAGAAATGCTTCGCAGGTACAAGAAATGCTATTACACTAACTTCGACTTAAAATTGGACCTCCGATCATACTAGTCAGAAATCTAAACTCACAGAAACTCTGTAACGGTGCAAGGATGATCGTCAAACAGCTATCGAATAACATAACTGAAGCCGAAATTGTGTTTGGAAAGTACAAAAGACACACACCATTTATGCCTAGAATACCACTGATCTCTACTGAATTTCCATTCCAATTTAAAAGACTGTTATTTCCAAGCAATTTAGCCTACAGTTTTATAATTAACAACGTGCAAAGACAAACTTAAAAATATTGCAGCATCAAACTCAAAGGGTGCTGCTTCTCTCACGGTCAACTATAAATAGCTTGCTCTCGAGTAGGAAATTGAAAAAAATTGTACTTATACATCCCGAATATCAAAATGAAAAATATTGTATATAAAATGTGTGTGTGAATTCCTAAGGGACCAAACTGCTGAGGTCATCGGTATCTAGACTTACACACTACTTAAACTTACTTATGCTAAGAACAACACACACACACCCATGCCCGAGGGAGGACTCGAAACTCCGGCGGGAGGGGCTACGCAGTCCGAGACATGGCGCCTCAAACCGCGTGGCCACTCCGCGCGGCTGTTGTATATAAACAAGTATCGTAAATAGAATATGTTTTCAATAAATTCTTTTACCTGTTATACTTTAAAGTTTATCCTTTTATTCCAACTACCACATACTCTCATATCAACCCTTTCAGCGCAGCCGGGTCCTCCAATTATTTCTGGAATATACAAAAGTAAGGGCTCTTGGAAAAACCTAGAAATCAGCTCTCAAACTAATGAGCCTGGAAGTGGGTCGTTTCCGCTGCAAATTATGACACATCTGATATATACAAATTTTTCTTCAGTCATCCGCGGGGAGGGGTGGGGGGTTCTGTACAGTGACAGGAGGCAGGAGGGTCTGTTGTCTTGTCGACAGCAGTTTGCCGTAGTGGGGTTTCCGAAGCTTCATCGGCCCCACGTCGGTCGGTCACAGTTCGTCACCTGGGTTGGCCTCTCGTAGAGCGACACGGCCGACGGAACCTGCGTCTGCTCCACAGCCACGTCTACACGACTCCTCTGTAATTCACACTTCAGTACACGGCAGAGAGTCCATCAAACCATTTACAGACTACTTCGGGCGCTGATAACCGCGCAGTTGAGCGCCCCACAAACCAATCATCATGACAGACTGCTTCTGGACTGTTCCAATTGCGAACAGTATTTTAGAAATATGAATACTTAACGCAACTTCTGATTCCACTCGCCGTGTAGGTGGAATTAAAAAAATTTAAAAAAACTTTCGCGTTCTCGGGATAATGTTGGTGATAGAAATTTCGTCAAAAGATCCTGCTGGCACGAGTAGAGCCCCTTTTTTTATGATTGTCAGCGCAAGGCACGTATAATATCCGTGTCACTACCTCCCCTTTCTCACGGTAATAAAGAAGGCTCTGACCTTCCCTCGACTGCATCGACGTCCCCAGTCAGACAAATCCGATAAGCACTCCATACCGCATAGCTGTACTCCAGCACAGGAAGCACAAGGCAGTTTTTTTTTTTTTTACATCATTTACGTGTTTTGTCAGTAAAACGCTGTTTTCGGTTCGCATATCTCAACAACATGTCGGTTCGGTTACAAATTTAAGTTATTCTTAATTGTAATTCCTAGTAATTTAGCTGAAATGACAGCCTTTAAGTTGTGTGATTTATTGAGTGGCCGAAATTTAACGGATAACTGTTTGTACTAATGAAGAGGACCGCACTATTGTTTAGAGTAAAAAGCTGCTTCTCGCAACCTTCAGATCTCTTTTTCTATATAGCTTTGCAATTGGTTTTAACAATTTGGTGAGTTTAGTAGACCACAAACAGTCTGTGAGAGGTACTGAAATTGCCTCCTAAGCCAGTTCGTATAAACTCAGGAACAGCAGAAGGGCTACAACACGATTTTGGGTACAGACATCTTTTACTCGATAACTTTCCATAAATTACTATGAACAGTTTCTTCTCTCACAGGAAATCACTAACCCAGTGCTACAACGAAGGAGATACTCCATAGGCACGTAATTTGATTAGAAGCTGCTTGTAAGAAATTGTGTCAAAAGTTTTCTAGAAATCTAGAAACATGCAATCAGTTTGAAATCCCCTGTCGATAGAACTCATTACTTCTTGTGAATAACGAATCTCGAGCGAGCTGTGGTATATGGCTGATACCTATGGAGTTATAACATCAGTACAATCTGAAAGGATCCTGACTGGTATAGAACCTCTACTGCTTGTCTTTAATAAGCGATTTTAGTTACTTCGCTACATCGAGGATATATATACTTCCAAGTTAGTCGTGTTGAGAGCTAGTCTTGAGTCGAATTGTGGAATGTATGCATCGGCTTCGTTGGTGAAGGAATTTCGAAAAAAATGTGTTTAGTAATTCTGTTTCGAGGGAACTGTCATCTGCGTTATCGCACAGTGAAGATCTGCACTGTGTCTTGCCGCTGTCTTGCTGTACATTCTGCCGCACTCTCTTTTGATTTTCTGTTGGGGTTCGAGATATGATTTGGTCGAGGACACTACTTCAAACATCTCACAATGAAGTCAGTGCTGCATTTAGAGATTCTGTCATACATCGCATTCTTTAGAGTTTCGCATCCTTTCCCATTGATTCTGCAAGTGTTCTGACATGTTTTGTGTAGCGAGGGGGGGAGGGGGGTCTTCTTCCGTTTCTTATAAATTTTTTTCGTACGAGCCCCTCACCTGCTGTTAATACTACTTCTCTGAATCAAAATCACATATATTTTTGGTGTACAATGTTTGAAAAGGATGAATAGTATTTCTTAAGAAGGTGTCAAGCAAATTCTTATCTCATTTTTTATACAGATATTATTATACGTTCATTTTTGGTGGGTTTGGATGTTATGGTATTCAGTCTCAGTACAACGACCCTGTGGTTACTAATCCCTGAGTCCCTCATCATATTCCCTATTTGGTCAGGATTATCTGTGGCTAAGACGTCAAGAGTATCATCGCAACCATGAACAGTTCACCCGAAGTAATTGCTCAAAACTATTTTAAAGCGTTTAGCACAAGTTTGGCCTTTGTATTGTGACTATTACGGACGTTACACACGTATTCTTGCAAACATTTCCATGGGAAGACTTAAGTAAGCACCAGCTATAATTATATCCGTAGGGTACGTGTGGGAAATGATGCTAATTTCAACATTTCAGCAACAAGGTCGTCTGAGTAATGGGAACCAATTATTAATTTATTCGAACTGTTATGTATAACCTCTTCTCATACTGACTCACAACAACTATCGACTTGATTTTCGTTAAAAGGAAACTATTTCTAACGGCAAGAAACACATCACTACCTGCTGAATTTAACGTCCTTTCTGAACACCAATACGTCCTTTGTAAGAACTTCAGCTGAAATTATTTCTAGCTGTGCCAGCTTCCAGAACTGCTAACGATCTGAGCTCCAGAGCTTTCTATTAGGAGCTTGAAGCTCCAGTTCTTTCTGCGACAAAGCCACGACAGTTTACAACTATCACACCATTCGTTCATATATCTACCGGCATCCTGTCTCTTACCTGCACCAACTGAGACTGAAGCCGCCTTTGTACTTTCCCGATACTCTCTAACTTCAAAATCCGTCCTATCTACTCTACACAGCCTCCACTGTCCGCGTAGTTGATTTCTGTGCTAATGCACCCCTGTCCTATTAAACTAATCTGGACACCCCTCGACGCAATGGCGTAAGTCAAGGAATCAACAGCCTATACGGTCACCAAACCGCCTGAGCGTTTATTTCAGACTCTCCTCTCGGCTCTCTACCATAGGTCGACAAACGGTCCTGTCAATGATGTTACCGATGCTGAGCTCCGATTCCTTTTCGTAAGCAAGACTGGCTGCCTTTACCGCATTAGACAGCCACCAGAAACCTGAAGAGAATCTCTTCTCATCCACAGCGACACACATCATTAATATCGCCATGATCTACCGCCTGACTTTGGCTACACGCTGCGCTCTTCATGGGACCCAGAAGGCCGCATTTTGCATCTGGGATGACTCTGCCGATATGAGCACAGGTGCTCACTAGATTTCTTCTCTTCCTCTGCAGCCATGTCCCTTACGTGGTTCAGTCACACATCTAAGACTGGATTTCGAGCTCCCAGTAACGCCACCATCTGAAAGCGTCCAGATCTTGCATGCTCAGAGGCTTCAATTGAAACTAGGGAAAGAACTGTAGCTGTCTCAAAGTCTTTAGCAGCCGCAGAAAGCACCGTAAACCTTTTTGGCAGACAAAGTGGGGAGGCCTTTCGACCGATCCTCCAGAAAATCTTTACATACCTGCTACACCTACAAACGACCACCCATTCAATCACAGGTGAGCAGTAACGAGGTCGACCACAGCAGTGGACCAATTTGGTGACACGTCAGATGTAACGGCCGTCACTTGAATCCCCCCCAGTGGTGCCCATTTCCAGCCGTAACAACCTATGTGGCCGACATCAATACTGCCCCGAGCCGTGAGTGAACAGTCACGAACTCTGCTCGCATCCGAACACAACATTCGCAGTTCCTATACATCCTAAACACACTGTGAAACTACACGACGCAAAAATGAGGCAAATTTACTATCTAACTACAAAATTATTATATAAGTAGCTCGCTTCTACTTACAAGGGAACCTCCCCATCGCACCCCCCTCAGGTTTAGTTATGAGTTGGCACAGTGGATAGGCCTTGAAAAACTGAACACAGATCAATCAAGAAAACAGGAAGAAGTTGTGTGGAACAATGAAAAAATAAGCAAAATATACAAACTGAGTAGTCCATGCGCAAGACAGGCAACATCAAGGAGTATGTGAGCCCAGTAGTGCCGTGGTCCCGTGGTTAGCGTGAGCAGCTGCCGAACGAGAGGTCCTTGGTTCAACTCTTCCCTAGAGTGAAAAGTTTATTTTCGCAGTTGTCTCTGATCACTGTAATAAGTTTAGTGTCTGTGTTTTGCGACCGCACCGCAAAACCGTGTGATTAGTAGACGAAAGGACGTGCCTCTCCAATGGGAACCTAAAACATTTGATTGCAAGATCATAGGTCAACCGATTCCTCCACAGGAAATCACGTCTGATATATTCTATACGACACTGGTGACGGCATGTGCTTCACATGACAGGAATATGTTGTCGACCCACCTAACTTGTACACTTGGCGAATGGGTAAAAAGATTCTTCTACCTTGCCCGATTTAGGTTTTCTTGTGGATGTGATAATCACTCCCAAAAAAGTGATGAAAACATAAGAGTTCGTCACATAAACTGAATATAAAAAAATTAAACTTTTCACTCGAGGGAAGCCTTGAACCTTTTTTTTGTAACCATATATATTTATTTAATATATTAACAAAGATACATTTAAAAAAAGACATTTTATTCTATTAACTTATTATATTCCTAGTGTTGGTTAATATTACTGTCATTTTATATTTTTCGTTTTTATATTTTCCTTTTTCGTTTTTCTCTTATTGTTGTTCCTTAAACCCTTTTACATGGCCATTTGTCGTCTTTTTTTTTTTTTTTTTTAGGGGGTAGACATTGCAGGACAGACATAACATTTTATATTTGGCATCGATGCATTGATTTTGAGTTCATGTTTCTGTATGTGATGCACTTGTGATGCCACAGGCACATTGTGTATTCTGGTTTGATCTCTTCCTCTAGTTACACTGTTAAGTGGGACAGTATGAGGGAAACGTCACCATGATAGGTGGAGCAGAAGTGGAAGAAACGTTTTTACATATGCTACAGAATATACCTAAATTGAAGAAGAGAGAAAATTTTGTCATATTACATAAAAGAAGCAGAACGGAGAGTGTGAGTAATCAATAGAATTTTATAGGCACAAAGTAAAGGAAATCATTTAAAAAATATATAATAATAATAATGATTAGTTGGCACTTTCCACCAAGTAATGCTTGTTTCCTAGTCAGTATAGTCAGTATAGTACAAATAATGGAAGAAAAGTTAATTAAAAAAAACTGGTAGTACTACCGTGCATAGTTTTCACACTGTTTTGGCTGCGAGCATGACAGATGTTTGGTGAGAAGCACTTTGTATCACTGATTTGGACCTCTCGTTCGGCAGCTGCTCACGCTAACCACGGGACCACGGCACTGCTGAGCTCATGTTCTCCTTGATGTTGCCTGTCTTGCACATGGACTACTCAGTTTGTATATTTTGCTTATTTTTTCATAGTTCCACACAACTTCTTCCTGTTTTCTCGATTGATCTGTGTTCAGTTTTTCAAGGCCTATCCACTGTGCCAACTCATAACTAAATCTGAGGGGGGTGCGATGGGGAGGTTCCCCTGTTAGGGACTCATAAAATAAACACACAGACGATCTACTGGGCTCGAACCGCTTGTACTGCGGACTGTCCATCCACTCTCTTCGTTTGGTCGTAGTTGTTGTTAATATAACATATAAATTGCAAAACTCAATGACTGGGTCTTTAGGATACTTGTGTCAATCAAAATTTGCCTTCTATTTAACTCTGACGGTATGAAATACAGCCTAGAATTTTTGGACTCTTCGTAATTACTCTTGAATACTCTGTTATAGTCCACTAAATTGTTGTAGACCTTCAAGGTTTTAATGTTCCTTTGGCTGTTTAACCAGTTCAGCGATACATACTGATTTGAACTGTATGATCGTCATTAAATACCTTGAAATGAGATCGTAATGCAACAGCCCTACATGTCTGAGCATTGCACACAGTTGTCTCAAATTTAATTGTCTCTTGCCAGCCTTCATGAGCGTTGCGTATCCTATTTAAAAAAAAATTTCGGTGCTGCAATCATTAACCTTTTTGGCAACTATATTTAAAGTTAGAATGGTTTTCTGCAACCTGCAGTTGGTAATCTTCAACAGAATTTCCTCTTTTGTAACAAAAAATGGCTCTGAGCACTATGGGACTCAACTGCTGAGGTCATTAGTCCCCTAGAACTTAGAACTAGTTAAACCTAAGGACATCACAAACATCCATGCCCGAGGCAGGATTCGAACCTGCGACCGTAGTGGTCTTGCGGTTCCAGACTGCAGCGCCTTTAACCGCACGGCCACTTCGTCTGGCCCTTTTGTAACACTCTGACTTCATTTTGTACTATCTGTTTCTTAATTTTCTACTACATTTCAATTCTTTAGAACAGATATATTCAGTTTGCCATTCTCTGTTATTGAATTTCTGTCAAATATATCCACTAAATCAAATTTTTGTTTTTAATTCTTTCTATTTTTCAGCTTCCACCCCACCAGTAAACCTGAGAATAATTAATGCGACTGACAGCAGCATGTTAGTGGAGTGGGGCATGCCTGATTATATCAATGGGCAGCTCAGGTCTTTTATAATAATTGTTGAACAAATTGATATGCAAGTTAATTCTGGTGAATGTTGTGATGATATCCCATTGCAAGATTATCGCGTGACTTCAGAGGAACCTTTCTACTTATATGAGGTATGTAAAAGTATATTATACACCATTTACATCATTAATATAAGTGTTTTACTCACAACCACTTAAAACATATTCGAAAAATAGTATTTCATAAGGTGCAAAAGGAATTCCCTCTCAGTAATTGAAGTTAAATTGTCCAAGTAAGAATATAGAAAACTGTGATGAAAAGGACACTGACACTTAATGAATCTGTGAATCGTTAAATAATAAAAAATGACAGTATAGAGAGGGCAGAGTTCCTCAAAGCCTCAGATCATTAATATTGGACCAGTTCCGTTTTTTATGTGTATCTGAGTTATATTTTCTACAAAGTCATAAAGTTAGGAATTCTGTCGAAAACTATCCGGGCAAAGTCTAAAACTAAATCAGTGCGATTTCTAGAGTAAATCTAATGTTTTATCCAAAGGATCGAATAGCGACCAACGGACATTGTGTATTGTTTGAAGCAGACAAGAGGTGCTAATCCTTTGAAACAGGGATTGAAGCTGCATGTGAGACTGTTTGGACAAAATTCAGTCTTATGAATCGGCATTAACATATATTTGGTACCCAGTACTGACCACCAGACATCCCAATGTGTAGTCAGTGAGTTTAAAATAAATTTCAGGTCACGAATGTGTGTTCCCCAATCATTCTGTCATCACTGAAGGATACTTCAGCCATCTCAGATGTGATCAGGATGATTACAGCGCAGTAAGTGGACAGTGTGACAGTGGATCCAAGATTATTAAACAATTAACCCTGTCATTACCAAAGGGTTTTGAGTAAGCTGTATTACCAACGAGGGGAGTCGGTTTATTTATACTCAATATGAAAACGATATTTGTTAATTGTTGTGCACTTATATTAACAATTTTTATTGTTGTTATATTAACAACTTTTTAAAGAGATAGTGATGTGTAAGTATGGTGCTGAACCTGAAAATAGAGAATATGACACTAATTGTGTAAATTCACTCTACTACTAAGAATAAATTTTTGGATACGTTTCTCTGAAAAATTTAAAATATTTATGGAATCAGGAAGAAGACCACATCGAAAACAATAAATATTTCTGCCAAAAATTTTGAAATATAAGCTATCTGATCGGCTTACAATACATGTAAAGGGATGCATTAGGTACACCCCCTCTCCCTTGGTATTGTTATGGTTAATCTCAAATTTACTTAGAGTAGATAATTTAACCACCCACTCATTGTGGAAGTATACATTACATCTGATGGTAACAAACAGATCTGGTCACTTCCTGTATGTCCACGATGAATCAGGTATCACTGAGTATGAAGCAGTTGTAGAGACGATTATTCTAAACACGATATTGCAACTAAAAGATCTCAAAAAACTTAGGTATGGACAGTAGCATATGGAAGAAATGTGGCTGAATTTCGAAAAAATTGTTGATTAGGTACTAGATAGATTCAGTGGCTCGACAGAACATTATGACCACCGACGTGACATCGCTATGACCTGTTCAGGTGATAGCAGCTTCACCTGGCAAGCAATGACAGCCAGTCAGACACACACATGGTGCATGTGGTATAAGTGAGCTTGTTGTCTGCGTGTAGAATGGAGAAGGCACACAATCTATCTGAGTTTGACTGGGAGCAGATTTTGATGTCCCAGAGGCTCAGCACGAGCGCGGCCACCCCTCATTAAAAAAAAAATAATAATAATAATAATAATAAAAAGGCTCTGAGCACTATGGGACTTAACATCTGAGGTCATCAGCCCCCTAGACTTAGAACTACTTAAACCTAACTAACCTAAGGACATCACACACATCCATGCGCGAGGCAGGATTCGAACCTGCGACCGTAGCAGTCGCGCGGTTCCGGACTGAGCGCCTAGAACCCCTAGACCACCGCGGCCGGCAAGCCATGGTACGGTTACATTTTAATTTTCTCACCAATGGAAAGAAGAGAAATATTGATGTAGATGATACTCTCACCAGAATACGTGAAATCACTAAAACTGAACAAGGTAACGGAGACAGATTTGTGACTGGCTTATCGCATAACATACCCGCTGGAATAAAGGACAATTCACCGTTGTCTACAAGAGCAACAGTGGAAGTGGTCCACAAAACTGTCGTTCAGTATCACTGAGATACATTTGTTGTAGAACCTTAAAGCAAATTCTGAGCCCAATGGCCTCCTCCAAGAAAACCAACACCGATTTCGAAAACACTCGTCACGAGAAAGTCATCTCGCGCTTTTCTCACACAACCTTCGGAAAGCCACGGATCAACGGAATCAAGTGGATACAGTATATTCAGACTTCCCAAAAGCGATCCACTCAGTACCACAGGAACGACCACATATAACGAAATTTGCGACTGATTTGATCATTTGTTGACAGGGACAAGCTCAGTGGAGATTTATCAACAGATGTGAAAGTGATTTCCATACATTCCATGGAAGTGTGTTGGATCGTTGGTGTTGCTTTAATGACTTGGCAGGTAATGTTGACAATAACCTCAGACTTTCTGCAGGTGATGCTGCTATCTCTAACAATGTACTATCGGAAAAAAAAGGTTTGTCAAATACTCAGTCAGGGCTTTATAATATTTTAAAGCAGCGCAAATGTTGGAAACTTGCTGTAAATGTTCAGGAGTGTAAAACTGTGCACTTTACAAGACCTGAAGGCTTAGTATCTCTATGCTTACGATATTAATGGGAGCCGGCCGCGGTGGCCGAGCTGTTCTAGGCGCTTCAGTCCGGAACCGCGTGACTGCTACGGTCGCAGGTTCGAATCCTGCCTCGAGCGTGGATGTGTGTGATCTCCTTAGGTTAGTTAGGTTTAAGTATTTATAAGTTCTAGGGCACTGATGACCTCAGATGTTAAGTCCCATAGTGCTCAGAGCCATTTGCACCATCTGATATTAATGTGTCACAGTTGGAATGGGTCTCTTGATACAGTGATATGGGTGTAACAGTTTGTGGCAGTGTAAGATGGAATGGTCACATAAGCTCAGTCGTACGTAGAACAATTATTTGTCTTCGGTTTACAAGTCGGATGCTAGACAACGCAGTCAATTTTCAAGTGAGACTTATTATAGTTGTCTGATCCATCCAAATATTGTGCTCAGCTTTGTGGGAGCCCTATAATTCTTGTCTAGCGTAAGTAACTGAGGGCGGCACGAATGATCACAACTGTGTTTGAGAAAAACGCTGAAATACCTAAACTGGTAGATGCTGGTTAACTACCCTGTGTAAACCTTCTGTGGGATGCCAGAACGGAAGAGAATCTAAGCATTTGAGATGTGGTGCTACAGAAGAATGTTGAAAATAGGGTCGACTAACAAGATAACGAATGAGGAGGTTTTCTGTAGGATTGCCGAGGAAAGGAATATGTGGAAAATACTGACAAGAAGAACGGATAAGATGATAGGATGTCTCTTAAGACAGCGGGGAATAACGGGGAGATTCTCTGCGGGATTGTCGAGGAAAGGAATGTGTGGAAAACAATGACAAACAGAAGGGACAAGATGATAGGATGTCTCTTAAGACAACAGGGAATAACTTTCGTGGTACTAGAGGAAGCTGCAGAGGGTAACACCTGTAGAGGAAGATAGAAACTGGATTACATCCGGCAAATAATTGTGGTTGTAGCTTGCAAGTGCCACTCTGAGATGAAAAGATTGGCACAGGGGAGAAATTCCTGATGGGTTGCGTCATATGTACGAGAAGAGTGATGAGTGAAGGGAAACTACTTTCGAGAATCAATACTAGGCATGGTGAGTTTGCGAATGGTATTCCACTTATCTCCAAGACAGTATTGGGTAAATTTACCGCGGTTCCAGAAGCATTTAAGCAGGGATACTTACTGTGCTCCATGTGTAACTGGAATTCAGAGATATCTTAAAACATGGTCAGTATTAAGTGTCTCATTCCTCTGGTTTGCAGACTATGGAGGAAAACGTTTTTGTGGATGTCAAAACAAATAATATTGTCTTGCTCACAGGCTAGTGAAAGTCATCAAATTCACAGCCGTTTAGGCGATGCACGTGTTAATATTTACCCATAAAACAGTCCAAGGATATACTGCTGGATCATAGTGCCTAGTGGACATAATATTCCGGCGATCACACATGTCGCCTTTATCACGTGTGCCGACAAACGGACTTCACGGGGTTGCAAGGCTGTCCTATATCCCTTCCCTCTATGGGTCACACCATACACGGATTGCACCTGAGTGTGCACATCAGTGGCCAAAGAGGTGATTGTGTTGGAGTTCTTGAGAAATGCCTAGACTTTATTCTCTACCTTTTGGTGGGGCACTATCGATCTACTTTTATGAATCTTCCTCTAGCATGTCCTGCATCTTTTGAGTGTAATGCTTGTGAGTAAGGACATCCATAGTGTTGCCTTTGTCAGCAGATAAGACAACAATTATCACGTGTGCCGACATCAGGAATAGCTGTCCTCTACCTGCTGGTGACGTTTAACCTCTTAGTTGTAGTACTTGTTAGAGGGTGACAAGTTTTGTGACGTTATTCTTCAGTTGCTGTAGGTGCTAGTCGCAGTAGAGCCTCCTTGCAATCTGACCAGCATGCAGCTGGGTGGCGTGAGATTTCAGTTTTGGAGAGGGGACCTAACTTTTCTGCCACCTCGAAGTTCAGGTATGTCAAGATCATAGTCAGTGCACTTGAAAACGTGGTACGCGAATACTGCCAGAAGTAGCTAAAGACTAGTTTCTGAGCCGGCCGAAGTGGCCGCGCGGTTCTGGCGCTGCAGTCTGGAACCGCGAGACCGCTACGGTCGCAGGTTCGAATCCTGCCTCGGGCATGGATGTTTGTGATGTCCTTAGGTTAGTTAGGTTTAACTAGTTCTAAGTTCTAGGGGACTAATGACCTCAGCAGTTGAGCCCCATAGTGCTCAGAGCCATTTGAACCATTTTGAAGTAGTTTCTGACAAATTTAGATGTAAGAATAACATTTTTTGTTTGGTATAAAGATCAAAGATTCTTTTCGAGGATCGCTCTTTAAGCTGTACGTTAGATCAGAAGTAGTGCCAGTGTGTGTTTCGTAATATTGTAGAACAAATTTTTACATATTTTGGTTTCTTTAATGCATGGTACATACTACAGTAGTACAAGTTTATATACCAACTAGCTCTGCAGAAGACGAAGAAATTGAAGAAATGTATGATGAAATAAAAGAAAATATTCAGATAGTGAAGGGAGACGAAAATTTAATAGTCATGGGTGACTGGAATTCGAGTGTAGGAAAAGGGAGAGAGAGAAACGTAGTAGGTGAATATGGATTGGGGCTAAGAAATGAGAGACGAAGCCGCCTGGTAGAATTTTGCACAGAGCACAACTTAATCATAGCTAACACTTGGTTTAAGAATCATGATAGAAGGTTGTATACATGGAAGAACCCTGGAGATACTAAAAGGTATCAGATAGATTATATAATGGTAAGACAGAGATTTAGGAACCAGGTTTTAAATTGTAAGACATTTCCAGGGGCAGATGTGGACTCTGACCACAATCTATTGGTTGTGACCTGTAGATTAAAACTGAAGAAACTGCAAAAAGGTGGGAATTTAAGGAGATGGGACCTGGATAAACTGAAAGAACCAGAGGTTGTACAGAGTTTCAGGGAGAGCATAAGGGAACAATGGACAGGACTGGGGGAAAGAAATACAGTAGAAGAAGAATGGGTAGCTTTGAGGGATGAAGTAGTGAAGGCAACAGAGGATCAAGTAGGTAAAAAGACGAGGGCTAGTAGAAATCCTTGGGTAACAGAAGGAATTTTGAATTTAATTGATGAATGGAGAAAATATAAAAATGCAGTAAATGAAGCAGGCAAAAAGGAATACAAACGTCTCAAAAATGAGATCGACAGGAAGTGCAGAATGGCTAAGCAGGGATGGCTAGAGGACAAATGTAAGGATGTAGAGGCTTATCTCACTAGGGGTAAGATAGATACTGCCTACAGGAAAATTAAAGATACCTTTGGAGATAAGAGAACCACTTGTATGAACATAAAGAGCTCAGATGGAAACCCAGTTCTAAGCAAAGAAGGGAAAGCAGAAAGGTGGAAGGAGTATATAGAGGGTATATACAAGAGCGATGTACTTGAGGACAATATTATGGAAATGGAAGAGGATGTAGATGAAGATGAAATGGGAGATACGATACTGCGTAAAGAGTTTGACAGAGCACTGAAAGACCTGAGTCGAAACAAGGCCCCCGGAGTAGACAACATTCCAGTAGAACTACTGCTGGCCTTGGGAGAGCCAGTCCTGACAAAACTCTACCATCTGGTGAGCAAGATGTATGAAACAGGCGAAATACCCTCAGACTTCAAGAAGAATGTAATAATTCCAATCCCAAAGAAAGCAGGTGTTGACAGATGTGAAAATTACCGAACAATCAGTTTAATAAGCCACAGCTGCAAAATACTAACACGAATTCTTTACAGACGAATGGAAAAGCTAGTAGAAGCCGACCTCGGGGAAGATCAGTTTGGATTCCGTAGAAATACTGGAACACGTGAGGCAATACTGACCAAACGACTTATCTTAGAAGAAAGATTAAGGAAAGGCAAACCTACGTTTCTAGCATTTGTAGACTTAGAGAAAGCTTTTGACAATGTTGACTGGAATACTCTCTTTCAAATTCTAAAGGTGGCAGGGGTAAAATACAGGGAGCGAAAGGCTATTTACAATTTGTACAGAAACCAGATGGCAGTTATAAGAGTCGAGGGGCATGAGAAGGAAGCAGTGGTTGGGAAGGGAGTGAGACAGGGTTGTAGCCTCTCCCCAATGTTATTCAATCTGTATATTGAGCAAGCAGTAAAGGAAACAAAAGAAAAATTTGGAGTAGGTATTAAAATCCATGGAGAAGAAATAAAAACTTTGAGGTTCGCCGATGACATTGTAATTCTGTCAGAGACAGCAAAGGACTTGGAAGAGCAATTGAACGGAATGGATTGTGTCTTGAAGGGAGGATATAAGATGAACATCAACAAAAGCAAAACGAGGATAATGGAATGTAGTCGAATTAAGTCGGGTGATGTTGAGGGTTTTAGATTAGGAAATGAGACACTTAAAGTAGTGAAGGAGTTTTGCTATTTGGGGAACAAAATAACTGATGATGGTCGAAGTAGAGAGGATATAAAATGTAGACTGGCAATGGCAAGGAAAGCGTTTCTGAAGAAGAGAAATTTGTTAACATCGAGTATAGATTTAAGTGTCAGGAAGTCATTTCTGAAAGTATTTGTATGGAGTGTAGCCATGTATGGAAGTGAAACATGGATGGTAAATAGTTTGGACAAGAAGAGAATAGAAGCTTTTGAAATGTGGTGCTACAGAAGAATGCTGAAGATTAGATGGGTAGATCACATAACTATTGATGAAGTATTGAATAGGATTGGGGAGAAGAGAAGTTTGTGGCACAACTTGACCAGAAGAAGGGATCGGTTGGTAGGACATGTTCTTAGGCATCAAGGGATCACCAATTTAGTATTGGAAGGCAGCGTGGAGGGTAAAAATCGCAGGGGGAGACCAAGAGATGAATACACTAAGCAGATTCAGAAGGATGTAGGGTGCAGTAGGTACTGGGAGATGAAGAAGCTTGCACAGGATAGAGTAGCATGGAGAGCTGCATCAAACCAGTCTCAGGACTGAAGACAACAACAACAACAATAACATAGAGCGAACTAAGTACGTCCATAAACGCTGCATGTTCCATCAGTGGTGCTATTATGCGAACTATGAGTATTCTTGTAAGGGAAGGCAATTAAAATTTTGTTGGGAGAGGATGTGTTGAGTGTGGAGATGTGGCAGAGTACCAGGACCAGTGAGTAGGGAAGAAATTAGGTGGTGGGTAGTGTCGAGTTTACAAATAATGTAGAACATACATGGAAGAGTAGGATTGCTAATTTTATAAGCTGGTAGAGGATTCAGGTGGGGGAGAGTTAGCAGATCTGCGGAGTGCATGGCATTCAATGATGTGGACGGTGTGATGAAAGAAGGTAGGAGCATCGGTCCAAGCCACAACAGAGGATGGATCAGATCAAGGAATTATAGGTTCGAGTCCTCCCTCGGGCATGGGTGTGTGTGTTTGTCCTTAGGATCATTTAGGTTAAGTAGTGTGTAAGCTTAGGGACTGATGACCTCAGCTGTTTAGTCCCATAAGATTTCACACACATTTGAACATTTTGAATTACAGGTGTGGAGGACTGTGAGTGGGAGTAGTATCCATGTTCAGCCAGTCAGTAGTTCTAGTAAATTTAGTCTATTGTGGGCTATCTGTTGAATGGTTAATGGATGGAGCTTCCATTTTAGTTGGTGATCTCGTATTAGTCCAAGATATTTTAGCGTGTTAGTTAGCTAGATAGGACGTTTTTAGATGGTTCAATAAAAGTTATGGAGGCAGAAGCTGTCAGTGGTTCAGCCTATAATTAAAGACCCGGTTTTGGGAGGGTTGACTTCGAAGAGCCGCTGGTTGCACTAGGAAGTGAACTGATTGAGATGGAGCTGGAGAGATTGTTGTGATTTCTGGAGAGCAGGGTAGGAGGCGAGGAAGGCAATGTCATCGGTATACTGGAGGAGATGTATGGGAGGAGATGGTATAGGGAATGTGCAGAGAGGAGAGAGTATGGACCCTTGGGACACACCTGCAGTGGGATGGAAGATACGAGAGTTGGTGTTGTTGATGGTGACATGAGACAGGCAGTTAGGGAGAAAGAATGGGGTAAGGTGGACGTAATTGCTTGGAAGCGCTTAG
This sequence comes from Schistocerca cancellata, assembly GCF_023864275.1. NCBI lineage: Eukaryota > Metazoa > Arthropoda > Insecta > Orthoptera > Acrididae > Schistocerca > Schistocerca cancellata. The sequence goes on from NC_064632.1 coordinate 597,429,965, forward strand.
GAGGACTCCAGGTCATATGCTTTTTTGAGATCAAGGGAGACAGAAATAACTAATTTACGATTGTTGATTTGGTGAGATAAGAAATGAGTAAAATACAGGAACTGGTCAGTGTAGGAGAAATTGGGATGGGAAGACACGTTGATAGGAATGGGTGGGTGTTGTTGCAGATTGGTGTACGGATATGCTGAACACTGAGGTGAGGCTGAAGGGACGGTAGGAGGAGGTGCCGGAGGGAAGTTTATAAGGACTGAGGGAGAGAAGGATTCGAGAGGTTCAGTACAGAAACCTGCGTCTAGGATTATAAAGGGTGGCTCGGATTTCTAGGAAGGAAAGGGAGCATTATTTCAAGTATTTGTAGGTTATGCAATCATGACTGCAGTGTTGCGGTTGTTACGGGGTATGTGTCGAATCTCTTGTATGGTTATTGGAGTATTGAGCTCTGTCTGTGTGGTACTGGAAGCTACGCACGAGGGGCGACACGGAGGTGTTGGTACGCTTATAGACTGTCGGGAATAAGGAGTAATCGAAGTGGGGGTCATCTGGGATGGTGAAAGTGTCAGAGAGTGCGGAGTGGTTGACTTTGCTTACGTTGTTGCAGAGTGAGTGATTGTCGTGCAAGAGGAGGTAGAAGGGTTGTTACCAGTAAGATGGTGAAATGCCTTCCAGTACCCGGAAGAGTTTATGGGCAATGTGGCGTTGAGGTTTGCTGCAATATACACACAAACAAAGTAAAATGTAATGTTTCTGTTGATATGTTCTGTATGAGTACCGAAGTCTGTGTGAGACTTTTTGAGTAGATAATATAGGTATATTTACGCTTCTCTGTTATAAACCTATCTTATCCTCTATCACTTTACGATTATACATATCATCGCATGGAAAACTGTATGTTGTCAAAACATGTAACAAGATGTTATCACTGGAAGGTACTATCCCTGATAAGTGCACAAACTGTTTGACTTGCGAATGTATTTTTGGCACCGACGGCCGTAGTTCACATGTAAACAGAGCGTCAGAACATTGATTTGTAGCGGTTTATGAGAAGGATGTTACCACTGCTAACACTTCACGGCATTTACATCATTTCGCCACGTACAGAGCTTCGCAATCGTTAGATGTTATTGTATTTCTGCAGTGAAAAAGGCTTAGTTTTGACGATGGCAAGTATATACGTCAGAAAATTGTATAGTCTGACATGTGCTGAAGATGGATTAGTTTCACCGTTTTTGTAATATAATGCTGCCTGCGAGATACATTTGTGCAATTGTATATATACGCTCCGCACTTCATTCTTTTATTATTTTAGCTTTTGCAGTACTACTTGAAAATGTCCCATAGGCTGACATTGCAGTTTTAAAATAAACAATTTCTACGGTCAACATGTCCTTTAAATTAATTCATTCATGTGTTGTGACAAATAATACAATTCAGTTGGATACTTCCGACCACGAGCGATGTTTAAGTACGTATGGATGTGTGTGTGTGTGCGCGCGCGTGAGTATATCTCTCTCTCTCTGTGTGTGTGTGTGTGTGTGTGTGTGTGTGTGTGTGTGTGTATCTGTGAATGAGAAAAATGGTTCAAATGGCTCTGAGCTCTATGGGACTTAACATCTGATGTCATCAGACCCCTAGAACTTAGAACTACTTAAACCTAACTAACCCAAGGGCATCACTACATCCATGCCCGAGGCAGGATTCGAACCTGCGACCGTAGCAGCCACGCGGTTCCGGGCTGAAGTGCCTAGAACCGCTCGGCCACCGCGGCATCTGTGAATGAGTTCTTGTGTGTACCTACATATTTTTGCCACAGAAATATCGTAAATTACATCCATTACCCAATGTGTGGTGAATAATCGATCACTTTTGAACATGGCACAAAAGTCAGATCGCACAAGTATTTCTGAACATAGCGAAGACTTTAGCTCAGGCGTTACGCTGTGTTTGGCAGTTTCGCTTTAATGGCCGGTAAAGTACTGGGAAATGATTCACGGTTTCGTTTTAATGAGAATCACAATTCCAAAGAAAGCTCTGTGGCATCTGGGATTGTGAATTACATCATATTTAACGAGGGCATGGTTTCTGATGTCATGATTAATATGTCGTAGTTAAGTGGGAGGGCGGTGCGTTGCTTGTGATGTTATGGGTAGGACACTGATTGGTGCACACAATGTCACAAATTTAAACAAAAAGCGGTGTAGCCGTACCGCTACTGGTCATCACCTGGAATGAGTGGGTGACGAACTAGCTAACTCGTGCTGCTTTCGCAATACCTGTGGCTTGTTGACGATTTAAAATTGTTGCACACTTGTATATTACAGTTTTATTAAATAGTTTGCAACTTTTAAAACACATGTAGCGTATGAAATATGGCCTATTGTGGTGTTCGTTGACATTGGCGGCTTTCATTTTATACTTCATATGACATTATAGCTTCAGTGGTATAGTTTTAATAATCTTTAGTCTACATCTGCGTGAGTGCTCTGAAATGCGCACTTAAGTGTCTGTAAGACGGTTCATCGAGTATCATTCACAATAGTTCTCTATCGCTTCACTCTGGAACAGCACACGGGAAGAAGGGAAACTTTAACATACCCGATTTTATGAAGATGACTGTTTCTTCGAATGTAGGAAGCATGAACAAAATGTTTCCAGTCCGAGGAGAAAGTCTGCCATCGATATTTCATGGAAAGCTCTACTGACGGAATCTGTCTTACTGTTATATAATTAATCTTAAACGATCCGGTGTCTACAAGACTCTTCCACGTACACAACCTTCTTTCATGTTTCTTAAACCAAATGTTGGCAATTATTAAATTATCCTCTGTCCCACTCTCTACCAGGGAGTTTCCTCTTTCATTCCGTTCCCCTAGTCTATGTTCTCCAACTACTTTTCCTTCTCTTTCTTTTCCTGCTATCGAATTCCAGCCCTTGCTTGAAAATTAAATTTTCCTCTCTTTTCGCTATGTGAATAATTTCTTTTATCTCCTCATATATACTTTCAAGAAGCGGACAAACGCTCCTTTCGAGCACAAAAAAGGCGAATGTGATCCTCCATAAAACACTCTGCCAGGACACTGGGAAACCAGCTGCCCCAGCTCTCACTCCACATTCCTCGCCAAGTCCGCAGCTCGTGGTCGTGCGGTAGCGTTCTCGCTTCCCATGCCAGGGTTCCCGGGTTCGATTCCCGGCGGGGTCAGGGATTTTCTCTGCCTCGTGATGACTGGGTGTTGGGTGCTGTCCTTAGGTTAGTTAGGTTTAAGTAGTTCTATGTTCTAGGGGACTGATGACCTCAGTAGTTAAGTCCCATAGTGCTCAGAGCCATTCCTCGCCAAAAATTTTCTCACGCGATTACATTCGCACTCTTTTAACGCAAAACATGCTAAATTCTTTTACCCAGTCTCTCTTTGTATTTAATCCTTCGTACTCAGCACCTCCCTCTCACTGCCACATTCTGTGTCGCTCTCTCTCTCTCTCTCTCTCTCTCTCTCTCTCTCTCTCTACTTCCTCTCCCAATACATACCACTGCCACTGTGTCCTCTCTCACTTACGCTGTCTCATTTTCTTTTTCTTTGCCACTGCCACTATCTCCACCATATCTCGGCAGCTCAAATATTCTGGGGGCTCTAATTTATTTTTTTCATATATCCACGAGTTTAAAATTACGGTGTAAAATGCGTCCTCGCCTATACCCACATGTTAAAGTTCGGCCATCTGGGCGGGTCAAAACCCTGAAGCCTATGTAAGATCTCTACTCATTTGTATTTTGCATTTCCACTCTGTCCATTCTCTTTTGCTCCCGCTCCTTCTGTCTCTATCTATCTCTCTCTTTTGCTGCCATCGTCTCTACTGACCATTAAAATCTCTTCCCTTTTTGACTCCCATTGCTACTGCCTTTATCCACCTCTTTCTATTTTAGTGGCGCTTTCTCTCTTCGTCTTTCTTTCTCTCCCACTGGCACTGCCTCCTCTGTCTCTCTGCTATTCTCTTTGTGTACAAAAAAGCGCGAACATGTTCGCATCCAACAATTTCTGGTGAGGAAGGTGGAAAGAGGAATAAGACAGCTGCTTCTCTACTTGCCTGTCAGAGCATTTTCAAAAGGAACTTATTCGCCTTTTTGTGTTCTGACAGGAGCATTTTTTCTGATTGTTCCCTTCTTTTCCTGCTACAGCTTGGTGTGATGCTTATATGAAACGAATTCTATGGGTCAGTAAGGTTCTGAAAGTTTGCTTATAAACTTCGACACATTTATATACGTTGACAGATATAGACGTTAAATAATTTGTTCCAGCTGTCTTATCGCTCTCCATGAAAAATGACTGTTTCTATGGTTCCCAGTGCTTGCATGTCAACTTTTTCCTCATATTCCACTTGCTGTCTCATTCTCATTCCCATGTACAAGAATTTTCCTGTACCAAGCAGAAGACATGCAAGTGTCCTCTCATTCCCGCTCAATTCCCACGCATTTTGGCGTATTTTTGCTACATTTATACGTGTTTTCTGCCAATTTTCGTAATTTTATCTATTTTATGTCACTGCTGCTCATGCAATCATGTCATCACTCTTCACCACGTATTCTAAAATTGCTTGTAAATGTCGTACAGTTGTCAACACACACATACAGGAGAGTGGTGAATTTCCACTGATTCTATAGCACTAGCGCCAGTCAGTTCTGGCGTTAGGAACTTGCTTATTCATAATAGTGATGCTGTAACTGTTGGTTGGTAATATTTACTGACAAGATGCAACCTAACGCTAGATTGCGAACTTACGGCTATCCTGTGTGGCCGTTTTTTAGTATGACTTTAAAAGAGAGAGAGATTATTAACTGATCACCGATGCGTCGGTTCTCGATTGTGTTTAGGATACGTACGGATTGATTACGCGAATAATTGACCTTTTGACTCGGATTGCCTTCACGCAATCAGAATCTTCGATGAAAATACCTGAGGAACCTATATGAATGTGAAAATGGAAATGAAAGCAAATTAGTGGAATTTCGTAAGATCAAGATTAACAGATCGGAAGGTGAACGCATTAGTAGTCTCCCAAATACAATCGAGGCACCGCGATAAAGAGCGAACCTGTAACAAACTCGTATACAATTTGAACATTTTTGGTCAGTGAAAGAAAAGAAAAAGAAGAAAAATACTTGATCGTAAGATATTAATATATTTTGAACAAATTGGCATTAAACTTCTAAACATTGACAAATACACAATAAATACATGACTTACATCTGATATTTATTTTGTAGATGGCGCAGTCCAATAATCACTGCTTTGTCAGTCCATTCCTTCTTAAAATTAAATGTCCTTGCGTGTGCGTATGTACGTTGTATCCACACCCGAGTTACCGAAATGTTTGTTCGTCGTTTCACATAGTTTTTACACAAAATAAAAATATAACTTGTAGCAATGCTGTGTAGTACGTCTTAAAATGTTGGCGACCAAAAGTACAAGGGATAATGAAGTCTCTAGAATACTTCTTAACGAAAGATAGATTGTTCTTTCTTCTGTTTCGCAGCTTCTTGCTATCAGAGGTGCTGCGGCTGTGATTTTACATACCTGCGCCCAGCGGGTCACAGTGTTCCTTTCCTTTAATGACAAATGTCTCACATGCACAGTAGCTGAAATCCAATAATATTACAGAGTACAAGTTTGGAACAGGTGTTATGGTATTTGTGAACGTGGAACCGTGAGATGTCAAATGCAGCGGGTGCAGCACCCTTCTACTGCTGGTCAGTTTCAGATCAGTGTTGCAGAGAGGTCTGGTTAAAGAGAGAGGAAAAGTTACGAGATGCGTACAGAGAGGCCATATAGTTTTGCTCGGGGTCCGTAGCCTATAGGTTGAACAAAGGGGTAGCTCGTTTCGAAATAGAGGGCTGAGTGTAGAACTTTGAATCACTGACTTTATTTCACGTATGCGAGAATACTTTGTGTCCCGACCTCCATAGCGGGAGATGGCAAATCGTAATAAAATCTTAAGGAATTTATAAAGTGTTTCGGCTAAGGTACGTAGTTTCTGCACCTCCTCTAAGCTGATTGCTATTCCTCACACGAAGGAACAGTATCTTTGTTACGTGATGTAGGCTGAGTTCACAATTCGTCCACATGCGTATGTGCCTTGCACTGTAATGGAGGGGTGGTTTAGCTATGATACCGAAATAGAGAGCCGTGCTGCAAATGTCATTGGCTGATAGCATCACGAGATCGAGGCAGTGAGGCGTTTTTTTGACATGACAACTCATCGGGAGTGGTGGTTTGGACCTCAAGTAATTGAGATGAGCTAAATGTATTGAAATTACGAAAAACCAGGTGAAATCGTGAAAATTTATGGGAAATACGTAAAACGGATGAAAATACGACAAAAAATCATGTGGAGAGATGAGGGTACTTACATGCTCACCTGGGCGTATGAAAATCATTCTATTACTTCACCAGGGGGGTTGACAACTGATGATGCATACTCTCTGTGCTCTATGCAAAATACCCCCTTGTTCCTCATGTAGTTATGCTCTATAAGTCATAAAAGTGAAAGACGCAGTGTCCGAGTACCCAGGGTCTCTTTGGAAAAGTGTAACACTGAGACATCTGCTACCCTGTCAACGTGGGAAGTGATATTAAGTGTAGAAAGCAACATCTTTGGACAGCTGTTTGGGAATGCATTGCAATGCCACAAACTCTTCCAGTTCCATATTTTGCAATGGCCTCCCCATTTTTTTTCTATAATAAATACAGCCTCTGTCTTTCATTTCAACCACCCTGTGTGTTGTGGGTGCAGCATAGTTCACACTATTGCATATTCAGCTTTCTGTCACAGCCAATGGATCGAAACATGTTAATGTCGGTTTAGCACCTGACACAGGCCTCAAAGGCGTGGTGGAAAACAACATGTACGGCTGTGTACAAAGCTATAGTCATACACTGGTTGGATGTGATACAGCAGAAAAACATTGTATCAAACTGCTTATGAAAGACTGACAGTCTGTGGGATATGGTCCTCCTACAGCACGGGTGACGAAAATTTATACTGGTCTGTGCAAGTGACTTCGATCACTGGCCACCCGTTCCAGCGGACCAGTACCTGGATATTTAACAGGATCGCCACATATGCTCAACGTCAGCATGCAGGCAGTATTTGTTTTCAATATATCAGAAGAGGGGGACACGGTGATACCTTATCAAGTTCTCGAGTGAGTGATGTTAACGAAGTTTATATTGTCCGTAGTTTTTCTGTGTTTGATGGTACAAAATAACGACAGGGAAAGAGTGTTTGGATGACAGACATGAATGCACTATGAGAGACACAGATCTCCTTTGGACTACAGTACCTGTATATACTTTGACAATGCACTGCAATGCAGTAGCAAAATCCTCATGTGATGTGAAGTCTTCCTAATTTATCTGTTAAGAAACAAAATCATAACTACTCATACTCAGCTACCTCGTGTTGCAGGAAAAAGCTTCGTTTGGCGCTGCCCTTACACAGTGTAGATATTTGGTGATGCTACAAAAACATGTTCCCATTTGCACCCAGTGGTCAAAACACGGAAGTATCACATTAACCCAGCTCACCTATTTCTCCACTGAATGCAGAAAGTGGCAGATAGAGCGCTCTCTGACTTCTACTCAGTTCTGACTGAAATGGAGCCATCACATGCACAAAACTGCAGGGAGGGCAGGGGAGGGACTGAGAAACAGTTCCAAGATGCAGAGAGACTGGTCAGAACCACACTGGAGTTTTGCCGTATGGGATTATGAGCAGATAGGTTGGAAAAAGATGACTCGTTTGGAGGGATGAGAGTGCCTTAAGTATGGTTCACCAGTGGCTGTAATCATTAACGCAAGTGTGTGGTTGAATGGAGAGACTTGATTCCAAATCGCAGACAGAATTTCTACTAGAAATCCTAACGCTATAGATCAGAAAAGTTAATGTACTGCTCATAGGACTTGTAAATTTTTTAAGACTTCAATCTAGCATTCCATTTTTAAGTGATTTCTTACACAGCACACCATCTACTGTATGGTGATCATTCTCAATCATTCTACATCAACCAGCATCCTCCCTCTCCTATAACACAATGAATATATCACAGAACCTCTGTTACACTATGTGCATGGTTAGCGCGGGAAATATCTAGCAGTGGCATGAGGAAGTTGCAAATATCGTCTAATATCACGTTCCTTGGCCAAGTTACTTTCTAAACTCGGTGAAAAGGGTGATTTTATTACGAGCGCACACCACTGGCGACCGGCAACATCACTTTCGGTCTGTTAATAAACACCCCAGTGATCACAGTCTATATTCAATGTCACAGTATTTGTGTCGAAGACCACTTCATTCGGAAGCAATACACTCCTGGAAATGGAAAAAAGAACACATTGACACCGGTGTGTCAGACCCACCATACTTGCTCCGGACACTGCGAGAGGGCTGTACAAGCAATGATCACACGCACGGCACAGCGGACACACCAGGAACCGCGGTGTTGGCCGTCGAATGGCGCTAGCTGCGCAGCATTTGTGCACCGCCGCCGTCAGTGTCAGCCAGTTTGCCGTGGCATACGGAGCTCCATCGCAGTCTTTAACACTGGTAGCATGCCGCGACAGCGTGCACGTGAACCGTATGTGCAGTTGACGGACTTTGAGCGAGGGCGTATAGTGGGCATGCGGGAGGCCGGGTGGACGTACCGCCGAATTGCTCAACACGTGGGGCATGAGGTCTCCACAGTACATCGATGTTGTCGCCAGTGGTCGGCGGAAGGTGCACGTGCCCGTCGACCTGGGACCGGACCGCAGCGACGCACGGATGCACGCCAAGACCGTAGGATCCTACGCAGTGCCGTAGGGGACCGCACCGCCACTTCCCAGCAAATTAGGGACACTGTTGCTCCTGGGGTATCGGCGAGGACCATTCGCAACCGTCTCCATGAAGCTGGGCTACGGTCCCGCACACCGTTAGGCCGTCTTCCGCTCACGCCCCAACATCGTGCAGCCCGCCTCCAGTGGTATCGCGACAGGCGTGAATGGAGGGACGAATGGAGACGTGTCGTCTTCAGCGATGAGAGTCGCTTCTGCCTTGGTGCCAATGATGGTCGTATGCGTGTTTGGCGGCGTGCAGGTGAGCGCCACAATCAGGACTGCATACGACCGAGGCACACAGGGCCAACACCCGGCATCATGGTGTGGGGAGCAATCTCCTACACTGGCCGTACACCACTGGTGATCGTCGAGGGGACACTGAATAGTGCACGGTACATCCAAACCGGCATCGAACCCATCGTTCTACCATTCCTAGACCGGCAAGGGAACTTGCTGTTCCAACTGGACAATGCACGTCCGCATGTATCCCGTGCCACCCAATGTGCTCTAGAAGGTGTAAGTCAACTACCCTGGCCAGCAAGATCTCCGGATCTGTCCCCCATTGAGCATGTTTGGGACTGGATGAAGCGTCGTCTCACGCGGTCTGCACGTCCAGCACGAACGCTGGTCCAACTGAGGCGCCAGGTGGAAATGGCATGGCAAGCCGTTCCACAGGACTACATCCAGCATCTCTACGATCGTCTCCATGGGAGAATAGCAGCCTGCATTGCTGCGAAATGTGGATATACACTGTACTAGTGCCGACATTGTGCATGCTCTGTTGCCTGTGTCTATGTGCCTGTGGTTCTGTCAGTGTGATCATATGATGTATCTGACCCCAGGAATGTGTCAATAAAGTTTCCCCTTCCTGGGACAATGAATTCACGGTGTTCTTATTTCAATTTCCAGGAGTGTATATGCTTCGGTTTAAAAAGCATGTATAGTTATTACGATGGATATTGTCAGCGACACTTGTGTGCACCTGTAGAGATCGCCTTCTATGCAGGGTGACAGCAGCATAGTTGTTGCGCCTGTGCTTTTAATAGCCAGTCACTTTTAAGACGATTCCGTCTCTCTTCCTAATTCACGCTGGTACCACTTGCAAGAAAAACAAATTGGAGCACGTCCTTCTATCCCATATTTTACGCTCAATATTTTTGGTGCCACGAACATTCAGGTATTGGAGAAGTATGGGATGTCCAATAGATTACTAATCTTTGAAGAAAGTGTTAGGGTGTACAGTTACTGTGGTCAGTGTTCTGACATGTGCAAAGAATATGACTATGTCTGGTCATAAGGGAGGTATGTGTTTGACAGGGATATCTGCGATTTCAATGCATCGATAGCCTTAATGGGATGAAAGATTTTACGTGGAAAGTTATGTCCAATCATAAGAAGAATTTAAATTTGCGTGGGCAGTTGATATTTCCAGATCCACAGCCATTAGGAAGAGGTATTTTCGATAGTTCGCTGATTGTTGAATGTCACCAGATTGGGGCTGTGGTTGTGATCAGAACGAATTGACATTTCCAGCTTAAGGCTCTAGTGAGCAGCGGGTAAAAATAAAAGTTCTGGCTCGCCAGCTAGTCGGTTCCTGCCCTTATCAGCGTGGACAGGTCCCAGTGGTGCCCTCGCAGTGCTCTGTGGATAGCTGAATAGTGAACTGATACTCAGTATGCATTGGCTTGTCACTGTGATCATGTGTGTTTCATTTATTCTCCATGAAAAATGAAACAATTCAGTATTCATCACTGCCAAGTGTGGGGACTGGACATGTTGATAACATCTGAATTCCAACCACTCCAATCATTCCCTGATACTCCGCATGGCATGCACTCTGGCATACGCGTGCATCCACAGCTGCGGATGTGGTCATGTCAGCTGTTTTCTCTGACCTCTGAGCGTTGGCACTGGCTATGTATGAAGAGACAGGCGCACTGCTTTTGGACATCTGGGGTGTGAGTGAGCTGTATGTACGAGTGATCTCAGGCACTAAGACATGGCAACTACTAGGATTGTCGTTTAGTGCTTCTCAATGAATTGCAGTGCACTCTGTCTTGTAGTAGTATTTGTTGTTCTTACTATCCTATCATGTGGTAGACCCTTTCCTCATTCTTCTTTGTCCTGGTGTAGCTGAGAGAAGGAATTCTATAGTGCTTTATAAAATACACTTAGCGGACCTGTAGTGGTTAAGAGTTCCACAACCGTGACAGTATAAACTGACGCCGAAATTTGAAATTCCGACTATCATTTTAGATAGTACCACTTCGAAGTGAGATGTCAAATCCCTGATTGTTCAGTATATTATTTGCAGTAATGGTACTGAGAGCACACACAGCGATCGAACTCCTCTGCAGATTGTTTAAGGACATAGCTTGCAGTTGAGCTGAAATGTGTAGTTCTCAGATACCTCCAGTGTAATGGACCTCCTGCCAAATACCATATCTGTGACATTAGCCGCCAACAGCAGGCAATGGGAGAAAAAATCGGAACGGTTTGGAAACCTGGCAGTTGTGAGATCAAATCCTGCCATATATACCACTCCTACTGTCCACCAATAGTATGTAAGGAAAACTGCCTGCATGCAGAGGGTATTGATTTAATTAATTATTAATTAATAATTAATAGTTTATCAGTCTGATAGAGTGAGGGAATATTTCCAAGACATCTCCAGCTGTGGATTCACCAGGTATACACTACTTTGTTAAGGATAAAGGAGTGGTTAGTGTGGCACAGACATATACTTGCTGGGCAGAAAGTAGCCATCAGAGAGAGAGAGAAAGAGAGAGATCATGTCTTGAGAGAAATTTCCCAGGTATCAGTACCGAAGAGTTGTGGCCACCTGTAACTAAGATCTGCCGCCACCTGATGCTTTGTCAAACTGGAATTAACCAGAGGGGTGAGGGGGAGGAAAGGAGGGAATTGGAGGGAGGAGGGGTAGGGGTCTCTTCTCCCAGTGTCCTCTGCTGGTTCTATTGTGAACTAACTCAGTCACTATTTGTACTGGACGAGCACATAGAGCAGCTGCTTGCATTGACATGGTACAAACAGTGTGTGTTTGGGAAGAGATTGTGCTGGTGCTGCAACCAGAAGTAGGCACTTGAGGAGGCAAAGGACACCGCCACAGACAAAGAGGACTACAGTTCCTGGGGTTGTCCTGGCTGCTGCACAGTCACAAAAAAATGGGTGCAGTATTCTGAGACAATATTGTCTGTTGGTTTGGAAAGGTTGGTCGGAATTCTCCCAAGCAATGGCATACAACAGGAAGTAGCCACTTGAGGTGTGCTAATACTGTGTAACAGCTGGCAGTGCAGTAGCCAACAGCTGTTGTGGAGCACAATTAGTGTGGCCTCTGAGGCACCGGCACGTGGAGCAGCTCAGCGAAGCGACTGGCACATGAGCTCACAGCGTCCTGGCCAGCACGGCTGCCCTGCACTCGGTGCAAAGGTGCAACCAAAGGATTTTTTACAGTGTAATTACATGTGGTAAGCTATGTTGACAGCAATTTCGCGATGTTATTCCTTTCACAACTGGAAAGAAGGCGATCTATTTAATTACTGCTTTTCGATGTATTTTACAAGACCTGCCACTTCCAACACAGCAGAGAATGATGAGCCTTTCTCACCAAATAAGAGAGAGGTCGAACCCTGTGAATCGAATTTTATAATGTGATTAAACTTTGTGTCTTGAGATCCTTCCCCTCCAGTACAGACTGAGTCCTTTTCTCGAAAATATCGATGTGGGGGTGGCAGGGGAGGGCTGGGGGATTTTAAAAAGGGCAAAGAGTGATTAATTGATCGATTTAATTAATTACTCAATTAATTTGATATCAAAAGCGTGCTTCTATCGGCCAGGGGAGAATGGAGGGTTTACCCAGAGGGGGAGTGGGAGGGGTGTGGGTTTCTCAGGAGGACAAATTATCCCCAGAGGGTGACATGTCAACCCCTGGGGAAGGGGGGGGGGTGATGAACCACTTATCAGAGATGTCATATTGATGTCAGATTGATGTCATAAATCAATCAAGTTTGTCCCTGAATGTATGCTTGGCCCTGAATGAATGCCAGGTGCACTAACAAACTGTGCTGATCCTCGCTTTGTTCTACTACTATTGTTACAATGCAACAATGCATAGATTGATCACATCGTTATAGGTGGTGTTAGTTAACATATAAACTTGTACTATTGTGATGAGTGTTGGCTTCGTATCTATCTCGGCTACGATCGTGTGTTCATCATGTTTTTCTTAGTAGCTTAGCCTCATTATTATATTTTTATTCGTTATTGGAGCTACTCTTGTGTTACTCCTCTTTGACTTTCTATTTATAACCCTGTACTCACCTGACCAGAAGTCCTGCTCTTCCTGCCACCGAATGTCATTTACTCCTACTGCAACTTGCAATGGGAATAATTGAAGTTCAGTGGCAAGAGGTAAAGGACTTATGGTCAGATGAGTACAGTGTTTGTCAATACAGAATCAAATAGGGGTAATGGACGAGAAGTGTAATAACTTTATCAGTGTCAGTGTACTGTGAATGGAACGTAATTGCTATGAAATCTGGACAGGAGGCATTGCCATTACAGAGTGATCTGATGTGGTTCACTACATCGAGCATAACTATTTCTAAGAATACCGTGTTGCAGGTGTTCTGTATTCGAATTCATGATTATTTACTTTATCTTCTTTGGCGAAAGAATTTCGGAAAACCGTTTTTAGTAACTCCGCTTCAGTTTCACAGCTATCAGTAACATTACCATTCCTATCATCCAAGGAAGGTATTCTTTGTGTCTTTCCGCTAGTGTACTTAAAATAAAATGAGAATCTCATCTGATTTTCTGCCAGATTTCGAGACAGAATTCCATAGTCGCAACTACTAAAAGTACCTGGCATTCAAGTCATTGTTAAGTTTCGAGCTTTTGTCGAACTCGCGAGTCTTTGCTATGATGTGCTTTTTTCTTCATTTCTTAATTTGCCATGGCTTTTACTTTGAATCTGCAACAGTGATCTGGCCAGTTTTGTGTATCATGCGGATCAGCTCCGTGTCTTATTAACGTATTTGATGTAAATCGGTCAATTGTCGTCGATACTATTTCTTTGAAATTAGACGTATCTGGTGTATCCTTATACAGTCAGTGGGGATTGTCTCTTAAAAAAGCGTCTAGTGACTTATTATTTGCTTTTTTTGCGTTTATTTGTGACTGATTTGGATGTTACGCTAGCCAGACTCGCTGCACCAACCTTGTGCTCACTAATCCCTGTATCCATCATGCTGGTCCCTATTTGCTCAGGGTTATTTATTGCTAACAGCAAAGTATGTTTTCGGAATGGACTCCTGAAGTAATTATTCAAAATAAATTTTGAGGAATCCATGTATCACAATTCATGACGATGTTTTATACATACCATTGGCTCTGAACATGTATTTGCGCCAATATATCATGGATAGATGCAAGTCACCGCAGTATACCTATTCGAAATGAGGCCCATATTGTCCTAGGTCTACGCACATCCTATGCTTCACATGCAACCTTTGAGACTGAAGCCCTGCTTGCTCTCTTCTGAGACCCACAAACCTAGAAAATTGCACAGTCCCCTCCAAACAGCTGCCGCTACTCCCGCAGCTGCCTCCTGCGTGTAATTGGCTTGTGACGTATCAAGTGGAACCCAATACCACAGCATAATAGTTATCATTAAAAACACCTTTAAAGTTCTTAATACTTATCACAGTATTGTGCTTCAGCCTTTCACAAGCTCGTTATGATGTATTTGATTTTATTGTATCGTGTTTATGGGGTTTGTGATGAAGTTCAAATGAAAACTCAATAGTCACTGTAATCACCGTTTTGTCTTCTTCAACCACCACACCATGAATGTGTAGACCCACCAGGGAATACGCCGCGTCCGTTCCCGTCCACCACACTGACCTCTGATAGTTAACGCTCTCTCCACCAGCTCACGCTAAACGAACCAACTAATCGCAATGTCACAACGTTGAATAGGGAAAGGTTTTCGTGTTTCAGCCTGCCTGTTTGACACATTACATGAAATCAACAAAAGGAGCACTTCAGAGTCAGTATTAGCTTAGGGGAAAATGTACACATGAAATACCTAGCCAAGAAGAAAAATTCCTAGTAGATATCAATAACTGCATAAAGTGAGTGAACTAGTAAATTTCTAAAGTCGTTTGTATTTTATGGAAACGCTGTTTCTTTTTAATATAAAATGACAAATTGGTCGGAAATGTAAAGGAAAATGATTATATTTCGAGGCGGAATGTGCCTAGAGCCAGTCTTATATCTCTGATCATTACTTTTTATCTTCAGTCGTTTTCACACCAAAGGTGTGATACGAGTATACCCAGCTGTTGTTACGAGAGCTAGATGCAGTTCAATTTCCTATGTGTATCCTATCATTGCTTTTTCACCTAAAAGTAAATTGTTCTGTTCTTATTTCGATGTTGTTCCAGCTATACATACACAAATCAAATTAAACATGAATGGTTAGTAACTATGATAGACATTTATCTTAATAACAAAGCTGTAAATTTTCTAACCATTTTATTATTTGGGTTATGGTAACAATGTATTGAAATCTGAGGGAAACTGTACCTTAAGCCAGTTCACACTTACAGTATGGCAATACTGATTAATGATATAAAACAATAAAAATATTTTGTTGCTTTTAAACGTTTATTAACATTAATTTTTAGACCTAGTTCCTTAACTTGAAAAATTATTTATATATGTCTTTGTTTGGATGTTCAGTTTATTAGTCCTGTGTTTATGTTCAATGCAATCTATTCATAATATATGACTTGTCCACTAATTTACTTTCCTCCATATTCGCTCACTTTCCTTCTGTTTCTCTCTCAGACCATAGTATACTCATATTTGGCATGAAAAACATGACAGCGATGCCGGCAACTTGTTCTGTGTTCAAATTTACTTTTTCTATGCAGTGTTACTATTTTAGCTATTAATATTTTCTGACTTTCTGTGAATTCATAAGACAAGTAATAACTATTTGTTTCGATGGTTTATAGGTTTTCCTCTTATGCAAATGTATTCATTCTCAGATTACAGGCTTGTCAGCTGCCAGCACATACTCTGTAACCGTTTCTGCAAAGACAGTGACTCTTGGTGAAGAATCAAGGGTGATAGGTCACACATTTCCTCCAAAAGCAATTTTGCCACAGAATGCACTAATGGTTGTTAAAACAGAGAGTAGCAGCCATAATCCTGATGTAGTAACCTTACAGATGCATCCTGCTGAGAGAATCAGTGGTGTCAACAGGTAATGAATATGCAATGATTTATGCAATGCTTGTTGCACAACCAAATCATATTCAAAATGAGTCTTAGAGCTACTGACACATTTTCATACAACAACTCTCAATTAAACATAACAAGTTATAAAACATCGGTTAGACTGTAGTTTCAACATAATACTAAAATTGTAGTGTACGTTATGCAAAAAGTTTGGAACTGCAGTATTACTGATGCTATATGAAATATGAATCTTCTGTTTTCCCTAATTCCCTACAGGACATACATCCTCCTGCATCTGATCAATGACTCAAGTACCCAACAGCCATTCTATGACAGCGAGTTAACTACATTACTTAAGTCAAGACTGACTGAAAATTATCATCTCATATCAGAGTATACACAGGTAGGTGACGTTCCACAAGTTTCCTGTTATCAGTTATAGGGACGTAAGCTCATCTTTTATGTACATGCATTAATTTGGATTTTCTACAAATATTTCCCATAAATGCTTATTCCTCATATCGTTCTGCAATTTGTGAAAAGGAGGACAAAGAAATAAAGGATGATATTTTTATTTTTTATTGTTTAGTATTAATACGCTAGTTTTAAAAATTACTTATGTCAACATGTAGCTCTTGCAATTTAAGATTCATGAAACCATCCTCCACAGATAATGACACTTGTACATGGAACTGTTGTGATATTTTGATGAGGATGAGTTAATTCAAATCCTCATAGGTTCTAGACATAAATTTGTGTACCAAAAGTAGTTGTAAACGTTACAAGCAGTTCCTGTGGATCCACATCCCAGTCTAGTCCTAAACATCTCCACATTGTTTCCTGTGGAGAGGCATGTGACAATCAATGCAGTGATTCACTTGTCACATGGGAATGTTTACCTCAGGACATTGATTGATGTCATCTGATAGGAGTATACAGTGTACCTGAACTTATATCCTTTTCTTGCCTCTCCATGACAACGCTAAAAGAAGTACATGTTAAACATCACATCAACACTGTCTTGCATGGAAAAGTACTAGTGCCTACAGATTTCAGAGCACTCCTATCTGAGGATATGCAGGACAGAAAAAATTCAACAATGGAAAATCGAGCATGGATTATAACAGTATAATGGAAATGATAGTTGCTACTTACCACATAGCAGAGACAGAGTTGTGGATAAGCATCTTCACTATATGGTACGTAGCAACTATCATTTTCATAATACTATTAGGATAGAAAGAAATTATTTTATGTGGGACTGGAAATGAAACAAAGATTCAATCTCAGGCAGTGATTCAAATGTACACAAATAAAAAAAAAGTTTTGCAACACCCAGTTCCCAGAACTCCTGAAGACAGATGTTGACTGTGGATATAGTATCACAGACACAGTCCCTTTGACTGATCAGAGATGTCATTAAACCCACCCAAAGATGTAAACAACCATGCATTAGCAGCACCTATTAGATGGAGGGAGCCCGACAGCTGATCAGTTCCAGTCATTCCATCAGGAAGGAGGCACACAGCTCGTGTTGTCTGTAGATCAACCATGCCTAGACAGTCAATACGTTCGATCTCGTTCGCAGTGTTACTTTGTGCCAGGAAGGGCTCTCAGCAAGAGAAGTGTCCAGGCATCTCAGAGTGAACCAAAGTGCTGTTGTTCAGACACAGAGGAGATACAGAGGGACAGGAACTGTCGATGACCTACCTACGGATTGTGGCTCTGAGGAACCTGTACAGCAATGCCACCATGTTGAATAATGCTTTTCATTTGGCCACAGGACCTCGTGTGACGACTCAAACTGGGCGCAATAGGCTGCATGATGCGCAACTTCAATCCTGATGTCCATGGCGAGGTCCAGCTTTACTACCATGGTACCATGCAGCGCAGTACAGATGGGCCCAACAATATGCCAAGTGGGCCACTAAGGATTGGCATCAAATTCTCTTCACCAATGAGTGTCGCATATGCCTTCAAGCAGACAGTCATCGGAGATGTGTTTGGAGGCAATCCGGTCAGGCTGAACACCTTAGACATACTTTCCAGCGAGTGCAGCAATTTCGCTGTTTTGGGTGGCCTTAATGTGCGGCCGACATACGCCTCTGGTGGTCATGGAAGACACCATAACGGCTGCACTACACGTGAATGCAATTATATTGGCAGCATATTGGCGATTCATTCGTCTTCATGGACGACAACTCGCGCCCCATCGTGCACATCTTGTGAATGACTTCCTTCAGGATAACGACATCGCTCTACTACAGTGGCCAGCATGTTCTGCACACATAAACCCTATCGACATGCCTGGGATAGGCTGAAAATGGCTGTTTATGGACGATACGACTCACCAACCACTCTGAGGGACCTTCAGCGAATCGCCATTGAGAAGTGGGACAATCTGAACCAACAGTGCCTTGATGAACTTGTGGATAGTATGCCATGATGAATACAAGCAAGCATCAGTGCAAGAGGACATGCTACTGGGTATTAGAAGTACAGGTGTGTACAGCAATCTGGGCCACCACCTTTGAAGATCTCGCTGTATGGCGATACAACATGCAATGTGTGATTTTCATGAGCAATAAAAAGGGCAGAAATGATGTTTATGTTTATCTCTATTCCAGTTATCCGTACAGGTTCCAGAACTCTTGGAACCGAGGTGATGCAAAACTTTTTTTGATGCATGTATAATACTTTTATATAGCATCTACACAGAATATTGATAGTTAAAAATTTTCAGTAGTAATTAAAATTTTTCGAGCAGGTATAATTCAAATAATATAAAATATGAGCTATCATTATTGCATCTGAAAATCTGATCAATGCGTAGTATAATTAAGGAACTATTACCGGCTTTGAGGAATTAGAGTAATGAAATCCTGTTGATGTTGTCTGCTTGTTTGGACACAGATATGTGAAGTTATAATGGATCTTGGTAACCTCTGTAGTGTAGACATGCAGAAAAGAGTTATTGCAACATCTGTGAAAACTATCTTATATGTTAGAACATTATAACATATGTTGCTGGAAATATGTGAAAAGAAATTAATGATAAATCTTTTGCAACAAAAACTGTATCCCCATCTCATGTAGCAAATTGTAATCGTCCTAAAACACCTTGAAAGTAAAAAGTAGTGGTTACTGATAATTTTAATATATGGTTCTTAAAACGAACTCCTGTAGTACAGCTTCATTGGACTCTTTAATATTACCAGTCATTATTATTATCTCCTAGAGTAAAGTTTTGATATAAGATGAGTAACATCTCAAAAGCAGCCATTTATAATTTCTTTGTAGACAGGCCAATATTTTAAGAAACTAGTGAAATAATTCTGATGAACTAAATAAAAAGCTATGTTTTAGTAGTACAGTCACCACCTTACATAGAAACTATTTTCTCCCAAAGCTAGCTGAGATTAGACTAAAAAACAAGGGAGAGTAGTTACCACATAAATAAAAAATCTTGTATGAGAAGAAGGAAATAGTATTTGTCAACAGGAATTGATCTGATGTTGATTCTGCAGCTCACTGCAACACAAACAACAAAACATTTCAGAAAGTGATTCAAATAGCGACATTGTGACAAGAATGGATAGCTCTGAGAAACAAAATAGTGAAGGCAGCAAATGGTCATATTATTAAAAATACAATTCAAGTAGAAATCTTTTGTTAACACAGGAGTTACTGAATTAATTCATGAAAGGAGAAAATATAAAAATTCAGTAAATGAAGCAAGTGAAAGGATATACAACTGTCCAAAAAATATAACTAACAGGAAGTGTAAAATTTTCTAAGCACGAATGGCCAGAAGTCCAGTGTAACGATTTGCAGCCATATATCACTAGGGGAAAGATAGATACGGCCTACAGCAAAATTAAAGAGTCCTTTCAAGAAAAGAGAACCAGGTGTATGAACATCATGAGCTCAGATCAAAATCTACTCCCAAGCAAAAATGGGAAAGCTGAAAGGCAGAAGACATATATTCAGGGTGTAAACAAAGGAGATAAAATTTTGCAGGCAATGTTAAAGAAACAGAAGAGGACATAGATGAAGATGAAATGGAGACATAATACTTTGAGAACAATTTGACAGAGAACTGGAAGACTTAATCGAAACAAGGCCACAGGAGTAGACGACAGTCTGACTATTCACAGCTGTGGGAGAACCTGCCATTACAAATCTCTTACAACTTGAGCAAAATGTATGAGGCAGTCAAAATACCCCCATACTTCAAGAAGCGTACAGTAATACAAATTCCAAAGAAACCAGGTGCCGACAGGTGTAAACATCACCGAAATTTCAGTTTAATAAGTCATGGTTGCAAAATATTAACAGGAATTCTTTACAGAAGAACGGCAAAAATGGTCTAAACCGACCTCAGATGAGATCAGTTTCCATTCCAAATAAATTTAAGAATTCCTGAGGCAATCCTAACTCTACAGTTTCTCTTAGAAGATAGGTTAAGAAAAACCAAACTTACATTTGTCGCATTGTAGACTTAGAGAAAGGTTTTGAGATTTTGACAGTGTTAACTTGAATACTCTCTTTGACATTCTGATGGAACAGGAACAAAATATAGGGAATTAGAAGCTATTTACAACCTGTTCAGAGGCCCGACTACAGTTATAAGAGTTGAAGAGCATGAGAGGAAAGCAGAGTTTCAGAAGAGAGTTAGGCAGTGTTGCAGACCGTCCCCAATGTTATTCAATCTATACATTGAACAAGCATTAAAGGAATCCAAAGAAAAATTTTGGTAGGGAATTAAAACACTGTGAGAAGCAATAAAAAAACTTGACATTGTAATTCCGTCAGAGACAGCAAACGACTTGGAAGTGCAATTGAATCGAATGGACAGTATCTTCAAAGGGGGATATCAGATGAATATCAACCAAAGCAAAACAAGGATAATGAAATGTAGCAGAGTTAAATCAGGTGATGCTGAGGGAATTAGATTTGGAAACGTGATAAAGCAGTAGATCAGTTTCTTCATTTGAGCAGCAAAATTAGTAATGATGGCCGAAACAGACAGGATATAAAATGTAGATGGCAATGGCAAAAAAAGCATTTCTGAAGAAGGCAAATTTGTTAGCATCGAATATAGATGTAAGCGCAACTAAGACTTTCTGAAACTATTTGTGTAGAGTAAACGCTAAACAGCTGAGACCAGAAGATTATAGAAACTTTTAAAATAGGGTGTTAAAGGAGAGTGCTGAAGATTAGATGGGTAGGTTGCACAACTAATGAGGTACTGAATACAACTGGAGAAAAAAGGAAGTTTTGCCACAGCCTAACACGAAGAAAGGATCGATTGATAGGACATATTCCGAGACTTCAAGAGATCACCCCTTTAGTACTGGAAGGATGTGTGGGAGGACAGGGGGATAAAAATTGTATCGGCAGACCAAGAGATGCATACTGTAAGCAGATTCTGAAGGATGTAGGTTGCAGTAGTTATTAGAAGATGGAGAGACTTGCTCAGGATAGAGCAGCATGGAGAGCCACAACAAATCATACATCGGACTGAACACACAACAACATTGTCCATTGTACATATGTAATCATCAGTTGCAGTGAAGTTCATAATTCCTGATCGATAGTGTGACTTACTATTATTTTTGCTACTCTGGATGGCTTGTCTTTTATATTGTTATTTATGTAAAGACTGGTTCTAACATTCGCTCCTCAGAAAAGATTTGCTACTTTAAATGACTGGTTTTCTAAAAACGTGCTGCTCACTTTTTTTCTGTCAGTTATGATATACTGTTCCTTAATGTTGGTTCGTCTTTGTTGCTGGTTATGTGAGAATGTGTTTTACTATTTATCTTCAGTATTAATTTTTGGCAATGGTCATTATCGTAACCAGCTATTGTAATGGTGTTTGGCTCATCAGTTCTTTCAGCTCTTTCTAAAGGGATTTTGAGCATTCTGCTGAACATTGCTCTGTATGAAACTGATATGTGTTGATGTTGGTAACATGATGTGTTTTCTATTTTTGCATCTCTGTGTTGGTTTCCTGTGGACTTGATATTTATGTCCATTGTAGGAGCTCCAGGTAACCAAGGAAATGGTGGAAGTATAGAGCTTCCACTGCCTTGTGTTCAATAGTGAAGATGAAATTCTGACGCATTTTGTTCATTTATTATACAAGGACCTCAACAAATTTTGTTGTAGTATCAAGTAAGATTAGTATATCCAGCAATATATCTGTTATAATATAAAAATTTGTTAACTATTTGGCCATTTTCCTTAAACAGTTTACTTTCTAAGTTGTTGATGAAAATATCAGCAAGTAAACTGTCAAGGCAGCTGTCCACGTCTAGGCCATCTTTCTACTGGTACTTTTTGTTATCAAAAGGAAAGCAATTATACGGTAGTATGAGTGTCAGTATATCAGTGAACTCATTTATTGTAGCTTAAGTCTAGATTTTATACTTAAGTAAGTTATTTTTAATTCTTTACATTGTTCCCTTAGCACGTATTTTTGTGTAGAGGTTTGTGATAGTAAATGATGCGAACTTCTTTGTCTCAGGAATCTGAATGTTCTTTATATGATTAATTACTTCATAACTATTCAGTACTGAGTATGTATCTTCAAAGTTGAATGTGTTGCTAATGGTCATATGTTAGAGTATACAGTGATGTTCTGTTTGTGGATTTTAAGTTGTGCTCATAACCATGGTGCATAAGGCCCATAATAGCGTAATGATCTACATATTTTGCAGTTAGATGAAGTCACTTTTATTCATCAGATTTTAAAATTTATTCCGCAGTTTACAAGTGGGATCTGAATGAAATTCTGTTATGTTATTGTTGTCGAAGAATTCAATGGTCTTAATGACACATTCAATATTATACATTGCAGCATTAGTGTTACCTTTATTTCTTTACTGTGAAATAATTATTCTGTCGTTCTCTACTTGTTTGGTGATAAGATTGTTTGTGGCGTATAGCAATGCGATCATTCTGGATTATTGTAGCTGTGTGACAGGCTATTTTAGTGCTTAAAATGATATCTGTAGCGTTATTTTTACTCTAGTTTGGGCTGATATTCTTGAAGTCCTTTATTTAGCAAGTTTATTTCTCTCTCGCTGGCAATAACGTTAGTTGAATTTACCATGCATTTATGGTAAGTGAAATGCATACTTTCATTTACCTTTGGAACATGTGATTTAAGGTTTTAATTTTTTGGTTATGTCTACATTTAATTTTATGACGTTATTTTCTCAACTACCATACTCACATAATGTAAAGCACACTTGAGCTGTGTATTTATAAACTGACTACTTAGTTAGAAACGTAAAGTATGCAACTAAAATATGGTATAGAAATTATTTTTCCTGTGCTTCTTTCTGATTTCAGATTGGAGCCATATAATTACATTTCTTTAATGATTTTTGGTGCTTCATTTTGAGTATGGACCTCCACTTTGATTCATTTAGGAGTCGCATTTTCACTTAAACCCTTTTTGTTGATGTTGATGGTGATGCTTGATGTTTGAAGTTTCGAACAGTATTTAAAGCTCTTAATACCTGGCTATATTGTACTAAGTACCATATAGTTATAAAGAACATTTAGATTCTTGGTACATCTAAACTTATCCTTTGCTGACATGAACCTCTACACAAAAATACCTGTCAAGGAAACAATAGAACTAATGAACAATAACATGCTTAAGTATAAGAATTTGACTTAACCAGAAATATGAGTTCTTTGATTGGTTGACACTAGTACTTTCATGTACGCATGTTTCTTTTAAAAGTGAAATCAGCAGTAAGGTGGCCTATCCATGGCCCACTGCCTCTCCAGTTTACTTGTTGATACTTTCATTAACAACACAGGATGTAAATTATTGAATGAAATCACCTTGATAGTTAAAAAAGTAGTTTATTATAAGAGAAGTGTTGTTGACATACAATATTATTAGAAGATGCTACATACGAAATTGATAAACTTTGGGAGAAAGTGAACAAAAATCAGATGAATGTCATCATCACTATTGAATAATAGACACTGAAAGATTTAAATGTTCTTGAAATCTCCATAAGTAGCTTCAACAACAGATACAAATATGAAGTACAAAGGAAAGCAACATAAACACATGCAACAATCAATAAAACCCAGGGCCACGTAGATAAGCACAGCATGGCATTATACAGAAACAGTGCTCATGAAAGTGCAAAATATTCGTTTAAAAAAAGCGAGTAAACTTATGAACTTAACATCATTCAGTCATTTATGATAATGGCTACAAATGAAATAAATAGCAAAATGCATCCCCATCTAACCACCCAGAGCCGGCCAAGCGGTTAAAGGCACTACAGTCTGGAACCGCGCGACCGCTACAGTCGCAGGTTCGAATCCTGCCTCGGGCATGGATGTGTGTGATGTCCGTAGGTTAGTTAGGTTTAAGTAGTTCTAAGTTCTAGGGGACTGATGACCTTAGAAGTTAAGTGCCATAGTGCTCAGAGCCATTTCAACCATTTAACCACCCATAAAATCGAACAAACACTAAATGATACCACATCACAGCTGACAGAACAATATATAAGCATGCCACTTTTAGGACAACTACCATACAAAGTAGCAATTTTTTTCTGAGGAACAAATGCCAGAATCAGACTTAATGCAAATACTAAGATGAAGGACAAACCATCAATATTATAAAAAATAGCAACAAGCCATACAATTGATCAGGAATGTTCAAACTTAAATAAAGCCATATTCAATTATATACATTGACCAAACAGGAAGAAATTTCATTATGTGTTTCTTCATTTGCAAAACTTTCACAAATCATATTTGTCCTATATGTACCTGAAGATGAACATCAAGTCACAGAGAGTTCACAGCTTTCAAATAATTTACCTGGATAACAAAGAAGAAAGAATCAACTTATTAGATAAAACTGAAATACATTATCACAAACATGCATCCCCAAATGACATCCTAAATGACAAAACAGGGATATTCAACAAATTGTTTTTCTAATGATGTTCTGTAATTTATTTACACAATGACACACTAAGCACAGAAAAGAAGAAAACATAATCCAACGCATAGAGCAATAATACATCAAGCAATTAAGTTGTCCTGTGTTTATTGTTTGTAAATGTCACTCCAGCTGGGAGTAAAATATGTGACAATAATTTATTTACATATAACAAACCGCATCATTTTTAAAATAATAAATATCTCTCCATTAACCAGCCAATAATATACCTATCAAATAAACATACTAGCTCTCCGAACATTCATGCAATCCAGTTTAATTTCTAGTCAGGCAGAAGCTTAAATTAGAATTAGTACTTTCTGTGTCTTTAAATAAACTTTAATTTTGAACTTATATTTAATTTTGCATTGTAAATAAAGATGTCAATTGGTAACAAGGTGTAAGCTGTTCAGTTTCTTTGCAGGATACGTGTAAAAAAGTGTTTGTTTCATGAACATAAATGTGAAACTTCACCAAACAAGCAGAGTAGAAAGTAAATACACCTAAACAACAATATATCCTAAATACACAACTCGCATAGTAGTTAAATAAAATTATTGATTCACACAGACAAGCTGCAGCATTCAAACTGCTGTTGATATTTTAATGACCTACATCTGAAGATTGAAATGTGTATTACGCCAACCGAAGATGGGCAAAGACCTGAAAAGATTATTGCTATAAATAAAAATAGATAATAAAATGGTTCATTATCATATCTGTTAAAATAATCTAACTATAGGAAATTAAAAAAAAAACATTCTTCTAAGAATTTTAACGGAGGAACGATTTTTTACCTAATGAAATACAAGAGTCTCTATAAATATTAATGTGTCTACTCTACAATAACATTCTTCTACACTTCGGCTACTCTTTTCATGCACTTAATATATAAGTGAATACTGAGTATGATTCATGCTAAAGAAAAGCAAACATCTCGCAGAAACGAACAAAATTTGCTATATACTTAACAAATTTCTTACACTTTTCCTAAACTGTTATGAAAAGTACTCAATCCTCCCCCCACTAGACTACATAAAAATAAATATTAGCTCTTGTTGTTGAAAACCCTTCTGCTTCAGGCTACTTCACAATAATCCTTCCACACTAAATATAAGATTACACCAAATTTAGCTCACAATTGAAGAAGTACAGTAGTGTTGATAGCAACTGAGAGTTTTATACCCAGTTAACTGTTAGTAAATAGAACAGATTTCCTATGTTACAGAAAACAGGTCAGGACACAATTGCAGAAGCAACAAGGAAGCCATGCCATACCTGAGATGGCAGAATCTCTAAGACTGGTGACAGTTTACTGGTTCTCGAAACTCTTTACAGATTTCAATGCAAAAATGCATCCACTTTGTGACTGTGGTGTCACCGCAAGACACCACACTTGCTAGGTGGTAGCCTTTAAATCGGTCCGGTCCATTAGTATACATCGGACCCGCGTGTCGCCACTATCAATGATTGCAGACCGAGCGCCGCACACGGCAGGTCTAGTCTAGAGACACTCCCTAGCACTCGCCCCAGTTGTACATCCGACTTTGCTAGCGATGGTTCACTGTATACATACGCTCTCATTTTCCGAGACGACAGTTTAGCATAGCCTTCAGCTACGTCATTTGCTACGACCTAGCAAGGCGCCATATTCAGTTACTATTCTGAAAAGATAATATTGTGAATCATGTACCGTCAAGAGCGACGTTCATCATAAATGGATTAAAGTTAAGTATCCAACTAATTACGTCCGCTTTCTGAATTCTAATTCCTTGTCATGTTCCAGACCTCACGTCAGTATAGTTCTTCCCTCCTCACGCCAGCCTGCGTGAGCTAAAGCGCGTGCATTTCTGCCTCCCTTCGTAACATGGTGTTGGCTCTTCTGCCAACACTACAGTGACAGCAGTGGTAATGTTGGTGATGATAGTGACACTAATACCGTTTTCCGAAATTGTTTCGCCAAAGAAGATGCAGTCAGTATTACAGACTTCGAATCAAGAGTAACCACCAACAAGAGTAATTTTCAAGTTGACGCCCTCACTGTAGCAAAGTAACCTCAGTCGACTAGTGAAGGATGGTGTCCTGGTTCAGACTGTGTTCAAAAGAAACTACTTTCGGAGCATACTGATGAAATAGCTCTATTTTTAGTAATCATACACAACCATCCACCTGTTGTAAAATCCGTGCATGAAAACTGTATACCTTTCGTAACGTATTCTGTCTTCAAACTTCATGCATTACATCAAAGAAAACGATCTATTGACGGAAAGTCATCACGGGTTCGGAAAACATTGTTCTTGTGAAACACAACAGACTCTTTATTCACAGGGGTTGTGACAAGTATCGAAAGAGGATCTCAAATTGATTCGATATTTCTAGATACCTAGCAGGCTTTTTACATTGTTTCTTAGAGGTGTCCAATCAAACTGTGTAACTACGGAATGTCAGCTCTGCTTTGCCACTGGATTCGTAATTTCGTATCAGAAAGATTGCAGTTCAAATTAACTGATGGAAAGTAATCTAGTGAAACAAAAATTATGTCAGAATTCCCCATGAATGAGTTATGTAAGCTTTGCTATTTCCAGTCTGTAAAACCGGTTTAGCAAACAACTTGGGCAACCCTCTATGATTGCTTGCAAATGATGCTGTGATTGTCCACCTAGTATCGTAATATTATTGCAAAATAGAAGAAACCATGTCGCAGATATGATATGCAAGTTGGGGTGCAATCACAAAAACAAAGGCGCTTCTCGTTACAGTAAAATCTTTTCATAATGTATCAATAATCAAAATTCTCCTTCACTCTTTTGTTGATTTTCACGTGCATAGGCAAAAATGACCTCCATAATAAAACAAGAGAATTCAGACTTCAGGCAGAAAGATTTGCATGTTAATTTTTTCCATGTGCAATCCGAAATTCGTATGGTAGACATAATTTGTAAAAGGATTCTATGAATTCCGAACCAAACACTTAAGTCCAGATTAGAAAGTTATTATGTAGATTTTATACATTCTGCCTCTCTTCTGTAACAATCAACAAACAATTTCTCAATCTAGTCTGCATAGTCCAATTTAATCAATCCTTCCTCTTTAACTCCTACATAATCATTATGAGAACTATTTACCTCATCTTTCATTTGATCCACATCATATACATTGTGATCTCCAGTATAAGGTACATCATTTACCTCACCATGCTGTACTGTTTTATTGTTTGACATATCTGTTCCAATACATGTTAGATTTCTCTACTCCGTTTCAATCATGATTTCATCTCCACCTCTCATTCCTCAAAATACTGCCACTTACTTTCAAAACTGGCTACTCTGTCTCTTACATCAATTATTTTATTTGGTAATTTGTCTATTTTTCATCTAACATTGTCTTTTGTCTGTTTAATTCAGCAGTCTGATTATTTCCCTTGCCCCCTAGACCATATTTGTCACTCAATTCGTCTCTGAACACTTTGTATGATTCTCATGATTCGTATTTTAACATTTTGCTTATATTTCATTATGGTTTTAACTAGCGCAAAATTTATTCCTGAATATGAGATTCCTACATATAGAACTAAGCTGAAATTATCTCCAACGCCTAATTTTCCCAAGTCTAGTCCACATTTTACTTAATTTCACATTGAGATTGATCAGAGTTCACAATACCAAAAAAATATCACACAGAATAATTTTCAGTGCCAGCATCATTCAACATCACACAGATAAAATAAGGAAAATAAGTACAATTATGAATACTGTTTAGGCAGTTCAAATGCTCCTACTCTTCCAACATTCAGACTGAGACAAGAAATCTGTACTACAGTATCTGAGTGCCTGGACAATGTTGGCAATGAAGAGAAAGTTCCTCTGTTGAGCATCTTACACACTTTTTTCCTTATTTACAACCTTACACGGCTTTACAATATTTGAATTATTGTAAATATTTCCTTTCAATTTCATTATGACTTGGATATTTGGTCTAAAACTCTCTCACATATGTTTTACATTTAGTAATTTCGTTATATTCCATAATAATTATGCATATTTTTACATAATTTATGAACTGCAGGAGAATATATTAAAAATCACAATTTTAAAATCTTTTGTTATAAATTATATCATAGGTTACATATCACTTTTTCCATGGCATAAGTAATAATTATAATAATTATGGTTCTTCATACCATAAATATAAATGTCATTGCTTTTGGTATAACAAAGCTGATATTTCCTTGGCAATTATCTCTCTAAAACCTATCAGCACATTTTAAAATATTTTCCATCCATTTCCAAAATATATGACAGTGTAACCATTTGGAGTTTTCCTGTCATTACACTACATAACAGAATTGAAATTCATCAGACTAAGAATATCTACTAATAATTTAATTTTTTAAATTGGTTATAGTTTATCTCATACACAGAAAAAATTCCTGATTTGGTGAATAGTGCTGAAATTCAACTTATTTATAGGACAGGAGTTAAAGAAGTACCATCAAACTCCTCCCACCTTCATCCTTGGCAGCAATATACAAAAACTTAGGAAATATAATAGATAACCAACTTCTAGCCACAAATAATATATTTTGTCACAGTAGGGCCTTCTAAATGGTTTCAGTGCTAAGGCTATTCACATGTATGGTGAAAATGTATGCCATTAATTATACAGTTTACAGTATTTCTGTAATTGGTGTAAGGCATTTTACTATGTAAATTTTAACAGTCTTGTACGTCTACTGGAGCACTATGGCACCATAAAATATAATGGGACAAGTGCTTTCCATAGCAAGAAGAGAATGGTGTCACTAAGAAAAAGTGCTGTTCGAAGCTATCAGTCTTTGCCTTACTGGGAGCTATGTAATATTTTTGTCTGTCAGGTAAATTACCGCACTTTAAACACAATAACCACAAGAAACAAGAACGCTAACGTGTTTTGGAGTAATATTCGTTAGCTTAATCGGTATTTCAATAATTCTACATGATTTTTCAACGATTTCATGCTGGAGTCCCTGTGCATTCTCCATTTCTCATAACAAGTGACATAATTGATTTCCACTTTCTCCAGCAGTAGCAATAAAATTTTCCTTATAGTCTTCCAGCAAAATTTGGTTAATTCTTTCGAACCTGCATAACATTTTCACGTTTCCATTGAGATGAGTCGCCATATGCTCTACATTTCTATACCTATGCATCTTACTTCACAGACCATATAAGAAGACTGCCTGAGAGTATCAGTACTATTTCTGCTTGGTATAATTTAATTAAGGACTGAATAAGACTTGTGGAAAAGCAGTACGTTCAAAATTGAAGCTATCTTGCTACATATCCACAGTAATAATTTATAAATGTATGTGTAGCAACTGCACACGATTCATTGAAAATCCTTTTGTTTGGCATCTCGTTTTTGCTCTATTAGTTTTTGTACATCTCGATCTGAGATATAATGGTGTTGATCTCCAAGCATTAGCTAAGGAACTCTAATATTGTAGCCCCATATCATTGTTGTTAAAATTACATTTGCTTACAGTAACATTATTTTCCCAGGAAAATCATTGAAATTGTAATATCAAACTCTATACAGACACCTGAGTTGGATTTTTTTTAATAGAGTTCAGCATTCAGTTCGCTTAGGAGATGAAAATCCGGCGGTAAAGCACGTAATTTCTTAATATATGATGATTTTATGACTAGTAATTTCAGAGCAATTATCAGTTCTCAGAGCAATTATCAGTTAACTTTAGTCTACTGTTTGTTATTCTCATTCCTTCGATACACGTTAACTGATTTCGTCTGTTATAGCTCCATTACTGTTCCCAATAAGTAATGTTTGAAGATTCGCGTGGGTGATGTAGACACCTTTATAATGAAGAACTGAGCACTAGATGTTACTAGAGGAGGATCCATCAGGAATTACAGAGGCTGGAAGTATTGAACTACCAGCAGAGAGGCAGCAATGGCAAAATAGTTGGGTCAGGAGGGCTCGCGGACATCGAGGGTGCCACCCATCACAGACACTTCGACCCTTCTGAAGTGGCCCACGTCTACTGTAGGTAATATAGTTATGAAGTGGAAACTCGAAGGAAGGACCACATCCAAGCCAAAGCTAGGGACATCCCGTACAGTGACAGAAAGGGGCTGGTGACAAATGTGGAGGGTGGTTGTAAAAAATTGCTTGAAATTAGTTGAAGGAATCACTCGTCAGTTCCAAACTTCTACCAGCAGGCTGGCTACCACAATGAGTGTCCGCAGGGAGTTGAGGAGTGTGGGATATGTCAGAGTGGCTCCTCATGTGCACACGTAGCTTTAGTCAGTCGTGAATAAAGCTCGGCGTGGTGTTAACAGTAAAGCCACTGGACAGTCGACGACTGGGAATGATTCTACTGGAGTGATGAGTCACACTACATCCTGTGGCTACCCAATGAAAAGGTTACCGTTTCGGTGACCGCCTGGAGATCATCACCTGCCATAATGCGCGGTGTCGACGGCGGACGTGGGTTGCTCTGTGGGGATGCCTTTTGTGGTTAGGAAGTAGTGCCCTTACTGCAGTTAGCAAAATGCCTATTCCGGAAGGTTACAAACACATTAAACACCTCTGTGTACTGTGTACAGCAGAGGATCAGTTCAGAGACGATGGCTGTATCAGCACAGAAGCGCACTCCGTTATAAGGTGTCAGTTGTATGGCGCTGATGTCTGGACAATAACATTGCTGAAGTGGAGCAGCCTGTTCAGAGTAGCGACATCAACACAACACCTTCGGGATAAGTCGACTTCGTTCCAGACCCCACCGCCCAACAGCACTACTTTCCACATTATATCATCTGCGGAAAAGGTAGTTTACAAAAATATCGTCAGTGTTGAATGCTTTCCGTAGAGGATTATCTGAAAAGAGAGACAATCGAAAGAAAACTAATGCATTTCATCTCCAGTGCGGTTAATAAGCGCGAGAAGATCATGTAAATGCTCATCAGGATACACTAGCAGACGCAATGAGACAGGTGCCAGCTTCCCCTTCAAGAAGAGTCTGGCAACATATTGCTTCCTCTTACACATGCCTCCCAAAATGACCATGATGAGCAATCAGCGAAATCTGAACTGATGTGGTGGCATACCATTCAGTAACGGATCAGGAGAGGGGAATTAGGATAGTAAAACCCAAAGTTTCGTTCATAATACACCATAAGAAGACTGGTAGGTTGTAGATATGGTGGGAGAACTTCTTGGATTCGAATACTAGTGACAGTTGTTCTGTTCTTACGTACAGAATTTCATGTGACAAAAATATAGCGAAATGAAATAATCTTGACTTTTGTTTATTGAAAACTGTGTTGACAAAATACACTTGTTCATTTATATAGCGCAGCTACTTATCAAAATTGCCATTAATGTTAGGGTTCAAGTATCATGTAGACTGCATCGTCTCTTGTTATGTAAAAATTATCTCCTTGACCTATATACACAGTTATTTTGTAGCATCTTCCAACAAAATAGGAGAACCCTAATATAGTTGGTGACCCCATGTGACCTGTATAATTTAATGTCATCTTTTCTTTATATTAAGTTAGCATCCCTAAAGCACAAAAGTTTTTGAACAATAGAAGCACACATTTTAAAAATGTCTGGTAACCTGCTCAACTTACATGTTTCTGCATAATGTACACTGATGAGCCAGAACGTTTTGAGATCGAATGTTGCCTGTTTGCGTTGCTGGCAGATGATTCATTTAGGGAAGCGTATATAAGTGAATCGGAGCCGAATAGCGACTCGTTCTAGCTACTATACAGGCCGCAGACCACGTAATCCACTGACATAAACGACTTTAACAATCGACAGATAGGGCCCAGCACCTGTACCTCGGTAATGATTAGTCTCATTGGCAGCTCGCATGCTACAGTAGTGAGAGGGCAGTGAAACCATTAGTGAGAGTCAGGACATTGTATGTCCACGCCTGATCATATAACATGGAAATTGCCCACCCAGCGAATCAGGATAAGCAGCAACCTATGGCATATCTGATGACTCAGATAATGTTAATGCAAGCACAAGTGTTTTGGAGCACACCATTCAGCGCACATGTTAAATATGGGGCTCCAAAGCACATGATCTTCACGTGTTGCCACAGTGATTCAATGACATCCTCCTCAGCTTTCGGGAGAGGCCTCTTCTACCAATGTCAAGTGGTTGACTGTCACGAGGGTATTTTTTTTATGTATTGTTATTTTATCCCCCAGCCCCATATGGGTGGGGATGGGCTGTCAGTGGTACAAAATTCCACTCTCCAACCAAGCAAATTAGCAAGGTGCTGTGACGTGGATTCGGATAGGTGGGGAAGTGCTAAAGTTGGTAGGAGGGACAAATATCGTGGGACAGCTCATTATCTGGGAGAAGGTGTTGGTTGAAGCTGCGTTGAGTTAGGGCCTGGCCTGTATTAGTTGTAGGGATGGAGGGATGTGTTTGTGAAGACGTGGCAGCATACCACAGTTGGTGATCAGATGGTGAACAAGGGGTTATTGCAATATAGTTTACAGATGGTATAGGCGATGTGAAGGCGTCCAATGTGAGCGAGAAGGGGGTTCCTTCGGATGTCGCTGTCATGCCTATACAGCTGCAATGAAGCCCGTGACCTCACTGTGCGTCTATATAAGCATGGCAGCAACAACCAGACAACAGTCAACTACTTGACAATGGCAGACGAGATCTCTACTGAAAGCTCTTGGGCCGTTAACCACTTGATGCAGTTTGAAACCTGAGACTATTTTATCCATGGCCGGATAATTACAATAACAGTTGACATATGGTGAGACATACGTGATACCACATACCTC
The DNA here is from genome assembly GCF_023864275.1 of Schistocerca cancellata. Lineage (NCBI taxonomy): Eukaryota > Metazoa > Arthropoda > Insecta > Orthoptera > Acrididae > Schistocerca > Schistocerca cancellata. The sequence continues at coordinate 597,463,903 of NC_064632.1, forward strand.
TGAAAACTTACCAGTAACTTGTCGAATCCATGGCATGCAAAAATGCTGCAGTAATATGTTCCAAAGACAGACAAATGCGCTGTGAAGGAAGTGCTCTATAAATTAAACACAGTAAAGAATACATTACATTTGAAAAAATCTGAAAATTAAACGAGTCCAAAGTGGATATTTTATAGTTTAAACTTTTGCTTCTTCAATGTATCTTACAATCAAGGAGAACCCTGTTAATCTTAGGTTAACCTGTTTTGCCTCTCAATAATGTCATGAGAGGTAGACATTATATATGAAGGGCTTATTTCAATAGTGGTACAAGTCCATTACCTCCACTTTCTGCCTATACTGCTTCCGACATTAATGATCCAAACAAACAGAAAGAAAGGTTCATCTTTAGCAAGAAGCCAAATGCTTGAATATTTCTGGTATCCCAACTGCAGATTTTTAGCGTTCATTTAACTTTAGAACTCTGTTTCTCAAAATGAACAAAATTGGACTTGTACCACTATTGAAATAAGCCCTTCATATGTTACAAACCATAGGACAATGAAATAAGGGATTCTGGATTATTTCAAATTATTAATTTAAACGCTTGTTTCTCTTCTTGCATTTTTGCACCATTGATACATCTTTTGGTGCTCTACAGACAAGAATGGTAAGTGTCTACAGACTATTTCAACTCTGAAATAAAGTGAAATAATCTTATATGAATTTCAGGAGGAGGTGGAGAACAAATCTGTTGTCACATTCCATTTAAAGGAAATGGGATTTGTATCAACAGAGATTGAGTCCCAGAAATATGCACTTATCTTGATTCAGGACTACATGGGAAACCAAAGCATGGACGTTTTTATAACAGAGGAAACAGGTTGATGAATTTGGCATCAGTGTTATAACACAAATACTTACTTGTGCAGTGACTATATAGCTGTAACAATAGAATCTCTAAGCATCTTTAATATGCGAGTTCAAATAAGAGTTAAATAATTATTCAATTATATTGTACGATTATTTCAGTAAAATAAAAATTATAAGGAAGTTATTCTTTTCTCGTTAATTTATCTTTCCCTCCTGATGTCTATATTGCACACAGCACTCTTTGAGTGACTATCAATGGACATGGCTACTACAAAAACAGACTGCCAACATAATAATGATATTCATAATAGGGCAGATGAATTTATCATCAAGAATGTCAGTTTGTTAAATTCAAAAACTAAATTTCATACAACAAACAGATTTCATTTCTCAACAACATACTTAGCATAGTACCAAAGGAAGGGCTTCTGGCCATCCTCTCTGACTAATATTACTCAATCCATAATAACACACTGACCCTATTATGATACTCTGCTTGTTATGTGACTAAGAATCGAATTAAAATTTAAAGTAGAATTATGAAACTCAAGGGACAAATCACTTTTACAGAAGCACATTACGAAGTTGTAAATTTTAACAAGGCAGAACAAACTTATAAGTTGTAACTATAAGCACTCATCTCTTTTTTCCTCCACTAAAATTTGGGGTGTCTAATCTGTTGTTCGCTGCCTGGAATAATCTTGGTGTAAGATTGGTTCTCAAAATACTGTAGACGACACTAGATTCTTGAGTCACCTTATTCTGTTGTTCACTGCAGTCACTTCTGTTTTCACAATTTTTAAAATACATTACAAAAACACAAGTTATTCTGATGTGGAGCACAACCAGATTCTGACCAACATATGACAACCAGTAGACTATCTAACGGATCCACTCGTTGGCGATGCCACCATCTATAAATACATGACAACAACCACTGTATTTCGTTAAATGTTGATTTTACAGTTCTTAAATAAATATTCATCAACTTGTCGCAAACATATCTGCAATTTTATACATAGGTTCTGTTTCCTGTTTAATAAAGCTTTCCATACATAAAATCGGCTTTTAGTTCATGATGAACAATATTGATTATAAAGATTTTATTAATTTTTTATTTAATTCATATACTTTATTCCTATCAATGACACGACTTCCAGCAATAAGCTACATACAAAAATTTGTATCTGGTTTTTAAATAAATAGTTCATTAGCAATGAAAACAGCTTAGACTTTGTTTATGATCCATCTTCCGAGCTCATGCTTACGAACTGCACATTCTACTGGAATTCTTACTGTTGGCAAACATGTGATTGATGTTTCAAAACTATACAAATTCATCTACTACAAAGTTTTGTCGCACAGTTTATTACATCCAACCTGGTCTGCCATATTTATGTAAGACATACTGCAAGTGTACAAGGGATAAAACAAGGTGCCATATGAAAATTTATGTGTGTAATAAAGCAACAAGAAAATGATTGTTGCAATACATTCTGTAGGACATTTGTCCTTATAAAATATGAAAATATACGTGTGCAGAAAAGTAATAAACAGAATAATTGTCAGAATACATTTTGTAAGAATATACTTTTGTGCTTACATCTCATTATATCTAACAGACTTTGTCTAATGGATATGAAAAATTTTAAACTTCCATTAGCTTTATTAAATAACACACAGGGTGACGAAAGTCGTGGGACAGCGATAAGCACATATACAGGTGGCAGTAGTATGGTGTACACAAGGTATAAAAGTGCACTGCATTGGCCAAGCTGTCACTTGCACTCATGTGATTAATGTGAAAAGCTTTCCGACATGCGTATGGTCGGATGACGGGAATTAACAGACTTTGAATTCAGTATAGTAGTTTGAGCTAGATGCATGGGACATTTCAGTTCGGAAATCATTTGGAAACTTAATATTCCGAGATTCATAGTGTCAAGAGCGTGCCAAGAATACAGCGGCCGACGACCTTCACTTAATGACAGAGCAGCGGCCTTTGTGTGGAGTTGTCAGTGCTAACAGGCAAGCAACACTGCATGAAATAACAGCAAAAATCAGTGATGAATGTTCGACAAACGTTTTCGTTTGGACAGTGTGGCGAAATTTGGCGGTAATGGGCTATGGCACTAGACAACCGATGAGAGACCCTTTGTTAACTGCCGACATCGCCTGCAGTCTTTCCTGGGCTCGCGACGTATATGTGTTTGAGCCTAGGCGACTATAAAACCGTACTCTGGTTAGATGAATCCTAATTTCAGTTGGTAAGGGCTGATGGTAGTGTTCGAGTGTGGTGCAGACCTCACGAAGCCACGGACCCAAGTTGTCAACAAGCCACTGTGCAAGCTGGCGGTGGCTCCACAATGGTGTGGGCTGTGTTTACATGGAATGGACTGGGTCCTCTGGATGTTCTGGCACCATCTGCAGCTATTTATGGACGTCACGCAACGACGGAATGTTTGTGGATAACGGTGCTCCATGTCACTGTGCCACAACTGTACTTGCATAGTTTTAAGAATATTCTGGACAGTTCGAGTGAATGATTTGGACACCCGGATCACCTGACATGAATCCCATCAAACATGTATGGAACGTAACTGATAGGTAAAATCACGTACAAAGTCCTACACTGACAACAGTTTCGTAATTATGGATGGCTATAGAAGCTGAGTATTTGTGCTAGGGACTTCCAACCACTTGTTTAGTCCATGGCATGTCAAGCTGCTGTACTATAATGGGCAGAAGGACGTCCGACAAGATGTCACGAAGTATCCCATAAGTTTTGTCACCTCAGTGTATACTAGCAAAAATTGAAAATTGTTGGCAAACATCATAACAATTTAAGGAAAGTATTTGTACAACTAATGTATAGCATTTACATCTGAGGCATCAAAAAATTAACTTTATAGAAACCAGTTCAGCAATATTCTAATCATACTTAACATTTTAAGTATTGACCTATGAAGAAATCTATGATAATAAACACAAGATAGTTTCAAAATATCCACGGGTGTGCTGCCGGTCTATAGTGTCCAACGGGCACAATATTTCGGCGATCATACATGTCGCCATCATCAGGTGAACTGACGGACTGAGCTCCTGTGAACGTGCCGGCACGGAGATCCGTACGCTATGGCTGCTCAGAGGGAACTGGGTTCGGTCGCGGCGGCGGCCGATTTAAATACCCTCCGCCCGCGGCGCGCTCCCTCCGCCGTCCGCGCCCCGCGCCACGGTCGCGCGGTGGAACAGATTGCGACGGCGTCTGAGATGACGTCGGTGTGATGGCTCTGTCCGCCGTGGTCGTCACAACTACACGTTTGCTCGATTTACTCTTGATTAACCCAATCGCTGGTTCCCAAGCCTTGCTAAGATTATAGCCACAGTCACGGTTTATGAGGTCGTCATTGATGCGAATTTCGATGGCCTCTCTAACAACGCTGTCCCAGTATCTCGACGTCTGTACCAGAATCCTCGTGCGGTCATACTCCATGGCGTGATTTTCCGACAAGCAATGTTCAGCGACCGCCGACTTGCTCGGATACATCAGTCGACTGTGCCTCTGGTGTTCACGGCATCGATCCTCGACGGTACGCATCGTCTGACCAATGTACGACTTGCCACATCGACACGGAATCTGGTACACGCCGGCCTTCCTCAAACCGAGGTCATCTTTGGCGCTCCCCACCGGTGCACGAGTCTTATTTGGAGGACAAAACACAGTTCCGACCCGGTGTTTCTTCAGAATGCGAGCGATTTTCCCCGAGAGTGCGCCTGTGTATGGAATGAATGCAGTGCCTACCTCCTCCCTCGTGACTTCATCCATCTCAACGGGTTGTGCTGCAGTGGTTGGGTGGAGAGCACGTTGAATCTGCCACTCTGAGTACCCATTTTTTCGAAATACAGTTCTCAGGTGTTCAAATTCCTGGGGTAGACTCTCTGCGTCAGAGATAGTGCGCGCCCTATGTACTAGAGTTTTAAGTACCCCGTTCCTCTGTTAAGGCTGGTGGCAGCCGTCTGCGTGCAAATACAGATCAGTGTGCGTTGTCTTCCGATACAGCCCATGACCTAGGGTGCCGTCAGCCCTTCTCTTGACCAAGACGTCAAGGAAAGGTAATTTACCCTCCGTTTCAGTCTCCATAGTGAATTTGATGTTGGGGTGTATGGAGTTTAGATGTTAAGGAAGTCAAGGAGTGTATCCATACCATGTGGCCAGATGACGAACGTGTCGTCCACGTAACGGAAAAAGCAAGTAGGTTTCCATACGGATGACGACAGGGCTTCCTCTTCAAAGTTCTCCATGTATAAATTCGCTACCACCGGTGAGAGTGGGCTACCCATGGCGACTCCCTCCGTTTGTTCGTAGTATTCTCTATTAAAAAGAAAATACGTGGAAGTCAAGACATGCCTAAAAAGTTCAGTGGTCTTCTCGTAAAACTTCTGACTAATCAATTCTAGTGACTCTCGCAGGGGTACCCTCGTAAACAAGGAAACGACGTCAAATCTCACCATGATATCTGACTCATCCAACCTGAAGCTATCAAGGCGTTTAACAAAATCCACGGAATTACGGATGTGATGAGGGCATTTACCCACATAAGGACTTAATATTCCCGTCAGGTATTTGGCCAACAAATATGTAGGTGCCCTGATATTGCTAACAATGGGGCGTAATGGTACCCCCTCTTTGTGAACCTTCGGGAGTCCATATAGTCTAGGCGGTACCGGACATTGGGGTAACAATTTCTTAGCGTCACCCTTCGAGAGTCATTAGAATTGATTAGTCAGAAGTTTGACGAGAAGACCACTGAACTTTTTAGGCATGTCTTGACTTCCACGTATTTTCTTTTTAATGGAGAATACTACGAACAAACGGAGGGAGTCGCCATGGGTAGCCCACTCTCACCAGTGGTAGCGAATTTATACATGGAGAACTTCGAGGAGGAAGCCCTGTCGTCATCCGTATGGAAACCTACTTGCTTTTTCCGTTACGTGGACGACACGTTCGTCATCTGGCCACATGGTATGGATATACTCCTTGACTTCCTTAACATCTAAACTCCATACACCCCAACATCAAATTCACTATAGAGACTGAAACGGAGGGTAAATTACCTTTCCTTGACGTCTTGGTCAAGAGAAGGGCTGACGGCACCCTAGGTCATGGGGTGTATCGGAAGACAACGCACACTGATCTGTATCTGCACGCAGACGGCTGCCACCAGCCTTAACAGAGGAACGGGGTACTTAAAACTCTAGTACATAGGGCGCGCACTATCTCTGACGCAGAGAGTCTACCCCAGGAATTTGAACACCTGAGAACTGTATTTCGAAAAAATGGGTACTCAGAGTGGCAGATTCAACGTGCTCTCCACCCAACCACTGCAGCACAACCCGTTGAGATGGATGAAGTCACGAGGGAGGAGGTAGGCACTGCATTCATTCCATACACAGGCGCAATCTCGGGGAAAATCGCCCGCATTCTGAAGAAACACCGGGTCGGAACTGTGGTTTGTCCTCCAAATAAGACTCGTGCACTGGTGGGGAGCGCCAAAGATGACCTCGGTTTGAGGAAGGCCGGCGTGTACCAGATTCCGTGTCGATGTGGCAAGTCGTACATTGGTCAGACGATGCGTACCGTCGAGGATCGATGCCGTGAACACCAGAGGCACACTCGACTGATGTATCCGAGCAAGTCGGCGGTCGCTGAACATTGCTTGTCGGAAAATCACGCCATGGAGTATGACCGCACGAGGATTCTGGTACAGACGTCGAGATACTGGGACAGCGTTGTTAGAGAGGCCATCGAAATTCGCATCAATGACGACCTCGTAAACCGTGACTGTGGCTATAATCTTAGCAAGGCTTGGGAACCAGCGATTGGGTTAATCAAGAGTAAATCGAGCAAACGTGTAGTTGTGACGACCACGGCGGACAGAGCCATCACACCGACGTCATCTCAGACGCCGTCGCAATCTGTTCCACCGCGCGACCGTGGCGCGGGGCGCGGACGGCGGAGGGAGCGCGCCGCGGGCGGAGGGTATTTAAATCGGCCGCCGCCGCGACCGAACCCAGTTCCCTCTGAGCAGCCATAGCGTACGGATCTCCGTGCCGGCACGTTCACAGGAGCTCAGTCCGTCAGTTCACCTGGTCAGATGACGACATGTATGATCGCCGAAATATTGTGCCCGTTGGACACTATAGACCGGCAGCACACCCGTGGATATTTTGATTATCAAATACTCCGGTAGAAACTCAAGAATCACACAAGATAGTTTGTACAAACACAAATTTAAGACTGTACTCATTACTTACTCCATTCGTGCAATCTCTCACAATTATTAAAGCTGAAAATGTCAGTATTCCAATGTGCCATTTCATTTCTGTAAAAGCTCTCTGCATTACATTTTTACGAAATTTCTCATTCGGAATATGTGATGTATCACATCACTTTAGTCTTCCTATTCAGTGGGAATTTTTTCTTCTTTTTTCAAAACAATAAACATCAGGTCTGTCATATCTGTCTATTTGGTGTCTTCAGTATTGCAGGAGCAAGTGTGTCTGCCATCTCGTATCAGTCCCTTGGCTGCCCATTTGAATCTGTCAGACCTCCTCAAAAGAACCACAGCCAGACTTCGACTGTCTTTCAAAGAAAATTCCGCACTTGCTGTATGAATGATTTTTATTAAATCTGTGACCAGTTTCGCACCACTTATCGATGCATCCACAGGCAATCTGTACAAAAAATAATATAATAGGAGCTCATATAAACTATTCGATCCCCTAGTTCTGAGGTGTAAATTAAACTTTTAAATAGCCAGTTTTTTTAATGAAACAAGAAAGTACTCACACACCCTATTTATAACATAGTAGCCACTCCCCACCATTCATGTCCAATATACCATCATCTGGTGAAAGTGGTAGTTAAAATTTAAAAATCTATTTAAAAAATGTTTTTAAATGATTGGAGCGGCAATGACCTAGAAAATAAAAATACAATACGATGGCACTGCGTGAGCGCTTTCTGGGTTTCGGCCGGTCACTCAGGCTGTGTCTGCTGCCGCTTGGATCCTTTCAACTTGCACGATATGTTATGATATGTTTACATGGCCCTAATTCGCTGTTTGTTCATGCTAATGTTCCGCTCTTCGTCATTCGTGTTTAGAAGAGTTTTATCAACAACGAATTTTATTTTATTTTCTAGGTCATTGCTGCTCCCATCATTTAAAAGATTTTTTTAAAAAGATTTTTAAATTTGAACTACCGCTTTCACCAGATGACGGCATATAGGAAGTGAATGGTGGGCAGTGGCTACAGGGCAATGTTCAATGTCACTATGTTATAAATAGCATATGTGAATACTTTCTTGTTTCATTCAGAAAACTGGCTATTTAAAAGTTTCTTTACACCTCAGAATTGGGGGATCGAATAGTTTATATGAGCTCTTACTATATTATTTTTTGTACAGATTGCATGAGGATACACCGATAAGTGGTGCAAAACCGGTCGCAGAAAATCATTCATACAGCCAGTGCGGAATTTTCTTTGAAAAAAAGAACATGTTATACTGAAATAGCAACAAATCGTAATCAGTTACGAAAAAGGTAAAATAAGGCTCATGTAGAAGAAAGACAATATGTTGCAGGCAGGAGGCAATAAATTTCTGTTGTTTATGTGCAACATGCACAGCCTTCATGTAAATAGTCATAATCAGCAGAAATAACTAATTACATGTCATGTCATAAATCCATACAACATCTAAAAGAGACTAATATTTATCTTTTACACTAAGTTGCTAAAATTAAACAGAAAATATTTCTCTGTACGAAGCAGTGTTAGTAGCCGGGATTGGTAAGACATATGAGAAAGCAGGAGATTGTGATTATGATTCTCACACATGAGTAAGCAAAATTCAAAGTATCCTGTAAACAAAGATGGGTAATATATAGAGAAAAATCTAGTTTCATATAAGTTATGAACTGTTGTAGAACTTCATGGTACAATCTAGAGTCTAGCATTCACTGTACAATTCGAGCCGGCCGGAGTGGCCGTGCGGTTCTAGGCGCTTCAGTCTGGAACCGCGTGACCGCTACGGTCGCAGGTTCGGATCCTGCCTCGGGCATGGATGTGTGTGATGTCCTTAGGTTAGTTAGGTTTAAGTAGTTCTAAGTTCTAGGGGACTGATGACCACAGATGTTAAGTCCCATAGTGCTCAGAGCCATTTGAACCATTTGAACAATTCGAACGGATTGCTTAGTCATAACGTTTCTGTTTCTTATCAGTGACCGTCGTAGAACGCGTTGCTAATAAACTATCCCCCTTCTAGGATCAGATGTTGCTTTGCTGCTACTTCGAATACTTCCTTATTATAGGTGGTGTTTGACTGAAAGTACAAACAAAACTTGAAACGTAAATAAATACAGTTACTGTGATGACTTCTTTTATTTGAACAAAAGAACTGACTGTCCAAGTTGCTTTCAACATTACAGCCTCAACACTACACAGTGAATAACTTTTGTCAGCTATCTTGCATGTTTGTAATGCATATACGAGTCTATTTCATTGGTTATCATGGTCATAGTGTTCCTGATCACAGTATCATTACACTATTTCACATTAAATATTATTATTAACTTGTAGAATGTTACAGTCTTTCTCAATACACATATATCAGTTGCCTCATCTTTGAACACTGCTCCTCTCTACCCAGCAGAACGAACTGGCGGGTGAGATGAGACAAATATGCGGACAGGCCGCTCACGCAGAAGTTCAGTCAGAGGCAGCAGCACGTCCCCGTGGGCTCGCTGGTCGCCAGGAATGTCAAAGACAAAGTAACGAAAGAGAATCTGGAGCCACATATACGTCTCAGCCCCATATACGACAGGAGCGCTCGCTTAACAGGATACGACCCTCGGCCGATAGCGCGTGGTACACAAAGTACGGAGCCGGACCGCAATTCCGCGCGATTTAGACGTACCAAAACATTTCTACACGACTCTGATGACACGAGACGAGCGTTAAACAGCATTCAGGGATCGGTCGGCCATGAAATCTCGGAATATATAGAAAGTCAAGGGGCGCAAAACTATGAATATTTCTACTTAAAACATTTTCTCTCGATACAAAATTTTCAATTTTACAAAGAGAAACCCAATTCTTAACATCGCAAGTCATAGATTGCTAGGTATGATAGGGTACTACCCGAGTCGTGGCCACTAGTTTAAAATGTGGTCTGTTCATGTAATTGTATGTGTAGTCTGTACAGAACTGGTACACGAGGGGCCATATTGGAGGCGACGGAGAACATGGAGGAATACAGATTGCTAACCATAAGTGCTGTGTCCAGCGACCTGGCTGTGCGAATCAATCTGTGGATTATATCTGCAGAGAGACTTCGGACCGTCGCACTCCCCCTTTCCCTTTAGGGTCAGAGCAGGAGGATGTGGCTCCGCAAAACATTTTGCCTGGCCCGGGCCACAGACCATTGCTAAGCTAGCCAGTTGGTGGAAAGTGGGAGGAGGAAGCCATTTAAGAGCGACTACCGCAGCGTGAGCTTTCCTCCAAATGGTGGGATGGTCAGAAAACTCCAAGCATTCTCATGTTAGAGCGGTTGGTGCACGTGTGTAGTGGAGTCAGAACTGTAGCTCTCCTGACGCCAGGAAGTGACAGGGTTCTTTTACCGAGCAGCAAAAACATATATTTCACGGGCATGACTATCTGGGCAACTTAAAAGCCTTCTTTCAGAAACTGGAAATGGTTGGGCTAGAAACATTAGATCTCTCCGTAAATGAGGGACTGTCGTCCCATCTAGGTAGAAGTTTTTTGCCGAAACATGGCCATGCTTACCTTGAGAACGGCGCCTCCGTAGTCTAAAATCTTCTTTTTTTTCAGACAAAAGAGACGTGGAGTCGCTGATTGGCTCCTCCCAGAATTTGTAAATCTAATTTGCTAATTCGGGTCCCATACTGAGGCTTCGTGGAAAGTGAAATTTTTCTGTGGATACCTGGAAGCCTCAATAGCAGAGCACATGCGTAGCGCTGCTGCAAACTGCCACAGTTACGGTGAATTCAGAGAGGCTTTCCTAAATACCTTCTGGTCACAGGACACCGAAGAAAGGATTAAACAGGAGATTATCTACATCTACATCTACATTTATACTCCGCAATCCACCCAACGGTGTGTGGCGGAGGGCACTTTACGTGCCACTGTCATTACCTCCCTTTCCTGTTCCAGTCGCGTATGGTTCGCGGGAAGAACGACTGTCTGAAGGCCTCTGTGCGCGCTCTAATCTCTCTAATTTTACATTCGTGATCTCGTCGGGAGGTATAAGTAGGGGGAAGCAATATATTCGATACCTCATCCAGAAACGCACCCTCTCGAAACCTGGCGAGCAAGCTACACCGCGATGCAGAGCGCCTCTCTTGCAGAGTCTGCCACTTGAGTTTGTTAAACATCTCCGTAACGCTATCACGGTTACCAAATAACCCTGTGACGAAACGCGCTGCTCTTCTTTGAATCTTCTCTATCTCCTCCGTCAACCCGATCTGGTACGGATCCCACACTGATGAGCAATACTCAAGTATAGGTCGAACGAGTGTTTTGTAAGCCACCTCCTTTGTTGATGGACTACATTTTCTAAGGACTCTCTCAATGAATCTCAACCTGGTACCCGCCTTACCAACAATTAATTTTATATGATCATTCCACTTCAAATCGTTCCGCACGCATACTCCCAGATATTTTACAGAAGTAACTGCTACCAGTGTTTGTTCCGCTATCATATAATCATACAATAAAGGATCCTTCTTTCTATGTATTCGCAATACATTACATTTGTCTATGTTAAGGGTCAGTTGCCACTCCCTGCACCAAGTGCCTATCCGCTGCAGATCTTCCTGCATTTCGCTACAATTTACTAATGCTGCAACTTCTCTGTATACTACAGCATCATCCGCGAAAAGCCGCATGGAACTTCCGACACTATCAACTAGGTCATTTATATATATTGTGAAAAGCAATGGTCCCATAACACTCCCCTGTGCCACACCAGAGGTTACTTTAACGTCTGTAGACGTCTCTCCATTGATAACAACATGCTGTGATCTGTTGGCTAAAAACTCTTCATTCCAGCCACACAGCTGGTCTGATATTCCGTAGGCTCTTACTTTGTTTATCAGGCGACAGTGCGGAACTGTATCGAACGCCTTCCGGAAGTCAAGAAAAATAGCATCTACCTGGGAGCCTGTATCTAATATTTTCTGGGTCTCATGAACAAATAAAGCGAGTTGGGTCTCACACGATCGCTGTTTCCGGAATCCATGTTGATTCCTACATAGCAGATTCTGAGTTTCCAAAAACGACATGATATTCGAGCAAAAAACATGTTCTAAAATTCTACAACAGATCGACGTCAGAGATATAGGTCTATAGTTTTGCGCATCTGCTCGACGACCCTTCTTGAAGACTGGGACTACCTGTGCTCTTTTCCAATCATTTGGAACCTTCCGTTCCTCTAGAGACTTGCGGTACACGGCTGTTAGAAGGTGGCAAGTTCTTTCGCGTACTCTGTGTAGAATCGAATTGGTATCCCGTCAGGTCCAGTGGACTTTCCTCTGTTGGGTGATTCCAGTTGCTTTTCTATTCCTTGGACACTTATTTCGATGTCAGCCATTTTTTCGTTTGTGCGAGGATTTAGAGAAGGAACTGCAGTGCGGTCTTCCTCTGTGAAACAGCTTTGGAAAAAGGTGTTTAGTATTTCAGCTTTACGCTTGTCATCCTCTGTTTCAATACCATCATCATCCCGGAGTGTCTGGATATGCTGTTTCGAGCCACTTACTGATTTAACGCAAGACCAGAACTTCCTAGGATTTTCTGTCAAGTCGGTACATAGAATTTTACTTTCGAATTCACTGAACGCTTCACGCATAGCCCTCCTTACGCTAACTTTGACATCGTTTAGCTTCTGTTCGTCTGAGAGGTTTTGGCTGCGTTTAAACTTGCAGTGAAGCTCTCTTTGCTTTCGCTAGGGAAGGATTACGAAACATCGGGGCGTCGCAGTCCAGTAAATGTTTTCGAGACACTTGTCAACAAGAGGCGTTACCTGGACCAACCACGCAGTAATAAGGAGACAATGCGACACTATCACATGGAACTGCCATTGATGTACGAGGAACTGCTCATTGGCAAATGTAACGACACAACAGAGTCATTCAAGAGCGCTCTATAAGAGTTAGACTTGGTCAAGGAAGACAAAACGTGAGGGACCGAATGAAACATAAAGAACGGAATTCGCAAGGTGCATCTGGAGCATGTAATGAAGGGAAAATGTAAACAAGAAATGAGTATCAAGGCAAAAGATTTAATAATGAGCCTCAGTAGCATGACGGAAGCAGTCGGGGACGTATGGCGGTAACGGAAACAGCAGCAGCAGGGAAATGTAAATTCTAACCGATTCTTGCAGCCAGTCTGGAACTCAGCGCAAACAAGGAATAATGGAAAGATTTGTAGGCGAAGTCTGCAACGTGATCACCAGAATGACGTAGTGGAAATCAGACCATCTAACACATCAGAGACCGCAGCAGAAATTTCTGTTGGAATTGACAGCCGGTCACTGCGCCCACAGCCTAAAGAAAGAATTAAACTTGTATCATTAAGGTAGTGTTACGATCATTATATTCCAATTCATTTATATACTCGCTTAGTGTATCGTTCTTTATTGGATTGCACTTACACATTTTTACGATTTATTATTACAAGATAAGATCTTGTGCTGTGACATCTGATCAACGAGTTAGGCGTTCGTAGTTTTCTGTCCAGCATTTTCACTTTGATGATTTACGGTAAATTTATGGCGTACAGGTATTCTCTCATGTATCACTGATAGAAATTTGTTTTGTGGATAGGAATGTGCCAATGTGCGAAAACATCTAGGGTTTGTGACAAAACTGGCTGGTTCGACCATTGACCCTTAAACATATCTCTGAGTGATGCTAAATGTTATTATCTTTATATAAAGAAAAATGTTGTCCTTCCAAAAACCTTCATATCGTAAGCTACATCCTTAATTTTTTTATTTATGAAATTAGTAAATTTACTCATGGCACTTTTGTTGCCTATGTCTGTGGTCACTTTCAGAGCTCAAATTAATAATCAGATTAACTAAATTAACAAGACTGAGTCTTGAATTGCTGGTGTATCACCAAAAAAAGGGTGGTTGGTTGGTTGGTTTGGGGAAGGAGACCAGACAGCGAGGTCATCGGTCTCATCAGATTAGGGAAGGACGGGGAGGGAAGTCGGCCGTGCCCTTTGGAAGGAACCATCCCGGCATTTGCCTGGAGCGATTTAGGGAAATCACGGAAAACCTAAATCAGGATGGCCGGACGCGGGATTGAACCGTCGTCCTACCGAATGCGAGTCCAGTGTCTAACCACTGCGCCACCTCGCTCGGTAAGAAAAAAAAAAAAAAAAAAGGCTGAGTAGACGAGGGAGTATGAATGAGAACAGTGCTGTATTTAAGATTACAAAGATAATAACATATTTCTATTCATTCTTTTATATCTACAACGAGCTGACAAATCTTAAAAAGAAGACGACAAACACAAATTAGAAAACGGATGGTACTTGATTGGCCAATCATTCATTGGGGTGGGAACTATAAAAATTATCCCCTGAATTCATTCCTTTTGCAACGCAATCTGATTTTGTTTACATAATTCCACTGTGAGGTCCAGTTCTATTCAAATGGAATTAACTACGACCAAGCACACCACAAACTAAGGTTCACCAGGGATCTATGGATATTATTTAACAACTCTACACAAGCGTAGCAACACTTTCCCCTTTCACCTTGATTCATGATATGTCCGAGATGATATGCAGTTCCACAGTCGGTATGGTTGGAAACTGCCACTGGCTCTCAGTCCACCACAACTTGCAGACCACAAGTGCCACGCACAGGGGAAAGACCTGAATTTCTCCACCAGGGGAGGACGATAAGACGAAGCAGGTAAAGAATCACCACCACTTTCCACCAAGCCTCAGCATGGGAGCCAAATTAGCAAAAAAAAAAAAAAAAAAAAAAAAAAAAAAAAAAAAAAAAAAAAAAAAAAAAAAAAAAAAAAAAAAAAAAAGAGCCATTGGTACAAACCAATCGAACTATCCTCTATTCATTGAATCTCTCCTATGGATTGTTCTGTTGGCCTGGTAGCCAATCGATTCACAGCAATGGGGTTCCCACGCTGGTGGGGGAGCAGATGTCTGCTTTGCATATCCTGAGAGGAGCAAATCGGCGACTCCACATCGCTTTTGTCTGAAACAAAGAAGATTTTAGACTGCGGAGGCGTCGTTCTCAAGGTAAGCATGGCCATGTTTCGGCAAAAAACTTCTACCTAGATGGGGCCACAGTCCCTCATTTATTGAGAGATCTAATATTTCTAGACCGACGATTTCCAATTTCTGAAAGAAGACTGTTAAGGTTCCCAGATAGTCGCGACCGTGAAATATATATATTTTTCTGCTCGCTAAAAGAACCTTGTCACCTCCTGGCGACAGGAGAGTTACAGTTCTGACTCCACTACACACGTGCACCAACCCCTCTGTTCATAACATCCCAGCTGAAACGTCTCTGTGAAGTCGTTTCATAAGTCGTTTCATTCACTTATTTTAGCTCAATTCATGAACTCTTCCAGAAAGACTGAGCCCTCAAATGAGGCCTATTGAATATGATATGGGTGTTTTAATGTGGGGTTTCGGTTTTGTTTTGTGGGAAACGCTGAGTTGGTCATCGTCTGCTGGGAGCAGGCGACGTTTCTTTTCGTTCGAAGGAGAGCAGAGGATGACCAACTTGGTTTTCCAATACCTGAACAGAGAGGTTTACCCATCTTAGTCGGAGGCTGTTTCTGTGTGTGAAGTTGGTGACGGAGGGCTACCCATCTGGTAGCTTCCGCTGCACGGGGAGCTAGGTAACCTCGAGAGAGAAAGGGGCACTCTTCGGTGAACGCTTGGAGAGTACGGATCGTAGGTCTTAAGGGGGGTTTCAGGTGTTAGGAAGCAGGTTAAGTTAGGACTTCGTTTATGTTTAACTGTTGATATACCTAAGAACTTGAGCTTAATTGGATCGTGTGAAGCGAGCTATTTTTCCGAATGTGCCATAATTATATTGCTTTAAATAGGCGAGTTTTGGGTGTTTGAGTTAAAAGTTGGAAGTTACTTTGTTCATTTTGAACAACGATGAAGCAGAATTTCAAACAGTAAATCTGATTAGGAAAAGCTGGTTAGGATCACTTCAACTGTATGTGAGAGTAAATCTGTGTCGAAGAGAGTATGATTTTCTAATGATTTTTAATCTTATATTTTGTGGAAGTTGCTTTAGTCTTTGTGTGTCTATTTTGTGCCGCATGTTTGGTAATCAATGACCCTTCTGGTCCAACACGGCACCGCAATTGGCTTTATTTTAACAGTTTGCTTGTTTAACTGACGTATAATTTCTGCAAAAATATCTGTTCTTTCATGCGCTTTCTATCAAGCAGCACGACAGTTTGATTCGGAATGCACGCCGTGCCCTGGTTCGGCCGTTTGCAAACAGCAGACGCAGTTAGTATGTTGAACAATTATCGCACAACCTCGTGCATTGGTTACACCTCCGTCCAGAATACTGCATGCGTAGAATGGTAATGCGAATCTCGATGAAATATTTTTGTGGTATGAATGCAAAGGAGATGATAGTATCATTGTCTCCAACCCCCGTTTTCTGTTTTTCTTCTTGCTGTAGTTAAATTGTGCTCTGTTACATTCTCACGTAATTCTTACTTAAATATTTCTAGTCAGGCACCAGTTATGTGTAGTTAGGATGTGCAACCAAATACTTAGATACAATAAATAATCCACGTGACAGATAAATTCTGTGCTGTTGACCTTACCTCCGATTTCCAATCCTGAATTAATCAAGTTGCTTCACGCACGACATGGAGTGCTATTTATCTGGCTACTTAAAGAAATTTGCATGCTTGTAATTAAATTATTAATATCATTAAACTAATAATTTTCCAGCTCCCTTTTCTTTTAAATGGTCAGGAAAGGCTTGGGCTGGTGGCGACCCTGAATTTCTGAATTTTTGTCATTATTTGTGTGAGGGAAGCAGCTAGAAATGCAAGATAACGTATATGGCTCGATGAGAAACGTCGTGAAGATAGCAATACGTTACGCAGATTCTACCATCAGAATGCTCGGAGTTTTTTGACGTTCCCACCATTTGGAGGGAAGCTCAGATTGCGGCAGTCTCTCTTAAGTGGCTTTCTCCTCCCAGTTTCCACCAACTGGCTAGCTTAGCAATGGTCTGTTGCCCGGCCCAGGCAAAATGTTTTGCGAAGCCACACCTCCTGCTCTGACCCTAAGTGGGAAGGGGGAGTGCGACAGTCCGAAGTCCCTCTGCAGATATAATCCACAGAATCATTCGCACAGCCAGGTCGCTGAACGCAGCACTTATGGCCAACAATCCATCTTTCTCCCTGTTCTCCGCCGCGCCCACTAGGGCCACTCTGGTACAAGTTCTCTACGGGCTACACTTGCAGTTGTATGAGCAGTCCACCCACAATTTCGTCATGTAAAAGTCATAATCCACACGTACCAAATGTAGTACTGGGGTACACCGAGATAATGACTAAAACGAGAATTTAATCTGACAGTGTCGTTCAAGTGAGAGAGTTGCATACCATCTCTCAATGAGATAACACGAACAATGTTTTTGGAGACTAAACAACTCACTTCGAAACCTTCCTCAAAACAATGGTTAGTCCTTGTGAAGGTGCAACCTTGACAATGTCAAAATCCAGATACGTCGCTCACAAGAGCAATGGACCATCATAAGGGATGTCATTGTTTTGAAGAAAGTGGGAGCTGTTCTGCTTTTAACAGTTGTATCAAGTGTTCTGCATCCCATTGTCTTAAACGTCAGTGCGAATCAAGCAAATGATGTTAAGTATATAGCTTCGAAATATGTTTCACCATGACTCTTTGTGGTCCTACAACCACATAGTTTCAAGTTGAAGTGATGATGCAACTGACGATGAATAGTGATGACTTTCCTGTGATCGTCATTTCCTTGGAGTATATAAATCTTGTGGCATTGTTACTATATTTACTCTGACTGTAAGTGTGCTGTATAATTAACAACCTTACATTGGTAACTCAGTACTGGTTACTGCATTCTCAATAGTAAACATAGTTTACTGGGGCGAAACAACACAGCTCCAGTAGTTGCGTGAAGAGTCCAGTAACACAACCTTTTGTATCCTGCCTGGAAGGCTGCACGTGGGTCTGTTCCTGTGATATGCAAAATAGGCCGAATGAAAGGAAGCGAGTAGGAGCAGAAGAGGTAAAGCACTTCGGTACTGCATGTAAAGCAAAGACACATTTAATACAGAATATTAGTGAATAACATCTACTTAACTTGGGCTTGATGAGCACGTAGGTGTGAAGCTGTTCGTGTATCAAAGCTAACAGTTACTACACTCCTGGAAATGGAAAAAAGAACACATTGACACCGGTGTGTCAGACCCACCATACTTGCTCCGGACACTGCGAGAGGGCTGTACAAGCAATGATCACACGCACGGCACAGCGGACACACCAGGAACCCCGGTGTTGGCCGTCGAATGGCGCTAGCTGCGCAGCATTCGTGCACCGCCGCCGTCAGTGTCAGCCAGTTTGCCGTGGCATACGGAGCTCCATCGCAGTCTTTAACACTGGTAGCATGCCGCGACAGCGTGGACGTGAACCGTATGTGCAGTTGACGGACTTTGAGCGAGGGCGTATAGTGGGCATGCGGGAGGCCGGGTGGACGTACCGCCGAATTGCTCAACACGTGGGGCGTGAGGTCTCCACAGTACATCGATGTTGTCGCCAGTGGTCGGCGGAAGGTGCACGTGCCCGTCGACCTGGGACCTGACCGCAGCGACGCACGGATCCACGCCAAGACCGTAGGATCCTACGGAGTTCCGTAGGGGACCGCACCGCCACTTCCCAGCAAATTAGGGACACTGTTGCTCCTGGGGTATCGGCGAGGACCATTCGCAACCGTCTCCATGAAGCTGGGCTACGGTCCCGCACACCGTTAGGCCGTCTTCCGCTCACGCCCCAACATAGTGCAGCCGGCTCCAGTGGTGTCGCGACAGGTGTGAATGGAGGGACGAATGGAGACGTGTCGTCTTCAGCGATGACAGTCGCTTCTGCCTTGGTGCCAATGATGGTCGTATGCGTGTTTGGCGCCGTGCAGGTCAGCGCCACAATCAGGACTGCATACGACCGAGGCACACAGGGCCAACACCTGGCATCATGGTGTGGGGAGCGATCTCCTACACTGGCCGTACACCACTGGTGATCGTCGAGGGGACACTGTATAGTGCACGGTACATCTAAACCGTCATCGAACCCATCGTTCTACCATTCCTAGACCGGCAAGGGAACTTGCTGTTCCAACAGGACAATGCACGTCCGCTTGTATCCCGTGCCACCCAATGTGCTCTAGAAGGTGTAAGTCAACTACCCTGGCCAGCAAGATCTCCGGATCTGTACCCCATTGAGCATGTTTGGGACTGGATGAAGCGTCGTCTCACGCGGTCTGCACGTCCAGCACGAACGCTGGTCCAACTGAGGCGCCAGGTGGAAATGGCATGGCAAGCCGTTCCACAGGACTACATCCAGCATCTCTACGATCGTCTCCATGGGAGAACAGCAGCCTGCATTGCTGCGAAAGGTGGATATACACTGTACTAGTGCCGACACTGTGCATGCTCTGTTGCCTGTGTCTATGCGCCTGTGGTTCTGTCAGTGTGATCATGTGATGTATCTGACCCCAGGAATGTGTTAATAAAGTTTCCCCTTCCTGGGACAATGAATTCACGGTGTTCTTATTTCAATTTCCAGGAGTGTATTAGTGGGCAAACTGTCACTGAAGTAACAAAGGCAAACTCTGTGATGGCTAGTCCCTTATGAAGTGGAAGCTAAGCTGCTCGGTCGTCTGCTCTCGATCGACTGGGGCAGAAAGCAGAGCGGCGCTGGTTGAGCTCACAGTGTCGGCTAGAGGGCGCTGTGGTCGGCGCAGTTCGTCCACTGTCGCAGTGGCCACCCGCGAGCGTGCACCCAAGCCGTGGCATCGGAACTACCGGTACCGCACCCCTCCCCCCTGAAACGACACACCGTCGTGGGACAGGGCTTCCGACGGCCGGTGGACGGACTCAGGGGCGGAGCAACTGAGGGGGTGGACAGCGGAACTCCTGGGGTGTGCTGCCCACTCACGTCCCCGAATTTCTCGCGAGGCAGCGAGGAAAACGCCCGCGGAAAACCTGCCCAGGACGCGCTCCGCCACTGGGCATTCTCGGATGAGGAGGTGGAGCAACACCTTCACGGGCGGCGGTGGCGGCGGCGGTGGTGGCGTGACGGCAGCCTCAGCGTCCATCGGCTCCGGCACCGCAGAGGAACACGGCGGCGGCGGCGGCGGCTGCCGTAGGTGGGTCCGTGGTGGCGGTGAGGAGGGGCTGCCGCCCCCGCTGCAGACCGGACTGAGGGCGCAGGCAGGGGCCGCCGCGGAGGCGCTCTCGGCAACCTCACCTCCCTCTCGGCAACAGCAGTGCCCGCGGCGGAGGCGGAGGCGGTGGAGACGTGGGCTGAGGCGGCGGAAGCCGCGAAGCCTCCAGTTCCGCCGAAAAAGAGCCAGTGGCAGAAGACCGGGGACGGCACAACCGGATCTGATTCCGGTGTCGCTTAACAGTGCCGAAAGGGCCATAAATGACAAATAAGGCGCCGCCGAGCTGGCGAAGAATGCTCCCCTGCTCCCACCGCTGGCTGCCAGAGAAAACGCGATAAAACACCAATGCACGTGGCGCAAAGCCAGAACGAGTAGAAGCAGGGGGAGCGCGCAGCGGCGGGTGCAATGGCTGCGTGAGAGACCCGTGGCCGCGGCCGTGTAGCAGTTCCAGGGTCAACGGGTGCCGTGCAGCTGGGAGCGATAGGAAGCAAGCAAAGTCCGTAGCAGCTTGCTCATCTGCGACTTAAACGTACGCACAACGCGTTCAGCCCCACCGTTCTACTGCGGGTGGAACTGGACTGAGGTCAGAAGACGAATGCCGTTAGTAGCACAGAACGCTTCAAACTCTGAGGACACGAACTGGGTGCCTCGATGCAAAAAACAGGTGTCAACATCCGAATAACACTGGCAGATGTAGTAGAAGACATAGGCACAACAAAAGGAAAGACGCTGTACGCATCAATAGCTATCAACTAGCGGGCGTCCCAGAAAGGACCCACAAAATCAATATGAACGCGCTGCCAAGGCACAGTAGTAGTCGGCCACGAAAAGAAGCGCTGGCGGGGAGCAGATTGATGCTCCGCGCAAGAGCGACAGCTAGCAAGCAAGTTCTCAATTTGTTTATCGATGTCGACCCAAGCGCAGTGACCACGCGCTAATTGCTTCGTCCACACTATACCCCAATGACCGGCGTGAAGCAATCGGAGGATTTCCGAATGCAACGAACGAGGTACAGTCGTGCTCAAAAGTATCCGAACGACCTGAATTGCATTTTGCGTGATTCGCATGCAACCCGCATAACGCAGCTGTCTAGCAGGTCCTCTAATCGCTCCTCGGTATAGTCGTTGGACTATTGAAAATCGTTCCAACAAGTCACCACTAGAAAACACTGCTCTGTATCGCAGTAACTCAAGATGTAAAGTAATACCACGATACTACAAATGTCAGGGAACACCTTATCACAGATAATACTGTTCTTAAGGCTGTAAGTTCACATTTATTACAATAAATGACATACCTGAAATGTTACCACTCTCATTATTACGTCAGATACGTAATTCACGTTGTAAGTTCCTCTTCAAAGTAACAAACCGTACTTATTATTTAACACAAAATGACATTAAAAATTTAAGTTATTCACGAGCAGCTAATTGAGAATAGCTATGAACTGCAAATGACACGACGAACCGTCTCGTTCTGCATATGGATTCAAACCCAGGTCATGCAGACTAAGCAAAGATTTCGTGACTGACGGAAACCAACACTCATTCCGGAATGGGCACACAGAGAGTGATATACCCCGATTATAGATAATATCAGTTAGTAAATATCAACTTTAAATTAAAAAACGTAAACATTTTTAACGTACGCGAATTCCACCCAGCAACTGTTGTCCCTGTTAACGAATTACGACAGATGTTAAATATTGCTTCTTCACATGTGACTTACTTGAAATGCCGTGAGGTGAAGCTTTGTGTTGGACAGGGATTAGAACCCAGAACCTATTCGGATTGTTATCGTAGCACAATCAACTGTGACATATCAGATTTTCTCGGCAGTAGCTAGATGTTTTAACTGAAATGACGAGATCAAACATTAATTGTTTCCTTCCCAGGACACTAAAAAGGCACTTATCTTTGTTATATTCTAGAGAAAAGTAACGTTAAATACGGGTTTGTTACACCAGCAGTGACATGTGAGCTTGTTTGAATTAGAAATAATATGACGAAGAGTTCAGTGCTTACTAGTAAACGAACCCCACACATATGGTTGTTGACTACACACAAAGAGACGTAGCTACCAAATTTTTCTCGACCAGCAGCTCGGAATCACATCCTTGAACTTACAGTGATCTCACAAATAGTTCTGTGTCTCACTGGGAGTCAAAAACGTCAGATATCGTTAGTGTTGACAACGAATGAAAATATATTAAAAATCAAAATTATTATCCACCATCAGATAGGTGCTCTCATTTTAGAGCTTGATAATACATAATGAAAACTTTAGTGGCTGGCCAGGATTCGAACCCATTCACGCGCAATATGTGGAGATGCTGAAGAATTTGCAGTTCTGAACAAACAACAAATTGTAGTCGAGCTGTATTGTCAAGAAGAGGTCAAATTCCGCGTTAAGGGCGGTCTGAGTTACATTCCCAGTTCAGAACCAATTTTATCGACGTACAGAAGCTCAAATAAAGGATGGAATAACTGTCCTGTGATCCTACATAGCGTTTGTATCGTCACTGGAAATAAATAACTAATATAAGAAAGTTTACTGGTGATAAGAGTTTCTACATGTCGCCACTCCTGACTTTATTGTGGTTCAACCTAACATCTACTTGGCAGAGAAGGAATATCATGTTTAATGTGTATTTCAGACCACAATGCCATTATACCTTCTTCACTTGGCGTAGCCAGAAGAGAATAGAATCTGTCTCTCCCTGTCAAAAATCATAGGCGGAAGTTGGATTCAAACCCCGACCATAAGTATATGAACCTATCATCAATCCAACAGACCACCAAATTCTCTCCTCGGTGACTCATTTTTCTATCGTAACGCCGTTGCGCGACACTGGATTAGAATTCTGACACACAGGCTCCCTGTAGTGGTTTGCAGCATGTTCAGTACATTCATTTATTTGGTTGACCGAATCGCCCTGAACTAGTTGCCTCGGCTGGCCAGTGCATACATTCGACTCTATCTTGTAATCGCCGAAATAAATTCATGTAACTGCCACCTACACAGAACTGCCAACACTGTAGGATGCAGAAATTTATATGGGAAGTGTTCCTTTCCACTTGAGCTACTGTATTACGCTATCTATTTGTTGATAACGTCGTGCAATGCAAGAGAAAAGGTGTAACTGTCTGTCTCTCAGAAGTCTAGATCCGTCCATATGCATTATCTCACAGCACTGTGGAATGCAGAAGTTCTGGAGGAATTGTTGTTGACTTCTGGAGCTACTGTAGCTATGTGTCAGCTGGTAGCGTCATGGTAAGTGTTGCAAGTTCGAGTACATTCACTGCTGCATTTTTTAAAACGCAATTCTGCTGTCTGCTGAAGTTATCATTCTAATGGAACCTTGAACATAATTCACTTCACTTCTAAACCCAAAATAGCCTCATGTGGATAAAAGTCTAACTTCTGCGAGATTTTGTTCTTTTCAGGTATAGTAGACGGCCAGGCAGCAGATGCATCTCCAAACTTTTGTATCAAGTATGGGGAGAGCGCATCGTGCCAAAATACGTCAGAAAAGTATTTCCTAGATTAGCTGTCATGTGGTAGTGGCATTTTATTATTCTTCAAACCTTGTTTGACAGCCTTAAATCAGAACAAGTTTTCTACATGCATGTAATCAATAAGCTGCATGTGTATTGTCTGACTGTTATAGATAACATCAGAGAATTCGCACTTCTGGTTGATGATTAATTGGTCTCTCATGTTTACTATTGTTATAACAACACTAAAAGAAACCTTATGAAAACTGCGAACTGTGGCATTTCATAAAGAAAGTTATGTAATCTTGGAAACCCAAAATTTGCCGTCAGCAGCGGAATGAGGCTTTACATGTTGTGCAGCATTGTATGTTTTTCAACATTGCACTATGAGGCGAAAGTATTTTCTTACGCTTTCCTTACCGATGATTGATCTGCCTGCTTGTTGCTCGTTCACAGAATGGATAAAGTAGTTACAGTCAGTGTGACTGGAACCTCAAACCATAACAGGCGGTTCTTCACAGGTCAGCATGTTGCCACAGGGCTAGCGAAGATGTATGTGTCCTACATTCCCGTTACGAGGCCAATAGTGTCTAGCACTCGTAAACCGCTATTTAAAGGACGAGATTAGTTGCGATTTCCACGTGCAACGGCTTTCGTGGGCTGAAAACCGCAAATGTACAATCTTTTGTTACACCTCAAGCGATAATAACTCAGATTAATCACTGGAAATGGCAGGGAAATCAAGTGAACTTTAAGGCTTAATTCCGTGCACACCAGAAAGTAACTCGTCGATTACAGAGTTGCCAAACATGCCTTGTCTCAGTTACAGTACCAGCAGGAAGAGGACGAACAGATGTGTTCCTACAGCGGGCTGGGAAGTGACCACAGCTGGCGTCTCAAAGATGCGGCTGGAATACGTAATGCATCTGATTCGCATTTCTGTAACTAGTTTTAGGGACTGGAGTAGAGTTACTAATAATACTCAGAACTGACTGCAAACTAAGCATCATATATCAGGAACTCTCACAGTTGTTTTTATATTCCTTTCATAAGTGTACTCAAAACTAAGAAATTCATTCATGGTCGTTTTCGTGCTTGGCCGATTGTCGAGCCCAACAAACAAAAAGGGAATGTGTGTATGTGTGTGTGACAAGCAAGAGAGAGAGAGAGAGAGAAAGAGGGAGAGAGAGAGAGAGAGAGAGAGAGAAAGAGGGAGAGAGAGAGAGAGAGAGAGAGAGAGAGAGAGAGAGAGAGAGAGAGAGAGAGAGACATAAATATAAAAAAGAATGAGAGAGAGAGTAAAAAACTGTTGTAAAGAAATTGAATTATAGCATGTAAAGAAACCTTTCATTAAAATGACACGTTCCACATCATTACGAAATGTCGTATTCATGATCTGTAGAACAAGTATTAATCTATTCAGATCTAATCTAATTTAATCATATCATATTGCTGACTAGCCATGAAGAGTCAGGAATTACCGAAATTTTCGCCAATATCAGTAACCAAATCTAAGCTTGAAAATAAAAGACATCACTTTTTGTAATAAACCGGGACTCCTATCAAGACCCTTACGTCCCTGTTAACTAACCACGAAAGATGTCTGATATACTTCCATTCAGAAGTAACAAAGAGTGCATGCTTTATAAGATGAAGTGCATGATGAGAAGTTCTGTGATAGAGATAAGAACCCAACTCATAATCGGATTGTTAATTAAGTAAAATGAAATGCTACGTATCGGTTTTTCTTAGCAGCTGGTAGGTATTTGAATCTAAAATAAGGATACAAATTTTTGTGCCTGGGCGACAATCGAACCGCACACCTACCGTCCTTCTTTATCATCCACGAATTTAGCTTACGTATCAGTTGCTCAGTCATCAACACTAAGATGTGTGCGTGTTTGATCAGAAATAACAACGCCTATTGCGATTGTTGACAACACATGAACAGACATTAAAAATGCTCTTTAATTTTCACTGGCATGCTGGTTTGCACGTGGAAATGAAATTATGAATATTTTGTACTGGATCAGGATTTGGACCGACATACTTACCTTTGGAGGAGACCTAAAGAAGACTGCAGTCTTGGGAAAAGTAACGAAATTATATAACTATACTGTTCCGAGGGATTCAGATCCTCAAAAGAGGAGATACGAATTCGAATCACAGTCCAGCACCAAATTTTTCAACGCCTCTAGTTCAATCAAGTACAAATAAAATAAGAGCCCTGTACCTTTAAATGGATATCGGTTCATCAAATAAAATAAAATTTTCTAACGTAAGTAAGTTTAGTGGCGACAGTATTATGTTTACCATGACTTCCGCCTATGTCATTTCCCAACATAAACCGGCTCTGCCCAATTGGTAATGAAGGAACGTGACGTTTAATGCGGATTCTGGATTATAACGTCTTTCTCTTGAGGTTACCAGAGGTAAAGTAAATCTGTTTGTGCGTCTCAAAAGTAAAAGCCTGAACCCACGCGTTACACCTATGATAATTCGTTCCACCAGACCATTGTGGCCACATTTCCCAGCCCCAGGAGTGTGCTATAACGGATGATGTAGTTAGCTTACAAAATTAGACACGGTGGAAAAAAATCGAGTCTATTAAATGGTTTAGTAGAAGCAAGATTCTGACGCGGAGATTTCGCTATTCTCATGTCAACAGGATGTAAATACTCTTGTAGGCATCATAGCCTCGATGTGAAACCAGTTTGAAATTTTCACTAATTCAGCAAATTTCTTAGTTCCAGAAAATATACTGTGAAGTGTGGAATTACCGGAAAATTCGATTATTACCGTCATTATTACTATCATTTTCTTCATTCCGCTGATGGAACACATGTGCTTTAAGATCATTTAAAGCCTTTTGCTGATTATAGAAGCATTTGAACAAGAACAGCTTCTTTCCCTGTCTACGTAATCCTTTTCATGTTTATATCAAACATCAGCAATTACTCGTAGATAACATTAAAACTAAAGTAATTGACGAAGACGTTGCTCGATAACAAAAACGCGCTGCCCTTCTTCATTTACTTGCGCCTAGAAATGGCTGTCGAATACTGACAAACAAAAAGGCAAGGGATCTTACTGCCTTCCGATATACGTCGCTGTCAGTTCTTCCATACGATTTGGTCCACGTGAACTGTTTTAAGCTGTGTACGACAGAGAGTGTTTTAGAAAATCAATTGTTTTTCTTTGCAACTAACAGAAAGATTTTCAATCTAAGCTATGCAATTTCAAACTTTTCGCAATATTAGTTCAAACTTAGCATTGGCTTCTATATTGTAGGAAAGTATTTCACAGTTTCAAAACCCGCATCCGACTCATTGACCTTACACTTTGTCGTTGACCATAAATTCTAGTTCAGAGTGACACCAGTTTAAGAAACCTAATGTAACGAAGACTGTTTGCCAGTGCTCTTTCTCACTGGAAAGTAGGCAGTTCACTCATTGGGCTCCATAAGTACACTGCAACAGTAATTTCTGTGTGTATGCAATGCATACGGATTGTAGAATTCAGTGGTGCTCTCTCTTCCACTTCTGTATACAATATGCCTGACCTAAACGGGTCCTTTATCATTACAGGCCCTGGGCCGTGCAACATCATTTTGACAATAGTAATGTTCTTATACTGACGACCTCACTGTTCGTTTTACCTGATTTTGTAATCATTTGAATAAAACAACATGACCTTCCAGTGGGAGATGTTTCGTCCCCCTTTTCCTTCTGTGAAATTTGTCAGTAAGCTTTTTGCCTTCCAACCAGCAAAATGCGGCAGAGTACGGCCGGTAAACGATTTACAAACCTTGATTTAGTGCCGTTAAGACGATTTCTTTTAATACTGGCGTAGCTGAAGGAATTTAGATTCTTCTTAAATCGCCTTATGCAGCAACGTTCACAGATGTCTCAAATATGAAAAGCTCTTTATCCAGGTACGAAGGTTGTAAAACAAACTTCCCTCAGTTTGTGTCAGGTTGATCTTTTCGTCTGATAGCACTGCATTAGTATTTTGTCTAAGAGGTATCACAAGGAGTGTTCCTGTGGCTGTGGGAATCATGGGTTGAAAACGAGTTTAACAACAATGCGTGCAGTACTGCTAAATATTCAAAATAATTATCAACCTAACAGAATTTTTTCTGTAAATTCGCAGCTCCATTAAATAAATCAGAAAGAAAGCTTGCACATGCTGGCCCCTACCACGGTTAGAACTGACGACTAATTGAAGCGTTGTGACACGAGAAACGGGCGGTACCATGGTGCTACTGGCACACAGCTGCCAGCACCCTTCTCTCATCATGGTATTGGTCGCTCAGCCTCATAACGCATCGTAAAAGATAATAAAATTTGTCACTTATGTAAAGAATATCATTTCTTTAGCCAAAAAATTGAATTTTCATTCCCAGCGTCCTCATTTACGTAAGGATTATATAGCACGAATCATTCAAATGGAAAGGGAATATCAAGTGAATTTAGCGAGTCAGTTCAGTACCATACACGGAAGTGATTGCACTGTCACAGTGTTGCCAAATGTTTGTGGCGACGTTGCCAATTCTCAGCTGTGGTAGGACCAGCACATAGAGGCATTTGACTGAAACATAGCCATGACAAAGATTGTAACTGGGGTCGACAGCATCGTCGTCTACCACCTTGACAACTCGAACGGTGACAGTGCTCGGCCGGTTAGTTACGTTTACTGGTATCAAAACTACAGCATGAAAACAGAAAAACGTTAATAAACCAGAGATCATTAACTTTGGAACCCATAGTAAAGTAAAGCAGTCATCAGTCGGAAGACTGGTTTGAACACCACAGTGCTTTAATAGTCACGGTCTTGTTGGTGGTGGTATGCCATTGCTATCCTCCGACCTTTGAGTTGACTTACCTAACCAGTTAATAGGGAGCCTACAGTTTAATGAGACTTTCGGACCACATTGCAACTCGGCATTTTTCACATCAACAAACACTACCCGAGGTGAAATAAATGTATAGTGGCAAATAAAAATCCTGGTACTGATCAAGGTTGAACCAGAGACCATTGTAGTCCTAGTCTTGCTCTTTACCATTTCGCCACCATGTAACGGCTGGAAGCTCTAACGTATTAATGAAATGTTTTATTTGTAGACGCTCTTTCGGTGTACAGGTTTGAAAATACGATTGTCCGCCCTCAACTTTGTCATCGATTTTTTCAGATGCTAGGGAGTGTATAGCACAAAGCTAGAACATCCATGCAATATTTGACAAAAATCGGTAGCGCACTTGTCAGACCCTCTCCTTGTGAAACTTATTTGTAAATCGGAAGTTTGTGGAGACTGTTTTCCCCTGATCTCCACAACGAGCGTTCTAAGTGACCTACAGCAATGTATGCAATACCTCGAATACACTGAACGCCTCAGTTTACTTTAGTCTTCCGTACTAAAACATGTTCGTTCCTTCGAAATAATAGTTACGACTAAAAAATATTTCTGTTTAACCTGGATTTTGTTGAACAGATATAAATTGTCATCTAATACAGTTCATAAAAATTTCAGACTAGTGATTTTGGCTGATATACCCATAAACTGAACCCACTTATCTGTTGTAACTGGATCGTCTGCAACAGCATTGATTTAATGATATTGCTCTAAACGTACCAGTGAAATCGTGAATACAATCCGCGTGTCACAGTACTGAAAGCTTGAAATCGGGAATGAATTTGACGTCGGTGCTCTTGCGAGTGCTCTGCTTCCTGTGTGGCACTTAGTTTCCTGTTTTATTGTGAGTCGGTTCTTACTTTTGTCAAGGCGACATGTCACAAGTCAGTGAGTTTAATAAAAGTCGTATTCTTGTGCTTTATGGAGACGGGTACTGGTTCAAATGGCTCTGAGCACTATGAGACTTAACTTCTGACGTCATCAGTCCCCTAGAACTTAGAACTACTTAAACCTAACTCACTTAAGGACATCACACACATCCATGCCCGAGGCAGGATCCGAACCTGCAACCGTAGCAGTCGCGCGGTTCCAGACTGAAGCGCCTAGAACCGCTCGGCCACAAGGCCGGCAAGACGGGTACTGTATCAGTGCCATTTCCCGTGTTCTGGGATACAGCAGATCCACAATTCGTCTCTGGGTGAAGAGGATGGAAGATGAAGGCCACGTAAACCGTCGTCGTCGCTCTGGACGCCCACGGACTGTCACAGACGATGAAGACAGGTGTATACTCCGCTGCAGTGTTGAGGACCCTTTCAGGAGTAGCAGAGTAATTGAAAACATCCTGCAGCTAACAGTGAGCAGGTCGACCATACGTCGTCGGCTCAACGAGAAAGGAAGGTATGGACGGAAATCGGCTGTTAAGGAAATGCTGAACGAGCAACGTAGGACTGCCAGGTTAAATTTCGCACTGGCCTATAGAAGGAAGCCGCTTTCTTATTGCGACCGAGTTATGCTTACCGACGAGAAGGTATTTTCAACTGCTCCAAATAGCTCTGTCCATGTGTATCGACCAATTGGAACGAGATACGACAGTAAATATGTCCAACAGAGGCAAAGGTGTGGGCGGACGTCTGTCACAGTTTGGGGCTGGATATCAGCAAATGGTTGCGGCGTGCTGTGGGAACTTGAGCGTCCGCTTTGTAGTGCTTATTACTGCGGAATAATGGAAGAAATCATGCTTGCTTCTGTTCGCCAGCGATTTCCTGTAGGTAGAATCATTTTCCAACATGACCATTCCCCAATTCATACAGCCAGTCGTGTATGATACTGGTTTCAGATGAAAGGAGACGTTGAGCTGTTAGACTGGCCTCCAAAAGCTGCTGACCTCAATCCCATAGAGCACGTGTGGGCAGAGATGGAAAAAATTATTAGGAGGAAAAAACCTGCACCAGCATCCAAGGCAGCGCTGTCGGAAGGAGTTCACGCTGCGTGGGCAGAGATGTCACAGAGTGACAGATTCATCAGAAAAGCTTGTTGCCTCTGTTCCCTGGCGATTAAATGGATTTGTAGAAGAGGACGGGAACTGGACGCGGTACTGACCCTGCTGTGTTAATGGGAAGAAGACTTTGTTTAAAGCACATATTGTTTAATTTCAGCTTATCTTCTCTTCAGCGATTAAGATGCTGTGAACAAAAGGAAAACGTCTCCAATTTTAATTTTGTTAATAAAAATGTAATGTAAAATAAATCGCAAATACTTGCATAACGAGACGAAGATGTTTATTTTGATGAAGAGTACGTTTTTTCTCATAAGACGCATAATGGCAATGAAGATTAAGGCATCAAAGAGAGACCATTTATGTTGTTTGATTTTTCTCCATTTCTGTTTATGCCAACTTGGAGGCACTACATTCAATTCAGTTCTATTCACTTTGGTGCAGGGAGACGTAAGTGTCAACGCAGGCACAAACGAGAGATTCTTAATGTTAAAGCCAAGCAAAAGCCACAGTGTTGGCCACATAGAACTGTCACGATCGACCGCGCTGGATTAGGCCTTCGAACTCTGAGGGTCTTCGAGCTGCCATTCGAAGCCCCGCCAGATGTTGTGATGACAGCTTTCAGACCGTACGGCAACGTGCTAAGCCACCTGGCTGAAAAATGGCATACGTTTTAGACATACCCCGTCTTAAACGGAGTGCAACAAATAAGTTTGAACTGACGAAGCATGTGCCATCCTCTTTAGTAATTGGCGGCTGCAGAGCCATTGTCATGTACGACGGACAACCGCGTACTTGCGCCGGCTGTGGC
Organism: Schistocerca cancellata; assembly: GCF_023864275.1. NCBI lineage: Eukaryota > Metazoa > Arthropoda > Insecta > Orthoptera > Acrididae > Schistocerca > Schistocerca cancellata. The sequence continues at coordinate 597,495,493 of NC_064632.1, forward strand.
CAGGAAGGACATGTCCGATCGGCCTGCATTCAACGCCGACTGACCCAGACACCGGTTGGTGAAGTTCCATCCCCGGCGACGCCTACTTCACTGCCCATCACGTATGCAGCGGCTGCAACCGCAACAGCTGTTTCTGCCCAGGATCGTAACACCATATTGCAGTCAGTGGTCGATGAAAGTGTGGGGGACAGCATATCCCCCTTCACGACGTCATCGGCAGACCGGCCTCAAGACGGTGATCGATTGTGCCACCGAGACGAGCCTAAAGAGAAGATGGAAGTAGAGACTGAAATTGTCCCGACTTCTGCCTTCCTACCAATGGAGACCGCATCAGATGATTGCCGCCCGCACTCTGACACAGAACTACATGTCCGGAAACAACGCTCCCCCCGAAAACGCAAGAAACGGCGCCATACGCCATCCGATGATTGCCTGCTTCGGATGTGTGACCCGGACGAACATCCGGCGTCGGACGACACTCAGGACTCTATCACCACAACTCACCCTTCCCGTAACGATGCTACGGCGAATACAGTTCCTGAACCTCGGTCTGACAACACACTTCTGCTACTGAAGATGCGCGTGAGCGCTCCACTGACAGCACTACTCAACAGATACCAATTACTGCATCTGATTCTTGGGCGGATGACGTCGAGGATGAGCCAGAGCACCAGGAGGATGCCGAGGGCAGAGGTGCTCCCTCGGCAGTACCCAGCACCGACCAACCACAGTGACTACGGCTGTGACGTCAGCCTCAGTGGGGCCGCCCCTGCCGCCCACACCTGGCCTCCTAAACAACCCAGTTGCCCACCTGACTGACCGGACATATTATCTAGCAACGATTAACATCAACAACATACGTGCCCAACATAAACTAGCGATGCTACAGGTTCTGCTCAACGCAGCACACATCGACATTGCGCTCCTTCTAGAGGTGTTGAGGTGTATGTCGCAGACTTCAAGGAACCCTGTGGCTACAAGACTTGGGTCTCACATGCGTCGGACAATGGCAGTGGTGTGGCCATCCTCCTCCGCGAAGCTGCATCCGCAGCAGACGTCGAGTATCTCCCTGACGCCAGAGGCATGGCTCTTACTATCCAAGGAGTCAAACGTATTAACATCTATGCACCGTCAGGATCTGGTCGGCGTCGCGAATGATCCACCTTTTTCGCTCATACAATCACGCCCCTCTTTATGGGCCGTCAGGACGCCGTGAAATTCGGAGGGGACTTCAACTGTTGCCAAGCACCTAAGGATCAGTTACCACATCATTATCCCTGCACAGAACTTGCGACAATTATAAATAATCTTCAGTTGGTGGACTCGTGGGAACATGTTTGTGGCGATCGATCCGGACTTACTCACTACACCAGCCACTCCTCCAGCCGTATCGACCGGATTTACATCTCGCGCTCCATAGCTGTGGGGACGAGAGCTGCCCACAACATTTTCTGACCACGAGGGCTACATCTGCGGTATTACCCTCGGCCGTCAGAAGGTATGGCACAGCTGTGGTCCTTGGAAGTTGAACGTCACTCACCTAGCCTCTCAGGAATGCCGCCGCCTTATAGAGAACATGTGGGATTTCTGTAGCCGCCGGTGTGGAACCTACCGGTCTACACTGTCGTGGTGGTTACTCTGTGGCAAACCAGCCCTCCGGAAGATCTTTATAGGCTACGGCCGAGATGTTGCAGCATGGAAGAGACATACCATGGTCTTTTACTACAGCATCCTAATGGAATGTACAACATTGCCGTACTCACGTGCACGGCAGGTGACAGTGAACCGTGCCAAGGCACAGATCATCAGATTAACACGTTTCCACCTTGAGGGTGCGAACGTCAGTGCATGCACTCAAGACAGAGTGGCCCAGGAGGAACAGTCCATGTATCACGCCATTGCAGACCGACGGCGCCGACGCAGGACACTGATGCAAGCTATCACGACGGAAGACGGACGACGCCTTGATACCCAGCGCGATATAGGAAACGCCCTTCATGCTCACTACGCTAGGCTGTACTCGGAACATCGACATCCCCCAGAGGTGATCGCCGAAGTCTCTCATCTCACTTATGGCACGATCTCTCCGACAGCGGCAGCAGATTTAACTACAGATGTAACGGAGGAGGAAATCATGGAAGCAATACACCCGGGGCTGCTCATAAGTCCCCGGAACCTGATGGCCTTCCTCTGGAATTTTACCGGACATATCAACAATTGCTGGCACCAGTATTGACTGATATTTGCCGCGATCGTATGTCTCCCACGACGCAGATCCTTGGAGCTTTCCTAGGAGGACTGATTGTGCCTGTACACAAACCACGAGGCGGATCCAGGATCAGTAATTATCGCCTCTTGACTTTACTCAACAGTGACTTGAAGATTTTCACCCGGCTTCTGGTGTTGTGTCGCAGGACCAGGCATCGTTAGGTGGTGACCATAATATTCGCACTGCACTGTGCCGATATCGAGATATGATCGCGCTAGCCAAAGCTCGCCAACTGCCGGGAGTTTTGGCCTCACTCGACTTTAGCCAGGCCTTTGACAGAGTCGACCACACATTTTTGATGGAGGTACTGCGACACATTGGGTATCCGGACATAATAGTTAAGGTACTGATGCGTCTCCTACGCGGCGCGACGTCCAAGGTGTTATATAATGGCCGTCTCACGCCGCCGATACAGATCCAGCGATCGGTGCGACAAGGCTGCCCTCTTTCGGCGATATTGTACGCCCTCGTCTTGGAACCACTCCTCTGCGGCCTCCGGCAACACGTGACTGGCATGTCCCTTGGTGGACACACTTTTTGCTGCACTGCCTATGCGGATGATATGGTACTCCTTCTTCGCAGTAATGACGATGTTTGTGCAGTACTGGCGTGGGTGGCGACCTACGGCACGGCATAGGGGAGCCATCTCAATCTCCACAGATCGCACGCCCTGTCTATAGGCAGAGATCTACCCGACGAGAGCGTCGCACCGCTACGAATCAGTGACACAATCCGCTGTCTTGGCACGAATTTACATCTGACATGAAGCGTTCAACAGTCCTTAACTACAGGCGTTTATTGAATCAGATGAGAGCAGGAACAAGTGACCACCGTCTGAGACATCTAGACCACCTGCAGTGAACACGATATGCTAACATCTATTTGGCGTCACGTATCCCCCATTTTGCACAGGTACTCCTGATACCACCTACCCTGGCTCACCGCATGTTGGCGGTTTTGGGATCCTTTGTTAATACGGGCATGTTATTTAAGATTCGTTACGAGTCCCTAACCTTCCCGAGGAGCAGAGGGAGTTTAGGCCTTTGTCATGTTCAGAACAGAGCGAAGGCCCTGTTCGTCAGGTGTCACCTGCAACTGTGGCGACGAAGTCCGACGCGCCTCACAAGTCTCTTACTGGAGGCCTTACAACCAATCTCACTCGCACCCCCTGTGATGATATCGGACATCCCAGCACCTTTCTTCTACATTAGCCAACTCTTCCTTGAATTAAGCTGCATCCGCACCGCACTACCACCCACAAGCTTGATGATGACGAGGGCGATATATGCTGCCATGCAAATGAACAGGACGCCGAATGTTATTGAAAGCAAACACCCCACTACAAAGTGGCGTGCTGTGTGGCACGCAGTGAATGCCACCACCCTTGATAGTGACGTGCAGTCTGCATGGTACGTAACTGTTAATGGGAAACAGTTGTGCCAGACCCGCCTACATCACATCCACCTCGCCGACTCACCCTCGTGCGCCACATGCCAAGTGACTGACACGGATGAACATCGTTTGGAATGCGGGTCGGCAAAGTACGTTTGGTATTTGGTGCGTCAGATATTTGCTTTTCTCACACGCAATACTCTCGACTGGATAACTACCCGATCACTTCTTTTGCCCGATGAGATGTATTTCCAGAGAGCAAAAACGAACTCTATGATGTGGATTAGCGGCCACGCTGTTCACTACCTGTTCGGTAATGGCGAAAAGACAGTACCCGATTTTTGGTATTACCTTAACGAACGACATTTTGCGAACGTCAAAAACCCTAAATTTAGGCAATATTTTTCTAATTCTCTTTGGAGCGCATTCCATAATCCGCCTCACAGCTGGATTATTGATGAAATGAGAGGATAACCATAGCACCTCTTCCCAGTTCCTTTTTTTATGAGATTGAACAAACAACGGAAACAACACAGCAACGAGACGACAGTCATCGAAAAATTCGCAGCGGGCTATAGTATGGAGCATCCTTTATCGAAACGGGACGACTTCCTATTATTCTGTTTATGTAGCCGAAGAGGAGCGGCTTTCCTTTTATCCATTTGTATAAAAAATAAAATAAAATAAAAATAAAAATCAAGCAGAAAAACATACCTTCCAAAATCCTTATTCCTTTTCTTAAAAGTAAATAGATAAATAATGTAGACATTGAAAAAAAATATATAAATAAAAAAGAAAAAAACCTAAAAAAGTGGTAAAGAGCAAGACTAGGAATATGAAGTTCTCAGGTTCGATCCCTGGAACACCCCCAAAATTTTTATGTACCATTTTACACATATTTTCCCTCGGGCAATGTTTGTTGATGTGAAAAATGCCGAGCTGCACTGTGGTCTGAAAGCCTCGTTAAACTGTAGGTTCCCCTATTCACTGGCCAGGTAAGACAACTCAAACGTCGGAGGAAAGCAATGGCATATGGCCTCCAACAAGACCGTGCCTATTAAAGCACTGTGGTGTTCAAACAAATCTTACGACTGATGACTGCTTTACTTTACTATGGGTTCCAAAGTTAATAATCTCTGGGTTATTAACATTTCTGTGTTTTAACGCTGTAGCTTTGATACCAGTAAACGTAAGTAACTGTCCGAGCACTGTCACCGTTTGAGTTTTCAAGGTGGTAGACGACGATGCTGTCGACCACAGTTACAATCTTTGTCATGGCTATGTTTCAGTCAAATGCCTCTATGTGCTGGTCCTAGCACAGCTGAGAATTGGCAACATCGTCACAAACATTTGGCAACACTGTGACAGTGCAATCACTTCCGTGTATGGTACTGAACTGACTTGCTAAATTCACTTGATATCCCCTTTCCATTTGAATGATTCGTGCTATATAATCCTCACGTAAACTAAGACGTTCAGATTGAAAATTCAATTTTTTGGCTAAAGAAATGCTATTCTTTACGTACGTGACAAATTTTATTATCTTTCACGATGCGTTATTAGGCTGAGCGACCAATATAATTACGAGAGTGGCGTGCTGGCAGCAGTGTGTCCGTAGCCGCATGGTACCGCCCGTTTCTCGTGTCACATCGGTTCAATTAGTCGTCAGTTCTAACCGTGGTAGCGGCCAGCATGTGCGAGCTTTCTTTTCTGATTTATTTAATGGAGCCGTGAATTCCCAGAAAAAATTCCTTAACGAAATCGGAAGAAAACCTTTACACATCAAGTCCTCTTGGTAGCTCGACTCAGTAAGTTAATGGTCATAGATCTCGGCTTTATGACTGCGAAGCTGCTTCACAGTACAAGCGTCTCTGAAGAAATTTGAATCGACCATCAACGATACGAATTTCATTGTTGTTCTTCACTTAGGACTCACATGCCAGGATGATAAGTATGAAGGAAATGAACCTCTTGATTACAATAGGGCCTCTATACTGAATTTCCACAGTAGCAATTAGGAACTCCCTGCAGATATTTGCTAACAGAGGCTCTAGCAACTTACTTTTTCACTGAGTAGCTTCAAATATGTGCAATTTTGTCGCCTTAAATCCAATTGAATATTTTAAATAACACTTTTGAACAACGTTCACTTCTCCATTAATTAATGTATGAACCTGAAAACAAGCAATTTGCCTGAGTAGTTATAGAACAGGTTCTGAAACGTATTGACAATGTTTCGCATCCATTTACCATAGGGAATCAAAGAAAGAAACCAAACACGTTACACTGCATTTACTCTCTGTACATTGACTAACACATACGAATCCAAGACAAATATAAATTATTTTAAGAATCTCCAGTGAAAGGAAAAAGAAAAGGATGTGACGCTTTAATTATATCACACTGGATCCAGAACAATGAAATTAATTCTGTGCCACATTGATGTATTGCATACTAGTGTACTAAAATACTCATCAAACAAAAACGGTTTTGTGCTTCCGTTGCTATCGAGTGAGACACACAAATCGTAGACAGATTTTATGGGTCACCACTCAACAACATTAGTGCATGTTACACCGTCGAGAGTGAGGAGTGGAGCAGACGTTCTCGGAGAAGGCGAGACAGCGCAATGCCTCAGCTCCAGCCGGTAGGCAGCAAACGGATCCCAGAGAACTGAGACACATGCATTGTACAGAGGCAGATGGTCATCCAAGAAATCTCTCGCTAAAATATTGTTGAACATAACTGTTATTACCGATGTGACAGAAGGCGGAATATGTTGTACATTCGGTTGAATTACACTCATAGCTTCAGCACAGAGAGGAAAGATGCGATAAAAACTTTGTCGACGTGTGCTTTCGGTTGCCAGACGTCGTATTAGCAAGTCCCGCGTTTTTCCTCAAGAGTATGGTCGTAGTCAAGGGTGATGTACTCAGACTGCAGTCAAGAATTCCTCCGGGAAGTGCCTCAGTCTACAATGTTGCCAAATCGAGTATATTGCCGGTCATAGAATTCTGAGGGAAGCACGTCTGTATTGTCCACCTTACGTGAACGACTCGGCGGTCAATGTTTTTGTCTAAGACTGTATCTACAACACGTATTGCATGCTCAAGACCGAGAATAATTTACAAAAAATCAGTTTATGAGATCAATATTAATTACAGCGTTCGAAGTATTCATAGTGTTGTATACGTGTGTGTAAACGCCTTCCAATGCCCACTCAAGGAAGACAAGGATACACAGTCTAGCTTCAATATTATAAATACGCCTCAGTTTGTGGATGAAAGACTTAGATTGATTATTATTTTGAATATTTAGCAGTACTGTACCCATTGGTCTTAAAGTCGTTTTCAACCAATGATTCCCACAGCTATAGGAACACTACTTGTGGTACCTCTTGGACAAAATACTTACGCAGTGCTATCAGACGATAAGATCAACCTGTAACACACTCTGGGAAGTTTGTTTTACAACCTTCGTACCTGGATAAAGGGGTTTTCCTATTTGAGGTATCTGTGAACGTTGCTGCATAAGGCGATTTAAGAAGAAACTAAATTCCTTCAGCTACCACAATGTTTAAAGAAATCGTCTTAACGGCACTAAATCGTGGTCCGCGAATCGTTCACCGACCATCCTCTGCCGCATTTCGCTGGTTGGAAGGCAAAAAGCTTACTGACAAATTTCGCAGAAGGAAAATGGGGAGGAAACGTCTCCCACTGGAAGGTCATGTTGTTTTATTTAAATGGTTACAAAATCAGGTAAAATGAATACTGTTACAGTGTACTTATGGAGCCCAAGGAGTGAACTGCCTATTCTCCGGTGAGAAAGAGCAATGGCAAACAGTCGTCGCTACATTAGGTTACTAAAACTGGCGTCACTCAGAGCTAGAATTAACGGTCAGCGAATAAGCGTGAGGTCAATGAGTCGGATGCGGGTTTCGAAACTGTGGAATACTTTCCTACATTATAGAAGCGAATATTAAATTTGAAGTAATATTGCGAAAAGTTTGAATTTGCATAGCTTAGAATGTAAATCTTTCTGTTTATTGCAAAGGAAAACAATTGACTATCTAAAACATTCTCTGTCATACACAACTTGAAACAGGTCACGTCGACCAAATCATATGGAAGAACTGACAGCGACGTATATCGGAAGGCAGTAAGATCCTTTCGCTTTTGGTTTGGCAGTATTCGACAGCCATTTCTAGGCATAAGTAAAAGAAGAAATACAGCGCGCTTTGTTATCAAGTAACGTCTTCATCAGTTACTTTAGTTTTAATGTAATCTACGAGTAATTGCTGATGTTTGATATTAACATGAAAAGGATTCCGTAGACAGGGAAAGAACCTGTTCTTGGGCAACTGCTTCTATAATCACCAAAAGGCATTAAAAGATCTTCAAGCTAATGTGTTCCATCAGCGGTATGAAGAAAAAGATAGTAATAATGACGGTAATAATCGAATTTTCCGGTAACTTCACACTTCACACTGGATTTTCTCGAACTAAGACATCTCCTAAATTAGTGAAAATTTGAAAATGGCTTCACATTGAGGCTATGATGCCTAAAAGAGTCTTTACATCCTGCTGACATGAGAATAGCATAATCTCCACGTCAGAAGCTTGCTTCTACTTAACCATTTTATAGACTCGCACTTTGAAAGCTAAGCACATATTCAGTTGCAGCACACTCCTTGAGCTGGGATATGTGGCCACAATGGTCTGGTGGAACGAACTATCACAGGTGCAACGCGTGGGTTCAGACTTTTACTTTTGAGACGCACAAACAGATTTACTTTACCTCTGGTAACTTCAAGAGAAAGACGTTATAATCCAGAATCCGCATTAAACTTCACGTTCCTTCATTACCAACTGGGCAGAGGCTGTTTACGTTGGGAAATGACATAGGCGGATGTCATGATAAACAGAAATACTGTCGCCAGTAAACTTACTTACATTAGAAAAATTTATTTTGTTTCATGAACCGATAGCCATTTAAAGGAACAGGGCTCTTATTTTATTTGTACTTGAATGAACTAGAGACGTCGAAAAATTTGGTGCTGGACTGTGATTCGAATTCGCATCTCCTCTTTGGAGGATCTGAATCTCTCGGAACAGTATAGTTCAATAATTTCGTTCCTTTTCCCAAGACTGCACTCTTCCCTAGGTCTCCTCCAAAGGTAAATAAGTGGTTCCGAATCCTGATCCAGTACAAAAATATTCATAATTTCATTTTCAGTTGCAAACCAGCCTGCTAGTGAAAATTAATGTGCATTTTTAATGTCTGTTCATGTGTTGTCAACAATCGCTATAGGCGTCGTTATTTCTGGTCAAATACGTACACCTCTTATTGTTGATCACTAAACAATTGATACTTAAGCTACATTCGTGGATGATAAAGAAGGACGGTAGGTGTGCGGTTCGATTGTCGCTCAGGCACAAAAATTTGTATCCTTATTTTAGATTCAAACACCTAGCAGCTGGTAAGAAAAACCGATACGTAAGATTTCATTTTACTTAATTAACAATCCGATTATGAGTTGGGTTCGTATCTCCATCACAGAACTTCTCATCATGCACTTCATCTTAAAAAGCATGCACACTTTGTTACTTGTGAATGACATCTTTCGTGGTTAGTTAATAGGGACAAAAGAGTCTTGATTGGAGTCCCAGTTTATTACAAAAACTGTTGTCTTTTATTTTCAAGCTTAGATTTGGTTACTGATATTGGCGAAAATTTCGGTAACTCCTGACTCTTCATGGCCAGTCAGCAATATGATATGATTAAATTAGATTAGATCTGATTACATTAATACTTGTTTCACAGATCATGAATACGACATTTCGTAATGATGTGGAACGTGTCATTTTTATGAAAGGTTTCTTTACATACCATGTTTCAATTTCTTTACAACTATTATTTACTCTCTCTCATTCTTTTTTCTGTTTATGTCTCTCTCTCTCTCTCACTTGTCACACAGACGCACACACATACACAATTTTTTTTAATTTTATTTGTTTGTTGTGCTCGACTATCGACCTGGCAAGAAACTGACCATGAATGAATTTCTTAGTTCTGAGTACACTTATGAAAAGAATATAAAAACAACTATGAGAGTTACTGCTTTATGATGCTTAGTTTGCAGTCAGTTCTGAGTATTATTAGTAACTCTACTCCAGTCCCTGAAACTAGTTACAGAAATGCGAATCAGATGCATTACGTATTCCAGCCCGTGGCAGCCGCATCTTTGAGACGCCAGCTATGGTCACTTCCCAGCCCGCTGTAGGCACACGTCTGTTCGTCATCTTCTTGTTGGTACTGTAACTGAGATTTGGCAACAAGGCAAGGTACGTTTGGCAACTCTGTGATCGACAAGTTACTCACTGGTGTTCACGGAATTAAGCCTCAAAGTTCACTTGAGTTTTTCAGTCATTTCCATTGAATAATCTGAGTTATAATTATTTGAGGTGAAACAAAACATTGTAAATTTACGGTTTTCAGTCCAGGAAAGTCATAGTACTCTGAAATCGCAACTAATCTAGTCCTTTAAATAGCGGTTTACGAGTGCTAGCCACTATTCGCCTCGTAAGAGGAAGTGAAGGCACATATTTCTTCGCTAGCTCTGTAGTAATGTACTGACCTGTGAAAACCCATCTGTTATGCTTCCCGGTTCCAGTCACACTGACTGTGATGTTTTTATCCCTCCTGTGAAAGATCTACAAGGAGTCAGATCAAACATCGATAAGGAAATCGTAAGAAAATATTTTCGGCTCATAGTGCAATGGTGAAAAACATACAATGCTTCACAACAGGTAACGCCTCATTCCACTACTGCGAAGCAAATTTTGGGTTTCCAGGATTACATACCTTTGTTTATGAAATGCCACAGTCCGCAGTTTTCGTAAGGTTTCTTTTAGTGTTGTTAAAACAATAGTAAACCTGAGAGGCAAATTAATCATCAACGATATATGCGAATTCACTGATGTTACCTATAACTGTCTGACAATACACATGCAGTTTATTGATTACATGCATATAGAAAACTTGTTCTGAGTTAAGGCTGTCAAACAACGTTTGAAGAAGAATAAAATTCTACTACCACACGACAGCTAATGCAGGAAATACTTTTCTGACGTATTTTGGCACGATGCGCTCTCCCCATACTTAATACAAAAGTTTGGAGTTGCATCTGCTGCCTGGCCGTCTATTAAACCTGAAAAGAACAAAATGTCGCAGAAGTGAGCCCTTTATCCAAATGTTGCTATTTTGGGTTTAGAAGTGAAGGGAATTATGTTCAAAGTTCCATTCGATTGATAACCTCAGCAGACAGCAGAATTGCGTTTTAAGAAATGCAGCAGTGAATGTATTCAAACTCGCGACACTTACCATGACGCTACCAGCTGACACATAGCTACAGCAGTTACAGAATTCAACAACAATTCCTCCAGAACTTCTGCATTCCTCAGTGCTGTGAGATAATGCATATGGACGGATCTAGACTCCTGAGAGACAGACAGTTACACCTTTTCTCTTGCACTGCACGACGGTTTCGACAAACAGATAGCGTAATAGAGTAGCTCAAGTGGAAAGGAACACTTCCCATTTAAATTTCTGCATTCTATAGTTCAAATGGTTCAAATGGCTCTGAGCACTATGGGACTTAACATCTGTGGTCATCAGTCCACTAGAACTTAGAACTACTTAAACCTAACTAACCTAAGGCCATCACACACATCCATGCCCGAGGCAGGATAGGAACCTGCGACCGTAGCAGTCGCGCGGTTCCGGACTGAGCGCCTTAACCGCTAGACCACCGCGGCCGGCCATTCTACAGTGATGGCAGTTCTGTGCAGGTGGCAGTTACATGATTTTATTTCGGCGATTACAAGATAGATTCGAATGTATGCACTGGGTAGCCGAGGCAGCTGGTTCATGGCGATTTGGTCAACCGAGTAAATGAATGTACTGAACTTGCTGCAAACCACTACAGGGAGTCTGTGTGTCAGAATTCTAATCCAGTGTGGCGCATTGAAAAATGAGTCACTGAGAAGAGGATTTGGCGGTCTGTTGGATTGATGATAGGTTCATATACTTGGGTCTGGGTTTGTTTCCAACTACTGCCAACTATTTTTGACAGGGAGTGAGAGATTCTATCCTCTTCTGCCAACGCCAAGTGAAGAAGGTGTAATGGCATTGTGGTCTGAAATACACATTAAACATGATATTCCTTCTCTACCAAGTAGACGTTAGGTTGAACCACAGTAGAGCCACAAGTGGCAACATGTAGAAACTCTTATCACCGGTAACCATTCTTATAATAGTTATTTGTTTCTAGTTACGAAACAAACGCTATGTAGGGTCACAGGACGCTTATTCCATCTTTTATTTTAGATTCTGTACGTGGATAAAATTGGTTCTGAACTGGGACTGCAATACAGACCGCCCTCAACGCGGAATTTGACTCCTTCGTGACAATACAGCTCAACTACAATTTGTTGTTTATTCAAAACTGTAAATTCTTCAGCATCTCCACATATTGCGCATGAATGGGTTTGAATCCTGGCCCAGGACTAAAGTTTTCATTATGTATTATCAAGCTCTAAAATGAGAACACCTATCTGCTGTTGGATAATACTTTTGACTTTTAATGTATTTTCATTCGTTGTCAACACTAACGATATCTGACGTTTTTGACTCCCAGAACTATTTGCGAGATCACTGTAAGTTCAACGATGTGATTCCGAGCTGCTGGTGGAGAAAAATTCGGCAGCTGACGTTTCTTTGTGTGTAATCAACAACAATATGTCACAGTTGATTATGCTTTGATAACAATCCGAATAGGTTCTGTGTTCGAATCCCTGTCCAACACAAAGTTTTACCTCACGGCATTTTAAGTAAGTCACTTGTGAAGAAGCAATATTTAACATCTCTCGTAATTCGTTAACACGAACAACAGTTGATGGGTGGAATTCGAGTACGTTAAAAATGATTTCGTTTTGTAATTTAAAGTAGATATTTCCTAACTGATACTATCTAAAATCGAGGTATATCACTCTCTGTGTGCCCAGTCAGGAATAACTGTTAGTTTCCGTCAGTCACGAAGTCATTGCTTAGTCTGCATGACCTGAGTTTGAATCCATATGCAGAACGAGACGCTTCGTCGTGTCATTTGAAGTTCATACATATTCCCAACTAGCTGCTCGTGAATAACAATATTAATTTTAAATTATTTGTTACGTTAATGAACGTTAGACTCGCTGAATCTTAAAACATGAGAATATAAGCTGAACAATGTAATAAACTTTTCCTATTAATTTCCTCGGCTAGACAGCTCACTTTAAAATAAAAGATCTTTAGTTATTAATTACAATTACGGCCCACACACGCGCGAGAGTATTTTTTCTTACCTCCGTTAACCATTGTATTGTAGTCGGAGTCCCGGCTCTGGCTCTCGGCTATGGTACTGAAAATGAGAATCTTAAAGCTACGCATTTTCTGCAACGTCGGGCGGCTGTGGAGAAAAATTAATATTATGTTAATAGCGGGCGAGTTTTTCGCTTCCGCTAATTTTTTATAAGTTAATATCGCCGCGTAATGGCACCGTTGGCTGCATCGGCCGCTGCGATTGTTGAACTGTAAATTACTTGAATACAGGTTAATTAAAGGAAGGCGGACATGAAATCGGGATCACCTCTTACAAATTAAAAGTGCACAATAATATTAAATAAATATATTATATGCTTAATTATTACAAATATGCTTACATTTGCCAGCACACGAAAGATGTCCGTCTACACACAACCAAGACAAGAGAACAAGTGAAGACGACTAAAAAAATTAACAAAAGAGCGTATCTTGTCGTCTCTTTAGATCATTTTGTTACATTTCTATGCACTCGAAACTTACACAGAGAAATTATTATTTTACCGGTACATTATTATATATATATATATATATATATATATATATATATATATATATATATATATATATATATATATATATATATATATTCAATTTTTAAATGTCTCTTCTTTATAAATACCGTTTTTTAAGCCTTTTCGTAATATAGCACTGGAGACGCTATATTGCCCCCCGAAATGTTTATGTCATAAAAAATTACATAAATATTTCCTATTTCATGTCCACAGCGTCCACACGCAGATTTTTCTTTCACAGTCTACATGTGTCACATCGTATATTTTAGTCATTGTGCTTAATGATGTTTCTTGCACACAAAGTAATACAGATGAAGTTATTTACGTAACAATATAATACACAATTGGTTACGTATACTGTCATGTACAAAAGAAAAGGACATAGAATACAATTAGTTTGACAGTTATGTTGGTACATTCATTTTGGCTGATTCTTTTTGGGGTTGCAGCTTCTGCAGTGTTCAAAGCTATACAATCACGAGTTTTTCTGTAATTTTAGCAGTCCCAGGGGTGTCAACTGTTCGCTCCCCATTTGGCGCGGCCGTAGGGAAACCCTGGGGAAAACCTCGGCGGAGCGACAGACTAACTGCTTTGGTTACTTTCACTTAATTGTTTCTGGAATGTCGTTGGAGTACAGGATGTGCATACGTTACGAACAATTTTTCGTTGCACTATGCAAAGAAATGAGGTCGTTATAACAATTTATATATCGTCGTTATTGATTGCGGTGTCATTGATGATCTACGCCGCGACATTTAGCTCGCGACGGCGCCGGTTGGTGTGTTCGGTGCTCGGCGTTCGCGGCGGCTGCGGAGAGGTCAACGCCCGCTCGACGCCAGCGTGTCTCGCCGCCGCTGAACGTCAGAATCAGCTGATCGGCTGCACGGTTGGCGATGCGCTTCTGTCTCGGCCGGGCGTGGCGGAGTGGGATGATATCCGCCCCCCGCGCTTGTTGGCAGGAGTCAGCTCCGCTACGCATCTCCAACGTAATACATGAAACATACACGCAACAAACAGTTGTTAAGTTTTCGCCAGTTTCCTAGTGTCAAGCCAGCACTGTCCTGCAGAATACATGACATGGACCTTCTCCCGTGAATGCAGTTTTGATGCGATACTGTTCCCATTACAGGTCAGTTTTTGTCTTGATAAAATTATTTATGTTTTCGCCGCATTCGCAGGCACTGGTGAGTGTCCCAATACCAGCTTAGCACAAACATTCGCCGTTCCTGCGGTCGCTATTTATAACAGTCCACGCATCGCATTCCAATCTCCCGTTATTGTACTCACTGAAATTACAGTCTGTCCCACAAATATTGACTGTGGGTTCACTGTACGTTAATAGTTCACATTTATAAGTAAATACACAGTTTTTCGTGCGTAATGTTGGCGTTTGGCGTCTTCACCGCCGTTGAACGTTCAGTACTAGCACTTCACTGTTCTTATCACAGTTTCACCTTCACAGTTTTTCACACTGCTTAAGGTAACAGTTTCGATTAGTTCACAAACACTAATGTATTTCATTCAGTCTGAACTGGGTTTTGGGTCGTGCTGGATTTTGCCAGTCTCTGGCACTAATTACCTCTTTCCATTTTCCACTTACAGAGTCGTACTTGCCTTCAGACTTTTGTATTTCCGTCTCATCTGAGGTAAGTCCCCATGTCATGTCTGCCTACTCATTGCGTACTTGCCCTCCAGAGCCAGGCTCGACTTTACAAAACTTTGCCTCTCGCATTATTTTACACATTTTGTAATCTAGGCCTAGCGTGCCAGTTCCTAGATTAGTATTAGATTTGAGACTTTTGTTTACACGATAAATTCGTGCAAATCTCTGCCTCAGCAGATGGCAATATATTTTAACAGTGCTTAGCGGTAGTCGCGTTTACTGATTTGCTTGTTACCTTGTCCACAACACATGAGGTACCTTGGGTGATGTACACCCTGCACTCATACTGTTAAGTAAATTATGATTGAGAATACTTCAGGATCGGTATAGACATAAATACATGAAACAACATATACACTATAATATTGAATTTTCATAAGTTTCATTACTACTACAGTTCAAAAATATTCATGACACACTAATGAAAAATTCTTTCATCATTACACGCTGTTGAATTTCTTTTTTATATATTTTTAAAGCATTTTTAAAAATGAAATTTGTAAAGTATTCTATGTTCATTTTTCTTTCAAAATGCAATTACTTAAAAATACTGTTATTCCTTAACATCTACAAAATTGAATCACACTAATCTTCTGTGCCTCATTGTCTTTAAATGTTACGCTAAAATCTGAACATTTACACACAGAAAAAAATACACTCTAAACTTAACCTGCTACTCACATATGTAAACGTTGCTCTACTGAGCGAACTTCTTTAAGTCTATGTATGGATAGAGTCCTCTGATCTCTTCCGATTCTACGTCACCCAACAAATAACTACATCCATGTGGTACGTCTATGATTTTGTAGGGCCCGGCATACACCGGTTGCCATTTCTTATTCTTTTTCGCTAACAGAGATGACTTGGGATGAGTCCTTATTAGCACCAAGTCACCTGGTTGTTACACTGTTAACTTCTTTGTCTTCTTGTCACGCTTCTCCTTTCGGCGCTCCGCGCCCCTCGTTAAATTATTTAAAGTCTCAGCTATAATCTGTTCGTGAGGTAACACTTGTCGTGGTACAGTCGGTAGCGGTGACAGCCAGCTGTCGGTTTCGTTCTTTCCCAACATGACTTCGAGTGGAGTATAACCGGTGGCTGAATGTGGCAATCTATTGTGGAGTTCCTCAAAAGTCGAAACGTATTTTGCCAACTTGGTGTGGCGATTCGGAATGTAAGTTCTCATGAAGCTGTTCAAGTCTTTAAAGGTACGCTCTACAAGTCTGCTCTCAGGGTGAAATCGAGCTACAAAAATGTGTTTAATACCTAGGAACAACAGGGTGCAATTCACTTACAGTGGGCAGATTTGTAGGTTTCGTCCTTTGACAAAATACACAAGTCTTTATAACAACATTCTGAATTATTCTTTCCATATTCTTAAAATGACATTGTCTTGCGAGAAGTGCTCTACATTTTTCAATGCCCACGTGTCCCCACGAAAGGTGCACGTGCCACATTAAATCACTGATACATACTTCCGGTACACAGATACACCACAAGTCCTTGTTAACATCCTTCCGGTAATATAATACCCCATTTTGCACAGAATAATGGCTACCTATCTGATTTCCACCCGAAGCTAGGAGTTCTTGTTTGATTTTTCCCAAGGCGGGATCTTCGTCGTGTAACCTAGGCAGTTGGTTGCACGCCTGCAGGAACTTTTTGCGAGAAGTAGTGTCTCATGACTAAAATTTTTTACTCTGTTGCCTGTTCTAGTATTGTTGTTAGCTCAGGCAGACCTTGCGGCAACCGTTACAAAGCATCAGGTACTACGTTGTCACAACCTTTTATATACATTATTTCAAATTGATATTCCTGCAGAGCTAGCACCCACCTAGTCAACCTGTCGTGCATTAACTTGCATGTCAGCAAAAAACTTAAGCCCTGATGATCACAGAAAATTTTTACATTTTTTCCGTGCACATAATATCTGATCTTCTTGATGGCCCATACTACTGTTAGTGTTTCGAGTTCTGTGACTGTATATGATCGTTCACAACTTGACAACACTCGACTTGCGAAACCGATTATTCTTAAGTTCTTGTTTCCACCTTCCTCATCAATTTGGAATAAAGAAGCGCCTAGGCCAACAGTGGAAGCGTCTGTAGCAAGGCAAAATTCTTTTGACATGTCAGGATGTGACAGTAGATTAGCATTTAGAAGGGCTTGTCGTATTTGCTCAAATGACTGCTGGCACAGTTCATTTAATATCCAGGGAGTATTCTTTCTCAACAAGTTTAACAGGGTATTATCATTTAAAAGCTGGTCAGGTATGTATCGTCTGAAAAATGACACTAGACCCAGAAATGCCTTTAACTGTTTCTTGGTTCTAGGAGGGGGGAAGTTCTCAATTGCTGCCAGTTTCTTCGGATCGGGCACAATACTTGTAGGTGATATTACATGACCAAGAAATTTTATTCTCTCCCTGCCAAATTTGGATTTTGCGAGGTTTGCGGTTACGCCCACCTCAGAAAATCTTTTTAGTACGCATCTCAACGTGTCCATGTGGCTTTCCCAATCGGGAGTAGCTATTAATAAGTCATCGACATACAACGTTACTTGGTCCAACAAATCTGGTCCTAATACAGTATCGACCGCTGCAATGAAGACACCTGCACTAACATTTAATCCAAATGGTTAAAACTTTAAAT
Source organism: Schistocerca cancellata (assembly GCF_023864275.1). Lineage (NCBI taxonomy): Eukaryota > Metazoa > Arthropoda > Insecta > Orthoptera > Acrididae > Schistocerca > Schistocerca cancellata. The sequence continues at coordinate 597,513,400 of NC_064632.1, forward strand.
TGGTAACTTCTGCCTGCAAACACAAAGGCAGTGTACTTTCTTGATGTTTCAGTTAGTGGGATTTGCCAATACGACGAACGCATATCGACAGAGATCAGATATTTAACTCCATAAAACTTCTGTATCTGTTCATCCAGGCTTTCTGGTCGCGTTCTGATAGGTACAATTATTTTGTTAATATCGCGCGCATCAAGCACAAGACGTATACTGCCGTCCGCTTTCGCTACTGCCACGAGCAGACTGCTGTACGGGGAGAGAGATGGTTCAATTGTCCCCCAATCAAGCATTTTTCTTATTTCCTTCCTAACTGCCTCCTTCTTTGACCACGGGATTGTGTAGTTTGCGTGACAGAAAGTATCGTGAGGTACCACTTCGATGTTATAGGTGTAGCCCTCGATAACACCGGGTTTTTCCGAAAACACATTCTCATAATCTGTAAGTAGCTGAGTCAATTCGTTTTGTTGTGCTTCAGTCAAATGTTCTGACTCCATGACTTTCATGGCTATCAGTTTCCTTTTTTCCTCTCTGTCTTCAGTAATAAACTCTTTATAATATGCTTGTCTTGTACTTAGTGGACGCGAATCAGGACCTCGAACTAATGTGGGGAAACATCCAGAGCTCAGTTAGGGATACAGCAAAGGAAACACTTATGGGAAACCCAGTGGGCAAGAGGATCTAGTTTGGAAAGGAATGTGCAGATGCCCTGGAAAGGAGAAAGGAAGCCAGGAACAAATGGCTGAAGGGGACAAATCTGGCCCAGGCCAAAGCACAATTTGAGGAGGTCCGAAAGACTACACAAGCAATTCTGAGAAGATCAAAGAGGAAATACATAAGGAATATCATCACTGAAGCATAAACAAACTTCAGAGGACAAAAGAGGAGGGAAATGTTTCTGAGGGTGACGTACCTCTGCAAAGGTCACCAGGCCAAGCAGTAATTTGTCAAAGATTCCCTTGATAAGATCCTAACGAACGATAGGGACATAGCTGAGAGATGGAAAGAGTACTTTCGACAGCTGCTAAATTGTGATGAACCCGAACTGCAGTGTGATTTCCAGTACCCAATTACAGTCGATGCAGACTTTCCCCCACCTACCCTGGATGAGATAAAAACCAGAATCAAACACGTTAAACAGAATAAGAGTCTAGGTGAAGATGGGATACAGGCTGAAATGATCCTGGCAGGAGGAGAGAAACTTGCAGAAAAAAAAAACCGACTGATACAGGCAATATGGACCAAAGAAGAACTACCAGGAGAATGGAAAATAGCTCTGATTTGTCCGATACATAAGAAGGGCAACAAACTGAAATGTGACAAGTATCGAGGAATCGCCCTGCTTAACATCTGCTATAAGATCCTGTCCAATTGCCTCATACATAGAGTTCAGCCAGTGGCAGAATCGGTGATTGGGGAGTACCAGGGAGGTTTCCGGCCAGGACGGTCAACAGTAGATCACATCTTCAGTCTCCAGTAGCTCATTGAGAAACTGGGTGAATATGGCAAAGATTTGCATATTTTATTCGTTGATTTTAAGAAGGCCTATGATTGTATACATCGCAAGAGCCTGCTCAACTGTTTAAGGGAGTTTGGCATAGCAGAGAATCTCATCAATCTGATAAAGATCTGTCTCAACGAAACACATGCAAAGGTGAAGATGGGAAATCGCGTAACTGAGGAATTTGAAACTGTGACAGGACTCAGGCAAGGAGATGTGTTGTCCCCTATCCTGTTCAACTTTGCCCTCGAGAAGATCGTACGCGAGACCTTCCAAGAGAACGGATTGAAATCGAAGGAAAGGGACTGGCATACTTAGCCTATGCAGACGACATCTGTTTACTTTCTAGGTCGGAAGAGGAGTTGGAGCAAATGACCAAAGCACTAAAGGAGGCTGCCAGCAAATTTGGGCTAAACATAAACGAAGCTAAGACAGAGTACCTCGTTATGACGCGTGGTCATTGTCAGACTGCTGATCATCTACAATCACTGCAGGTTTGGGATCATTCCTACAAGAGAGTGCAAGAATTCAAATACCTAGGGGCACTTTTCACTGAGAACTCGTCATGTGAAGCAGAGATCCATGCCAGAACACAAGCAGGAAACCGATCTTACCACAGCCTAGCACAACTGCTTCGGTCCAAATCTCTCTCCAGACAGTTCAAGATTCGACTGTACAAAACCCTGATCCAGCCTGTTGTTCTATATGGCTGTGAGACATGTAGTATCCGGAAACAGGACTTCCATAAGCTCCTTGTTTTTGAGAGAAAAGTGCTTCGGAAGATCTTCGGTCCGGTTCTGGACGCAGATACAGGGGAATGGAGGATCAGATACAACCGAGAGCTTGAGGAACTATACCAGCAGCCCAACATAGCAGGAACTGATAAAGCCAAACGAATGCAGTGGGCCGGCCATGTGGCCCGGATGGAGGATCACAGATGGCCTCGGAAGCTCCTGGATTTCACACCTACAGGAAAGAGACCGCCAGAGAGACCCAAGAAGCGTTGGAGGGATGGACTCCACGAAGATTTAAAACAAATGCCAATAGATGTGGACGAATGGCGGATAGCAGCAACGGACAGAATACAGTGGAGGAGGAAACTTGTAGATGCGTGTGGTCCACTGGGCCTGATCACGTAGTAGTAGTAGTAGTAGTAGTGTCTTGTACTTAAGTCAGAATATAAATTCATTACCTGTATTCCTTCGAATCTAGACTGAAAGCTCCGGCAATATTTACCGTGCACTTCCCGTGTCCTCAACAATCGCAAAATAACACGTCTACCCTCATTCATAAGGCTTACTTCTCCGCACAAGAGGTCGATTTTTGCGTCCCTCTGGCGTAAAAATTCCATCTCCAGGATGCAAGCAACACCAAATCCCTTAACTACTAGGAACGAGCTTTTCATTGCTTCATTTCCTACCGTAAACTCGACTTGCACCTGGTGCTTTATGATATGAGATTGTGCACCTATTGCACCTGTTACACAACAATTCTCCACTGGCAATACTGGTATTCTATTATTTTGACTCAAGTACTTGTAAAAATTTGCACTCATGACATTGGTTGACGCACCGGTATCGACTATTATCTGTATTGGTGCTTCGTACATATCTGCTTGCAATATAGCCTGTACAACACTTTTGTCGGTTCGGTTACACTTCTGCGGTATGCCTACAAGTTCCTCTTCTGTTGTTATTCCCTCATTGTATCTGCATACAAAGTTTATGGCTGTCATCCGTGAATGTGCCGTCACTACACCATCCTGGAGCCAACAACGAAGAGCGTATTGTGGCTTTTTTTTTTTTATTGAGTTTAATGGATGAGCATTAGTGGGTTGACAGTTGTCTGTCACTTCCACTAACCTCACATTGTGGTTCTGGTTGTTGTTGTTGCTACTGTTGGGTTGGCCGCCCTGCCTCCCCGATGGCGTATTTTGATATTGTGTATGGCTCTGGTTTGGCGGTGGTCGGTTGTAACTTCCTGACATGTTCTGTGATGGACTTGGGTTGGCGTTCCATTGTGGCGCTGAGTTTTGTTGCCACTGTGGTGTCGGTTCATTACAACCACGCCACTGGTTTCGGTTGTTCCGCCATTGCGGATTGCCGTTACCATTATATCCATTAGTCATGCGTCCATCATGATGTCTCTTCCGATTTTGACGATTATAACCGTTGCCGTTATAACCATTGCCATTGTTTGTGCCTCGATTCTGTTGCCGGTGCTCTTGCCTATTCCCGTTACCATTTGGTACTAAGTTACTACCGTTACTGTGGCTGCCATTGTAATCGGCTTTTTGTTGATTACAGCCTGCATGGTTCCACTTGTTTTCGGTTTTCATGTCATCGATCAATAAGTCAACAGAATCCACTATTTCCACGAATTGTTCTATATCATATTCCGGCACATTGATAAAATATCTTTTAATTTCGCTGGACAACTTCATTTTTATTAATCTGATTATGTCACGATCGGACATGGGCTCGTCCGAGTACCTGGTTTTGTTTATATACTTTTCAAAATATTTGCATAACGTTCCCATCTCAGGATTGTACATTTCTGGACTGTACAACTCCTTGCGTAGTCTTTCTTGGACGCTATCGGACCAGAATTTTTACAAGAAAGAACTTTCAAACTGTTGCATCGATAGACATTTTTCGGACACGTCGGTGGCCGACAGTGCCGCGTCACCTTGAATAAAGGTGACCACGAACTGTATTCTTTGTCTTTCCGGCCGTGTCCTGGGAAACACATTCCTGAAGCTCTTAATAAATACCACAGGGTGGACATTTCGTTTTTCGCTATTGAAGGATTGGAATGTCCTGTGTTTTATAACATTGTCCTCCTTTTTGCACATCTGATTGCTACATTCTGTGGCATTCATTACTTCGTGATGTGCGCTGCACGGTATCGCCTATTGTTCGTGCCCGTAATTCCCATTAGGTTGCGGTTGCGCACTCACACCCTGCATACCGTCAGCGTTATTATAATAATCAGTAGGCGGAGTCGGATTCATTATCTGTCCGCCACTGTTTACATTGCTTTCCAACGCAGACAGTCTCAGCGCGACCTCCTGTTGCCAATTCGGCAACTCCGCTGTCACACGGGCTTTGATCTGTGTTAATTCGGCGTATAGTGCGGCAGCGCTAGCGTCAGTATTTACACTCGCGGCCGCAGTCGCTTGTTCTACAGCTGTTTTTACGTCGCTTTCAATTTACGCAGATATCTCGCGAGCCTTTACTTCTAGCTATTCATTAAATTCTTTTTCGACTTTTTGAGCTTGCACATCCAAATATGTATCAATACCTTTCCGTGCATCTATCTCCACATTATCCACGCGGGTGGTTAAAGTTTGGACATTGTCTTCAAGCCTAGTCTGCAATATCTGTAATTTTTGCATCACGCCGGCTAAGCTTTGCACAGATCGGGTATTTCTTTGCAAGCGTCCCGCATCTCGGCAAGTTCGCTTCGGATACTGTCTAGTTTCGCTTCACTGCACTGCTCTTGCTCACTTAGCATCTGAGCCAGTTTTTCGTCTCTTTCTTTTTCCCTCTGTTCTAACATCCTTTCTTTTTCCCTTTCTTTCTGTTCTCTTAGTTGCTCTTGTTCAAAGAGCATCTGAGCAAATTTCTGATCTCTCTCCCTATCTCTCTCTTCTAACCCGCGCAGAAATTTCGCAAATGGGTCTGCAATCGTTGAGCATACTGGTGCCCCGCTTAATGTAGCACTCGATTGGCCCCCTGGCCAGGCAGTGGAGTTGTTGTTATTCTATTCCCATTCTGCTGTGGAGCGTCATTCACCGTCCACAGATCCTCGCCCCCCGCTCGGAAATTATGTTATCCGAGGCGGTGGCTTCGGATTCGTTTACGTTTTGCAAATGATCCTCACTTTCCATATTAACAAAATTTTGTTCGTCTGGTACGGATGCTTTAGCTTGTCCTATCTTACCTATAATAAATTCACTTTAAGCCACTGACAAATCTTTAACACTGATACACACACGAATAATTATCCCCTCGAAAAATAAACATATGAATACACAAATACAATTTAAAATTGCACTTTACTTACTATTTTTGCACCGAAGGTATCTCATGCGCACATGGGTTCGATATTCCGCACAGAGTTACACATGATGCTTGCACAATAGGCCTTACCTTTGTTATTTTTCTTTATCGAAATCCTTTTTCTTTCTACACTTTTTCTTCTCCAGATCTCCTCAGGAAGTGGTTTTGTTGTTGTACATGTAAAAGAATTGATATAGGCATTAATATTTTACAACAATTAGGCACCTACATATTTACATTCATTACAATAGAATCAGATTTAATAAATTTCGCCTTTTCTTTGATCGGGCCCAACGTTGGGCGCCAATCTCGCGTCCGTCGGCCGTCGTAATTTAATATATTATTATTATTATTTTTTTATCGTTGCCGACTTACGTGGTGGGCCTTAATAAAAATTATATTTCATTCAATTTTGATTTACGATTAAATGCTTTTGTAAAGTTCTCCTTTTTAACAATATTAATCTTAAATTATTTGTTACGTTAATGAACGTTAGATTCGCTGAATCTTGAAACATGAGCATATAAGCTGAACAATGTAATGAACTTTTAATATTAATTTCCTCGGCTAGTCAGCTCACTTTAAAACAAAAGATCCTTAGTTATTAATTACAATTACGGTCCACACACGCGCGGGGTATTTGTTCTTACCTCCGTTAACCATTGTATTGTAGTCGGAGTCCTGGCTCTGGCTCTCGGCTGTGGTACTGAAAATAAGAATCTTAAAGCTACGTATTTTCTGCAACTTCGTGCAGCTGTGGAGAAAAATGAATATTATGTTAATAGCGGGCGAGTTTTTCGCTTCCGCTAATTTTTTATAAGATAATATCGCCACGTAATGGCGCCGTTGGCTGCATCGGCCGCTGCGATTGTTGAACTGTAAATTACTTGAATGCAGGTTAATTCAAGGAAGGCGGACATGATATCGGGATCACCTCTTACAAATTAAAAGTGCACAATAATATTAAATAAATATATTATATGCTTAATTATTACAAATATGCTGACATTTGCCAGCACACGAAAGATATCCGTCTACACACAACCAAGACAAGAGAAGAAGTGAAGACGACTAAAAAAATTAACAAAAGAGCGTATCTTGTCGTCTCTTTAGATAATTTTGTTACATTTCTATGCACTCGAAACTTACACAGAGAAAATATTATTTTACGGGTACATTATAAAATATGTATATACACTCCTGGAAATGGAAAAAAGAACACATTGACACCGGTGTGTCAGACCCACCATACTTGCTCCGGACACTGCGAGAGGGCTGTACAAGCAATGATCACACGCACGGCACAGCGGACACAGCAGGAACCGCGGTGTTGGCCGTCGAATGGCGCTAGCTGCGCAGCATTTGTGCACCGCCGCCGTCAGTGTCAGCCAGTTTGCCGTGGCATACGGAGCTCCATCGCAGTCTTTAACACTGGTAGCATGCCGCGACAGCGTGGACGTGAACCGTATGTGCAGTTGACGGACTTTGAGTGAGGGCGTATAGTGGGCATGCGGGAGGCCGGGTGGACGTACCGCCGAATTGTTCAACACGTGGGGCATGAGGTCTCCACAGTACATCGATGTTGTCGCCAGTGGTCGGCGGAAGGTGCACGTGCCCGTCGACCTGGGACCGGACCGCAGCGACGCACGGATGCACGCCAAGACCGTAGGATCCTACGCAGTGCCGTAGGGGACCGCACCGCCACTTCCCAGCAAATTAGGGACACTGTTGCTCCTGGGGTATCGGCGAGGACCATTCGCAACCGTCTCCATGAAGCTGGGCTACGGTCCCGCACACCGTTAGGCCGTCTTCCGCTCACGCCCCAACATCGTGCAGCCCGCCTCCAGTGGTGTCGCGACAGGCGTGAATGGAGGGACGAATGGAGACGTGTCGTCTTCAGCGATGAGAGTCGCTTCTGCCTTGGTGCCAATGATGGTCGTATGCGTGTTTGGCGCCGTGCAGGTGAGCGCCACAATCAGGACTGCATACGACCGAGGCACACAGGGCCAACACCCGACATCATGGTGTGGGGAGCGATCTCCTACACTGGCCGTACACCACTGGTGATCGTCGAGGGGACACTGAATAGTGCACGGTACATCCAAACCGTCATCGAACCCGTCGTTCTACCATTCCTAGACCGGCAAGGGAACTTGCTGTTCCAACAGGACAATGCACGTCCGCATGTATCCCGTGCCACCCAACGTGCTCTAGAAGGTGTAAGTCAACCACCCTGGCCAGCAAGATCTCCGGATCTGTCCCCCATTGAGCATGTTTGGGACTGGATGAAGCGTCGTCTCACGCGGTCTGCACGTCCAGCACGAACGCTGGTCCAACTGAGGCGCCAGGTGGAAATGGCATGGCAAGCCGTTCCACAGGACTACATCCAGCAGCTCTACGATCGTCTCCATGGGAGAATAGCAGCCTGCATTGCTGCGAAATGTGGATATACACTGTACTAGTGCCGACATTGTGCATGCTCTGTTGCCTGTGTCTATGTGCCTGTGGTTCTGTCAGTGTGATCATGTGATGTATCTGACCCCAGGAATGTGTCAATAAAGTTTCCCCTTCCTGGGACAATGAATTCACGGTGTTCTTATTTCAATTTCCAGGAGTATATATATATATAATTCAATTTTTAAATGTCTCTTCTTTATAAATACCGTTTTTTAAGTCTTTTCTTAATATAGCACTGGGGACGTTGTATGTATTAGACCTTTCTTGATTTTTGCACTAAACTAAACAACCTTATCCCCACTTCAAAACTCTTTATTTGTCAAAACTGGTCTTTGTCTCATCTCAATATGATGGTCATCCAAGAGTTATAGTGACCACCAAGATGGGGAGTCAACATTATCTTGCAGTATAAAACATTTGCCATCCTTTGCTGATAATGCTGACATGTCATCGCACAGTGGAGACTACAAGACATTTCTCACATAATACTTCGTCATTTTACATAAACCTATCGTAAGTCGTGTTGACTTCATGGTACAATAAATAGTAAAATGCAACATGTCGATGTGTAGGGTATTTTACGATGGTTTTCGAGTAGCACATTGAAGTATGCCACAAGTTATTATTATTTAGGTGGAGTATGTGTATTTGTAGAGCAGTTAGTTACAATTTGGCGTAGCTTGTTACGATTTGTCATAACACGTTGAAGTATAAGGTATTTTCTTATATTGAAACGGTACAGTAGTTTCCGCTCTATAAATAGCAGGTTTCGCTGCTCGCTCGCACCGGGAAATAGAAACAGAGGCGGCTCCGCAGCCAATTTTATTACACGACGCGGCCGGCCGCGGGTGCAACAGAACCCATGTGGACGGGTGGAAAGAAATGTGTCAGGCTTCATAATACGTATTTATATGTGTCGTGTATTATGCATTTCTTGTACGTGGATGTGAATCTGCACATGAACTTTCCTAATCCCCCTCACACCTTTCCGTAAAGCGTGGCCAAATCTTTGTTGGGAAGTAGTTCTGTAGTATAGTAGTGCCAACCTTACTCCTGGGTAGGGGATCAGAGCGACAGCACAGGCAGGTAAAAGTCAAAGACTTTCCAGTGTCACAAGATTTGGGGTGGAGAGGTTGGTCACGGCCAAGTGGTTCGACCACCCTCTCCACCGGGGCCCAGGAAGACCTCCGGGTGCCCGCCATATTCTAGGAGTGTTACAGAAGACGGGTAAGTGAGCAGACGTGCCCTCAGTGCGTCTGTCTCAATGTTCACGCACGGAAGAGAGGTATTTGAATATTTGTGCTAATTCTTTTATTTCCAGCTTCGGATTGTGTAAGGAAATGAATGATCTCGTCAATTTAGCAAAATTGACCTCCTGTGTAAAAGTATCTGGTCCCCAGTTTGCCAGTTATGCTCCTCACATAGTTAATGTCCTATGTAGAATATTGGGAGACTTTGGTGGTAAACATTTGGCCAACGCAATTCCGTCTTACCCGTAGAAATGTGCGTGCAGATTAGTATATAATATACCCGAGCTATAAGTTGAAAAATTGTAATATCTGTAAAGTGAAACAATTGCTGCTATCGCTGTAAAGTCGAGTGATAATGTTTAAAATAAACAGGAAATCAACTGTCATCAATCTTTAACATACCTTAAAAATCACAAAGAAGTCAAGTTAAAGGAATTTATTTAAAATAAAAGCTATAAAATACAGGGACCCACACATCAGCGTGTGAGCCCTCCAGCCCCTTGCCTAGTATCGTACAGAAAGGACACGCTCTCTAGGTAGCGCTCTCAAGCTCTTCCCCCAGTTATCCATTGCGCAATTTTGATTCAGGGCTTGTCGACACAACTTTCATCTGGCGTCCCTAGGCAAGGAGGTATGACGGTAAACTTTCAATATATTGGGCAATATGTTACAATTTTGTTGTAATATTGCATAATTTTCTTACAATTTTGCTGTGGCAGAGCGGATTTTGAGGTAACATCCTACAATTTTGCTGTAATGACATAATTTTTGGAGCACTTTGTAACAACTTTGCTGTAAATAAGGCGATGTAAGGGGCAATTTCTTACAGTTTTGCTGTGACATGGGGTAATCTATTACAAATTTGCTGAAACGTAGTAATACATGAGGCAATTTGTTATAATTGTCCATTGGGAGATACAGTTGATTCCTTTGTTTGGGGCTTACTAACACATTTAGTTGACTTTGATATTAGTTTTAGTTGATAAGTTTTGGCAACTAATGCACACGATTTAGCTGTGGGAATAAAATGTTTACTAGCATAGAAACATCAGCATATTCCCACTGACAAGTGCACTTTAACCTCTGAGTCAGATCATGCGCCATGTGTGCTTTGTATTCTTCTAGGAAACAGTTCTACGTATTTTGATAAATAATATATACAACTCTTGCTTTCTTTAATCTGTGGTACAAAAGTCGGCATGAAATCGTTGATTAACATGCATGTTATATCACTGATGCCAACATATCAGCCAAAAGTACTGTAAAGAATAATACAGACAAATACACGTGGAAATATCGAATATTAGGATCCATTGTGCCTTGCGAATGTGCTTCAGTGATCGAAATGTTCACGTTGAAAATTTTATTTATCCGTAAAGTACATCACCATTTCCTTTCATAATTTCGTTTCTTTACACGTCATAATAGTGCAGTGCAAAGTTACACTTTGATACTACGCAAATACGTAGTTTTGCCGATAAAGTGCATCAAAGGTCTTGTTATGAGGCGGTAAGCTTCCCCCTAAAATGATGCTTCATCAGCTTGATTTTTGCCCACAGTCTCTTGTATAGCTAACAAAAGCTATGAGCTGCGAGCTTAGCAATTTATTTTAGTACATCACGTGTTATATCACGGTTATAGATGTAGATGTAGATGTAGATGTTTCAGTTACTTTGAGAATACGCGTTTAGGGTTTTAGGCCTCAGGTGGGAGTTACACGATCTTATCCTTTGGTCATGTTGGGTGTTTGCATATTGTATTGGGAACATGATAAAACTTCCTTTTTAGTAAGTGATACAAGGCAATAGATATCACGTCACAAAGTATCATTCCTGTGGTAGCGTCTGTACTTAAGTACCACAAAAATATAACGTTGATGGTTAGACACGTTACCGCATGTATGTTAAAGTTCTAAAGTAATACAAACAATATTAGCGTTCAGTAACATCGATTACATTTAAGCGTAAAACTTCCATCCCCTCCCCCTCTATTAGAGTGCTTAACAATATGTCAGGTGATGAACATTCGATCTTTGTACAGAGAGTTCATTGCCCCAGGTAGATCTAAAATAGCAATGCCAATATCCTTTCGTAATTTCTTAATTACCACAGATAATTAAGGAGATGTGTACAATAACCAATTTTGCTATTTAATCAGCTATAGTGAAATGTGCATTTCCATAAATAATAAATATATTTTAGACACTGAAGTACTGTAAGGTACACCAATATTATCAATATCTTAACACAGTGCATTAAAAAATACAGGTAATACTTAATTTGGAAAATTGTTGGCTATTAGAAGGTACAGAGAACAAGGAGAGCGACTGGCAGTTTCGTTTTAAAGGCACGTTTAGTACTGTACTCTCACTGGCTGTTTCAGTTTTCATGGCTGGTAAATTACTTGCGTGAGACTGGAGCGCTGAGACATTATGAAATGACAGAAACAGGCACGGCTTAGGCAGTCGGAGTCTCTACCTACCATCTTCGGAGGAAGGAATGGCGTACACACTTGACCCATAAACCCCCTACATTCCTACTGATGAAGAGTGCAGGTGAGGCGTACGAATGCAACCTCACTTTAATTTTAAACGATTGGCAAGGTGAGATCAGCACAGTTGGTATACCCAACGAATAAATAAGATCTAGCAGAACCATAATATCTCGATACATCACTCTGTGTCGAACTCCAACTCAGTTCTGTATCTCGGTAATAGTGAGTTTGTATACAGTGGATAAAAATCACCATTTGGCCATGATCATGGAAGGAGGAGGTTCATTTAATCAAAACATTAATTTACCCACTCATTTGGGATCTGTATAAGATGATAGTTACAATTTTACATTAATGCTGACAGGCTACCATATGTACCGTTACATTACTGCGGCTTTTGGTATTACTTGCATTATACAAGTGCTACTTCATTTTTAATTGTGTCAGTAGAACTATATTTTCAATAACTTTACCTATCCAGTGTACCAGAAGACTCTTGAGGAAGATAGTGGACAACAGGTTTAGTTATTAATTAGTGCACATACCCCCTTTTTCCATTATGTGCCCGCATTTTATTACCATGTAGATAGCGTGGAGTGAGTCAAGAGCATGAACGTTTGCTGATGCATCCATAAATGGATGTGTAATGTCAAGCTGTAAACTACCTATGTTTCTGGGAAAGAATGCGAACAAAATAGGTATGACGGAGATATACAGCAGTCTGAAATGTGTTGTGCCATGCTTGGTCACGGAAATGATTCAATTTATTCTACCGTGGAACAGAAAGTCGATGCTCCCTCATCTGTATGCCACGATGGGCATCGTATCTTCGTCTTTTAAGTGAACGGTCGCTCCGTCAGAACGTCACCTTCAGGTACGAGAATGAATTATTTACAAAAGTAACTGATTAATCACTTTTTTTGTAAGTCTGTTAATAGTAGCGAAGTGTTATAATGCACATTAATTTTTATACTTCTGGTAAATTCAATATGGAGAGCAAAATCTGATGTAATTTCGATCGTGCAATCATTGAATCATCAGCCTTTAGCCTTTAGCCTTTACCTTTAGGACTGCTGATGTTATCATTATTTAATTACAGGTGCTCCTTTCTTATTTTTCCAGCAATTTGTATAGGATCAACTGATGATTTCTTTGTGTGAAACGTATCAGTCACTGCCTTCCATGGTCTGCCGTTGATGGCCGCACAGACAATTAGCTTTCACTGTAACTCGGACATTTCATACCGAATAAGTTGCGTGTTTTCGTGTGTACTGTATAAAAATATTATCGGGTGAACGTTCTTCCAATGAAGAAAGATCTCACCGTCAGTAAACTGTATGCCACTGTTCTCCATGTACCACGTGGCCATGGCTACACATAAAATGAGCTCTCATCGTTCATCAATGACTCTCATTTAAGGCAGCATGCGTGTGAAAACATACATTGAGAAAGAATATTACTGTGTGAATTTTATCGGAATCAAGATCTATTAAATGGTGCGTAATGTGTATACCATCGTCTCAAAAAGCCATGTGGGCATGACTGTAGCTTTCACATCAGGCAGTGTGCGTGTGTTAATGTGAATTTGATATAAATCTTTTCTGTGCGTTATAGTCGATGCGTGGACGATGTGAATAAGGTATATGAAATATCTCTACTACGCTCGCACGTGATCACAACTACATAGACGATGAGGTTTCTTCTTTCTTGGCCTCGGCGATGTTGTGCATTCTGTTACGCTGATATATCGATGAGCTCACCTTCTTTCTGTTATTACGCTTACTTGTTTAACTTCTACAATCAGTGGGTAGGTGTACTCCCTCTGTGTACCGTTTGTAAATATTCAGTCTCCGTTCTGATTGCCCACAATTTTTGGTAGGCGTATGGGGCCCCAATTGATTTCTTAAGACTTTTAAAGTGATTGTATTACGGCCCAGCTATAAACCCGACCAATTAATTACTGAGGACACTTACCTTCCATATCCATTGCACTAAATTAAATATTAATGAGACTGTTTAGCATACTGAGATGGTACACCACAGCCTGCACCTACTGTCTGTACTTACAAAGTTGTATGCTTTGTTTTCACGTTGGTGCAGCATACGGAAAAAAATTCTGTTGCTCACACACGTACTTTCGTAGCCCATTAGCCGTAAATAATTGGGTCCTTTGGCATACTAGTGATTAGCACATAGTGCAAGAATAGTCATTGAGAATAGGAATGAGTGGCATAATTAAGCTGAATGGCATACGATACATTTCTTTCACGTTATAGCGTATCATATTACAGTGCTACGCAGATGAGAAGTTGGTCAGAGAAGGACACGTGCTCTAATTTGGACTTGTCCCCACAGCACCACTCCTACTCTATTTCTCCTCTCCAGGGATTTTCCCGAGTTAAAACGAGAGGAAAACTGAAACAACCCAATTTATTGCGCATGTATCATTAGCGCATAATCATACAAGAAAATAATGAGCCTATGGCAGCTCGACTACAGTTTGTCTATTCCGGCATGTCATGACAGTATTTTTAGACAAGATACAAAGAAACTCAGTGGAGAAGCAGGGAGGATCACAAACAAAATTTTGCAAATCTGTCAACTCTCAGATTGAAGGATGTACGCTTCTACGAAAAAGAAGTTAGCTACATAGGGGAGAACAGATTACAGAAATCTGTGCAGTATTCTCCCACACGTGTCGCAGCCATGAAATAAACTCACAGAAATTGGTCACAAGTGCGGACAATTGTCCAGGCCATGATCCTACCCAGAGTCATTAGAGACATCGGACCAACGATATTACGGCTGGTTACCTAACCCTCTCTAACAACTATAAAATCATACTACCTAAATCGACATTATGTGATGTTTGCAATACAGAAGTGAATGTAGCACTTACTGATGACTATTATCGTGTATATATCACAGACCTTTCAGTGTCACTGAAATGAGCTTCATAAATGCCTTAGCCTGAACCCTGGGTTTAGTCTGTTGTTGATTTCATTGAAACGACAGAGAGAGAGTGACCTACAGAATAAACTGAAAATAAAACGTAGTTTCAATTCGGCAACTATTATTGTTGCAGATGTACCGTAAAAAACAAGACAACAGTTGGTAAAATACGTAAAATTTATTTTTTTGTTTTAAATAAAACAAGGATTGTTAATGAAAATTGAAAAATGAATAAACACAAACAAAATTAAATGAACACAGCAAAAAACGAAAGAACGACAAACAGAAGAAAATCTGAACACAAACAAGAACTTAAAGGAACAAACGAACATTTTTTCAGTGGGTGCAAGCGGCACCCGAGGGTTGGTTACAGGGCCTCTCAGCTGCCCCCTCCACCACTACATGGACTTCCTCCATCTTGGCATCACCCATGACACTCTCGGCTGCATTCTCCTCTAGATCTCTAGGGGCTTGTTTCGTCTTAGCAACATTCACGAGAGTCTCAGCTGACCACTCCTCCTCATCTTCACAGTTTGCATCCATCTGGGCAGCACCCATGAGACTCGCAGCTGCCTCCTCCTCTAAGTCTTGATGGGCTTGTTCCATCCTGGCAGCATTCACGAGACCCTTAGCTGCCCTTCCCTCCACATCTCCACACGCAGGGGCAATCTCAACAGTATCCATGACACCCTCATCTGCCCCTTCCTCAATTTCACCACACGCTTGAACCACCTTGGCAGCACCCATGAGACTTTCAGCTGCCTCCTCCTCTAAATCTTGATGGGCTTGTTCCATCTTGAGTCATTCACGAGACTCTCAGCTGCCCCATCCTCCTCACCTCCACACACTGGATCAGTCTCAGCAGCATCCACGAGACCATCATCTGCCCCTTCCTCAATCTCTCCATGTGCTTCACTCATCTTGGCAGCACCCATGAGACTCTCATGTTCCTCCTGCTCTAAATCTTGACAGGTTTGTTCCATCTTGACAGCATCCACGAGACACTCAGCTACGCTCTCCTCCTCTTGATCCATCTTGGCACCGTCCACCTAGGCAACCAAGATAGTGTTAGGTGCTTGGTTAAACGAGAAACAACATTATACACTAGCACTTACATTATGAAATAATAGTAATTGGTAAGAGTTTTCAGAAATTGCGGTGAACAAGAGGTTTATATGGAGCATTAGTGTTTTACTTCAGAGTCAAAAGAAATTCAGAATTTGAATAGTAGTGATAATGTTTAAGAGATAGTAAGTAAGATATTGGAATATTATTACTGCACAGCTGATGATTTATGTATGGTATGGGAAAGAGGGTCTTCCATTATCACCGACTTCACAATAGTGTAGCGCTAAGATTGTCATACTGGCAGCATGTCTGTATCTAAAAAGTCTCAGGCCAACTGGAGAACGGGATGCAACCCGTCCGCTTTGACCAATGACGTCAGAAATTTCCAGAGATGATATACTACACAGATTTAACAGCTGAGACAAGTGTTCATAAACTAAGGAATGCAGGAGAGAGAAACAGGTGGTAGACATACACAACGTCCAGTAATATTTCGACCATAATGTTAAGGATATCGCTTGTTTGAGTCCTGGTACTTCTGTAAAAAATAAAGGAAAAAAAGGATAGAAGTAGTTGTAGCATAGAATACCTCAGTTGACATATGTATGAGTTGTATCTCGAAATTCAGTCATATGTATAGGTTAATTGCAGTATGGGATACGAATTTAACGTACGTCGATTACTTCGTTTTCGTTAGCATTGGTATCCTATTTTTCAGTTGAACTGTATAGGTCAAGTGAAGTACGGGGTACAAATTTTAAAGGTGTTGTTTCTTTCGTCTCCGCTACTACTAACATTATGTTCTTACGTAGATAGTATTACTATCGAAGCATACATGATACTTGCATCCCATTCCTCAGTTGACCTATATAGGTCAACTGAAGAAAAAGATACTACTGCTCATGAAAACGGGGAAATCTACGTACGGAAAATTGGCTACCTGTTGACCGATGTAGGTCAAATGAAGTATGGGATACAATCTTTTTTGGTTTCGATACTAATAGTATCGACAGAAATTTATCACAGTTTTGCTATCGACGTCAAGAAAACCAATAGCAGTCAAAATTGTATCCCATTCTTCAGTTGAGCTATATAGGTCAACTGAAGAGTACGATACTAATTAGTGTTAGCGAATGGGAAATAACGACAATTATAACACGTGTATTCTGTACTTCAACTGACCAATATGGGTAAATCACATCAGTGTTACACATGTCGCTTTTTTCGTCTAGCTAGCACCAGTATCCGGTACTTCAGTTGAAGTACGGGATACAAATTTTACGTATGTCGGTCTTTTCGCCTTCAGTAGTGCTAGTATAGACTCAGAAAATGATACTACCACCCGACGAAGAACTGTCTCAGTTACAAGCGTTATGTGGTTGGGGGATTCGCAAATGACGTAGAATTCCCCACTTGCTCATTCCCTATCTTTTCAAAGCCTCTCAGGATGTGCATTAACAATATAGAGATTTGAAAACCAGATTTTAAACTCGTTTTTCTTTCCAGGAGCAGTTATGGCCTATATCCATACTTTTTTGGATATAAACGGCTAATTGAAATTGAAGAAGCTGCAGAAAGATTGAAATCTGGAAAAATGGTCCGAAGTAAGTCCAAAACCCACTGAGTAATGGGAAGCATTGCATTACAAGACGAATGGTAAACTTGAACACATGAAATAGAGAGGGCAGTAGAGAAACAAATGGGCAAAAATATTATTTCCAATATAATTCTTGCCTAATTCACCAGCTGCTGCTTTGAACTGTTTAAAGAAGAAAATTTAAAAAAAAAAGGAAATGAAGCCTCAAACGTGAATACACACGCTTAAAAATAAGTTTTGCAGCAATCTGAAAACGGGAAAACAAGGCTGGATGCAGAAGAAATGTGAAACAATAGAAGCGTGTGTAACAATCGGAAAGCTAGATACCATATATGGGAAAATTATGGAAACCGTTAGAGGAGAGAGATTCAGATGCATAAATATCAGACGCTTATCTGGCAAGCGGACGGAGGTCTGGAAGCTGGATTTAACGTATGAATTGGTCCTACAAAGTAAACCAACTTAAAAAGGGAAGTGGATGAAGATTCGAAGTGAAATATGGTACACTAAAAAGAGTTTCTCGCAGCAGTAAAGAACCAATTCGAAGAAAGACTCTTGGCGTACACTACAGTGTTTCAAAATTGTTCAGATCACTGGTAGGGAACCTGAAAAAGGTGTTCCACGTGATATGTAAAACATCCTAAGCAGGCGAAATACACTCAGACTTTCAAAAAAAAGGAATAATCCCATACCCAGACAGACCAAATGCTCACAAGTTTCAAAGTTAACGGAATAGTCACGAATAATCTAATACGAATCAATGAAGACATTGGTAGCGGAGGTTTCGCGGAAGTATGGGGACGAGAAAGTCATTTCCGACCTTAGGACTCTGAAGACAGACTGCTGCAAGGCAAAAGCAAATCGGTAGGAATTCCATGTCTGAGGATCACAGGGATAAAATACAGGGACTGATGTGGTCCAAAACTTGTGCATAAAACAAAGTGCAGTTATAAAGGTTTCAGGATCTCGCAGGCATACAGCAGCTAGGACGGGAGTGAGATACGTTTGTAACCTAGCAATTCAGCAAGCAGTACGGAAAGTAGACAAAAATTAGGTATGGGGATTGAAGCTCAGGGAAAAAAAATAAAACTTTAAGTTGAGTTCATGACATTACAGTTCTGTAAGATACACCAATTTCCTTTGACTATCAGTTGAACAAAATAAGTAATGCCTTGAAAAGAAATTATCAATGAATACTAGCAAAAGTAAAAGTAGGATAGTGAAATGCGGTAGAATTGAATTATGAGTTGAAGGTGGAAAAATATTGACAAATGACACTGAGAGAAGTAAACTGAGCTTTGTTGTTTGGGCAAAAGTAACAGATTATTAGCAAAGTAGAGGACATGTAAACACCACGACGTCAATAGCAAGAAAGACGTTTCTGAAAAGAAGAAATTAGTTAACCTATAATATAAATTTCAGTTCTAGGTAGTCTTCTCGAGGTATTTGTCTATAGTGTAGCAATGTACATGAGTGGAACGCATGAAGACGACAGTTCAGAAAGAATGGAATATATAGTTTTGATATATTTCTCCAGGAGAGTACTGAAGATAAACTGGGTACAGCGAGTAACTTGCGAGGAGGAAATGAATCGAAATGGAGGCAACAGTCTTTTATCACACAATTCGCTGATAGCCGGGATCAGTTTCTAGTATGCATCATGCGGATACATAGGATCTTAAGTTGTTAACAGGGTGATGCGAGAGGGTGATTTGGGAGAGGAGGTGGAAGGGTTGTAAGATTTGTACAGGTAGAGGATGACTTGAACACAGTAAGCAGATTGAAATGAATGTCGGCTGCTGCACTTATGGAGAAGCAAAGAGCCTCTCACAGGATAGACTACAGTGGGGAACCTGCATCTCATCATACTTCAAACGGGAGACCGCATCATCAATAACACCACCACGTGAAGATTTTCTAACAGTTGCCTGGACCTTACTTACCAAGGGGAAATGGCCATATTGATGTTATTCATTGATGAAGAGGGGCCTAGACTCAGGCGAAAAAAATTCTGTCGTGGTGCATTCTGGTAGCAGTTCTTAACTCACTGGAAGTAATAAAACAGCAGTTCCTATAACTCCACATTCAATAGCTTCATTACCCTTCTAACAATCAGCACACTTTCTTTTTCTAATCTTCTGTAACTGATTATTCTAGACTGTTATTGTCATGGCATTTGATAATAAGTCTATTTTATTTTTTGTTTTATGTCGCGCACGATGTTTGGTGTAACATCGGGATATTTTCACTCTGCCACTACGTGAACGTGTTATATCTATTTCAATAAGTGGATTATATGTTCGTAACCCTTTAATGTATTTCAAGCTACCTGCTACGCCCTCATCTGGTTCTTGTTCTGTGGTCATAAAGATGTACTAGAATGGTGGAACTAATGCCTTGAAAAGCCGTATGCAAGAAATAGAGAAGATAAGGAACTGGAGAACGCTGAGGCAAGCGGAAGACGAGGGAGTTTGTTCCCCACGTGATCAATTTTATCTCGTAGTCAAGCAGCTAAAACATGGGAAAGCTTCTGAAGATGGTGATAACCAGCAGAACTCGTCAAGGCTGCTAGACGACAGCTACATGAAGAACTGTTCCATGTCATACACATTACATACGAAGCCAGGGAACACCAAACACACTTTGAAGAATAGTTACAGCGCCAACACAAAAGAAAGTATCTGCAAACAAATGTGAACAATTTTGCACCCTCAATTTAATAACACACGGCACCCAAATCTTGACCTCTATCATTGTAACGCGGACTGAAGAAAGGATAGGTGTACAAGATACGGAAGATCAATTTCGCTTTAGAGGAGCTGTAGGCACGCAGGAAGCAGTACTCGTGTTACGGCTAATACCTGAGACAAGACTAAGCAAGAGCCAAGAATGCAGCAGAGTGTCGTAGGAGGAATTGTCAGTATTCAGGTGTATGACAGGAACGATCATTCGAAGCTTAACCGTCTACTAAACATGGGTTCTAAAATGCAGCAACGAGCACTTCTTCTTCGATAGTGTAACAAAATTTCGTCTTGGCCTTCTATATTTTGAGGGGCGTAAGTATGGCCCAAATCACGAAAAAAATTTCCTGTAAATATGGGCTGTAAAGTGCTCACTTTCAGACTTTGGGCTCTTGTGCTGCTTCATTGTTGTGGAACACATCTCTTCCACAAAACATGTGCTTACAGATCTTAAGCTACGAATAGAGTTTATGTTTACTAGTCTCTTTTGCTTCGAATGACCATTCCTGTCGCATCTCTGCATACTGATCATACCTCACAGGACACTGTATATTACGTCGACAAATAAAAAGTATTAGACGGTGTAGTCTAGCGACAGATTTTTGAGATGCTGAGAGAGGGAATGCCGTAATGTATCAGAACAGAGGAGTACTGCAGTAACTTTACAGAGAAAAGGTGACTGTGATAAGAAGCGGATAGCATCAAGAGCAAAGCACTGTTAAATAAGGTGTACGACCGGATTGTTCACTTTCTGCTATCTTATTCAGCGGATACATTCAGAGGACTCTAGATGAATTTAGGGACATACTAGGAGCTGTAGTAGGAATTAAAATTGAAAGTAAGTCAACAGACATGTTGAGATTTTCTGATGATACTACAGTGTTAAGTGAATGTGCGGAACTACAGAAGCGAGATGCAGATGAAAGCCCCATTTCTTCCTAAGATGAAAATTAATAAAGTTAAGACAAAAATCTTGAGAAGTATACAAAATACCGTTACCCAGTGCTCATTTAACAATGAGGGATTGGAGACCGTAGAATGCTTTTACTTCCTATGGAGTAAAACCACTCTCAGACGGATAAAGGAAGGATATTGCAAGCCAAATAAAACAGGCAACAGCTGCTTTTAACAAGAGCAGGAACCTTGCACATCTGGTTTCACAGGCCAATACCTGAGGAAAGACCTCATGAAGATTTTGTGTGGAGTGTGCCGCTGTATAGATGTGAAATACGGACAATCGACGAGGCGAAAAAAAAACTAATAGCCTTTGAGATGTGGTTCTATCGTAGCAAAACAATATTTTCTGTGAAAAGAACGTATTAAGTGAACTGAAGCTCTGCAGGGTAGATAACGTGTAGCTATGTCTCCTAAAACTTATTTAACGCCACACGTGTCAGCCACATGCTGAGATATTATGGAGTCATTAAAGGTGTTGCTGAAAGGACAGCAGAAAGGAAGAACACAAGAGACAAAGCTAGTCTAGTATACATCAACCGTATCATGGACGACACAAGTTCCACCACCTATACTGCATTCAAGACAAAGGCCGGAGACGGAAATGCTTGGCAAGCTGCTGATAGCCAACCTGATAGTTAAAGACCAAAGAAGAAGAAGGAGATCATGATAAGTTATGAAAGTGGAACAATTAATGGCAAGACGCTTTAAATGTTCGGAAATGGGTACATGTTTGAGTAATTAGCCTGTGCTAAATGTGAGGAGAGAAATGCACCTAGACTGTGTGGTCAGAAGCATCCGGACACCCCCAGAAACATACGTTTTCCATATTAGGTGCATTGTGCTGCCACCTACTGCCAGGCACTCCATGTCAGTGACCTCAGTAGTCATTAGACATCGTGAGAGAGTAGAATGGGGCGCTCCGCAGAACTCGCGGATTTCGAACATGGTCAGGTGATTGGGTGTCTCTTGTGTAATACGTCTGTACGAGACATTTCCACACTCCTAAAAATTCCTAGGTCCACTGTTTCCGGTGCGACAGGGAAGTGAGAACGTGAAGGGACACGTACAGCACAAAAGGGTACAGGCTGGCCTCGTCTGTTTGACAGAGACCGCCGACACTTGAAGAGGGTCGTAATGTGTAATAGGCTGACACTATCCACACCATCACACAGGAATTCCAAACTGCACCAGGATCCACTGCCATTACTATGACACGCGGGAGGTGAGAAAGCATGGATTTCATGGTCGAGCGGCTGCTCATAAGCCACACATCACGCCGGTAAATGCCATACGACGCCTCGCTTGGTGTAAGGATAGTAAACAATGGACGATTTAACAATGGAAAAATTTTGTGTGGAGAGAAGAATCTCGGTAGACAATGTGGCCATTCGATGGTAGGGTGTGGGTATGGCGAATGCCTGGTGAACGTCATCTGCCAGCGTAAAATTCGGAACCGGAGGTGTTAGGGTGTGGTCGGTTTTCTCATGGAGACAGCTTGCACTCCTTGTTGTTTTGCGTGGCACTACCACAGCACAGGCCTACATTGATGTTTTAAGCTCTTTCTTGCTTCCCACTGTTGAAGAGCAATTCGAGGATGGCGATTGCATCTTTCAACACGATCAAGCACCTGTTCATAATGCACAGCCTATCGCGGTGTGGTTTACACGACAATAACATCCCTGTAATGGATTAGCCTGCACAGAGTCCTGACCTGAGTCCCATAGGACACCTTTGGGATGTTTTGCAACGCCGACTTCGTGTCAGCCCTCACCCAACGACATCGATACCTCTCCTCAGTCCAACACTCCGTTAACATTGGGCTGCCATTCCCCAAGAAACCTACCAGCACCTGGTTGAACATATGCCTGCGAAAGTGCAGGCTGTCATCAAGCCACCACATTGAATCGCAGCATTACCGATGGAGGGCGCCATCATTTTCAGCCAGATGTTGGGATTCTTCTGATCACATTATGTATCTCGCACACGCTGCTCTGTTAACCTCATTCTATGAGTAAAGTTTTTGTCAATCCGCGACAGCTCTGTCAAAGTAATTTTTTTTAATACATCAAATCGCTATTTGTA
Source organism: Schistocerca cancellata (assembly GCF_023864275.1). Classification (NCBI taxonomy): domain Eukaryota; kingdom Metazoa; phylum Arthropoda; class Insecta; order Orthoptera; family Acrididae; genus Schistocerca; species Schistocerca cancellata. The sequence goes on from NC_064632.1 coordinate 597,536,556, forward strand.
CACTTTACCTCAAGCTTGTTGCTCAGTCTGGAACAGAGTATAATCCTCACTATTGTTCTAGCTGTAACTCAATCAGCTTAATTCTAAAGCAGCCTACATCTATAGAAAACAAAGTAGTTCCACTTTATAGACTAACATCCATTAAGGATGTGGTAATATCCTGTTAATTATCTTTTTGGTTCCAAAACCTAAGCATTATGGTGTTGAAAACTAATGTGGGCATAGTATCTCTAGCAGAACCTGCATGGATACACGTGGGAAACCTATTACTCTCCTCAATGAGAGACAGTAATACTTGAAAGGTATGTGCTGAGATTCGATCAGGATAGAGCCGGTGAAAAATGTCGATAGTTCCCAACAGCAAGGTTGGACGAGTAGTACATCTTCGAGTAGTAAAATCTTTGACAGCTAACAGAGCTAGGTGCACGCGGTAAAAGTTTGACTAGTGGTGAGGAGATGCGCAGAGATAGCAGACGTGTTTCGAGTCGGAGCTAGATGCCTGCAGGAGGCAGCCGGGTCGTGACATAATCAAAGTAAGAATTGGCGCAACACACATAATGAGCTATATATTGAGCGAAACTCGGCACATACCTGGGGAAACTAGAAAGAATAATTAATAAAATAGGTTTTCTTTGGTTAAATAATGTCTAAAAGCTAGATAGAAATCCCATTGTTGATGCAATAAGCGTTTTGTGAAACTTTCTCGTAAATCCATGCTATAGAAGTTTTTTTTTTTTTAGTTTTTCACATGTGCCTTAAAAGTTTGAACAATAAATATTTTTTTAGATAAAATTAGAGTTTCATCTCACACCCTATGTCGTCCTCCGCATCCAGTGCTTGCATTGAACCAAAAGGTGCATTAAAGTAAAGTTCCCATGAGTAAAGCTAATAATTTCATTTATCAGAGTAAAATAATCTATATGCCATTGCACAGTTGCCAAATTATTCAGATCAGGACAGAATTTTTATTAAGTAACAAACAGGGCCAAAATGAATAAAGTTATCTAGAATGACAATTTTATGCCATTGCACTACGGCTGAGCTGAATATATGTTTTATTATCGGCTAAACGGGAAGGAGTGCACGAGCTAAGTCCACAGACGCAGTCAGATGCAGGTTGGTGACTTTCATTTATTTTTACCACTAAACTTTCATGCAATCAGATGTGTATTTTGAGTATTAATTTTCCAACAATATTGTCATGCAGTCAGATAAAGTTCAGTTAAATACGCAGTCAGATGCAAGTTTTATTAAAGACTAAAGCAGTCACATGCAGTTCAGTCTAGTTTAAATAGAGAATTTTTATTAACAACACTTTCATACTTTCTCATAATCTGGGCCACTGCACTTCTTATCAAGCTAAATTGATAGTATGGACTGACAATCCTTTTATAAGATCACGTTTGTTTCAGTGTTCGAAGAAGTGTCGTAACAGAGCAAACCCCACGAAATTGCATCGAACTGTGCTCTCATTGTGTGAGCAGTGTTGGAAGAGAGATGACTATGTTCTTTAGGTGAGACGATCACTTATTTACACAGATGGAATGTTTATGAGGCCGAATATATCCTACTCAGTTGTTTCCAGAGATCATACTAAAGTACTGTTATCAAGATGTAGTAATTATACCATTTCAAACATGTGGATTAGATGGGATATAATAACCTTCTTGAAGGCAACAATCGTTGAAGTGTTATAACTGTTGTGACTGCATTATCCGTCCTCTACCGTTTCACGTGTTCTTTGGTGGTATTCCTGGAATCAATTATTCCCAGCTGCTGGTTTCACATCCACTGACTCTTGCGTAGCACGCACAAGTGCTCTGCTCCACTAAGAGGATTGCCTACTTGTACTTATTTGTATATAAGTACATAGAAAGTTTTGCTTTTTATTGTGATATTTCTTGGCGCTAATGTGACTGTTGAAGGTGTGACTGTCCAGACGAGTGTATGCTACTGTGGTCGAGATTTTCATTACACAGCAGCATCTAAAGAACTTCCACTATCCTTGATAGCAAACGACAACGGCAGCAATCGCACTGTAGCCAGACGTTCGTACCCTCACTAGCAACCGTATAATTTTTCAGCTATGATTCAGTAGGATATTTTCCGAAGTCTTACATCTCTGCAAGAGACAAGCCAATCATAAATGATATTCGCAAACTGAAGTTCAGCTGCTGATCTTACAGCATTGCCTGGTACGTGCAGTACTGCTAAACGGATGTGTCTCCGACTGGTAGCAGCCATCGGGCCGTTGAGACCCGTCACGACAGAGTTCTACAGTTTGCGGACTCACAATCGTTGTAGGCTAGCGTCTGTAACACGAGTAATATTTGCCGAACCCTTGACAGTTTTACAACGGAACCTTACATTCCATGAGTAGTACTTTATATTTACATTTGGGTCTTCGAACCAACAGTTGCTATATTACTGGATTCTAATATCGTGATTCAGTCTGTTAATACTGAGGGACAACTGCATTTTACAGTCATGGAGATGTGTGCAAACCATGAGATTATCTAGGCTGATATCACCTGTCTAATTGGCTAATTCTGCAGTGTGTACAATCAGAGACGCAGCTGTTTCCTCATCGCTCTCACACGCATACTCTTTAATGTTACTAACAATGTCGACTTACCTCAGTGGGCCCTCCTGCGGCGCGTCGACCAGTATTACATCTCGTTCCTTGGGGCAAATCTCTCTTTGAGTAGTCAGGTCGCTATCTTGATCCTTAAACGGTGGATTATCTTCTACGACCTTGTTCACTTTGAAGCGCCCAATAACGTTGACCTGTGGGTCGTTTGATCTTATTGTTATATATTCAGCTAGGATGGCATATATCAATCATAGATAAAGCTTTGGATACTTCACTTAGCATTCTTAAACAGATTATGTTAAATTAGCAGCCCTTAAATGTAGGCTATAAGAAGACCTCAGTTAAAAACTAAGTTATTAAATAAGTTAGAGAACTGTGCGATACAAGAATGAAACGTCGATGATTAGTCGTAGGTTGACACGACTACTTCTATCCCATCCATGAATAGTTACGCAGGCAATTGATAGAAAAAGCTGAGACGATGTGCCTAGATTGGAATATAAGAAACAATTTACTACCGAAGTAGTGCATAATGTGCGAGAAGACATAAAGAGGCCACCGCCGTGGTCGAGCGGTTGTAGGCGCTTCAGTCTGGAGCCCCGCGACCGCTACGGTCGCAGGTTCGAATCCTTCCTCGGGCATGGATGATGTGATGTCCTTAGGTTAGTTAGGTTTAAGTAGTTGTAAGTTCTAGGGGACTGATGACCTCAGATGATAAGTCTCATAGTGCTCAGAGCCATTTGAACCATTTGACATAATGAGTTTAGCTCCCACAGAAGAATGAAACCAGCCTCTTAAGTGATATATCTAACCACATGAGACATTTTTCGTGGCTTGTTTTGTAGGTAACGTTCGTGAAGGTTTTTTCTTTACTACTTACCACAGTACAGCACAAACTTATGAACGCCAAATACACAGTAAAGTAAGCATGTATCTCAAACCAGGGTGCTGTGCAAACGTTTTCGTAGACCCTGTCTGGTGCCATAGTCAAACTCCGTTAACTTCACTAACTTGATACGCCTGTGCAGTAAGTCAAACAGAGCTTGGATGGCGTGAACAGGTACAGCTGCCCATGCAGCTTCAACACGATACCACAGTTCATCAAGAGTAGAGACTGGCGTATCGTGACGAGCCAGTTGCTCGGCCACCATTGACCAGACGTTTTCAATTGGTGAGACACCTGGAGAATGTGCTGGCCAGGGCAGCAATCGAACATTTTCTGTATCCAGAAAGGCCCGTACAGGACCTGCAACATGCGGTCGTGCATTATTCTGCTGAAATGTAGGGTTTCGCAGGATTCGAATGAAGGGTAGTGCAACGGGTCGTGTTGTTGTTGTTGTGGTCTTCAGTCCTGAGACTGGTTTGATGCAGCTCTCCATGCTACTCTATCCTGTGCAAGCTTCTTCATCTCCCAGTACCTACTGCAACCTACATCCTTCTGAATCTGCTTAGTGTATTCATCTCTTGGTCTCCCCCTATGATTTTTACCCTCCACGTTGCCCTCCAATACTAAATTGGTGATTCCTTGATGCCTCAGAACATGTCCCACCAACCGATCCCTTCTTCTGGTCAAGTTGTGCCACAAACTTCTCTTCTCCCCAATCCTATTCAATACTTCCTCATTAGTTATGTGATCTACCCATCTAATCTTCAGCATTCTTCTTTAGCACCACATTTCAAAAGCTTCTATTCTCTTCTTGTCCAAACTATTTACCGTCCATGTTTCACTTCCATACATGGCTACACTCCATACAAATACTTTCAGAAATAACTTCCTGACACTTAAATCTATACTCGATGTTAACAAATTTCTCTTCTTCAAAAACGCTTTCCTTGCCATTGCCAGTCTACATTTTATATCCTCTCTACTTCGTCCATCATCAGTTATTTTGCTCCCCAAATAGCAAAACTCCTTTACTACTTTAAGTGTCTCATTTCCTAATCTAATACCCTCAGCGTCACCCGACTTAATTCGACTACATTCCATTATCCTCGTCTTGCTTTTGTTAATGTTCATCTTATATGCTCCCTTCAAGACACCATCCATTCCGTTCAACTGCTCTTCCAAGTCCTTTGCTGTCTCTGACAGAATTACAATGTCATCGGCGAACCTCAAAGTTTTTATTTCTTCTCCGTGGATTTAAATTTTAATACCTACTCCAAATTTTTCTTTTGTTTCCTTTACTGCTTGCTCAATATAGAGATTGAATAACATCAGGGAGAGGCTACAACCCTGTCTTACTCCCTTCCCAACCACTGCTTCCCTTTCATGTCCCTCAACTCTTATAACTGCCATCTGGTTTCTGTACAAATTGTAAATAGCCTTTCGCTTCCTGTATTTTACCCCTGCCACCTTTAGAATTTGAAAGAGAGTATTCCAGTCAACATTGTCAAAAGCTTTCTCTAAGTCTACAAATGCTAGAAACGTAGGTTTGCCTTTCCTTAATCTTTCTTCTAAGATAAGTCGTAAGGTCAGTATTGCCTCACGTGTTCCAGTATTTCTACGGAATCCAAACTGATCTTCCCTGAGGTCGGCTTCTACTAGTTTTTCCATTCGTCTGTAAAGAATTCGTGTTAGTACTTTGCAGCTGTGGCTTATTAAACTGATTGTTCGGTAATTTTCACATCTGTCAACACCTGCTTTCTTTGGGATTGGAATTATTATATTCTTCTTGAAGTCTGAGGGTATTTCGCCTGTTTCATACATCTTGCTCACCAGATGGTAGAGTTTTGTCAGGACTGGCTCTCCCAAGGCCGTCAGTAGTTCCAATGGAATGTTGTCTACTCCGGGGGCCTTGTTTCGACTCAGGTCTTTCAGTGCTCTGTCAAACTCTTCACGCAGTATCGTATCTCCCATTTCATCTTCATCTACATCCTCTTCCATTTCCATAATATTGTCCTCAAGTGCATCGCCCTTGTATAGACCCTCTATATACTCCTTCCACCTTTCTGCTTTCCCTTCTTTGCTTAGAACTGGGTTTCCATCTGAGCTCTTGATGTTCATACATGTGGTTCTCTTATCTCCAAAGGTCTCTCTAATTTTCCTCTAGGCAGTATCTATCTTACCCCTAGTGAGATAACCCTCTACATCCTTACATTTGTCCTCTAGCCATCCCTGCTTAGCCATTTTGCACTTCCTGTCGATCTCATTTTTGAGACGTTTGTATTCCTTTTTGCCTGCTTCATTTACTGCATTTTTATATTTTCTCCTTTCATCAATTAAATTCAATATTTCTTCTGTTACCCAAGGATTTCTACTAACCCTCTTCTTTTTACCTACTTGAACCTCTGCTGCCTTCACTACTTCATCCCTCAGAGCTACCCATTCTTCTTCTACTGTATTTCTTTCCCTCATTCCTTTCAATTGTTCCCTTATGCTCTCCCTGAAACTGTGTACAACCTCTGGTTCTTTCAGTTTATCCAGGTCCCATCTCCTTAAATTCCCACCTTTTTGCAGTTTCTTCATTTTTAATCTGCAGGTCATAACCAATAGGTCGTAGCACATCTGAAATGTAACGTCCACTGTTCAAAGTGCCGTCAGTGCGAACAAGAGGTGACCGAGACGTGTAACCAATGGAACACCATACCATCACGCCGCGTAATACTCCAGTATGGCGATGACTAATACACGCTTCCAATGTGCGTTCACCGCAGTGTCGCCACACATGGATGCGACCATCATGATGCTGTAAACAGAACCTGGATTCATCCGAAAAAATGGCGTTTTGCCATTCGTGCATCCAGGTTCGTCGTTGAGTACATCATCGCAGGCGCTCCTGTCTGTGATGCACCGTCAAGGGTAACCGCAGCCATGGTCTCCGAGCTGATGGTCCATGCTGCCGCAAACGTCGTCGAAGTGTTCGTACAGATGGTTGTTGTCTTGCAAACGTCCCCATCTGTTGACTCAGGGATCGAGACGTGGCTGCACGATCCGTTACAGCCATGCGGATAAGATGCCTGTCATCTGTACTGCTAGTGATACGAGGCCGTTGGTATCCAGCACGGCGTTCCGTATTACCCTCCTGAACCCACCGATTCCATATTCTGCTAACAGTCATTGGATCTCGACCAACGCGAGCAGCAATGTCGCGATACGATAAACCGCAATCGCGATAGACTACAATCCGATCTTTATCAAAGTTGGAAGCGTGACGGTACGCATTTCTCCTCCTTACACGAGGCGTCACAACAACGTTTCACCAGGCAACGCCGGTCAACTGCTGTTTGTGTATGAGAAATCGGTTGGAAACTTTCCTCATGTCAGCACGTTGTAGGTGTCGCCACCGGCGCCAGCCTTGTGTGAATGCTCTGAAAAGCTAATCATGTGCATATCACAGCATATTCTTCCTGTCGGTTAAATTTAGCGTCTGTAGTACGTCATTTTCGTGGTGTAGCGATTTTAATAGCCAGTAGTGTACTTAATGAACATAATAGTTTTCTCTTTGTGTGCGTTTATGTTTAACATGACGTCTGTAGCGAAGTTTAATATATACAGCCCTATAGTGACCACTGTTTCATTCAGACGCCGCTGGGACCAAAATTTGTTAAATAAATTCAATTTCTTAATTTTGGCCTTGCCCAATACCTTTAACTAAACGCCTGTGATCCTCTAGGAAGCAATTTGTTAATCGGTAAGGTCACCCGGTACAGATACTTCTGACTTCCAGAGAGGTATGTCGATGGCTTCGTCGTAACCTCACAAAGGGAGCTTCCTAACGAAAACGTAATTTATTTTTACATTATTATGCAGAATCGTCGCCAAAGAAAAGTGTTCCTTTCAATTAAAAGTGAATCACGTGGAGTTGTTAATTACCTATATGTCAGCTGCCCTGATAAAACATTACTCGTTGTACTGAAAGGATTTTAGTGACACGTAGCAGAATTTCGCGCTGTTCCTGCATAGTATCAGAGCCCCTATATCTGCTGTAAGATTATTAACGCAGCACAATTGTATCAGCACCTGTCATATTAGAGCCCTTTATATCTGTGTACACTGTCCTTGCCCTTAATTAGTATCTTTGCGTGCTAAAACTTCAGTTATTAAGCTGATCGCAGACGAAGTGGACATACAGATGGGATGACATCTGGTATCGTCTTCGGAGTAATCCTATCAAAACCTGCACCAAGGCTCCTGGGCCATCTCTGATTCGCTCCAGTGATAGGCAGTAACACATTTTTGCGAGTTGTGCCATTCACGTCGCGTGTGCTGTTATTACTACTATTTCACACAAATAGTCTGGCTAAGTTAAGTAGTTGTAACTCACGCTTATCTCATCACGTGAACAATTGTTGATGTAATTATAATAAACCAGAAAAGACTGCACTGATGCTCTTCATTGTATCAGGGCTGTTTTAAGAAATTTAAGTTGTTCTCGGTATGCCATTTTTGTCAGTCACAGAGGATTTCATTAATACAGTTGGAATGTATTCGAAGTCTGATTAACTTCGACTAATTCTTACCAAGTTTTCTCCTATGTTAACGTAGTCACTTCGCTTCTACCATGTACGTTAGATGAGTCATCACTTTCTTGCAGGCATAAATCGCCGAACTGTTGTAATTGATTCCGGGTGCTTTATTGGTTCCCTATTGTCTCATAAGTGCCACTGATTGTACTGGTATTCAGCTTGTGGTTTCGTACGAGGGTATCCTACTTAAGTGTGCAGTTCCGTTAACGGTCTGGGCTAATATCACTTGTACCTATATCTATACGTACATGGCAGTTTTCTCTTTGATGTGATAGGTCCTGGCGCCAGTATTTGTGCTCAGTTAAATTCAAGTCGGGCAATCGGATTGCGGTTCTCCGTGTTTAGATAAATCACATAAAACGGTTATCGGCATACTTGCGTTTAAAATGAGTCAAACGGATTCATTCCCCGTCATTCCACACTCCGAACTACATCTATAATGAATTCATCGACACTAGATGCCGCTCACTAGTCTTACACCATTACCTCAAATCTGCGGCGATACTGATGGACGGATGTGTCCCCGACTGGCAGTAGTCATTGGCCAGTTGTGACTTGCACAGCTGCAGATCTATAATTTGTGCACATGAAGCTGTTTGAAGCTGCTGTGTTTCACACAAGTGTTATAATCGTAAAGCACATCATAAAATCTGCTGCTCTGCTCTGCAACTTCGAAAGCTGAAAGAAATAATTTTTCACTTCACTATTACCTGACCGCTTCTTTGCGGTATGATAGGTTTCATGTACTGCAATTTAAATGAACCGCGGCAGCGGCTGGCTCGTTCGTAGCGCCGCTCTGCACCACGAATAATATTTAAACAACTGAAAATGTCTTAAAGGAATGGGATAAAATACCAGGCAAACTTAACATGAATCATAATGCAAGGTTTCACTAAATAACTCTATTCAAACATTTAAACAATTTGAGTAGTACACACCTTTTTAACAATCTTGCCTAATGGCGTCCCTCTTACAAACTTGACAAAAGAATGCTACGCTAGCATACAATATCACGTCACAGGCTATCCTTCTCACGTAACTCCAAGAAGAAGACAGAGAAATTAATGTTCGTTATGTATTATTTATACTAGTCACATATTCTCATCTTTGTTTGATATTTATCGTCTGTGGCGGTTTCATTACTCGCCGACACAGATATTATCTAAACTAAATAATAAAAAAGGTACATAATTTTATACAATAACAAAATATGATACACAATGTTTTCTCTTTATCACATAATATGTCTTTTACTAAGAGACGTTACAATGCCCCCTGGCAGCAATTGACTAACGTTAAGAATGTTCGGCAATATGCTGCCACTAACGTCCGTTTTGTCATTGTCTGTTACCTTATTTGGAATATTCACTATTCACTTGTTTGCTATTTTGCATTATAGTTTTAATCACACTCTTTATGGTTTTCTCACACTTTGCGAGGTGACCGTAAACCTAGTCTGTGATGTTACAAAATAAAAGTGATGTTGTTATTCAATGGAAAGTTGGAAATTGAGATTTAGCTTACTGTTTTATCAATCACAATTGGCGTAAGAATCATGGATTGACCATTGTCATAAAATATTGCATTATGAGATGTGATTAGTTTTTACTTGCAGTTTCGCGTGGCTTGAGGCAGTCACAACTAGCGTGCTATTGATTAAGAAATCGCATTATCATCTTTCTAATTACTTCATGATCGTAGATACGATCATACCCGGTTGTGAAGTTATTGTTATGACAAAACAATTTCCTAAGGGGCCAGAAAGTTCTTAAGGGCGCAAAAACAACTGTAACATCACACAAAAGGGAAATTCAATATTAAAGCTGATGCAAGAAGACGATAAAACAGTTTTCTTTTTATCAATGTAACACGCACATTAGACTGCTGATCTTGGTGTCTGTAATATTAGCAAAATGCAGAATTAAAATGAAAATAATGCTGAGGAGATAATAGAAATGAGCATTGCTAAATGATTCAGTATTCCCAGAACAAATATTTATTATAACTAAAACATATATCGTACCTTAAGCTTAATACTACAATGACGGTAGATTTTTATGTCCATATCCTGTCCATTGAGCGCTCTTTTATATAGCCATTGTCTTCTTTGAGTCGCTCGTGCGTCGTCACGGTAAGTTATAACAGTTCTTTACACTTCACTCAAACTTAGACATAACACGTTTTTATACATTTAGTAAAAATTAGATCAGACTGCCAAAAATCTGCGTCCGTCTTGCTCGAGAAAAACAGTACAAGTCTTTTGCGCTCAAGGCTTCATTTGTTCTCCAGCGAACAAAATAGTGAAGGATCGCATATCTATCCGTATTTTTCTGTTTATATTGCCGCCCAAAGACGACGAATTACATTATTTAGAAAATTCCACCGTCGCCATGCGACGCCTCATTATACATTAATCATTATTTATAAACAAGTATTTGCCTTCTGGCTGAAAGTATTAACTACTCGTATTTGCTGTTTTAATGAAGTCAAAAATAGCGAATATCACATTGCCTCCCATGAGGAGAGAGGGAATGCCGAAGGATTACCTCGATCCTCATGTCCTCATGAGATATTCGTGATTTTTGGTGTGACATTTACATAATGTTACTGGCGTACAAAGTACATAAATTGAAATTACATTTATAAACATATATCAGATATTTATCATTTTTCAAAATAAAGTTTTTCATTCTTTGTTCATCAGTCACTTCATTCCATAATACCAAGATTAACATTTATGTGCATATTTAAGTTTGGTCCATATTTGCTTATAACAATAAGTGAACGTTCATTTCGCACTTCAGGGGATAGAATTCAGAAATTACTTTCTCTTGAGCTTAACAACTAATACATGAGTACAGTGAGTGCTTATTTTCACTAAACTAGAGTGGACAATGTTCGAGCATCTGTTGACTCATTGTGGTTGAATTACAGTTTAATAACGTAGCACTACACTTCGTGATGCTTTCACTTTCTGTGTTAGCTGCCTACGTCGTTCATCATGCAGTACATCTGTCCTTTCCACTGTGGTGCCAGGAATTCAAGTGGCTTCCCGGGTTTTTATTTACAATATGAAACAGAAGAAGTGGAAAATTATTAGTATAACTTACAACCTATTGGATACATTTGCTAAGGATCGGGACTGGTCTGGAGTTTAGGGTCTTCCTATAGTGCACATTCATTTTCTTTGCCCATCAAGAGACAGGACTATAATTCATTTTAGCAGTGTTCAGGAGTGCCGGTATTAATGGCTTCAAGGCCTGAGTAATCTAACAATCTACTTCTCACTCATCTTAACTTCAACTCAAGAAAATTGCTTAATTTACGTATGAAAATGTAGTCACACAAGTGTGCAAATGTCTTTCCTCCAGTATGTACGATTGAAGTCATGGCGGTTAGCGGTTTAAAGTTTGGATTGTTTCGTCACCCACACGTCAGCCACTCACAGCGGCTGCACAGTGTTGCGTGAGCTCCAATACTCAGTATCCGTTCGCGCTCAGGCTGTAACAGAGCTGCTGGTCGTCGATTGCTCCCCCCCCCCCCCCCCACTTTTTTTTTTTTTTTTTAACTTCGTATCACACGAGTGCATCGATACAAACACCTCGCGCGCGTTTTCCATCGGAGGAGCCGGACACTGATGCAGCCTCCATACTTCTCTGTCAACTGCCTCCCATGAGGCTCACAGGTAAGTGACGACGAATGTTTTAGCTGTCGCTGCACTTAGCACAACACTGAACTTTGCGTTGCACCTGTTGTCGTAGCCTTGACTTCTTTTTACACTTGCAGTACAACACTACCCCTAATATACAGTGAACAGTTATTTTTATTATGCACGTCGCACTTTAGTGTGCATCTTCACACAGCATTCGTGCTTAGTTCCTTCGCCGATAGAGTTCATTTACAAAACAATCAATTTTGCAGGTTTCCTCCATTGGTACAGAAAGACTTATATTCTACTATTTACAAAAGATCACTTAAGAGCTAATATTTACAATTAATGGTCAGTCCTTTTGTTAAGTCCAGTGAACAACTGCTTTATGAATGGACTCTTTATATCTCAAGGTTTGCTTTCACTAGTGAACCTAAAAATATTCTTTCAAACTTTCTTTTAAGGGCTCATCTCCTCATTATGAAAACTACAGGTTTCGCAACAATCGTTGCATTTATTCTTTAGTGCACCCAAGATCATTTTCTACTGCCACGCAGCATATCTACTACTTAACGAGTACGCATTTAACGCTGAATCTTTTTTTTTTTTTGTGCTTTTCTTTGTGCTTGCCAATTTTTTTTTTTTTTTAATATATTTGAGGGCAGACTGGATAACAATAGGTCTCCCTCTTCGCTTCATGTACTCAGCAATCGTTCTCTATTAAAAAAAAATAGGGTAACGCGTGTCTACTATTTTTCGCATGAATGGAATTACCGACAGTTCACTGGGTTTACGCAATCGGTCCATAACAAACATTACCAAAGCTAGCGAAGTTCATCACGCTACGTGTCTCATTTCTCATAAGCACTGCTTTGCCTCGAAGCACACGTGCCTTTTACAAGTCGACCCTTGGTCTGGGTTAATGAACCAGGATCAAAAGGAACGGGCACAAGGAAAATGGATTTCATAAGAGGAGTGTCTTAGGAGACATTTTTGCAATAAAATCTGCATGTAAATAAAATTATCATAATAAACATAGGCACATATATAAATTTCAACCTCTTTCATTACAGCATGCTTTGCTACTTCTACGTCTTACTCTGGTTATAGTCAGTATTAAGTTTAAATATCACTGCATTGCTTGTTCTTTAGATTAGCTTTCAATTAGGGTATTGAATGGTCGCTAGATTACACTACAAATCTTCTGAAGATCTTTACTTGGACTTATTTATGATACAGGGGGCTTGCTGTGTGGTTATTTAGTACCTTGATTCTACTGAAATCAATTCGTCAGCTAACATTACTCATATACTCTTTACATTGGGCTCAGATCACAGGGAAATAGTTTACTTTCATAGCAATTAGTGGCCTCGTGGAGTAGTAACGCTACATTATTGATGCTTCATGGTTTGCCTCTATTTGTACTGTATTTCACCTAACTTAGTTTACTACAGCTTATTGTCTCCTTGCGTGAACACAGCACGCTTTAACTGAACTTTAAGCTATTTCTTCTACTCCTGTCCACTGTCTGGACTGTTTGAACATGTACCTTTTTTTAAAGCAGGTAATTTGAGCTTTTACGACAGAACTTCAAGTACTTACATTACTAAATATAAATCTATAAATCTTCTTGTACCTAGAGAGAAGTGCTTATTTACGCATCCTCCTCCATTTCTCACCTTTACATATTTATATAGATCCTGGCAATCACCTCGCAAGCACATTTTTTTCTTAATACTAACTTAAAATTAAATTGAAATTCTTGGTGCAACCTCAGTTTCCTGCTACAGCTTGTTGAAGAAATATCAGTTCAATGTCCATCACTATAAACAATTTTTCCATACATAGCATTTAATGCTTAAAGATTACATGTAGTAGCCGTTACCATGTAGTCAGTGCGCTGTTCAACACAATACTTATCATTATCAGTTCACACAAGGAAATTTCCAGTAAGCAAGAATTCATTTCCACGACAGTATTTAACCACTACCATTATAAAATTTCTTTAAGTCTTGGTGGTGAAATAAGCTTTTTACTCTCCCCGTAGTCAGTTAATAGATAACTCCCTATGTGCGGTTTCCTTAAAATAAGGTAAGGACCTTGGTACATGTGTTGCCACTTGCGATTTTTTACATATTAAGGAGGGCTTGAAATGAGTCTTAAGTAATACCTTTTCACCTACATGGTAATTTACAACTTTGTTTACTTTTTTATCATAGCCTTTCTTCCTTAACTGAGCATTGGTGGTAATGGAACTTAAAGCTTCTCGAATTTTGACATCTAGATCTACCTCAGGGCTAAGTATCTTGGGAAGAGGATCAACCCACTCATTCTGTTCCTTCTTCCGAGATATCAACTCGTGTGGAGTAAAACCTGTGGAAGTGTGTGGCAAATTATTAACTATCTCCTCAAAAGGTGTCACAAAATCAACCCAACGAGTTTGCTTGTCTGGAATGTACGTCCGAACAAATCTGTTAAACTCCTTGAAGATCCGCTCAGTCAAATTCGACTAAGGCCTAAAACGTGATATTAAGATCTGCTTGACATTGTGATGGGCCAAAAACTCACGCCATTTGCGGCAAGTAAAGTTGGATGCATTGTCTGAAAGTATAGATTCGGGGACTCCGAATCGAGGGAAATAGTCATTTTCAAGACAGCGTATAATAGGCGGAGCACAAGATGTCTTCATAACATACATTCGAACGTATTTTGTGAAGTTGTCGAGAACAGCAACGAGGTATTTGACACCTCCCCTACCCATCGGTAGAGGGCCAGCCAGGTCAATGCTAATGAGTTGATTAGGTCTTTCTGCGATGATCGGATTCAATGGAATTAAAGTAGGAATATTCAGAGCTTTCGCCTTTTGGCAGATGACACAGAATTTTAGCAATTTGTGTATCCGACGATGTAGTTTGGGCACATAACAGTAAGTAGCAATCTTCTTTTTACACTTCTCTGGACCATAGTGGCCCCAAGAAATGTGGGTATACCACAAAAGATGTTCGACAAAACTGCTAGGTATACAAACAAGCCAGTTGTCTGATGACACAGAGGTACGATGAAATAATACCTGATTATGAATCTTGAAGAATTTGGACAACTTATGGTTTGGATTTTCTTGAAGAAGTCTGATTATTTTTCCCCACTTAGGATCTGTGCTCTGTAGTGTCTGGATTTGCTTGCACAGTTCCAAGAAATATTTTCTATGAATGGGATCCTGCATAAGAAGAACTTTGTAATTCGACTTCTGTTCTACCAACTCACTTGTCTCAGGCAGACCTTCTGGTGAACGAGAAAGTGCGTCTGCAATAATGTTATCCTTGCCCTTTATATACACAATATCAAAGTCGTATTCTTGCAAAAATAAACACCACCTGGTCAGGCGCGGATGTTGTAATTTACAGGTCAAAAGATACGAAAGTGCTTGATGGTCCGTAAACACTTTTATCTTTCTGCCAAAAATGTAATAATTAAACCTCTTGAAGGCCCAAATAACTGCAAGTGCCTCCAGCTCAGTAACTGAATAGGACTTTTCACATTCTGTTAAGACCCTACTCGCAAAACTAATCACTCTGATCTGCTCTGTTTCGTCTACTAATTCAATCTGAAACAAACAAGATCCAATTCCAACAAACGAAGCGTCTGAGGTGATACAAAATTCTTTGTCCATTTGTGGATGACAGAGAATGTTATTGTTTAAAAGACCATCTTTAATTGCCTGAAAAGCTTTCTGACACTCTGGTGTCCAAATCCAATGCCTACTTTTCTTGAGAAGATTGTGCAAAGCGGGATTGTTCATTACTTGACCAGACAGAAATCGTCGAAAGAAAGACGAAAGACCGAGAAATCCTCTTAGTTGCCTCTTAGTTACCGGTGTAGGGAAATTCTTAATCGCAGACAACTTTTCCGGGTCGGGTTTAATCCCTTCAGGTGTAATCACATGACCTAAAAACTTTACCTCACCTTTTCCAAATTTTGACTTTTTCAGATTTGCTGTAACACCATGTTCTTGAAATCTCTGAAACACCTTTCGTAGAATAGCTAAATGATCTTCCCAGTTCTTAGTGGCTATCAACACGTCATCTACATAAACAGTTACCTCATCCAGAAGTTCAGGTCCTAACACAAAATCGAGAGCAGAAATAAATATTCCCGAGCTTACATTTAAACCAAAAGGCATGACCTTAAACTGATATGAGCGGCCGGCAAATATAAAAGCAGTATATTTTCTGGATTCCTTGGCCAATTTCACCTGCCAATAGCTACTTCTTAAATCAAGTGTACTCAAAAATCTAATGCCATGAAATTTTTGCAAGTGCTCCTCAAGTGCTTCAGGTCGAGTCCTTATCGGTACAATTATTTTGTTTATTGATCTGGCGTCCAGTACTAGTCTGACACTACCGTCCTGTTTAAGTACGGACAACAAGGGACTTGAGTACGGCGAATTCGACAACTCGATAACATCCCAACACAGCATTTTCCTAATCTCATGCTTTACAGCTTCTCGTCGGGCGTAGGGTACTGAATAGCTTGCTTTGCAGAACGTTGAGTGGGGAAGCACTTCCATTTTATACTCGAACCCTTTTATTACTCCTGGTTTCTTTGAAAAGATTTTCTTGTAACTTACTAATAAATGGAACAACTCATATTTCTGCTCCCCCCTGAGTTCAGTCGATTCCTTGGCTTTAGCATCGATCTCGTCTGTGTCAGGAAGTAAGTCTTCATACTCATTGTCATTTATGTCATCCCATTTACTCAGGTCATTTGTCTGATCAAAGCACTGTTTGCCGGTCCTCTGTCGTCTCCAAACCTGATGCAATATCAACACTGCCTTCACTTTACTCCTTAACAAGTTAACAACAATTTGTTGTTGATTTACGATAAAGGTACACATTCCAGATTCAATATCTATCACTGCTTTTGTTCGTCGAAGAAACTCCATCCCCAAGAGACATGGAACTGACAAGTTTTTTACTATTAGAAAGTGGCAAAAAACCAAAACAGATTCTATCTGCAGTTGAAGCTGCGTCTGTAAACTAACTCTCTGTTTCAATGGACCAATCGCTCCCGATATGGAGCAACCCTGAATCGGCAATGATAAAACTTTTGAAACAGAAGACACCTGTCTGAAGAGACATGATGACATCACATTGATGTTTGCTCCTGTATCAACTATGGCTGTGACAGGAATGTTGGCAATAGAAATCTTAATCGAAGCCTGGACCTGTTCATCATAAATGTCATTAATGTCTTGAGCTTCTAGGTCAGGTGCAAGGTCATCTCGTAAGTCGGTCTCATGGTCGTACCGTATCGCATTAACATACTCAGAATCAGAGTATTCGTTAGTACCCCCACTGGAACCGGCAGCGACCTCTAGGAGGCTGAAAGGCGCTGCCTCTAATTTTCCGCAGGATGTTTAACCTGTTTGTCATTCATGGCCTTAAGTGTTTGTTCCGTTTCATATTGGTGCTGGTTATGTGGTACAAATGCCGGTGTAAAGGGGTAAAATCCACTGGGTGCATTCACTTGTGAATAAAATACTTGAGACGGCTGCTGTCGCCCGATCTTTTGGTTGCCGGCAGAACCATTTCCTTGTGAAGGAAAGTTCGCATTTGGTACCGTTTGAAAATTATTCCGCGGTCCTCTATTCTGTGAAAAGTTGTTCTGGTGGCCTCCGCCTTGCCCATGCCACTTGCTATTTTTCGACCTATAACTTTGATTGTACACTGGCCCATTTGAAAAATTACCAATCGTTTGTGGAGAATTTCCATACTGCTCAGGCGCAGAATTAAAGGGTGGGTTTCCGTACTGATGTTGTACCTAGTGGTTGTAAATTGGGTGGTATCTCTGCTGATTACTGTAATTGGTTTTCTGCTTCCATTTAAAGTTATTGCCGTTTGCGTTTTCATAACGGCTGGCAGGTTGGCAACAGCGGTCGCAGTAGCTCGCTCTCTCCTTCGGCGCATTGTTGTCCGCGTGCGATGCATTCTGCTGGTTGCCAGGGAAGAATTTGCCGCTGCCAACCTTGGAGCGCACATCCTCGCTAATTAAATCTAAGGAATCCAGAACAGAAAGGAATACATCCGTGTCTTCTTCGGACACATTTACTAGTTTATCTCTAATAGACACAGGGAGTTTGCTTTTGAGAATCATAATTACGTCCTTGGAAGAAATCGGAGAATCCCAGAATTTAATTTTTGCTAGATACTTCTCGAAGTATCGCCGGAGACTTCCATGCTTCTCATTGAAAATTTCCGCACCATAAACCTCCTTCCTTAATCTTTGCTGTACCCCATTACTCCAAAATTTTGCCAAGAACATTTTCTCAAACTCTTTATAATTCCTACGCGTGTCTACCATTTCCGTTCCCCATAATGCTGCATCACCAGAAATAAAGCCAGTGACGAACTGAATACGCTGTCTGTCTGTCCAGCTCCTGGGAAATATGCCGGAAAAATTCTTTAGGAACACGATGGGGTGTATTTCTCGCTTCTGCGGATGAAAAACAGGAAAAGTGCGATGCTTAATCATACTTTCCTCTTGCATTAAACTCACAATTGTGGGCGGATCATTTAGTTTCCCTACTCGGGACTCAACAGGACTGTTGTTTTGCATGTAATCAGGCGGTGAACGATAAGGAGTTGACTGACATTCGTCACCGTCTAAAGAGTTGTTCCCTATAGTTTGCGTGTGCGTGTGCGGATTTTCTACCCAGTTTCTCAGCATTCTGACTTCGTCCACTACTTGCTGCTTCCACTCGGGAAGATCCCGTGTAAGTGTCCTCCGAATCTGTCCCAATTCAGAAACCACTGTGTCTCCCGACTTACCAGGAGCAGCTAAGATTTCATAAGTTACATCCTTGACAGTCTCCCTAAGCTCCTCCCTGACCTTCTTTTCGATAAAAATATCTTTACCCTTTATCCATTCACGGTAGTGTTCCGACAATGCCTCCGCGTGTGCTTTCATGGTGCTCTTAACCTGTTCTTCAATATTGATTGAGTCTATCTGCCTCGACAGATCCTCCACTACACCTTCAATGTCAGATACTGCATTTCTAACTGAGTTTATTTCTTTGGTAGCTGCCTGAATTTTTGTGTTTAATGTTCCAGATACTTCAGCTATTTCACTTTTCACCTGCTTCTGCATTTTCTGAATTTGATCACTGATCTTAGTTTGCACCTCACCCGAATGGGTATTTAATTCAGCCGTAATTTCTTTATGCAGATCTGTTTTGATTGTGCCTAGCTGTGTTTTTAATGATTCGCTTACAGCATCTAATCGGACGTTAACAGCCTCAATTTGTGTTTTTACTGATTCGCTTACAGCATCGAATCGGGCGTTAACAGTCTCATTTTGTGTTTTTATAGTCTCATTTTGTGTTTTTACTGATTCGCTTACAGCATCTAATCGGGCGTTAACAGTCTCATTTTGTGTTTTTATAGTCTCATTTACTGCATCAAACTGTTGTTTCAGCATTTCCATTAACGCACCGAGGTCATTTGTAGCTGCAGCGGGAAGAATTTGGACTTTACGGTCACTTTCCCCTGTTACAGACATGGTTAGTTCAGTTTCCACACGGGAACCTACCGTTCGCGATCGTAAAGGGTATGGAATACTATTAACGTCTTCACTCCCGTCTCCTGTTGTCACCTGTCTCTGTTTACTATCTGCCATTTTCGTCAGTAACCCACGTGTGCTACGCAAGGCTTTCGTCGTTTGTGAGTGACGTGGTGAGTCCGCTAAGAGCACCGCTCTCGCGTGAGCAACAAATGAAATTATATCTGGCGAGAAGACAAGATAGAACCTAACCGTTTCAGACAAATGAATGAAGATGCTCTTCACTGCAAATTGCACACACTATCCACCATGTTGAAAATGTAATACAACTATACTAACAATGGGAAGAAATAATTTCTGTTATCAGACTACAAAGAATTTTACTTTGAAAGTTAAAATAAAGCAATTTTCTATAGCGGGAAGGAGATAGAAAGGATGTGGATCGACTTGGAAAAGCAACGTTGCTACTGAAGCACTACACTGCGTATGCAAAATTCTGACTTACT
Source organism: Schistocerca cancellata (assembly GCF_023864275.1). Taxonomy (NCBI): domain Eukaryota; kingdom Metazoa; phylum Arthropoda; class Insecta; order Orthoptera; family Acrididae; genus Schistocerca; species Schistocerca cancellata. The sequence goes on from NC_064632.1 coordinate 597,556,327, forward strand.
TTTTGATGGCTTGATCACCGCTATGTTGTCTCAGCAAATTCACGTCTCTTTTCTTTTCTCTCGGTAATTAAACTGCGATATTGACCAGCACATTTTCCGTCATTCTCACAGAGAGATGATGTGTACATGAAACGACAGAACATTTATTAACACAAGCACATAGAAAATTTTCCAAGTATCTGAACTAATTTTTGGTCAAGTCCCTGTTCGGGCGCCAAGTGTGGTGTTACAAAATAAAAGTGATGTTGTTATTCAATGGAAAGTTGGAAATTGAGATTTAGCTTACTGTTTTATCAATCACAATTGGCGTAAGAATCATGGATTGACCATTGTCATAAAATATTGCATTATGAGATGTGATTAGTTTTTACTTGCAGTTTCGCGTGGCTTGAGGCAGTCACAACTAGCGTGCTATTGATTAAGAAATCGCATTATCATCTTTCTAATTACTTCATGATCGTAGATACGATCATACCCGGTTGTGAAGTTATTGTTATGACAAAACAATTTCCTAAGGGGCCAGAAAGTTCTTAAGGGCGCAAAAACAACTGTAACATCACACAAAAGGGAAATTCAATATTAAAGCTGATGCAAGAAGACGATAAAACAGTTTTCTTTTTATCAATGTAACACGCACATTAGACTGCTGATCTTGGTGTCTGTAATATTAGCAAAATGCAGAATTAAAATGAAAATAATGCTGAGGAGATAATAGAAATGAGCATTGCTAAATGATTCAGTATTCCCAGAACAAATATTTATTATAACTAAAACATATATCGTACCTTAAGCTTAATACTACAATGACGGTAGATTTTTATGTCCATATCCTGTCCATTGAGCGCTCTTTTATATAGCCATTGTCTTCTTTGAGTCGCTCGTGCGTCGTCACGGTAAGTTATAACAGTTCTTTACACTTCACTCAAACTTAGACATAACACGTTTTTATACATTTAGTAAAAATTAGATCAGACTGCCAAAAATCTGCGTCCGTCTTGCTCGAGAAAAACAGTACAAGTCTTTTGCGCTCAAGGCTTCATTTGTTCTCCAGCGAACAAAATAGTGAAGGATCGCATATCTATCCGTATTTTTCTGTTTATATTGCCGCCCAAAGACGACGAATTACATTATTTAGAAAATTCCACCGTCGCCATGCGACGCCTCATTATACATTAATCATTATTTATAAACAAGTATTTGCCTTCTGGCTGAAAGTATTAACTACTCGTATTTGCTGTTTTAATGAAGTCAAAAATAGCGAATATCACAAGTCCCAGGGTCATTACAGTTTTTTGGCTCCCCCATTCGGGCTACGTGCGGTCAGAAAACCTGGGAAAACTGCGCCGGAGCCATGGTCCTCTCGCCTGGTTTGTCTCAAAACCCAGTTCGACTGTTCATCAAAAAAGGTTGGAATTCATTCAATGTTCACAGATAACAATGGTTATTTATGACAGAATGTTAAACTTTTAGTCTTCTTGTTAAAAATGTACCTTCTACACTCTTTCACAGTTGTGTTCTGTGTCACACTGAAAGTCAATCATTAAACAGTTTTACAGTAGTGTAATTGATTGTCTCTGCACTTACTCACGACCAATGTTCTGCCATGGTATGGCATTCGTGTCAGTTTGCTTCACTAATATGACGAAAACATATAATATATATCATCGAACAAGTAAATGTTTTGAGTTTATACACAGTGAATTAAAGAAAAAAAAATGTCTGTCACGTAATTTCGTGTCCAATAAATCGTTTTCATATAGTACATTAACAGCGTAGTTGGTAAAGTTCAGATGAATGTCAACAATGTTGTACGGAGCGGGCGGCGCGAAGTAATTGTTGCGAAGCGTCGTCTGGAACGCGGCGTGCCAACGACCGCTGGGGTCGACGACCTGCTCGCCGTAACAGCGACGGCGTGCTGGGGTGGCGCCCGAGTCGTCGCGAACCGCGCCGAACCATTCACCAATATTGCCGTGCTGCAGTGGTTTCCCGCGGCCGGCTGGCTGGCGGCACGGCACTCGTCTCTGCTTCTCCGCATGGCTCACCGTCACAATGCATGAAACAAATATTCCACAACGGTGTACTGTCTTTAAGGATACAGATTATTAGCTGTGGAAGAAAATGCAACTTGGTTAAAGCGTTTATTGTTCAGTAAGCCATCGTTTCGCTAGTATGCACAGGATGTTTTGGCGTGATAACAGGTTTCTTGTGGCTTCACAAGTCAATCGTATTGTGACACTGGTATTCAGGGTTCGTCACACATACGTTGTACTACACACTTTCATTTATTCTCACGGTCGATACGCTGCCAGAGCGTCTCTCAACACGCGACAATGTTTCGGTTCACATACACTAAATGTTTCCGTCGAGCGATGTTTGTTTGGATCGACTCCGAACGGATCACTAACTACTGGTTTTACACACAGTAAATTTATTATTCGTTGAGCACTGCACTATGACAGTTAGTCACTCAACACTTGGCTTATACCGACGTATATATTGGTGCAGATACAACAGTAATTTTCTGTCTCTACTACACACAATATTCCGTCCTTTCCTAGATTGTTTATGCACACAGTTTATTTTTAATGCATATCAACTGTTCTTAGCATAATCACTCTCATCTACATTGAGTCCATTGTGTTTACCATGTCATTACACACTTTTAATACTATTACTAGGCATATATGGCTTTTTTTCAGTTATTTAAAGGTGTGTGATTTTTGGTACATAGCTTTCTTTTCCCTTTTCAGTGTAGCTTGCCCGGTTATCACCCATCTAGCAAACAGATTTTACCACGTGTATGACAGCTGGACTTGGGCATATTGCTCAATAAATACTTCGTTTAGTACTAGTATTATTTTTTAATGATCTGTCCTACGCGACTACAGTGTAGTTTCCGTGTTGATTAATTTGACTCGCGTATCACGTAATTAATACTCAAGGATGTGTACCAAGTACACTGGCTTCAATTGAAGCATCCATACATATAAGGCATAGGTTACACGGAACGGGTTTGTTTTTGATTGAATTCTACTCCAGTGTCGTTCTCAGATCACTATTGGCAGTAAACGTTACATCACATAATTGTTTCGGGCTACAAAGTCAATTTTTGGCCAGTAGAGACTCTCTCTCAGGGTTCCTTAATTCTAACACAATTACATCTGTTACATTACTATATGAGATTGCACATTAATTGTACTTACTTACTACAAATGAAAAATGATTCAAGAAATTAATCATTATTTTATCAACAAAAAGATTATTCATTGCTTGATGAGCATATAGTATTTTAATGACACTAATTGTCTGTAAACAGTCTTCCATTTGCATGCTATTGCTCAGTTTACTTATTTATGTCTTGCTTCTTCAAAATTCTAAATACACACAAATTCTTCCTTAAAGCTAACATACTTATACTCTAAAACACAATTGAAATCGTCTTATTACTACTACTGTTTACATCTGACATGTCATTGAATAAATAATTTTACATCTTTACGTGGATACAGTCCTTTTATTTTCCCCGTCTGGGGATGTGCTAACAAATATCTACCACCTTTATTACTTCAAAAGGTCCTGAATATAACAATTGCCGCTTACTATTTTGCTTTAGGATGGCTGAGGATTTGGGGTGGTTACGAATAAGCACCATGTCCCCTACATTGTATTTCTGTTTGTTAGTTACACCTCGGTCGTACTTCTTTTTTCTCTTTGCGGCACACCTAGTTGGGTTGTCCCATACCTTTTTTATCTTTTCCTCTCTTGTTTCTGCCCTGGCTGGTAGTCTCGGTAAAGGCGTGAGCCATTCACTTTGTGTCTCATTAACCCCTTTCAATATCTCTACCGGTGGGTATCCTGTACTTGAGTGGGGTGTTAAATTGTGTATTTCTACGAATTTAGGTACCAACTCAGGCCATTTTGTGTGTCGGTTCCCTATGTAAATTCTAAGGAACTTATTCAATTCTCTGAATGTTCTTTCGACTAAACTTGCTTCTGGATGGAACCGGGATACCAGAATATGCTGTATACCTTGTTCCAGTAGGTAATTTTTCCAAGTGCGACCCGTGAAATAAGTGGCATTGTCAGTCGTTATGGCTTCAGGTTTCCCCACGTAAGGCAAGTATTCTTGATTGATCTGTCTGACTATGGTTTTGGCATTAGCTGATTTTATACAATAAATTGCCAAGTATTTGGAAAAAATATCGTACATGGCCAGTATATATTTCATACCTCCTCTGGCCATGGGATAGGGACCTGCTACATCCAAAGATACTAACTGAAGTGGCCGGAGTGGAACTATGGGATGAAGTTCAAATTTTGTGGACCTATTATAGTGTTTTGCTTTCTGGCATATAGCGCAAGTCCTAACTGTTACCTGAATTTGGTGTTTCATTCGGGGAAAGTAGCAGTATCTCGCCATGAGTTCTGCGCACTTCCCGATCCCTGCATGGCCCCATGCCAAGTGCGTGTGCCATATTATGACTTTGACGGACTGGTTAGGTATACATACTGCCCAGCAGTCTTCTTTCGTGCTAAGTTTATGATATAAAAGATTGTCCACGATTTTAAAACCTTGCTCATCTCTATTGTTAGCATCATTTTCAATATTACTAATGATTTGTGTCCACATCGGATCTGATCTCTGTAGTTCAGATATATTTTTACACATATATAAAAAATCCTTCCTGTACGCATTGTCTTGTACTAAAAGCACTTTATACTCGACGGATTGTTCTAGGATTTCTGCTAACTCCGGTAATCCTACCGGCAGTCGCGACAAAGCATCCGCTACTATGTTATCTTGACCTTTTATGTACATAATCTTTTTCGGTATTCTTGTAAGGTAAGCATCCATCTCCTTAGTCGGGTATGGAATAACTTGCATGACATCAAAAAACTTAACGCCTGGTGGTCACTATACACTTTAATCTCCTTCCCATATAGATAGTAATTGAACTTTTTTACAGCCCAGACTACGGCAAGCGCTTCCAGTTCGGTTGCCGAGTAGGCTCTCTCGCAGCTAGTTAGAGTCCTACTGGCAAAGCCGATAATCTTTATTGTTGCTGGGTCGTTGCCTTCCTCCCACTGGAACAGGCACGCTCCCAAGCCATAGGAACACGAGTCCGTCGCAAGACAAAAATTCTTTGACAGGTCCAGGTGCTGCAAAATATTTGCATTCAGCAGGGCGGTTTTAATTGCTTCGAAAGCTTGCTGGCATTTGTCTGTCCAAACCCACTGCACATTTTTTCGCAGTAGATTTAACAATGACGCATCATTTAACAACTGATTAAGTACGAACCTTCTGAAAAAAGACGTAAGTCCAATGAACGCTTTCAATTGTCTTTTAGTGCGGGGGCTCGGAAATTCTCGGATCCCTCTAGTTTTTTGTTGTCTGGGCTGATACCAAGCGGCGTGATAAGGTGGCCTAGAAATTTAATTTTATTGCGTCCGGATTTTGACTTTTCTAAATTTGCTGTCACACCTGCTTGCTTAAATTTCTCTAATACTCTATGCAGCAATTCCATATGTTCGTCGCAAGTAGCAGTAGCGATTACAAGGTCATCAACATATATTGTGATTTTTTCTAACAAGTCTGGACCCAGTACCGTGTCTAGAGCAGTAATAAATACTCCAGCACTTACATTCAACCCGAAGGGAAGTACCTTGAATTGGTAACTTCGCCCTCCGAATATGAAGGCTGTGTACTTCCTTGATTCTGGTGTAAGTGGGATTTGCCAGTACGAACTTTTAAGATCGACCGAGGTCAAGTACTGCACTCCGTGGAATTTTTGTATCTGCTCATCTAAATTTTCTGGACGAGTCCTGACAGGTATAATAATTTTATTGATGTCCCGCGCATCTAACACCAGCCGGATTTTTCCGTTGGCTTTCGCCATTGCTACAAGAGGACTACTGTATGGGGAGAAAGAGGGCTCAATGATATCCCACTCTAACATCTTCCGAATCTCTTTAGCCACTACTTCCCTCCTCGACCAAGGGATGGAGTAAGATGCGCGACAGTATGTTTTGTGGGGCATCACCTCTATGTGATAGTGATAATTCCTGGTCGGTCGGTAAATACCATGGTATATTCCGATAGCAGCTGCGTCAACTGTTGCTTTTGTATGTTGCTTAAACTTTCAGATTCCTGTACTTTGGTTTGAAATGCATCAACATTTGTTTCAAAATTTCTATCTTCTAAATTCGGATAATTGAGATCTGCTACATGTGAACAATCATCGAGGTGTAGTACCCAGGGGTTCCTACATTTGATATTGATTCGGTTGCAACATGGCACAAGTACGTCCTTCGATTTCACCATAGACAACTCAATCCTCCTACCTTTATTAACTATGCTTAGTTTTCCCGAGGAGAGGTCGATCACTGCGTCCCTCTCACGGAGAAAATCTACTCCCAGAATGCAGGCCACCTTTAACCCTTTAACAATGAGGAACGAGCTCGCTATGGCTTCGCCCTCCTTACAAATCTCCACCTGCACCTGGTACTTAACTAATTGGCTCTGTGCACTTATAGCTCCAGACACCTTGCAATTATTAACCGGGAAAGTCGGTATGCTACGTCCTTTCCCCAGCGCTTTAAACAACTCTGTACTCATTACACTCACTGAGGCACCTGTGTCGATGATTATATTCACTGCAACATCATTAATTTTCGCTTCTATTATGGCTTGCACATTCTCGTTGCTATCTTTCTTACATTCATGCGGTTCGGTCAGTAGATCTTTATCCATACTTATACCGTCGTTGTATCGCAGCATATGTATTCCAGGGATATTATTGTCATTCGTGTTGCTCTCACTCCACCCCTCGGCCAGCGATGGAGAGCATATCGAGGCCGATTCTAGTTTGTTGAATGGCTTGCTTGCGAGGTACTTGGACGACTATTGTCCGCGACCTCTACTATATTTACGTTTTGATTTATAGGCCGCCACGACTGCGCAATAGGCGCGTTTTGCAGTGGTGGTCTGTTGTTGTCGTACCGGTCATTACCTTGCCGTTCTGTGCTTGGTCGCTGATACTGATTCCAATTGCGATTACTGTCACTGTAATTGCTATGCCACTGACCTCGTGCATTTTTCCAGCGGTTGGTCCCTGGCAGTCCGGAATCGTACCGGTCGTCAAATCGACGCTTTTTGTTATGGGACGGTTGACCATACCCGTTCTGACTTCTCCCATTATTACAATTTTGCGAGTGCTCTTGCCGCTTGTTACCACCCCCACCATTTCCATGGTTGTGGTTTTGTGCACTATTATTTCTGTCATGTTTACACCCTGATCCATTATTCCGCGAGTCATCACACGCTGCTTTTGCGTCTTCCTGGATTAAATCTATTCAATCTAGAACAGACAGGAAATGTTCCATGTCGCTCTCTGGTACGTGTATTAATTTCTCCTTGATATGAATGGGTAAATGTGATTTTAGGAGTCTTATTATGTCTCTTGGTGAGATAGGCTCATCCCAGTAACGCGTTTTGTTTATATACTTCTCGAAATACCGTCTCAGATTCCGCAGACGGGGTGAGTACGGTTCGGGATTGTATACTTCTTTTCTTAGCCGCTCTTGTATACAAGGCGACCAGTATTTCGACAAAAACGCCTCTCGAATTGTTCATACGTCATGCAGCTGTCTGCTACTTCCGTAGCCCACAACGCTGTATCACCCTGAATGTATGACATTACGTATTGAATTTTCTGGGCTTCGTTCCACACGCTAGGCAAGATATTTTTAAAGCTTTTTATGAATACTACTGGGTGTACTGACTTCCGTTCAGTAGTAAACGTTTGAAACTGCCTATTTTTTATCAAACTTTCTTCAACCAATATTTTTGGACTATACTGGTTCGCTCCTGGGACATAGGCCGTGTGCTCCGAACCGAAGCTACAGCTCTTCGCATTATCGCCTAAAGATTCACCATTGTTGCGTCGCGTATAAGTTTGTGCGTTGCCAAAAACATTGGCTGTTGGCGACATAGTTTCATGTTCAAGATGTTTGCTGCTCTGGGCTAAACCCTTTTCCAAGTCGGATATCCGTTTACTAATATTCACTTGCCACTGCGGAATATCCTCACTGAGTATTTGTTTGATGGTTTGGACGTCGTTCTGTACCTGACTATTTACTGCGGTACTGAACGATTCGGAATCTCTATCTGCCATGGCTGCTTGTACCTTAGAATTAATATTTTTGTCAATCTCACTCTCCTTCGCTTCTAGCCATGAGTTGAATTCGGTTTCAATTTTAGTCGCTTGTTCGTTCCACTTCTGCTCTACAAGCTGTGTGGAATCTATTTCTAGCTTTTCTAATCGGTTGGCTAAGACACCTATCTCGTCTACCCTGTTAGTGTTTGCTACTTGCAGGTTGTTGACCTGTACAGTCAACTCCTGCACGGCTTTAGGTATCGACTCATAATTCTGTTTCATACAGGCAATCTCTTTTTTCATAATTTCTAACGATTGCACAAGTTGCTGGTCTCGCTCAGCTTGCTGGCGATCCCGCTCAGCTTGCTGGGCAAGGAACCTTTCCTCTAGCTGGCGATCTCGCTCAGCTTGCTGGGCAAGGAGATTTTGTGTTAACTGGCGATCCCGCTCAGCTTGCTGGCGATCTCGCTCAGCTTGCTGGGCAAGGAACCTTTCCTCTAGCTGGCGATCTCGCTCAGCTTGCTGGGCAAGGGAATTTTGTGTTAACTGGCGATCTCGCTCAGCTTGCTGGGCAAGGGAATTTTGTGTTAACTGGCGATCTCGTTCAGCTTGCTGGGCAAGGAGATTTTGTGTTAACTGGCGATCCCGCTCAGCTTGCTGGCGATCTCGCTCAGCTTGCTGGGCAAGGAACCTTTCCTCTAGCTGGCGATCTCGCTCAGCTTGCTGGGCAAGGGAATTTTGTGTTAACTGGCGATCTCGCTCAGCTTGCTGGGCAAGGGAATTTTGTGTTAACTGGCGATCTCGCTCAGCTTGCTGGGCAAGGGAATTTTGTGTTAACTGGCGATCTCGCTCAGCTTGCTGGGCAAGGAGATTTTGTGTTAACTGGCGATCCCGCTCAGCTTGCTGGCGATCTCGCTCAGGTTGCTGGGCAAGGAACCTTTCCTCTAGCTGGCGATCTCGCTCAGCTTGCTGGGCAAGGGAATTTTGTGTTAACTGGCGATCTCGCTCAGCTTGCTGGGCAAGGGAATTTTGTGTTAACTGGCGATCTCGCTCAGCTTGCTGGGCAAGGAGATTTTGTGTTAACTGGCGATCCCGCTCAGCTTGCTGGCGATCTCGCTCAGCTTGCTGGGCAAGGAACCTTTCCTCTAGCTGGCGATCTCGCTCAGCTTGCTGGGCAAGGGAATTTTGTGTTAACTGGCGATCTCGCTCAGCTTGCTGGGCAAGGGAATTTTGTGTTAACTGGCGATCTCGCTCAGCTTGCTGGGCAAGGGAATTTTGTGTTAACTGGCGATCTCGCTCAGCTTGCTGGGCAAGGAGATTTTGTGTTAACTGGCGATCTCGCTCAGCTTGCTGGCGATCTCGCTCAGCTTGCTGGGCAAGGAACCTTTCCTCTAGCTGGCGATCTCGCTCAGCTTGCTGGGCAAGGGAATTTTGTGTTAACTGGCGATCTCGCTCAGCTTGCTGGGCAAGGAGATTTTGTGTTAACTGGCGATCCCGCTCAGCTTGCTGGCGATCTCGCTCAGCTTGCTGGGCAAGGAACCTTTCCTCTAGCTGGCGATCTCGCTCAGCTTGCTGGGCAAGGGAATTTTGTGTTAACTGGCGATCTCGCTCAGCTTGCTGGGCAAGGAGATTTTGTGTTAACTGGCGATCCCGCTCAGCTTGCTGGGCAAGGGAATTTTGTGTTAACTGGCGATCTCGTTCAGCTTGCTGGGCAAGGAGATTTTGTGTTAACTGGCGATCCCGCTCAGCTTGCTGGCGATCTCGCTCAGCTTGCTGGGCAAGGAACCTTTCCTCTAGCTGGCGATCTCGCTCAGCTTGCTGGGCAAGGGAATTTTGTGTTAACTGGCGATCTCGCTCAGCTTGCTGGGCAAGGAGATTTTGTGTTAACTGGCGATCCCGCTCAGCTTGCTGGCGATCTCGCTCAGCTTGCTGGGCAAGGAACCTTTCCTCTAGCTGGCGATCTCGCTCAGCTTGCTGGGCAAGGGAATTTTGTGTTAACTGGCGATCTCGCTCAGCTTGCTGGGCAAGGAGATTTTGTGTTAACTGGCGATCCCGCTCAGCTTGCTGGGCAAGGGAATTTTGTGTTAACTGGCGATCTCGCTCAGCTTGCTGGGCAAGGAGATTTTGTGTTAACTGGCGATCCCGCTCAGCTTGCTGGCGATCTCGCTCAGCTTGCTGGGCAAGGAACCTTTCCTCTAGCTGGCGATCTCGCTCAGCTTGCTGGGCAAGGGAATTTTGTGTTAACTGGCGATCTCGCTCAGCTTGCTGGGCAAGGGAATTTTGTGTTAACTGGCGATCTCGCTCAGCTTGCTGGGCAAGGGAATTTTGTGTTAACTGGCGATCTCGTTCAGCTTGCTGGGCAAGGAGATTTTGTGTTAACTGGCGATCCCGCTCAGCTTGCTGGCGATCTCGCTCAGCTTGCTGGGCAAGGAACCTTTCCTCTAGCTGGCGATCTCGCTCAGCTTGCTGGGCAAGGGAATTTTGTGTTAACTGGCGATCTCGCTCAGCTTGCTGGGCAAGGGAATTTTGTGTTAACTGGCGATCTCGCTCAGCTTGCTGGGCAAGGAGATTTTGTGTTAACTGGCGATCCCGCTCAGCTTGCTGGCGATCTCGCTCAGCTTGCTGGGCAAGGAACCTTTCCTCTAGCTGGCGATCTCGCTCAGCTTGCTGGGCAAGGGAATTTTGTGTTAACTGGCGATCTCGCTCAGCTTGCTGGGCAAGGGAATTTTGTGTTAACTGGCGATCTCGCTCAGCTTGCTGGGCAAGGAGATTTTGTGTTAACTGGCGATCCCGCTCAGCTTGCTGGCGATCTCGCTCAGCTTGCTGGGCAAGGAACCTTTCCTCTAGCTGGCGATCTCGCTCAGCTTGCTGGGCAAGGGAATTTTGTGTTAACTGGCGATCTCGCTCAGCTTGCTGGGCAAGGGAATTTTGTGTTAACTGGCGATCTCGCTCAGCTTGCTGGGCAAGGGAATTTTGTGTTAACTGGCGATCTCGCTCAGCTTGCTGGGCAAGGAGATTTTGTGTTAACTGGCGATCTCGCTCAGCTTGCTGGCGATCTCGCTCAGCTTGCTGGGCAAGGAACCTTTCCTCTAGCTGGCGATCTCGCTCAGCTTGCTGGGCAAGGGAATTTTGTGTTAACTGGCGATCTCGCTCAGCTTGCTGGGCAAGGAGATTTTGTGTTAACTGGCGATCCCGCTCAGCTTGCTGGCGATCTCGCTCAGCTTGCTGGGCAAGGAACCTTTCCTCTAGCTGGCGATCTCGCTCAGCTTGCTGGGCAAGGGAATTTTGTGTTAACTGGCGATCTCGCTCAGCTTGCTGGGCAAGGGAATTTTGTGTTAACTGGCGATCTCGCTCAGCTTGCTGGGCAAGGAGATTTTGTGTTAACTGGCGATCCCGCTCAGCTTGCTGGCGATCTCGCTCAGCTTGCTGCGCGAGAAAGCGCTCAATTTTTTCATCCTTTTCAGCTTGTTGTTCTGCGAATTTTGACTGGTAATCCAGCACGCGCTCTAATATCGCCTGAAGTGAATACCCACCAGGCAGATTACCACTCTCTGGTTCCTGCTTTTCTGGGGTTGGTGCAATTTCTTTATCTACATCTCCTTGAGCACTGGTGGGCGGTGGCACCACTTCCTGTGCCCCTGCCCGCACATTTTCGCATGGTATATCCTCAAAGAGAGTACTTGTACTGCTTAATGCACCCGTTTCTACATTTCCTGCAATAACTAATGGCTGTTCCTCAGTATCCATACTGCTCGGACGTTGACTACGCAGTTTAACCATATTCATAAATTACCTACTCGAACACAAGATCTGACAGTTTTGCCACTTGCACACAAAATATGTTAATTTATCTACAATACTCTGCACACTAAAAATTACTATCTACACTCAACTTTGCACTGTTGTAAACACTAACGTCAAACTAAGCACACCACTAGCGATATGAGATCACTTCACTGGAGTTAAGCTTCTACAAACAGGACAACTACGCTGTAGTCTTATCTTTAGTTTATCTGATTTCGGGGTTCGGCTGCCCCCGGATTATGTAGTCGTTACAGTTTCTCAGTACTATCAGGATCGTTTCCTCTGACTCACTTCCAGTGGTGCGTTTTTTCATGAAAGAGTTTTTGTACATTCATTAATACGTGGCATTAATCATGATACACATACATACATTTATCACCAAATACATACATGTATATAACAATATGCAATGAAAGAAAACACATAAAACAGTTATTATTTTCGTGGCCACTGCAAATGCGGGCCCCACGTTGGGCGCCAGTTTCACTTCTCTGGCCTAGTTTCGGTTCTCTGATCTTTTTTTATTTATTTATTTTGCTTTGTTTTTATTTCTTATTTCTATTATTATTCGCGTAACAACTCATATATTAAATGAGATATGTTACTGCGAAAAGAGACTCGAAATACCTTTTAGCGGTGCTGTGCTATGTCTTTCTTTGGATCACTAATTTTCAACAAAAGAAAATGTATTATGTTCCTATTGTTCTGTATCTGGCTTCCTATTAAAGCAGTTATATTACGCAATGATTGTTCAGCATCATAATTTTGCAGTGGATTTTTGTTAATAGTAAAACAACAATAAGTACCACGGCTAACCCGAGAACATGAGACTATTATCGTAGAAAAATAATATTTTTACTATAAGGTTGCCAGACCAGAACTATGCACAGAAAGATTTCTTTCATGTGATGAAAATAAATTATCTCTTTTCACTATTAGTATTATATTATCAGCAGCCCGCGTCAGCCTGTAAAGCACATCATAAAATCTGCTGCTCTGCTCTGCAACTTCGAAAGCTGAAAGAAATATTTTTTCACTTCACTATTACCTGACCGCTTCTTTGCGGTATGATAGGTTTCATGTACTGCAATTTAAATGAACCGCGGCAGCGGCTGGCTCGTTCGTAGCGCCGCTCTGCACCACGAATAATATTTAAACAACTGAAAATGTCTTAAAGGAATGGGATAAAATACCAGGCAAACTTAACATGAATCATAATGCAAGGTTTCACTAAATAACTCTATTCAAACATTTAAACAATTTGAGTAGTACACACCTTTTTAACAATCTTGCCTAATGGCGTCCCTCTTACAAACTTGACAAAAGAATGCTACGCTAGCATACAATATCACGTCACAGGCTATCCTTCTCACGTAACTCCAAGAAGAAGACAGAGAAATTAATGTTCGTTATGTATTATTTATACTAGTCACATATTCTCATCTTTGTTTGATATTTATCGTCTGTGGCGGTTTCATTACTCGCCGACACAGATATTATCTAAAATAAATAATAAAAAAAGGTACATAATTTTATACAATAACAAAATATGATACACAATGTTTTCTCTTTATCACATAATATGTCTTTTACTAAGAGACGTTACAACCATTACCTCAAATCTGCGGCGATACTGATGGACGGATGTGTCCCCGACTGGCAGTAGTCATTGGCCAGTTGTGACTTGCACAGCTGCAGATCTATAATTTGTGCACATGAAGCTGTTTGAAGCAGTTGTGTTTCACACAAGTGTTATAATCGTAACCCGTGGATATTTTACACCGGACCTTACTGTCCCACAATAATAGTTATCCGTACGCCCCAAGATTTACATCATTATCTTGTAACCAATCTATCATTTGACTGTAATAAAGCGAATCCCTTAAACTATCCTTCCGGAATTTATAGTCGAGGAGGCATGTCTGGAGCATCAGATATACTCGATAGACATGATCTGGCAGAGTGGCTGATTCTGCAATGAGTGCAGTTTAAGAAGCACCTGTTGTTTCTCAGCTCTCAACTTGTCTGTCCGCCTCTTCCTGCCTGCTCTCCATGGCAGTAATGACGCTGACTTACCCCAGCAGGGCCCTCCTGCGGCGCGGCGACCAGTTTGTTCTCACGTCTCTTGCGGCGACGGCGACGCTGTTCAGTGTGTTTGCGCTCGCGGTCATCAGACGGTGGTATTTCTTCGGCTATCGTTCTCTTCTTGACGCGCCCAACAGCATGGCCCTGTAGATGGTTTGGTTTTACTATCGCTTATTCAGCTAGGATGTCATAAGTCTAACAGAAGGAAACTTTAGACAACTGACTTAGCTTTGTTAAACAGATGGTATATTAAGTTAGCAGACCATAATTGTGTGTAATAACGAATGTGAAATGTGATGCTATAGGTGTTTGTCAAAAAATAATATATCAAATAGAGATAGGGAACTGAGAGGCATGCGAATGAAAAGGCTACAGAATGTTTTAATGGGGCACACTTAACCAAATAAAGGTCGGTTGACACGAATAATGATAAGGCATCTAGGAATAATGAACCCCGCACCTGAAAGGGGAAGAATGTGAAGGTGTGCAAAGTGTACAAACACCAGATTTTAGTCCGCGCGCTGTGTAGTACACAACATATGAAGAAAGCTGAAGCAAGTCAATAGATATATAACTCGAAAAACATAGACATTGTGATCCGTTTTGTGTACAACGTTTATAATGCATCTTTGTTCACTAATTGCGACAGTAGTGCAGAAGTATACGTACAGCAAGGACATAGTAAAATACGCAGGCAATTGCAAACAAGAAAATTTGCTAGCGAGAACCGACATTTATTTTTATAATACTCTCTGTTACCACCTGAATTTCTCTCACTTGATCCTCTGATCGTCACGTGAATATACGTTTAAAGCTCTATGAGGCCGCCTAGTCTACCCCGAATTCACATTCTGGAAGACTACACAAAGAGATTACGACAACATCGTTACCTTGTATTTAAGAGCCTCTCACACTATACATCACTGTGTTATATCTTCGTGTGGTTTGGTCGGGTTATTTGTATTCTTATTAACTATTCTTCATGTTTCAAAATCTTATTCTGCATGTCCCATTGATGTGGGCCACAAGCACT
This sequence comes from Schistocerca cancellata, assembly GCF_023864275.1. NCBI lineage: Eukaryota > Metazoa > Arthropoda > Insecta > Orthoptera > Acrididae > Schistocerca > Schistocerca cancellata. The sequence goes on from NC_064632.1 coordinate 597,571,405, forward strand.
GGAACCGTAAACCATATTACGTCGCACTGGTATCGTGTCTGTTTCTCCTGCAGCTACTGAATAGAAGCTGAAGTCGGATTTGTGCCCCTTATTACCGACAGAAATGTTGGAACACGTGAGGCAATACTAACCTTACGACTTATCTTAGAAGAAAGATTAAGAAATGGCAAACCTACGTTTCTAGCATTTGTAGACTTAGAGAAAGCTTTTGACAACGTTAACTGGAATACTCTCTTTCAAATTCTGAAGGTGGCAGGGGTAAAATACAGGGAGCGAAAGGCTATTTACAAATTGTACAGAAACCAGATGGCAGTTATAAGAGTCGAGGGGCATGAAAGGGAAGTAGTGGTTGGGAAAGGAGTGAGACAGGGTTGTAGCCTCTCCCCAATGTTATTCAATCTGTATATTGAGCAAGCAGTAAAGGAAACAAAAGAAAAATTCGGAGTAGGTTTTAAAATTCATGGAGAAAAAGTAAAAACTTTGAGGTTCGCCGATGACATTGTAATTCTGTCAGAGACAGCAAAGGACTTGGAAGAGCAATTGAACGGAATGGAAAGTGTCTTGAAAGGAGGATATATGATGAACATCAACAAAAGCAAAACGAGGATAATGGAATGTAGTCAAATTAAATCGGGTGATACTGAGTGGATTAGATTAGGAAATGAGACACTTAAAGTAGTAAAGGAGTTTTGCTATTTAGGGAGTAAAATAACTGATGATGGTCGAAGTAGAGAGGATATAAAATGTAGATTGGCAATGGCAAGGAAAGCGTTTCTGAAGAAGAGAAATTTGTTAACATCGAGTATAGATTTAAGTGTCAGGAATTCGTTTCTGAAAGTATTTGTATGGAGTGTAGCCATGTATGGAAGTGAAACATGGACGATAACCAGTTTGGACAAGAAGAGAATAGAAGCTTTCGAAATGTGGTGCTACAGAAGAATGCTGAAGATAAGGTGGGTAGATCACGTAACTAATGAGGAGGTATTGAATAGGATTGGGGAGAAGAGAAGTTTGTGGCACAACTTGACTAGAAGAAGGGATCGGTTGGTAGGACATGTTTTGAGGCATCAAGGGATCACAAATTTAGCATTGGAGGGCAGCGTGGAGGGTAAAAATCGTAGAGGGAGACCAAGAGATCAATATACTAAGCAGATTCAGAAGGATGTAGGTTGCAGTAGGTACTGGGAGATGAAGAAGCTTGCACAGGATAGAGTAGCATGGAGAGCTGCATCAAAGCAGCCTCAGGACTGAAGACCACAACATTACCGACAGCATATGCCCACTGCAGTTCATAGCAGCACTTAGTTTCATGAACAGGTATTGAAGCTAACACTCCGTATGGCCGTACATCCTGTACTGGACGCTTGAGGTAGCATGTCGAATGCACATGGGAAACCATGTAAGATTGAATCGACCGTTAACATGCGTTTTTAGCTTGTGTTTCAAACGAGTGGTGTATTCCGCATCCTTGTAATTTTACAACGGAAGTTCACTTTCCACGGAAATATCATTCCGTTGTATGTTACATTTATTTTAGGACATTGTAACCGCTGCTATTTTGTATTAATGGATTATAACAAAGTGAATTCCTTACCTAGTCCCACGTGTAAAAATGAGAGAGCTGTGTGGGAGAGTGACTGATTCTGCTATGTATACCCGGTAGTACTGATGTTTGCTCACCTCTGCACGGCCGTCTTTCCGAGTATCGTCCTTACTATTCTCTTCTTTCTTGATGCGAGGGGCAGGTCCTGGAGTCGGTTGACAGGAAAAGATCTCGAAGATGGACGGATATTCTGGCTCCCTTCTCTCACTGAAGCGTCCGTACTCCATAAACTGTGTGTTTTGTTTTTGTATTACTGACTCATGTAGTATTGCATATATCTAACGCATAGGAATACACTAGAGATTCGACTTACCACACTTGAATGGATTTTATATCACATAGGCAGTTCGTAAGTGTAAAGTCTGAAGAATGTGTTACATAGTGTTACAGGGAGTAGTTATAAATTAAGAAATCAAATAAAGTAGAGAAATGAGAGGTACAAGAGTGAGAAGGTGAGGTAAGCCTTTAATGGAACATGCTCAACAGGATTGGACGCAGGTTAATAGGACTGCTGCTAGGAAATCCTAGACTAGTTAACGGCCACTTGAAACCAAAACTTTTGTGTATATGCTAACTGTAGAAGATATTAAGCAGATTTTGCCAATGCAGTGTGGTAAACATACTGAGATAAAAAGATTAGCCCATGAAGAAGAATGAAACCAGTCAAGAGACTCATGTTCCCCAACCATAATTGATTAACTGTGGCCCAGGGTTTGTATAACGTTTATGATGATGTTTTGTTTAATAATTACAGCAGCAGTACATGTGTATGCATAGATGTGAACACTAAGTACATAGTAAATTTTGAATGCAAGTATAAACATGAAACTTGGAAATGAAAATATAAAGTTAGGCTAATAATACTACCCTAAATCGTCTGCAAATTAAATTAATTAATGTAATACCTTGTTAATATCATACAAATTAGGTGTCCTAATAAATTATTAGATGGAATAAATTTAGCCGCATATAATAATTCAGATTCATCGCACGGTGTAATAGTTTCTGAAATTGTATAGTTGCTCTAAAGTTACTATATTATCTTTTTTTCTTTAATGATTCACACCCACAATATTACTCCCTATGTACATCGTTATTTTTTAAATTATTGTTTTATTATAGGGCAATTGTTTCGTTTAGGTACCTCCCTAAGTAAACATACTTGATCTACCGTTACAGAATCTCTTTCAATGGCTTAAATGGTTTCCAGTTTTTTGGTAACGTCTATGTTTCATTGCTAATTGCTCTTGTATGTTTATAGTTCCAGAACCTCCGCTTTGATGCAACAAAGGCAGTATTTCTCCATCGAATAATGTAGCAGTGTTATCAAATGGAATAACAAGCAAGTGCTCGTAAGCGCCAATGCTTTAAATCAAATTTTCCCTACTAATAAATTCAAGGAGCGTTCTAATGCAAACCAGACGAACAATTAGCCATTAGATCGGACCCAGGGGCCATCAATCCGTAATACTTTCGATTTCCACAGGGTGTCCCATAATCACTGTTCTACCATGCACAAATGGTATTCTTTAAGGGAGTAATCTTAACTGTCACTCGTGCTACGGCTCCTTAACAGCACTTATGCTGACGCATTGACGATGATATTATGGTTATAGTACAAGACTATTTGCGGATACGTATTGACTGACAAAGTCAGTGTTCTTTTTGTGACGAAATATCCTGTGTATTGCCTTTGAGTAGAGCATGACAATTCCGAAACAGTGACTCTTTTGCACGGTTTACGCTTTTGATGTTGAAACTGGTAACTCAGAATGCTTGTCTGAGACATAGGTAAGGCTTTCATCAGGGGAATAAGCCGACAAACTTTTTATTGTACTGGTTCGCCATCTTCAGACGTCGTGGGTCGAGATTTCCAACACACTATGTGATTCGTGTGGCTAGGAAAGAGCATATGGTCTAAAACATTTCCTGTCTGTCTCCATTCTTGAATCACATTTCTATCCTTAAGCTCAGCTCAAACAGTGATAAAATAACTACTACTGCAAGCAACGCCTTCAGCAGATTTCAGGGTCGTCAATGAGGTCTGGCTTAACCTGAGACAGAAAGTAATTCACCCAATGTCCCATTCGTTCATTAAAGAATTCACCCTCGAAGGAGCTTACTGCTGTCGTGAGCCGAAAAACAAAATTCCACAATTCTGGTTACAGTTTGCCATCAGACACTAACGTGTTCATATCATGGTGCCTTTACTTAGATTCAGTTTCTGATTACGTGTAATCGGTGTAGGATGCCGCTTGGTCCACACAGTATCTTGACAGGAAAATGTACCGTGAAACATTCGCCACCTCTGGTCCTCTCTAATGAAGCGCATTATTTTTCACGATTTATCCCATACAGTTCATGTTCGATACGTTTTCATACAAACTGTGCAAATAAACAATCTGCTTACAGGATCACACTTGTCTCAACGGGTCACTTGGGCTATTATTATTAAGGTAATCGGAATTATCCTCCATAACGGTTTCGAGAGAAAGAATGTAGGGGTCTTGTAACCAAGCATATGGAATCGCAGAAGCACTCTACTTCCTTTTACGACCAACGTTCGTCTAGCTGTCACTTTCTTGGACGCATTAGTCGTTGGACGTTGTGTACTCACAACTCTCTGTCCATCTCCTCGTGCCGTTCACTCTGTCTCCTCCCACCACTCTCTCCATCTTCCTACTTCTCACTAGTCTCTCCTTCCGCCGGCTGTTGTGGCCGAGCGGTTCTAGGCGCTACAGTCTGGAACCGTGCGACCACTACGATCGCAGGTTCGAATCCTGCCTCGGGCATGGATATGTGTGATGTCCTTAGGTTAGTTAGGTTTAAGTTGTTCGAAGTTCTAGGGGACTGATGACCTCAGATGTGAAGTCCGATAGTGCTCAAAGCCATTTGAACCATTCTCTCCTTCCATCTGCTCATCCTTTCTCTGTGCTCCCCCTCTATCTATGCGCTCCTTTCCCTTATGTCGATCTCCTGCTCCCCCCTCTACTTCCACTTCCTCGTTCCCCCTCCCTCTTATTCCTTCTTCCCATCCTTACCTCCCCCCTTCTGTTTGACCGTCTCCTCCTCTTCCCCTGTTCAATCCATTTCTGGCTCCCCCTCTCTTTGTCCATCCTCTTCTCCCCTTTCTCCGCCCTTCTCTTCTCTCCCTGTAAAAGTCATTCTCTTCCTCATTCCTTTTGCTGGCCATCTCCTCCTCTCCCTTCTCTCTGTCCATTTCCTCCTCCACCACTCTTTGTCTGTCACCTCCTCTCACTATTTGTTTCGATCTCCTCCTTTTCCCTCACTGTATATCCACATCCTCCTGTCCCCTTTTCTGTCCATGTTATCACTCCCACAAGTATTGGAGGCTTGTGATTCTCATCTCACAATATGTTTTCCCCAGATCGTAACGAATATGTGTACCAAATATGTTAAACATATGGGATGAATTTTTGCAGTGTCTTTGACAGTGTATGGACATGACAACTATGTTTCACATTTATTTAAAATACAGAGTCCGCCAGAAAAATGTATACAATCTTTCTCAGGCTCTATCGAGATATCGATAATGTCGTTCGATTTGAGTTACGAGTGTGTTGTAGTAGGATCTTTGGCTCAACAGGTGTTAGTTCTTTTATCTTGGAATTGAGAAAACAAGATGGCTGGAGCACGCTTGACATTCTAGCAACGAAAATGTATAGTGAAGTGATTTTTCAGGTTTGATGATGGCGTTGAAGTGCAACATCAGTGCAGGCGGGAGTTGGAAAAGGGAACCGCCAACCCGCCTAACAATTAAATGCATCATTGACAAGCTGGAATTGCACGGAACGATTTGTGAAATTCATAAAGGAAGATCAGGAAGACAGTGTACAGCTACAAGTCCTGCATCGTCGGCACTCGTGTTGGAAATTATTTTGTAAATTCTACTAGGAAGTCTGCTACGCAACGTGCACGTGAAGTGAGGGTTAGCAGTACAAGTGTACGAAGAATCCTGAAAGCTGCAAAGTTGAAAGTTTACGTTACACGATTACTGAACGCGATTTATGATGACGATCCTGATCGCCGAATGCAATTTTGCGAACGGTATGAGAAAATGGCAACGGATGACGAATAATTTGTGACGAAGGTAGTTTGGAGTGAGGAGACGCAATTTAAACTTAATGGAACTGAGAATCTGCATGACGGTGTGTGCTGGACAGCGGAAAATCCGCATGTTTTATGTGGATAAAGCGCTCAATCCACCAGGGGTGCATTTGTGATGTGGACTATCAACCAGGGGCTTAGTAGAACGCTCTTTCTTTGATGTTACTGTCACTGGAGAAATGCACCTGGAAATGTTACACAGATAAGTTTTGCCAGGTATATGTTCTCTTTATGGAGCTGATGAAGAGCGCTCTTCTACCAACAGGACGGGGCGCCACCACACTACCACCTGGCCACACGAGCTTTCCTGGATGATAATTTTCCGGGGCATTGGATTAGACGAAGAGGGCCCATTGAGTTCCCTACCGGCCGGTGTGGCCGAGCGGTTCTAGGCGCGTCAGTTTGGAACCGCGTGACCGCTGCGCTCACAGTTTCGAATCCTGCCTCGGGCAGGAATGTGTGTAATGTTAGGTTAGTTAGGTTTAACTTGTTCTAAGTTATAGGGGACTGATGACCTCAGATGTTAAGTCCCATAGTGCTCAGAGCCATTTGAACCACTTTTTTGAGCTCCCTACACGGTCGCCAGGTCTAACACCTATGGACTTTTACTTGTGGGGAACTGTGAAAGATAACTTCTATCAGACGTAAGCCACACACTCTGGAGGAACTTCGCCAGCCGGCCGCGGTGGTCTTGCGGTTCTAGGCGCTGCAGTCCGGAACCGTGGGACTGCTACGGTCGCAGGTTCGAATCCTGCCTCGGGCATGGACGTGTGTGATGTCCTTAGGTTAGTTAGGTTTAAGTAGCTCTAAGTTCTAGGGGACTCATGACCTAAGATGTTAAGTCCCATAGTGCTCAGAGCCATTTGAACCATTTTTTGAACTTCGCCAGGACATTACAGCGACATGTGCAGCGATCTCCACTGTAACATTGACTGATGTTGTTGCGGCGACCGCTCGTCTTTCTGTTATGTGTATAGCCGCCAACGGTAACATTTTGAACAATTAAAGTAACAATGTGCGAAACTGTAGGTTGTAAAACATGTGTGATAACTATTAAATGTAAAATAACAGATAAGTAATAATTTTCGTTCCTTAAAGTGTGTATAAATTTTTTTTGCGGACTCCGTATTTACCGTGCGTTTGTAGATATATTTTGCCTGTATCTCTAACGAAGTTCGTCTTGCAGATTCATTTCCTCACAGCTCACTATTTATGACATCAAATCTCCTGAATTATATATGACGTACAAATAAATAATTTTCTAAGTACGTTCTACGGGATTTGTGGATACGTCTGTGACAAGTGTTGCGAATGCAGTTGATAGTAAAGAACCTATAGATTAATAAGCCATGCATGATGTGTCAGTATTACACGCTTCTTAGTCTTTGATATCATGCCTCCTCAGTTATATGTGGTACAACGATGTTAGACTCTGTGGTATTGTGAATACAGCGTGCAAAGAGGTGTCTCGTACACAGTAGTACAGAAGTAATAAATTAAAACTTGATACTGTGCGAAAAGCGAAAATGTAGAAACGGCAAACTAATTTCCTTTCTTCATTTCCTGGAGTTGTCAACGAGAGAAATTTGCAAGACACTGAGTGCTCTCACTCTCAGGTCAAATACTGAAAGCATGGAGTACGGTTATTCACGTGTTATGGGTTACACTGCTGTTTTTCTATCTGTGTCAGAATGTGTTCCAGGGGGTATATGAGAGAGGAACGACGAGGAGAGAGACAGTCGGAGAGGGAAAGAAAGACACGGACATCGAGATATGGCAGAGGAGACGGAGAGAGTGAGGGGAAGAAGAGATGGAAGAGAGAGAAGAGACAGGCGCACTGGACAGGAGATATTGTGAGAAAAAGATGAATAGAGAGAAAGGTGGAGGAGTACATGAACATATTGTGGGAGGAGGAAGTGAACGGAGCAAGACCGGGTTAGTAGATGGCCAGAGAGAGGTGGAAAGAGGAGATGGGAAGAGAGAAGTGGTAGAAGTAGACAGACAGAGGGAAGGGGCGTTTGGGAAGTGTGCATGAGGGAGATGGTGACGTAGTGGTCAATTGGAGAGGGAGAGTGTGTGAGTTAGCAGATGGAAGAGAGGAAACAGAAAACGTGTGTATTTCTTCCTTTCTAATAGTAAACTGGGAGAAATAAATACTCGGGCGCCCCCGTGTACTCAGCCAATAAATATACACTCCTGGAAATGGAAAAAAGAACACATTGACACCGGTGTGTCAGACCCTCCATACTTGCTCCGGACACTGCGAGAGGGCTGTACAAGCAATGATCACACGCACGGCATAGCGGACACACCAGGAACCGCGGTGTTGGCCGTCGAATGGCGCTAGCTGCGCAGCATTTGTGCACCGCCGCCGTCAGAGTCTGCCAGTTTGCCGTGGCATACGGAGCTCCATCGCAGTCTTTAACACTGGTAGCATGCCGTGACAGCGTGGACGTGAACCGTATGTGCAGTTGACGGACTTTGAGCGAGGGCGTATAGTGGGCATGCGGGAGGCCGGGTGGACGTACCGCCGAATTGCTCAACACGTGGGGCGTGAGGTCTCCACAGTACATCGATGTTGTCGCCAGTGGTCGGCGGAAGGTGCACGTGCCCGTCGACCTGGGACCGGACCGCAGCGACGCACGGATGCACGCCAAGACCGTAGGATCCTACGCAGTGCCGTAGGGGACCGCACCGCCACTTCCCAGCAAATTAGGGACACTGTTGCTCCTGGGGTATCGGCGAGGACAATTCGCAACCGTCTCCATGAAGCTGGGCTACGGTCCCGCACACCGTTAGGCCGTCTTCCGCTCACGCCCCAACATCGTGCAGCCCGCCTCCAGTGGTGTCGCGACAGGCGTGAATGGAGGGACGAATGGAGACGTGTCGTCTTCAGCGATGAGAGTCGCTTCTGCCTTGGTGCCAATGATGGTCGTATGCGTGTTTGGCGCCGTGCAGGTCAGCGCCACAATCAGGACTGCATACGACCGAGGCACACAGGGCCAACACCCGGCATCATGGTGTGGGGAGCGATCTCCTACACTGGCCGTACACCACTGGTGATCGTCGAGGGGACACTGAATAGTGCACGGTACATCCAAACCGTCATCGAACCCATCGTTCTACCATTCCTAGACCGGCAAGGGAACTTGCTGTTCCAACAGAACAATGCACGTCCGCATGTATCCCGTGCCACCCAACGTGCTCTAGAAGGTGTAAGTCAACTACCCTGGCCAGCAAGATCTCCGGATCTGTCCTCCATTGTGCATGTTTGGGACTGGATGAAGCGTCGTCTCACGCGGTCTGCACGTCCAGCACGAACGCTGGTCCAACTGAGGCGCCAGGTGGAAATGGCATGGCAAGCCGTTCCACAGGACTACATCCAGCATCTCTACGATCGTCTCCATGGGAGAATAGCAGCCTGCATTGCTGCGAAAGGTGGATATACACTGTACTAGTGCCGACATTGTGCATGCTCTGTTGCCTGTGTCTATGTGCCTGTGGTTCTGTCAGTGTGATCATGTGATGTATCTGACCCCAGGAATGTGTCAATAAAGTTTCCCCTTCCTGGGACAATGAATTCACGGTGTTCTTATTTCAATTTCCAGGAGTGTATAAGAAACGGCAACTGGCTCTCAAAACTAAACTAATATCGCACTAAAATAAGCAAACCATAATTTGCACAGGTCAAATATGTTGTTCTTTAAAAGTTAACGTTAAGAGAGCAACGAAAGTAGACAAACGGGTGGACATAGAACGAAAAGATTTTAATACCGCAGAGTGACCAGAAATTTTGATGAGTTAGTATGACTCCATTCTTGCGAAAAGAAAATTGTGTAGTTCAATCTTTAAAAGACATATGGAGTGGAAAAGTGTGATTGTATGTAAAGAATACAATAAAATAAGCGGACAATAATCTGTGATGGGTATAACAGGTTCACAGTCATGAGAATATTACCGAAGGAAGCAATATGAAAAAGCAGAAAGTCTGATGACCTAAAAATATCATGGAGTTATGGTATTGCGTTGGTGACGATTATATATTTAGTTCTTACCATAGCAGAAGTCACATACACTGATCAGACAGAACATTATGACCACAAACCTACTATACATATAAACACGTCCAGGCAATAGCGGCGTCACACGCAAGGAATGACTGCTAGTCTGACACACGCTTGTGCATGTACTATCAGTGACAACGTTGTTCTTTTATAGACTGGGGAAGGCGCGCGGTCTATCTACGTTGGGCTGAGGTCATATTGTGATGGCCCAGAGGCTCTGCATGACCGTGCCGGGAACTGCACGACTTACCGATTTTTCGAGAAGTGCTGTGGTGAATAACTTCAAGATGCAGTGAAACCAAGGTTCAAATGGTTCAAATGGCTCTGAGCACTATGGGACTCAACTTCTAAGGTCATTAGTCCCCTAGAACTTAGAACTAGTTAAAGCTAACTAACCTAAGGACATCACAAACATCCATGCCCGAGGCAGGATTCGAACCTGCGACCGTAGCGGTCTCGCGGTTCCAGACTGCAGCGCCTTTAACCGCACGGCCACTTCGGCCGGCAAAACCAAGGTAAAACCATGTCCTCACGTCGTGGGGTTGGGCGGCAACAACTCATTACAGACGTCAGACTGCAAAACCAGGACAGGTGGCGAACTGTGACCAAACTAAGATCAGACTTTAAGGCTGCGCACAGTTCAAGTGTATCTGAGTACATAGAGCACCGAACACCCCTAACGAATGGCCTCCACAACCGTCGACGCATCCGTGCGCCAATGTTAGCATTTGACTTCCGCAGCTACGTCTCAAATGGGCACGTGAGCATCGTCACAAGATTGGCACAGTGGCAGAGCGTTTCATGGTCCGATGAATCCCAACAGATTCTTCATATTGCCGATGGGAGGGCGCCAATCCATCGTCTTCCAGGTTAACAGCGCCTTGACACCTGTACTGCGGGATGAAGACAAGATGGCGGCGGCTCCATTATGCTCTGGAGAACATTCACGTGAGCATCCGTGGGTCCAGTCTAGCTTGTGCAAGGCACCTTAACGGCAGGGAGTACACTGTTTGGAGACCAAGTACATCCCATTATGACGATTACGTTTCCTGACAGCTGTGGGATTTTCAGCAAGATAATGCACCATGTCACGAGACCAGGAGTGTGGTGGAGTGGTTTCACGAACACCCCAACCCGCCAGATCTGTACCCTACCGAACACACGTGGGATGTGACCGAACGTGGCTTCAGAGCTTATCGCTCCCCTTCCCAGAATTTACTGGAATTGGGTGACTCGTGTGTGCAGATGAACTCCAGCGACCTATCAAGGTGTCACTGCTTCCTTGTCACGACGTGACAGCGCTGTTATCTGTGCCAAAGGTAGACATACCGGCTATTAAATAGGTCGTCATATGTTCTGTCTGATCAGTGTATGTGTAAAGCCCGTATGAAGCAAAGTTCATGGGCAACTGAAGCCAAATATATTCAAAACGTATGTTTATGATAATACTGCTGTAGAAATTAATAATGAAAGCGAACAGACATTGTATGATTTGCAATTATTAATAATACACCCACTATTTGATTTATACGGATTTATTTAATTGTTAGTATTTGTCCTGTTATAAGACAAATATTTCGACTATATAATACTACGCCCTTCATTTAAATATATGTTCATTAGCTATGAAAATATAGTTGCTTCATAAAGGCGTAAAATTATCTTAAGGTGAGATCTGAAACTCTTCATTGGAAATGATCGTGCATGGATGAGGGCAATGAGATTTGGACAGTGAACCACCAACGATAAAGGAGAGCGTCTCCTTGAGTGTTCAGATGAACATAACATGATACAACAATCATAATCTTTGAAGTGCATAAAATAAAACACTGCACCTGGAAAGTCAATGTGATAATGACAGCCATATCATCGATTTTATATTAACGTTGAGAGCGTAAAGATATCAAATAAAGTCTAACAACAGTTCTCCAGAATTAGACGTAGACCCCGAAAATGAGTGTATGTTTGTAAGGTCTAATTTAAGATTTAATATAAACCAGAAATGTAAAACAAATAGTTGGAATATTGAAAAAACCTGGGAAGTTAAAAGAACAGGGTTTGCTACTAGAGTAAGCATTGTTACTAATTTCAGTAATGCTATAACATCGCTGTGCCGTTTTTGATACGTCTTGGAGTTGCTCACCATGTTCAGATCCATTATTCCAGCATCGAGGTCTTTCTTCCACTCTTTTCTACTTGTGTAGCGCTCCACATAAGGTGTCGCTCCCTTCGTTTTCATCGTTTTCTTCCTGCAGGGAACAGCACAAGATGCTGCGTAGCACCTAAGAAGCCAAAACAAAATCACTATACGCGTAAACCAGTGCCTATACATTAAGACAACGATGACGCCGCCTCAAACGTGGACTACACAGCTATCAGAAAGTTGAGGTATTTTTTGTGCACTGGCTCTGACAAGGATTTGATCCTTGCCTCTTCGAATAATGTCTTGAAACTGTAAAATCTGCATTAATACACGTATTTATTCCAAACGTTGAGAAAAAATGAATTGTATACGTCGATCAACGCTTCACGTTCAGTGGGACTGTCGTGAAGTGCAATATCGAACAGTGCGGGTATGCATGTGTTTTCGAATTAGTTTTACGTTACATCAGATGAGGAGTTATGAGATACAATGGAGGCTCACTCAGTATCCTCCTGCTTCATTTATCCCAAGCCGTAACACAGTGTCAGTGTTCAGGACGTCCACGACGAATGGCAGCTGCAGTTAACTCCGAGATAATATCTGCCGTATCCTATTAACAAGTGAGGTATATTTCCTAATCCAAGCAGAGTTAGACACGATAGACGTAAGAATTTTAACTTTAAGCATAATTTCCAATCACAATTTTCATGGTCTTTCAGTGGCATATTCGGTCAGCCGTAGACAACAGAGACAGCCTGCCACAAGAAATCCGTCTAAAAAATGTGTGTGCTGCTTCGATTTCCGAAACGTGATCCAAACTAGATAGGCATATCACCTGTAGAAGGTACTTTGTTATTAGGTCAGGCAGACTCGACTCTAAAGGGGGTGCCGCAGTCCTGCTGCGGCAGGAATTACTTTCTCGGATATACACATTAGCAGATATCGGTAGCACGAATTAAATTACGTTCTGTATTATCCTACCCGTTAGCCGGTTTTTAATACCCGAGAACTGAGATAGGCGAAGTAAGAGTGGAAAGTACTGTTGCTCCAGCTTGAGCAACCGCTGGTACTCTGCGGGAATTTCAGCGCTTACACCTCTATTTAGGGAAATTCGTGTACAAGAGACCCAGGACAGAGCTCACCTGATGTAATGGAAGGCAGTCACGACACAGTCCTCAACGACGGCTCTCCTGTCCTGGAGTCTCTCGCCACAATAGTGGCTCACGTAATTCTTGCCACCAAAAGTGAATATTTGTACTCGGTCAATATTGCATCAAAAATCAGGATAAGGTAACTTTTCCTGTTATTTGGACGATGGAAGCGACAACAAGAGACGTGGAATTCTTTCCTAAAAGTCATTGGAGCATAAATAACAAAAACTGGTACTGTTTCAAAAAGTAATAATACAGTTGCTGAAGTAAGATTACCAGAGACCGGCTCAGTGTAAGTATCTTACTACACATTCTTTAGAGTATTAAATGCGAAAGAATTCTAGTATCAAAAGCGACATTTAACTTAACTACATATTAAGAACTCCGTGGTACGGTGGAATACGGAATACTCACCAGTGACTGCCGAACGTCGTCTAGAACATAAGAAGGTTAAAATCTTCTCATGTGTGGAAGATTACCCATGAAATTGGGATGTAAATGCTCGAACTAACATGTTTTAAAAATTGTGAAAACCTCTTAACAGGATAAATTCTCCCCAGCAGTCATCGCATATGATCATTTCCTAAGACCCCCGTTTCAGATGAAAGAGATAAATTATATACGGAAGGCCTCTACGAATTCAGTCCTTGGAATGTGTTATGCTCACTGTCCTCTGCTATCTCTCGTGACAAATCGTCCATTCACGACTTTTCTACAAACCTTATCGACATCTGAAATAGAGTCTGCTACCTCCCTGAACAGTTCAAATAGTGGTTCCAGTTTCCTAATCTAAATCGATGCCTGGAAGTCGAACTTCCTACATACCTAACCGCTGTCGGCTTGTCGGCGTTTACTGAAAGAGCTCTTGAAAGACTTATTTTGTTTTGTGTTCATATCTTTCCAAAGCGCAGTACCAAGTGTGTAAGAATAAAAAAAATTACTGATACAAACTCAAGAGGACTCCCTAAACGCTCAGATCAGCGCACTACTCTGTTTTTAATACACACACGAGATATGAAGAACATCATTACACCAGATGTTAAATCTCTCCAGTATGCAAATGATTTATCGCTTTTCTTCTACACTTAAAGACCAAATCTCTATGCCTAATGTCAAGCAGAGCCATTTACACCTTCAATGACTGTATGACTGCCAACGACCTAACAGTTTCTACAGTTGTCATCAGCCCACTATGTAACCACGAAAAGAAGCAACATTAGCGCAATGAGACCTGCAGCTGGAACTTGACGGTCTGACCACTGTAAGTCTGTCTTCGTCCGCTGCATCATCGATTAGAATGATCGTTGTACCACACCGTTGCGAAAGGTGCACTTCATCAGTTTGTTTGTAGAATTCGGGTGCAGGCTTGTGGGCCTTGGAGAACTGCGATCAGCTTACAAGAATGTCTTACTAGGAGAGGTTGTCGAAGCCCTGCTGCATGACGACGTCAGTACTTGGAGAGATATTCTAGTAGCCAAGTAGGGCGGCAGCCCAATACAGATTAATCATGCTCCTGTGACAAAAGAGGGTGTCTTCCACACACAAGGTCTGCATTGGAAATGAGGAGTGTCTGCCCTCTGCTGTTGGAAGCACTAGGCTCAGTGCACAGTATCTACAGTCAGGTTCAAACAGATAAATCCATAGACCAACTTAGAAATCCATTCCGGTATCAGACGTCATATCTCGGTAGTCACTATTCACAGTACGATGAAAAATTGCTTTGGCACAATGAGTTCCAGTTTCATTGCCTACTTTAAACTTTACTGACGCACTTTGCTCACTTTTATATTGATTGCTTTTAATTTCATGAGACTTCAGCAGAAAGATGCGTATTACTTCTCCTGCAGCTGAAGTATTCCTAAGAACTTCGTCTGCCGCCACCTTGTTAATATTTTACTGCAGAAGGGGCAGCGATTCGAAAGGCTCTGACATTAGGTATTTATGTGAGGCTCCACAACCTGCTGTAGTCTAGCAATCAAAAAGCGTGTTCCATTCTATTCAGACTAGAGCGTAACAGTAAGATGAATATTCAGGTATTTCAAATTTTACTATAAGCATTGAGAAATAAACGAAAAGGCATGAGAATTTCATTCCAATGGGTCCCAGATCGTGTATGGCTGGCTTAGGAGTCTTAGTCTCATAGCTGGCGACGTTTTCCAATGATTCTGGATGTGTGATGAACGTCGTTCTACCATCCTCAGATTTCCAGCTGTGGGCGACAATGCGATCCAGCCAGTAATTGGAAGGTTCTTCTGTCTTCGAGACTTTTAGCCTAGCAGGAAGCTGAAAACTATCTTGGCACTTATTCCTATGAACCATAAGTTCATCCTAACCACTTACATTTGGTAGGTGTCAGGGATATCCGTTTCTACGAGTGTCAGAACACACAATAAAGAAGGAGACGCAAGTTACCATCTGTTTACCTACAAGTACTTGGAAATACATCAAAACTCTTTAGTGAAAAACCTTGTGAAATTGAAGATTCCCATTAGAACAAGTGCTCATGTTTTTTTATATCATAGGGATCCTCCAATTTCCTCCCCACTCCTTCTGATGCCTTTACGCTACATACTAATTTTATTTTCTTCTAGCTCAGAAAAGTAAGTAAATTCGCTGTCCTCGATTGTGTCTTGTGCTTCACACCACGTGCTTTCTGTCCATCACGTACTTTCGTATCTGCAAGCTCCCAGTAGATTGACTGAAGAAACATGTTTATCGCACCGTTAGCGTGGTTTTAAGAAATAGAGGTAATTTGTGTACTTTTGGACTGGATTGACTATAGAAAATACTTCAAAATGTTAATTTACCCTGCGCTATAGAGAAAGAGATCATTTATTTCCTCAAAGCAACACAGCGATGCTGTTTATAATTGTAGCGCTATGTCTCCATTCGGCACATTCGCAGCTTAGAATACTAGACGTAGAAGAGAGCGAAGAAGAGAAGGCGGAATATGATGACAAAGATTACGCATTTCCAGTGAGGTAACGCACCAGAACACCAAAGCCTATGCCAACGGAACATTAAGGATGTTTCACATACTACATCTACCTGGGATGTCGAATAAAACGTGTAAAAGTTGATTCTGATTGCGTTGCCTGGTTTTAAGGATACCTGTCTGAAGTCAGGCATAGAGATTTGGCCTTTAAGTGTAGAAAAACGCATAAATCATCTGCATACTGGAGAGTGTTAACCTCTGGTGTAATGATGTTCTTCATATCACATTTGTGTAGTGCAATAAATGCAAAATACGTTTTCATTTCAGAGAAAGAGAAAGGAGGAATTATTTTTCCAGTTCCATAACAAATAGAGTCAACGACCTTGCCGCAGTGAAGACACCGGTTCCCGTCAGATCACCGAAGTCAAGCGCTTTCTGGCTGGGCTAGCACTTTAATGGGCGAACATGCGGTCTGCCGTGCGCTGTTGGCAAGCGGGGTGCACTCAGCCCTTGTGAGGCAAACTGAAGACCTACTTAATAGGTTTGTTTATAAATAAATAAATCTTCTGCTACCAGTCACGATTTTTCTTTATTTTACTATTCGCACGACGCGTTTCGAGAAATAATTCCCATTTTCAAGTGCGTTTTTTATGTGTGTTAAGCCATTTCTTTTGATGTTGTCAGTGTGTGTGAGTCTGCTTCATTTTGTTGACTTTTACTGTAATATATAAGAAACGCGATTTTTAGTTGGGTATCAATTCTTTCTGTGAGGTTAGTGGCTAAAGTTTGAGAACAATTTGTACTTACAGTTTTCTAATGGTCCATTTGTGTAGAGTCTCACACACACTTAACATCATACACAACTTGTACACTTTACACATCGAAAATATCTTATATAAACAAAACAGTTACAAAGATCTTCTTACAGGTAGTTCACAGAGATAACATTATAGGTCTTCCACAGATTATGATATGCTTTTGTACAGAGGTTATTTATCTTAACAATTTGGCTTATGAATTACTTATATTGATTTTACAGTTGTGCTTATTTCAATGTAAGTAATTCAAAAGCCAAATTGTTAAGATAAATAACCTCTGTACAAAAGCATATCATAATCTGTGGAAGACCTATAATGCTATCTCTGTGAACTACCTGTAAGAAGATCTTTGTAACTGTTTTATTTATATAAGATATTTTCGATGTGTAAAGTGTACAAGTTGTGTATGATGTTAAGTGTGTGTGAGACTCTACACAAATGGACCATTAGAAAACTGTAAGTACAAATTGTTCTCAAACTTTAGCCACTAACCTCACAGAAAGAATTGTTACCCAACTAAAAATCGCGTTTCTTATGTATTACAGTAAAAGTCAACAAAATGAAGCAGACTCACACACACTGACAACATCAAAAGAAATGGCTTAACACACATAAAAAACGCACTTGAAAATGGGAATTATTTCTCGAAACGCGTCGTGCGAATAGTAAAATAAAGAAAAATCGTGACTGGTAGCAGAAGATTTATTTATTTATAAACAAACCTATTATATCTACAGTCGCAGGCTTTCAAAAACCATTTATAATGGATCAAATCAGAAGACCTACTTGTTTGAGAAGTAGCGGCTCCGGCCTTGTAAACTGACTCACGGCCAGGAGAGC
Source organism: Schistocerca cancellata (assembly GCF_023864275.1). Lineage (NCBI taxonomy): Eukaryota > Metazoa > Arthropoda > Insecta > Orthoptera > Acrididae > Schistocerca > Schistocerca cancellata. The sequence continues at coordinate 597,589,087 of NC_064632.1, forward strand.
GGTGTGCTGACCCCATGCCCCTCCATATCCGCATCCAGTGACGCCTGTGGTCTTAGGATGACACGACGGCCGGTCGGTACCGTTGCGCCTTCATAGCCCCATTGGGCCTTCATAGCCTGTTCGGATAAAGAGAGAGAGAGAGATAGAGAGAGGGAGAGAGAGAGAGAGAGAGAGAGAGAGAGATAGCAAATAGAAGAAACAGTATAAAGGACCATACACATAGCGACTTGCAAAAGTAAGTGACACATGTCGGCCCTTGCTTGTGCAACAAGTGTGATGCATTGTCAGAAGACAGTACATGCTCTGGGTATCTTGCAGACACAGTTCTCCAGTAATACAGATAATAAGTGAGAGTGAAATCACGAGACAGCTGGACACGTACTCCAAGTTTGAATTACGCAGGACAGTACGATCATTGTGGGCATAACTTCTGACACACAGGTTAGTCGTGAATTCTGACGCTGTATGGACTACATTCAATATCGCATTCAGCAACAGTGAAATTCTGCCAACAGTTTGACCAAAGCCGGACAGATGAGGGTCATGCTAATTGCCAATAGAGGCCATCGACTTGTACGTCGACCATAGACGGCAATGTGAAGGTATCGAGGAACTGATTCACACCAGTCACAAATTTTCCGACGATGAAGACATTTACACAGCTGTTCTACAATGGCTGCGTGGCCAGGAGCGGGTTTCTATAGTCAAGAAAGTGAGCGACTGTTAAAACATTTCGAGTCTTGCTTACAGAGCTTTGATGACTGTGTTGCAAAACATTGTCATGTATCTGTGTTTGTTTGAAGTTTAATGCAGCAATCAGTATAATATACTTGGCGTGACATAACAACGTGAAACGTTCATTCTGAAGGCGTTGGAGTGAACAATTTTCTGATAGTATTTTATGACACAATAATTGACTAACATTTTGCGGTACTTACGTAAAAAATTTTTATATATTTCAGTTGTCAGATTACAAATAAAATATCTAAAGATAATCCGTGAAAATATGTCATTATTAGGATGTAAAACCAGTTTGATGAATGATGTAGCATATATGAGTGTACTTACCCTAATACTTTAATGATTCATAAGAATTTTTTTAAACTTTGTTATTTCTGTCTGTAACCTCCCCGCCAGAGATTACAAGGTAAATGATTATAAAAATTTGCCAAATGTTGTCTTCCCACAAAACTGAATAATAAAAATGAACCAAGCGTAACCTCCTTGCAAAATTAAAGAATAATAATGGCCCAAATGTAAACTCCCCACAAAATTAAGGAACGATGATTGATCATAAATCCATAATAATATTAATTAAATAATGAACCATGAACTGTATGTAACATCTCAAAACAAATCGTTAGACCTGATAAATTTTATAAGGACAGCAGCATTGACCTTCGGCCCTGTGAAATGATTAAACCTGAATAGAAAAACCAAAATTCTTACCTCAGTAAAACTGCATCTATATCTGCTCTTATTTTTCGGCACAGCTCCGTGCAATGCTGGCCTACATTTAATTTTGATTCTTGGAGGAAATGCATAGGAAATATTCTTTAAATTGCAATGAATCTTTTTCTTTAAACAGTTACTTTATAGAAAAATTATTATTGGGGCATTTTTTGAACAAATTAATTACAATTAACATACGTTATTAGCTGAGCGCAATGCTGCTTCATTATCTTCTACAATAATACACATCGTCCACCACAATCTTGACCAGATTCACAAGAAGAGCAAGCCGTCGACGCATGTCGACGCCCGCTCAGTACAACCATCCACTCGCTACCCCTACTGCTGACTGACTCCTACTACTGCAGACAGAGTGCAACTGAACTCTCGCGCGGTCAAGCGCAGACTAGCAACGATAAATAACTCTCTAGTCAGATATTCTGTCATGCCTCGCCATCGCTGGTAATGAATACATACGTGTTTCATAACCCTCCACTGGGGAGCGCAAAAATTTGGCAGCGATGGTGAGTCATTTGGACTTGCCATGAGCAACAATTTTTTTTTTACTAACTAGCTTTACAATCATCGAATATACAGATATATAGGTGTTGAACATGAAGTAAATATAGTGCACATGCACCGAGTACAGAACATATGAGAAAATGCCAAAATATATATACAATGAGTACAAAACATATTCACAAATGGCAAAAGTGTACATGCACTGTAGTTGAGAGCAAATCACAAAAATGTATATGCAATGAGTAGAAATCATGTTTACAAATAACAAAAGAGCACATGCACTGTAGTTCAGAGCTTATTTGCAAATCACAAAGTGTATAGGCCATAAATACAAATCATGATAACAAAATGACTATGTTACAAGAATTAGGATAGGAAAGGGAAGGATTGCGTCATGGTTGTAGCACTTTAGGTTGCACGCAGCTGCACTGAAAGTCCATATCTTTCTACAGAAGCACAACACCAAGTGAGGCAATCTAAAGTTCTTTTCCCAAAAGTATTAATCAGCGTAGCCAAGTCACTGAAATACCGTAGTAATATTCCATGTTATCCTTTTGGTAGTACATTAGGTACACCAAACAGTGGAACCATAATAGCATCTTCATCGCTCATGGTGGTGGACAGCATGTCGTTTCAACACCACGTTCTTGTCTGTTACAGCAACGTAGAATTAGTGCAAAAACCAAATATAGTGCTCCATGATCATGAGGATATACAGGACAAACGGATATTGCAGTAATTCCAGGTAATTAGGTTAGAAGGTGAAGGACATTAAGTCACATACTAGTCTTCGTTGAGAATTACACTAGTAATGGGTGGCACTCATTGCCCAGTTATTGAACATTTCTGTACCATGTATGTAGAATTACAGAATAATGTTCATAAGTAATTTTACAGAGAACATTGGCACTCATTGCCTAATTAAAAACCATCGGATGTCATTTACAGAGAATATTGGCACTCATTGCCTAATTACAAACCATCAGAAGTCATTTATAGAGAACATTGACACTCATTGTCTAATTACAAACCATCAGAAGTCATCATAGTATTACAGAATAATGTTTACATAATAATATTCATGAATTGCTTTTACAGAGAACATTGGCACTCATTGCCTAATTGCAAACCTTCGGAAGTCATTTACAGAGACTATTGGCACTCATTGACTAATTACAAATCATCAGAAGTCATTTACAGAGAACACTGGTACTCATTGCCTAATTACAAACCATCAGAAGTCATCATAGTATTACAGAATAATGTTTACATAATAATATTCATGAATTGTTTTTACAGAGAACATTGGCTCTCATTGCCAAATTGCAAACTATCAGAAGTCATTTACAGAGAACATTGGACTCATTGTCTAATTACAAACCATCAGAAGTCATCATAGTATTACAGAATAATGTTTACATAATAATATTCATGAATTTTTTTTAAAGAGAACATTGGCACTCATTGCCTAATTGACAACCATCAGAAGACATTTACAGAGAACATTGGCACTCATTGTCTAATTACAAACCATCATAAGTCATCATAGTATTACAGAATAATGCACATAATTAATCTAATTAAAGTAATCATTGCCATTCATTTTTTGCTAGCAATGCATTGCGCTGGGTAATTACTGGGGAAAGAAAATATTTGTTTTTGAATTATTGCTGCAAATGAAGATGTGTAACATCATTCGTCTTGAGTCAGCTGTAGCAAGATTTTGAACAAGTAGAGTATATGTAATCACATTCATAAATGACATGGGTTTAATGAACAACTGCTTATAGCACATTAATTTCATAAAGAATTTCTCCTGCAAAATATACAAAAATGGATTATTAAACTGAAAGAAGAAACGCATTTTATGCTGAAAAGTAGTGAACTTCGAATTAACACGTAGTGAAATGTGTATAAAAAATATGTGTGTTCCCTAGCTGTCCTTTCCAAAACCTTCAGTTATCCTACTATGCAATATAACACATACTGTCAAAACGAACTGCAACAAATACTTAAATAACTACATAGCATAAATACATAAACTTCAACATCATCCTCATCTGTAAAGAAAAAACTTCATTATCCATCACTTCATTATCCATATTATCATAACTCCCTTATTATCATCACCTGTAAAGAAAAACTTCATTATTCATAGTAGCATATTCTTCATCATTATTCATCATCATTCATTATCATCTGCAAAAAAATCACTTCATTATTCATTACACAACAATTCCTTATTTCTAGCATATTTCCTCACTAAAACTAAGATGTGAAGTTCTGTCTGACAGCCTGCATCAATCGCTTCGTATTCTGAAAGAAAAAATTTGTTAAGACTGCTATTCTACGATGTGTATAGTATATTCTTGTTAATGCTTGTTAATCCTGCTCCATTTACTCTTCCTCATGAGGTATTGTATCTTCTTTCGTTTATTCCGTAGGTGAAATTCCATTTCTGTTTAATTTATTTCCTTTACACGTTATTTCTTTCTGAAAATGAAGAACAAAGATTAATGTCTTGCATTTAAATCATATACCCATTAAATAAAAACTGGTTTATAGTAACGTAATTTGAGCATACAGCCTACCATGACAGAAAACGTAATATGTCAAAAAACATAGACAGTGTTCAAATGCAAAAATGTACACAGAATATCATAATGCAGCAGCAAAAAATGTAAAATAGTCACGATGTTGAGATGTCATAGGGCAAAAATGTCAAAGTCAACTGGTGTGTGTTATAACTTAAGTATTTCATAGTGCATACAAACAAAACATGAAAACAATCGTACATACATTAAAAAAATGATGACAAGAAATGTGACCTTCTTTGTGTTCAGCGTGCATGTGGTGTAGTTAATAGAGGCGAGAATTAAAGACTTTAATGGGGAGAGAATTTAATAAAATTAATATGTCACTAGACAAAATTGCATAATTATTCATAAGATACGTAAGATTATCTGGAAAATATGCACGTTCTGATGTGTAACGACAAGAAGAGCGCCCTGCTAACCTTACCTTGCCGGGCACTTGCCAAGAAAAATACGACAATCATCAGTAAGTATTCATGTGAATATAATTGCATAATTCGTCATAAAATTAGGAAATGGCACTACAGCATGTTAAATCATAAAGTATCTTCATTCAATAAAAGGTTTGATATTCGATATGTGGTGGTTTCCTTTGGATTTTCTGGTTCTCAAAGTTTCGACGTGTACAACATTGGGGTGAGGAATGCTGCGAATCCGATATGGACCTGCGTATAGAAGTTCAAATTTACTGCACCTACCTCTTATTTTGTTGGATAAATAGTGTGTACGTACTAATATCTTCTGTCCAACGTGAAAGTCACGGCGTATACAAAGCTGTTTTTGTTGTCTTCTCCGGCGCTCTGCGGCACGTTTGATGTTGTTCAGCGCAATGACAATTATTTCATGGTGTCATAATCGACGAGATGTAGGAAAGTTTACTAATTCTTTAATTTTGTTATGTGGTTCAACATTTTTCAGTTTAACAGACGGAGATAGCGTAGTGGATTCATTTGGTATGGAATTAATTACATCCTGGAATGAGTATATGTGTGTGTCCCAATCAATATGTCTTTTATGGCAGTATATTCTACACAGTTTACCAATTTCTTTCATTAATCGTTCACAAGGGTTCGAAGAAGCAAAGTACCTGGAGATATAGATCGGAGAAATGTTTCTAGCTCGTAACATACGTGTCCATATAGCAGATCGAAACTGTGATCCATTGTCAGAAATTACTTTCAACACATGCCCTACATGAAATAGAAAATGTTTTACAAATGCTTTCGAAACAGTTTTAGCAGTAGCTTTGCGTAACGGACTGAAGGTAACAAATTTTTAAGTGTGTTCAACAGCGACAAAAGTGGGCGCTGATGACCACGCTGTTTAGCGCCCGAAAACCTCAAACCATACACACACAACAGCGACAAAGATGTAGCAAAAACCTCTATTAGTTCTGGGAATCGGACCACAAATGTCTACAGCGGCCATATGTCTCAATTTAACAGGTACAATGGGATATAATGGAGGAATATGTGAAGTCGTGTCTGACAGCTTTCTGGCAGATTTTGCATGACGCTAAAACTCGTCGTATACGTTTCTCCACGTTGGTAAAATAACAGTTCTGTCTCAGTATAAGAAAACATTTTCTAGCTCCGTAATGTGCGTAACTTAAATGAGTATACCAGATTAATTTGTTAACAAGCTCGTCAGGAATGCATAATAACCAATTGTTGCTGTCAGGATGAGAGCGGCGAAACAGAATATTATTGCGTACAGTGTAATGGTTTCTAATCGTAACATTATTCCTATCTTGCCAAAGGTGTTTAATCTCTTTCCACACGTTGTCTTTACTCTGCTCTTGTGCTATGTCCTGTAATGACGACGAAATGAAATTTTCAAATGCGACTTGTTGAATGTACATGACGCTGAAATTTGCTTTGCAGAAGTTGGTTGCGATGTCTTGCTGATTGTTGCCGAGAGAACGAGATAGTGCGTCTGCTACAACATTTTGTGTACCGGGAATGTGAACAATTGTAAAATTTAATTCCTGTAGATAAAGTTTCCATCTGCTTAATCTGTCGTGTGTAAATTTAGCCGAAAGTAAAAATTGTATCGCTCTATGGTCTTTGTAGACGGTGGTGTGTCTTCCATAAAGAAAATGCCTAAATCTCGCAAAAGCCCAAACAACACATAATGTTTCCAGTTCTGTAACAGAATAATTTCGTTCGGCGGCTGACAGAATGCGACTTGCTAATGCGATGTTTTTAATTACAGTACAACCATCTTCTTCAATTTCCTGAAAAATATGTACGCCTAAAGCGATGTTAGAACTGTCCGTGGCAATGGAAAAATTTCTGGTAAGATCTGGGTGCGGTAAAAGTGGTGCATTCAACAAAGCGTGTTTCAAATAACATTTTCGTGAACAAGATACTGTGTGTCAAAACTATTGGTTACGTTACTGGAAAATGCAACCTGTACTGTTTCTAGTCAAATTCTTTCTGACGTGTTATTATTTTCGGGAGGATGCTGTGGCATTTCAACTATTTGAACTGTTCTGTTATTTCTTCCTGACGTATTACGCTGTGGATGATACCTACTGTCTGGTTCATTCATGAGAATATGTTGTTGCTGATCATTTCGTTGCTCGTAAGACCGACTGTTATTAAACGTACGCTGAAAATTGTGCTCATTGTTTTTACGTCTGTCGTGATAGTCATTTCTATATGATGCATTGCGATAGGAATTGAAATAGTGTGTTTTCTGTACGTTGTTATTTCCTTGCTGGCGTGCGTTACTATTTGTTGTAGCTGGGACTATACGTGTACGAGGCGAAACATTAAAGCCTGGTAGACCTTGTGCATTACATTGTTGGTTAGGTATACTAACCGGCTGGCTTTCATGCTGTTGCGGAGAAAAACCTCTATTGTTACCAAAATGTGTTTGCTGTTGCTGATAATTTTTACGATACTGATAATTAAAATTTTGTCTGTCATTAAAGTTATGGCGATAGTTGTCATTTCGGGAGTGTCTAAATAGAACTGTCACTTTCGGTAAAATTTGACATATCGGGTTTTCTTTACTCATACATAATACTAGATAGAGCGATAGTTAAAGACCTGTTTTGATAGATATAAAGGATAGTAGAAGAAAAGGCAGCAGTGCGCCCTGTGCACGCTACGGCACATATTCATTAAAGCGTAATGAATCCCCTGAGGTCTATTACACGCTGCAAATAAACTTTAGCTTTTGCGTTACAGGCAATGGCGGTGAAAATTCAAAAATAAATTGCTGTATCAAGTCCAAAGCTACTTTCTGCATTACAGGCAATGCTGATAAAAGTACAAAAATCAATCGACATATCCAGTTCAAAACGTGTACCTGTGTTCTGTCATTATTAAATTCCTTAGATATTTTTACACATACAAATTGCTTATAATCAACGTTCTTGTCACTGAATGTGTGAACAGGTTCACGATTGTGTGAGAATCTATTTGTCTGTGTCATTTCGGATTTCAAGTCGCGTAGCTTTTCCGATTTTAAGTCGCGTAGTCTCTGTAAATTGTTTAAGTTACACTCGCTGTGTGAGTGTGACAAATGCTCGCAACGTGGCGTATTCTGTGACGTATTAGTGACTGAAACATTTTTCATTTCTGTCACTTTAATACGTTCGTCAATTTGGTTGTTCTGTCGTTCACTTTTACTATCGACTTCCGTATTCAGAGTGTGTGAAACTTGTGGTGACTTTAAATTAAACTCGTCGCGTATCTGTGTTGCGTTTTTAGGACATTGTTCAGCGACTGTACTAATTTCATCTCTAATTGCTTTTGCTGTCGCTGCATCTGTATTACTTAATTCTTGTACAACAAATGTAATTTCTTCATTACTGTTCCTAGCATGAGCCTTACTTTCTTCACATGATTGTTCTTTCGTGTCATGACGTTGCACGGTAACAGCTGTAATCTGTTCACTAACTTGTTTGTTCTGTTCGTTAAGGTTGTCTTGTTTTTCGTTCGGCTGTTTAAGACTTTCAGAAAATTGTTTGTTCTGTTCTCTAAATTGTTTGTTCTGTTCTATAAGTTGTTTGTTCTGTTCTTTAAGTTGTTTGAGAAAGTCTTCTTGTTCTTTCATGAACTGATTGAAATTTTCATTACGTTGTAGCAATAATGCCATAATTTGTTCCAATTTAAAATTAACAACACTATTCTCTGTGCTGTGTGATGGTGTATCTGCAATTGTCACGTTTTGTGTATCCATTTGGACATTCTGTGATCCTTGAAAATGTTTGCTATTCGGACGTGCACTGTTAGTCACTACCTCAGAGTCAAATAAATCTGTCCTACTTTGAGTATCCTGTTCATTTTCTTTAGAAAAATTTATCTGTTCGTCAGGTGAATCTTGCAAACCGGGTGTGTCAAGCTGGGCAGCGCTCATTGCAACAGAACGCCCCACGTCATCAATTGTCGTCAAATTAACAGAGGACACAATTGAGTTCGTCTGTTCATCACTAGGATCAAAATCAACATTAGTGGTCGGTACACACTGATTGTCCGTAAATGGAGGATTGTCATCATTACACTGCGGGTCGCAAGTACTATCAGTCAAGTTGTTTAAGTCGGTTATTTCACTCATTATACACTCCTGGAAATGGAAAAATGGAAAAAAGAACACATTGACACCGGTGTGTCAGACCCACCATACTTGCTCCGGACACTGCGAGAGGGCTGTACAAGCAATGATCACACGCACGGCATAGCGGACACACCAGGAACCGCGGTGTTGGCCGTCGAATGGCGCTAGCTGCGCAGCATTTGTGCACCGCCGCCGTCAGTGTCAGCCAGTTTGCCGTGACATACGGAGCTCCATCGCAGTCTTTAACACTGGTAGCATGCCGCGACAGCGTGGACGTGAACCGTATGTGCAGTTGACGGACTGTGAGCGAGGGCGTATAGTGGGCATGCGGGAGGCCGGGTGGACGTACCGCCGAATTGCTCAACACGTGGGGCGTGAGGTCTCCACAGTACATCGATGTTGTCGCCAGTGGTCGGCGGAAGGTGCACGTGCCCGTCGACCTGGGACCGGACCGCAGCGACGCACGGATGCACGCCAAGACCGTAGGATCCTACGCAGTGCCGTAGGGGACCGCACCGCCACTTCCCAGCAAATTAGGGACACTGTTGCTCCTGGGGTATCGGCGAGGACCATTCGCAACCGTCTCCATGAAGCTGAGCTACGGTCCCGCACACCGTTAGGCCGTCTTCCGCTCACGCCCCAACATCGTGCAGCCCGCCTCCAGTGGTGTCGCGACAGGTGTGAATGGAGGAACGAATGGAGACGTGTCGTCTTCAGCGATGAGAGTCGCTTCTGCCTTGGTGCCAATGATGGTCGTATGCGTGTTTGGCGCCGTGCAGGTCAGCGCCACAATCAGGACTGCATACGACCGAGGCACACAGGGTCAACACCCGGCATCATGGTGTGGGGAGCGATCTCCTACACTGGCCGTACACCACTGGTGATCGTCGAGGGGACACTGAATAGTGCACGGTACATCCAAACCGTCATCGAACCCATCGTTCTACCATTCCTAGACCGGCAAGGGAACTTGCTTTTCCAACAGAACAATGCACGTCCGCATGTATCCCGTGCTACCCAACGTGCTCTAGAAGGTGTAAGTCAACTACCCTGGCCAACAAGATCTCCGGATCTGTCCCCCATTGAGCATGTTTGGGACTGGATGAAGCGTCGTCTCACGCGGTCTGCACGTCCAGCACGAACGCTGGTCCAACTGAGGCGCCAGGTGGAAATGGCATGGCAAGCCGTTCCACAGGACTACATCCAGCATCTCTACGATCGTCTCCATGGGAGAATAGCAGCCTGCATTGCTGCGAAATGTGGATATACACTGTACTAGTGCCGACATTGTGCATGCTCTGTTGCCTGTGGCTATGTGCCTGTGGTTCTGTCAGTGTGATCATGTGATGTATCTGACCCCAGGAATGTGTCAATAAAGTTTCCCCTTCCTGGTACAATGAATTCACGGTGTTCTTATTTCAATTTCCAGGAGTGTATATCGCGATGTACTGTTAACAGTTTTTCGCGGCATTTTTACACAAATCACAATTATTCACAAATGAAACAAAGAAAATGCAAAATCCAACAAATGCAAATACAAAAAAGAGCAACGACTTGCCGCTGATCTGTGAAAGAAAGTGACAAAATTAGTAAAAGTGTTGGGCCAAATGATAATTATATTTAAGTAAATAAGAGCAGATATATGACTTCTTCTCAGAAGATTCCAAAGAAATACGATCCTGGTCCGGATGTCGCCAAGTGTAACCTCCCCGCAAGAAATTTGAAAGTCAATGATTATAAAAAATGTGCCAAATGTTGTCTTCCCACAAAACTGAATAATAAAAATGAACCAAGCGTAACCTCCTTGCAAAATTAAAGAATAATAATGGCCCAAATGTAAACTCCCCACAAAATTAAGGAATGATGATTGATCATAAACCCACAATAATATTAATTAAATAATGAACCATGAACTGTATGTAACATCTCAACACAAATCGTTAGACCTGATAAATTTTATAAGGACAGCAGCGCTGACCTTCGGCCCTGTGAAATGATTAAACCTGAATAGAAAAACCAAAATTCTTACCTCAGTAAAACTGCATCTATATCTGCTCTTATTTTTCGGCACAGCTCCGTGCAATGCTGGCCTACATTTAATTTTGATTCTTGGAGGAAATGCATAGGAAATATTCTTTAAATTGCAATGAATCTTTTTCTTTAAAACAGTTACTTTATAGAAAAATTATTATTGGGGCATTTTTGAACAAATTAATTACAATTAACATACGTTATTAGCTGAGCGCAATGCTGCTTCATTACCTTCTACAATAATACACATCGTCCACCACAATCTTCAGCAGATTCACAAGAAGAGCAAGCCGTCGACGCATGTCGACGCCCGCTCAGTACAACCGTCCACTCGCTACCCCTACTGCCGACCGACTACTAGTACTGCAGACAGAGTGCAACTGAACTCTCGCGCGGTCAAGCGCAGACTAGCAACGATAAATAACTCTCTGGTCAGAGATTCTGTCATGCCTCGCCATCGCTGGTAATGAATACATACGTGTTTCAAGTCCTATTCGGTCCCAGAACATTTAATTGACAACCAATACAAAATTTATGTTCGCAAAACCCAAGCTCAGAACCGAAAAGAATAAATAAAGCTCCTGTTTGAAATTTTAGGCTTTTCCGGAGTAATCAGAATCGAAAGTCTCTCAGAGGCCTGTATATTACGAAGATCTGCAACCTTGGCATCAGTTTTCAACAGGACTCAGCAGCAGGGGTTCTGATAAGGATGGGGAACATCTGGATTGCCGAAATACTGAATGAAATTGATTTTATAATGCGGCAGCCAACCTTAGGTGCAATTCAAGAAAACCCTTATTTTCTCGACACGAAATAATAGTGTGGGTGTACGAAATATGGTTTGTTACTTATAAGTGAATACTCTTGTTAATCTCTGTGTGTATGCATTTCATTCTCTCTTGAATACTACTTCGTGTTTTCTGACTACGTTTGATCTGTGAAGATTCCTTAGCTCTAAGTATTGAACATATGTGAAACAGCAAATTAATTTAAAACTATTGTATACATTATTTGTACTATGTTTTCTCTGCATATATGAGTTGACATTTGGACCACGCAGTTTGAAGTATGGCTCAGTAAACCTAAGCGGAATAATATAGTAATAATAAAATTAATAAAAATGCAACAAAGCAAAGGCTGTGTGTGTGTGTGTGTGTGTGTGTGTGTGTGTGTGTTCGCTGTCCTACCTATGCCTTCTTCATATAACTCCATACTTTACTTCCTCTGCTCCCCAGTTGATTAAAGTCGACTTGAGGGCTAATATGAGAGACCTAACAAGAATGTCGTTAGATTAACGACCCCAAGAGGGAATGGAAACCGGTGCAGCAAATGCATCTACGGTGCATCACATTTTTCTAATGCCTAGCAGCGTCTAGCAGCCCACATCTGATGTCTTAATGAGATACAAAGTATTGTTTGAGTGATAGCCGAGAAAGAAGAGAAGGCCGTGTTGGCGAAGTGGTTAACGCGCTGGAGTTTCATACGTCTCGAGCTGCTGAGATCCTCATTCAACGTTTTCGCCAAAATTTTATTCATTTTCTCAGTCCACTTCGAGCAGGTGCCGGAATGGTTCACCTGAAAAGGTTATGATCCGTTTATTGGTACAACTTTGTCCGATCCGAACGTCGACGAGACGTCAAAAGCAAATTTTCGTTTCTACTTATCTAGTACATCACAAAGTAGGATAAAATTTGAGCGCGGTTTTAGAAATTCCTTTAATCATTTGGCAACTTTTTGGATCCTTAATCGATAGCTTGGATATAGAATCGAGTTTGCATCATCTTAATTCCTCCGTTCAGCCTACTAAAAACATTCACTGTTTTATTTAGAGTTGAAAAGCAAAGAATAAAGGTAATGCCTCATAGGGTAAAACTGGTTATCATCGATATCCATTCAGCTTCCCTGAGTTCATGTTGTCTCCCTGAGGCACTAGACGTAACCCTAATCAGTTTCATTCACTGAATAATTCAATTATGAATCCATCGTCATCAAATATTTGAGACTCAAAAAATAAGTTCTAGTTGCGTTTACTGTATGCCCTTATCCGTGTTACACCAGTTCTCAATTTGCTCCCGTCGCAGAATGAGGAAATTCTGTGGTCTTTCAGCTCTTTTTGTGTAGGCATAGATCTTGTAATTTATATGCACATCACACTTAAGGACGTTTACATAATCATATTTCATTTACGCCTTTCTTGTTATTGATATAGCACTGCATCCAAATCAGTACACTGAAGGATGTAAACTCGGCAACACGCAAATACGAGTTAGAAAATCTAAATTGCGTCGTTATTGCTCATACTTACTCCCAAACCTCCAGATATCAGAGACTTAGATCGGCACCAAACGTTGTGTGTCAATAGAGTACCAACCAAAACACCGATTTAGTTCGTGCTGGGTGCTGTCGTCCAATATAACATTCATAAACGATAATCAAAAGGAACACCGACACAATCGAGTATAGGAGAAGCGTATATGTGATAAAACGGTACAGAAAGCTGTGGAAGGTGAGTGGGTAAGACGTTAGTTTCTCGTCTTAAACTTCCCGAGTTCGAAGCCCACTGAGGGCGATTTAAAAAAAAAAAAAAAACAGTTTACGAGTGAAATTGTTATAAGGGATAACATATTCATGACATGTAAAAGGACGTTTCGGTGTTTGTAGCAATGTTATTCTTGCTGGCCACCATATACCGTTATCCAGGAACCGAGGAAAGCGTAGGGGGTGCAACGAACATAGTTTATTTATTTTCCTTTTCTCTCATTAATACCATCGAGAATAGCAGGTTGATACTCTATCGACACACAACGTTTGGTATTGATCTGCTTCACATCTGGAGGTTTGGGTGTTAGTGCTAAAATGCTATCAAAGGGGGGAGGATCATCACATAGAGCCGACGACGATGTAGTTCGGCTACACATGTTGCAAGATCTTGACTTCCAACGCCTAAAAAAACATATGTGACATATTTTCCTGAACCTGTAAACCACTATAACACGTTCCGAAATGCTTCACGTTAATGATAATGCTAAGCCGAGAATCACAGCCAGTATGAACGTTCTTCCTGCGGACTATTTCACTTCTATCTCCCACTACGTATGGTAGTAAGTAGTGGAAAACAAACTACTGATACTGTCAGGGAATAGTGATAATGATACAACAACTGTGTTTTTTTTATTTACTTATTCTTAGCATTCTTCTCACATGCATCTGACAACGTATTTGCATTCCCTGCCACCTTCTTGTGGAATGAACCCAATCACTTACGGTAATAAGGCAAGTTGGTTCGTACATCCAGAGAAAACTGTTTATTTAATTTGGATGCTCGTTTTGCTATTGCAGTTTTACATTTACGTTGAAAACGATTCCATAATTACTGGACATAATTCGGTCAGTTCTGATCCTTAAAAAAAAAAGAAAGAAAAAAAAAGACATAGGACATAATCTGCAAGTTGTACTCCATTGAAGATGCGTAAGTTGATAGCAAATCCGCTTAAATAATCGGAATTATCTATCAGTCACATCGTTGGCCATACTGGTACAAAAATGCAAGACGATAAGAGAAGACCATATTGCTGAATTCGATTTTCTGAAAATCACAAAAGATCGTAATTCGGATGCTACTTTCAGTCATCGCACAAACGTGCAAGTGTTAGTTTCGAGACAAGTATTCAGGATATAGGAAATCAACTGAAATCCCTTGCCAGAGGAAACGCATCAAGGTCGGATGAGAAGCTGGGACTTTCTACAGAGTCACTCAAAGAAGTTGCACCCCTTCGATTACCAGTTTATTACAGGTCGCTGGAGTAACTAGGTAGCTGGAGCAACTGACGGTACCAAGCGATGGGAAAAGAAGCGTAGGTGAATCCAGTTTTCAGAAGAAGTCGCCGGGCAGATTCACACGATAATTCGGCGCTACTGACAACGTCCGTCTGTTGTAGATCTGTGGAACAAGTTTTATGCTCACTCATTTGGACGATTCAGCAGAAAGAAAATCTGTAAAAGAGTCTTCTGCAGACAGAGATCTTGACCGACTTAACAAATAGTTCGGAAGCTGACTCAACCTGTAATTATATACCATCGGGATTTTTCTCATTATGTAGGCGTTGACTGATGCATGCTATTTTAAAAAGTTTCAGATATTCTTGCAGGATGTAGTATTATTCAAGACTGAAAGAAGAAAATAATGACGTGTTCGGAAAAAGAACATATTGAGCTGTAGATCGTTGAATATCCCCAGTTCACAGTCTCCGTTATATTTACAAGTAAGGCGGCATTCTCACGTGATGGCACAGTAAATTACGGCGGTACGGTCGTGAGGGCTGATGCCATTCCTGCTGCAAACGGGGCTTTATGGGGTCATGATTGCTTCAGCATCAGTTAATGCACAGCAGTTGCAGGTGACAGACTCGTTGAGCGAGACACTTATCCAAACAGGTGAGCAAGTGCTTTGTATTACCGATTACCAGTCCTATTGCAGAACTGTGTACAGCGGGGCACCATACCGCATCGTTTCTTAGGAGATATCCTCGCCGAGTAGGTCCGGTATCATGTCCCCATCATTCACCGGAGACGAATGTGCCGGATTTCTGGCTGCGGAGGCATTTAAGGTCATCGGTGTATGCCCAGTCCATCGACAAAGTGCGAACGTAACAGGAGCGTGTGACCAACGCACGTAACGCAATCCGGACAGAGGCAGGTGTATTTGAAAGAGAGTGTGCTTAACAGAGAAGGATGTCATGATCCGATAAAATCACATGCCGCCCTACTTATAGAGTTTAGCTCCATGTGTGACTACGGGAAATTTCCTTGCTGATTTGGGCAATACTGCGTCAGTTTGGAATGTATGACACTTGCTTTCGAACACCTGTATTTATCCACAGGTAGTGTAGGTAATGATCGTATCTCGCAAAGACTGACCTCAAAGAATAAAGATAATTAATGCCGTTAAATGGATGAAAAGTTATGAGGTGCTTTGATCCAACAAACCTGGCTCTTCCACCTATTACGCACGACTGAAGTACATACGTATATGAAACAGATGCTACTCTAGTATGTTGTAGGACTGTCGCACAATCAGCTTAACAGCTCATGCACCCACATTGGTGATAAGAATAATACACAGAAGAATGAGAGAGAATGATCTGGATCTGCTTCTGGATTTGACTTTGATGAAGATGGACATGAGCAAGTAGTCCTGACATAATGATTGATAATTGAAGCAAGATTTATGGAAAATTAAGCCAAAAGACGACAGACTAAGTGTAAAAGGGTACCACATGTTCAAAATTCACAGGAAATGTGTAGCCTGCAGGAAAATACGGATAATATAAAATACACTCCTGGAAATGGAAAAAAGAACACATTGACACCGGTGTGTCAGACCCACCATACTTGCTCTGGACACTGCGAGAGGGCTGTACAAGCAATGATCACACGCACGGCACAGCGGACACACCAGGAACCGCGGTGTTGGCCGTCGAATGGCGCTAGCTGCGCAGCATTTGTGCACCGCCGCCGTCAGTGTCTGCCAGTTTGCCGTGGCATACGGAGCTCCATCGCAGTCTTTAACACTGGTAGCATGCCGCGACAGCGTGGACGTGAACCGTATGTGCAGTTGACGGACTTTGAGCGAGGGCGTATAGTGGGCATGCGGGAGGCTGGGTGGACGTACCGCCGAATTGCTCAACACGTGGGGCGTGAGGTCTCCACAGTACATCGATGTTGTCGCCAGTGGTCGGCGGAAGGTGCACGTGCCCGTCGACCTGGGACCGGACCGCAGCGACGCACGGATGCACGCCAAGACCATAGGATCCTACGCAGTGCCGTAGGGGACCGCACCGCCACTTCCCAGCAAATTAGGGACACTGTTGCTCCTGGGGTATCGGCGAGGACTATTCGCAACCGTCTCCATGAAGCTGGGCTACGGTCCCGCACACCGTTAGGCCGTCTTCCGCTCACGCCCCAACATCGTGCAGCCCGCCTCCAGTGGTGTCGCGACAGGCGTGAATGGAGGGACGAATGGAGACGTGTCGTCTTCAGCGATGAGAGTCGCTTCTGCCTTGGTGCCAATGATGGTCGTATGCGTGTTTGGCGCCGTGCAGGTGAGCGCCACAATCAGGACTGCATACGACCGAGGCACACAGGGCCAACACCCAGCATCATGGTGTGGGGAGCGATCTCCTACACTGGCCGTATACCACTGGTGACCGTCGAGGGGACACTGAATAGCGCACGGTACATCCAAACCGTCATCGAACCCATCGTTCTACCATTCCTAGACCGGCAAGGGAACTTGCTGTTCCAACAGAACAATGCACGTCCGCATGTATCCCGTGCCACCCAACGTGCTCTAGAAGGTGTAAGTCAACTACCCTGGCCAGCAAGATCTCCGGATCTGTCCCCCATTGAGCATGTTTGGGACTGGATGAAGCGTCGTCTCACGCGGTCTGCACGTCCAGCACGAACGCTGGTCCAACGGAGGCGCCAGGTGGAAATGGCATGGCAAGCCGTTCCACAGGACTACATCCAGCATCCCTACGATCGTCCCCATGGGAGAATAGCAGCCTGCATTGCTGCGAAAGGTGGATATACACTGTACTAGTGCCGACATTGTGCATGCTCTGTTGCCTGTGTCTATGTGCCTGTGGTTCTGTCAGTGTGATCATGTGATGTATCTGACCCCAGGAATGTGTCAATAAAGTTTCCCCTTCCTGGGACAATGAATTCACGGTGTTCTTATTTCAATTTCCAGGAGTGTATGTTCAAGAAGCAAGAGGGAACGAAGAAAATGAGAACCGAGATCGGAGTGCTCTAATTAGACAGGACCCTATGGTTCAACCTGTACGTCTTAGAAGCAATCAGGGGTGTACAAGAGAAACTCATGAGTTGGATTTGAATTTAAAGTGGAAGATATCAATGAGAGGATTTGTTGATGACATTGCCACCCTCATTGAAAGTTAGGTAGAATTGCAAGACCTGTTGAATGGAATCAATAGTCTAAAGAGCACACACACTAGTTACAGAGTAAACCAGAGAGATTAGAAAGCAATTAGGGGTGGAGAAAGGAGAACACCAATAAGCTCAAAATAAAAATTGGGTCATGGATTAGAAGAATGAAGGCCTTCCTGGTCAAAAAAAGCCCAGTAGTGTCGTGTCTAGACAAGACAGTCTAGACACAGGGTGAGGTTACCGAAAGGGCACGCGTCAACTCACGCCGACTGGCGTGAAGTCTCGAACAGGATAAGTAATGAATGCTAATAAGAAAAGTACGTAGCTTGTATAATACTTATCTTTATTCCATCATTGTGGTACATCGCTATTGACGATACAAATTAGACTCTCTCCAGATATGGTTAATGGCGCCTTGCTAGGTCGTAGCCATGGACTTAGCTGAAGGCTATTCTAACTGTCTCTCGGCAAATGAGAGAAAGGCTTCGTCAGTGTAGTCGCTAGCAAAGTCGTCGTACAACTGGGGCGAGTGCTAGTCCGTCTTTCTAGACCCGCCATGTGGTGGCGCTAGGTCTGCAAGTACTGACAGTGGCGACACGCGGGTCCGACATGTACTACTGGACCGCGGCCGATTTAAAGCTACCACCTAGCAAGTGTGGTGTCTGGCGGTGACACCACAAGTAGTATCGCACATTGGCCTTAACAACTAATGAAGAAATTTCTTTGAGTATGTGTCTGGCATGCAGCATTGTATGGAAGTAGTCAAGGATTGTAGGGAAACCGCATAAGATGATTATCGAAGCGTTTGTCATGTGCTGTTACAAAATGGCGCTGAGAATTACCTGGACTGTTGAGATAAGTAATAAAGAGTTGAAACGTCCTGGCGGATCATACCTGTGTACCGGACCGAGACTCTAACTCGGACCTTTGCATTTCACGGGTAAGTGCTCTACCGTCTGAACTACCCAAGTATGACCGATGTTTGGAAGGTAGGAGACGAGATACTGGCGGAATTAAAGCTGTGAGGACTCGTCGTGTGTCATGTTTGGGTAGCTCAGATAGGTTTACTCCCACGTCTAGCAGTCGCCTTACCTGTTCGACTCCTTGTGTGGGCAACTTCTGGATGTTACTGTGATACCAGCCTGTTTTACTGATCACTGAGCCGTAGCCGTCACGTTTATTTACGAGCGGCAACCGGTTAAATTGTTTCGTCCTCACTGGCTGCTCAATATAGCCTATTTGCAGGATACCTCTCTTGGTGTCGTCCTGGAGGACGTATGGTTCAAAAAGTTCAAATGGCCCTGAGCACTATGGGACTTAACAGCTGTGTTCATCAGTCCCCTAGAACTTAGAACTACTTAAAGCTAACTAACCTAAGGATATCACACACATCCATGCCCGAGGCAGGATGCGAACCTGAGACCGTAGCAGTCGCGCGGTTCCGGACTGCGCGCCTAGAACCGCGAGACCACCGCGGCCGGCTGAGGACGTATGGGTTCGTTGTTCTCGTACTATGGACCGGTACTCGTCTATTGGGCATGGTGGAGACTGCATGTTAAACCACAAATCCGTAGGGCTCTCCTGCGTTTTGGAGCTGCGAAGGTGGCAGACGATCGACGAACGCAAGAGTATTACTACTCAGTCTTACGTCAACTGTACGGTAGTGCTACGCATGCTCCCCTACGGCTTACTGATATACAGTGCATCAAAGCCAAATTGCTGCAGCTCAAACGCATTGAAATGGAGGGACTGCGGATGAGGTCTCAACCACGTCCCCTTTTACAAGACGAATTGACGCCACTATACCATCTAGTGCGTTTACTGGCGCGCCGGAAACGTGTGTGCCTTGCCTCCCTCACGACCGCTTGACGTCCGCATGTTCACCTCTCACCGTGACTTTTCCGACTTTATTTACACCTATTTTACTGATCTGTACCAGACCCATGTCCCGGCTGAAAACTCTCTCGACGACTTTACATCCTTGCTGCATCGCGTCGTCACTCCTCAATTAAATGACGCCTTTCTGCGTCCCTTTCACAAGGACGATATATATGATGTTGTTACCGGAACTCAGTCCGGCAAATCGCCTGGATTAGGCGGTATTCCTAAGGAGTTTTATGTTCAGTTTTGGCAACTCATTGGTGACACCTTAACGTCAATGGTAGATGAAGTGATACCGGGAATCTCACTTCCTGCTCCTTTTCAGGAAGTTAAACTGTTCCTCCTCCGAAAACCACAGGTTTTGATTCCCTCCGTCCTATTACTCTCCTTAACTTCGATTATAAAGTCGTCGCTCGAGCAATTAATAACTGTCTCTCTAAGCTGCTCGATACCATTATTGCCACCCACCAAAGCTGTGTGCCTGGACGCACGATACTGACTTCTCGAATGTCGCGATGTAATTTCGGTGGCCGCTGCCCAGGAGCTTTGCTTTTTCTTGATTTCCAAAAAGCGCTTGATCGTGTCAGCCATGATTTTCTAACGAGAGCGCTCACCACTGTCGGCTTTAATAATGATCCTCGACAGGTCTTAACTCGCCTTTTTACCGGTATCAGGGTCTCGGTGATTGTGAATGGTCACCCAATCCCCCCCCCCGGATATCGATCAGACGGGCTTTACCCCAGGGGAGCCCCTTACCCATGTCCCTTTTTGTCTTGTTCTTAGAGTCCTTACTTCGCCGCCTCGCCATGCAATTACGTGGCTGGACTATATTGGGGGAACTTTTTTCGGTCTGTGCATACGCCGATGACGTCATGGTTTTAGTACGACATGTCGAGGACATACCGAGGCTTAAGGATATCTTGGATTCATTTTGTCGTCTTGCTGGTGCTCGCAATGATGATTGTAAATGAACGTTCCTACTGTTGAGAGGCTTCAATAATATCGTCATTCCTTAGGCGAAAGTCGTCAATCGCCAAGACCTTAGGGATCTTAGTGGATCGCAATCCGATCAAAATGACGACACTAAATTGGCGTGAGGTTGCGAGTCGTGTTCATGGGGCGATCCTTGAACGCAAACGCCGTTCGCCTAGCCTCCTTCACAAGGTACAGGTTTTAGAAACCTATGTCTTCAGTAAAGTTGCGCAGGTCTTCCCGCTTCCCGCGATGATGGCCCGCAGACTGTAACAGGTGTCTGGTCGATTCCTGTGGCGCCGCCATATCTTTCGTGTCCGGTACGAAGTAGTGGTCAGGCCTCGAAAGCTTGGAGGATTCGCTCTTTCCGATATCAAGATGAACGCATCCCTCTTATCTGCCTGCCGCAATGTTTTAACCTGTACGTGGGCTCTGCATTCAGTTACCTCTCGTTTACTTTCCCACCTCTGACCGGTCTGTCTGACCCCTCCTGTTGATGCTGGACGGATTAAATACTAAATTGCGGAACATTAGCGAATATTTTCTAATTATCGGTGCTGACATACTTTCTATGACGCATATTTATACGAGCATGCTGTCACTTTGTTGGGGTGCACCATTTTCCCTTTCTTTTGTTCTACTTGCTTCCCCATTAACGTGTTGGAAAACGGGCTGCTCTCATCTTAGTCTTCCTGTATTTCGGATGGAGACGGCTTCAACGTGGTATAAGGCCATTCACAGTCTGATACCTACTGGTGATCGTCTTTTTGGTACTGGCCTTCGTCCGACTGATCAGTGCGAGGAATGTCATCAGACTGACGCCTTACTTCACAGGCTTGTTGCTTCCAGACGTGATCATTGGCTCTGCTTCCGCCGTCAATTAGCTTTCCCTTACTCGAGGGCCTGTAACTGCTTTCCCAGACGACATTCTCCTACATCCGGACATTTCCTTTTTTCCCTTCAGACGAAAACAAACACGATTGTCTGGCTCTTGGATTACTATGTTCACAATGTCGTTGAAGGTGGGAATGACCCAGATCCCTGCGTTTTTCACCATTATCTGACAACAGCAGTTGCCACGATTCCGAGCGCTTTTTGCGAATATACTTTTTCTTGTGTTTAACCGGCCGGGTGTTGGTTAAGCTCCCCTGTGATCTCTGTTTCTCCCCTTAGCTTGAGTCCCCTCCCTTGTAGCTTTGTTTTGTCACTTTTTCTCTTCCACGTGTATATAAAAATCTGACAAGAAGGGTGTGATAATGGGTTAGTCTTCCCCTCTAGAAGTTAATAGTTGTTTGTGCTTGAACTAATTTGTTGATTTTCTTTTTGCAGCTGATATTAAATCATGATTAGACTATGGTTGTCTCATTTTCATGAAAATACCAAGTCAATCTGAAATTTAAAAAAGATCGTCAGCACTTCCCGTGAAAGGCAAAGGTCCCGAGTTCGAATCTCGGTCCGGCACACTGTTTTAATCTGCCAGGAAGTTTCATATCAGCGCACACTCCGCTGAAAAGTGAAATTTTCATTCTGGGATGAAGAGTTTCTCTGCAGAAGGCGTCCGGACAGGAATATGTGGAAAACAGAGGCCATAAGAAGACACATTGATAGAACGTGTGTTGAGACACCAGGAAATAGTTTTCTTGACACTAGACGGATCTATAGAGGTTCAAAACTGCAGGGGTAGACAAAGCAAGGAATATGTACGACAGATAATTGAAGACGTTTCGTGGAAGTACCCCTCTGCTAAGAAGGGGTTCGCAAAGAGAGAGGTAAGTGGCGTTCTGCATAAACTCAAGCAGCAGACAAATGACATAAAATAATAGAAACTAAAATTAATATTATGTGATTATACAACAGTTTTGAAGAATCCGTTTCAGAGTTCAACCAGCCAAAAAATACCATCCGAATCAACAATCGCCAACCAACGCTTAGTAGCAAAAGGCTATTGCTTTAGATGTATTTGGATATAACAATAAAGAGAGAGTAATACACACACACATTTGACATCTTCAGAAAGTCAACAGCCACAGACATTATTATACCTGCTTCATCCAACAACCCGCTGAATCAAAAATTAGCTGCCCTACGACACATGTTATACAGACTAAATAACATCCCACTCAGCAAAGAAAACTATGAAAAAGAATTACGAACAGTACAATTCATAGCCACAAAAAATGATTACAGCACCCATATAATACAATAACGCAATCAAAAAATTAAAACACAGCTAAAGAGAAATCAAGCCATGCAGAGAGCACAGAAACCCACGTACACTACATTACACACGGAAACACAAAACAATGACACCCATGACATTAATAACAAAAATCATGGTACACTCTTACATACAATCACAAAAGCAACACACAAGAAAAATACTATGGAAACAGGGATTACAAAGAGCTTGCAGAACAAGAAACACACTCCAGTAAGATTTACAAACTACAGACAAACCAGATAAATACCAAGGATCAGGTATATACCAGCTATAGTGCCAAGAATGTAAATCAATACATCTGGGGATGACATGCAGGAACTTCAAAGCTAGATATAAAGAACACATAAGAAATTTAAAACATGAAGATAGCCATTCTACCTTCGCTAAACACCTTATAAAACATGGACACCAACCATCCAACATGGAATGTGACATGACAGTTATCAGAGTGAATAATCACAACAGAAAGCTCCTGACATTGCAAGAAAACTATCACATACAATGAGCCATTTCAATGGAAGAGAAGGTATCCAACGACCATATCCATATAAACCATAACTCTCTGACCATGGCAGCCACCAAAACTATAACAAACCGAAATGTAATCGGGATAATTAATTAATTAATAACCCCACCCTCACCTACCCCCCCCCTGCACCCCCCCCCACACACACATACAGAAACATGAACTTATATTTATTAAAAATAATAATAATACGTTTACACACAGCAAACCACACACACACATATATTTACTATAAAAAATTACAGTACACACAGAAAAATACATACACACAAGTAACCTCATATTTATTTTAAAAAATTACATTTACTCACAGCAGAATACACACACACGCCCCCCATCCCCCGGGAGCACACACACACATATACACACACACACACACAGAGAGAGAGAGAGAGAGAGAGAGAGAGAGAGCAAAAGGAAAACATGAAACACAACACAAACAAAAGACAGACAAACACACAACAACAGTTTGCAACGCTACATACCAAAAACCGCACATATGTTGATCACCAAATGCAAACTGAAAGTGAAACATGCGATGTGACAAATGTGGAACGCCAGAAATCGGCCAACTGGAGTACGGAAAGTAACCAGTACATCTCCAGGACCACACACATGTGTTAACAAAGCTGGAAATCGTAAGTAACACCGAACGATACATTCACAATACGCAACTTGTGCTACAGAAGTTATTTCTAGCCTAAAAAGGAAGAGAAAAACACCACAAAACGTAATATAGCAGCATATTATATCCATCATATAATATGTTTATTGTATGTATACAAAAAATGTATTTCCTGCCACTGATGATGCTTCCCAGATAATAAGAGCGAATGTGTATGGCAATAAACAAACTGCCTTCATTTAGTTGCATAGACCATACATACCTCCACGATCGTAGAGGTAAAATTAAAATAAGTAAGAGCAATTAATTCAGAAGCATGATTGTTACAAATGTCTTTGAGAAATACAATGATAAAATTCACTTTTGCATCATCAAAATTAAGCACCTAGTATGGGTACATGAAGAACAAGCAACTTTTGATATATAGGAGAAGGTATTCGGACCAATGGAAGAGAAAGAATGCTACCAGAATACGATTAACGAAGATGGACTTAGCCATCTACTTAACAAAACTCGTACATAACAAAAAATTGTCTAGAAAGCAAATGTTCAAAAACTCCCCACTACCAAAGATTGAGTTGTCCATGATGCCGATATGCAACAGAAACACTGAGCAAAAAATCAATAAAGCAAAATAAAGAAATGAGGGAAATGGAAAGAAAGAGTGATACAAAAAGTAAAAACATTTAAAGTAACATGTAATATAAAAGCATACAATTATGCCGAAATAATTACGGACTAAATTAGGAAAAGAAGACTAACGTTCTGTGGGTGCGTACAGAGAGTAAGCTTATAAGAACAACTGAACAGCTTCTTTCTTTCTCTTATTTCCCCAGCATTTATTGCCATCTACTACGGAGTCCCCTATTCGACGACTTAGTATTTTTTTTTAAATTATTTAACTCTGTGAACGACTGCTCTTCCTGAGGCCACAGTTGTCACGCTAACATAAGGGAGGAAAGCAATGTGCGCCATTTGCGTAAACTTTGTTCTGTACGTTATCGTATTTCAACAGCTTATGTGTTACGTCATGTGATACGGAATTTGGGGACCAGCATATCATTCGCGTAAACGAGCGTGGAAACCACCTAAAAACACACCGTCAGGCTGATCCGTGTACCAGCCCAAGGTCGTTACTCTGCCGCGCGAATTCGAACAGACTCTGGATCAGCTTCTTGAGCAGCAAGCTAATGTGCTGCTTCTTATTCGATTTCTCTAGAGTACCTGTGATGTTTCAGATTTCAAATCTGTACTGTTCTGAGCATCATCTGTTTCTATGTCCGTCATCTTCAAATGTCATCTGTCATTCCTGTTCTCTTCCTACCTCTTCCTCTAATTCCTTCCACTTTTTCCTATGTAATTCTTTGTTGCAGACAACTGCTATGCATTCTTTTCAGATTCCTTCGATAAATTTTCTTTCATCACCTATTTTCTTCAAAATTTCCTCATTCTAAAGTCGGTTTCAGAATTCTTCTCCATAGGTACATTTCGAAACTTTCTAATATTTTTTCGTTCTTTTTAACCATCCGTGATTCACTGCTGTATACACTACAATCCAGACACAAAATTGAGCAAATCCTTTCTTCAACTGCGTTGGAATTCCTCTAGATGTCACTAACTGCTTCACTTTTACAAACGCTCTCTTTCCTATAGATATTTTCCTCCTCATTTCGTCCGTATAACTTCAGTTCCATGATAAAAAACTTTCACATGTAGAAAGACTCTTACTTGTTCTCTCTTTTTTCTCTCTGAGAATACGTTTACTGGAGCTTCCTTCATGCCTGTTCTCAGCGCTTCCTCTTTCCAGTATTTATCTTCATCCTATACTCTTTGCTCCTTCCTGCAATACTCTTCAACATTTTATGTAGCTTCTCTTTTCATTCCGCCAGCACTGCTGGCCCATCCGCTTATTTTATAGTCATTCTCCTTTCTCTGCTAATTACAATGCCTCTTGTATCCTCTATGGCCCTACCTAACAGTTTTTCTCCACATATGTTGAATAGCTTCGGTGACAGTGAGCATCTTTGCCTTACAACTCTTTCAGTGCACATCTATTCCGACACCAGATTTCCTACACTATCACCTTTTGCTCTGTACACGTCTCCTATATTAACCTTCCATCCTTCCACCTTCCACTTCTTTTAAAAATATCAGCCGTGTCTTCTTCCAGTCGACAATACAAATATACATCACCTTGTTCATTTCTGTCATTCTTTATCTTATCATCCTCATACAACCTATGGCACCTCTTGTTCTTTTACACTTGTTGAACCTAACCTGGTTGTCCCCATTATTTTCCTCAATTTCCCTTTCGATTCTCTGTAGGATGACTCTCGTTATAGCCTTTGTTACTGGACAGATGAAAGTAACTGTCTTATATTCTTTGTATTCTTTTGTATAGTACTTTTTTGGTAAATGTAGTAGAATAGTCTTAAGTAAATCTTGATACTAGATTCCGATGCCATAAATTCTGTTTACTACCACAGTCAATGCGGCTATCGAATTTACACCTAAGATTTTCAATGTCTCAGATGGTATTTTGGTAGAGCCCAATGGTTTCTTTAACCGGAGCTCCTGTTTCACTTTCTCCAAAACACATTTCAATATGTTAGCACTTCGTTTTTTTTTTTCAATTTCTTCCCCTTCATCTTCCAAATTCAATCTGATGTTTACAGCTTGTACACCATACACCTCTTCCACGTAATCCACCCAAACGTCTATACACACCATACTCACGCGAAACTGAAAGTTCGCAAGATTTCCAAGACAAAACTGTTCGGAAAAGACGTTTAAGAAAATGCAGAGCAGGAGAGAAGAAAGAAAGCGTAACGCAAATTTAATTTGCTAAACATGGTCCTCAGCTCGTCTCTAACGAAAGAAGCGTGTGAAATTTAATATGTTCGAGTGAGCTTCATGTACGACATCTGAATATGGAAGTAACTATGAGATGTGCTTCGTGTCTTTCCATTTAGACAGCCATCATGTGGCGACCAGGCGGTGAAACATGTCTGCTTAGCGGAAAGACGTCAGGTGGTAAGTAATGCTGTAAATGACGGAAGGAACGATGAGTTGGAAGTGTGTAGAAGCCCATCTAGCAGAAACTGAATACTGCTGAAAAGTTGCTTTTTTTGGGACTCCTTTCTTACCGTGAGTTTGTATAAGCAATGAAATGACCAGAGATGTGTGCACGTGGCGATCAATGGCAGAACTCACACAGTTCTCTCTGAGCTGACCTGTGGCTGGGCTACATAAAACTTTTTCAGGGTTTTTGGTGTGGTGGCAAACCAGGCCTTGGCAGAAACGTGATTGAAATATGCAGTTTCTGCTTTCTAACTTGCGGTGAAATTTAGGAGCTGACCGGACGAACGTCTAGGCAAGTCTACATGCTGCTTTAATCGATGGGGTCGCAATGTGCTCTTGCAAATTGGGAACACATGTCTATTAAAATTTTCTGCATAAACTTCTGTCTGCTTCCGACGTTTCTTTCACATGTGATGAATTCAGTCACTTTATTGACGACTCATATGAACCAGGATGCAGTCTACCATACAAGCTGGACTTGTTTTTAGAATTAGAATAATAAAATCATCTGCACAATTACATTTATATCTGACAAAATAACCTGTTTCGGCTGACATTTGCAACACTCAGGTCATAAAATACAGTGCGTGGTTACGTCCCACCACTGACAACATGGTTTCCGGAGTCATGGAACGGAAGCACAGCCTATATTTTAGTATCACTGGAGGCCGATGTTGGCCTAAACCGGTTACTTCGTTAGGAATAAATGCGATTGTGCCAGATAATTAAATTACTCTAAAAATAATCATTCACTGTATTCCCTTCTAAATACAAATGGCGGTCTTCACATTGTTTGTAAACTTTTACGGGTCAAATAAAGAGAAACTAAAACCACCCTCTACCCAGTGTGAATAGCTTTCCCAGCGGTTTTATTCCCGTTTCCTTCGCTCACCAGTTATCACATGTATCCATAACCCTATTGTTTCCATTCCGTATTAGCTGTCCTATCTTACATTGCTCCGAAATATCTAAGAAGGAAAGCAGCTAAGGTAAACCTGCTCTCCCATGTACGAAGCGCTACAAGATCCACCAACAATCGCTGTGAAATTACCTGAACCACACTAGGCTGGTTCAGAAGGTATCAGCTCCTTCGACGTGACATTCCGGTGACGCCAACGCAGGAACGAACGAACGTACTCTCAACAACGCTCAGCTACCTCAAGACCCAACGAAAAAAGTTGATGATTTAAACCACCGTGCCAAATTTGATCGAAGATGAATGGCAATAGGACGGGTTAATGGAGATGTGGTTCCGCTTTGACGAAGTGGGGTTTCCTCTAAACTGTTGGTGCCGAATGCGGAGCAAAGGAGGAAATTAAGAATTCGTAGTTAACGAGTGAGCACTTGCGGAGTTCCATGGCGATCTGATGACTCGGCAACAGGTGACTCCGAGTGTTCTGAGCTGGTTGTCAAGTTTAGACATTTGCTTCTTAGAGTAGACACTTTTCGGTGCAAGGAAACGGACACATACACAAACACGTACACACACTTATGGGCTTGCAGATATGTGTGTGTGTGTGTGTGTGTGTGTGTGCTATCCATATGACAATAATTTAATGAACATTTCTGTCCAGAAGTCACTCATAAGTTGCTGTGATGCTAAGCAATTGAATCACATTTAATTTTAAGTTCTCAGTGCAATTAGACGAGCAGCGCACCCAGTGACCACATACAGTACATTTCCTTGGTACAGAATGAAATAATCTGTCCTTGTGTGCCGAATTAATCCATATATTTTATAAAAACGGATAATTGTATCGTTGCCTATATTCCACATCCGCTATTAAACCACTGGATCGATTTGATCCAAACTTCGCACTGTCTGGAAAGAAGCGTTGTGGTGTGTAAGAACCACCCACCAATCAAAGAGGTGGGGGTGCAGTTGAAAAAGTAGCGTAGCCCACGACTGACAAATATCTGGAATTTATTCATTCAACATTTAAGAGTGAGAGCACTTAATCACTTGGAACAAACTCTATACGTAATTTCAATGTTTATCCCTTACTGCATTTTCATGTAGTGCAGTAAAACAGCTGCATCAAGAATTACATTTCAATTTATGGCTTTTTTTTATAGAAACTCTATTCGTGACACATATCGCGTACATTGTTCACATACCACCGACTGCACTTGCAAAATATACCAATGTATGGCACATAGTTTGGAAATATGACGTCATATACACTGACGTGCGTGAAAAGCACGACGTTTTAGTTTATTGCTACTACAGAACCAACTCTACTCCCAACACACTTTGCGGACAGTGCGCAAAATACCGTTGAATGAATCTGGAACATTATATCACAGTACGACTCATTGTTCAGAAGATAAGACGTCTAAACATTGAACTTGTTGAAAAGGAAACTGCGGGGTGAAATTAACTAGGGGTACAAGTCAAATACGGGTACCAGTTTGTATGAAATATGTTAAATATATTTGAAATGTATGTGACACAAGCTGAAAGTAAAAACTGCTCCTAAATCCAATGTCAACCAAACTTGGTACACATGTTACTTATGTATTATCTCGAAAAAAATATTGTGGGCCTAGGAATCACCAACTATTCTGAGGAGTGCTCACGGAGAGAGAAGGGTGGAGGAAAAGGAGATGGAGAAACAGTGAGGGGTAAGGAGTACCAGGACACAATTAGAGGACGAGAAGGGCAGACAAACGGAGAGGATGAGATTGAGGGCGTGCGAGATGGGTGAAAAGAGAAGCGGGAGGAAACGGAAAGACTGAGGGGGTGAATAATGTGAGGAGTATGAGGGGGAATGAGGAGATGCGTTGAAAAAGGGGGGGGGGGGGGGGTAGGAATCTGAGACGGACGGAGATAGGTACAGAGAAAGTGGACACAGAAGTGGAGGAGCAGTGGGCTAACAGAACACTAGAATAAATACATAGCCAGGCATTTCGAGGTGTTCAGTTTGTATGATTAAAATTCGCTATCATTGGCGTATCTTGTTTTGTTTGATCTTCAGTATATTTTACTATCTAAACCAATAAATATCATTTAACTTAAAATAGGCGACTTATTATTTATTAATATCCACTGGATGTATATTAATGTACCACTTACAATAATCATGAAAACTAAATATGCCAGGTACGCCTACCAACACTTAAATTACTAACCCCAGACAAAAACTTCAAAATCGCCGGACATCTGGGTCCAATCGTATTATTTTCCCGGGCACATACATTCTGTAGACGCGTTGTAGTTCTGGCAACGCCAGTGGGTACGCGCTTCTTACCGACCAGTAGATATAAACTACACACGAGAGTTACAGGAATTTGGGAAAGCGTTTTATAGGGACGTTCATGTTGAAATCATAAAAGAAGGTGGTACACCTGGAAGAATCCTGGAGATACTAAAAGGTATCAGATAGATTATATAATGGTAAGACAGAGATTTAGGAACCAGGTTTTAAATTGTAAGACATTTCCAGGGGCAGATGTGGGTTCTGACCACAATCTATTGGTTATGAACTGCAGATTGAAACTGAAGAAACTGCAAAAAGGTGGGAATTTAAGGAGATGGGACCTGGATAAACTGAAACAACGAGAGGTTGTAGAGAGTTTCAGGGAGAGCATAAGGGAACGATTGACAGGACTGGGGGAAAGAAATACGGTAGAAGAAGAATGGGTAGCTCTGAGGGATGAAGTAGTGAAGGCAGCAGAGGATCAAGTAGGTAAAAAGACGAGGGCTAATAGAAATCCTTGGGTAACAGAAGAAATATTGAATTTAATTGATGAAAGGAGAAAATATAAAAATGCAGTAAATGAAGCAGGCAAAAAGGAATACAAACGTCTCAAAAATGAGATCGACAGGAAGTGCAAAATGGCTAAGCAGGGATGGCTAGAGGACAAATGTAAGGATGTAGAGGCTTGTCTAACTAGGGGTAAGATAGATACTGCCTACAGGAAAATTAAAGAGACCTTTGGAGATAAGAGAACCACTTGTATGAATATCAAGAGCTCAGATGGCAACCCAGTTCTAAGCAAAGAAGGGAAGGCAGAAAGGTGGAAGGAGTATATAGAGGGTTTATACAAGGGCGATGTACTTGAGGACCATATTATGGAAATGGAAGAGGATGTAGATGAAGATGAAATGGGAGACAAGATACTGCGTGAAGAGTTTGACAGAGCATTGAAATACCTGAGGCGAAACAAGGCCCCGGGAGTAGACAACATTCCATTAGAACTACTGATGGCCTTGGGAGAGCCAGTCATGACAAAACTCTACCATCTGGTGAGCAAGATGTATGAGACAGGCGAAATACCCACAGACTTCAAGAAGAATATAATAATTCCAATCCCAAAGAGAGCAGGTGTTGGCAGATATGAAAATTACCGAACTATCAGTTTAATAAGTCACAGCTGCAAAATACTAACGTGAATTCTTTACAGACGAATGGAAAAACTGGTAGAAGCAGACCTCGGGGAAGATCAGTTTGGATTCAGTAGAAATGTTGGAACACGTGAGGCAATACTAACCTTACGACTTATCTTAGAAGAAAGAATAAGAAAAGGCAAACCTACGTTTCTAGCATTTGTAGACTTAGAGGAAGCTTTTGACAATGTTAACTGGAATACTCTCTTTCAA
Source organism: Schistocerca cancellata (assembly GCF_023864275.1). Classification (NCBI taxonomy): domain Eukaryota; kingdom Metazoa; phylum Arthropoda; class Insecta; order Orthoptera; family Acrididae; genus Schistocerca; species Schistocerca cancellata. Next base: position 597,621,112 of record NC_064632.1, read on the forward strand.
ATTCTGAAGGTGGCAGGGGTAAAATACAGGGAGCGAAAGGCTATTTACAATTTGTACAGAAACCAGATGGCAGTTATAAGAGTCGAGTGGCATGAAAGGGAAGCAGCGGTTGGGAAGGGAGTGAGACAGGGTTGTAGCCTGTCCCCGATGTTATTCAATCTGTATATTGAGCAAGCAGTAAAGGAAACAAAAGAAAAATTTGGAGTAGGTATTAAAATTCATGGAGAAGAAGTAAAAACTTTGAGGTTCGCCGATGACATTCTAATTCTGTCAGAGACAGCAAAGGACTTGGAAGAGCAGTTGAACGGAATGAACAGTGTCTTGAAAGGAGGATATACGATGAACATCAACAAAAGCAAAACGAGGCTAATGTAATGTAGTCAAATTAAATCGGGTGATGCTGAGGGGATTAGATTAGGAAATGAGACACTTAAAGTAGTAAAGGAGTTTTGCTATTTAGGGAGTAAAATAACTGATGATGGTCGAAGTAGAGAGGATATAAAATGTAGACTGGCAATGGCAAGGAAATCGTTACTGAAGAAGAGAAATTTGTTGACATCGAGTATAGATTTAAGTGTCAGGAAGTCGTTTCTGAAAGTATTTGTATGGAGTGTAGCCCTGTATGGAAGTGAAACATGGACGATAACCAGTTTGGACAAGAAGAGAATAGAAGCTTTTGAAATGTGGTGCTACAGAAGAATGCTGAAGATAAGGTGGGTAGATCACGTAACTAATGAGGAGGTATTGAATAGGATTGGGGAGAAGAGAAGTTTGTGGCACAACTTGACTAGAAGAAGGGATCGGTTGGTAGGACATGTTTTGAGGCATCAAGGGATCACAAATTTAGCATTGGAGGGTAGAATGGAGGGTAAAAATCGTAGAGGGAGACCAAGAGATGAATACACTAAGCAGATTCAGAAGGATGTAGGTTGCAGTAGGTACTGGGAGATGAAGAAGGTGATGTTTCATTTATATATACATAAATTTAAAGGGCAGCCTCTAATATTAAATTTTAAAAACCAACCAAAAATTGATGTGATAACCGAAAAGTCCGAAAGAGAAAGTAAATATAATAACTCAAACCCGGAAACTGAGTGTAAAATTCGTATAACGGCTGCAACCGAGTGAAGAAACCAACTGCACGAAAATACAATAGACTGACCAATCGATTGTTAAAAACAGTCCATTGTCCTTCCAATGCTTCCTCGGCTGTCAGCGAACACCTGTTTTCCGAGTACGATTATTGATATTACTGAAGTGTGTAACTGAGTAGTGTGACCGAATCATGCGTCGCGAACTGTCAATTTTTCTTAAATAATAGTGTATTAGAGATTGGAGTGAGCGTTTAAAGACGTTGCTGCAATGAATCGCAAGCTAACGGATTATTTTGGCAAACCTGAGCATAGGGCCAAAAACTCTCGTAAGGAATCTGAAGCTTGCGCTATAGAACTGAAACCGTCACAGGCATGTGCATCCAGAGACTACAATTCCAACAACACAAAACAATTGGTAAGAGTCATATCTTCTTAATTTTAAATAAGACTTCCTTCATGTTACTCAAATTTTTTACTAGTAGTTATTAGTTTAATTATGTAGGATTAGCACTATTATGTTTAATCGATAACTAATGATAAGAATACGACTGCTTGAAAACATAAAAAGTGAGGTCAATTTTTAAAGATGCCATTCGTCTATAAGGAGGAAAATTATTTTCTGCACAAACCAGCATTATTTAATTATATTGCACTGAAAAATAACACTTTATTGTTTTTTTTTTTACTAAATCTGGCCATGCGTATTTTTGGTATTAATAATATCGACAAAATTTGTAAGATGTGAGATGGTGGTTGTTTATTCTATGACTGAGGACACAACTGTGTATGCTGTAATGACATTTGTTTAATGTTACAAACTTTTCAGAGATATACACGCTTTTACACAGTTTACAATGTGCCAATGACAAGACAGTTGTGAAAATGATGCATCTTGTCCTCTGAAATTTAACTAATCCTAAACACAACAATATTAAATTTTAACTAGAAGTTTCTTTACAAAATTATTCTTAGAATTACGTTATGATGTTGCTTAGTACTACGATAAATCATCCGATTCCGTTTCAAAGTTCGGTTCTATTTAGGATGACAATCAAGTCTACGGAGGATGGTTAGTTTTGTGACAAGTTGAGCAAATTACCCTGGGTCGCTCGAGTTTACAGTGGACACAAGCTGGTGAACCGACAAGTTTACGCCTCAGCACGCGGTATTTACCTTTGCTGTGATGAGCTATCATATGCATTGCCGCTCTCTGCCTCTGAAATTCCTATAAAAGCTTATTAAACCGTTGCTGAATTTTTCCCTATGTTTCTCGTTATGCGAGAAATTAAATACTCATCCCTTGTCTTGGAATATGGCAATATACACGCGCATGGCTGGAGCAGCGTGCATATTATAATGCCCTCTGAGTTCTCTCAAGAACAATTAACTAACTGTCTGGTTCGTTTCTCCGCTGTTGGAGCTAATTCCTAGCTGGACGTCAGCGGCTGTGAACGCAGTGTTCACACAAATTTCTCCTCTGCGTCGTACAGAGCGTTATGCTCCCCGTTCTGCACTTGACGTGTGGTCAGAGAAGAGTCCTCGAAAATTTCCGTCTTGTCTTTCTCGTATCCGAACTGTCTCCCCACCTGGGTTCTTTCATTCTCCGTGTAACGGCTTTTTTCAACCAATAGGGTCTGGTCGGTCGGTCGTTGACTCACGCCTTGGGACGCGCCCTAAGTGCTTTCCGTGGTACCCCCTGTCGTGTGGCCTTCTCCTCTCCTCACAGTTGCTTCCAAATCAAAACGTTTTTCCTCGCTCCTTGTCTCACCTTCTGCTCATAGACATGCATTACATGATCGGTGTGTTAATACCGTCGATTGAGTGTCATCCCTTTTGCATTACATACTTACAGGCAAATTTGCTCATTACCGCCAAATTAAGTTAGGTGTCATATTCACCTTCCCGTTACGATATATAAAGCTCTTATGTAAGTTGCTAAATTGACCTTCATTTATTCTGTCACTGTACAAATTATTTAAAGCTATCTTTCTCAACAAGATCTACCAACTTTCAGTAATAGTCTACAAACATGTGAGAGCATGTCTGAAGTTTCTAAAAGCTTTTCAGACTACTAGAAGAAAGCTTATAGGCCTTCAGTAAATAACGTGATGCGGAATCTTTCCTGGTTTTGCTGTTATTAATGTGACTGTGACCGACTGATGGAACAGGATGGAACCAACCAACGACCTTCACTGACATAGATCGCTAATGTCGTGCTAAATTTTGAACCCTTTCTGTAGGAACATTTCAAACAAAACTTCCAGGCAAAGGCCACTAAATTTTATGTATCTTTGGACTCATAAATACCGTTCACAGATCAGTTTCACAAACAAATAAGAGTTACAGTGTGTAAACTGTATCTTGACAGTCCTAAATTGGTAAAAGTCAGGTGATGGCAGTCACTTGTTCCGGGCTGCTGGTAACATTAGGTAGCTGAAACACTGTCTGAAGAAGCCATTGTTGTCTGCTTTCTTACTCTTTACGGCTTCACTGTTCTGTGTCTTTTTTCCTTGTCATTACTGTACGGAATTGCTGGAGTTAGTACCTTCATTAAGCATGTCAATACACAAAACCATTTCAATACTGTTTATCGAGAGAGCCCATACGAATATTTGTAGTGCGAGGGAGCAAGACCGAGGGATATGATGTTAATGTTTTGGAAGCCTAATGGTGACTTTTTGGTGGTCATAATAAATTTAAGTTTTTATATGTGTAAATAACGCTATATACTTTTGTGTTGAGCCACTTGTATGTAATACTCACATTTAAAGCATATTTAATTCACAGGAAGAAAGATCAGAAAGGACTGAAACATATTATGACCCATATGACAAAGGAAGAGCTGTTAAAGGCGCCTTACGTGATGATGAGAAGTTTAAGTTTTTAAAGAATACTTGGAAGCCTCCTGCAAACTTTTCTTTTCCTATTCAATTAGAAGGGAAAAAAAACCGAAGATTTAAGCATGAATGGATGAGCCAATACAACTGGCTTTGATACAGTAAAATGTTACGTGATGGATTTTGTACTGCATGTGTTCTGTTTTCTCCTTCAGGTGCCGGAATCGGCTCCCAGGTACTTATTACAGCTTTCGATTATTCTAAATAACTGAAACCTTTGACTGGCTTGGTAAAAAACGTAACTAACTTGGAGGTGTAGTTTTTAAATGGAAACACTTCAGATACAAAAACAGAATTATTCAAATAGTTTTCAGGCTTGCTTTCTCAGCAAAAATTTCTATGTTGCTAACATTTAGAGTACTTGCAAGGTTTGGTGTTTGCGCTATTTTTTCTTTACTTAATTCCTTACCTAAGACATTTTTAATTTATTTTTATAGACATTGAAAACACTGGTAAAAGAACCATTGGTCAAATACAAGAAGCCTACGGAAGATCTTCTTCATCATCAAAAACCAGAAACGCTTGAGGCCTATTATAAAGACTATAGTCCTGTGTGCTAGAAATAACCTACCTTTACGAGGACATCGAGATCATGGTTTAATTCCTCAGCTAAAAGAAGAAAAAACTGATGATCTTCTAGAGGGAAAACATGGAGTGTTTCAGAGTCTTTTGGCTTTTCGTATGGACGCTGGAGATGAAGATTTAAAACATCATTTCAGTACATGTGGCCGAAACAGTTCTATGATAAGTAACACAGTCCAAAACGAAGTCATACATTGCATAGGTGACGCCATTCGCTCCTCAATATCGAGGGATGTGAAAAAGGCTAAATTTTTTAGCATTATATGTGATGAAACAATTGCTGTCACCACTAAGGAACAGTTGACATTTTGTGTTAGGTACATTGACATAGAGACTTTTGTTACCAAAGAAGACTTTCTGGGTTTTACTGAGCTTAAATCAGCTACTGGCACTTCGATTGCAGAAGCTATCGATGAAGAACTCAAGACACTGGGGCTGAGCTATCAATATCTTTGTGGACAGGGCTATGATGGCGGCTCAAACATGGCTGGGAGATTTAAAGGAGTTCAAGCTCTTATTTTAAGTAAAAAACCGTTGGCTATTTATACCCACTGTTTTAGCCACTCTTTGAACTCGTGCATTTCTAAGTCTTGTGATACTCCAATAGTTAGAAATATGATGGGAATTGTAGGATCAGTTTCAGCATTCTTGTCTGCCTCTGCAAACAGAAAAAGTTCCCTAGAAGTAGTTATATCACGACTACCGTTCACAGAGTCAAAGAAAACAAAGTTGAAGGCAATGTGTCCAACAAGATGGGTGGAAAGACACGATACCCTTATTACTTTCAAGGAGCTATTTCTCCCGGTCGTGACCTTGCTTGACGAACTTTCAAGTAGTCGTGAAACCAACGCAGAAACGGCTAGTAAAGCTTGCATGTTTAGTTCTGCTGTCCGGAGAGGAAACTTCGTAGTAGCGTTAGCAACTGCAGCATATTGCTTCTCTTTAACTATAAGACTAATCGAACAGCTCCAAAGTTCTAAAATGGATTTAACAACTGCCTTAAATCATGTCAATGCTGTGCTTGAGGTGTTCAGCAATATAAGGACGGATTCGGCAATAGAATTCGGAAGTATTTTTGAAGACGCTGTTAAACTGGCAGAAGATATTGGAAGTGTAATAGCAATGCCAAGAACTATTTCAACACAAACCAAAAGAGACAACGTTCCTGCTTCAAACGCCGAGGAATACTTCAGGCGAACAGTATTTTTACCTGTTGTGGATAGTTTTATTGCCGAGCTAGATACAAGATTTCCCCAAGATTTTCGCACCATATTACCACCTGAAGGACTTATTCCTGCATACTGTTTAAAATACAGTGAGGATGAAGTGATCCAGGCATCCGAGAAATATAAACAGTTTTTGGAGAGTTCTTCGCTTTTAATGAAAGGAGAACTGATACTATGGAAGAAAAAGTGGGTTGATGAAAGTAAAAGACCTGAAACAGTAACTGAAGCATTAAAGAACTGTGACAAGCAGTTTTTCCCAAATGTATACGTTTTACTCCAAATATTTGGGACTATTCCTGTCATCACAAGCACTCCTGAACGAAACTTCTCTACTTTGAGACGAATAAAGACTTATTTGCGTAACACAATCGGGCAGGTGAGACTAAATGGATTGGCTCTTGCAAAAATCCATAAAGAAAGAGGTATGGACATCGAAAATCTCATCGATATATTCAATAAAAAGAAACAGAGGCGAATGAGCATGAAAAATTGGACAGAGGACGGAAATATACAGTGAATTTTGTTACAGATTTTTTTTATATTCATGTCTAGTTCAAGTTTCTACATTCATGTCACCTTCTGTATCCAGAAAATTAATGAAAGCTTATTTGTTGCAAGTCGACCTTTTTCATGGTTTATGTAATTTATAAAATCTCCCATGTGAAAATAAGTTTCTTTTACGTTGAGCTCCAAAACAGTTACCAATAGCTACTTTAAGCAACAGCAAATTTTACCAATTTGTCGGCGGACCCCAACTCTCCTTTTGTTAGCTGATATTCCAGTCCCGCAATACCCCCCCCCCTCCCCCAATTAGGCCCCCCCCTCGACCAACTTCTAGAACCGCCGCTGCCTGCAGAGGAAATCGCCACTGCGGACCCTTGAAACAGCACAGTGGCTCCTGGCAGCCACCTGTTGCTGGCTAATGCCACACGCCAGGAACACATCGCTTCTGCAGATCGTTTGACTCACCCTACAGCTCACTAATTTACAAAACTCGTGCGCATTTTGTGTAGACAGCTAGAAAAATGAGTCGACACGTGTAATGTCCCAATGTCGTACTTTCACAGCCATTCTTTGAAACAGGGAACTAAATGCTTTACTCCGTGCGATCCATTAATGGTTTCTAAACTGAAGAAAACCGGCAGTAACGCATTGTACGTAAGCTGAGACACGGACTCATTGTACCTAGCTCATCTGACGCGACTAGTAACGTAACCTCGCTGGCCATTAGAATTGCAACAGCAAGATGATTAGCAATTATCGAGACCTTACTACTTGTGCAGAATGATTAATTAATTAATTGGAGTGTTCCTGTTGATCTTGTAAGTCAGCATTATTGAAGAAAAGTGACGAAGAGGACAGTTTTGTCACGTTCGGGATAACAAGGGTTCACACACTCGTTATGCTCCTCTGTTTGGTACCTTACAACGACTGAGGTCAATTCTGGCGGGGCCCACTGAAGAGGTTCACAGTTCACTCCGTTAACCAACATTGTTCAATTCGTGCTTGTGATATTTCTCCGAAGATATGGTCATCTACTCGACGTTTTAACCTGGTCTTTAATTTTTCTATGAGGAAATGTTGCAGAAATACTGATACATGTATATGTATATTACGAGACAAGTGTATTACGAGAAAAGGGAAATTAAATGCCCATTGGTAAGCGTTCCTCTGACATAAGAAGATACAGTCTTAAGAACACATAACACGAATGATAAAACCAACACTTTTCATCCAGAGGTTACAGAGTTTAGAGCTACCTTTCTAATTCCTGCTTTAGTGTATCCTTTTAATGGTAAATCAACCACCTAGAAAAGGTGACCTTCTGGCCATTAAAATCGTAACACTAGGAAGATTAACCAATAACGAATCTGTACTCATTGCGTGTATATGCAAGAGCAGCATGAATACACGTTTAAATTTGCATGTGATCTGGGTGTGTACAGAGTGTGACATTCACCAACTGCCTCCTCACTCAGGGATATTGATTTTAATTCGGTCGTCCATCGCGCTGAACTGAGTCTAGAGGGGAGATACGGACACATCATCCAGAGCTGCTTCAACTCACTGCCGCAGTCCAACCACTGTAGTGACTGGCAAGTGCTAGCGTGCTAGCCGTTCGACAACGCACTGCCAGACGTTTTCAATCTAGAGAACGCGTTGGCCAAGGCAACAAACTAACACCCTCAGTCACATATCCTGTATTAACTGAGAGGACACCACATGTCGTATCTACTGCTTTATTTTCGTCTCCTTTCAAACATATAAGTATTACAGAGATGAATCGCAAATACGTTTTAACCTGGTCTTTAATTTTTCTATGAGGAAATGTTGCAGAAATACTGATACATGTATATGTATATTACGAGACAAGTGTATTACGAGAAAAGGGAAATTAAATGCCCATTTATTTAATCCTCAACAGTCTCACCACCTGGTCAGTACCAAGTGGGATGACCCGTTGCACCAGCCGACTAATATTTCTTCCTTCTGGGGTATGAAGCTTTAAGGTCTTGCGCGTCGAATACATAACACACGGATACAACACAAACAAAGCAACTGGGGCAGTGTTGCTGGACATCGAAAAGGCCTTTGACCGTCTGTGGCACAACGGCTTCATACGCAAACTCAGCGACGGATGGTTCCCCGACGGGCTCGTACTTCTCATACACTGATATCTCGCGGACAGGAATTTCAACACCGACGTGCAGGGCCAACAATCAACATGACATGGTATCCAGGCTAGAGTACCCCAAGGAAGCATCCTAGGGCCCATACTGTCTAACCTCTACATTAATGACCTTCCAGCTACACGCAACACGATGGTGGCAATCTACGCGGAAGACACTGCCATCTCGAGCAAGACTGGAAACCGTCCAACATTAACTCACGACTACAAACTGCACTCAGAGAGGCAGAGCCTTGGTTGGTAAAATGGGGTGTTAGAATAAACGTCGAGAAGTGCGAAGCCGTTCTGTTCACTAGAAGATCGAAACTACTGAGAAAACATCAACGCTGCAACCCAATAACACTACATGCAATCCCAAAACGTTTCCGTGGGAAAGTCAAATACCTTGGTGGCTAGCTGGAACGGAAATTACTCTGGGGGGGGGGGGGGGACCAACAAAGCAAACGCGAGGCTCAAACTATCCTACGGTTAACAGGCGTAGCACTCTGAATAGGAGGGTGTCCAGGTCCATGTACATCACACTTATTAGACCTCTGATAACGTATGCAGCTCCCATCTGGGGATACGCTCCGCCCACACGCCTGCGCCGTCTGCAGCTCATACTAAACAAAGTACTCAGAATCATAAGCAATGCACCGCGTTACACGCGCGCCGCGGATCTTCACCGTAAATACCGGCTAGATACCGTCTTGCAGGTATTCCAAAAACTCTCCACACGACTTTACAGAAACACGAGACACTCGCGTAACCCGTTTATTCTTTCTCTGGGGAACTACGACCACAACAATAGATGGAAACATAATAGACCAAAGACACTATTGGCAAGGAACTAAACATCTATGAGCAATAGCACGCTAACACAACAGTACTGGCGAGCCCCTGCAACATAGCTACTACTGGCAACCCCAGCTGCTCGACCCACCGAAAAATGGGCAGTCGCAGGGAAGCCGTACTGTACACAGCATGCAAACCAGCCACACACACACACCCTACACTGTGAGCTGATCTATGGCCGACCGCCTACTAACGTGTGACGACCTCGAACTGTTACAGGGACGCAGCCGCTGCAGCGCGCCCTACAACGAGCACCCGCAACGACAAAGGTAACAATGCACGATGCCTCGCACTAACATAACCTCACATTGCATGCACTGTCGCAGCTACCAAGCCGCTACTGCCCTTACTACCAGTTCTACTGTGGCAGAGGTTTTTTTCTCTTGGTGCTTGCCTTGGCACTTTCTTCCCCTCTGCCCTTACAAACCGCTACACTTCGATCGCTTTCGTTCACTTTCTGTCTCCTGATGGACCATGTTAGTGAGTAATCCTACCCAGAAGCATGGACAACATCACAGCCCGCATCCTGTGCGTCATGATTCGAAAACTAACATGTTATATGGTGGTGTCAGTAGAACTTTTTGGTTGGTCATCACGTCGGTGTGGGCGTGGAGGGGCACCATCCTATAGGGAAAAAAAGACGAAGAAACTGACTGAAAGAGAAGGAAATATTGACGTCAGCTGCATCCGGGAATTTATACAGAGTCAGCGACGACGAGTGAAGATGTGTGTCGGACAGGTATTCGCGACCGGGATCTCCTGCTTGCTAGGCAGTTACGTTAACAACTGTGCTACCCCGACCCGCGCTGACAATCTTGGCGCTTCTCCCAGCAGGGTGTCGTGGGGTTTCCTACCGGGTGGTTTCCTACGAGCAGTGGCACACTAAACCTGTCAGAGGCCCGGGCCGGCAAAACAAATCGAGCCTCCCCTTGCTGCCCTCTCCCACCCCCCCCCCCCCCACGGAAGGAAGTCCCACATTGCTTATCGTCTTCATTTTGTGTCGTGATAATTTACAAGGTATAACGTTATTTTACGTAGCACTGAAAGCATAGAGCGAGCGGGGTGTATAAAAATGAATTCCTATTTCCAAGACCAAGAGTAAGGTCACTGTCTACATAAAACTTCGTTCAGTGCATGGTGGAGGGTACTTTGCTTACAGATTTCAACAAAAGCCGCAGTGTCGCTCCGATCTTGATGAAATTTTGTACATTTGATCTTCAAAACAAAAGGAACCTCACTGTCTACGTGAAATTTCATACGGTGTATGGCGGACGGTGCCTTACAACAGAATTACACACCATTTGACTGAACAGCTTGGGAATTGGCTCATGTATGTATGTTTTAGTGGTGAAGGCATTTACACAAACCAACGTATGGCGGATGGTTGGTCTACCTTCAAATAAATTCAACATCGTATCGTCAGTCAGCATGAAAGTTGGCAAATATACGCATTTTCTCATAGACGGGGAAAGAGGAGATGGCATGACGGAGGCGGAGGACGAGATATACGGAGAGAGGAGAAAGTGATGGGGTTGGGCGGGGGGGGGGGGGGGAGGAGGTGCATCCAGAGAAGTGAGAAAAACAGATTAAAAGAGACAGGGAGCAGCAGGTAAACAGAGAAAGGGGGATGGTGATGAATGACTAATGGAACACTGTAATAAATACATAAATTAGGGGTGTTATTGTGAATTTGATGTACTATTAGAAAAAGCGGAGGAAGAGGTGGACAGAAACGGGAAGATGGATGGAGAGGACGATGAAGTGTTGTGAGAGAGGGGAACAGATGGAGGAGATGGAAAGAGTGAAACGTCCCCTTTGAACAATTTATACAAGACTGTGCTTAACCTGGCACACAATAATTTTAGCGCAACGCAATCTGACTTTCAATAATCCCTACAAAACAATGGCCCTGACTAACTTTAACCTATACCTTTCACAAATCATTTACCTCACAAAAATCTTCGTTACTCGAACTACTGCAATACAGCGAGCACCACTACTGCCAGCTAAATAAAAGATTCAAACTACAGAAGGCACTAACTACTGATAGTGATAGTTAGCAAATGAAAGATTTTAATAGAGAACAAACACTGTATTTACCTTAATAATCATAATATATATAGCAGTTCAATTTCAAATTACAAAACTCCGCCATCTCTCTCCTCACATCCACCACTGCTGGCGGCTCACCTCCAACTGCGCAACGCTACGCACTGTTAACATCCAGCTGCCCCTCTACAATGGCAGACAACAATGCAAACTAGCCACAGACTGCACACAGCACAGCCAGTGATTTTCATATAGAGCGCTACGTAACTTTGCCAATAAGAAAATATAAACACCCTACTTACATAGCCCCCATGCTCCCCACAAAAAATTTTACAAATTTTTTTGGCCAGTGGGCAATAATGATTTGATAAAATTTTTCATAATTACACTAACAAAGATATCCAATGCACACACTTATTGATACGATGTTGGTCAAAAGCTAAAATTTTCTCACAGTCCATAAAAACAGTCCTGATCATTCATCATAATAGTAATTACAGTTTTTTTCACAAAGGGTCATTAGTAAAAAAATTGCACACCGAAGTAGTGGATTTCCATGCAGTCTTGAAGAAGTAGTGGTGTCCTTCCAACGGAAAGACAGTGCTGACTCTTGACATGCTGACAGGTAATGGGCCACAATGGAGCAAACCCACAGCAGAGTCATTCGAAGTTCTGACGAATATTGGTAGGTAGGTCATCACAGAGCAGACCCACTGCAGTCCTGGTAGAGAGTACTGGTGGGCCACCAGAGATGCAGACCCACTGTAGTCCTTGTAGAAATTGTGGACAGGCCCACTGTAGTCCTGGTAGAGAGTATGGTATTGGTGGGCCACCAGAGGTGCAGACCCACTGCAGTCCTTGTAGAAATAATGGTATTGGTGGGTCATCAGAGATGCAGACCCACTGTAGTCCTTGTAGAGATGGCCAGCAGCCATCTCTTGCGACAGTGCAGGTGCACAATCACCATCGAAGAGTCTTGCAGAGAAGATAGCAAGTCCATATACCCCCACTTGTGCACTCACAAAGTTTGTGGAATTGTCCTTAGAACCAGCAATGCTGTTATCCAGTCCCTTGCTGAATTCTTAACACACGTGCAAACACTATCAGTCCCTACTTCTCACATATTGTCCATATACTATGACCAACAGAAATGTGTGCAGTGAAATGAATGCTTACAAGTTACTTAATTTGATTAACTGGCGTCAATTACAATTATATAACATAAGAATACAATTACAAACATACAAAATACATCATTAAAACATAACAATACAGGTAACATTTGTAGTAATAGGGGCTTTACAAAAGAATAGAAATAAACATATACATCAGTGTTACAGGAATGATGACATGAGTACAAAAATAAAAGATCAGAATCACTTTTGAAACGTCAACTTCACACATGAGCATTAAAACAAAACAGAATAAACAATGTCTAAGCATCTTTACAAAGAAAATAACAGAGTATTAGAAAAATTCTACAACATAGCTCTCATCAGCTAAACACATAAAGACAGGAAAAACACAAATACACAAGGGTACACAAACATATAGCGGAATAATAGAAGGAAAGGACAGGGTTTGTTTTACTGCAGTATTTTGCAAACAAAACTTTCTTTACTTCTCGGAGATCTCCCTTCATTCATCATTATTCCCAAAAAGTCCTATCTATACCTCCTTCCTGTATTCTATTCATATTTCTTTCAAAATAATTATTTCTGATTGTACAATATTCATTGGGGCCCAAATCTTTTTCATATAACTTCGCAATGCATTCTTTACCTATTCTCCATAGTCAGTTTCTTATATAGTCTACCCCCTCTTAAGCTAACTTAAATCTACTGAGCTCAGAGATATATATACCAAGGGACGAGGCAATGCAGCATCACATAACAAATTAACACAAACAGCAATGCAAAAAAATGGAAAATTGCAAAGCAAGCTACAGTAAATCTAAATTACCAAGCAATGCAACATTACAACTAATATGAGCCAATGTGCAGGAACAATAAATATAAGTCAGTAGTAAAACTAGCTTAACAGAGTAATACAAAGTCAAATTCAAGAACTTTCTTACGGAAATATTTACGACAGCAGTTTCCGCTACAGTGACAGTCTCATATAAAAATTTCACAGTTCGAGAATTTACGTTGCAAATGTGTAGAAACAAAATCCTATGAATATAACATTGTCCAAAAAAATTTTCGCCGGCATTGTGATACATTCACGCATTTACACACACATTTCATAACTCTTAAAGTACGATTCTCGGTTTCCAACATCCTTTTTCACAAGTCAAGAGTCCTTAACTTCTTTCATTATTCATATACATATAAACACGTAATCACATTCCATATATATGGTAGCATCATCTTATTGACATAAACATACCTCAGCAGGATAATACACATCGTCGTCGTAAAAATAACATCATAACACCTCAGTCAAATCTCAAAATCGTCGTAGCTTTCTGCAATAATTTCAAACCATAAAAAAATTCTCTGCTCATTTCAATAGTGTCATCTACCTCAAACGTACTTTAAAAATCATGATCTCATACCAAATACATCATTCAAAGCTCTCATTGTATCACAATGGTTCCAAAAAAATATGAAGAGTTCACACAGTACAGACAAAATACAATTTCGTAAGTGTGAAGTTATCCAACGGTGTAATTACGTAAACATCTGTCACTGATGTAGTAAAAAGAAATGTTTGTCTCTCTCAGTTAAATGATCAGACAGCTGTGTAATTATGTGTTAGAGCAATATGGTACCGATGTGTTAAATTGTATAAGCAAATACCATATTAGCTAGGGCTCCTTGTGCTTGCCAAACACATGGTACACAAAGTAAGCGTGTACCCCCCTGAGGATTATTGTAATTATACCCTCAGGTATTACAGATTACAGCAATGGAATGAAATGTATCACGAAAAACTTTCTTTGTAATTCAAAAATCTTTAAAAATAAATGTTTTAAGTACAAAATTAATCACTCAAATACGTGTCCTGTAGCGCTAAATATGCGTCTTGCTGTAAGATAATCTCTGGGAAGTGTCGTAGTTATTGTCCTCCGAAAGCTAAGTTCTGCAGAAGTCAATGTACTTACCTCATGATACACAAAAGTGAAATGCTTTGCGTATAAATTTCTTAGTTATTATGCTTATTGTCGTGGTGAAGAACGTACTGTGCTGTAACGTATTGTTGTGCTACGGAAAAGGCTGTCTCATTGTAGCTATACCACAAAAGTTACTAATAAAACATGTTTTGCTTTCCAGAAGAATTCAGAAAAAACTGTGCAGATATAAAACAGATACACCGCAAAAGCAACATTGTAAATTGTCACGCATTAGCAGCGTTGTGATAAAATCGTGTAGCTGTCACATAAACTAACCACTGTGTCATCTGGCATTTCACAGAAAGCACCTCAAATCCAGAATCCACTCTCAAGCAAACCAAAATGTTGCATGAAAATTTCATTTGCAGTGCTGGTATATGTTCTAAGTATGTAAGCCGTATATTCGTTACGTAATCGTGCAACTAACAAGGAGGAATGTATAAATAACAACACTGTGTCGTCTGTTCGCAATAACAATGCATTCGCAATTACTTGTCTAAGTTACCTATGTTCTTGACTGGATGGTTAGTTATCTTTAAAACATAGTTGCATGTTAACAGTTTGTAAGTGTGACAAAGAGTACTAGTAACGTGAAGTGAAAAATTTTATGGCAAAGACAAAGTTAAAAAGCAGATTATCTTTCAATAAACGGTTTTACATATGAAATATGGTGTAAACCTTTACTCTTCCTAGTACGCAGAATTTCAACTTGAATGCAATTATCATGCGGTATTCGTCCATAAAGAATACTGGAATTTTGCTCAAGGTTAGCGTCAATGTTATTTTTCTCTGAGCCAGCCGGCGCACGCGGGTGCCTGCGGTGCGAGTCATTGTCTGCTACCTATTTGTTGGCGCGCGCCGTTATAGGGTTTGGAGACCTGGGCTCTGCCCTGTTTAAATCCCGCCAGTTCTGATGAAATTCACGTCTGTCGTTACGATCACATCGTCTGTCGTCTTGTCGGTAGTTTACATAGTTTCTTGTTTGTCGGTCATGTGGTGGAGAATTTCTCCCTGAATTACCACTGCACGGTGGACCGTTGCGTCAGAAATTATTCTGTCTCCCGTGATAATAATAGTTCTGGTTGCTAAATTGTCTGTTTCTCTGATTGTCTCTGTGATAGTCATTACTACGGAAATGCGATCTTTCTCTGTAACTATTACTCTGCCAGTGGTTGTCATACGGGTGATGTCTGTTTTGGTCACCATTTGTGTGATGAGAATAGCCTTGTCGCATCCAGTTATCGTTTCTGTCGTCACGGAATTGTGACGGATGTGACCTGTAGTGATTGTTTTCCTGTTTTCACATCCCGCGACTGTCTGTGTCAATTTCTAATTCTTGTAACAGTCCCTGAAAAGCTTCAATGTCGTCTTTGCAACGTCCTGCCAAAATAATATGCCGTAAATGTTCAGGTAAGTTGATTAAGCAAATGCGGATGAGTTCTGAGGGGCTGTATGGCTTTGAAAGATACTGATTCTTATGCAACATGTCTTCAAAATATTTCACAAGACTGGAAAATTCAGATTGTTCAAAGTGTTTCATCATCATGATGCTATGTTTTACTCGGTCTTGTGTGGCTTGAGACCAATATGCTGAGAGGAAGGCATGGTAAAATTCTCCTTCACTGTGGCAATCGTGAATGACCGATCCCATTCTTACAGCTGGTTCATTCTCCAAGTAGCCACACATAAATTCTAACCTGTGCTCCAATGACCACTTGGGAGGGAAACAATGAGAGAATTGATGGAGCCACGCTTGTGAATGAATGTCGTTGGCAGAATTCTTAAACGTTTTGAATTTACGTGTAGTAATGAACAGCTTATAGTCAAAATCATCATGTCGGCGAGTCACATATCGGTCATTGTTATGTCGTGTCGGCGGTTCCATCTCAAAATTCGGTGCACCTTGCCAATTCCTTTCATAACTTCCGAAATGCCCTGTGTTATTAATTTGTGGCTTTTCCGTATTTCTATGTCCCTCTTCCCGTATTGGGGCGCGAGTGTCCTCTGAAATACGTAATTCTTGTATTATCTGTGTCAGCTGTTCTTGTACTTCCCGGATTTCTCTTTGGTGTTGCGTATTAATTTGATTCAGATTTTGTTTCAGTTTCCTAATTTGTTCGCACTCTTCTGTGTCATTAAAGACTACCGGTTTTGTGTCATTCAGATTATCATCTACCTTCGTAGATAAGTTAGTGACCTGATCCGAAAGTTCGGCTACTTTCTCTGATAATGAACTAATTTCCTCCATGTGTCTTTCTGAACCAATTTTCAGAGTATCTACTGTGTCCTTTAAGTTTTCCTGAGTTTTTGCAAGTTGCGTAACCGAATCGGTAGATGCAACTGAGTCCATTTTAGCTTGCAAGGTCTCATGATTTTCATGAACAATAGTTTGCAGTTCTTTTATGGCTGCTTCGTGATTCTGTAATGCATTTTCATGACGCGAAAAAATAGGTTGGAAATGCTCACAAATTTGTGTTTTTACGTCATTACAGATTTTTTGACATTTCGATTCGATGTTATGTAACTCAGTAGTCAAATCTTCACGTGTTTGTTCAAGTGTGGTGTCTAACTTTTGAAGATTTTGTTCCATTGTGTCTAACTTTTTAAGATTTTGTTCCACTGTGTCTAACTTTTGCTGTGTTTGTCTCTGGTATTGTTCCATTGTGTCTAACTTTTGAAGCTTTTGCTGTGTTTGTCTCTGATTTTGTTCCATTGTGTCTAACTTTTGAAGATTTTGTCCCATTGTGTCTAACTGTTGCTGTGTTTGTCTCTGATTTTGTTCCATTTGTTGCATTAGTTGTAATAACAATGCATTAGTGTCTGGAATCTGATCCTCTACTCTTTTCGGCAGTGCATTTGCACCGGCAAAATTCACATTTTGACAAGCTGAAAATGTGTCTTGACTTATTTGAGAAAACGGTGAGGACGCAAAACCTGAATCTACAGTATTTGCAAAATTGTGTCCTATCATTTCGGATTCCTGAGGCGAGCTGTTGCCGACCGATCGATCGATAATGCTTCCCTGTTCACTACCTGTTTGACTGTCTACGCCATTGTTTGACGCCCGCTCCATTTCCCTATGCACAGTTACCAAATTACTACTTTGAATATTAGTTAATTCATTACATGGTGGGGCCAACACGCTGCTTTCGTCTTCACTGTCATTTCTCAGTTTACTTTGGAGCCGAGTGTTACGTTTTTCACACGCCATTATTGTCACAATATTTCACATGATAACACAGAAAAGCACAATTTGAATAGCAAAAATAAGAGAACACATTAACATAGCACTGAAAAT
Source organism: Schistocerca cancellata (assembly GCF_023864275.1). Taxonomy (NCBI): domain Eukaryota; kingdom Metazoa; phylum Arthropoda; class Insecta; order Orthoptera; family Acrididae; genus Schistocerca; species Schistocerca cancellata. The sequence goes on from NC_064632.1 coordinate 597,638,899, forward strand.
AATATGTAGTTAATTACAAGCGCAGCTGCGAAATACTTGGTGCAAATCTACATGCATGCCACAACTGTTTTACAGTACAACAATGAAAGACTGCAACTACAAAGGAGATTCTCTCTACAATTACGCGCTAGCAATAAACAAAAGCTACACTAAATACACAAACTACAAGAAAAAATCAGAAGATTCCAGTGAGGTATCCTAGGCTAAGGGTCGAAATATGAAACGTCCCCTTAGAACCATTTATACAAGACTGTGCTTAACCTGGCACACAATAATTTTAGCGCAACGCAATCTGACTTTCAATAATCCCTACAAAACAATGGCCCTGACTAACTTTAACCTATACCTTTCACAAATCACTTACCTCACAAAAATCTTCATTACTCGAACTACTGCAATACAGCGAGCACCACTACTGCCAGCTAAATAAAAGATTCAAACTACAGAAGGCACTAACTACTGATAGTGATAGTTAGCAAATGAAAGATTTTAATAGAGAACAAACACTGTATTTACCTTAATAATCATAATATATATAGCAGTTCAATTTCAAATTACAAAACTCCGCCATCTCTCTCCTCACATCCACCACTGCTGGCGGCTCACCTCCAACTGCGCAACGCTACGCACTGTTAACATCCAGCTGCCCCTCTACAATGGCAGACAACAATGCAAACTAGCCACAGACTGCATACAGCACAGCCAGTGATTTTCATATAGAGCGCTACGTAACTTTGCCAATAAGAAAATATAAACACCCTACTTACAAGAGAGACGGTTGGGCGGAAGGAGGAGGTGGATAGAGAGACGAGATAGGACTAAATGGACAAGAGAGATGAGGGAAGAGTGGATGAACTGACATAAAACTGGGATGAATAAATATCCGGACAACGCCCGGTTTACAGTTAGCAATTAGATAAAGATTTACGCGACAATGGGCGTGTTCATCGGAAAGAAATTACAGAATATTTCCCTATGATTAGATGCGTCGCATAAAGTCTCGATAACTAGAGTGTTGTTCTTGATGTCTACAGATGATAAAATTTGTTGTTGTTGTGGTCTTCAGTCCTGAGACTGGTTTGATGCAGCTCTCCATGCTACTCTATCCTGTGCAAGCTTCTTCATCTCCCAGTATCTACTGCAACATACATCCTTCTGAATCTGCTTAGTGTATTCATCTCTTGGTCTCCCTCTACGATTTTTACCCTCCACACTGCCCTCCAATGCTAAATTTGTGATCCCTTGATGCCTCAAAACATGTCCTACCAACCGATCCCTTCTTCTAGTCAAGTTGTGCCACAAACTTCTCTTCTCCCCAATCCTATTCAATACCTCCTCATTAGTTACGTGATCTACCCACCTTATCTTCAGCATTCTTCTGTAGCACCACATTTCAAAAGCTTCTATTCTCTTCTTGTCCAAACTGGTTATCGTCCATGTTTCACTTCCATACATGGCTACACTCCATACAAATACTTTCAGAAACGACTTCCTGACACTTAAATCTATACTCGATGTTAACAAATTTCGTTTCTTCAGAAACGCTTTCCTTGCCATTGCCAGTCTACATTTTATATCCTCTCTACTTCGACCATCATCGGTTATTTTACTCCCTAAATAGCAAAACTCCTTTACTACTTTAAGTGTCTCATTTCCTAATCTAATTCCCTCAGCATCACCCGATTTAATTTGACTACATTCCATTATCCTCCTTTTGCTTTTGTTGATGTTCATCTTATATCCTCCTTTCAAGACACTGCCCATTCCGTTCAACTGCTCTTCCAAGTCCTTTGCTGTCTCTGACAGAATTAGAATGTCATCGGCGAACCTCAAAGTTTTTACTTCTTCTCCATGAATTTTAATACCTACTCCAAATTTTTCTTTTGTTTCCTTTACTGCTTGCTCAACATACAGATTGAATAACATCGGGGAGAGGCTACAACCCTGTCTTACTCCTTTCCCAACCACTGCTTCCCTTTCATGCCCCTCGACTCTTACAACTGCCATTTGGTTTCTGTACAAACTGTAAATAGCCTTTCGCTCCCTGTATTTTACCCCTGCCACCTTCAGAATTTGAAAGAGAGTATTCCAGTTAACATTGTCAAAAGCTTTCTCTAAGTCTACAAATGCTAGAAACGTAGGTTTGCCTTTTCTTAATCTTTCATCTAAGATAAGTCGTAAGGTCAGTATTGCCTCACGTGTTCCAACATTTCTACGGAATCCAAACTGATCTTCCCCGAGGTCGGCTTCTACCAGTTTTTCCATTCGTCTGTAAAGAATTCACGTTAGTATTTTGCAGCTGTGACTTATTAAACTGATAGTTCGGTAATTTTCATATCTGTTAACAACTGCTTTCTTTGGGATTGGAATTATTATATTCTTCCTGAAGTCTGAGGGTATTTCGCCTGTCTCATACATCTTGCTCAGCAGATGGTAGAGTTTTGTCATGACTGGCTCTCCCGAGGCCGTCAGTAGTTCAAATGGAATGTTGTCTACTCCCGGGGCCTTGTTTCGACTCAGGTCTTTCAGTGCTCTGTCAAACTCTTCACGCAGTATCTTATCTCCCATTTCGTCTTCATCTACATCCTCTTCCATTTCCATAATATTGTCCTCAAGTACATCGCCCTTGTATAAACCCTCTATATACTCCTTCCACCTTTCTGCCTTCCCTTCTTTGCTTAGAACTGGGTTGCCATCTGAGCTCTTGATATTCATACAAGTGGTTCTCTTCTCTCCAAAGGTCTCTTTAATTTTCCTGTAGGCAGTATCTATCTTACCCCTAGTGAGACAAGCCTCTACATCCTTACATTTGTCCTCTAGCCATCCCTGCTTAGCCATTTTGCACTTCCTGTCGATCTCATTTTTGAGACGTTTGTATTCCTTTTTGCCTGCTTCATTTACTGCATTTTCATATTTTCTCCTTTCATCAATTAAATTCAATATTTCTTCTGTTACCCAAGGATTTCTATTAGCCCTCGTCTTTTTACCTACTTGATCCTCTGCTGCCTTCACTACTTCATCCCTCAGAGCTACCCATTCTTCTTCTACCGTATTTCTTTCCCCCATTCTTGTCAATCGTTCCCTTATGCTCTCCCTGAAACTCTCTACAACCTCTCGTTCTTTCAGTTTATCCAGGCCCCATCTCCTTAAATTCCCACCTTTTTGCAGTTTCTTCAGTTTCAATCTGCAGTTCATAACCAATAGATTGTGGTCAGAACCCACATCTGCCCCTGGAAATGTCTTACAATTTAAAACCTGGTTCCTAAATCTCTGACTTACCATTATATAATCTATCTGATACCTTTTAGTATCTCCAGGATTCTTCCAGGTATACAACCTTCTTTTATGATTCTTGGACCAAGTGTTGGCTATGATTAAGTTGTGCTCTGTGCAAAATTCTACCAGGCGGCTTCCTCTTTCATTTCTTACCCCCAATCCATATTCACCTACTACGTTTCCTTCTCTCCCTTTTCCTACACTCGAATTCCAGTCACCCATGACTATTAAATTTTCGTCTCCCTTCACTATCTGAATAATTTCTTTTATTTCATCATACATTTCATCTATTTCTTCATCATCTGTAGAGGTAGTTGGCATATAAACTTGTACTACTGTAGTAGGCATGGGATTTGTGTCTATCTTGGCCACAATAATGCGTTCACTATGCTGTTTGTAGTAGCTAACCCGCACTCCTATTTTTTTATTTTATTTTATAAAATTTAGTTGCTTAATATAGAACACTCCACCAATGTCACTCTAGTTGGAATTACATCTTTACAAAATGAACTGCATAATAATCAGCTGAAAAATGCTCCTGTTGGAGCACAATAAAGGCAAATATGATCGTGTTTAAAAGTCTCTGGCAAAAAAGTGGGCAACCAGCTGTGTGAGTCCTCATTCTGCCTTCCGCATCAAAAATTCTGGAAGCTTCACAGTACGAGTGACCATTTTATGTAAGAAATTTACCGAGTAAAGTTTCAGATATGTTGAGATAAAAATTCAATAAATTGCAGATTGTGTATTAGAACCTTAAAAATACCGTTAAAACTTACTTTTGTGAATGAGATCCGCCAAATACAAATAATTAGTTTCGTATGACATATATGACGAAACTCCAGATTCAGCAAGTTAACTTTGCGAAATTATTGATGCTGATCGACGACGACACTGTCTGAGAAACGGTGACAACACCGGCACCGAGGGTGAGGGGCTGGGGTAGTCAAGCAGTGGGGCAGGCTCAAATCCCAAACACCTCGTTAGGGAACCGGTTGCTCTGGACGGCTTCGCTACCTGCTGCAACCTTCTAGGAAACCCCACGATAGGAAACCCCACGTAGCCCCCAGCAGTACCACATTCCTGTCTGGCGCCACCTAACTGCAGTCCCCTACCATGTCCTTCATGCTGGCGACTTCGAGATTCCAGCAGGAAGTCGAACGTGTTTGTGCATCCGCGCTGAAGCAAGTGCTGACGGATGCGAACAATACCGAACTATCAGTATAAGTGCACATGGTTGCAAAATACTAACGCGAATTCTTTACAGAAGAATGGAAATGCTTAAATATGTCATCCTCTGGGAAGATTAGTTAGGATTCCTTAGAAAGTTATAACAGGCAACCCAATACTGACCCCACGACCACTCTTAGAAGATAGTTTAAGGAAAGACAAACCTATGTTTATAATATTTGTAGAGGTATGAAAAACTTACAGAAAAGCTGACTGGAACACTCTCTTGGAAAATTTCAATGTAACAGGAGTAAAATAAAGGAAGTGAAACGCTATTGACAACTTGTACAAAAGCCAAGACGGCGGTTATAAGAGTCGAGGGGCGGGAATAGGAAGCAGTGGATGAGAAGGTGGTGAGACAGAGTTGTAGCTTATCCTCGATGTTATTCAGTCTGTACACTGAGCAGGCAGTATTGAAAACTAAAGAAAATTTTGGAGTAAGAAATAATGTGCAGAGAAAAGAAATCAAGACTATCGTGTTTCCGCCGTTTGTTCGCCGCTTACTTGTACCGATATTTCAACTGCGTAACCCGCAGTCTTCTTCAGGTGCTGCCTGATACTGACTCCAGTGTGGAAGGAGTCCGGTATTTATGACTACGTTGTGCCAGGCGCTCCGTATGCGGCCCGCCCCGCGTCATGCAGCGACTGTAGTGCTCTCCTCTGGCCGTGGCAGTTCCGAACGCTGTGGTCAATACCCGTTGTCAATTTCGTTGTTGCAGTTCTGAACGACGTCCAAGTCGTGCTAGACACTTTATCTTCCGGTTGTCGTCACCTGTGATCTTGGTAGGACGTTCTGCAACCGTTGCGTGCCGTGTCAGGCGTTCCGGGCGAGGTCCGTGCCCACCAGGGGCGGCTGCAGTGTTGTTTTCAGGCCGTTGTTGCCCAAACTGTCGCTCGAGACCCGGTAGAGCGTCCTCAGGTATTGATCTGTTGTCTGCGGTACCATTCCGTGTGCGTCCTATGCTATATGCACCGAACAGTTTTCTCTAATTCCGTCTTCATATTTGTGTCCCATGGGGTATTCGTGTTGTTCCCGTTGAGACTTCAGCAGACCGAGTCCCGAATTTGAGGCAGAACTCAACTGGAAACTGGGGTCGCGGTTAATAATACTCTCCGTGATCTTAATCTCAGTAGATTCTTTGCTAATACTGCCCCAATATCTCGATGTATGTGTTAGAATCTTAGCATCGTTATAGTTCACAGAATGATTGAATTTTAAACCGTGCACGACAATCACTGTCTTGGTTGCCTGTGTCAGTATGGTGTGCCATTGATGTTCTTTGCACCTATGGCAACGGTATTAGTCGTCTGGCCGATATATTCCATCCCACATTCAAAATGTATGTGGTAAAAGCCTGGTTTCAGCATACCCAGGTAAACCTCCACACTCCCTGGAACAGCCTTAAGCTTGGTGGGTGGATGGAACACGCTCTTGATGCTACGTTCGAGGAGAATTCTACCGATTTTTGCAGATATCGTCCCGACATATGGCAAATATCCCACTTTCTTCATTTCATCTTCTTTCCCTTATCGAATGGGTAAATGGGTAATGGGTAAACAGACCGCGGTGCCTTTTGGCCATATTTAGAAGAGTATCCGTTTTTCTAGAACGCAGATTACAAGTGTTTTATCTCCGTCGCCAAATTATTCGTGTCTGTTCAACCAGTTCTATTTTTCTATGTCGGATAGTGGGAACTGCTGGCGTGCAGTTACAAGTCGGAGAGTGTTTGGGGTAGGCCTACGCACTGAGACTGAAGATACCATCTGATTTCCTCTTGACTAGTACACCTAGGAATGGGATAGCCCATCCATCCCCAGTTCCATGATAAATTTAATGTTAGGATGGCGTGGGTTTAGGAGGTCCAAGAAAACGTGGAGATTTTCCCTCCGTGATGTCATATAACAAAGGCGTCTTCCACGTACCTAAAAAAGCATTGCAGATCATCTGGGACAGATGTAAGTGCCTCATCTTCAAATCTCTCCATAAGGAGATTTGCCATCATCGGTGAGATAAGGCTACCCATTACCACCCCTTTCATCTGCACATAAAATTGAGCCCCGTATAGGAGGTACGTCGAGGTAAATATGTGTCTCAATAAGTCTAGCAGAGAACCGTTGAACTTTTCCCTACCACATCAAGCGAATCATTCAGTGCTACGTTGGTGAACAGGGGCAACGTGTCGAAACCGACCATGATGTCAGATACCTTGACCTGTAACTGCCTCTGAGTTACGAATGTGCCGGGCACACTTTCCCACATATGGGGAGAGCATCTTCTGAAGGTGTTGAGCAGTGAGGTGGGTGGCTGCGCCCGTGCTGCTGACTACTGGACGTAGAGGGACGCCTTCTTTTTGCACCTTAGGCAGACCATAAGGTCTTGGCGTCACTGGTGCTTTTGCTCTTAGCTGCTTAACGATCTTTTTTGGAAGGCCGATGTCCTTTAGAAGAGCCCAGATCTTCTTATCCACCTCGTCTTGTGAAGTTGCTGTCCACTGGTCTTTATACCGGGTCGTCCAGAAGTTGACGCACCTTACTGTCATAATCTGCCTTCTGTAGGACGACGGTAGCATTCCCCTTCATCTGCTGGTAACACCACAACGCTATCATCTTCCCTGAGTTGTTTAAGGGAAAACATCCCATCTCCAGAGATGTTTCGTGAGCGCTCTGCGAATCTCCCCTCGCACTTCTTCAGCACCATTGGCAGTAAATTTCAGGGCCACCTGGTCCATTTGAAACGTCCCCTTAGAACTATTTATACATGACTGTGCTTAAACTGACACACAATATTTTTAGCGCAACGCAATCTGACTATCAAAAATCCCTACAAAACAATGGCCCTGACTAACTTTAACCTATACCTTTCACAAATCACTTACCTCACAAAAATCTTCGTTACTGGAACTACTGCAATACGGCGAGCGCCACTACTGCCAGCTAAATAAAAGATTCAAACTACTGAAGGCACTAACTACTGATAGGGATAGTTAGCAAATGAAAGATTCTAATAGAGAACAAACAATGTATTTACCTCAAGATTCATAATATATACAGCAGTTCATGACATTTTTCAAAACTCCGCCATCTCTCTCCCCACATCCACCACTGCTGGCGGCTCACCTCCAACTGCGCAACGCTACGCGCTGTTCACATCCAGCTTTAGCAGTTCATGACAACAATGGCAGACAACAATGCAAACTAGCCACATACTGCACACAGCACAGCCAGTGATTTTCATATAGAGCGCTACGTGGCATTACCCATATAAAAATCTAAACAGCCTACTTACATAGCCCCCATGCTCCCCACAAAAAATTTTACAAATGGTGTTGGGCACTGGCCAATACAGATTTGAAAAAATTTTTCATAATTACAATCACAAAGATATCAAATGCACACACTGATTAATACAGTGTTGGTCAAAAGCTAAAATTTTCTCACAGTCCATAAAGACAGTCCAGATTGTTCATCACAATAGTAATTACAGTTTTTTTTCACAAAGTCTCATTAGTAAAAAAAATTGCACACAGAAGTAGTGGATTTCCATGCAGTCTTGAAGAAGTAGTGTTGTCATTCCAACGGAAAGACAGTGCTGACTCTTGACATGCTGACAGGTAATGGGCCACAATGGAGCAAACCCACAGCAGAGTCATTCGAAGTTCTGACGAATATTGGTAGGTAGGTCATCACAGAGCAGACCGACTGCAGTCCTGGTAGAGAGTATTGGTGGGCCACCAGAGATGCAGACCCACTGTAGTCCTTGTAGAAATTGTGGACAGGCCCACTTTAGTCCTTGTAGAGATGGCCAGCAGCCATCTGTTTCGACTGTGCAGGTGCACAATCACCATCGAAGAGTCTTGCAGAGAAGATAGCAAGTCCATATACACCCACTTGTGCACTCACAAAGTTTGTGGAATTGTCCTTAGAACCAGCAATGCTGTTATCCAGTCCCTTGCTGAATTATTAACACACATGCAAACACTATCAGTCCCTACTTCTCACATATTGTCCATATACTATGACCAACAGAAATGTGTGCAGTGAAATGAATGCTTACAAGTTACTTAATTTGATTAACTGGTGTCAATTACAATTATATAACATAAGAATACAATTACAAACATACAAAATACATCATTAAAAACATAACAATACAGATAACATTTGTAGTAATAGGGGCTTTACAAAAGAATAGAAATAAACATATACATCAGTGTTACAGGAATGATGACATGAGTACAAAAATAAAAGATCAGAATCACTTTTGAAACGTCAACTTCACACATGAGCATTAAAACAAAACAGAATAAATAAAGTCTAAGCATCTTTACAAAGAAAATAATAGAGTATTAGAAAAATTCTACAACATAGCTCTCATCAGCTAAACACATAAAGACAGGAAAAACACAAATACACAAGGGTACACAAACATATAGCAGAATAATAGAAGGAAAAGACAGGGTTTGTTTTACTGCAGTATTTTGCAAACAAAACTTTCTTTACTTCTCGGAGATCTCCCTTCATTCATCATTATTCCCAAAAAGTCCTATCTATACCTCCTTCCTGTATTCTATTCATATTTCTTTCAAAATAATTATGTCTGATTGTACAATACTCATTGGGGCCAAAATCTTTTTCATATAACTTCGCAATGCATTCTTTACCTATTCTCCATAGTCAGTTTCTTATATAGTCTACCCCCTCTTAAGCTAACTTAAATCTACTGAGCTCAGAGATATATATACCAAGGGACGAGGCAATGCAGCATCACATAACAAATTAACACAAACAGCAATGACAAAAAATGCAAATTGGCAAAGCTAGCAGCATAAATTAGCAAAAGTCAAATTCAATAACACTATGCCTGGCAAACAGCAGCAACTTATACCTAAACATTACATAGCGCAAGCAGAAAAAATATTACACTAAAGACGATAATGCAGACAAGGGAAATGTATATTCACATCTTAATGTCTATGTAATTAAAGTGGTGCACCATAACAACTTATTGTAAAAAAATATTACCATGTACTTGAAAAGAAAATTATGTGTTACTGTTACTAGTTCCTTCTTATTGTTCTTTCCTTTCCAAGTGCTCCTTTTTTAAAGAATGTGGATCATAAAATAATTATTTCATAGATCTGTTGACAGAAAGTGTTCACATTAGCAAATGCATTTTATTTTATAAAAGCAATGCTGCAACACAGCTGGAAACCAGATATCAAATGAAATAAGCAACTACGAAAAGCAAAGAATAAAAATATCATTCAATAGTCATGTGGCATTTCGTAAGTCAGTAGCACTCAACTCTCGGAGAAAGACACTTGTCATAATCAGGTGTGCAGATGTACGAATATTTCCCATCAATTCATAAGCATTTCAGTAATTAGCACAAAGTGCGAGTAATCATATGTTTTCAAGTAACGAGGGTGTCGCATTAGCGATGAAAGGCACACCCTAATGGCTTGTTCTCCAGGTGTTTCACACAGCTGTGTGCCCACAACGCATTACAAAAATCATATGTTCTCAAGTAACAAGCGCGTCGCATTAGCGATGAAAGGCACACCCTAATGGCTTGTTCTCCAGGTGTTTGACGCAGCTGTGTGCCGACGACGCACGTGCAGGTGGTCACTTAACTTTCTTACGGAAATATTTACGACAGCAGTTTCCGCTACAGTGACAGTCTCATATAAAAATTTCACAGGTCAAGAATTTACGTTGCAAATGTGTAGAAACAAAATCCTATTAATATAACATTGTCCAAAAAAATTTTCGCCGCCATTGTGATACATTCACGCATATACACGCACATTTCATAACTCTTAAAGTACGATTCTCGGTTTCCAACATCCTTTTTCACAAGTCAAGAGTCCTTAACTTCTTTCATTATTCATATACATATAAACACGTAATCACATTCCTCATATATGGTAGCATCATCTTATTGACATAAACATACCTCAACAGCATAATACACATCGTCGTCGTAAAAATAACATCATAACACCTCAGTCAAATCTCAAAATCGTCGTAGCTTTCTGCAATAATTTCAAAACCTAAAGAAAATTCTCTGCTCATGTCAATAGTGTCATCTACCTCAAACGTACTTTAAAATCATGCTCCCTTACCAAATACATCATTCAAAGCTCTCATAGTATCACAATGGTACCAAAAAAATATGAACAGTTCACACAGTACAGACAAAATACAATTTCGTAAGTGTGAAGTTATCCAACTCTGTAATTGCGTAAACATGTGTCACTGACGTAATAAAGAAGTTTGTTTCTCTGTTAAATGATCAGATAGCTGTGTAATTTATGTGTTAGAGAAATATGGTACCGATGTGTTCAATTGTATAAGCAAATACCATATTAGCTAGGGCTCCTTTGCCAAACACATGGTACACAAAGTAGGCGTGTACCCCCCTGAGGTTTAATGTAATTATACCCTCAGGTGTTACAGATTACAGCAATGGAATGAAATGTATCACGCAAAACCTTTGTATCATTGTACTTCAAATATCTTTAAAAAGTAAATGTTTTAAGTACAAAATTAATCACTCAAATACGTGTCCTGTAGCGTTAAATGTGCGTCTTGTTGTAAGATAATCTCTGTGGAAGTGTCGTAGTTATCGTCCTCCGAAAGCTAAGTTCTGCAGAAGTCAATGTACTTACCTCATGATACACAAAAGTGAAATGCTTTGCGTATAAATTTCTTAGTTATTACGCTTATTGTCGTGGTGAAGAACGTACTGTGCTGTAACGTATTGTTGTGCTACGGAAAAGGCTGTCTCATTGTAGCTATACCACAAAAGTTACTAATAAAACATGTTTTGCTTTCCAGAAGAATTCAGAAAAAACTGTGCAGATATAAAACAGATACACCGCAAAAGCAACATTGTAAATTGTCACGCATTAGCAGCGTCGTGATAAAATCGTGTAGCTGTCACATAAACTAACCACTGTGTCATCTGGCATTTCACAGAAAGCACCTCAAATCCAGAATCCACTCTCAAGCAAACCAAAATGTTGCATGAAAATTTCATTAGCAGTGCTGGTATATGTTCTAAGTATGTAAGCCGTATATTCGTTACGTAATCGTGCAACTAACAAGGAGGAATGTATAAATAACAACACTGTGTCGTCTGTTCGCAATAACAATGCATTCGCAATTACTTGTCTAAGTTACCTATGTTCTTGACTGGATGGTTAGTTAGCTTTAAAACATAGTTGCATGTTAACAGTTTCTCAGTGTGACAAATTGTACAAGTAGCGTGAAGTGAAAATTGCAAAGACTAAGTTAAAAAGCAGATTATCTGTCAATAAATGGTTTTACATGTGAAATGTGGTGTAAACCTTTTGCTCTTCTCAGTACGCAGAGTTTCAACTTGAATGCAATTATCATGCGGTATTCGTCCGTAAAGAATACGGGAATTTTGCTCAAGGTTAGCGTCAATGTCATTTTTCTCGGAGCCAGCCGGCGCACGCAGCTGCCTGCGGTGCGAGTCATTGTCTGTTTCTTTGTTGGCGCGCGCCGTTACTGGGATTAGGAGGCCTAACTTCCACAAATTCGCCTTGCCGAGAGGGCCCAGCTCTGTTTAAAACTCGCCAGTTCTGATGCAGTTCAGGTCTGTCGTTACGATCATATCGTCTGTCGTCATGTCGGTAGATTCGATAGTTCCTTTCTTGTGGGTCATGTGGTGGAGAATTTCTCCCTGAATCGTAACTGCGCGCTGGACCGTTGCGTCTAAAGTTATTCTGTCTCCCTTGATAATAATTATTTTGATTACCATATTGTCTGTTTCTATGGTTATCTCTGTCATATTCATTACTACGAAAATGCGATCTTTCTCTGTAACTATTATTACTCTGCCAGTGGTTGTCATATGGGTGGTGTCTGTTTTGATCACGATTTGTGTGGTAAGAATAGGTTTGTCGTGGCCATTTATTGTTTCTGTCGTCACGGAATTGTGACGGATGTGACCTGTAGTGATTGTTTTCCTGTTTTCGCATCCCGCGACTGTCTGTGTCAATTTCCAGTTCTTGTAACAGTCCCTGAAAAGCTTCAATGTCGTCTTTGCAACGTCCTGCCGAAATAATATGCCGTAAGTGTTCAGGTAATTTGATTAAGCAAATGCGGATGAGTTCTGAGGGGCTGTATGGGTTTGACAGGTATTGATTCTTGTGCAACATGTCTTCAAAATATTTCACAAGACTGGAAAATTCAGATTGTTCGAAGTGTTTCATCATCATGATGCTATGTTTTACTCGGTCCTGTGTGGCTTGAGACCAATATGCTGAGAGGAAGGCATGGTAAAATTCTCCTTCACTGTGGCAATCGTGAATGACCGATCGCATTCTTACAGCTGGTTCATTCTCTAAGTAGCCACACATAAATTCTAACCTGTGCTCCAATGACCAGTTGGGAGGGAAATAATGAGAGAATTGATGGAGCCACGCTTGTGGATGAATGTCGTTGGCAGAATTCTTAAACGTTTTGAATTTACGTGTAGTAATGAACAGCTTATAGTCAAAATCATCGTGTCGGCGAGTAGCATATCGGTCATTGTTACGTCGTGTCGGCGGTTCCATCTCAAAATTCGGTGTACCTTGCCAATTTCTTTCATAATTTCCGAAGTGCCCTGTGTTATTAATTTGTGGCTTTTCCGTATTTCTATGTCCCTCTTCCTGTATTGGACCGCGAGTGGCCTCTGAAATACGTAATTCTTGTATTATCTGTGTCAGCTGTTCTTGTACTTCCCGGATTTCTCTTTGGTGTTGCGTATTAATTTGATTCAGATTTTGTTTCAGTTTCCTAATTTGTTCGCATTCTTCTGTGTCATTAAAGACTACCGGTTTTGTGTCATTCAGATTATCATCTACCTTCGTAGATAAGTTAGTGACCTGATCCGAAAGTTCGGCTACTTTCTCTGATAATGAACTAATTTCCTCCATGTGTCTTTCTGAACCAATTTTCAGAGTATCTACTGTGTCCTTTAAGTTTTCCTGAGTTTTTGCAAGTTGCGTAACCGAATCGGTAGATGCAACTGAGTCCATTTTAGCTTGCAAGGTCTCATGATTTTCATGAACAATAGTTTGCAGTTCTTTTATGGCTGCTTCGTGATTCTGTAATGCATTTTCATGCCGCGAAAAAATAGGCTGAAAATGCTCACAAATTTGTGTTTTTACGTCATTACAGACTTTTTGACATTTCGATTCAATGTTATGTAACTCAGTAGTTAGATCTTCACGTGTTTGTTCAAGTGTGGTGTCTAACTTCCGAAGATTTTGTTCCATTGTGTCCAACTGTTGCAGCTTTTGCTGTGTTTGTCTCTGATTTTGTTCCATTGTGTCTAACTTTTTAAGATTTTGTTCCACTGTGTCTAACTTTTTCAGATTTTGTTCCACTGTGTCTAACTTTTTAAGATTTTGTTCCACTGTGTCTAACTGTTGCTGTGTTTGTCTCTGGTATTGTTCCATTGTGTCTAACTTTTGAAGCTGTTGTCCCATTTGTTGCATTAACTGTAATAACAATGCATTAGTGTCTGGAATCTGTTCCTCTACGCTTTTCGGCAGTGCATTTGCACCAGCAACATTCACATTTTGACAAGCAGAAAATGTATCTTGACTTATTTGAGAAAACGGTGAGGACGCAAAACCTGAATCTACAGTATTTGCAATATTGTGTCCTATCATTTCGGATTCCTGAGGCGAGCTGTTGCCGACCGATCGATCGATAATGCTTCCCTGTTCACTACCTGTTTCACTGCCTACGCCATTGTTTGACGCCAGCTCCATTTCCCTGTGCAAAGTTACCAAATTACTACTTTGAACATTAGTAAATTCATTACTCGGCGGCGCTGATAAGCTACGCTCGTCGTCACTATTATTTCTCAGTTTAGTTTGGAGCCTAGTGTTACGTTTTTCACACGCCATTATTGTCACAATATTTCACACGATAACACAGAAAAGCACAATTTGAAGTGCAAAAATAGGAGAACACATTAACATAGCACTGAAAATAATATCTAGTTAATTGCAAGCGTAGCTGCGAAATACTTGGTGCAAATCTATATGCATGCCACAACTGTTTTACTGTACAACAATGAAAGACTGCAACTACCAAGGAGATTCTCTCTACAATTACGCGCTAAAGCTACACTAAATACACAAACTACAAGAAAAAATCAGAAGATTCCAGTGAGGTATCCAAGGCTAAGGGTCGACATATGAAACGTCCCATTAGAACAATTTATACAAGACTGTGCTTAACCTGACACACAATATTTTTAGCGCAACGCAATCTGACTATCAAAAAACCGTACAAAACAATGGCCCTGACTAACTTTAACCTATACCTTTCACAAATCACTTACCTCACTAAAATCTTCTTTACTGGAACTACTGCAATACGGCGAGCGCCACTACTGCCAGCTAAATAAAAGATTCAAACTACTGAAGGCACTAACTACTGATAGGGATAGTTAGCAAATGAAAGATTCTAATAGAGAACAAACAATGTATTTACCTCAAGATTCATAATATATACAGCAGTTCATGACATTTTTAAAAACTCCGCCATCTCTCTCCCCACATCCATCACTACTGGCGGCTCACCTCCAACTGCGCAACGCTACGTGCTGTTCACATCCAGCTTTAGCAGTTCGTGACAACAATGGCAGACAACAATGCAAACTAGCCACATACTGCACACAGCACAGCCAGTGATTTTCATATAGAGCGCTACGTGGCATTACCCATATAAAAATCTAAACAGCCTACTTACACATTGCACTAACGAAGGCCGCCGCAGGAACATTTATGGGGGTAACTCAGAAATTAAGACCCTTGTTGAGCACTTTCAATGTGGTTGCGTCGAATCCCTTCTCACTCAGGCTGACGACCGTGCGAGCGTCCTCGTTCGGCTGTGCCTTGTTATTAAGACGTTCAAACTTGGCTAGTTGACAGGACGCTGATTTCTTCCTTGTGTACTCCGCTAGTGACCAAAAGATGCCATCAAATCGGTCCAAGACTTGTCTGGTTAGAAGGTTTGGTATAAAATAGTGTAGAGACAGTGACACTCTGGATGTCACATCAAGTCGGTCACATATGTCACGTACTCTCTCCCTGACCAATGCTAAGCTCGCTCGATGGTAAATTCTGCTGATCAGTCTAGAACTGACGTTATGTTTAATTTTAGCAAACACTGGAACCACGTGCTTTTCTAAGTGTCTAGGCCGGAAACAGAGAGAACAGTGCTTTTTCACCTTCCCTTATCAAAACTTATCCAGCGTTCTAATTATGACATAGAGGGAGAAGTACCCACATCCTAAAGGCCTGGTACTTATAAAATAAATAAAATAAATAAAAATATTATTTATTTAAATATTAATTATTCTATCTGTATGATGGTGATTGTGATTGTAATTGTAATAAATATTTGCTTATCTGGAACGTGGACGTTTAATTATTCGGTATCAGACGCTTGACAATGGCTTTCTCATAAAGGCAATGTTACTCGTAGTTGACCGTGAAATAAAACTGAAATAATCGGACTTCGTAAATAAATCGTTTCCAAAGACTGCTGCGATAGGTGCGGACTCATAATCTAAATCTCAATATTTCAATTATTTGCCAGCCATGCCAATACGTCGTACAAAGGTGATTGTCTACTAAACATAAAAAAGTTACACAGTTAGTTAAATCAGATATATTCAATGAATAAGCCTACAGTTCATAATCCTACTTACTTTTATAAATATAAATTCTTTACAGAATCGAGTGCCTAGTCTGGTTGCAACTCGCAGTATTCTTCTATAACATGAAATATGGCGGTGTGCCAGACAATAGAATAAAATACGTGCTTCTCGCACCACTTCTACCAGAGCTCTCTTTTTCTTAATCAAACATAAGAGTAACGTAATTGTGCTTTTGTTTTATCAGCGACACAGCGCTGCAGTTGTGTGCCATAGGCTTTATTTATTTGTCACTGATTATTTATTTAATTAATATTTCGCGTTTCCGAGGAAACTCACGCTCAGCATGCAAATGTGCCTTTATATTGCCCCCTGAATTGCGAGGCGAAAGGACACACCTGCAGGCGAGCAATTCACCTAAAGGCACAAGAAAATCTAAGTTATCTACAACTATTTACATGACTTACATTATACACAAAATTTGAATGACGCGGGTGCGCCGTAAAAGTTCTTATGTTGGCAGATAGAGTGCGCGCATGCGCAGAAGCGTCTGTGTGACTCCGGCACTGCCGTTATATCGTACAGTTAGATCACGTGGCACAGTATTGCAGTTCATATTGTTCGTGTGCGCGCGTTTCTCAGTCGTTGCACAAAGAAAATATTCAACCAAGATTACATATGAAGACTACATCCTATGACAGGTAACTTAGTTTTAAATTTACAATATTTGTTATAACACAATACAACTTAGATTGTTGAATGTTCTTAGTTACATAGTATTGTTTTGAAATACTTCAAAGAAAAATGTCCGTATGTTTCAGGTGCGTTGACCTATACACATCGTGTCGTTATTACAGTTCATATTCATCTGCTGCACAATAATTTTTTTTACAGGTTAGTATCGTCGTGGTAAAATTTTTTGATCACAGTAACATCGTTGTATAACAACGTGATTAATACATAAGCGTGTCCATTTCCCATTTCCATTATAGTCGTTGTGATGCAGTTCGTTGTGACTAAAAGCATTGCTTATTACAGATCAGACGTGACCCGTCGAGTAATTGGTCCACGTGCAGTTCGTTTCTTACATTCCGTGGAAGCTTGGTTGCAGAACCTCGGACGGCACATAGCTGGCGTCGATCCTTGGACAGTCCAGGTAAGAGTGTCCGTCACATTTCGAGAACATTACATTCCCTGAAGTTCCAACCAAAATTCTTCCACCCGTCGTGTTGTTTTCTGGACAGGCACTTTGTGTCCATTTAATCCAGTTAACATCTTGAAGTTAGGTACTGTAGTAATGTCACTAGACGATGCACGAATTATGCACTTCACATTTTCAGTTTTTTGCTGAATATAGCTCACCTAAATGTTCGTAGTTATTAATCAAAGAAATCATTCATCGCGTTTACATAGATACGCTGCATAATGAATGGCATTAACCGTTTCTTTCACATAGGTTTCTGCGTAGTTGCAGAGTTAGTAATGTTCGTTAATGTCCGTGAACAGAGGTTCACTATGCAATGTCTTTTTGGCACTCGTTTTGTTCAAATTTTTTTTACATAGTAACAGTTACATGATACATCAGTTAAAAAAGTAAGTAATTATACATACACACGTCACATATTTTCTTAGCATAAACATAATACAGTTGCACATAAACATGTTTGCATCATCATTACATAGCTATAGGTTATTACATTGTGTCACGTGATGTCATCTGAAATTAAGATAGGTTAGACACAACATTCATTACATCAGTAGGCAAGACCAGGCGTTTTCACTACTCAATAATATTCAAAATAGTAAGAGAGAGAAAATGTTCGATTCCTCGCGTTTTTTGCGTGTGTGTAGAGTGTCTGTGTGGCCTTGACTACTGATAGATGCTTTTCGTGTTGAGAGATGTGCGTCTAATCTATTTCTCAAAGTAAAAGATCGCTTCACAGATGACGTCTGTCGGTTCGTCAGGTGTCATACCAAGTCAGTGGTACCTACAATAACAAATGTTCCGTGAAAAATTAATATATCATTCACTGCTACGTAATCATAAATTTTATTTTGATATTCCGTCTTCCAGGTGGTGGCGCGCACTGAAAGAAGAGTTCTTCTGCCTTCAACTGCGACTCTGGAACCGCTGAAATGAAAATTTCTACACTACTTATTATCTGTGTTGTAACAACAGAGTTTTTCGAGTTGCTTAGCAATATTTTGATGGGTATGACTTTGACATTATTCAGCATGAAATGCTCTAAGATCTCGGTGTGCGTATTTTTCTAAAATTCTTTGAAGTGTGTCAACGTGTTCCTTCCAAGACTGTGTAGCTATCAGTATATCATCTACATAGTGTGTGACTGTCTCAACTAAATCATCGCCAAGCACAGTATCCAGGGCTGTAATGAATACCCCAGAGCTGACATTCAGTCCGAAAGGTAGAACACAAAACTGATAGGTTCGCCCCCCGAACATAAATGCAGTATATTTCCGTGAATCAGGAGTGATACCCACCTGCCAAAACGAATTAGCGAGATCTATTGTGGAAAAATATTTTGCATCTAGAAATTTCTGTAATTGCTCTTCTAAATTTTTGGGTTTTGTGTGAACCGGTAAAATTATTTCATTAATTGCTCGTGCGTCTAACACAAACCTAATGCTTCCATTTAATTTTTTGACAACAAGTAGAGGACTACAATAAGGTGAGGTGGATGGTTCAATGACCTTCCAGTCTAACATTTGTTTTAATTCTTGCCACACAGCAGGTCGTTGAGATAACGGTACGTTATATGTCTTGTGATAGAAGATCTTGTGAGGCTTAACTTCAACCTTGTATACATACGTGTTGATAACACCTAATCGTTTGGTAAAAACTTGTAAATATTTGGATAACACTTCCTGTAGTTTTATACGTTCATGTACACTGAGGGCTGTAGCTTCACTTATCTTATGATCAAGCAATGTTTTCAAGTCCATTAGCTCTGTGTCAGATGAGTGTGTTTGCATATCTTGAATGTCATTGTCAAGTACTAACTGAACCTTGTACCCTGTACAGTGTTTGTCATGCTTTAGAGTTCTCCTGTCCAAATCAATAATAATTACACTGCCTTTATCATTTAAAATACATTTACCTTTGGAGAAGTCTATAATATAGTCCTTCTCGCTCATAATATCTATTCCTAATATGCAATTTGTCACAAGGTTTTGTACAACCAGGAATGGCCATTGTACGGTTCCATTACCTATTTTAATGTTTACAAAAACTTGCTTCGTAACCCTACATGACTTATTACCTAGTGCAGTAGTTATTTTACAGTTTTGGGCAGGAAACTCAGGCACAGGTTCCAATTCACACATCTTTTTATAGAAATTAAAAGACAAAACACTCACAGCTGCACCTGTATCTAGGATAATAGTAGTTGGAATCCCACCTACTACACCAGTAGTAGATGCTAAAACAATTTCATTTGTGTTTGAACGACATTGTGTACTGTCTTGTAAAAGTTCATCTGATATATTGTTATTGTAGTTGTATCTTATAAATAAAACAGATAATTTTTGTTTAGAATTATTCGGCATATCATTATTTTGTTGTTCAATTGTGGTGTCAAATAACTGATTAACATTGAAGTCGCCCCCCAAGAATTCTTCAGCCACGACCTGGGGCATAGAAGTGACTGTTTCTAGTTTGTCGGATTAGCATTTGTACTAGGTACTGACACAGATTGAGGTTGTGCATCAGGTGTCATTTCTATTATATTCACATTCGGATATTGCCTATTATGATCTCCAAACTTTTGCGGTTGTTGTTGCTGTTGCGCATTATAACTTACCTGTCGGTCGTAAGGTATGCTCCAATTTTGTCCTGGTGGCTGCTGTGGTAAAGCAGAGTTTGAATGGAAGTACTGATCGTTACGAGTCCAACCTTGATGCTGTCTTGGCTCGTAGTTATTATTATTTCTATTTCTGTTTGTGTTTTTGTTGTTGCCTTTGTATCCGTTGTTACAGTTGTAGTTATTACCGCGGTGCCTTTTGTATGGATTGCCGCATGAAGTGTTATTACTGTTGTAACTATTGTTTGTATTGGAATACGCATGTTGATTTTGATTTTCGTATTGAGACGGCATGTGAGTTTGCTGTTTTTGCTGTACCGCGTATCCAACTGTGGGCGCGCCAGAATTGAGTTGGCAAGCCTGCATGTTTTGCATACCACTAGTGTAAACATTGTGGCTGCTGTTTTGCCGCGCGAAGCGCTGATCTTCAAGTAACATGTCAACCGAATCTAAGGCTGTTAAAAAATAATCTGAATCGTCATCCGGGATATGTAGGAGTTTTTCTTTAATGTTGAAAGGCAATTTGGCCTTCTACGCACGGAGTATATCACGCGTTGCGACTGGTTCGTCTAAAAAGTGTCCCATGTTCAAGTATTTTTCAAAATATTTGCGTAAGTTGCCATTTTTACTGTTAAAAATTTCAGGTTCTAAAATTTGTCTTCTGAGTCGCTCCTGGACGGATTGCGACCAGAATTTGTTCAGAAAAGCACGCTCAAACTCACTGTACGTGGTACATACGTCAGCTTGACTGTATGCCCAGACAGCTGTATCGCCTTGGATGTAACCGACAATATATGAAATCTTTTTCCGGTCACTCCAAGTGCGTGGAAATGCGTTACTAAAAGATTTAAGGAAAATCACCGGATGAATGGTTCGTTTTTCTGGGATAAAAATCTGAAATTGCCTGTGTTTCATTAAGCTTTCTTCTTCCTTCGTATTGTGATATGGATTTATTCCACTGTAATTACTGGTATGTTCAGCTGGCGAGTAATTACGATAATGTTGCTGTGGTTTACCATGATAATAGCTTGTGTTTGTGTTTGCACATCGTGGTATGTGTTGTAGTCGTGGTGTGTTTTGTTCTTGTGTGTTTGTCGTGTGCGGTATGTGTGTGTCATACTCGTATGTATATCGGTTCCTGAACTGTGCATTTTGACTGATATTTTCGTTACATTCAGACTGTGGTCGATCGGTGAATTGTCTCATGGGTGCAGTGACGGATTGTACTGCGTCACTGATCAGCTGTTTGTTATTATTAATGTATTGCGCTACGGAGTCGTGCACAATTGTTGGTAAATTTTCACGTAAGCATCTATCAAAATGTTTGTCTTTGTTCACTACCCAATCATGAAATTCTTTATTAATATTTTGAAAATGAGCTGTGGCATCAGATTGTAAGATGTCAGTCAGGTGTTGTTCAACATTGTCAAATTTATTCTGTACGTCAGTAATTCGTTTTTCAAGGTTGTCATGTACTGAAGGATATGTTTGAATTTGTTCAGTAAGAACTTCACATGTGACATTAAGGTTTTTTACTTGTGTCTGTAAAAGTGCTACGTCAGTTGTAGTCTTTTCTTGTCTCGTATTAAGCTGGGAAAATTTAGTACTGAGTTCAGTCATCTGTTTGGTCAGTGTGGCCTCTATAAGTTCCACACGTTTACATAAAGTGTCATTACCTGTCTTGAGTGCTATGAGGTCAGATTTAATTGCGTCATTTTGTGTCTGTAAGGTTGCCATGTTTTCGGCGTTTTGTTTCATTAGCATTTGTAACATGTCGGCAATGTTTACTGTTTGCAAGGTCTGTGCCCCCGTCGCGTCATTAGACGTGACGTCATGCATCAACATGGGCTCTGACTGAGACTTTGAAATTTTTGTAGTGGACGGCCTATTGCCAAAATTTCCGTCAACTCTTGCGTCAATGTTTGATAAATCGTCACTACCGGTTGCTGTCGTAAAGTCATTTTCTAACATTTGTCTCTTGTCCGAGTCGGATTGCGTCTGAATAGTACGTCTTTGCTGTTCCATTTTTGCGTATTGATTTCTAGTTATTACCATGCCACCCGTGATATATGTTTCAAGAAAATATTTGACACTGATTTTAAAATAAAATGCAGTTGAGCATGAATCGCTCGTAGCAACAATGGCTGTCTGTTAATTTAAAAATATAAACTGAATTTGAGATTATTGGTAATGGCTGCTGTCCATGTTACTACGTATCGTACAGAAGTCGGCCATATTGTACTCTCGTGTATTGGTATTGTTGCATACGTTATTGTTTAAGGAAAAGTACTGAGAATGAAATTTATCACTGAAAACTGTTATGCACGAAAGAAACACTACAGAATCTACTGAAAAGCTAATACACTGAATTATACGTCTGGTCAAGCCTGCTAATGCAAAGATGCTGCGTCTTACCTTATTTTGCTGGAAGTTTCATTGCGTCTTCCCGCAAAATTTTAGAATTGGAAAATATCTTCAGATTTTTTTGTTATCTCTCATTCATTCACGTCCAGGTCCAGAAAGTTGATTTTTCACATGAAACAAAGAGAACAATGTAACAAATGACAAAATTGAACAAAGTCCGACACGCAGTCGCCAATATAAAATAAATAAAATAAATAAAAATATTATTTATTTAAATATTAATTATTCTATCTGTATGATGGTGATTGTGATTGTAATTGTAATAAATATTTGCTTATCTGGAACGTGGACGTTTAATTATTCGGTATCAGACGCTTGACAATGGCTTTCTCATAAAGGCAATGTTACTCGTAGTTGACCGTGAAATAAAACTGAAATAATCGGACTTCGTAAATAAATCGTTTCCAAAGACTGCTGCGATAGGTGCGGACTCATAATCTAAATCTCAATATTTCAATTATTTGCCAGCCATGCCAATACGTCGTACAAAGGTGATTGTCTACTAAACATAAAAAAGTTACACAGTTAGTTAAATCGGATACATTCAATGAATAAGCCTACAGTTCATAATCCTACTTACTTTTATAAATATAAATTCTTTACAGAATCGAGTGCCTAGTCTGGTTGCAACTCGCAGTATTCTTCTATAACATGAAATATGGCGGTGTGCCAGACAATAGAATAAAATACGTGCTTCTCGCACCACTTCTACCAGAGCTCTCTTTTTCTTAATCAAACATAAGAGTAACGTAATTGTGCTTTTGTTTTATCAGCGACACAGCGCTGCAGCTGTGTGCCATAGGCTTTATTTATTTGTCACTGATTATTTATTTAATTAATATTTCGCGTTTCCGAGGAAACTCACGCTCGGCATGCAAATGTGCCTTTATATACTGTCCAGCAAGAAGAGATATTCAGAATGCAAGGGCACTCATTCAGTATGCTCATACTGCAGGATGTGCCACCCACAGTCTCTGAAAGCCGAGGCTGGAACTCCTTAGAACAGTGTTCCAGCATCTGAAAGCGCTTACCAGGTAAGAAAACCAGGAGCAATGAAGTCGTTAAAGATAGGTGCTCCAGCGTCTTATGATTTCTGAGCTGACCTGCTGCTGTAGGGATAACGTCGTGGACTGTTTGAGGGTGAGGGTCTAAATTAGGACCCTCACTTTCAAACATTCGTTCTATACATCTGCATCTACATCTTCATGGATACTCTGCAAATCACACTTAAATCCCTTGCAGAGGGTTCATCGAACCACCTTTACAATAATCCTCTGTTATTCCACTCTGGAGCAATGCGCAGAAAAAACAAACAAATATACCTTTCCGTGCGAACTCTAATTTTCCTTATTTTATAAACATGATATTTTCTCCCGATGAATGTCAGCGTCAGCAAAATATTTTTGCACTCGGAGGAGCAAACTGGTGACTGAAATGTCGTGATAAGGTCCCGCCGCAACGAGAAATGCCCATCCAAAATCCCGCATCATATCCGTGAAACGATGCCCCCTATATAGGGAAGGATGGGGAATGAAACCATCCGTGCCCTTTCAAAGGAATCGTCCCGGCATTTGCCTGAAACGATTGAGGGAAATTACAGGAAATCTAAATATGGATGGCCGAATGCGAGTTTGAACTGTCGTCCTCCCGAATGTGAGTCCAGTGTGCTAACCACTGCACAGTCTCGCTCGGTCTACTACGAACTGTGACTTCTCTGACAGTAAATCATGTATCCACTTGCATAAGTGAGGCCATATCAAGTAAGCACGCTATTTGATTACAAGCCACTTGTGAAGTACGGTGTCAAAAGCCTTCTTGTTTAGTGGTACTTAAGATAGGTAAATAAATTAGTGAAATCAATGTGAAGTGAAATAGAAATTAGAATATAAATGAAAAACTTAGTTTAGTTTAGAAGAGTTACACACTGGCAAATAGCGGGCAATGCAGCAGAGGCAATGACCGTGAAGCCGGCACGTTCAGGAGAAGCCATCGCCCTCCCCAAATAAGCGGAAGCTGTAGATTCAGCCGTCAGGGCATCACCCGACCGGCTCATGTGTTTCTCAATTGTCACATATGATCAAACGCCCTCGCCTACATTCCAAGAGCCAATGACCGACGTTAAGAAGATTCTTCGAAAAGCTTTTCAAGAAGAGGCAATGACCGTGAAGTCGTTCACCTCCAGTGAATAAATACGCGAGACGCAGTGGGCCCGACAGTAGTAGTTTCCAGTTCAGTTTTGGTTCGAGTTCAGTTACAGTACAGTTCACTCGGTGCTGAAGACCATCATGCAGGAAGAGACTACATCGTACACAGAAGCACCAAGTCCGCCGCTGTAATGGAATAGCAACCAGCAGCCAAGCCGCCTGAAAACAGAAGTCAGAAGGTATTTGAAGACTGATTTTTACGTACCCGGGTGACTCGTCAGGATAGGAAGGAGACGGCCTCACATCAGCAGTCACCTGTGAGCTGGTGATGAAGATCTGACAGCCAAGGACAGGCAAGCTGGAGTCTGTTGTTCGAGTCCGGGACGCTGGCCGACGCACAACACTGACACACGCGGCCGCATAGAGAAGAGAAACACTGGGACGCCACATCCGAGGTATCACCATCCAATTCACGACTTCGTTCTCAATAATTAAACGGGCCACCTCACGATGCGTGCCTCCAGTCACAGACAAAGATATCCAGACGGGCAACCTCAGTAAGGGTCTGTTGACGCGGACAGGGGTGCGGGACGGGGGGGTTACAGCAGTTCTGTCAGATGACACGAGATGGCGCTGGGGTGCGAAACTGCTCGGACAGCGGCACAGACAAGGCGACACGCCTGACATCTACTGTCGTCTAACGGAACTACGAGCACACCCCGGTGACAGTGGTTTAGGGGGGGCTTCCTCTCTGTATATGTTACTCTGTGCTCCAGTCAACTGGGCGAAACAGCGACACGAGATACACACCGCCAGGCATAATCAGACGCCGTCGCTCACGCAGCAGAGGCTTCGCAAACGACACAGCTGCCACTCTCCCAGCCAGAACAATCCAGTAAGGAAACCATTGTACAATCTTCAATAAAAGTTGTCTTATGTAAAATGCTGTTTCATTCTACCTCATACCCGAGCCAAGGAAGAACCCACCCTGCCCACGTGTTGTTAAGAGAGGAAAAGTAATTTATTTAGTGGTTTTCGCCCTGACATAATGCTTTAGAATTAAATGCCCTTTGCAGTAATGCTCATCCTGACAATTGACTAGCATCAAAAGAGGTCACCCAGTCACATTCTGGAAATCTAGAAAAACGGAATCAATATTAAATGCTTTGTAGATTCCACTCAACACATCTTTGAGTATACAGTTACTTCTGTTTCATAAGAACGATGTTTTTTAAATCTTCGAGGTAAAAGTTTGATCACAATATATGTTCCAAAATCCTACTGCATATCGACGCTAATGCTAGGGTTCTGTAATTTAGTGGATTACTCCTATTGCCTTTCTTGAGTATTAGTGCGACCTGCGAAATTTTCCTGTCCTTGTGTACGGATCTTTCGACGAGCGAGGTGTTGTTTATATTGTTAATTGTGAAGCTATTGCATCAGCGTTCTCTCATAGGAACTTAATTCACATACATTCCGGACCGTGAAATTTGCTTTTTTTAAATGATTTGAGTTACTTCACTACTCCGAGGGTATTTAATGCAAAATTATTCTTGTTGGCAGCTGTTCTTGATTCAAATTGTGAAATATTTAATATGTCTTCTTTGTTGAAGGAATTTCCGAGGGCTTTGTTTAGCAAATCTGCATTGTTAGTACTGTCATCGATATTATTTCCTTTGTTATCGCGCAAGAAAGCGCTGATTGTGCCTTCTCGCTAGATATATAACATACGAGCAAAATCTCTTTGGATTTACTACCAGGTTTCCAGACAAAAGTCCTTTATGGTAAGTAATAAAAGCATTTCATGTTGATATACGCACTACATTTCGAGCTTTTGTAAAAGATCGGCAATTTTGGGTGTTTTGCGTCCGTTTAAGTTTGGCATGCTTTTTCCTTATTTCTGCAGCGGTGTTATGATCCGGTTTGTGTAGTCGTTTTTTAATTTGTTTGGTATAAATCTTTCAATTGCTTTCGATACTATTTGTTTGAATTCAAGCTATATCATGTTACATAGTTAATTAAGGAGGAATGGAAATTGTGTCTCAGGAAACAGTGAAGCGAATTTTTATCTGGTTTTTTGAATAGAAGTATTTTTAGTGGATTTTGGAGTTACGGTACTTACGCTCGCTACAACAACCCTGTGTTGCTGTATCCGTTTTGATGCTCGTTACTCGCTCAGGATAATTTGCTCCTAAGAGATCAACAGTGTTTTTACAATCATTTAGGATTCTAATAGGTTGGTCAACTAATTACTTGAAATAATTTTCAGAGAATGCGTTTAGCACAATTTCGCATGATGTTTCATGGATACCTTCGGATTTAAACTCGTATTTTCACCAACATATCGAGGACAAGTTAAAGTCACCACCAACTATAACAGTATGAGTCGGGTACGAGTTTGAAATTAGACTGAAGTTCTGTTTCAACTTTTCAGCAAGTGTATTATTTCAGCTGGGAGGTCAGTAAAACGATCCAGTTATTATTTTATCCGGTTGTCAAGAATGACATGTACCCATACTAACTCACAGGAACTATCTACTTCCATTTCGGTACAAGATAAACTGCTTCTAACAGCAACAAACACGCGACTGCCAGCTGTATTTAGCCTATACTTTCTGAACACCGTTAGGTTCTTCGCCAAAAATGACGCCCAAGCATAACTTTAAGTATCTATAACGATTAGAACATCAGTACTTTCTATTAGCCACCTGCAGTTGGCTCCACCCTGTGCTCTTCATGGCATCCGGAAGGACCCGTTCCACATCTGGATTGGCCCCACCGGGTATGCACACGGGCTTTCTTCCCTTCCTTGGCAGCCATATCCCTAAGGGTCTCCATAACGCGCCTGACATTGGACCTCCCAGCTACCAATGATCCAACCCTTTGTGAGTGCCCGGATCTTGCAGGCCGAGAGGTTTCCTTTGAAATAGGGCAAGCGACTGCATCTGACTGAGGGACACTGTCTGTTGTGGATTGGCAGGAGCCAATCCACGGGGTTTGGAGGAGGCCGAAAGGCACGCGTTTAGCTCACGCAGGCTGGCGTGAGGTCTGGAACAGGTAAAGTAATTATACTATCAAGAAAAGTACGTAGCTGCTGGAATACTTAACTTTAATCCATAATTGGTGAACATCGCTCTGACGGTACATGCATCACAAGATAAATAGCAATTGATAATGGCGCCTTGCTAGGTCGTAGCAAATGACGTAGCTGAAGGCTATGCTAACTATCGTCTCGGCAAATGAGAGCGTATTGTATCAGTGAACCATCGCTAGCAAAGTCGGCTGTACAACTGGGGCGAGTGCTAGGAAGTTTCTCTAGACCTGCCGTGTGACGGCGCTCGGTCTGCAATCACTGATAGTGGCGACACGCGGGTCCGACGTATACTAACGGACCGCGGCCGATTTAAAGGCTACCACCTAGCAAGTGTGGTGTCTAGCGGTGACACCACATTGTCAGCCGCAGATAGCACCTGGAATCTGTTTGTCAGCCTAACCGGAGTGGCCTCCCCGGGAAGCCTTCTGTAGCCTGCCCTCTCCCCCTTCATATGCAGACGTCGTTTCAGAACACCCACACCGTTGTTTGAAGAACTTCACATTCCTGTCCTTGCCTTCTTGTGGACTTGAGAGGGCTCTGTGTGAACGCGTCTCGGATATGCTCTACGTCATCATGCACGTGCGTTGCCGACCAATGCCCCTCCCTGTGGGTATACAACCAACTTTAAAGGATTTTGTATACCACTAATAAATCGACAGGTGTAGAGGTGGCTTCTTGCTGTATCGCCGGCGAAATGTCGTTCGACGTGAACAATGGACTGACCTCATGCAAATTCCAACACACACAACGATTTCTCTTGTAAAGTTTTAGCCATGCTGTAGTGTTGGCGGAGTGTTTAACTCTCTGGAGTTTCATACGTCTAAAATTTCTCACACCGTCATTCAGCGACCTCGCGTGAAATTTAATTCATTTTCTCTAGCCACTTAAGAAACGGGATTGGTTCACCTGAAAAGTTTATGATCCATTTAATAGTACACCTTTGCCCAATCCTAAAGTCGACGAGACGTCCAAACCAACTTTCCACGTCTGTGAATATAGAGCTTCACAGCATAGGCCGAAGGTCCAACGCAGCTCTAGAAATCAGGTGGTAAATTTTGGGATCCTAGTAATCAACTTTTCATTATCTTCCTTCCTTCCTGGAGCTTACTAAAATCTTTCGTTATTTCGTTTAGAGATGAAGGGTAAAGAGTGAAGCAGTGCGTCATGGAGTAAATCGGCCATGGTTGGCATCCACATCCATCCCTCTTTCTGGGTTGTCTCGTAAGTAGGGAACGATTCCTACGACCAACAAAGCTAAACAGTTTCTTTCATTGCATTAGTGTCCAGCGCCGGTAGCCGAGTGGTGAGTGCGGCTCTCGCAGCCGAGCGAAGCAGACGTGCGGTGTGTGCTCTCCGCTGTCAGAGAGAGCCCGCGCGCCTTGTTTACTTTCTTCGGCCGACACTAACGTGACGCCGTAGCGCTACAAGACCATGGCAAACCAATACAGAAGATCAACCTTGAAATTCACATTTCGGAACGACTTTACCCGACCAAAGGCGCTCGAAGTCGAACGCTTTTTAAAAGAGGAAGCCAAGATCCCGGCTGCCGACATTGTCGGCATTCACTTTTCGATCGTCAGTAGCACGGTCTATGTAAAGCTCATAAACGAAACTACATGCGACAAGGTGCTTCGTGAGATGAAACAAGAACTCCGCTTCTGCCACGCAGATGGCAATGTTGGCAACGTCGAGGTCGGCCATGCCGCAATGGGACTGCGGACTATCCGCATATTCGAACTTCCATTTGAACTCCCGGCGGCAGAAGTTGTAGCGGCGCTCCGCCCCTACGGCACGGTACACGAACACGTGGCTGAAAAATGGACCCAGTTTAAGACGTATCCAGTACTCAATGGAGTACGCCAAGTGCGCATAGATCTCCAACGGCACGTGCCATCCTATCTACAGATAGGAGGATGCCGGGCCATAGTTATTTATGACGGCCAGCCGAAGACGTGTTCCGGATGCGGCAAAGAAGGACACCTTCGTTCCGAGTGCCTCCAGCGTCGGATCACACAACTCCCACCGAAGGACGTTGCACCACCAGCGGCGAAGACTATTCTACCCGTGACTTACGCGGCGGCGCTCACGACGTTCTCCACACAACAGACACGGCCGACCGCTTCAGCGGTACAAGAATCACTTTCCACTGACAAAAACCTGGATGATCCGCCGACCTGGCCAGTGGTGGAAAATAGTACTACGACTCTGGAGCTACCGAACGCGACAGACATTGACGCCGGCAAGATGGCAATTGATTCCCTTATTGTACCGACCGAAGCGTTTGTTCCGGCGGAGCGTGAGTCAATGCCGTCTTCTGACAATGAAGGTCATGTACGGAAACAGCGATCACCGAAACGCCGAAAGCGCCGTCGTCGGACCGTGTCGGAACACAGCGGTTCGCATTCGGCCGGGGAAGAACAACTGACCACTCAAGAAGCCAGCCGCGAAGCTAAGGCTGTTTCCACTGACTCCAACCTTGCAGAACAGACAGAAAAACATGCAGCTTTCGAACATCAGCCCTTGGACAGAAACAGTGAGCAGCGGGAAGGTACCAGTGCAGGCAGCGAAGTCGCCCGGTCCCTTACTACCAAACATTCCGAGGCTATGGAACATGAACAGACATCTGCGCCCGCTTCGTGGGCCGAGGACGTCGAGACACAAGATCCCGACCCGCGGCCAGCTGAGGCGCCGCCGGATCATGCAGCATAAGCAGCACGTGGAGGACCGCGTTTGGCGGGGGTTGACATCACTTCCGATGTTCGCTTCTCTCCAACTTCAACATGGATAACCTCGCCCAAACAACGCGTTGCCAGGCTTACCGCCTGGCGACAATGAATATCAACATGATCAGTTCTCCTGTCAAGATCCAACTTTTGAAAGAAACCATACGAGCCATGGAAGTTGACTTTGCTTTCCTACAAGAAGTGAAAACGACTGCACTCCCGCACTTTTACGGTTACGCCACACATGTGACGCCCGGTAGCCCTGCAGAAACCGGAGTGGCAATATTAGTGCGTGAAGGTATTGAAGTTACCGACGTCACGTTTCTTCCCCCCGCGCGAGGAATAGCATTTACGGCACTTAACACCCGCTTCATTAACGTTTACGCGCCGTCGGGAACCACAAGACGTCACGACCGCGCCAGATTCTACTCCACAGATGTCGCTCCCCTTTTCCTTGGACGATACGACCACAGCGTCTTCGCCGGCGATTTTAATTGCGTACTTCACCCCAAGGACCAAATCCCACATTACATGCCTTGTCCGGAACTGGGTGCGATGATCCAAGAACTTCACTTGTGCGACACGTGGGAAAAAGTCCACGGTAACCGCTCTGGCCACACTCATCTTACCAGTCATTCGGCCAGCCGACTTGACCGCATATATGTGTCACAAGATCTCACACAAGGTGTGGTGGACGCCGAATTATGGCCTCAAGCCTATTCCGATCACAGTGCCTATATCTGCACTATACATCTACGCCCCCAACAAGTATGGCGCAGCAATGGCTTTTGGAAGCTCAACATAACTCATCTCCAGGACCTGGATTGCCGCCGGCAAGTTGCAGCAACGTGGACTGACTGTGAACGCCGCCACCCACGATACACCTCGACCCTGGAGTGGTGGCTCCTCTGTGCCAAACCAGCAATCCGTAGGACACTTATGCGATATGGCAAGGCCGTGACTGCGTGGCATCGACAGACCCTCGATTTTTACTACGCGGCACTCAGGGACCTCGACGCCTTACCCCCTTCCCCGGAGAGACAACATGACCAAAGCAGAATCAAGGCTCACATACTATCATTGACGAAGCGTCGACTAGAAGGTGCAGTAGTCCGCTCTCGACGGCACGACCGAACGGTTGCAGAGGAACCCACTATGCACCACGTTGTGGCGGATAAGCGCCGACAACGCCAACATTTAATCACACAACTCAGGACACACGACGGTCGCTTGTGTACGACCCAAGCAACCATAGTAAAGGCGGTGGAGGATCATTTTCGTCATCTTTACAATGAAAGAACCGTCAATGACGAGGCCACTACTGAAGTGTTACAGCAGGTAACACGTACTATCGACGAGGCTACCGTGAATGTACTAACAGAGGAAATCTCACTCGAAGAAGTCGAAGACGCCGTGGACAAAGGTGCGGCCAATAAATCTCCTGGACCTGATGGATTGCCCATCGAATTCTACCGGACTTTCCGTGACATCATGATGCCTCGCTGGGTTATAATGTTCCGCGAACTTATGTCTCCAGACTGTGTTGTGCCGCCAGCGTTTGTAGAAGGTCTCCTCATACCAGTACACAAGCCAGGAGGAGGGCTATCGATTAACGACTATCGGCCGCTTACAATGCTGAACGCCGATTACAAGATTTTCACCAGGATTATGGCGAGCCGTATTAAGACGACTTTGCCGATGATCCTCGCTCCAGAACAGACGTCGCGGGGGGGAGAAGCCAACATACACATGGCCACCGGTGACTGCAGGGACTTAATAGCGATTGCTTCTGCGTGCCGTCTGAGAGCGGCGATCGTCTCCGTCGATTTCAACCGCGCCTTTGATAGAGTGCACCACAACTTCCTCTTACGAGTGATGGACTGTATGGGATTCCCACCTGGCCTCATCGACACCCTACAGCGTCTTTGGACCGCAGCCAGCTCACACGTCCAGGTCAATGGAAGGACGGTAGGACCAGTACCCATTAAGAGGTCTCTACGACAGGGTTGTCCCCTTTCTACCTACCTTTATGCAATCGCACTCGAGCCACTCCTAGGGGGCCTTAACCACCGCCTATCTGGCATCACGCTGCGGGACGTCACCTTTCACTATAGGACATACGCTGACGACCTGCTACTGCTGGTTCGTTCCAATGACGAAGTTCAAAGCGTACTAACCTGGATTGAGCGATACGGACAGGCCGCAGGCAGTCTTCTGAACATCAACAAGTCGGCGGCGTTGGACATTGGGCGTGGTCTCGGACCGGAAGCCCTCGCTCCCCTCCCACCAGTTTCTGATCTGCGATATTTGGGAATCACGTTCAAGAAAGATGTACGTAAAACAGCTGCAGCAAACTACCGACGGATATTACAGATCATACGCGCAATGGTGCGACAGAACCTGCTCCGGGACTTGAATCAGCTACAGCGTGTTGAATACCTGAACCTCTACGTAGCATCAAAACTCAACCACGTGGCACAGGTCCTCCCACTACCGCTGCAGATAGGTCGCCGGCTTCAGGCGGCCTTCAGTTACTACGTTTCCGCAGGTCATATCTTTAAAGTACGATACGACACTCTTACCCTCCCAGTGCACAAAGGAGGGCTGGGATTGGTCAACGTCAGGGCGAGAGCAGCTGCCCTTTACATGAGCAACATGAGGAAACGATGGAAAAGTCAATATACCTCTCTCACGGGTCGTTTACTACAGGTTCTGATGCCAGCCTCTAACGTCCCGCCGGTGTCGGTTGCGCACGTCGCACCACAGCTCTCCCATGTGTCGACCTTCATTCTTGATTACAGCTATGTCAGCTCGAACCTCTCCGCCACACGTCCACCAAAGGCGAAAGATTTTTATACCAACCTTCTGCGGGCTGTTCACCATAACGTGGTGGAAAACAAGTATCCTACGGTTCACTGGCCAAGAGTGTGGAAAACGATACACCACCACTTTCTGTCATCCACGGTGCGTTCCAAGTGGTATCAGATCGCCAACAAAAAATATGCCACACGCCAGCGACTTCACACTATTGGACTGGCAGACTCCCCTTATTGCCCAGATTGTCACCTTTTGGATACCGATGAACATCGTTTTACTTGCGCATCATCGTCCGGAGTTTGGCGACTAACACAGAAGATATTGGCTTGTTACCTCCGGGTCACGCCTGATATGATTGACCCGCAGACCCTACTCTGTCCCGATGAAACTTACTTTCCGGCTGCAAAATATCATGCGCTTACATGGTTCAAAGGGCTTACCGTCGCCTACATCTTTAGCGACGGAGAGAAAGAGCAGCTTGATTACTGGTGGTTCCTACAAAATGCTCACAATGCCCTCGAACGCACACCGAACTACCGTACGCTCTTCGCAAATTATTTACGCAGCGTTTTCGTTAACCCCCCACTCAGCTGGGGAGTGCCAGGCTGTGGTTAATGTGCTGTGCCGCATCACACTAACGGCTCAACGTTCTGCCTTGTCAGCCATGACCAAAGGAAGAGACAAGCTGCTGCAAGGAATCTGTTTTCCTTGAGGCACTAGCGAAGCAGAATGCCTCCGTTGCAGATGCCCTTCAAAGGCGCTATTGGAGATTTCAGATAGCGATGGCGAGGCTCCAAGTGGAACCAGTTGCATTATTGAAGAACCTTTTAGTTAGAATTACATCAGTGGTTTATATTTTTATTTTTTGATTACTCTTTTATGCCACCTTGTTGTTGTAACACTTACTTGTAACACTTAGTTACTAGAATTCTCATTTGTACACGCTCCCTAAATGTAATCGTATAAAAACAAACAGTGGCAACGGATAGCCCTAACCTTGATTTCCCGTACTTCCCCTGGTCTATAGGCAGCTCTGGGGTGGGTTTACTCAGGAGCCAACGCCTGAAGTGGATCAGATTTTTTTTTGTTATAGGATGACAAGTGGCGGTGGCACTTAGGTTTTTTTTTCTTTATTTATTTTTTTAGTTCCATTTTCCTAAGGGGCTTTTTAAGGGAAAAAAGTGGTCCAAAATATTGATTTGTGGTTTATTTGAAAAAATAAAAAAATAAATAAAAGTAAAAAAAAAATAAAAATAAAAAAAAAGCGGTAGCGAAAAAAAAGTAAAAAAAACTAAAAAAAAGGGGTAGCGTCTAAAAAAAAAACAAAAAAAAAACAAAAAAAAAAGTGGTCAGCGTGACAGACTGTCAATCCTAAGGTCCCGGGTTCGATTCCCGGCTGGGTCGGAGATTTTCTCCGCTCAGGGACTGGGTGTTGTGTAATCATAATCATTTCATCCTCATCGACGCGCAGGTCGCCGAAGTGGCGTCAACTCGAAAGACCTGCACCAGGCGAACAGTCTACCCGACGGGAGGCCCTAGCCACACGACATTTCATTTCATTTTGCATTAGTCATAAATTTCAGTAAATAGTCCGATAGTAAATATATCATGATCAGACACCTGAGATTCTCAAATTAACTGCTAGTTGAGTTTACTGTAAACAGTTACCAGTGTTACAACACAGCCCAATGTGCAGCCACAGCAGAATCAGAAAATTCGGTGAATTTGTAGCATACATCTTGTGAGGAACATCCTCATCAGACTTGAGAACATTTAACTAATTATATTCATGTTACACCTTTCTTGTGATTGATATATCGTTGTATCCTAATAAGAATACTGAAGATCGTAGTTTCAGAAACATGCAAACAAGTTGTTAAAATATGAATTGTCATCTTATATCTCGTACTTAGATGCAAAATCCTGCGGAATGGAGGAAGATTAATACGTGCATCCCATGGCGACATGCACGGTGCAGTGTCTTTACCTTCAAATGCTTAAGAAAACTTATGTAATACATACTTTACTGAACATGTAAACTTCAATAAAATGTTAAGATAAACTTCAATGGTAAAGTTAATGCTAAGATGATAATGACATTCAGTATGAACGCTGTCCTACGAAACAATGAATGGTTCTAAGTAGTGGAACAGTAAATTGCGATAATGAGAGGCAATAGCAAAAATAATTCCGTATCTGGGATTATTTTTAACTATTTATTCCTAAAATTCTTTTCAGATGTATCTAACCACATATTTTAATTCACTTCCACCTTCATGTTACTGAGCATAAACGACTTAATGGTAATCAGACAAATAGGTTCGTACGTAGTGACAAAACACGTTATTTAATTGGCATGCTTGTTTTACTACTGCAGTTTTGCATAGCATATATCGCGAAGAATTAATCTAAGATGGCGAAGGGTCGGAGGGTTGCAGATGAACCGTTCAACAGACCTGTATCCTTCGAACGTATATTTACTGCTTGTAGGAACATGCACACACCTGAGCTGGAGTTAAAATTTAGCAGCGTGCACTCTCGATTACTGCATCTACGCTAGTTTCACGTGGTTTAGCGGAGATGTATCCGCTGCTCGTTTTGTCAGTCTCATGAGGCTCAAGCTGAGAGCATCGTAAGTGTAGATCCACTGAATATGTGTGAGTTCATCGCAAGTCCCCTTAAACGATCAAAGTTTTCTGATTAGTTGCTGCGTTAGCCCTACTGGCCCAGAAACAGAAGACAATAAAGAGAAGGTCGAATTGCTGTATTTGACTGTCCGAAAATATTACGCCACGAAGCTTTACAATTACTGCTCCTTTGAATCATCGCACAAATGCCGAAGAGCTAGTTTTGAAACAAGCGGACACGAAACAGGAAATCAACAGAAATCGTTCATCAGAGGAAACACACTGTTGATGCGTGAGACAGTGCGACATTCTACACGGATTACTCGCATCAAGCGATTGGAAAAGAAGTGCAAGGCATTCCCGTGTTCAAGAGGGGTCGTCGGGTACATGCACATAATTGCAGGCCAGTATTACTGTAATTCATTCACGAGAGAAGTGGCTTACAAAAATTTTGTTCGACCGATTTTTATGAATTGCTGATCACTCTGGAGCCTTTGTCTGGCTTGACTAATATAAGTGAGTCAGAAGATTCAACTAAGGTCGGTACGTTTCGTTGAAGGATTCTTGAGTAGGCGCGAGAGCGTTAGGGTGTGCTCAAAATACATACTCTAGTCGCAGACGCCGCAGGATGTTATACATCACGAAGATGGTACTGCAGAAATTTCAAGAGCGTACATGTCGTAGAACGATGGGCAACATATTCTCACGAAATGCTAACTACCGGGAAATCAGAAGAATTGGAGTCGTTACGATGGTTTGTTTACAGGAGGCCTTCCCTGTACCACGTGCGAATACAAGAGGGAAGGCAGAAGTGCTGAAACACTCTGTGCCACACACCGTAAAGCGGTTTGCGGAGCATATCTGTCGAAGCAGAGCGATGCACGATTCACAGGAGACTCTCAAGCCAAAATACTAAGGAAATACGCGTATAAACTTTGGAAGTGGTTTTGGCGATGCTCGGATTCACGCTGTATCTTACTTTCATTAGGACACGCAGCATTCAGCAGTAGCAGCATTTGAAATTGTTGCCTACAGTATCAGACCTCAGCGTGGACTTGTTACGATGGCTGAATATGGATTGGTCACTTACCTCCATTGTTTTTCGTCACAAGTCTGCTACTCTTCAACAGTTAATCTTCTTTCAAAACCTTATTTAACTTCTAAGTGCTAAGAACGGCAGCAAACTCTGTAATCACTGTACTCCTCTCAAAGAACTCCGACACACGCCCGGATGACTTGAGCTCTCAAAGCAGACAGTTGCTAAGCAACGGCAGAGTCACGTCGTCCGATTTTCTTGTTGTTGTGAGCCTGCCCTGGGCCCGATGCTAAGCAGCGAATAATATTGGTGATGACAAGCGCCCGCATTATTGGGTTTTGTAAGACTGGTTTTGGCGTTTTTGGACTCCTTCAATTGAAAGTGTAATGGACTCCAATATTAACATAGAAACGGTCATTATATTTTTGACAGAGCCATTCTAGTTCTTTCTGGCAAATGAGCTACTAATTATTCCCTATGTCGAAACTCGGAAAAATTCACAAGCAGTTGAGATATTTACCGGTGCTACAACTATCTTCTCTTTTGGTAATGTGGTAATGGGACGCCTTTTACGGAAAAAAATCCTATCATACGTCAGTCACACAAAACACAGACTTGTTATGCGTACCTGAGTATGGCCACAGTCCGTGGCCTAACGCTACAATCATACAACATTTTTGAATTGCAGTACACAATGAACCACACTTCTAAGCTGCGTAATATGAAACTTTACAGCTGTCTCTCAGTACATTTTTGGAGGCTGAGAAAGGTCTGCCATAGACGTCTGTAGTCCCGTCGACTGAAAGCCAAATGCAGTGGTCATAAATGTCTGTTTTAATACCAACAATAGCCTTTTCATACATCTGTTACAAATAATTTTTGCAGTGTCGACTTTCCTTGTATATTGTAGGAAGGTCGTAAAATGTTGTGTTCCTTAGAACGACCCATGGCAAATTAGATGACACTAAATGCTCACTAAAGTCTAGACGAAAGCTGTCCGCTTTAAGATTTGCCATAGGAGAATTTAATGGTTCAGTCTGTGTTTGCTCTACTTACTAGTGGAGCGCGTAATGTGAGCTGTGGAGCTTGGTACTGAAGAAAATGTCTTTTTAGAACGGAATACCTAAACAAACAATAACTAAGAAGATGACAGTAACTAAAAAAATAAGATCGTAAACATATAAAATGTCAACTTAAGCTCAATCACATATGCCTGTCAGTCATCTAATTTTATAAAGAACGATTAGAAAGTTTCTGCTTAAAAGCCGTACAGTCCAGAATCGGTATGCCGATCAGGAAAAATCGCCGTGGGCAATCAGGAAATCGTCCCACCGACGCGTCAGGCTGGAGATAACTGTTAGCTAAAACAACAAGTCTGCTGGTTGACGAAGTCCGTAACTACCTGATACACATCCTCCGACAGGTACAGCTGATTTGCCAAGGTCTTATTTTAAGAGAGCGATGGCGTAATAATCCATCGGGATGAGATCAGTACTACAGGACGGGTGTTCAAGTGTCTCCCACTTACTTTAGCAAATAAAAAAATTAAAATAATAATAGTAATAATATAATAGTAATAGTAATACTTGTTTGTTTGGTTGAGTAATTGAGAGATTAAAATTTACGCCGTGAATTCATCGAGCTTCGCACGTCTGAAGATGTACGGAACGTAGCCAGGGCTCATTATATATTTTTTGTTGACAAAGTTTAATATCTGACCTGAGCTTCAATCATGAAAATGGAGTGACTAAAATTACTAAAACAGAGAAAAGCATACGATTAAATAAAACATATATTCATTTTAACATATACATTGCGATATAAATTACACTTACGTAAAATTATAGGGAAATAATTGCAGATCATTTACAAATGAGAGCGACTTATTAATTCTGCGCCTCTTTTCTGCAAATAAGTATGAAATGGCTAACTGTGGAGCCACACAAAATATTACGTCCTTCTAGGACAACGAATGACATAAGAGAGTGTTGATGCCTACTGGCTGTGACAAGAGAGCGGTGTTAAATGCTTTATTTTGCATTCTCTTGTCTTAAAAAATCGATACATTTCATCTAAGTCAACTAAATTAAATGTTGTCTGTGCTCGAGTGCAAATGGTTCCTTAAACTGCCCCCCAAATTGCGAAGGCAAAGGTGTACCACCTGCAGCTGAGCAATTTGTTGACGTATTTTCTTTATTTATCACGCTATGAATCATAAGTTGTTACGTATCATGTTTCACAGATTCAACATACATATAATATCATAAATGTCATACATCTATAGAAATACATAAATAATATTTACATACAAGATAAATGAAAGTGAAAAGAAAAAATAAAAATATTTGATACCGAGCGGTATTGAACCTGGATACTCTAGTGCCAGACTGCAGTGCACTGGCTCAGAGCTATCACTGCACACATACACCTATTATAGGTAAATAGACTGTAATAAACTTCACAGTTCGTATTCACTTGTGCTGTTACCTTATAATAAATTGTTGGGCATATAGTCCGTTGTTCTCTTTCACTTCAAAATGTTAGTACACATGTTCATTCATTAAATAGAATTAATTAATGGTTTTGTGCACTTTCAGAGATATGTGTACATATTCTCTTTAGAATGTCACTTGTTTGTAAAGGCTTATCTATGCTAAAGTCTTTGCACTTTTAAAATAAATGTCACGTGTCACACGTTTTGTTTACATTGAGATGAAAGTTCTTGAAGAAAGAAGTTGGAGATCAAGAATCTCGCAATGAAGCGTGCTTTGGAAGACGCAGTTAAAATGTGGTTTGGGCTTGGTAGGAATACATGGTGTCAGTGGTTCCGTACTGACCAGTCCGTGTTACGTCTACTCAATAACCTCCAATTTCGTCTTCCAAAAGGCGTATGTCGTCTCCTGGATATTGTGTCGTCGTTTCGTCGAAGTGTGTGCCGTGGTTTTGCGACTCACGTCACCTATAGTGTCCCATCATGAGCGCAGTGAACCGTTTTTTTAAATATTTGCACACAACTTGTTCATACATTGTTCGTTGCAAAATAAAATGTTCGTTCACAACAGAGAGCACAAAACATAACAAATATCACTTCACTTCGAGTACAGTTTTCTGTTACATGTTTACATAGATATATAAAAAAAAAAAATTCTGTGAAACGTGTATGTATACATTTGCATTACATTGTTTGGTAATACATATACATATTTTACATTTTTCAGTTGCGTTAAACTAGATATTTACAAGTACATATGGGTCAGACATAGAAAAAATTATGTTATAGGTTCAGTGTATTGTGATACATTCAGAAAATCCATTTTCTTTTATAGGTCTCTTCCCCTTTTTAATAAAGTTTTCCTTTTAAGTATATTTTCCTTTACATCAGTACTACACAATAAGTGTTCTTCCTCATTAAATGTTTCCTGCAACATAAACTTTCATAGTAGGTTAGAAAACATCTTGGAGATGATCTGTCCTGAAAAGTCATGATTACAATAAGACACGACACGTCACATCCACAATCGATTCCAAATTAGCGCATGCACAAAGTATCATTTACAATTAAAATAAAATACATATAGCCTTGCTCAATTAATCTCACATTAATCTGTAGAGTGTTTTTTGTGCATGTTGTGTTCATGTGGATTGTGGTGTGAGTGTGAATAGCAAATCAAGAGTCTATCATGCCAATTAATATATCAGGTTCAGGGCAGGAATTGTCTCCGGTCATTTAGTCTGTCAGCTTGTCTGCAGGGTATTAATAAATATAATCTGTAACAGTGCTTTGCATGAAAATTGTTAGTTCTTCTTGTGTCTTCTTGCTGCTGCTGTTATTGCTGGTGCTGTAAAATGTAGATACTTAAGATTATATATCTTCTTCTTCTTCCAGCTTGAAGTACCAGATGTGACTTACCTTGTTGTTTTATCAGCATACTCTGCTAAGTGCTAAAAGTTTTCAAATCTTTGTGAGGGTACAAACGTAAAATTCTCTTATTCTTGGGGTTTTGTAACAGATATGCTCCAGGGTGTGGTATATCAATGATTGTGTAAGGACCTTCATATAATGGACGCCACTTGACATTACGTTTCAGAGGTGATGACGATTTGTAGTGGGTCTTAAGTAAAACTTGCATGCCTATTGTAAAGTTTTGCCTTCTTTTCAGATTAGCACCATAGTTCTTATTTCTAATGTCAGCTTGTTCAGTAATTGCAATGAGTACTTCCCTTACCTTTTCCTCGTGTGAAGGTTTGGTGTCAGAAAATTTTGGTAGTGGTTTGCTCCATTCATTAGTTTCCTTTGTGTCAAACATGATTTCTCTGGGAGTATAGGGTGTGTTGTATATATTTAAATTGTTGTGTATTTCCTCAAAAAGTGCTAGGTAATGTATCCAGTTTGTGTGCTGTGTTGAGGTATAAGTTCTTATGAATCTATTTAATTCTCTAAAAATTCTCACAAGGGTTGGCTGATGCATGAAACTTTGAAATAAAGATACTCTTAATGTTATTGTCCTTTAGAAATTTTCTCCAGATGAATCCTGCATAATACGTGGCATTATCTGATAGAATGGCTTTAGGTTTTCAACAGTATGGCATGTAATCATTTGTGAATCTTCTGATGATGGTGTTTGCTGTGGGTGACTTAATGGCAAAAAGTTTGATGTGCTTAGAAAATATGTCATAAAATGCTAGAATGTATTTACAACCACCAATGCTAGTTGGATGAGGTCCGCTAACATCTGTACAAAGTATCTCTCTAGGTCCAGTGGGTAAGATAGAGTGCAAATCTGTTTTGGTGGATTGATTTTGTGGCTTGGATTTTTGACATACGAGACATTTGCTGATAACATCATGTATTTTTCTTCTCATGTTTGGAAAATAGCAATACATTTGTAACTTGTTTAGACATTTCTTTGTTCCGTAGTGTCCCCAAACTGTGTGAGTGTGTGCAATGAGTTTGTGCACAGAATCTTGTGGTATGCAAACGCACCAGTTAGTAGCATTTGTGTGTCTTTTGTAGAAAAGTATGCTGTTGTGTAACATGTATCTGTCTTGTAAAGTGTCATTGTGTTGTTGTTCTATGATTTGTTTTATTTTGTACCAGTGTGGATCTGAATCTTGTAGTGTTGCCATGTTCTTGCATAGGTCTGTGTAGTATTGTGTAAACTGTTTGTCTTGCATGAGTAGTATTCTGTAATCGTGTGTGTTCTCAAAGTCTGTATTGTTATGGTGTAATCCTTGCAGTAGTCTTGAAAGTGTGTCAGCTATTATGTTGTCTTTTCCCTTGATATGCTTGATTTCGAAAGAGTAATTCTGTAATGCAAGTGCCCATCGTGTAAGTCTAGGATGAATGAGTTTACATGACAAAAGGAAGGTAAGTGCTTGATGGTCAGTGTATATAATGGTGTGTCTTCCATACAGATAATAATTAAACTTTTTAAATGCCCATATAATAGATAATGTTTCCAATTCTTTCACATTCCGTTAAAGTCCGACTGGCAAAACCAATGATCTTAATATGTTCTGAAGTTTCTGTTTTAACAAGTTGGAATAAACAACATCCCAAACCAATGTTTGATGCATCACAAGCAATACAAAAGTTCAAATTGAAGACTGGATGTTCCAGCATGTTAGAATTTACTAAGGCTTCTTTGATTTTAGTAAAGTCATTTTCACAGTCTTGGTTCCAAATCCATACCTGGTTCTTCTTTAGTAAGTTTAGTATCTGCTATTGAGTAACTGTTTAGGTATGAATCGTCTGAAAAATGAGCATAGACCGAGAAATGATTTTAACTGTTTCTTTGTAGTGGGATTGGGGAAATATCTGATAGCATCTAATTTTGAAGGGTCAGGTTTAATGCCTTGTGTGTTGATGATGTGTCCTAGGTATTTGATCTCAGAACAAGCAAATCTAGATTTACAAATATTGGCAGTGATACCAGCTTGTGTGAATCTGCATAGTAAAGTGTTCAGGGTATCAGTGTGTTCCTTCCAGGTTTTTGAGGCAATCAGTATGTCATCTACATAGTGTGTGACAGTTTCTAGTAAATCATCACCGAGTACAGAGTTTAGTGCAGTAATGAATACTCCTGAGCTTACATGTAGGCCAAATGGTAATACACAAAATT
This sequence comes from Schistocerca cancellata, assembly GCF_023864275.1. Classification (NCBI taxonomy): domain Eukaryota; kingdom Metazoa; phylum Arthropoda; class Insecta; order Orthoptera; family Acrididae; genus Schistocerca; species Schistocerca cancellata. The sequence continues at coordinate 597,681,902 of NC_064632.1, forward strand.
GATAAGTTCTGCCACCAAACATAAAGGCTGTATATTTTCTGGATTCTTTGCTTATTGGCACCTGCCAAAACGAATTTTTAAGGTCTATTGTAGAGAAATATTTTGCATCCAAGAATTTCTGAAGTTGATCGTCAAGATTTTCTGGTTGTGTCCTCACAGGTAAGATAATTTGGTTGATAGCTCTTGCATCTAATACTAACCTGATACTCCCATTGTGTCTTTTCACTACATGCAAAGGGCCACAATATGGAGATGTTGATGGTTCTATAATATTCCATGTAATCATTTTCTTTAGTTCTTCCCAAACTGCAGGTCGCAGAGCTAGAGGTACATTGTATGACTTGTGGTAATAGATTTGGTGAGGCTTGACTTCAATCGTATATATATATGTGTTGATCCTACCTGGCTTGCTAGTGAAAACATCCTTATTCTTAAGTAAAATATGTTTAAGCTGGGATCTGTCCTCTTCATTAATAGCGTCACATTCTGATAACTTAGAATTAATTTGTGTAAGTACATCATTTACTATCTCACTGTGTGATACAGGTTGTTGTGTGGAATCTATGTCAGTCTCACGTATAATCTGTATCTTGTAGCCAGAACAGTGCTTGTTATGGTCTACTAGTCGAGTGTCCAAGTTCAAAACTATGTCTCTGCCTTCATACTTAAAATAACAAATGCCTTTGGAGAAGTCTATAGTACAGTCCTTCTCACAAAGAAAATCAATACCCAATATACAATTGGCAGCAAGGCTTTGGACAACTAGGAAAGGCCATTGTACGATTCCATTTCCCATATTAACAGTCACAAATACCTGCTTATTTACTCTACTTGACTTATTACCTAATGCAGTTAATATTAAACAGTTTTGAACTGGGAACTCTGGTATCTTAGAAGTTTCCTTCATCATAGTATAAAAATTGTAAGAAATCACACTGACAGCAGCTCCTGTATCAATAATTATGTTAGTAGGTATACCTCCTACAATGCCTGAGGTGGAAGACAGTACAAATCTTTTCTTTACATTGTGACATTGTGTGTTGTCATTTATCAGATCATCAGCTAAGGTTCCACTTAAGTGTAGGCAACTCTTGTTGTGTAAATGTTAATTTTTCTTGTTTCACAGTTTCACTAGCAAGTGTGTATTCAAACATAGTTTCTAAATTGAAGTTGCCCCCCAAATGTTCCTCAGTCACAACCTGGGGCTCAGTAATGACTGGTTCTAGTTTACCTGGTTTGTCTGGTCATTGGCCAGTGTAGTTGTGGTTTCATTAGCTACCTCAGTAATATTTACATTACGATATTGTCTTTGCCAATCGCCTGTCTGTTTTCGGCTGGCTGAAATCACTTGTTGGTTTGTGTTGCCTGTTTGTGCAAAATTCCCTTGTGGCATCTGAATATGATTTTGTGGTGGCGGTTGCTGTGTTTGCCACTGTCTCACATAATACTGGTTGTCGTTCTGGTTAAAGTGCTGTGTAGGTGTTCCATTTCTTGTGTAATCGGTGTTGTTGTTCCTTGCCAGTGTTTCTGTTTGGCTTTGTGTCCGTTGTTGTTTCCATTATTCCTTCTTGAATTAAAATTGTCGTTTCTTCGTTTTTTGTACGGGTTATCTCCTTGTGTATAGTTACAGTTGTTGTTTGTATGCAGCTCTGAGTTGTGGTGATCGTTTTGCATGTTTACTGTGTGTTGTGAATTTTGCTGCGTGTTTGGTAATGTAGCAATGTAGACATGTTGATTCCTACTGCGTGAGTTGTGTGTTGGTTCTTGTTCTTCATATAGTAAATCAACAGCATCTAACTTTTCCAAAAAATATTCAGGATCGTCGTCCGGTAAGTACAGTAATTTCTCTTTAATATTAAAAGGAAGTCTTGCTTTCAGTGATCGGATCACATCTTTTGGTTTCACCGGTTCATTAAGGAAGTGTATCATGTTTAGGTACTTCTCGAAATATCTGCGCAGGTTGCCGTTTTTAGGATTGAAGTGTTGGGGTTCAGTGACTTGTTTGCGGATACGTTCCTGCACAGTGGGTGACCAAAACTTATTCAAGAAGGCGCGTTCAAACTGCTCGTATGTTACACATCTGTCGCTTTCATGGTAAGCCCAGACAGCAGCGTCCCCTTGAATGTAATCCACAACGTACGCAATGCGTTTGTGGTCGCTCCACGAACGTGGGAATGCGTTCCTAAAAGCTTTTAAGAAGATGACAGGGTGTACAGTGTTTTTGCCTGGTATAAAAGGTTGGAATTTACGGTGCTTGAATAGACTTTCTTCTTCTTTGTTACGTGTCCGTCTGTTTCTTTCCGTGTAATCATTGAATTCTTCCCTGTGTATACATGGTTCTTCATCAGAATAATTGTATTGTATTTCAGGTGATGGGTATCTGTTGCTATGCGTGTCAGTGTATTGTGTATTTGAATGTTGAAATTCGTGTGTGTACATGTGTTCATTTCCGAATCGAGATTTTCTTTTGTGTGTGTAAAAATGTGTAGTGGGTGTACTATTCTGTTGTGCTTGGCATTGAATTGTCTTTGTTTGCATATCGTCATCGATTACTTGTCTATTGTTGTTCATGTATTCCACTACAGAATCGTGCACAATATGTGGCAATTTGTTTTGTATACATTCTTCAAAAATTTCGTCTTTGTGTGCCGTCCATTCTTTAAATTGTGAATTAATTCGAGACAAATGGGGTTCAGCCTCTATCTGTATTGTTGTGTGAATCTGTTTGTGAATGTCAGCTACGTTTGTTTCTATTGTATTCACCTTTAAATTAATTTCGTCACATGCGTGCGTGTTTGATTCTAATTTGCAATTAATAATTTCACAGGTTTTTGTCAAGTCATGGATGTGATTGGCATTGTCGCTTTGTCGTAACTCTAAATTTTCGAATTTTTCCGTAAGATCGTCGACCTGTTTGGAAAGACGTGTATTAATTTCATCTACCTTTTGAGTCAGTGTGGGGAAGTCTGATTTTATCTCATTTCTGAAAGCTGCATTGTCTTTATTGTGTGAATTTTTCGTCATTATCTTGCTTAATATTGGATATGCCTTCCAAAATTGAATTCAGCATAGCGGCAAAATTTTGATTGCAAAATGAACTTACCCCCGCCGCGTCATTAGACGTGACGTGGTCTCTCAGGTTTGGTTCTGAATTGCTCCTTTCAGCATTTGTGTGTGTGTGTAGCAGGTTATTTTGATGTGTTTGCGTGTCTGTATTGATTTCTGTGTCTGAATGTCTCTGTGTATCCATGTTTTCATTACTTGATTGTTGTTCCATTGTGTGCTGGTGTCGAGTTTTTACCATATCGTGAATAAATTGTGTGCAAGAAAAAAAATTGTTTAAACGCGTAGTGTGAAAATGTACTGCCTATGTGTGTGTTTAAATGACTGAGAATGATTGAGAGATGACTTTAAAGATCGAAAGTAGCATACGTGTTAATGGTGACTAGCCATGTTGCTTAAATCTTTTACAATGTCGGCCATATTGTGCAATGTAACTTGCGTATTGTTGGATCGAAATGTAATCGTCTGAATAATGAGATTTCGCGGAATTTGGAAAAAATTACTGAATGGAAACTGAATATTGAATTTAATGCTGAGAAAAATAATTTTGAATGAAAAATGTGCTTGGAATCAAATGTGGATGCGCGAGTGCTGCGTCTTACCGTACATGTCGTCTTGATGCGAAGATTGCATTTCCAGTCCAAGTTGTCTCCAGATTTTATTCGCTTTCTTCCATATTCTCGTCACATGGGTTGTTGCCGGTCAGGATGTAGATGAAAAAGAACAATTAGTTGTAGTACAGATACAATAATGAGTCCTGGCACATAGTCGCCAGTTTAGCAAATAAAAAAAATTAAAATAATAATAGTAATAATATAATAGTAATAGTAATACTTGTTTGTTTGGTTGAGTAATTGAGAGATTAAAATTTACGCCGTGAATTCATCGAGCTTCGCACGTCCGAAGATGTACGGATATTTTTTGTTGACAAAGTTTAATATCTGACCTGAGCTTCAATCATGAAAATGGAGTGACTAAAATTACTAAAACAGAGAAAAGCATACGATTAAATAAAACATATATTCATTTTAACATATACATTACGATATAAATTACACTTACGTAAAATTATAGGGAAATAATTGCAGATCATTTACAAATGAGAGCGACTTATTAATTCTGCGCCTCTTTTCTGCAAATAAGTATGAAATGGCTAACTGTGGAGCCACACAAAATATTACGTCCTTCTAGGACAACGAATGACATAAGAGAGTGTTGATGCCTACTGGCTGTGACAAGAGAGCGGTGTTAATTGCTTTATTTTGCATTCTCTTGTCTTAAAAAATCGATACATATAATCTAAGTCAACTAAATTAAATATTGTCTGTGCTCGAGTGCAAATGGTTCCTTAAATTACGTTGGCGTAACTTGTACATTGCGACATTTTCGATGTGGGGGCGTGCGTTATCATGAAGCAGCAGCTCCATATGAAACTTCCTGTCAGATTAAAACTGTGTGCCGGACCGAGACTCGAACTCGAGATCTTTGCCTTTCGCGGGGAAGTGCTCTACCAACTGAGCTACCCAAGCACGACTCACGCCCCGTCCTCACAGCCTTTCTTCTGCCACTAACTCGTCTCCTACCTTCCAAACCTTACAGAAGCTCTTTCGCGAATTTTTTCCGTAGTATTGGATCAGAAATTCTATAAAAAAATCATGTTTTGTAGCAACAAGTCCTTTAGTCCCCACTTTTTCTGTGTAAGTCAATTTTAGCTTCCTTTTAGACCTTTAAGAAAGATTTAACCGTTTTGAGGTATGTTGCACAGTGGAATAGTAAGTGAAGTACGGACATTATTTTGTTAAGAACCGACATGGCTAACTGGGCCGCAACTGCTACCGGCTTCGTAACGGTGTTGCAACTGAATGTCAACGTTGGAGGCGAAAAGTACTAACAATGTACGAGCGCATTTCATCGCACTATGCGACTGGGAATCCGAGAACAACCGATTCAGCATTTCGGCAACAGTGCGGAACAGATAGAACGTGCTACAGTAACGAGGCTACGTGTAGTAACTTCACTTAGAGGTGTCATAAGAATACCTTTAGGAATGCAAAGTTCACATAAAGGAACTCTCTGAAACAATGAAGTTAAACACTAGAGCAGACGAGAGATCTTATAGGCTTGGAAAAGATAGGATATTCAATCGTCTCAGTCACCAGTGTGCGCGAGGGGGAGGGGGGAGGGTGATAGTTCCACTTCATCCCCAATTTACAGGATGCTTTAGTGAATTCAACTACCGTCTACAAGCTCTCGGCAACTTGACTTGGAGTCCACTGCTGCAAATCTACAGCCGTTCGGCCTCACAGGGAACTTCTGATATACGATCCGCATTCGTGCCGACCACAACAGTGTCTGACTGCGAATGGTGGGGGGGAGCCTGTCTTTCGTCGATGAAGAACCGATCTACCTCTCTTCGAGCTGTTCAGCTTAGGCTGGGCGCCTGTGTCATCGCTACTGGGGCAGTACAAGTACAGCCTTACCGGCTGTGTGCTGCTGCTGAGTCTCCTGCCTAAACACCATCTCGACAACCGACAACAGGCACGAGCAGATTTCTGCGGCCGAGCCTCGGTGCAGCTCCACTCGTAGAGAACGCGGAGGCTCTGACGGACGTCCACGGCCAAGCCGGCCTGCGGGGACGCAGCCTCCTGCGACGTAGCCGCAGCGCTGACAACGGGGAACTCGGGACCTGTGTTCGGCGAGTTCCTCCTTGCCTGGCACTGACGCGCTGCCTCTCGCGCTTTCAAGCAGCGCGGACTCGGCACGTTCGCTGCTAGACAGCGCAGGGAAGAAGACAGAGGGACTGCAAAATTCCGGCCGAGAAATGATTTTAATTGGATGACGCCTCGTTAGCGCCTTGGCGTTCTGCAGGCTCACTCAATCTCGCTCTCCGCTCCACCTCCTGATAACAACACGACTATTGCTCAGATCATAATGGGGTGAATAAGGATAAGACCTCTAAATCAAGACCCTAGTAACGATAATTCAAAACTGATTTTCGTAATCTGTTTAAGTCGATTGCGGGTGTTCATTATAACAATGGTGTTATAAAGGAAATTAACGTTATCGATACAAAGCGTTATAAAAATGGCAGTTCCAGTTTCAGAACGCTGTAAACAGTTACCCACTTCTCAGAACTATTTATAACTTGAACGAATTATTATCAAAAAAGGGGGAAACGCTATAGGAAATGAAATACGAAAGTTTTGCCATCAGATGGTGCAGTAAGGGGGAAAATATGCAAAATACAAGACACATGGTAAACGGCTGTTTTTCAGTTTGCGTCTGAGATACTCAGAGTAAGTACCTCAATGCAGGATCGCAAGCTGCTTGTAAAGCTCTTTTACAAGAACGGTGGTTGTGCGCCAGTAGCTCTGCAGAAGTTCTGGACACTCAGGGGTATGGAAAAGATTATTGGTCCGATATCTGCCAAGGGTCTGGAGTAAATGATAACGATATTCCTGATGAAATATTCTGCATTGCCAGGGGGCTCGAGCAGAGGTGTGTAAACATGGTGTGCACGGGGAATTACCTGAACTTTGGACATGCCTGTGAGACCGGTGCATAAAATTCTGCGAAACATCATGTATCCATATCCGTGCAAAATTACTCATTTTCAGGACTTGCTTCATGCTCGCGTGGAGTTAGATAAACGTTTGTTCTAGGATTCGTTACTCGCATGGCAGTGTACAATGAGCGACCATGGAACATTCTGTAGACGAACCCCGTTTCTACGAGTATTCAAAGGATCTGTCAACCGGTGGAACAATGCTCCTATGGGAGTACAAAAAATTCGAATAAGTTCCTGTTTATTTAAAGGACTCTGAAAAGCACGTTATCAGCTCCCTCAGTTTACCTTTTTCAGTGCCTTTAAAAAACTTCCCCAAAAATTGTGGCATGCGAAGGTACTCGGGCTTTTCTTAACATGCAACTCTCCTCAGAGTCCCACCAGCTCCCCTAACCAAACCCACTAGTCCATCACTGTAAGTCACTCAAACCCATCCATTTCTGCCGAGTGATATTTTTCCGGACGTCACACAGTAAATCACTAGTCTCATTTATTCTACACACCAACGTGACTATTCGTTTTGTTGCCACACCCCCGAATAATTTTAGAAATTCTGACTGAATGTTATCCATCCCCTCTCCATTATGTGACCGCAACTCATCGAAAACTCTCTTAAATTCTTACTCTAATGCTGCTTCTCCATGCCCTTCCCCGTCGACTTCCGTTACTTACTTTTTCCATGATGTCATCAGGCAAGTCCTCCCCCTCACAGAGGCCTTCAACGTACTCTTTCCACGCATCCGTTCTCCCGTATTCATTTAGTAGAGGAATTTCCATTGCACTCTTAATGTTAACGCCTTCGTTTTACGAGGGCAGTTCAATAAGTAATGCAACACATTTTTTTTCTGAAACAGGGGTTGTTTTATTCAGCATTGAAATACACCAGGTTATTCCCCAATCTTTTAGCTACACAACACTATTTTTCAACGTAATCTCCGTTCAATGCTACGGCCTTACGCCACCTTGAAATGAGGGCCTGTATGCCTGCACGGTACCATTCCACTGGTCGATGTCGGAGCCAACGTCGTACTGCATCAATAACTTCTTCATCATCCGTGTAGTGCCTCCCACGGATTGCGTCCTTCATTGGGCCAAACATATGGGAATGGAACGGTGCGAGATCGGGGCTGTAGGGTGCATGAGGAAGAACAGTCCACTGAAGTTTTGTGAGCTCCTCTCGGGTCCGAAGACTTGTGTGAGGTCTTGCGTTGTCATGAAGAAGGAGAAGTTCGTTCAGGTTTTTGTGTCTACGAACACGCTGAAGTCGTTTCTTCAATTTCTGAAGAGTAGCACAATACACTTCAGAGTTGATCGTTTGACCATGGGGAAGGACATCGAACAGAATAACCCCTTCAGCGTCCCAGAAGACTGTAACCATGACTTTACCGGCTGAGGGTATGGCTTTAAACTTTTTCTTGGTAGGGGAGTGGGTGTGGCGCCACTCCATTGATTGCCGTTTTGTTTCAGGTTCGAAGTGATGAACCCTTGTTTCACCGCCTGTAACAATCTTTGACAAGAAATTGTCACCCTCAGCCACATGACGAGCAAGCAATTCCGCACAGATGGTTCTCCTTTGCTCTTTATGGTGTTCGGTTAGACAACGAGGGACACAGCGGGAACAAACCTTTGAATATCCCAAATGGTGAACAATTGCGACAGCACTACCAACAGAGATGTCAAGTTGAGCACTGAGTTGTTTGATGGTGATCCGTCGATCATCTCGAACGATTGTGTTCGCACGCTCTGCCATTGCAGGAGTCACAGCTGTGCACGGCCGGCCCGCACGCGGGAGATCAGACAGTCTTCCTTGACCTTGCGGCGATGATGACACACGCTTTGCCCAACGACTCACCGTGCTTTTGTCCACTGCCAGATCACCGTAGACATTCTGCAAGCGCCTATGAATATCTGTGATGCCCTGGTTTTCCGCCAAAAGAATCTCGATCACTGCCCGTTGTTTGCAACGCACATCCGTTACAGACGCCATTTTAACAGCTCCGTACAGTGCTGCCACCTGTCGGAAGTCAATGAAACTATACGAGACGAAGCGGGAATGTTTGAAAATATTCCACAAGAAATTTCCGGTTTTTTCAACCAAAATTGGCCGAGAAAAAAAAAGTGTTGCATTACTTATTGAACTGCCCTCGTACTTTTCTACATCCTGAGTCAGTCCTTTCGACAGTAATTTATTGTCCGATTGCTTCATATTTTTCATTTAGTCATTTCGCCTTTGCTTCCCTGGATATCCTATTTAGTTCCTAAGTGTTTTGCGCTTCTATATTCCTGAACATGCCTGAAAATTTTTGTAGTTGCTTCTTTCGTCGGCCAGCTGAAGTATTTCGTCTGTTAGACATGGTTTTTTCGCAGTTACCTTTCGTGTATTTACGTTTTTCTTTCGAACGTTTATGACTGCCATTTCTCTTCATCTGAACTGCCTACTGACTAATATATCTATAGCTTCAGAGAACTCAAAGCCAATCTTTTCATTCCTTAGTACTTCCGTAACCCACTATCTTAAGCACTGATTCTTTCTAAATAGACTCTTGATCTTCAGCCAACTCTCCATGAATACCAAATTGCGGTTTGAATCTATATCTGCTCCTAGGTAAGCCCTACAATTCAGTATCTGATTTCGGAACTTATGCCTTACAAAATCGTTGGAATTCCTCTAGATGTTACTAACTGCTTCACTTTTACAAACGCTCTCTTTCCTATGGATATTTTCCTCCTCATTTCGTCCGTATAACTTCAATTCCATGATAAAAAACTTTCACGCGTAGAAAGACTCTTACTTGTTCTCTCTTTTTTCTCTCTGAGAATACGTTTACTGGAGCTTCCTTCATGCCTGTTCTCAGCGCTTCCTCTTTCCAGTATTTATCTTCATCCTATACTCTTTGCTCCTTCCTGCAATACTCTTCAACATTTTCTGTAGCTTCTCTTTTCATTCCGCCAGCACTGCTGGCCCATCCGCTTATTTTATAGTCATTCTCCTTTCTCTTCTAATTACAATGACTCTTGTATCCTCTATGGCCCTACCTAACAGTTTTTCTCCACATGTGTTGAGTAGCTTCGGTGACAGTGAGCATCTTTGCCTTACAACTCTTTCAGTGCACATCTATTCCGACACCAGATTGCCTACACTATCACCTTTTGCTCTGTACACGTCTCCTATGTTAACCTTCCATCATTCCACCTTCCACTTCTTTTAAAAATATCAGCCGTGTACTCCAGCTGACAATACCGAAAGTCTTCTTCCAGTCGACAAAGCAAATATACATCACCTTGTTCATTTCTGTCATTCTTTCTCTTATCATCCTCAAACAACCTATAGCACCTCTTGTTATTTTACCCTTTTTGAACCAAACCTGGTTGTTCCCATTATTTTCCTCAATTTTCCTTTCGAGTCTCTGTAGGATGACTCTCGTTAGAGCCTTTGTTACGGGACAGATGAAAGTAACTATCTTATATTCTTTGTATTCTTTTGTATAGTACTTTTTTGGTAAATGTAGTAGAATAGCCTTAAGTAAATCTTGATACTAGATTCCGATGTCATAAATTCTGTTTACTACCACAGTCAATGTGGATATCGAATTTACACCTAAGATTTTCAGTGTCTCAGATGGTATTTTGCTAGAGCCCAATGGTTTCTTTTCCCGGAGCTCCTGTTTCATTTTCTCCAAAACACATTTCAATATGTTAGGACTTCGTTTTTTTTTTCATTTTTTCCCCTTCATCTTCCAAATTCAATCTGATGTTATCAGCTTATACACCATACACCTCTTCCACGTAATCCACCCAAACGTCTATACACACCATACTCACGCGAAACTGAAAGTTGACAAGATTTCTAAGACAAAACTGTTCGAAAAAGACATGTAAGAAAATGCAGAGCAGGAGAGAAGAAAGAAAGCGTAACGCAAATTTAATTTGCTAAAAATGGTCCTCAGATCGTCTCTAACGAAAGAAGCGTGTGAAATTTAATATGTTCGAGTGACCTTCATGTACGACATCTGAATATGGAAGTAATTATGAGATGTGCTTCGTGTCTTTCCGTTTAGACAGCCATCAAATGGCGAACAGGCGGTCAAACATGTCTGTGTGGAAGTTAGCGGAAAGACGTCAGGTGGTAAGTAATGCTGTAAACGACGGAAGAAACGTTGAGCTGGAAGTGTGTAGAGGCCCACCTAGTAGAAACTGAATACTGCTGAAAAGTTCCCCTTCATCTTCCAAATTCAATCTGATGTTATCAGCTTATACACCATACACCTCTTTTTTTCCTCAAAGGGACAATTTCTCCCCAAGCCCACCACCTGTTACTTGTACGGTAAGAGACGTAAGAACAAACTTGTGTGCTTCTAGGGAGTGGGATGTATCTACAATAGAAAGTATCCAAGATACGTGTTTGCTTGTACGAGTATATAGGATATATCCCCTAGTAGGGATGCATGCATCCTAAACTTCAATGACCAGTTGTATCATACCGCACGACAAGGCAAATGCCATTCTGGTAGACATGTTTCATGTTATATGATATCATGTACGATGTTACTTGACTTAACATGACACATTATATTACATGGCATGTGTACTAATACTAACAAGTAAAAAATTGCGGGTATGTCAAGATATTTTGATTTAAATGTCTCTGAATGTGTCAGACAAGTAGAAAAGCTAGTTCCCTTCTTTTACATCCATCTTCACAGGCCTTCCTTGCTTTTTTTGTACTATGATAGCATTTTTCATTCTGGCATTGTTATGTAACATATCGTTCAGTCTTCCATCATTCGTCCTTGTATAATGTTTATGTAGCCCCTCTCGGATGCAAGCAACTAAAGTCAACATGTAAGAATAACAGGTACACGTATTTTCTTAACCCGTAAACTACTGTTTCATGAAAAATGTATGCTGTTACATCTTAATATCCCCATTGCTAGTCTATTTTGTAATTCGCTTGATGGGTTTTGTAGATTTTTAGTTTATAAGTCTACAATCTGGATGACTGAGGGGTCTCGCTTTATAATATCAACCAAAACGATATTGCAGTGCTGGTACTGCTAAAGGCTGAAAGCAAGGGGAAACTAGATACATAATTTTTCCCGAGGGAAATGATGATGACATGCCCTTGGGTAGAAAATTCAGTAAATAAAATAGTCCCCCATTCGGATACTGAGGAGAGGACTATTCAAGTGGATGACGACATCAGGAAATACAAAACTGGCGTTCTACGGATCGAGAATGGTACGTTAGATCCCGTAGTAGGGGGAGGTAGGTTAGAAAACCTAAAAAGGGAAATGAAGCGGTTACAGTTAGATATTGTGAGAATAATTGAAGATTATTGGCAAGTGGAACAGGACTTTCGGACAATTGAATACATGGTAATGCAGGAGTCAGCTTAATAATAAATAAGAAAATAAGAACGCTGGTAGGCAACAGTGAACAGTGCAGTGAACAGTGCAGGTAACCAAGGTACCAAGATAGACACGAAGCCCACACCCACCACAGTAGTACAAATTTATATGCCAACTAGCTCCGCAGATGGTGAAGAAATCGCAGAAATATACGATGAGATAAAAGAAATTGTTCAGATAGATTAGGGAAACGAAAATTTCGTTATTGGAATTCGGCAGCAGGAAAAGGAAGAGAACGAAAACTTGTAGGTGAATATGGACTGGGCTAAAGAAACGAAAGATGAAGCCGCCTGGTAGAATTTTGCGCATAGCACGATTCATTTATCACCAAGACCTGGTTAGAGAATTTCTAGGTGAAAAGTTAATATTAGTAAAGGGGACATTTGTCTGTGCTAAAACTAGCTACTCCTAACCACCTCTCGTTTTTGTGAAGAATCTAGTTTATATTTTCAAATGAGAAACCCCCCGCCATTTTTATTTCCTATTCTGATTCTAAACCAAAATTTCTTGCGGTTTTTTTGAAGTCATTGTTTCCCATTCATGGTAGACGGCGCTGTAATCGATAAATATAAAGTGTACTTTTTTGCTATTACTTGGTCATACATTTCATTTACAGTGTAAATGAAAACCTTTGTGTTCTAGCAGTTCGTATTTATGTTCGAAATTTACTCTTGTGTTCCATGTTTCTTTGTGCAGTACAATACGGTTAGCCGTTTCAAAGTCTGCCTAGAAGCTAAGTTTAGCATGATCGCGGAACAAAGAAGTGAATGCAATAGTTCTCTGTTCCCATCGGGATGCTTGATTTCGGTGAATCCCCATGCCTCTTACCATTGCGTTGCCTCATTTCGTTGAGTATCCATGGCACATGAGCCTGTCAAGTTCACTTCGTGGACATTTTACGTTATTTCAGAGGATGTGGTTCATATTCCATCGATAGGAGCACAGCTGCCAGTGCGAGAGTTACGGGGATTGAAAGGAAACATACCGGTATCAGTCACTCTGGTGGTGGGGTTCGCAGGCGGTCTCCCAAATCAGTCATTCCCATGGTATCGGGACTCACCAAAACCAACCGTACAGGAACATAAAACTACGTCACCATACAAGTAGCTTACCTGCCAGAAATGTCAAGGGCTAACCTTACTATTTGTGCTGTACAATCACAAATGCAACTCTCAAGTAACATTGAACATAAACATCAACCAATAGGACATACAGGTTTACATTTACATCGTAAACGAAATGTAGAATCAAATGCATCGGTTCCTAATTGCAAAAACAGGCACACATGATATTTTTCGATTACGGCGCCATCTACCACGAATGGTAAACAATCCCTTCAGTAAGCCGTACGTATTTTTTGGCGTAGAATCCGAATGTGCTAAAAACTGGGATTTCTCATTTGAAAATATGAAGTTGACCCCTCCCACGTAGGAAGAGCGATTAGGAGAAAGCCAATTGCACCAGAGATAGACGTCAACATTACAAATAGAAACTTTTAACCTAGAACACTTTTTTCGTGCGATGAGTCGTTTCCAAGATACTTAGTTTCCTCAAGTTAAATTAAAACGGAAAAAATGGCAATACCAAGAAGGAATTTGCGACATAAACGAAAATTAGTAGGCGTGTTTCTACATCTGAAAGATGATATTTATTCTAAATTTCGCGCCAGTCGCTTAGGAGTGGCGCTACTAACGCCACTGTAAGGATGCAAATCAGTTTTAGCTGCTGGTAAACCTTTCGGGACGTGGGGTCGTGGTCCCAGAAACTCTTCTGATCCTGAAGTTTCGTCCAGGACTGCGTTTGGTTTGCTCAGGTTTGCTTTGAACACACGCTGTAACGGTCATCGGCGTTAGTTGCCATTGAGATCGGACGTGGTGACTCGATGTTTATCAATAATGGCTTTAAGGCGACTAAGATTCCATTGTCATCACTTCTTTGTTTCTGAACGAGTGTGTGAAATAGGGCTACGAGAAGCTGGGTGTTCATCGGTGGTGCTCAGGAAGACTTGGCAAGAATGTGGCCACTGCACATGATGGCTGACTGCGGTGGTCACGGGAAGACCGGGTGCTGGATGGCCGCGTGGCGTTATCGAGAGGCAAGACAACCGGCTCTGGCGCACCATGCTGCATCTGCAGCAGAAACTTCAGCAGCAGTTGGCACCAAAGTGACACAAGGAACCGTTACTTATCGGTTCCTCCAAAGACGCATCTGCGCCATTCAGCCTGTATCGTCTATTTTACTGACCCCTAACGTCCTCCATCTGCGACTTCAGTTGCGTTAAACGGGAGCTCATTGGAGGACAGGGTGGAGGTCAAGTGTGTCAAGTGTGAAAGCTGGTTCTGTCTCGGTGCAACCAACCTGTCTGTGTGCTAGAGAGACTGGATCTACACCTGCAGCTACGATCTGGAGTGCGATTTCGAACGACAGCAGGAGCACTCGCGCGGTTATCCCACGCACCAAGACTGCAAATTTGTGAGCCCGTCTGGTGATTCGACCTGTTGTGCTGCCACTCATGAGCGCATTGCACAGACGCTTTCCAACAGGATAACGCCGCTCACACGCCGTTGTTGTAACCGAACACGCGCTAAGGAATGTGGACGCGTTGCCTTGGCCTGCTCGATCGACAGATCTGTCTCCAGCCGAGCACATGTGGTCCGACAACTGCAGCGTCATCCACAACCAGCGTTAACCGTACCTATATTTACGGATCAAGTGCAGCAGACGTGGATCTCAACATCGCAAACCAACAATCGGCACCTGTAAAACACACTGCAGGTACGTTTTCATGCTCATATTCAACATTATGGAAGGTACACCGGTTATTAATGTACCAGCGTTTCACTTTTGCAGTGGCTAATCTCATGTGTACATTAATTTGTTATTTTGCGTTGTTAATCACTTACATGCCATCTGGCAAATGTATTCTCTAGAACTTTCAGTTCTCTGCTTTAATTACTTTTCGGTATTGTGATTTTTTCCCTTTACCATATATAGTGTGTGAGTGTGCCACACATATGATAATGACGCGCCGAGTATTCGCGCGGTCTGAGCGCGTTTTGCCATGGTCCGCGCCCCCCCCCCCCCCCCCCCCCCCCCCCGTCGGACGTTCGAGTCCTCCCTGGGGCATGGTCGATGTGTGTCGTTAGATTAAGTTAGATTAATTAGTCTGTAGGCTTAGGGACCGATGGCCTAAGCAGTTTGGTCTCATAAGATCTTACCACAAATTTCCAATTTTTCCATATCATACTAATTTATTGGACATTCCATTCCAGATGTCATGCACTGGTAACTGCGTACGTAAGTATTTTAATCACGTGTAATTTTGAGCCTCGGGATGTAAGACGACGTGCAGCGAATCGAGTGACCACACAACGAAATAGCGTCCCTTTACATGCTCAATTAACATGCTTATAATTTGCAGTTATTTAAGTAACCCTTTTTAACTGCTTTTCAATATATTAATGTAGGTTTCATACAGTATACACTACAGACACATCCACATTACACGGGTGATTCCTATAAGGAACAAATTAAAAAAGTTAATATACTCAAATGTTGCATTGTTGCAACATTTACAGATTAGTAACCATTCAGTTAGGTTACCCTGCGAGCATTAGTTATGTCACGCGATATAAAACCTAGTTCTATCTTAGAACTGGCTTACCATGCCAGGACACGTCAACTAGCAGTTCAATACAATTAAAACAGTACACTTTCAGTTTGCGTCAGAATGAAAATCTTTTTGTAAATATGTTATACAAAACTGCAACCAGTCACTTTTCGGAATAATTATGTTTTATTCCTTGAACCGGTTTTCGAACCTTTTCAGTTTCATCTTCAGATGGTTTCAAGAAGTTACATCATTATTGCTAGCATAATGCTGGGTGCTGGCTCTATGACAAAAAGATGGAATTCACTTTAATGTATCGCCGTGACTATAACTTATCTATCGATATGGATTTAAATTTAGTTTTTTACTTACTGCGACAATATAGGCAGCTTTTCTCGGTTAGTGTCCATCTGTCTGCCTCCATTTTGATGTCCAGTTGTTGTATCACTACACACAATTGCACACAAACTATATTAATTACACTCTGACAGCGAGACTTTGCCAGCACCCAGCATGCGCTTTACAACTGTTGCTTGTAACAAAGATCTTGAAAGAAAGATATGGCACAGGCCTACTTTGCACAGAGATGTAATTTGTTCTTCTTTATATGTATTAAGGTCGATATAAGGGCAAATATTTTAATCAGACTGGCGATAACATGAGAGCAGAAAATAAAATAAATAAATAAACTACTACAAGAACAAGACTGGGACCAAGACATAAGGGCATAGAATTAGACTGTTTAGCATTTGCTGATGACATGGCACTGATCGCACAAGACATTACCGATGCACAGAAACAGCTAGAATTATTACAAGAACAGGCAGCTAAAATAGGATTACAAATTTCATTTGAAAAAACAAAATTTATGACTGACATCAAAGATGCACCTTCTGATCTCAAAATTGGTAATAACTACATCTCTCGAGTAAAAGAATTTAAATATTTAGGTGAATGGATTGCAGAATATTGTAATGAAAAGAAATCTGTCAGATCAAGAGTCCAGAAAATGGATACGGCGTTTCAGTTAACAAAAAACATTTACAACAAAAAGTGTCTGTCGTGGAACTGCAAAATACGACACTATACAACAGTAATTAGACTCGAAGCTCTCTACGCATCTGAGACACTAAACCTTCAACACAGAACACTAAAAGAGGAATTAGAAGTGAAAGAACGTAAGATAATGAGGAAAATCCTAGGACCAAGAACTAAAGATGGGGTACATTATCCAAAACCCAATGCAGAAATATATAAAAATATCTCCAAAATAACAGACACAATGCGCATGAGAAGAATCCAATTCATGGGGCACTTAGAAAGAATGGACTCAAACAGGTTAACGCACAAAATCCATACATTTTTAAAGAACAAAACTACAAGACCGAACTGGTACAAACAGACGGAAAAAGACCTGAGAGAATTAGGGTCTCCAAATCTACATGATAGAAATGAAATCAGAAAAATCACAAACACACGGAGTTTTGAGGAAGAAGAGAGAAAAACTAACCGACATACATGGTCTACGCAACGAAAGCTAGCCCATTCGTTGTTTATGAAGGAATACTGGGCGAAAAGGAAGGCCAACAAATGTTGATTACGCGTGGTCCTAAGTGATCCATCCCCGAAGAAGAAGAAGAAGATACTGGCAGAAGTAAAGCTCTGAGTACCGGGGGTGAGTCGTGCTTCGGTAGCTCAGATGGTAGAGCACTTGCCCGCGAAAGGCAAAGGTCCCGAGTTCGAGTCTCGGTCGGGAACACAGTTTTAATCTGCCAGGAAGTTTCAAGAAGAAAGAAGACTACAAGAACAAACTTCAGGTGATCTGATATTTTATTTCTATTTGTATATTACGTACGATACAGGCAGTTTATAGCATTTATATTTCTTGGTTTATTTTTTATTTTTATTTTATTATGTGATTGGCATTATCATGGATGTCCATGAATCAATGCTACAGAGTTATTGTATCTGCAGTGAGATGCAGCTGTCTGTTAGACTAGGACCTTTATATTTTAATTTAAATTAATGACTAACCTTCAGATGAACTGTTGACTTATTTCTGTTGTTATGTTAACATGAGCTGTGGTATTAGCAAGAGTAGATTCTGTTTATTTTAGCTAAAGGTATATGTATAAAAGTTACAGTGATTGTAATGGACTAAAATTGTTTGTATGGCTGTACACTTTATATTTAAAAACCATGAACAAAAGTTCTTTAACTGTTGACTTATTTTTATTCTAACACTAAAGTGATCTGGAATATTTTGGTAAAGGCAGCATCTGTTTGTTACAGCTAGAAGTGACATGTATAAAAGTACTGATTTATGTTAGCAGTAGAGGGCTTTAACATTTAGAAATATAGTACAGGTTTTATTCTGTGGTAGGATATTACATTGGCACCGATCTAGTTAGGATGTGAGGAGGGGGAGGGGGGAGGTCGTTGGAGGGGGTGGGGGTGGAGAGGCAGTGTAGGGTTCGTTGAGTGGTTACTTGTTTTGAACTAGTAGATCTTCAAAGTTCTGAAGGAAAAATTTGTTCCTCAGTTCAGTTTGATCATTGAGTAGGTAGTCAGGAGCTATATTTGTGTAGATAAATATTTCAATTTCTTCAAGAAGGTCAAGTATTGTGCCTTTGTTGGCAAAATTGAGGCAATTTATTTAATAATTTCTGTTTCTTTTTGTCTTTCATTAGTGTCCATTGGGATTTTAAGCATGCGATTAACCATTGTTCTGAAGAACGCTTTTTTATGTTGGTCTGGATGGCAAGAGGATTTGTGTATGGTAACATTGGTGGTTGTTGGTTTTCTGAAAAATTTGAAATTTATGGTTTTGATTTTTATTTGAGATTGTTAGATCAAGATAGTAAATGCCTTCTGGTGTTTCATGTTCTACTGTGAATTGAATTTTATTGTGTATTTTATTAAGTTCTTTGGCTAGATTATCTATTTCTTCTGTTGTTCCATTGAACAGAATGATAGTGTCATCAACATAGCGTTTGTAATAAAGCACCTTATCTTTTAGTTGGGCTTGGGATCTAAAAAAGTTGTTTTCAAGGTTATTGATATATATGTTTGCTAGCAAGCCTGCAAGACTACTGCCCATTGCCAATCCATCTTCCTGAATGTAAAACTTGTAGTTGAACAGGAAGTAGTTGTGATATAATATAAGCTCCAGGATCTCTAAGAGTTCATAGATTTCATCTCTACCCATTGTCCCATGTTTGAGTAAGTTATTTCTTACTAAACTAATTGTTTCTTTCACAGGTATGTTTGTATATAGGTTGACTATGTCAAGAGATGCAAATTTAGCTGTGACAGGGATGGGGATATCTTTTATACTATTGATGAGCTCATAACTGTTTTTGATGGAGAAGTTATTTTCAAATACGCCTTACGGATAATATCAATAAGTTTCTTGGTGATTTTGTAGCTTGGACTATTGATGGAGTTCACAATGGGACGTATAGGACATTCTGGTTTGTGGATCTTAGGCTGTGCTCTCAGTTTTAGTGCTGATGGGTTCATCACTATACAGTGCTTTGCTTCTAATGGTGTCAATAAGAAGTTGCAGTTTTTAAGCAATTTTTTAATTTTGTCATGGAATTAAAAAATTGCTTAAAAACTGCAACGTCTTGTTGACATAATTAGAAGCAACAGCCTTAGTTGTCTTAGCATTTTCTGAATTTCGTTGTTAAACCACGGTTGCTCTTTTCTGTCCTTATTCCACTTACTAGGACCATAATTCTCCAGACTACGATTTACAAACTGTTTAAGCTTCGGGGATAATTTTTCTGCGTCTGTCTCACTAGAACTAAGTGATTCCAGTTCACTGTCTAAGTGAGATGCTGACAACTTCTTATCTGCTCTTTCTAGAAGAAACATTCTCCTAACTTTCTTGACTAATTTATTAATTTTTGTAACCATAGTTGCTATAATGACATCTTGCTTATTAATTTCTACCTCTATATCGACGCTTTCGATAAGGTCCGGCCTCGTTGTAGCTACGATGTCTAATAAATTTCAACTGCGTGTGGGCTATCAAACTAACTGCTCAAGAATGATTTCAGCATACGCGATCAAAAGTACTTCGCAAGACTGTCTGTCTGTACCCCACGCAATGAACCTATAGACGTTTCAATCTGCACTCGATAGCTCAAAGTCGCCTCCTACTGTTATTGCGTGATCTGTGTATTTACGTGCAACTGGCCGTAGACTTTCTTTGAATGACTCTAGAACTGTCTCAGAAGAATTGGATGGCCGGTGAAACATATAACAAATAACATGGTTTCACCTCGACCTCTAATACGCAACCAGATAACGTTACTGTCACACCCAACTTTGACCTCAGTAGAGACAATATTTTCGTGAACTGCATTAAATACACCCCCTCCTATGGCGTCTAATCCACTTTTCGATATATGTATCACTATTCGCTAAATATCTCAGAGTCTTCTACTTCAGGTTTCAGCCAACTCTTGGCCCCAAGAATGATCTGAGTGCGACAACTTTACAGAAAATAAAACAGACACTCCTTGAGACGACGTTTAGTGCTTACTGATTTATTTTCGTATCCATTCAGAGATATACATAATACAGAGATAAATAACAAACAGAGAACTTATTCAGTCATCAACAGCCTCCCCAACCTAGTCACTCTCAAGTTGGGTGACCGTCTGCACCGGTCGACCAAAGTTTGAAGGATTAAGGTCCGCCCTATTCCACATTTCGTTGGACTTCTTTCAATAGTGCGCGTTCTCTTCCACATATGCTTCAACTGTCAGCTAAAGAGTACAATATCGCCAGCTCTGTATTTCTCAGTTTTGCTGTGAGGACGATGGTATTCATAAACTTTCCACAACTCGAGGAGATAATGTTACTTCCATCTCTTCATGAAGTTATTTTGCAGTTTTTCTATTAGTTTCGCATCTCATCCAAGATTATTGTGTATACGAGATTCAAGAGCAGAGGTTAATGAAGTCAACCGTTCTCCAGTGTAGAAATGGCTTCGTGTCAGTATTTCCCAGTCGCACTGTGTGGTCGATCGCGAGCTGATGGCGGCATCTACACTGAAGCGCCAAAGAAACTGGTACAGGCAAGCGTATTCACATACAGAGATATGTAAACAGGCAGAATACGGCCATATGGTCGGCAACGCCTGTATAGGGCAAAACGTGTCTGGCACAGATGTTAGATCGGTTATTGCTGCTGCAATGGCACGTTATAAGACTTAAGTCTGTTTGAACGTGGTGCTACAGTCGGTGCACAAGTGGTGGACACAGCATCTCAGAGGTAGCGATGAAATGTGAATTTTCGTGTGCGACCATTTCATGAGTGTACCGTGAATATCAGGAATCGAGTAAAATATCAAATCTCTGGCAGCGGTGCGGCCAGAGAAAGATCCTGCAAGAACAGGACTAACGACTCAAGAGAATCGTTCAAACTGACAGGAGTGCAATCCTTCCGCAAATTGCTGCAGATTTCAATGCTGGGCTATCAACAAGTGTCAGTGTGCGAACCATTCAACAAAACATCATCGATACGGGCCTGTGGAGCCAAAGGCACACTCGTGTACCCTTGATGACCACACGGCACAAAGTTTTACGCTTCGCCTGGGCCCGTCAACATCGACATCATTATTGAAATCAGGATAAATGGAATAAAAGTAGAATGTACAATACTATTATTGGCTCTAACGATGGAAAACAACAATAATAGGCGACTGTTGATGACGATATATGTTGCCTGGTCGGACGACACTCGTTTCAAATTGTATCGAGCGGATGGACGTGCATTGGTGTGGAGAAAACCTCATGAATCCTTGGACCCTGAATGTCAGCAGGGGACTGTTCAATATGGTGGACGCTCTGTAATGGTCTGGGGTGTTCGCAGTTGGAGTGGTATCGGACCCTTGATACGTCTAGATATGACTCTGACAGGTGATACGTACGTAAGCACACTGTCTGATCACCTGCATCCATTCATATCTACTGTGCTTTCCGACGGACTTGGGCAATTCCAACAGGACAATACGACAACCCACTCGTCCAGAACTGCTACAGAGTGGTACCAGGAACACTCTTCTCAGTTTAAACACTTCCGCTGGCCACCAAACTCCCCAGACATGAACATTATTGAGAATATCTGGTATGCCTTGTAACGCACTGTGTAGAAGAGATCTCCATCCCATCGTACTCTTAAGGATTTATGGACTTCCCTACAGGATTGATGGTGTCAGTTCCCTCCGGCAATAGTTCAGACATTAGTCGAGTCCCTGCCACGTCGTGTTGCGCCACTTCTGCGTACTCGCGGTGGCTCTACATGAAATTAGGCAGGTGTACCAGTTTCTTTGGATTTTCAGTGTATTTCTACCAATAAAGTCCTAAAAGTTTCTTCCTCTACTATCGTTTTCCAAAATCCTTCTCAGATAATGTTTCTCAGTTCGTACCGTACGCTCACCACCAAGCCGCAAGTAGTACAATAAGCTTCAAAGAAACACCTTTGTGAGTCAAGTACTGATAGGTCTTCGTGTTCGCGAAGAGGTGAGTGAGGTATTTTAGTTCTGTGCGCGACATGAAATATAGTCCCTGGCAGTCCCCTTCTCGCCGGAAACATGGGAAAGGCACCATACATTTGCTTGTTTTCATATTTAACATTAGTTCAAATTGAAGAGTTGTTGTTATAGCAAATCTAAAAAGAAGGTTGTAGCACCGAAACAAGTTATCGAGCTTGACGAAAAGTGGACCTACGAAATCTACGCCTGTTACAGAAAACAGCTTGATGATTTCAATACAGTCAGGTGGTAGAGGACCTTCTACCTCGCATACGCGGACACTTCTGTTTAGTTTCCAAGGAGACACGTACGTATGATCATTTTTACTGTTTCTCTTACCTTCAAGATTCAAAAGTCGTTACGTATTTCAGACTGCACTATAGCAGTTCCAAGGTGGTGTAAATGTACATGCCTCTGTCGAATGAGTAGTTTTGTGAATGGGTGGGTATACTCTATGAGTAGTGGGTGCTTCTCTTGTATCTTAGACTCTGCAAAGTGAACTCGCCTTCCAAGTCGTACAAGTTCGTTACGAAGGAACTTGTTGTAACATTAAATTTCATATTCCGTTGGAAGCTGGGTATTTGTCAGGGAAGCTATGATGCTGGACCATCCGCATCCAACTGCGTTATTCTGATTCTAACTCTTGGAAAGTGAATTTGCTCTTAACATTTTCTGAGCGTCGAACATTATAGATCAAAGGCAATAATCCATGCCGTTATGTGTAATGTTTCCAGTATCCTCTATATTTTGACGCCTCAATGGAACACACCAAAGCATTAATAATGAAAGAATGTTCGATATCTTTCGCATCTCTGGAAGGGAATCGTCAGAGATTTTTTCCAGAGACCACATATGAAGTGGCTGACTTTAACACGGAGGTCCATTCCATCATAGTACAGAAGACCGGAATATGGCCATTGACGTTCCACGTAATACCAGATCTGCAGGATCATATGTGATGGGACAATGTCACCACTGCATCACCACTGCAATGGCGTCAAACTCTCTTAGGTATCAATTACTCTACGGACAATCGTATTCTGGCAATTTCGGTGTCTCCGTATCTAGTCCAGAGTCACCATAGGATCGCTCCACATTCTGGCGTTTGCGATGACAATTACTGAGAACTGGTGAAAAAATCTCAGAAGTCGCGAACTCAGGAAGGCGTATACTTAGTCAAGGCGCGGAAGTGTCACCATTTTAATAAAGGTACACTGCTTTTACTTAAAATGAAAATAACAAATGTGTTTTTAGTCTGGGAGATTCTGATGTACAGCACTGCTCCATGAACCCTCCCCAAGGCATCACATACCCTAAAAATATTTTTTCTACAGCGGATGTTGATGACAAGATACCAAGAGAATCATAGAATTTTGCAGTCACGTGTAGTAACTTTCCTTTAATTAGCAGGTACATACTGCTATTTATCGGTTACGGGACGCTAATCGTAGAAAACTTGTGTCCCAATCAATGCCTAACTCTGCTGTGTGTTCTTCAACTCTTCGCTGATCCGTTTTCCATATGACCTCTAGTATATTATAAATACCATCCCATTTTGTCATTGGAAGTTTTTTCTGTTTCAGCAGACTTGTCAGCTGCTTTTGTAAGGATATCAGATTATTGTCGCTCTCGCAACAGGCGGCAAAGTCGTCCACGAAAGTACTTTCAAGCAGAAGTTCTGCTGCAGTAGGATATGTGCCCCTAAGTCCTGTAGCCAAATCACGCAAAGTTGCGGAAAGGAGAAACTTGGTGTATGTGAGGCCAAACTGTAGACGTGTATTAAACCTGTGAATGATGACGTCATCATAGTTTGCCAAACTGCATCTTTTTTCTCGACATGAAACCAGGGGAATCTCGTATCTCTATCCTTTTAGTTCTACGTCAGTTGGAAATATACCTGAGTGCCATCTCCAATGATTGTCTTCTGGAACATCCTGAAGCAATTTCATGATGACAATATTTCACACAACAGATTCCAGCCTGTGTCCAAAATGTCATTGAGTGATGGTGAACTGTTTTTCCGAGTTGAAGAATCAAATAATTCTACGCTTTGTAAATCTCAGTCATTCTTTCCTCACAGCCTGATGAGGAAGGTAGTATACATAATTTATAGTATCCTACGTACTGATCGTTTCGCCCTGCTGGTTTGGGAATGACACATCTCACAAAACTGAACGTTTTTAGAAAATTTCCATTGTAACGATGTGCTACGTTTACCTGCGTTGCAACGATTCGAATAAAGGACTCCTTTCGTCTAGAACGGGCTACTTTGGTTTTGTTGCTACATTCGTTAATCTTACTACCACTTAACAATCGTAAAATTCCATTAGCTTCCTCACGTGCCTTTCTGCGTTCTATTGTCTTGTAGCATACATAAACCAGTGTTGAGCAATATCTGCAGGTAACGCACGCAGAATTTTGGGTGCCATCATGCGGCTATAATTGTTCACGTTTTTCACTTTGGCTCATAAGGCTTATCGGGAAATTTAGAGGGTGACCTTCACAGCTTAAAATCCTGCTGAACTTTATTTATATTGTGTTTGTCGTGTACATTTTCTGAAGAAATTTCGTTCATTTTGTGTGTTAGATGTAAAAAAATGCTATGCTTTAAGAATTTGTTCACAGATTATCACTAATGTAATGATTTTACATCATAATAATCAGTTACTGATTGTTATCAGTTAACAAAATATATCTATGTGAAACGGTAAAATTAGAGGAAATGACATAAATGTGAAATGTAAAATAACAATTTAAAACATAATATTTAAATACTCTGGCAGCGCAAAGTGACAGCTTATCTTCCAAAAATGGGATTTTAGAAACCACCTGTAACGTCGCGAGTCAATACGCAATAGCATTTTATTGCAGTAACCTACTTTGAAGTACGGGCTCGTAGCTTTGGAGCCATTGGCGGTGGCAACATAAGGCCGCTGGTGTCATAGCGTGACTCACTCGCACCTGTCGCTAGCCTAGCCGTGGGAAGCGGAACCTGTTTTAGTTCGAGCGACAGATTATTCAAGTCCCTAAGTATTAAATATTATTCAGTTTTGTTAAAAGTCAGTATACAGCACTTTGTTATTGAAAGAAAGGTTGTGTTAAAATCTCAGCTATCTAGCTGAGATACTTTCAGACACCAAAAACCGACACTTATATGATTAAAGTTAGTTAGGATTCACAGCAGTTTGTCTCTTAGCATCATTTGGAATTATTACTGAAGTTCACTAAATGGCAGAACAATTTATTTAGATGTTTTATAATTAAAAACGTCCACTATTTTTCATATTAGTAACAAAGAATTCAGAAAGGGTTAATATTTATTTAATAACTATTTGTTTTGTTGTATGAATAAACGAGAGTGAGTAAGAGTGTATATGTGGGACATACGTAAAGATTGAATATTATCTGATGTTAAACTTTACGTAACTATGTCATGGGGAAGTGTGAAGCAAGCAGTTGCAATGAAACTTGTAATTTCCCTACCTTGCTGATGACGTATGTCCAAGAGTACCTGCTTTTGTAAGAAGGCAGCCAGAATAGCTGGTCATTTTGAACAACCAATCAGCGTTAAGCATTTCCCGCGCTCTATCAAGCAGTTATAAGCCCTGGAAGGAACGGCAGGGATTCAGTCGTTGGCTAGTTATTGGACGTACAGGCCACGTAGGACGTGTCCGTCTACGTTATGAGTAAAATGAAGAAGTTACTGGTATTTCGCGTCCGGATGGTATTGCCGTGAAAGCAGTTTCATTTACAGACTGTGGAAATTTGAGCTTTCTGAAGTGTTTAGTTGGGAAGATAAACGCGTTCGAACTTTCGGCCTCTGTAGAATTCCGCGTGGCATGTTTCATATTTCCAGAATGAAATTTTCACTCTGCAGCGGAGTGTGCGCTGATATGAAACTTCAATTGGCGGATACTGGCAGAAGTAAAGCTGTGAGTATCGGGCGTGAGTCGTGCTTCGGTAGCTCAGATGGTAGAGCACTTGCCCGCGAAAGGCAAAGGTCCCGAGTTCGAGTCTCGGTCGGGCACACAGTTTTAATCTGTCAGGAAGTTTCATGTTCCATATTCATCTATGGAAAAGTTGGCGAGCAATTTTTTTTTAACTAATCCACTGAAAAAAAGACCGCATGTGAAACTCATATATTGTAGCAAAGCATCGACCGTAGATCACGTAATATTTCGGGTAGGACTTAAGTACGTTTCTTATACTGGGTTGTATGAACTGTGAGCTGAGGAAATTTATATTAGTCGTTTAAATAAATACGGGCTGATGGCTGATTCTGTAATTTTGAACCTAAAGAAATAAAGAACTTGTTGCCGAATTTTGACACTTTTTCTAAAAGAACGAAGCAATCGCCCTCCACCCGAAAAACGTTGTAAGATATTACAGGATAACTTGCTACCAGAGTTTAGGCGGACTTTGCAAACGTAAGTATTGATGTTTTTCTTCAACGCTGCTGTTAAAATCGTCTGAACAGTGTCAATGTATTCAGAGAAACAGGCTGGTGACCAGATGCCGTACTGTAGGTGGAACTTTTTGTAGAGCACAGTACGACGAAAGACAGTGGTCATACAATTACGCAACCAAACGCGACTTTTAACCCCCCTAGCCGAACAGCTTCATTACGCCTGGATCTACGTGGTTTGAAAATTTCTCGAAATTATATTGTAACAAAAGTTATAATTTTTCAAAATTATTAATTGTGGTGCAGTAGTCTGCAAAATTTCAGATTATTACAATAGCTGTATATAATTTTCAAGAAAGTTAATTACAAGTCAACTTTTATACGAAAAACAATATATCATCATTTACAAGATATTCCCTCTAAATCTAGATTACATTATGGGCTGCGTTCTACTTCTTAATAGTGGAACTAGGTAGAAACAAAGCTATACTCCCAGATTTAATCAACATCGTTTATTTACACTTGGGAACGTTGACTTGTTAGTCTTGCCCCATTTTTATTGAACAGTTTTTTACCGTATTATTGTTGTTTCTCATCGTTAGAGCCAATAATAGTATTGTACATTCTACTTTTATTCCATTATCTTGATTTCGATACTGTTGTTAACAGATTATTCTAGCTCTGTATGCGGATTTTATTTTCTTGTCGCGTCTCGGCTGTTTAACGACTACTGCTAATCTCTGTGGCGTTGGCCATAAGACCTCCTTCGTTCCTAAAGATACCCAGCGCTTTGACTTCCTAGAGGCTGCACTGCCCCACCTTCGCGTATTCTGTTATCGTCTGCTCATTGCTTACTCAGTGCCTCAAGTGTCCATTAGCGTTTATAAAAAACAATGTGCTCCCCTACGACCAAAAAAATAAGGAGGAAATCTGCACGTTGTCCAATTGAAGAAATAAAACAGCTGATGAGTCTGAGAGATTCGGGGCATCGATGATACAATCTATGCCCTAAGCCGGATAATCGTCTTGCATACAAGCAGAACAGTAATAATCAGTCAAGCCGTGAGAAAGAAAAAACTCAGGAATGCCCATACGTTGACCGATAACAGAAACAAACAAGCTGCCCTAAGGAAAAACTTGCGTTCTCTTGGTATATGGAAAGTTAAAGCGGCAGCTGATTTCATTGTCGCAGCTGAAGAACTCAACCGATACTTCACATTGACAACAACCACAATTGAACGGCAACGAAACGGAAAGCATTTGACTTGGTGCCCAATTGCAGACTGTTAAAGATCCGAGCACATGTGTTAGGTTTCGAGATATGCAAGTGTCTTGAAAGCTTTTTAAGTAGTAGAACCCAGCACAGAATTTTCAACGGCGTGTGTTCAGGGCATCTTCGGGAGTGTGCCTCG
Organism: Schistocerca cancellata; assembly: GCF_023864275.1. Classification (NCBI taxonomy): domain Eukaryota; kingdom Metazoa; phylum Arthropoda; class Insecta; order Orthoptera; family Acrididae; genus Schistocerca; species Schistocerca cancellata. The sequence continues at coordinate 597,709,912 of NC_064632.1, forward strand.
GAACTGTGATAGGAACGTTTTTATTCTCCATGTACATAAATGGTCCAACGAAGAGGGTGAGCAGCAACTTACGGATGTTTGCTGATGCCACTGAGGTGTTCGGGTAGGTATCCTAGCTGAATGACTATGGGAACATGCCAGATGATTTAGATAAAAGCGGATGAATAGGAAAGACAGTCTTGTAACCTTCAAATACAGCATTATTAGGGTGCAGCTTCGATTGAATATCCAGGCATAACGTTGCAAAGCGGTATGAAATGTAATGAAAACATCATTCCGGTAATACGTAAGGTTGATGCTCGACTTCGATTTATTGGGAGAAGTATGGGAAAGAGTAACTCATCCATGAAGGAGACGTCGTTTAGAACGCCAGTGCGACGCATTCTGGTGTACTGTTCGAATTTTTGGGATCCCAGCAGAGGACAAATTAAAGTAAGGCATCGAAGCAATATAGAGGCGGACTGCTAGCATTGTTAACGACAGTTTCAATAGGTACATGAGTATTACGCGGATGCTTCGTGAACTGAAATGTTAATCCCTGGAGGGCATACGACGCTCTTTCCTCAAGATACTACTGCACAAGTTTAGAGAACCGACATTTGAGGCTGACTGAAGAGCGATTCCACTACCGCCAACGTACATTTCGGGTAAGGACCACGAAGATAAGATGCAAGGAATTAGAGTTCGTACGGGGGCTTTTAGGCAGTCGTTTTCCTCTCGCTCTATTTGCGACAGGAATAGGAGGGGACATGACAAGTAGTGGACAAGATACCTTCCGCCATGCAGAGTACGTTGGTTTGCGAAGTATGGGTTAGACGCAGGTGCAGGTATCTAACACCACTCCTTAACCATAAGTGTCTTCACTGAGGCCTGAAAACATGGACTAGTTAAGGAACTACCTAAAACTGGCGCTGCAACAGTACCCTCTGATTACGGACCTATTTGCAATCTTCTTGCGGCGCGAAGGTCTTAGAATAAACATTATGAGGCCACCTAACAAATTACCTAACTACGGTCAACCTACTAGAGGAATAACAATCGTGCTTCCGTAAACATCGAAGCACAATATCTGCCTTAATAAAGTTAACATACAGTATGACCTGAAGCTAGTCATGGATGCATAAGAGGCAACTATCATGTGCTGCTCGGACTTCAGCAAAGCATTTGACATTGCCGACATTTAGTTTCCGAACTTTTTTTTTTTTTGGTCATCAGTCTACTGACTGGTTTGATGTGATGCGTCCGCCACGAATTCCTTTCCTTTGCTATCCTCTTCATCTCAGAGTAGCACTTGCAACCTACGTCCTCAATTATTTGCTTGACGTATTCCAATCTCTGTCTTCCTCTACAGTTTTTGCCCTCTACAGCTCCCTCTAGTACCATGGAAGTCATTCCCTCATGTCTTAGCAGATGTCCTATCATCCTGTCCCTTCTTCTTATCAGTGTTTTCCACACATTCCTTCCCTCTCCGATTCTGCGTAGAACCTCCTCATTCCTTACCTTATCAGTCCATCTAATTTTCAAAATTCGTCTATAGCACCACATCTCAAATGCTTCGATTCTCTTCTGTTCCGGTTTTCCCACAGTCCATGTTTCACTACCATACAATGCTGTACTCCAGACGTACATCCTCAGAAATTTCTTCCTCAAATTAAGGCCGGTATTTGATATTAGTAGAGTTCTCTTGGCCAGAAATGCCTTTTTTGCCATAGCAAGTCTGCTTTTGATGTCCTCCTTGCTCCGTCCGTCATTGGTTATTTTACTGCCTAGGTAGCAGAATTCCTTAACTTCATTGCCTTCGTGACCATCAATCCTGATTATACGTTTCTCGCTGTTCTCATTTCTACTACTTCTCATTACCTTCGTCTTTCTCCGATTTACTCTCAAACCATACTGTGTACTCATTAGACTGTTCATTCCGTTCAGCAGATCATTTAATTCTTCTTCACTTTCACTCAGGATAGCAATGTCATCAGCGAATAGTATCATTGATATCCTTTCACCTTGTATTTTAATTCCACTCCTGAACCTTTCTTTTATTTCCATCACTGCTTCCTCGATGTACAGATTGAAGAGTAGGGCCGAAAGGCTACAGCCTTGTTTTACACCCTTTTTAATACGAGCACTTCGTTCTTGATCGTCCACTCTTATTATTCCCTCTTGGTTGTTGTACATATTGTATATGACCCGTCTCTCCCTATAGCTTACCCCTATTTTTTTCAGAATCTCGAACAGCTTGCATCATTTTATATTGTCGAACGCTTTCTCCAGGTCGACAAAGTGTCTTGATTTTTCTTTAGCCTTGCTTCCATTATTAGCCGTAACGTCAGAATTGCCTCTCTCGTCCATTTACTTTTCCTAAAGCCAAACTGATCGTCACCTAGCGCATTCTCAATTTTCTTTTCCATTCTTCTGTATATTATTCTTGTAAGCAGCTTCGATGCATGAGCTGTTAAGCTGATTGTGCGATAATTCTCGCACTTGTCAGCTCTTGCCGTCTTCGGAATTGTGTGGATGATGCTTTTCCGAAAGTCAGATGGTATGTTGCCAGACTCATATATTCTACACACCAACGTGAATAGTCGTTTTGTTGCCACTTCCCCCAATGATTTTAGAAATTCTGATGGAATGTTATCTATCCCTTCTGCCTTATTTGACCGTAAGTCCTCCAAAGCTCTTTTAAATTCCGATTCTAATACTGGATCCCCTATCTCTTCTAAATCGATTCCTGTTTCTTCTTCTATCACATCAGACAAATCTTCACCCTCATAGAGGCTTTCAATGTATTTTTTCCACCTATCTGCTCTCTCCTCTGCATTTAACAGTGGAATTCCCGTTGCACTCTTAATGTTACCACCGTTGCTTTTAATGTCACCAAAGGTTGTTTTGACTTTCCTGTATGCTGAGTCTGTCCTTCCGACAATCATATCTTTTTCGATGTCTTCACATTTTTCCTGCAGCCATTTCGTCTTAGCTTCCCTGCACTTCCTATTCATTTCATTCCTCAGCGACTTGTATTTCTGTATTCCTGATTTTCCCGGAACATGAACTGAAGTATTTCTTCTGTTACCCATGGTTTCTTCGCAGCTACCTTCTTTGTACCTATGTTTTCCTTCCCAACTTCTGTGATGGCCCTTTTTAGAGATGTCCATTCCTCTTCAACTGTACTGCCTACTGCGCTATTCCTTATTGCTGTATCTATAGCGTTAGAGAACTTCAAACGTATCTCGTCATTCCTTAGTACTTCCGTATCCCACTTCTTTGCGTATTGATTCTTCCTGACTAATGTCTTGAACTTCAGCCTACTCTTCATCACTACTATATTGTGATCTGAGTCTATATCAGCTCCTGGGTACACCTTACAATCCAGTATCTGATTTCGGAATCTCTGTCTGACCATGATGTAATCTAATTGAAATCTTCCCGTATCTCCCGGCCTTTTCCAAGTATACCGAACTTAGCAGACTAAATTTCTCGCCGAGTGCAGTGTAATGGTATCGCTCATACATGTCGCATCGCCAGCAATGTGTCATGCTGGGTACTATGAAGACACAAAGGAGGCAGGCAGTTTTAGACAGGGCCTACGGTTCTTTATTAGTTTCTATAATCTGTTCATTGAATGCCATTGATGTGTCATCAGTTTTGTCCTGCTGAAAATACCACGTGACGAAACTGTATCTAAGTACAAAACCAATAGGCCTGAAGACAGTCATCGAGAATGTCAATACCGACCTTTGCTCGATACCAAAATGTAGGCAGTCTGTCGGGTTAAAGGGCAACCCACCCTAAATCCCAGCAGTACTGACTCGTCATTCTAGCCTCATTAGCCCGAATTATCGGGAATTCCTACCACCTTCAATCCTAATTGGAAATAAATATCGACTTATCTATCTCAGCATATGTTCTAGAAGAAATAATAGATGAAAATATAGACTGGGACGAGCACGTAACTGCTCTGTACAAGACGGCATCAGCATTTCTGCATGTCCTACAAAAATATACCATAAAAACATCTTCCCTCTTGATCAGAACAAAAAATTACTGCGAACACATATACTTACAGTTATTGATTAGACTGAATGTACCCTGAAAGGTCTCTCTCAGGAAAGCACAAAAACCTGTAACTGGTCATGGACGCCTGTGTTCGTCGCATCTGTGGTGTTCGACTCCTTGATCATATTTCACCATCATATACATACCTATACTGACTGCGTGCAGACTAGTACAGATTTTTTCCATGTCCTTCGGGTTCTCTACTGTCTTACCAACGTACGCAGTCCTTCATATCTCTCCTGGACCTTAACGTTCTTGTCTCAACAACATTTCAGAAATACCCACTCCTATCAGAGAAAAATCCTTTCTACATCACTCCATGGTTGAGCCACTTTCACGAAGTCCTTCTCAGAAGCAGGAACTCGACTCTGGCATAACCTCCTGCACTATACTAGATAAATGAATAACATTTACCACTTCAGAATAGAGTTGGTGACGTATCTACTGAAGCATAAATAATGGATCAAATGTTCCTGAACGCACTCGTTAGCGCCAAACATACTTAAATTTCCTTTCCCCAGAACTCGCTGTATCGAAAAACATTTATTTTGCACACCTACACATTCTTTTTACATCTGCCACTATTAGCATTGTCATCGCTGTCTTGATTACCTTTTTTTTGTTATTAACGTTATTAGTGGCGGCGGCAGCGGTAGTAGAAGTACTGCCAGTATTAACCTCTCAGCTCATAGTATTACATTATTTGTATTGATACTATAACCATTTTGATACTATTTATCATATTAAAACTTCTATTTTTTAGGTAAATATGACGTAAAAATGTACTTCATATGTGAAACTTTGGTCAGGTGCATGACAAGGCCCGATGGCCCTAAGCTGTTCAGGTTGAGAAATAAACATAAATATTTATCTTGAAAGTAGCTCTAAGCTGATGGCTGGGAGTTTAATGGTATGTGTCACAGCTGCAGCTGCTGATGTCGCGGCTGTAGATGGAGCTAGTTTCACGTTTACAACCGATTAGGATGCAGTATCTGCTATCGTTCATGTTCCTTTCAAAACTGTCCTGTTAGCAACGTCGACATATTCTTCGCAGTTCTTTACGTCAGCGTGTTAGAAAGCAGATCCTGAATTGTGTCATCTCGGGATCTCGAACGGTCTAACACCTCTTTCAGTCGCGTTTGAAAGTACTCATAATCTGTATCTTTGTTTTTACCTCCCTCATCAGTTGCCGTACTGAACAGCGTTTCTAGCTTTCTTTCAATGATTCGTTTCTTATTAAAATTGCACAAACGTATTTCTGTATCCATCTCCATATCATAATCTAACATGATGTCACATGCGAATAACCAGAGAGTATAGTACAAGAAACTGTCTATAGATTGCGCTATCGCGAATTGGTGCTACGCTGGAAAATTCAAAGATTATAGCCATATAAACAAACAATAGAAAGCGCTGCCTGCGGTTAAATATTTTATCATTACACGACTTTGTTTAAACTGTTACTATCCAGCCTGTGAATGAACCTCACAATACTTGCAGAGTTTACTTAATATACGTTTGCCACAATAGTAAAGGGTACAACTCAATTGCTGTGCCGAGGCTATGCGACTGCTGAGTATTCTGCTACATGCTGTCTCCGTTCTTACCTCGACTCGAGGCTCGAGGGCATGAAGTAAGTGGACGTCGATTTTCGTCTGACCGCTAGACTCCCACTCCACTGCCATACTATCCTAGTCACCGGTTCCCGGGTTTCGGCACCATATTATGCACCGTGCATTAACTGACGTGTAATGTTTACAGCTTTATTTTCGCCTCCAATCATATATATATATATATATATATATATATATATATATATATATATTTTACAGAGATGAATAAAGATCAGAGACATTCACGATGAAGATCATGTCGAACGTGTATTCGATGTAGGTGGCTGAGGAATCACTGATGACTAAATGTAATGCCAATTATGGAACATAAAAACTTTATTTGCCTTGATTCTGTGGAACCAGGAACTAGGGCTTAAAGGGCATGTTTGGCTATGTTTGTCCATAGTATTTCCATTTACTGCTCCTTGATGACTGATATTCGAGTGCCCACTAGCCTTCCTCTTCTGTATAATGCAATCTTTCGGTGAGATGGCATATTTTAAAGAGCCATTTTTATCAGCGATCCCCACTAACTCATCCACTACTTCATTAAATACAGGGTGTTTCAAAAATGACCGGTATATTTGAAACGTCAATAAAAACTAAACGAGCAGTGATAGAAATACACCGTTTGTTGCAATATGCTTGGGACAACAGTACATTTCCAGGCAGACAAACTTTCGAAATTACAGTAGTTACAATTTTCAACAACAGATGGCGTTGCGGTCTGGGAAACTCTATAGTACGATATTTTCCACATATCCACCATGCGTAGCAATAATATGGCGTAGTCTGTGAATGAAATTACCCACAGGGGTTCATGTCTGGCGAATAGGGAGGCCAATCCACGCCGCCTCCTGTATGTTTCGGATAGCCCAAAGCAATCACACGATCATCGAAATATTCATTCAGGAAATTAAAGACGTCGGCCGTGCGATGTGGCCGGGCACCATCTTGCATAAACCACGAGGTGTTCGCAGTGTCGTCTAAGGCAGTTTGTACCGCCACAAATTCACGAAGAATGTCCAGATAGCGTGATGCAGTAATCGTTTCGGATCTGAAAAATGGGCCAATGATTCCTTTGGAAGAAATGGCGGCCCAGACCAGTACTTTTTGAGGATGCAGGGACGATGGGACTGCAACATGGGGCTTTTCGGTTCCCCATATGCGTCAGTTCTGTTTATTGACGAAGCCGTCCAGGTAAAAATAAGCTTCGTCAGTAAACCAAATGCTGCCCACATGCATATCGCCGTCTTCAATCCTGTGCACTATATCGTTAGCGAAAGTCTCTCGTGCAGCAATGGTAGCGGCGCTGAGGGGTTGCCGCGTTTGAATTTTGTATGGATAGAGGTGTAAACTCTGGCGCATGAGATGATACGTGGACGTTGGCGTCATTTGGACCGCAGCTGCAACACGGCGAACGGAAACCCGAGGCCGCTGTTGGATCACCTGCTGCACTAGCTGCGCGTTGCCCTCTGTGGTTGCCATACGCGGTCGCCCTACCTTTCCAGCACGTTCATCCGTCACGTTCCGAGTGCGTTGAAATTTTTCAAACAGATCCTTTATTGTATCGCTTTTCGGTCCTTTGGTTACATTAAACCTCCGTTGAAAACTTCGTCTTGTTGCAACAACACTGTGTTCTAGGCGGTGGAATTCCAACACCAGAAAAATCCTCTGTTCTAAGGAATAAACCATGTTGTCTACAGCACACTTGCACGTTGTGAACAGCACACGCTTACAGCAGAAAGACGACGTACAGAATGGCGCACCCACAGACTGCGTTGTCTTCTATATCTTTCACATCACTTGCAGCGCCATCTGTTGTTGAAAATTGTAACTACTGTAATTTCGAAAGTTTGTCCGCCTGTAAATGTACTGTTGTCCCAAGCATATTGCAACAAACGGTGTATTTCTATCGCTGCTCGTTTAGTTTTTATTGCCGTTTCAAATATACCGGTCATCTTTGAAACACCCTGTATAATGTTAGCGTCTCCCTTGATCCACATAAACGTTAACTTGTACGCGTGAGTACAGACCTTTTCTGTGGCATTCTTAGTGTCCGCTACCATTAGATTAGTTTTCCTGAGAAGAGCTCACTTCTGAATGTCTTGGAACAACATTCTACAGTACAGTAAAAGCGCAATGTTTATATTGTTAGTTTCCGCAACTAATTTAAAGCTTCACGCATAGTTCGTTGGCGCTTCTATGGAAAGTCTCCCTGGGAAGTGCAATCAGATTCTTTGCAACATGTGCTTGGCCACAGGAACACGCAACAACCCGCGCCATTAGCTGTGGTTTTGGAACCGTCATTATATACACTACCGGACAAAAGTTTTCGGTTACCTATCACAACTATGGATTTTTAATTAAAACAGAGAATTCATTCTAAATATTTTATCACATCCCCAATTCTGATAATAAAACAATTATAATCATGTAAAGCTGGAAGCGCCTGTACTGTGTATCTGACTGGTTGTTCACCTAGAGCGGCACTGATGAGCATCCGCTACAACACTGACGTACCTTAACCTAAGCTGGTTCCGTTCTAATAGGCCTCATTCCTTCAGTTCGCGTTAGTGTACAGTACAGAGGGTGAATCTGGCAGTGTGCTTGTATACCTAGTGAGGTTCTCCTAATGAGACAGAATCAGAAAACCGGAATTCAAAAAACGTGCTGTAATTTTAGCCCTGCATCAGGAACGCTACTCTAGAAAGACAGCAGCAACACAACTTGGCATAACCCCATCTACAGTGATATATACGTTGTAGCGGTTCAAGTAAACTAGTGTCAATGTAAGTGTGTCTGGAAAACACCAAGTAACATCATACAGGGAAAATCAATTCATATGTGCACAGACTAATCACCAGAGGACGCGTACTGCACCTTAAATTCCCGAGAAAGTAAATACTATGCGAGTAACTCCAATCGCTGTCCCAATAGCGCAATGCCTTCTCCGTGACAAGTTTTAAAGTGGTGTGTAGCGGCCATAAAACGGTTATTATGTGAACAAAATGGTGGAACTATTACGACGGGCACAGCGAAAGCAGTGGTTTTCATGGACAAATCTAAATATGAAGTATTTTAGAAGCCATCGTCGACCTCGTGGAGAACGTATGAGGAGTCATGTTTGGCGGCAACGGCGGATGGTCGGCCATGGTGTGGGGATGTTTTATGGTCGATAAAGTCAATGGTCTAATGAGAATTAATAAAAAATTAGAGAAGGAGTAATAGTACAAGGATACTCATCAACAATGCAGTTCCATCTGGCAAGAGACTTACATTTCGTGGATTAGTTCTGGAGCAGGACAACGATCCGAGACATGCATCTAAATTGTGCAGAGAGTCTGTCAATAGAAAAGAAAAATGTGGCGAACAGAAGAATATGATTGGCCAAGTCAGTCTCCTGCTTCAAATTCCATCAAGGTCTTAAGGGCTGAACTTGACAGGGACAATAGATAACTGAGGTTATCTAATGGTGAAGGTGTGGGGAATAATTTACGGATGTGTTGGACTACAGTATCTGCAAAAACACTACAAAATCATATCTCCAGAGTGACAAGAGTTTGTGTAATTGTACTGAGGGCACAGTGTTGGCACTTTGAAGAGGCTAAAATCTAAACCATGTTGAACTGTAATTAATCACAGAGAGAGAAAATATTTATTTTGTTGGTGTATTTAGTTTGTATGTTGTGTTTGAACACTGAAACAAAGTATATAGCTTTTTTCGTAAGGGATCGAAAACTTCTGACCGGCAGTGTATCTCGAAATACTACAGGAAATTATCAGTAATGCTGTTTTTTGCGAAGTGCGCTGCTCCGTCGAAAGTTTTTGTTGGAAAGTAGAAAAGGTCTGCTGCTAAACTCTATTTGTTGTAATGGTAATCGGCATTATAAAATGCACACATTCTAACGGGGTTTCCAATGTAGTTGTTGCACACTCAGTTACGAGTTGGTATTTCATACAGACCGTCCTCCTCACGGTAATTTGCTAGCACTGCCCCTCCAGCTGCAATTTTCGACTGTATATGCCGTGCAAACAACAAAGGTTGTTTAACAATAATGGACGCCTTTGAAATAGTTACGTCAGTTCCGTTAGTGAACGGTGAAGATAAGCGGAGAACATAGCGGGGAATATTGTGCACATATCGGTAGAATTAACAAAGAACTGTAACGCGTATTTAGAGAACTAAAAAATTGTTCAAATGGCTCTGAGCACTAAGGGACTTAACATCTGTGGTCATCAGTCCCCTAGAACTTAGAACTACTTAAACCTAACTAAACTAAGGACATCACACACATCCATGCCCGAGGCAGGATTCGAACCTGCGACGTAGCGGTCACGCGGTTCCAAACTGAAGCGCCTAGAACCGCACGGCCACACCGGCCGGCCATTTAGAGAACTGCGGACATCCACACATCCATGCCCGAGGCAGGATTCGAACCTGCGACGTAGCGGTCACGCGGTTCCAAACTGAAGCGCCTAGAACCGCACGGCCACACCGGCCGGCCATTTAGAGAACTGCTTTGACATTCCTTTGGAGTATTAACTCCGGCCTGACGCATTCTACTTTTCCCCATGCGCAAGGAACCGTCTCGAATTCGCGTTGTTTATTGTTCTAATTGATAATATGCACTCTGAACTAATACTGCCTCTCTTTCACAGTGTATATTAAAGCGAATATTTGCTCCTTTATCAAGATGGCTGTCATGTCGTAGCGCCTGTAGGACACACTGTACTGAACTGTGAGGTAGTCAGCCAGTGACGCAGACAGAAATTTTGGCAATTAAATGGTCGATGTTCCGTCCAAATACAGCCCCGAACTTATATATAATTTATACATTTATATAAAACATCGAATATTCCAGAACATGCTTCTATTAAATTTAGAAGCAAGTCACAGATGCCGAAAGAATATACACAAACGACTAAAAAATGACTCGCTGAAAGGAGATCCTAGCCAGAAACCGCTTCGTTCTCAGCCCGTACCCATATGCGTAACACTATTTTTCAAAGACGTAATGTATATCCATTTATTTGATTTTACGATGTTGTCAAAGCCTTGTCTATCGCGATGTCGTTAACTGACATTTAATTACAATAAATTATACAAAGAAGGCGCGATTTTGATAAACTTCTAATGCGCTGGTGTCTTGAAACGAGATCCACCAAGTAACGATACGAAAAACACCAAGCACGAAAAACACTAAACAAGAATATTTTTAACCAACAATACTACCTACATTTTATTACGAAGAACCGTACCAAAAGCGGCTCTTTTTTCTAGAGATCATCAATATGATAGCATTACATCAGATCATATTCAGAGTATTTAAGCAATAATGTAGAAACACCAGCAATAAGGGCCAAAACTACAAATATGGTGGCTCCTAAATTGCGTTTGTTAGGCAGAAAGCCCTTATGCATCTCATCAGTCACATTTCTCTCCATGAAGCAAAAATCTGCGTCATCTGATTCTACCTGCCACGGTCGATGTGCTGCTCGTTGTGAAATTCGCCGTTGTGACGCCATATATAATGACCAGCTTCTCGTCCAAGTTCGCTTTCGCGCCTTGAGTGAGGACTGCTTGACCCTTTGTTTACTACCAATGAAATCTGTGTACAGTGAATTACAAAGGCAAACTAATAAAAGGGCCAGAACAATCAGAAAACTGTTTTACAGTATTTTTGTTGTATGTCGTTTCAGAGCAAAAGTATTAGAAAAACCTATGTTAAGTGTTTGGGAAATTCTGCGAACTGTTTTTATTACTCATGCAGAACGCCGTGTTTCACTGTGCTGCACAATATACCATCCTGATGTTCCCTCTGTAGGCGTATGTTGCTGCTTCATTTAGCCGTTCGTCGTGTGAAACGCGGGCTTTAAAATAGCTAATGCTTCGTGATTATTGCTGTTATTGGTGTCGAGAGCGTTGAATTCCCCACGACCCGTAGAATCATAGAAACTGTAACGTTTATCAAACTCAGTCTTCGTTGTGAATTAATTTCGCCGAATATTATGCTACTCTGACTATAGCCACGTGACGAGCAATCCACGTTATTCGCTGTCGGTGTTTCACTTTGATTGTCGTTGACATTACTGACTTCTGATAGCTTCACAGTGGCCAGATCAGCAGCGCACAGATTCCATTGTTCCGTGATTCTATGGCTGGGCAGACGAGACGACTCAACACTTATTTGCCAATGATTACACACTGAAGCCATGTATGACTCTCTTGCTCAGGACGAAAGGTGACTCGTAGTAATGACTCAGGGCACAAAAAATGTAAATTAAAGGCGCCTCAGCGAAACCTGAAGTCCTCCGAACTGTGTAACCACAAACTCGATACACACAGTTTACTGTGGCCGCTGTTAGAGTTAAGATGTAATTCACCCTTAAGACAGGGGTTCATAGGGTTCATAGAACCACCTTCACACTATTTCTCTACAGTTCCACTCCCGAACGGTGCGCAGGAAAAACAAACGCTTAAATACACTTAAATCTTTCTGTGCGAATACTGGTTTCTCTTATTTTATTTTTACGTTCGTTTCTCTCTATAGGTGGGGGTGCAGCTCCAGTACAAGCTAAGAGGGGAGCATTGTTCTGTTATGGAACCAAACTGGCCAGTTGCCTTAGTACCACTTATATAAATAAAGCTTTCATTTAGGTCCTTCTTTTGCTCATTTAGGAGGTGATCTATAACTATCATGACAGTTACTATTAATTTATGGCCATGCTAGCTGTCGAGTAGCTTATTTGCGTTCATGTTTGCACAGGAATTCGATTACTTTCGGTGTGAAGCGGCAGCTCGGTAGCTACGTGGTTAGCGAGGCGAAGTGCTAAGTGAGGGGTCTCAGGTTCAGTTCCTGCTAGGTCGGAGATTTTATCCGTTTTCGGACTGCATGTTGCGTTGTCCTTACTTTAGTATCGTCATAACTGACATTACAATTGAGAAGGCTGAATGGGCATGGCCCAGAACCTCGTAAAAATTGCAAAATAAAAAAGAACTATCATAATGAAGACGGCAACTTATGACCCACAACTGATACCTCTCCTCTAAAACTGGAGCAGTGTGCTCTTTCTCCTACCAACACTGTTGTCGTGTGTTCGCGTTGCCCCTCCCACCACCGCCCCCCCCCCCCACCCTCCCTAGTGCCCCCATCATGCTGAGACTCTTAGTCTGTACCTCCACTGGGCAACTGCATGAAACATCTGCAATTTCCAGCACGGTAATGCATCCTCAATGCTGTTTGCCTATTATTTGAGGAACGTGGTTGTAAATATGGAACTTATCATCAAAAGACACCAAAAAATGCACTATTGCTGCTCTCATATTACAGCAAGTAATATTCCTACATAAGAAGAAAATAGGACTTTGTAACTAACATTACGGCACATAAATGGCAATCATGCGTAAAAATGTGTAGTTAACGTCACTCTGCATCAACAAAATACTCACTTTATACTTTGATAGTACAATACTATGGAAAATAACAGTCGTATACGGTATCAACGTAGTTCAATATATACCTTCTGCACACTGGTACTGCACTCGGTCGGGGATACTTGAGAGAGCAGATCAACGCTGCCCACCTCCTCCTCCTCGTCCGCTCCAGTAATAACACGGACACACCGCCTGATGTCTCTCTTGCAGCATGATTTGCATCAAATTCAAAATGCTTAAGGATGTGCTGGTGGTTTAGCACAACCGAGAGGGTACTTGCTAATAGAGAAAGGGAGTAGCCCTCATTACCAACGAGTCCGCAGCCCGTGGGCTAGCGGCTAACGTTGCTACCTCTGGATCACGGGGTCCCGATTTCGATTCCCGGTCGGGTTGTGGATTTTCCCTGCCCGGGGACTGGGTGTTTGTGTTGTCCTCATCATTCCATCATCATTCATGAAAGTGGCTAGACTGTACTGTGTGCAGATTGGCAATGTGTACAGGCGCTGATGAACGAGCAGTTGAGCGCCCGACAAACCAAACATCACCATCATTACCAACTGGTTCCGCTAAACCAGCCATAAAATTTATACAGAAGAAGAGAATAAAACTTTTTTTTAAAGAAAACGCCATTTTTATTCGAACCTTCGTTTACTACCTTCACAGCGCGGTTTGATGGAAGATGTGCCATCAACATAGCAATTTACATCGAACCGTAAATGCTTATCAGAGTCATACTTGGAAATAACATCACTATGAAACACAGGTGTTAGCTTTTGAAATTTCTATGTTCTATTACACAAAGCAGATATTAGTTTTTAGGAAACAGACAGTAAGTATTCTACTTTATTCAAATTATCGCGGTCATCCATAATTCTTTTATAAACTTTATGAATAACTTTATACACTTTTCAGATACAAGTAGGTAGAGAATATATATTGCTATCTTTTCGCCCCAAAGAGAAAATACAATTGTAAATGTCATTATCGGTCGAGACGCATCAACACTTGTACTACTAGAGCTGGTCCAGATAAGCATCTGACTTATTGTTCCACGTAGGAACCAGTTCATGTGGAAATGACAATTGAAAACAAGAAATACCAGCACGAGGAGCGTTGCCCCTTCACAGCATACACTGACTTTAAATGTCTACTCATTCTTATCGCGCTCTGTGAGGGAGACTGCACTGATACATATGCAACCTTTATGGTGGTATGACTCAGGTAAGAATCGTTTGATATCATTCGTCAGGGATAATTCTGGGAGGTGGCTGCTCAGTGAGGTAGAACAACTTGCGTGGTATTTTGATCACAATAACGCCACCAACATCTCCATGATCACCCCCACAGGGGAAGTTCTGCAGTACAGCGTACACTGCAGGCAACTTAAACAACTACATGCCGAGACTCATATTCACATCCTTCCACAATTTGAGCAGTTATAATGAAGATTTCATAACTGTGCACTTGGGTGCTTTTAGTTTGCACAAAGACCAGATCGTGTCCTGCATGAGAGCATTAAGACACACTTCTCGTTCTCCAGGCGAATGACGTCAAACATTACATCACAGTTCCTGGACTTAATTCGATTTATGCAAGCGCTGCTTTAGAAATATGTTAAGAGGACACGTAAATCTCTAAAACTGCATTTGCCGATGATGCGAACTTCCACTCATGACGAATAATATTGTCTTTCCTTAGACACTCAACTAAGTCACATTGCCAGACATACCCACATTCACCAGTAATCTTACAGGCAATACCATAACGAATTCGGAGTATAAACATCTGGTGAATGTGTAGCAGGAATTCAGCGTCTATGATTTAGGGGAGTATGCAAAGCTATATATGGGCATGGACGTACAACTACTTGCAGATATTTTCGAGAAGTTCTGGATAGTATGCATGACCACATACACTTTGAATTCCACGTTATATTACATCTCGACATTGAATTTTTGATCAATGTCAACATGGTTTTCTTTTTCGAATGCAGCATGCACGGTGGACTTTGGCAATGTGCGCACAGACACGCGAAGACGTGAATGGGCGGACAAATGGCTCTGAGCACTATGGGACTTAACTTCTGAGGTCATTAGTCTCCTAGAACTTAGAACTACTTTAACGTAACTAACCTAAGGAAATAACGCACATCCATGCCCGAGGCAGGATTCGAACCTGCGACGGTAGCGGTCGCGCGGTTCCAGACTGTAGAGCCTAGAACCGCACGGCCACTTCGGCCGGCAATGGGCGGACAGTTTAAAGCATACGAGTATGAGAGTTACGTACGTATCGTCGTGTTAACAACTTATACGGATATGTCACGCAACATAATCTGACTGTTGGGAAGTTTCGATGGCTGTCTGAGGAGGAAAGCCATATATCAGGTGATTTCAAAGGTGTGGCAGCTGGTCTGGTAAAGGATATGGTGTGGAAGGTAGACTTGGCATATCCTGCCAGTTTGCATGATACGCCCAGCAATGGAGCACCTCGTCCCATAAATGGACTCCACCCTCAGTCCAATGACGCCACTGAGTCGAAAACAGATATGCATTATGCACTGCAGATATCTCCAGCGACGTATCCATTTGGAATGGTTGTGGTTAGCATCACCTATGGCATCTCTTTCAAGTGAAGTCGCTGGTTGAGGAAGTATATTGATGTTAAAACGGAACGGAGGGCCCTTGTGACACGTGACTTAGAGAAATATTTTTTAAAAATTGACGAATATGCTATTTTCAAGAAAAACGTGGACAAATTAAGAAAACACCACGAAATTCATGAAGTTTACTACTGGTAGAGGCGTTATGGCGGCATTATTATGTCACTTGGCCACATTCTTCAGCCAAGGTTTAGTCGTTCTGGAGATGGATAAGTTTTAGACGGAGTTCATGAGAGCTATTTATGTTTATATGTGTATATCGGACATTTCCTAGCTCCATGTGCAGCAATTTCACTATGCCTTCCTGCAGACCAAATTCACTGACACAGAGTTACTTTATATGGATAAAGACTGTTTCATCTACTGCATGAAAGACTGCAATCCATACAAAGTAACGAGATACAGTCCGGAGGAAATCGACACGTCTGGATATTCGACCAATAATACGGTTTACACCTCATAACAAGAGGGTTATCAGAATCAAGTATTCTCGGTTATCAAGCCGCGTCAATTGGAATAAAATTCTCAAGATTTCTACGGCTATCTCCGCCATCGTTGTCAGAAGCAGAGGACAGCACTACGCCCTGATTTTATAACCACGAATGTGGCGGCTGGCACCAGTGAGAGAGGGCCGAAACGATGCGAGCGAGGAAGGTGAGGTGAGGCGGACAGCTCGCGGCAACTCCGGCCCGCCGCGCGACAGGGTGGCGTCAGGTGGCGCAAGAGCCCGACGACACGTCTGGAACTGCCTCCCTGCAAGCGTTAAGCATCCGCAGTGGTTTCCTATCGACACCCAGAGCCCACCCCCTCCCGCTACTCACTGTGTGCCTCTTGTCTCTGTTATAAGTGTTGTTGTTCATTCTAATCTCGGCAGTCTATTTTACAACGGAATCCCATTACGTTCGCGCACAAGCCAAGACTCTCGTTTCTCAATCAGTATTTTGTGTCCGTTTACCAGGCAATGCTCAGCTACGGCCGACTTTTCAAACTTTTTTAAGGTATCTGTCGTGTTCGGTAAGATTTGCTGAATTGTCTGACCTACGTAGATGCTGATGCACTCGCAACGGCACCATACGCACGGGGCACACGAAGAGCTGTGTCGTCTTTAAGATGGCGCAGCATATCTTATATTTTGGGCCTGGCTGGAACTCTGGCGTCCATCCGTGTCGCTACAATACACGTCCTAACTTGCTGCACATTGTCCCACAGTGTGTGTCCTACTCTGCTGCAAACATTTTCGTAGCCTGTTTTTTCTCTACTTGTTTACACATTGTGGTAAGCAACGGAAACTACAGCGCGTTTAAAGTTAGTTGCGACTTTTGACAGTTCAGTACGGATCGAGTGGAGGAAAGCGTAGTTGCCAGCGTGTGCTGAACGCGTCAGGATGCGAAGATAACGCCAGGCCTGCTCGGTACGTAAAATGCAGATGGAGCAGCTTGCGCGGCCGACAATCTTTTTTAAACGATTTTGCAGAAACTATACGGTAGTAAACTGTGAGCTTCATTCCTCAGCTTCATGATCAGTTACCTATTACTTCGTTAATGGTCATAGTTATTGTGATATTTCGGTATTAGCCAAACTACTGCGAGAAATTCTTAAAGTTTGGAGTGGAAAATAGGTATCGCTACGAATTTTCGTGTGATGGGATAAGTCATATGTTGCTGCATATAAAATTTAGGTAACATATTGAATTATTTATTAAACCTCGAAGGATATCGTTATTTATCTCCAACGTCCAGAAAATGGAATGTGTGTAAACGTTTCCGTCACAAACGCACAAGCCACTGAAAAAGGCAGAATGAAATATTCATAAAGCCCTCGTAACTCATAAACGGTCTGAGATATCCAAACAAGATTTTGGCAAATGATAGAACGCAAAGAGCAGAGCATTTTGCCATATGATTAATACGCGCAACTTCCATGTCTACCACGGTATTCAAGCAACTACAGAAGTTTTTTAAAGAAGTAATGCAATGTTCAAGGAACATCAGTAGCCTGCGAACGAAAACTGCTGTGGGTTTTGGAACAATGTAAATGAAGGAGCTGCACATTTATTTTTATACTGACAATGGGCTTTCTCATAACTAATGATACGTCTCGCCCTCTGTTGCTAGTTTAATAATACGCTGTTTTATGACTCTGCCACTATTTCAACTGCAGTAGAATCTTAGTGAGTTGTATATCTGTAAATTCTGCTGAGTCTAGGCAAAAGAGGTAGTTGCTAACACAACAGGAGAAGGGAAGTATTACTCAAAACTCGACACAGTCCTTCATGAATCCGTGTCTCCTTAAATACATTTTTTGGTATGGGTGACAACTTGACACCAGCCCTGTTATGTAACATTTGCAGTGACTTCTTTTGTCAGCATTTCAACCCCAATGAGCGTAAATTTCTTATTCCTGCCACCTTACTTTTCATCTAGGCCTACATATTCTCAGTCGGATTTAAATGTGGACGAGACGGGGGAAGCCTGATTAAACTATGCCCTTTAGCGTTAGCCTGTTCGTCGGCCTGGTAGCGTGGAGTTTTTGGTTTGTACAGTACTGCAAGTTCCATTAACTTCGCCTTACACAAGCTAGGTTCAATTTATCCAATCGAATATTCCTTTGCACCTAGACAAAAATAGCCGCTTTCCTTCGTGGCATTGTTGGAGCTTTATCCATCACATCAGGGTGACATTGGGCATTGTCCATTGCTTTGTGGAATTCGGAGAAATAGTTTGCAGCAGAACATTATTTTCACAGCCGATGATCGTATTCTAGGACGAGCGCGTTTACTGCGAATCTCGTGTTCACACGTGCTCTACTGTTGTTATTAATGTAGCGCCAACACGAAACACTCGTTCACCCAACACCTGACGACTGTAGTACACTTTAACGCCAGAAAATATCACTTTACTACAAGAGCAAACAGACGCGACACCACGTGGCACTGTTTATCCATGGCGTGGCAACAGGGGCGCTGTACCAAGCGATCTGCTGCTGGCGTGGTAGGGAAAGCCGGCTCACCATTCGTGTTACCTGGGCAACAGCGTCATGTCCCCCACCGGTGAGCCAAACGTCAAAAGTCGCAACTATTATTAAACGCACTATAGTCATCAGGCTTTAATTCTATAAAAAAAATTACCGTCTAAGTACGAAATGATTTTTGCTTCAAAATATTTTATTTACTAATATAAAAATTTGTGTGATTTATTGTGTATGTGAAAGACCTTACACATTTTATTATTTAGAACCAACATCCACTTTTCGCACCATGCAGACATTTGTCTAAATCAGTCTGCAATTCGTTCTCGTGCTCTGATCACTTTCCTAGCTGGTAAACTACATTATGGTCTCCAAACATTCTAAGAGGGCTGCACAGATTGTGTCCTAAATCATTTTTCCGGTACATAAATTAAGATCAGCAGAGAGTCTATAACGCTCCCTTAGGGATCCCCAGATGTCACTTCCTTTTCACTAGATGACTTCATATCAGTTATTACGAACTGTGCTCTCTGTGACAGGAAATCGCAAATCCAGGCCCAAAACTGATACGATACTCCGGAAACAACCAATTTGGTTAGAAACCTTTTATGGAACGGTGTCAAAAGTCGATGAATCTGCAGCCCACACGGTCGCAGAACCGTCTCTGAATCAGACCCTCCACTCGGCTCTGTACCAAAGGTCCGCAGTCTGTCCTGTCGACGATGCTGCAGATGGTGAGCTCTGCTTTCATCCCGCTAAAGAGACTGGCAGTCTTCACCAAATCAGATAGCCGCGGGAAGCCAGAGAGGATTTCCTTCGATCCATAGCGACACACATCATTGGTGGCGATATGAGCGACCACCTGCAGATGCGTCCACCCTGTACCCTTCATGGCATCTGGAAGGACCCTTTCTACATCTAGAATGACTCCCCCCGGTATGCACACGGAGTGCACATTGGTTTTCTTCCCCTCTCTTCCTGCCATATCCCTAAGAGGCCCCATTACGCGCCTGACGTTGGAGCTCCCTACTACCAGTAAGCCCACCCTCTGCAACCGCCCGCAGACTGAGGGGCAATCTCTGGAACAGGACAAGCAGCCATGTCTGGCCGAAGATCAGTATCAGCCGGAGACAGAGCCTGAAACTGGTTCGTCAGACACACTGGAGAAGCCTTCCGTTCTGCCCTACGGAATGTCTTTCGCCCCCTACCACACCTCGAGACGACCTCCCACTCTATCACGGGCGAGGGGTCAGCCTCAATGTGGGCAGTATCACGGGCAGCCACAGCCGTAGTCCGACCGGGGGGATGGGTGGGACGAAATGGCCGTCCCCGACAAACCCCTGTCCGGTCCCCCACAGTGATTCACATTGGCAACAGCCTCAAGCTGTGTGACCGAAGCCAACACTGCCTGAAGCTGGGAGCGGAGGGATGCCAAGTCATCCCGCATCCGAACACAGCAGTCGCAGTCCCTATCCATGCTAAATACTGCTGTGCGAAGAACGTCTGAACTAATCGACAGGGAGCACAAACAATTCGAAACAAAATTTAAACGGTTATTAAAATACAAGACTGCCTAGTATATGCAGTCATGCTGCTACTTGCGCACTGCTGACACACTGCTCGGCGACAGAAGGCTAACTGTACTGTCAGTAACGTACAAAGACTATTTGAAAGAAATAAACAAATGTCAGACGACTACGCGACTTTACACGTCACAGATATTAAAATGCAAATCTGCCCCTGTAAATACGAAACTACACAATGATTTGGCGGATTTAGCTAAACAAGTGCGCTAAGAACAAACAAATTTTCAACTTGACTACAACACTTATATGAACGCTTACTAAGCCACTTGCTGCTACTTGCGCACTGCTGACACACTGCTCGGCGCAGAAGGCAGAAGGCTTCTTGAGCGGCTATGTTTTGTAGTTTCATTTGCCATTGTACCCATCAATTTGGATCTAATTCAACATTGCTTATACCTGGAATTTTCTGCGTATCACCACTCGGTGGCGTCGTTAAGGACTCAGTGTTTTCTACGTGATTGTCAGTTAACTGTAAGATGCAGGACTGACCTCCATATTATATAACGATTGTACATTTGACATTTCTTAGATATTAATTTTGATTTGCAAAAGTTTGCCTCACGTTAAGCAACTATCTCACTACACTAAAACCAAAAAAAATTAAATAACACGATAGTGCACGCACAATATGTCCTAGCACTGATGATGAGTGTATGTCTACCTACAAATCAGGAAGAGATTACTGACGATAGGATAGATCTACTTACAAAATTTTGAAATTTGTGGTAAGTTCCTATGGGACCAAACTGCTGAGGTCATCGGTCCCTAGGATTCCACAGTAGTTACTTTAATTTAAACTAACTTACACTAAGGACAACACACACACACCCATGCCTGAGGGAAGACCCGAGCCTCCGACGGGGGGAGCCACACGAACCGTGCCAATTCGCCTCAGACTGCGCAGCTCCTAATTACACATGAGAGATTGCAGGGCACTCTCACTTCTGATATGGGGTCATGTCACTCAATGTTGTTAGGGAAGATGATCTTTATTACTCGGTTTCTATACCTGGATACGATCTGACTTCATTCATATGATGAAATGGTTGGCAGTAGTGAACACTCTTGCTTGTGTGCTCTAGTGAAGCAATAGCGGTGAGCTTTACCTGCGTTCAAAGGAAGAGGGTGCCGATTTAAACGACTCAAGTAGAAGGGGTGAGGGAAGCGTGTTTTCTGCGGAACCTGGGTGAAAATACTTGCGCACTGGACTGCCGACTTCCTCGGTCTCATTGTGCAGGCATGTTGGATGGCGCCGAGGTAGGCTGAGTAGCGCCGAGGAGTCGCCGCTGCAGTGGGCAGAGCATCGAATACCGGCAATAAAGCAGAGGATGGGCCCAGGAAGCCGACGAGACGACTGTGTGTTTTTGCGAATTTCCGTAGGACAGGTCACTGGCGCCCGGACGTCCATACTCTGTTACAAAACATACTTGCCAAGGCACGAGTCTTTTAGCGAGTTTATGGCTGTTCTTTGCAATGTTCGAAATGGGCGCAACAGGGGAGATAACGATCTTTTTATGGTTGGACTGTGGTTCCATCCAGGTCGTGCTTTAGCAACGACACTGCGTAAATGCGTGGGAAAGAGGCCACGAAGCTGAATCTTTTTTTCCTTTTCTCGCTGGTTGGTCATATATGTGTTTGCTGAGCAAGGGGCCGTCTTCCAACTTCGAATGCCGCGCTCCGGCTCGTGATTGGTTTGTGCTGAAGTGGGAGTGGTCTAAGATGTAAATGTGCTATGCTACCAAGATGGCGAGGAAAGCTGAGAGAAAGAGAAGACACCACTGTACTGGCACTTCGCTAGTAAAGAACTGCGGGCCTTTATCTAAACCGTGAGACTTGTGTCCTTTGCTACTGTGCCTCTTAGAGCCTACACCAGTCACCATCTGAACAGTCCGAGGTACTGCTTCTAGAATCACGCACACAACGAGTGATGCGTGGGTGTACTTATTTGTTTTGAGTCGCCCATCTAAACATTTGACATATTCTGTCACGCATAGTCGTAGCATGGGGTCAAATTGGTTTGGCAGACCAGCAAACGGGTCCACCTGCACAATGGAATCCACCGGGGTTTAACAGGCTCATAGCGAAGTAACTGCATTCCGAATTAGCTGAACATGAGACATTTTTCGGGCGCGCACCATTAATAACAGACTGCTGCCGTCCTTGACTCAAGTCGCCGAGTGCATCGTGGTGTGTCGCCCTGACCAGCAGGAGTGTAAAGTATTCGCTCCAACGGCGTAGGGATCCAATATATGCTTCTCAGCACCCTGTTCTTTGGAACCATATTTTTCTTTATGGAACAGTAGAATACAGATGCTTGACAGAGCGTAGTTTTTGGGCCATACCACGGATTCTCATGTATGAAGACAGGTAAAGCGATTAGTTCTGGTTAGTGTCGTGTGATGACCCCCAGCTTATCACTTTGTTCACCATAGACCACATAAGAGTGAAATCGTCTGTCAAATAAAAATATTAATGTGACGTTTCTGTAGCCATTTTTTTCTTGTGATGTTAAGAATGAATAAATTTATTGTTATTTAGACCACAATTCCTCCCAATGTTTGATTAACATTACCTATTCCACTTTTCGTTAAAAGTCTTGATTACAATGGAAGGTAGGAAGCTTGCACTCTAACATAAATTATTCAGTCGCATGTGTACCAGCGAACGCAGCCACAGTCTAGAAGTAATGTTGATGATGCATTCACACACTGACACAGTTAAAAGCGTTAATAGTAAATGAAAACCCTTTTCTTTAATTAACTTCATGGCTGCGAGAAGTAGGCTGTGACACAAATGCTGGTCTCCTGGCAGTTTCAATTGTCGTTCTCACTGCAGTCGTGGACTGTGCGGCTGGTGCCGGCGGAGCTTCGAGTCCTCCCTCGGGCATGGATGTGTGTATTTGTCCTTAGGATAATGTAGGTTAAGTAGTGTGTCCGCTTGGCGACTGATGACCTTAGTAGTTAAGTCCCATAAGATTTCACACACAGTTAAACAGTTGTCGTTCTCAAAATCACTTTCAAGAGCATACAACAAACATCAAGATTAGCTTCGTACACAGAGTATTTTTTACAGTGTACAAGAACGAATAGAATAACAACAGTTTGCTAAAAAGAGCCTTAGTTTATTATACATGTTCACTCATCACATCCGTCCTGTCACCAGTCGCCACGTACTTTATCTACCTCTGCACTGAAGTACATGTGGACGGATCTGTCTATTTGTTAGTTTGTTGTTGGGGAGCTGAACTGCATATGACTATGAGTATACCAAAGTACATGTGACGCGTAATGCCAAGTGGTTTGGATTAGCAAGTGATTTATTGTAATGACTTCGGACTATACAGATCGCACTCACTCACCGCGCCGTTTAATGTTGAGAAAATTATAAAGTTCAAACTAGCTGGATATTTCAACTCTTGAATGAATACTTCACTAACTAGCAGTGCCAGTTAGCAGGTTTGATCTTTAAAGCAGCTCTTGAGTATGAACCTGACTTTTACGTGATAGCAATCATTGTCATGTATCACAATTAATTACACTGAATGTCCAAAGATAAAATTCTGAACTGAAATATATATATACTTACTTACTTATCGCGAATGGACCCAGAAGGATCACGCAAAGCTTTCTGACGTCGTTTCTTCCATACTTCTTTCATTCGTTCTCCATGTTTTCTTTTTCTTTCTTCTGTCCATTTTGTTCCTGGTCTCTTTAGTGCTTCCTTCTCCGACAATACAATCCACTTTTCCACCTTATTTCTAAAAGTTTTTCTATCTTTGACATCTTTAAGTTCAATATTTGCTTTTTGTAAATCTAATTTTACTTGGCTAATCCATGGTGTTGTTGATTTGACTTTTTCTATGTAAGTGAGAATTCTGTTGGTGAGTCGTGTGGGGGGAAGTCTAGTGACATGTCCATAAAATTTTAATCTTCGCCTTCTTATGTCTGCTGCCAGGTTTGATATAGTTTCTGTGGTTCTTCTTGATTGTATCCGGTATCCTTCTTCTGTTAATTTTGGACCTAAAATCTTTCTCATAATTTTGCGTTCTTCTTTTAGTATTTTTTCTAAGTCACATTTTGTGTGGAGTGTGAGCGTTTCACTAGCATATAGTGCTGCTGGCTTAATTACTGCGCAGTAGTGTCTGATTTTTGTGTTCGAGGAGATGCATTTTTTATTGTATATTTCATGTGTCATACCATATGCTCTCTTCATTTTCTGTTGTCTGATCTTCTGTGCAACTTTCTCTCCTCCGGTTGGCTCCAAAATTTCACCTAGGTATTTAAAATGTTTTACTCTATTTATTTTTCCATATTTTGTGTTCAAACTGTGTATATGGAATTTCGTACAGAAAAATTCTGTCTTTTGAAACGAAATTTGTAAACCTACTTTATCCGCGCTTTCCTTAAGGATCTCTATTTGTTTGGTGGCGATTTCTTCATCATCTGCAAGTATGGCCAAGTCGTCCGCGAATGCTAAACAAGATACCTCCACGTTGTCTTTGGTTCTTCCAAGATGGATTGGTTTCCAGTAGGATTGATTTTTTAATTCTTTTTCCCATTCCTTAATGACTTTATTCAGGACTATATTAAACAGAAGTGGAGATAGCCCGTCACCTTGACGTACTCCAGTTTTTATGAGAAAAGGTTCAGAGATTTCTCCCCTGAATTTAACTTTAGATACAGTGTCTGTCAGTGATTCTTTGATAAGCCTTAGTGTTTTGGAGTCAAGTCCAAGTTCCTCTAAAATGTTAAACAAAGATTGCCGGTCAATTGAGTCATAGGCTTTCTTAAAATCTACAAATGTACAAATTATGGGGGCATTTCTAATTGCTTTGTGTTTTAATATTGTCTTTAAATTAAATATTTGTTCTATGCATGAGCGACCGGGGCGGAAGCCTGCTTGATATATATATATATATATATATATATATATATATACTCCTGGAAGTGGAAAAAAGAACACATTGACACCGGTGTGTCAGACCTACCATACTTGCTCCGGACACTGCGAGAGGGCTGTACAAGCAATGATCACACGCACGGCACAGCGGACACACCAGGAACCGCGGTGTTGGCCGTCGAATGGCGCTAGCTGCGCAGCATTTGTGCACCGCCGCCGTCAGTGTCAGCCAGTTTGCCGTGGCATACGGAGCTCCATCGCAGTCTTTAACACTGGTAGCATGCCGCGACAGCGTGGACGTGAACCGTATGTGCAGTTGACGGACTTCGAGCGAGGGCGTATAGTGGGCATGAGGGAGGCCGGGTGGACGTACCGCCGAATTGCTCAACACGTGGGGCGTGAGGTCTCCACAGTACATCGATGTTGTCGCCAGTGGTCGCCGGAAGGTGCACGTGCCCGTCGACCTGGGACCGGACCGCAGCGACGCACGGATGCACGCCAAGACCGTAGGATCCTACGCAGTGCCGTAGGGGACCGCACCGCCACTTCCCAGCAAATTAGGGACACTGTTGCTCCTGGGGTATCGGCGAGGACCATTCTCCATGAAGCTGGGCTACGGTCCCGCACACCGTTAGGCCGTCTTCCGCTCACGCCCCAACATCGTGCAGCCCGCCTCCAGTGGTGTCGCGACAGGCGTGAATGGAGACGTGTCGTCTTCAGCGATGAGAGTCGCTTCTGCCTTTGTGCCAATGATGGTCGTATGCGTGTTTGGCGCCGTGCAGGTTAGCGCGACAATCAGGACTGCAAACGACCGAGGCACACAGGGCCAACACCCGGCATCATGGTGTGGGGAGCGATCTCGTACACTGGCCGTACACCACTGGTGATCGTCGAGGGGACACTGAATAGTGCACGGTACATCCAAACCGTCATCGAACCCATCGTTCTACCATTCCTAGACCGGCAAGGGAACTTGCTGTTCCAACAGGACAATGCACGTCCGCACGTATCCCGTGCCACCCAACGTGCTCTAGAAGGTGTAAGTCAACTACCCTGGCCAGCAAGATCTCCGGATCTGTCCCCCATTGAGCATGTATGGGACTGGATGAAGCGTCGTCTCACGCGGTCTGCACGTCCAGCACGAACGCTGGTCCAACTGAGGCGCCAGTGTATATACACTCCTGGAAATTGAAATAAGAACACCGTGAATTCATTGTCCCAGGAAGGGGAAACTTTATTGACACGTTCCTGGGGTCAGATACATCACATGATCACACTGACAGAACCACAGGCACATAGACACAGGCAACAGAGCATGCACAATGTCGGCACTAGTACAGTGTATATCCACCTTTCGCAGCAATGCAGGCTGCTATTCTCCCATGCAGACGATCGTAGAGATGCTGGATGTAGTCCTGTGGAACGGCTTGCCATGCCATTTCCACCTGGCGCCTCAGTTGGACCAGCGTTCGTGCTGGACGTGCAGACCGCGTGAGACGACGCTTCATCCAGTCCCAAACATGCTCAATGGGGGTCAGATCCGGAGATCTTGCTGGCCAGGGTAGTTGACTTACACCTTCTAGAGCACGTTGAGTCGCACGGGATACATGCGGACGTGCATTGTCCTGTTGGAACAGCAAGTTCCCTTGCCGGTCTAGGAATGGTAGAACGATGGGTTCGATGACGGTTTGGATGTACCGTGCACTATTCAGTGTCCCCTCGACGATCACCAGTGGTGTACGGCCAGTGTAGGAGATCGCTCCCCACACCATGATGCCGGGTGTTGGCCCTGTGTGCCTCGGTCGTATGCAGTCCTGATTGTGGCGCTCACCTGCACGGCGCCAAACACGCATACGACCATCATTGGCACCAAGGCAGAAGCGACTCTCATCGCTGAAGACGACATGTCTCCATTCGTCCCTCCATTCACGCCTGTCGCGACACCACTGGAGGCGGGCTGCACGATGTTGGGGCGTGAGCGGAAGACGGCCTAACGGTGTGCGGGACCGTAGCCCAGCTTCATGGAGACGGTTGCGAATGGTCCTCGCCGATACCCCAGGAGCAACAGTGTCCCTAATTTGCTGGGAAATGGCGGTGCGGTCCCCTACGGCACTGCGTAGGATCCTACGGTCTTGGCGTGCATCCGTGCGTCGCTGCGGTCCGGTCCCAGGTCGACGGGCACGTGCACCTTCCGCCGACTACTGGCGACAACATCGATGTACTGTGGAGACCTCACGCCCCACGTGTTGAGCAATTCGGCGGTACGTCCACCCGGCCTCCCGCATGCCCACTATACGCCCTCGCTCAAAGTCCGTCAACTGCACATACGGTTCACGTACACGCTGTCGCGGCATGCTACCAGTGTTAAAGACTGCGATGGAGCTCCGTATGCCACGGCAAACTGGCTGACACTGACGGCGGCGGTGCACAAATGCTGCGCAGGTAGCGCCATTCGACGGCCAACACCGCGGTTCCTGGTGTGTCCGCTGTGCCGTGCGTGTGATCATTGCTTGTACAGCCCTCTCGCAGTGTCCGGAGCAAGTATGGTGGGTCTGACACACCGGTGTCAATGTGTTCTTTTTTCCATTTCCAGGAGTGTAGATGCAATTATCGATTCTTCGCCCTGAGAGATAGAATTATTTTACTGCATAATCTGCTGATATAGCTTTAACTCTCGATCAGTCACAACGCACACACTGTTTTCACGTACCTGATGAAGTCCGGTCACCTTCTAAACAGATTTCATTAAGCCGCTGCGCTCCCTAAAATTCTTTAGTACGACACATACAGAAATACTTTCCATGCCGTGCAGATAGATCACGGGCTCACCTGGGGGCAATGATGGATTGCTACATATAAATTCGGAGTTTGTGGAGCAGAGCGGATGCGATTTGCAAGTTAAACTGTCCATAGATGACAAGAGGAATATTATGAGCGTGTAAAATTCGCCGGTTCTCCCACGCAACCGACTTACATACAATCCAAGTCTGTTGGTTAACAGTTACTCAATGATAACTGCTCCCAGTAATTAGTTTTGAAGACGAAATTTCATTTGTGTATTGAGTAATTTTCTTACAGCACTGTCCATGCGTTTGACATCATACTTTCATTTCAGTTTAACTTCAAACATGAAATTTCTCTTATGTGCTTAAGATGGCTCACTACAATTAAGAAGAAACACTCCAGTGTCGAACATCTCTACCTTCATGCACGAATAAAGCCTCAGTTGCTCCTTCTAAGTCTTATTACAGTTAGCAATTACATAAAAACTAATAATAATGAAGAAGTCACCCACAGTTTTGCTAAGAGCGCAGTCTGCCTAATTACATCGTCCTGACGCTTGCAGCTACACCTTTTGCATTCAGTTGTTCAGGCGTGCGTTGGACCAGAACACGAAATCAATTGCTTGGTGCCGACTTCACACCTCATTACAGCGTCATCTGCACTTACTAACAGTTTACACATGAAATAAAAGGAGATTATGCACTGCATTATCGTGAATCTGGTTATCAAACTATTTAGCTTCCGCGTCTGCAGCGTTCGGTAGTAAGGCGTACGATCAAATGATTTTTAAGCAAATTCTGTAAACGATATGAAGCAAACAATATTCCGCAGAATCAGATCAAATGTGTCACTGAAAGGTCGGACAGTACGTAAAATTTTATGTCAGTGGTCTATTATTTCCACTGCTGCGTAATCATGTGCACGTAATAGCAGACATTATTACTATTTTCAATTCAGCCCGCCCGGCTAGCCGCTCGGTCTAACGCGCTGCTTCCCGAGCGGGAAGGCGTACCGGTCCCCGGCACGGATCCGCCCTGCGGATTAGTGTGGAGGCGCGGTGTGGCGGCCAGCCTGTGGATGGTTTTTAAGGCGGTTTTGCGTCTTCTTCGGCGAATGCGGGCTGGTTCCCCTTATTCCGCCTCAGTTACACTGTGTCAGCAGTTGCTGATCAAATACCATTTGCATGTACGTGTACACTGTAATTACTCTACCACACAAACATTTGGGGTTACACTTGTCTGGTATGAGACGTTACCGGGTGGGGGGGGGGGGGGGGGGAGGAAGGAGGGGCGTCCACTGGGGGCCGAACCACACAATAACGCTGGGTTCATTGTGGGGCGGCGGTGGGATGGGTGGACTACTGTGGCCTGTTGTGGGGTTGCGAACCTCTGAGGGCTACGATGGGAAGAAGCCTTTCCGCCGTTTCTAGGTCCCCTGTTCATCACATACATACATTATCAATTCAAAGCGCTTATGGTTAATTTCTGCTGAAATCTATGGCAGTGCACCTTACGGGCCCTCGAAGTCGTAGGGCCCATAGCATATGCAACATGCACTGTGTAGATAAACTGCCTCTAGTGTGGTGCAGTCTTCGTGAAGGTGGTGGGACTTGCAGTGAGTACAGGTGGGAAGGATTTTTGCAGCCATGTGTATGGTGGTCTTTTTATTGGAGGCAGCAGAGGTATCTTTGCAGTGAGGACAGGTGGCACGGGTTTTTACAGTCACGTGTTTGGTGGTCATTTTATTGGAGGCAGCAGAGGTATCGGATGTTGTGAGGCTCTGATTTGGAGTGAGTAGTGGGGCAAGACCTGTGCCACCCCACTTTCCATTGTTGCCAAATTTATTCAAGATGGCGGCGATGACGTCATCCAAGATGGTGGTGTGTAGACTTGGCAACATTGCATAACTTCATCAAAGATGGCGGATTTTGGCTGGAAAATAGGCCAATTAGGCTAGGTCCTCTAACCTAACCCCCAGAAAAAAATGGCGGGAAATTTGAATTGTGGCTGGAAAATAGGTCAATTGTGCTATGTCCACTAACCTAACCCTCCAGAAAAATGGCGGCAAATTTGAATTCCAACATGATAATGCATGCAAAATCGTACATGTCTTTATTATTATTCATTATTATGCATTATCATTTATTATAATTCTTTATCAATTATTATCATTTATTATTATTATTATTATTATTATTGACATTTTTTTCACAGACTGTTAAGTCTGGTTAAAAATGGAACGTGACGCGGACCTTGATCAAGTGTGACTTCCTTGTAACTGTATGGTATATGTTATATTGCATTTAGGAACTTTCGGGTAATTGAACATGTATCAATAATTACAGATTTTTGTAGTTGTATATATATGTTTGGATGTAGCTGTATTGCATTGATGTACTGGTGGATATTGTGAGGTATGACTCCTGTAGTTGATAGTATAATTGGTATAATGTCAACTTTGTCCTGATGCCACATGTCCTTGACTTCCTCAGCCAGTTGGATGTTGTTGTTGTTGTGGTCTTCAGTCCTGAGACTGGTTTGATGCAGCTCTCCATGCTACTCTATCCTGTGCAAGCTTCTTCATCTCCCAGTACCTACTGCAACCTACATCCTTCTGAATCTGCTTAGTGTATTGATCTCTTGGTCTCCCTCTACGATTTTTACCCTCCACGCTGCCCTCCAATGCTAAATTTGTGATCCCTCGATGCCTCAGAACATGTCCTACCAACCGATCCCTTCTTCTAGTCAAGTTGTGCCACAAACTTCTCTTCTCCCCAATCCTATTCAATACCTCCTCATTAGTTACGTGATCTACCCACCTTATCTTCAGCATTCTTCTGTAGCACCACATTTCGAAAGCTTCTATTCTCTTCTTGTCCAAACTAGTTATCGTCCATGTCTCACGTCCATACATGGCTACACTCCATACAAATACTTTCAGAAACGACTTCCTGACACCTAAATCTATATTCGATGTTAACAAATTTCTCTTCTTGAGAAACGCTTTCCTTGCCATTGCCAGTCTACATTTTATATCCTCTCTACTTCGACCATCATCGGTTATTTTACTCCCTAAATAGCAAAACTCCTTTACTACTTTAAGTGTCTCATTTCTTAATCTAATTCCCTCAGCATCACCCGACTTAATTTGACTACATTCCATTATCCTCGTTTTGCTTTTGTTGATGTTCATCTTATATCCTCCTTTCAAGACACTGTCCATTCCGTTCAACTGCTCTTCCAAGTCCTTTGCTGTCTCTGACAGAATTACAATGTCATCGGCGAACCTCAAAGTTTTTACTTCTTCTCCATGAATTTTAATACCTACTCCGAATTTTTCTTTTGTTTCCTTTACTGCTTGCTCAATATACAGATTGAATAACATCGGGGAGAGGCTACAACCCTGTCTCACTCCTTTCCCAACCACTGCTTCCCTTTCATGCCCCTCGACTCTTATAACTGCCATCTGGTTTCTGTACAAATTGTAAATAGCCTTTCGCTCCCTGTATTTTACCCCTGCCACCTTCAGAATTTGAAAGAGAGTATTCCAGTCAACATTGTCAAAAGCTTTCTCTAAGTCTACAAATGCTAGAAATGTAGGTTTGCCTTTTCTTAATCTTTCTTCCAAGATAAGTCGTAAGGTCAGTATTGCCTCACGTGTTCCAACATTTCTACGGAATCCAAACTGATCTTCCCCGAGGTCGGCTTCTACTAGTTTTTCCATTCGTCTGTAAAGAATTCGCGTTAGTATTTTGCAGCTGTGACTTATTAAACTGATAGTTCGGTAACTTTCACATCTGTCAACACCTGCTTTCTTTGGGATTGGAATTATTATATTCTTCTTAAAGTCTGAGGGTATTTCGCCTGTCTCATACATCGTGCTCACCAGATGGTAGAGTTTTGTCAGGACTGGCTCTCCCGAGGCCATCAGTAGTTCTAATGGAATGTTGTCTACTCCCGGGGCCTTGTTTTGACTCAGGTCTTTCAGTGCTCTGTCAAACTCTTCACGCAGTATCTTATCTCCCATTTCATCTTCATCTACATCCTCTTCCATTTCCATAATATTGTCCTCAAGTACATCGCCCTTGTATAAACCCTCTATATACTCCTTCCACCTTTCCGCTTTCCCTTCTTTGCTTAGAACTGGGTTGCCATCTGAGCTCTTGATATTCATACAAGTGGTTCTCTTCTCTCCAAAGGTCTCTTTAATTTTGCTGTAGGCAGTATCTATCTTACCCCTAGTGAGACAAGCCTCTACATCCTTACATTTGTCCTCTAGCCATCCCTGCTTAGCCATTTTGCACTTCCTGTCGATTTCATTTTTGAGACGTTTGTATTCCTTTTTGCCTGCTTCATTTACTGCATTTTTATATTTTCTCCTTTTATCAATTAAATTCAATATTTCTTCTGTTACCCAAGGATTTCTATTAGCCCGCGTCTTTTTACCTACTTGATCGTCTGCTGCCTTCACCACTTCATCCCTCAGAGCTACCCATTCTTCTTCTACTGTATTTCTTTCCCCCATTCCTGTCAATTGTTCCCTAATGCTCTCCCTGAAACTCTCTACAACCTCTGGTTCTTTCAGTTTATCCAGGTCCCATCTCCTTAAATTCCCACCTTTTTGCAGTTTCTTCAGTTTCAATCTGCAGTTCATAACCAATAGATTGTGGTCAGAATCTACATCTGCCCCAGGAAATGTCTTACAATTTAAAACCTGGTTCCTAAATCTCTGTCTTGGATGTATTTTTCAATTTTTTCTCCTGTTTTCTTCTGTATATTTGTTGTGTTGGGTATGGATATTTCAATTAGTTGTGTTAATTTCTTCTTTTTATTGGTGAGTATGATGTCAGGTTTGTTATGTGGTGTTGTTTTATCTGTTATAATGGTTCTGTTCCAGTATAATTTGTATTCATCATTCTCCAGTAAATTTTGTGGTGTGTACTTGTATGTGGGAACGTGTTGTTTTATTAGTTTATGTTTTATGGCAAGTTGTTGATGTATTATTTTTGCTACATTGTCATGTCTTCTGGGGTATTCTGTATTTGCTAGTATTGTACATCCGCTTGTGATGTGATCTACTGTTTCTATTTGTTGTTTGCAAAGTCTGCATTTATCTGTTGTGGTGTTGGGATCTTTAATAATATGCTTGCTGTAATATCTGGTGTTTATTGTTTGATCCTGTATTGCAATCATGAATCCTTCCGCCTCACTGTATATATTGCCTTTTCTTAGCCATGTGTTGGATGCGTCTTGATCTATGTGTGGCTGTGTTAGATGATACGGGTGCTTGCCATGTAGTGTTTTCTTTTTCCAATTTACTTTCTTTGTATCTGTTGATGTTATGTGATCTAAAGGGTTGTAGAAGTGGTTATGAAATTGCAATGGTGTAGTTGATGTATTTATATGAGTGATTGCTTTGTGTATTTTGCTAGTTTCTGCTCGTTCTAGAAAGAATTTTCTTAAATTGTCTACCTGTCCATAATGTAGGTTTTTTATATCTATAAATCCCCTTCCACCTTCCTTTCTGCTTAATGTGAATCTTTCTGTTGCTGAATGTATGTGATGTATTCTATATTTGTGGCATTGTGATCGTGTAAGTGTATTGAGTGCTTCTAGGTCTGTGTCACTCCATTTCACTACTCCAAATGAGTAGGTCAATACTGGTATAGCATAAGTATTTATAGCTTTTGTCTTGTTTCTTGCTGTCAATTCTGTTTTCAGTATTTTTGTTAGTCTTTGTCTATATTTTTCTTTTAGTTCTTCTTTAACATTTGTATTATGTATTCCTATTTTTTGTCTGTATCCTAGATATTTATAGGCATCTGTTTTTTCCATGGCTTCTATGCAGTCGCTGTGGTTATCCAATATGTAATCTTCTTGTTTAGTGTGTTTTCCCTTGACTATGCTATTTTTCTTACATTTGTCTGTTCCAAAAGCCATATTTATATCATTGCTGAATACTTCTGTTATCTTTAGTAATTGGTTGAGTTGTTGATTTGTTGCTGCCAGTAGTTTTAGATCATCCATGTATAGCAAATGTGTGATTTTGTGTGAATATTGTATCCATAATTTGTATTATTTAGCATGTTGGATAGTGGGTTCAGAGCAAGACAGAACCAGAAGGGACTTAATGAGTCTCCTTGGTATATTCCACGCTTAATCTGTATTGGTTGTGATGTGATGTTATCTGAATTTGTTTGGATATTAAGTGTGGTTTTCCAGTTTTTCATTACTATGTTTAGAAACTGTATCAATTTAGGATCTACTTTGTATATTTCCAATATCTGTAGTAACCATGAGTGGGGTACACTATCAAAGGCTTTTTGGTAATCAATGTATGCGTAGTGTAGGGACCTTTGTTTAGTTTTAGCTTGATATGTCACCTCTGTATCTATTATCAGTTGCTCTTTACATCCTCGTGCTCCTTTGCAGCAGCCTTTTTGTTCTTCATTTATAATTTTGTTCTGTGTTGTATGTGTCATTAATTTCTGTGTAATGACTGAAGTTAATATTTTGTAGATTGTTGGTAGGCATGTTATGGGGCGATATTTAGCTGGGTTTGCTGTGTCTGCTTGATCTTTAGGTTTCAGATAGGTTATTCCATGTGCAAGTGTATCAGGGAATGTGTATGGGTCTGCAATGTAACTGTTAAACAATTTAGTTAGATGTGAATGTGTTGAGGTGATCTTCTTTAGCCAGTAATTTGCTATTTTATCATTTCCAGGGGCTTTCCAATTGTGTGTAGAATTAATTGCTCGGGTGACTTCATGTTGCAAAATTATCACTTCAGGCATTTGTGGTATCATCTTGTATGTGTCTGTTTCTGCTTGTATCCACCGTGCATGCCTGTTATGTTGTACCGGGTTTGACCATATGTTGCTCCAGAAGTGTTCCATGTCTGTTATGTTTGGTGGATTGTCTATTTTAATGTGTGTGTTATCCATTGTTTGGTAAAATCTCTTTTGGTTTGTGTTGAATGTTTGGTTTTGTTTCCTTCTATTTTCACTTTTTTTGTATCTTCTAAGTCGTTTGGCCAATGCTTGTAATTTCTGCTTCTTTTCATCTAATTGCTCTATTGCTTCTTGTTGTGAGATTTTACCTAACCTTTTTCGTTTTTTGTCTGATATTTCATTTCTTATAAATTGTGTTAGCTGTCCGATGTCTTTTCTCAGTTTTTCTATTCTGATCTGTAGCCTGTGTTGCCATGCTGGTTTTGTGGGTTTCTTCTGTGTATTGGTTTGTTCTGACCTCTGCCTAGTGTGTATATTTAGTGTAGTGAGTGCTCCTATATAAACCAGTAGTTGTAACTCTTCCATAGTTGTGTTTTCATTTATTTTGTTGTGTATGATTGTGTTGATAGTTTTTACTGTTGTTTCGACTTGTGGGTTATTTGACGGTCTATGCAAGAATGGTCTAATGTCTGTATTTGTGTCTTTGTATTCTATATATGTCAGCTGAAATTTCTCTTCTATATCTAACACATGTGTCTCTTCGTGTTCTATTTGTGCTTGTTCTGGTGGCTGTGTTAAGATTTCGTTTTCCTCTGATTGTTTAATTGATGCGTGTTGGTCTTTGTTTGTTTGCTCTGGGATGTTTGAGTCCATTACTGTATTTTCTTCTTCTTCTGATTGCACATTATTTTGTTCCAGTATTTGTTGTACTTGTTGTTTGATGTTTTCTAATTCCGACTGGGGTATCCTGTTATTTTTTATTATTACACGGATCTGATCAGCTAGTCATTGTTCTGTTAAAAATTTTAATTCCGGGTATCTGGTAATAAATGTTGTGTATACTTGTGATCTGTATCCAGTTGTGTTGGTTCCTAGGTTTGTTGCTTGGTAATAACAGAACATGAGGTGTCGATTGACTTCATCTGACCATCTCATCCTCTGTCTTTGTTTTCCTTCTAGGATGGTTGCAGGAATCATATCCTGCAAAACACCTCTATTTGGATTTAAATCATTTTCCAGTTGGCTAGCAGTGTCGTTACCATTGTGGGCGGGCATAGGGTTCAAGTGTCGTCCCCGACCATGACGGTGCTTGTCCGAGGCTTCTTTAGTTCTGTCCTGAACCAAGTAATCACACTAAAAGAGGGGTTAGCCCTATTAGTGGTTTGCTCTTTTCGTCGCCTTTTACGACTGGCAGAACATACCGGAGGCCTATTCTTTTCCCGGGCCTCCACGGGAATTATTATTATTATTATTATTATTATTATTATTATTATTATTATGCACGTGTGTTCGCTACGAGGTCCTGAGTCCAACTGTATGTTAGTTCATACCCCTGCCTCCTGAGAGCACTGCTGTGATGTCATTCAAGATGGCGGCTTGTGGCAGGAAGAAAGTCAATTGGGCTACCTACACTAACCTAACCCCCAAGAAAATTGGCGCCAAATTTCAATTTTGACGGGAAAATACGTCAATTGTGCTATGTCCACTAACCTAATCCTCCAGAAAAAATTGACCCCAAATTCAAATTCCAACACGATAATGTCTGCAAAAACCGTACTTGTCTTTACAATTATTCATTATATGATGTAATGATGTGGAACGTGTCAGTTTAATGAAAGGTTTCTTTACAGACCATGATTCAATTTCTTTACAACTATTTTTACTCTCTCTCTCTCTCTCTCTCTCTCTCTCTCTCACTCCCTCCCTCCCTCTCTCTCTCTCTCTCTCTCTCTCTCTCTCTCTCTCCCCCCCCCCTCCCCCTCCCTCTCTCTCCCTCTCTCTCTCTTGACACACATACACACACACACACACATTCTTTTTTTTTATTTTTATTTGTTTCTTGCGCTTGACTATGGGCCAGGCACGAAAACGACAATGAATGAATCTCCTAGTTTTGAGTACACTTACGAAAGAAATATAAAAATATCTCAGAGTTACTGATTATGATGCTTAGTTTGCAGTCAGTTCTGAGTGTCGTTAGTAACTCTACTCCAGTCCCTAAAACTAGCTACAGGCATGCAAATCAGACGCATTACGTATTCCAGCCCGTGGCAGCCGTATCTTTGAGACGCCAGCTATGGTCACTTTCCAGCTCGCTGTAGGAACACATCTGTTCGTTCTCTTCCTGCTGGTGCTATAACTGAGACTTGGCAACAAGGCAAGGTATGTTTGGTGACTCTGTGATCGACGAGTTACTTCCTGGTGCGCATGGAATTAAGTCTCAAATTTCACTTCATTTTTGCTGTCATATCCATTGAATAATTTGAGTTATTATTGCTTGAGGTGTAACTAAAGATTGTAAATTTACGGTTTTCAGTCCACGAAAGTCGTTGCACTCTGAAATCACAACTAATCTCGTCTTTTAAATAGCGGTTTACGAGTTCTAGCCAGTATTGGCCTCGTAAGAGGAAATTAAGACACATACATCTTTGCTAGCTCTGTGGTAATGTACTGACCAGTGAAACACTATCTGTTATGGTTCCTGGTTCCAGTCTCACTGACTGTGAAGTTTTTATCCCTTCTATGAAAGATCTACAAGCAGTCAGATCAAACATAGACAAGGAAATCGTAAGAAAATACTTTCGGCTCATAGTGCAATGGTGAAAAACTTACAATGCTGCACAACAGGTAACTCCTCTTTCCGCTGCTGACAAGCAAATTTTGGGTTTCCAGGATTACATAACTTTCTTTATGAAATGCCACAGTGCGCAGTGTCCATAAGGTTCCTTTAGTGTCGTTAAAACAATAGTAAACATGAGAGACAAATTAATCATCAACGATATATGCGATTTCTCTGATGTTATCTATAACAGTCTGACAATACACATGCAGTTTATTGATTACATGCATGTAGAAAACTTGTTCTGAGTTAAAGCTGTCAAACAAGATTTGAAGAAGAATAAAATGCCACTACCACACGATAGCTAATGCAGGAAATACTTTTCTGACGTATTTTCGCACGATGCGCTCTCCCCATACTTAATAGAAAAGTTTGGAGTTGCATCTGCTGCCTGGCCGTCTATTAAACCTGAAAAGAACAAAATGTCGCAGAAGTTAGCCCTTTATTATTAGCGGCTATTTTGGATTTAGAAGCCAAAGGAATTATGTTCAAAGTTCCATTAGATTGATAACTTCTGCAGACAGCAGAATTACGTTTTAAAAAATGCGGCAGTGAATGTATTCGAACTCGTGACACTTACCGTAACGCTACCAGCTGACGCATCGCTACAGCAGCTCCAGAAGTCAACAACAATTCCTCCATAACTTCTGCATTCCACAGTGCTGTGAGATAATGCATATGGACGGATCTAGACTTCTAAGAGTCAGACAGTTACACTTTTTCATTGGCACTGCACGAGGTTTTCAACAAACAGATAGCGTAATAGAGTAGCTCAAGTGGAAAGGAACACTTCCCATTTAAATTTCTGCATCCTACGGTGTTGGCAGTTCTGTGTAGGTGGCAGTTACATGATTTTATTTCGGCGATTACAAGACAGAGTCGAATGTATGCAGTGGATAGCCGAGGCAGCTACTTCATGGCGACTGGGTCAAGCAAGTAAATGAATGTACTGAACATGCTGCAAACCACTACAGGGAGTCTGTGTGTCAGGATTCTAATCCAGTGTGGCGCTACGTTGTTATGGTAGAAAAATGAGTCACCGAGAAGAGGATTTGGTGGTCTATTGGATTGATGATAGGTTCATATACTTATGATCTGGATTTGATTCCAACTTCCGCCGATGATTTTTGATAGGGAGAGACAGATTCTTTTCTCTTCTGGCTACGCCAAGTGAAGAAGGTATAATGGCATTGTGGTATGAAATTCACAAAAACATGATATTCCTTCTCTACCACGTAGACGTTAGGTTGAACCACAATAAAGTCAGGAGTGGCGACATGTAGAAACTCTATCACCAGTACCCTTTCTTATACTAGTTATTTATTTCAAGTGACGATACAAACGCTATGTAGGATCACAGGACACTTATTCCATCTTTTATTTGAGCTTCTGTGCGTCGATAAAATTGGTCCAGAATTGGGGATACAACTCAGACCGCCCTTAATATGGAATTTGATCCCTTCGTGACAATACAGTTCGACTACAATTTGTTGTTTGTTCAAAACTGCAGATTCCTCAACATCTCCAAATATTGCGCGTGAATGGGTTAGAATCCTGTCCCAGCAATAAAGTTTCCATTATGTACTAATAAGCTCTAGCATGAGAACACCTATCTGCTGGTGGATAATAATTTTGATTTTTAATGTATTTTCATTCGTTGTCAACACTAAAGATATCTGACGTTTTTGACTCCTAGTGAGACACAGGAGTATATGCGATATCGCTGTAAGTTCAAGGATGTTATTCCACGCTGGTGGTGGAGAAAAATTTGGTAGCTGACGTCTCTTTGTTTGTAGTCAACAACGATATGTGTGGGGATCGATTATCAGTCAGCACTGATCTCTTCGTCATATTATTTCTAGTTCAAACATGCCCACATGTCACTGCTGGTGTAACAAACGCGTATTTAACGTTCGTTTTCTCTAGAATATAACAGCGATAGGTACTGGGTTGGAGTCCAGGGAAGGAAAAAATTAATGTTTGATCTCGTCATTTCAGTTGAAACATCTAGCTACTGCCGAGAAAATCCGATATGTCACAGTTGATTGTGCTTCGATAACAATCCGAATAGGTTCTGGGTTCGAATCCCTGTCCAACACGAAGCTTTACCTCACGGCGTTTCAAGTAAGTTATTTGTGAAGAAGCACTATTTAACATCTCTCGTAGTTCGTTAACAGTGACAATAGAATCTGAGAAGGAATTCGCGTACGTTAAAAATGTTTACGTTATGTAATTTAAAGTTGATATTTCCTAACTGATACTGTGTAAAATCGAGGTATATCACTCTCTGTATGCCCAGTCAGGAATGACTGTTAGTTTCCGTCAGTCACGAAATCTTTGCTTAGTCTGCATGACCTGGGTTTGAATCCATATGCAGAACGAGGCGTTTCGTCGTGTCATTTGAAGTTCATACATATTTTCAGTTAGCTGCTTGTGAATAACTTACATTTTTAATGTCATTT
This sequence comes from Schistocerca cancellata, assembly GCF_023864275.1. Classification (NCBI taxonomy): domain Eukaryota; kingdom Metazoa; phylum Arthropoda; class Insecta; order Orthoptera; family Acrididae; genus Schistocerca; species Schistocerca cancellata. The sequence continues at coordinate 597,749,942 of NC_064632.1, forward strand.
TGTATTACATAATAAGTACGGTACGTTACTTTGAAGAAGAAATCATGACTACGGCGGACTTACAACGTGCATTACGTATCTGACGTAATAATGAGAGCGGTAACATTTCAGGTATGTCATTTATTGTAATAAATGTGAGGTTACAAGCCTTAACGACAGTCTTATCTGTGATAAGGTGTTCCCTGATATTTGTAGTATCGTGGTATTACTTTACGTCTTGAGTTATTGCGATACAGAGAAGTGTATTCTAGTGGTGACTTGTTGGAACCATTTTCAATAGTCCAACGACTATACCGAGGAGTGATCAGAGGACCTGCTAGACAGCTGCGTTATGCGGGTTGCATGCGATACAAGCGAAATTCAATTCAGGTCATTCGGATACTTTTGAGCACGACTGTACCTTTGTGAACTTATCATTTCTGAGAACACATGCTGTTACAGCGTGATATTACCTGTAGATACCACATTAATGCAATAAATGCTCAAAATGATGTCCGTCAACCTCAATGCATTTGGCAATACGTGTAATGACATTCCTCTCAACAGCGCGTAGTTCGACTTCCGTTACGTTCGCACATGCACTGACAATGCACTGGTGCATGTTGTCAGGCGTTGTCAGTGGATCACGATAGCAAATATCCTTCAACTTTCCCCACAGAAAGAAATCCGGGGACGTTAGATCCGGTGAACGTGCTTCGACGACCAATCCACCTGTCATGAAATATGCTATTCAATACCGCTTCAACCGCACGCGAGCTATGTGCCGGACATCCATCATGTTGGAAGTACATCGCCATTCTGTCATGCAGTGAAACATCTTGTAGTAACATCGGTAGAACATTACGTAGGAAATCAGCATACATTGCACCATTTAGATTGCCATCGATAACATGGGGGCCAATTATCTATCCTCCCATAATGCTGCACCATACATTAACCCGCCAAGGACGCTGATGCTCCACTTGTCGCAGCCATCGTGGATTTTCCGTTGCCCAATAGTGCATATTATGCCGGTTTACGTTACCGTTGTTGGTGAATGACGCTTCGTCGCTAAATAGAACGCGTGCAAACAGTCTGTCATCGTCCCGTAATGTCGCTTGTGCCCAGCGGTAGAACTGTACACGACGTTCAAAGTCGTCGCCATGCAAATCCTGGCGCGTAAAAATATGGTGCAGGTGCAATCGCTGCTGATGTAGCATTCTCAACACCGACGTTTTTGAGATTCCAGATTCTCGCGCAATTTGTCTGCTACTGATGTGCGGATTAGCCGCGACAGCAGCTAAAACTCCTACTTGGGCATCATCATTTGCTGCAGGTCGAGGCTGACGTTTCACATGTGGCTGAACACTTCCTGTGGTGTCACCGCCAGACACCACACTTGCTAGGTGGTAGCCTTTTTAAATCGGCCGCGGTCCATTAGTATACGTAGGACCCGCGTGTCGCCACTCTCAGTAATTGCAGACCGAGCGCCACCACACGGCAGGTCTAGAGAGACGTCCTGGCGCTCGCCCCAGTTGTACAGCCGACGTTCATAGGAATGGTTCACTGACAATAACGATCTCAATTGCCGAGACGATAATTAGCATAGCCTTCAGCTACGTCAATTGCTACGACCTAGCACGGCGCCGTTATCCTTTGTTATATTGCTATAATACTTCTGTATCATCAAGAGCAATGTCCTACAATTATGAATTAAAGTTAAGTATTCCAGAAGTTACGTACTTTTCTTTATAGCATTCATTACGTATCCTGTTTCAGACCTCACGCCAGCCTGCGTGAGCTTATAGCGTGCATTTCGGTCTCCTCAAACAAAACAGTGTTGGCACTTCTGCCGACACTTCACTTCCTGTTTCCTTAAATAACGTAGCTATCCGGCCAACGGTCCGGCCAATTGGATGATGTCGTCCAGGATACCGAGCAGCATACATAGCACACGCCCGTTTGGCATTTTGATCACAATAGCTACACATCAACACGATATCGACCTTTTCCGCCATTGGTAAACGGTCCATTTTAACACGGGTAATGTATCACGAAGCAAATACCGTCCTTACTGACGGAATGTTGCGTGACACCACGTACTTATACGTTTGTGTCTATTACAGCGCCATCTGTCACAAAGCGAAAAAAGTGGTCCAACTAAAACATTCATATTTCTTTACGTACTACACGTATATGTAATAAAAATGGGGGTTCCTATTTTTAAAAACGCAGTTGATATCTGTTTGACCTATGGCAGCGCCATCTAGTGGGCCAACCATAGCGCCATTTGGTTTCCCCCTTCAGGCTAGAGGAATTCCGTTCTTTGTAGTTTTTTTCGTTTGATGCTTATTTCGTGAGATATTTGGCCCAGTCACTATCAGTGGAGCACCCTGTATATGAAGGGGTCAAGATATTTTCTGGTATTTAAACAAGAGTTCTTGCGTGAAAACCTACAAAAGAGGTGCCACATGGTATACACTGTGTATGTCCTTATATTTTTGGCACGATCACAACCAGTAACCATCATAACTGGTTTCAATTGTACTGCATAAAAGAAGATGACAGTCTGTACAAATATTTTTTTATTTGTTTTTTGCCATTGTTCTATCAATGACACGTAAATCAAAACGTATGTCGTACTGTACATGGTAACGGGTAAAAATGGTAAAAACTTTTTATTGTCTTCTACTTCCATCATTTTAACTTGGCCCGAGACAGTGGCGTTAGCTGTTACACGAACTATCCGCAGTACTTGTGGCCGGCTCGCACGCTTTTACGCTGAGCTAGGGGCGCCACCACGGTGTTGCCAACTTTCTGCCTCAAACACGCCAGCGGGAGGACCGGGTCGGCGAGGTCGCTCTCTTGCCTGCCAGCTTCCTCATCCTCCAGACGTGTCTTCCAGTTCTTCCTATTGAGGTCGAAACGCTCTTTCCGTACCGTGTACGTTCTTACACTAGAAGCACTCATCTTCTAATTGCCAAAATAACGCAGAACTCTAAGACTCATTCTAACTTTGCTATATTTTACGATTATTGTATCGAATCCGCCCTGCAGGTTAACGGTGAGGTCTCTACATCTACATCTACATCTACCTCCATACTCCGCCAGCCATCTGACGGTGAGTGGCGGAGGGTACCCTGAGTACCTCTATCGGTTCTCCCTTCTATTCCAGTCTCGTATTGTTCGTGGAAAGAAGGATTGTCGGTATGCTTCTGTGTGGACTCTAATCTCTCTGATTTTATCCTCATGGTCTCTTCGCGAGATATACGTAGGAGGGAGCAATATACTGCTTGACTCTTCGGTGAAGGTATGTTCTCGAAACTTTAACAAAAGCCCGTACCGAGCTACTGAGCGTCTCTCCTGCACAGTCTTCCACTGGAGTTTATCTATCATCTCCGTAACGCTTTCGCGATTATTAAATGATCCTATAACGAAGCGCGCTGCTCTCCGTTGGATCTTCTCTATCTCTTCTATCAATCCTATCTGGTACGGATCCCACACTGTTGAGCAGTATTCAAGCAGAGGGCGAACAAGCGTACTGTAACCTATTTCCTTTGTTTTCGGATTGCATTTCCTTAGAATTCTTCCAATGAATCTGGCATCCGCTTTACCGACGATCAACTTTATATGATCATTCCATTTCAAATCACTCCTAATGCGTACTCCCAGATAATTTATGGAATTAACTGCTTCCAGTTGCTGACCTGCTATTTTGTAGTTAAATGATAAGGGAACTATCTTTCTATGTATTCGCAGCACATTACACCTGTCTACATTGAGACTCAATTGCCACTCCCTGCACCATGCGTCAATTCGCTGCAGATCCTCCTGCATTTCGGTACAATTTTCCATTGTTACAACCTCTCGATACACCACAGCATCATCTGCAATCTCGTGTGCCAGCCAGCTTGCATGTAGCTTCTACTCGGTTTCCCACACCCGACTGCTTGACCAACAGGGCGGTGCCCTTGAATCGCCCGTCACACGATTTGGAAGCATTCAGAAAGAGTCCACGCACTCTGACGCGATGTAGAACCACGGGGTGGGCAGTTTCCGTCTCCGGAGAGCGGGTTACGGCAGGAGGGCACCTGGCCACGCTCTGCCACTGCCACTGCCGTTGCCAAGAAGGACAGACATTACAGGATTTGCCACATCTGGGACGTGAGCATTTAGCGTAAAGAGCAAGGATATCAAAGCTCACCAATTTATTTCCTTGATCTTTCTGATTATGTTTAGTTCGACAAAACGTGCAATGATCGTATTCTTCACTAAATGCATCCCATGACCAGCGGATATGAACCACATGTATTTTACTTGTAGGCCTACTTTAGGTAACTCACAAGTAGAATCGGGAATTTAAAAAAAAAAAAAAACATGTTTTAAGATTTGAATATATGTTTTTCCCTTATTTCCATTTGTAGCGTTTGAAGACAGTGATTTTCGGACAGAAACACCTGTTGAATATGTTGTAGAATTTGAGTGCGTGTCAGATAAATATAATTTGACAATATGTCAATAACTGATTCAGTTCGAGCGAATGTCGTTTTTCCCATACAAATTTCTGGACAAACGTCTTCTAATTTAACAGTTTAGTCGAATATTTCGGCTCAGTCACGTTTACAACGTTAATTACCTCAAAATGTAAGCACGTAAAAACTGACGTACTTTGGAAGAATAAGGTTTGATATGCAGAATGACACCAATACGAAACTCAGAATTAGTCAACCAACGAGAGGTTCACATCGGTCCATTAATAACAAGAAAACCAGGACTAAGTTGTCTTTTTGTGCATCCTTTGGCAGGTTTACACCATTACCTCACGGTATAACAACCTGCACAGCGTAAATATTCAGTAACATATTATTCTATCTGTTGTCACGGCTTCCTGTAGGTGCTCTTCAGCACTTTCAATATACCTGGACTAACGTTCGGGAAGACAATCTGCTGGAAGCCGTGGCAACATGTCGCATAATACCTCATGCTCGCAAAGAATAAAACATATTGAACGGTTAGAGATAGGTCATTCATATTCACAGGAGATGCACATTAGTATGTCCTAGTAGCATTTGAACCGTGTGGCCCATTAAATTCGAGGTCAACATCGATATCGCAACGAACACCACTACCGGTAAAATGTGCTTGCGGGTCTCATTGTCGTTATAAACCAGTTTTACTTGAGCAGACGTTCAGGACGCCTCACACTCTTATGAGCGAACGGTAACGTCCAATCAGTGAGTTTGAAAGAGGGGGCGTTATTGGCATGAGAGAATGTGATGCATCCGTGTGGGACGAAGTGTTTCGGCCGTGCAGCGGGTACGTACAGAACGGTTCACGGAATGCCGTGGAGCCCGGAGAGACGCGTCAGCTCACAACACCCAGACCAACCTCCGAGAACATCGACACCTCATCCGAATGGCACTGCAGGACAGACCTGCGTTCTCCACGGCTCTGGCACGGCAGTAGAACAGTGTAACACATCGTGCACTGTCACGGGAGACAGTGCCACCGTTTATTACGACATGTGTTACGTGCGTGTCGTCCACTTCTCCGCCTACCACCGACGAATGTGCAGAAATAAGCTCGAAGGCGACGGTGCGTGGAACGACGTCACAGGGAACACGAATGGCATCAGTCAGTGTTTGCAGACGAATCCAATTCTGCTTGTTTGAAAATGATAGCCGCAGACAGGAACGGCGTTACAGTGACAGCATTCGGACAAGACATACTGTAAAATGACTCCTTTTTTTATAATAATATTTATATATGTGTTTGTAGAGAGAGAGATTGATTTTTGATTGAGATTTTTACTTTAAGTCGTAACTGGTACCTGAATTTTGGTTGCTGCCTCCTCGAATGATCGGCTTCTGCACCAGTTGTTGACATATTGCAATTTGGAGTTATTGTTCTTTAAAGTTTAAAATACGACGGTGTTAGTTTCTTGGCCGTATTGTGGATAGCTTTGAACCCAAGTTTTCGTAGCTTTTCATACCTAAGGGACCACTGTTGTAAGTAAGTAAGATCAAACAACAATCTGATTTTCGTGAGAAAAGGAGATTGCTTGACACACAAACTTCCTTCAAACTACACGTCCTGCTATATCAAAATTGGTCAGTGGAGTTCAGCACCATACTACTGTACAAGAACATAATCCAATTACTGTAATTAAGAAATTGTGAGAAGTTGTTACTTATTGAATGAAAACTATAGAGAATGCATTTCTTTCCCTATATTTTAGTCAATTTTGTACACTTACAATTCTGTTGATTCATAGACGGCAACGACAATGAATGTCACCTCCTTTTCCAAAAACAAGATATTTCTATTCTTCACTTCCAGAAAATTTGTTCATATAATTGTTTGGCAATTCTTACACATGCTTCACTCGGTTTTATCACTAGAATATCAATTTTCATTAAATGTAACAATATGTTCTGAGCGACGGCCTAGTAACACGTCCTCTTTCCACAATATACAGAGTAACAGTCTTTTTTTTTAATAAAATCAATTGTCTTTTGTTTAGATTCCATACTCAAAGATTCTCTAATACTATCGTTGCGAGGATTGCGCGCTAAAGAGTTTCTTCCTCTCCAGCTGCGCTTCACTTCACTTCAAGTACTTTTTGAATCACATTTACATTTTCGGTATTTACATACATTACTGAGCTTCTCAGAATAAAATCAGGAACAAATTAGTTAAAGAAAAAAAACAGTGAGGCACTTACAACATTACATTGCCTCCAATTGAAGCATGACAGTTTCTTTTATGAACTGTCAGGTTTCAATTTCCTAAGCAATATCATGTGTTTAACTTCTACTGTTTACAATACAGCTAAGAGAATGAATACATTTGACAGGTAATATACCATACCCCCCCCCCCCCCCCCCCCATGAACCATGGACCTTGCCGTTGGGGAGGCTTGCGTGCCTCAGCGACACAGATAGCCGTATCGTAGGTACAACCACAACGGAGGGGTATCTGTTGAGAGGCCAGACAAACGTGTGGTTCCTGAACAGGGGCAGCAGCCTTTTCAGTAGTTGCAAGGGCAACAGTCTGGATGATTGACTGATCTGGCCTTGTAACAATAACCAAAACGGCCTTGCTGTGCTGGTACTGCGTACGGCTGAAAGCAAGAGGAAACTACGGCCGTAATTTTTCCCGAGGGCATGCAGCTTTACTGTATGGTTAAATGATGATGGCGTCCTCTTGGGTAAAATATTCCGGAGGTAAAATAGTCCCCCATTCGGATCTCCGGGCGGGGACTACTCAAGAGGATGTCGTTATCAGGAGAAAGAAAACTGACGTTCTACGAATCGGAGCGTGGAATGTCAGATCCCTTAATCGGGCAGGTAGGTTAGAAAATTTAAAAAGGGAAATGGTTAAAGTTAGATATAGTGGGAATTAGTGAAGTTAGTTGGCAGGAGGAACAAGACTTCTGGTCAGACGAATACAGGGTTATAAATACAAAGTCAAATAGGGGTAATGCAGGAGTAGGTTTAATAATGAATAGGAAAATAGGAATGCGGGTAAGCTACTACAAACAGCATAGTGAACGCATTATTGTGGCCAAGATAGATACGAAGCCCACGCCTACTACAGTAGTACAAGTTTATAAGCCAACTAGCTCTGCAGATGACGAAGAAATTGAAGAAATGTATGATGAAATAAAAGAAATTATTCAGATAGTGAAGGGAGACGAAAATTTAATAGTCCTGGGTGACTGGAATTCGAGTGTAGGAAAAGGGAGAGAAGGAAACGTAGTAGGTGAATATGGATTGGGGCTAAGAAATGAAAGAGGAAGCCGCCTGGTAGAATTTTGCACAGAGCACAACTTAATCATAGCTAACAGTTGGTTTAAGAATTATGATAGAAGGTTGTATACATGGAAGAACCCTGGAGATACTAAAAGGTATCTGATAGATTATATAATGGTAAGACAGAGATTTAGGAACCAGGTTTCAAATTGTAAGACATTTCCAGGGGCAGATGTGGACTCTGACAACAATCTATTGGTTATGAGCTGTAGATTAAAACTGAAGAAACTGCAAAAAGGTGGGAATTTAAGGAGATGGGACCTGGATAAACTGAAAGAACCAGAGGTTGTACAGAGTTTCAGGGAGAGCATAAGGGAACAATTGACAGGAATGGGGGAAAGAAATACAGTAGAAGAAGAATGGGTAGCTTTGAGGGATTAAGTAGTGAAGGCAGCAGAGGATCAAGTAGGTAAAAAGACGAGGGCTAGTAGAAATCCTTGGGTAACAGAAGAAATATTGAATTTAATTGATGAAAGGAGAAAATATAAAAATGCAGTAAATGAAGCAGGCAAAAAGGAACACAAACGTCTCAAAAATGAGATCGACAGGAAGTGCGAAATGGCTAAGCAGGGATGGCTAGAGAACAAATGTAAGAATGTAGAGGCTTATCTCACTAGGGGTAAGATAGATACTGCCTACAGGAAAATTAAAGAGACCTTTGGAGATAAGAGAACCACTTGTATGAACATCAAGAGCTCAGATGGAAACCCAGTTCTAAGCAAAGAAGGGAAAGCAGAAAGGTGGAAGGAGTATATAGAGGGCCTATACAAGGGCGATGTACTTGAGGACAATATTATGAAAATGGAAGAGGATGTAGATCAAGATGAAATGGGAGATACGATAATGCATGAAGAGTTTGACAGAGCACTGAAAGACCTGAGTCGAAACAAGGCCCCCGCAGTAGGCAACATTCCATTGGAACTACTGACGGCCTTGGGAGAGCCAGTCCTGACAAAACTCTACCATCTGGTGAGCAAGATGTATGAAACAGGCGAAATACCCTCAGACTTCAAGAAGAATATAATAATTCCAATCCCAAAGAAAGCAGGTGCTGACAGATGTGAAAATTACCGAACAATCAGTTTAATAACCCACAGCTGCAAAATACTAACACGAATTCTTTACAGACGAATGGAAAAACTAGTAGAAGCCGACCTCGGGGAAGATCAGTTTGGATTCCGTAGAAATACTGGAACACGTGAGGCAATACTGACCTTACGACTTATCTTAGAAGAAAGATTAAGGAAACGCAAACCTACGTTTCTAGCATTTGTAGATTTAGAGAAAGCTTTTGACAATGTTGACTGGAATACTCTCTTTCAAATTCTAAAGGTGGCAGGGGTAAAATACAGGGAGCGAAAGGCTATTTACAATTTGTACAGAAACCAGGTGGCAGTTATAAGAGTCAAGGGACATGAAAGGGAAGCAGTGGTTGGGAAGGGAGTAAGACAGGGTTGTAGCCTCTCCCCGATGTTATTCAATCTGTATATTGCACAAGCAGTAAAGGAAACAAAAGAAAAATTTGGAGTAGGTATTAAAATCCATTGAGAAGAAATAAAAACTTTGAGGTTCGCCGATGACATTGTAATTCTGTCAGAGACAGCAAAGGACTTGGAAGAGCAGTTGAATGGAATGGATGGTGTCTTGAAGGGAGCATATAAGATGAACATCAACAAAAGCAAAACGAGGATAATGGAATGTAGTCGAATTAAGTCGGGTGATGTTGAGGGTATTAGATTAGGAAATGAGACACTTAAAGTAGTAAAGGAGTTTTGCTATTTGGGGAGCAAAATAACTGATGATGGTCGAAGTAGAGAGGATATAAAATGTAGACTGGCAATGGCAAGGAAAGCGTTTCTGAAGAAGAGGAATTTGTTAACATCGAGTATTGATTTAAGTGTCAGGAAGTCATTTCTGAAAGTATTTGTATGGAGTGTAGCCATGTATGGAAGTGAAACATGGACGGTAAATAGTTTGGACAAGAAGAGAATAGAAGCTTTCGAAATGTGGTGCTACAGAAGAATGCTGAAGATTAGATGGGTAGATCACATAACTAATGAGGAAGTATTGAATAGGATTGGGGAGAAGAGAAGTTTGTGGCACAACTTGACCAGAAGAAGGGATCGGTTGGTAGGACATGTTCTGAGGCATCAAGGGACCACCAATTTAGTATTGGAGGGCAGCGCGGAGGGTGAAAATCGTAGGGGGAGACCAAGAGATGAATACACTAAGCAGATTCAGAAGGATGTAGGTTGCAGTAGGTACTGGGAGATGAAGATGCTTGCACAGGACAGAGTAGCATGGAGAGCTGCATCAAACCAGTCTCAGGACTGAAGACCACAACAACAACATACACCATAATGAAAATAATATATCAAAATAATCAGAAAAACTTTTCGTCAAGTAGACATCGATAAACAAAGAACTTATTTACATGGCAATTATCGTCTCACGGGCAAAGAGATTTTCATTAGTAGTTCATTTCATAGTTCAGAGTTCTTATTGTTGGTTGTATGCTAAGAATCATGAAATAACAAGAAAATATTTACAATTTGGAACGAGGTGTTATTCACTCGAGTTTGTACGCAGAAGTCTGGTACATATCGTACTTCAGAAAAATGAATCAGCGAGGCGATACACTGCACTGTCACTGACTGTAATATCATAGTCGGTTTCTTCTGTCATGATGCATCAGTGTATCAAGCGTTCATGACTAAGACGTCATGACTGAATTGCTTAATCTTCTTCAACACGCGCAATAATACTCGTAATACATAGTACATGGAACAGAAAATACACATGATTAATTAAGTGCTAAAAAAATTGTCTAAGGTTTTATGGTCAAAGGATGGGATTTCTGGAGTTGTGCTATTATTTACACCGAACTTTTGAAAGCATCGAGATCAGCTTCTAGTCTTTCATATATTGTAGTTACCGGTTTGACTACAGTAACTGTCTCTTTCGTATCATCATGGGAAATAAAATGTCATTTGGTTTACATTTGCGCTCCTCCTGAGCGTTCGTAGAACTGTTTATACTCTGGCAATCTTTTGACATTCGGAAATACTGTTGACGTCTACCCCATGAGCTAAGCACGAGGGCAGATGCGCGGAGGTAGCTGCGCATGGCTAGTGGCGTGCTGCTGATGAGTGCACGTGACCAGTTGCGCGCGCACCTTAGACCATTTTTTTTACGGACCTTGCCTTCGACGACTGGCGATTATTTACATGTGACGGTCGTAATTTCTTTCGCTGTGATGTGTTGCTCATGAAGACTTAGTGAAGTGAAAACTCGATTGGATCCACTACACTGTAAACACATCGAGTCATATCTGCAGAAACAGTGAGCTTCAAAAGGTAAACCCAAGTTGTCGCAAAATCATGCTACTGAACGATTCACTTGTCACCACTTAGCTGATTGAGCACACGGGGGTTAAAACTTGTCACAGGCAATGTTATGTGCTGAATTCGCCGATTATTCGTGGTACTGCGGTATTAAACAGTGAATACTAAATTTATCCGTTGCACGTATGCATTTATTGAAACAACACTACCGTGCAACTATCGGATACCATTGTCATTTTAATGTCGTCTTTATAAACGTAATGTTCCTGGCTTTCTTTCCATATCAGTCTACCATTGTGTCATGGATTGTTCTTTAACTAATATCAGTTCGTGAATGACTTTCTCTGAGCTCAAAATAATGCAGTCTCATTTGCAATTCTCTCGTACTAACTTATCCTCTCATTAACCTTGCAAAATTACCGTTACTCGGCAATACTGTTACTCATTAACAAAACTGCATATTTAACTTCTGATAAGCATACGACATTACAGAAATAGTATCTCCCTTTTAAAATTTAAACATTAGATCGCATTTAAACACAAGAAATTCAAATCACATAAGAATACTTTCAGGTATTTTAATAAAAGAATATAGTAATTTTGCATTCAAATGTTGCTCTCCAAAATTGCACCTCGCAAGCTTTCTCAGCGATGCGAGTGTGTCTCATTCAGTCGTGTACTAATCAGCGATAACATCTGCCAAAACTCGAATGCGAGGGTGTTACCTAGATTTATTCTCCCACAAAAACATCTAACTTACATACATATCTCAAGGGCGTTGCTTTTCAGAATCACCGCACTATTCTTATATAGACCTAAGTTTTACCATCTTGTACTGTTATTCTAAAGCGCATCTCATGGAATTGTATACATCACTTTTAGTTGAACACATTAACTTATTCTTATTTTAAGCGCTTGCTCTAAAGTGAATCGTCAAACTCATGTTTACTCTTTCGATTGACGTTAGCCTGAATTTTTCCTGTGAAGTATGTATTAATCTGTTTTGATGAATTCGTGTCTCTGTTGTTCAGACAACTAAGAAAAGTTTTACGCTGCGCATTTATCCATTGTTATTCTTAGAGATACTGCGTTCCTCAAACTTTGGGCACCTTATAACTAACAAGAAGTCGGCGCGTCGGCTCGTCCTTCTCTTCTTTTGTAGACCTACCTGGCTCTTCAGCTCAGCGTAATCTGAAATTAACTTATAACTATGACCTAAATCTAAATGTCATTCAGATACGAAGCTTCCCTTAAATTTTCTGACGTGCTTGGCGTTTTTCACTTAACAATACGTATGCTTCCTATTTCCACTCTAGGTTACTGTAAAGATCAGTATTTCAGGTGTACTTATGTACTTGTCATGACTTGTCTCTTCTAAACACGTTATCACAATGAGTTTCTTAATGTTCTTTTTCTGCTATATATCTTCAGTGTATGTGTGTTGTATATTTTTTAAGTTGAACAGTGATACTTTTTGAGGTCGGCATGATGGTAAAGGCCTTTTACGCGGCCGGTAATTTCTGAGTATAATGTATGGGCCTTGAAAAAGTTATCTCCATTTCTTGTTTCGTTTGTGTAAAAGAGATGGCTTAAAATGCGGTCTTATTACAATTCTTTCACCTTGTTTGTATTCTACTACTTTTTTAATCTTAGAATCAAATGCTTTCTTTCGGAGTTGTGCTTGGATGGTGAGATTGTGTAATGCCTGTCTTACTTTGGCTTCCAAATCAGCTTATTGATTAGGGATTTTGGGAATTGGTGTTGCCCATTCATTACTTTCCGGTCGCTGCATCATTAACTCATAAGGAGTAAATCCTGTCGAAATGTGTGGTAAGTGATTTACAATTTCTTCAAAGGCTGAAATGTAATCGACCCATTTTGTGTGATGGTTAGGTACGTATGTTCTTATAAATCTATTCAGCTCTTTAAAAACTTGTTCTGAGGGGTTGCTTTGTGGTCTAAACTTCGAGATCAAGATCTGTTGTATGTTGTTGTTGCTTAAAAAATATCTCCAAAGTTTACTAACGAAGTTGGGACCATTATCTGACAACATTTTCTAAGGAATGCCAAATCTTGGAAGCAGTCACTTTCTATACGCTTAATAAGTTGCTTTGTGTGTGCTGTTTTCATTGCATATAATCTTACATGTTTTGTGAAGAGATCAAGAATACACGCAACATACTGTAAGCCTCCACGTCCACGAGGATACGGACCGGCAAAATCAATTCCTACGATCTCTAAGGGTTTCATGGTTAAAATTGGATTCAAAGGCAATGCATTGGATAAATTATAGGGTTTGGCCTTTTGACAAATCACACCGTTTCGCAGTAGCTTGTGTATTTTAGCATGAAGACTTGGAACATAAAAATATTGTGCGACCTTGCGCTTACACTTTTCAGAACCAAAGTGACCCCATGCAATGTAGGTATGCCATAATAAATGCTCTTCATATCCTATTGGAATACAAACTAACCAACTCTCCTTTTGCGGTGATGTGCCATGAAATAACACATTATTAAATAATTTGTAAAACTGGCACAGAGTATGTTGAGGATTAACTGATATGAGTTGCTTTACTGCCTTCCACTTAGGATCGGTATCTTGGAGTGGGACTATTTGTTTGCATAGCCGAAAAAGTACTTGCAATGTATCGGATCCTTCATGAGTAGAATTCTGTAGTTGGACATTTGCTCAATTAATTCATTAGTATTAGAACATCCTCCTTGCATTCTCGATAAGGTGTCGGCTATTATATTGTCTTTGCCCTTTATATGTACAATTTTAAGTTGTACTCCTGAAGAAATAGACACCAACGTGTCAATCGAGGATGAAATAGTTTGCATGACAACAGAAAACTTAAAGCTTGATGATCAGAAAAAACTTTTATCTTGCGTCCATATACATAATAATTAAAACATTTGAATGCCGAAACAATAGAAAGAGCTTCCAGTTCTGTCACGGAGTAAAATTGTTCTGCTTCAGTGAGGACTCTGCTCGCGAAACTGATAATTCGGATGATAATTTGGATTTCTTTTTGTTCATTCCTTTCCTCGAGTTGAAACAAGACTGAACCGATGCCCTGGCAAGAGGCATCTGAAGCGATAAAAATTCCTTGTTCATATCAGGATGATGTAAGATGGGACTATTTACCAAGGCATTCTTGATTGAATCAAAAGCTTGTTGACAATCGTCGTTCCAGTTCCAATGGACATTTTTCTTTAGCAATGATAACAAAGGTGTACTATTTAAAATTTGTCTGGACAAAAATTTTCAAATAAATGAGCACATGACAAGGAATCCTTTTAGCTGCCTTTTGGTAGTAGGCCTTGGAAAATTTCTAATGGCACCAATCCTTTGAGGATGAGGTTTTATTCCAGAGGGCGAAATAATGTGACCTAAAAATCTGATTTCTGATCGGGTAAATCTGAATTTCTGAAATATACGCTGTATAAGGAGTGATGCTCTTCCCAAGATTTTGTGGCAATGAGGAGACCGTCAACATAAATTGTAACTTGATCAACTAAGTCATCTCCTAACACATGATCCAAAGCGGATATGAATACACCTGAACTAACGTTGAATCCAAAGGGCATAACTCGGAGTTGGTAAGAACGTCTTGCAAAGATGAATACAGTATACTTTCTAGATTCTTTATGTAGTTACACCTGCCAATATAACAATTGTAGGTCAGTGCTGGTCAGATATCTCACATCATAAAATTTCTTCAGGTGTTTGTCTATGGCTTCAGGACGAGTTCTGACTGGTACAATAATTTTGTTTATATTCCTAGCGTCAAGAACTGATCGTACAGTATTATCAGTCTTGGATATAGTTAACAAGGGGCTACTATACGGTGAATCGGATGGTTCAATCACCTTCCGCACTAACATTTTTCTAATTTTACTTTTTACAGCCTCCCTTCTCGAAAATGGTATCGAATAGGAGGTGCGACAGAAAGTGAGATGGGGTATAACCTCCATTCGGAATTGAAAGTCTCGAATTATTCCAGGTCTCGTCGATAAAACAGATCTGAAGTCAAAAAGGATTTGAAATAATTCTTGTCTCTCTTCATCTGTCAAATTGGTGGATTCTGCCGCTTTAGTTGTAATTTCGTCTCTGTCTGGTAAGTAATGTGCTTCATCTGGTCCTTGTATGTCGCAGTCAGAACTGTTCCAGCCGTTGTGTATTGGTGTGCTTTTTCTAGTAAGTTTATGTATTCTAAAAATGTTTCCCGAGGAATAATTACGTACTTTCTCACGTGTGTGTCTGATAGTGATTACTTGTTCATTTAGAGTGCAAGTTCCTTCGGCGAAATCAATCTTGGCCTTCGTCTGTTTGAGAAACTCAATACCTAACAAGCTGGGTAAAGACATATTCTTTACTACCAGGAAAATACATTCACGTTTTAATGTTTATATAATAACAGGGATCAAAGCTTGCATCTGCACTTTCTGTGTGTGTGAACTAATAGCTCCTGTAATGCAACATCCTTGTACGGGTAATGTGGGTATTTTTTGTGTGGCTGTTATCTGTTTGAAAAAACATAGTGAGATTGCATTTACGTTTGCACCAGTATCCAGTATTGCCGTAGCTACATATCCTGCTAGTGTGATTTCGGTTGTCACCTGAATTTGGTCATCTTGTCGGTCTAAGTTGGTTACATTATTCTCGTGTAGTAACTCGTCACGAATGTCAGTACTGTCGTTGTAACGTAGTACTAGCACTGTATTCAGGTCTTCGTCATTAATGTAGTTACTCTCTTCCTGCCGCACAGCACCTTGTAGGAAGTGATAAGATGCTGTGATTAGTTTTCCGGTGTTGAATACTTGGTGGTACAACCATTGTTATTCCTATCAGGCTGTACACTCATTTCAGTTGATTGCGGCGAATAAAACTGAGTGTTGTGAATTACGCGGTTATCAAACTGTAGTGGTTCATTCACTGGATTTAAAGTAGGAAGATTGTGAGCTTGAGTGAAAAATACCGGTGTTTTGTACCGTTTCCTCTGCATTTGGTTATTTCCTCTATTCTGAGGTTCAAATTGCGTCTGAAATTCTCGTTTATGCATTTGTTGTTTGTTTGGAGCCGATGTTTGAAATTGCTGTTTATTCGACTTGAATTTTCGCTGAGTATTATTTGAGTTTGTATGTTTGTAGTATACGTTCGCGTTCCGCGCTCCAGGATTCCATTCTTGCGCTTGCTGTGGGAATCCGCGCTACCAACTTTTGTTGCCGTATTCATTGCCATACGGTGTGCGGTGGCTTGTTGCCGTAGTTAAAATTGTTTGCCTGTTTTTTCGGGTGACATCTCGCTCTGTAGTAGTTCTTATTACCTTTAAATTGTCCATTTCCATTCTGCTTGCCATAATACTGATCGTGCCCGTTAAAATGCCCGTTTTTATCTGAAATATGTGTACCACTGTGGTTACTCGTACTTGAGGAATTCCAGCTGTTCTGTTATTACGCGATTTATGCTTATTGCTTGATCTCTGTTCCTCATGTATAAGGTCAAATGAGTCCAATATGGGAAGAAATGTTTCTTCGTCATCATCATTGAAGTTCATTAATTTTTCTTGAATTGACACCGGCAATTTCGACCAAGATCACAATCCCATCCTTACTTGAGATTGGTCTATTCCAGTAATTTTGCCCAAATACTTTTCGAAATATTTCCTTAAGCCTCCATTTCTCGGATCGAAAGGTTCAGCTTGATATACCTCTTTCCTCAGTCTTTTCTGAACTCCTTCCTTCCAAAACTTGGCTAAAAATGCCTGTTCAAAATCACGGTAAGTAAGACGTCGGTCGACCATTTTGGGTACAAACTGTATCTTTTGCCTATCAGACCAACTAGGCGCAAAATTCTGGAAAATGATCGGAGAAAAACGATCGGGTGAAGGTTTCTCTTTTCGGGATTAAATAACTGAAAGTTTCTGTGCTTCAATAGGCTTTCGTCTTTCATTAACTGCACTAATGAATTAGAGTCATTTACTGGAATTTGTTGTGTTGTGGGTCGTGAATATTCTCTGCTTTGATGTTTTGTGTTTTGCTGCTCAGGACCATCACTGCTTATATCACTGAGTGAAAACATAGAGTGTGGGTAGCTGTCACATGTTTCTCTGTCTTTGTTTTGAAATTGTTGCTCCAAGCTTTGTATAGTCTGAGTAATCTGTTCTTTCCAAGCAGGCAAGTCTGTCGTAAATACTTTTCTGATGACACCTTATTCTGTTAAAACAATATCTCCAGAGGTACCTGGTGCCGCTAATACACTCCTGGAAATGGAAAAAAGAACACATTGACACCGGTGTGTCAGACCCACCATACTTGCTCCGGACACTGCGAGAGGGCTGTACAAGCAATGATCACACGCACGGCACAGCGGACACACCAGGAACCGCGGTGTTGGCCGTCGAATGGCGCTAGCTGCGCAGCATTTGTGCACCGCCGCCGTCAGTGTCAGCCAGTTTGCCGTAGCATACGGAGCTCCATCGCAGTCTTTAACACTGGTAGCATGCCGCGACAGCGTGGACGTGAACCGTATGTGCAGTTGACGGACTTTGAGCGAGGGCGTATAGTGGGCATGCGGGAGGCCGGGTGGACTTACCGCCGAATTGTTCAACACGTGGGACGTGAGGTCTCCACAGTACATCGATGTTGTCGCCAGTGGTCGGCGGAAGGTGCACGTGCCCGTCGACTTGGGACCGGACCGCAGCGACGCACGGATGCACGCCAAGACCGTAGGATCCTACGCAGTGCCGTAGGGGACCGCACCGCCACTTCCCAGCAAATTAGGGACACTGTTGCTCCTGGGGTATCGGCGAGGACCATTCGCATAGGACAGGTTCACCGGGTACGTGGCGGGCGCTGGGCCAACTAGGCAACGGGACCCGTGCTGAAGCGAGGTGACTGAAATGCTAATTATTCCTGCAGAACATACGAATGTACGTGTCCTGTGAGTATGAACGCCCTATCTCTAGTCGTTCGAGGTGTTCTGTTTTTGCTGAACATGAGTGTATATGACGTTGATCAGGGGCGCTGCATGGTTCAGGATACCGTACGGTCACGTCGGAGACGCTGGCCCACCAGAGGATAATGTATCGACTGGCAGCTTGCGTTACTGCGTTACTGACTGCCGCGAATGCGGACGATGGCTTTCAAAGTCCTGTTTCACTGCAAAAGTTGGCATGACGTTTCAGAATGTTTTTTTAGTTTTTTTAATTTAATTTAATCGTATGTTGACGCTCTGGCACGTGTGACTACGAACCGTGCAATCATTCGTGAAGCCATCGCCATGTGTGTAGCTAGCAGTTTGTTACAGTCTGCAGTTACTTCTACTCATGAGTAAATGCCGAGATGGTTTATCAAAACATTTCAGATGACACTTCTGCCCTTACCGAATATTAAGAGCAAAATTGCCACTCCTTATGAACTTGCCTGTACCGGCACACACGGGTGTTTCTTTGGTACGTTTGTGGTGACGCGACTCGTGAAGTAAGTCCGTGGCTGATGAATTTTTGGTAGATCCGCATTTACTGGTCTACCATAGTCAGCGTGCGAATCGAGACTTGGGTTTTCCGGGAAGAGGCAGTCGTCTTGTGACAGTAGCTCCTCTTAAGCACTACAACTATATAAAAGTGAGTGACAGACATTTAATGGTCCATGATCTGACTGATGTACAGGCGAAGGCTAAACGGTCATCCCATTGCTCAGTATATTGTTCATTTACTGTCGAAAATCTAAGCTGAGCGCGGCATAAGGCTGGCGGAAAAACATTGTCCTCGACAGTGCGCAACTGAAATAAAATCATTTACGACTTGCTACCATCATGACAGTTTGACTGGCCTCTCTCGTTTTAAAACCATTCTGCGCTCGACTTCAAGCTGCGTAATTTTATAAAATGCAGTATAGGAGGCAGCTGTCCCTCATTATCTCTGGGATTCTCTTGTCTTGGAGTAGGACTCGTCGCATCTCGTTGACAGAGTGACCATTACTCTTCAAGGCTGACCGTAAGTAACTGAGCTCTTGAAACGAAACTATTTATTCTTAAAAGCTGACAATAAGTTATTGAGTTCACCTTGTAGATAAGACGGCTTGCATATTTCAATAGTTATTTCGCGCAAGTTTGAATTATGCCTCATTTTTGTCTTGGATGAAGGGTAGATCCCGGATTGCTAATGGAAAGATCATTCGTTGTGCGTTTTATTTGTGCACACTTGTTTGCCCAGATGTACGACCGCCTGTTTGATTACTGATCACCAACAAAATTAAGCTCTCTTCTCCATAGTCGAAAAAAAAAACAGTAATTCATGGGTTCAGAGCTACCGATGATTACACGCATGTTGGGTAGGAACAGGAAACAAGAAGACGTTTCCATGAGCGGACTGGAGTGGAAAACGGAATTATTACAGCAATGGGACTTAGACGGAGATCGGCAAGCCATGTAGTCAGACGAATTGACGGTTGACTGACCAAGATAGTTTGTTGGTGTACTCCGAGAAGTAAGTAACAAACGAGAAGTTGAGGACAGGGAAGGCTAGCGAAATTAGTGAAAACATCTGGAACGAAACATGTTTAGAAGAAACTACTTGCAAAGGAAGGCAATTGAAAGATGAAAAGAAAAGAGAAAAAGAAGAGGGTTCGCAAGCTATATTACATTAAAAAATCTTGGCAGTGAGTTAAGGAAATGGCAATAAGCAGTGGGTACTAGAGAGCGTCCAGACATAAACCTAATGTAAGACAGACGACAGCAGAGAGGTATGTTTCATATGGTATTGGAAAACGTGGACAGACATCGGTATATAAAGTTAATTAAAATCGCAACCAGCCAAAATTATGCTTTACACCAGTTTATATACATCAAACCTATACTGGTTTCGAATTTATTACAAATCCATCTTCAGATTGCTCTTAGAAACTTTATTGTTTTCCTGTCGGGGCGTTATTTTGTATTTGTTACTGGTCTGATGCACCAACATAACAAAACGTTTATCGCTCACAATTCGGTAAACTTACACCAGATTTTTTTGTTTTTGAACTTAACAGAATTAATCATGATAAAATATTTTAATGTTTATGAAACATGAAAAGTGGTGAAAAAGTATGTCATATCTCCCGAAAATAACTCAGGAAGGCGGTGCTAGATGACTGTTTATTCATCCAGAATTTTAAACCAACATATTACCTTAGTCCAAGACGAACAAAGAATATCTTCATTCGTGTTTCATTTAACATTTTTACCTATTTTCTATGAATATAACGTTAACTAAGATACCTTTACTGTAAAATTCACTTTTATATCACATTCATAGTGTAATATATTAAAACATTATAACTTATTTCTTACATTATAACTGGCGAATAAATAAAATGTGTCACATTACTATTTGTAATGTAGACTTCGGTGTTCTAAGTCAGTTCAATCACTGTAGCAAAATACAGGTCTTATTGTGGTTTTGTACTGTACACTGTGTCAGTTATCTAATTCACATGTCCAGTAGCGATTCTCTTCAATTTACTGATATCTCACCAGTTCGCCATCTGTTACACGCGTTAGATTTACGTCGCTGGTGTACATTTATAAATACTTCGTCGCTTATAGAAATGTATTTGTGCGCAATATTACCCATTCAATAGAATACCATATTAGAATTTAATGTACATAATTTTACTTCTCTTTTTGAATTTTAAAATTAATTTATCACTCTAGCAAAGATGTATACAGTATCTGTAACTTAACATCTTTACCCCTCTAACATCTTTGAAACTACTGTTTTTGTCACTCTAGAGAAGCTGGGCTGCGTTTTGTAAATGCTGAGCATGTGTGCTGCCATAATATGTAGAATGATGAGTGTTACATCAGCTTCCAGAGAATTAAACAGCACTCACATAGTGCATGTGCAAATATATGTTAACTTTAAATTTCAGAACACAAATAGAATACAAGTTCGTCCCACAGAAATATACACCACGACAGCTTTCAACACATTGAATGTTTTATTAACTTTAAAATCATGTCACGATTGTTTCAGTGTAGAACAAAGAGAAAAAAATCTCTCCTAAATTTACCGAATTGTGAACGAAACTTTTATTTACCATGCATCAAACCGGTGATGAGTACAAAACTCCAGCAGGAAAGTAAGGAAGATTATAAGAAGCATCCGAAGGTTTGTGATAAATCCGAAATGGGCAATGGATTGATGTAAACAAACTGTTTTAAGCCATACTTGGGGCTGGTTGTGTTTAAGCCATAGATCTTCAATTATAATACAGCCACGGTTCTCAAACTGTCTGCTTTCGACAAGACAGCAGGCTGTGTATAAGTGAAGAGAATAAATGCCTGAGAGAGTCTGGAGGATACTCGGTGGTGGGGGTTACCACTAGCGGCCGCAGTGACGTACCGCGCCCTCTGTAATTCGGCCGTATTGTCAGGCAGTCCCACGAGGGGCAGACCACTGTGCGGAGACATCTGTCGCCAGAGGGCAGTGTTCCTAGGATAACACGATGTTTTCGGGTCATTACTCCAACCTAGTGAGTGATCTTAGAATCACATGAACGAATCTGCTCTAGAGACCACGATGTAGCGGGACTTTGAATTTCGCCGCGCTGCACTCGTTCCCTCAGACACAAATTGTGCCGTCGCAGCGGTATGAGCGCTCGACGGCAGAGAAAATACTAAAATTGTAACTCTTTTTTTGTTTTCTATTCGTTTCTTGATTGTCTCTTGATAGCCGAAGCTTAAGGCAGACGTGATCTGATGCTGACGGAAAAAAAAGAAAAAAAATCCCTTAATAGCTAGTCTTGATCTGATTGTAATGTGTAGACATTGTGGAAGTTGTTATGAAATTCGGAGGATGGAGAGAAGCAACTAAAATAAATTGTATTTAAGATCAAGAAGGTTTTGTATACATTAGAAATTCCTGGACAATGAAACTTAATCCAAGATTTCGGAGCAGACTTTTCGCGCAGAAATGAAGTAGGAGATTTTTGAAGACCTGGACGCCGCATGAAAGAAGACATTTAACCTGGTAAATGATGAACTCTTATCTACGTCATTTCCCCCTGTCAGTTACATTTTGTTATTCTCTGTTCTTTTTCAATACTTTTTGTAGTGCAAATTGGTTTAACTTTTGCTCAAAAACGCCACAAGGACCACCCCAACAATAGCTTTTCCGGATCACGAAGTCCGATAGCTTTTCTGTAATACGAAGTCCGATTTGCTTTTCATTCTTTCCCTTTTTTCCACGGTCTTTAACGATTTTAAAAAACCCATTTTCACTTACGATTTCTTCCCACATTTTCAACCTTTTCTCTTTCTTCTGTTCTTATTTTTCTTTTTTTATTAACCACTACAACGATAATCACTTTTCGCCAACTTCTACAGTTGCTTCTCTTGTTAGTCACGAGGTTATGTTTAATGCAGCATTTGTAAATATTTCCTGTTCTATAAATTTACGTTATGTGTGATACATTGAAACTATTTGGAATATATAAATTCTTCACAAACTGAATTTCATGATGCGTAACATGCTAACGTGTGGATAGTTAATCTGAAAATACAGTCCAAACAAATACACAACATGTAGGCCTACTTCAAAGTTTCTTTTAAGTGCTTTGGCAAATGCATTTTAACTGTCAGCTGTTTTGTCTTACCTATATATCATCTACCAATTTCCGTCATAGATCATATCACTGGATGTCTGTCAACATGGTAATTAAAAAAAAATTGAAAATGACATCTTCGGATGTCGGGTGTTCTGCCGGATATCGGCGTCGTACTTGCACGATATTTCGGTAGTGTAGCTCGTTACCTTCATCAAGTGCGACCTCAGAATACTCCTCGAGTGGACCTGGTCCAGTGTTTACGCCTGTGCCCTTCCCCCATCTCCAGGCGCTCCCACTGCGGTCAGCGCCCGCTCGTTGCGACCTTCTGGAGCATTGCCTTTCCCTTTTCCGTCCGCTGCATTCGTGGGTTTCTCTTTGCGGTTCGCGCCCGCCAGAAACGTTACTGGGTGTTCCATTTTCGGCCTGGTGCGTTTGGAATCCCGTCTGTGGTACCAGGCATTCCCCCTATGGTCCTCTCCCGCTCACTGTGATCTGCTGGAGCGTTGCAGTTCCATTCTCGGTCCGCTGTGATTCTACATGTTCCCTCTGCGGTCGGCACCCGTCAGACCCGACCCTGGGCGTTCCATCTTCGGTCTGGTGCGCCTGGAACTCTGTAAGGGGATCGTTCTCCACGTCCACGTCTTCAGTTCTTCTATTTGTGGACTGCTGGAGCTGTCCCCATTGCTTCTACAGCAATTCCAGAGCAGGATCCCAGGTTCTACTTAACTGGTACCCAATTAAGAAAGTATGTCAACTTCTGGAGGACCCAGGATATAGAACTTTGGAGTGTGATCCCACTGACAAGGTGGACAAGAAGACCAGGATTCTCCTGAAGGAGACAGGGATGCCTGAGAAGATCATCAGACAACTTCGGGCAAAAGCACCAGTGCCATCTAGACTGTATAGTCTGCCTAAAATACACGATAAGGGTGTGCCTCTACGCCCTATTGTCAGTAATATTGGGGAAGCTACGTATGCAACAGCCAAGTATCTGAAAAATCTGCTGTCTGCGTATGTGGGGAAATGTGTTCACCAAATCCAAAACTCAGAAGACTTCCTGCAACGTCTCAAGCAACTACGCATCACAGATTCGGACATCAAGGTTAGTTTTGATGTGGTATCACTCTTCACCAGAGTCGCACTGCGAGACTCACTAGAACTGATTGCAGAAAAAATCTGACGGTGTTCTTAGCCTACCCCTGTTATCCAACTGGGGAAAGGGGACCTACAGTTTAGCGTGGAATAATTAGAACCAGTTGTTGTTTCTGGCGACTCTTCACATGGTCGAGAGTTGAAGGCCATGTAAAAATCAAGACAGAAAAAGCCTGTTGCCTGAGCGAGATTCGATCCTGCGATCAATTGGTTTTTCAAGATACCTCTACCTGTCCCTGAGAAAAAGACAGACAGACGGACAAATAATGGCAAGAAACATTTGTATATGGTTTAATTACAAATGAACCAATTTCGGATGAAACCTTGCGTCTTGTCACATTTCGAGTTTCTGGATCAACGGGGAGCGACGAGTGAGTGAGCAAGCATACGAAATATGTGACATAAATGGCCGCGTCTTTTGATTGCATTGACTCGGCTTACATTTTTCACACCGGCAAGTGACTGTAGAACCTAGTACATGACATAAACTTCGAACTGATACCTCTACCCGTTTCTGAGAAAGCGGGTGTTAACAGTCGGGCAGGCAGAAATACAGACAGCAAAATGATACTGTAAGGGCTTCGTTTTTACCTATGGAGATACAGAAGCCTAAAAATTACTTTTTAAATGTTTTGAATCTAGAGGATTCTTATGGTGTAGTTTAATTACAATCCCCTAACTCAAGTGTATTACCTTAATTTTAATTTACATTTCATTTATGAACTTTACATTATTAATTATTTTAATTAATTTGTCACTTGCTGCGATCAAGTATATTATTTGTTAATAACAAGTGGAATTTCCTTAAATGAGGTTATCAGAATGTATGGATTAATAAGTTACCCAGACTGCAGAAGATGACAGAAACTCAACTAGGTACAGTTCCGCAATAATTTCATTTATCTGCAGGCTCTGATGAGGAAATTACATTCTCGAAAATAATTCAAATTAATGTCACCAGCTTCCATGTAGGTATCACGCAATCAAATTTAGTTCCAGAAGTAATTCAAAAGCCAAGATCGCTTAAACACTCAAACCTGTCATGTTATATCTTCACAGATCCGATGATGACATCTCCAGTGTGTTGAAACTGGTCATCTAGTAAACAGTGTTTAAGCGATCTTGGTTTTTTAATTCTTCTACAACAGAGAGATCCCCCACAACACACTGTGTGTTCACTGCTAAATTTAGTTCCGTATTACACATTCATACAATCCTCGTGTTTTTCAAATCACAGAATATTCTTGCGGGTAGATTCCCATGAGTCTCGATAGGTGCCCCATAAGTAAGACTTCACACATGACCTCACAATAAACCATGAAGTTCAGCTACATCAACTGAACGACCTAGATATGAAAGCGTATTACCATTTGGTACCGACTGTCCACCCCCCAGGGGGCTCCATGGAGGGTTCGTGCTTGGCTACCACGGGGCCCCAGTCTTTGCAGCATCTCTTCCATTCTGTTCTGCATGTCTATCCTCTTGCTGTTCTTTTTCTCCTCCCTTGAACATGTCTGGATTATCTTTGTGACTTTGTTCCGTATTTTCAGTAGCTGACATAAGTACAGTCTCACCACTGTTTTTCGTTCCTTTTTCTCCTTTCTTCGTCCACTTTCTCCTATCCTTCCTCAGCTTCAGCGTTTGAGACTCCTCTTTTTCTTCTTCCTCCTTGTGCGCTTCTAATAGCTATCCTGTTCATGAGGAGTCCCATAGACCGCTGAATTCTTCCCATGGTGTGATTTACGCCAGGATGCTCGATGGTCTGACCGAGGCAGCAATCCAAATGTACCTCTCTGGTCAGGGTGTCATAGCAGTCCATTGGGTGATGAAAAAGGTAGCTGCATCCCTAGTGCCCACACACTATCTTTTTCTCATCTTTGATAGACTGGTACTTCCATCCAAGATCAAACCATGCTATGATGTTATCACAGTCTGACCATACATTTATAACCCAATGCGCTGCTACCAGTGACATCGTTTCTACCACACTAGAATGTCTTGACACCAGCCAAATGTGTAACGTGTGGTAGGGATGCACATGAGGGCGACTACCCGCCTACTTCTGCACGCTGTATCAACTCCAAAGCGTCCTCTAGAGATTTCCCTGTGTATCTCGATGAGTGGGCTATCCAGGAGATCCGGGTAAAGGAAAAAGTGGCTTAACTGACCGCTCGAAAGTCGTTGTCTAGTCGCAAACTATGGCATAGATTATTACTGTCACAAGCTTTTGAGATTCATCCCAAGTGATATTAGACAGCTTCGATCGAAAGAATCCTTATCATGCAACACATACTTGTTACAGCTGCCTGTATGGTATCACAATTACGACATCCTCAGTAACAAAAATAAAATTATAAGAAAGGTAACTTATCACCATCATCAAGAGGAAAATGCATTCAAACAACTGAGTTATCTTAGTACGTGACCATTTCTAATGCTCCTCTCTAGTATGCAGAGAGCATTCGACATTTTATTCTTTTTTATTATTGACGTTGCGGTAAGAGTGATGCGATACAGGCTGGAGTAACAGTTATCTGTTGTTTGATGACGAAGTTTGTACACTAATCGGTAGCAAATAAAGTTCCATTAATTACTTTGTTTGCAGAAAGTTTAATTTTATTGGCTTTTGGTGTAGGGTATTATGGAGTTAGCTCCATATTACATAGTAGTACATCAGATTTTTCGTACAAATTTCTAAGCGTACCAGGAGTTGCTGATAATTTCATCTGTAGTTTACAATCTCTTATAAGTCTATGTCTATTTTGTATGTTTTCCTGTACTAAAAATGAAGGAAATTGGCAATATTGTTTTGATGTCTCTCGCATGAAGTTACTTGCTGATCACCATTGCACTCACACGAATGTATATGTGATTTAAAACAACTTACGATGCTGAGTTGCTATGGAGGTAACTGAGCAAGTTTTAGAGATACACCCTTACGATTGCCCAAGTCGTATGATGTCCAGTCAATGAACGACGCCCATCTGGAAAAGAGGACAAGGCATTGTACAGGTTGTACATTAATGTACTGGTGGCTTTTAAGTACATGGTTGGTTGCACTGACACCAGAGAAAATCAAGGACCCGTTATTTCCGTCATTAGCAGATCCACATACTCGATTTCTTCGAGACCATAGTACAGTGGTATCCAAAGCAAGGCCGCAGAAATTTCCATATCGCTGCATGTTAACATGCAGCTTTTTCTATAAGCTGTCGCTTCATTCAGGCAAGAGGAAGCCACTGCAATCGTGTCGGAAACCTGGGTTTTATTAAGTGACAGTTATGTTAAAACGTGACGCGGCACCGTACTCAGAACACTTTTACATTAATTGAAGCCCACGCACGTGCATTAGGGCCACTTAATTACCAGCACGTTGGTACATATTTTGAACGCAATACCACAGCGATTCAGCGTGTCGCAGATTCGACGAACACATTTCCAGAGATACACGGCAGTAGAGGGAGACCTGCGTGACCGAGTAAGCGAGCGCAAAATGCGAGATGCGCCGAGCCTAACTGGGTAGCCTACGTACACGAGTTCTTTGGCCGGGCATAGAAGCCTCGAACGAGTCCTAGGTAAGGAGAGTAAGACCGAGACCAGTGCATAGACGCTGTAGAAAGAGGAGGGTCTAGAAAGCGAACTATGGAATATGTTTCTGCTGGGTGTAGGAGTAAATTTAAGTCCAATTATAAGGACGCCCACACTGGTACAGCTCTTTCAGGAGCACAGGAAATAATTAAACAAATTGTAACAGTAAATGTCTCGCAGTATGCGCCAAAGACAGGAAAACTGTTGATGCTGTTTGTGGTGAAGCTTTCCTAGAACTAGTCCATGACGAATTATGGCTCAAATGGCTCTGAGCACTATGGGACTTAAAATCTGTGGTCATTAGTCTCCTAGAACTTAGAACTACTTAAACCTTACTAACCTAAGGACATCAGACACATCCATGCCCGAGGCAGGATTCGAACCTGCGACCATAGCAGTCGCGCGGTTCCGGACAGAAGCGCCTAGAACCGCTCGGCCACCTCGGCCGACATGACGAATTAGAGGCACATTATCGAGAAGTAAGCGTTTCAGATGTCATGCTACGTCGCCCTACCATAAACAGACATGTCAAATAGCAGGTTGAGACATGTTGAAACAGGACAAGGCCTTCTAAAATTTAGAAAGTTCTTTAAAAAAAAACATGTGCTGAAGGAACTGATATGTGGACTGATTCACAAAACCAGATGCGTTGTTTGACGTTTACAGCACTTAACATAAATGCGTATTGGAACCTTGTGAATATTGTTTAATTTGCAAAGTTAAGAAGATGAGTGAGTGTAAATGTTAAAAAAGGACGAAGAGTGAGTATGGCTGACTGGAACATTTCGCCGGACATGTTGCTTAATTTTTCATCTGCGACCCTTTTATTACCAAGTGAAAAAAACGTGGTGTTCATTGTATTAACACTTTCGATGAAACTTCTTGTTAAATGACTCCCCGAAGATTGCAGCAACAATAAATATTGCAAAATCTATTGTGCGGTACAAGAAGAAAAGTGCTGTCTCCTTATCTTGGAATCATATTCGGAACAAGACGTCAGTACACACTGGAACAACTTATACACTATGCTAGGGCGTTATACACTCGATACAAGGAAGTTGCTGTTGTAATGACGGAAAACAATTCATCTCACGGGTTACAGGATCATAATAATGAGCTGTGGATTTTCTGAAACCATTTAAAGACGACACAGGTGAAGTAGATAGCTGAAACGAACCTACAATCTAAGTAGTTCTGGTTGGTTGGTTGGTTGGTTGGTTTGGGGAAGGAGACCAGGCAGCGTGGTCATCGGTCTCATCGGATTAGGGAAGGATTGGGAAGGAAGTCGGCCGTGCCCTTTCAGAGGAACCATCCCGGCATTTGCCTGGAGCGATTTAGGGAAATCACGGAAAACCTAAATCAGGATGGCCGGACGCGGGATTGAACCGTCGTCCTCCCGAATGCGAGTCCAGTGTAAGTAGTTCTGCTTTAGTTTGACAACAACCTGCTGCGTCGATCAATATAAGTGAGGTGAGTTACATTAGCGCAGCTACAAGTACTGTTTCATCATCATATGAGAGAGGTTGGATTTGTGATTAACTAGCAAAGTTAATATATGCTAACAGGAATGTGTTTTTTAATAAGTGGAACAAGTGATTATAAATAGAGCCTTGAGTTTTCTAAGTAAGAAGGTTGTAATTACTATCAACAGTAATCGTTCATGTACAGCTGGTGCATATTGTACTATAGCCAGACGAAAGTTCGGACAACACTTTATCCAAGTGAAATACCTTTGTAGCGGGTGTATCTTTAAATAGTTTTATATCACTTTCCTCTCTGTTGTTTATTAACATACAACCGGAAAGTACAGTGTCATCGACACGTAGAGAAAGAGACAGAGAGAGAGAGAGAGAGAGATCGTTTCAAGAACTGGGACAACAGATTCCACGCTGCGGATGAAGAATACCTCTATAGTTTAATACACGTCAGAGATGAAGATCACATCTTGAAGTCGTGGAACAGATATGAAAAATATCTGCCAGGGATGGTTGCAGTTACAAAGCACCTTTTATGTGTTCCAGTAACAAACGCACCTAGCGAACGGTGCTTTAGTAAACCTGGCATATTATTGACAAAGAAAGAAGGACTGCGACAAGCACTTTCCCAGGCTCCGAACCGTGACAGACCTTTCTTACAACGGCTCCGCGTCTACTCGACATCACCGACTTCGTCCGAATATACAGTATGGAAATAAGTATTCACACACTGGAGCGTGGAAAAGTAAACTGCCTCTATTGA
Source organism: Schistocerca cancellata (assembly GCF_023864275.1). NCBI lineage: Eukaryota > Metazoa > Arthropoda > Insecta > Orthoptera > Acrididae > Schistocerca > Schistocerca cancellata. The sequence goes on from NC_064632.1 coordinate 597,779,654, forward strand.
CAATACGAAACCAAAAACACTAATTGGATATCACTGAACACAATGGCCAGTCGCCAATGCAGCTATGCTGGTAAATAGAACGAGAATGAACAAGCCTTTACAAAACAAAATACAAAAACGTCCGCCAAGTTCTCTACTGCGCTGGAAATTAAGTATTGATACACCAACAGAAAATGAGACTTCTAACAAAGCCAGAACATGTTTAATACTTCGTATGCATACCCTTCCGATGTATTACTTCTCGCAACCTCCGTGACATGGAATTGACCAATTTTCTTGTAGTTTCCGACGTGATACCTTTCCATTCTCGAAGGAGAGCCTCTTTCAAAGAGGCCTTACTACGGATGTCGTGTTTTCTCACTCGTGTTTCCAACTCACTCCACAAGTGTTCGATGGGATTCAGTTCCGGACTCTGAGCTGGTGTTTTAAGAGTGTGTGGAGTGTTGTAGAGCAACCACAGCGGGACAATTTCCGCCGTATGTTTGGGATCATTGTCCTATTGGAAGTAATAATTCCTAGGAAGACCCAAGGCGTCAACACTCTGTTGTAAGTTCTGTTCGAGAATGTTTATATACACAAATCTGCCCATGGTACCTTCCACAAACACTAACTTTCCGACTCTGGAGGCTGGCATACAGCCCATCACTCCACCACCTCCGTGCTTCACCGTGGGTTAAATGTTGTTTCGGTCGAGGTCTGTATTCGGTCTTCTCCAGACCAAGATCCTACCATCATTGTGCGCGATATTAAATTTTGCTTTCATCACTAAGCAATACAGTATTTCAGAAGTCTGCTGTCTTGGATAAATGCTGTTTCTCGAATTCGATTCGCCACTTCCTGTTCTTTTTGCTGATATAGGGCTTTCGTCTCGGGACCCTGGCTCTGATGCCCGAACGATTGAGAATGGTACGTACTGCCCTTGGAATGATGTCCTTTCGGAAATAGTCACGTACATATGCGGATAGTGCCGACGCTCTCGTTTTCGGATGTTTCTTGATGATTCTTAGTAGAATTCTGGTCTCTCTTGTTGTAAGCTTCTGTGGACGACCGTGTCGTTCACTGTTTATTACTACATGTCTGTCCTTATATCGCTTAATGGTAGATTGCACAATCGCTCTGGCTTTGTCCTATGATGTTCGCAATTTCGGCATACGACTTGTGTTGAAGATATTGGGAGACAACGATGTTTCGTTCCTCAATGGTCGTTTCCTTCCCCTTGCGGCCCATTCTGCTTTTCCACGGTACCCAAGTCCGACGTGCTGTTGCTTCACGGCTGCCACACGACTACACAAGTGTGGCATGCACTCCGGGGCTGCGTCAGCCGTTTGTTTATTTTATTTTCCCAGAATAGATTTATGGCATAGGAGAAGCTTCATTACCAAGAACATGGTTATCTGACGCTACATCATCGTACTTATTCGTATCGGCGCTGTGGGTGATTTACTATCCCAACACACCATCCTAGTTTGTCACCACCTACTGTATGAATATTTATTGCCATGGCTGTAAGGCAGTCAGTGTTTTATCAACGTGACTGACGTCACTCCCGTTCCGCACGCGTCACGGCAGAGCCTCTGGAGAGAACACTTGGAGGGCACTGGAACGGTCGTTCAGGAAACACGAAATGGTCTGCCCACTCGCCAAACTTAACACTACCATGTCTTCATACGCGGCGAAAATTAAAACAAGTGCTCCATTAGGAAACAACGATGACTCCCAAAGGCACGAAATGCCTTGTAACACGGGCCTATGCTGCCACTAACTCCACATGTAACTCAACGTGCAGTACTGTTTCTCGAAAATCATTTAAGAGCAATGGTCGAGATCAACGTTTTGAGCACTTTGTATGACAGCCGTGATAATAAACACACGACCGTACGTGGGTTACGGGTTTGCTTACATCTGGTGTAATGGGGCATACATTTGTGGACTCTGTTCCCCTGACGGTGGGCAGTGGTTTGCGGGCACTTATTCTGGTGAGTGAAAGATTTTTTAAATACGATTATATACTTTTTTAGCAGCATTCGAAAGCGCTTGAAGAGACGAGTACAGTGATATAATGACTATTAATTTTGAAGCTGAAACTTTTCGCAAAATAATCCAAGAAATATTCTAAGACTGAAAAGGAAATCGGCCGGAGTCGGCTATTGCGTTTAAACACCCTCGTCCTAGACAGCGTGGTTGTGTAAGCATTTCGACAGCTTACTCGCCTGCACTGCTGGACCAGCAGGAACTGTGTCGTCTGTCGGCAGGCCACTTCCCCTTTAAGTCTCCTCGCACGCAGGTACGCTGTGTGATGAAAAGTGTCCGGACACCTGGCTGAAAATGACTTACAAGTACGTGGCGCCCTCCACCGGTAATGCTGGAATTCAATATGGTGTTGGCCCACCATTAGCCTTGGTGACAGCTTCCACTGTCCCACGCATACATTCAGTCAGGTGCTGGAAGGTTTCTTCGGGAGTGGCCGCCCATTCTTCGCGGAGTGCTGCACTGAGGAGAGATATCGATGCCTGGTCGGTGAGGCCTGACACGAAGTCGGCGTTCTTAAACATTCGAAAGGTGTTCTGTCTGATTCAGGTCAGGACTCTGTGCAGGCTAGTCCATTACAGGGATGTTGTCGTGTAACCACTCCGCCACAGGCCGTGCATTATGAACCGATGCTCGACCGTGTTGAAAGATGCAATCGCCATCCTCGAATTGCTCTTCAACAGTGGGAAGCAAGAAGATGCTTAAAACATCAATGTAGGCATGTGCTGTAATAGTGCCACGCAAAACAAGAAGGGGTGCAAGCCCCCTCCATGAAAAACACCACCGCCTTTGAATTTTACTGTTGGCACTACACATGCTGGCAGATGACGTTCACTGGGCATTCAGCATACTCACACCCTGCCATCGGATCGCCACATTGTGTACCGTGATTCGTCATTCCACACAACGTTCCTTCACTGTTCAATAGTCCAATGTTTCCGCTCCTTACACCAAGCAAGGCGGCGTTTGGCATTTACCGGCGTGATGTGTGGCTTATGAGCAGCCGCTCGACCATGAAATCCAAGTTTTCTCAGCTCCCTCCTCACTGTCATAGTACTTGCAGGGGATCCTGATGTAGTTTGGAATCCCTGTGTGATGGTCTGTATAGTTGTCTGCCTATGTACACACTACGCCCCTCTTCAACTGTCGGCGGTCTCTGTCAGTCAAGGGACGAGGTCGGCCTGTACGTTTCCGTGATGTATGTACGTGTCCCTTCGCTTTTCGACTTGACTGTCACATCGGAAACAGTGGACCTAGGTATGTTTAGGAGTGTGGAAGTCTCGTGTACAGACGTATGACACAAGTGACACCCAATCACCTGACCACATTTCAAGTCCGTGAGTTCCACAGAGCGCCCCATTCTGCTCTCACACCATATGTAGACTACAGAGGTCGCTGATATGGAGTACCTGGCAGTAGGTGGCAGCACAATGCACCTAATGTGAAAAACATATGTTTTGGGGGGTGTCCGGATACTTTTGATCGCATAGTGTATCTACGCCAATGAGGACAAGTTGGACGTGCTACTTTTATACGGCGAATGTCAATGAAATGCTATCGAAACGGCAGGGACGTCAATCACGATCGGCGCCGCCCGTCGCTCAAGGGACCCGCTCGAATTATGAGGCCACCAATGCAAAAGTGGTTCAAATGGCTCTGAGCACTATGGGACTTAACATCTGAGGTCATCAGTCCCATAGAACTTAGAACTACTTAAACCCAACTAATCTAACGACACCACAAACATCCGTGCCCGAGGTAGGATTCGAACGTGCGACCGCAGCGGTCGCGCGGTTCGAGACTGAAGCGCCTAGAACAGCTCGGCGCCACCAGAGCGAACAGGCCGATCCAGCGTCGAACAGAGACTGCAGGCGACTGAGAATCCCCTCCCTAGGCCCGACAGGACGCCTCCTGAGACGCGGCAAGATAAGAGTAGGCAAAATGCAACAGGGAATAACAATATTAATGTGCTAATAGTAAACTGCAGGAGCGTCTATAGAAAGGTCCCAGAACTGCTCTCATTAATAAACGATCACAACGCCCATATAGTACTAGGGACAGAAAGTTGGCTGAAACCAGACGTAAACAGTAACGAAATCCTAAACTCAGATTGGAATCTATACCGCAGAGACAGGCTGAACAGTGAAGGGGGAGGCGTGTTTATAGCGGTAAGAAGTGCAATAGTATCGAAGGAAATTGACGGAGATCCGAAATGTGAAATGATTTGGGTGAAGGTCGCGGTTAAAGCAGGCTCAGACATGGTAATTGGATGTGTCTATAGGCCCCCTGGCTCAGCAGCTGTTGTGGCTGAGCACCTGAAGGATAATTTGGAAAATATTTCGAGTAGATTTCCCCACCATGTTATAGTTCTGGGTGGAGATTTTAATTTGCCGGATATAGACTGGGAGACTCAGACGTTCATAACGGGTGGCAGGGACAAAGAATCCAGTGAAATTTTTTTAAGTGCTTTATCTGAAAACTACCTTGAGCAGTTAAACAGAGAACCGACTCGTGGCGATAACATATTAGACCTTCTGGTGACAAACAGACCCGAACTATTTGGAAAAGTTAACGCAGAACAGGGAATCAGTGATCATAAAGCGGTTACGGCATCGATGATTTCAGCCGTAAATAGGAATATTAAAAAGGGTAGGAAGATTTTTCTGTTTAGAACAAGTGACAAAAAGCAGATTTCAGAGTACCTGTTGGCTCAACACAAAAGTTTTGTCTCAAGTACTGATAGTGTTGAGGATCAGTGGACAAAGTTCAAAACCATCGTACAATATGCGTTAGATGAGTATCTGCCAAGCAAGATCGTAAGAGATGGAAAAGAGCCACTGTGGTTCAACAACCGAGTTAGAAAACTGCTGCGGAAGCAAAGGGAACTTCACAGCAAACATAAACATAGCCAAAGCCTTGCAGACAAACAAAAATTACGCGAAGCGAAATGTAGTGTGAAGAGAGCTATGCGAGAGGCGTTCAATGAATTCGAAAGTAAAATTCTATGTACTGACTTGGCAGAAAATCCTAAGAAATTTTGGTCTTATGTCAAAGCGGTAGGTGGATCAAAACAAAATGTCCAGAGACTCTGTGACCAAAATGGTACTGAAACAGAGGATGACAGACTAAAGGCCGAGATACTAAATGTCTTTTTCCAAAGTTGTTTCACAGAGGAAGATTGCACTGTAGTTCCTTCTCTAGATTGTCGCACAGATGATAAAATGGTAGATATCGAAATAGACGACAGAGGGATAGAGAAACAATTAAAATCGCTCAAAAGAGGAAAGGCCTCTGGACCTGATGGGATACCAGTTCAATTTTACACAGAGTACGCGAAGGAACTTGCCCCCCTTCTTGCAGCGGTGTACCGTAGGTCTCTAGAAGAGCGTAGCGTTCCAAAGGATTGGAAAAGGGCACAGGTCATCCCCGTTTTCAAGAAGGGACGTCGAACAGATGTGCAGAACTATAGACCTATATCTCTAACGTCGATCAGTTGTAGAATTTTGGAACACGTATTGTGTTCGAGTATAATGACTTTTCTGGAGACTAGAAATCTACTCTGTAGGAATCAGCATGGGTTTCGAAAAAGACGGTCATGTGAAACCCAGCTCGCGCTATTCGTCCACGAGACTCAGAGGGCCATAGACACGGGTTCACAGGTAGATGCCGTGTTTCTTGACTTCCGCAAGGCGTTCGATACAGTTCCCCACAGTCGTTTATTGAACAAAGTAAGAGCATATGGACTATCAGACCAATTGTGTGATTGGATTGAGGAGTTCCTAGATAACAGGACGCAGCATGTTATTCTCAATGGAGAGAAGTCTTCCGAAGTAAGAGTAATTTCGGGTGTGCCGCAGGGGAGTGTCATGGGACCGTTGCTGTTCACAATATACATAAATGACCTGGTGGATGACATCGGAAGTTCACTGAGGCTTTTTGCAGATGATGCTGTGGTGTATCGAGAGGTTGTAACAATGGAAAATTGTACTGAAATGCAGGAGGATCTGCAGCGAATTGACGCATGGTGCAGGGAATGGCAACTGAATCTCAATGTAGACAAGTGTAATGTGCTGCGAATACACAGAAAGATAGATCCTTTATCATTTAGCTACAAAATAGCAGGTCAGCAAATGGAAGCAGTTAATACCATAAATTATCTGGGAGTACGCATTAGGAGTGATTTAAAATGGAATGATCATATAATGTTGATTGTCGGTAAAGCAGATGCCAGACTGAGATTCATTGGAAGAATCCTAAGGAAATGCAATCCGAAAACAAAGGAAGTAGGTTACAGTACGCTTGTTCGCCCACTGCTTGAATACTGCTCAGCGGTGTGGGATCCGTACCAGATAGGGTTGATACAAGACATAGAGAAGATCCAACGGAGAGCAGCGCGCTTCGTTACAGGATCATTTAGTAATCGCGAAAGCGTTACGGAGATGATAGATAAACTCCAGTGGAAGACTCTGCAGGAGAGACGCTCAGTAGCTCGGTACGGGCTTTTGTCAAAGTTTCGAGAACATACCTTCACCGAAGAGTCAAGCAGTATATTGCTCCCTCCTACGTATATCTCGCGAAGAGACCATGAGGATAAAATCAGAGAGATTAGAGCCCACACAGAGGCATACCGACAATCCTTCTTTCCACGAACAATACGAGACTGGAATAGAAGGGAGAACCGATAGAGGTACTGAAGGTACCCTCCGCCACACACCGTCAGGTGGCTTGCGGAGTATGAAAAAAAAAAAAAAAAAAAAAAAAAAAAAAAAAAAAAAAAAAAAAGCCGTTCCCACTGCGGCGGTTACTCAGTCCGCAGCGCGTCGTGCCGAGGAATTCGTATCTCGCGTCGATATAAACTCCAACCTCGTCATCTGTCACTGCATCGGGCGCCCAGAGGACGTGATTCGAACGTCGTACAGAACTTTGTCGCTTTGCTCTGCAGCGCCTGGGACGCGACACTGCGATTTTCCAACGTGTGCCCTTTACCACGACGCATCGTTTACGAATGATAGTAATGAAAATTTACGTAAAGTGCGCTACTGGCCAGCTGAAAATCCACGCTGGCTTCGTCACGGAAAGCACCGACGCCCGTGGAGCGTAAACGTTTGGTGCAGCACCATAGGAAACTCCATTGTGAGTTCTTCTGTCATCGCAGGGGTGTTAAATGGAAAGATGTAAGCACCCTTTTCTTACGAACATGCCATCTGTTCTTTTGGAAGACGGACCACCGGATAAGAGGCACAGTACGTGGTTCCGACACGACGGCTGCCCAGCTCAGCTCGGTCTCCCCGTGGTGCAACGCAAGTACGGGCGAGACGTCTCCTGACCGCCGGACAGGAAGCAGTGCTGCAGTACGGTGGCCGGCCACGTGCCGCCATTTCACACCTCTCCATTACTCACTGAAAGGTGCAGCCTGCGACGAAGCCCCAGTCACACCAGACGGTGTGCGCCGTCGCATCCCCCCGGAACGCAACGACGTAACATCCAGTCTAGTGTTGTCCGTTCATCTTTCTCTCGAACGGCGGTTGCAAGCGTGCAGGCGATGGTAAACCATTTGAACACGTAGTTAAGTAAAGTGCAAAACTACGTTTCGTTAAGAAAAGTATTAATTTTGTGGTTCGCATGTCGTCAGCCATTGTGAGTAAAATGTTTATTTTAAGTGTGTTTCGATTGACTATAATTTCACGTAGTATCAGTATACACATTTGTTCAATAACAGGCGTTTTGCCTTCGAGAAGCACTCAGGCGTCTGCTGCGAACAACGGGTCGGGCATTCTTCTTCTTCTTATTATTATTATTATTATTATTATTAGTGCGAATAGGACATCCGGCGATTACATTCCAATTTCAATTCTTCGTTCTTTGTTCTCTTTTTTTCTCCCAGTATGCCTTCATCTGCTCACTTTCTTCTTTCTGTCTTCAGATCCTTTCGAACCAATCTTTTTAGCTACCCTATCTCAGAATCCTTTCATTTACAGTACATTTTCCCAAAACGCTTTTATATCTTCCACTTTCATATTGTTCCCTTCTAAATCCTGTTTCACTTCGTCGACCCAGCTTGCTGTGGGCTTCCGAAAATCTTATTAGATAATCTACCGTCTTGCATTCGAAACACATGTCCAAAAAACACCAATCTTCTTTTTCTCATTACGTTTGAAACATAATGTATTGGTATATTCCAGCATTACTTCACAATTTCCAACCTTTTGCTGCGTTTTGTGGTCCTAATATTTTCCTTGTAATTCGCCTTTCTGGTACTTCTAAACTATCTAAATTAGAGTTTAATGCCAGGCATTCGGTTGCATATAGGCATTCTGGCTTGACTAGTAGTAATGCCTTATTCTTGCATTTTTGGATAGACACTTTTTATTGTAGATGTCTTTGGTGATACCATACGCTTTCCCCATGTTATGCAACCCTTCCTCTATTGCAGAGTTTTTAAAGCATTTTGTTGCATTATCTCACCTAGATACTTCTTACCCTCTCTATTTGGCCAGTATCTGTTTTGAGAAATTTTGGAGCATGTTTAACATTTGGTAGAAAATTTGTTTTTTCTGCAGAAATTCTTAAGCTGGTTCTGCTGGATATTTCTTCCAAGAGATTTACTTGTGTTATAGAAGATCCCACATTTTTGGAAAGTATAACAAAATGATTACAAATGCTTCCTCTTCCTAACCTTACAGGTGAGATGCTGAGTTCAATAAGTTTTACCTTCCAAATAGTTACTATTTTCTCTAACACACAATTAATAGTAATTGGGGACAGGCCGTCACATTGGCGTACGCCTGTTTTTATATTGAAAGACGGTGAAATTTCTCCAATAAATTTTACGTTACAGAAGGTATCTTTAAGTGTTTTGCGGATTAGGTTTGCCAGTTTAGACTTTACGCCGAATTCTCGAATTATTTTATCTATAGTTTCTCTGTCAACAGAATCAAAAGATTTTTTGAAATCCAAGAACATACCAACAATATCTTTTGAATTAAGTAGTCTGTGGCGACCCCAATGATCCGTGGACCTTGCCATCGGTGGGGAGGCTTGCGTGCCTCAGCGATACAGATAGCCGGACCGTAGGTAAAGTCACAACGGAGGGGTATCTGTTGAGACGCGAGACAAACGTGTGGTTCCTGAAGAGGGGCAGCAGCCTTTTCAGTAGTTGCAAGGGCAACAGTCTGGATGATTGACTGATCTGGCCTTGTAACACTAACCAAAACGGCCTTGCTGTGGTGGTACTGCGAACGGCTGAAAGCAAGGGGAAACTACAGCCGTAATTTTTCCCGAAGGCATGCAGCTTTACTGTATGGTTAAATGATGATGGTGTCCTCTTGGGTAAAATATTCCGGAGGTAAAATAGTCCCCCATTCGGATCTCCGGGCGAGGACTACTCAAGAGGATGTCGTTATCAGGAGAAAGAAAACTGTCGTTCTACGGATCGGAGTGTGGAATGTCGGATCCCTTAATCGGGCAGGTAGGTTAGAAAATTTAAAAGGGGAGACGGATATGTTAAAGTTAGATATAGTGGGTGTAGTGGACTGACAAGACAGCCAGTCCACAGTGACGGGTAACCGAAAGGCACGCGTTTACACACGCCGGCTGGCGTTAGGTCTGAAACAGGATACGTAATGAATGCTATAAAGAAAAGTACGTAGCTGCTGGAATACTTAACTTTAATCCATCATTTGTATACAGCATTCTTGATGATACAAGTGAGACTCTCTCTAGAAATGGTTAATGGCGCCTTGCTAGGTCGTAGCCATGGACGTCGCTGAAGGCTATTCTAACTATCTCTCGGCAAATGAGAGAAAGGCTTCGTCAGTGTAGTCGCTAGCAAAGTCGTCGTACAACTGGGGCGAGTGCTAGTACGTCTCTCTAGACCTGCTGTGTAGTGGCGCTCGGTCTGCAATTACTGACAGTGGCGACATGCGGGTTCGACATGTACTAATGGACCGCGGCCGATTTAAAGCTACCACCTAGCAAGTGTGGTGTCTGGCGGTGACACCACAGTGGGAATTAGTGAAGTTCGGTGGGAGGAGAAACAAGACTTTTGGTCAGATTAATACAGGATTATAAATACAAAATCAAATAGGGGTAATGGAAACATGTAACTCTTTTGTATCGGTTGTGAATAAATAATTGCCACTAATTAAGTTCCACACGTATATAATGTTAAGACAGAAATTTAGGAACCAGTTTTAAGTTGTAAGACATTCCAGGAGCAGATGTGGGCTCTAACCACAATTTATTGGTTATGAACTGTAGACTAAAACTGAACAAACTGCAAAAAGGAAGGAGTTTAGGAGTTGGGCCTGGATAAACTGAAAGAACCAGAGGTTGTATAGAGTTTCAGAGAGAGCATTAGGGAACGACTGACAAGAACGGCGGAAAGAAATACAGTAGAAGAAGAATGGGTAGCTTTGAGAGATGAAATGGTGAATACAGCAGAGGATCAAGTAGGTAAAAAGACGAGGGCTGCTAGAAATCCATGGATAATAGAAGAAATATTGAACTTAATTGATGAAAGGAGAAAATATAAAAATGCAGTAAATGAAGCAGGCGAACAGGAATACAAACGTCTCAAAAATGAGATCGACAGGAAGTGCAAAATGGCTAAGCAGGGATGGCTAGAGGACAAATGTAAGGATGTAGAGGCACATCCAATTAGGGGTAAGATAGATACTACAGGAAAACTAAAGAGACCTTTGGAGAAAAGAGAACCACTTGTATGAATATCAAGAGCTCAGATGGAAAACCAGTTCTAAGCAAAGAAGGGAAAGCAGAATGGTGGAAGGAGTATATAGAGGGTCTATACCAGGGCGATGTTCTTGAAGATAATATTATGGAAATGGAAGAGGATGTAGATGAAGATTAAATGGGAGATATGATACTGCGTGAAGAGTCTGACAGAGCACTGAAAGACCTAAGTCGAAACAAGGCCCCGGAGTAGACAACATTCCCTTAGAACTCCTGATAGCCTTGGGAGAGCCAGCCCTGACAAAGTTCTACCAGCTGGTGAGCAAGATGTATGAGACAGGCGAAACCCTCAGACTTCAAGAAGAATATAATAATTCCAGTCCCAAAGAAAGCAGGTGTTGACAGATGTGAAAATTACCGAACTATCAGTTTAATAAGGCACGGCTGCAAAATACTGACACAAATTCTTTGCACACGAATGGAATAACTGGTAGAAGCTGACCTCAGGGAAGATCAGTTTGGATTCCGTAGAAATGTTGGAACACGTGAGGCAATACTGACCCTACGACTTATCTTAGAAGATAGATTAAGGAAAGGCAAACCTACGTTTCTAGCGTTTGTAGACTTAGAGAAAGCTTTCGACTATGCTGACTAAAATGTTCCCTTTCAAATTCTGAGTGTGGCATGGGTAAAATATAGGAGACGAAAGGCTATTTGCAATTTGTACATAAACCAGATGGCAGTTAAAACAGTCAAGGGCACGAAAGGGAAGCAGTAGTTGAGAAGGGAGTGAGACAGGGTTGTAGTCTATCCCCGATGTTATTGAATCTGTATATTGAGCAAGCAGTAAAGAAAACAAAAGAAAAATGTGGAGAAAGAATAAAACTTTGAGGTTCGCCGCTGACATTGTAATTCTGTCAGAGACAGCAAAGGACCTGGAAGAGCTGCTTCACAGAATGGGCAGTGTCTTCAAAGGAGGATATAAGATGAACATCAACAAAAGCAAAACGAGGATACTAGAATGTAGTAAATTACATCAGGTGATGCTGAGTGAATTAGATTAGGAAATGAGACACTCGAAGTAATAGATGAGATTTGCTATTTGGGGAGCAAAATAACTGATGATGGTCGAAATAGATACGATATAAAATGTAGACTGACAATAGCACGGAGACATTTCTGAAGAAGAGGAATTTGTTAAAATCGAGTGTAGATTTAAGTGTCAGGAAGTCTTTTCTGAAAGTATTTGTATGGAATGTAGCCGTGCATGGAAGTGAAACATGGACGATAAATAGTTTAGACAAGAAGAGAATAGAAGCATTCGGAATTTGGGGCAACAGAAGAATGCTGAAAATTAGATGTGTAGATCTCGTAACTAATGGGGAGGTATTGAATAGAATTGGGGAGAAGAGGAATTTGTGGCACAACTAGACTAGAAGAAGGGATCGGTTGGTAGGACGTGTTCTGAGGCATCAAGGAATCACCAATTTAGAATTGGAGGGCAGCGTGGAGGGCAAAAATCGTACAGGGAGACCAAGAGATGAATACACTAGGCAGGTTCAGAAGGATGTAGGTTGCAGTAAGCACTTCGAGAAGAAGAAGCTTGCACAGGATAGGGTAGCATGAAGAGATGCAACAAACCATTCTCAGGGCTGAAGACCACAACAACAACAACAACAAAATCTGTGGCAAATTATTGACTTGAGATTAAATATTTGTTGTGATGAGCATGACCTTCCTTTCCTAAAACCACCTTTATATTCATCTAAATGACTGTCTAGTGTTGTTTCTACTCACCTTAATAAAGTCTTGGAAAATACTTTATACGCTGCTGTCAGTAAAGATTCCCCTCTAGTTGTTTACATCCTGTTTATTACCTTTTTGTGGAGTGGATCAAGGCAACATTCCATTTCTCTGGGATTTTTTCTGTTTTCCAGATTTCTTCAAAGAGTAAATTTAGCTCCTTTGCTATATTTGGCAAGGGCCACTTCAAAAGTTCAGCTGTAATAGAATCTTCTCCACTAGCTTTGTTGTTTTTGAGCGTCTTAATTCTTGAATTTCCTCTATAGTTGGAGCTAAATCTTCTTCCCTATTTTCATTAATATCTGAGAATTCCAATTTATGACTTGGTACAAGGCAGTTCAGAATCTGGTGAAACTATCGTGATAGTATTTCACAATTTTCAGTTTTGCTTAAGTACACGGTTCCACTAAAATAAATATGTTTGTTTCTATATGTTGGTTGGTACCAGAGTTCAGAGTATTATCCGTACAAAACACGTGCCGTTCAGTATATAATGTCAACAGCTGAAAACCTCGTTTCGATATTTGAAACAGTTCGCGAAATGTAAGGGTTGTCTGGCGTGAGCTGATTTCCCCAGACTTTCAGTTTTAGAATGTTTCACTGATTTTTGTGCGAAAAATTTCAACGTCAGGGTGAAAAATTGTTACATCAATGTAGACTTTCTTTTCGGATGTCGTTAAAAAAGCGTATCTTCATATTTAAAAAAAACCGTACTTGCTTCAACATCTCTGAGTGAAGAGCCTGTCACACACACAAGTACGTACCTCTTAGCGCACTCTCATTTGCGAAAATCCTCGTTTTGATATCTGGAGCCTTTAACGAAATAAAAGAAGTGTTTCGCCTTAATGTGCTGTATGCAGGGTGTGCCGTGAGGACTGGTCAATATTCAGGCGTATGACAGGCCCAATCATTCGAAGCAAAAAGGTGCAGTAAACATGGGCTGTAAAATGCCAACTCCGAGAGCTGTGGGCATTTACTTACCGTAGATGCCGTGAAACACACCTCTCCTACTGAAAGTTGTTTGATTACTATGTTTTTTGAAGAGGTAGTGTTGACCAAACCAAGAGAACACAGTAAAGACGGGCTCTGGAACGCGTATGTTAAGAGGCGTGAGCACTCATTCAGCAGAAATGACGTGTCCGTAGCGAAGACGGGCAAGTGCTCACAGCTGTTTAGGTACGCGCCTTACAGCCCATGTTTACTGGACATTTTTTCCTTGGCGCAGGTGTCGCCTGAACTTTGGCACGGCGGGCGGGCTGAGAGTCTGGGGAACCCGACTGTCGAGAAATACATACATTTTTCAGAGTTCTTGATAGGTGTGGCATTGTTCTCAGGACTAAATTTGAATAGTTTTGCAGAATTTCGCGAAGAAAACAATAATACTAAAAACAATTTCCACATTTCCGAAAAGAAGAATAATAACAACGTTGTATAGCTCCCCACGAATTCTACAGGAAATCCAAATGGCATTTTTTTGTGCAGGTAATAGTTTATGATACAACTGCAATAATGAGGGACCGATTTTCACTACGTGAAATATACGAAATCGCTCTAGAGTTCTGACGATAGTTCCCACCACAGTTCTGGATAACACCCCAAGAACTTTATCGAAATACCTAAGGTAATTTCTAGTCAAGATATTTATACTTGCTATAACGTGGAACACACTTCACTGATATACAGTTTTTCGATCGGAAGCTGAGCGCCGCTGCCCTATAATCCGTTCATGATAAGAATAAACCTGATGTAAACAAACGCAAACGCAATGATTGGTCAGAAACCGTAAAACACACTGGTGTGGTTACGCTCTTGGAACTAGGTCTTACTTATGTAATAGATATCTTTCTTATTACTAGGTTACGTTAAACAAAACTTTAAGATATTCAAATGTATTAACAGCAGACAACGCTCTTCTTAATCACGCTTTAGCCACGTAGTTTTTATTTCAAAAATTGTGTACAGTCTCAGCCTCTGCAGCGTTGTGCTCTGATCGTCGCGCCGTCTATGCCCGCTATGAAAATGGCTGAGGCTGCTTTCTGTTCCGTAGTCAAACACGCGCGTGGAACACGATTAAAAAGTGCCGAGAAATAGGTTGCTCTTAATGTTTTTAATAAATTTACATAGATAATTGGCTTTGAAGTTTTCCCAGTGTCGTATATAATGCAGTTGATAAACTGACACCGAACGTGTAGTAGCGTAATGGAGTGTAAAGCAAAAGCGGCTTATTCGTGCGTTTGTTGAAATTTCCCCACTATCATTTTTTTCTTCTCGTTCAATTTTAAATACCTACGTCTCGTAATTATGAAACTCTTCATCATTTTTTATGAATAATGCACGCCTTCTAGCTTCTAATTACATATTCGACGCGAAATTCCTTTTTCGATTTCAAATACAAATTCTCAATTATGGTTTATGAAAGACTGTTCATAAATCGTTTAAATTAAGAAAACATAACAGTTTAATTTTAAGGCAAAAATGAAAAACGAAATCCTCTTTATTAGGACTATGTCCATCGTTTTATTCCATAGCGGTAGATGAGTATCGTAGAAACATGAAAAACAATCATTTTCACAGCATCGAGCACATCATCATTCAAATGCTGCATTTTTACATTTGCTACTTACCACTACCATATGAACCCAACAGAACTGATCTGGAGCCAAAGTGCGGGTTTTGGCACGAGAAGTAGCAAGATTGTTAAACTGCCAGACGTACTGGAACTAACGCAAGCAGCTTTTTCACGTCACAGCCGAACGCTGGCGGGATATAGAACGGCTCGTCATAAAAGAAGAGGAAGAGAAAGTGCTGCGTCTGGTTGGCTTAGTGGATTCTGTTGTTGATTGGCTCGTTATCCACGTACCAGGTGACACTTACAGAACTGAAATGTATTTCTCGGATTCGGATAAGGAAAGTGCTAAGACATTACCAGACGACTGACTGTAAGTAATACCTTCAGTGGCTTCAATATTTAACTATACGGCGAAATCCTCGAATACCCTCTTACCTTACACACAGCTTATTCAGAAAAATTACCTTGTGGTTGAGTCGGAAACTTTCATCATTCGTGTTTTTAGTTACAATAGTACGTTAGCTAAAACCGATAACGTGTTGCGGTTTTCGTCTAGTCGTCTAAGGAGCGTATTGTGGGAGATTTGCAGTGTATTATTTCATGCTGCTTAAAAATTAAATGACATTCGAAGCTGTATTGCTCCTCTGCTCGTCTCGTTTTACGCGTGAACTGCAGCTGGCCACGTCACTGCACGCTAGCTGTACCAGCTGACCTGCGAGTGCTGTCCAAGTTAAATTCGCTGGTAAAGCTGTTCTTCCGTGCTACCGCTGTCGATGTGCGCGAAACTCACAGCACAAAACGTACCCTTATTATCGTACTTGACAATATTCGACATAGCTTGGCTGCAGTCCCACGTGAAACTGAAATCCAATGAGGTTCCAGCAAACGCGGAAGAATGTTTACGTGAGGTTTATTCTTATGACGAACGGATTATAGTTGTGATCGCTGCATATACTGCAGGTACAAGTGGACTCGCATCGTACCGACTGTCGTTGTCCGCAGCTCGTGGTCGTGCGGTAGCGTTCTCGCTTCCCGCGCCCGGGTTCCCGGGTTCGATTCCCGGCGGGGTCAGGGATTTTCTCTGCCTCGTGATGACTGGGTGTTGTGTATCGTCCTTAGGTTAGTTAGGTTTAAGTAGTTCTAAGTTCTAGGACACTGATGACCATAGATGTTAAGTCCCATAGTGCTCACAAGGGCACAGTGGATAGGCCTTGAAAAACTGAACACAGATCAATCGAGAAAACAGGAAGAAGTTGTGTGGAGCTATGAGAAAAATAAGTAAAATATGCAAACTGCGTAGTCCATGCCAAAGATATGCAACATCAAGGATAGTGTGACCTCAGGAGCGCCGTGGTCTCGTGGTTAGCGTGAGCAGCTGTGGCATGAGAGGCTCTTGGTTCAAGCCTTCCCTCGAGTGAAAAGGTTACTTTCTTTATTTTCGCAAAGTTATGATCTGTCCGTTCGTTCATTGACGTCTCTGTTCACTGTAATAAGTTTAGTGTCTATGTTTTGCGACCGCACCGCAAAACCGTGCGATTAGTAGACGAAAGGACGTGCCTCTCCAATGGGAACCGAAAACATTTAGTCGCAAGGTCATAGGTCAACCGATTGCTCCACAGGAAAACACGTCTGATATATTCTATACGACACATGACAGGAATGTTGTCGACCCACCTAACTTGTAAACTTGGCGAATGGGTAAAAAGATTTTTCTACCTTGCCCGATTTAGGTTTTCTTGTGGATTTGATAATCACTCCCAAAAAAGTGATGAAATCACAAGAGTTTGTCTCATAAACTGCAACAAATGAATGCAACAGTTTCACAGTCGCACAGTTTTCCCTGTGCTCTGGCAAAACATATGTTTTTAACGTTTTCAAATTTTTCCGTGTGTACACCGTCAAATCCTGCATATGTCCAAGCAAATCTGAACATGTCCCGGAACTTTGGAGAGCGAAGTTGATTGTGTGTGTGTGCCTGAACTTTGATAATTGCCTGAAAATAAAAAAGTAAAATTTTCACTCGAGTGAAGACTTGAACCAAGGACCTCTCGTTCCACAGCTGCTCAGGCTAATCACAGGACCACAGCGCTACTGAGCTGCTATTGTCCTTAATATTGCCTATGTTAAGCATGGACTACTCAGTCTGTATATTTTGCTTATTTTTTTCATAGTTCCACACAACTTCTTCCTGTTTTCTCTATTGATCTGTGTTCAGTTTCTCAAGGTCTATCCACTGTGCCAACTTATAACTAAATCTGAGGGGGGTGCGATGGGGAGGTTCCCTTGTCAGAGCCGAGCCGACTGTCGTTATGTATCCGATTCCCAGCAACCTCACAATCACCAGACTCACGGCTGTTGGTCGACTTACTGCCAGCGTTGTATTGCAACAACTTTAATATGCTGCTCTTTGTTACAATAAATTAAGTACCGGATTTGAAGATAGCAGTCTCCATTACGTTCATTCACGAACTCCTGTGTCTTCAGCGTTCGATACATGATGGGGATTTCCAACTTTAGCAAGACATACGCTATTTTTTTCACAGAGGAGTTCAGATGCATCATACAATTTAACCCTCTAACGCAGGCTGTTCCAGCTCGTCGGCTCCGTTGTGAGCCGCGGAGCGCTCCCTGCTCCAGGGTGCCGTGTCGCTCGCTGTGGCCATTCAAGTGGGCCGGCACGCCGGCAAGCGTTTTGATGTGCCAGGTGCGTCTTACAAGATCGACAACCTCATACTCTTAGCTGCTACGATGTGGTGACATGCTAGACCAGGAAATACGATGTTCAGGAAATAAGTAAGAAACAACTGTTTTACAAGAAGTTGCATATTGAATTTATTGGGCCTCTGTAGCTCGACATTTTCTTTTCATTACAAGATCGGAAATATCAGGCGTCAAAGTGTTCGCAGCGTTAATGCGGAGGATGGACTACATTGTTGCATCCTGAAGAAACGATCGTTCCTTACTTTTTACTCTTTTCATTGCTGAGAAAAGCTGCTCACAACAATATGTAGATCCAAAAATGCAAATGATCTGAGCGGTATTGTTGTGAAGCTTGGGAAATGTTTTTCGCTGTAATGAACGATACCATCGTGACAAATCCAACCTGTTGTAGTACCTCTCTTTCAACAAAGTTGAATTTTGGAAATCAGTAATCTCCAATTGAAGTGACGATGACAAATCATGGGGGAAACTGAAAAAGGAGTGCTGAACACCTTAAGTTCCATTTTCAAACTAGTGAGGTCTTGGAATCGTGTTTCAAACGACGTGATGAGCTGCTTTCACTTTGCTTGGTAATAGCCGAAAGTGGTACCTTCAGGTAGTTTTAAAGAACCAAGACGATTGAACAACGTTAAATGTCCACTACTCATCTGCCTCTCAAATAAACGTTACTTTTCCATGAACGCTTTGATCTGGTCGTGCATGTCAACGATTAGCTGCTCTCTGCCTTGCAATGACAGATTTAAATTATTCAGATGCATAGTTATGTCAGCTAGGAACGCCAGGTCCGACATCCATTTTATATCTTTCAGACAACGAATTTCTTCCCGTTTCATTTCGAGAAAAAGGGATATTTCCTCACGAATGGCAAAGAAAACATCAAGAACTTTTCCCCGACTCAGCCAACGAACTGTACTGTGGTAAGGTATATCCTCATACTCCGCTTCAATATCTTTCAGGAATCCTTTGAATTGGCGATGATTCATACCGTGACGCCGCACAAAATTCACACACTTCACGACATCTTTCATTACGCCACCTAGCTCTACTGTTTCAGCACATTGTGCCTCTTGGTGAATAAAACAATGAAGAGTCAAAATGTCTTTCCGAATTCGTCCCTGAGTTTATTTTTCAAACGAGAAGCAAAACCTTGGTGACGCCCGATCATTTTTGGTGCACCGTCTGTCGCTACAGAACGGAGCTTATCCCACGGCAAATTCATATTGTCCACTGATTCACAAACAGCTTCAAAAATGTCACGTCCTGTTGCGGTGCAATCGAGTGGTACCACATCCAAGAGTTCTTCAGTTACTTGCAGCTCCATGTCGACACCACGCACAAAGACTGCAAGCGGTGCTTTCGTCCAGCGCTAGCGAAAATTCAACAAAGCTCTCCGCCTTTTTCCTGAGCTGTGTCTCTAAATCCGCTATCATGTCCAGGATTCGACGAGACATTGTTTGCTTCGACAGGCAAACCCCTTCAATTACCCATTCAATTGCCTGCAACTCCCTTGGTAACAGACATTCTGCAACTGCTACCATGCACGATTTTACGAGTGGTCCTACCAAAAACGGCTTGCCACTCGTCGCAATAATGTGAACGACCCTGTAACTTGCTCGAATTTCAGATTCAGTAGTGTTTTCTCCACATTCATTCACCTGAAAATTATAAACGCATTACAGAACACGAACTATGTTGCATGTTTTGATACCCTCCGTATTACGAAACCGTTTTTAAACATACTTCTCCTGGTAGGTCGTTCTTAAGCCTGGCTACCAGTTCTCTGCGTGCAACGCCTTCTACCTAATCGTAGTGCGCTGCGTGAAGACGTGTATAATGTCGTTGTATATTGTACCTCTTCGCAGAATTAAATACCTTAAATGACATACAACACACTGCGGCGACCATCGCTCTCAACGAATAGAAAGGTATCCTCCAACAGATGTACAGGGCTACCGCTTCTGTCATAGCTGTCATTGAACACGGATTATTGCGTCGGTTGCGACTGCATGTGGCCAGGGGGCAGTGAGTTCGCTTTCCCCCTCCACGCGGGCTCCGAGCTCCCGCTGTGAGCGATCCGGAGCGCTCCGGCTCCCTGGAGCTCGGTTGGAACAGCCTGCTCTAACGGTAAGGTGAAGTTTCCTAACATAAACGTTAAGGTGGGGTTGGATCAGACCTCCCCCCCCCCCCTCCAAATATCGATTTTTCGGGGTAAAATAAAAAATGAATAATGGGAAAAGTTTTATTGTCAATTAAACACACATAATGTTTGTTATAACAACATGCTTTTTCATTTTTATAGTCAATAGGTAAGAATATAAAGTACTTTGGAAAAAAATATGAACTTGATTACAAAAAAAAAATACCTTAATAGAAATATTCTCTATAAAATTATTGAAAATAGTAAAAATTAATAGATTCAGTCATCAACTAGGAACTTGAGTGCTTTAGAAATTCTAAAGACAGGAACTAAATGAGAAACATCTATTACTAATTGTAGAAAATAATTATAGTGTCAGCAGTTTCGAAATATAAAGTTCTCAATAATAAATGTCTTTGTACACATAATATAATAGGAACAAATAATAAATTTATAATGTTATCCTGGAAACGATCACATACAGCCCTGAAAATACATACTTATGACATATCAGTTTCTTTACAGCCAGGGCATATAATAGCTTTATGCTCCCCACATATAGAACGATTACACTTATAGCAAAAAACATTCCCCTTCCTATCTTTTGATCTGTCACAAAAATCACATCTTCTTTCCTTTAGTGGCTGTGCTTGGGTAGGCTTATCTAATTCGATTGGTTCTTTTTCTAAAAGTTTTCCAATAGACGAACGGAGCTCATGGGGAAGATGTGTGTTATTCAACCTCTTTTCGATAAGAAGTTTTGTCAAAGAGAGCGCAAGATTTTTGAGAAATTCTCGCGTCATTTGAAAAGCTGTCCATTTTGCTATTGCTTTTGTAAATGATAGAACTATTTATAGCAGCGATGTCTAAAATAGCATAAAAGTACCGCATGGGCCATCTTCTCGATTTTCTTTTTGTGGCCCTGCTGTGGCAAAGCATATCTAATACATCGACCCCTCCTTTAATTAGATTGTAGAACTCCACAAATTCAGGCTTATTTGATTTTTCATTTATCTCTCCAGAGAAATGCATAGACAATATCAGTAAAACTTTTTTATGTCTCCTTGGGGTGAATGTCGTCCTGATACATAAATGTTGAAGAGCCTACTGGAGTGGAAAGCAGCATTGATGGTGGTATTTGCGGTTTGTTCCTCCTCAATGCACCTACAAATGTGAGTTTCTTTTGGAGGAGGGCGTCGGTCACCTCCAGTGAGGAGAACCAATTGTCCGCTGTAATGTTTCTATTAGAACCCCTGATAGATTCCGTCAGGCGCAAAACATACTGGGCAGGTAAAGGCAAATCTCCAGGTCTCTTCTTTATTCTGTTGTCCTTGCCAGTGTACGGAATGCCACGCAAAAAATAGAATGTCATTGCATCGCATAGTGACATTATTTTCAACCCATTTTTGTCGGGTTTCGATGGGATATACGTTATGAATGGGCAGGCACCCCGAAAACACAGTAGAGTCTCATCTACTGTGACATATTCAGATGGACTATAATTTTTTTCACTGTTAGATTCATACATGTCACACACTTCTCTGAAAGCCGCAAATTTGTCGTTGATTTTTCTGGCCTTTCTGGTGGCTCTATCATCGAAGCGGAGGTTTTCTAGAAGAAATTCAAACCTTTTCTTGCCCATAGTGCAACGGAATACCGAAGGTCCACAGGTTGCTGAGAACATCTCATCTACGCTGAGCGTAGACACCACTCACGAAGAGAAGGCCCTTCAACCCTTTTATTTCAACGCTCTCTGTTGGTGAATGAAACCACTGGACCGTATTGTACTTTTGCCTAGATTTCTCGATTTCAAGATTTGTGTACAAAAAATTTTTTCTACAATTTTCGAATTATAAATAATAAAAATATTTGCAATTCACTAGTGACCCCCCTTGCTTCCCCAGGTGGACCAGGGGGATGAGTAATAATATTTGACGCTGGTGTCCTAGAAAATTTGGAATGGATGGGTCTGTTGGTCCATATTGTCTCTAAGTCTTTACCTAGCTCAAAATTTCGCTCATCATCTACATCTGACTGAGAATTATCAAACCCGACTGCTCCTGCCGCACAATGCAATACATCATCCTCGTCATCAGTATTAGATAATATATCATCCTCGGTTTCTGAACAGTTTCCTGCATCGATATTGACGCCATCTTCTGACTCAGCCTCCTGTCGGAGAAGCTCGTTGTATACCTCCTCAGGAGTTCTAAGGAGTTGAGGCGCCATTTTAGTAAGATACTAGAAGAGAAACCAAAAGATAGATGTAATATAAACATCAATATGGGGTTGAATCCTTCCCACAAAAGAAACTAATAAGTGTGACGTAAACAGTAAGGTGGGGTCGGATCCAACCCGAGCGCGGGTATTGTAGGTTTCGGATAGAGAGGGTAGCTGCACGTCACTCACCAGACTGACGTGGCCGCCTCGGCGTTCTCGGGACGACCGGCTGGCAGGGTAGCTGGAACGACAGCGCTCTCAGGAAAGGGAGTGGGCAGTTATGAACAAAACAGACTCGCTGGGGTCGGATCCAACCCCAAGGCTGTGTTCACTGGCGGGGCGGGACCGGAAATCAGCGGCAGGATCTTGTTCGATTACAGGAGGTAAGAGAATAACTGACTCACACAATTAAATCAATTAATTTACGTCGGTTCAAAAGACACGCGCTTGTTGGGGCACCAGTCGCCAGTAGCCGGAAATCGTCTCTCCGATGAGAGGGTGGGTGCTGTCGTGGACCCCGCTTATGGTGCCGTAGTTATCGGAGAGTGTCGTCTGCTGAACGTAACTCTGAGCCACATTTCTGGATGCGGAGAGAGAGAGAGAGAGAGAGACAGAGAGAGAGAGAGAGAGAGAGAGAGAGTCACATGCGGCCCTGAGAGCTACGAACCTGGAGTTGTCTGTTCTCTCTGCTCATCTAGGTCAAGTTCACCGCACTCGAAATACAGCTATTCACAGTAGCCTCAGAATTATCGAGTAATCAAAGCCGTAGCTCTACGTTCACTCACACATGCTGCATATTTTACGTTTTAAGGTTTTTCCACACAGTGACTCTTGGTGTACAATGCAGTAATATTTTAGTACAGGATGATCTAAAAAGTTTTCGAGCAAGCGTGCAGCGCCGTCGACTTTAGCCATCATTGACTTTACTGTAATCTACCTTTACATTTTTGTAGGCATAATACTACTTTTGAAATGTTTCTAATCCTCATGTTTTAGCTCCAATGTCTCCAGACTGGCAAGATCTGCAAAGACATTAAAATTACCAATTGCAATTATAAAAGTTATGTACTGGGGCAACATCGCGCACGTCCGTTGATCCATCCGAAGCTAGAGAAGAGAAAGTACGAGATAGGACAGTTGCTGACATATGTCCTGAGAGAATTCCTTGTTTCGTCTCGTAACTGGCTGCCTCGATACAGCAGTTTTTTTAGCTTTCATTTCAACACCCATATAACCAGACAGCGTGCAAATAATTGGACACCAAGTATAACAGTACCTTCCCCATCAGAAAGAAGTTTATCTTATTTCACTAATGGTAAAGAAGATTCATATGTCGCTTATGTCATCGTCAACTGTTCGCAACTTACATATAATTTGTCTTTCTCTGGCCCTCCATTTTTCTAAGTCACAAATTCTTACCGTACGTCAGACCCAAGTACAAGCTTCATATCTTCCTTGTTACTCTGATTTTGTGCTCTGTAGTGTCTATCAGAGTCATGTCTTCTGTTATGCGAAAGAGTATATAAGGAGACAACGAAAAGTCTGTTCCCGGCGGATGCGATATAAAAAAAAATAAGGATCTCCAAACTATGAAGTGAAGTCCTCGAAAAATTCTGCTATAATTAATTTCTGGCGTTCAATACGCAGCAGACATTTCCTAGAGCTAACATCATTTGCACATAGTTCTCTCTCTCTCTCTCTCTCTCTCTCTCTCTCTCTCTCTCTCTCTCTCACACACACACACACACACACACTCTGTCTTCGGATCTCACTCTTCGCATCCTAGCGTGTGTTGGAAAATCCCAGTATGTATCGAACACTGCAGTAACAGGAATTCGTGGAAGCACGTTACAGAGACTGCTATATTCAGATCCGGTACTTAATTTATTGTAGCAAAGAGTATCAAATTAAGTTAAAGTCGTTGTAATACAACGCAATAAGTAGACTAGAGGGGCCAGGTGCCGTTAGACCGCTGGGGTTGTCTGTCAGCAGTCGGGCGCACAACGACAGAGGACGCGATGTGCGCCCACGTGCACCTGCACGCAGGGACCACAGCTGGGGCAGCGGCGCTCAGCTTCCGATCCAAAAGCCGTATAACAGTGAATCGTGTCCCACATAAACGCAGTCATAAATATGTTAACAGGAAATTGCTCTTGGGGTGCTCCACAGAACCGTGATAACAATTTTATTTTCACAAATCGTCAAATAAGTTTTTTCAGCATTAAAATTTTCCAAGTTACTAGTGTTTTCTTCGCGAAATTCTACAGAACCATTTGCAAAGAGAACTTGAAAACATATCAAGAACTTTGGAAAAAAAAATGCAGATTTCTCGAAAATCTGTTGCCAGCTTCACAGCTGTTCGTTCAGCTATTCATAATTTTTTCGCAAAATTCTGCAGGACTATTAAACAATTTTACAGAGAACTCTAGAGTTACAGCGTACGTTTCAAAAACTATGAAACAATCGGGTGGCAACTTCAGATGACTCAGGCAGAGGGCTGGAAGAGGCATCCCCAGCAGCACGCTCACTGCGGCCAAAACTGAAATACGTAGTACTCGACAAAACACTAAATTCGTTTCAAAAAGAGCTACAGGAAATGTAAAGACGGCGTTGAAGCAGCAATCGAGACACGACTCCAACAAGACACATCTACGTACACAGTCCGCAAGCCGCTGTACTGTGCAAGGCGGAGGGTACCTTGTACCACTACTAGCCACTTCTTTACTGCTCCACCCACAACCTACTGGTAGCAAACCTAGCAGCACGCCAGTCAACTGCTTCGATGTCTTCCTTTAATCCGACCTGGTAGGGACCCACACAAGCGAACAGTGCTCTATACGCTGTCCCTTTTATTGAAAAGTCTAGCTGATAAATTAAAAAGAGACAGCGTATAGAACAGTAGTGTGACCCATTCTCGAGTACTGTTCGCTTGTGTGGGTCCCTACCAGGTCGGATTAAAGGAAAACATCGAAGCAGCTCAATGGCGTGCTGCTAGGTTTGCTACCAGTAGGTTGTGCCCGTTCCATTCCATACCAGTTTCGAACGTTACGCCCAGATATTTAATCGTCATAACAGTGTCAAGCAGCAGGCTACCAGTGCTGTATTCGAACATTGCGGAATAGTTTTTTCTGCTAATCTGCATTAACATACGTTTTCCTACATTTAGAGCAAGCTGCCATCATCACACCGAACAAAAATTCTGTCCAGGTCATCTTGTATCCTCCTCCGCAGTTGCTCAGCGACGACAGCTAACAGTATACCACAGCGTCATCAGCCAACAGCCGCCAATTGCTGCTCACACTGCCCGTCGGATCATTTAAGTATAAGCAGAATAACAGCGCTCCTGTCACACTTCCCTGCGACACTCCTGAAGACACCCTCTTGTTCGCTGAAGAGTAGCCATCGAGGACAACATACCGGGTTCTGTTACTTAAAACGTAGACCGCTACAAACTACTCCCAGAAGCCGTGTTAAGCGCTTCACACAGTTTGACTCGTCAACTCTTTGTAGTCCATCTGTATCACCGAAACTAATAAAAATCTTGGGGGGGGGGAGGGGGGGAATGGACCCATAAATTATCTCGCAGTTGGCGTACAGAGTAGAAAGTTCAGTTCAGACGCCAGCTAGAAATAAGACGTTCTCAACAATCAGTCACCCACTTGTGGATTTCGAAACATGTTCGCCAACAGGATCCGTGTCTTTGTTGTAACTGAGTCAGTAATTGTTCAGTGTTCGTCACAGATGCTTCAGTGACGTTTATTGTCAACTGTCTTCTATTTTGCTCTTAAAATGGTTGGCAGTAGAAGGAAACTTAGTGATGTAGGACTTGAACAGCTAGCTAACACGAAAGAATCGGAATGGGATGAGTTTATGGACGAATTCGAGGATGACAGAAGCCTCTGCGATCCATCTTCACGTGACCATTCGAGTCAGGATTCAGGTGCCGACTATAATAACTGCAATATTGAAGGCGAGCAGGTTGGTCCAGTATATTACGAATAACAATTACGACTGGAGTGACATTACTCAAGATCCACCACTATTTTTGTTCAACGACGCTGTCGGATTGAATTAGACATAAAAATTTTGACATCAATGGACTTGGTGATTTTTTTCCCGAAGAGTTCGTAACGTCATTATGTGAACAAACAAATGCGAGCTAGGAAGAAGAAAAACGTAGGAGGAGAAGATCAGCCAGGCTCTGGAGATGGTGGGTGGCCCACAGATGGGACCTTGTTGTTTTCCACCGACAGAACATCGCTGGAGTGCAACTCCTTTTTACAGTGTCACGTTCGGGAGATCTATTACGAGTAGAGACAGATTTCAGCTGTTACTTAGATATCTACGCTCCTTAGACAACTCATTGCAATTCACTGATCGACTCTAGAAAATTAGACAAGTACTAGACCATTTCAATTGGATCACGAGCAGTAATTACGTTCCAGAGTCTCTACACTGACAAATTAATAGCTTGTGGCGCGGCCGTATGTTTTTCAGCCAATATATAAACAACTATAAAGCCAAGTTTGGTGTAAAAAACGTATGAACTCTGTGAGTCTAATGGTGTGATTCTGATAATAAAAATCTCTTGCGGCATGGGTCGTTCATCTAATGTTGTTTTACACCTGAGGGAAACCTTCTTGTACAAAGGATTCGTGCTTCATCTGGACACTTTTTATGAGCCTGTATCACTTACGAAACTGTTGTCGACTTGCAAACCCTATGTGTGTGGAACATTATATAGCGACAGAAAGGAAATCTCAAAAGTCGTTGGTTAGTATGAAACTGAAGAAAGGTGAGGTGGCGTGGAAAAGAAATGACAATGTCGTTGTTTGCAAATCGAAGGACGAAAGAGAATTCCCGATCATTTCTAATATGCAACGTTCCAAAATGGTGGAAAATCGAAACGGGAAAGTTGCCTCGAAACCGAACAAAGTCAGTGACTACGACAGTGGCGCGACAGGTGTCGATCAGTCAGATCATGTGCTGTCGTATCGTTCAGCATTGCGAAAACTATTAGACAGTTTAGAGAAAAATTGACCGGGGCATTGACAGGGAGTGAGATGCCAGACAGTGGCAGGCGGCAGCTTAGAGGCAATGCCCACCACCGAGAACAAAGTGCGGGTGTGCCCGCAACAAAAGAAACGCCGTGAATCGCGGTACTTTTGTCCCGTTTGTGAAGAACCGCCCGATCTTTGCGTGGAAGGATGGTTCGAGACATCTCATCAATAAAAAAAACTTTATTTTTATTTCCATCAGCGACACGAAGGATACATTTTACTTCTAAAACTAAAATGTTTGTGCGAACTTCCGTATGTACATTTCTGGAAATAAAAATTCTGTTCCACCGTGCTTATCCCTGACGCTCGAAACCTATAAATAGCACCTATTTGCAACGAAAGTCTGAGTTTAGACGGGAACTCGTAGTGGGCGCCAGCGGGCAGGCCGCCAGGTACGAGATAACAGTCAGTGTGTTGACAAGTCTCCGTCTGGGAACCCATCCCGTGTGCTCGGTAACAGTCTGCAGCGGGCCACCGGAAATCTAGGAACGTGGCGTCCGCGTGTTTCTCTTCATCCACGGTTCGCAGGATTTCATAAGAGCTGAGTTCCGCACGAGCGATGCTTACTAAATCCGTCCCGATATGTGGACACAGCTCTTCCGTCTCAAATGTAAAGTCGAAGGCAACCAGTACGAGGATGGCTTTCAACTGCGGTAGCAAATACGAGCTTTAAATACAGAAGCAGTAGTTGTTTTGTTTTTTCTTTTTTATTTTCGGTCATCAGTCTTCTGACTGGTTTGATGCGGCCCCCAACGAATTCTTCTCCTGTGCTAACCTCCTCATCGCAGAGTAGCACTTGCAACCTACATCCTCAATTATTTACTGGATGTATTCCAATCTCTGTCTTCCTCTACAGTTTTTGCCTTCTACAGCTCCCTCTAGTACCATGGAACTCATTCCCTCATGTCTTAACAGTTGTTCTATCATCCTGTCCCTTCACCTCTCCTCTCCGATTCTGCACAGAACCTCGTCATTCCTTACCTTATCAGTCCACCTAACTTTGAACATTCGTCTGTAGCACCACATCTCAAATGCGTCGATTCTCTTCTGTTCCGGTTTTCTCACAGTCCATGTTTCACTACCATACAATGCTGTACTCCAGACGTACATTCTCAGAAATTTCCTCCTCCAATTACTGCCGGTGTTTGGTATTAGTAGACTTATCTTGGCCAGGAAAGCCCTTTTTGCCATTTCTAGTCTGCTTTTGATGTCCTCCTTGCTCCGTTCGTCATTGGTTAATTTACTGCCTAGGGAGCAGAATTCCTTAACTTCATCTACATCGTGACCATCGATCCAGATATTAAGTTTCTCGCTGTTCTCATTTCTACTACTTCTCGTTACATTAGTCTTTCTTCGATTTACTCTCAATCCATACTCTCTTCTCATTAGACTGTTCATTCCATTCAGGATGTAATTCTTCTTCACTTTCACTCTGGATAGCACTGTCATCATCGAATCGTACCATTGATACCCTTTCACCTCGAATTTTAATACCACTCCTGAATCTTTCTTTTATTTCCATCATTGCTTCCTCGATGTACAGATTGAACAGTAGGGGAGAAAGACTACATCCTTGCCCTACACCTTTTTTAATACGAGCACTTCGTTCTTGGTCGTCCACTCTTATTATTCCCTCTTGGCTGTTGGTACATATTGTATATGACCCGTCTGTCCCTATAGCTTACCCCTATTTTTCTCAGAATTTCGAACATCCGGCACCATTTTACATTGTCGAACGCTTTTACCAGGTCGACAAATCCTGTGAACATGTCTTGATTTTTCTTTAGCCTTGCTTCCATTATTAACCACAACGTCAGAATTGCCTCCCTCGTGCCTTTACCTTTCCTAAAGCCAAACTGATCGTCATCTAGCGCATCTTCAGTTTTCTTTTCCATTCTTCTGTATATTATTCTTGTCAGCTTCTTGGATGCGTGCGCTATTAAACTGATTGTGCGATAATTCTCGCACTTGTCAGGTCTTGCCGTCTTCGGAATTGTGTGGATGATGGTTTTCCGAAAGGCAGATGGTATGTCGGCAGACTCATACATTTTACACACCAACGTCAATAGCCGTTTTGCTGCCACTTCCTCCGACGATTTTAGTAGCAGTTATAATGTGAAAAAACTGTAGTTTTTGGTGTAAGCAGTGGGGGCTACTAGCTAATACCTCGTTACACTCCGGGGTAACGCTCACAGAAAGGACGGGAACCGCTGGTCAGGGCTAAGACTGAGGTCACAGTGGCGCCGGTAACGGATGATCCGAAGGTGTATTGAAACTGACTAGTAGGCAGAATCTTTATCGGAAATTTCAGGCGTAAATTATAATCTCAAAAAATAATTTGTCGGAGTAAGGTCGGCGTATCTTTTTCGTATAGTTATTGTACTGGATCTTTTTTGGGTTGTAGTAGATGTCTACAAATTGTTGTTCCGCTTACTAGCGTGTTTCTGTCAGTAGGTTAGTGATTTTGTTATGCGAAGTGATTTGCATGTGTGGTGCACGTGTTTCCACTTTTCACTGCTTTATGTGCACGGAGTATGTTATTGTAAAGTTTATGTATGTCTGACACGCATGCGAAATGACAGTCATTGAACGTTAATTGACGTAGCTGCTCATCAAATACACAAACAGTGTCTCGTCATTTTGCTTTTCAAGATCATCACGTGTCATCCCGAGAATGCAACAGAACGTTTATCCCTTCGCCTCACATGTCCATAAAACTTGCCTGGATGTCCGACTGCCGAGGGCGGAGTGTACTGTACTCGGCACTTTGCTTTCCAGGCGGGTACAGCTCGCGCACATGCGTCCGGCGTCTTTAGTGGCAAAAGCCGCGCAACGCTGTCTCGCCTCCGGGCACACACGCATCGTGACATCGGTCTCGCTCTGGGAAGCTAAAATATATTCTAACCGCCCTCACACAACAAACCTAACCTATGAATGTATAATCTCGCCTATCCCGCCGAAAACTGACGGAGGAGATGGGACACACCGTCACCGAACTGTCTGCCGATGTTGTCGGCCGATCTCAGGCGACGGCGTCTGGCGTCCATTCTCGGTGCCGCTGTGAGGGCAACCCGAGTTGAACTGCTGGCCGACTGGAGGGGGACGCTGATTGTTAGTGTGGCCTCAGCAGCCGGAGTCTGCGGTCATGTGCGTGTGAGTTGCGTTTGCGTGTGTGTGTGTGTGTGTGTGTGTGTGTGTGTGTGTGTGTGTGTTGGCCTTGGCCGAAAGCTCATTTTCACACAGCCCTTTTGTAGTGCCTATTTGCGACTCAGCATGAATTGTTGAATTCATTTTAGAGTAAGACAACATCGTTTAGTCACGAAGGGGATTAAAAAGAAAGTATCTGCGAGTGTGGACTTGCTGAGGTGCATATTATTGCAGAACAGTCAATACTGTCAACGAATTTTTTATTTCAGTATAATGCTGATAATGTTTTCCTTTAGTCATTGAGTGTAAATATCAGGTTGAAGCGGAAATTTATTTGTGGCTTTAGAGATTTGAAGCTACTCTTGACCCAAATTAAAAATACGCAAATATAAAAGTGTTCGTACCGGCGCTGTGATCGACTAACGAGTGTTCTGCACAGCAGGACAGAGTTTGGTTACAGGTTTCATTACCTATCGGAACGGCGGTCGTCAGTATTGGTGCGGCCCGCGGCTCACAGCCACATTTTATAACAATTCTAGCGACCCGCCCTGGTTTCGCACAGGCAACACCGACTGTCTGACTGCCAGACCAAACGTCAGCTGTACCCTTAATTATGTTGCATACGGTGGGAGAAGCACACGGAACAGTTGTCGTCCAAAGCGTTGGGCGAGTTCATTCGTTTGTTTAGAAGGGGACGCCGTTGCCACCTTTCGGTCGGTCGGCGATGACAGAATCGACGCGCACGCCGTGCAGTCTTTCTCAAACGATTTTCCAGAAACTATTGGGTAAAAAGTTTCATTTTTCTTTACTTGTAGCTTTATATGTCAGGTTAATTATGCCCATCATTTCGTTAATGGCCACAGTTATTGTGATACTCACGTGGAAGTTAAGACACTGCGTGAAATTCGAAAAAGTTTGCAATGAAAAATAGGGGTCGCTTTGACTTTGGGTCTGGTCCATATTACGCAGTATGTTGTTGTGTACGAAATTTTGCTAACGTATTGAATTTTTCTTTAGACTTGGTTTGAGGTCTCTGTCACCAACCTCGAAAAAAAATGACATGACGCAACGCATTCATTTGCGATCGCACAGCGCCAGCGATAAAGCCAGAGTTAAACATGCACAACATTTTTCTCATATTTCATAAATTGCCTCAGATATCGAAATGAGATTTTGGCAAATGATAGCACACAAAGAGGAGAGTATTTTGCCGTTTGGTTATTAGCAAAATTTCATTATTTACCGTGCTATCCCACTAACTACAGACTTTTTCGATGAAAGAATGTAGTTTTTAAGGGGCATCGATAGCTGGTGAAGCGAGAAATGCTATGGGTTTTGGAAGAACATAAGTCATTACGCGTTTACTTTGTATCGTGGATGTGCTTTTTCATAAGGTGCTGACATTACTTTTCCTCAGTTCCCCACTTAATAAACCACTGTTTCGGAATTCCCTCGCAATTGCATCTGCGCAACGTGTTAGTGGAGTAATACTTTGTAAACTCCGCTGAGTTTTGGCAAAATATTGAAGTGTGGTGCTACAGAAGAATGCTGAAGATTAGATGGGTGGATCCCGTAACTAATGAGGAGGTTCTGAATAGAACTGGGGAGAAGAGACCATGCTGCGAAAGCAGAGTTACTAAAAAGAGCCTTCGGAAAGTCCTTCACCGAAAAAGACGAAGTAAATATTCCAAAATTCAAATCAAGGACAGCTGCCAACATGAGGTTGGTTGGTTGGTTGGTTTGGGGAAGGAGACCAGACAGCGTGGTCATCGGTCTCATCGGATTAGGGAAGGATGGGGAAGGAAGTCGGCCGTGCCCTTTCAGAGGAACCATCCCGGCATTTGCCTGGAGTGATTTAGGGAAATCACGGAAAACCTAAATCAGGATGGCCGGACGCGGGATTGAACCGTCGTCCTTCCGAATGCGAGTCCAGTGTCTAACCACTGCGCCACCTCGCTCGGTTGCCAACATGAGTAACGCAGAAGTAGATATCCTCGGAGTAGTGAAGCATCTTCAAAAACTTAATAAAAGCAAGTCTTCTGGTCCAGACTGTATACCAGTTAGGTTTCTTTCGGAGTATGCTGATGCATTAGCCCCATACTTAACAATCATATACAACCGTTCACTCACGAAATATCCGCACCCAAGGACTGGAAAGTTGCACAGGTCACACCAGTATTCAAGAAAGGTCCCGTATCATTAACGTCGAGATGCAGCACGATTTTGGAACATATATTATGTTCGAACATTATGAATTACCTCGAAGAAAACGGTCTATTGACACACAGTCAACACGGATTTAGAAAACATCGTTCTTGTGAAACGCCGGCCGCGGTGGTCTAGCGGTTCCAGGCGCTCAGTCCGGAACCGCGCGACTGCTACGGTCGCAGGTTCGAATCCTGCCTCGGGCATGGATGTGTGTGATGTCCTTAGGTTAGTTAGGTTTAAGTAGTTCTAAGTTCTAGGGGACTGATGACCACAGATGTTGAGTCCCATAGTGCTCAGAGTCATTTGAACCATTTTTGAATCTTGTGAAACACAACTGGCTCTTTACGTGCACGAAGTGTTGAGTGCCATTGACAAGGGATTTCAAATTGATTCCGTATTTTGGATTTCCGGAAGGCTTCTGACACTGTACTAAAAAAGCGGCTTGTTGTGAAATTCCGTGGTTATGGTATATCGTCTCAGCTATGTGACTGGATTCGTGATTTCCTGTCAGAGAGGTCACAGTTCGTAGTTCTCGACGGAAAGTCATCAAGGAAAACAGAAGTGATTTCTGGCGTTCCCCAAGGTAGCGCTATAGGCATTTTGCTGTTCCTTATCTATATGAACGGTTTGGAAGACAATCTAAGCAGTCCTCTTAGGTTGTTTGCAAATGATGCTGTCGTTTATCGACTAATGAAGTCATCAGAAGATCAAAACAAATTGCAAAACGATTTAGAAAAGGTATCTGCATGGTGCGAAAATTGGCATTTCACCCTAAATAACGAAAAAAGTGAGGTCATTCACATCAGTGCTAAAAAGAATACGTTAAACTTCGGTTAGACGATAAATCAGTCAAATCTAAAGGCCGTAAATTCAACTAAATACCTAGGTATTACAATTACGAACAACTTAAATGAGAAGGAACACATACAAATGTTGTGGGGAAGGCTAACCAAAGTCTGCGTTTTATTGGCAGGACACTTAGAAAATGTAACAGGTCTACTAGGGAGGCTGCCTACACTACGCTTATCCGCCTTCTTTTAGAATACTGCTGTGGAATACTTACCAGATAGGATTGACGGAGTACATCGAAAAAGTTCAAAGAACGGCAGCACGTTTTGTATTATGGCGAAATAGGGGAGAGGAAAGAGTATCAAGGACAAGATACAGGATTTGGGGTGGCCATCACTAAAACAAAGGCGTTTTTCGTTGGGGTGGAATCTTCTCACGAAACTCCATTCACCAACTTTCTCCTCCGAATGCGAAAATATTTTGTTGATGCCGACCTACATAGGGGTCAGCACAATAAAATAAGGGAAATTGGAGTTCGCACGGGAAGACACAGGTGTTCGTTCTTTCCGCACGCTTTACGAGATTGGAATAATATAAAATTGTGAAGGTAGTTCGTCGAACCATCTGCCAGGCACTTAAATGTGATTTGCAGAGTATCCATGTATGTGGTACAACCTGACCAAAAGAAGGGATCGGTTGGTAGGACACGTTCTGAGACATCGAGGGATCACCAGTTTAGTACTGGAGGGAAGCGTGTGGGGTAAAAATTGTAGAGGGAGACCAAGAGATGAATGGTAGGCAGATTCAGGAGGATGTACGTTGGAGTGGTTACTCGGAGTTGGAGAGGCTTGCACAGGACAGAGTAGCACGGAGAGCTGTAGCAACCTTGTCTTCGGGCTGAAGGCCTCAACAACAAGAAGCGAAGTTTAACACGACAACAAGAGAAATGTGTAAGTTTAACTCAAAATTTCCTACTCGTGACGCTTCTTTGAAAGTTACAAATGGTTAACAAACCAGGCGAAAATAAATCGCTGCATTTTCGGCAGAATTATGTTTAAATACTAGCCAAAGAAGAGGTGAGAGATCTTTTTGAATGGTGACCATTCAAGTGTAGGCGTGGAGGGACCGCGCTTAATATTTACCAATACATATCCGACCCTTGCGGGGCCGCCCGCGCACGCTATTCGTTCGTTTCTTTCGCCAGCCTACTCAGCTGAATCGAGTTGTTGTACTTTCCTACGTAGCACGTGCGTCCGCGTCATCGCAAGTTTGACGTTTCTGTCTGGCACATAGACACGAGGGGGGATCAAATATTAACTGAAATTTTGTTACCGAACATCAACAGTTGGTAGGAGCGACCCCGCGCTTCTGGGACCCTTGGGCTGCGTCTTCCTAGTTGCGGGAATTTCCTGCAGCGCGCTGCGTAAAATGCGTGCGAGACGCCGCTGCCCACTCAACATTATGCGGGCATACGAGACCGTTTTCCTAGTGTGCGTACATCGCAGTGCCGCAGCGGGCTCCACCTGCGAGAAACGTTCGCGTGTCACGCTCCGGAGTCTGTCCGGCAAGTCACAGCGATTTACTTGGCCGGAGGAGTGGGGGCAGTCAAACTGGGCACCCAGCGAGACGACAGCTGCACAGGCGCGCACAGGCATCTTTAACGGAGTTGTCGCAGAAACAATCTCCAGAAATGTCGGCTGACCGCTTCTCTACCTCAAAGGGTGAGCAACTTATCGAACTGGTTTCCGAAAAGCAAAATTTGTGGAATATGGCCGACGACGATTGGAAAAATCAAATGAAAAAGGGCTTAATTTGGGCAAGAACAGGAAGAAAAATGAATAAAATAAGTAAGTAGAAATGTGACTCGGTTACAGGAGTTACTTCTCGGTTTGTTTCAATTAACGAGAGAAGATAATGAAACTGGTTGGGTGTGAATCCGAAAAATGCCATAAACTTCTCCGCATCTAAAATTTTATATGCTCCTTCTTCTTCACGATGCAGGAACATTCGTCTCACTGCTTTTCGCTTCATGAGTACTCTTTCCAATAGCATACAGTCCTCCTCCTCTTCCCTAACTTCCACGTACTTTCGGAGTGCCAAAATTAACAGTTTTCTAGCACGAGCATGTGCTCCAGTATTTGGCCTTCACTGCCTCCGCTGCAACTGTCGCCTAGCAGAAAGCGCTCCGCAGCGCGCAGGGAATAGCGCCAATGAACCGCACGGAACCGCTCTCGTCTAGGAGAGCACCCATCAACTTCCAGCAAACTGTAAAAATTATTTCAAACCTCTCCGAAACTTTTTCTCACTTTCACCCCCAGCAAAAAATGTAACGGGGAAAAGTTTGTCGCTTACTGCATTTTGTACGTTGGTTTGATAAAAGTTCCGCGCCGGACGTTACATTTTATTTCTTCACTATTAGCGATTCTATTGGCCAGAACTTTTGCAGACGTTATCGACATATACTACTAAAGGCAACTATAAAGTTATGTCGTTGTACGACTCCGTTTACGAGATACGGCATGATAAATATCGAGTAGCGCGGAAAATGAACTTTTCTTAAAATCTTAAATATTTATCTATTTCAGTAGCACAGAAGTTTCATTGCGTTATGAAAAAGGTATCAGGAGGTAGCACACGTATCACTCTATCAGATGCAGTTACCAAATTCTAAAAAAAAAAAAAATTTCATTTTTTAGGTTCTGACGCGCACCGCTCCGCGCCTAGGAAAAGGTTTCAGGCAGCGCCCCGCGACCCGCATCGCACAGCGGAAGAGGCAAGCGTATTTCGCAGCACGCTGCCACAAATTCCCGCAGCTAGGAAAACGTAGCTTTAGAAGTGAGCAGAGCGTACTGTCAGATATTTCCCGCCGTTTCGTCAGTAACGCTCACCATGTCCGATCAACAGGTGCACCCCTCCATTGAGCAACGCATAATTATCAAATTTCTTTTTCGTGAAGGAGTTACAGCGGTGGAAATTTGCCAAAGACTGACTGCACAGTTCGGTGGTAAAACATTATCAAGGACACCTGTGTTTGCCTGGCATAAAAAGCTCAAGGAAGGACAACGACGTGTGGAAAATCAGCAACACGATCGCCGCCATGGGACCAGCATTACAGACAGAAACATTCGTGCGGGTAAAGACATTATTGACGACGATCGACAGGCGATAGTATCAGAAATTGCAACAAAAGTCGGGAAATCAGTTATGGGAGCTGTCAAGCAATCATCACAAATGACCTACAGTTCCGTAGAGTGTGTTTCACATGGGTCCCTAAACTTTTGACCGAAAATCTGAAGTTGAGACGCTTGGAGGTCTGTCAGAGGCTTACAGAAAAGTTTGCGGAAGAAGATGATGCATTTATTAGTCGGATCGTCACCTGCGACGAAACATTGGTCCACCACTATACTCCAGAATCCAAACAAGCCAGTAAGGAATGGCGGAGGAAAGCACCAGTGAAAGCCAAAACTCGAATGTCAGCTGGCGAGGTTTTTCAACGGTTTTCTTCGATCAGCGAGGCATTTTGCTGATTGAGTTTTCGCATGAGCGACGCACAATCAGTGCTGCTTACTACTGCGAACTGTTGAACAAGGCGAGAGTTGCAAATCGCCGCAGAAGACGAGACCAGTCGATTCGACAGGTCATCCTCCTCCACGACAATGCGCGACCCCATACTGCAGCTCTAAGGCTACGGCCACACTTGCATTTTTTGAAGCTGGACGCTCAGCGCCTAAAGAAGCAGCTTCAAAAGTCGGATGGTGGTGGCCACACTCGACCGTGTATATACCTGTAGCTTCTTTCAGAGCAACGCGTCCTAGCGACCAAAGACGTCAATATGGCCATATATGGCTCAGTAGCGTTTCAGACCTGCCTGGGTGACATCGCAGCATTGAGA
The DNA here is from genome assembly GCF_023864275.1 of Schistocerca cancellata. Classification (NCBI taxonomy): domain Eukaryota; kingdom Metazoa; phylum Arthropoda; class Insecta; order Orthoptera; family Acrididae; genus Schistocerca; species Schistocerca cancellata. The sequence continues at coordinate 597,816,919 of NC_064632.1, forward strand.
AATGAACGTATTAAGTAAACAATGTGCAACAATAATATGTGTTGCATTGTTACTGATTCGACGGAGACGACGTAGACAAAAACGACGTTTTTGGACTCATTCAATAATGGAGGACAGATCAGAGAGGGGAACATGCAATCTGCTACACAACAAACTTAAAGAAAACCATGAAAAGTTTTTTGAGTACTACAGGATGTCTATTAATCTGCTGTCTATTGTGTCGAATGCTATTACTGGAAGAAACACTCGACTACGTGACTGTATAAGGGCTGAAGAAAAACTATAAATTACTCTGAGGTAAATAAAGTTTTATTAATTATTGTATTATTTGTAAATGTATGAAAGGACAGGATTGGATCTTCTGACTTTTTCCTCGAAGATCATTGTAGGTGTGCTGCTTGTGAACTGAGATGATTGTCAGTCACTTTCAAATGTAATTCTGGACAGCTGTGCATGTGTGTGGGATTGAACCAATTGTAAATATTTCAATTGAAAATCCAGCTTGTCAGCTGGGATAAAGTTCTTAATAAGGGACATTTGCGAAAGTAAGAATATTTCATCTGGATCATTAGTTCTAGGTTCCTTTGCATGTGATTGTTGCAAACTCGTTTCCAAAACGGTCAACAACTTTTTTTCAAACCCGTCCTGTTTTCGATTCATCGGAAATGGACATTCTCCCTTTGCGCTGTAAGCAGGGGGAGAGGCTTCGGTTGTAGTATGTTGTATGTCAGGTGTCGCATTTGCTTCTTGTTGTGCAGTGTTGTTGTCAGCGTCTTGCGTACTTTCTGCTAGATCGACAGCTATATTCCCAGATGTCCTGTGGTAAAAAGAGAAAACTGTAATTGTCCACAGTAAAATTTTATATTTTGTGGCCATGCATGGCTCAGCTTGGAACTTAAAAAGATTGGAGAAATGACAACTGTTTGTGATAAATGTAATGTTTCCTGGGTTTTGATGAATCTCCACTTTTGCCATCGTGCATTTTCACATTTTTATAGTAGCAATCCTTAATTCTCTTCCACTTTTTATGCACATCCTTAAAAAAACCACTTAAAATAAATGTTGGTTCTACTTTTAACCCATTATCAATGTTTCATTGTAGGTATCTCGTAACTGGCAATTCCATCAGGTCTCTACACTTCCAGTTTTTACTTGGACGTTAAACAATTTCAAAGATTATTCGAGAGACATACTCAGCAATCTGGGAAACAATGCAAGGCCAATATATGAAACAATTAATTGCTAAAGATTGGTTGAATATTAGTTTACAGTTTGGAAAAAGAAAAAGCCAATTGGCTTGCGTGAGATGTATTGATGGTAAGCATATTAGAGTGATCAATCTATGGGGATCGAGTTGTAAATACTTTAACTACAAGAAGTATTTTTCAATAGTTTTAATGGCACCTTTGGACACGAGGGAGATTCAAACATCCTGAAAATACTAATTTCGGCAAGGAACTCAATTCCAATAATTTACCGTTACCATCACCAGCCCCCGTACCAAGCGGTACATCTGGTGTGAAAATCTTCTGAGACCATACCCCAGTAAGGAGATGACTAACATTCAAAGAATTTTTAATTACCGTTTACCGAGTGCCAGGCGGTACGTGGAATGTGCAGTGGTTATTTTAGCTAATAAATGGCGCATATTCCACCGTCCTATAAAATAAATAAAATAAAATATAAATAATTACGATAATGTTGCTGTGGTTTACCATGACAATAGCTTATGTTTGTGTTTGCACGACGTGGTATGTGTTGTTGTGGTGTGTTTTGTTCTTGTGTGTTTGTCGTGTGCGGTATGTGTGCGTCATACTCGAATGTATATTGGTTTCTGAACTGTACATTTTGACTGATATTTTCGTTACATTCAGACTGTGGTTGAACGGTGAATTGTCTCATGGGTGCAGTGACGGATTGTACTGCGTCACTAATCAGCTGTTTGTTATTAGTGATGTATTCCGCTACGGAGTGGTGCACAATTGTTGGTAAATTTTCACGTATGCATCTATCAAAATGTTTGTCTTTGCTCTCTACCCAATCATGAAATTCTTTATTAATATTTTGAAAATGAGCTGTGGCATCAGATTGTAATCTGTCAGTCAGTTGTTGTTCAACATCGCCAAATTTATTCTGCACGTCAGTAATTCGTTTTTCAAGGTTGTCGTGTACTGAAGGATATGTTTGAATTTGTTCAGTAAGAGCTTCACACGTGACATTAAGGTTTTTTTCTTGTGTCTGTAAAAGTGCCACGTCATTTGTAGTCTTTTCTTGTCTCGTATTAAGCTTGGAAAATTTCGTACTGAGTTCAGTCATCTGTTTAGTCAGTGTGGCGTCTATAAGTTCCACACGTTTACATAAAGTATCATTACATGCCTTGATTGCTATGAGGTCAGATTTAATTTCGTCATTTTGTGTCTTTAACTGTTCATTTTGTGTCTTTAAGGTTGTCAGGTTTTCCGCGTGCTGCATCCTTAAGGTTGCCATATTTTCTGCGTTTTGTTTCATTAGCATTTGTAACATGTTGGCAATGTTTACTGTTTGCAAGGTCTCTGCCCCCGCCGCGTCATTAGATGTGACGTCATGTATTAACATGGGCTCTGACTGAGACTTTGAAATTTTTGTGGTGGACGGCCTATTGTCAAAATTTCCGTTAACACTTGCGTCAATATTTGATGAATCGTCACTACCGGTTGCTGTCGTAAAGTCATTTTCTAACATTTGTCTCTCGTCCGAGTCGGATTGCGTCTGAATAGTATGTCTTCGCTGTTCCATCTTTGCGTATTGTTTTCTAGTTATGACCATGCCACACGTATTGTATGCTTCAAGAAAATGAAGTTTGACACTGGTTTTAAAATAAAATGCAGTTGAACATGAATCGCTCGTAGCAACAATGGCTGTTTGTTAATTTAAAAATGTAAACTGAATATCGGATTATTCTTAATGGCTGCTGGCCATGTTACAACGTATCGTACAGAAGTCGGCCATATTGTACACTCGTGTATAGGTTTTGTTGCAGAAGTTATTGTTTAAGGAAAAGCACTGAGAATGAAATTTATCACTGAAAACTGGTACGCGCGAAAGAAATACTACAGAATCTACTGAAGAGCTAATACACTGAATTATGCGTCTGGTCAAGTCTGTCAATGCAAAGATGCTGCGTCTTACCTTATTTTGCTGGAAGCTTCATTGCGTCTTCCCGCAAAATTTTAGAATTGGAAAATATCTTCAGATTTTTGTTATTTCTCATACATTCACGTCCAGGTCCAGAAAGTTAATTTTTCACATGAAACAAAGAGAACAATGTAACAAATGACAAAATAACAAGTCCTGTCACGGTCGCCAATATAAAATAAATAAAATAAAATATAAATAAAATATTAATTATTGTATATGTATGATAGTGATTGGTTGTAATTAATATTTGCTTATCTGGAACGTGGACGTTTAATTATTTGGTATCAGACGCCTGACAATGGCTTTTTCGTAAATGCAATGTTATTCGTAGTTGACCGTGAAATGTGATTCAAATAATCGGACTTCGTATTTAAATCGTTTCCAAAGACTGCTGCGGTAGGTGCGGACTCAAACTCTAAATCTCAATATTAGAATAATTTGCCAGCCATGTCAATACGTCGTACAGAGGTGACTGTCTACTAAACATAAAAAAGTTTACACAGTTAGTTAAATCAGATGCATTCAACGAATAAGCCTACAGTTAAGTAATTCTACTTACTTTCATAAATATAAATTCTTTACAGAATCGAGTGCCTAGTAAGATTGCAACTCGCAGTATTCTTATATAACATCAAATATGGCGGTGTGCCAGTTAATAAAAATATACGTGCTTCCAGCACCAGCTATTGTACAAGACCTCCCCTTCTTAATGAAACATAAGAGTGTCCTAATTGTATTTTGTTTTATCAGCGACATAGCGCTGCAGTTCTGTGCCATAGGCTTTATTTATTTGTCAGAGATTAATTATTTAATTAAGATTTCGCGTTTCCGAGGAAACTCACGCACGGCATGCAAATGCGCCTTTATAGTCCGATTGACGTCATTATCGATTTGGTTGTCATCATTGTTAAAGCCACTTGTGTACTGCACAACTTTGTGAGGGAAAACGATGAGTACAACTTTGAAGACACGTTATCGTGTCCTTTGGACAGCGTTCCGGCCCAGGGGACAAGAGGGACCGTGAAAGGAACACACGCAAGAGATCAGTTTGTACTCTGGCAAAACCGATACGCAAACATTGCGGAGTGATAAAGACTGCTGGCACAACAAGACACCTCTAATATTCTACAATAACTTGACAAATGTAATTCACCAGATGTTTTTCATAAAATTTAAATATTTTATTGTATTTTTGATCTTTTATACTACCCAAATTAAATGTTTTTACTACACTTACCTGAGGCTTCTTTTGTTTCTTTGCTCATATTGTCCCAACCTTCACCAACAACATTATGTCACAGCTAGCCAACTGTCTCTTCTTTTTTGTCTGTTTTTATAATCCGCATTTTGAATGTCGCATAAAAAAGGTCGAGCTTGAACTTCTAAAATAATACGTTCGTTATCAAGTTCAATTTTTTCCATCTCACACATCGAAAAAACTGTAATGAAACTCTTGACTACACACACTACTTTGTGTTGACACACTGCAAAGTTACTACTGAGTTCACGTGGAAACGCAATGTGAGAAGCGTCTTTCGACGCAGGGAATGGGCCCTGGCCCATCCGTCTTGCGTCGGACCTTCCCGTCGGAAGTTGGCAGAAAAAGACGCTGTGTGTTGCCAGTACTGGCCTTCTCCAGCCTGCCTATAACTGTTGCGTCTTTTGACGCTGAGCGTACAGCTTCAAAAAACGCAAGTGTGGCCGTAGCCTAACTTTCTCCGAGCTACAGGAAATGCGCTGGACTACACTCGATTACCGTCCTTACAGCCCCGTAGTTATTGCCCTGTGATTTCCATTTATTCGGACCACCTAAAAGAGCTCTAGGCGAGCGACGGTTTGAAGATGAGAGTGTGGAAGACTTCGTGCGCAACTGGCTGGTGACACGACCCAGTTCTTTTTATGATGCGGGCATCAAAAAGCTGCCCATACGCTGGAACAAATGCGTTTCCAAAGCAGGAGGCTATGTGGAAAAACAAATTCTAATTGCCTCGCGTTTTTCAATAAATGAATTTAAATAAAAAATAAAGTCCCGTTTATATGTGATACGCCCTCATAGCTAATACATGCCTACGAGAAAAGTCGCGGCCATTCTAGTGATCTGTCTTTCATTCCTTCGAGAAAAGTCGCGAATATTCTACTGTTTCCTTGTTCAGAGAACCTTCGACACGTAGCATTATAAATACGTACTGTTCACCGAATAGGAAGGTTCACATTCAGAAGCAGAAATATTAAGACTGAAGAATGAATAAGTAAGAAGTCCTAGTTGTAGCAAGTGCAAGTGTGAAGGTTAGTCAAGAGTGAGAGTGATCAGTTGATTGTGAAGTATTAATAATAGTAATTAATGGTAATTTCTTAGTAAAATATTGTTACGAGAATCGTAACAATCGATATGCAACTCTTGCCTTGTTCAACAATTCGCAATAGCAAGCAGCCTTGATTGTGTGTTGCTCATGCAAAAACTTCAGCCAGTTTGGAACTGGACTCCCCCTCCACATTTGTCTACACCCTCCCCTACCGCCGCCCTCCCCCATCCCCGTGTTTCTCCAGCCTATTGGGCACTTTAGCGCGCAGTACATTGTGTCATTGTGAGTCAGTCGTGCCATTGGGCGCCATTAATGGTAAGAACCATTTTTTCATGTAGATTCTCGGATTTGATCCATTACATATTGTCTGTGTAGAGCCGTGACAATACATTTGTTTTAACTGTTGTTTTCCTAGTCAAGATATTTTGTTGATATTTTACGCAACGCGTTTGGAGAAATAATTCACAAATGCGTGTATGTGTTTTTTCGTAACGTTTTCTATGTGTGACGTTTTGCTTCCTTCCACTGACTTTACTGTAATATATATAAAAAAAACGGGCAACTTTTAGTCGATCGTCGATCGGTATTTAAGGGTAGTGGCGAAATTTGGAATAACGCCGAATTACACAGTTTTCTTATGGTCCTTTTGTGCAGTCTATCACTGATAATTTTCTCTGCACTGGTGTGGCCCTCATTAGAACAGAGTGCAAATAAAAACAGCTTTATTGCCCGGTAGCTTGTCACAGCTCATTATTACCTGTGAAGGATCAGTTTTCACGTAGTTAAAACATCTTTGTTACATTTCGAGCCCGTACGCTACCTTCCAGAAGTCTCCTTGAGTTCTGTCGTGACAAAAAGCTGCACGTTATTTATGTACTGGCAACGAAAATAGTATTTATGGGCGTTGGGCCAGTGCCTTTTGTGCACGATATTTTGACAACCGACCCTGTCATTACCTTATGGCAGAGTCCAGGTGGCGAGGACGTACGATTGCTAAATCTGTGGCACAGGAAGGGGAAATGTGCACGAAACGAACGACGACTCGGCTGAATACTCGGAAGGCCACTGTCAATAGATTTTGTGGAGAAAACCTGAGCAGTAGAGGACAAAAGGAATTTCACGTAACCGGATAACACAACAGAAGGCTGTAATTGTACACTTGTTCGTGTCTTTCCATTCACAGTAACCAGGCAGTTTTGTGGGCAGGAGTAAGTAAAGCTCGCTAGTGCAAGGTGCAAAAGCCTGCATAATACAGTGTTCATTTGGAAACTGTGCGGGAGGATAAGGGTCAGAAGGCGGCCTATGCTTACTCTGTCGTGTTCCGTTTCTGTCGTGTTCACCACGACCCAAATGTTTTTAGATTGAGATGTCTATCTCTATCATAGCAAAGATGGCAAAGGTGTAACATGCTTAGGTCAGGGGAATAAAAGGATGTAAACAGCTTACTCTCATAGCTCTGCTTGCGTTTTCTCCTCGTAAGCCTCTACAGGGGTCTGTGGTGACATGTCTGTAAAATCTGCTAATTCATTCAAAGGATGATCTTTTGGAGATCTGACCTCAATAACCACGTTTCTGACACCTCCGTGTTTCCTACATAATGTCATGTGTCATGAAAAGAAACTGGTATTCAATGCTGTGAGTAGATTCCATTACCGAGGTGCGACGGCAAGATTTGCGAATCGGTCCTCAGCAGGAATGTTAGTGAGCATCCGCCCAAAATTCAGTACTTTATTTATGTAGTGCATCTTGTAGCGTCTCCTGGCTATCATAAAAAGCGTGTGATAGAATTTTTTCCGTGTGTGTAAGACCAGTTAACGTGTATCAATATAGTGACACGCACACGACGAAAGAGAAATAATTTAAACACGAATAAACATAACCAAGTGAAGCAATAAAGCAAGACTGTGTAAACATTTCACGAATATATTATGTATGTATAGAACATTCATAATTTTTTGACGTTTTATGCATTTTTAACTTTGAATCCATGACATATTATTATCTTTGAAAATCGTATTGTTAAATGAATTAGTGATTATGATCTGTGCCTCAGATAAAAAGGACAATTCAGTACATGTATAAATAGTAAAAAGCATTGTAATAATCTCTCTGTTCTCCTTGGGTTTCGTTACGAGTATCACTTGCGTGTTAAGCAAATGTATGTGCTGGCCGTGAGTCTTTTGTTCATGAAGCTTGAGATCCGCCATTAGGCGAGTTGTTGTAAAATTAATGCATTTTTGTTTGAATATATAGAGTTTGAGCAAATATGTTTGTAAAATAATTTGTTAAGTTGCCAGCCATTCGTCCCGCAAATAATTTAGACATTTTCAGCATTTAATTTAGCGGAAGCCGCTGTACCAATCTGCGAGAGCAACGGCCGCAGACGCGGCACATTTAAAAAATATTTATTTCAGGCATCGCAGTCGCCTCGCCGGTAAAGCGAGGTAACATAATAATATTTAACATTTTCTTACAGCTTACAGCAGTGCTGGCAGACTATATTATATTATTCAGTGCATTTCTCAGTTTGATTTGGAAAGTACTGTGCGATATATTCTATGCGGGTCAAAAAATATAACGAATAACTGTGTTATGACTTAATCATTTTCACATTTTGTGGCAAGGTCTGCTCTGTGAAACTAAAGCAATATTTTACATTTTTTCCCTGATATTAAGATAACGCGGGCTAGCCGCGCGCCTGGTCTAATTAATAGTATTCAAAAATCCACTGCATACGGTAACGTAACCAACATTCAGTGCTGTAACGATCATTTGAATTTCATTACTGACTTTTCTGGAAACGAGGCAAGGTAGTGAGTTCAGATACAGTTTTCTTTCTTTCTTGATTACGTTACAGTAGCAAGTGAATGTTCCCTACATAATTATCCAGAGCAGATGTGGAAAAGCAGTAATTTGATCCATGGTGTGCCTCATTTATGATAAAAGTGTTTATTCCCTCTCACATTCCATGTCTGAATTTAACATAATATGTGTGCTAATGTGACTCATACAGCCAAAGTGAAATATTTACTCAAAGTTACTTGTTTTTATCAAGAAAGAATTACCAAATAAAGACAGTGTAATAACATTGAATCAAAACCACAGCAACTTGTTACAAATAATTTTGTGTACTGCCATCAGCTCTGTTTCAGTTTTATATCAGTCTGAACATTGCAAGCCCAAACTTTAATATCGAAAGCAAAGTTACTAGTTACGATGTACCAACTTACTTGCTGCTACACATATATAGTCATATCTAAATAAATAATACCATAAACCGAATAAAATTAACTCCAGTAGTAAAAAAGTGAGAGGTGGAGTAGGGGAGACAGAATAACTGGCGCCCAACGTGGGGCGCGAACAGTTGCGGTGGCCACTATATATGTCCACAATAACTAATCCAATATACTTCTTTTACAGAGGATAATTTATAAATGTATATAGGAATTTGTGTAATTAACTTTTATGTATTTGTATAATTGTGTAACCATTATTGTGTACTGATGTACATGGTGTATTTACATGTAATCTTCAACCACGGAGGGATACCAGACTGACTATAAGAGTCAGAGCACTGTACGACCTGCCACAGTAAAATCCTGGGAAAGCTGCGCCCAGAATTATAGAGCAAAAAGGTAAGACTACAGTGTAGTCAGTTTGCGTGAAGAGTGCGCGATACTTGACCACTTTCAGCTCATATCTGGTGTGTGTTTGTATGTATAATTGTTGTAGAATAGAAAGTAGTCTATTAGTGTTTACTTCCTCTTTGCAAGTGTTTATTGTGTTATACATAGAATTTAGTAAATATTTTGTATCATTTCGTGTGTTGAAAGTGATTGATAGGATCTTTGTTGACGGTTGAAACCATAATTATGGTAGTAAAGCTGAGAAGTCAGCATACAGAAACCATGAACCCAGAAGAACAGCAACCCCACCACGTTGTAGAAGTAGAGGTAGGGGCTGCAACTAACCCCCAGAGTACTGAAGACGAAAGGTTAACACAAGATGCGGGGGTGGCAGCACAAAGAGACCATGCCACCATCTACCAGCACCTTAAATGTAGAACCATTGCAAATATCAATGCCAGATGGTGGCAATGATTTGGGTAGTAATTCTATTCAAAGCTTATTAGAGATAATTCTAAATTATCAAACTCGATTTGCGGAAGAGCAAGTTGAGAGGGAACGCGAACTTGCGCTTGAATTAGCAGGACGCGACCGCACGCTGGCCAAAGATTTGGCCGAGTGCGATCGCCAACAGGCTGAGAGAGACTAGTATGTTATGTATTCATTAGCAGCCATGCAAAAAGAGATGGCGATGTTAAAGTCAACAAACGAGTTGATTCCCGAATCTGTACAAGAGCTATGTGAACATGTTGGCAGTTTGCAGTTGGCGAACACCACCCTAGTAAAAGAAGTTAGCATGTTATCCAGCCATATGGAGAAACTTGAAAAGACACTGAGCAAATTGTAGAACAAAAGTTAACTGAACAAGCCACAAAACTAGAAACAGAGGTTACTTTGTGGCTAGAAACTAAAGACAAAGGCATCGAGTCTAAAATCGAGTCTAAGGTCAAGGCCTATGTAAATGAAGCAACAGTAGAATGCGTAGGTACTGGTGTTACCTAACAGATTCAAAGTGACGTGCAGTCTCTTAAACAAGCGCTTAAGGACGACATACCGAGTTGGCAAATGTCAGTGACAAAAAGGTTAGCCAACTTGGAAAAGAGTTTGTCAGGTGTGCACAAGACTAGTGAAAGTGATTATGTGCCACACACAACTAATGTTTTTGGTAGCGCAGTTGCTTATGCTGGGCATAGCAATAATGCTGAATTTAACTCCGGCAATGCCAGAAGCTGCAGCACACCTTCTGAACATGTAGCATATGCGCCAGGTGCACCTACGGCTAATACAGAAATGTTAGTTGAAGAGAGCTTGATTAAAAATTGCCAATTTCAAACATTTACTACAGACCGGAAATCGGTGCACCCAGTAGTATTCATTAAGAGCTTTCGCAACATATTGCGTGGCGTGTGGAATGACCAACAAAAGATCCATTATGTAATATCGTACATACAAGGAGATGCTGCGCTCTGGGCTACAGAGTCAACGGATAGCTGCAAAATTTATGAACAATTTGAAAAGGCTTTCCTTTCAAAATACTGGTCCTCTTGTATGCAGGAGCACCTGATGAAGGAAGTATATAACCCGGAACAGCATTCGCCACGCCTTGGCAGTTTACTAAAGTACTTCGAGAAGTACATTAATAAAACCCGCTACTGGGATGAACCGATCCTCCCTTTCAACATAACATACATCACAAGTCTAGCCCTAGGACGGCACTGACACGCCACAATGTAGCACGCAAAAAACTACAGCGATGCACTCATCATGTATCGTTACAAAATCCAAGAACAGAGAGCCGGCTCCCCAATAGCGGAACATTTAACCACGCGCAGCCTACGGGTTTGCAGAATGCTGATCTCGCCCTTAACCTCAACACCAGTTCAAATACTAGTCAGCCAACAATCTTGAACCAGCATACACATTCCTTCAGTTACTGCATAGAAAGCCAATGTGATAGGCAAACAGACCAGCATATGTTAAAAGCTTAAGCAATTTCTTTACTAGACAACCCTTATGAATAGAAGCCGTATTCTTTTTTTTTTTTTTTTAAACGTGAGCACACCCACAATCAAAAGAGAAACAACGCCAATCATAAAGACAGTAGCACACAAGCAAGTAGCAATGGTAACTTCTGCTTCGATTGGCTACAAATCAGCGAGTGATTTAACACGCCAGAGAACAGTCTTTACAAAATAACCATCAATAAAATAGCAGATTATTAACACGTGTACTCGTCCACGATTTCGATTAACAAAGCCATAGTCAAAGCATGGAGAACGTATCACTTAGACCAACATAATGGTGCTCCCTCAGTTACCCCAAGTAACTGACTCCCTTAGTTGCACAGGAAAGAACCAGACCTAATGAAACCACTACAGTTTTCGCCTCTAAATTGTCACAGTACAAGTGAGACTCAATCACAAATGTAATTTTACATCACCAGTTCCTGTATAATCAATACAAGCGCCTGATTTTCACCCGTTTATAACGGGAGGCAGCAACATCGTACGGAAAAGAGCGTAGACACAAGCTCTTACCAATTCTCTTCTGCGAAAGCAGCCACCGCAACTCTCAGGAACCACTGGGACATCCAATGCGAAAATCGTTACTCCTTCACCCAAATTACAGGACGCCTGCTTTCCGCTGCTTGCTACGGCGCCTTCCGTTTAGAGCCAACTTGTATAACTCCATGTGATAGGTCCAGTCCCACACTCGTTGCGTTAACCCGACAACCGTCTTCCACGACGGCCCGCCGCCCCCCCCCCCCCCTACCCCCCCCCTCCCCGCCCCCCGGACCACGCCTCATTACTCCTCCCGTAGGCCCCAGAGGGTGCTGCTTACTGCCCTGATGGTGGCAGTAAAGATAAACCACCAGAGCGGCACTATCGATATGAGCCGCCAAGGCTCATCCTCTCCCGCAGAAGCAGAAACTACCTCCCCTCCCTTCTTTTCTTCCAGAGGGGTCAGTTTCCTCCCTTCACCTGGGAGACGTGAACCCGTGAGAAATTTCCCGTGCTTAGGTTTTCAACTATTAAACTGACAGGGTTTACAACACGCAGCACCTTGCATGGACCCACGAAACGCGGTGACGGCTTTCCTGCAATCTTATCGGCACCCTGAGCCCCTGTAACAAAATTACGAATAAAGACGCTCCCCCCCCCCCCCCCCCCCCCCCCCCCCCCAGTTACACTCTGAATGGATGATGTCCTTCATTGTAGCGCTTCCCTAGCCTCTGATGTGTGAGCTCAATGTTTCTACGCGTGCGCTTCCAATTCTGATGGATCTGCTCCTCGTCCAGCTCTTCAGGTAATAAGTCATTGATGGCCCACAAATTCGCAAGAGGTGAATTTGCTGGGTAGCTAAGCGTCAGCGACGGGGGTGGCGTTACTCGCTTCATGATGAGCAGTATTAAAAGCTAAGTTCACCCAGGGTATAATTTCGTCCCACCTACGCTGTGACTTATGATGAAAGGCTATCAATGCGGCCTTGAGTTTCCTATCGATGCGTTCCGCAAAGGAGGGTTGCGGTTAATATGGAATGGTGGTGGTATGCCGTATAGCACTTTTGAAACAAACTTCTTAAATTGTTGAGACACGAAGGCGGGGGCGTTGTCGCTAGCTAAAACCCGTGGGGGACCGAAGTTGGAAAATATGCCCATTAAGTGGCGAATAGTGAGCCCTGCGGTTATTCCGCTACTAGGAACGAGCCATACAAATCAGGTAAAAGCATCTATCTACTACGACGAGTACATACCTATGCCCGTTCATAGTCCTTGGCAAGGGACCGATATAATCAATAAACAAGTTGTCCATTGGCACCTTCTCCCTGCTAAACTGCAAGAAGCCTCTTTGAGTATTCGCATTTGGTATAGAAATTTTGCATACCTGACACTCCCCCACTAACCCACAGACATCTTTATACAGGGTCTTCCATGTCAGGTGTTCTCGGATATTGTGAACAGTTTTCGCAATTCCCAAATGCCCTCCTACCACCGAGCTATGAAAGTAATGGAACATGGCAGGAACGAGTTTCTTAGGCAAACAAATCTTAGACCTCCTGTCATTCGTAGTCTGATAACAGACAATACCCTTTTCGAGGCTATACCCCTGCACTTGCCTACCTTCGAGGAGGTGCTCCATCACCGGACGCAATTCGGGATCCATCTCCTGCCTCTCCTTTAGACTCCCAGAGAGTTCCGGGACTTCCGTTAGCACACCCATGACCCAACATTCTGACTTGTCTTCAGAATTACCCTTCTCTCTCTCTTGAGCCTCCTCGAACATTCGGCTCAGAGCTTCCGCTACAGAGTTTTCTGATCCCCTGATATGTCAGAGGCTAAACCTAAAAGCGGATATCCGTACCGCCCACCACGCAATACGTCCAGTCTTCCTGGGTCTAGCCAGGACCCAGCTTAATGCCTGGTTATCGGTCCCTAATTCGAACTGCCTATGTTCCAGGTAGAAACTGAATTTTTCTAAAGTGAAGAGTACTGCTAATGCTTCCCATTCGTAAATGCAATACAATTATTCGGCAGCCGAAAGGGTCCTGGACACGTAGGCAATTGGGAGACGTTCACCCTCATCTTCCTGGAGGAGAACAGCAGATGCTCCAGAGTTCGGTGCGTCGGTCTGAGCAGCAACAAACTTCTTATGGAAGTTGGGAACTGCTAACACCAGAGGGTTAGCAGATTTTATCGCATCAAAGGAGGATTGTTGCGACTCCTTCCGCTCAAGCGGTACATTCTTCTTCCGAAGTTGGTTCAGGGGCGCTGCCAATTGCACAAAATTTGGCACGTATTTGCAAAAAAAATTCGCCATTCCTACAATATGGGCAATTCCCTCCCTTCTAGGGAGGCGAGAACCTTTGCAAATCTTTCGTCCTCTTCTGGTCAATCTTAAAGCCTTTAGCAGAAACCAAATGTCCTAAGAAGGAAATCTCTTCATGTGCTAAACTAGTTTTGGATCGCTTAATTGTAAGTCCAGCTTCACGCAATTGTAACAAAACTTGCTCAAGGTGCTGAACGTGGTCCTGAAACATTGAACTATACACCACGACGTCATTGAGGTAGTTATACACAAACTTGTACTTGACATCACCGAAGATATTATCAAGCAACCGGAACAGGACCGCCGCCCCTGTGGACAATCCAAATGGCACCCGATTAAACTCGTAAAGATTCCAATCCGTGGTAAAGGCAGTTACCGGCTTAGACTCTTCCGACAACGGGATTTGATAATAAGCCTGATTCAGGTCCAGGACAGTAAAGATCTTAGCCCCCGCAAACCAGGTAAAACAATGGTGCAGGTCAGGTAAGGGGACCGACTCCAACACCACCTTTTGATTAAGCTGTCTATAATCCACTACGGCGCGGTAGTCCTCCCCCGCCTTTGGGACTAAAAGCATAGGAGCCGCATACGGTGAAGTCGGCTTCCTAATTACGCCTTCCTGCAACATTTTATCAATTAACTGCCGTAATGTCTCCAACTTGGGAGGCGACAGCCTATAAGGTGGCTGATGAACAGGTATATCATCCATGAGGCGTATGTGATATCTAATTTTGTGTGTAACGCCTAATCTATTAGTCAATACATTGGGAAAACGACTCAAAAGCTCTGACAACTTCTACGCCTGGCTATGCGGTAAATGACTGAGTCTAAACTCGGTACCTTGCCCTACTACATTATTAGCCTCCGCCTGCTCCCGACATAAACAGACCCTACAACAGCCCTTATGTGATTACACCTCCATATGGGACACATCTTTGATGTGGCGCCTCTGTCCCCTTCTAGTCAGCTCAAAGGAGGTCTTCCCTTCTCCGGACAGACACGTACCAAATGTTCCAAACTACCACACCGAAAACACCTACTAGGCTTGACGGCTCCTGTCCTGTTCTCGGTAGCTTTAGCTACACCTTTCTGGATCACAGCATTGACTCGTTCCTTAATGTCCCTCTTACTATCTGCAAAATGGAGTCCTTCAATTCGTGAAACCAAATTCTCCAGTTCAGTAAAGGTCGTTGGTCTTGTGGCAAACATCACGCAAGAACGGTCTTCTGGGCTAATACCATCCATTATATCATCAATGGCCTCTCTCTCCATCACATCTAAATCCAATGCAGTAAGAGCAATCTGAAACTCGCTAATGTACTGCTCTAACGTTTCATTACCCTGTTGCACACGATAGAAATAATGTCCAGTAAGTTCATGTTTAATACGGGAGGTGGACTTGCGTTCAGTAACCCGCCTACGCACATCGGCAAGAGAACCCCGGGTTTGCAACACCTGACTAATTATTGTGCCGAACAAACCCCTTGCTAAGGGATAAATTAACTGCAAGATAACATGCTGATCAACACCTAAAGCACAAGCATGTACTTCCAAATGCGCTTATAAACACAGGACCTCAACAACTCCTGACAATTCGTCAACTACTGAGATTGTCAGCCCCTGAATTAATAGAAGTATGGGATTAGGTAACTTAGCAAAGGCTTCGCATACTGACAGTCCAGTGTTAACTAAAGTTCCCCTTCGTACAGGTTCTCTCTCTAGATCTTGTGCCGAAGTACCTCCTTTGCCTTCCTCCTCCTGTGACTCTATTAAATTATTCTCAAATTGCAAGGCCATAGCCGTCTGGCACAACTCGGCAATCATGGCTTTCTGTTCGGGCATAATTTTAAACTGCTCCAATCATTCAATCTATTCACTCAGTGAATTAACTGTGCGCAAACTTTACTCATCTGAATAAGTGACGGATTACTGCCC
The DNA here is from genome assembly GCF_023864275.1 of Schistocerca cancellata. NCBI lineage: Eukaryota > Metazoa > Arthropoda > Insecta > Orthoptera > Acrididae > Schistocerca > Schistocerca cancellata. Next base: position 597,832,786 of record NC_064632.1, read on the forward strand.
TCAACGCTCCAGCGCACACCAGAAAGCGATGCAGCGCAAGCCGGCAAAACAGCACTTACCTGCGTACTGTCTTCTCCAGCGAGACAAATGGGCCGCTCTAAGATGCCGCGCAGACATGTGCTCCACTCCGGGACGGTTCCGTTAGTGGGAGCCCCTCTGATCCACAATTCATAAATTAAATGTTCCCTTTTCAAATGTTTTAGTCCCGGGCAGTCTCTAGGCTGCGGATGGCTGGTCTTGTCTCCCTGTAACATAATGAAACGAACAGATTCTGTTCCACACCAAATACAAGGAAACCAATCTTAATCTAATCAAATACCAATCAATGGTGATGACTGCCCCAGGAACTGAGAACAGAACCACGCTCTGCTGCTAATGAAGTGTCAGGTCAGAGGGGTGTTTGAAAACACAATTTTTGGCACAAAGCAGCTCAATAGGCTGTGGAGTGGAAGGGGTAGGCTAGCAATAGAACAGTGCATCACCATTGACTAGACACTCATTTATTGAACACATAAGTCAGGTATTACCGGAAACAATCAGTACAAATTACAAAATAATCTTCTTTTCCTTTAAGTCACTCAAACATTTAAACAGGCAAATAGCAATCATTTAACTGAAAGCCTTTTAAGAAAGCAAGACTAGAAAATTTGAACGATGAGTTAAAATCATATTTAAATATGCTCTGACCGAGCATATATTTTAAAACGAAATACTTCCTTTAAGGAACCAGTGGTCAAAATTAATTACTTAATCCTCAACAACCATATTACATCCAAGACATTTAAGATTAAACAGTAATATATAACATCAGAGAGCTACAGTCCCAAGTTTTAAGCAGCACGTTTCAGATGGACTGCACTGCAACAGTACAATTCAAGTCCCTCAGAGGATCTCCCCACACAGGAAGTTATTGCCGCAATCGACAAAATATCAACATCATTCCATGTGCAGGCCTAAAACAAACTAAAAGCTCTCTTAAGTTGGGTACAGTTAATTCCCTTTCAACATAACATACATCACAAGTCTAGCCCTGGGACGGCACTGACACCCCGCAATGTAGCACGTGAAAAACTACAGCGATGCACTCATCACGTATCGTTACAAAATCCAAGAACAGAGAGCTGGCTCCCCAATAGCGGAACATTTAACCACGCGCAGCATGCGGGTTTGCGGAACGCTGATCTCGCCCTTAACCTCAACACCAGTTCAAATACTAGTCAGCCAACAATCTTGAACCAGCATACACATTCCTTCAGTTACTGCATAGAAAGCCAATGTGATAGGCAAACAGACCAGCATATGTTAAAAGCTTAAGCAATTTCTTTACTAGACAACCCTTATGAACAGAAGCAAACATGAGCACACCCACAATCAAAAGACAAACAACGCCAATCGGTAAAGACAGTAGCACATAAGCAAGTAGCAATGGTAACTTCTACTTCGATTGGCCACAAATCAGCGAGTGATTTAACACACCAGAGAACAGTCTTTACAACATAACCATCAATAAAATAGCAAATTATTAACATATGTACTCCCCCACGATATCGATTAACAAAGCCATAGTCAAAGCATGGAGAACGTATCACTTAGACCAACATAATGGTGCTCCCTCAGTTACCCCAAATAACTGACTCCCTTAGTTGCACAGCAAAGAACCAGACCTAATGAAACCACCACAGTTTTCGCCTCTAAATTGTCACAGTACAAGTGAGACTCAATCACAAATGTAATTTTACATCACCAGTTCCCGTAAAGTCAATTTAAGCGCCTGATTTTCACCCGTTTATAACGGCAGGCAGCAACATCGTACGGAAAAGAGCGTAGACACAAGCTCTTACCAATTCTCTTCTCTGGAAGCAACCACTGCAACTCTCGGGAACCACTGGGACATCCAATGCAAAAATCGTTACTCCTCCACACAAATTACAGGATGCCCGCTTCCCGCTGCTTGCTACAGCGCCTTCCATTCAGAGCCAACTTGTATACCTCCATGTGATAGGTCCGGTCCCACACTCGCTACGTCAACCCGACAACCGTCTTCTGCGACGTCACGAAGCATCCCCCCCCCCCCCCCCCCATCCCCCCGAGGACCTCGCTTCTTTACTCCTCCCGTAGACCCCAGAGGGGGCTGCTTACCGCCCTGACGGTGGCAGTAAAGATAAACCACCAGAGCGGCACTATCGATATGAGCCACCACGGCTCAATGTGCAGTTGTGTAGACCATGAATCCGTAACCGTGAACTACCCTGCGCAGTTCGGTCGACGGAAGGCATACTTAGACAGTATATCCGTGTTTAACCATGTGTATTTTTCCCCACAGCTAAAAAGTAGACACGTAAAGCAGTACACTGTGTTTGACATTATGTTTCATGCTTCCGTCAGAGAGTGGAGCGGAGCAGCAGCCGACGCGTGACGTGATCCAGACGGTCAGCAAATGGCCGACCTAAACAATTGCCGTTTGGAGCTGAATCAGCTGATCCGGTACCTACTGCACCTGCGCAAGCGCCGGCTATGCCAACACTGTCATCTTTACTGTGAGTAGCAATCTATCCTATTCCTTATACTGTTGTTATTCCAACCTTGAGTTTCCATACTGTTGTTATTCGAACCTTGAGTTTCCATTGTCTGTTTTATATTTTATTTATTGATGGCAGGTGTCCCCAAACGTATCCTCTGGCAGAAAACAGTGAGAACCCTGGTACTTTGACGGAACATATTATTTTTTCTCCAGTTTTAAAAAATGAGGATTTTAGTTTATTCGGTGGTTCCTCCAGTGTCAATTTCTAATTAATAACATAAATCGTAATAAAATTTTAAATAAGTTCATATCAAAAAATTTCCATATTATTAATACATAGTTTAGATGAAAAGGCTTGCACAGGATAGAGTAACGTGGAGAGCTCCGTCACACCAATCTTTGGACTGAAGAAACTGTACTTCTGATAGTCTGCAAGAGTTAATCATTAATGCACAGGTAATCGAAGAACACTGAAACTAATCTCAACAGTTAGGCTATCAGCCACAGATGAATTTGCTGTGGTGACTGGCATCTGAGGTAGGAGCAGATGTGATTGTTGTGAAAACAATACATGTCAATACCAGATGCATTCTCCAATTGATTGTTGCTGTGTTAGGTCGTCTGTAGCAGCCAGTTGCAAAGAATAAAACAAATACAGATGGATACAACTATTTAGTGCATCGGACACAGAATTACAGAGAATGTTAAGAAAGCCCAAAACTGTATAATGTTCTGTACGGTTTCCCTTGGCCACACGAACATCATCTACATATGATACATTCTGAAGTCTATATGTCGTCACAGGTAGAGCAAACTACAAATGGCCATTTCAGCTTGGATTTAAGAATACGCCAAAGTGTTGTTCGTAGCATTTCTTGTTGCCTACTGACTTTGTTTGTCGATTTCCACGGATCGAGTTCAAACGAAAGGTAAATTATTTCAACTTTTGTGCAAATACGTGAGGCTAGACAGTACCTTTTCACTTTGCACACACACATGCTGTTTCTTCAAACAGCTGTATCCATCTGTGGATGTTGTTTGTATTTGGAAGTGCTTCACTTTATCACGGACGAAATCTTCTACGAACTGCAAAGACAGAAGACGACAGTTAAATTCGAACTTGCGTAATGCCTTCTGTACACTTACTACGGTACGGAACTTTTCATTTACACAGTGAAACACGTAGAAAACATTAAAGTTATTGTCCTACAATGCATAAAAGTGTTCCAGTGATTACTCAACTGATTTCTTTTGATATATATAATGAGATGAGATGTTCAGTCCTGTAACTGCAGCATATAGCGTGAAAAATCACATTGAGGATTATCTAGGTGCTTGGATGCAGATTTTCTAAGTATTTACATTCAGGCAGACAAGAATTGATGAATGTTTTATTTGTAGTGAATTTGTGGATCTTGTTGCCATCTGTGTTGTGTAGGACCAACACCTACATCTGTAATACTAGCCGGATAAAAGTATTCATATTATATCGCATCTTTTTCTTGAGGCCCGCTTGTCACAAACCAGATAATGAAACCTGTCGTTTGCAATTTAACTGTGAAGAGTCTTTATGTTCAGATAAAACTTTTCTTTTCTGGTTAAAAATAGCATGCAAGAACAACAACAGTTATTTGGGGCTGAAGAGAAGTACCCATCGAAAGTGTGGACAATAAATGAAGTTGTTGTTGTTGTGGTCTTCAGTTCTGAGACTGGTTTGATGCAGCTCTCCATGCTATTCTATCCTGTGCAAGCTTCTTCATCTCCCAGTACTTACTGCGACCTACATCCTTCTGAATCTGCTTAGTGTATTCATCTCTTGGTCTCCCTCTACGATTTTTACCCTCCACGCTGCCCTCCAATGCTAAATTTGTGATTCCTTGATGCCTCAAAACAAGTCCTACGAACCGATCCCTTCTTCTAGTCAAGTTGTGCCACAAACTTCTCTTCTCCCCAATCCTATTCAATACCTCCTCATTAGTTACGTGATCTACCCACCTTATCTTCAGCATTCTTCTGTAGCACCACATTTCGAAAGCTTCTATTCTCTTCTTGTCCAAACTAGTTATCGTCCATGTTTCACTTCCATATATGGCTACACTCCATACAAATACTTCCAGAATCAACTTCCTGACACTTAAATCTATACTCGATGTTAACAAATTTCTCTTCTTCAGAAAAATAAAGAATAAATGAAGAGCGACGAGAAATCCACACTGATTGTATCCGTTCACTAGAACTGCATTCTGCAGGGGTGGTTGCCGGTTCTGTTGCTTGTGATTTCTTTAAAAGATCACAGTTACCTGATCACGTGGTGAGAAAGATATGGTGAGTCAGCAGCCTCTTAAAAATAGACTTACGAATAAATCAGAAAATTAATTTGTGACAGATATTTTGTATTCTTAGAAAAGTCACGTGGGAAAGTATTGCCATTGCTGAGTTGTTAAATCGAGAAGAAAATTCTGAAGTGCAGACGGTTTGCCTTTTTTCTGTGTGGTTTACACTATTACATTCAATATTAGTAATGTACTAGTAGCTTCTCTATACTAATTTTAATGTTGTTTGAGATCTGTTTGCTCAGGTACCGCATTTGCTGCATAGACCAAACTCTGTAGGAGAAAACTTGCTTTATGTTGAATACGTGATTTTACTGCCCATCCAACATACACCATTATTTTTGTCCAAACTTCCTGGACATATTTGTGCCAGTCTTTTAAGTGATGGCTTGAAACTCACTAAAAAGTAATTTCTACCATTTAAGACATGCCAGTCCTTATAAAGTTGTGATGTGTTTCTGTAGATTACGACATTTGTTTTTGTAAATTGTAGTTAGTGAGCTAACTTACTGTGTGCGCAGGCAACCCGCTGATAACAAAGGATGATGCTCTCTCTTTTGAAGAATCTGTGATAGCAATGCACCTCTATGTGCTGTGGGAAATCTGTGGCATAGAGTTGCCTGCGGCTCCTCCACTCCCAGCACCGACGAAGCAGCCTCCAGCAGCGCCACGACCACCTCTACAAGTTACTTCAATTCCACTCGCTACAGTGGTACCTGTACCTGAGCAAAGAACTACTTTGGTACCTGCAAACAGCCCTCCTAGCTCGTCATTGTCAGCAGAATCACACCTGTGGGTAAGTAACGAGGATGTTAATAACATAAAGTGCTTCCTGCTGAAGATGTTAATATATACAGATATTTTATATTATAGACGGAGACTTGAATGTTTCACTTTCTGCCTCCACATTTATTACAGCTTCCAGCTAATATGACAACTGTTGAGATGCTTATGCAAAGTTAGAGCATACAGCAGCAAACCATTAGTCTCGATTGGGAGAAGCGAGGTTCTGATTGCAAATAAGTGATAACGATTTGCGTTTGCTTAACTTCTGTAAGTCACTGTTGTTGATACTGAGAGATTGCTTATTTAATGTAAAGACCAGTCCATCCACTGTTCATTCTGAAAGAAAAGTATTTGAATTCTACATCTTGTCTATAGTAGACCATCTTTCTGGCCTGAATAGATGAGCTGGGTCCAAAGAAGTATGTGCATGTTTATTGATTGCTATAATCTGTTTGCTAATTCAGAGTTATCCTAGATGGCTAAAGATGTTAAGTTTAAATGTATTTGTATTCACAAGGGGGCGATTTACTGGCAGGAACATTCAGATATCTGTGCAAATAGTGTTTTGTATAAAATTCACTGTATTAGTGGGCTGTTGCTTTTTAGAATAAGTAAATTTACTTCGTTTTTTAGTGTGTTGATGTTTGTGAGGGAATTTCATTCTATCAGGTTTGGTTACATTGTGAACAGGTGTCTTGGTGAAGGTATTTTCTCAACTTTCATTACATTCTTTTGGTGCATTCTACTAGGAGCATGTGGAAAGCGAAGTAAGAAGTTAAATAAAAATGGAACCTAGGCAATTTTTTGACAGTGGATAGTAGTGTTATTTATTCTGTTGTCTGCACGAGTTACCACAATTTGAGGAACTCCAGTCAGGGCATTATTTTTCTCAAATCTAAAATGACTGCATCCATTCTCAATGCTACCACATGTAAAATATGTGCTGGGATGAGTTTCCTACATAGGTTGATAATTTGGTACGATTTTATGTAAAAATCCTGTGACATGTGATATGATGAGTTCTAGGATGGAAGACTGATGCCATCGCCACGAGAGTATACATTTGGCGTGTCTCTGTGATGTGTTTGAATGTGTATGTGTACTACTGGAAAAAAAGCTAGTGCTCAAAAGCTAACGTTAAAGTGTTAAGTGCTTCTTGCATCGACCCACCTATATGCAATTGACTGCTCTTCCTTACTTTATATAGGATGGCAGAAATGATGTTTGTGACGAAATGAAATGTAGATAGTCAAACACATTTACTGATTAAAACAGAAAATATTTGTTCCAACATGAGGTTCAGTTAGCTTCAGGAACAATGTCTTGAAAGTTAAAGAACTGTTAGGAATGAGTACCAGCAATCTGCAAGTGTAGACACAGAAAATGGCAAAACTGCTACTTGTGCATTGAGTATGGTGTTGATTGCTGGAGTGTGTGATGTGGTGAAAAGTTGTGCTGACGAATCATAGTAAATGGTTGTTGGAATGTATGATGTAAAAATTTGTTGATTGCTGGAGTGTGTGATGTGGCAAAAAGTTGTGCTTGGCTAATCATAGTAAATGGTTGTTGGAGTGTATGATGTGGTAAAAAGTTGTTGATTACTGGAGTGTGTGATGTGGTAAAAAGTTGTGCTTGGCTAATCATAGTAAATAGTGACTAGTACTGCCATGATAAATTTTTATAGACCCAAGTGAGCTTTGAGGCAGAGAGCTATGTGGAGTGGGTGAGGGTGGAAAGAGAGTTAGGGAGAGAGAGGGGGGCCGGGTCTCGGCCAAAAGATTCTATGAAAGAGTGAAGAAGCTCAGTCTAAGGCTCACAGAATGTAGCAACATCAAGGGTGACTGGAAAAAATATTAAAAGTGTGTTCTTGGCACACGCGGTCTAATACACAAATATCGATCCTACCGATAGCAAATATCTCTGTTATTGCTGCTCTCAAGAAGAAACCAAATTTGTTGTACACATTTAGGGTGGACTTGAGGTGACCTCAGTAGTCTGGACAGCCGCTCTTAGGAACGCACGGTTAGGACATCCGAGGACAGTCAGCCGGCATCTGCTGGGACTAATGCAGAGAGCTTGTGGCAGCGTGCCTCTGTAATTAATGCTTCAATGTCGACCTTTAATCTGATCTACTGGGAAACCCAGGCACTAGACCAGCACTCGAGGATGAGTTGCACTGGTGTTCTACACATGGTCTCATTATGTACATATCAGCCACACTTCCCTAAAATTCTCACAATAAACTGAAGTCTACCATTCACCTTCCCTGCTACCAATCTGGCACACTCACTCTACAGCACACTACTAATGCCGTAATCGACTGTCGCAGGATTGTTTTTCCTGCTTATCCACAATAGCTTATACTTTTCTATGTTTAGAGGAAGCTGTCATTCATCACACTGACTAGAAATGTTGTCTGAGTCATCCTTTATTCTCCTACAGTCACTACCGTGCTGCCTGTCTATCCCCTTGCTGTTCTCTTCCCTCTCTCTTGTCTGGGCTGTCGGGAAATATATTTTGCATTTTCGTATTCAGTATCGGAATACTCTCAACTGGTTTCGTTCCTTTTATTCTTTTTTTTGTTCACCTTCTGTCCTTCCTCCACTTCAGCATTTGAGGTTCCTCTTCTTCTTCCTCCCCAAGCGCTCCCGAAAGCTGGCCCACACATCTAGACATCTAGATGTGTAATGGGCGAGTGGGTAACGTGTAATTCCCGGTCCCGGGTCGACAGGTAGTGTTCGCCCATACCTCTGGTACGAGTTGGACCCAGGGAGGGGTGATTGCCTGAGTTGCTACATTCCCAAATTGCTGATTGGCCCCTCTGTCAGGTGTTCGGGAGGTGTGAGCTGAGGTGTTAACTGTTACCAGAGACAAGTGCTCCCTGTTCTAAAGGGGACCCCAGTCAGAAGGACCGCGCCATCGAAGACACCGGCAATCGTGGGGGATTTTCACACAATGAGCTGATTGTCTCCACAGTCAATGGCTACGAAATGTCGACAGAATGAGGCTAACAATTTGAAGACCCTCACAGCTGCACCGAGGTTCCTCGTCATCTCAATTTCTGAAGTCGGTCAGTGCTTTGCCATGGTAAATCCGTTTATTATTCAGAAAAGTGTCGATGCAGTTTCCGGCCCAGCGAAATCCTGCTCTCATTTAAGGAGTGGCACTTTGTTTTTGGAGACTGCTCCTGATTCTCAAGCACAAAACTGCTTGCTGCTTTGCTTCTCCACGACTACCCCGTTCATGTCAAGGCCCGTAGCAGTCCGAATTCTTCCTGCGGTGTTATTTACACTGGGCTGCTCGATGGTCTGACCGAGGCCGAAATGCAACCTTACCTCTCTTATCAGGGTGTCATTGTCGACTGACGGGTGATGAAAAAGGTATATTACACCTTAGTGCCCATCCGCACTCTTTTTCTCGCCTTTGATAGAGTGGTGCTTCCGTTCAAGGTCAAAGCAGGTTATAAAGTTATCACGGTCAGGCTGTATATTCTAAACACGATGTGCTACCAGTGTCACCGTTACCAAACTCGAAGAGTCCTGGCGACACCCAGCCGGATACGTAGGGTCCCGTCGCATCGACTGCAATGACGATTGTGCTGTCTCCTCCCTCAATGAGTGGGCCATCCGGAAGATCCAGGTGAAGGAAAAAGTGCCGTACCCAGTTACCTGCAAGTTGTCGGCTAGTCAGAACCCCTGCATTCTACCATCTGACACTTAACAGTACTGTTCCCACTACACCTCGCCCCACGAAGAGCGTGGGTGTGCAGATGTGCGACTTCAAATTTAGCACTGCAATTGTCAAATCGCTCATCATCGTGGTAGTGTCCCAGTCTTCTCCTTCAGCAGTGCAACATGCCACCAAACTCGTGCCTCACGGGGCGAAGACACCAGCTACACAACCGGCAGGCTGGAAAGGACAGAAGGGAGGACAGACGGAATACTCCTGCGAAATCTTCCTACATTCCTCCAGCCGACAGACACCTGAGTCTTCCTCTGCTACCCGGGAAGGCTGGAAGAAGTCAAATAAAGCAAACGTTCTTCTCCTTCTCCGACTCGAAGATCTTCTTCGACGATGTCGTCATGTGATAGCTTCGTCCGGCTGACGTCCGTGTCACTGGTGTGCACCCCGCCAAGTTTTCCGCCCCAGACTCCATAGGCCGGAAGCAGAATAATGCCGAAACTTCAGTAGACCGCTTGGAGCAGGATCCTCCTCCTCCGTGTCCTGTAGCAGCGAATCTTCGAAGGCTGGCACTCAGTAGCCGCCGAGGTGACACCCCATTAGTAATCCTCACCCTGTTTCTTTTGCACTGGAACATTTGTGGCCTGTGATCCGACAGAGAGCATTTACCGCTACTCTTAGAATCGCAGTGGCAACTTGTTCTCTGCCTTGGGCAAACTGCATCCTAACATCCGCTTTGAGCTTCCGCATTTCTTCGCGGTCAGGTTTGACCTTCCCCCCGAGTTCGGCATTCAGTCTCGTGGGGGAGCCGTACTGCTCGCACAGGATGAAATTCGTGGTCGGCACGTCTCCCTGACTGCCCGCCTCCGAGCTGTTGCTGTCACCCTTTAGCTGTACCTTTTCGCTGATCCTGAGAATCCTCTTGGTTTAAGTGTGCAGGGTGGATATCTTCTGTGTAAGGAGATATCGGGAGGAGGCATGAAGGTGCCTTTGAGTACAGGTTGGCTTATTATTTTATCTATGGCCCAGTTATCCATCAGACTTTGTGTAAACTTTCACGTTGAGGGAAGGCAGCACACAATTCTTTTCCATCTCCATAGTAAATTGGGATTCTGCGTGATGGTGGTTGAGGTGCTGTTGAAAATTTTCCAGCTCTTCCTCTCCATGTGGCCAGATAATAAAGGTACTTTCTAGATATCCGAGCCATCAGTCTGGGTGCAATGGTGCGGACTGGAGAGCAGCTTCTTTAAATTCTTTGATGAAGATGTCTTCTGCAATAGGCGAAAGAGGGAGCCCATTGCTACTCCTCCGTCTGTTCATAAAATTCCCCTTTCCACCTGAAATAGGTGGGCGTTACACAGTGGAGCACTAGATCGCAGATATCGGATGCCATGTGTCCGTGATCATGGTGTTTTGTATCGGTCTATTCGTGAATAAAACTTCACGTCGAAGCTAGCCATCATGTCTGTGGACGAGCTACAGTTTTCTTTTAAAAGTTCCACAAAATGGGTGGGGTCCTTAATGTATGAATTTGTGTGGCCCACCAAATGTCTGAGCTTTGGAGCCAATTCCTTTGCTAGACCATACATTAATGGTACTCACAATCGGTTGTAAAGGAAAGGCCTCTCTGTGGACCTTGTGTACACCATATATTCTTGTTGCCTGTGGAACTTACTGTATTAGTCTTCAGGCCGTATAAAAATTCGTTCTAGTTTCCTTTAGTAGTGTTTGCATCGATTTGATTGTCTCGGCCATCAGATCTCCGTTAAGTTTCTGTAAATGGATTCACACAGAAGATCCCCCATTCATGTGTTATAATCTTCTGTGTCCAACATAATGGCTGCATTTGCCTTGTCTGCTCGTGTTATTACTAAATGAAAACTGTACTCCAGCTTGGGTGGTGGGATACCTGCAGTAGCAGCAAGCCATTCTGCATCAGTCTGTATGTGTTCCTTGTTAATCCTGTGACCCAAAAATGAAATTTCCTTCTTTCCACACTCAGATATACTAATTTCAGTTTCATACCTCCTCTATAAATAGTTGTCAATACTTCATTCAGAATCTTAACAGTGCTTGAATCATTCTACACTCACTATGAGGAAGTCATCTACATAGACCGTTATTTCATCGGTTAATATCGCACCTAGCACCTTGTCGACTGCTCTGATAAACACACACAGACAAGTACAGAGCAAATGGCATCACACACTATTCGAAACATTTACCTTCATGTATGAATCCTGTACATGGCCTAGATTTATTTGCTAAACTGATGTTGCAATAGCCACATGTCATATCAAAAGATGTGAGAAATGTACACCAGTGGAACTTTTGCAAAATTTCATCTATGTTAGTTGGTCTGTCACTCTCTCTTGCTACAATGTCATTGAACTTACTTGCTTCCAGCACGAACTTGGCACCACAGTTGTTCTTCATTGAACTACTAGTTGTTTATTATACATGCTGGCTGACGATTCAGTTATCTCCCTTGAGACCATCGGTTGAATGTTTTCTGACACCACTTGTTTTTTTTAACTGGAGTGATATGAGGCTGCTTGGAAAACAGTTTTTGATCCTTCAACTTTATTTTTCCCTCACAATCTTTTACGAAACGTGGTGTGTCTGAAAATGCTTTACAGTTGCTCAATAGAAACCTTTTAGTTCCTCCCTTGGACTATTAGTAAAACATTCAATAAATTCTTGTGGGCTTGTGACTACATTGTCAATAAATATAAGACCACAGATGTTTCGGTCCCCATTGCAAGCAACCTTCATCCGGGTGCTTTTGTTTACTGCTGAGTGAGAAACCTCTGTTTCTTATATCGCTGCTGACTTGGCTGTTGTCTAATTCTGATAGACTGTTTATAATGAAGGGGAGGGATGTTAGAATTCTTTATTCTTTTTTTTTTTTCTTTTATTATTTCTTTTCATTGGTGCAAACCTGATGTGTTGATTGGTGTTCGTATTACAGGTTGTAATTTCTGGAAATCGCCTAATGGAAAACCAGTTGGCAACTGTGATGTGGTATTGTTTCCCTGAATTTTAGTGCCGGCTGAGGCGTGCCAGTACGACTTAACCTAACCTAATGTAACATAACCTACAAACCTACAGCCACTGTGGCCTCCTGTGTGCCTCCACATTAGCTTTCATCCTGTAGTGCTGTAATCCTGGGCCCCAAGGCGTTGGCAGCCAAGACGATGTAAGTCGACGCCCGTCTTCTCTGTTCTTATTGGCCAGTCGCTTGGCTATTTCTATTGCCTCTCTAATGTACCTCCTGAAAGTAAGAGGCTGTTTCGCCAGCATGCTTTCTTTACCAAAATTAACTGTTTGCTGCACTCATCCTGGTGTGTTGTCATACACGGATATGTCTTTGGTGTTGAAATATCCGTGTGCTGATGGGTCACCCCATCTTGCCTACATACTCTAGTTGACATATGCAACTGAATTCTTGAACTCTAGCAACATGTAGTTTGACATCTGTGTCTTTCGTTGTGCGAAGAAAATCTTTTATTCTGTTGCTGCTTCACAAAATTGTTTTGATATCTGCTCGATTGAGAATTTTGCCCACTGGTTCAGTGACACCTTGAACATATGGCAATTGAGCAACGTTTGTACCTTTCTTTCGCTATCCTCTATAGCCTTCATACTTTGTCACCATAGTTTTATATATTAAATCCATTCCATAACTGTTGCCACAAAAAATAGACTTGAGGATTTGTAGTTCACCATTTACATGTACCTCATCTCTGATCCTGAGAGCAGTTTTGGTTTCTTATGTGTAGGGTGATATTGGGAGAAGGCATGCAGGTGCCTGTAAGTACAGGTTGGCTTATTATTTTATCTATGGCCCAGTTATCCATCATCCTTTCTGTAAACTTCCACGTCAAGGAAAGGCAGCACCCGATTTTTTTCCATCTCCATAGTAAATTGGATACTTGGTGCTGGTGGCTGACGTGCTGTTGGAAATTTCTTAGCTGTTCCTCTCCATGTAGCCAGATAATAAAAGTAGTTTCTAGATATCCGAATCATCAATCTGGGTGTAATGGTGTGGACTGGAGTGCTGTTTCTTCAATTTATTCCACAAGGATGTCTACTGCAATAGACGAAAGAGGGTAGCCCATTGCTACTCCACCTCTCTGTTCATAAAATTTCCATTTCCGCCTGAAATAGGTGGTCGTTAAACACAGTGGAGCACTATATCGCAGATATCGAGAGTCATGTGTCCCTGTTCATGGTGTCGTGTATAGGTACAATTGTGAATAAAGACTTGACTTCGAAGCCAACCATCATTTCTGTGGCTAAGATACAGTTTTGTTTTAAATGTTGGACCGAATGGGTATAGTCCTTAATGTACTAGTTTGCTTAGGTCAGCAATGTGGTGTCACCGCCAGACACCACACTTGCTACGTGGTAGCCTATAAATCGGCATTGGTCTGTTAGTATACGTTGGACCCGCGTGTTGACACTATCAGTAATTGCAGACCGAGCGCCGCCACACGGCAGGTCTAGTCTAGAGAGACTCCCTAGCACTCGCCCCAGTTGTACAGCCGACTTTGCTAGCGATGCTTCACTGACTACATACACTCTCATTTGCAGAGACGACAGTTTAGCATAGCCTTCAGCTACGTCATTTAATACGACCTAGCAAGGCGCCATATTCAGTTACTATAATTTGAAGAGATAATATTGTGAATCATGTACCGGCAAGAATGACGTTCATCATTAATGGATTAATGTTAAGTATCAAACTAATTACGTCCGCTTGCTGAATCCTCATTCCTTGTGATGTTCCAGACCTCACGTCAATATAGTTCTTCCCTCCTCATGCCAGTCTACTTGAGCTACGATGTGTGCATTTCGGCCTCCTCTCGTAACGTGATGTTGGCTCTTCTGCCAACACAACAGGTAAAATCATGATTAAATACTTGACGTCAAGGCTAACCATTATTTCTGTGGCTGAGATACAGTTTTGTTTTAAAATATTTCACCGAATGGGTGTAGTCGTTAATGTACTATTTTGTTTAGCACACCTAATGTCAGAGCTTTGGGACGAGTTATTTATCTAGACTGTACGTTGGTGAAATAATGGTACTCACAATCGGTTGTAAACGAAATGCCTATTTGTGTACCTTCTGTGCACCATATATTTTGGTGCCTGTGCAACTTGTGGGATGAGTCTTCTGGCTGCGTCCTAATTCATTGTAGTTTACTTTAGTATTGTTTGTGTTAATTTGATTGTCTTGGCCGTTGGATCTCTGTGAAGTTTCTGTATATGGATTCACTCAGAAGGTCCGCCTTTCAATTGTTATAATCTTGTGTGTCCAACATAATCGTCTCATTTTTTTTGTCTGAACATGTTGTTACTATATGAAAGCTGTACTCCAGCTTGGGTGGTGGGATACCTGCAGTAGCAGCAAGCTATTCTGCATCAGGCTGTATGCCTCCTTGTTAATCCTGTAACCCACAAATGAAATTTCGTTCTTTCCATCTTCAGATTTACTGATTTTAGTTTCATACCTCCTCTATATATTGCTGTCAGTACTTCATTGAGAATATTACAGTGTTTGAAACATTCTGCACTCACTAAGAGGAAGTCATCTACATAGACTGTTATTTGGTCGGTTAATATCGCACCTAGCAGCTTGTCTACAGCTCTGATAAACACACACAGACAAGTACACTGCAAATGGCATCACACAGTATTCGAAACACTTAGCTTCATGTAAGAATCCTGTACCCAGCCTAGATTCCTTGGCGAAACTGATATTCCAATATCCACAAGTCATATCAAAAGATGTGAGAAATGTACATCAGTGGAAGTTTTGCAAAATTTCATCTATGTTAGTTGGTCTGTCACTCTCTCTTGCTACAATGTCATTGAACTTACTTGCTTCCAGCACGAACTTGGCACCACAGTTGTTCTTCATTGAACTACTAGTTGTTTATTATACATGCTGGCTGACGATTCAGTTATCTCCCTTGAGACCATCTGTTGAATGTTTTCTGTCACCACTTGTTTTTTTTAACTGGAGTGATATGAGGCTGCTTGGAAAACAGTTTTTGATCCTTCAACTTTATTTTTCCCTCACAATCTTTTACGAAACGTGGTGTGTCTGAGAATGCCTTACAGTTGCTCAGGAGAATACCTATTAGTTCGTTCCTTTGACTATTTGTAAAATATTCATAAAAATTTTTATGGGCTTGTGACCACATTGTCATTAAATATAAGACCACAGATGTTTCGGAACTCATTGAAAGCAACTTCCGTCCAGGTGGTTTGTTTACTGCTGAGTGAGAAAGCTCTGTTTTCAATATACCAGCAGGCTTGGCTGTTGTGTAATTCTGACAGGCTGTTTAGGATGAAGGGGAGGGATGTTAGAAATCATTATTGGTGTTTTTATTATTTATTTTCATCGGTGGCACCCGGCATTTTCTTTGATGTTTGCATTGCTGGTTGTGATTTCTGGAAACCGCTTAATGAAAAACCAGGCGACAACTATGACGTGGTGTCGTTCCCCTGAATTTTAGTGCTGGCAGAAGGGTGCCAGTGTGACGTAACATAACCTGACCTAACCTCCAGCCACTGCAGTCCCCTGTACGCCTTTGTTTGTGGCTTCAAGTTATCTGTTGTCCCGTAGTGCTGTTATTGTTGGCAATCAAGAGGTCAGAAGTCGGTGCCCATCTTCTCTGGTCTTACTGGCCAGTCGCCTGGCTATTTCTGTTGCCTTTCTATTCTTCCTCCTGAATGTAAGAGCTGTTTCCATCATGTGCTTGCTTTACCAAAATCAACTCTTTGCCACACTGAATCTGGTGTGCTGTAATACTGAGAAATGTCATTTGCCGTGAACTCCAGCAGCATGTAGTTTGTCAACTGTGTCTTTCATTGTGTGAGGAACGTCTTTCATGCTGTTGCTGTCTTGCAAAATTGGTTTGATACCTGCTCGATGGAGAATTTGGCCCACTGGTTCAGTGACACCTTGAACATATGGTAATCGAACAATGTTTTGTGCTATCTTTTGGTATCCTCTATAGCCTTCATACTTTGTCAGCATAGTTTTATGTATTACCGTCATGCCATAACTGTTGGCACAAAAAATTCACTGGAAGTTTTGCAGTTCAACCTTTAGATGTTCCTCATCGCTGGTCCTGAGATCAGTTTTAGTTTCTTCCGTGTAGGGTGATATCAGGAGAAGGCATGCAGGTGCCTGTGAGTACAGGTCGGCTTATTATTTTATCTATGGCCCAGTTATTCATCAGGCTTTCTGTAAACTTAAACATCTCGAGGAAAGACAGCACCCAATTTTTTTCCATCTCCATAGTGAATTGGATACATTGTGCTAGTGGTTGAGGTGGTGTTGGAAATTTCGTAGGTGTTCTTCTTCATGTGGCCAGATAGTAAAACTACTTTCTAGATATGCAAGCCATCAGTATGTGTGTAATGGTGCGGAATGGAGTGCTGTTTCTTCAAATTCTTCCATAATGATATCTACTGCAATAGGCGAAAGAGAGCAGCCCGTTGCTACTCCATGTCTGTGTTCATAAAATTTCTTTTTCCGCCTGAACTAGGTGTTCGTTAAACAAAGTGGAGCACTAGATCATAGATATCAGGTGTGATGCGGCTGTGTTCATGGTATTGTGTATAGGTACAATCGTGAATAAAGACTTGACTTGGAAGCTAACCATCATTTCTGTGGCTAAGATACAGTTTTGTTTTGAATGTTTCACCAAATGGGTATAGTCCTTAATGCACTATTTTGCTTAGCACACCAATTGTCACAGCCTTGGGGCCAGTTATTTATCTAGACCGTACGTTGGCGAAATATTGGTACTCACAATTGGTTGTAAAGGAAATGCCTATTTGTGTACCTTCTGTGCACCATATTGTTTTGGTGCCTGTGGAACGTATGGGATGA
The DNA here is from genome assembly GCF_023864275.1 of Schistocerca cancellata. Taxonomy (NCBI): domain Eukaryota; kingdom Metazoa; phylum Arthropoda; class Insecta; order Orthoptera; family Acrididae; genus Schistocerca; species Schistocerca cancellata. Next base: position 597,850,020 of record NC_064632.1, read on the forward strand.
GGCTTCTTCCCGCGTCAAAATTCGTTGTTGTTTACTTTATTAGTCTTTGTATTAATTTGATTGTCTTGGCCGTCGGATCTCTGTGAAGTCTCTGTATATGTATTTACTCAAATGATCCGCCATTCATATGTTATAATCTTGTGTGTACAACATAATGGTCAAATTTGCCTTGTCTGCATGTGTTATTACTGAATGAAAGCTGTACTCCAGCTTGGGTGGTGGGATACCTGCAGTAGCAGCATGCTATTCTGCATCAGGCTGTATGCCTTCCTTATTAATCCTGTAACCCACAAATGAAATTTCCTTCATTCCATCTTCAGATTTACTGATTTTATTTTCATACCCCCTCTATACAGAGGTGTCAATACTTCATTGAGAATCTTACAATGTTTGAACCATTCTGCCCTTACTACGAGGAAGTCATCTACATAGACCGTTATTTGATCGGTTAATATCGCACCTAGCACCTTGTCTACAGCTCTGATAACCACACACAGACAAGTACAGAGCAAATAGCATCACACAGTATTCGAAACACTTAGCTTCATGTAAGAATCCTTTATATGGCGTAGATTCCTTGGCCAAACTGATATTCCAATAGCTACAAGTCATATCAAAGGATGTGAGAAGTGTCAATGAGAGCTACTTCGCAATATTTCATGAATGTTAGGTAGCCTGTCACTCTCTCTTACCACAATTTCATCTAACTTACTCTTCCAGCACGAACCTGACACCACCGTCATTCTTCATTGAACTACAAGTGGTTTGTTATACCTGCTGGATGACCATTCAATTATGCCTGTTGAGACCATCTATTGAATGTTTCTTGCTCACCACTTGTTTTTTTTTTGTAACTGGAGTGATATGATGCTGCTTGGAAAACAGTTTGTGATCCTTCAACTTTATTTTGCACTCACAATCATTTACGAAATGTGGTGTGTGTGAAAATGCCTTACAGTTGCTCAGGAGAATACCTATTAGTTCGTTCCTTTGACTATTTGTAAAACATTCATAAAATTTTTTGTGGGCTTGTGACCACATTGCCAATAAATAAAGACCATAGATGTTTTGGTCGTCATTGCAAGCAACTTTGTTCCAGGTGGTTTGTTTACTGCTGAATGAGAAAGCTCTGTTTTCAATATACCAGCAAGCATGGCTGTTGTGTAATCCTGATAGGCTGTTTAGGATGAAGGGGAGGGATGTTAGAAATTATTATTGGTGTTTTATTATTTATTTTCATCGGTGGAAACTCAACATTTTCTTGGATGTTTGCATTACTGGTTGCGATTTCTGGAAATCGATTAATGGAAAACCAGGTGACAACTATGACGTGGTGTCGTTTCCCTGAATTTTAGTGCGGGCTGAAGGGAGCCAGTGTGACGTAACGTAACCTGACCTAACCTCCAGCCACTGCAATCTCCTGCACGCCTCTGTTTGTGGCTTCAAGTTATCTGTTGTCCCGTAGTGCTGTTATTGCTGGCAATCAAGACGTCAGAAGTCGGTGCCCATCTTCTCTGTTTGTACTGGCGTGTCGCCTGGCTATTTCTGTTACCCTTCTGTGCTTCCTCCTGAATGTATGAGCTGTTTCCACAGCGTGCTTGCTTTACCAAAATCGACTGTTTGCCACACTGATGCAGGTGTGCTGTCATACTTAGATATGTGGTTCGTGTTCAGATATGTGTGTGCTGATTGGTCACCCCATCTTACGGACATACAGTAATCCACATTTGCACCTGATTTCGTGAGCTCCAGCAGCATGTAGTTTGTCAACTGTGTCTTTCATTGTGTGAGGAATAGCTTTCATCCTGTTGCTGTCTTGCAAAATTGGTTTGATACCTGCTCGATGGAGAATTTTGCCCACTGGTTCAGTGACACCTTGAACAAATGGTAATCGAACAATGTTTTTTGCTATCATTTGCTATCCTCTATAGCCTTCATACTTTGTCAGCATAGTTTTATATATTACATTCATTCCATAACTATTGGCACAAAAAGTGCACTGGAGGTTTTGTAGTTCACCCCTTACATGTTCCTCATCGCTGATCCTGAGAGCGGTTTTGTTTTCTTCCATGTAGGTTGATATTGGGAGAAGGCATGCAGGTGCCTGTGAGTACAGGTTGGCTTATTATTTTATCTATGGCCCAGTTATCAATCAGGCTTTCTGTAAACTTGCACATCGAGGAAAGGCAGCACCCGATTTATGTCCATCTCCATAGTGAATTGGATACATCGTGCTGGTGGTTGAGGTGGTGTTGAAAATTTCATAGCTATTCCTCTTCATGTGGCCAGATAATAAAACTACTTTCTAGATATCGAAGCCATCATTCTGGGTGTAATGGTGCAGAATGGAGTGCAGTTTCTTCAAATTCTTCCATAATGATGTCTACTGCAATAGGCGAAAGAGAGTAGCCCATTGCTACGCCATGTATGTTCATAAAATTTCCTTCTGGCCTGAACTAGGTGGTCGTTAAACACAGTGGAGCAGTAGATCGCAGATATCAGGTGCCATGCTTCCCCGTTCATGGTGTCGTGTACAGGTACAAGCGTGAATAAAGACTTGACTTGGAAGCTAACCATCATTTCTGTGGCTAAGATACAGTTTTGTTTTAAATGTTTGACCGATTGGGTATAGTCCTTAATGTACTATTTTGCTTAGCTCACCAATTGTCGATGCCTTGGGGCCAGTTATTTATCCAGACTGTACGTTGGTGAAATAATGGTACTCACAAACGGTTGTAAAGGAAATGCCTATTTGTGTACCTTCTGTGCACCATATTTGTCTGGTGGCTGTGGAACTAATGGGATGAGGCTTCAGGCTGCGTCAAAATTTGTTGTAGTTTACTTTAGTAGTGTTTGTATTAATTTGATTGTATTGGCCGTCGGCTGTCTGTGAAGTTTCTGTGTATGGATTCACTTAGAAGATCCGCCATTCACTTGTTATAATCTTGTGTGTACAGCATAATGGTCGCATTTGCGTTGTCTGCAGGTGTTATTACTAAATGAAAGCTGTACTCCAGCTTGGGTGGTGGGATACCTGCAGTAGCAGCATGCTATTCTGCATCAGGCTGTATGCCTTCCTTGTTAATCCTTTAACCCACAAAGGAAATTTCCTTCTTTCCATCTTCAGATTTACTGATTTTAGTTACATACTTCCTGTATACATATGTGTCAATACTTCATTGAGAATCTTACAGTGTTTGAACCATTCTGCACTCACTACGAGGAAGTCATCTACATTGACCGTTATTTCATCGGTTAATATCGCACCTAGCACCTTGTCTACAGCTCTGATAACCACACACAGACAAGTACAGAGCAAAAAGCATCACACAGAATTCGAAACACTTAGCTTCAAGTAACATTCCTGTACATGGCGTAGATTCCTTGGCCAAACTGATATTCCAATAGCCACAAGTCATATCAAAGGATGTGAGAAATGTCAATGAGCGCAACTTTTGCAAAATTTCGTGTATGTTAGCTAGTCTGTCACTCTCTCTTACTACAGTTTCATTTATCTTACTTGCTTCCAGCACGAAGCTGACACCACCGTTATTCTTCATTGAACTACAAGTGGTTTATTATGCCTGCTGGTTGACCATTCAATTATCCCCGTAGAGACCATCTATTGAATGTTTCTTTCTCACCACTTGTTTTTTATGTAACTGGAGTGATATGAGGCTGCTTGGAAAACAGTTTTTGATCCTTCAACTTTATTTTGCACTCACAATCTTTTACGAAATGTGGCGTGTCTGAAAATGCCTTACAGTTGCTCAGGAGAATACCTATTAGTTCGTTCCTTTGACTATTTGTATAACATGAATAAAATTTTTTGTGGGCTTGTGACCACATTGCCAATAAATATAAGACCACAGATGTTTCGGTCGTCATTGCAAGCAACTTTTGTTCCGGGTGGTTTGTTTACTGCTGAGTGAGAAAGCTCTGTTTTCAATATGCCAGCAAGCTTGGCTGTTGTGTAATTCTGATAGGCTGTTTAGGATGAAGGGGAGGGATGTTATAAATTATTATTGGTGTTTTTATTATTTATTTTCATCGGTGGAAACTCAACATTTTCTTGGATGTTTGCATTGCTGGTTGCGATATCTGGAAATCGATTAATGGAAAACCAGGTGACAACTATGACGTGGTGTCGTTTCCCTGAATTTTAGTGCTGGCTGAAGGGTGCCAGTGTGACGTAACGTAACCTGACCTAACCTCCAGCCACTGAAATCTCCTGCACGCCTCTGTTTGTGGCTTCAAGTTATCTGTTGTCCCGTAGTGCTGTTATTGCTGGCAATCAAGACGTCAGAAGTCGGTGCCCATCTTCTCTGTTTGTACTGGCGAGTCGCCTGGCTATTTCTGTTACTTTTCTGTTCTTCCTCCTGAATGTATGAGATGTTTCCACAGCGTGCTTGCTTTACCAAAATCGACTTGCTTTACCAAAATCGACTGTTTGCCACACTGATCCAGGTGTGCTGTCATACTTAGATATGTGGTTCGTGTTCAGATATGTGTGTGCTGATTGGTCGCCCCATCTTACGGACATACAGTAATCCACATTTGCACCTGATTTCGTGAGCTCCAGCAGCATGTAGTTTGTCAACTGTGTCTTTCATTGTGTGAGGAATAGCTTTCATCCTGTTGCTGTCTTGCAAAATTGGTTTGATACCTGCTCGATGGAGAATTTTGCCCACTGGTTCAGTGACACCTTGAACAAATGGTAATCGAACAATGTTTTTTGCTATCTTCTGCTATCCTCTATAGCCTTCATACTTTGTCAGCATAGTTTTATATATTACATTCATTCCATAACTATTGGCACAAAAAGTGCACTGGAGGTTTTGTAGTTCACCCCTTACATGTTCCTTATCGCTGATCCTGAGAGCGGTTTTGTTTTCTTCCATGTAGGTTGATATTGGGAGAAGGCATGCAGGTGCCTGTGAGTACAGGTTGGCTTATTATTATATCTATGGCCCAGTTATCCATCAGGCTTTCTGTAAACTTCCACATCGAGGAAAGGCAGCACCCGATTTATGTCCATCTCCATAGTGAATTGGATACATCATGCTGGTGCTTGAGGTGGTGTTGGAAATTTCGTAGCTATTCCTCTTCATGTGGCCAGATAATAAAACTACTTTCTAGATATCGAAGCCATCATTCTGGGTGTAATGGTGCGGAATGGAGTGCAGTTTCTTCAAATTCTTCCATAATGATGTCTACTGCAATAGGCGAAAGAGAGTAGCCCATTGCTACGCCATGTCTGTTCATAAAATTTCCTTTTGGCCTGAACTAGGTGGTCGTTAAACACAGTGGAGCAGTAGATCGCAGATATCAGGTGCCATGCGTCCCTGTTCATGGTGTCGTGGTTAGGTACAATCGTGAATAAATACTTGACTTGGAAGCTAACCATCATTTCTGTGGCTAATATACAGTTTTGTTTTAAATGTTTGACCGAATGGGTATAGGCCTTAATGTACTATTTTGCTTAGCTCACCAATTGTTTAAGCCTTGGGGCCAGTTATTTATCCAGACTGTACGTTGGTGAAATAATGGTACTCACAAACGGTTGTAAAGGAAATGCCTATTTGTGTACCTTCTGTGCACCATATTTCTCTGGTGGCTGTGGGATAAATGGGATGAGGCTTCAGGCCGCATCAAAATTTGTTGTAGTTTACTTTAGTAGTGTTTGTATTAATTTGATTGTCTTGGCCGTCGGATCTCTGTGAAGTTTCTGTGTATGGATTCACTTAGAAGATCCGCCATTCACTTGTTATAATCTTGTGTGTACAGCATAATGGTCGCATTTGCGTTGTCTGCACGTGTTATTACTAATTGAAAGCTGTACTCCAGCTTGGGTGGTGGGATACCTGCAGTAGCAGCATGCTATTCTGCATCAGGCGGTATGCCTTCCTTGTTAATCCTTTAACCCACAAATGAAATGTCCTTCTTTCCATCTTCAGATTTACTGATTTTAGTTTCATACCTCCTGTATACATAGGTGTCAATACTTCATTGAGAATCTTACAGTTTTTGAACCATTCTGCACTCTCTACGAGGAAGTCATCTACATTGACAGTTATTTCATCGGTTAATATCGCACCTAGCACCTTGACTACAGCTCTGATAACCACACACAGACAAGTACAGAGCAAATAGCATCACACAGTATTCGAAACACTTAGCTTCAAGTAACAATCCTGTACATGGCGTAGATTCTTTGGCCAAACTGATATTCCAATAGCCACAAGTCATATCAAAGGATGTGAGAAATGTCAATGAGCGCAACTTTTGCAAAATTTCGTGTATGTTAGCTGGTCTGTCACTCTCTCTTACTACAATCTCATTTATCTTACTTGCTTCCAGCACGAAGCTGACACCACCGTTATTCTTCATTGAACTACAAGTGGTTTATTATGCCTGCTGGTTGACCATTCAATTATCCCCGTAGAGACCATCTATTGAATGTTTCTTTCTCACCACTTGTTTTTTATGTAACTGGTGTGATATGTGGCTGCTTGGAAAACAGTTTTTGATCTTTCAACTTTATTTTGCACTCACAATCTTTTACGAAATGTGGCGTGTCTGAAAATGCCTTACAGTTGCTCAGGAGAATACCTATTAGTTCGTTCCTTTGACTATTTGTATAACATTAATAAAATTTTTTGTGGGCTTGTGACCACATTGCCAATAAATATAAGACCACAGATGTTTCGGTCGTCATTGCAAGCAACTTTTGTTCCGGGTGGTTTGTTTACTGCTGAGTAAGAAAGCTCTGTTTTCAATATACCAGCAAGCTTGGCTGTTTTGTAATTGTGATAGGCTGTTTAGGATGAAGGGGAGGGATGTTAGAAATTATTATTGGTGTTTTTATTATTTATTTTCATCGGTGGAAACTCAACATTTTCTTGGATGTTTGCGTTACTGGTTGCGATTTCTGGAAATCGATTAATGGAAAACCAGGTGACAACTATGACGTGGTGTCGTTTCCCTGAATTTTAGTGCTGGCTGAAGGGTGCCAGTGTGACGTAACGTAACCTGACCTAACCTCCAGCCACTACAATCTCCTGCACGCCTCTGTTTGTGGCTTCAAGTTATCTGTTGTCCCGTAGTGCTGTTATTGCTGGCAATCAAGACGTCAGAAGTCGGTGCCCATCTTCTCTGTTTGTACTGGCGAGTCACCTGGCTATTTCTGTTACCTTTCTGTTCTTCCTCCTGAATGTATGAGCTGTTTCCACAGCGTGCTTGCTTTACCAAAATCGACTGTTTGCCACACTGATCCAGGTGTGCTGTCATACTTAGATATATGGTTCGTGTTCAGATATGTGTGTGCTGATTGGTCGCCCCATCTTACGGACATACAGTAATCCACATTTGCACCTGATTTCGTGAACTTCAGCAGCATGTAGTTTGTCAACTGTGTCTTTCATTGTGTGAGGAATAGCTTTGATCCTGTTGCTGTCTTGCAAAATTGGATTGATACCTGCTCGATGGAGAATTTTGCCCACTGGTTCAGTGACACCTTGAACAAATGGTAATCGAACAATGTTTTTTGCTATCGTTTGCTATCCTCTATAGCCTTCATACTTTGTCAGCATAGTTTTATATATTACATTCATTCCATAACTATTGGCACAAAAAGTGCACTGGAGGTTTTGGAGTTCACCCCTTACATGTTCCTCATCGCTGATCCTGAGAGCGGTTTTGTTTTCTTCCATGTAGGTTGATATTGCGAGAAGTCATGCAGGTGCCTGTGAGTACAGGTTGGCTTATTATTTTATCTATGGCCCAGTTGTCCATCAGGCTTTCAGTTAACTTCCACATCGAGGAAAGGCAGCACCCGATTTATGTCCATCTCCATAGTGATTTGGATACATCGTGCTGGTGGTTAGGGTGGTGTTGGAAATTTCATAGCTATTCCTTATCATGTGGCCAGATAATAAAACTACTTTCTAGATATCGAAGCCATCATTCTGGGTGTAATGGTGCAGAATGGAGTGCAGTTTCTTCAAATTCGTCCATAATGATGACTACTGCAATAGGCGAAAGAGAGTAGCCCATTGCTACGCCATGTCTGTTCATAAAATTTCCTTCTGGCCTGAACTAGGTGGTCGTTAAACACAGTGGAGCAGTAGATCGCAGATATCAGGTGCCATGCGTCCCCGTTCATGGTGTCGTGTACAGGTACAAACGTGAATAAGGACTTGACTTGGAAGCTAACCATCATTTCTGTGGCTAAGATACAGTTTTGTTTTAATTATTTGACCGAATGGGTATAGTCCTTAATGTACTATTTTGCTTAGCTCACCAATTGTCGAAGCCTTCGGGCCAGTTATTTATCCAGACTGTACGTTGGTGAAATAATGGTACTCACAAACGGTTGTAAAGGAAATGCCTATTTGTGTACCTTCTGTGCACCATATTTGTCTGGTGGCTGTGGAACTAATGGGATGAGGCTTCAGGCCGCATCAAAATTTGTTGTAGTTTACTTTAGTAGTGTTTGTATTAATTTGATTGTATTGGCCGTCGGATCTCTGTGAAGTTTCTGTGTATGGATTCACTTAGAAGATCCGCCATTCACTTGTTATAATCTTGTGTGTACAGCATAATGGTCGCATTTGCGTTGTCTGCACGTGTTATTACTAAATGAAAGCTGTACTGCAGCTTGGGTGGTGGGATACCTGCAGTAGCAGCATGCTATTCTGCATCAGGCTGTATGCCTTCCTTGTTAATCATTTAACCCACAAATGAAATTTCCTTCTTTCCATCTTCAGATTTACTGATTTTAGTTACATACCTCCTGTATACATAGGTGTCAATACTTCATTGAGAATCTTACAGTGTTTGAACGATTCTGCACTCACTACGAGGAAGTCATCTACATTGACCGTTATTTCATCGGTTAATATCGCACCTAGCACCTTGTCTACAGCTCTTATAACCACACACAGACAAGTACAGAGCAAATAGCATCACACAGAATTCGAAACACTTAGCTTCAAGTAACATTCCTGTACATGGCGTAGATTCCTTGGCCAAACTGATATTCCAATAGCCACAAGTCATATCAAAGGATGTGATAAATGTCAATGAGCGCAACTTTTGCAAAATTTCGTGTATGTTAGCTAGTCTGTCACTCTCTCTTACTACAGTTTCATTTATCTTACTTGCTTCCAGCACGAAGGTGACACCACCGTTATTCTTCATTGAACTACAAGTGGTTTATTATGCCTGCTGGTTGACCATTCAATTATCCCCGTAGAGACCATCTATTGAATGTTTCTTTCTCACCACTTGTTTTTTATGTAACTGGAGTGATATGAGGCTGGTTGGAAAACAGTTTTTGATCCTTCAACTTTATTTTGCACTCACAATCTTTTACGAAATGTGGCGTGTCTGAAAATGCCTTACAGTAGCTCAGGAGAATACCTATTAGTTCGTTCCTTTGACTATTTGTATAACATTAATAAAATTTTTTGTGGGCTTGTGACCACATTGCCAATAAATGTAAGACCACAGATGTTTCGGTCGTCATTGCAAGCAACTTTTGTTCCGGGTGGTTTGTTTACTGCTGAGTGAGAAAGCTCTGTTTTCAATATACCAGCAAGCTTGTCTGTTGTGTAATTGTGATAGGCTGTTTAGGATGAAGGGGACGGATGTTAGAAATTATTATTGGTGTTTTTATTATTTTTTTTCGTCGGTGGAAACTCAACATTTTCTTGGATGTTTGCATTACTGGTTGCGATTTCTCGAAATCGATTAATGGAAAACCAGGTGACAAATATGACGTGGTGTCGTTTCCCTGAATTTTAGTGCTGGCTGAAGGGTGCCAGTGTGACGTAACGTAACCTGACCTAACCTCCAGCCACTGCAATCTCCTGCACGCCTCTGTTTGTGGCTTCAAGTTATCTGTTGTCCCATAGTGCTGTTATTGCTGGCAATCAAGACGTCAGAAGTCGGTGCCCATCTTCTCTGTTTGTACTGGTGAGTCGCCTGGCTATTTCTGTTACCTTTCTGTTCGTCCTCCTGAATGTATGAGCTGTTTCCACAGCGTGCTTGCTTTACCAAAATCGACTGTATGCCACACTGATCCAGGTGTGCTGTCATACTTAGATATGTGGTTCGTGTTCAGATATGTGTGATTTTGTGAGCTCCAGCAGCATGTAGTTTTGTCAACTGTGTCTTTCATTGTGTGAGGAATAGCTTTGATCCTGTTGCTGTCTTGCAAAATTGGTTTGATACCTGCTCGATGGAGAATTTTGCCCACTGGTTCAGTGACACCTTGAACTAATGGTAATCGAACAATGTTTTGTGCTATCTTTTGCTATCCTCTGTAGCCTTCATACTTTGTCAGCATAGTTTCATATACTACATTCATTCCATAACTATTGGCAAAAAAAGTGCACTGGACGTTTTGTAGTTCACCCCTTACATGTTCCTCATCGCTGATCCTGAGAGGGGTTTTGTTTTCTTCCATGTAGGTTGATGTTGGGAGAAGGCATGCAGGTGCCTGTGAGTACAGGTTGGCTTATTATTTTATCTATGGCCCAGTTATCCATCAGGCTTTCTGTAAACTTGCACATCGAGGAAAGGCAGCACCCGATTTATGTCCATCTCCATAGTGAATTGGATACATCGTGCTGGTGGTTGAGGTGGTGTTGGAAATTTCGTAGCTATTCCTCTTGATGTGGCCAGATAGTAAAACTACTTTCTAGATATCGAAGCCATCATTCTGGGTGTAATGGTGCGGAATGGAGTGCAGTTTCTTCAAATTCTTCCATAATGATGTCTACTGCAATAGGCGAAAGAGAGTAGCCCATTGCTACGCCATGTCTGTTCATAAAATTTCCTTCTGGCCTGAAGTAGGTGGTCGTTCAACACAGTGGAGCAGTAGATCGCAGATATCAGGTGCCATGCGTCCCTGTTCATGGTGTCGTGTATAGGTACAATCGTGAATAAAGACTTGACTTGGAAGCTAACCATCATTTCTGTGGCTAAGATACAGTTTTGTTTTAAATGTTTGACCGAATGGGTATAGTCCTTAATGTACTATTTTGCTTAGCTCACCAATTGTCGAAGCCTTGGGGCCAGTTATTTATCCAGACTGTACGTTGGTGAAATAATGGTACTCACAAACGGTTGTAAATGAAATGCCTATTTGTGTACCTTCTGTGCACCATAGTTCTCTGGTGGCTGTGGAACTAATGGGATGTGGCTTCTGGCCGCGTCAAAATTTGTTGTAGTTTACTTTAGTAGTGTTTGTATTAATTTGATAGTCTTGGCCGTCGGATCTCTGTGAAGTTTCTGTGTATGGATTCACTTAGAAGATCCGCCATTCACTTGTTATAATCTTGTGTGTACAGTATAATGGTTGCATTTGCGTTGTCTGCACGTGTTATTACTAAATGAAAGCTGTACTCCAGCTTGGGTGGTGGGATACCTGCAGTAGCAGCATGCTATTCTGCATCAGGCTGTATGCCTTCCTTGTTAATCCTTTAACCCACAAATGAAATGTCCTTCTTTCCAACTTCAGATTTACTGATTTTAGTTTCATACCTCCTGTATACATAGGTGTCAATACTTCATTGAGAATCTTACAGTGTTTGAACCATTCTGCACTCACTACGAGGAAGTCATCTACATTGACCGTTATTTCATCGGTTAATATCGCACCTAGCACCTTGTCTACAGCTCTGATAACCACACACAGACAAGTACAGAGCAAATAGCATCACACAGAATTCGAAACACTTAGCTTCAAGTAACATTCCTGTACATGGCGTAGATTCCTTGGCCAAACTGATATTCCAATAGCCACAAGTCATATCAAAGGATGTGATAAATGTCAATGAGCGCAACTTTTGCAAAATTTCGTGTATGTTAGCTAGTCTGTCACTCTCTCTTACTACAGTTTCATTTATCTTACTTGCTTCCAGCACGAAGGTGACACCACCGTTATTCTTCATTGAACTACAAGTGGTTTATTATGCCTGCTGGTTGACCATTCAATTATCCCCGTAGAGACCATCTATTGAATGTTTCTTTCTCACCACTTGTTTTTTATGTAACTGGAGTGATATGATGCTGCTTGGAAAACAGTTTTTGATCCTTCAACTTTATTTTGCACTCACAATCTTTTACGAAATGTGGCGTGTCTGAAAATGCCTTACAGTTGCTCAGGAGAATACCTATTAGTTCGTTCCTTTGACTATTTGTATAACATGAATAAAATTTTTTGTGGGCTTGTGACCACATTGCCAATAAATATAAGACCACAAATGTTTCGGTCGTCATTGCAAGCAACTTTTGTTCCGGGTGGTTTGTTTACTGCTGAGTGAGAAAGCTCTGTTTTCAATATACCAGCAAGCTTGTCTGTTGTGTAATTGTGATAGGCTGTTTAGGATGAAGGGGAGGTATGTTAGAAATTATTATTGGCGTTTTTATTATTTATTTACGTCGGTGGAAACTCAACATTTTCTTGGATGTTTGCATCACTGGTTGCGATTTCTGGAAATCGATTAATGGAAAACCAGGTGACAAATATGACGTGGTGTCGTTTCCCTGAATTGTAGTGCTGGCTGAAGGGTGCCAGTGTGACGTAACGTAACCTGACCTAACCTCCAGCCACTGCAATCTCCTGCACGCCTCTGTTTGTGGCTTCAAGTTATCTGTTGTCCCATAGTGCTGTTATTGCTGGCAATCAAGACGTCAGAAGTCGGTGCCCATCTTCTCTATTTGTACTGGCGAGTCGCCTGGCTATTTCTGTTACCTTTCTGTTCGCCCTCCTGAATGTATGAGCTGTTTCCACAGCGTGCTTGCTTTACCAAAATCGACTGTTTGCCACACTGATCCAGGTGTGCTGTCATACTTAGATATGTGGTTCGTGTTCAGATATGTGTGATTTCGTGAGCTCCAGCAGCATGTAGTTTTGTCAACTGTGTCTTTGATTGTGTGAGGAATAGCTTTCATCCTGTTGCTGTCTTGCAAAATTGGTTTGATACCTGCTCGATGGAGAATTTTGCCCACTTGTTCAGTGACACCTGGAACTAATGGTAATCGAACAATGTTTTGTGCTATCTTTTGCTATCCTCTATAGCCTTCATACTTTGTCAGCATAGTTTTATATATTACATTCATTCCATAACTATTGGCACAAAAAGTGCACTGGAGGTTTTGTAGTTCACCCCTTACATGTTCCTCATCGCTGATCCTGAGAGCGGTTTTGTTTTCTTCCATGTAGGTTGATATTGGGAGAAGGCATGCAGGTGCCTGTGAGTACAGGTTGGCTTATTATTTTATCTATGCCCCAGTTATCCATCAGGCTTTCTGTAAACTTGCACATCGAGGAAAGGCAGCACCCGATTTATGTCCATCTCCATAGTGAATTGGATACATCGTGCTGGTGGTTGAGGTGGTGTTGGAAATTTCGTAACGATTCCTCTTGATGTGGCGAGATAATAAAACTACTTTCTAGATATCGAAGCCATCATTCTGTGTGTAATGGTGCGGAATGGAGTGCAGTTTCTTCAAATTCTTCCATAATGATGTCTACTGCAATAGGCGAAAGAGAGTAGCCCATTGCTACGCCATGTCTGTTCATAAAATTTCCTTCTGGCCTGAACTAGGTGGTCGTTAAACACAGTGGAGCAGTAGATCGCAGATATCAGGTGCCATGCGTCCCTGTTCATAGTGTCGTGTATAGGTACAATCGTGAATAAAGACTTGACTTGGAAGCTAACCATAATTTCTGTGGCTAAGATACAGTTTTGTTTTAAATGTTTGACGGAATGGGTATAGCCCTTAATGTACTATTTTGCTTAGCTCACCAATTGTTGAAGCCTTGAGGCCAGTTATTTATCCAGACTGTTCGTTGGTGAAATATTGGTACTCACAAACGGTTGTATAGGAAATGCCTATTTGTGTACCTTCTGTGCACCATATTTCTCTGGTGGCTGTGGAACTAATGGGATGAGGCTTCTGGCCGCGTCAAAATTTGTTGTAGTTTACTTTAGTAGTGTTTGTATTAATTTGATTGTCTTGGCCTTCGGATCTCTGTGAAGTTTCTGTGTATGGATTCACTTAGAAGATCCGCCATTTACTTTAGTAGTGTTTGTATTAATTTGATTGTCTTGGCCTTCGGATCTCTGTGAAGTTTCTGTGTATGGATTCACTTAGAAGATCCGTCATTCACTTGTTATAATCTTGTGTGTACAGCATAATGGTCGCATTTGCGTTGTCTGCACGTGTTATTACTAAATGAAAGCTGTACTGCAGCTTGGGTGGTGAGATACCTGCAGTAGCAGCATGCTATTCTGCATCAGGCTGTATGCCTTCCTTGTTAATCCTTTAACCCACAAATGAAATGTCCTTCTTTCCAACTTCAGATTTACTGATTTTAGTTTCATATCTCCTGTATACATAGGTGTCAATACTTCATTGAGAATCTTACAGTGTTTGAACCATTCTGCACTCACTACGAGGAAGTCATCTACATTGACCGTTATTTCATCGGTTAATATCGCACCTAGCACCTTGTCTACAGCTCTGATAACCACACACAGACAAGTACAGAGCAAATAGCATCACACAGTATTCAAAACACTTAGCTTCAAGTAACAATCCTGTACATGGCGTAGATTCCTCGGCCAAACTGATATTCCAATAGCCACAAGTCATATCAAAGGATGTGAGAAATGTCAATGAGCGCAACTTTTGCAAAATTTCGTGTATGTTAGCTAGTCTGTCACTCTCTCTTACTACAATTTCATTTATCTTACTTGCTTCCAGCACGAAGCTGACACCACCGTTAACGTTATTCTTCATTGAACTACAAGTGGTTTATTACGCCTGCTGGTTGACCATTCAATTATCCCCGTAGAGACCATCTATTGAATGTTTCTTTCTCACCGCTTGTTTTTTATGTAAATAGTGTGATATGAGGCTGCTTGGAAAACAGATTTTGATCCTTCACCTTTATTTTGCACTCACAATCTTTTACGAAATGTGGCGTGTCTGAAAATGCCTTAGAGGTTGCTCAGGAGAATACCTATTAGTTCGTTCCTTTGACTATTGTATAACATTAATAAAATTTTTTGTAGGCTTTTGACCACATTGCCAATAAATATAAGACCACAGATGTTTCGGTCGTCATTGCAAGCAACTTTTGTTCCGGGTGGTTTGTTTACTGCTGGGTGAGAAAGCTCTTTTTTCAATATACCAGCAAGCTTGGCTGTTGTGTAATTGTGATAGGCTGTTTAGGATGAAGGGGAGGGATGTTAGAAATTATTATTGGTGTTTTTATTATTTATTTTCAGCGGTGGAAACTCAACATTTTCTTGGATGTTTGCATTACTGGTTACGATTTCTGGAAATCGATTAATGGAAAACCAGGTGACAGTTATGACGTGGTGTCGTTTCCCTGAATTTTAGTGCTGGCTGAAGGGTGCCAGTGTGACGTAACGTAACCTGACCGAACCTCCAGCCACTGCAATTTCCTGCACGCCTCTGTTTGTGGCTTCAAGTTATCTGTTGTCCCGTAGTGCTGTTATTGCTGGCAATCAAGACGTCAGAAGTCGGTGCCCATCTTCTCTGTTTGTACTGGCGTGTCGCCTGGCTATTTCTGTTACCTTTCTGTTCTTCCTCCTGAATGTATGAGCTGTTTCCACAGCGTGCTTGCTTTACCAAAATCGACTGTTTGCCACACTGATGCAGGTGTCCTGTCATACTTAGATATGTGGTTCGTGTTCAGATATGTGTGTTCTGATTGGTCACCCCATCTTACAGACATACAGTAATCCACATTTGCACCTGATTTCGTGAGCTCCAGCAGCATGTAGTTGGTCAACTGTGTCTTTCATTGTGTGAGGAATAGCTTTGATCCTGTTGCTGTCTTGCAAAATTGGTTTGATACCTGCTCGATGGAGAATTTTGCCCACTGGTTCAGTGACACCTTGAACTAATGGTAATCGAACAATGTTTTGTGCTATCTTTTGCTATCCTCTGTAGCCTTCATACTTTGTCAGCATAGTTTTATATATTACATTCGTTCCATAACTATTGGCACAAAGAGTGCACTGGAGGTTTTGTAGTTCACCCCTTACATGTTCCTCATCGCTGATCCTGAGAGCGGTTTTGTTTTCTTCCATGTAGGTTGATATTGGGAGAAGGCATGCAGGTGCCTGTGAGTACAGGTTGGCTTATTATTTTATCTATGGCCCAGTTGTCCATCAGGCTTTCTGTAAACTTCCACATCGAGGAAAGGCAGCACCCGATTTATGTCCATCTCCATAGTGAATTGGATACATCGTGCTGGTGGTTGAGGGGGTGTTGGAAATTTCATAGCTGTTCCTCTTCATGTTGTTGTTGTTGTTGTTGTGGTTTTCAGTCCTGAGACTGGTTTGATGCAGCTCTCCATGCTACTCTATCCTGAGCAAGCTTCTTCATCTCCCAGTACCTACTGCAGCCTACATCCTTCTGAATCTGCTTAGTGTATTCATCTCTTGGTCTCCCCCTACGATTTTTACCCTCCACGCTGCCCTCCAATACTAAATTGGTGATTCCTTGATGCCTCAGAACATGTCCTACCAATCGATTCCTTCTTCTGGTCAAGTTGTGCCACAAACTTCTCTTCTCCCCAATCCTATTCAATAATTCCTCATTAGTTACGTGATCTACCCATCTAATCTTCAGCATTCTTCTGTAGCACCACATTTCGAAAGCTTCTATTCTCTTCTTGTCCAAACTATTTATCGTCCATGTTTCGCTTCCATACATGGCTACACTCCATACAAATACTTTCAGAAATGACTTCCTGACACTTAAATCTATACTCGAT
Source organism: Schistocerca cancellata (assembly GCF_023864275.1). Lineage (NCBI taxonomy): Eukaryota > Metazoa > Arthropoda > Insecta > Orthoptera > Acrididae > Schistocerca > Schistocerca cancellata. Next base: position 597,866,848 of record NC_064632.1, read on the forward strand.
GTTAACAAATTTCTCTTTTTCAGAAACGCTTTCCTTGCCATTGCCAGTCTACATTTTATATCCTCTCTACTTTGACCATCATCAGTTATTTTGCTCCCCAAATAGCAAAACTCCTTTACTACTTTAAGTGTATCATTTCCTAATCTAATACCCTCAACATCACCCGACGTAATTCGACTACATTCCATTATCCTTGTTTTGCTTTTGTTGATGTTCATCTTATATCCTCCTTTCAAGACACTGTCCATTCCGTTCAACTGCTCTTCCAAGTCCTTTGCTGTCTCTGACAGAATTACAATGTCATCGGCGAACCTCAAAGTTTTTATTTCTTCTCCATGGATTTTAATACCTACTCCGAATTTTTCTTTTGTTTCCTTTACTGCTTGCTCAATATACAGATTGAATAACATTGGGGAGAGGTTACAACCCTGTCTTACTCCCTTCCCAACCACTGCTTCCCTTTCATGTCCCTCGACTCTTCTAACTGCCATCTGGTTTCTGTACAAATTGTAAATAGCCTTTCGCTCCCTGTATTTTACCCCTGCCACCTTTAGAATTTGAAAGAGAGTATTCCAGTCAACATTGTCAAAAGCTTTCTCTAAATCTACAAATGCTAGAAACGTAGGTTTGCCTTTCCTTATTCTTTCTTCTAAGATAAGTCGTAAGGTCAGTATTGCCTCACGTGTTCCAGTATTTCTACGGAATCCAAACTGATCTTCCCCGATGTCGGCTTCTACTAGTTTTTGCATTCGTCTGTAAAGAATTTGTGTTAGTATTTTGCAGCTGTGGCTTATTAAACTGATTGTTCGGTAATTTTCACATCTGTCAACACCGGCTTTCTTTGGGATTGGAATTATTATATTCTTCTTGAAGTGTGAGGGTATTTCGCCTGTTTCATACATCTTGCTCACCAGATGGTAGAGTTTTGTCAGGACTGGCTCTCCCAAGGCCGTCAGTAGTTCCAATGGAATGTTGTCTACTCCAGGGGCCTTGTTTCGACTCAGGTCTTTCAGTGCTCTGTCAAACTCTTCACACAGTATCGTATCTCCCATTTCATCTTCATCTACATCCTCTTCCATTTCCATAATATTGTCCTCAAGTACATCGCCCTTGTATAGACCCTCTATAATACTCCTTCCACCTTTCTGCCTTCCCTTCTTTGCTTAGAACTGGGTTTCCATCTGAGCTCTTGATGTTCATACAAGTGGTTCTCTTATCTCCAAAGGTCTCTTTAATTTTCCTGTAGGCAGTATCTATCTTACCCCTATTGAGATAAGCCTCTACATCCTTGCATTTGTCCTCTAGCCATCCCTGCTTAGCCATTTTGCACTTCCTGTCGATCTCATTTTTGAGACGTTTGTAATACTTTTTGTTTGCTTCATTTACTGCATTTTTATATTTTCTCCTTTCATCAATTAAATTCAATATATCTTCTGTTACCCAAGGGTTTCTACTAGCCCTCGTCTTTTTACCTACTTGATCCTCTGCTGCCTTCACTACTTCATCCCTCAAAGCTACCCATTCTTCTTCTACTGTATTTTTTTCCCCCATTCCTGTCAATTGTTCCCTTATGCTCTTCCTGAAACTCTGTACAACCTCTGGTTCTTTCAGTTTATCCAGGTGCCATCTCCTTAAATTCCCACGTTTTTACAGTTTCTTCAGTTTTAATCTACAGGTCATAACCAATAGATTGTGGTCAGAGTCCACATCTGCCCCTGGAAATGTCTTACAATTTAAAACCTGGTTCCTAAATCTCTGTCTTACCATTATATAATCTATCTGATACCTTTTAGTATCTCCAGGGTTCTTCCATGTATACAACCTTCTATCATGATTCTTAAACCAAGTGTTAGCTATGATTAAGTTGTGCTCTGTGCAAAATTCTACCAGGCGGCTTCCTCTTTCATTTCTTTGCCCCAATCCATATTTACCTACTACGTTTCCTTCTCTCCCTTTTCCTACACTCGAATTCCAGTCACCCATGACTATTAAATTCTCGTCTCCCTTCACTATCTGAATAATTCCTTTAATTTCATCATACATTTCTTCAATTTCTTCGTCATCTGCAGAGCTAGTTGGCATATAAACTTGTACTACTGTAGTAGGTGTGGGCTGCGTATCTATCTTGGCCACAATACTGCGTTCACTATGCTGATTGTAGTAGCTTACCCGCATTCCTATTTTCCTATTCATTATTAAACCTACTCCTGCATTACCCCTATTTGACTTTGTGTTTATAACCCTGTAGTCACCTGACCAGAAGTCTTGTTCCTCCTGCCACCGAACTTCACTAATTCCCACAATATCTAACTTTAACCTATCCATTTCCCTTTTTAAATTTTCTAACCTGCCTGCCCGATTAAGTGTTCTGACATTCCACGCTCCGATCCGTAGAACGCAAGTTCTCTTTCTCCTGATAACGACGTCCTCCTGAGTAGTCCCCGCCCGGAGATCCGAATGGGGGACTATTTTACCTCCGGAATATTTTACCGAAGAGGACGCCATCATCACTTAATCATACAGTAACGCTGCATGCCCTCGGGAAAAATTATGGCCGTAGTTTCCCCTTGCTTTCAGCCGTTCGCAGTACCAGCACAGCAAGGCCGTTTTGATTATTGTTACAAGGCCAGATCAGTCAATCATCCAGACTGTTGCTCTTGCAACTACTGAAAAGGCTGCTGCCCCTCTTCAGGAACCACACGTTTGTCTGGCCTCTCAACAGATACCCCTCCTTTGTGGTTGTACCTACGGTACGGCTATCTGTATCGCTGAGGCATGCAAGCCTCCCCACCAACGGCAAGGTCCATGGTTCATGGGGGGCTCTTCATGTGGCCAGATAATAAAACTACTTTCTAGATATCCAAGCCATCATTCTGGGTGTAATGGTGCAGAATGGAGTGCAGTTTCTTCAAATTCATCCATAATGATGTTTACTGCAATAGGCGAAAGAGAGTAGCCCATTGCTACGCCATGTCTGTTCATAAAATTTCCTTCTGGCCTGAACTAGGTGGTCGTTAAACACAGTGGAGCAGTAGATCGCAGATATCAGGTGCCATGCGTCCCTGTTCATGGTGTCGTGTATAGGTACAAGCGTGAATAAAGACTTGACTTGGAAGCTAACCATCATTTCTGTGGCTAAGATACAGTTTTGTTTTAAATGTTTGACCGAATGGGTATAGTCCTTAATGTACTATTTTGCTTAGCTCACCAATTGTCGAAGCCTTGGGGCCAGTTATTTATCCAGACTGTACGTAGGTGAAATAATGGTACTCACAAACGGTTGTAAAGGAAATGCCTATTTGTGTACCTTCTGTGCACCATATTTCTCTGGTGGCTGTGGAACTAATGGGATGAGGCTACTGGCCGCGTCGAAATTTGTTGTAGTTTACTTTAGTAGTGTTTGTATTAGTTTGATTGTCGTAGCCGTCTGATCTCTGTGAAGTTTCTGTGTATGGATTCACTTAGAAGATCCGCCATTCACTTGTTATAATCTTGTGTGTACAGCATAATGGTCGCATTTGCGTTGTCTGCAGGTGTTATTACTAAATGAAAGCTGTACTCCAGCTTGGGTGGTTTGATACCTGCAGTAGCAGCATGCTATTGTGCATCAGGCTGTATGCCTTCCTTGTTAATCCTTTAACCCAAAAATGAAATTTCCTTCTTTCCATCTTCAGATTTACTGATTTTAGTTTCATACCTCCTGTATACATAGGTGTCAATACTTCATTGAGAATCTTACAGTGTTTGAAACATTCTGCACTTACTACGACGAAGTCATCTACATTGACCGTTATTTCATCGGTTAATATCGCACCTAGCACCTTGTCTACAGCTCTTGATAACCACACACAGGCAAGTACAGAGCAAATAGCATCACACAGAATTCGAAACACCTAGCTTCAAGTAACAATCCTGTACATGGCGTAGATTCCTTGGCCAAACTGATATTCCAATAGCCACAAGTCATATCAAAGGATGTGAGAAATGTCAATGAGCGCAACTTTTGCAAAATTTCGTGTATGTTAGCTAGTCTGTCACTCTCTCTTACTACAATTTCATTTATCTTACTTGCTTCCAGCACGAAGCTGACACCACCGTTAACGTTATTCTTCATTGAACTACAAGTGGTTTATTATGCCTGCTGGTTGACCATTCAATTATCCCCGTAGAGACCATCTATTGAATGGTTCTTTCTCACCGCTTAATTTTTATGTAACTAGTGTGATATGAGGCTGCTTGGAAAACAGTTTTTGATCCTTCACCTTTATTTTGCACTCACAATCTTTTACGAAATGTGGCGTGTTTGAAATGCCTTACAGTTGCTCAGGAGAATACCTATTAGTTCGTTCCTTTGACTATTTGTATAACATTAATAAAATTTTTTGTGGGCTTGTGACCACATTGCCAATAAATATAAGACCACAGATGTTTCGGTCGTCATTGCAAGCAACTTTTGTTCCGGGTGGTTTGTTTACTACTGAGTGAGAAAGCTCTTTTTTCAATATACCAGCAAGCTTGGCTGTTGTGTAATTGTGATAGGCTGTTTAGGATGAAGGGGAGGGATGTTATAAATTATTATTGGTGTTTTTATTATTTATTTTCATCGGTGGAAACTCAACATTTTCTTGGATGTTTGCATTACTGGTTACGATTTCTGGAAATCGATTAATGGAAAACCAGGGGACAATTATGACGTGGTGTCGTTTCCCTGAATTTTAGTGCTGGCTGAAGGGTGCCAGTGCGACGTAACATAACCTGACCTAACCTCCAGCCACTGCAATCTCCTGCACGCCTCTGTTTGTGGCTTCAAGTTATCTGTTGTCCCGTAGTGCTGTTATTGCAGGCAATCAAGACGTCAGAAGGCGGTGCCCATCTTCTCTGTTTGTACTGGCGTGTCGCCTGGCTATTTCTGTTACCTTTCTGTTCTTCCTCCTGAATGTATGAGCTGTTTCCACAGCGTGCTTGCTTTACCAAAATCGACTGTTTGCCACACTGATGCAGGTGTCCTGTCATACTTAGATATGTGGTTCGTGTTCAGATATGTGTGTTCTGATTGGTCACCCCATCTTACAGACATACAGTAATCCACATTTGCACCTGATTTCGTGAGCTCCAGCAGCATGTAGTTGGTCAACTGTGTCTTTCATTGTGTGAGGAATAGCTTTGATCCTGTTGCTGTCTTGCAAAATTGGTTTGATACCTGCTCGATGGAGAATTTTGCCCACTGGTTCAGTGACACCTTGAACTAATGGTAATCGAACAATGTTTTGTGCTATCTTTTGCTATCCTCTATAGCCTTCATACTTTGTCAGCATAGTTTTATATATTACATTCATTCCATAACTATTGGCACAAAAAGTGCACTGGAGGTTTTGTAGTTCACCCCTTACATGTTCCTCATCGCTGATCCTGAGAGCGGTTTTGTTTTCTTCCATGTAGGTTGATATTGGGAGAAGGCATGCAGGTGCCTGTGAGTACAGGTTGGCTTATTATTTTATCTATGGCCCAGTTGTCCATCAGGCTTTCTGTAAACTTCCACTTCGAGGAAAGGCAGCACCTGATTTATGTCCATCTCCATAGTGAATTGGATACATCGTGCTGGTGGTTGAGGTGGTGTTGGAAATTTCATAGCTATTCCTCTTCATGTTGTTGTTGTTGTTGTGGTCTTCAGTCCTGAGAGTGGTTTGATGCAGCTCTCCATGCTACTCTATCCTGAGCAAGCTTCTTCATCTCCCAGTACCTACTGCAGCCTACATCCTTCTGAATCTGCTTAGTGTATTCATCTCTTGGTCTCCCCCTACGATTTTTACCCTCCACGCTGCCCTCCAATACTAAATTGGTGATTCCTTGATGCCTCAGAACATGTCCTACCAATCGATTCCTTCTTCTGGTCAAGTTGTGCCACAAACTTCTCTTCTCCCCAATCCTATTCAATAATTCCTCATTAGTTACGTGATCTACCCATCTAATCTTCAGCATTCTTCTGTAGCACCACATTTCGAAAGCTTCTATTCTCTTCTTGTCCAAACTATTTATCGTCCATGTTTCGCTTCCATACATGGCTACACTCCATACAAATACTTTCAGAAATGACTTCCTGACACTTAAATCTATACTCGATGTTAACAAATTTCTCTTTTTCAGAAACGCTTTCCTTGCCATTGCCAGTCTACATTTTATATCCTCTCTACTTTGACCATCATCAGTTATTTTGCTCCCCAAATAGCAAAACTCCTTTACTACTTTAAGTGTATCATTTCCTAATCTAATACCCTCAACATCACCCGACTTAATTCGACTACATTCCATTATCCTTGTTTTGCTTTTGTTGATGTTCATCTTATATCCTCCTTTCAAGACACTGTCCATTCCGTTCAACTGCTCTTCCAAGTCCTTTGCTGTCTCTGACAGAATTACAATGTCATCGGCGAACCTCAAAGCTTTTATTTCTTCTCCATGGATTTTAATACCTACTCCGAATTTTTCTTTTGTTTCCTTTACTGCTTGCTCAATATACAGATTGAATAACATTGGGGAGAGGTTACAACCCTGTCTTACTCCCTTCCCAACCACTGCTTCCCTTTCATGTCCCTCGACTCTTCTAACTGCCATCTGGTTTCTGTACAAATTGTAAATAGCCTTTCGCTCCCTGTATTTTACCCCTGCCACCTTTAGAATTTGAAAGAGAGTATTCCAGTCAACATTGTCAAAAGCTTTCTCTAAATCTACAAATGCTAGAAACGTAGGTTTGCCTTTCCTTATTCTTTCTTCTAAGATAAGTCGTAAGGTCAGTATTGCCTCACGTGTTCCAGTATTTCTACGGAATCCAAACTGATCTTCCCCGATGTCGGCTTCTACTAGTTTTTGCATTCGTCTGTAAAGAATTTGTGTTAGTATTTTGCAGCTGTGGCTTATTAAACTGATTGTTCGGTAATTTTCACATCTGTCAACACCGGCTTTCTTTGGGATTGGAATTATTATATTCTTCTTGAAGTGTGAGGGTATTTCGCCTGTTTCATACATCTTGCTCACCAGATGGTAGAGTTTTGTCAGGACTGGCTCTCCCAAGGCCGTCAGTAGTTCCAATGGAATGTTGTCTACTCCAGGGGCCTTGTTTCGACTCAGGTCTTTCAGTGCTCTGTCAAACTCTTCACACAGTATCGTATCTCCCATTTCATCTTCATCTACATCCTCTTCCATTTCCATAATATTGTCCTCAAGTACATCGCCCTTGTATAGACCCTCTATAATACTCCTTCCACCTTTCTGCCTTCCCTTCTTTGCTTAGAACTGGGTTTCCATCTGAGCTCTTGATGTTCATACAAGTGGTTCTCTTATCTCCAAAGGTCTCTTTAATTTTCCTGTAGGCAGTATCTATCTTACCCCTATTGAGATAAGCCTCTACATCCTTGCATTTGTCCTCTAGCCATCCCTGCTTAGCCATTTTGCACTTCCTGTCGATCTCATTTTTGAGACGTTTGTAATACTTTTTGTTTGCTTCATTTACTGCATTTTTATATTTTCTCCTTTCATCAATTAAATTCAATATTTCTTCTGTTACCCAAGGGTTTCTACTAGCCCTCGTCTTTTTACCTACTTGATCCTCTGCTGCCTTCACTACTTCATCCCTCAAAGCTACCCATTCTTCTTCTACTGTATTTTTTTCCCCCATTCCTGTCAATTGTTCCCTTATGCTCTTCCTGAAACTCTGTACAACCTCTGGTTCTTTCAGTTTATCCAGGTGCCATCTCCTTAAATTCCCACCTTTTTACAGTTTCTTCAGTTTTAATCTACAGGTCATAACCAATAGATTGTGGTCAGAGTCCACATCTGCCCCTGGAAATGTCTCACAATTTAAAACCTGGTTCCTAAATCTCTGTCTTACCATTATATAATCTATCTGATACCTTTTAGTATCTCCAGGGTTCTTCCATGTATACAACCTTCTATCATGATTCTTAAACCAAGTGTTAGCTATGATTAAGTTGTGCTCTGTGCAAAATTCTACCAGGCGGCTTCCTCTTTCATTTCTTTGCCCCAATCCATATTTACCTACTACGTTTCCTTCTCTCCCTTTTCCTACACTCGAATTCCAGTCACCCATGACTATTAAATTCTCGTCTCCCTTCACTATCTGAATAATTCCTTTAATTTCATCATACATTTCTTCAATTTCTTCGTCATCTGCAGAGCTAGTTGGCATATAAACTTGTACTACTGTAGTAGGTGTGGGCTGCGTATCTATCTTGGCCACAATACTGCGTTCACTATGCTGATTGTAGTAGCTTACCCGCATTCCTATTTTCCTATTCATTATTAAACCTACTCCTGCATTACCCCTATTTGACTTTGTGTTTATAACCCTGTAGTCACCTGACCAGAAGTCTTGTTCCTCCTGCCACCGAACTTCACTAATTCCCACAATATCTAACTTTAACCTATCCATTTCCCTTTTTAAATTTTCTAACCTGCCTGCCCGATTAAGTGTTCTGACATTCCACGCTCCGATCCGTAGAACGCCAGTTCTCTTTCTCCTGATAACGACGTCCTCCTGAGTAGTCCCCGCCCGGAGATCCGAATGGGGGACTATTTTACCTCCGGAATATTTTACCCAAGAGGACGCCATCATCATTTAATCATACAGTAACGCTGCATGCCCTCGGGAAAAATTATGGCCGTAGTTTCCCCTTGCTTTCAGCCGTTCGCAGTACCAGCACAGCAAGGCCGTTTTGGTTATTGTTACAAGGCCAGATCAGTCAATCATCCAGACTGTTGCTCTTGCAACTACTGAAAAGGCTGCTGCCCCTCTTCAGGAACCACACGTTTGTCTGGCCTCTCAACAGATACCCCTCCTTTGTGGTTGTACCTACGGTACGGCTATCTGTATCGCTGAGGCATGCAAGCCTCCCCACCAACGGCAAGGTCCATGGTTCATGGGGGGCTCTCCATGTGGCCAGATAATAAAACTACTTTCTAGATATCCAAGCCATCATTCTGGGTGTAATGGTGCAGAATGGAGTGCAGTTTCTTCAAATTCATCCATAATGATGTTTACTGCAATAGGCGAAAGAGAGTAGCCCATTGCTACGCCATGTCTGTTCATAAAATTTCCTTCTGGCCTGAACTAGGTGGTCGTTAAACACAGTGGAGCAGTAGATCGCAGATATCAGGTGCCATGCGTCCCTGTTCATGGTGTAGTGTATAGGTACAAGCGTGAATAAAGACTTGACTTGGAAGCTAACCATCATTTCTGTGGCTAAGATACAGTTTTGTTTTAAATGTTTGACCGAATGGGTATAGTCCTTAATGTACTATTTTGCTTAGGTCACCAATTGTCAAAGCCTTGGGGCCAGTTATTTATCCAGACTGTACGTAGGTGAAATAATGGTACTCACAAACGGTTGTAAAGGAAATGCCTATTTGTGTACCTTCTGTGCACCATATTTCTCTGGTGGCTGTGGAACTAATGGGATGAGGCTACTGGCCGCGTCGAAATTTGTTGTAGTTTACTTTAGTAGTGTTTGTATTAGTTTGATTGTCGTAGCCGTCTGATCTCTGTGAGGTTTCTGTGTATGGATTCACTTAGAAGATCCGCCATTCACTTGTTATAATCTTGTGTGTACAGCATAATGGTCGCATTTGTGTTGTCTGCAGGTGTTATTACTAAATGAAAGCTGTACTCCAGCTTGGGTGGTGGGAGACCTGCAGTAGCAGCATGCTATTGTGCATCAGGCTGTATGCCTTCCTTGTTAATCCTTTAACCCAAAAATGAAATTTCCTTCTTTCCATCTTCAGATTTACTGATTTTAGTTTCATACCTCCTGTATACATAGGTGTCAATACTTCATTGAGAATCTTACAGTGTTTGAAACATTCTGCACTTACTACGACGAAGTCATCTACATTGACCGTTGTTTCATCGGTTAATATCGCACCTAGCACCTTGTCTACAGCTCTTGATAACCACACACAGGCAAGTACAGAGCAAATAGCATCACACAGAATTCGAAACACCTAGCTTCAAGTAACAATCCTGTACATGGCGTAGATTCCTTGGCCAAACTGATATTCCAATAGCCACAAGTCATATCAAAGGATGTGAGAAATGTCAATGAGCGCAACTTTTGCAAAATTTCGTGTATGTTAGCTAGTCTGTCACTCTCTCTTACTACAATTTCATTTATCTTACTTGCTTCCAGCACGAAGCTGACACCACCGTTAACGTTATTCTTCATTGAACTACAAGTGGTTTATTATGCCTGCTGGTTGACCATTCAATTATCCCCGTAGAGACCATCTATTGAATGGTTCTTTCTCACCGCTTAATTTTTATGTAACTAGTGTGATATGAGGCTGCTTGGAAAACAGTTTTTGATCCTTCACCTTTATTTTGCACTCACAATCTTTTACGAAATGTGGCGTGTTTGAAATGCCTTACAGTTGCTCAGGAGAATACCTATTAGTTCGTTCCTTTGACTATTTGTATAACATTAATAAAATTTTTTGTGGGCTTGTGACCACATTGCCAATAAATATAAGACCACAGATGTTTCGGTCGTCATTGCAAGCAACTTTTGTTCCGGGTGGTTTGTTTACTACTGAGTGAGAAAGCTCTTTTTTCAATATACCAGCAAGCTTGGCTGTTGTGTAATTGTGATAGGCTGTTTAGGATGAAGGGGAGGGATGTTATAAATTATTATTGGTGTTTTTATTATTTATTTTCATCGGTGGAAACTCAACATTTTCTTGGATGTTTGCATTACTGGTTACGATTTCTGGAAATCGATTAATGGAAAACCAGGGGACAATTATGACGTGGTGTCGTTTCCCTGAATTTTAGTGCTGGCTGAAGGGTGCCAGTGCGACGTAACATAACCTGACCTAACCTCCAGCCACTGCAATCTCCTGCACGCCTCTGTTTGTGGCTTCAAGTTATCTGTTGTCCCGTAGTGCTGTTATTGCAGGCAATCAAGACGTCAGAAGGCGATGCCCATCTTCTCTGTTTGTACTGGCGTGTCGCCTGGCTATTTCTGTTACCTTTCTGTTCTTCCTCCTGAATGTATGAGCTGTTTCCACAGCGTGCTTGCTTTACCAAAATCGACTGTTTGCCACACTGATGCAGGTGTCCTGTCATACTTAGATATGTGGTTCGTGTTCAGATATGTGTGTTCTGATTGGTCACCCCATCTTACAGACATACAGTAATCCACATTTGCACCTGATTTCGTGAGCTCCAGCAGCATGTAGTTGGTCAACTGTGTCTTTCATTGTGTGAGGAATAGCTTTGATCCTGTTGCTGTCTTGCAAAATTGGTTTGATACCTGCTCGATGGAGAATTTTGCCCACTGGTTCAGTGACACCTTGAACTAATGGTAATCGAACAATGTTTTGTGCTATCTTTTGCTATCCTCTATAGCCTTCATACTTTGTCAGCATAGTTTTATATATTACATTCATTCCATAACTATTGGCACAAAAAGTGCACTGGAGGTTTTGTAGTTCACCCCTTACATGTTCCTCATCGCTGATCCTGAGAGCGGTTTTGTTTTCTTCCATGTAAGTTGATATTGGGAGAAGGCATGCAGGTGCCTGTGAGTACAGGTTGGCTTATTATTTTATCTATGGCCCAGTTGTCCATCAGGCTCTCTGTAAACTTCCACTTCGAGGAAAGGCAGCACCCGATTTATGTCCATCTCCATAGTGAATTGGATACATCGTGCTGGTGGTTGAGGTGGTGTTGGAAATTTCATAGCTATTCCTCTTCATGTTGTTGTTGTTGTTGTGGTCTTCAGTCCTGAGAGTGGTTTGATGCAGCTCTCCATGCTACTCTATCCTGAGCAAGCTTCTTCATCTCCCAGTACCTACTGCAGCCTACATCCTTCTGAATCTGCTTAGTGTATTCATCTCTTGGTCTCCCCCTACGATTTTTACCCTCCACGCTGCCCTCCAATACTAAATTGGTGATCCCTTGATGCCTCAGAACATGTCCTACCAATCGATTCCTTCTTCTGGTCAATTTGTGCCACAAACTTCTCTTCTCCCCATCCTATTCAATAATTCCTCATTAGTTACGTGATCTACCCATCTAATCTTCAGCATTCTTCTGTAGCACCACATTTCGAAAGCTTCTATTCTCTTCTTGTCCAAACTATTTATCGTCCATGTTTCGCTTCCATACATGGCTACACTCCATACAAATGTTTTCAGAAATGACTTCCTGACACTTAAATCTATACTCGATGTTAACAAATTTCTCTTCTTCAGAAACGCTTTCCTTGCCATTGCCAGTCTACATTTTATATCCTCTCTACTTCGACCATCATCAATTATTTTGCTCCCCAAATAGCAAATCTCCTTTACTACTTTAAGTGTCTCATTTCCTAATCTAATACCCTCAACATCACCCGACTTAATTCGACTACATTCCATTATCCTTGTTTTGCTTTTGTTGATGTTCATCTTATATCCTCCTTTCAAGACACTGTCCATTCCGTTCAACTGCTCTTCCAAGTCCTTTGCTGTCTCTGACAGAATTACAATGTCATCGGCGAACCTCAAAGTTTTTATTTCTTCTCCATGGATTTTAATACCTACTCCGAATTTTTCTTTTGTTTCCTTTACTGCTTGCTCAATATACAGATTGAATAACATTGGGGAGAGGCTACAACCCTGTCTTACTCCCTTCCCAACCACTGCTTCCCTTTCATGTCCTTCGACTCTTATAACTGCCATCTGGTTTCTGTACAAATTGTAAATAGCCTTTCGCTCCCTGTATTGTACCCCTGCCACCTTTAGAATTTGAAAGAGAGTATTCCAGTCAACATTGTCAAAAGCTTTCTCTAAATCTACAAATGCTAGAAACGTAGGTTTGCCTTTCCTTATTCTTTCTTCTAAGATAAGTCGTAAGGTCAGTATTGCCTCACGTGTTCCAGTATTTCTACGGAATCCAAACTGATCTTCCCCGATGTCGGCTTCTACTAGTTTTTGCATTCGTCTGTAAAGAATTCGTGTTAGTATTTTGCAGCTGTGGCTTATTAAACTGATTGTTCGGTAATTTTCACATCTGTCAACACCGGCTTTCTTTGGGATTGGAATTATTATATTCTTCTTGAAGTGTGAGGGTATTTCGCCTGTTTCATACATCTTGCTCACCAGATGGTAGAGTTTTGTCAGGACTGGCTCTCCCAAGGCCGTCAGTAGTTCCAATGGAATGTTGTCTACTCCAGGGGCCTTGTTTCGACTCAGGTCTTTCAGTGCTCTGTCAAACTCTTCACACAGTATCGTATCTCCCATTTCATCTTCATCTACATCCTCTTCCATTTCCATAATATTGTCCTCAAGTACATCGCCCTTGTGTAGACCCTCTATATACTCCTTCCACCTTTCTGCCTTCCCTTCTTTGCTTAGAACTGGGTTTCCATCTGAGCTCTTGATGTTCATACAAGTGGTTCTCTTATCTCCAAAGGTCTCTTTAATTTTCCTGTAGGCAGTATCTATCTTACCCCTATTGAGATAAGCCTCTACATCCTTGCATTTGTCCTCTAGCCATCCCTGCTTAGCCATTTTGCACTTCCTGTCGATCTCATTTTTGAGACGTTTGTAATACTTTTTGTTTGCTTCATTTACTGCATTTTTATATTTTCTCCTTTCATCAATTAAATTCAATATTTCTTCTGTTACCCAAGGGTTTCTACTAGCCCTCGTCTTTTTACCTACTTGATCCTCTGCTGCCTTCACTACTTCATCCCTCAAAGCTACCCATTCTTCTTCTACTGTATTTCTTTCCCCCATTCCTGTCAATTGTTCCCTTATGCTCTTCCTGAAACTCTGTACAACCTCTGGTTCTTTCAGTTTATCCAGGTGCCATCTCCTTAAATTCCCACCTTTTTACAGTTTCTTCAGTTTTAATCTACAGGTCATAACCAATAGAGTGTGGTCAGAGTCCACATCTGCCCCTGGAAATGTCTTACAATTTAAAACCTGGTTCCTAAATCTCTGTCTTACCATTATATAATCTATCTGATACCTTTTAGTATCTCCAGGGTTCTTCCATGTATACAACCTTCTATCATGATTCTTAAACCAAGTGTTAGCTATGATTAAGTTGTGCTCTGTGCAAAATTCTACCAGGCGGCTTCCTCTTTCATTTCTTAGCCCCAATCCATATTTACCTACTACGTTTCCTTCTCTCCCTTTTCCTACACTCGAATTCCAGTCACCCATGACTATTAAATTTTCGTCTCCCTTCACTATCTGAATAATTCCTTTTATTTCATCATACATTTCTTCAATTTCTTCGTCATCTGCAGAGCTAGTTGGCATATAAACTTGTACTACTGTAGTAGGTGTGGGCTGCGTATCTATCTTGGCCACAATAATGCGTTCACTATGCTGATTGTAGTAGCTTACCCGCATTCCTATTTTCCTATTCATTATTAAACCTACTCCTGCATTACCCCTATTTGACTTTGTGTTTATAACCCTGTAGTCACCTGACCAGAAGTCTTGTTCCTCCTGCCACCGAACTTCACTAATTCCCACAATATCTAACTTTAACCTATCCATTTCCCTTTTTAAATTTTCTAACCTGCCTGCCCGATTAAGTGTTCTGACATTCCACGCTCCGATCCGTAGAACGCCAGTTCTCTTTCTCCTGATAACGACGTCCTCCTGAGTAGTCCCCGCCCGGAGATCCGAATGGGGGACTATTTAACCTCCGGAATATTTTACCCAAGAGGACGCCATCATCATTTAATCATACAGTAAAGCTGCATGCCCTCGGGAAAAATTACGGCCGTAGTTTCCCCTTGCTTTCAGCTGTTCGCAGTACCAGCACAGCAAGGCCGTTTTGGTTATTGTTACAAGGTCAGATCAGTCAATCATCCAGACTGTTGCTCTTGCAACTACTGAAAAGGCTGCTGCCCCTCTTCAGGAACCACACGTTTGTCTGGCCTCTCAACAGATACCCCTCCGTTGTGGTTGTACCTACGGTAAGGCTATCTGTATTGCTGAGGCATACAAGCCTCCCCACCAACGGCAAGGTCCATGGTTCATGGGGGGCTCATCATGTGGCCAGATAATAAAACTACTTTCTAGATATCCAAGCCATCATTCTGGGTGTAATGGTGCAGAATGGAGTGCAGTTTCTTCAAATTCGTCCAAAATGATGTCTACTGCAATAGGCGAAAGAGAGTAGCCCATTGCTACGCCATGTCTGTTCATAAAATTTCCTTCTGGCCTGAACTAGGTGGTCGTTAAACACAGTGGAGCAGTAGATCGCAGATATCAGGTGCCATGCGTCCCTGTTCATGGTGTCGTGTATAGGTACAATCGTGAATAAAGACTTGACTTGGAAGCTAACCATCATTTCTGTGGCTAAGATACAGTTTTGTTTTAAATGTTTGACCGAATGGGTATAGTCCTTAATGTACTATTTTGCTTAGGTCACCAATTGTCGAAGCCTTGGGGCCAGTTATTTATCCAGACTGTACGTTGGTGAAATAATGGTACTCACAAACGGTTGTAAAGGAAATGCCTATTTGTGTACCTTCTGTGCACCATATTTCTCTGGTGGCTGTGGAACTAATGGGATGAGGCTTCTGGCCACGTCAAAATTTGTTGTAGTTTACTTTAGTAGTGTTTGTATTAATTTGATTGTCGTAGCCGTCAGATCTCTGTGAAGTGTCTGTGTATGGATTCACTTAGAAGATCCGCCATTCACTTGTTATAATCTTGTGTGTACAGCATAATGGTCAAATTTGCGTTGTCTGCACGTGTTATTACTAAATGAAAGCTGTACTCCAGCTTGCGTGGTGGGATACCTGCAGTAGCAGCATGCTATTCCTTGTTAATCCTTTAACCCACAAATGAAATTTCCTTCTTTCCATCTTCAGATTTACTGATTTTAGTTTCATACCTCGTATATACATAGGTGTCAATACTTCATTGAGAATCTTACAGTGTTTGAACCATTCTGCACTCACTACGAGGAAGTCATCTACATTGACCGTTATTTCATCGGTTAATATCGCACCTAGCACCTTGTCTACAGATCTGATAACCACACACAGACAAGTACAGAGCAAATAGCATCACACAGTATTCGAAACACTTAGCTTCAAGTAACAATCGTGTACATGGCGTAGATTCCTTGGCCAAACTGATATTCCAATAGCCACAAGTCATATCAAAGGATGTGAGAAATGTCAATGAGCGCAACTTTTGCAAAATTTCGTGTATGTTAGCTAGTCTGTCACTCTCTCTTACTACAATTTCATTTATCTTACTTGCTTCCAGCACGAAGCTGACACCACCGTTAACGTTATTCTTCATTGAACTACAAGTGGTTTATTATGCCTGCTGGTTGACCATTCAATTATCCCCGTAGAGACCATCTATTGAATGTTTCTCTCTCACCACATGGTTTTTATGTAACTGGAGTGATATGAGGCTGCTTGGAAAACAGTTTTTGATCTTTCAACTTTATTTTGCACTCACAATCTTTTACGAAATGTGGCGTGTCTGAAAATGCCTTACAGTTGCTCAGGAGAATACGTATTAGTTTCTTCCTTTGACTATTTGTATAACATGAATAAAATTTTTTGTGGGCTTGTGACCACATTGCCAATAAATATAAACCACAGATGTTTCGGTCGTCATTGCAAGCAACTTTTGTTCCGGGTGGTTTGTTTACTGCTGAGTGAGAAAGCTCTTTTTTAAATATACCAGCAAGCTTGGCTGTTGTGTAATTGTGATAGGCTGTTTAGGATGAAGGGGAGGGATGTTAGAAATTATTATTGGTGTTTTTATTATTTATTTTCATCGGTGGAAACACTACATTTTCTTGGATGTTTGCATTACTGGTTGCGATTTCTGGAAATCGATTAATGGTAAACCAGGTGACAAATATGACGTGGTGTCGTTTCCCTGAATTGTAGTGTTGGCTGAAGGGTGCCAGTGTGACGTAACGTAACCTGACCTAACCTTCAGCCATTGCAATCTCCTGCACGCCTCTGTTTGTGGCTTCAAGTTATCTGTTGTCCCGTAGTGCTGTTATTGCTGGCAATCAAAACGTCAGAAGTCGGTGCCCATCTTCTCTGTTTGTACTGGGGAGTCTCCTGGCTATTTCTGTTACCTTTCTGTTGTGCCTCCTGAATGTATGAGCTGTTTCCACTGCGTGCTTGCTTTACCAAAATCGACTGTTTGTCACACTGATCCAGGTGTGCTGTCATACTTAGATATGTGGTTCGTGTTGAGATATGTGTGTGCTGATTGGTCGCCCCATCTTACGGACATACAGTAATCCACATTTGCACCTGATTTCGTGAGCTCCAGCAGCATGTATTTTGTCAACTGTGTCTTTCATTGTGTGAGGAATAGCTTTCATACTGTTGCTGTCTTGCAAAATTGGTTTGATACCTGCTCGATGGAGAATTTTGCCCACTGGTTCAGTGACACCTTGAACTAATGGTAATCGAACAATGTTTTGTGCTATCTTTTGCTATCCTCTATAGCCTTCATACTTTGTCAGCATAGTTTTATATATTACATTCATTCCATAACTATTGGCACAAAAAGTGCACTGGAGGTTTTGTAGTTCACCCCTTACATGTTCCTCATCGCTGATCCTGAGAGCGGTTTTGTTTTCTTCCATGTAGGTTGATATTGGGAGAAGGCATGCAGGTGCCTGTGAGTACAGGTTGGCTTATTATTTTATCTATGGCCCAGTTATCCATCAGGCTTTCTGTAAACTTCCACATCGAGGAAAGGCAGCACCCGATTTATGTCCATCTCCATAGTGTATTGGATACATCGTGCTGGTGGTTGAGCTGGTGTTGGAAGTTTCGTAGCTATTCCTCTTCATGTTACCAGATAATAAAACTACTTTCTAGATATCCAAGCCAACATTCTGGGTGTAATGGTGCAGAATGGAGTGCAGTTTCTTCAAATTCGTCCATAATGATGTCTACTGCAATAGGCGAAAGACAGTAGCCCATTGCTACGCCATGTCTGTTCATAAAATTTCCTTCTGGCCTGAACTAGGTGGTCATTAAACACATTGGAGCAGTAGATCGCCGATATCAGGTGCCATGCGTCCCTGTTCATGGTGTCGTGTATAGGTACAAGCGTGAATAAAGACTTGACTTGGAAGCTAACCATCATTTCTGTGGCTAAGATATAGTTTTGTTTTAAATGTTTGACCGAATGGGTATAGTCCTTAATGTACTATTTTGCTTAGCTCACCAATTGCCGAAGCCTTGGGGCCAGTTATTTATCCAGACTGTACGTTGGTGAAATAATGGTACTCACAAACGGTTGTAAATGAAATGCCTATTTGTGTACCTTCTGTGCACCATATTTCTCTGGTGGCTGTGGAACTAATGGGATGAGGCTTCTGGCCGCGTCAAAATTTGTTGTAGTTTACTTTAGTAGTGTTTGTATTAGTTTGATTATCGTAGCCGTCTGATCTCTGTGAAGTGTCTGTGTATGGATTCACTTAGAAGATCCGCCATTCACTTGTTATAATCTTGTGTGTACAGCATAATGGTCGCATTTGCGTTGTCTGCACGTGTTATTACTAAATGAAAGCTGTACTCCAGCTTGCGTGGTGGGATACCTGCAGTAGCAGCATGCTATTCCTTTTTAATCCTTTAACCCACAAATGAAATTTCCTTCTTTCCATCTTCAGATTTACTGATTTTAGTTTCATACCTCGTGTATACAAAGGTGTCAATACTTCATTGAGAATCTTACAGTGTATGAACCATTCTGCACTCACTACGAGGAAGTCATCTACATTGATCGTTATTTCATCGGTTAATATCGCACCTAGTACCTTCTCTACAGCTTTGATAACCACACACAGACCAGTACAGAGCAAATAGCATCACACAGTATTCGAAACACTTAGGTTCAAGTAACAATCGTGTACATGGCGTAGATTCCTTCGCCAAACTGATATTCCAATAGCCACAAGTCATATCAAAGGATGTGAGAAATGTCAATGAGCGCAACTTTTGCAAAATTTTGTGTATGTTAGCTAGTCTGTCACTCTCTCTTTCTACAATTTCATTTATCTTACTTGCTTCCAGCACGAAGCTGACACCACCGTTATTCTTCATTGAACTACAAGTGGTTTATTATGCCTGCTGGTTGACCATTCAATTATCCCCGTAGAGACCATCTATTGAATGTTTCTTTCTCACCACTTGTTTTTTATGTAACTAGTGTGATATGAGGCTGCTTGGAAAACAGTTTTTGATCCTTCACCTTTATTTTGCACTCACAATCTTTTATGAAATGTGGCGTGTCTGAAAATGCCTTACAGTTGCTCAGGAGAATACCTATTAGTTCGTTCCTTTGACTATTTGTATAACATGAATAAAATTTTTTGTGGGCTTGTGACCACATTGCCAATAAATATAAGACCACAGATGTTTCGGTCGTCATTGCAAGCAACTTTTGTTCCGGGTGGTTTGTTTACTGCTGAGTGAGAAAGCTCTGTTTTCAATATACCAGGAAGCTTGGCTGTTTTGTAATTCTGATAGGCTGTTTGGGATGAAGGGGAGGGATGTTAGAAATTATTATTGGTGTTTTTATTATTTATTTTCATAGGTGGAAACTCAACATTTTCTTGGATGTTTGCATTACTGGTTGCGATTTCTGGAAATCGATTAATGGAAAACCAGATGACAAATATGACGTGGTGTTGTTTCCCTGAATTTGAGTGCTGGCTGAAGGGTGTCAGTGTGACGTAACGTAACCTGACCTAACCTCCAGCCACTGCAATCTCCTGCACGCCTCTGTTTGTGGCTTCAAGTATACACTGGTTCAGTGACACCTTGAACTAATGGTAATTGAACAATGTTTTGTGCTATCTTTTGCTATCCTCTATAGCCTTCATACTTTGTCAGCATAGTTTTATATATTACATTCATTCCATAACTATTGGCACAAAAAGTGCACTGGAGGTTTTGTAGTTCACCCCTTACATGTTCCTCATCGCTGATCCTGAGAGCGGTTTTGTTTTCTTCCATGTAGGTTGATATTGGGAGAAGGCATGCAGGTGCCTGTGAGTACAGGTTGGCTTATTATTTTATCTATGGCCCAGTTGTCCATCAGGCTTTCTGTAAACTTGCACATCGAGGGAAGGCAGCACCCGATTTATGTCCATCTCCAATAGTGAATTGGATACATCGTGCTGGTGGTTGAGGTGGTGTTGGAAATTACATAGCTATTCCTCTTCATGTTGTTGTTGTTGTTGTGGTCTTCAGTCCTGAGACTGGTTTGATGCAGCTCTCCATGCTACTCTATCCTGAGCAAGCTCCTTTATCTCCCAGTAGCTACTGCAGCCTACATCCTTCTGAATGTGCTTAGTGTATTTATCTCTTGGTCTCCCCCTACGATTTTTACCCTCCACGCTGCCCTCCAATACTAAATTGGTGATCCCTTGATGCCTCAGAACATGTCCTACCAATCGATTCCTTCTTCTGGTCAATTTGTGCCACAAACTTCTCTTCTCCCCATCCTATTCAATAATTCCTCATTAGTTACGTGATCTACCCATCTAATCTTCAGCATTCTTCTGTAGCACCACATTTCGAAAGCTTCTATTCTCTTCTTGTCCAAACTATTTATCGTCCATGTTTCGCTTCCATACATGGCTACACTCCATACAAATGCTTTCAGAAATGACTTCCTGACACTTAAATCTATACTCGATGTTAACAAATTTCTCTTCTTCAGAAACGCTTTCCTTGCCATTGCCAGTCTACATTTTATATCCTCTCTACTTCGACCATCATCAGTTATTTTGCTCCCCAAATAGCAAATCTCCTTTACTACTTTAAGTGTCTCATTTCCTAATCTAATACCCTCAACATCACCCGACTTAATTCGACTACATTCCATTATCCTTGTTTTGCTTTTGTTGATGTTCATCTTATATCCTCCTTTCAAGACACTGTCCATTCCGTTCAACTGCTCTTCCAAGTCCTTTGCTGTCTCTGACAGAATTACAATGTCATCGGCGAACCTCAAAGTTTTTATTTCTTCTCCATGGATTTTAATACCTACTCCGAATTTTTCTTTTGTTTCCTTTACTGCTTGCTCAATATACAGATTGAATAACATTGGGGAGAGGCTACAACCCTGTCTTACTCCCTTCCCAACCACTGCTTCCCTTTCATGTCCTTCGACTCTTATAACTGCCATCTGGTTTCTGTACAAATTGTAAATAGCCTTTCGCTCCCTGTATTTTACCCCTGCCACCTTTAGAATTTGAAAGAGAGTATTCCAGTCAACATTGTCAAAAGCTTTCTCTAAATCTACAAATGCTAGAAACGTAGGTTTGCCTTTCCTTATTCTTTCTTCTAAGATAAGTCGTAAGGTCAGTATTGCCTCACGTGTTCCAGTATTTCTACGGAATCCAAACTGATCTTCCCCGATGTCGGCTTCTACTAGTTTTTGCATTCGTCTGTAAAGAATTTGTGTTAGTATTTTGCAGCTGTGGCTTATTAAACTGATTGTTCGGTAATTTTCACATCTGTCAACACCGGCTTTCTTTGGGATTGGAATTATTATATTCTTCTTTAAGTGTGAGGGTATTTCGCCTGTTTCATACATCTTGCTCACCAGATGGTAGAGTTTTGTCAGGACTGGCTCTCCCAAGGCCGTCAGTAGTTCCAATGGAATGTTGTCTACTCCAGGGGCCTTGTTTCGACTCAGGTCTTTCAGTGCTCTGTCAAACTCTTCACACAGTATCGTATCTCCCATTTCATCTTCATCTACATCCTCTTCCATTTCCATAATATTGTCCTCAAGTACATCGCCCTTGTATAGACCCTCTATATACTCCTTCCACCTTTCTGCCTTCCCTTCTTTGCTTAGAACTGGGTTTCCATCTGAGCTCTTGATGTTCATACAAGTGGTTCTCTTATCTCCAAAGGTCTCTTTAATTTTCCTGTAGGCAGTATCTATCTTACCCCTATTGAGATAAGCCTCTACATCCTTGCATTTGTCCTCTAGCCATCCCTGCTTAGCCATTTTGCACTTCCTGTCGATCTCATTTTTGAGACGTTTGTAATACTTTTTGTTTGCTTCATTTACTGCAATTTTTTTTTTTCTCCTTTCATCAATTAAATTCAATATTTCTTCTGTTACCCAAGGGTTTCTACTAGCCCTCGTCTTTTTACCTACTTGATCCTCTGCTGCCTTCACTACTTCATCCCTCAAAGCTACCCATTCTTCTTCTACTGTATTTCTTTCCCCCATTCCTGTCAATTGTTCCCTTATGCTCTTCCTGAAACTCTGTACAACCTCTGGTTCTTTCAGTTTATCCAGGTGCCATCTCCTTAAATTCCCACCTTTTTACAGTTTCTTCAGTTTTAATCTACAGGTCATAACCAATAGATTGTGGTCAGAGTCCACATCTGCCCCTGGAAATGTCTTACAATTTAAAACCTGGTTCCTAAATCTCTGTCTTACCATTATATAATCTATCTGATACCTTTTAGTATCTCCAGGGTTCTTCCATGTATACAACCTTCTATCATGATTCTTAAACCAAGTGTTAGCTATGATTAAGTTGTGCTCTGTGCAAAATTCTACCAGGCGGCTTCCTCTTTCATTTCTTAGCCCCAATCCATATTTACCTACTACGTTTCCTTCTCTCCCTTTTCCTACACTCGAATTCCAGTCACCCATGACTATTAAATTTTCGTCTCCCTTCACTATCTGAATAATTCCTTTTATTTCATCAAACATTTCTTCAATTTCTTCGTCATCTGCAGAGCTAGTTGGCATATAAACTTGTACTACTGTAGTAGGTGTGGGCTGCGTATCTATCTTGGCCACAATAATGCGTTCACTATGCTGATTGTAGTAGCTTACCCGCATTCCTATTTTCCTATTCATTATTAAACCTACTCCTGCATTACCCCTATTTGACTTTGTGTTTATAACCCTGTAGTCACCTGACCAGAAGTCTTGTTCCTCCTGCCACCGAACTTCACTAATTCCCACAATATCTAACTTTAACCTATCCATTTCCCTTTTTAAATTTTCTAACCTGCCTGCCCGATTAAGTGTTCTGACATTCCACGCTCCGATCCGTAGAACGCCAGTTCTCTTTTCCTGATAACGACGTCCTCCTGAGTAGTCCCCGCCCGGAGATCCGAATGGGGGACTATTTAACCTCCGGAATATTTTACCCAAGAGGACGCCATCATCATTTAATCATACAGTAAAGCTGCATGCCCTCGGGAAAAATTACGGCCGTAGTTTCCCCTTGCTTTCAGCTGTTCGCAGTACCAGCACAGCAAGGCCGTTTTGGTTATTGTTACAAGGTCTGATCAGTCAATCATCCAGACTGTTGCTCTTGCAACTACTGAAAAGGCTGCTGCTCCTCTTCAGGAACCACACGTTTGTCTGGCCTCTCAACAGATACCCCTCCGTTGTGGTTGTACCTACGGTAAGGCTATCTGTATTGCTGAGGCATACAAGCCTCCCCACCAACGGCAAGGTCCATGGTTCATGGGGGGCTCATCATGTGGCCAGATAATAAAACTACTTTCTAGATATCCAAGCCATCATTCTGGGTGTAATGGTGCAGAATGGAGTGCAGTTTCTTCAAATTCGTCCAAAATGATGTCTACTGCAATAGGCGAAAGAGAGTAGCCCATTGCTACGCCATGTCTGTTCATAAAATTTCCTTCTGGCCTGAACTAGGTGGTCGTTAAACACAGTGGAGCAGTAGATCGCAGATATCAGGTGCCATGCGTCCCTGTTCATGGTGTCGTGTATAGGTACAATCGTGAATAAAGACTTGACTTGGAAGCTAACCATCATTTCTGTGGCTAAGATACAGTTTTGTTTTAAATGTTTGACCGAATGGGTATAGTCCTTAATGTACTATTTTGCTTAGGTCACCAATTGTCGAAGCCTTGGGGCCAGTTATTTATCCAGACTGTACGTTGGTGAAATAATGGTACTCACAAACGGTTGTAAAGGAAATGCCTATTTGTGTACCTTCTGTGCACCATATTTCTCTGGTGGCTGTGGAACTAATGGGATGAGGCTTCTGGCCACGTCAAAATTTGTTGTAGTTTACTTTAGTAGTGTTTGTATTAATTTGATTGTCGTAGCCGTCAGATCTCTGTGAAGTGTCTGTGTATGGATTCACTTAGAAGATCCGCCATTCACTTGTTATAATCTTGTGTGTACAGCATAATGGTCGCATTTGCGTTGTCTGCACGTGTTATTACTAAATGAAAGCTGTACTCCAGCTTGCGTGGTGGGATACCTGCAGTAGCAGCATGCTATTCCTTTTTAATCCTTTAACCCACAAATGAAATTTCCTTCTTTCCATCTTCAGATTTACTGATTTTAGTTTCATACCTCGTGTATACAAAGGTGTCAATACTTCATTGAGAATCTTACAGTGTATGAACCATTCTGCACTCACTACGAGGAAGTCATCTACATTGATCGTTATTTCATCGGTTAATATCGCACCTAGTACCTTCTCTACAGCTTTGATAACCACACACAGACCAGTACAGAGCAAATAGCATCACACAGTATTCGAAACACTTAGGTTCAAGTAACAATCGTGTACATGGCGTAGATTCCTTGGCCAAACTGATATTCCAATAGCCACAAGTCATATCAAAGGATGTGAGAAATGTCAATGAGCGCAACTTTTGCAAAATTTTGTGTATGTTAGCTAGTCTGTCACTCTCTCTTTCTACAATTTCATTTATCTTACTTGCTTCCAGCACGAAGCTGACACCACCGTTATTCTTCATTGAACTACAAGTGGTTTATTATGCCTGCTGGTTGACCATTCAATTATCCCCGTAGAGACCATCTATTGAATGTTTCTCTCTCACCACTTGTTTTTTATGTAACTGGAGTGATATGAGGCTGCTTGGAAAACAGTTTTTGATCCTTCAACTTTATTTTGCACTCACAATCTTTTACTAAATGTGGCGTGTCTGAAAATACCTTACAGTTGCTCAGGAGAATACCTATTAGTTCGTTCCTTTGACTATTTGTATAACATTAATAAAATTTTTTGTGGGCTTGTGACCACATTGCCAATAAATATAAGACCACAGATGTTTCAGTCGTCATTGCAAGCAACTTTTGTTCCGGGTGGTTTGTTTACTGCTGAGTGAGAAAGCTCTGTTTTCAATATACCAGCAAGCTTGGCTGTTGTGTAATTGTGATAGGCTGTTTAGGATGAAGGGGAGGGATGTTAGAAATTATTATTGGTGTTTTTAGTATTTATTTTCATCGGTGGAAACCTAAGATTTTCTTGGATGTTTGCATTACTGGTTGCGATTTCTGGAAATCGATTAATGGAAAACCAGGTGACAAATGTGACGTGGTGTCGTTTCCCTGAATTGTAGTGCTGGCTGAAGGGTGCCAGTGTGACGTAACGTAACCTGACTAACCTTCAGCCACTGCAATTTCCTGCACGCCTCTGTGGCTTCAAGTTATCTGTTGTCCCGTAGTGCTGTTATTGCTGGCAATCAAGACGTCAGAAGTCGGTGCCCATCTTCTCTGTTTGTACTGGCGTGTCGCCTGGCTATTTCTGTTACCTTTCTGTTCTTCCTCCTGAATGTATGAGCTGTTTCCACAGCGTGCTTGCTTTACCAAAATCGACTGTTTGCCACACTGATCCATGTGTGCTGTCATACTTAGATATGTGGTTCGTGTTGAGATATGTGTGTGCTGATTGGTCACCCCATCTTACGGACATACAGTAATCCACATTTGCACCTGATTTCGTGAGCTCCAGCAACATGTAGTTTGTCAACTGTGTCTTTCATTGTGTGAGGAATAGCTTTGATCCTGTTGCTGTCTTACAAAATTGGTTTGATACCTGCTCGATGGAGAATTTTGCCCACTGGTTCAGTGACACCTTGAACTAATGGTAATCGAACAATGTTTTGTGCTATCTTTTGCTATCCTCTATAGCCTTCATACTTTGTCAGCATAGTTTTATATATTACATTCATTCCATAACTATTGGCACAAAAAGTGCACTGGAGGTTTTGTAGTTCACCCCTTACATGTTCCTCATCGCTGATCCTGAGAGCGGTTTTGTTTTCTTCCATGTAGGTTGATATTGGGAGAAGGCATGCAGGTGCCTGTGAGTACAGGTTGGCCTATTATTTTATCTATGGCCCAGTTATCCATCAGGCTTTCTGTAAACTTCCACATCGAGGAAAGGCAGCACCCGATTTATGTCCAACTCCATAGTGAATTGGATTCATCGTGCTGGTGGTTGAGGTGGTGTTGGAAATTTCGTAGCTATTCCTCTTCATGTGGCCAGATAATAAAACTACTTTCTAGATATCGAAGCCATCATTCTGGGTGTAATGGTGCGGAATGGAGTGCAGTTTCTTCAAATTCTTCCATAATGATGTCTACTGCAATAGGCGAAAGAGAGTAGCCCATTGCTACGCCATGTCTGTTCATAAAATTTCCTTCTGGCCTGAAGTAGGTGGTCGTTAAACACAGTGGAGCAGTAGATCGCAGATATCAGGTGCCATGCGTCCCTGTTCATGGTGTCGTGTATAGGTACAATCGTGAATAAAGACTTGACTTGGAAGCTAACCATCATTTCTGTGGCTTAGATACAGTTTTGTTTTAAATGTTTGACCGAATGGGTATAGTCCTTAATGTACTATTTTGCTTAGCTCACCAATTGTCGAAGCCTCGGGGCCAGTTATTTATCCAGACTGTACGTTGGTGAAATAATGGTACTCACAAACGGTTGCAAAGGAAATGCCTATTTGTGTACCTTCTGTGCACCATATTTCTCTGGTGGCTGTGGAACTAATGGGATGAGGCTTCTGGCCGCGTCGAAATTTGTTGTAGTTTACTTTAGTAGTGTTTGTATTAATTTGATTGTCTTGGTCGTCGGATCTCTGTGAAGTTCCTGTGTATGGATTCACTTAGATGATCCGCCATTCACTTGTTATAATCTTGTGTGTACAGCATAATGGTTGCATTTGCGTTGTCTGCAGGTGTTATTACTAAATGAAAGCTGTACTCCAGCTTGGGTGGTGGGATACCTGCAGTAGCAGCATGCTATTCTGCATCAGGCTGTATGCCTTCCTTGTTAATCCTTCAACCCCAAATGAAATTTCCTTCTTTCCATCTTCAGATTTACTGATTTTAGTTTCATACCTCATGTATACATAGGTGTCAATACTTCATTGAGAATCTTACAGTGTTTGAACCATTCTGCACTCACTACGAGGAAGTCATCTACATTGACCGTTATTTCATCGGTTAATATCGCACCTAGCACGTTGTCTAGAGCTCTGATAACCACACACAGACAAGTACAGAGCAAATAGCATCACACAGTATTCGAAACACTTAGCTTCAAGTAACAATCGTGTACATGGCGTAGATTCCTTCGCCAAACTGATATTCCAATAGGCACAAGTCATATCAAAGGATGTAAGAAATGTCGATGAGCGCAACTTGTGCTAAATTTCGTGTATGTTAGCTAGTCTGTCACTCTCTCTTTCTACAATTTCATTTATCTTACTTGCTTCCAGCACGAAGCTGACACCACCGTTATTCTTAATTGAACTACAAGTGGTTTATTATGCCTGCTGGTTGACCATTCAATTATCCCCGTAGAGACCATCTATTGAATGTTTCTTTCTCACCACTTGTTTTTTATGTAACTAGTGTGATATGAGGCTGCTTGGAAAATAGTTTTTGATCCTTCAACTTTATTTTGCACTCACAATCTTTTATGAAATGTGGCGTGTCTGAAAATGCCTTACAGTTGCTCAGGAGAATACCTATTAGTTCGTTCCTTTGACTATTTGTATAACATTAATAAAATTTTTTGTGGGCTTGTGACCACATTGCCAATAAATATAAGACCACAGATGTTTCGGTCGTCATTGCAAGCAACTTTTGTTCCGGGTGGTTTGTTTACTGCTCAGTGAGAAAGCTCTGTTTTCAATATACCAGGAAGCTTGGCTGTTTTGTAATTCTGATAGGCTGTTTAGGATGAAGGGGAGGGATGTTAGAAATTATTATTGGTGTTTTTATTATTTATTTTCATAGGTGGAAACTCAACATTTTCTTGGATGTTTGCATTACTGGTTGCGATTTCTGGAAATCGATTAATGGAAAACCAGATGACAAATATGACGTGGTGTTGTTTCCCTGAATTTGAGTGCTGGCTGAAGGGTGTCAGTGTGACGTAAGGTAACCTGACCTAACCTCCAGCCACTGCAATCTCCTGCACGCCTCTGTTTGTGGCTTCAAGTTATCTGTTGTCCCGTAGTGCTGTTATTGCTGGCAATCAAGACGTCAGAAGTCGGTGCCCATCTTCTCTGTTTGTACTGGCGTGTCGCCTGGCTATTTCTGTTACCTTTCTGTTCTTCCTCCTGAATGTATGAGCTGTTTCCACAGTGTGCTTGCTTTACCAAAATCGACTGTTTGCCACACTGATCCAGGTGTGCTGTCATACTTCGATATGTGGTTCGTGTTTAGATATGTGTGTGCTGATTGGTCACCCCATCTTACGGACATACAGTAATCCACATTTGCACCTGATTTCGTGAGCTCCAGCAGCATGTAGTTTGTCAACTGTGTCTTTCATTGTGTGAGGAATAGCTTTGATCCTGTTGCTGTCTTGCATAATTGGTTTGATACCTGCTCGATGGAGAATTTTGCCCACTGGTTCAGTGACACCTTGAACTAATGGTAATCGAACAATGTTTTGTGCTATCTTTTGCTATCCTTTATAGCCTTCATACTTAGTCAGCATAGTTTTATATATTACATTCATTCCATAACTATTGGCACAAAAAGTGCACTGGAGGTTTTTTAGTTCACCCCTTACACGTTCCTCATTGCTGATCCTGAGAGCGATTTTGTTTTCTTCCATGTAGGTTGATATTGGGAGAAGGCATGCAGGTGCCTGAGAGTACAGGTTGGCTTATTATTTTATCTATGGCCCAGTTATCCATCAGGCTTTCTGTAAACTTCCATATCGAGGAAAGGCAGCACTCGATTTATGTCCATCTCCATAGTGAATTGGATACATCGTGCTGGTGGTTGAGGTGGTGTTGGAAGTTTCGTAGCTATTCCTCTTCATTTGACAAGATAATAAAACTACTTTCTAGATATCCAAGCCATCATTCTGGGTGTAATGGTGCAGAATGGAGTGCAGTTGCTTCAAATTCGTCCATAATGATGTCTACTGCAATAGGCGAAAGACAGTAGCCCATTGCTACGCCATGTCTGTTCATAAAATTTCCTTCTGGCCTGAACTAGGTGGTCATTAAACACATTGGAGCAGTAGATCGCAGATATCAGGTGCCATGCGTCCCTGTTCATGGTGTCGTGTATAGGTACAAGCGTGAATAAAGACTTGACTTGGAAGCTAACCATCATTTCTGTGGCTAAGATACAGTTTTGTTTTAAATGTTTGGCGGAATGGGTATAGTCCTTAATGTACTATTTTGCTTAGCTCACCAATTGTCGAAGCCTTGGGGCCAGTTATTTATCCAGACTGTACGTTGGTGAAATAATGGTACTCACAAACGGTTGTAAAGGAAATGCCTATTTGTGTACCTTCTGCGCACCATATTTCTCTGGTGGCTGTGGAACTAATGGGATGAGGCTTCTGGCCGCGTCAAAATTTGTTGTAGTTTACTTTAGTTGTGTTTGTATTAGTTTGATTGTCTTGATCGTCTGATCTCTGTGAAGTTTCTGTGTATGGATTCACTTAGAAGATCCGCCATTCACTTGTTATAATCTTGCGTGTACAGCATAATGTTCACATTTGCATTGTCTGCAAGTGTTATTACTAAATGAAAGCTGTACTCCAGCTTGGGTGGTGGGATACCTGCAGTAGCAGCATGCGATTCTGCATCAGGCTGTATGCCTTCCTTGTTAATCCTTTAACCCACAAATGAAATTTCCTTCTTTCAGTCTTCAGATTTACTGATTTTAGTTTCATACCTCCTGTATACGTAGGTGTCAATACTTCATTGAGAATCTTACAGTGTTTGAACCATTCTGCACTCACTACGAGGAAGTCATCTACATTGACCGTTATTTCATCGGTTAATATTGCACCTAGCACCTTTTCTACAGCTCTGATAACCACACACAGACAAGTACAGAGCAAATAGCATCACACAGTATTTGAAACACTTAGCTTCACGTAACAATCCTGTACATGGCGTAGATTCCTTGGCCAAACTGATATTCCAATAGCCACAAGTCATATCAAAGGATGTTAGAAATGTCAATGAGCGCAACTTTTGCAAAATTTTCGTGTATGTTAGCTGGTCTGTCACTCTCTCTTACTACAATTTCATTTATCTTACTTGCTTCCAGCACGAAGCTGACGCCACCGTTATTCTTCATTGAACTTACGGCATCGATGATTTCAGCCGAAAATAGGAATATTAAGAAGGGTAGGAAGATTTTTCTGTTTAGAAAAAGTGAGAAAAAGCAGATTTCACAGTACCTGTTGGCTCAACACAAAAGTTTTGTCTCAAGTACAGATAATGTTGAGGATCAGTGGACAAAGTTCAAAACCGTCATACATTATGCGTTAGATGAGTATGTGCCAAGCAAGATCGTAAGAGATGGAAAATTGCCACCGTGGTACAACAACACAGTTAGAAAACTACTGCGGAAGCAAAGGGAACTTCACAGCAAACATAAACATAGCCAAAGCCTTGCAGACAAACAAAAATTACGCGAAGCGAAATGTAGTGTGAGGAGGGCTATGCGAGAGGCGTTCAATGAATTCGAAAGTAAAGTTCTATGTACTGACTTGGCAGAAAATCCTAAGAAATTTTGGTCTTATGTCAAAGCGGTAGGTGGAGCAAAACAAAATGTCCAGACACTCTGTGACCAAAATGGTACTGAAACAGAGGATGACAGACTAAAGGCCGAAATACTAAATGTCTTTTTCCAAAGTTGTTTCACAAAGGAAGATTGCACTGTAGTTCCTTCTCTAGATTGTCGCACAAATGACAAAATGGTAGATATCGAAATAGACGACAGATGGATAGAGAAACAATTAAAATCGCTCAAAAGAGGAAAGGCCTCTGGACCTGATGGGATACCAGTTCAATTTTACACAGAGTACGCGAAGGAACTTGCCCCCCTTCTTGCAGCGGTGTACCGTAGGTCTCTAGAAGAGCATAGCGTTCCAAAGGATTGGAAAAGGGCACAGGTCATCCCCGTTTTCAAGAAGGGACGTCGAACAGATGTGCGGAACTATAGACCTATATCTCTAACGTCGATCAGTTGTAGAATTTTGGAACACGTATTGTGTTCGAGTATAATGACTTTTCTGGAGACGAGAAATCTACTCTGTAGGAATCAGCATGGGTTTCGAAAAAGACGGTCATGTGAAACCCAGCTCGCGCTATTTGTCCACGAGACTCAGAGGGCCATAGACACGGGTTCACAGGTAGATGTCGTGTTTCTTGACTTCCGCAAGGCGTTCGATACAGTTCCCCACAGTCGTTTAATGAACAAAGTAAGAGCATATGGACTATCAGACCAATTGTGTGATTGGATTGAAGAGTTCCTAGATAACAGGACGCAGCATGTTATTCTCAATGCAGAGAAGTCTTCCGAAGTAAGAGTGATTTCAGGTGTGCCGCAGGGGAGTGTCATAGGACCGTTGCTATTCACAATATACATAAATGACCTGGTGGACGACATCGGAAGTTCACTAAGGCTTTTTGCAGATGATGCTGTGGTGTATCGAGAGGTTGTAACAATGGAAAATTGTACTGAAATGCAGGAGGATCTGCAGCGAATTGACGCATGGTGCAGGAAATGGCAATTGAATCTCAATGTAGACAAGTGTAATGTGCTGCGAATACACAGAAAGATAGATCCTTTATCATTTAGCTACAAAATAGCAGGTCAGCAACTGGAAGCAGTTAATACCATAAATTATCTGGGAGTACGCATTAGGAGTGATTTAAAATGGAATGATCATATAATGTTGATTGTCGGTAAAGCAGATGCCAGACTGAGATTCATTGGAAGAATCCTAAGGAAATGCAATCCGAAAACAAAGGAAGTAGGTTACAGTACGCTTGTTCGCCCACTGCTTGAATACTGCTCAGCAGTGTGGGATCCGTACCAGATAGGATTGATGCAAGACATAGAGAAGATCCAATGGAGAGCAGCGCGCTTCGTTACAGGATCATTTAGTAATCGCGAAAGCTTTACGGAGATGATAGATAAATTCCAGTGGAAGACTCTGCAGGAGAGATGCTCAGTAGCTCGGTACGGGCTTTTGTCAAAGTTTCGAGATCATACCTTCACCGAAGAGTAAAGCAGTATATTGCTCCCTCCTACGTATATCTCGCAAAGAGACCATGAGTATAAAATCAGAGAGATTAGAGCCCACACAGAGGCATACCGACAATCCTTCTTTCCACGAACAATACGAGACTGGAATAGAAGGGAGAACCGATAGAGGTACTGAAGGTACCCTCCGCGACACACTGTCAGGTGGCTTGCGGAGTATGGATGTAGATGTAGACAGATGTAGAACTACAAGTGGTTTATTATGCCTGCTGGTTGACCATTCAATTATCCCCGTAGAGACCATCTATTCAATGTTTCTTTCTCACCACTTGTTTTTTATGTAACTGGAGTGATATGAGGCTGGTTGGAAAACAGTTTTTGATCCTTCAACTTTATTTTGCACTCACAATCTTTTACTAAATGTGGCGTGTCTGAAAATGCCTTACAGTTGCTCAGGAGAATACCTATTAGTTCGTTCCTTTGACTATTTGTATAACATTAATAAAATTTTTTGTGGGCTTGTGACCACATTGCCAATAAATATAAGACCACAGATGTTTCGGTCATCATTGCAAACAACTTTTGTTCCGGGTGGTTTGTTTACTGCTGAGTGAGAAAGCTCTGTTTTCAATATACCAGCAAGCTTGGCTGTTGTGTAATTGTGATAGGCTGTTTAGGATGAAGGGGAGGGATGTTAGAGATTATTATTGGTGTTTTTATTATTTATTTTCATTGGTGGAAACTCAACATTTTCTTGGATGTTTCCATTACTTGTTGCGATTTCTGGATATCGATTAATGGAAAACCAGGTGACAACTATGACGTGGTGTCGTTTCCCTGAATTTTAGTGCTGGCTGAGGGATGCCAGTGTGACGTAACGTAACCTGACCTAACCTCCAGCCACTGCAATCTCCTGCACGCCCCTGTTTGTGGCTTCAAGTTATCTGTTGTCCCGTAGTGCTGTTATTGCAGGCAATCAAGACGTCAGAAGGCGATGCCCATCTTCTCTGTTTGTACTGGCGTGTCGCCTGGCTATTTCTGTTACCTTTCTGTTCTTCCTCCTGAATGTATGAGCTGTTTCCACAGCGTGCTTGCTTTACCAAAATCGACTGTTTGCCACACTGATGCAGGTGTCCTGTCATACTTAGATATGTGGTTCGTGTTCAGATATGTGTGTTCTGATTGGTCACCCCATCTTACAGACATACAGTAATCCACATTTGCACCTGATTTCGTGAGCTCCAGCAGCATGTAGTTGGTCAACTGTGTCTTTCATTGTGTGAGGAATAGCTTTGATCCTGTTGCTGTCTTGCAAAATTGGTTTGATACCTGCTCGATGGAGAATTTTGCCCACTGGTTCAGTGACACCTTGAACTAATGGTAATCGAACAATGTTTTGTGCTATCTTTTGCTATCCTCTATAGCCTTCATACTTTGTCAGCATAGTTTTATATATTACATTCATTCCATAACTATTGGCACAAAAAGTGCACTGGAGGTTTTGTAGTTCACCCCTTACATGTTCCTCATCGCTGATCCTGAGAGCGGTTTTGTTTTCTTCCATGTAGGTTGATATTGGGAGAAGGCATGCAGGTGCCTGTGAGTACAGGTTGGCTTATTATTTTATCTATGGCCCAGTTGTCCATCAGGCTCTCTGTAAACTTCCACTTCGAGGAAAGGCAGCACCCGATTTATGTCCATCTCCATAGTGAATTGGATACATCGTGCTGGTGGTTGAGGTGGTGTTGGAAATTTCATAGCTATTCCTCTTCATGTTGTTGTTGTTGTTGTGGTCTTCAGTCCTGAGAGTGGTTTGATGCAGCTCTCCATGCTACTCTATCCTGAGCAAGCTTCTTCATCTCCCAGTACCTACTGCAGCCTACATCCTTCTGAATCTGCTTAGTGTATTCATCTCTTGGTCTCCCCCTACGATTTTTACCCTCCACGCTGCCCTCCAATACTAAATTGGTGATCCCTTGATGCCTCAGAACATGTCCTACCAATCGATTCCTTCTTCTGGTCAATTTGTGCCACAAACTTCTCTTCTCCCCATCCTATTCAATAATTCCTCATTAGTTACGTGATCTACCCATCTAATCTTCAGCATTCTTCTGTAGCACCACATTTCGAAAGCTTCTATTCTCTTCTTGTCCAAACTATTTATCGTCCATGTTTCGCTTCCATACATGGCTACACTCCATACAAATGTTTTCAGAAATGACTTCCTGACACTTAAATCTATACTCGATGTTAACAAATTTCTCTTCTTCAGAAACGCTTTCCTTGCCATTGCCAGTCTACATTTTATATCCTCTCTACTTCGACCATCATCAATTATTTTGCTCCCCAAATAGCAAATCTCCTTTACTACTTTAAGTGTCTCATTTCCTAATCTAATACCCTCAACATCACCCGACTTAATTCGACTACATTCCATTATCCTTGTTTTGCTTTTGTTGATGTTCATCTTATATCCTCCTTTCAAGACACTGTCCATTCCGTTCAACTGCTCTTCCAAGTCCTTTGCTGTCTCTGACAGAATTACAATGTCATCGGCGAACCTCAAAGTTTTTATTTCTTCTCCATGGATTTTAATACCTACTCCGAATTTTTCTTTTGTTTCCTTTACTGCTTGCTCAATATACAGATTGAATAACATTGGGGAGAGGCTACAACCCTGTCTTACTCCCTTCCCAACCACTGCTTCCCTTTCATGTCCTTCGACTCTTATAACTGCCATCTGGTTTCTGTACAAATTGTAAATAGCCTTTCGCTCCCTGTATTGTACCCCTGCCACCTTTAGAATTTGAAAGAGAGTATTCCAGTCAACATTGTCAAAAGCTTTCTCTAAATCTACAAATGCTAGAAACGTAGGTTTGCCTTTCCTTATTCTTTCTTCTAAGATAAGTCGTAAGGTCAGTATTGCCTCACGTGTTCCAGTATTTCTACGGAATCCAAACTGATCTTCCCCGATGTCGGCTTCTACTAGTTTTTGCATTCGTCTGTAAAGAATTCGTGTTAGTATTTTGCAGCTGTGGCTTATTAAACTGATTGTTCGGTAATTTTCACATCTGTCAACACCGGCTTTCTTTGGGATTGGAATTATTATATTCTTCTTGAAGTGTGAGGGTATTTCGCCTGTTTCATACATCTTGCTCACCAGATGGTAGAGTTTTGTCAGGACTGGCTCTCCCAAGGCCGTCAGTAGTTCCAATGGAATGTTGTCTACTCCAGGGGCCTTGTTTCGACTCAGGTCTTTCAGTGCTCTGTCAAACTCTTCACACAGTATCGTATCTCCCATTTCATCTTCATCTACATCCTCTTCCATTTCCATAATATTGTCCTCAAGTACATCGCCCTTGTGTAGACCCTCTATATACTCCTTCCACCTTTCTGCCTTCCCTTCTTTGCTTAGAACTGGGTTTCCATCTGAGCTCTTGATGTTCATACAAGTGGTTCTCTTATCTCCAAAGGTCTCTTTAATTTTCCTGTAGGCAGTATCTATCTTACCCCTATTGAGATAAGCCTCTACATCCTTGCATTTGTCCTCTAGCCATCCCTGCTTAGCCATTTTGCACTTCCTGTCGATCTCATTTTTGAGACGTTTGTAATACTTTTTGTTTGCTTCATTTACTGCATTTTTATATTTTCTCCTTTCATCAATTAAATTCAATATTTCTTCTGTTACCCAAGGGTTTCTACTAGCCCTCGTCTTTTTACCTACTTGATCCTCTGCTGCCTTCACTACTTCATCCCTCAAAGCTACCCATTCTTCTTCTACTGTATTTCTTTCCCCCATTCCTGTCAATTGTTCCCTTATGCTCTTCCTGAAACTCTGTACAACCTCTGGTTCTTTCAGTTTATCCAGGTGCCATCTCCTTAAATTCCCACCTTTTTACAGTTTCTTCAGTTTTAATCTACAGGTCATAACCAATAGAGTGTGGTCAGAGTCCACATCTGCCCCTGGAAATGTCTTACAATTTAAAACCTGGTTCCTAAATCTCTGTCTTACCATTATATAATCTATCTGATACCTTTTAGTATCTCCAGGGTTCTTCCATGTATACAACCTTCTATCATGATTCTTAAACCAAGTGTTAGCTATGATTAAGTTGTGCTCTGTGCAAAATTCTACCAGGCGGCTTCCTCTTTCATTTCTTAGCCCCAATCCATATTTACCTACTACGTTTCCTTCTCTCCCTTTTCCTACACTCGAATTCCAGTCACCCATGACTATTAAATTTTCGTCTCCCTTCACTATCTGAATAATTCCTTTTATTTCATCATACATTTCTTCAATTTCTTCGTCATCTGCAGAGCTAGTTGGCATATAAACTTGTACTACTGTAGTAGGTGTGGGCTGCGTATCTATCTTGGCCACAATAATGCGTTCACTATGCTGATTGTAGTAGCTTACCCGCATTCCTATTTTCCTATTCATTATTAAACCTACTCCTGCATTACCCCTATTTGACTTTGTGTTTATAACCCTGTAGTCACCTGACCAGAAGTCTTGTTCCTCCTGCCACCGAACTTCACTAATTCCCACAATATCTAACTTTAACCTATCCATTTCCCTTTTTAAATTTTCTAACCTGCCTGCCCGATTAAGTGTTCTGACATTCCACGCTCCGATCCGTAGAACGCCAGTTCTCTTTCTCCTGATAACGACGTCCTCCTGAGTAGTCCCCGCCCGGAGATCCGAATGGGGGACTATTTAACCTCCGGAATATTTTACCCAAGAGGACGCCATCATCATTTAATCATACAGTAAAGCTGCATGCCCTCGGGAAAAATTACGGCCGTAGTTTCCCCTTGCTTTCAGCTGTTCGCAGTACCAGCACAGCAAGGCCGTTTTGGTTATTGTTACAAGGTCAGATCAGTCAATCATCCAGACTGTTGCTCTTGCAACTACTGAAAAGGCTGCTGCCCCTCTTCAGGAACCACACGTTTGTCTGGCCTCTCAACAGATACCCCTCCGTTGTGGTTGTACCTACGGTAAGGCTATCTGTATCGCTGAGGCATACAAGCCTCCCCACCAACGGCAAGGTCCATGGTTCATGGGGGGCTCATCATGTGGCCAGATAATAAAACTACTTTCTAGATATCCAAGCCATCATTCTGGGTGTAATGGTGCAGAATGGAGTGCAGTTTCTTCAAATTCGTCCAAAATGATGTCTACTGCAATAGGCGAAAGAGAGTAGCCCATTGCTACGCCATGTCTGTTCATAAAATTTCCTTCTGGCCTGAACTAGGTGGTCGTTAAACACAGTGGAGCAGTAGATCGCAGATATCAGGTGCCATGCGTCCCTGTTCATGGTGTCGTGTATAGGTACAATCGTGAATAAAGACTTGACTTGGAAGCTAACCATCATTTCTGTGGCTAAGATACAGTTTTGTTTTAAATGTTTGACCGAATGGGTATAGTCCTTAATGTACTATTTTGCTTAGGTCACCAATTGTCGAAGCCTTGGGGCCAGTTATTTATCCAGACTGTACGTTGGTGAAATAATGGTACTCACAAACGGTTGTAAAGGAAATGCCTATTTGTGTACCTTCTGTGCACCATATTTCTCTGGTGGCTGTGGAACTAATGGGATGAGGCTTCTGGCCACGTCAAAATTTGTTGTAGTTTACTTTAGTAGTGTTTGTATTAATTTGATTGTCGTAGCCGTCAGATCTCTGTGAAGTGTCTGTGTATGGATTCACTTAGAAGATCCGCCATTCACTTGTTATAATCTTGTGTGTACAGCATAATGGTCAAATTTGCGTTGTCTGCACGTGTTATTACTAAATGAAAGCTGTACTCCAGCTTGCGTGGTGGGATACCTGCAGTAGCAGCATGCTATTCCTTGTTAATCCTTTAACCCACAAATGAAATTTCCTTCTTTCCATCTTCAGATTTACTGATTTTAGTTTCATACCTCGTATATACATAGGTGTCAATACTTCATTGAGAATCTTACAGTGTTTGAACCATTCTGCACTCACTACGAGGAAGTCATCTACATTGACCGTTATTTCATCGGTTAATATCGCACCTAGCACCTTGTCTACAGATCTGATAACCACACACAGACAAGTACAGAGCAAATAGCATCACACAGTATTCGAAACACTTAGCTTCAAGTAACAATCGTGTACATGGCGTAGATTCCTTGGCCAAACTGATATTCCAATAGCCACAAGTCATATCAAAGGATGTGAGAAATGTCAATGAGCGCAACTTTTGCAAAATTTCGTGTATGTTAGCTAGTCTGTCACTCTCTCTTACTACAATTTCATTTATCTTACTTGCTTCCAGCACGAAGCTGACACCACCGTTAACGTTATTCTTCATTGAACTACAAGTGGTTTATTATGCCTGCTGGTTGACCATTCAATTATCCCCGTAGAGACCATCTATTGAATGTTTCTCTCTCACCACATGGTTTTTATGTAACTGGAGTGATATGAGGCTGCTTGGAAAACAGTTTTTGATCTTTCAACTTTATTTTGCACTCACAATCTTTTACGAAATGTGGCGTGTCTGAAAATGCCTTACAGTTGCTCAGGAGAATACGTATTAGTTTCTTCCTTTGACTATTTGTATAACATGAATAAAATTTTTTGTGGGCTTGTGACCACATTGCCAATAAATATAAACCACAGATGTTTCGGTCGTCATTGCAAGCAACTTTTGTTCCGAGGGGTTTGTTTACTGCTGAGTGAGAAAGCTCTTTTTTAAATATACCAGCAAGCTTGGCTGTTGTGTAATTGTGATAGGCTGTTTAGGATGAAGGGGAGGGATGTTAGAAATTATTATTGGTGTTTTTATTATTTATTTTCATCGGTGGAAACACTACATTTTCTTGGATGTTTGCATTACTGGTTGCGATTTCTGGAAATCGATTAATGGTAAACCAGGTGACAAATATGACGTGGTGTCGTTTCCCTGAATTGTAGTGTTGGCTGAAGGGTGCCAGTGTGACGTAACGTAACCTGACCTAACCTTCAGCCATTGCAATCTCCTGCACGCCTCTGTTTGTGGCTTCAAGTTATCTGTTGTCCCGTAGTGCTGTTATTGCTGGCAATCAAAACGTCAGAAGTCGGTGCCCATCTTCTCTGTTTGTACTGGGGAGTCTCCTGGCTATTTCTGTTACCTTTCTGTTGTGCCTCCTGAATGTATGAGCTGTTTCCACTGCGTGCTTGCTTTACCAAAATCGACTGTTTGTCACACTGATCCAGGTGTGCTGTCATACTTAGATATGTGGTTCGTGTTGAGATATGTGTGTGCTGATTGGTCGCCCCATCTTACGGACATACAGTAATCCACATTTGCACCTGATTTCGTGAGCTCCAGCAGCATGTATTTTGTCAACTGTGTCTTTCATTGTGTGAGGAATAGCTTTCATACTGTTGCTGTCTTGCAAAATTGGTTTGATACCTGCTCGATGGAGAATTTTGCCCACTGGTTCAGTGACACCTTGAACTAATGGTAATCGAACAATGTTTTGTGCTATCTTTTGCTATCCTCTATAGCCTTCATACTTTGTCAGCATAGTTTTATATATTACATTCATTCCATAACTATTGGCACAAAAAGTGCACTGGAGGTTTTGTAGTTCACCCCTTACATGTTCCTCATCGCTGATCCTGAGAGCGGTTTTGTTTTCTTCCATGTAGGTTGATATTGGGAGAAGGCATGCAGGTGCCTGTGAGTACAGGTTGGCTTATTATTTTATCTATGGCCCAGTTATCCATCAGGCTTTCTGTAAACTTCCACATCGAGGAAAGGCAGCACCCGATTTATGTCCATCTCCATAGTGTATTGGATACATCGTGCTGGTGGTTGAGCTGGTGTTGGAAGTTTCGTAGCTATTCCTCTTCATGTTACCAGATAATAAAACTACTTTCTAGATATCCAAGCCAACATTCTGGGTGTAATGGTGCAGAATGGAGTGCAGTTTCTTCAAATTCGTCCATAATGATGTCTACTGCAATAGGCGAAAGACAGTAGCCCATTGCTACGCCATGTCTGTTCATAAAATTTCCTTCTGGCCTGAACTAGGTGGTCATTAAACACATTGGAGCAGTAGATCGCCGATATCAGGTGCCATGCGTCCCTGTTCATGGTGTCGTGTATAGGTACAAGCGTGAATAAAGACTTGACTTGGAAGCTAACCATCATTTCTGTGGCTAAGATATAGTTTTGTTTTAAATGTTTGACCGAATGGGTATAGTCCTTAATGTACTATTTTGCTTAGCTCACCAATTGCCGAAGCCTTGGGGCCAGTTATTTATCCAGACTGTACGTTGGTGAAATAATGGTACTCACAAACGGTTGTAAATGAAATGCCTATTTGTGTACCTTCTGTGCACCATATTTCTCTGGTGGCTGTGGAACTAATGGGATGAGGCTTCTGGCCGCGTCAAAATTTGTTGTAGTTTACTTTAGTAGTGTTTGTATTAGTTTGATTATCGTAGCCGTCTGATCTCTGTGAAGTTTCTGTGTATGGTTTCACTTAGAAGATCCGCCATTCACTTGTTATAATCTTGTGTGTACAGCATAATGGTCGCATTTGCGTTGTCTGCAAGTGTTATTACTAAATGAAAGCTGTACTCCAGCTTGCGTGGTGGGATACCTGCAGTAGCAGCATGCTATTCCTTGTTAATCCTTTAACCCACAAATGAAATTTCCTTCTTTCCATCTTCAGATTTACTGATTTTAGTTTCATACCTCGTGTATACAAAGGTGTCAATACTTCATTGAGAATCTTACAGTGTATGAACCATTCTGCACTCACTACGAGGAAGTCATCTACATTGATCGTTATTTCATCGGTTAATATCGCACCTAGTACCTTCTCTACAGCTTTGATAACCACACACAGACCAGTACAGAGCAAATAGCATCACACAGTATTCGAAACACTTAGGTTCAAGTAACAATCGTGTACATGACGTAGATTCCTTCGCCAAACTGATATTCCAATAGCCACAAGTCATATCAAAGGATGTGAGAAATGTCAATGAGCGCAACTTTTGCAAAATTTTGTGTATGTTAGCTAGTCTGTCACTCTCTCTTTCTACAATTTCATTTATCTTACTTGCTTCCAGCACGAAGCTGACACCACCGTTATTCTTCATTGAACTACAAGTGGTTTATTATGCCTGCTGGTTGACCATTCAATTATCCCCGTAGAGACCATCTATTGAATGTTTCTTTCTCACCACTTGTTTTTTATGTAACTAGTGTGATATGAGGCTGCTTGGAAAACAGTTTTTGATCCTTCACCTTTATTTTGCACTCACAATCTTTTATGAAATGTGGCGTGTCTGAAAATGCCTTACAGTTGCTCAGGAGAATACCTATTAGTTCGTTCCTTTGACTATTTGTATAACATGAATAAAATTTTTTGTGGGCTTGTG
The DNA here is from genome assembly GCF_023864275.1 of Schistocerca cancellata. NCBI lineage: Eukaryota > Metazoa > Arthropoda > Insecta > Orthoptera > Acrididae > Schistocerca > Schistocerca cancellata. Next base: position 597,908,599 of record NC_064632.1, read on the forward strand.
ACCACATTGCCAATAAATATAAGACCACAGATGTTTCGGTCGTCATTGCAAGCAACTTTTGTTCCGGGTGGTTTGTTTACTGCTGAGTGAGAAAGCTCTGTTTTCAATATACCAGGAAGCTTGGCTGTTTTGTAATTCTGATAGGCTGTTTGGGATGAAGGGGAGGGATGTTAGAAATTATTATTGGTGTTTTTATTATTTATTTTCATAGGTGGAAACTCAACATTTTCTTGGATGTTTGCATTACTGGTTGCGATTTCTGGAAATCGATTAATGGAAAACCAGATGACAAATATGACGTGGTGTCGTTTCCCTGAATTTGAGTGCTGGCTGAAGGGTGTCAGTGTGACGTAACGTAACCTGACCTAACCTCCAGCCACTGCAATCTCCTGCACGCCTCTGTTTGTGGCTTCAAGTATACACTGGTTCAGTGACACCTTGAACTAATGGTAATTGAACAATGTTTTGTGCTATCTTTTGCTATCCTCTATAGCCTTCATACTTTGTCAGCATAGTTTTATATATTACATTCATTCCATAACTATTGGCACAAAAAGTGCACTGGAGGTTTTGTAGTTCACCCCTTACATGTTCCTCATCGCTGATCCTGAGAGCGGTTTTGTTTTCTTCCATGTAGGTTGATATTGGGAGAAGGCATGCAGGTGCCTGTGAGTACAGGTTGGCTTATTATTTTATCTATGGCCCAGTTGTCCATCAGGCTTTCTGTAAACTTGCACATCGAGGGAAGGCAGCACCCGATTTATGTCCATCTCCAATAGTGAATTGGATACATCGTGCTGGTGGTTGAGGTGGTGTTGGAAATTACATAGCTATTCCTCTTCATGTTGTTGTTGTTGTTGTGGTCTTCAGTCCTGAGACTGGTTTGATGCAGCTCTCCATGCTACTCTATCCTGAGCAAGCTCCTTTATCTCCCAGTAGCTACTGCAGCCTACATCCTTCTGAATGTGCTTAGTGTATTTATCTCTTGGTCTCCCCCTACGATTTTTACCCTCCACGCTGCCCTCCAATACTAAATTGGTGATCCCTTGATGCCTCAGAACATGTCCTACCAATCGATTCCTTCTTCTGGTCAATTTGTGCCACAAACTTCTCTTCTCCCCATCCTATTCAATAATTCCTCATTAGTTACGTGATCTACCCATCTAATCTTCAGCATTCTTCTGTAGCACCACATTTCGAAAGCTTCTATTCTCTTCTTGTCCAAACTATTTATCGTCCATGTTTCGCTTCCATACATGGCTACACTCCATACAAATGCTTTCAGAAATGACTTCCTGACACTTAAATCTATACTCGATGTTAACAAATTTCTCTTCTTCAGAAACGCTTTCCTTGCCATTGCCAGTCTACATTTTATATCCTCTCTACTTCGACCATCATCAGTTATTTTGCTCCCCAAATAGCAAATCTCCTTTACTACTTTAAGTGTCTCATTTCCTAATCTAATACCCTCAACATCACCCGACTTAATTCGACTACATTCCATTATCCTTGTTTTGCTTTTGTTGATGTTCATCTTATATCCTCCTTTCAAGACACTGTCCATTCCGTTCAACTGCTCTTCCAAGTCCTTTGCTGTCTCTGACAGAATTACAATGTCATCGGCGAACCTCAAAGTTTTTATTTCTTCTCCATGGATTTTAATACCTACTCCGAATTTTTCTTTTGTTTCCTTTACTGCTTGCTCAATATACAGATTGAATAACATTGGGGAGAGGCTACAACCCTGTCTTACTCCCTTCCCAACCACTGCTTCCCTTTCATGTCCTTCGACTCTTATAACTGCCATCTGGTTTCTGTACAAATTGTAAATAGCCTTTCGCTCCCTGTATTGTACCCCTGCCACCTTTAGAATTTGAAAGAGAGTATTCCAGTCAACATTGTCAAAAGCTTTCTCTAAATCTACAAATGCTAGAAACGTAGGTTTGCCTTTCCTTATTCTTTCTTCTAAGATAAGTCGTAAGGTCAGTATTGCCTCACGTGTTCCAGTATTTCTACGGAATCCAAACTGATCTTCCCCGATGTCGGCTTCTACTAGTTTTTGCATTCGTCTGTAAAGAATTTGTGTTAGTATTTTGCAGCTGTGGCTTATTAAACTGATTGTTCGGTAATTTTCACATCTGTCAACACCGGCTTTCTTTGGGATTGGAATTATTATATTCTTCTTTAAGTGTGAGGGTATTTCGCCTGTTTCATACATCTTGCTCACCAGATGGTAGAGTTTTGTCAGGACTGGCTCTCCCAAGGCCGTCAGTAGTTCCAATGGAATGTTGTCTACTCCAGGGGCCTTGTTTCGACTCAGGTCTTTCAGTGCTCTGTCAAACTCTTCACACAGTATCGTATCTCCCATTTCATCTTCATCTACATCCTCTTCCATTTCCATAATATTGTCCTCAAGTACATCGCCCTTGTATAGACCCTCTATATACTCCTTCCACCTTTCTGCCTTCCCTTCTTTGCTTAGAACTGGGTTTCCATCTGAGCTCTTGATGTTCATACAAGTGGTTCTCTTATCTCCAAAGGTCTCTTTAATTTTCCTGTAGGCAGTATCTATCTTACCCCTATTGAGATAAGCCTCTACATCCTTGCATTTGTCCTCTAGCCATCCCTGCTTAGCCATTTTGCACTTCCTGTCGATCTCATTTTTGAGACGTTTGTAATACTTTTTGTTTGCTTCATTTACTGCAATTTTTTTTTTCTCCTTTCATCAATTAAATTCAATATTTCTTCTGTTACCCAAGGGTTTCTACTAGCCCTCGTCTTTTTACCTACTTGATCCTCTGCTGCCTTCACTACTTCATCCCTCAAAGCTACCCATTCTTCTTCTACTGTATTTCTTTCCCCCATTCCTGTCAATTGTTCCCTTATGCTCTTCCTGAAACTCTGTACAACCTCTGGTTCTTTCAGTTTATCCAGGTGCCATCTCCTTAAATTCCCACCTTTTTACAGTTTCTTCAGTTTTAATCTACAGGTCATAACCAATAGATTGTGGTCAGAGTCCACATCTGCCCCTGGAAATGTCTTACAATTTAAAACCTGGTTCCTAAATCTCTGTCTTACCATTATATAATCTATCTGATACCTTTTAGTATCTCCAGGGTTCTTCCATGTATACAACCTTCTATCATGATTCTTAAACCAAGTGTTAGCTATGATTAAGTTGTGCTCTGTGCAAAATTCTACCAGGCGGCTTCCTCTTTCATTTCTTAGCCCCAATCCATATTTACCTACTACGTTTCCTTCTCTCCCTTTTCCTACACTCGAATTCCAGTCACCCATGACTATTAAATTTTCGTCTCCCTTCACTATCTGAATAATTCCTTTTATTTCATCAAACATTTCTTCAATTTCTTCGTCATCTGCAGAGCTAGTTGGCATATAAACTTGTACTACTGTAGTAGGTGTGGGCTGCGTATCTATCTATGCCACAATAATGCGTTCACTATGCTGATTGTAGTAGCTTACCCGCATTCCTATTTTCCTATTCATTATTAAACCTACTCCTGCATTACCCCTATTTGACTTTGTGTTTATAACCCTGTAGTCACCTGACCAGAAGTCTTGTTCCTCCTGCCACCGAACTTCACTAATTCCCACAATATCTAACTTTAACCTATCCATTTCCCTTTTTAAATTTTCTAACCTGCCTGCCCGATTAAGTGTTCTGACATTCCACGCTCCGATCCGTAGAACGCCAGTTCTCTTTTCCTGATAACGACGTCCTCCTGAGTAGTCCCCGCCCGGAGATCCGAATGGGGGACTATTTAACCTCCGGAATATTTTACCCAAGAGGACGCCATCATCATTTAATCATACAGTAAAGCTGCATGCCCTCGGGAAAAATTACGGCCGTAGTTTCCCCTTGCTTTCAGCTGTTCGCAGTACCAGCACAGCAAGGCCGTTTTGGTTATTGTTACAAGGTCAGATCAGTCAATCATCCAGACTGTTGCTCTTGCAACTACTGAAAAGGCTGCTGCTCCTCTTCAGGAACCACACGTTTGTCTGGCCTCTCAACAGATACCCCTCCGTTGTGGTTGTACCTACGGTAAGGCTATCTGTATTGCTGAGGCATACAAGCCTCCCCACCAACGGCAAGGTCCATGGTTCATGGGGGGCTCATCATGTGGCCAGATAATAAAACTACTTTCTAGATATCCAAGCCATCATTCTGGGTGTAATGGTGCAGAATGGAGTGCAGTTTCTTCAAATTCGTCCAAAATGATGTCTACTGCAATAGGCGAAAGAGAGTAGCCCATTGCTACGCCATGTCTGTTCATAAAATTTCCTTCTGGCCTGAACTAGGTGGTCGTTAAACACAGTGGAGCAGTAGATCGCAGATATCAGGTGCCATGCGTCCCTGTTCATGGTGTCGTGTATAGGTACAATCGTGAATAAAGACTTGACTTGGAAGCTAACCATCATTTCTGTGGCTAAGATACAGTTTTGTTTTAAATGTTTGACCGAATGGGTATAGTCCTTAATGTACTATTTTGCTTAGGTCACCAATTGTCGAAGCCTTGGGGCCAGTTATTTATCCAGACTGTACGTTGGTGAAATAATGGTACTCACAAACGGTTGTAAAGGAAATGCCTATTTGTGTACCTTCTGTGCACCATATTTCTCTGGTGGCTGTGGAACTAATGGGATGAGGCTTCTGGCCACGTCAAAATTTGTTGTAGTTTACTTTAGTAGTGTTTGTATTAATTTGATTGTCGTAGCCGTCAGATCTCTGTGAAGTGTCTGTGTATGGATTCACTTAGAAGATCCGCCATTCACTTGTTATAATCTTGTGTGTACAGCATAATGGTCGCATTTGCGTTGTCTGCACGTGTTATTACTAAATGAAAGCTGTACTCCAGCTTGCGTGGTGGGATACCTGCAGTAGCAGCATGCTATTCCTTTTTAATCCTTTAACCCACAAATGAAATTTCCTTCTTTCCATCTTCAGATTTACTGATTTTAGTTTCATACCTCGTGTATACAAAGGTGTCAATACTTCATTGAGAATCTTACAGTGTATGAACCATTCTGCACTCACTACGAGGAAGTCATCTACATTGATCGTTATTTCATCGGTTAATATCGCACCTAGTACCTTCTCTACAGCTTTGATAACCACACACAGACCAGTACAGAGCAAATAGCATCACACAGTATTCGAAACACTTAGGTTCAAGTAACAATCGTGTACATGGCGTAGATTCCTTCGCCAAACTGATATTCCAATAGCCACAAGTCATATCAAAGGATGTGAGAAATGTCAATGAGCGCAACTTTTGCAAAATTTTGTGTATGTTAGCTAGTCTGTCACTCTCTCTTTCTACAATTTCATTTATCTTACTTGCTTCCAGCACGAAGCTGACACCACCGTTATTCTTCATTGAACTACAAGTGGTTTATTATGCCTGCTGGTTGACCATTCAATTATCCCCGTAGAGACCATCTATTGAATGTTTCTCTCTCACCACTTGTTTTTTATGTAACTGGAGTGATATGAGGCTGCTTGGAAAACAGTTTTTGATCCTTCAACTTTATTTTGCACTCACAATCTTTTACTAAATGTGGCGTGTCTGAAAATACCTTACAGTTGCTCAGGAGAATACCTATTAGTTCGTTCCTTTGACTATTTGTATAACATTAATAAAATTTTTTGTGGGCTTGTGACCACATTGCCAATAAATATAAGACCACAGATGTTTCAGTCGTCATTGCAAGCAACTTTTGTTCCGGGTGGTTTGTTTACTGCTGAGTGAGAAAGCTCTGTTTTCAATATACCAGCAAGCTTGGCTGTTGTGTAATTGTGATAGGCTGTTTAGGATGAAGGGGAGGGATGTTAGAAATTATTATTGGTGTTTTTAGTATTTATTTTCATCGGTGGAAACCTAAGATTTTCTTGGATGTTTGCATTACTGGTTGCGATTTCTGGAAATCGATTAATGGAAAACCAGGTGACAAATGTGACGTGGTGTCGTTTCCCTGAATTGTAGTGCTGGCTGAAGGGTGCCAGTGTGACGTAACGTAACCTGACTAACCTTCAGCCACTGCAATTTCCTGCACGCCTCTGTGGCTTCAAGTTATCTGTTGTCCCGTAGTGCTGTTATTGCTGGCAATCAAGACGTCAGAAGTCGGTGCCCATCTTCTCTGTTTGTACTGGCGTGTCGCCTGGCTATTTCTGTTACCTTTCTGTTCTTCCTCCTGAATGTATGAGCTGTTTCCACAGCGTGCTTGCTTTACCAAAATCGACTGTTTGCCACACTGATCCATGTGTGCTGTCATACTTAGATATGTGGTTCGTGTTGAGATATGTGTGTGCTGATTGGTCACCCCATCTTACGGACATACAGTAATCCACATTTGCACCTGATTTCGTGAGCTCCAGCAACATGTAGTTTGTCAACTGTGTCTTTCATTGTGTGAGGAATAGCTTTGATCCTGTTGCTGTCTTACAAAATTGGTTTGATACCTGCTCGATGGAGAATTTTGCCCACTGGTTCAGTGACACCTTGAACTAATGGTAATCGAACAATGTTTTGTGCTATCTTTTGCTATCCTCTATAGCCTTCATACTTTGTCAGCATAGTTTTATATATTACATTCATTCCATAACTATTGGCACAAAAAGTGCACTGGAGGTTTTGTAGTTCACCCCTTACATGTTCCTCATCGCTGATCCTGAGAGCGGTTTTGTTTTCTTCCATGTAGGTTGATATTGGGAGAAGGCATGCAGGTGCCTGTGAGTACAGGTTGGCCTATTATTTTATCTATGGCCCAGTTATCCATCAGGCTTTCTGTAAACTTCCACATCGAGGAAAGGCAGCACCCGATTTATGTCCAACTCCATAGTGAATTGGATACATCGTGCTGGTGGTTGAGGTGGTGTTGGAAATTTCGTAGCTATTCCTCTTCATGTGGCCAGATAATAAAACTACTTTCTAGATATCGAAGCCATCATTCTGGGTGTAATGGTGCGGAATGGAGTGCAGTTTCTTCAAATTCTTCCATAATGATGTCTACTGCAATAGGCGAAAGAGAGTAGCCCATTGCTACGCCATGTCTGTTCATAAAATTTCCTTCTGGCCTGAAGTAGGTGGTCGTTAAACACAGTGGAGCAGTAGATCGCAGATATCAGGTGCCATGCGTCCCTGTTCATGGTGTCGTGTATAGGTACAATCGTGAATAAAGACTTGACTTGGAAGCTAACCATCATTTCTGTGGCTTAGATACAGTTTTGTTTTAAATGTTTGACCGAATGGGTATAGTCCTTAATGTACTATTTTGCTTAGCTCACCAATTGTCGAAGCCTCGGGGCCAGTTATTTATCCAGACTGTACGTTGGTGAAATAATGGTACTCACAAACGGTTGCAAAGGAAATGCCTATTTGTGTACCTTCTGTGCACCATATTTCTCTGGTGGCTGTGGAACTAATGGGATGAGGCTTCTGGCCGCGTCGAAATTTGTTGTAGTTTACTTTAGTAGTGTTTGTATTAATTTGATTGTCTTGGTCGTCGGATCTCTGTGAAGTTTCTGTGTATGGATTCACTTAGATGATCCGCCATTCACTTGTTATAATCTTGTGTGTACAGCATAATGGTTGCATTTGCGTTGTCTGCAGGTGTTATTACTAAATGAAAGCTGTACTCCAGCTTGGGTGGTGGGATACCTGCAGTAGCAGCATGCTATTCTGCATCAGGCTGTATGCCTTCCTTGTTAATCCTTCAACCCCAAATGAAATTTCCTTCTTTCCATCTTCAGATTTACTGATTTTAGTTTCATACCTCATGTATACATAGGTGTCAATACTTCATTGAGAATCTTACAGTGTTTGAACCATTCTGCACTCACTACGAGGAAGTCATCTACATTGACCGTTATTTCATCGGTTAATATCGCACCTAGCACGTTGTCTAGAGCTCTGATAACCACACACAGACAAGTACAGAGCAAATAGCATCACACAGTATTCGAAACACTTAGCTTCAAGTAACAATCGTGTACATGGCGTAGATTCCTTCGCCAAACTGATATTCCAATAGGCACAAGTCATATCAAAGGATGTAAGAAATGTCGATGAGCGCAACTTGTGCTAAATTTCGTGTATGTTAGCTAGTCTGTCACTCTCTCTTTCTACAATTTCATTTATCTTACTTGCTTCCAGCACGAAGCTGACACCACCGTTATTCTTAATTGAACTACAAGTGGTTTATTATGCCTGCTGGTTGACCATTCAATTATCCCCGTAGAGACCATCTATTGAATGTTTATTTCTCACCACTTGTTTTTTATGTAACTAGTGTGATATGAGGCTGCTTGGAAAATAGTTTTTGATCCTTCAACTTTATTTTGCACTCACAATCTTTTATGAAATGTGGCGTGTCTGAAAATGCCTTACAGTTGCTCAGGAGAATACCTATTAGTTCGTTCCTTTGACTATTTGTATAACATTAATAAAATTTTTTGTGGGCTTGTGACCACATTGCCAATAAATATAAGACCACAGATGTTTCGGTCGTCATTGCAAGCAACTTTTGTTCCGGGTGGTTTGTTTACTGCTCAGTGAGAAAGCTCTGTTTTCAATATACCAGGAAGCTTGGCTGTTTTGTAATTCTGATAGGCTGTTTAGGATGAAGGGGAGGGATGTTAGAAATTATTATTGGTGTTTTTATTATTTATTTTCATAGGTGGAAACTCAACATTTTCTTGGATGTTTGCATTACTGGTTGCGATTTCTGGAAATCGATTAATGGAAAACCAGATGACAAATATGACGTGGTGTTGTTTCCCTGAATTTGAGTGCTGGCTGAAGGGTGTCAGTGTGACGTAACGTAACCTGACCTAACCTCCAGCCACTGCAATCTCCTGCACGCCTCTGTTTGTGGCTTCAAGTTATCTGTTGTCCCGTAGTGCTGTTATTGCTGGCAATCAAGACGTCAGAAGTCGGTGCCCATCTTCTCTGTTTGTACTGGCGTGTCGCCTGGCTATTTCTGTTACCTTTCTGTTCTTCCTCCTGAATGTATGAGCTGTTTCCACAGTGTGCTTGCTTTACCAAAATCGACTGTTTGCCACACTGATCCAGGTGTGCTGTCATACTTCGATATGTGGTTCGTGTTTAGATATGTGTGTGCTGATTGGTCACCCCATCTTACGGACATACAGTAATCCACATTTGCACCTGATATCGTGAGCTCCAGCAGCATGTAGTTTGTCAACTGTGTCTTTCATTGTGTGAGGAATAGCTTTGATCCTGTTGCTGTCTTGCATAATTGGTTTGATACCTGCTCGATGGAGAATTTTGCCCACTGGTTCAGTGACACCTTGAACTAATGGTAATCGAACAATGTTTTGTGCTATCTTTTGCTATCCTTTATAGCCTTCATACTTAGTCAGCATAGTTTTATATATTACATTCATTCCATAACTATTGGCACAAAAAGTGCACTGGAGGTTTTTTAGTTCACCCCTTACACGTTCCTCATTGCTGATCCTGAGAGCGATTTTGTTTTCTTCCATGTAGGTTGATATTGGGAGAAGGCATGCAGGTGCCTGAGAGTACAGGTTGGCTTATTATTTTATCTATGGCCCAGTTATCCATCAGGCTTTCTGTAAACTTCCACATCGAGGAAAGGCAGCACTCGATTTATGTCCATCTCCATAGTGAATTGGATACATCGTGCTGGTGGTTGAGGTGGTGTTGGAAGTTTCGTAGCTATTCCTCTTCATTTGACAAGATAATAAAACTACTTTCTAGATATCCAAGCCATCATTCTGGGTGTAATGGTGCAGAATGGAGTGCAGTTGCTTCAAATTCGTCCATAATGATGTCTACTGCAATAGGCGAAAGACAGTAGCCCATTGCTACGCCATGTCTGTTCATAAAATTTCCTTCTGGCCTGAACTAGGTGGTCATTAAACACATTGGAGCAGTAGATCGCAGATATCAGGTGCCATGCGTCCCTGTTCATGGTGTCGTGTATAGGTACAAGCGTGAATAAAGACTTGACTTGGAAGCTAACCATCATTTCTGTGGCTAAGATACAGTTTTGTTTTAAATGTTTGGCGGAATGGGTATAGTCCTTAATGTACTATTTTGCTTAGCTCACCAATTGTCGAAGCCTTGGGGCCAGTTATTTATCCAGACTGTACGTTGGTGAAATAATGGTACTCACAAACGGTTGTAAAGGAAATGCCTATTTGTGTACCTTCTGCGCACCATATTTCTCTGGTGGCTGTGGAACTAATGGGATGAGGCTTCTGGCCGCGTCAAAATTTGTTGTAGTTTACTTTAGTAGTGTTTGTATTAGTTTGATTGTCTTGATCGTCTGATCTCTGTGAAGTTTCTGTGTATGGATTCACTTAGAAGATCCGCCATTCACTTGTTATAATCTTGCGTGTACAGCATAATGTTCACATTTGCATTGTCTGCAAGTGTTATTACTAAATGAAAGCTGTACTCCAGCTTGGGTGGTGGGATACCTGCAGTAGCAGCATGCGATTCTGCATCAGGCTGTATGCCTTCCTTGTTAATCCTTTAACCCACAAATGAAATTTCCTTCTTTCAGTCTTCAGATTTACTGATTTTAGTTTCATACCTCCTGTATACGTAGGTGTCAATACTTCATTGAGAATCTTACAGTGTTTGAACCATTCTGCACTCACTACGAGGAAGTCATCTACATTGACCGTTATTTCATCGGTTAATATTGCACCTAGCACCTTTTCTACAGCTCTGATAACCACACACAGACAAGTACAGAGCAAATAGCATCACACAGTATTTGAAACACTTAGCTTCACGTAACAATCCTGTACATGGCGTAGATTCCTTGGCCAAACTGATATTCCAATAGCCACAAGTCATATCAAAGGATGTTAGAAATGTCAATGAGCGCAACTTATGCAAAATTTTCGTGTATGTTAGCTGGTCTGTCACTCTCTCTTACTACAATTTCATTTATCTTACTTGCTTCCAGCACGAAGCTGACGCCACCGTTATTCTTCATTGAACTTACGGCATCGATGATTTCAGCCGAAAATAGGAATATTAAGAAGGGTAGGAAGATTTTTCTGTTTAGAAAAAGTGAGAAAAAGCAGATTTCACAGTACCTGTTGGCTCAACACAAAAGTTTTGTCTCAAGTACAGATAATGTTGAGGATCAGTGGACAAAGTTCAAAACCGTCATACATTTTGCGTTAGATGAGTATGTGCCAAGCAAGATCGTAAGAGATGGAAAATTGCCACCGTGGTACAACAACACAGTTAGAAAACTACTGCGGAAGCAAAGGGAACTTCACAGCAAACATAAACATAGCCAAAGCCTTGCAGACAAACAAAAATTACGCGAAGCGAAATGTAGTGTGAGGAGGGCTATGCGAGAGGCGTTCAATGAATTCGAAAGTAAAGTTCTATGTACTGACTTGGCAGAAAATCCTAAGAAATTTTGGTCTTATGTCAAAGCGGTAGGTGGAGCAAAACAAAATGTCCAGACACTCTGTGACCAAAATGGTACTGAAACAGAGGATGACAGACTAAAGGCCGAAATACTAAATGTCTTTTTCCAAAGTTGTTTCACAAAGGAAGATTGCACTGTAGTTCCTTCTCTAGATTGTCGCACAAATGACAAAATGGTAGATATCGAAATAGACGACAGATGGATAGAGAAACAATTAAAATCGCTCAAAAGAGGAAAGGCCTCTGGACCTGATGGGATACCAGTTCAATTTTACACAGAGTACGCGAAGGAACTTGCCCCCCTTCTTGCAGCGGTGTACCGTAGGTCTCTAGAAGAGCATAGCGTTCCAAAGGATTGGAAAAGGGCACAGGTCATCCCCGTTTTCAAGAAGGGACGTCGAACAGATGTGCGGAACTATAGACCTATATCTCTAACGTCGATCAGTTGTAGAATTTTGGAACACGTATTGTGTTCGAGTATAATGACTTTTCTGGAGACGAGAAATCTACTCTGTAGGAATCAGCATGGGTTTCGAAAAAGACGGTCATGTGAAACCCAGCTCGCGCTATTTGTCCACGAGACTCAGAGGGCCATAGACACGGGTTCACAGGTAGATGTCGTGTTTCTTGACTTCCGCAAGGCGTTCGATACAGTTCCCCACAGTCGTTTAATGAACAAAGTAAGAGCATATGGACTATCAGACCAATTGTGTGATTGGATTGAAGAGTTCCTAGATAACAGGACGCAGCATGTTATTCTCAATGCAGAGAAGTCTTCCGAAGTAAGAGTGATTTCAGGTGTGCCGCAGGGGAGTGTCATAGGACCGTTGCTATTCACAATATACATAAATGACCTGGTGGACGACATCGGAAGTTCACTAAGGCTTTTTGCAGATGATGCTGTGGTGTATCGAGAGGTTGTAACAATGGAAAATTGTACTGAAATGCAGGAGGATCTGCAGCGAATTGACGCATGGTGCAGGAAATGGCAATTGAATCTCAATGTAGACAAGTGTAATGTGCTGCGAATACACAGAAAGATAGATCCTTTATCATTTAGCTACAAAATAGCAGGTCAGCAACTGGAAGCAGTTAATACCATAAATTATCTGGGAGTACGCATTAGGAGTGATTTAAAATGGAATGATCATATAATGTTGATTGTCGGTAAAGCAGATGCCAGACTGAGATTCATTGGAAGAATCCTAAGGAAATGCAATCCGAAAACAAAGGAAGTAGGTTACAGTACGCTTGTTCGCCCACTGCTTGAATACTGCTCAGCAGTGTGGGATCCGTACCAGATAGGATTGATGCAAGACATAGAGAAGATCCAATGGAGAGCAGCGCGCTTCGTTACAGGATCATTTAGTAATCACGAAAGCTTTACGGAGATGATAGATAAATTCCAGTGGAAGACTCTGCAGGAGAGATGCTCAGTAGCTCGGTACGGGCTTTTGTCAAAGTTTCGAGATCATACCTTCACCGAAGAGTAAAGCAGTATATTGCTCCCTCCTACGTATATCTCGCAAAGAGACCATGAGTATAAAATCAGAGAGATTAGAGCCCACACAGAGGCATACCGACAATCCTTCTTTCCACGAACAATACGAGACTGGAATAGAAGGGAGAACCGATAGAGGTACTGAAGGTACCCTCCGCGACACACTGTCAGGTGGCTTGCGGAGTATGGATGTAGATGTAGACAGATGTAGAACTACAAGTGGTTTATTATGCCTGCTGGTTGACCATTCAATTATCCCCGTAGAGACCATCTATTCAATGTTTCTTTCTCACCACTTGTTTTTTATGTAACTGGAGTGATATGAGGCTGGTTGGAAAACAGTTTTTGATCCTTCAACTTTATTTTGCACTCACAATCTTTTACTAAATGTGGCGTGTCTGAAAATGCCTTACAGTTGCTCAGGAGAATACCTATTAGTTCGTTCCTTTGACTATTTGTATAACATTAATAAAATTTTTTGTGGGCTTGTGACCACATTGCCAATAAATATAAGACCACAGATGTTTCGGTCATCATTGCAAACAACTTTTGTTCCGGGTGGTTTGTTTACTGCTGAGTGAGAAAGCTCTGTTTTCAATATACCAGCAAGCTTGGCTGTAGTGTAATTGTGATAGGCTGTTTAGGATGAAGGGGAGGGATGTTAGAGATTATTATTGGTGTTTTTATTATTTATTTTCATTGGTGGAAACTCAACATTTTCTTGGATGTTTCCATTACTTGTTGCGATTTCTGGATATCGATTAATGGAAAACCAGGTGACAACTATGACGTGGTGTCGTTTCCCTGAATTTTAGTGCTGGCTGAGGGATGCCAGTGTGACGTAACGTAACGTGACCTAACCTCCAGCCACTGCAATCTCCTGCACGCCCCTGTTTGTGGCTTCAAGTTATCTGTTGTCCCGTAGTGCTGTTATTGCTGGCAATCAAGACGTCAGAAGTCGGTGCCCATCTTCTCTGTTTGTACTTGCGAGTCGCCTGGCTATTTCTGTTACCTTTCTGTTCTTCCTCCTGAATGTATGAGCTGTTTCCACAGCGTGCTTGCTTTACCAAAATCGACTGTTTGCCACACTGATCCAGGTGTGCTGTCATACTTCTATATCTGGTTCGTGTTCAGATATGTGTGTGCTGACTGGTCACCCCATCTTACGGACATACAGTAATCCACATTTGCACTTGATTTCGTGAGCTCCAGCAGCATGTAGTTGGTGAACTGTGTCTTTCATTGTGTGAGGAATAGCTTTGATCCTGTTGCTGTCTTGCAAAATTGGTTTGATACCTGCTCGATGGAGAATTTTGCCCACTGGTTCAGTGACACCTTGAACTAATGGTAATCGAACAATGTTTTCTGCTATCTTTTGCTATCCTCTATAGCCTTCATACTTAGTCAGCATAGTTTTATATATTACATTCATTCCATAACTATTGGCAAAAAAAGTGCACTGGACGCTTTGTAGTTCACCCCTTACATGTTCCTCATCGCTGATCCTGAGAGGGGTTTTGTTTTCTTCCATGTAGGTTGATATTGGGAGAAGGCATGCAGTTGCCAGTGAGTACAGGTTGGCTTATTATTTTATCTATTTTATATATGGCTTTCTGTAAACATCCACATCGTGGAAAGGCAGCACCCGATTTATGTCCATCTCCATAGTGAATTGGATACATCGTGCTGGTGGTTGAGGTGGTGTTGGAAATTTCATAGCTATACCTCTTCATGTGGCCAGATAATAAAACTACTTTCTAGATATCCAACCATCATTCTGGGTGTAATGGTGCAGAATGGAGTGCAGTTTCTTCAAATTCTTCCATAATGATGTCTACTGCAATAGGCGAAAGACAGTAGCCCATTGCTACACCATGTCTGTTCATAAAATTTCCTTCTGGCTGGAACTAGGTGGTCGTTAAACACAGTGGAGCAGTAGATCGCAGATATCAGGTGCCATGCGTCCCTGTTCATGGTGTCGTGTATAGGTACAATCGTGAATAAAGACTTTACTTGGAAGCTAACCATCATTTCTGTGGCTAAGATACAGTTTTGTTTTAAATGTTTGACCGAATGGGTATAGTCCTTAATGTACTATTTTGCTTAGCTCACCAATTGTCGAAGCCTTGGGGCCAGTTATTTATCCAGACTGTACGTTGGTGAAATAATGGTACTCACAAACGGTTGTAAAGGAAATGCCTATTTGTGTACCTTCTGTGCACCATATTTCTCTGGTGGCTGTGGAACTAATGGGACGAGGCTTCTGGACGCGTCAAAATTTGTTGTAGTTTACATTAGTAGTATTTGTATTAATTTGATTGTCTTGGCCGTTGGATCTCTGTGAAGCTTCTGTGTATGGATTCACTTAGAAGATCCGCCATTCACTTGTTATAATCTTGTGTGTACAGCATAATGGTTGCATTTGCGTTGTCTGCAGGTGTTATTACTAAATGAAAGCTGTACTCCAGCTTGGGTGGTGGGATACCTGCAGTAGCAGCATGCTATTGTGCATCAGGCTGTATGCCTTCCTTGTTAATCCTTTAACCCACAAATGAAATTTCCTTCTTTCCATCTTCAGATTTACTGATTTTAGTTTCATACCTCCTGTATACATATGTGTCAATACTTCATTGAGAATCTTACAGTGTTTGAACCATTCTGCACTCACTACGAGGAAGTCAGCTACATTGACCGTTATTTCATCGGTTAATATCGCACCTAGCACCTTGTCTACAGCTCTGATAACCACACACAGACAAGTACAGAGCAAATAGCATCACACAGTATTCGAAACACTTAGCTTCAAGTAACAATCGTGTACATGGCGTAGATTCCTTGGCCAAACTGATATTCCAATAGCCACAAGTCATATCAAAGGATGTGATAAATGTCAATGAGCGCAACTTTTGCAAAATTTCGTGTATGTTAGCTAGTCTGTCACTCTCTCTTACTACAGTTTCATTTATCTTACTTGCTTCCAGCACGAAGCTGACACCACCGTTATTCTTCATTGAACTACAAGTGGTTTATTATGCCTGCTGGTTGACCATTCAATTATCCCCGTAGAGACCATCTATTGAATGTTTCTTTCTCACCACTTGTTTTTTATGTAACTGGAGTGATATGAGGCTGCTTGGAAAACAGTTTTTGATCCTTCAACTTTATTTTGCACTCACAATCTTTTACGAAATGTGGCGTGTCTGAAAATGCCTTACAGTTGCTCAGGAGAATACCTATTAGTTCGTTCCTTTGACTATTTGTATAACATGAATAAAATTTTTTGTGGGCTTGTGACCACATTGCCAATAAATATAAGACCACAGATGTTTCGGTCGTCATTGCAAGCAACTTTTGTTCCGGGTGGTTTGTTTACTGCTGAGTGAGAAAGCTCTGTTTTCAATATGCCAGCAAGCTTGGCTGTTGTGTAATTGTGATAGGCTGTTTAGGATGAAGGGGAGGGATGTTAGAAATTATTATTGGTGTTTTTGTTATTTATTTTCATTGGTGGAAACTCAACATTATCATGGATGTTTGCATTACTTGTTGCGATTTCTGGAAATCGATTAATGGAAAACCAGGTGACAACTATGACGTGGTGTCGTTTCCCTGAATTTTAGTGCTGGCTGAAGGGTGCCAGTGTGACGTAACGTAACCTGACCTAACCTCCAGCCACTGCAATCCCCTGCACGCCTCTGTTTGTGGCTTCAAGTTATCTGTTGTCCCGTAGTGCTGTTATTGCTGGCAATCAAGACGTCAGAAGTCGGTGCCCATCTTCTCTGTTTGTACTGGCGAGTCGCCTGGCTATTTCTGTTACCTTTCTGTTCTTCCTCCTGAATGTATGAGCTGTTTCCACAGCGTGCTTGCTTTACCAAAATCGACTGTTTGCCACACTGATGCAGGTGTGCTGTCATACTTCGATATGTGGTTCGTGTTTAGATATGTGTGTGCTGATTGGTCACCCCATCTTACGGACATACAGTAATCCACATTTGCACCTGATTTCGTGAGCTCCAGCAGCATGTAGTTTGTCAACTGTGTCTTTCATTGTGTGAGGAATAGCTTTGATCCTGTTGCTGTCTTGCATAATTGGTTTGATACCTGCTCGATGGAGAATTTTGCCCACTGTTCAGTGACACCTTGAACTAATGGTAATCGAACAATGTTTTGTGCTATCATTTGCTATCCTTTATAGCCTTCATACTTAGTCAGCATAGTTTTATATATTACTTTCATTCCATAACTATTGGCACAAAAAGTGCACTGGAGGTTTTGTAGTTCACCCCTTACATCTTCCTCATCGCTGATCCTGAGAGCGGTTTAGTTTTCTTCCATGTAGGTTGATATTGGGAGAAGGCATGCAGGTACCTGTAAGTACAGGTTGGCTTATTATTTTATCTATGGCCAAATTATCCATCAGGCTTTCTGTAAACTTCCACATCGAGGAAAGGCAGCACCCGATTTATGTCCATCTCCATAGTGAATTGGATACATCGTGCTGGTGGTTGAGGTGGTGTTGGAAATTTCATAGCTATTCCTCTTCATGTGGCCAGATAATAAAACTACTTTCTAGATATCGAAGCCATCATTCTGGGTGTAATGGTGCGGAATGGAGTGCAGTTTCTTCAAATTCTTCCATAATGATGTCTACTGCAATAGGCGAAAGAGAGTAGCCCATTGCTACGACATGTCTGTTCATTAAGTTTCCTTCTGGCCTGAACTAGGTGGTCGTTAAACACAGTGGAGCAGTAGATCGCAGATATCAGGTTCCATGCGTCCCTGTTCATGGTGTCGTGTATAGGTACAATCGTGAATAAAGACTTGACTTGGAAGCTAACCATCATTTCTGTGGCTAAGATACAGTTTTGTTTTAAATGTTTGGCGGAATGGGTATAGTCCTTAATGTACTATTTTGCTTAGCTCACCAATTGTCGGAGCCTTAGTGCCAGTTATTTATCCAGACCGTACGTTGGTGAAACAATGGTACTCACAAATGGTTGTAAAGGAAATGCCTATTTGTGTACCTTCTGTGCACCATATTTCTCTGGTGGCTGTGGAACTAATGGGATGAGGCTTCTGGCCGCGTCAAAATTTGTTGTAGTTTACTTTAGTAGTGTTTGTATTAGTTTGATTGTCTTGACCGTCTGATCTCTGTGAAGTTTCTGTGTATGGATTCACTTAGAAGATCCGCCATTCACTTGTTATAATCTTGCGTGTACAGCATAATGGTCGCATTTGCATTGTCTGCAAGTGTTATTACTAAATGAAGGCTGTACTCCAGCTTGGGTGGTGGGATACCTGCAGTAGCAGCATGCGATTCTGCATCAGGCTGTATGCCTTCCTTGTTAATCCTTTAACCCACAAATGAAATTTCCTTCTTTCAGTCTTCAGATTTACTGATTTTAGTTTCATACCTCCTGTATACATAGGTGTCAATACTTCATTCAGAATCTTACAGTGTTTGAACCATTCTGCACTCACTACGAGGAAGTCATCTACATTGACCGTTATTTCATCGGTTAATATCGCACCTAGCACCTTGTCTACAGCTCTGATAATCACACACAGACAAGTACAGAGCAAATAGCATCACACAGTATTCGAAACACTTAGCTTCAAGTAACAATAGTGTACATGGCGTAGATTCCTTCGCCAAACTGATATTCCAATAGCCACAAGTCATATCAAAGGATGTGAGAAATGTCGATGAGCGCAACTTTTGCAAAATTTCGTGTATGTTAGCTAGTCTGTCACTCTCTCTTACTATAATTTCATTTATCTTACTCGCTTCCAGCACAAAGCTGACACCACCGTTATTCTTTATTGAACTACAAGTGGTTTATTATGCCTGCTGGTTGACCATTCAATTATCCCCGTAGAGACCATCTTTTGAATGTTTCTTTCTCACCACTTGTTTTTTATGTAACTGGAGTGATATGAGGCTGCTTGGAAAACAGTTTTTGATCCTTCAACTTTATTTTGCACTTACAATCTTTTACGAAATGTGGCGTGTCTGAAAATGCCTTGCAGTTGCTCAGAAGAATACCTATTAATTCGTTCCTTTGACTATTGTATAACATTAATAAAATTTTTTGTGGGCTTGTGACCACATTGCCAATAAATATAAGACCACAGATGTTTCGGTCATCATTGCAAGCAACTTTTGTTCTGGCTGGTTTGTTTACTGCTGAGTGAGAAAGCTCTGTTTTCAATATACCAGCAAGCTTGGCTGTTGTGTAATTCTGATAGGATGTTTAGGATGAAGGGGAGGTATGTTAGAAATTATTATTGGTGTTTTTATTATTTATTTTCATCAGTGGAAACTCAATATTTTCTTGGATGTTTGCCTTACTGGTTGTGATTTCTGGAAATCGACTAATGGAAAACCAGGTGACAACTATGACGTGGTGTCGTTTCCCTGAATTTTAGTGCTGGCTGAAGGTTGCCAGTGTGACGTAACGTAACGTGACCTAACCTCCAGCCACTGCAATCTCCTGCACGCCTCTGTTTGTGGCTTCAAGTTATCTGTTGTCCCGTAGTGCTGTTATTGCTGGCAATCAAGACGTCAGAAGTTGGTGCCCATCTTCTCTGTTTGTACTGGCGAGTCGCCTGGCTATTTCTGTTACCTTTCTGTTCTTCCTCCTGAATGTATGAGCTGTTTCCACAGCGTGCTTGCTTTACCAAAATCGACTGTTTGCCACACTGATCCAGGTGTGCTGTCATACTTCGATATGTGGTTCGTGTTTAGATATGTGTGTGCTGATTGGTCACCCCATCTTACGGACATACAGTAATCCACATTTGCACCTGATTTCGTGAGCTCCAGCAGCATGTAGTTTGTCAACTGTGTCTTTCATTGTGTGAGGAATAGCTTTGATCCTGTTGCTGTCTTGCATAATTGGTTTGATACCTGCTCGATGGAGAATTTTGCCCACTGGTTCAGTGACACCTTGAACTAATGGTAATCGAACAATGTTTTGTGCTACCTTTTGCTATCCTTTATAGCCTTCATACTTAGACAGCATAGTTTTATATATTACTTTCATTCCATAACTATTGGCACAAAAAGTGCACTGGAGGTTTTGTAGTTCACCCCTTACATGTTCCTCATCACTGATCCTGAGAGCGGTTTTGTTTTCTTCCATGTAGGTTGATATTGGGAGAAGGCATGCAGGTGCCTGTGAGTACAGGTTGGCTTATTATTTTATCTATGGCCCAGTTATCCATCAGGCTTTCTGTAAACATCCACATCGAGGAAAGGCAGCACCCGATTTATGTCCATCTCCATAGTGAATTGGATACATCGTGCTGGTGGTTGAGGTGGTGTTGGAAATTTCATAGCTATACCTCTTCATGTGGCCAGATAATAAAACTACTTTCTAGATATCCAAGCCATCATTCTGGGAGTAATGGTGCAGAATGGAGTGCAGTTTCTTCAAATTCTTCCATAATGATGTCTACTGCAATAGGCGAAAGAGAGTAGCCCATTGCTACGCCATGTCTGTTCATAAAATATCCTTCTGGCCTGAACTAGGTGGTCGTTAAACACAGTGGAGCAATAGATCGCAGATATCAGGTGCCATGCGTCCCTGTTCATGGTGTCGTGTATAGGTACAATCGTGAATAAAGACTTTACTTGGAAGCTAACCATCATTTCTGTGGCTAAGATACAGTTTTGTTTTAAATGTTTGACCGAATGGGTATAGTCCTTAATGTACTATTTTGCTTAGCTCACCAATTGTCGAAGCCTTGGGGCCAGTTATTTATCCAGACTGTACGTTGGTGAAATAATGGTACTCACAAACGGTTGTAAAGGAAATGCCTATTTGTGTACCTTCTGTGCACCATAATTCTCTGGTGGCTGTGGAACTAATGGGATGAGGCTTCTGGCCGCATCAAAATTTGTTGTAGTTTACTTTAGTAGTGTTTGTATTAATTTGATTGTCTTGGCCGTTGGATCTCTGTGAAGCTTCTGTGTATGGATTCACTTAGAAGATCCTCCATTCACTTGTTATAATCTTGTGTGTACAGCATAATGGTTGCATTTGCGTTGTCTGCAGGTGTTATTACTAAATGAAAGCTGTACTCCAGCTTGGGTGGTGGGATACCTGCAGTAGCAGCATGCTATTGTGCATCAGGCTGTATGCCTTCCTTGTTAATCCTTTAACCCACAAATGAAATTTCCTTCTTTCCATCTTCAGATTTACTGATTTTAGTTTCGTACCTCCTGTATACATATGTGTCAATACTTCATTGAGAATCTTACAGTGTTTGAACCATTCTGCACTCACTACGAGGAAGTCAGCTACATTGACCGTTATTTCATCGGTTAATATCGCACCTAGCACCTTGTCTACAGCTCTGATAACCACACACAGACAAGTACAGAGCAAATAGCATCACACAGTATTCGAAACACTTAGCTTCAAGTAACAATCGTGTACATGGCGTAGATTCCTTGGCCAAACTGATATTCCAATAGCCACAAGTCATATCAAAGGATGTGATAAATGTCAATGAGCGCAACTTTTGCAAAATTTCGTGTATGTTAGCTAGTCTGTCACTCTCTCTTACTACAGTTTCATTTATCTTACTTGCTTCCAGCACGAAGCTGACACCACCGTTATTCTTCATTGAACTACAAGTGGTTTATTATGCCTGCTGGTTGACCATTCAATTATCCCCGTAGAGACCATCTATTGAATGTTTCTTTCTCACCACTTGTTTTTTATGTAACTGGAGTGATATGAGGCTGCTTGGAAAACAGTTTTTGATCCTTCAACTTTATTTTGCACTCACAATCTTTTACGAAATGTGGCGTGTCTGAAAATGCCTTACAGTTGCTCAGGAGAATACCTATTAGTTCGTTCCTTTGACTATTTGTATAACATGAATAAAATTTTTTGTGGGCTTGTGACCACATTGCCAATAAATGTAAGACCACAGATGTTTCGGTCGTCATTGCAAGCAACTTTTGTTCCGGGTGGTTTGTTTACTGCTGAGTGAGAAAGCTCTGTTTTCAATATGCCAGCAAGCTTGGCTGTTGTGTAATTCTGATAGGCTGTTTAGGATGAAGGGGAGGGATGTTAGAAATTATTATTGGTGTTTTTGTTATTTATTTTCATTGGTGGAAACTCAACATTTTCATGGATGTTTGCATTACTTGTTGCGATTTCTGGAAATCGATTAATGGAAAACCAGGTGACAACTATGACGTGGTGTCGTTTCCCTGAATTTTAGTGCTGGCTGAAGGGTGCCAGTGTGACGTAACGTAACCTGACCTAACCTCCAGCCACTGCAATCCCCTGCACGCCTCTGTTTGTGGCTTCAAGTTATCTGTTGTCCCGTAGTGCTGTTATTGCTGGCAATCAAGACGTCAGAAGTCGGTGCCATCTTCTATGTTTGTACTGGCGTGTCGCCTGGCTATTTCTGTTACCTTTCTGTTCTTTCTTCTGAATGTATGAGCTGTTTCCACAGCGTGCTTGCTTTACCAGAATCGACTGTTTGCCACACTGATCCAGGTGTGCTGTCATACTTAGATATGTCGTTCATGTTCAGATATGTGTGTGCTGATTGGTCACCCCATCTTACGGACATACAGTAATCCACATTTGCACCTGATTTCGTGAGCTCCAGCAGCATGTAGTTTGTCAACTGTGTCTTTCATTGTGTGAGGAATAGCTTTCATCCTGTTGCTGTCTTGCAAAATTGGTTTGATACCTGCTCGATGGAGAATTTTGCCCACTGGTTCAGTGACACCTTGAACTAATGGTAATCGAACAATGTTTTGTGCTATCTTTTGCTATCCTCTATAGCCTTCATACTTTGTCAGCATAGTTTCATATACTACATTCATTCCATAACTATTGGCAAAAAAAGTGCACTGGACGTTTTGTAGTTCACCCCTTACATGTTCCTCATCGCTGATCCTGAGAGCGATTTTGTTTTCTTCCATGTAGGTTGATATTGGGAGATGGCATGCAGGTGCCTGTGAGTACAGGTTGGCTTATTATTTTATCTATGGCCCAGTTATCCATCAGGCTTTCTGTAAACTTCCACATCGAGGAAAGGCAGCACCCGATTTATGTCCATCTCCATAGTGAATTGGATACATCGTGCTGGTGGTTGAGGTGGTGTTGGAAATTTCATAGCTATACCTCTTCATGTGGCCAGATAATAAAACTACTTTCTAGATATCCAAGCCATCATTCTGGGAGTAATGGTGCAGAATGGAGTGCAGTTTCTTCAAATTCTTCCATAATGATGTCTACTGCAATAGGCGAAAGAGAGTAGCCCATTGCTACGCCATGTCTGTTCATAAAATTTCCTTCTGGCCGGAACTAGGTGGTCGTTAAACACAGTGGAGCAATAGATCGCAGATATCAGGTGCCATGCGTCCCTGTTCATGGAGTCATGTATAGGTACAATCGTGAATAAAGACTTTACTTGGAAGCTAACCATCATTTCTGTGGCTAAGATACAGTTTTGTTTTAAATGTTTGACCGAATGGGTATAGTCCTTAATGTACTATTTTGCTTAGCTCACCAATTGTCGAAGCCTTGGTGCCAGTTATTTATCCAGACTGTACGTTGGTGAAATAATGGTACTCACAAACGGTTGTAAAGGAAATGACTATTTGTGTACCTTCTGTGCACCATATTTCTCTGGTGCCTGTGGAACTAATGGGATGAGGCTTCTGGCCGCATCAAAATTTGTTGTAGTTTACTTTAGTAGTGTTTGTATTAATTTGATTGTCTTGGCCGTCGGATCTCTGTGAAGTTTCTGTGTATGGATTCACTTAGAAGATCCGCCATTCACTTGTTATAATCTTGTGTGTACAGCATAATGGTCGCATTTGCGTTGTCTGCAGGTGTTATTACTAAATGAAAGCTGTACTCCAGCTTGGGTTTTGGGATAACTGCAGTAGCAGCATGCTATTCTGCATCAGGCTGTATGCCTTCCTTGTTAATCCTTTAACCCACAAATGAAATTTCCTTCTTTCCATCTTCAGATTTACTGATTTTAGTTTCATACCTCCTGTATACATAGGTGTCAATACTTCATTGAGAATCTTACAGTGTTTGAACCATTCTGCACTCACTACGAGGAAGTCATCTACATTGACCGTTATTTCATCGGTTAATATCGCTTCTAGCACCTTGTCTACAGCTCTGATAACCACACACAGACAAGTACAGAGCAAATAGCATCACACAGTATTCGAAACACTTAGCTTCAAGTAACAATCTTGTACATGGCGTAGATTCCGTGGCCAAACTGATATTCCAATAGCCACAAGTCATATCAAAGGATGTGAGAAATGTCAATGAGCGCAACTTTTGCAAAATTTCGTGTATGTTAGCTAGTCTGTCACTCTCTTTTACTACAATTTCATTTATCTTACTTGCTTCCAGCACAAAGCTGACGCCACCGTTATTCTTGATTGAACTACAAGTGGTTTATTATGCCTGCTGGTTGACCATTCAATTATCCCCGTAGAGACCATCTTTTGAATGTTTCTTTCTCACCACTTGTTTTTTATGTAACTGGAGTGATATGAGGCTGCTTGGAAAACAGTTTTTGATCCTTCAACTTTATTTTGCACTTACAATCTTTTACGAAATGTGGCGTGTCTGAAAATGCCTTGCAGTTGCTCAGAAGAATACCTATTAATTCGTTCCTTTGACTATTGTATAACATTAATAAAATTTTTTGTGGGCTTGTGACCACATTGCCAATAAATATAAGCCCACAGATGTTTCGGTCATCATTGCAAGCAACTTTTGTTCTGGCTGGTTTGTTTACTGCTGAGTGAGAAAGCTCTGTTTTCAATATACCAGGAAGCTTGGCTGTTGTGTAATTCTGATAGGATGTAGGATGAAGGGGAGGTATGTTAGAAATTATTATTGGTGTTTTTATTATTTATTTTCATCGGTGGAAACTCAATATTTTCTTGGATGTTTGCCTTACTGGTTGTGATTTCTGGAAATCGACTAATGGAAAACCAGGTGACAACTATGACGTGGTGTCGTTTCCCTGAATTTTAGTGCTGGCTGAAGGTTGCCAGTGTGACGTAACGTAACGTGACCTAACCTCCAGCCACTGCAATCTCCTGCACGCCTCTGTTTGTGGCTTCAAGTTATCTGTTGTCCCGTAGTGCTGTTATTGCTGGCAATCAAGACGTCAGAAGTCGGTGCCCATCTTCTCTGTTTGTACTGGCGAGTCGCCTGGCTATTTCTGTTACCTTTCTGTTCTTCCTCCTGAATGTATGAGCTGTTTCCACAGCGTGCTTGCTTTACCAAAATCGACTGTTTGCCACACTGATGCAGGTGTGCTGTCATACTTCGATATGTGGTTCGTGTTTAGATATGTGTGTGCTGATTGGTCACCCCATCTTACGGACATACAGTAATCCACATTTGCACCTGATTTCGTGAGCTCCAGCAGCATGTAGTTTGTCAACTGTGTCTTTCATTGTGTGAGGAATAGCTTTCATCCTGTTGCTGTCTTGCATAATTGGTTTGATACCTGCTCGATGGAGAATTTTGCCCACTGTTCAGTGACACCTTGAACTAATGGTAATCGAACAATGTTTTGTGCTATCTTTTGCTATCCTTTATAGCCTTCATACTTAGTCAGCATAGTTTTATATATTACTTTCATTCCATAACTATTGGCACAAAAAGTGCACTGGAGGTTTTGTAGTTCACCCCTTACATCTTCCTCATCGCTGATCCTGAGAGCGGTTTAGTTTTCTTCCATGTAGGTTGATATTGGGAGAAGGCATGCAGGTACCTGTAAGTACAGGTTGGCTTATTATTTTATCTATGGCCAAATTATCCATCAGGCTTTCTGTAAACTTCCACATCGAGGAAAGGCAGCACCCGATTTATGTCCATCTCCATAGTGAATTGGATACATCGTGCTGGTGGTTGAGGTGGTGTTGGAAATTTCATAGCTATTCCTCTTCATGTGGCCAGATAATAAAACTACTTTCTAGATATCGAAGCCATCATTCTGGGTGTAATGGTGCGGAATGGAGTGCAGTTTCTTCAAATTCTTCCATAATGATGTCTACTGCAATAGGCGAAAGAGAGTAGCCCATTGCTACGACATGTCTGTTCATTAAGTTTCCTTCTGGCCTGAACTAGGTGGTCGTTAAACACAGTGGAGCAGTAGATCGCAGATATCAGGTTCCATGCGTCCCTGTTCATGGTGTCGTGTATAGGTACAATCGTGAATAAAGACTTGACTTGGAAGCTAACCATCATTTCTGTGGCTAAGATACAGTTTTGTTTTAAATGTTTGGCGGAATGGGTATAGTCCTTAATGTACTATTTTGCTTAGCTCACCAATTGTCGGAGCCTTAGTGCCAGTTATTTATCCAGACCGTACGTTGGTGAAACAATGGTACTCACAAACGGTTGTAAAGGAAATGCCTATTTGTGTACCTTCTGTGCACCATATTTCTCTGGTGGCTGTGGAACTAATGGGATGAGGCTTCTGGCCGCGTCAAAATTTGTTGTAGTTTACTTTAGTAGTGTTTGTATTAGTTTGATTGTCTTGACCGTCTGATCTCTGTGAAGTTTCTGTGTATGGATTCACTTAGAAGATCCGCCATTCACTTGTTATAATCTTGCGTGTACAGCATAATGGTCGCATTTGCATTGTCTGCAAGTGTTATTACTAAATGAAGGCTGTACTCCAGCTTGGGTGGTGGGATACCTGCAGTAGCAGCATGCGATTCTGCATCAGGCTGTATGCCTTCCTTGTTAATCCTTTAACCCACAAATGAAATTTCCTTCTTTCAGTCTTCAGATTTACTGATTTTAGTTTCATACCTCCTGTATACATAGGTGTCAATACTTCATTGAGAATCTTACAGTGTTTGAACCATTCTGCACTCACTACGAGGAAGTCATCTACATTGACCGTTATTTCATCGGTTAATATCGCACCTAGCACCTTGTCTACAGCTCTGATAATCACACACAGACAAGTACAGAGCAAATAGCATCACACAGTATTCGAAACACTTAGCTTCAAGTAACAATAGTGTACATGGCGTAGATTCCTTCGCCAAACTGATATTCCAATAGCCACAAGTCATATCAAAGGATGTGAGAAATGTCGATGAGCGCAACTTTTGCAAAATTTCGTGTATGTTAGCTAGTCTGTCACTCTCTCTTACTATAATTTCATTTATCTTACTCGCTTCCAGCACAAAGCTGACACCACCGTTATTCTTCATTGAACTACAAGTGGTTTATTATGCCTGCTGGTTGACCATTCAATTATCCCCGTAGAGACCATCTTTTGAATGTTTCTTTCTCACCACTTGTTTTTTATGTAACTGGAGTGATATGAGGCTGCTTGGAAAACAGTTTTTGATCCTTCAACTTTATTTTGCACTTACAATCTTTTACGAAATGTGGCGTGTCTGAAAATGCCTTGCAGTTGCTCAGAAGAATACCTATTAATTCGTTCCTTTGACTATTGTATAACATTAATAAAATTTTTTGTGGGCTTGTGACCACATTGCCAATAAATATAAGACCACAGATGTTTCGGTCATCATTGCAAGCAACTTTTGTTCTGGCTGGTTTGTTTACTGCTGAGTGAGAAAGCTCTGTTTTCAATATACCAGCAAGCTTGGCTGTTGTGTAATTCTGATAGGATATTTAGGATGAAGGGGAGGTATGTTAGAAATTATTATTGGTGTTTTTATTATTTATTTTCATCAGTGGAAACTCAATATTTTCTTGGATGTTTGCCTTACTGGTTGTGATTTCTGGAAATCGACTAATGGAAAACCAGGTGACAACTATGACGTGGTGTCGTTTCCCTGAATTTTAGTGCTGGCTGAAGGTTGCCAGTGTGACGTAACGTAACGTGACCTAACCTCCAGCCACTGCAATCTCCTGCACGCCTCTGTTTGTGGCTTCAAGTTATCTGTTGTCCCGTAGTGATGTTATTGCTGGCAATCAAGACGTCAGAAGTTGGTGCCCATCTTCTCTGTTTGTACTGGCGAGTCGCCTGGCTATTTCTGTTACCTTTCTGTTCTTCCTCCTGAATGTATGAGCTGTTTCCACAGCGTGCTTGCTTTACCAAAATCGACTGTTTGCCACACTGATCCAGGTGTGCTGTCATACTTCGATATGTGGTTCGTGTTTAGATATGTGTGTGCTGATTGGTCACCCCATCTTACGGACATACAGTAATCCACATTTGCACCTGATTTCGTGAGCTCCAGCAGCATGTAGTTTGTCAACTGTGTCTTTCATTGTGTGAGGAATAGCTTTGATCCTGTTGCTGTCTTGCATAATTGGTTTGATACCTGCTCGATGGAGAATTTTGCCCACTGGTTCAGTGACACCTTGAACTAATGGTAATCGAACAATGTTTAGTGCTACCTTTTGCTAACCTTTATAGCCTTCATACTTAGTCAGCATAGTTTTATATATTACTTTCATTCCATAACTATTGGCACAAAAAGTGCACTGGAGGTTTTGTAGTTCACCCCTTACATGTTCCTCATCACTGATCCTGAGAGCGGTTTTGTTTTCTTCCATGTAGGTTGATATTGGGAGAAGGCATGCAGGTGCCTGTGAGTACAGGTTGGCTTATTATTTTATCTATGGCCCAGTTATCCATCAGGCTTTCTGTAAACTTCCACATCGAGGAAAGGCAGCACCCGATTTATGTCCATCTCCATAGTGAATTGGATACATCGTGCTGGTGGTTGAGGTGGTGTTGGAAATTTCATAGCTATACCTCTTCATGTGGCCAGATAATAAAACTACTTTCTAGATATCCAAGCCATCATTCTGGGAGTAATGGTGCAGAATGGAGTGCAGTTTCTTCAAATTCTTCCATAATGATGTCTACTGCAATAGGCGAAAGAGAGTAGCCCATTGCTACGCCATGTCTGTTCATAAAATTTCCTTCTGGCCTGAACTAGGTGGTCGTTAAACACAGTGGAGCAATAGATCGCAGATATCAGGTGCCATGCGTCCCTGTTCATGGTGTCGTGTATAGGTACAATCGTGAATAAAGACTTTACTTGGAAGCTAACCATCATTTCTGTGGCTAAGATACAGTTTTGTTTTAAATGTTTGACCGAATGGGTATAGTCCTTAATGTACTATTTTGCTTAGCTCACCAATTGTCGAAGCCTTGGTGCCAGTTATTTATCCAGACTGTACGTTGGTGAAATAATGGTACTCACAAACGGTTGTAAAGGAAATGACTATTTGTGTACCTTCTGTGCACCATATTTCTCTGGTGGCTGTGGAACTAATGGGACGAGGCTTCTGGACGCGTCAAAATTTGTTGTAGTTTACATTAGTAGTATTTGTATTAATTTGATTGTCTTGACCGTCGGATCTCTGTGAAGTTTCTGTGTGTGGATTCACTTAGAAGATCTGCCAATCAATTGTTATAATCTTGTATGTACAGCATAATGGTCACATTTGCGTTGTCTTCACGTGTTATTACTAAATGAAAGCTGTATTCCAGCTTGGGTGCTGGGATACCTACAGTAGCAGCATGCTATTCTGCATCAGGCTGTATGCCATCCTTGTTAATCCTTTAACCCACAAATGAAATTTCCTTCTTTCCATCTTCAGATTTACTGATTTTAGTTACATACCTCCTGTATACATAGGTGTCAATACTTCATTGAGAATCTTACAGTGTTTGAACCATTCTGCACTCACTACGAGGAAGTCATCTACATTGACCGTTATTTCATCGGTTAATATCGCACCTAGCACCTTGTCTACAGCTCTGATAACGACACACAGACAAGTACAGAGCAAATAGCATCACACAGTATTCGAAACACTTAGCTTCAAGTAACAATCGTGTACATGGCGTAGATTCCTTCGCCAAACTGATATTCCAATAGCCACAAGTCATATCAAAGGATGTAAGAAATGTCGATGAGCGCAACTTTTGCAAAATTTCGTGTATGTTAGCTAGTCTGTCACTCTCTCTTACTATAATTTCATTTATCTTCCTTGCTTCCAGCACAAAGCTGACACCACCGTTATTCTTCATTGAACTACAAGTGGTTTATTATGCCTGCTGGTTGACCATTCAATTGTCCCCGTAGAGACCATCTATTCAATGTTTCTTTCTCACCACTTGTTTTTTATGTAACTGGAGTGATATGAGGCTGCTTGGAAAACAGTGTTTGATTCTTCAACTTTATTTTGCACTCACAATCTTTTACGAAATGTGGCGTGTCTGAAAATGCCTTACAGTTGCTCAGGAGAATACCTATTAGTTCGTTCCTTTGACTATTTGTATAACATGAATAAAATTTTTTGTGGGCTTGTGACCACATTGCCAATAAATATAAGACCACAGATGTTTCGGTCGTCATTGCATGCAACTTTTGTTCCGGGTGGTTTGTTTACTGCTGAGTGAGAAAGCTCTGTTTTCAATATACCAGCAAGCTTGGCTGTTGTGTAATTGTGATAGGCTGTTTAGGATGAAGGGGAGGGATGTTAGAGATTATTATTGGTGTTTTTATTATTTATTTTCATTGGTGGAAACTCAACATTTTCTTGGATGTTTCCATTACTTGTTGCGATTTCTGGATATCGATTAATGGAAAACCAGGTGACAACTATGACGTGGTGTCGTTTCCCTGAATTTTAGTGCTGGCTGAAGGGTGCCAGTGTGAAGTAACGTAACATGACCTAACCTCCAGCCACTGCAATCTCCTACACGCCTCTGTTTGTGGCTTCAAGTTATCAGTTGTCCCGTAGTGCTGTTATTGCTGGCAATCAAGACATCAGTAGTCGGTGCCCATCTTCTCTGTTTGTACTGGCGAGTCGCCTGGCTATTTCTGTTACCTTTCTGTTCTTCCTCCTGAATGTATGAGCTGTTTCCACAGTGTGCTTGCTTTACCAAAATCGACTGTTTGCCACACTGATCCAGGTGTGCTGTCATACTTAGATATGTCGTTCGTGTTCAGATATGTGTGTGCTGATTGGTCACCCCATCTTACGGACATACAGTAATTCACATTTGCACCTAATTTCGTGATCTCCAGCAGCATGTAGTTTGTCAACTGTGTCTTTCATTGTGTGAGGAATAGCTTTGGTCCTGTTGCTGTCTTGCAAAATTGGTTTGATACCTGCTCGATGGAGAATTTTGTCCACTGGTTCAGTGGCACCTTGAACTAATGGTAATCAAACAATGTTTTGTGCTATCTTTTGCTATCCTCTATAGCCTTCATACTTTGTCAGCATACTTTTATGTATTACATTCATTCCATAACTATTGGCACAAAAAGTGCACTGGAGGTTTTGTAGTTCACCCCTTACACGTTCCTCATCGCTGATCCTGAGAGCGGTATTGTTTTCTTCCATGTAGATTGATATTGGGAGAAGGCATGCAGGTGCCTGTGAGTACAGGTTGGCTTATTATTTTATCTATGGCCCAGTTATCCATCAGGCTTTCTGTAAACTTCCACATCGAGGAAAGGCAGCCGCCGATTTATGTCCATCTCCATAGTGAATTGGATACATTGTGCTGGTGGTTGAGGTGGTGTTGGAAATTTCGTAGCTATTCCTCTTCATGTGGCCAGATAATAAAATTACTTTCTAGATATCGAAGCCATCATTCTGGGTGTAATGGTGCGGAATGGAGTGCAGTTTCTTCAAATTCTTCCATAATGATGTCTACTGCAATAGGCGAAAGAGAGTAGCCCATTGCTACGCCATGTCTGTTCATAAAATTTCCTTCTGGCCTGAAGTAGGTGGTCGTTAAACACAGTGGAGCAGTAGATCGCAGGTATCAGGTGCCATGCGTCCCTGTTCATGGTGTTGTGTATAGGTACAATCGTGAATAAAGACTTGACTTGGAAGCTAACCATCATTTCTGTGGCTAAGATACAGTTTTGTTTTAAATGTTTGACCGAATGGGTATAGTCCTTAATGTACTATTTTGCTTAGCTGACCAATTGTCGAAGACTTGGGGCCAGTTATTTATCCAGACTGTACGTTGGTGAAATAATGGTACTCACAAACGGTTGTAAAGGAAATGCCTATTTGTGTACCTTCTGTGCACCATATTTCTCTGGTGGCTGTGGAACTAATGGGATGAGGCTTCTGGCCGCGTCAAAATTTGTTGTAGTTTACTTTAGTAGTGTTTGTATTAGTTTGATTGTCTTGACCGTCTGATCTCTGTGAAGTTTCTGTGTATGGATTCACTTAGAAGATCCGCCATTCACTTGTTATAATCTTGCGTGTACAGCATAATGGTCGCATTTGCATTGTCTGCAAGTGTTATTACTAAATGAAAGCTGTACTCCAGCTTGGGTGGTGGGATACCTGCAGTAGCAGCATGCGATTCTGCATCAGGCTGTATGCCTTCCTTGTTAATCCTTTAACCCACAAATTAAATTTCCTTCTTTCAGTCTTCAGATTTACTGATTTTAGTTTCATACCTCCTGTATACATAGGTGTCATTACTTCATTGAGAATCTTACAGTGTTTGAACCATTCTGCACTCACTACGAGGAAGTCATCTACATTGACCGTTATTTCATCGGTTAATATCGCACCTAGCACCTTTTCTACAGCTCTGATAACCACACACAGACAAGTACAGAGCAAATAGCATCACACAGTATTCGAAACACTTAGCTTCACGTAACAATCCTGTACATGGCGTAGATTCCTTGGCCAAACTGATATTCCAATAGCCACAAGTCATATCAAAGGATGTTAGAAATGTCAATGAGCGCAACTTTTGCAAAATTTTCGTGTATGTTAGCTAGTCTGTCACTCTCTCTTACTACAATTTCATTTATCTTACTTGCTTCCAGCACGAAGCTGACGCCACCGTTATTCTTCATTGAACTTACGGCATCGATGATTTCAGCCGAAAATAGGAATATTAAGAAGGGTAGGAAGATTTTTCTGTTTAGAAAAAGTGAGAAAATGCAGATTTCAGAGTACCTGTTGGCTCAACACAAAAGTTTTGTCTCAAGTACAGATAGTGTTGAGGATCAGTGGACAAAGTTCAAAACCGTCATACATTATGCGTTAGATGAGTATGTGCCAAGCAAGATCGTAAGAGATGGAAAAGAGCCACCGTGGTACAACAACACAGTTAGAAAACTACTGCGGAAGCAAAGGGAACTTCACAGCAAACATAAACATTGCCAAAGCCTTGCAGACAAACAAAAATTACGCGAAGCGAAATGTAGTGTGAGGAGGGCTATGCGAGAGGCGTTCAATGAATTCGAAAGTACAGTTCTATGTACTGACTTGGCAGAAAATCCTAAGAAATTTTGGTCTTATGTCAAAGCGGTAGGTGGAGCAAAACAAAATGTCCAGACACTCTGTGACCAAAATGGTACTGAAACAGAGGATGACAGACTAAAGGCCGAAATACTAAATGTCTTTTTCCAAAGTTGTTTCACAAAGGAAGATTGCACTGTAGTTCCTTCTCTAGATTGTCGCACAAATGACAAAATGGTAGATATCGAAATAGACGATAGAGGGATAGAGAAACAATTAAAATCGCTCAAAAGAGGAAAGGCCTCTGGACCTGATGGGATACCAGTTCAATTTTACACAGAGTACGCGAAGGAACTTGCCCCCCTTCTTGCAGCGGTGTACCGTAGGTCTCTAGAAGAGCATAGCGTTCCAAAGGATTGGAAAAGGGCACAGGTCATCCCCGTTTTCAAGAAGGGACGTCGAACAGATGTGCGGAACTATAGACCTATATCTCTAACGTCGATCAGTTGTAGAATTTTGGAACACGTATTGTGTTCGAGTATAATGACTTTTCTGGAGACGAGAAATCTACTCTGTAGGAATCAGCATGGGTTTCGAAAAAGACGGTCATGTGAAACCCAGCTCGCACTATTTGTCCACGAGACTCAGAGGGCCATAGACACGGGTTCACAGGTAGATGTCGTGTTTCTTGACTTCCGCAAGGCGTTCGATACAGTTCCCCACAGTCGTTTAATGAACAAAGTAAGAGCATATGGACTATCAGACCAATTGTGTGATTGGATTGAAGAGTTCCTAGATAACAGGACGCAGCATGTTATTCTCAATGCAGAGAAGTCTTCCGAAGTAAGAGTGATTTCAGGTGTGCCGCAGGGGAGTGTCATAGGACCGTTGCTATTCACAATATACATAAATGACCTGGTGGACGACATCGGAAGTTCACTAAGGCTTTTTGCAGATGATGCTGTGGTGTATCGAGAGGTTGTAACAATGGAAAATTGTACTGAAATGCAGGAGGATCTGCAGCGAATTGACGCATGGTGCAGGAAATGGCAATTGAATCTCAATGTAGACAAGTGTAATGTGCTGCGAATACACAGAAAGATAGATCCTTTATCATTTAGCTACAAAATAGCAGGTCAGCAACTGGAAGCAGTTAATACCATAAATTATCTGGGAGTACGCATTAGGAGTGATGTAAAATGGAATGATCATATAATGTTGATTGTCGGTAAAGCAGATGCCAGACTGGGATTCATTGGAAGAATCCTAAGGAAATGCAATCCGAAAACAAAGGAAGTAGGTTACAGTACGCTTGTTCGCCCACTGCTTGAATACTGCTCAGCAGTGTGGGATCCGTACCAGATAGGATTGATACAAGACATAGAGAAGATCCAACGGAGAGCAGCGCGCTTCGTTACAGGATCATTTAGTAATCGCGAAAGCGTTACGGAGATGATAGATAAACTCCAGTGGAAGACTCTGCAGGAGAGATGCTCAGTAGCTCGGTACGGGCTTTTGTCAAAGTTTCGAGATCATACCTTCACCGAAGAGTCAAGCAGTATATTGCTCCCTCCTACGTATATCTCGCAAAGAGACCATGAGTATAAAATCAGAGAGATTAGAGCCCACACAGAGGCATACCGACAATCTTTCTTTCCACGAACAATACGAGACTGGAATAGAAGGGAGAACCGATAGAGGTACTGAAGGTACCCTCCGCGACACACTGTCAGGTGGCTTGCGGAGTATGGATGTAGATGTAGACAGATGTAGAACTACAAGTGGTTTATTATGCCTGCTGGTTGACCATTCAATTATCCCCGTAGAGACCATCTATTCAATGTTTCTTTCTCACCACTTGTTTTTTATGTAACTGGAGTGATATGAGGCTGCTTGGAAAACAGTGTTTGATTCTTCAACTTTATTTTGCACTCACAATCTTTTACGAAATGTGGCGTGTCTGAAAATGCCTTACAGTTGCTCAGGAGAATACCTATTAGTTCGTTCCTTTGACTATTTGTATAACATGAATAAAATTTTTTGTGGGCTTGTGACCACATTGCCAATAAATATAAGACCACAGATGTTTCGGTCGTCATTGCAAGCAACTTTTGTTCCGGGTGGTTTGTTTACTGCTGAGTGAGAAAGCTCTGTTTTCAATATACCAGCAAGCTTGGCTGTTGTGTAATTGTGATAGGCTGTTTAGGATGAAGGGGAGGGATGTTAGAAATTATTATTGGTGTTTTTATTATTTATTTTCATTGGTGGAAACTCAACATATTCTTGGATGTTTGCATTACTGGTTGCGATTTCTGGAAATCGATTAATGTAAAACCAGGTGACAAATATGACGTGGTGTCGTTTCCCTGAATTTTAGTGCTGGCTGAAGGTTGCCAGTGTGACGTAACGTAACCTGACCTAACCTCCAGCCACTGCAATTTCCTGCATGCCTCTGTTTGTGGCTTCAAGTTGTCTGTTGTCCCGTAGTGCTGTTATTGCTGGCAATCAAGACGTCAGAAGTCGGTGCCCATCTTTTTTTTTTACTGGCAAGTCGCCTGGCTATTTTTGTTACCTTTCTGTTCTTCCTCCTGAATGTATGAGCTGATTCCACAGTGTGCTTGCTGTACCAAAATCGACTGTTTGCCACACTGATCCAGGTGTGCTGTCATACTTAGATATGTCGTTCGTGTTCAGATATGTGTGTGCTGATTGGTCACCCCATCTTACGGACATACAGTAATTCACAATTGCACCTGATTTCGTGATCTCCAGCAGCATGTAGTTTGTCAACTGTGTCTTTCATTGTGTGAGGAATAGCTTTGGTCCTGTTGCTGTCTTGCAAAATTGGTTTGATACCTGCTCGATGGAGAATTTTGTCCACTGGTTCAGTGGCACCTTGAACTAATGGTAATCAAACAATGTTTTGTGCTATCTTTTGCTATCCTCTATAGCCTTCATACTTTGTCAGCATAGTTTTATGTATTACATTCATTCCATAACTATTGGCACAAAAAGTGCACTGGAGGTTTTGTAGTTCACCCCTTACACGTTCCTCATCGCTGATCCTGAGAGCGGTATTGTTTTCTTCCATGTAGATTGATATTGGGAGAAGGCATGCAGGTGCCTGTGAGTACAGGTTGGCTTATTATTTTATCTATGGCCCAGTTATCCATCAGGCTTTCTGTAAACTTCCACATCGAGGAAAGGCAGCCGCCGATTTATGTCCATCTCCATAGTGAATTGGATACATTGTGCTGGTGGTTGAGGTGGTGTTGGAAATTTCGTAGCTATTCCTCTTCATGTGGCCAGATAATAAAATTACTTTCTAGATATCGAAGCCATCATTCTGGGTGTAATGGTGCGGAATGGAGTGCAGTTTCTTCAAATTCTTCCATAATGATGTCTACTGCAATAGGCGAAAGAGAGTAGCCCATTGCTACGCCATGTCTGTTCATAAAATTTCCTTCTGGCCTGAAGTAGGTGGTCGTTAAACACAGTGGAGCAGTAGATCGCAGGTATCAGGTGCCATGCGTCCCTGTTCATGGTGTTGTGTATAGGTACAATCGTGAATAAAGACTTGACTTGGAAGCTAACCATCATTTCTGTGGCTAAGATACAGTTTTGTCTTAAATGTTTGACCGAATGGGTATAGTCCTTAATGTACTATTTTGCTTAGCTGACCAATTGTCGAAGACTTGGGGCCAGTTATTTATCCAGACTGTACGTTGGTGAAATAATGGTACTCACAAACGGTTGTAAAGGAAATGCCTATTTGTGTACCTTCTGTGCACCATATTTCTCTGGTGGCTGTGGAGCTAATGGAATGAGGCTTCTGGCGCATCAAAATTTGTTGTAGTTTACTTTAGTAGTGTTTGTATTTGATTGTCTTGGCCGTCGGATCTCTGTGAAGTTTCTGTGTATGGATTCACTTAGAACATCCGCCATTCACTTGTTATAATCTTGTGTGTACAGCATAATGGTCGCATTTGCGTTGTCTGCAGGTGTTATTACTAAATGAAAGCTGTACTCCAGCTTGCGTGGTGGGATACCTGCAGTAGCAGCATGCTATTCTGCATCATGCAGTACGCCTTCCTTGTTAATCCTTTAACGCTCGAATGAAATTTCCTTCTTTCCAACTTCAGATTTACTGATTTTAGTTTCATACCTCCTGTACACATAGGTGTCAATACTTCATTGAGAATCTTACAGTGTTTGAACCATTCTACACTCAGTACGAGGAAGTCATCTGCATTGACCGTTATTTCATCGGTTAATATCGCACCTAGCACCTTGTCTACAGCTCTGATAACCACACACAGACAAGTACAGAGCAAATAGCATCACACAGTATTCGAAACACTTAGCTTCAAGTAACAATCCTGTACATGGCGTAGATTCCTTGGCCCAACTGATATTCCAATAGCCACAAGTCATGTCAAAGGATGTGAGAAATGTCAATGAGCGCAACTTTTGCAAAATTTCGTGTATGTTAGCTAGTCTGTCACTCTCTCTTACTACGATTTCATTTATCTTACTTGCTTCCAGCACGAAGCTGACACCACCGTTATTCTTCATTGAACTACAAGTGGTTTATTATGCCTGCTGGTTGACCATTCAATTATCCCCGTAGAGACCATCTATTGAATGTTTCTTTCTCACCACTTGTTTTTTATGTAACTGGAGTGATATGAGGCTGCTTGGAAAACAGTTTTTGATCCTTCAACTTTATTTTGCACTCACAATCTTTTACGAAATGTGGTGTGTCTGCAAATGCCTTACAGTTGCTCAGGAGGTTACCTATTAGTTCGTTCCTTTGACTATTTGTATAACATTCATAAAATTTTTGTGGGCTTGTGACCACATTGCCAATAAATATAAGACCACAGATGTTTCGGTCGTCATTGCAAGCAACTTTTGTTCCGGGTGGTTTGTTTACTGCTGAGTGAGAAAGCTCTGTTTTCAATATACCAGCAAGCTTGGCTGTTGTGTAATTGTGATAGGCTGTTTAGGATGAAGGGGAGGGATGTTAGAAATTATTATTGGTGTTTTTATTATTTATTTTCATTGATGGAAACTCAACATATTCTTGGATGTTTGCATTACTGATTGCGATTTCTGGAAATCGATTAATGGAAAACCAGGTGACAAATATGACGTGGTGTCATTTCCCTGAATTGTAGTGCTGGCTGAAGGGTGCCAGTGTGACGTAACGTAACCTGACCTAACCTCCAGCCACTGCAATCTCCTGCACGCCTCTGTGTGTGGCTTCAAGTTATCTGTTGTCCCGTAGTGCTGTTATGGCTGGCAATCAAGACGTCAGAAGTCGGTGCCCATCTTCTCTGTTTGTACTGGTGAGTCGCCTGGCTATTTCTGTTACCTTTCTGTTGTTCGGCCTGAATGTATGAGCTGTTTCCACAGCGTGCTTGCTTTACCAAAATCGACTGTTTGCCACACTGATCCAGGTGTGCTGTCATACTTAGATATGTCGTTCGTGTTCAGATATGTGTGTGCTGATTGGTCACCCCATCTTACGGACATACAGTAATCCACATTTGCACCTGATTTCGTGAGCTCCAGCAGCATGTAGTTTGTCAACTGTGTCTTTCA
The DNA here is from genome assembly GCF_023864275.1 of Schistocerca cancellata. Classification (NCBI taxonomy): domain Eukaryota; kingdom Metazoa; phylum Arthropoda; class Insecta; order Orthoptera; family Acrididae; genus Schistocerca; species Schistocerca cancellata. Next base: position 597,947,433 of record NC_064632.1, read on the forward strand.
TTGTGTGGGGAATAGCTTTCATCCTGTTGCTGTCTTGCAAAATTGGTTTGATACCTGCTCAATGGAGAATTTTGCCCACTGGTTCAGTGACACCTTGAACTAATGGTAATCGAACAATGTTTTGTGCTATCTTTTGCTATCCTCTATAGCCTTCACACTTTGTCAGCATAGTTTTATATATTACATTCATTCAATAACTCTTGGCACAAAAAGTGCACTGGAGGTTTTGTAGTTCACCCCTTACATGTTCCTCATCACTGATCCTGAGAGCGGTTTTGTTTTCTTCCATGTAGGTTGATATTGGGAGAAGGCATGCAGGTGCCTGTGAGTACAGGTTTTCTTATTATTTTATCTATGGCCCAGTTATCCATCAGGCTTTCTGTAAACTTCCACATCGAGGAAAGGCAGCACCCGATTTATGTCCATCTCCATAGTGAATTGGATACATCGTGCTGGTGGTTGAGGTGGTGTTGGAAATTTCATAGCTATTCCTCTTCATGTGGCCAGATAATAAAACTACTTTCTAGATATCCAACCATCATTCTGGGTGTAATGGTGCGGAATGGAGTGCAGTTTCTTCAAATTCTTCCATAATGATGTCTACTGCAATAGGCGAAAGAGAGTAGCCCATTGCTACGCCATGTCTGTTCATAAAATTTCCTTCTGGCCTGAACTAGGTGGTTGTTAAACACAGTGGAGCAGTAGATCGCAGATATCAGGTGCCATGCGTCCCTGTTCATGGTGTCGTGTATAGGTACAATCGTGAATAAAGACTTGACTTGGAAGCTAACCATCATTTCTGTGGCTAAGATACAGTTTTGTTTTAAATGTTTGGCGGAATGGGTATAGTCCTTAATGTACTATTTTGCTTAGCTCACCAATTGTCGGAGCCTTAGTGCCAGTTATTTATCCAGACCGTACGTTGGTGAAACAATGGTACTGACAAACGGTTGTAAAGGAAATGCCTATTTGTGTACCTTCTGTGCACCGTATTTCTCTGGTGGCTGTGGAACTAATGGGATGAGGCTTCTGGCCGCGTCAAAATTTGTTGTAGTTTACTTTAGTAGTGTTTGTATTAGTTTGATTGTCTTGACCGTCTGATCTCTGTGAAGTTTCTGTGTATGGATTCACTTAGAAGATCCGCCATTCACTTGTTATAATCTTGCGTGTACAGCATAATGGTCGCATTTGCATTGTCTACACGTGTTATTACTAAATGAAAGCTGTACTCCAGCTTGGCTGGTGGGATACCTGCAGTAGCAGCATGCTATTCTGCATCAGGCTGTATGCCTTCCTTGTTAATCCTTTAACCCACAAATGAAATTTCCTTCTTTCAGTCTTCAGATTTACTGATTTTAGTTTCATACTCCTGTATACATAGGTGTCAATACTTCATTGAGAATCTTACAGTGTTTGAACCATTCTGCACTCACTACGAGGAAGTCATCTACATTGACCGTTATTTCTTCGGTTAATATCGCACCTAGCACCTTTTCTACAGCTCTGATAACCACACACTGACTAGTACAGAGCAAATGCCATCACACAGTATTCGAAACACTTAGCTTCAAGTAACAATCCTGTACATGGCGTAGATTCCTTGGCCAAACTGATATTCCAATAGCCACAAGTCATATCAAAGGATGTGAGAAATGTCAATGAGCGCAACTTTTGCAAAATTTCGTGTATGTTAGCTAGTCTGTCACTCTCTCTTACTACAATTTCATTTATCTTACTTGCTTCCAGCACGAAGCTGACACCACCGTTATTCTTCATTGAACTACAAGTGGTTTATTATGCCTGCTGGTTGACCATTCAATTATCCCCGTAGAGACCATCTATTGAATGTTTCTTTCTCACCACTTGTTTTTTATGTAACTGGAGTGAAATGAGGCTGCTTGGAAAACAGTTTTTGATCCTTCAACTTCATTTTGCACTCACAATCTTTTACGAAATGTGGCGTGTCTGAAAATGCCTTACAGTTGCTCAGGAGAATACCTATTAGTTCGTTCCTTTGACTATTTGTATAACATTAATAAAATTTTTTGTGGGCTTGTGACCACATTGCCAATAAATATAAGACCACAGATGTTTCGGTCGTCATTGCTAGCAACTTTTGTTCCGGGTGGTTTGTTTACTGCTGAGTCAGAAAGCTCTGTTTTCTATATACCAGCAAGCTTGGCTGTTGTGTAATTGTGATAGGCTGTTTAGGATGAAGGGGAGGGATGTTAGAAATTATTATTGGTGTTTTTATTATTTATTTTCATTGGTGGAAACTCAACATATTCTTGGATGTTTGCATTACTGGTTGCGATTTCTGGAAATCGATTAATGTAAAACCAGGTGACAAATATGACGTGGTGTCGTTTCCCTGAATTTTAGTGCTGGCTGAAGGTTGCCAGTGTGACGTAACGTAACCTGACCTAACCTCCAGCCACTGCAATTTCCTGCATGCCTCTGTTTGTGGCTTCAAGTTGTCTGTTGTCCCGTAGTGCTGTTATTGCTGGCAATCAAGACGTCAGAAGTCGGTGCCCATCTTTTTTTTTTACTGGCAAGTCGCCTGGCTATTTTTGTTACCTTTCTGTTCTTCCTCCTGAATGTATGAGCTGATTCCACAGTGTGCTTGCTGTACCAAAATCGACTGTTTGCCACACTGATCCAGGTGTGCTGTCATACTTAGATATGTCGTTCGTGTTCAGATATGTGTGTGCTGATTGGTCACCCCATCTTACGGACATACAGTAATTCACAATTGCACCTGATTTCGTGATCTCCAGCAGCATGTAGTTTGTCAACTGTGTCTTTCATTGTGTGAGGAATAGCTTTGGTCCTGTTGCTGTCTTGCAAAATTGGTTTGATACCTGCTCGATGGAGAATTTTGTCCACTGGTTCAGTGGCACCTTGAACTAATGGTAATCAAACAATGTTTTGTGCTATCTTTTGCTATCCTCTATAGCCTTCATACTTTGTCAGCATAGTTTTATGTATTACATTCATTCCATAACTATTGGCACAAAAAGTGCACTGGAGGTTTTGTAGTTCACCCCTTACACGTTCCTCATCGCTGATCCTGAGAGCGGTATTGTTTTCTTCCATGTAGATTGATATTGGGAGAAGGCATGCAGGTGCCTGTGAGTACAGGTTGGCTTATTATTTTATCTATGGCCCAGTTATCCATCAGGCTTTCTGTAAACTTCCACATCGAGGAAAGGCAGCCGCCGATTTATGTCCATCTCCATAGTGAATTGGATACATTGTGCTGGTGGTTGAGGTGGTGTTGGAAATTTCGTAGCTATTCCTCTTCATGTGGCCAGATAATAAAATTACTTTCTAGATATCGAAGCCATCATTCTGGGTGTAATGGTGCGGAATGGAGTGCAGTTTCTTCAAATTCTTCCATAATGATGTCTACTGCAATAGGCGAAAGAGAGTAGCCCATTGCTACGCCATGTCTGTTCATAAAATTTCCTTCTGGCCTGAAGTAGGTGGTCGTTAAACACAGTGGAGCAGTAGATCGCAGGTATCAGGTGCCATGCGTCCCTGTTCATGGTGTTGTGTATAGGTACAATCGTGAATAAAGACTTGACTTGGAAGCTAACCATCATTTCTGTGGCTAAGATACAGTTTTGTCTTAAATGTTTGACCGAATGGGTATAGTCCTTAATGTACTATTTTGCTTAGCTGACCAATTGTCGAAGACTTGGGGCCAGTTATTTATCCAGACTGTACGTTGGTGAAATAATGGTACTCACAAACGGTTGTAAAGGAAATGCCTATTTGTGTACCTTCTGTGCACCATATTTCTCTGGTGGCTGTGGAGCTAATGGAATGAGGCTTCTGGCGCATCAAAATTTGTTGTAGTTTACTTTAGTAGTGTTTGTATTTGATTGTCTTGGCCGTCGGATCTCTGTGAAGTTTCTGTGTATGGATTCACTTAGAACATCCGCCATTCACTTGTTATAATCTTGTGTGTACAGCATAATGGTCGCATTTGCGTTGTCTGCAGGTGTTATTACTAAATGAAAGCTGTACTCCAGCTTGCGTGGTGGGATACCTGCAGTAGCAGCATGCTATTCTGCATCATGCAGTACGCCTTCCTTGTTAATCCTTTAACGCTCGAATGAAATTTCCTTCTTTCCAACTTCAGATTTACTGATTTTAGTTTCATACCTCCTGTACACATAGGTGTCAATACTTCATTGAGAATCTTACAGTGTTTGAACCATTCTACACTCAGTACGAGGAAGTCATCTGCATTGACCGTTATTTCATCGGTTAATATCGCACCTAGCACCTTGTCTACAGCTCTGATAACCACACACAGACAAGTACAGAGCAAATAGCATCACACAGTATTCGAAACACTTAGCTTCAAGTAACAATCCTGTACATGGCGTAGATTCCTTGGCCCAACTGATATTCCAATAGCCACAAGTCATGTCAAAGGATGTGAGAAATGTCAATGAGCGCAACTTTTGCAAAATTTCGTGTATGTTAGCTAGTCTGTCACTCTCTCTTACTACGATTTCATTTATCTTACTTGCTTCCAGCACGAAGCTGACACCACCGTTATTCTTCATTGAACTACAAGTGGTTTATTATGCCTGCTGGTTGACCATTCAATTATCCCCGTAGAGACCATCTATTGAATGTTTCTTTCTCACCACTTGTTTTTTATGTAACTGGAGTGATATGAGGCTGCTTGGAAAACAGTTTTTGATCCTTCAACTTTATTTTGCACTCACAATCTTTTACGAAATGTGGTGTGTCTGCAAATGCCTTACAGTTGCTCAGGAGGTTACCTATTAGTTCGTTCCTTTGACTATTTGTATAACATTCATAAAATTTTTGTGGGCTTGTGACCACATTGCCAATAAATATAAGACCACAGATGTTTCGGTCGTCATTGCAAGCAACTTTTGTTCCGGGTGGTTTGTTTACTGCTGAGTGAGAAAGCTCTGTTTTCAATATACCAGCAAGCTTGGCTGTTGTGTAATTGTGATAGGCTGTTTAGGATGAAGGGGAGGGATGTTAGAAATTATTATTGGTGTTTTTATTATTTATTTTCATTGATGGAAACTCAACATATTCTTGGATGTTTGCATTACTGATTGCGATTTCTGGAAATCGATTAATGGAAAACCAGGTGACAAATATGACGTGGTGTCATTTCCCTGAATTGTAGTGCTGGCTGAAGGGTGCCAGTGTGACGTAACGTAACCTGACCTAACCTCCAGCCACTGCAATCTCCTGCACGCCTCTGTGTGTGGCTTCAAGTTATCTGTTGTCCCGTAGTGCTGTTATGGCTGGCAATCAAGACGTCAGAAGTCGGTGCCCATCTTCTCTGTTTGTACTGGTGAGTCGCCTGGCTATTTCTGTTACCTTTCTGTTGTTCGGCCTGAATGTATGAGCTGTTTCCACAGCGTGCTTGCTTTACCAAAATCGACTGTTTGCCACACTGATCCAGGTGTGCTGTCATACTTAGATATGTCGTTCGTGTTCAGATATGTGTGTGCTGATTGGTCACCCCATCTTACGGACATACAGTAATCCACATTTGCACCTGATTTCGTGAGCTCCAGCAGCATGTAGTTTGTCAACTGTGTCTTTCATTGTGTGGGGAATAGCTTTCATCCTGTTGCTGTCTTGCAAAATTGGTTTGATACCTGCTCAATGGAGAATTTTGCCCACTGGTTCAGTGACACCTTGAACTAATGGTAATCGAACAATGTTTTGTGCTATCTTTTGCTATCCTCTATAGCCTTCACACTTTGTCAGCATAGTTTTATATATTACATTCATTCAATAACTCTTGGCACAAAAAGTGCACTGGAGGTTTTGTAGTTCACCCCTTACATGTTCCTCATCACTGATCCTGAGAGCGGTTTTGTTTTCTTCCATGTAGGTTGATATTGGGAGAAGGCATGCAGGTGCCTGTGAGTACAGGTTTTCTTATTATTTTATCTATGGCCCAGTTATCCATCAGGCTTTCTGTAAACTTCCACATCGAGGAAAGGCAGCACCCGATTTATGTCCATCTCCATAGTGAATTGGATACATCGTGCTGGTGGTTGAGGTGGTGTTGGAAATTTCATAGCTATTCCTCTTCATGTGGCCAGATAATAAAACTACTTTCTAGATATCCAACCATCATTCTGGGTGTAATGGTGCGGAATGGAGTGCAGTTTCTTCAAATTCTTCCATAATGATGTCTACTGCAATAGGCGAAAGAGAGTAGCCCATTGCTACGCCATGTCTGTTCATAAAATTTCCTTCTGGCCTGAACTAGGTGGTTGTTAAACACAGTGGAGCAGTAGATCGCAGATATCAGGTGCCATGCGTCCCTGTTCATGGTGTCGTGTATAGGTACAATCGTGAATAAAGACTTGACTTGGAAGCTAACCATCATTTCTGTGGCTAAGATACAGTTTTGTTTTAAATGTTTGGCGGAATGGGTATAGTCCTTAATGTACTATTTTGCTTAGCTCACCAATTGTCGGAGCCTTAGTGCCAGTTATTTATCCAGACCGTACGTTGGTGAAACAATGGTACTGACAAACGGTTGTAAAGGAAATGCCTATTTGTGTACCTTCTGTGCACCGTATTTCTCTGGTGGCTGTGGAACTAATGGGATGAGGCTTCTGGCCGCGTCAAAATTTGTTGTAGTTTACTTTAGTAGTGTTTGTATTAGTTTGATTGTCTTGACCGTCTGATCTCTGTGAAGTTTCTGTGTATGGATTCACTTAGAAGATCCGCCATTCACTTGTTATAATCTTGCGTGTACAGCATAATGGTCGCATTTGCATTGTCTACACGTGTTATTACTAAATGAAAGCTGTACTCCAGCTTGGCTGGTGGGATACCTGCAGTAGCAGCATGCTATTCTGCATCAGGCTGTATGCCTTCCTTGTTAATCCTTTAACCCACAAATGAAATTTCCTTCTTTCAGTCTTCAGATTTACTGATTTTAGTTTCATACTCCTGTATACATAGGTGTCAATACTTCATTGAGAATCTTACAGTGTTTGAACCATTCTGCACTCACTACGAGGAAGTCATCTACATTGACCGTTATTTCTTCGGTTAATATCGCACCTAGCACCTTTTCTACAGCTCTGATAACCACACACTGACTAGTACAGAGCAAATGCCATCACACAGTATTCGAAACACTTAGCTTCAAGTAACAATCCTGTACATGGCGTAGATTCCTTGGCCAAACTGATATTCCAATAGCCACAAGTCATATCAAAGGATGTGAGAAATGTCAATGAGCGCAACTTTTGCAAAATTTCGTGTATGTTAGCTAGTCTGTCACTCTCTCTTACTACAATTTCATTTATCTTACTTGCTTCCAGCACGAAGCTGACACCACCGTTATTCTTCATTGAACTACAAGTGGTTTATTATGCCTGCTGGTTGACCATTCAATTATCCCCGTAGAGACCATCTATTGAATGTTTCTTTCTCACCACTTGTTTTTTATGTAACTGGAGTGAAATGAGGCTGCTTGGAAAACAGTTTTTGATCCTTCAACTTCATTTTGCACTCACAATCTTTTACGAAATGTGGCGTGTCTGAAAATGCCTTACAGTTGCTCAGGAGAATACCTATTAGTTCGTTCCTTTGACTATTTGTATAACATTAATAAAATTTTTTGTGGGCTTGTGACCACATTGCCAATAAATATAAGACCACAGATGTTTCGGTCGTCATTGCTAGCAACTTTTGTTCCGGGTGGTTTGTTTACTGCTGAGTCAGAAAGCTCTGTTTTCTATATACCAGCAAGCTTGGCTGTTGTGTAATTGTGATAGGCTGTTTAGGATGAAGGGGAGGGATGTTAGAAATTATTATTGGTGTTTTTATTATTTATTTTCATTGGTGGAAACTCAACATATTCTTGGATGTTTGCATTACTGGTTGCGATTTCTGGAAATCGATTAATGTAAAACCAGGTGACAAATATGACGTGGTGTCGTTTCCCTGAATTTTAGTGCTGGCTGAAGGTTGCCAGTGTGACGTAACGTAACCTGACCTAACCTCCAGCCACTGCAATCTCCTGCATGCCTCTGTTTGTGGCTTCAAGTTGTCTGTTGTCCCGTAGTGCTGTTATTGCTGGCAATCAAGACGTCAGAAGTCGGTGCCCATCTTCTTTTTTTTTTCCTGGCAAGTCGCCTGGCTATTTCTGTTACCTTTCTGTTCTTCCTCCTGAATGTATGAGCTGTTTCCACAGCGTGCTTGCTTTACCAAAATCGACTGTTTGCCACACTGATCCAGGTGTGCTGTCATACTTCCATATGTGGTTCGTGTTCAGATATGTGTGTGCTGACTGGTCACCCCATCTTACGGACATACAGTAATCCACATTTGCACCTGATTTCGTGAGCTCCAGCAGCATGTAGTTTGTCAACTGTGTCTTTCATTGTGTGAGGAATAGCTTTCATCCTGTTGCTGTCTTGCAAAATTGGTTTGATACCTGTTCGATGGAGAATTTTGCCCACTGGTAGAATGACACCTTGAACAAATGGTAATCGAACAATGTTTTTTCTATCTTTTGCTATCCTCTATAGCCTTCATACTTTGTCAGCATAGTTTTATATATTACATTCATTCCAATACTATTGCCACAAAAAGTGCACTGGAGGTTTTGTAGTTCACCCCTTACATGTTCGTCATCGCTGAACCTGAGAGCGATTTTTTTTTCTTCCAAGTAGGTTGATATTGGGAGAAGGCATGCAGGTGCCTGTGAGTACAGGTTGGCTTATTATTTTATCTATGGCCCAGTTATCCATCAGGCTTTCTGTAAACTTCCACACCGAGGAAAGGCAGCACCCGATTTATGTCCATCTCCATAGTGAGTTGGATACCTCGTGCTGGTGGTTGAGGTGGTGTTGGAAATTTCGTAGTTATTCCTCTTCATGTGGCCAGATAATGAAACTACTTTCTAGATATCCAAGCCATCATTCTTGGTGTAATGGTGCGGAATGGAGTGCAGTTTCTTCAAATTCTTCCATAATAATGTCTACTGCAATATGCGAAAGTGAGTAGCCCATTGCTACGTCATGTCTGTTCATAAAATTTCCTTCTGGCCTGAAGTAGGTGGTCGTTAAACACAGTGGAGCAGTAGATCGCAGATATCAGGTGCCATGCGTCCCTGTTCATGGTGTCGTGTATAGGTACAATCGTGAATAAAGACTTGACTTGGAAGCTAGCCATCATTTCTGTGGCTAAGATACAGTATTGTTTTAAATGTTTGACCCAATGGGTATAGTCCTTAATGTACTATTTTGCTTAGCTCACCAATTGTCGAAGCCTTGGGGCCAGTTATTTATCCCGACTGTACGTTGGTGAAATAATGGTACTCACAAACGGTTGTAAAGGAAATGCCTATTTGTGTACCTTCTGTGCACCATGTTTCTCTGGTGGCTGTGGAACTAATGGGATGAGGCTTCTGGCCGCATCAAAATTTGTTGTAGTTTACTTTAGTAGTGTTTGTATTAATTTGATTGTCTTGGCCGTTGGATCTCTGTGAAGTTTCTGTGTATGGATTCACTTAGAAGATCCGCCATTCACTTGTTATAATCTTGTGTGTACAGCATAATGGTCGCATTTGCGTTGTCTGCAGGTGTTATTACTAAATGAAAGCTGTACTCCAGCTTGCGTGGTGGGATACCTGCAGTAGCAGCATGCTGTTCTGCATCCGGCTGTATGCCTTCTTTGTTAGTCCTTTAACCCACGAATGAAATGTCCTTTCCAACTTCAGATTTACTGATTTTAGTTTCATACCTCCTGTACACATAGGTTTTCAATACTTCATTGAGAATCTTACAGTGTTTGAACCATTCTGCACTCACTACGAGGAATTCATCTACATTGACCGTTACTTCATCGGTTAATATCGCACCTAGCACCTTGTCTACAGCTCTGATAACCACACACAGACAAGTACAGAGCAAATAGCATCACACAGTATTAGAAACACTTAGCTTCAAGTAACAATCCTGTACATGGCATAGATTCCTTCGCCAAACTGATATTCCAATAGCCGCAAGTCATATCAAAGGATGTGAGAAATGTCAATGAGCGCAACTTTTGCAAAATTTCGTGTATGTTAGCTAGTCTGTCAATCTCTCTTACTACAATTTCATTTATCTTACTTGCTTCCAGCACGAAGCTGACGCCACCGTTATTCTTCATTGAACTTACGGCATCGATGATTTCAGCCGTAAATAGGAATATTAAGAAGGGTAGGAAGATTTTTCTGTTTAGAAAAAGTGACAAAAAGCAGATTTCAGAGTACCTGTTGGCTCAACACAAAAGTTTTGTCTCAAGTACAGATAGTGTTGAGGATCAGTGGACAACGTTCAAAACCATCATACATTATGCGTTAGATGAGTATGTGCCAAGCAAGATCGTAAGAGATGGAAAAGAGCCACCGTGGTACAACAACACAGTTAGAAAACTACTGCGGAAGCAAAGGGAACTTCACAGCAAACATAAACATAGCCAAAGCCTTGCAGACAAACAAAAATAACGCGAAGCGAAATGTAGTGTGAGGAGGGCTATGCGAGAGGCGTTCAATGAATTCAAAAGTAAGGTTCTATGTACTGACTTGGCAGAAAATCCTAAGAAATTTTGGTCTTATGTCAAAGCGGTAGGTGGAGCAAAACAAAATGTCCAGACACTCTGTGACCAAAATGGTACTGAAACAGAGGATGACAGACTAAAGGCCGAAATACTAAATGTCTTTTTCCAAAGTTCTTTCACAAAGGAAGGTTGCACTGTAGTTTCTTCTCTAGATTGTCGCACAAATGACAAAATGGTAGATATCGAAATAGACGACAGAGGGATAGAGAAACAATTAAAATCGCTCAAAAGAGGAAAGGCCTCTGGACCTGATGGGATACCAGTTCAATTTTACACAGAGTACGCGAAGGAACTTGCCCCCCTTCTTGCAGCGGTGTACCGTAGGTCTCTAGAAGAGCATAGCGTTCCAAAGGATTGGAAAAGGGCACAGGTCATCCCCGTTTTCAAGAAGGGACGTCGAACAGATGTGCGGAACTATAGACCTATATCTCTAACGTCGATCAGTTGTAGAATTTTGGAACACGTATTGTGTTCGAGTATAATGACTTTTCTGGAGACGAGAAATCTACTCTGTAGGAATCAGCATGGGTTTCGAAAAAGACGGTCATGTGAAACCCAGCTCGCGCTATTTGTCCACGAGACTCAGAGGGCCATAGACACGGGTTCACAGGTAGATGCCATGTTTCTTGACTTCCGCAAGGCGTTCGATACAGTTCCCCACAGTCGTTTAATGAACAAAGTAAGAGCATATGGACTATCAGACCAATTGTGAGATTGGATTGAAGAGTTCCTAGATAACAGGACGCAGCATGTTATTCTCAATGCAGAGAAGTCTTCCGAAGTAAGAGTGATTTCAGGTGTGCCGCAGGGGAGTGTCATAGGACCGTTGCTATTCACAATATACATAAATGACCTGGTGGACGACATCGGAAGTTCACTAAGGCTTTTTGCAGATGATGCTGTGGTGTATTGAGAGGTTGTAACAATGGAAAATTGTACTGAAATGCAGGAGGATCTGCAGCGAATTGACGCATGGTGCAGGAAATGGCTATTGGATCTCAATGTAGACAAGTGTAATGTGCTGCGAATACACAGAAAGATAGATCCTTTATCATTTAGCTACAAAATAGCAGGTCAGCAACTGGAAGCAGTTAATACCATAAATTATCTGGGAGTACGCATTAGGAGTGATTTAAAATGGAATGATCATATAATGTTGATTGTCAGTAAAGCAGATGCCAGACTGAGATTCATTGGAAGAATCCTAAGGAAATGCAATCCGAAAACAAAGGAAGTAGGTTACAGTACGCTTGTTCGCCCACTGCTTGAATACTGCTCAGCAGTGTGGGATCCGTACCAGATAGGATTGATACAAGACATAGAGAAGATCCAACGGAGAGCAGCGCGCTTCGTTACAGGATCATTTAGTAATCGCGAAAGCTTTACGGAGATGATAGATAAACTCCAGTGGAAGACTCTGCAGGAGAGATGCTCAGTAGCTCGGTACGGGCTTTTGTCAAAGTTTCGAGATCATACCTTCACCGAAGAGTCAAGCAGTATATTGCTCCCTCCTACGTATATCTCGCAAAGAGACCATGAGTATAAAATCAGAGAGATTAGAGCCCACACAGAGGCATACCGACAATCCTTCTTTCCACGAACAATACGAGACTGGAATAGAAGGGAGAACCGATAGAGGTACTGAAGGTACCCTCCGCGACACACTGTCAGGTGGCTTGCGGAGTATGGATGTAGATGTAGACAGATGTAGAACTACAAGTGGTTTATTATGCCTGCTGGTTGACCATTCAATTATCCCCGTAGAGACCATCTATTGAATGTTTCTTTCTCACCACTTGTTTTTTATGTAACTGGAGTGATATGAGGCTGCTTGGAAAACAGTTTTTGATCCTTCAACTTTATTTTGCACTCACAATCTTTTACGACATGTGGTGTGTCTGAAAATGCCTTACAGTTGCTCAGGAGAATACCTGTTAGTTCGTTCCTTTGACTATTTGTATAACATTAATAAAATTTTTTGTGGGCTTGTGACCACATTGCCAACAAATATAAGACCACAGATGTTTCGGTCGTCATTGCAAGCAACTTTTGTTCCGGGTGGTTTGTTTACTGCTGAGTGAGAAAGCTCTGTTTTCAATATACCAGCAAGCTTGGCTGTTGTGTAATTGTGATAGGCTGTTTAGGATGAAGGGGAGGGATGTTAGAGATTATTATTGGTGTTTTTATTATTTATTTTCATCGGTGGAAACTCAACATTTTCTTGGATGTTTCCATTACTGGTTGCGATTTCTGGAAATCGATTAATGGAAAACCAGGTGACAACTACGACGTGGTGTCATTTCCCTGAATTGTAGTGCTGGCTGAAGGGTGCCAGTGTGACGTAACGTAACCTGACCTAACCTCCAGCCACTGCAACCTCCTGCACGCCTCTGTTTGTAGCTTCAAGTTATCTGTTGTCCCGTAGTGCTGTTATTGCTGGCAATCGAGACGTCAGAAGTCGGTGCCCATCTTCTCTGTTTGTACTGGCGTGTCGCCTGGCTATTTCTGTTACCTTTCTGTTCTTCCTCCTGAATGTATGAGCTGTTTCCACAGCGTGCTTGCTTTACCAAAATCGACTGTTTGCCACACTGATCCAGGTGTGCTGTCATACTTCGATATGTGGTTCGTGTTCAGATATGTGTGTGCTGATTGGTCACCCCATCTTACGGACATACAGTAATTCACATTTGCACCTGATTTCGTGAGCTCCAGCAGCATGTAGTTTGTCAACTGTGTCTTTCATTGTGTGAGGAATAGCTTTGGTCCTGTTGCTGTCTTGCAAAATTGGTTTGATACGTGCTCGATGGAGAATTTTGTCCACTGGTTCAGTGACACCTTGAACTAATGGTAATCGAACAATGTTTTTTGCTATCTTTTGCTATCCTCTATAGCCTTCATACTTTGTCAGCATACTTTTATGTATTACATTCATTCCATAACTATTGGCACAAAAAGTGCACTGGAGGTTTTGTAGTTCACCCCTTACATGTTCCTCATCGCTGATCCTGAGAGCGGTATTGTTTTCTTCCATGTAGGTTGATATTGGGAGAAGGCATGCAGGTGCCTGTGAGTACAGGTTGGCTTATTATTTTATCTATGGCCCAGTTATCCATCAGACTTTCTGTAAACTCCCACATCGAGGAAAGGCAGCACCCGATTTATGTCCATCTCCATAGTGAATTGGATACATCGTGCTGGTGGTTGAGGTGGTGTTGGAAATTTCATAGCTATTCCTCTTCATGTGGCCAGATAATAAAACTACTTTCTAGATATCCAAGCCATCATTCTGGGTGTAATGGTGCGGAATGGAGTGCAGTTTCTTCAAATTCTTCCATAATAATGTCTACTGCAATATGCGAAAGTGAGTAGCCCATTGCTACGTCATGTCTGTTCATAAAATTTCCTTCTGGCCTGAAGTAGGTGGTCGTTAAACACAGTGGAGCAGTAGATCGCAGATATCAGGTGCCATGCGTCCCTGTTCATGGTGTCGTGTGTAGGTACAATCGTGAATAAAGACTTGACTTGGAAGCTAGCCATCATTTCTGTGGCTAAGATACAGTATTGTTTTAAATGTTTGACCCAATGGGTATAGTCCTTAATGTACTATTTTGCTTAGCTCACCAATTGTCGAAGCCTTGGGGCCAGTTATTTATCCAGACTGTACGTTGGTGAAATAATGGTACTCACAAACGGTTGTAAAGGAAATGCCTATTTGTGTACCTTCTGTGCACCATGTTTCTCTGGTGGCTGTGGAACTAATGGGATGAGGCTTCTGGCCGCATCAAAATTTGTTGTAGTTTACTTTAGTAGTGTTTGTATTAATTTGATTGTCTTGGCCGTTGGATCTCTGTGAAGTTTCTGTGTATGGATTCACTTAGAAGATCCGCCATTCACTTGTTATAATCTTGTGTGTACAGCATAATGGTCGCATTTGCGTTGTCTGCAGGTGTTATTACTAAATGAAAGCTGTACTCCAGCTTGCGTGGTGGGATACCTGCAGTAGCAGCATGCTGTTCTGCATCCGGCTGTATGCCTTCTTTGTTAGTCCTTTAACCCACGAATGAAATGTCCTTTCCAACTTCAGATTTACTGATTTTAGTTTCATACCTCCTGTACACATAGGTTTTCAATACTTCATTGAGAATCTTACAGTGTTTGAACCATTCTGCACTCACTACGAGGAATTCATCTACATTGACCGTTACTTCATCGGTTAATATCGCACCTAGCACCTTGTCTACAGCTCTGATAACCACACACAGACAAGTACAGAGCAAATAGCATCACACAGTATTAGAAACACTTAGCTTCAAGTAACAATCCTGTACATGGCATAGATTCCTTCGCCAAACTGATATTCCAATAGCCGCAAGTCATATCAAAGGATGTGAGAAATGTCAATGAGCGCAACTTTTGCAAAATTTTGTGTATGTTAGCTAGTCTGTCAATCTCTCTTACTACAATTTCATTTATCTTACTTGCTTCCAGCACGAAGCTGACGCCACCGTTATTCTTCATTGAACTTACGGCATCGATGATTTCAGCCGTAAATAGGAATATTAAGAAGGGTAGGAAGATTTTTCTGTTTAGAAAAAGTGACAAAAAGCAGATTTCAGAGTACCTGTTGGCTCAACACAAAAGTTTTGTCTCAAGTACAGATAGTGTTGAGGATCAGTGGACAACGTTCAAAACCATCATACATTATGCGTTAGATGAGTATGTGCCAAGCAAGATCGTAAGAGATGGAAAAGAGCCACCGTGGTACAACAACACAGTTAGAAAACTACTGCGGAAGCAAAGGGAACTTCACAGCAAACATAAACATAGCCAAAGCCTTGCAGACAAACAAAAATAACGCGAAGCGAAATGTAGTGTGAGGAGGGCTATGCGAGAGGCGTTCAATGAATTCAAAAGTAAGGTTCTATGTACTGACTTGGCAGAAAATCCTAAGAAATTTTGGTCTTATGTCAAAGCGGTAGGTGGAGCAAAACAAAATGTCCAGACACTCTGTGACCAAAATGGTACTGAAACAGAGGATGACAGACTAAAGGCCGAAATACTAAATGTCTTTTTCCAAAGTTCTTTCACAAAGGAAGGTTGCACTGTAGTTTCTTCTCTAGATTGTCGCACAAATGACAAAATGGTAGATATCGAAATAGACGACAGAGGGATAGAGAAACAATTAAAATCGCTCAAAAGAGGAAAGGCCTCTGGACCTGATGGGATACCAGTTCAATTTTACACAGAGTACGCGAAGGAACTTGCCCCCCTTCTTGCAGCGGTGTACCGTAGGTCTCTAGAAGAGCATAGCGTTCCAAAGGATTGGAAAAGGGCACAGGTCATCCCCGTTTTCAAGAAGGGACGTCGAACAGATGTGCGGAACTATAGACCTATATCTCTAACGTCGATCAGTTGTAGAATTTTGGAACACGTATTGTGTTCGAGTATAATGACTTTTCTGGAGACGAGAAATCTACTCTGTAGGAATCAGCATGGGTTTCGAAAAAGACGGTCATGTGAAACCCAGCTCGCGCTATTTGTCCACGAGACTCAGAGGGCCATAGACACGGGTTCACAGGTAGATGCCATGTTTCTTGACTTCCGCAAGGCGTTCGATACAGTTCCCCACAGTCGTTTAATGAACAAAGTAAGAGCATATGGACTATCAGACCAATTGTGAGATTGGATTGAAGAGTTCCTAGATAACAGGACGCAGCATGTTATTCTCAATGCAGAGAAGTCTTCCGAAGTAAGAGTGATTTCAGGTGTGCCGCAGGGGAGTGTCATAGGACCGTTGCTATTCACAATATACATAAATGACCTGGTGGACGACATCGGAAGTTCACTAAGGCTTTTTGCAGATGATGCTGTGGTGTATCGAGAGGTTGTAACAATGGAAAATTGTACTGAAATGCAGGAGGATCTGCAGCGAATTGACGCATGGTGCAGGAAATGGCTATTGGATCTCAATGTAGACAAGTGTAATGTGCTGCGAATACACAGAAAGATAGATCCTTTATCATTTAGCTACAAAATAGCAGGTCAGCAACTGGAAGCAGTTAATACCATAAATTATCTGGGAGTACGCATTAGGAGTGATTTAAAATGGAATGATCATATAATGTTGATTGTCGGTAAAGCAGATGCCAGACTGAGATTCATTGGAAGAATCCTAAGGAAATGCAATCCGAAAACAAAGGAAGTAGGTTACAGTACGCTTGTTCGCCCACTGCTTGAATACTGCTCAGCAGTGTGGGATCCGTACCAGATAGGATTGATACAAGACATAGAGAAGATCCAACGGAGAGCAGCGCGCTTCGTTACAGGATCATTTAGTAATCGCGAAAGCTTTACGGAGATGATAGATAAACTCCAGTGGAAGACTCTGCAGGAGAGATGCTCAGTAGCTCGGTACGGGCTTTTGTCAAAGTTTCGAGATCATACCTTCACCGAAGAGTCAAGCAGTATATTGCTCCCTCCTACGTATATCTCGCAAAGAGACCATGAGTATAAAATCAGAGAGATTAGAGCCCACACAGAGGCATACCGACAATCCTTCTTTCCACGAACAATACGAGACTGGAATAGAAGGGAGAACCGATAGAGGTACTGAAGGTACCCTCCGCGACACACTGTCAGGTGGCTTGCGGAGTATGGATGTAGATGTAGACAGATGTAGAACTACAAGTGGTTTATTATGCCTGCTGGTTGACCATTCAATTATCCCCGTAGAGACCATCTATTGAATGTTTCTTTCTCACCACTTGTTTTTTATGTAACTGGAGTGATATGAGGCTGCTTGGAAAACAGTTTTTGATCCTTCAACTTTATTTTGCACTCACAATCTTTTACGACATGTGGTGTGTCTGAAAATGCCTTACAGTTGCTCAGGAGAATACCTGTTAGTTCGTTCCTTTGACTATTTGTATAACATTAATAAAATTTTTTGTGGGCTTGTGACCACATTGCCAACAAATATAAGACCACAGATGTTTCGGTCGTCATTGCAAGCAACTTTTGTTCCGGGTGGTTTGTTTACTGCTGAGTGAGAAAGCTCTGTTTTCAATATACCAGCAAGCTTGGCTGTTGTGTAATTGTGATAGGCTGTTTAGGATGAAGGGGAGGGATGTTAGAGATTATTATTGGTGTTTTTATTATTTATTTTCATCGGTGGAAACTCAACATTTTCTTGGATGTTTCCATTACTGGTTGCGATTTCTGGAAATCGATTAATGGAAAACCAGGTGACAACTACGACGTGGTGTCATTTCCCTGAATTGTAGTGCTGGCTGAAGGGTGCCAGTGTGACGTAACGTAACCTGACCTAACCTCCAGCCACTGCAACCTCCTGCACGCCTCTGTTTGTAGCTTCAAGTTATCTGTTGTCCCGTAGTGCTGTTATTGCTGGCAATCGAGACGTCAGAAGTCGGTGCCCATCTTCTCTGTTTGTACTGGCGTGTCGCCTGGCTATTTCTGTTACCTTTCTGTTCTTCCTCCTGAATGTATGAGCTGTTTCCACAGCGTGCTTGCTTTACCAAAATCGACTGTTTGCCACACTGATCCAGGTGTGCTGTCATACTTCGATATGTGGTTCGTGTTCAGATATGTGTGTGCTGATTGGTCACCCCATCTTACGGACATACAGTAATTCACATTTGCACCTGATTTCGTGAGCTCCAGCAGCATGTAGTTTGTCAACTGTGTCTTTCATTGTGTGAGGAATAGCTTTGGTCCTGTTGCTGTCTTGCAAAATTGGTTTGATACGTGCTCGATGGAGAATTTTGTCCACTGGTTCAGTGACACCTTGAACTAATGGTAATCGAACAATGTTTTTTGCTATCTTTTGCTATCCTCTATAGCCTTCATACTTTGTCAGCATACTTTTATGTATTACATTCATTCCATAACTATTGGCACAAAAAGTGCACTGGAGGTTTTGTAGTTCACCCCTTACATGTTCCTCATCGCTGATCCTGAGAGCGGTATTGTTTTCTTCCATGTAGGTTGATATTGGGAGAAGGCATGCAGGTGCCTGTGAGTACAGGTTGGCTTATTATTTTATCTATGGCCCAGTTATCCATCAGACTTTCTGTAAACTCCCACATCGAGGAAAGGCAGCACCCGATTTATGTCCATCTCCATAGTGAATTGGATACATCGTGCTGGTGGTTGAGGTGGTGTTGGAAATTTCATAGCTATTCCTCTTCATGTGGCCAGATAATAAAACTACTTTCTAGATATCCAAGCCATCATTCTGGGTGTAATGGTGCGGAATGGAGTGCAGTTTCTTCAAATTCTTCCATAATAATGTCTACTGCAATATGCGAAAGTGAGTAGCCCATTGCTACGTCATGTCTGTTCATAAAATTTCCTTCTGGCCTGAAGTAGGTGGTCGTTAAACACAGTGGAGCAGTAGATCGCAGATATCAGGTGCCATGCGTCCCTGTTCATGGTGTCGTGTGTAGGTACAATCGTGAATAAAGACTTGACTTGGAAGCTAGCCATCATTTCTGTGGCTAAGATACAGTATTGTTTTAAATGTTTGACCCAATGGGTATAGTCCTTAATGTACTATTTTGCTTAGCTCACCAATTGTCGAAGCCTTGGGGCCAGTTATTTATCCCGACTGTACGTTGGTGAAATAATGGTACTCACAAACGGTTGTAAAGGAAATGCCTATTTGTGTACCTTCTGTGCACCATGTTTCTCTGGTGGCTGTGGGACTAATGGGATGAGGCTTCTGGCCGCATCAAAATTTGTTGTAGTTTACTTTAGTAGTGTTTGTATTAATTTGATTGTCTTGGCCGTTGGATCTCTGTGAAGTTTCTGTGTATGGATTCACTTAGAAGATCCGCCATTCACTTGTTATAATCTTGTGTGTACAGCATAATGGTCGCATTTGCGTTGTCTGCAGGTGTTATTACTAAATGAAAGCTGTACTCCAGCTTGCGTGGTGGGATACCTGCAGTAGCAGCATGCTGTTCTGCATCCGGCTGTATGCCTTCTTTGTTAGTCCTTTAACCCACGAATGAAATGTCCTTTCCAACTTCAGATTTACTGATTTTAGTTTCATACCTCCTGTACACATAGGTTTTCAATACTTCATTGAGAATCTTACAGTGTTTGAACCATTCTGCACTCACTACGAGGAATTCATCTACATTGACCGTTACTTCATCGGTTAATATCGCACCTAGCACCTTGTCTACAGCTCTGATAACCACACACAGACAAGTACAGAGCAAATAGCATCACACAGTATTAGAAACACTTAGCTTCAAGTAACAATCCTGTACATGGCATAGATTCCTTCGCCAAACTGATATTCCAATAGCCGCAAGTCATATCAAAGGATGTGAGAAATGTCAATGAGCGCAACTTTTGCAAAATTTTGTGTATGTTAGCTAGTCTGTCAATCTCTCTTACTACAATTTCATTTATCTTACTTGCTTCCAGCACGAAGCTGACGCCACCGTTATTCTTCATTGAACTTACGGCATCGATGATTTCAGCCGTAAATAGGAATATTAAGAAGGGTAGGAAGATTTTTCTGTTTAGAAAAAGTGACAAAAAGCAGATTTCAGAGTACCTGTTGGCTCAACACAAAAGTTTTGTCTCAAGTACAGATAGTGTTGAGGATCAGTGGACAACGTTCAAAACCATCATACATTATGCGTTAGATGAGTATGTGCCAAGCAAGATCGTAAGAGATGGAAAAGAGCCACCGTGGTACAACAACACAGTTAGAAAACTACTGCGGAAGCAAAGGGAACTTCACAGCAAACATAAACATAGCCAAAGCCTTGCAGACAAACAAAAATAACGCGAAGCGAAATGTAGTGTGAGGAGGGCTATGCGAGAGGCGTTCAATGAATTCAAAAGTAAGGTTCTATGTACTGACTTGGCAGAAAATCCTAAGAAATTTTGGTCTTATGTCAAAGCGGTAGGTGGAGCAAAACAAAATGTCCAGACACTCTGTGACCAAAATGGTACTGAAACAGAGGATGACAGACTAAAGGCCGAAATACTAAATGTCTTTTTCCAAAGTTCTTTCACAAAGGAAGGTTGCACTGTAGTTTCTTCTCTAGATTGTCGCACAAATGACAAAATGGTAGATATCGAAATAGACGACAGAGGGATAGAGAAACAATTAAAATCGCTCAAAAGAGGAAAGGCCTCTGGACCTGATGGGATACCAGTTCAATTTTACACAGAGTACACGAAGGAACTTGCCCCCCTTCTTGCAGCGGTGTACCGTAGGTCTCTAGAAGAGCATAGCGTTCCAAAGGATTGGAAAAGGGCACAGGTCATCCCCGTTTTCAAGAAGGGACGTCGAACAGATGTGCGGAACTATAGACCTATATCTCTAACGTCGATCAGTTGTAGAATTTTGGAACACGTATTGTGTTCGAGTATAATGACTTTTCTGGAGACGAGAAATCTACTCTGTAGGAATCAGCATGGGTTTCGAAAAAGACGGTCATGTGAAACCCAGCTCGCGCTATTTGTCCACGAGACTCAGAGGGCCATAGACACGGGTTCACAGGTAGATGCCATGTTTCTTGACTTCCGCAAGGCGTTCGATACAGTTCCCCACAGTCGTTTAATGAACAAAGTAAGAGCATATGGACTATCAGACCAATTGTGAGATTGGATTGAAGAGTTCCTAGATAACAGGACGCAGCATGTTATTCTCAATGCAGAGAAGTCTTCCGAAGTAAGAGTGATTTCAGGTGTGCCGCAGGGGAGTGTCATAGGACCGTTGCTATTCACAATATACATAAATGACCTGGTGGACGACATCGGAAGTTCACTAAGGCTTTTTGCAGATGATGCTGTGGTGTATCGAGAGGTTGTAACAATGGAAAATTGTACTGAAATGCAGGAGGATCTGCAGCGAATTGACGCATGGTGCAGGAAATGGCTATTGGATCTCAATGTAGACAAGTGTAATGTGCTGCGAATACACAGAAAGATAGATCCTTTATCATTTAGCTACAAAATAGCAGGTCAGCAACTGGAAGCAGTTAATACCATAAATTATCTGGGAGTACGCATTAGGAGTGATTTAAAATGGAATGATCATATAATGTTGATTGTCGGTAAAGCAGATGCCAGACTGAGATTCATTGGAAGAATCCTAAGGAAATGCAATCCGAAAACAAAGGAAGTAGGTTACAGTACGCTTGTTCGCCCACTGCTTGAATACTGCTCAGCAGTGTGGGATCCGTACCAGATAGGATTGATACAAGACATAGAGAAGATCCAACGGAGAGCAGTGCGCTTCGTTACAGGATCATTTAGTAATCGCGAAAGCTTTACGGAGATGATAGATAAACTCCAGTGGAAGACTCTGCAGGAGAGATGCTCAGTAGCTCGGTACGGGCTTTTGTCAAAGTTTCGAGATCATACCTTCACCGAAGAGTCAAGCAGTATATTGCTCCCTCCTACGTATATCTCGCAAAGAGACCATGAGTATAAAATCAGAGAGATTAGAGCCCACACAGAGGCATACCGACAATCCTTCTTTCCACGAACAATACGAGACTGGAATAGAAGGGAGAACCGATAGAGGTACTGAAGGTACCCTCCGCGACACACTGTCAGGTGGCTTGCGGAGTATGGATGTAGATGTAGACAGATGTAGAACTACAAGTGGTTTATTATGCCTGCTGGTTGACCATTCAATTATCCCCGTAGAGACCATCTATTGAATGTTTCTTTCTCACCACTTGTTTTTTATGTAACTGGAGTGATATGAGGCTGCTTGGAAAACAGTTTTTGATCCTTCAACTTTATTTTGCACTCACAATCTTTTACGACATGTGGTGTGTCTGAAAATGCCTTACAGTTGCTCAGGAGAATACCTGTTAGTTCGTTCCTTTGACTATTTGTATAACATTAATAAAATTTTTTGTGGGCTTGTGACCACATTGCCAACAAATATAAGACCACAGATGTTTCGGTCGTCATTGCAAGCAACTTTTGTTCCGGGTGGTTTGTTTACTGCTGAGTGAGAAAGCTCTGTTTTCAATATACCAGCAAGCTTGGCTGTTGTGTAATTGTGATAGGCTGTTTAGGATGAAGGGGAGGGATGTTAGAGATTATTATTGGTGTTTTTATTATTTATTTTCATCGGTGGAAACTCAACATTTTCTTGGATGTTTCCATTACTGGTTGCGATTTCTGGAAATCGATTAATGGAAAACCAGGTGACAACTACGACGTGGTGTCATTTCCCTGAATTGTAGTGCTGGCTGAAGGGTGCCAGTGTGACGTAACGTAACCTGACCTAACCTCCAGCCACTGCAACCTCCTGCACGCCTCTGTTTGTAGCTTCAAGTTATCTGTTGTCCCGTAGTGCTGTTATTGCTGGCAATCGAGACGTCAGAAGTCGGTGCCCATCTTCTCTGTTTGTACTGGCGTGTCGCCTGGCTATTTCTGTTACCTTTCTGTTCTTCCTCCTGAATGTATGAGCTGTTTCCACAGCGTGCTTGCTTTACCAAAATCGACTGTTTGCCACACTGATCCAGGTGTGCTGTCATACTTCGATATGTGGTTCGTGTTCAGATATGTGTGTGCTGATTGGTCACCCCATCTTACGGACATACAGTAATTCACATTTGCACCTGATTTCGTGAGCTCCAGCAGCATGTAGTTTGTCAACTGTGTCTTTCATTGTGTGAGGAATAGCTTTGGTCCTGTTGCTGTCTTGCAAAATTGGTTTGATACGTGCTCGATGGAGAATTTTGTCCACTGGTTCAGTGACACCTTGAACTAATGGTAATCGAACAATGTTTTTTGCTATCTTTTGCTATCCTCTATAGCCTTCATACTTTGTCAGCATACTTTTATGTATTACATTCATTCCATAACTATTGGCACAAAAAGTGCACTGGAGGTTTTGTAGTTCACCCCTTACATGTTCCTCATCGCTGATCCTGAGAGCGGTATTGTTTTCTTCCATGTAGGTTGATATTGGGAGAAGGCATGCAGGTGCCTGTGAGTACAGGTTGGCTTATTATTTTATCTATGGCCCAGTTATCCATCAGACTTTCTGTAAACTCCCACATCGAGGAAAGGCAGCACCCGATTTATGTCCATCTCCATAGTGAATTGGATACATCGTGCTGGTGGTTGAGGTGGTGTTGGAAATTTCATAGCTATTCCTCTTCATGTGGCCAGATAATAAAACTACTTTCTAGATATCCAAGCCATCATTCTGGGTGTAATGGTGCGGAATGGAGTGCAGTTTCTTCAAATTCTTCCATAATAATGTCTACTGCAATATGCGAAAGTGAGTAGCCCATTGCTACGTCATGTCTGTTCATAAAATTTCCTTCTGGCCTGAAGTAGGTGGTCGTTAAACACAGTGGAGCAGTAGATCGCAGATATCAGGTGCCATGCGTCCCTGTTCATGGTGTCGTGTATAGGTACAATCGTGAATAAAGACTTGACTTGGAAGCTAGCCATCATTTCTGTGGCTAAGATACAGTATTGTTTTAAATGTTTGACCCAATGGGTATAGTCCTTAATGTACTATTTTGCTTAGCTCACCAATTGTCGAAGCCTTGGGGCCAGTTATTTATCCCGACTGTACGTTGGTGAAATAATGGTACTCACAAACGGTTGTAAAGGAAATGCCTATTTGTGTACCTTCTGTGCACCATGTTTCTCTGGTGGCTGTGGAACTAATGGGATGAGGCTTCTGGCCGCATCAAAATTTGTTGTAGTTTACTTTAGTAGTGTTTGTATTAATTTGATTGTCTTGGCCGTTGGATCTCTGTGAAGTTTCTGTGTATGGATTCACTTAGAAGATCCGCCATTCACTTGTTATAATCTTGTGTGTACAGCATAATGGTCGCATTTGCGTTGTCTGCAGGTGTTATTACTAAATGAAAGCTGTACTCCAGCTTGCGTGGTGGGATACCTGCAGTAGCAGCATGCTGTTCTGCATCCGGCTGTATGCCTTCTTTGTTAGTCCTTTAACCCACGAATGAAATGTCCTTTCCAACTTCAGATTTACTGATTTTAGTTTCATACCTCCTGTACACATAGGTTTTCAATACTTCATTGAGAATCTTACAGTGTTTGAACCATTCTGCACTCACTACGAGGAATTCATCTACATTGACCGTTACTTCATCGGTTAATATCGCACCTAGCACCTTGTCTACAGCTCTGATAACCACACACAGACAAGTACAGAGCAAATAGCATCACACAGTATTAGAAACACTTAGCTTCAAGTAACAATCCTGTACATGGCATAGATTCCTTCGCCAAACTGATATTCCAATAGCCGCAAGTCATATCAAAGGATGTGAGAAATGTCAATGAGCGCAACTTTTGCAAAATTTTGTGTATGTTAGCTAGTCTGTCAATCTCTCTTACTACAATTTCATTTATCTTACTTGCTTCCAGCACGAAGCTGACGCCACCGTTATTCTTCATTGAACTTACGGCATCGATGATTTCAGCCGTAAATAGGAATATTAAGAAGGGTAGGAAGATTTTTCTGTTTAGAAAAAGTGACAAAAAGCAGATTTCAGAGTACCTGTTGGCTCAACACAAAAGTTTTGTCTCAAGTACAGATAGTGTTGAGGATCAGTGGACAACGTTCAAAACCATCATACATTATGCGTTAGATGAGTATGTGCCAAGCAAGATCGTAAGAGATGGAAAAGAGCCACCGTGGTACAACAACACAGTTAGAAAACTACTGCGGAAGCAAAGGGAACTTCACAGCAAACATAAACATAGCCAAAGCCTTGCAGACAAACAAAAATAACGCGAAGCGAAATGTAGTGTGAGGAGGGCTATGCGAGAGGCGTTCAATGAATTCAAAAGTAAGGTTCTATGTACTGACTTGGCAGAAAATCCTAAGAAATTTTGGTCTTATGTCAAAGCGGTAGGTGGAGCAAAACAAAATGTCCAGACACTCTGTGACCAAAATGGTACTGAAACAGAGGATGACAGACTAAAGGCCGAAATACTAAATGTCTTTTTCCAAAGTTCTTTCACAAAGGAAGGTTGCACTGTAGTTTCTTCTCTAGATTGTCGCACAAATGACAAAATGGTAGATATCGAAATAGACGACAGAGGGATAGAGAAACAATTAAAATCGCTCAAAAGAGGAAAGGCCTCTGGACCTGATGGGATACCAGTTCAATTTTACACAGAGTACGCGAAGGAACTTGCCCCCCTTCTTGCAGCGGTGTACCGTAGGTCTCTAGAAGAGCATAGCGTTCCAAAGGATTGGAAAAGGGCACAGGTCATCCCCGTTTTCAAGAAGGGACGTCGAACAGATGTGCGGAACTATAGACCTATATCTCTAACGTCGATCAGTTGTAGAATTTTGGAACACGTATTGTGTTCGAGTATAATGACTTTTCTGGAGACGAGAAATCTACTCTGTAGGAATCAGCATGGGTTTCGAAAAAGACGGTCATGTGAAACCCAGCTCGCGCTATTTGTCCACGAGACTCAGAGGGCCATAGACACGGGTTCACAGGTAGATGCCATGTTTCTTGACTTCCGCAAGGCGTTCGATACAGTTCCCCACAGTCGTTTAATGAACAAAGTAAGAGCATATGGACTATCAGACCAATTGTGAGATTGGATTGAAGAGTTCCTAGATAACAGGACGCAGCATGTTATTCTCAATGCAGAGAAGTCTTCCGAAGTAAGAGTGATTTCAGGTGTGCCGCAGGGGAGTGTCATAGGACCGTTGCTATTCACAATATACATAAATGACCTGGTGGACGACATCGGAAGTTCACTAAGGCTTTTTGCAGATGATGCTGTGGTGTATTGAGAGGTTGTAACAATGGAAAATTGTACTGAAATGCAGGAGGATCTGCAGCGAATTGACGCATGGTGCAGGAAATGGCTATTGGATCTCAATGTAGACAAGTGTAATGTGCTGCGAATACACAGAAAGATAGATCCTTTATCATTTAGCTACAAAATAGCAGGTCAGCAACTGGAAGCAGTTAATACCATAAATTATCTGGGAGTACGCATTAGGAGTGATTTAAAATGGAATGATCATATAATGTTGATTGTCGGTAAAGCAGATGCCAGACTGAGATTCATTGGAAGAATCCTAAGGAAATGCAATCCGAAAACAAAGGAAGTAGGTTACAGTACGCTTGTTCGCCCACTGCTTGAATACTGCTCAGCAGTGTGGGATCCGTACCAGATAGGATTGATACAAGACATAGAGAAGATCCAACGGAGAGCAGCGCGCTTCGTTACAGGATCATTTAGTAATCGCGAAAGCTTTACGGAGATGATAGATAAACTCCAGTGGAAGACTCTGCAGGAGAGATGCTCAGTAGCTCGGTACGGGCTTTTGTCAAAGTTTCGAGATCATACCTTCACCGAAGAGTCAAGCAGTATATTGCTCCCTCCTACGTATATCTCGCAAAGAGACCATGAGTATAAAATCAGAGAGATTAGAGCCCACACAGAGGCATACCGACAATCCTTCTTTCCACGAACAATACGAGACTGGAATAGAAGGGAGAACCGATAGAGGTACTGAAGGTACCCTCCGCGACACACTGTCAGGTGGCTTGCGGAGTATGGATGTAGATGTAGACAGATGTAGAACTACAAGTGGTTTATTATGCCTGCTGGTTGACCATTCAATTATCCCCGTAGAGACCATCTATTGAATGTTTCTTTCTCACCACTTGTTTTTTATGTAACTGGAGTGATATGAGGCTGCTTGGAAAACAGTTTTTGATCCTTCAACTTTATTTTGCACTCACAATCTTTTACGACATGTGGTGTGTCTGAAAATGCCTTACAGTTGCTCAGGAGAATACCTGTTAGTTCGTTCCTTTGACTATTTGTATAACATTAATAAAATTTTTTGTGGGCTTGTGACCACATTGCCAACAAATATAAGACCACAGATGTTTCGGTCGTCATTGCAAGCAACTTTTGTTCCGGGTGGTTTGTTTACTGCTGAGTGAGAAAGCTCTGTTTTCAATATACCAGCAAGCTTGGCTGTTGTGTAATTGTGATAGGCTGTTTAGGATGAAGGGGAGGGATGTTAGAGATTATTATTGGTGTTTTTATTATTTATTTTCATCGGTGGAAACTCAACATTTTCTTGGATGTTTCCATTAGTGGTTGCGATTTCTGGAAATCGATTAATGGAAAACCAGGTGACAACTACGACGTGGTGTCATTTCCCTGAATTGTAGTGCTGGCTGAAGGGTGCCAGTGTGACGTAACGTAACCTGACCTAACCTCCAGCCACTGCAACCTCCTGCACGCCTCTGTTTGTAGCTTCAAGTTATCTGTTGTCCCGTAGTGCTGTTATTGCTGGCAATCGAGACGTCAGAAGTCGGTGCCCATCTTCTCTGTTTGTACTGGCGTGTCGCCTGGCTATTTCTGTTACCTTTCTGTTCTTCCTCCTGAATGTATGAGCTGTTTCCACAGCGTGCTTGCTTTACCAAAATTGACTGTTTGCCACACTGATCCAGGTGTGCTGTCATACTTCGATATGTGGTTCGTGTTCAGATATGTGTGTGCTGATTGGTCACCCCATCTTACGGACATACAGTAATTCACATTTGCACCTGATTTCGTGAGCTCCAGCAGCATGTAGTTTGTCAACTGTGTCTTTCATTGTGTGAGGAATAGCTTTGGTCCTGTTGCTGTCTTGCAAAATTGGTTTGATACGTGCTCGATGGAGAATTTTGTCCACTGGTTCAGTGACACCTTGAACTAATGGTAATCGAACAATGTTTTTTGCTATCTTTTGCTATCCTCTATAGCCTTCATACTTTGTCAGCATACTTTTATGTATTACATTCATTCCATAACTATTGGCACAAAAAGTGCACTGGAGGTTTTGTAGTTCACCCCTTACATGTTCCTCATCGCTGATCCTGAGAGCGGTATTGTTTTCTTCCATGTAGGTTGATATTGGGAGAAGGCATGCAGGTGCCTGTGAGTACAGGTTGGCTTATTATTTTATCTATGGCCCAGTTATCCATCAGACTTTCTGTAAACTCCCACATCGAGGAAAGGCAGCACCCGATTTATGTCCATCTCCATAGTGAATTGGATACATCGTGCTGGTGGTTGAGGTGGTGTTGGAAATTTCATAGCTATTCCTCTTCATGTGGCCAGATAATAAAACTACTTTCTAGATATCCAAGCCATCATTCTGGGTGTAATGGTGCGGAATGGAGTGCAGTTTCTACAAATTCTTCCATAATGATGTCTACTGCAATAGGCGAAAGAGAGCAGCCCATTGCTACGCCATGTCTGTTCATAAAATTTCCTTCTGGCCTGAAGTAGGTGGTCGTTAAACACAGTGGAGCAGTAGATCGTAGATATCAGGTGCCATGCGTCCCTGTTCATGGTGTCGTGTATTGGTACAATCGTGAATAAAGACTTGACTTGGAAGCTAACCATCATTTCTGTGGCTAAGATACAGTCTTGTTTTAAATGTTTGACCGAATGGGTATAGTCCTTAATGTACTATTTTGCTTAGCTCACCAATTGTCGAAGCCTTGGGGCCAGTATTTATCCAGACTGTACGTTGGTGAAATAATGGTACTCACAGTTGGTTGTAAATGAAATGCCTATTTGTGTACCTTCTGTTAACCATATTTTCTTGGTCGCTGTGTATCTAATGGGATGAGGCTTCTGGCCACATCAAAATTTGTTGTAGTTTACTTTAGTAGTGTTTGTGTTAATTTGATTGTCTTGGCTGTCGGATCTCTGTGAAGTTTCTGTGTATGGATTCACTTAGAAGATCTGCCATTCACTTGTTATAATCTTGTGTGTACAGCATAATGGTCGCATTTGCATTGTCTGCACGTGTTATTACTAAATGAAAGCTGTACTCCAGCTTGGGTGGTGGGATACCTGCAGTAGCAGCATGCTATTCTGCATCAGGCTGTATGCCTTCCTTGTTAATCCTTTAACCCACAAATGAAATTTCCTTCTTTCCATCTTCAGTTTTTCCGATTTTAGTTTCATACCTCCTGTATACATAGGTGTCAATACTTCATTGAGAATCTTACAGTGTTTGAACCATTCTGCAGTCACTACGAGGAAGTCATCTACATTGACCATTATTTCATCAGTTAATATTGCACCTAGCACCTTGTCTACAGCTCTGACAACCACACACAGACAAGTACAGAGCAAATAGCATCACACAGTATTCGAAACACTTAGCTTCAAGTAACAATCCTGTACATGGCGTAGATTCCTTGGCCAAACTGATATTCCAATAGCCACAAGTCATATCAAGGGATGTGAGAAATATCAATGAGCGCAACTTTTGCAAAATTTCATGTATCTTAGCTAGTCTGTCACTCTCTCTTACTACAATTTCATTTATCTTACTTGCTTCCAGCACGAAGCTGACACCACCGTTATTCTTCATTGAACTACAAGTGGTTTATTATGCCTGCTGGTTGACCATTCAATTATCCCCGTTGAGACCATCTATTGAATGTTTCTTTCTCACCACTTGCTTTTATGTAACTGGAGTGATATGAGGCTGCTTGGAAAACAGTTTTTGATCCTTCAACTTTTTTTTGCACTCACAATCCTTTACGAAATGTGGCGTGTCTGAAAATGCCTTACAGTTGCTCAGGAGAATACCTATTACTTCGTTCCT
This sequence comes from Schistocerca cancellata, assembly GCF_023864275.1. NCBI lineage: Eukaryota > Metazoa > Arthropoda > Insecta > Orthoptera > Acrididae > Schistocerca > Schistocerca cancellata. The sequence goes on from NC_064632.1 coordinate 597,977,740, forward strand.
TTGACTATTTGTATAACATTAATAAAATTTTTTGTGGGGTTGTGACCACATTGCCAATAAATATAAGACCACAGATGTTTCGGTCGTCATTGCAAGCAACTTTTGTTCCGGGTGGTTTGTTTACTGCTGAGTGAGAAAGCTCTGTTTTCAATATACCAGCAAGCTTGGCTGTTGTGTAATTGTGATAGGCTGTTTAGGATGAAGGGGATGGATATTGAGGTGGTGTTGGAAATTTCGTAGCTGTTCCTCTTCATGTGGCCAGATTAAAAAACTACTTTCTAGACATCCGAGCCATCAATCGGGGTGTAATGGTGCGGAATGGAGTGCTGTTTCTTCAAATTCTTCCATAAAGATGTCTACTGCAGTACGTGAAAGATAGTAGCCCATTGCTACGCCATGTCTCTGTTCATAAAATTTCCTTCTCGCCTGAACTAGGTGTTCATTAAACACAGTGGAGGACTAGATCGCAGATATCAGGTGCCATGCGTTCCTGTTCATGGTGTCGTGTATAGGTACAATCGAGAATAAAGACTTGACTTGGAAGCTAACCATTATTTCTATGGCCGAGATACGGTTTTGTTGAAAAGTTACACTGAACAGGTATAGTACTTAATGTACTATTTTGTTTAGCTCACCAAACATCAGAGCTTAGTGGCCAGTTCCTAAACTAGGCCATACGTTGGTGAATTAATGGTACTCACAATCAGTTGTAAAGGAAACGCCTCTTTGTGGATCTTCTGAGCACCATTATTTTTTTGGTGCCTGTGGAGCTTGTGTGATGAGTCTTCTGGCTGCGTCTTCATTCGTTGTAGTTTACTTTAGTAGTGTTTGTGATAATTTGATGGTTTTGGCCATCGGATCTGTGAAGTTTCTGTATACGGATTCACTCAGAAGGTCCGTCTTTCAATTGTTATAATCTTGTGTGTCCAACATAATGGTCTCATTTGCCTTGTCTGCATGTGTTATTACTAAATGAAAGCTGTAGTCCAGCTTGGTTGGTGCGATACGTGCAGTAGCAGCAAGATATTCTGCATCAGGCTGTATGCCTTCCTTGATAAACATGATAAATATACACAGACAATTACAGAGCAAATGGCATCACAGAGTATACTCAACACTTGCCTTCATGTAGGAATCCTGTACATGGCGTAGATTGCTTGGCCAAACTGATATTCCAATATCCACAACTTATATCAAAAGATGTGAGAAATGTACATCAGTGGAACTTTCGCAAAATCGCATCTATGTTAGCTAGTCTGTCACTCTCCCTTACTGCAATTTCATTTAACTTCCTTGCTTCCAGCACCATCCTGACACCACCATTATTCTTCATTGAACTACAATTGGTTTATTATACCTGCTGGTTGACCATTCAATTATCCCCTTGAGAACATCTATTGATATTTTTTCTCAACACCTGACTCTTTTTGTAACTGGAGTGATATGAAGCTGCTTGGAAAACAGTTCATGATCCTTGAACTTTATTTAGCACTCAGAACCTTTTACCAAACCTGGCCTGTCTGAAAAGGAATACCTTTTAGTTCCTCCTTCTGACACTTTGTAAAACATTCATTAAAATGTTTGTGGGCTTGTGAGCACATTGTCAATAAATGTAAGAGCACAATTGTTTTGGTCCTCATTGCAAGCGACTTTCTTCCGTGTGTTTTGTTTACTGCTGAGTGAGGAATGTCTGTTTTCAATATACCAGCAGGCTTGGCTGTTGTGTAATTCTGATAGGCTATTTAGGATGAAGGGGAGGGATGTTAGAAATCGTTATTGGTGTTTATATTATTTTTTTCATTGGTGGAAACCTGACATTTGGTTTGATGTTTGCAATACTGGTTCTGATTTCTGGAAATTGGCTAATGGAAAACAAGGCGACAACTATGGCGTGGAGTTGTTTCCCCAAATTTTAGTGCTGGCTGAAGGGTGCCAGTGAGACATAATGTAACCTGACCTAACCTCCAGCCACTGTGGTCTCCTGTACGCCTCTGTTTGTGGCTTCAAGTTATCTGTTGTCCTGTAGTGCTGTATTGCTGGCAATCAAGACGTCAGAAGTCGGTGCCCATCTTCGCTGTTTGTACTGGCGAGTCGCCTGGCTATTTCTGTTACCTTTCTGTTCTTCCTCCTGAATGTATGAGCTGTTTCCACAGCGTGCTTGCTTTACCAAAATCGACTGTTTGCCACACTGATCCAGGTGTGCTGTCATACTTAGATATGTCGTTCGTGTTCAGATATGTGTGTGCTGTTTGGTCACCCCATCTCACCTACGTACACTAATCCTCATCGCACCTGACTTCTCAGACTCCAGCAGCTTGTAGTTTGTCAGCTGTGTCTTTCTTTGTGTGAGGAACATTTTTCATACCGTTGCTGCCTTGCAAAATTCGTATGATGCCTGCTCGATAGAGAATTGGTTCAGTGACACCTTGAACATATGGTAATCAAGCAATGTTTTGTGTTTCCTTTTGCTATCCCCTATAGGCTTCATCGTTTTTTCTCTCCAACCATACTCTGGTCTTATATTCAATTATGATTCTAGACTGTAATTCTAGAGCTGTAAAATTTTACTAAAGTGTAAAAGACTATTCTTTCGATTATAACTTTGTAGGTTATTAGTTTAATTAACTTAAGTCCTTAGTACATTGAGATTAGGGTTGTTGTTGAAATCAATCCTGTTGTTGAAGTTATTACAGTTATAGGAAGAATAATTCTTGATTTTTGAGACTATATCTTTATACATCATTAATTTTCGGTATACGATATAGTGAAGGCTGAGAATCTAATACTTATGTAATAGTAAACTGTAATTGTAGTAATTAATCAGGCAGGTGGGTTAGAAAACTTAAAAAGGGAAATGGACTGGTTAAAGTTGGATGTAGTGGGAATTAGTGAAGTTCGGTGGCAGGAGGGACAAGACTTTTGGTCAGGTGAATGCAGGGTTATAAATACAAAATCAAATAGGGGTATTGCAGGAGTAGGTTTAATAATGAATAAAAAAATAGGAGTGCGGGAAAGCTACTACAAACAGCATACTGAACGAATTATTGTGGCCAAGATAGACACGAAGCCCACACCTACTACAGTAGTTCAAGTTTATATGCCAATTAGCTCTGCAGATGATGAAGAAATTGATGAAATGTATGATGGGATAAAAGAAATTATTCAGGTAGTGAAGGGTGATGAAAATTTAGTAGTCAAGGGTGACTGGAATTTGAGAGTAGGGAAAGGGAGAGAAGGAAACATAGTTGGTGAATATGGATTGGGGGAAAGAAATGAAAGAGGAAGCCGTCTGGTAGAATTTTGCACAGAGCATAACTTAATCATAGCTAACACTTGGTTCAAGAATCATAAAAGAAGGCTGTACACATGGAAGAATCCTGGAGATACTAGAAGGCATCAGATAGATTATATAATGGTAAGACAGAGATTTAGGAACCGAGTTTTAAATTGTAAGACATTTCCAGGGGCAGATGTGGACTTTGACTACAATCTATTGGTTGTGATCTCTAGATTAAAACTGAAGAAACTGCAAAAAGGTGGGAATTTAAGGAGATGGGACCTGGATAAACTGAAAGAACCAGAGGTTGTACAGAGTTTCAGGGAGAGCATAAGGGAACAATTGACAGGAATGTGGGAAAGAAATACAGTAGAAGAAGAATGGGTAGCTCTGAGGGATGAAGTAGTGAAGGCAGCAGAGGATCAAATAGGTTAAAAGACCAGGGCTAGTAGAAATCCTTGGGTAACAGAAGAAATATTGAATTTTAATCGATGAAAGGAGAAAATATAAAAATGCAGTAAATGAAGCAGGCAAAAAGGAATACAAACTTCTCAAAAATGAGATCGACAGGAAGTGCAAAATGGCTAAGCAGGGTTGGCTAGAGGACAAATGTAAGAATGTAGAGGCTTATCTCACTAGGCGTAAGATAGATACTGCCTACAGGAAAATTAAAGATACCTTTGGAGAAAAGAGAACCACTTGTATGAATATCAAGAGCTCAGATGGAAACCCAGTTCTAAGCAAAGAAGGGAAAGCAGAAAGGTGGAAGGAGTATAGAGAGGGTCAATACATGGGCGATGTACTTGAGGACAATATTATGGAAATGGAAGAGAATGTAGATGAAGATGAAATGGGAGATACGATACTGCTTGAAGAGTTTGACAGAGCACTGAAAGACCTAAGTCGAAACAAGGACCTGGGAGTAGACAACATTGCATTAGAAGTACTGACAGCCTTGGGAGAGGCAGTCCTGACAAAACTCTACCATCTGGTGACCAAGATGTATGAGACAGGCGAAATACCCTCAGACCTCAAGAATAATATAATAATCTCGATCGCAAAGAAAGCAGGTGTTGACAAATGTGAAAATTACCGAACTATAAGTTTAATAAGTAACAGCTGCAAAATACTAATACGAATTCTTTAAAGATGAATGGAAAAACTGGTAGAGGCCGACCTCAGGGAAGATCAGTTTGGATTCCGTAGAAATATTGGAACACGTGAGGCAATACTGACCTTATAACTTATCTTAGAAGAAAGATTAAGGAAAGGCAAACCTATGTTTCTAGCATTTGTAGACTTAGAGAAAGCTTTTGACAATGTTGATTGGAATACTCTCTTTCAAATTCTGAAGGTGGCAGGGGTGAAATACAGGGAGCGAAAGGCTATTTACAATTTGTACAGAAACCAGACTCTTACAGAGTCGAGGGACATGAAAGGGAAGCAGTGGTTGAGAAGAAGTGAGACAGGGTTGTAGCCTCTCCCCGATATTATTCAATCTGTGTATTGAGCAATCAGTAAAGGAAACAAAATAAAAATTCGGAGTAGGTATTAAAATCTATGGGGAAGAAATAAAAACTTCGAGGTTCGCCGAAGACATTGTAATTCTGTCAGAGACAGCAAAGGGCTTGGAAGAGTAGTTGAACGGAATGGACAGTGTCTTGAAAGGAGGGTATAAGATGAACATCAACAAAAGCAAAACGAGGATAATGGAATGTATTCGAATTAAGTCTGGTGATGCTGAGGGACTAAGATTAGGAAATGAGACACTTAAAGCAGTAAATGAGTTTTGCTATGTGGGGAGCAAAATAACTGATGATGGTCGAAGTAGAGAGGATATAAAATGTAGACTGGCAATGGCAAGGAAAGCGTTTCTGAAGAAGAGAAATTTGTTAACATCAAGTATAGATTTAAGTGTCAAGAAGTCGTTTCTGAAAGTATTTGTTTGGGGTGTAGCCATGTATGGAAGTGAAACATGGACGATAAATAGTTTAGACAAGAAGAGAATAGAAGCTTTCGAAATGTGGTGCTACAGAAGAATGCTGAAGATTAGATGGGTAGATCACATAACTAATGAGGAGGTATTGAACAGAATTGGGGAGAAGAAGAGTTTGTGACACAACTTGACAAGAAGAAGGGACCGGTTGGTAGGACATGATCTGAGGCATCAAGGGATCACAAATTTAGCATTGGAGGGCAGCGTGGAGGGTAAAAATCGTAGAGGGAGGCCAAGAGATGAATACACTAAGCAGATTCAGAAGGATGTAGGTTGCAGTAGGTACTGGGAGATGAAGAAACTTGCACAGGATAGACTAGCATGGAGAGCTGCATCAAACCAGTCTCAGGACTGAAGACCATAGCAACAACAATTGTAGTTAATATGACTATAACAGTTATAATAGTTGTAATGTTGTTTTCTATTAATGATTGTATTACAATTTATTTTGGTAGGAATCCAAGAATTGGTGGTAAACCACATAGAGATAGAAGGGATAAGACTATTATGGATTTAATTTCATTTTTTGTATTTCTAGGTGAATAAATCTGGTTTATAAAGAATAAGATCGTGATTATTCTTAGTAGTGAATAAATAAATAAAGTATAATTCTCAGGTGTTTTCTCTGTCTGTTAGAGACCTAATTATTCACCCTTAATGTCTAATTGAAGGATGTGCAATAATTTGGCGTTGAGATGTTTGATTTAAGCCTCTTATTGCCCCTATAATGATTCATAAAATGATGGTTCAAATAGAGGTTCTTTGTCGAATACAATATGATACTACTATTATAGGGGCAATTTTTTGTCATGTTATTAATGTTAAACAGTTATTTCATCTTGAAGCTCCAATTACTTCTGGGAATCAGAAATGAAAAGGTGCAGCTCCAATCTTTAATAATAATCTAAATCTAATTATTATTGAGGGGATACATTCTGTTTCCCATCCTATTGGATACGTTATTTGATTCAACAAAATTGAAAAATGTAGTATGTTGATTCTATTGCGTGGACAATAAAATATTTAATTGATGATTCCTTTATCATTATATTTTTAATTCTCGTTAGAAGCTGAATAAATGAAAGTAAGTTGATCTCAAGTCCTATTCAAACCCCAAATCAGGAATTTGATGAAATGGACAGGATCGTTCCTATCATTGATGTTGATACGAAGAGAAGTTTTGTAGAGTTGTTAGTCATTAAAAAGGAGACGATTGATACCTCTATAAATGGGGTATGAACCCATTAGCTTGAGTAGGTTACCTTTTTATATTAAGGTGTATGATGCACATTAGTTTTTGATACTAAAGGAGGTAGCTTAATTCTATCTTATTCAATTTGCTTACTGAAGGTAATTTTTGTTTACTTAATTTGCCCTATCAAGGTAACCCTTTAATCAGGCACTTAATTTATTTAATATATAAAATAATTTTTTTTTGTAAATTAGGTTGTGTATTGTTTTAGTTATTTTGAATTAGTTTGTTTCTAATTTCCGACTTTGAGAGCCCTCTTGGTTAAAGTGTGCGGGGTGGATTTCCTCTGTGTAGGGTGGTATTGGGAGGAGGCATGCAGGTGCCTGGCAGGACAGGTTGGCTTATTATGTTTTCAGTGGCCCAATTAACCATCAGGCTTTCTGTAAACTTCCACGCTGACAAAAGGCAGCACGTAATTCTTTTCCATCTCCATAGTAAATTGGATACATAAAGATAATAAAACTACTTTCTAGATATCCAAGCCATCAATCTGGGTGTAATGGTGTGGAATGGAGTGCTGTTTCTTCAAATTCTTCCATAAAGATGTCTACTGCAATAGGTGAAAGAGAGTAGCCCATTGCTACGCCATGTCTCTGTTCATAACATTTTCTTCTCGCCTGAACTATGTGGTCATTAAACACAGTGGAGCAGTAGATTGTAGATATCAGGTGCCATGCATCCCTTTTCATGGTGTCGTGTATAGGTACAATCGTGAATAAAGACTTGACTTCGAAGCTAACCATCATTTCTGTGGCTAAGATACAGTTTTGTTTTAAATTTTTGACCGAATGGGTATAGTCCTTAATGTACTATTTTGCTTAGCTCACGAATTGTCGGAGCCTTGGTGCCAGTTATTTATCTAGACCGTACGTTGGTGAAATAATGGTACTCACAATCGGTGTTGAACAAAATGCCTATCTGTGTACCTTCTGTGCACCATATTTTTCTGGTGGCTGTGGAACTTATGGGATGAGTCTTCTGGCCGCGTCAATATTCGTTGTAGTTTACTTTAGTAGTGTTTGTGTTAATTTGATTGTGTTGGCCGTCGGATCTCTGTGAAGTTTCTGTGTATGGATTCACTTAGAAGATCCGCCATTCATTTGTTATAATCTTCTGTGTCCAACATAATGGTCGCATTTGCCTTGTCTGCTCGCGATATTGCTAAATGAAAGCTTTACTCCAGCTTGGGTGGTGGGTTACCTGCAGTAGCAGCAAGTATTTCTGCATCTGCCTGTATGCGTTTCTTGTTAATGCTGTAACCCACCAATGAATTTTGTTCTTTCCAACTTCGGATTTACTAATTTTATTTTGATACTTCCTCGATTAATAGTTCTCAATACTTATTCAGAATCGTACAGTTCCTGAACCATTCTGCACTCACTAAGAGGAAGTCATCTACATAGACCGGTATTTCATCAGATAATGTCACACCTAGCACCTTGTCGACAGCTCTGATAAACACACACAAACAAGTACAGAGCAAATGGCATCACACAGTAATCGAAACACTTACCTTAATGTAAGAATCCTGTACATGGTCTAGATTCCTTGGCCAAACTGATATTCCAATAGGTAAAAGTCATAGCAAAAGATGTGGGAAATGTACGCCAGTGCAACTTTTGCAAAATTTCATCTATGTTAGCTAGTATGTCGCTGTCTCTTACTTCAAATTATATTTAACTTCCTTGCTTCCAGAACCAACCTGACACCACCATTATTCTACATTATTAAACTACAAGTGGTTTATTGTACCTGCTTTTATACCTTTCAATTATCCCCCGTGAGACCATCTTTTGATTGTTTATTCACACCACTTCTTTTTTTGAAAGTGTGATAACATAAGGCTGGTTTTAAAACAGTTCATGATCCTTCAACTTTATTTTGCACTCAATATCTTTTAGCAAATGTGGCCTGTGTGAAAATGCCTTACAGTTGCTCAGGAGAATAGCTTTTATTTCCTCCCTTTGACTATTTGTGAAACATTCAATAAAAGTTTTTTGGACTTTTGACCACATTGTCAATAAATATAAGACTGCTGATGTTTTGGTCCTCATAGCAAGCGACGTTCTTCCTGGTGGTTTCTGCACTGCTGAGTGCGAAACCCCTGTTTGCTATATACTTGGAGACTTGGCTGTTGTGTAATTCTGATAGGCTGTTTACGATGAACGGGAGATATGTTAGAAATAATTATTGGTGTTTGTATTATTTCTTTTCATTGGTAGAATTCTGGAAATCTGCTTATGGAAAACTAGGCGGCAACTATGACGTGGCATTAATTCCCTGAACCTTTTACCTTAGTGCTGTCTGAGACATGCCAGTTCTACGTAACCTAATCTAATATAACCTACATCCACTGTGGTGTCCTGTGTGCTTCTATGTGTTGCTTCAAGTTAGCTGTCGTCCCGTAGTGCTGTTATTGCTGGCAGCCAAAACGTCAGAAGTCAGTGCCCGTCTTGTCTTGCCAGTCACATGACATAAAATAATAGAAACTAAAATTAATATTATGTGATTATACAACAGTTTTGAATTATCCGTTTCAGAGTTCAACCTCCCAAAAAACACCATCCGAATCAACAATCGCCAACCAACGCTTAGTAGCAAAAGGCTATTGCTTTAGATGTATTTGGGTATAACAATAAAGAGAGAGAATAATACACACACATTTGACATCTTCAGAAAGTCGACAGCCACAGACATTATTATACCTGCTTCATCCAACAACCCACTGAATGAAAAATTTGCTGCCCTATGACACATGTTATACAGACTAAATAACATCCCACTCAGCAAAGAAAACTATGAAAACGAATTACAAACAGTACAATTCATAGCCACAGAAAATGATTACAGCACCCATATAATACAATAACGCAATCAAAAAAAATTAAAACACAGCTAAAGAGAAATCAAGACATGCAGAGAGCACAGAAACCCACGTACACTACATTACACATGGAAACACAAAACAGTGACACCCATGACATTAATAACAAAAATCATGGTACACACTTACATACAATCACAAAAGCAACACACAAGATAGCAAAAATACTACGGAAATAGGGATTACAAACAGCTTACAGAACAAGAAACACACTCCAGTAACATTCACAAACTACAGACAAACCAGATAAATACCAAGGATCAGGTATATACCAGCTATAGTGCCAAGAATGTAAATCAATACATCTGGGGATGACAAGCAGGAACTTCGACGCTAGATATAAAGAACACATAAGAAATTTAAAACATGAAGATAGCCATTCTACCTTCGCTAAACACCTTATAAAACATGGACACCAACCATCCAACATGGAATGTGACATGACAGTTATCAGAGTGAATATCTACAACGGAAAGCTTCTGACATTGCAAGAAAACTATCACATACAATGAGCCATTTCAATGGAAGAGAAGGTATTCAACGACCAAATCCATATAAACCATAACTCTCTCAACATGGCAGCCACCAAAACAATAAGAAACCGAAATGTAATCGGGATAATTAATTAATTAATTAATATCCCCAACCTCCCCCCCCCCCCCCCCCCACACACACACACACACACACATACAGAAACATGAAGTCATATTTATTAAAAAGTATAATAATACGTTTACACACAGCAAACCACACACAACACATATATTTACTATAAAAAATTACAGTACACACAGAAAAATACATATACACACGTAACCTCATATTTATATTAAAAAAATTCCATTTACTCACAGCAGAATACACACACATGCCCCCCATCCCCTGGGCGCACACACACACACACACACACACACACACACACACACAGAGAGAGAGAGAGAGAGAGAGAGAGAGAGGGAGAGAGAGAACAAATGAAAACATGAAACACAACACAAACAAAAGAGAGGCAAACACACAACAAAAGTTGGCAATGCTACATACCAAAAACCGCACATATGTTGTTCACCAAATGCAAATTCAAAGTGAAACATGCGATGTGACAAATGTGGAACGCCAGAAATCGGCCAACTGGAGTACGAAAAGTAACAAATACATCTCCAGGACCACACACATGTGTTAACACATCTGGGAATCGTAAGTAACACCGAACGATACATTCACAATACGCAACTTGTGCTACAGAAATTATTTCTAGCCTAAAAAGGAAGAGAAAAACACGACAAAATGTAATATAGTAACATATTATATCCATCATATAATATGTGTGGTGTCACCGCCAGACACCACACTTGCTAGGTGGTAGCCCTTAAATCGGCCGCGGTCCGTTAGTATACATCGGACCCGCGTTTTGCCTTTATCAGTGATTGCAGACCGAGCGCCGTCACTCGGCAGGTCTAGAGAGATTTCCTAGCACTCGCCCCAGTTGTACAACTGACTTTGCTAGCGATGGTTCACTGACAAATTACGCTCTCATTTGCCGAGACGATGGTTTAGCATAGCCTTCAGCTACGTCATTTGCTACGACCTAGCAAGGCACCATTATCAGTTGCTATTGATATTGTAAAGAATGTACAGACGAGAGCTACGTCCAACATTAATGGATTAACGTTAAGTATTCCACCATCTGCGTCCGTTTTTCTAATTTGTCATTTCCTTGTCCTGTTCCAAACCTCACGCCATCCTGCGTGAGCTTAAACGCATGCCTTTCGGCTTCCTCCAAACTCCGTGGGTTGGCTCCTGCCAATCCATAAGATTTTGGTGACGAGGTTTTCCCGCGTTCTGATCGATATTGCCCTGATTTACATGTGTAATGGCTTCGCCACCATCTCCAGATGTACTGTCCGAATTTTATCGCTTACAGAATCAGCAGACGCAGGCCTTACTGGATGCCCTTGGACAGCTCGTCCAGGGTCAACGTGCGATGCAAAACGATGCGGCAGCTGCCGCTCCACCGCTACCGCAGCCACAACACGCTGTTGCACCAACTTTTCGTCCTTTTAATGCTGCACTGGAAAGCTGGACGGAGTGGTCATGCCAATTTGGATTCCATCTTGCCGCCTACAGAATTCAAGGTAATGTGCGGCAGCCTTTTCTCCTTTCCTCCGTAGGCGTCCAACCGTACCGTGTGATAGTGGAATTATTTCCCGGTGCGACGTAGCAACTCTGTCCTTCGACGACATTTTGTCTGCATTAGAAGCATATTTCAAAGAATCAGTCAATGTAGTTGCCAAACGGTATACCTTCTTTTGTACAAAACGTACGGCCGGTCAAACTAATAGGGAGTTGGTTGCAACCTTGCAAGACCTTACTAGGGATTGTGCTTTTGAGTGTCAAACTGTACTCCCTTATTCAGATACTATGGCACGTGATGCAATTGCACAGAACATTTCTGATGTTTGTATAAGGGAACAGATTTTGAAACTAGTGAATCCCTCCCTTCAACAAGTGATGGACATATTGGATCGGCAGGATACACTTGACTTTGCTCAGGAATCATTTGCAATTTCGCCGGCCGTGTGTCACGTTACCCGGCCCGCTAGGCGCGCTGCACAGAACAGTGTGCTGCGCAGGCAAGCAAATGCAGTGCTAAAATCATGCCTGCTGTGTGCTACTAGACATTCGCGTGAGAATTGCCCGTCACGCCAGGCTATTTGCTTTTTCTGTAATAAAAAAGGACATGTTCAGAGTGTTTGCCAGATAAAGCTCAGATCGGACACTCACAACCATTCCAGGCTCTTTGCTTCGCACCGAATTCGAACCAAGGATACTCCCCTCATGAAACTTCGCCCATGGAAATTCATGTAGTTCATTCCACTCCGCCCAGTGCCACTCTCTCTAACAGTGATTGTGTTCGTCCCACAAATAGTGTGCGTCGACATCGACGGAAATCCCGTCATGTCACAAGTGATTTTGTACCAGTGTCAGTTCCCGTTGCACGAGACAGTTGCTCTTGTCGTCAGCAGGACAATGAACTTTTTGTAGACTTGTACATTAACGGCAAAGTGATACCATTCCAGCTCGATACCGGAGCTGCAGTTTCACTGATCAATCAAGACACGTGCAAACAGCTGGGCATACCTCCTTTGCGTGCCGCAAACGTTAAGTAGTTATTCAGGACAAGCGATCCCTGTGTTAGGACAGTGCAGCCTTCTTGCAACATACAAGGGAGACACAAAACTTGTGTCATTGTATGTCCTTTGTTCTTCTTCTGCAGTGAACTTGTTTGGTTTAGATTTATTTCAGTTGTTTAACTTGTCTATAGTAAATCAGGTCCTATCAGTGAACCAGACTGTGCCTTCAGACAGTGTTTCTCGTCTATGTGAAGAGTTTGCAGACATTTTTGCACCGGGCCTTGGTTGCACTAAGAACTATAAAGCACATTTGGAACTGAAAGTAATTGTGCAACTGAAATTTTTCAGAGGGCGCAATGTTTTCCACGCATTGCGTGATGAGGTCGCAAAAACATTACATGAATTGGAATCACAAGGTGTGATTGAACGTGTGCAGGCTTCTCTCTGGGCATCACCCTTAGTAATTTTGCCAAGACCTTCCAGAAAGTTGAGACTTTGTGTGGACTTGAAGGCAACACTGAATTCTCAACTAGTGATTGCAACTTTTCCTTTACCCCGCCCGGAAGATCTTTTTGACAAACTGTGCCCGGGTAAATATTTTTCGAAGTTGTACCTAGCAGATGTGTACTTGCAAATACCGGTGGACGAAGAATCCCAGCACGTTTTGGTGGCTAACACGCATCTTGGTTTGTATCGATTGAAACGACTGCCATTCGGGTGTGCATCCGCCCCTGCATTGTTTCAGCAATATCTGCAAACTGTTTGTGCGTCGGTCCCTACTGCAGCAAGCTATCGGGACGATATAGTGATCCCCGGACAGATGGAAGAAGAACATTTAGCCAATCTCAGAACATTATTTCAGGTCTTGCGACAACATGGTCTTCGCTTGCGGAAGGACAAATGTGTGTTTTTTGTTCGTGACTTACCCTACCTTTGACATATAATCAATGCCAAGGCATACATCCCAGTCCCGAGCACCTCCGTGCCATACAAGACTTGCCTTCGCCGCAGAATTTGAAGCAGCTACAGAGTGTGCTGGGAAAACTTAATTATTATAACAAATATGTGCCACATGCCTCTTCCATTTCAGCTCCACTTCATCGCTTACGCCGTAAAGGTGTTCCGTTCATCTGGACGACGGAATATGAACGCGCTTTTCGCCAGTTGAAATCGGCATTGCTTTCCAATACTTGCCTTACGCCATTCGATCCCCAGAAGCCCCTTTTGTTGATGGTGGATGCATCGGATTTCGTAATCGGTGCTCTGCTTGCGCACAGAGATGGATCGCATGATCGCCCTATTGCCTTTGCGTCCAAATTGCTCTTGTCTGCGCAAAAAAATTATTCACAGATCGAGAAAGAAGCTTTGGCTCTTGTATTTGGTGTTACAAAGTTTCATGATTTCTTGTATGGTCGTCACTTTACCATCATCACAGACCACAAACCTTTGACATCGCTTTTTCATCCGAAGAAGCGTGTACCTCCACGTACAGCGCAGAAATTCATTCGCTGGTCTATTTTCCTCTCGCAGTACCGCTACGATATCTTGTATCGGTCCACTGATAAGCACGGAAATGCCAATGCGTTGTCCCATTTGCCTGTTGCTAAGGATAGAGCATTCAATTCCTCCGAACTTGCTTGCTTGCTTGATACGGACACCGATGACGTGGTGGAATCGTTTCCGATTGATTTTCGTCGTGCAGCTACAGCCGTAACTGCCGACCCTGTCCTTGCTACCGTTCTGCGTTTTGTTACCACGCAATGGCCCTTGTCCAATCACGGATTGAGGATCCGTTGGTTTGCCGATTTTTTGCTCACAAGCCGAGACTTTTTGTTCGACGAGGTGTTTTGCTGTTGTGTTCTGATAATGATCAGTCCAGGGTTTTGGTCCCATGTTCGTTACAGTCCTCTGTCTTACGGCTTCTCCACCAAGGACATTGGGGTATAGTGAGAACGAAACAACTTGATCGTCAGCACTGTACTTGGTTCGGAATTGATGCCGCGATTACGAATATGTGCTCTTCTTGCATGGCGTGTCCCGAACAATCATCCGCACCGCTGCGGAAATTCTTGGCATGGCCAACAGCCACTTCCCCTTGGCATCGCTTATGCATCGATTTTGCTGGTCCATTCTGGAAGCTCGATGGTTGGTTCTGGTCGATTCATTCAGTAATTTTCCTTTTGTTGTCTGGATGTCTTCCACACGTCATCTGCCACCATCCAAGCGTTATCTGCTATCTTTTGCATTGAAGGTCTTCCACAGACTATTGTTTCCGACAATGTCCCACAATTCATGTCCGCAGTATTTCAGTTATTCTGCAAGGCCAATGGTATTCAACATCTGACAACCGCGCCGTTTTTGCCCCAGTCAAATGGTGCCGCTGAACGATTGGTCCGGACTTTCAAGTCACAGATGTTGAAGTTAAAAGACTCGCATTATCGGGAGGACTTGTAATTGCTCTTTTTGTCCTCGTATCGCTCTCAGCCCCGAGATGGTCGCTCGCCGTCTGAGTTGCTTCACGGTCGCCCTCATCGAACCTTAATGTCTTTGCTACATCTGCCGTATCAGGTTTCTGTGCAGCGGCAGACACCTGCTTTTGCTCCAGGCGACGTTGTCTACTATCGTCACTATCGAGGTTCACGGCGTTGGCTCGAAGGGCGCATTCTTTGCTGCCTTGGCCGCGTTATGTATCTGGTTTTGGGGGCCTCTGATGAGGTGCGTCGGCATCTCAATCAGCTGCGCCTCTGTTGTCGCACGGGACTTGCCGCTCCCCATCTGCTTTCAGCGATAGTGGCGTCAGGTCAGCGCCCTGGGGACGCATCGGTTGTCTCGCCTCAGCCCCAGGTGTTACCGACGCTGCCTTCCATTTTGCCCCACGGCGATGCGCCGCCGCCGCCGCCTGTTCTCCCGCCGGCGACGCCCGCAGTTGACGCGTCGCTGCAACCGCCGGGCGCCTCCCTGTGTCACGCGCCGCCAATCGCCTTCCGTGATCAGTTGTCCTCCGACATGGAAATATTGCCCGCGCCGGACCATATGTCGTCTTCGCTCGTCGGGTGCCCCGGCCCGATGGAGGTCGACCCTTCGGCCCCTCCTGTCTCTCTGCGAGCGCATACACCGCATGTTGGTGTGCATCCTGGAGCAGGTTTTCAGGCGTTTCCTAGCTCCCCTCGGACCGAATGGCAGGGTGTGGGTGGCACAGCCTCGTCCGTTGTTAGGCTCCCCACCTCGTCGCATACGTCAACATGGGGTCCTCCCCACGGCGGGCGGAAGCCTTATAACACCACCGTACGCCGATTTGTGGGGGAGGA
The DNA here is from genome assembly GCF_023864275.1 of Schistocerca cancellata. Lineage (NCBI taxonomy): Eukaryota > Metazoa > Arthropoda > Insecta > Orthoptera > Acrididae > Schistocerca > Schistocerca cancellata. The sequence continues at coordinate 597,993,588 of NC_064632.1, forward strand.
ATGTGGTGTCACCGCCAGACACCACACTTGCTAGGTGGTAGCCTTTAAATCAGCCGCGGTCTGTTAGTATACGTCGGACCCGCGTGTCGCCACTATCAGAAATTGCAGACCGAGCGCCACCACACAGCAGGTCTAGAGAGATTTCCTAGCACTCGCCCCAGTTGTACAACCGACTTTGCTAGTGATGGTTCACTGACAATATACGCTCTCATTTGCCGAGACGATAGTTATAGCCTTCAGCTACGTCATTTGCTACGACCTAGCAGGGTGCCATTATCAGTTGCTATTGATATTGTAAAGAATATGCTGACAAGAGCTACGTCCAACATTAATGGATTAAAGTTAAGTATTCCACCATCTGCATCTGTTTTTCTATGTTCTCATTTCCTTGTCCTGTTCCAGACCTCACGCCAGCCTGCGTGAGCTTAAACATGTGCCTTTCGGCTTCCTCCAAACTCCGTGGGTTGGCTCCTGCCAATCCACAACAGACATCACGGCGCCAAGAGTACCAGCAACGAAACTGACAGCCTGCAGCCGCAGGTTGCCCGCCTTGCAGGCACACCGAAGCACTACACAACTGACGCCCAATATTGATGAACGGCCACAGCAACAACCACAACAACAACACCACAGCAAAGACACTAGCGGCCACCAGGGGCCACTACCGGCCCACATAAACATAAGGATGTTGTTGCTGCAGATCCCAGAACTATTTTCACACATCAAACCATGTGTTGGAAAATAGTTCCGAGGTACTCATCCGCCGTATCTTATTCTTGTATGTAGTTGTGATATGAATATTGATTACAATTTTGTGTTGGTGTTATACTTGGAGAACTTGTTTTGGTTAATTGAACTGTCCAGTAAATTGTTTTCGGACTTTGATCGTTAGTTTCTTCTGCTTACGCAGACAAATCAACAACTGTGTCTTTCGTTGTGCGAAGTTCATCTTTTATTCTGTTGCTCCTTCACAAAATTGGTTTGATGCCTGCTCGACTTAGATATTTGCCCAACAGTTCAGTGACACCTTGAACATAGCTCAATCAAGCGATGTTTTGTGCTTCCGTTTGCTATCGTCTATATACTTCATACTTTGTCGCCATAGTTTTATGTATTACATTAAATGCGTAACCGTTGGCACAAAAACTGGACTGGTGGTTTTGTAGTTCAACCTTCAGATGCTCCTCATTGCTGTCCCTGAGAGCCCTCTTGGTTAAAGTGTGAAGGGTGTATGTCTTCTGTGTAGGGTGGTTTTGGGAGGAGGCATGCAGGTGCCTGTCAGGACAGGTTGCCTTATGTTTTCTACAGCCCAGTTAATCATCAGGCTTTTGGTAAACTTCCATGTTGACGAAAGGCAGCATCCAATCGTTTTCCATCTCCATAGTAAATGTTATTCATCGTGCTGCTTATTGAGGTGGTGGAAATTTCAATAGATAGTCTCGTGGGGGATTGTTGAAAGGCCAACCAGCAAGTATAATAAACCACTTGTAGTTCAATGAAGAATAACGGTGGTGTGAGATTCGTGCTGAAAGCAAGTAAGTTAAATGAAATTTTAGTAAGAGAGAGTGACAGACTAGCTAACATATATGAAATTTTGCAAACGTTACGCTCATGTACATTTCTCACATCCTTTGATATGACTTGTGGCTATTGGAATATCAGTTTGGCCAAGGAAATTACGCCATGTACAGGATTCTTAAGTGAAGGTAAGTGTTTAGTATACTGTGTGATGCCATTTGCTCAGTACTTGTCTGTGTGTGTTTATCAGAGCTGTTGACAAGGTGTTAGGTGCGATTTAACTATGTAGATGATTTCCCCATAGTGAGGGCAGAATGGTTCAACTACTGTAAGATTCTCAATGAAGTATTGAGAGCTATATATAAAGGAGGTATGAAACTAAAATCAGTACATCTGAAGATGGAAGGAAGGAAATTTCATTTGTGGGTTACAGGATTAACAAGGAAGGCATACAGCCTGATGCAGGTATCCCACCACCCAAGCTGAAGTATAGCTTTCATTTAGTAATAACACGAGCAGACAAGGAAAATGCGACCACTATGTTGGACACAGAAGGTTAGAACAAATGAATGGGGTTTCTCCTTAGTGAATCCGTTTACAGAAACTTCACAGGGATCCGACGGCCAAGACAATCAAATTGAAGCAAACACTACTAAAGTAAATTAGGACGAATTTTGACACTGCCAGAAGAGTCATCCCACAAGTTCCACAGGCTCCAGGAAAATATGGTGTACAGATGGTCCACAAACAGTCCTTCCCTTTACAACAGATTGTGAGTACCATTTATCTGGTACCGCACACTGCGGAATTTGAATCCCTGCGAGACGTAATGGATGTCGAGGACTCATAGAGGTCTTTACACCATCGCGCCGCAAGCTGTCGTGGCGCTCGCCTCCTGCCCCGCTTTTAGTGTGGGGGTGCCACAGTGGAACACGTGGTCCGAGTGGCGAATAACGGCGCCCCCGAGAGCATACTTAAGCGCCGGCCACTCGCTCAGCCTGGTCGCCGTGTTTTTTTAATTGTGTGTGTGCTATGTTACTTTTCTGATTCCTGTGTCTTTTATTAACGTTGCCAACCCCTTTTGCTTTCTGTTTTAACTTTACGCATTTTTCTGCCATTTTACACTTGACGTCACCGTTTTATCGTCTGTTTTTTTTTTTTTTTTTTTTTTTTTTGCTTGTTTTCTTCTTCCGTTTTTTTTTTTTTTTTTTTTAATACAAGTCTGTAGGCTGTAGAGCAGCGTACTAAGATGCTGCCAGCCCGCCCCATTCAGGGGGGGGGGGGGGGAATTGAAAATCAATAAAAGAACAAAAATAAAAGCTTAGCCAGTCAGTCTAATCTCACTTACGACGGTTTACGACTCCCTTGCGCTACTCCTGGTTCCTGTACGAGTTTGTTTCCTTGTGACTCTGTTGTTCGGCCTTGTCGTTTTCGTTCTGTCCTACGTCGGTCGTGTCCGCCCTTTTCCGTTGTGTTGTTGTTCGCGGGCCTCTCCGCGGGTCCCGCCGCGACTTCCGTCAGTGCCACCCCGCGACCGTCCTGGTCGCAGTTACAACAATAAATTCACCAACGTATGGTCTAAGGAAGGAACTGGACCCAAAGCTCTGACATTTGGTGAGCTAAACAAAGCCGTACATTATGGACTACACCCATTCGGTGAGACTTTTAAAACACAACTGTATCTCGGCCACAGAAATGATGGTTAGCTTTGATGTCAAGTCTTTATTCACGATTGTACCTATACACAACACCATGAAGTGGGACACATGTCACCCGATATCAGCGATCTAGTGCTCCACTGTGTTTAACGACCACCTATTTCAGGAGGAAAGGCAAATTTTATGAACAAAGAGGTGGAGAAGCAATAGGCTACCCTCTTTCCCCTACTGCAGTAGATATCTTTATGGAAGAATTTGAAGAAACTGCACTCCATTCTGCACCATTACGCCCATACTGATGCCTCCAATATCTAGAAAGTACTCTTATTATCTCGCCACATGGAGAGGAAGAGCTACGAAATTTCCAACAGCACCTCAACCATCAGCATCCAGAATCCAATTTATTATGGGGATGGAAAAGAATCAGATACTGCCTTTCCTCGAAGTGGAAGTTCACTGAAAGCCTGATGGATAACTGGGCCATGGAAAACATAATGAGCCTATCTGTACTCACAGGCACCTGGATGACTCCTCCCGATATCACCCATCACAGAAGAAACCACCATACACACATTAACCAAAACTGCTCTCAGGAGCAGCGATGAGGATGGTAGTGTTGGCAAAAGAGCCAACACCGTGTTACTAGTAGAGGCCGAAATGCACGCGTTTTAGCTCACGTAGGCTGGCGTGAGGAAGGAAGGACTATACTCACGTGAGGTATGGAACATGACAAGGAATTAGAATTCAGAAGGTGGATGTAATTAGTTTGATACTTAACTCTAATCCATTAATGATGAATGTCGCTCTTAACGGTACGTGACTGACAATATTGTCTGTTCAGAATTCATTCTAATTACTGAATATGGCGCCTTGCTAGGTCGTAGCAAATGACGTAGCTGAAGGCTATGCTAAACTGTCGTCTCTGCAAATGAGAGCGTCTGTAGTCAGTGAACCATCGCTAGCAAAGTCGGCTGTATAATTGGGGCGAGTGCTAGGGAGTCTCTCTAGACTTGCTTTGTGGGGGCGCTCGGTCTGCAACCACTGACAGTGGCGACACGCGGGTCTGACGTACACTAACGGACCGCGGCCGATTTAAAGGCTACCACCTAGCAAGTGTGGTGTCTGGCAGTGACACCACAAGGAGCATCTAAAGGGTGAACTACAAAACCTCAAGCACGTTTCTTGTGGAATGGAAGTAAAAGATATAATTATGGTGACAAATTATGAATGCAGTAGAGGATAGCAAAAGGAAGCACAGAACATTGCTTGATTACCACATGTTCAAGGTGTCACTCAACCGGTGGGTAAAATTCTCCATCCATGAGGCATCAAAGCAATTTTGCGTGGCAGCAACAGAAAGATGTTTCTTCACACAACGAAACGCACAGTTGACAAACTGCATGCCGCTGGAGTTCACAAAATCAGGAATGAATGTGGATTAGTGTATGTAGGTGAGATGGGGCGACCCATCAGCATACATATATCTGAACACGTATGACATATCCGAGTGTGATTGCAGACCAGGATCAGTATGGCAAACAGTCGATTTTGGTAAAGCAAGCATGTTGTGAAAACAGCTCTTACGTTCAGGGGGAGGAATAGAGAGGCAATAGAAATTGGCCAGTACGAAAACAGAAGACGGGCACTGACTTCAGACGTCTTGGTTGCCAGCAGTAACAGCACTACGGGACAATAGATAACTTGAATCCACACTCAGAGGTGCACAGGAGATGGCAGTGGCTGTAGGTTAGGTTAGGTTACTTTACGTCGTACTGATATGAAACGAAATGAAATAATAGAAACACCAATAATGATTTCGAACATCCCTCCCCTTCATTCTAAACAGCCTATCAGAATTACACAACAGCCAAGCCTGCTGGTATATAGGAAACAGAGGTTTCTCACTCAGCAGTAAACAAACCACCCAGAAGAATGTCGCTTGCAGTGAGGACCGAAACATTGGTGGTTTTATATTTATTGACAATGTGGTCGCAAGCCCAAAAAAATTTTATTGAATGTTTAACAATTAGTCAAAGGGAGGAATTAAAAGGTATACCCATGAGCAACTGCAAGCCATTTTCAGACAGGCCAGGATTGGTAAAAGATTTTGAGTGCAAAATAAAGTAAAGGATCTGTGTCTATTCTGCGTCCTGCTCTGCATCAGGCTGTATGCCATTCTTGTTAATCATGTAACCCACAAATGAAATTTCCTTCTTTCCAAATTCAGATTTACTGATTTTTGTTTGATACCTCCTTTATACAGAGCTGTGAGTACTTTATTCAGAAACTTACAGTTGTAGAACTATTCTTCACTCACTACGAGGATATCAGCTACATATACCATTATTTCATTGGTTAATATCTAACTTAGGGCCTTGTCAGCAGCTCTGATAAACACACACAGACAAGTACAGAGCAAATGGCATCACACAGTATACTAAACACTTACCGTCATGTAAGAATCCTGTACATGGCCTAGATTCCTTGGTCAATCTCATATTCCAATAACCACAAGTCATATCAAAAGATGTGAGAAATGTACACCAGTGGATATTTTGCAACATTTCATCTATGTTAGCTTGTCTGTCACTGTGCCTTACTTCAAATTTCTTTTAATTTCCTTGCTTCCAGAACCAACCTGACACCACCGTTATTCTTCAGTAGACTACAAGTGGTTTATTGTACCTGCTTTCTGACCTTTCAGTTATCCCCTGTGGGACCATTTTTTGAATGTTTTTTTCCCACCACTTGTTTTTTTGAAAGTTTAATAATATAAGGCTACTTTTAACACAGTTCATAGTCCTTCAGCTTTATTTTGCACTTGAAATCTTTTAGCAAATGTGCTTGTTTGAAAATGCCTTAGAGTCGCTCAGGACAAACCTGTTAGCTCCTTCCTTTGACTATTTGTAAAACATTCAATAAAATTTTTGTGGGCTTGTGACTACATTGTCAATAAATATAAGACTACGCCGGCTGCGGTGGCCATGTGGTTCTAGGCGCTGTAGTCCGGAACTGCGCGACTGCTACGGTCGCAGGTTCAAATCCTGGCTAGGGCATGTTTGTGTGTAATGTCCTTAGGTTATTTAGGTTTAAGTAGTTCTAATTTCTCGGTGACAGTACCTCAGATGTTAAATCCCATAGTGCTCAGAGCCATTTGAACCATTTATAAGTCTATTGATGTTTCGGTTCCCGTTGCAAGCGACACTCTTCTGGGTGTTTACTGCCGAGTGAGAAAATTGCTCCGAGCACTATGGGACTTAACAGCTGAGGTCATCAGTGCCCTAACTAGTCTAAGGACGTCACACACAACCACGGCTGAGGCAGGATTTGAACCTGCGAGTATAGAGGTCGCCCGGTTCCAGACTGAAATGCCGAGAACCGCCACGCCGGCTGACGCCAAGTGAGAAACCCCTGTTTGCTATATACCTGCAGACTTGACTGTTGTGTAATTTTGGTAGTCTGTTTAGGATGAACGGGAGGGATGTTAGGAATCCTTATTGGTGTTTTCATTATTTCTTTTCATTGGTGGAAACCCGACATTTTGAATGGTGTTTTTGAATTACTGGTTGTGATTTCTGGAAATCGGGGTTTCCCTGAATCTTAGTGACGGCCGAGGCGTGCCAGTATGAGGTAACCTAACCTAACGTAACCTACATCCACTGCGGTGGCCCGTAGTGCTCATTAATTGCGTCTCTATTAAATACCGAGGGATCCATGTCATCTTATAACCAAGAGTGTAGAGCTGCTATAGTTACGTATGGATCTTCTCCTGGTGATCAAGTGTCTTTCTTCCAAGCACCAGTGGTAGTTTACTGTAACCCTCTCTCCCACACATTGACGAATTAACTCAGAAATTGCATCGCCATTAAACACTAATGGGTCCATGCCGACTTCTCCCCAAGAAAGTTGCTCGCTTGTGGTCAATTAATGTATGTAACCCTCACACCGTCACATTGACGGATTAACACACATATTGCGTCGCTATGAAACACTAATGGATCCATACCGACTTCTCCCCAAGCGAAATTTATGTATTCTCTTCTGTGTGTTAAGTATCTTTTTTGCGATGCACCACTGCCAGTTTACTATATCCCTCGCACTGTAACATTACGAATAAACACAGAAATTGCGTCGCTATTAAATACTAATGGTTACATGCTGATTTCTCCCATGTGAATAATGTGGCTGCTCTCAAAGCATGTATCTTCTCCATGGTGTGAAGTATCTTTCTTCTGATGATTCAGTGGTAGTTTACTGTAACCCTCACATTCACGAATTAACACAGAAATTGGGTCGCTAATATACAGTAATGGATCCATGCCGACTTTTCCCCAAACCAAGTTGCTCCCCCGAACGAAGTTGCGTGCCTGTGGTCAATTTATGCATTTTCTTCTGGGTGTCAAGTATCTTTTTTCTGATGCACCACTGCCAGTTTATAATATCTCTCGCATCCGAACATTGTCGATTTAACATAGAAGTTGCCTCGCTATTGAATACTAAAGGATACCTCACGACTTCTCCCCAAGCGAGTAACATGTTTACGGTCAATAAATATATCTCCTCTTGAGGGTCAAGTATCTATATTCGGAGGCACCACTGCTAGTTTAACGTATCCCTTGCTCCATCACATTGAAGATTTACATCAGAAATTAGGTAGCTGTTAAATACCGTGTGATCCATGTTGTCTCATAACCAAGAGCGTAGAGCCGTAATGGTCAAAGTGTGTAGCCTCTCGTCTGAGTCATGTCTTTTGTCAGTTACACCACTGCTAGTTTATGTATCACTGACATTGACGATTGAACACAAAATTGCAGAATTATTAAATACTAATGGATAAATGCTGACTTCTACTTAAGTTAGTATTGTGGCTGCGGTCAGAGTATGTATCTTCTCCTGGGAGTCAAGTATCTTTCTGATGATGCACCAGTGGTAGTTTACTGTAACGCTCTCATTGACGAATTAACACAGAAACTGAGTTGCTATTAACTACTAATGGATACATGCTGACTTAACCAAAGTGAGTTATGGGGCTGGTATCTTCTCCTGGGAGTCAAGTCAAGTATCTTTCTTCCAACCACCAATGGTAGTTCACTCCCACACATTGTGAAATTAACAAAGACATTGCGTCGCTATCGTGTACTAATGGATATATGCTGACTTCTCCAGAAGTGAATAATGCGGCTGCAGTCAAAGTATCTACCTTCTCCTAGAAGTGAAGTATCTTTCTTCCTACGTACCAGTGGTAGTTTACTGTTACCCTCACACCCTCACATTGACAAATGAACACAGAAATTGAATCGCTATGAAATACTAAAGTATACCTCCCGACTTCTCCGATGCCAGTAACTTGTCTACGGTCGACGAATGTATCTTCTCTTATGAGTTAAGTATCTTTTTTCGGATGCACCACTGCTAGTTTAACATATCCCTCGGACCGTCACATTGCGTAGCTATTAAATACTGAGCAATCCATGTCGTCTCATAACCAAGAGTGTAGAGCTGTTATTGTCAACGTATAGATCTTCTCGTCTGCGTCATGTGTCTTTTGTCAGTTACACCACTGCTAGTTTATGTGCCACTCACATTGACGATTTAATACAAAAACGCGACGTTATGAGGTAATAAATGCTCCATGACGACTTTTATCCAAGTGAGCTCTGCAGCTACGGTCAACATATGGATCTTCTCCTGGGAGGCTACCAATTCACCAGAGATGGTTTACTGTAACACTCACACCCTCACATTGACGAATTAACGCAGATTCACGTCACTATTATATACTAATGGATACATACTGACTTCACCTAAGTGAGTAATGTTGCTGCAGTCAAAGTATGTATCTTCTCCTGGGAATGAAGTTATCTTTCTTCCGATGCACCAGTGGTAGTTTACTGTAACCCTCACACTCTCACAGTGACGAATTAACAAAGAAATTGCGTCGCCATTAAACACTATGTCGTCTTATAACCAAGAGCGTACATCAGCTATGGTTGACGTATGGATCTTCTCGTGGGAGTAGTTTGTGTTTTGTCAGTTGCGTCCCTGGTAGTTTGTGTATCCCTTACACTGATGATCTAACACAAAATTATATTAAATGATAAATGCTCTTGACGACTTTCATCCAAACGAATAATGGGTTACGGTCAACGTATGGATGTTCTGCTGGGAGTCGAGTATCTTCCTTCCGATGCGCCAGTGATAGTTTACTGTAACCCTCACATCCTCACGTTGTCGTATGAACACAGATTTGTATCGCTATTAAATACTGATTTGATTTGACTGATTTGATTTAATATTGGTCCTGTAGATCATACAATTTGTACAGCAAAGCACATCATGATATAGGACAAGTCAATTTGAAAAAATATGTTAAGATGGTATATGATGAGAGATGACACTAGTGGCACATAACTCACATAGCAGAATACATATGGGATATGTAGACAAAATATAAAAAAGGGATTGTGTGATGAGAGATGAAGGTGGTGCATACAGCACATAGCAGAATACATATAAGAGATACAGACAGAATATGAGTAACAAACAATAATTAAATTATCTTACTAAGTAGAAATATCTACTAGTCAATATACAGCTTATTACAAGTAATTAAAATATTGTGGTACATAATTCACATAGCAGAATACATATATGAGATACAGACAGAATATAGATAAAAAAAAAAGTAATTAAATTATCTTACTAAGTAGTAACATCTACAACTGAGTAAACAACTTATTGCACGTAATTAAAACTTTGTTTCAAGAAATTCATGTACGGTATAGAAACAGTGATTTAGTAGCAATTCCTTTAATTTAATTCTCATAATTTTGGGGTTTTCCTTGTTTTTATGTCTGTTGGGAGGTGATTGTATATTCTAATGCCCATACATTTAACCCCATTCGCATGTGGTTACATTCTGACTTCCCCCCGACTGAGTAATGCTGCTGCTGTGAAATTGTGAATGTTCACCTGGGAGTCAAGTGTCTTTCTTCTGATGCACCAGTAATAGTTTACTGTAACCCTCACACGCTCACATTGACGAGTTGAGATAGAAATAGCACCGCTATTAAATAATAATGGATACATGCTGTCTTCTCCCCAAGTGAGTAATTCAGGTGCGGTTAATGTATGTAACTTATCCTGGGAGTCAAGTATCTTTCATCCGATCCACCAGTGGAAATTTACTGTAACCCTCACACCCTCACCGTGATGAATTAACACAGTAATTGCGTCGCTATTAAATACTAAACGATCCATGCCGATTTCTCCACGACCATTTAGCATGTCTATGAATCTTCTCCTCGGTGTCAAGTACAGTCTTTTAATTGCACCATTGCCAGTTTACTGAATTCCATGAACAATCACATTGACGATTTAACGTAAAAACTGAGTCGCTACTACATACTAAAATATCGATGCCTACTTCTCCTCAAATGTGTAACGCGTGTGCAGTTAATATATTTATCTTCTGGTGGGGGTAAAGGATTTTTTTTTTATACATGGAATACTTCCAGTTTATGGTATCCCACACACTATCACATCGATGATTTAATACGCAACCTGCTTTGGGAGAAGTAAGCATGAATCCTATAGTGTTTAACTATAGGATTCATGCTTACTTCTCCCAAAGCAAGCTGCACAGCTGTGGTCAATTTACGTATCTTCTTCTGGGCGTCAAGTATCTTTTTTCTGATCCGCCACTGGCAGTTTCCTGTATCCCTCGCACCCTAACATTGCCGATTTAACATAGAAATAAAGGATACCTCCCGAGCTACCCCAAGGTGGTAACATGTCTACGGTCAATGAATGGATCTTCTCTTGGGAGTCAAGCATCTTCGGATGCACCACTGCTAGTTTACTGTGTCCCTCGCTCTTTCTCATCGTCGATTTAACTCAGAAATTATGTCACAATTGAATACCAAGGGATCCATGTCGTCTTATAACCAAGAGCGTTGATCTGCTTTGATAAGCGTATGGATCTTCTCGTGGGAGTCATGGGTCTTCTGTCAGTTGCACCACTGCTAGTTTGTGTATCCCTCACATTGACGAATTAACACAAAAATGCAGCGCTATTAAATAATAAATGCTCCATTACGACTTTTATCCGAGCGAGAAATGGGGCTAAGGTCATCGTATGGCTCATCTCCTACGAGTCAAGTATCTTAATTCTGATACACCAGTGATAATTTAATGTAACCCTCTCATCTTCCTATTGACGAATTAAAACAGAAATTGCGTTCCTATCAAATACTAATTAATAAAAGCTAACTTCTCCCCAAGTGAGTAATTCCCACACATTTACTAATTAACAAAGAAATTGTGTCACTGTTCTATAGTAATGGATAAGTGCTGACGTCTCCCCAAGTGAGCAATGCAGCTGCTGTCAAAGTACGTACCTTCTCCTAGGAGTCAGGTATCTTTCTTCCAAGCACCAGAGGTAGTTTACCGTAACCATAACACCCTCACTTCGACGTTTAAAACAGATATTGCATCGCTATTAAATACTTATGGATCCATGCAGACTTCTCTCCATCCAAGTAGCACGTCTGCTGTCAGCATATGGATCTTCTCCTGGAGTCATGTATCTTCTTTCCGATGCAACAGTGGCTGTTGGAGCCATGTATCTTCTTTCCGATGCAACTGTGGCTGTTTACTGTGACCCTCACACCATGGCATTGATGATTTAACACGGAAATTGCGTCGCTATTAGACTCTAATGGTTACATGTTGACTTTTCCCCAAGTGAGTAATGAGGCTGCTGTCAATGTATGTATCTTCTCCTTGGACTCAAATATCTTCCGATGCACCAGTGATAGTTTACTGTAACCCTCACATTGGCGAATTAACACAGAAATTGTGTCGCTATTAACCACTAATGGATCCATGCCGACTTCTCCTCAAGTGAGCAACATGTCTACGGTCAACGAGTGGATCATCTCTTGGGAGACAGGTATATTTTTTCGGATCCACCACAGAAGTTTACCGTATCCCTTGCACCGTCACATTTTACTCAGAAATTGCATCGCTATTAAATATGGAGAGACCATGTCTTATAAACAAAAGCGTAGAGCTGCTATGGTCTATGCATGGATCTTCCAGTGGGAGTCCTGTGTTTTGCCAGTTGCACCACTGCTAGTTTTAGTATCCTTCACATTGACGATTTAACACAAAGTAGCTGCGCTATTAAATGATAAATGCTCCATGACAAGTTTTATCCAAGCGAGTAATGCGGCTACGGTACGTATGGGTCTTCCCCTGGGAGTCAGGTATCTTTCTTCGAATGAACCACTGGTACTTTACTGTAACCTTCACACCCTATCATTGGCGATTAACACAGATATTGCGCCGCTATTAAACACTAAAGGATAGTTCTTGACTGCTCCCCAAGTGAGTAACGTGGCTACGGTCACCGTGTGCATGTTCATCTGAGGGACAAGAATCGTTTTTCTGATGCACCTCTGCCTGTTTATTGTATCTCACACACAATCACATTGACTAGTTCAGGTGGAAACTGCGTCGCTATTACATACTAAAGGATCCAAGCCTACTTCTCCTAAAATGACTAACGCATCTGCGGTCAACATATGGATCTTTTCCTGTGTGTTAACTATCCTATTTTGGATGCACTATTGCCACTTTACGGTATCCCACGCACCATCACATTGACGATTTAACAGGCAAACTTTGTCACTATTAAATACTGTAACATTCATGCCTAGTTCTCCGTAAATGAGAAGCGGGTCTTCGGTTAACATATTGATGTTCTCCTTGGGGTCCAGTATCATTTTTTAGATGCACCATTGCCAGTTTATTGTATCCCACGCAACCTCACTCTCACGTTTAAAACAGATATTGCGTCGCTATTAAATACTATTGTACACATGCTGATTTCTCCAGAAGTTACTAATGCGGCTGTGTCAATGTATGTATTTTCTACTGCGAGTCAAATATCGTTCTTCCGATGCACCAGTGGTAGTTTACTGTAATCCACACGCCCTCACATTGATGAAAAGAGAGAAATTTCATCGCTATTACATACTAATGGATACATGTGGACTTCTATCCAAGTGAGTAGTGCCGCTGTGGTCAAAGTATGTACCTTCTCATGGGAGTCAAGTATCTTTATTCCGGTGCAACAGTTGTAGCTTAGTGTACATTGACGAATTAACAGAGAAATTGCGTTGCCATTAAACAATAATTAATACATGCTGTCTTTTCCCAAATGAGCTGCGGTCGTAGTATGTATCTTCTCCTGGGAGTGAATTATCTTTCTTCCAATGCTCCAGTGACAGTTAACTGTAACCCTCACACCCTCCAATTGGCGATTTAACACAGAAATTGTGTCGCTATTAAACACTAGTGGATACATGCTGACTTCTTCCCAAGTTGGTAATGCGGCTGTGTTCAAAACATGTATCTTCTCCTGGAAGTCAAGTACCTTCTTTTAGATCCCCCATTGTCATTCTACTGTAGCCCACGCACAATCAAATTGATGATTTAATACGGAAAGTGGGTCGTTATTACGTACTAAGGGATCCATTCCTACTTCTCCTCAATTGAGTATCGCGTCTGCAGCCACCATATGGATCTTCTCCTGGGGGTCAAGTATCTTTTTTTAGATGCACCATTGCAAGTTTAGTGTATCCCTCACACCTTCGCATTGATGAATTTACACAGAATTTGGGACACTATTAAATACTAAAGGATTCATTCCGACTGCTCCCAAAGCAAGTAACACGTTTACGGTCAACATGTGCATATTCGCCAGCGACTACGTAACTGTTTTTGGATGCACCATTATCAGTTTACTGTATCCCACCCACCCTCACACTAAAGATTTAACACAGAAATTATGTCGCTAATAAATTGTAAAGAATCTGTGCCGACTTCTCTACTAGTGACTAAAGTGGCTATGGTCAACGTATGCATGTTTTCCTGAGAGTGAAGAATCTTTTTTGTGATGCACCACTGCCAGTTTACTGTATCCCTCGCAGGGTCACATTACGAATTGACACAGAAATTACGTCACTATTAAATACTAATGAATAACTGCTGAGCTCTCCCCAAGTGAGTAATGCGGCAGTGGTCAAAGGATGTATCTTCTCCTGGGAGTCAAGTATCTCCTGATGCACCAGAGGTACTTTACTGTAACCGACACACCCTCAATTGACGAATTAACACAGAAATTGCATCGCAAAAAATACAAATGGATACATGCTGACTTGTCCCCAAGTGAGTCATGCATCTGTAGTCAAAGAATGTATCATCTCCTGGGAGTGAACTATCTTTCTTCCGATGCACCAGTGGCAGTTTACGGTAACCCTCACATCCTCACATTGCCAGAAATTAAGTCACTATTGAATACAAATGGATACATGCTGACTTCTCCTTAAGTGAGCAATGCAGCTGCTGTCAGAGTGCGTATCTTCTCATGGGAGTCAGGTATCTTTCTTCCGGTGCACCATTGGTAGCTCCCTGTAACCCTCACACCCTAAAATTTCCGATTTAACACAGGAATTACTTCACTATTACATGCTAATTGATACGTGCTGACCTATCCACAAGCGAGAAATGCATCTGCAATCAAAGTATGTATCTTCTCCTGCGAGTGAAGTCACTTTTTTCGCATGCACCAGTGGTTTTTCACTGTAACCCTCAAATTGTCGAAACACCGAAACTGATCCCGCACTTGAATACTAATGGTTACATGATGACTTCGCCCTAAGTGAGTAATGTGGTGTTGTCAAAGTATGTATCTTCCCCTCGGAGACAAGTATCTTTCTTATGATGCACCATTGGTGCTTTACGTAACCCTCGCACCCTCACATTGACGAATTAACGCACAAAATGTGTCACCATTATGTACTAATAGATACATTATGACTTCTCCTCCCCAAGTGTGTAACGTTGCTGTGGTCAACATATGCATGTTCTCCTGAGATTCAAGTATCTTTTTTCTGAAGCACCACTTCCAGTTTGCTGTATCCCTTGAAGCGTCACATTATGTATGAACACAGTAATTGCGTCGCTGTTAAATACTAATGATACATGCTGACTTAACTCCATGTGAGTAATTGGGTGGCGGTCAAAGTATGTATCCTTTCCTGGGAGACAATTATCTTTCTTCTGATGCCCCAGTAGAAGTTTTCTGTAACCCTCACATTAACGAATTAACACAGAATTTGCCTCCCTATTAAATACTGAAGGATACATGCTGACTTTTCCCAAAGAGTGTAATGTGGCTGCATCTATAGTTTGTATCTTCTCCTGGGAATCAAGTATCTTTCTTCTGATGCATCAGTGGTAGTTTACTGCAACCCTCACACGCTCACATTGACATAGTAAGACAGAAATTTCGGCGATATGAAATACTGATGGATACTTGTTGAGTACTCCTCAAGTGAGTAATGTGGCTGTGCCCAAAATGTGTATCTTCACCTGGTAATCAAGTATCAAGTGAGCTATGCGGCTGGAGTAAAGGTATGTATCTTCTCTTAGGAGCCAAGTATCTTTCTTCTGGTGCACCAGTGGTATTTCATTACAACACTTACCCCCTCACATAGACGAATTAATTCTGAAGGTGCGTCGCTATTAAATACTAATGGATGCATGCTGACTTCTCCCAAAGTAACTGATGTGGCTCCGGTCAAAGTATGTATTTGCTCCTGGGAGTCAAACATCTTTCATCCAGTGCACCGGTGCTAGTTATCTGCAACCCTCACACTGAAGAATTAACACAGAATGTGCATTGCTATTAAATACTAATGGATAAATGTTGATTTTTCCCAAACTGATTGCCATCAAATTATGTATCTTCTCCTTTGAGTCAAGTACGATTCTTCCGATGCTGCAGTGCTAATTTATTTTAACACTTACATCCTGACATAGACGAATAGGCAAAGAAATTACGTCGCTATTAAATACTGATGGTACATGCTGAATGTCCTTCAAGTGAGTAATGCAGCTTGGGCTAAAGTATTTATCTTCTCCTGGGAGTCAAGTATGTTTCTTCTGATGCAGCGTGGTTGTATACTGTATCCATCACATCCTGACATTGATCAAATAACGAAGAAATTGCGTCGCTATTAAATATTAATGGATGCATACTCACATCTGACCAAGTGAGTTATGCGGCTGCGGGAAAAGTATGTATATCCTCCTGGGAGTGAAGTATCGTTCTTCTGATGCACCAGTAAAATTTTACTACAACACTTACACTCTCACATAGACGAATTAATTCTGAAGCTGCGTTGCTATTAACTATTAATGGATACATGCTGACTTATTCCCAAGTATGTAATGCAGCTGCGGTCAAAGTATGTATTTATTCATGTGCGTCAAGTATCATCCTTTCGATGCACCAGTGCTAGTTTGCTGTAACACTTACACTCTCACAGCTCCCAATTAACACAGAATGTGCGTCGCTATTAAATACTAATGCATACATGATGATTTCTCACAAAGTGAGTAATGCGGCTGCGGTGAAAGTATGTATTTTCTCCTGCGAGTCAAGTATCTCTCTTCCGATACACCAGTAGTAGATTACCATAACCCTCACACCCACACATTGGCGTCTTAACACAGAAATTGCATCACTATTAAAATACTAATGGATACATGCTGTCTTCTCCCCAAATGAGTAATGCAGCTGCTGTCTAAGTTTGTATCATCTCTGGGAGTCTAGTATCTTCCTTCTGATGCACCAGTGGCCGTTTACTGTAACCATCACATTCCCACATTGACGAATTAACACAGAAATTCCGTAGCTATTAAATACTACACGATGCATGCCGACTTCTCCCCAAGTGTGTAATGCAGCTGCAGTCAACGTATGTATCTTCTCTTGGTAGTCGTGTGTCTTTCTTCCGATGCACCAGTTGTAGTATACTGTAACCGTCACACCCTCATGGTGACGAATTGAAACCGAAATTCTATCGTTATTATAGACTGATTGACACATGCTGACAAATCCCCAAATGAGTAATGCAGCTACGGTCAAAGAATGTATCTGTTTCTTTGTGTTAATTATCTTTCTACCGATGGTTCTGTGGTGTCACCGCCAGACACCACACTTGCTAGGTGGTAGCCTTTAAATCGGCCGCGGTCCGCTAGTATACGTCGGACGCACGTGCCACCACTATCAGTGATTGCAGACCGAGCGCCGCCACACAGCAGGTCTAGAGAGACTTCCTAGCACTCGCCCCAGTTGTACAGCCGACTTTGCTAGCGATGGTTCACTGACAAATTACGCTCTCAATTGCCGAGACGATGGTTAGCATAGCCTTCAGCTACGTTGTTTGCTACGACCTAGCAAGGCGCCATTATCATTTGCTATTAATCTTATGATGCATGTACCATCAGACCGATGTTCACCAATTATGGATTAAAGTTAAGTATTCCAGAAGCTACGTACCTTTTTTGCTAGTCTCAAGACATTGTCCTGTTCCAGACGTCACGCCAGCCTGCGTGAGCTTAAACGCGTGGCTTTCGGCTTCCCGTCATAGTGGATTGGCTGTCTTGCCAGTCCACAACAGTTGCAGTGGTAGCTTACTGTTAAACTCACACCCTCTCATTGAAAAATTCACAGAAATTGCGTCGCTATTAAATACTAATGATACATGTTAACTTCTCCCCAAGTGAGTAACACGGCTGTGGTCAAATTATATGTCTTCTCCTGGGAGACAAGTGTGCATTTCTCGATGCGCCAGTGGTAGTTTGGTGTAACCATCACACCCTCACATTGGCGAAATGACACTGAAATTGCGTCGTTATTAAATACTAATGGATACACACTGACTTCACGCCAAGTGAGTAATGTATGTATCTGCTCCTGGGACTAAACTATCTTCCTGCGAGACCCCAGTGTTACTTCATTGTAACCCTCATACCCACACATTGATGAATTAACACAGAAAAAGCGTCGCCATTAAATACTAATTGATACATGCTTACTTCTCCCCAAGTGAGAAATGCGGGTGTGTTCAAAATATGTATCATCTCCGTGGAGTCTGGTATCTTTCTTCCGATGCACCAGTGGTAGTTTAACCCTCACATTGACGAATTACCAACTAAATTGCGCATTATTAAATACTAGTGGATACATGCTGATTTCTCCCCAAGTGAGTAACACATCTGTAGTCAAAGTATGTATCTCGTCCTGGGAGACAAGAGTGCATTTGTCGATGCACCAGTGTTGGTTGCTATAAGCTGTAACACCCCAACGACCACCTTAAAGTCAATTAATAAAGAACTTGAAGTAGGGAAAGTTATCTTGGCTGTTATGACATCTTTGCCGATGAGCTAGCACGAAAGAGTTTTGTCAGCAACTACATTGTACGCCACTGAGCATATTTGTTAGCGAAAGAGAAAGAAGAAACGTCGTATTTTAGCAATAGACAAATATCCATGTGCCACAAGTGAAATTAATATATCAAACGTTAAGTCCAAAGTAATGTCATCAGAGATAACTTGCATGTGGAAGAGAGTTGTAAGCGCAACGAAGAAATTCAATGCACTTCCACAGAAGAAGTCGCTTGCTAGAACTCATCCAGTGCAGACGTAGGACAGCAGTTCTGATCTGAATTATTGAGATTGCGAATCGTGACGAGATTGTTTTCGAGTTTGAAGTGTTTGTTGCGTGACGGGATTCATGGCTTAAGAAACTGATTTTATGAACTGAGACAGGAACAAATAGACTCATTTAACCGTGCACTACGGGTTAGTTGAAATCTAATAACGGAATTAGTGAACATTGGACTTGACCTTAAATTAGTTGGACCTTAAGGAGAAGTGAACATTCTATGAAAGAATACACGCAATTAGACTTGAGTAGGACCCAAGTACACGACATCATGAGGATAAAACATATACGGTAAAGTGTTGAGTTGTGGTAATTGCCAAGAAACTATAACTCAATCGAACTGACTTAACTGAACTATTCCGTGGGCATGTGGTGCAGGAGTTTTAAGTATATAGTGACAAAATAACAATAAACTGTTCGTTACCAGTTAAATACCCGGTGTGGACTACATCACGAAATAGTTTGATAAATGACTAACTCAACGACTACTCATGAAAGACTATTTCATTGCCGTGCAAATATTAACGTCATTAGTCGTATTACGACGCAATCTTAGAAAGACTGATTCAAAGATTTAAGAAATTCATCGTACATTCTCGCACATAGTTCATCTTGCGTAAAAGGAAATTTACTTTGAAAGTAACGCTTTTCAAACCACGATTCGCAATGTTTTTCCCGTGACCTGTTAGAAATTGGTTCGTTGCAGCAGTTGCCAGAGAGCGCGAGATAACAGGCGTCACTGCGCCTGGGCAGCTACGATGACGCAGGAAGCCCGCATTTTCGTACGTGTGAAGTTTTAAAAGATCTTCAGTTATGTCCTGAAAGGAACAAGAGATCAGAGGACACTTGAAGAGCATCGGAATTTCGTGAGCCATACTGAAATACATAATTCGGCTTATTTAGTGCACATTCGTTTGTCCAGATTCAGATGTAAATTTTATTGAGTACCAGTACTGTATTATCTCATATTCGCTTCCTTTCTTTTATGGCATAATTCCATACGAGCTAGAAGATGGAAAACGTGCACTTGAAATGCAGCGAACAGTTGAAACTAGACAACAGTGTGAAATTAAACACATCGTTTCAAATATACTGACGGCTCTGTGGATAAGAGTAATGAAAGCCAAATTTCTTCAGCAAACCGACAAAAATAACTTCATTGCTCTGCAAGGCGATTAATCCTTCACCGTCAGAAAAGTGGAAATAAAATAAAATCTGAAACTAATAACATATTTTAGCCTTCCGTAATTAGGTGAATGTTTCTTAATTGATAGCTCCCGGCAACAGGATTCCGTTTTGTTTTCATTTGATGTGAGAGTAATAAATGAAATGGAAACAGCAAAATCGCTGAACGTAAACACAGGTCATGTGGAGACTACCCACCTCTCCACCACAACTCAGACTGCTCTGTGCATCAGCCCCGGATCTGCGATATTTCCGAACCGGGGCAATAATAATTAGTGGCGCCCAGCCCCACATCCGTAGCCAGAAGCGGCAGAAGGTACTGCTCATACGCGACTCACCTGCGCGTGTGCGTGAGCCCGCCAGCGACTGCTCAAACGAATCTGTTTACAAGAGCTGCCACGTCACGCTCATCGGAGGGAATTTGTTGTTAGGAAGCATTACGTATTCTTCCTAAAGCCTTTGACACACTTTGCTGTTGGCAGACGCTTGTATGAGCACTATGTTTTGTTGTTGTATATGGCGCATTTGCTTTGCGACTTATGTTTCATTTTTCGTTTTTTTTTCTCGTTCATATCTTCTTGTTGCAGTATTATTCTACAGAAGCGGGATACAGTAATATTCTTTGTTAGAATATTGGTTCTTACCAGTCCAAATCATAAAAATTTAAGTGATACCTAAAACAATGAAAAATACCCGGGTTTTTCCCGGTATTCTCCCGGACGGGCCGGGTTTTTCCCGGATCTCCCGGTTGTCCCGGGTTGTATACACCCTGACTCAACCATACTGTGCGTGGCGGAGGGTACCTCGCACCACAACTTGCATCTTCTCACCCTGTTCCACTCCCAAACAGAACGATGGAAAAAAAAATATATGTGTGGTGTCACCGCCAGACACCACACTTGCTAGGTGGTAGCCTTTAAATCGCCCGCAGTCTGTTAGTATAGGTCGGACCCGCGTGTCGCCACTGTCAGTGATTGCAGACCGAGCGCCGCCACCCGGCAGTTCTAGAGAGACTCCCTAGCACTCGCCCCAGTTGTACAGCCGACTCTGCTAGCGATGGTTCACTGACAAATTACGCTCTCATTTGCCAAGACGATAGTTAGCATAGCCTTCAGCTACGTCATTTGCCACGACCTAGCAAGGCGCCATTACCAGTTAATATTGAGATTGTAAAACATGTACCGTCAAGAGCGATGTTCACCAATTATGGATTAAAGTTAAGTATTTCACCATCTGCGTCCGTTTTTCTAAGTTCTAATTTCCTTGTCATTTTCCAGACCTCACGCCAGCCTGCGTGAGCTTAAACGCGTGCATTTCGGCTTCTTCCAAACCCCGTGAATTGGCTCCTGCCAATTCACAACAATATGTTGGCCGCAGTAGAATCGTACTGCAGTGAGCCTCAAATGATGGTTCTCTAAATTTTCTCAGTAGCGATTCACGAAAAGAACGCCTCCTTTCCCATGCACCACTGGTAGATTACTGTTAACTTCACGTTGATGAATTAATAGAGAAATTGTGTCGCTATTAAATACTACTGGATACATGTTGGCTTCTCTCCATGTGAGAAATGTGGCTGTTGTCAGAGAATATATATTCTCCTGGGAGTCAAGTATCTTTCTTCAAAGATTATTCAAATTTGTGTGAAATCTTATGGGCCTTAACTGCTAAGGTCATCCATCAGCCCCTAAGCTTACACACTACTTAATCTAAATCATCCTAAGGACAAACACACACACCCATGCCTGAGGGAGGACTCGAAGCTCCACCGGGACCTGGCGCACAGTGTATGATTGCAGCGCCTGAGACCACTTGGCTAATCCCACACTGCTTTCTTTCTTCCAGTGCGCCACTGGTAGTTTACTGTTCACATTGAGGAATTAACATAGAAATTGCGTCGGTATTAAATACTAATGGATACAGGCAGACGTGTCCCAGAGTGGGTAATGAGGATGTCGGCAAAGTACATATCTTCTCCTGGGAGTCAAGTTTCTTTCTTCCGAAGCACCAGTGGTAGTTTAATGTAACTCTCACACCATCACATTGACGAATTAACGAAGAAATGGCGTTGTTATTAATTAATAATGCGTACATCCTGATTTCTCCTCAAGTGTGTAATGCAACTGCAGTCGAAGTATGTATCTTCTCTTAGTAGTCGTGTATCTTTCTTCCGATGCACCAGTTGTAGTTTACTGTAACACTCACGGTGACGAATTAAAAGCGAAATTCGGTAGTTATTAAAGACTGATTGACACATGCTGACAAATCCCCAAATGAGTAATGCGTCTACGGTCAAAGAATGTATCTGTTTCCTTGTGTTAATTATCTTTCTACCGATAGGTCAGTGGTAATTGATCCATGCTTACTTCTCCCCAAGTGAGAAATGAGGGTGTGTTCAAATTATGTATCATCTTCGTAGAGTGTGGTATCATTCTTCCGATGTACCAGTGGTAGTTTAACCCTCACAGTCTCACATTAACGAATTATGAACTAAATTGCGCGCTATTAAATATTAGTGGATACATGCTAATTTCTCCCCAAGTGAGTAACACGGCTGTAGTCAAAGTATGTATCTCGTCCTGGGAGACAAGTATGCATTTATCGATGCACCAGTGTTGGTTGCTATAAGCTGTAACACCCCAACAACCACCTTAAAGTCAATTAATAAAGAACTTGGAAGTAGGGAAACTTATCTTGGCTGTTACATCTTTGCCGATGAGCTAGCACGAAAGATTTTTGTCAAAAACTACATTGTACATCACTGAGCATATTTGTTAGCGAAACAGAAAGAAGAAACTTCGTATTTCAGCAATGGACGAATATGAAAATGTGAAATTAATATCTCAAAAGTTAAGTCCAAGGTAATGTCATCAGAGATAACTTGCATGTGGAAGAGAGTTGTAAGCGCAACGAAGAAATTCAATGCACTTCCACAGAAGAAGTCGCTTGCTAGAACTCATCCAGTGCAGACGTAGGACAGCAGTTCTGATCTGAATTATTGAGATTGCGAATCGTGACGAGATTGTTTTCGAGTTTGAAGTGTTTGTTGCGTGACGGGATTCATGGCTTAAGAAACTGATTTTATGAACTGAGACAGGAACAAATAGACTCATTTAACCGTGCACTACGGGTTAGTTGAAATCTAATAACGGAATTAGTGAACATTGGACGTGACCTTAAATTAGTTGGACCTTAAGGAGAAGTGAACATTCTATGAAAGAATACACGCAATTAGTCTTGAGTAGGACCCAAGTACACGACATCATGAGGATAAAACATATACGGTAAAGTGTTGAGTTGTGGTAATTGCCAAGAAACTATAACTCAATCGAACTGACTTAACTGAACTATTCCGTGGGCATGTGGTGCAGGAGTTTTAAGTATATAGTGACAAAATAACAATAAACTGTTCGTTACCAGTTAAATACCCGGTGTGGACTACATCACGAAATAGTTTGATAAATGACTAACTCAACGACTACTCATGAAAGACTATTTCATTGCCGTGCAAATATTAACGTCATTAGTCGTATTACGACGCAATCTTAGAAAGACTGATTCAAAGATTTAAGAAATTCATCGTACATTCTCGCACATAGTTCATCTTGCGTAAAAGGAAATTTACTTTGAAAGTAACGCTTTTCAAACCACGATTCGCAATGTTTTTCCCGTGACCTGTTAGAAATTGGTTCGTTGCAGCAGTTGCCAGAGAGCGCGAGATAACAGGCGTCACTGCGCCTGGGCAGCTACGATGACGCAGGAAGCCCGCATTTTCGTACGTGTGAAGTTTTAAAACATCTTCAGTTATGTCCTGAAAGGAACAAGAGATCAGAGGACACTTGAAGAGCATCGGAATTTCGTGAGCCATACTGAAATACATAATTCGGCTTATTTAGTGCACATTCGTTTGTCCAGATTCAGATGTAAATTTTATTGAGTACCAGTACTGTATTATCTCATATTCGCTTCCTTTCTTTTATGGCATAATTCCATACGAGCTAGAAGATGGAAAACGTGCACTTGAAATGCAGCGAACAGTTGAAACTAGACAACAGTGTGAAATTAAACACATCGTTTCAAATATACTGACGGCTCTGTGGATAAGAGTAATGAAAGCCAAATTTCTTCAGCAAACCGACAAAAATAACTTCATTGCTCTGCAAGGCGATTAATCCTTCACCGTCAGAAAAGTGGAAATAAAATAAAATCTGAAACTAATAACATATTTTAGCCTTCCGTAATTAGGTGAATGTTTCTTAATTGATAACTCCCGGCAACAGGATTCCGTTTTGTTTTCATTTGATGTGAGAGTAATAAATGAAGTGGAAACAGCAAAATCGCTGAACGTAAACACAGGTCATGTGGAGACTACCCACCTCTCCACCACAACTCAGACTGCTCTGTGCATCAGCCCCGGATCTGCGATATTTCCGAACCGGGGCAATAATAATTAGTGGCGCCCAGCCCCACATCCGTAGCCAGAAGCGGCAGAAGGTACTGCTCATACGCGACTCACCTGCGCGTGTGCGTGAGCCCGCCAGCGACTGCTCAAACGAATCTATTTACAAGAGCTGCCACGTCACGCTCATCGGAGGGAATTTGTTGTTAGGAAGCATTACGTATTCTTCCTAAAGCCTTTGACACACTTTGCTGTTGGCAGACGCTTGTATGAGCACTATGTTTTGTTGTTGTATATGGCGCATTTGCTTTGCGACTTATGTTTCATTTTTCGTTTTTTTTTCTCGTTCATATCTTCTTGTTGCAGTATTATTCTACAGAAGCGGGATACAGTAATATTCTTTGTTAGAATATTGGTTCTTACCAGTCCAAATCATAAAAATTTAAGTGATCCCTAAAACAATGAAAAATACCCGGGTTTTTCCCGGTATTCTCCCGGACGGGCCGGGTTTTTCCCAGATCTCCCGGTTGTCCCGGGTTGTATACACCCTGACTCAACCATACTGTGCGTGGCGGAGGGTACCTCGCACCACAACTTGCATCTTCTCACCCTGTTCCACTCCCAAACAGAACGATGGAAAAAAAAATATATGTGTGGTGTCACCGCCAGACACCACACTTGCTAGGTGGTAGCCTTTAAATCGCCCGCAGTCTGTTAGTATAGGTCGGACCCGCGTGTCGCCACTGTCAGTGATTGCAGACCGAGCGCCGCCACACGGCAGTTCTAGAGAGACTCCCTAGCACTCGCCCCAGTTGTACAGCCGACTCTGCTAGCGATGGTTCACTGACAAATTACGCTCTCATTTGCCAAGACGATAGTTAGCATAGCCTTCAGCTACGTCATTTGCCACGACCTAGCAAGGCGCCATTACCAGTTAATATTGAGATTGTAAAACATGTACCGTCAAGAGCGATGTTCACCAATTATGGATTAAAGTTAAGTATTTCACCATCTGCGTCCGTTTTTCTAAGTTCTAATTTCCTTGTCATTTTCCAGACCTCACGCCAGCCTGCGTGAGCTTAAACGCGTGCATTTCGGCTTCTTCCAAACCCCGTGAATTGGCTCCTGCCAATTCACAACAATATGTTGGCCGCAGTAGAATCGTACTGCAGTCAGCCTCAAATGATGGTTCTCTAAATTTTCTCAGTAGCGATTCACGAAAAGAACGCCTCCTTTCCCATGCACCACTGGTAGATTACTGTTAACTTCACGTTGATGAATTAATAGAGAAATTGTGTCGCTATTAAATACTACTGGATACATGTTGGCTTCTCTCCATGTGAGAAATGTGGCTGTTGTCAGAGAATATATATTCTCCTGGGAGTCAAGTATCTTTCTTCAAAGATTATTCAAATTTGTGTGAAATCTTATGGGCCTTAACTGCTAAGGTCATCCATCAGCCCCTAAGCTTACACACTACTTAATCTAAATCATCCTAAGGACAAACACACACACCCATGCCTGAGGGAGGACTCGAAGCTCCACCGGGACCTGGCGCACAGTGTGCAGCGCCTGAGACCACTTGGCTAATCCCACACTGCTTTCTTTCTTCCAGTGCGCCACTGGTAGTTTACTGTTCACATTGAGGAATTAACATAGAAATTGCGTCGGTATTAAATACTAATGGATACAGGCAGACGTGTCCCAGAGTGGGTAATGAGGATGTCGGCAAAGTACATATCTTCTCCTGGGAGTCAAGTTTCTTTCTTCCGAAGCACCAGTGGTAGTTTAATGTAACTCTCACACCATCACATTGACGAATTAACGAAGAAATGGCGTTGTTATTAATTAATAATGCGTACATCCTGATTTCTCCTCAAGTGTGTAATGCAACTGCAGTCGAAGTATGTATCTTCTCTTAGTAGTCGTGTATCTTTCTTCCGATGCACCAGTTGTAGTTTACTGTAACACTCACGGTGACGAATTAAAAGCGAAATTCTGTAGTTATTAAAGACTGATTGACACATGCTGACAAATCCCCAAATGAGTAATGCGTCTACGGTCAAAGAATGTATCTGTTTCCTTGTGTTAATTATCTTTCTACCGATAGGTCAGTGGTAGTTGATCCATGCTTACTTCTCCCCAAGTGAGAAATGAGGGTGTGTTCAAATTATGTATCATCTTCGTAGAGTGTGGTATCATTCTTCCGATGTACCAGTGGTAGTTTAACCCTCACAGTCTCACATTAACGAATTATGAACTAAATTGCGCGCTATTAAATATTAGTGGATACATGCTAATTTCTCCCCAAGTGAGTAACACGGCTGTAGTCAAAGTATGTATCTCGTCCTGGGAGACAAGTATGCATTTATCGATGCACCAGTGTTGGTTGCTATAAGCTGTAACACCCCAACAACCACCTTAAAGTCAATTAATAAAGAACTTGGAAGTAGGGAAACTTATCTTGGCTGTTACATCTTTGCCGATGAGCTAGCACGAAAGATTTTTGTCAAAAACTACATTGTACATCACTGAGCATATTTGTTAGCGAAACAGAAAGAAGAAACTTCGTATTTCAGCAATGGACGAATATGAAAATGTGAAATTAATATCTCAAAAGTTAAGTCCAAGGTAATGTCATCAGAGATAACTTGCATGTGGAAGAGAGTTGTAAGCGCAACGAAGAAATTCAATGCACTTCCACAGAAGAAGTCGCTTGCTAGAACTCATCCAGTGCAGACGTAGGACAGCAGTTCTGATCTGAATTATTGAGATTGCGAATCGTGACGAGATTGTTTTCGAGTTTGAAGTGTTTGTTGCGTGACGGGATTCATGGCTTAAGAAACTGATTTTATGAACTGAGACAGGAACAAATAGACTCATTTAACCGTGCACTACGGGTTAGTTGAAATCTAATAACGGAATTAGTGAACATTGGACTTGACCTTAAATTAGTTGGACCTTAAGGAGAAGTGAACATTCTATGAAAGAATACACGCAATTAGTCTTGAGTAGGACCCAAGTACACGACATCATGAGGATAAAACATATACGGTAAAGTGTTGAGTTGTGGTAATTGCCAAGAAACTATAACTCAATCGAACTGACTTAACTGAACTATTCCGTGGGCATGTGGTGCAGGAGTTTTAAGTATATAGTGACAAAATAACAATAAACTGTTCGTTACCAGTTAAATACCCGGTGTGGACTACATCACGAAATAGTTTGATAAATGACTAACTCAACGACTACTCATGAAAGACTATTTCATTGACGTGCAAATATTAACGTCATTAGTCGTATTACGACGCAATCTTAGAAAGACTGATTCAAAGATTTAAGAAATTCATCGTACATTCTCGCACATAGTTCATCTTGCATAAAAGGAAATTTACTTTGAAAGTAACGCTTTTCAAACCACGATTCGCAATGTTTTTCCCGTGACCTGTTAGAAATTGGTTCGTTGCAGCAGTTGCCAGAGAGCGCGAGATAACAGGCGTCACTGCGCCTGGGCAGCTACGATGACGCAGGAAGCCCGCATTTTCGTACGTGTGAAGTTTTAAAAGATCTTCAGTTATGTCCTGAAAGGAACAAGAGATCAGAGGACACTTGAAGAGCATCGGAATTTCGTGAGCCATACTGAAATACATAATTCGGCTTATTTAGTGCACATTCGTTTGTCCAGATTCAGATGTAAATTTTATTGAGTACCAGTACTGTATTATCTCATATTCGCTTCCTTTCTTTTATGGCATAATTCCATACGAGCTAGAAGATGGAAAACGTGCACTTGAAATGCAGCGAACAGTTGAAACTAGACAACAGTGTGAAATTAAACACATCGTTTCAAATATACTGACGGCTCTGTGGATAAGAGTAATGAAAGCCAAATTTCTTCAGCAAACCGACAAAAATAACTTCATTGCTCTGCAAGGCGATTAATCCTTCACCGTCAGAAAAGTGGAAATAAAATAAAATCTGAAACTAATAACATATTTTAGCCTTCCGTAATTAGGTGAATGTTTCTTAATTGATAACTCCCGGCAACAGGATTCCGTTTTGTTTTCATTTGATGTGAGAGTAATAAATGAAGTGGAAACAGCAAAATCGCTGAACGTAAACACAGGTCATGTGGAGACTACCCACCTCTCCACCACAACTCAGACTGCTCTGTGCATCAGCCCCGGATCTGCGATATTTCCGAACCGGGGCAATAATAATTAGTGGCGCCCAGCCCCACATCCGTAGCCAGAAGCGGCAGAAGGTACTGCTCATACGCGACTCACCTGCGCGTGTGCGTGAGCCCGCCAGCGACTGCTCAAACGAATCTATTTACAAGAGCTGCCACGTCACGCTCATCGGAGGGAATTTGTTGTTAGGAAGCATTACGTATTCTTCCTAAAGCCTTTGACACACTTTGCTGTTGGCAGACGCTTGTATGAGCACTATGTTTTGTTGTTGTATATGGCGCATTTGCTTTGCGACTTATGTTTCATTTTTCGTTTTTTTTTCTCGTTCATATCTTCTTGTTGCAGTATTATTCTACAGAAGCGGGATACAGTAATATTCTTTGTTAGAATATTGGTTCTTACCAGTCCAAATCATAAAAATTTAAGTGATACCTAAAACAATGAAAAATACCCGGGTTTTTCCCGGTATTCTCCCGGACGGGCCGGGTTTTTCCCGGATCTCCCGGTTGTCCCGGGTTGTATACACCCTGACTCAACCATACTGTGCGTGGCGGAGGGTACCTCGCACCACAACTTGCATCTTCTCACCCTGTTCCACTCCCAAACAGAACGATGGAAAAAAAAATATATGTGTGGTGTCACCGCCAGACACCACACTTGCTAGGTGGTAGCCTTTAAATCGCCCGCAGTCTGTCGCCACTGTCAGTGATTGCAGACCGAGCGCCGCCACACGGCAGTTCTAGAGAGACTCCCTAGCACTCGCCCCAGTTGTACAGCCGACTCTGCTAGCGATGGTTCACTGACAAATTACGCTCTCATTTGCCAAGACGATAGTTAGCATAGCCTTCAGCTACGTCATTTGCCACGACCTAGCAAGGCGCCATTACCAGTTAATATTGAGATTGTAAAACATGTACCGTCAAGAGTGATGTTCACCAATTATGGATTAAAGTTAAGTATTTCACCATCTGCGTCCGTTTTTCTAAGTTCTAATTTCCTTGTCATTTTCCAGACCTCACGCCAGCCTGCGTGAGCTTAAACGCGTGCATTTCGGCTTCTTCCAAACCCCGTGAATTGGCTCCTGCCAATTCACAACAATATGTTGGCCGCAGTAGAATCGTACTGCAGTGAGCCTCAAATGATGGTTCTCTAAATTTTCTCAGTAGCGATTCACGAAAAGAACGCCTCCTTTCCCATGCACCACTGGTAGATTACTGTTAACTTCACGTTGATGAATTAATAGAGAAATTGTGTCGCTATTAAATACTACTGGATACATGTTGGCTTCTCTCCATGTGAGAAATGTGGCTGTTGTCAGAGAATATATATTCTCCTGGGAGTCAAGTATCTTTCTTCAAAGATTATTCAAATTTGTGTGAAATCTTATGGGCCTTAACTGCTAAGGTCATCCATCAGCCCCTAAGCTTACACACTACTTAATCTAAATCATCCTAAGGACAAACACACACACCCATGCCTGAGGGAGGACTCGAAGCTCCACCGGGACCTGGCGCACAGTGTATGATTGCAGCGCCTGAGACCACTTGGCTAATCCCACACTGCTTTCTTTCTTCCAGTGCGCCACTGGTAGTTTACTGTTCACATTGAGGAATTAACATAGAAATTGCGTCGGTATTAAATACTAATGGATACAGGCAGACGTGTCCCAGAGTGGGTAATGAGGATGTCGGCAAAGTACATATCTTCTCCTGGGAGTCAAGTTTCTTTCTTCTGAAGCACCAGTGGTAGTTTAATGTAACTCTCACACCATCACATTGACGAATTAACGAAGAAATGGCGTTGTTATTAATTAATAATGCGTACATCCTGATTTCTCCTCAAGTGTGTAATGCAACTGCAGTCGAAGTATGTATCTTCTCTTAGTAGTCGTGTATCTTTCTTCCGATGCACCAGTTGTAGTTTACTGTAACACTCACGGTGACGAATTAAAAGCGAAATTCTGTAGTTATTAAAGACTGATTGACACATGCTGACAAATCCCCAAATGAGTAATGCGTCTACGGTCAAAGAATGTATCTGTTTCCTTGTGTTAATTATCTTTCTACCGATAGGTCAGTGGTAGTTGATCCATGCTTACTTCTCCCCAAGTGAGAAATGAGGGTGTGTTCAAATTATGTATAATCTTCGTAGAGTGTGGTATCATTCTTCCGATGTACCAGTGGTAGTTTAACCCTCACAGTCTCACATTAACGAATTACGAACTAAATTGCGCGCTATTAAATATTAGTGGATACATGCTAATTTCTCCCCAAGTGAGTAACACGGCTGTAGTCAAAGTATGTATCTCGTCCTGGGAGACAAGTATGCATTTATCGATGCACCAGTGTTGGTTGCTATAAGCTGTAACACCCCAACAACCACCTTAAAGTCAATTAATAAAGAACTTGGAAGTAGGGAAACTTATCTTGGCTGTTACATCTTTGCCGATGAGCTAGCACGAAAGATTTTTGTCAAAAACTACATTGTACATCACTGAGCATATTTGTTAGCGAAACAGAAAGAAGAAACTTCATATTTCAGCAATGGACGAATATGAAAATGTGAAATTAATATCTCAAAAGTTAAGTCCAAGGTAATGTCATCAGAGATAACTTGCATGTGGAAGAGAGTTGTAAGCGCAACGAAGAAATTCAATGCACTTCCACAGAAGAAGTCGCTTGCTAGAACTCATCCAGTGCAGACGTAGGACAGCAGTTCTGATCTGAATTATTGAGATTGCGAATCGTGACGAGATTGTTTTCGAGTTTGAAGTGTTTGTTGCGTGACGGGATTCATGGCTTAAGAAACTGATTTTATGAACTGAGACAGGAACAAATAGACTCATTTAACCGTGCACTACGGGTTAGTTGAAATCTAATAACGGAATTAGTGAACATTGGACGTGACCTTAAATTAGTTGGACCTTAAGGAGAAGTGAACATTCTATGAAAGAATACACGCAATTAGTCTTGAGTAGGACCCAAGTACACGACATCATGAGGATAAAACATATACGGTAAAGTGTTGAGTTGTGGTAATTGCCAAGAAACTATAACTCAATCGAACTGACTTAACTGAACTATTCCGTGGGCATGTGGTGCAGGAGTTTTAAGTATATAGTGACAAAATAACAATAAACTGTTCGTTACCAGTTAAATACCCGGTGTGGACTACATCACGAAATAGTTTGATAAATGACTAACTCAACGACTACTCATGAAAGACTATTTCATTGCCGTGCAAATATTAACGTCATTAGTCGTATTACGACGCAATCTTAGAAAGACTGATTCAAAGATTTAAGAAATTCATCGTACATTCTCGCACATAGTTCATCTTGCGTAAAAGGAAATTTACTTTGAAAGTAACGCTTTTCAAACCACGATTCGCAATGTTTTTCCCGTGACCTGTTAGAAATTGGTTCGTTGCAGCAGTTGCCAGAGAGCGCGAGATAACAGGCGTCACTGCGCCTGGGCAGCTACGATGACGCAGGAAGCCCGCATTTTCGTACGTGTGAAGTTTTAAAAGATCTTCAGTTATGTCCTGAAAGGAACAAGAGATCAGAGGACACTTGAAGAGCATCGGAATTTCGTGAGCCATACTGAAATACATAATTCGGCTTATTTAGTGCACATTCGTTTGTCCAGATTCAGATGTAAATTTTATTGAGTACCAGTACTGTATTATCTCATATTCGCTTCCTTTCTTTTATGGCATAATTCCATACGAGCTAGAAGATGGAAAACGTGCACTTGAAATGCAGCGAACAGTTGAAACTAGACAACAGTGTGAAATTAAACACATCGTTTCAAATATACTGACGGCTCTGTGGATAAGAGTAATGAAAGCCAAATTTCTTCAGCAAACCGACAAAAATAACTTCATTGCTCTGCAAGGCGATTAATCCTTCACCGTCAGAAAAGTGGAAATAAAATAAAATCTGAAACTAATAACATATTTTAGCCTTCCGTAATTAGGTGAATGTTTCTTAATTGATAACTCCCGGCAACAGGATTCCGTTTTGTTTTCATTTGATGTGAGAGTAATAAATGAAGTGGAAACAGCAAAATCGCTGAACGTAAACACAGGTCATGTGGAGACTACCCACCTCTCCACCACAACTCAGACTGCTCTGTGCATCAGCCCCGGATCTGCGATATTTCCGAACCGGGGCAATAATAATTAGTGGCGCCCAGCCCCACATCCGTAGCCAGAAGCGGCAGAAGGTACTGCTCATACGCGACTCACCTGCGCGTGTGCGTGAGCCCGCCAGCGACTGCTCAAACGAATCTATTTACAAGAGCTGCCACGTCACGCTCATCGGAGGGAATTTGTTGTTAGGAAGCATTACGTATTCTTCCTAAAGCCTTTGACACACTTTGCTGTTGGCAGACGCTTGTATGAGCACTATGTTTTGTTGTTGTATATGGCGCATTTGCTTTGCGACTTATGTTTCATTTTTCGTTTTTTTTTCTCGTTCATATCTTCTTGTTGCAGTATTATTCTACAGAAGCGGGATACAGTAATATTCTTTGTTAGAATATTGGTTCTTACCAGTCCAAATCATAAAAATTTAAGTGATCCCTAAAACAATGAAAAATACCCGGGTTTTTCCCGGTATTCTCCCGGACGGGCCGGGTTTTTCCCAGATCTCCCGGTTGTCCCGGGTTGTATACACCCTGACTCAACCATACTGTGCGTGGCGGAGGGTACCTCGCACCACAACTTGCATCTTCTCACCCTGTTCCACTCCCAAACAGAACGATGGAAAAAAAAATATATGTGTGGTGTCACCGCCAGACACCACACTTGCTAGGTGGTAGCCTTTAAATCGCCCGCAGTCTGTTAGTATAGGTCGGACCCGCGTGTCGCCACTGTCAGTGATTGCAGACCGAGCGCCGCCACACGGCAGTTCTAGAGAGACTCCCTAGCACTCGCCCCAGTTGTACAGCCGACTCTGCTAGCGATGGTTCACTGACAAATTACGCTCTCATTTGCCAAGACGATAGTTAGCATAGCCTTCAGCTACGTCATTTGCCACGACCTAGCAAGGCGCCATTACCAGTTAATATTGAGATTGTAAAACATGTACCGTCAAGAGTGATGTTCACCAATTATGGATTAAAGTTAAGTATTTCACCATCTGCGTCCGTTTTTCTAAGTTCTAATTTCCTTGTCATTTTCCAGACCTCACGCCAGCCTGCGTGAGCTTAAACGCGTGCATTTCGGCTTCTTCCAAACCCCGTGAATTGGCTCCTGCCAATTCACAACAATATGTTGGCCGCAGTAGAATCGTACTGCAGTGAGCCTCAAATGATGGTTCTCTAAATTTTCTCAGTAGCGATTCACGAAAAGAACGCCTCCTTTCCCATGCACCACTGGTAGATTACTGTTAACTTCACGTTGATGAATTAATAGAGAAATTGTGTCGCTATTAAATACTACTGGATACATGTTGGCTTCTCTCCATGTGAGAAATGTGGCTGTTGTCAGAGAATATATATTCTCCTGGGAGTCAAGTATCTTTCTTCAAAGATTATTCAAATTTGTGTGAAATCTTATGGGCCTTAACTGCTAAGGTCATCCATCAGCCCCTAAGCTTACACACTACTTAATCTAAATCATCCTAAGGACAAACACACACACCCATGCCTGAGGGAGGACTCGAAGCTCCACCGGGACCTGGCGCACAGTGTATGATTGCAGCGCCTGAGACCACTTGGCTAATCCCACACTGCTTTCTTTCTTCCAGTGCGCCACTGGTAGTTTACTGTTCACATTGAGGAATTAACATAGAAATTGCGTCGGTATTAAATACTAATGGATACAGGCAGACGTGTCCCAGAGTGGGTAATGAGGATGTCGGCAAAGTACATATCTTCTCCTGGGAGTCAAGTTTCTTTCTTCCGAAGCACCAGTGGTAGTTTAATGTAACTCTCACACCATCACATTGACGAATTAACGAAGAAATGGCGTTGTTATTAATTAATAATGCGTACATCCTGATTTCTCCTCAAGTGTGTAATGCAACTGCAGTCGAAGTATGTATCTTCTCTTAGTAGTCGTGTATCTTTCTTCCGATGCACCAGTTGTAGTTTACTGTAACACTCACGGTGACGAATTAAAAGCGAAATTCTGTAGTTATTAAAGACTGATTGACACATGCTGACAAATCCCCAAATGAGTAATGCGTCTACGGTCAAAGAATGTATCTGTTTCCTTGTGTTAATTATCTTTCTACCGATAGGTCAGTGGTAGTTGATCCATGCTTACTTCTCCCCAAGTGAGAAATGAGGGTGTGTTCAAATTATGTATAATCTTCGTAGAGTGTGGTATCATTCTTCCGATGTACCAGTGGTAGTTTAACCCTCACAGTCTCACATTAACGAATTACGAACTAAATTGCGCGCTATTAAATATTAGTGGATACATGCTAATTTCTCCCCAAGTGAGTAACACGGCTGTAGTCAAAGTATGTATCTCGTCCTGGGAGACAAGTATGCATTTATCGATGCACCAGTGTTGGTTGCTATAAGCTGTAACACCCCAACAACCACCTTAAAGTCAATTAATAAAGAACTTGGAAGTAGGGAAACTTATCTTGGCTGTTACATCTTTGCCGATGAGCTAGCACGAAAGATTTTTGTCAAAAACTACATTGTACATCACTGAGCATATTTGTTAGCGAAACAGAAAGAAGAAACTTCATATTTCAGCAATGGACGAATATGAAAATGTGAAATTAATATCTCAAAAGTTAAGTCCAAGGTAATGTCATCAGAGATAACTTGCATGTGGAAGAGAGTTGTAAGCGCAACGAAGAAATTCAATGCACTTCCACAGAAGAAGTCGCTTGCTAGAACTCATCCAGTGCAGACGTAGGACAGCAGTTCTGATCTGAATTATTGAGATTGCGAATCGTGACGAGATTGTTTTCGAGTTTGAAGTGTTTGTTGCGTGACGGGATTCATGGCTTAAGAAACTGATTTTATGAACTGAGACAGGAACAAATAGACTCATTTAACCGTGCACTACGGGTTAGTTGAAATCTAATAACGGAATTAGTGAACATTGGACGTGACCTTAAATTAGTTGGACCTTAAGGAGAAGTGAACATTCTATGAAAGAATACACGCAATTAGTCTTGAGTAGGACCCAAGTACACGACATCATGAGGATAAAACATATACGGTAAAGTGTTGAGTTGTGGTAATTGCCAAGAAACTATAACTCAATCGAACTGACTTAACTGAACTATTCCGTGGGCATGTGGTGCAGGAGTTTTAAGTATATAGTGACAAAATAACAATAAACTGTTCGTTACCAGTTAAATACCCGGTGTGGACTACATCACGAAATAGTTTGATAAATGACTAACTCAACGACTACTCATGAAAGACTATTTCATTGCCGTGCAAATATTAACGTCATTAGTCGTATTACGACGCAATCTTAGAAAGACTGATTCAAAGATTTAAGAAATTCATCGTACATTCTCGCACATAGTTCATCTTGCGTAAAAGGAAATTTACTTTGAAAGTAACGCTTTTCAAACCACGATTCGCAATGTTTTTCCCGTGACCTGTTAGAAATTGGTTCGTTGCAGCAGTTGCCAGAGAGCGCGAGATAACAGGCGTCACTGCGCCTGGGCAGCTACGATGACGCAGGAAGCCCGCATTTTCGTACGTGTGAAGTTTTAAAAGATCTTCAGTTATGTCCTGAAAGGAACAAGAGATCAGAGGACACTTGAAGAGCATCGGAATTTCGTGAGCCATACTGAAATACATAATTCGGCTTATTTAGTGCACATTCGTTTGTCCAGATTCAGATGTAAATTTTATTGAGTACCAGTACTGTATTATCTCATATTCGCTTCCTTTCTTTTATGGCATAATTCCATACGAGCTAGAAGATGGAAAACGTGCACTTGAAATGCAGCGAACAGTTGAAACTAGACAACAGTGTGAAATTAAACACATCGTTTCAAATATACTGACGGCTCTGTGGATAAGAGTAATGAAAGCCAAATTTCTTCAGCAAACCGACAAAAATAACTTCATTGCTCTGCAAGGCGATTAATCCTTCACCGTCAGAAAAGTGGAAATAAAATAAAATCTGAAACTAATAACATATTTTAGCCTTCCGTAATTAGGTGAATGTTTCTTAATTGATAACTCCCGGCAACAGGATTCCGTTTTGTTTTCATTTGATGTGAGAGTAATAAATGAAGTGGAAACAGCAAAATCGCTGAACGTAAACACAGGTCATGTGGAGACTACCCACCTCTCCACCACAACTCAGACTGCTCTGTGCATCAGCCCCGGATCTGCGATATTTCCGAACCGGGGCAATAATAATTAGTGGCGCCCAGCCCCACATCCGTAGCCAGAAGCGGCAGAAGGTACTGCTCATACGCGACTCACCTGCGCGTGTGCGTGAGCCCGCCAGCGACTGCTCAAACGAATCTATTTACAAGAGCTGCCACGTCACGCTCATCGGAGGGAATTTGTTGTTAGGAAGCATTACGTATTCTTCCTAAAGCCTTTGACACACTTTGCTGTTGGCAGACGCTTGTATGAGCACTATGTTTTGTTGTTGTATATGGCGCATTTGCTTTGCGACTTATGTTTCATTTTTCGTTTTTTTTTCTCGTTCATATCTTCTTGTTGCAGTATTATTCTACAGAAGCGGGATACAGTAATATTCTTTGTTAGAATATTGGTTCTTACCAGTCCAAATCATAAAAATTTAAGTGATCCCTAAAACAATGAAAAATACCCGGGTTTTTCCCGGTATTCTCCCGGACGGGCCGGGTTTTTCCCAGATCTCCCGGTTGTCCCGGGTTGTATACACCCTGACTCAACCATACTGTGCGTGGCGGAGGGTACCTCGCACCACAACTTGCATCTTCTCACCCTGTTCCACTCCCAAACAGAACGATGGAAAAAAAAATATATGTGTGGTGTCACCGCCAGACACCACACTTGCTAGGTGGTAGCCTTTAAATCGCCCGCAGTCTGTTAGTATAGGTCGGACCCGCGTGTCGCCACTGTCAGTGATTGCAGACCGAGCGCCGCCACACGGCAGTTCTAGAGAGACTCCCTAGCACTCGCCCCAGTTGTACAGCCGACTCTGCTAGCGATGGTTCACTGACAAATTACGCTCTCATTTGCCAAGACGATAGTTAGCATAGCCTTCAGCTACGTCATTTGCCACGACCTAGCAAGGCGCCATTACCAGTTAATATTGAGATTGTAAAACATGTACCGTCAAGAGTGATGTTCACCAATTATGGATTAAAGTTAAGTATTTCACCATCTGCGTCCGTTTTTCTAAGTTCTAATTTCCTTGTCATTTTCCAGACCTCACGCCAGCCTGCGTGAGCTTAAACGCGTGCATTTCGGCTTCTTCCAAACCCCGTGAATTGGCTCCTGCCAATTCACAACAATATGTTGGCCGCAGTAGAATCGTACTGCAGTGAGCCTCAAATGATGGTTCTCTAAATTTTCTCAGTAGCGATTCACGAAAAGAACGCCTCCTTTCCCATGCACCACTGGTAGATTACTGTTAACTTCACGTTGATGAATTAATAGAGAAATTGTGTCGCTATTAAATACTACTGGATACATGTTGGCTTCTCTCCATGTGAGAAATGTGGCTGTTGTCAGAGAATATATATTCTCCTGGGAGTCAAGTATCTTTCTTCAAAGATTATTCAAATTTGTGTGAAATCTTATGGGCCTTAACTGCTAAGGTCATCCATCAGCCCCTAAGCTTACACACTACTTAATCTAAATCATCCTAAGGACAAACACACACACCCATGCCTGAGGGAGGACTCGAAGCTCCACCGGGACCTGGCGCACAGTGTATGATTGCAGCGCCTGAGACCACTTGGCTAATCCCACACTGCTTTCTTTCTTCCAGTGCGCCACTGGTAGTTTACTGTTCACATTGAGGAATTAACATAGAAATTGCGTCGGTATTAAATACTAATGGATACAGGCAGACGTGTCCCAGAGTGGGTAATGAGGATGTCGGCAAAGTACATATCTTCTCCTGGGAGTCAAGTTTCTTTCTTCCGAAGCACCAGTGGTAGTTTAATGTAACTCTCACACCATCACATTGACGAATTAACGAAGAAATGGCGTTGTTATTAATTAATAATGCGTACATCCTGATTTCTCCTCAAGTGTGTAATGCAACTGCAGTCGAAGTATGTATCTTCTCTTAGTAGTCGTGTATCTTTCTTCCGATGCACCAGTTGTAGTTTACTGTAACACTCACGGTGACGAATTAAAAGCGAAATTCTGTAGTTATTAAAGACTGATTGACACATGCTGACAAATCCCCAAATGAGTAATGCGTCTACGGTCAAAGAATGTATCTGTTTCCTTGTGTTAATTATCTTTCTACCGATAGGTCAGTGGTAGTTGATCCATGCTTACTTCTCCCCAAGTGAGAAATGAGGGTGTGTTCAAATTATGTATAATCTTCGTAGAGTGTGGTATCATTCTTCCGATGTACCAGTGGTAGTTTAACCCTCACAGTCTCACATTAACGAATTACGAACTAAATTGCGCGCTATTAAATATTAGTGGATACATGCTAATTTCTCCCCAAGTGAGTAACACGGCTGTAGTCAAAGTATGTATCTCGTCCTGGGAGACAAGTATGCATTTATCGATGCACCAGTGTTGGTTGCTATAAGCTGTAACACCCCAACAACCACCTTAAAGTCAATTAATAAAGAACTTGGAAGTAGGGAAACTTATCTTGGCTGTTACATCTTTGCCGATGAGCTAGCACGAAAGATTTTTGTCAAAAACTACATTGTACATCACTGAGCATATTTGTTAGCGAAACAGAAAGAAGAAACTTCGTATTTCAGCAATGGACGAATATGAAAATGTGAAATTAATATCTCAAAAGTTAAGTCCAAGGTAATGTCATCAGAGATAACTTGCATGTGGAAGAGAGTTGTAAGCGCAACGAAGAAATTCAATGCACTTCCACAGAAGAAGTCGCTTGCTAGAACTCATCCAGTGCAGACGTAGGACAGCAGTTCTGATCTGAATTATTGAGATTGCGAATCGTGACGAGATTGTTTTCGAGTTTGAAGTGTTTGTTGCGTGACGGGATTCATGGCTTAAGAAACTGATTTTATGAACTGAGACAGGAACAAATAGACTCATTTAACCGTGCACTACGGGTTAGTTGAAATCTAATAACGGAATTAGTGAACATTGGACGTGACCTTAAATTAGTTGGACCTTAAGGAGAAGTGAACATTCTATGAAAGAATACACGCAATTAGTCTTGAGTAGGACCCAAGTACACGACATCATGAGGATAAAACATATACGGTAAAGTGTTGAGTTGTGGTAATTGCCAAGAAACTATAACTCAATCGAACTGACTTAACTGAACTATTCCGTGGGCATGTGGTGCAGGAGTTTTAAGTATATAGTGACAAAAATAACAATAAACTGTTCGTTACCAGTTAAATACCCGGTGTGGACTACATCACGAAATAGTTTGATAAATGACTAACTCAACGACTACTCATGAAAGACTATTTCATTGCCGTGCAAATATTAACGTCATTAGTCGTATTACGACGCAATCTTAGAAAGACTGATTCAAAGATTTAAGAAATTCATCGTACATTCTCGCACATAGTTCATCTTGCGTAAAAGGAAATTTACTTTGAAAGTAACGCTTTTCAAACCACGATTCGCAATGTTTTTCCCGTGACCTGTTAGAAATTGGTTCGTTGCAGCAGTTGCCAGAGAGCGCGAGATAACAGGCGTCACTGCGCCTGGGCAGCTACGATGACGCAGGAAGCCCGCATTTTCGTACGTGTGAAGTTTTAAAAGATCTTCAGTTATGTCCTGAAAGGAACAAGAGATCAGAGGACACTTGAAGAGCATCGGAATTTCGTGAGCCATACTGAAATACATAATTCGGCTTATTTAGTGCACATTCGTTTGTCCAGATTCAGATGTAAATTTTATTGAGTACCAGTACTGTATTATCTCATATTCGCTTCCTTTCTTTTATGGCATAATTCCATACGAGCTAGAAGATGGAAAACGTGCACTTGAAATGCAGCGAACAGTTGAAACTAGACAACAGTGCGAAATTAAACACATCGTTTCAAATATACTGACGGCTCTGTGGATAAGAGTAATGAAAGCCAAATTTCTTCAGCAAACCGACAAAAATAACTTCATTGCTCTGCAAGGCGATTAATCCTTCACCGTCAGAAAAGTGGAAATAAAATAAAATCTGAAACTAATAACATATTTTAGCCTTCCGTAATTAGGTGAATGTTTCTTAATTGATAACTCCCGGCAACAGGATTCCGTTTTGTTTTCATTTGATGTGAGAGTAATAAATGAAGTGGAAACAGCAAAATCGCTGAACGTAAACACAGGTCATGTGGAGACTACCCACCTCTCCACCACAACTCAGACTGCTCTGTGCATCAGCCCCGGATCTGCGATATTTCCGAACCGGGGCAATAATAATTAGTGGCGCCCAGCCCCACATCCGTAGCCAGAAGCGGCAGAAGGTACTGCTCATACGCGACTCACCTGCGCGTGTGCGTGAGCCCGCCAGCGACTGCTCAAACGAATCTATTTACAAGAGCTGCCACGTCACGCTCATCGGAGGGAATTTGTTGTTAGGAAGCATTACGTATTCTTCCTAAAGCCTTTGACACACTTTGCTGTTGGCAGACGCTTGTATGAGCACTATGTTTTGTTGTTGTATATGGCGCATTTGCTTTGCGACTTATGTTTCATTTTTCGTTTTTTTTTCTCGTTCATATCTTCTTGTTGCAGTATTATTCTACAGAAGCGGGATACAGTAATATTCTTTGTTAGAATATTGGTTCTTACCAGTCCAAATCATAAAAATTTAAGTGATCCCTAAAACAATGAAAAATACCCGGGTTTTTCCCGGTATTCTCCCGGACGGGCCGGGTTTTTCCCAGATCTCCCGGTTGTCCCGGGTTGTATACACCCTGACTCAACCATACTGTGCGTGGCGGAGGGTACCTCGCACCACAACTTGCATCTTCTCACCCTGTTCCACTCCCAAACAGAACGATGGAAAAAAAAATATATGTGTGGTGTCACCGCCAGACACCACACTTGCTAGGTGGTAGCCTTTAAATCGCCCGCAGTCTGTTAGTATAGGTCGGACCCGCGTGTCGCCACTGTCAGTGATTGCAGACCGAGCGCCGCCACACGGCAGTTCTAGAGAGACTCCCTAGCACTCGCCCCAGTTGTACAGCCGACTCTGCTAGCGATGGTTCACTGACAAATTACGCTCTCATTTGCCAAGACGATAGTTAGCATAGCCTTCAGCTACGTCATTTGCCACGACCTAGCAAGGCGCCATTACCAGTTAATATTGAGATTGTAAAACATGTACCGTCAAGAGCGATGTTCACCAATTATGGATTAAAGTTAAGTATTTCACCATCTGCGTCCGTTTTTCTAAGTTCTAATTTCCTTGTCATTTTCCAGACCTCACGCCAGCCTGCGTGAGCTTAAACGCGTGCATTTCGGCTTCTTCCAAACCCCGTGAATTGGCTCCTGCCAATTCACAACAATATGTTGGCCGCAGTAGAATCGTACTGCAGTCAGCCTCAAATGATGGTTCTCTAAATTTTCTCAGTAGCGATTCACGAAAAGAACGCCTCCTTTCCCATGCACCACTGGTAGATTACTGTTAACTTCACGTTGATGAATTAATAGAGAAATTGTGTCGCTATTAAATACTACTGGATACATGTTGGCTTCTCTCCATGTGAGAAATGTGGCTGTTGTCAGAGAATATATATTCTCCTGGGAGTCAAGTATCTTTCTTCAAAGATTATTCAAATTTGTGTGAAATCTTATGGGCCTTAACTGCTAAGGTCATCCATCAGCCCCTAAGCTTACACACTACTTAATCTAAATCATCCTAAGGACAAACACACACACCCATGCCTGAGGGAGGACTCGAAGCTCCACCGGGACCTGGCGCACAGTGTATGATTGCAGCGCCTGAGACCACTTGGCTAATCCCACACTGCTTTCTTTCTTCCAGTGCGCCACTGGTAGTTTACTGTTCACATTGAGGAATTAACATAGAAATTGCGTCGGTATTAAATACTAATGGATACAGGCAGACGTGTCCCAGAGTGGGTAATGAGGATGTCGGCAAAGTACATATCTTCTCCTGGGAGTCAAGTTTCTTTCTTCCGAAGCACCAGTGGTAGTTTAATGTAACTCTCACACCATCACATTGACGAATTAACGAAGAAATGGCGTTGTTATTAATTAATAATGCGTACATCCTGATTTCTCCTCAAGTGTGTAATGCAACTGCAGTCGAAGTATGTATCTTCTCTTAGTAGTCGTGTATCTTTCTTCCGATGCACCAGTTGTAGTTTACTGTAACACTCACGGTGACGAATTAAAAGCGAAATTCTGTAGTTATTAAAGACTGATTGACACATGCTGACAAATCCCCAAATGAGTAATGCGTCTACGGTCAAAGAATGTATCTGTTTCCTTGTGTTAATTATCTTTCTACCGATAGGTCAGTGGTAGTTGATCCATGCTTACTTCTCCCCAAGTGAGAAATGAGGGTGTGTTCAAATTATGTATCATCTTCGTAGAGTGTGGTATCATTCTTCCGATGTACCAGTGGTAGTTTAACCCTCACAGTCTCACATTAACGAATTATGAACTAAATTGCGCGCTATTAAATATTAGTGGATACATGCTAATTTCTCCCCAAGTGAGTAACACGGCTGTAGTCAAAGTATGTATCTCGTCCTGGGAGACAAGTATGCATTTATCGATGCACCAGTGTTGGTTGCTATAAGCTGTAACACCCCAACAACCACCTTAAAGTCAATTAATAAAGAACTTGGAAGTAGGGAAACTTATCTTGGCTGTTACATCTTTGCCGATGAGCTAGCACGAAAGATTTTTGTCAAAAACTACATTGTACATCACTGAGCATATTTGTTAGCGAAACAGAAAGAAGAAACTTCGTATTTCAGCAATGGACGAATATGAAAATGTGAAATTAATATCTCAAAAGTTAAGTCCAAGGTAATGTCATCAGAGATAACTTGCATGTGGAAGAGAGTTGTAAGCGCAACGAAGAAATTCAATGCACTTCCACAGAAGAAGTCGCTTGCTAGAACTCATCCAGTGCAGACGTAGGACAGCAGTTCTGATC
Source organism: Schistocerca cancellata (assembly GCF_023864275.1). Classification (NCBI taxonomy): domain Eukaryota; kingdom Metazoa; phylum Arthropoda; class Insecta; order Orthoptera; family Acrididae; genus Schistocerca; species Schistocerca cancellata. Next base: position 598,037,367 of record NC_064632.1, read on the forward strand.
TGAATTATTGAGATTGCGAATCGTGACGAGATTGTTTTCGAGTTTGAAGTGTTTGTTGCGTGACGGGATTCATGGCTTAAGAAACTGATTTTATGAACTGAGACAGGAACAAATAGACTCATTTAACCGTGCACTACGGGTTAGTTGAAATCTAATAACGGAATTAGTGAACATTGGACTTGACCTTAAATTAGTTGGACCTTAAGGAGAAGTGAACATTCTATGAAAGAATACACGCAATTAGTCTTGAGTAGGACCCAAGTACACGACATCATGAGGATAAAACATATACGGTAAAGTGTTGAGTTGTGGTAATTGCCAAGAAACTATAACTCAATCGAACTGACTTAACTGAACTATTCCGTGGGCATGTGGTGCAGGAGTTTTAAGTATATAGTGACAAAATAACAATAAACTGTTCGTTACCAGTTAAATACCCGGTGTGGACTACATCACGAAATAGTTTGATAAATGACTAACTCAACGACTACTCATGAAAGACTATTTCATTGACGTGCAAATATTAACGTCATTAGTCGTATTACGACGCAATCTTAGAAAGACTGATTCAAAGATTTAAGAAATTCATCGTACATTCTCGCACATAGTTCATCTTGCATAAAAGGAAATTTACTTTGAAAGTAACGCTTTTCAAACCACGATTCGCAATGTTTTTCCCGTGACCTGTTAGAAATTGGTTCGTTGCAGCAGTTGCCAGAGAGCGCGAGATAACAGGCGTCACTGCGCCTGGGCAGCTACGATGACGCAGGAAGCCCGCATTTTCGTACGTGTGAAGTTTTAAAAGATCTTCAGTTATGTCCTGAAAGGAACAAGAGATCAGAGGACACTTGAAGAGCATCGGAATTTCGTGAGCCATACTGAAATACATAATTCGGCTTATTTAGTGCACATTCGTTTGTCCAGATTCAGATGTAAATTTTATTGAGTACCAGTACTGTATTATCTCATATTCGCTTCCTTTCTTTTATGGCATAATTCCATACGAGCTAGAAGATGGAAAACGTGCACTTGAAATGCAGCGAACAGTTGAAACTAGACAACAGTGTGAAATTAAACACATCGTTTCAAATATACTGACGGCTCTGTGGATAAGAGTAATGAAAGCCAAATTTCTTCAGCAAACCGACAAAAATAACTTCATTGCTCTGCAAGGCGATTAATCCTTCACCGTCAGAAAAGTGGAAATAAAATAAAATCTGAAACTAATAACATATTTTAGCCTTCCGTAATTAGGTGAATGTTTCTTAATTGATAACTCCCGGCAACAGGATTCCGTTTTGTTTTCATTTGATGTGAGAGTAATAAATGAAGTGGAAACAGCAAAATCGCTGAACGTAAACACAGGTCATGTGGAGACTACCCACCTCTCCACCACAACTCAGACTGCTCTGTGCATCAGCCCCGGATCTGCGATATTTCCGAACCGGGGCAATAATAATTAGTGGCGCCCAGCCCCACATCCGTAGCCAGAAGCGGCAGAAGGTACTGCTCATACGCGACTCACCTGCGCGTGTGCGTGAGCCCGCCAGCGACTGCTCAAACGAATCTATTTACAAGAGCTGCCACGTCACGCTCATCGGAGGGAATTTGTTGTTAGGAAGCATTACGTATTCTTCCTAAAGCCTTTGACACACTTTGCTGTTGGCAGACGCTTGTATGAGCACTATGTTTTGTTGTTGTATATGGCGCATTTGCTTTGCGACTTATGTTTCATTTTTCGTTTTTTTTTCTCGTTCATATCTTCTTGTTGCAGTATTATTCTACAGAAGCGGGATACAGTAATATTCTTTGTTAGAATATTGGTTCTTACCAGTCCAAATCATAAAAATTTAAGTGATACCTAAAACAATGAAAAATACCCGGGTTTTTCCCGGTATTCTCCCGGACGGGCCGGGTTTTTCCCGGATCTCCCGGTTGTCCCGGGTTGTATACACCCTGACTCAACCATACTGTGCGTGGCGGAGGGTACCTCGCACCACAACTTGCATCTTCTCACCCTGTTCCACTCCCAAACAGAACGATGGAAAAAAAAATATATGTGTGGTGTCACCGCCAGACACCACACTTGCTAGGTGGTAGCCTTTAAATCGCCCGCAGTCTGTTAGTATAGGTCGGACCCGCGTGTCGCCACTGTCAGTGATTGCAGACCGAGCGCCGCCACACGGCAGTTCTAGAGAGACTCCCTAGCACTCGCCCCAGTTGTACAGCCGACTCTGCTAGCGATGGTTCACTGACAAATTACGCTCTCATTTGCCAAGACGATAGTTAGCATAGCCTTCAGCTACGTCATTTGCCACGACCTAGCAAGGCGCCATTACCAGTTAATATTGAGATTGTAAAACATGTACCGTCAAGAGCGATGTTCACCAATTATGGATTAAAGTTAAGTATTTCACCATCTGCGTCCGTTTTTCTAAGTTCTAATTTCCTTGTCATTTTCCAGACCTCACGCCAGCCTGCGTGAGCTTAAACGCGTGCATTTCGGCTTCTTCCAAACCCCGTGAATTGGCTCCTGCCAATTCACAACAATATGTTGGCCGCAGTAGAATCGTACTGCAGTCAGCCTCAAATGATGGTTCTCTAAATTTTCTCAGTAGCGATTCACGAAAAGAACGCCTCCTTTCCCATGCACCACTGGTAGATTACTGTTAACTTCACGTTGATGAATTAATAGAGAAATTGTGTCGCTATTAAATACTACTGGATACATGTTGGCTTCTCTCCATGTGAGAAATGTGGCTGTTGTCAGAGAATATATATTCTCCTGGGAGTCAAGTATCTTTCTTCAAAGATTATTCAAATTTGTGTGAAATCTTATGGGCCTTAACTGCTAAGGTCATCCATCAGCCCCTAAGCTTACACACTACTTAATCTAAATCATCCTAAGGACAAACACACACACCCATGCCTGAGGGAGGACTCGAAGCTCCACCGGGACCTGGCGCACAGTGTATGATTGCAGCGCCTGAGACCACTTGGCTAATCCCACACTGCTTTCTTTCTTCCAGTGCGCCACTGGTAGTTTACTGTTCACATTGAGGAATTAACATAGAAATTGCGTCGGTATTAAATACTAATGGATACAGGCAGACGTGTCCCAGAGTGGGTAATGAGGATGTCGGCAAAGTACATATCTTCTCCTGGGAGTCAAGTTTCTTTCTTCCGAAGCACCAGTGGTAGTTTAATGTAACTCTCACACCATCACATTGACGAATTAACGAAGAAATGGCGTTGTTATTAATTAATAATGCGTACATCCTGATTTCTCCTCAAGTGTGTAATGCAACTGCAGTCGAAGTATGTATCTTCTCTTAGTAGTCGTGTATCTTTCTTCCGATGCACCAGTTGTAGTTTACTGTAACACTCACGGTGACGAATTAAAAGCGAAATTCTGTAGTTATTAAAGACTGATTGACACATGCTGACAAATCCCCAAATGAGTAATGCGTCTACGGTCAAAGAATGTATCTGTTTCCTTGTGTTAATTATCTTTCTACCGATAGGTCAGTGGTAGTTGATCCATGCTTACTTCTCCCCAAGTGAGAAATGAGGGTGTGTTCAAATTATGTATAATCTTCGTAGAGTGTGGTATCATTCTTCCGATGTACCAGTGGTAGTTTAACCCTCACAGTCTCACATTAACGAATTACGAACTAAATTGCGCGCTATTAAATATTAGTGGATACATGCTAATTTCTCCCCAAGTGAGTAACACGGCTGTAGTCAAAGTATGTATCTCGTCCTGGGAGACAAGTATGCATTTATCGATGCACCAGTGTTGGTTGCTATAAGCTGTAACACCCCAACAACCACCTTAAAGTCAATTAATAAAGAACTTGGAAGTAGGGAAACTTATCTTGGCTGTTACATCTTTGCCGATGAGCTAGCACGAAAGATTTTTGTCAAAAACTACATTGTACATCACTGAGCATATTTGTTAGCGAAACAGAAAGAAGAAACGTCGTATTTCAGCAATGGACGAATATGAAAATGTGAAATTAATATCTCAAAAGTTAAGTCCAAGGTAATGTCATCAGAGATAACTTGCATGTGGAAGAGAGTTGTAAGCGCAACGAAGAAATTCAATGCACTTCCACAGAAGAAGTCGCTTGCTAGAACTCATCCAGTGCAGACGTAGGACAGCAGTTCTGATCTGAATTATTGAGATTGCGAATCGTGACGAGATTGTTTTCGAGTTTGAAGTGTTTGTTGCGTGACGGGATTCATGGCTTAAGAAACTGATTTTATGAACTGAGACAGGAACAAATAGACTCATTTAACCGTGCACTACGGGTTAGTTGAAATCTAATAACGGAATTAGTGAACATTGGACTTGACCTTAAATTAGTTGGACCTTAAGGAGAAGTGAACATTCTATGAAAGAATACACGCAATTAGTCTTGAGTAGGACCCAAGTACACGACATCATGAGGATAAAACATATACGGTAAAGTGTTGAGTTGTGGTAATTGCCAAGAAACTATAACTCAATCGAACTGACTTAACTGAACTATTCCGTGGGCATGTGGTGCAGGAGTTTTAAGTATATAGTGACAAAATAACAATAAACTGTTCGTTACCAGTTAAATACCCGGTGTGGACTACATCACGAAATAGTTTGATAAATGACTAACTCAACGACTACTCATGAAAGACTATTTCATTGCCGTGCAAATATTAACGTCATTAGTCGTATTACGACGCAATCTTAGAAAGACTGATTCAAAGATTTAAGAAATTCATCGTACATTCTCGCACATAGTTCATCTTGCGTAAAAGGAAATTTACTTTGAAAGTAACGCTTTTCAAACCACGATTCGCAATGTTTTTCCCGTGACCTGTTAGAAATTGGTTCGTTGCAGCAGTTGCCAGAGAGCGCGAGATAACAGGCGTCACTGCGCCTGGGCAGCTACGATGACGCAGGAAGCCCGCATTTTCGTACGTGTGAAGTTTTAAAAGATCTTCAGTTATGTCCTGAAAGGAACAAGAGATCAGAGGACACTTGAAGAGCATCGGAATTTCGTGAGCCATACTGAAATACATAATTCGGCTTATTTAGTGCACATTCGTTTGTCCAGATTCAGATGTAAATTTTATTGAGTACCAGTACTGTATTATCTCATATTCGCTTCCTTTCTTTTATGGCATAATTCCATACGAGCTAGAAGATGGAAAACGTGCACTTGAAATGCAGCGAACAGATTAAACACATCGTTTCAAATATACTGACGGCTCTGTTGATAAGAGTAATGAAAGCCAAATTTCTTCAGCAAACCGACAAAAATAACTTCATTGCTCTGCAAGGCGATTAATCCTTCACCGTCAGAAAAGTGGAAATAAAATAAAATCTGAAACTAATAACATATTTTAGCCTTCCGTAATTAGGTGAATGTTTCTTAATTGATAGCTCCCGGCAACAGGATTCCGTTTTGTTTTCATTTGATGTGAGAGTAATAAATGAAGTGGAAACAGCAAAATCGCTGAACGTAAACACAGGTCATGTGGAGACTACCCACCTCTCCACCACAACTCAGACTGCTCTGTGCATCAGCCCCGGATCTGCGATATTTCCGAACCGGGGCAATAATAATTAGTGGCGCCCAGCCCCACATCCGTAGCCAGAAGCGGCAGAAGGTACTGCTCATACGCGACTCACCTGCGCGTGTGCGTGAGCCCGCCAGCGACTGCTCAAACGAATCTATTTACAAGAGCTGCCACGTCACGCTCATCGGAGGGAATTTGTTGTTAGGAAGCATTACGTATTCTTCCTAAAGCCTTTGACACACTTTGCTGTTGGCAGACGCTTGTATGAGCACTATGTTTTGTTGTTGTATATGGCGCATTTGCTTTGCGACTTATGTTTCATTTTTCGTTTTTTTTTCTCGTTCATATCTTCTTGTTGCAGTATTATTCTACAGAAGCGGGATACAGTAATATTCTTTGTTAGAATATTGGTTCTTACCAGTCCAAATCATAAAAATTTAAGTGATACCTAAAACAATGAAAAATACCCGGGTTTTTCCCGGTATTCTCCCGGACGGGCCGGGTTTTTCCCGGATCTCCCGGTTGTCCCGGGTTGTATACACCCTGACTCAACCATACTGTGCGTGGCGGAGGGTACCTCGCACCACAACTTGCATCTTCTCACCCTGTTCCACTCCCAAACAGAACGATGGAAAAAAAAATATATGTGTGGTGTCACCGCCAGACACCACACTTGCTAGGTGGTAGCCTTTAAATCGCCCGCAGTCTGTTAGTATAGGTCGGACCCGCGTGTCGCCACTGTCAGTGATTGCAGACCGAGCGCCGCCACACGGCAGTTCTAGAGAGACTCCCTAGCACTCGCCCCAGTTGTACAGCCGACTCTGCTAGCGATGGTTCACTGACAAATTACGCTCTCATTTGCCAAGACGATAGTTAGCATAGCCTTCAGCTACGTCATTTGCCACGACCTAGCAAGGCGCCATTACCAGTTAATATTGAGATTGTAAAACATGTACCGTCAAGAGCGATGTTCACCAATTATGGATTAAAGTTAAGTATTTCACCATCTGCGTCCGTTTTTCTAAGTTCTAATTTCCTTGTCATTTTCCAGACCTCACGCCAGCCTGCGTGAGCTTAAACGCGTGCATTTCGGCTTCTTCCAAACCCCGTGAATTGGCTCCTGCCAATTCACAACAATATGTTGGCCGCAGTAGAATCGTACTGCAGTCAGCCTCAAATGATGGTTCTCTAAATTTTCTCAGTAGCGATTCACGAAAAGAACGCCTCCTTTCCCATGCACCACTGGTAGATTACTGTTAACTTCACGTTGATGAATTAATAGAGAAATTGTGTCGCTATTAAATACTACTGGATACATGTTGGCTTCTCTCCATGTGAGAAATGTGGCTGTTGTCAGAGAATATATATTCTCCTGGGAGTCAAGTATCTTTCTTCAAAGATTATTCAAATTTGTGTGAAATCTTATGGGCCTTAACTGCTAAGGTCATCCATCAGCCCCTAAGCTTACACACTACTTAATCTAAATCATCCTAAGGACAAACACACACACCCATGCCTGAGGGAGGACTCGAAGCTCCACCGGGACCTGCCGCACAGTGTATGATTGTAGCGCCTGAGACCACTTGGCTAATCCCACACTGCTTTCTTTCTTCCAGTGCGCCACTGGTAGTTTACTGTTCACATTGAGGAATTAACATAGAAATTGCGTCGGTATTAAATACTAATGGATACAGGCAGACGTGTCCCAGAGTGGGTAATGAGGATGTCGGCAAAGTACATATCTTCTCCTGGGAGTCAAGTTTCTTTCTTCCGAAGCACCAGTGGTAGTTTAATGTAACTCTCACACCATCACATTGACGAATTAACGAAGAAATGGCGTTGTTATTAATTAATAATGCGTACATCCTGATTTCTCCTCAAGTGTGTAATGCAACTGCAGTCGAAGTATGTATCTTCTCTTAGTAGTCGTGTATCTTTCTTCCGATGCACCAGTTGTAGTTTACTGTAACACTCACGGTGACGAATTAAAAGCGAAATTCTGTAGTTATTAAAGACTGATTGACACATGCTGACAAATCCCCAAATGAGTAATGCGTCTACGGTCAAAGAATGTATCTGTTTCCTTGTGTTAATTATCTTTCTACCGATAGGTCAGTGGTAGTTGATCCATGCTTACTTCTCCCCAAGTGAGAAATGAGGGTGTGTTCAAATTATGTATAATCTTCGTAGAGTGTGGTATCATTCTTCCGATGTACCAGTGGTAGTTTAACCCTCACAGTCTCACATTAACGAATTACGAACTAAATTGCGCGCTATTAAATATTAGTGGATACATGCTAATTTCTCCCCAAGTGAGTAACACGGCTGTAGTCAAAGTATGTATCTCGTCCTGGGAGACAAGTATGCATTTATCGATGCACCAGTGTTGGTTGCTATAAGCTGTAACACCCCAACAACCACCTTAAAGTCAATTAATAAAGAACTTGGAAGTAGGGAAACTTATCTTGGCTGTTACATCTTTGCCGATGAGCTAGCACGAAAGATTTTTGTCAAAAACTACATTGTACATCACTGAGCATATTTGTTAGCGAAACAGAAAGAAGAAACGTCGTATTTCAGCAATGGACGAATATGAAAATGTGAAATTAATATCTCAAAAGTTAAGTCCAAGGTAATGTCATCAGAGATAACTTGCATGTGGAAGAGAGTTGTAAGCGCAACGAAGAAATTCAATGCACTTCCACAGAAGAAGTCGCTTGCTAGAACTCATCCAGTGCAGACGTAGGACAGCAGTTCTGATCTGAATTATTGAGATTGCGAATCGTGACGAGATTGTTTTCGAGTTTGAAGTGTTTGTTGCGTGACGGGATTCATGGCTTAAGAAACTGATTTTATGAACTGAGACAGGAACAAATAGACTCATTTAACCGTGCACTACGGGTTAGTTGAAATCTAATAACGGAATTAGTGAACATTGGACTTGACCTTAAATTAGTTGGACCTTAAGGAGAAGTGAACATTCTATGAAAGAATACACGCAATTAGTCTTGAGTAGGACCCAAGTACACGACATCATGAGGATAAAACATATACGGTAAAGTGTTGAGTTGTGGTAATTGCCAAGAAACTATAACTCAATCGAACTGACTTAACTGAACTATTCCGTGGGCATGTGGTGCAGGAGTTTTAAGTATATAGTGACAAAATAACAATAAACTGTTCGTTACCAGTTAAATACCCGGTGTGGACTACATCACGAAATAGTTTGATAAATGACTAACTCAACGACTACTCATGAAAGACTATTTCATTGCCGTGCAAATATTAACGTCATTAGTCGTATTACGACGCAATCTTAGAAAGACTGATTCAAAGATTTAAGAAATTCATCGTACATTCTCGCACATAGTTCATCTTGCGTAAAAGGAAATTTACTTTGAAAGTAACGCTTTTCAAACCACGATTCGCAATGTTTTTCCCGTGACCTGTTAGAAATTGGTTCGTTGCAGCAGTTGCCAGAGAGCGCGAGATAACAGGCGTCACTGCGCCTGGGCAGCTACGATGACGCAGGAAGCCCGCATTTTCGTACGTGTGAAGTTTTAAAAGATCTTCAGTTATGTCCTGAAAGGAACAAGAGATCAGAGGACACTTGAAGAGCATCGGAATTTCGTGAGCCATACTGAAATACATAATTCGGCTTATTTAGTGCACATTCGTTTGTCCAGATTCAGATGTAAATTTTATTGAGTACCAGTACTGTATTATCTCATATTCGCTTCCTTTCTTTTATGGCATAATTCCATACGAGCTAGAAGATGGAAAACGTGCACTTGAAATGCAGCGAACAGTTGAAACTAGACAACAGTGTGTGAAATTAAACACATCGTTTCAAATATACTGACGGCTCTGTGGATAAGAGTAATGAAAGCCAAATTTCTTCAGCAAACCGACAAAAATAACTTCATTGCTCTGCAAGGCGATTAATCCTTCACCGTCAGAAAAGTGGAAATAAAATAAAATCTGAAACTAATAACATATTTTAGCCTTCCGTAATTAGGTGAATGTTTCTTAATTGATAGCTCCCGGCAACAGGATTCCGTTTTGTTTTCATTTGATGTGAGAGTAATAAATGAAGTGGAAACAGCAAAATCGCTGAACGTAAACACAGGTCATGTGGAGACTACCCACCTCTCCACCACAACTCAGACTGCTCTGTGCATCAGCCCCGGATCTGCGATATTTCCGAACCGGGGCAATAATAATTAGTGGCGCCCAGCCCCACATCCGTAGCCAGAAGCGGCAGAAGGTACTGCTCATACGCGACTCACCTGCGCGTGTGCGTGAGCCCGCCAGCGACTGCTCAAACGAATCTATTTACAAGAGCTGCCACGTCACGCTCATCGGAGGGAATTTGTTGTTAGGAAGCATTACGTATTCTTCCTAAAGCCTTTGACACACTTTGCTGTTGGCAGACGCTTGTATGAGCACTATGTTTTGTTGTTGTATATGGCGCATTTGCTTTGCGACTTATGTTTCATTTTTCGTTTTTTTTTCTCGTTCATATCTTCTTGTTGCAGTATTATTCTACAGAAGCGGGATACAGTAATATTCTTTGTTAGAATATTGGTTCTTACCAGTCCAAATCATAAAAATTTAAGTGATACCTAAAACAATGAAAAATACCCGGGTTTTTCCCGGTATTCTCCCGGACGGGCCGGGTTTTCCCCGGATCTCCCGGTTGTCCCGGGTTGTATACACCCTGACTCAACCATACTGTGCGTGGCGGAGGGTACCTCGCACCACAACTTGCATCTTCTCACCCTGTTCCACTCCCAAACAGAACGATGGAAAAAAAATATATGTGTGGTGTCACCGCCAGACACCACACTTGCTAGGTGGTAGCCTTTAAATCGCCCGCAGTCTGTTAGTATAGGTCGGACCCGCGTGTCGCCACTGTCAGTGATTGCAGACCGAGCGCCGCCACACGGCAGTTCTAGAGAGACTCCCTAGCACTCGCCCCAGTTGTACAGCCGACTCTGCTAGCGATGGTTCACTGACAAATTACGCTCTCATTTGCCAAGACGATAGTTAGCATAGCCTTCAGCTACGTCATTTGCCACGACCTAGCAAGGCGCCATTACCAGTTAATATTGAGATTGTAAAACATGTACCGTCAAGAGCGATGTTCACCAATTATGGATTAAAGTTAAGTATTTCACCATCTGCGTCCGTTTTTCTAAGTTCTAATTTCCTTGTCATTTTCCAGACCTCACGCCAGCCTGCGTGAGCTTAAACGCGTGCATTTCGGCTTCTTCCAAACCCCGTGAATTGGCTCCTGCCAATTCACAACAATATGTTGGCCGCAGTAGAATCGTACTGCAGTGAGCCTCAAATGATGGTTCTCTAAATTTTCTCAGTAGCGATTCACGAAAAGAACGCCTCCTTTCCCATGCACCACTGGTAGATTACTGTTAACTTCACGTTGATGAATTAATAGAGAAATTGTGTCGCTATTAAATACTACTGGATACATGTTGGCTTCTCTCCATGTGAGAAATGTGGCTGTTGTCAGAGAATATATATTCTCCTGGGAGTCAAGTATCTTTCTTCAAAGATTATTCAAATTTGTGTGAAATCTTATGGGCCTTAACTGCTAAGGTCATCCATCAGCCCCTAAGCTTACACACTACTTAATCTAAATCATCCTAAGGACAAACACACACACCCATGCCTGAGGGAGGACTCGAAGCTCCACCGGGACCTGCCGCACAGTGTATGATTGCAGCGCCTGAGACCACTTGGCTAATCCCACACTGCTTTCTTTCTTCCAGTGCGCCACTGGTAGTTTACTGTTCACATTGAGGAATTAACATAGAAATTGCGTCGGTATTAAATACTAATGGATACAGGCAGACGTGTCCCAGAGTGGGTAATGAGGATGTCGGCAAAGTACATATCTTCTCCTGGGAGTCAAGTTTCTTTCTTCCGAAGCACCAGTGGTAGTTTAATGTAACTCTCACACCATCACATTGACGAATTAACGAAGAAATGGCGTTGTTATTAATTAATAATGCGTACATCCTGATTTCTCCTCAAGTGTGTAATGCAACTGCAGTCGAAGTATGTATCTTCTCTTAGTAGTCGTGTATCTTTCTTCCGATGCACCAGTTGTAGTTTACTGTAACACTCACGGTGACGAATTAAAAGCGAAATTCTGTAGTTATTAAAGACTGATTGACACATGCTGACAAATCCCCAAATGAGTAATGCGTCTACGGTCAAAGAATGTATCTGTTTCCTTGTGTTAATTATCTTTCTACCGATAGGTCAGTGGTAGTTGATCCATGCTTACTTCTCCCCAAGTGAGAAATGAGGGTGTGTTCAAATTATGTATCATCTTCGTAGAGTGTGGTATCATTCTTCCGATGTACCAGTGGTAGTTTAACCCTCACAGTCTCACATTAACGAATTACGAACTAAATTGCGCGCTATTAAATATTAGTGGATACATGCTAATTTCTCCCCAAGTGAGTAACACGGCTGTAGTCAAAGTATGTATCTCGTCCTGGGAGACAAGTATGCATTTATCGATGCACCAGTGTTGGTTGCTATAAGCTGTAACACCCAAACAACCACCTTAAAGTCAATTAATAAAGAACTTGGAAGTAGGGAAACTTATCTTGGCTGTTACATCTTTGCCGATGAGCTAGCACGAAAGATTTTTGTCAAAAACTACATTGTACATCACTGAGCATATTTGTTAGCGAAACAGAAAGAAGAAACGTCGTATTTCAGCAATGGACGAATATGAAAATGTGAAATTAATATCTCAAAAGTTAAGTCCAAGGTAATGTCATCAGAGATAACTTGCATGTGGAAGAGAGTTGTAAGCGCAACGAAGAAATTCAATGCACTTCCACAGAAGAAGTCGCTTGCTAGAACTCATCCAGTGCAGACGTAGGACAGCAGTTCTGATCTGAATTATTGAGATTGCGAATCGTGACGAGATTGTTTTCGAGTTTGAAGTGTTTGTTGCGTGACGGGATTCATGGCTTAAGAAACTGATTTTATGAACTGAGACAGGAACAAATAGACTCATTTAACCGTGCACTACGGGTTAGTTGAAATCTAATAACGGAATTAGTGAACATTGGACTTGACCTTAAATTAGTTGGACCTTAAGGAGAAGTGAACATTCTATGAAAGAATACACGCAATTAGTCTTGAGTAGGACCCAAGTACACGACATCATGAGGATAAAACATATACGGTAAAGTGTTGAGTTGTGGTAATTGCCAAGAAACTATAACTCAATCGAACTGACTTAACTGAACTATTCCGTGGGCATGTGGTGCAGGAGTTTTAAGTATATAGTGACAAAATAACAATAAACTGTTCGTTACCAGTTAAATACCCGGTGTGGACTACATCACGAAATAGTTTGATAAATGACTAACTCAACGACTACTCATGAAAGACTATTTCATTGCCGTGCAAATATTAACGTCATTAGTCGTATTACGACGCAATCTTAGAAAGACTGATTCAAAGATTTAAGAAATTCAACGTACATTCTCGCACATAGTTCATCTTGCGTAAAAGGAAATTTACTTTGAAAGTAACGCTTTTCAAACCACGATTCGCAATGTTTTTCCCGTGACCTGTTAGAAACTGGTTCGTTGCAGCAGTTGCCAGAGAGCGCGAGATAACAGGCGTCACTGCGCCTGGGCAGCTACGATGATGCAGGAAGCCCGCATTTTCGTACGTGTGAAGTTTTAAAAGATCTTCAGTTATGTCCTGAAAGGAACAAGAGATCAGAGGACACTTGAAGAGCATCGGAATTTCGTGAGCCATACTGAAATACATAATTCGGCTTATTTAGTGCACATTCGTTTGTCCAGATTCAGATGTAAATTTTATTGAGTACCAGTACTGTATTATCTCATATTCGCTTCCTTTCTTTTATGGCATAATTCCATACGAGCTAGAAGATGGAAAACGTGCACTTGAAATGCAGCGAACAGTTGAAACTAGACAACAGTGTGAAATTAAACACATCGTTTAAAATATACTGACGGCTCTGTGGATAAGAGTAATGAAAGCCAAATTTCTTCAGCAAACCGACAAAAATAACTTCATTGCTCTGCAAGGCGATTAATCCTTCACCGTCAGAAAAGTGGAAATAAAATAAAATCTGAAACTAATAACATATTTTAGCCTTCCGTAATTAGGTGAATGTTTCTTAATTGATAGCTCCCGGCAACAGGATTCCGTTTTGTTTTCATTTGATGTGAGAGTAATAAATGAAGTGGAAACAGCAAAATCGCTGAACGTAAACACAGGTCATGTGGAGACTACCCACCTCTCCACCACAACTCAGACTGCTCTGTGCATCAGCCCCGGATCTGCGATATTTCCGAACCGGGGCAATAATAATTAGTGGCGCCCAGCCCCACATCCGTAGCCAGAAGCGGCAGAAGGTACTGCTCATACGCGACTCACCTGCGCGTGTGCGTGAGCCCGCCAGCGACTGCTCAAACGAATCTATTTACAAGAGCTGCCACGTCACGCTCATCGGAGGGAATTTGTTGTTAGGAAGCATTACGTATTCTTCCTAAAGCCTTTGACACACTTTGCTGTTGGCAGACGCTTGTATGAGCACTATGTTTTGTTGTTGTATATGGCGCATTTGCTTTGCGACTTATGTTTCATTTTTCGTTTTTTTTTCTCGTTCATATCTTCTTGTTGCAGTATTATTCTACAGAAGCGGGATACAGTAATATTCTTTGTTAGAATATTGGTTCTTACCAGTCCAAATCATAAAAATTTAAGTGATACCTAAAACAATGAAAAATACCCGGGTTTTTCCCGGTATTCTCCCGGACGGGCCGGGTTTTTCCCGGATCTCCCGGTTGTCCCGGGTTGTATACACCCTGACTCAACCATACTGTGCGTGGCGGAGGGTACCTCGCACCACAACTTGCATCTTCTCACCCTGTTCCACTCCCAAACAGAACGATGGAAAAAAAAATATATGTGTGGTGTCACCGCCAGACACCACACTTGCTAGGTGGTAGCCTTTAAATCGCCCGCAGTCTGTTAGTATAGGTCGGACCCGCGTGTCGCCACTGTCAGTGATTGCAGACCGAGCGCCGCCACACGGCAGTTCTAGAGAGACTCCCTAGCACTCGCCCCAGTTGTACAGCCGACTCTGCTAGCGATGGTTCACTGACAAATTACGCTCTCATTTGCCAAGACGATAGTTAGCATAGCCTTCAGCTACGTCATTTGCCACGACCTAGCAAGGCGCCATTACCAGTTAATATTGAGATTGTAAAACATGTACCGTCAAGAGCGATGTTCACCAATTATGGATTAAAGTTAAGTATTTCACCATCTGCGTCCGTTTTTCTAAGTTCTAATTTCCTTGTCATTTTCCAGACCTCACGCCAGCCTGCGTGAGCTTAAACGCGTGCATTTCGGCTTCTTCCAAACCCCGTGAATTGGCTCCTGCCAATTCACAACAATATGTTGGCCGCAGTAGAATCGTACTGCAGTGAGCCTCAAATGATGGTTCTCTAAATTTTCTCAGTAGCGATTCACGAAAAGAACGCCTCCTTTCCCATGCACCACTGGTAGATTACTGTTAACTTCACGTTGATGAATTAATAGAGAAATTGTGTCGCTATTAAATACTACTGGATACATGTTGGCTTCTCTCCATGTGAGAAATGTGGCTGTTGTCAGAGAATATATATTCTCCTGGGAGTCAAGTATCTTCCTTCAAAGATTATTCAAATTTGTGTGAAATCTTATGGGCCTTAACTGCTAAGGTCATCCATCAGCCCCTAAGCTTACACACTACTTAATCTAAATCATCCTAAGGACAAACACACACACCCATGCCTGAGGGAGGACTCGAAGCTCCACCGGGACCTGGCGCACAGTGTATGATTGCAGCGCCTGAGACCACTTGGCTAATCCCACACTGCTTTCTTTCTTCCAGTGCGCCACTGGTAGTTTACTGTTCACATTGAGGAATTAACATAGAAATTGCGTCGGTATTAAATACTAATGGATACAGGCAGACGTGTCCCAGAGTGGGTAATGAGGATGTCGGCAAAGTACATATCTTCTCCTGGGAGTCAAGTTTCTTTCTTCCGAAGCACCAGTGGTAGTTTAATGTAACTCTCACACCATCACATTGACGAATTAACGAAGAAATGGCGTTGTTATTAATTAATAATGCGTACATCCTGATTTCTCCTCAAGTGTGTAATGCAACTGCAGTCGAAGTATGTATCTTCTCTTAGTAGTCGTGTATCTTTCTTCCGATGCACCAGTTGTAGTTTACTGTAACACTCACGGTGACGAATTAAAAGCGAAATTCTGTAGTTATTAAAGACTGATTGACACATGCTGACAAATCCCCAAATGAGTAATGCGTCTACGGTCAAAGAATGTATCTGTTTCCTTGTGTTAATTATCTTTCTACCGATAGGTCAGTGGTAGTTGATCCATGCTTACTTCTCCCCAAGTGAGAAATGAGGGTGTGTTCAAATTATGTATAATCTTCGTAGAGTGTGGTATCATTCTTCCGATGTACCAGTGGTAGTTTAACCCTCACAGTCTCACATTAACGAATTACGAACTAAATTGCGCGCTATTAAATATTAGTGGATACATGCTAATTTCTCCCCAAGTGAGTAACACGGCTGTAGTCAAAGTATGTATCTCGTCCTGGGAGACAAGTATGCATTTATCGATGCACCAGTGTTGGTTGCTATAAGCTGTAACACCCCAACAACCACCTTAAAGTCAATTAATAAAGAACTTGGAAGTAGGGAAACTTATCTTGGCTGTTACATCTTTGCCGATGAGCTAGCACGAAAGATTTTTGTCAAAAACTACATTGTACATCACTGAGCATATTTGTTAGCGAAACAGAAAGAAGAAACGTCGTATTTCAGCAATGGACGAATATGAAAATGTGAAATTAATATCTCAAAAGTTAAGTCCAAGGTAATGTCATCAGAGATAACTTGCATGTGGAAGAGAGTTGTAAGCGCAACGAAGAAATTCAATGCACTTCCACAGAAGAAGTCGCTTGCTAGAACTCATCCAGTGCAGACGTAGGACAGCAGTTCTGATCTGAATTATTGAGATTGCGAATCGTGACGAGATTGTTTTCGAGTTTGAAGTGTTTGTTGCGTGACGGGATTCATGGCTTAAGAAACTGATTTTATGAACTGAGACAGGAACAAATAGACTCATTTAACCGTGCACTACGGGTTAGTTGAAATCTAATAACGGAATTAGTGAACATTGGACTTGACCTTAAATTAGTTGGACCTTAAGGAGAAGTGAACATTCTATGAAAGAATACACGCAATTAGTCTTGAGTAGGACCCAAGTACACGACATCATGAGGATAAAACATATACGGTAAAGTGTTGAGTTGTGGTAATTGCCAAGAAACTATAACTCAATCGAACTGACTTAACTGAACTATTCCGTGGGCATGTGGTGCAGGAGTTTTAAGTATATAGTGACAAAATAACAATAAACTGTTCGTTACCAGTTAAATACCCGGTGTGGACTACATCACGAAATAGTTTGATAAATGACTAACTCAACGACTACTCATGAAAGACTATTTCATTGCCGTGCAAATATTAACGTCATTAGTCGTATTACGACGCAATCTTAGAAAGACTGATTCAAAGATTTAAGAAATTCAACGTACATTCTCGCACATAGTTCATCTTGCGTAAAAGGAAATTTACTTTGAAAGTAACGCTTTTCAAACCACGATTCGCAATGTTTTTCCCGTGACCTGTTAGAAACTGGTTCGTTGCAGCAGTTGCCAGAGAGCGCGAGATAACAGGCGTCACTGCGCCTGGGCAGCTACGATGATGCAGGAAGCCCGCATTTTCGTACGTGTGAAGTTTTAAAAGATCTTCAGTTATGTCCTGAAAGGAACAAGAGATCAGAGGACACTTGAAGAGCATCGGAATTTCGTGAGCCATACTGAAATACATAATTCGGCTTATTTAGTGCACATTCGTTTGTCCAGATTCAGATGTAAATTTTATTGAGTACCAGTACTGTATTATCTCATATTCGCTTCCTTTCTTTTATGGCATAATTCCATACGAGCTAGAAGATGGAAAACGTGCACTTGAAATGCAGCGAACAGTTGAAACTAGACAACAGTGTGAAATTAAACACATCGTTTAAAATATACTGACGGCTCTGTGGATAAGAGTAATGAAAGCCAAATTTCTTCAGCAAACCGACAAAAATAACTTCATTGCTCTGCAAGGCGATTAATCCTTCACCGTCAGAAAAGTGGAAATAAAATAAAATCTGAAACTAATAACATATTTTAGCCTTCCGTAATTAGGTGAATGTTTCTTAATTGATAGCTCCCGGCAACAGGATTCCGTTTTGTTTTCATTTGATGTGAGAGTAATAAATGAAGTGGAAACAGCAAAATCGCTGAACGTAAACACAGGTCATGTGGAGACTACCCACCTCTCCACCACAACTCAGACTGCTCTGTGCATCAGCCCCGGATCTGCGATATTTCCGAACCGGGGCAATAATAATTAGTGGCGCCCAGCCCCACATCCGTAGCCAGAAGCGGCAGAAGGTACTGCTCATACGCGACTCACCTGCGCGTGTGCGTGAGCCCGCCAGCGACTGCTCAGACGAATCTATTTACAAGAGCTGCCACGTCACGCTCATCGGAGGGAATTTGTTGTTAGGAAGCATTACGTATTCTTCCTAAAGCCTTTGACACACTTTGCTGTTGGCAGACGCTTGTATGAGCACTATGTTTTGTTGTTGTATATGGCGCATTTGCTTTGCGACTTATGTTTCATTTTTCGTTTTTTTTTCTCGTTCATATCTTCTTGTTGCAGTATTATTCTACAGAAGCGGGATACAGTAATATTCTTTGTTAGAATATTGGTTCTTACCAGTCCAAATCATAAAAATTTAAGTGATACCTAAAACAATGAAAAATACCCGGGTTTTTCCCGGTATTCTCCCGGACGGGCCGGGTTTTTCCCGGATCTCCCGGTTGTCCCGGGTTGTATACACCCTGACTCAACCATACTGTGCGTGGCGGAGGGTACCTCGCACCACAACTTGCATCTTCTCACCCTGTTCCACTCCCAAACAGAACGATGGAAAAAAAAAATATATGTGTGGTGTCACCGCCAGACACCACACTTGCTAGGTGGTAGCCTTTAAATCGCCCGCAGTCTGTTAGTATAGGTCGGACCCGCGTGTCGCCACTGTCAGTGATTGCAGACCGAGCGCCGCCACACGGCAGTTCTAGAGAGACTCCCTAGCACTCGCCCCAGTTGTACAGCCGACTCTGCTAGCGATGGTTCACTGACAAATTACGCTCTCATTTGCCAAGACGATAGTTAGCATAGCCTTCAGCTACGTCATTTGCCACGACCTAGCAAGGCGCCATTACCAGTTAATATTGAGATTGTAAAACATGTACCGTCAAGAGCGATGTTCACCAATTATGGATTAAAGTTAAGTATTTCACCATCTGCGTCCGTTTTTCTAAGTTCTAATTTCCTTGTCATTTTCCAGACCTCACGCCAGCCTGCGTGAGCTTAAACGCGTGCATTTCGGCTTCTTCCAAACCCCGTGAATTGGCTCCTGCCAATTCACAACAATATGTTGGCCGCAGTAGAATCGTACTGCAGTGAGCCTCAAATGATGGTTCTCTAAATTTTCTCAGTAGCGATTCACGAAAAGAACGCCTCCTTTCCCATGCACCACTGGTAGATTACTGTTAACTTCACGTTGATGAATTAATAGAGAAATTGTGTCGCTATTAAATACTACTGGATACATGTTGGCTTCTCTCCATGTGAGAAATGTGGCTGTTGTCAGAGAATATATATTCTCCTGGGAGTCAAGTATCTTTCTTCAAAGATTATTCAAATTTGTGTGAAATCTTATGGGCCTTAACTGCTAAGGTCATCCATCAGCCCCTAAGCTTACACACTACTTAATCTAAATCATCCTAAGGACAAACACACACACCCATGCCTGAGGGAGGACTCGAAGCTCCACCGGGACCTGC
This sequence comes from Schistocerca cancellata, assembly GCF_023864275.1. Classification (NCBI taxonomy): domain Eukaryota; kingdom Metazoa; phylum Arthropoda; class Insecta; order Orthoptera; family Acrididae; genus Schistocerca; species Schistocerca cancellata. The sequence continues at coordinate 598,057,009 of NC_064632.1, forward strand.
CGCACAGTGTATGATTGCAGCGCCTGAGACCACTTGGCTAATCCCACACTGCTTTCTTTCTTCCAGTGCGCCACTGGTAGTTTACTGTTCACATTGAGGAATTAACATAGAAATTGCGTCGGTATTAAATACTAATGGATACAGGCAGACGTGTCCCAGAGTGGGTAATGAGGATGTCGGCAAAGTACATATCTTCTCCTGGGAGTCAAGTTTCTTTCTTCCGAAGCACCAGTGGTAGTTTAATGTAACTCTCACACCATCACATTGACGAATTAACGAAGAAATGGCGTTGTTATTAATTAATAATGCGTACATCCTGATTTCTCCTCAAGTGTGTAATGCAACTGCAGTCGAAGTATGTATCTTCTCTTAGTAGTCGTGTATCTTTCTTCCGATGCACCAGTTGTAGTTTACTGTAACACTCACGGTGACGAATTAAAAGCGAAATTCTGTAGTTATTAAAGACTGATTGACACATGCTGACAAATCCCCAAATGAGTAATGCGTCTACGGTCAAAGAATGTATCTGTTTCCTTGTGTTAATTATCTTTCTACCGATAGGTCAGTGGTAGTTGATCCATGCTTACTTCTCCCCAAGTGAGAAATGAGGGTGTGTTCAAATTATGTATCATCTTCGTAGAGTGTGGTATCATTCTTCCGATGTACCAGTGGTAGTTTAACCCTCACAGTCTCACATTAACGAATTACGAACTAAATTGCGCGCTATTAAATATTAGTGGATACATGCTAATTTCTCCCCAAGTGAGTAACACGGCTGTAGTCAAAGTATGTATCTCGTCCTGGGAGACAAGTATGCATTTATCGATGCACCAGTGTTGGTTGCTATAAGCTGTAACACCCCAACAACCACCTTAAAGTCAATTAATAAAGAACTTGGAAGTAGGGAAACTTATCTTGGCTGTTACATCTTTGCCGATGAGCTAGCACGAAAGATTTTTGTCAAAAACTACATTGTACATCACTGAGCATATTTGTTAGCGAAACAGAAAGAAGAAACGTCGTATTTCAGCAATGGACGAATATGAAAATGTGAAATTAATATCTCAAAAGTTAAGTCCAAGGTAATGTCATCAGAGATAACTTGCATGTGGAAGAGAGTTGTAAGCGCAACGAAGAAATTCAATGCACTTCCACAGAAGAAGTCGCTTGCTAGAACTCATCCAGTGCAGACGTAGGACAGCAGTTCTGATCTGAATTATTGAGATTGCGAATCGTGACGAGATTGTTTTCGAGTTTGAAGTGTTTGTTGCGTGACGGGATTCATGGCTTAAGAAACTGATTTTATGAACTGAGACAGGAACAAATAGACTCATTTAACCGTGCACTACGGGTTAGTTGAAATCTAATAACGGAATTAGTGAACATTGGACTTGACCTTAAATTAGTTGGACCTTAAGGAGAAGTGAACATTCTATGAAAGAATACACGCAATTAGTCTTGAGTAGGACCCAAGTACACGACATCATGAGGATAAAACATATACGGTAAAGTGTTGAGTTGTGGTAATTGCCAAGAAACTATAACTCAATCGAACTGACTTAACTGAACTATTCCGTGGGCATGTGGTGCAGGAGTTTTAAGTATATAGTGACAAAATAACAATAAACTGTTCGTTACCAGTTAAATACCCGGTGTGGACTACATCACGAAATAGTTTGATAAATGACTAACTCAACGACTACTCATGAAAGACTATTTCATTGCCGTGCAAATATTAACGTCATTAGTCGTATTACGACGCAATCTTAGAAAGACTGATTCAAAGATTTAAGAAATTCAACGTACATTCTCGCACATAGTTCATCTTGCGTAAAGGGAAATTTACTTTGAAAGTAACGCTTTTCAAACCACGATTCGCAATGTTTTTCCCGTGACCTGTTAGAAATTGGTTCGTTGCAGCAGTTGCCAGAGAGCGCGAGATAACAGGCGTCACTGCGCCTGGGCAGCTACGATGACGCAGGAAGCCCGCATTTTCGTACGTGTGAAGTTTTAAAAGATCTTCAGTTATGTCCTGAAAGGAACAAGAGATCAGAGGACACTTGAAGAGCATCGGAATTTCGTGAGCCATACTGAAATACATAATTCGGCTTATTTAGTGCACATTCGTTTGTCCAGATTCAGATGTAAATTTTATTGAGTACCAGTACTGTATTATCTCATATTCGCTTCCTTTCTTTTATGGCACAATTCCATACGAGCTAGAAGATGGAAAACGTGCACTTGAAATGCAGCGAACAGTTGAAACTAGACAACAGTGTGAAATTAAACACATCGTTTCAAATATACTGACGGCTCTGTGGATAAGAGTAATGAAAGCCAAATTTCTTCAGCAAACCGACAAAAATAACTTCATTGCTCTGCAAGGCGATTAATCCTTCACCGTCAGAAAAGTGGAAATAAAATAAAATCTGAAACTAATAACATATTTTAGCCTTCCGTAATTAGGTGAATGTTTCTTAATTGATAGCTCCCGGCAACAGGATTCCGTTTTGTTTTCATTTGATGTGAGAGTAATAAATGAAGTGGAAACAGCAAAATCGCTGAACGTAAACACAGGTCATGTGGAGACTACCCACCTCTCCACCACAACTCAGACTGCTCTGTGCATCAGCCCCGGATCTGCGATATTTCCGAACCGGGGCAATAATAATTAGTGGCGCCCAGCCCCACATCCGTAGCCAGAAGCGGCAGAAGGTACTGCTCATACGCGACTCACCTGCGCGTGTGCGTGAGCCCGCCAGCGACTGCTCAAACGAATCTATTTACAAGAGCTGCCACGTCACGCTCATCGGAGGGAATTTGTTGTTAGGAAGCATTACGTATTCTTCCTAAAGCCTTTGACACACTTTGCTGTTGGCAGACGCTTGTATGAGCACTATGTTTTGTTGATGTATATGGCGCATTTGCTTTGCGACTTATGTTTCATTTTTCGTTTTTTTTTCTCGTTCATATCTTCTTGTTGCAGTATTATTCTACAGAAGCGGGATACAGTAATATTCTTTGTTAGAATATTGGTTCTTACCAGTCCAAATCATAAAAATTTAAGTGATACCTAAAACAATGAAAAATACCCGGGTTTTTCCCGGTATTCTCCCGGACGGGCCGGGTTTTTCCCGGATCTCCCGGTTGTCCCGGGTTGTATACACCCTGACTCAACCATACTGTGCGTGGCGGAGGGTACCTCGCACCACAACTTGCATCTTCTCACCCTGTTCCACTCCCAAACAGAACGATGGAAAAAAAAATATATGTGTGGTGTCACCGCCAGACACCACACTTGCTAGGTGGTAGCCTTTAAATCGCCCGCAGTCTGTTAGTATAGGTCGGACCCGCGTGTCGCCACTGTCAGTGATTGCAGACCGAGCGCCGCCACACGGCAGTTCTAGAGAGACTCCCTAGCACTCGCCCCAGTTGTACAGCCGACTCTGCTAGCGATGGTTCACTGACAAATTACGCTCTCATTTGCCAAGACGATAGTTAGCATAGCCTTCAGCTACGTCATTTGCCACGACCTAGCAAGGCGCCATTACCAGTTAATATTGAGATTGTAAAACATGTACCGTCAAGAGCGATGTTCACCAATTATGGATTAAAGTTAAGTATTTCACCATCTGCGTCCGTTTTTCTAAGTTCTAATTTCCTTGTCATTTTCCAGACCTCACGCCAGCCTGCGTGAGCTTAAACGCGTGCATTTCGGCTTCTTCCAAACCCCGTGAATTGGCTCCTGCCAATTCACAACAATATGTTGGCCGCAGTAGAATCGTACTGCAGTCAGCCTCAAATGATGGTTCTCTAAATTTTCTCAGTAGCGATTCACGAAAAGAACGCCTCCTTTCCCATGCACCACTGGTAGATTACTGTTAACTTCACGTTGATGAATTAATAGAGAAATTGTGTCGCTATTAAATACTACTGGATACATGTTGGCTTCTCTCCATGTGAGAAATGTGGCTGTTGTCAGAGAATATATATTCTCCTGGGAGTCAAGTATCTTTCTTCAAAGATTATTCAAATTTGTGTGAAATCTTATGGGCCTTAACTGCTAAGGTCATCCATCAGCCCCTAAGCTTACACACTACTTAATCTAAATCATCCTAAGGACAAACACACACACCCATGCCTGAGGGAGGACTCGAAGCTCCACCGGGACCTGCCGCACAGTGTATGATTGCAGCGCCTGAGACCACTTGGCTAATCCCACACTGCTTTCTTTCTTCCAGTGCGCCACTGGTAATTTACTGTTCACATTGAGGAATTAACATAGAAATTGCGTCGGTATTAAATACTAATGGATACAGGCAGACGTGTCCCAGAGTGGGTAATGAGGATGTCGGCAAAGTACATATCTTCTCCTGGGAGTCAAGTTTCTTTCTTCCGAAGCACCAGTGGTAGTTTAATGTAACTCTCACACCATCACATTGACGAATTAACGAAGAAATGGCGTTGTTATTAATTAATAATGCGTACATCCTGATTTCTCCTCAAGTGTGTAATGCAACTGCAGTCGAAGTATGTATCTTCTCTTAGTAGTCGTGTATCTTTCTTCCGATGCACCAGTTGTAGTTTACTGTAACACTCATGGTGACGAATTAAAAGCGAAATTCTGTAGTTATTAAAGACTGATTGACACATGCTGACAAATCCCCAAATGAGTAATGCGTCTACGGTCAAAGAATGTATCTGTTTCCTTGTGTTAATTATCTTTCTACCGATAGGTCAGTGGTAGTTGATCCATGCTTACTTCTCCCCAAGTGAGAAATGAGGGTGTGTTCAAATTATGTATCATCTTCGTAGAGTGTGGTATCATTCTTCCGATGTACCAGTGGTAGTTTAACCCTCACAGTCTCACATTAACGAATTACGAACTAAATTGCGCGCTATTAAATATTAGTGGATACATGCTAATTTCTCCCCAAGTGAGTAACACGGCTGTAGTCAAAGTATGTATCTCGTCCTGGGAGACAAGTATGCATTTATCGATGCACCAGTGTTGGTTGCTATAAGCTGTAACACCCCAACAACCACCTTAAAGTCAATTAATAAAGAACTTGGAAGTAGGGAAACTTATCTTGGCTGTTACATCTTTGCCGATGAGCTAGCACGAAAGATTTTTGTCAAAAACTACATTGTACATCACTGAGCATATTTGTTAGCGAAACAGAAAGAAGAAACGTCGTATTTCAGCAATGGACGAATATGAAAATGTGAAATTAATATCTCAAAAGTTAAGTCCAAGGTAATGTCATCAGAGATAACTTGCATGTGGAAGAGAGTTGTAAGCGCAACGAAGAAATTCAATGCACTTCCACAGAAGAAGTCGCTTGCTAGAACTCATCCAGTGCAGACGTAGGACAGCAGTTCTGATCTGAATTATTGAGATTGCGAATCGTGACGAGATTGTTTTCGAGTTTGAAGTGTTTGTTGCGTGACGGGATTCATGGCTTAAGAAACTGATTTTATGAACTGAGACAGGAACAAATAGGCTCATTTAACCGTGCACTACGGGTTAGTTGAAATCTAATAACGGAATTAGTGAACATTGGACTTGACCTTAAATTAGTTGGACCTTAAGGAGAAGTGAACATTCTATGAAAGAATACACGCAATTAGTCTTGAGTAGGACCCAAGTACACGACATCATGAGGATAAAACATATACGGTAAAGTGTTGAGTTGTGGTAATTGCCAAGAAACTATAACTCAATCGAACTGACTTAACTGAACTATTCCGTGGGCATGTGGTGCAGGAGTTTTAAGTATATAGTGACAAAATAACAATAAACTGTTCGTTACCAGTTAAATACCCGGTGTGGACTACATCACGAAATAGTTTGATAAATGACTAACTCAACGACTACTCATGAAAGACTATTTCATTGCCGTGCAAATATTAACGTCATTAGTCGTATTACGACGCAATCTTAGAAAGACTGATTCAAAGATTTAAGAAATTCATCGTACATTCTCGCACATAGTTCATCTTGCGTAAAAGGAAATTTACTTTGAAAGTAACGCTTTTCAAACCACGATTCGCAATGTTTTTCCCGTGACCTGTTAGAAATTGGTTCGTTGCAGCAGTTGCCAGAGAGCGCGAGATAACAGGCGTCACTGCGCCTGGGCAGCTACGATGACGCAGGAAGCCCGCATTTTCGTACGTGTGAAGTTTTAAAAGATCTTCAGTTATGTCCTGAAAGGAACAAGAGATCAGAGGACACTTGAAGAGCATCGGAATTTCGTGAGCCATACTGAAATACATAATTCGGCTTATTTAGTGCACATTCGTTTGTCCAGATTCAGATGTAAATTTTATTGAGTACCAGTACTGTATTATCTCATATTCGCTTCCTTTCTTTTATGGCACAATTCCATACGAGCTAGAAGATGGAAAACGTGCACTTGAAATGCAGCGAACAGTTGAAACTAGACAACAGTGTGAAATTAAACACATCGTTTCAAATATACTGACGGCTCTGTGGATAAGAGTAATGAAAGCCAAATTTCTTCAGCAAACCGACAAAAATAACTTCATTGCTCTGCAAGGCGATTAATCCTTCACCGTCAGAAAAGTGGAAATAAAATAAAATCTGAAACTAATAACGTATTTTAGCCTTCCGTAATTAGGTGAATGTTTCTTAATTGATAGCTCCCGGCAACAGGATTCCGTTTTGTTTTCATTTGATGTGAGAGTAATAAATGAAGTGGAAACAGCAAAATCGCTGAACGTAAACACAGGTCATGTGGAGACTACCCACCTCTCCACCACAACTCAGACTGCTCTGTGCATCAGCCCCGGATCTGCGATATTTCCGAACCGGGGCAATAATAATTAGTGGCGCCCAGCCCCACATCCGTAGCTAGAAGCGGCAGAAGGTACTGCTCATACGCGACTCACCTGCGCGTGTGCGTGAGCCCGCCAGCGACTGCTCAAACGAATCTATTTACAAGAGCTGCCACGTCACGCTCATCGGAGGAAATTTGTTGTTAGGAAGCATTACGTATTCTTCCTAAAGCCTTTGACACACTTTGCTGTTGGCAGACGCTTGTATGAGCACTATGTTTTGTTGTTGTATATGGCGCATTTGCTTTGCGACTTATGTTTCATTTTTCGTTTTTTTTTCTCGTTCATATCTTCTTGTTGCAGTATTATTCTACAGAAGCGGGATACAGTAATATTCTTTGTTAGAATATTGGTTCTTACCAGTCCAAATCATAAAAATTTAAGTGATACCTAAAACAATGAAAAATACCCGGGTTTTTCCCGGTATTCTCCCTTACGGGCCGGGTTTTTCCCGGATCTCCCGGTTGTCCCGGGTAGTATACACCCTGACTCAACCATACTGTGCGTGGCGGAGGGTACCTCGCACCACAACTTGCATCTTCTCAACCTGTTCCACTCCCAAACAGAACGATGGAAAAAAAATATATGTGTGGTGTCACTGCCAGACACCACACTTGCTAGGTGGTAGCCTTTAAATCGCCCGCAGTCTGTTAGTATAGGTCGGACCCGCGTGTCGCCACTGTCAGTGATTGCAGACCGAGCGCCGCCACACGGCAGTTCTAGAGAGACTCCCTAGCACTCGCCCCAGTTGTACAGCCGACTCTGCTAGCGATGGTTCACTGACAAATTACGCTCTCATTTGCCAAGACGATAGTTAGCATAGCCTTCAGCTATGTCATTTGCCACGACCTAGCAAGGCGCCATTACCAGTTAATATTGAGACTGTAAAACATGTACCGTCAAGAGCGATGTTCACCAATTATGGATTAAAGTTAAGTATTTCACCATCTGCGTCCGTTTTTCTAAGTTCTAATTTCCTTGTCATTTTCCAGACCTCACGCCAGCCTGCGTGAGCTTAAACGCGTGCATTTCGGCTTCTTCCAAACCCCGTGAATTGGCTCCTGCCAATTCACAACAATATGTTGGCCGCAGTAGAATCGTACTGCAGTCAGCCTCAAATGATGGTTCTCTAAATTTTCTCAGTAGCGATTCACGAAAAGAACGCCTCCTTTCCCATGCACCACTGGTAGATTACTGTTAACTTCACGTTGATGAATTAATAGAGAAATTGTGTCGCTATTAAATACTACTGGATACATGTTGGCTTCTCTCCATGTGAGAAATGTGGCTGTTGTCAGAGAATATATATTCTCCTGGGAGTCAAGTATCTTTCTTCAAAGATTATTCAAATTTGTGTGAAATCTTATGGGCCTTAACTGCTAAGGTCATCCATCAGCCCCTAAGCTTACACACTACTTAATCTAAATCATCCTAAGGACAAACACACACACCCATGCCTGAGGGAGGACTCGAAGCTCCACCGGGACCTGGCGCACAGTGTATGATTGCAGCGCCTGAGACCACTTGGCTAATCCCACACTGCTTTCTTTCTTCCAGTGCGCCACTGGTAGTTTACTGTTCACATTGAGGAATTAACATAGAAATTGCGTCGGTATTAAATACTAATGGATACAGGCAGACGTGTCCCAGAGTGGGTAATGAGGATGTCGGCAAAGTACATATCTTCTCCTGGGAGTCAAGTTTCTTTCTTCCGAAGCACCAGTGGTAGTTTAATGTAACTCTCACACCATCACATTGACGAATTAACGAAGAAATGGCGTTGTTATTAATTAATAATGCGTACATCCTGATTTCTCCTCAAGTGTGTAATGCAACTGCAGTCGAAGTATGTATCTTCTCTTAGTAGTCGTGTATCTTTCTTCCGATGCACCAGTTGTAGTTTACTGTAACACTCACGGTGACGAATTAAAAGCGAAATTCTGTAGTTATTAAAGACTGATTGACACATGCTGACAAATCCCCAAATGAGTAATGCGTCTACGGTCAAAGAATGTATCTGTTTCCTTGTGTTAATTATCTTTCTACCGATAGGTCAGTGGTAGTTGATCCATGCTTACTTCTCCCCAAGTGAGAAATGAGGGTGTGTTCAAATTATGTATCATCTTCGTAGAGTGTGGTATCATTCTTCCGATGTACCAGTGGTAGTTTAACCCTCACAGTCTCACATTAACGAATTACGAACTAAATTGCGCGCTATTAAATATTAGTGGATACATGCTAATTTCTCCCCAAGTGAGTAACACGGCTGTAGTCAAAGTATGTATCTCGTCCTGGGAGACAAGTATGCATTTATCGATGCACCAGTGTTGGTTGCTATAAGCTGTAACACCCCAACAACCACCTTAAAGTCAATTAATAAAGAACTTGGAAGTAGGGAAACTTATCTTGGCTGTTACATCTTTGCCGATGAGCTAGCACGAAAGATTTTTGTCAAAAACTACATTGTACATCACTGAGCATATTTGTTAGCGAAACAGAAAGAAGAAACGTCGTATTTCAGCAATGGACGAATATGAAAATGTGAAATTAATATCTCAAAAGTTAAGTCCAAGGTAATGTCATCAGAGATAACTTGCATGTGGAAGAGAGTTGTAAGCGCAACGAAGAAATTCAATGCACTTCCACAGAAGAAGTCGCTTGCTAGAACTCATCCAGTGCAGACGTAGGACAGCAGTTCTGATCTGAATTATTGAGATTGCGAATCGTGACGAGATTGTTTTCGAGTTTGAAGTGTTTGTTGCGTGACGGGATTCATGGCTTAAGAAACTGATTTTATGAACTGAGACAGGAACAAATAGACTCATTTAACCGTGCACTACGGGTTAGTTGAAATCTAATAACGGAATTAGTGAACATTGGACTTGACCTTAAATTAGTTGGACCTTAAGGAGAAGTGAACATTCTATGAAAGAATACACGCAATTAGTCTTGAGTAGGACCCAAGTACACGACATCATGAGGATAAAACATATACGGTAAAGTGTTGAGTTGTGGTAATTGCCAAGAAACTATAACTCAATCGAACTGACTTAACTGAACTATTCCGTGGGCATGTGGTGCAGGAGTTTTAAGTATATAGTGACAAAATAACAATAAACTGTTCGTTACCAGTTAAATACCCGGTGTGGACTACATCACGAAATAGTTTGATAAATGACTAACTCAACGACTACTCATGAAAGACTATTTCATTGCCGTGCAAATATTAACGTCATTAGTCGTATTACGACGCAATCTTAGAAAGACTGATTCAAAGATTTAAGAAATTCATCGTACATTCTCGCACATAGTTCATCTTGCGTAAAAGGAAATTTACTTTGAAAGTAACGCTTTTCAAACCACGATTCGCAATGTTTTTCCCGTGACCTGTTAGAAATTGGTTCGTTGCAGCAGTTGCCAGAGAGCGCGAGATAACAGGCGTCACTGCGCCTGGGCAGCTACGATGACGCAGGAAGCCCGCATTTTCGTACGTGTGAAGTTTTAAAAGATCTTCAGTTATGTCCTGAAAGGAACAAGAGATCAGAGGACACTTGAAGAGCATCGGAATTTCGTGAGCCATACTGAAATACATAATTCGGCTTATTTAGTGCACATTCGTTTGTCCAGATTCAGATGTAAATTTTATTGAGTACCAGTACTGTATTATCTCATATTCGCTTCCTTTCTTTTATGGCATAATTCCATACGAGCTAGAAGATGGAAAACGTGCACTTGAAATGCAGCGAACAGTTGAAACTAGACAACAGTGTGAAATTAAACACATCGTTTCAAATATACTGACGGCTCTGTGGATAAGAGTAATGAAAGCCAAATTTCTTCAGCAAACCGACAAAAATAACTTCATTGCTCTGCAAGGCGATTAATCCTTCACCGTCAGAAAAGTGGAAATAAAATAAAATCTGAAACTAATAACGTATTTTAGCCTTCCGTAATTAGGTGAATGTTTCTTAATTGATAGCTCCCGGCAACAGGATTCCGTTTTGTTTTCATTTGATGTGAGAGTAATAAATGAAGTGGAAACAGCAAAATCGCTGAACGTAAACACAGGTCATGTGGAGACTACCCACCTCTCCACCACAACTCAGACTGCTCTGTGCATCAGCCCCGGATCTGCGATATTTCCGAACCGGGGCAATAATAATTAGTGGCGCCCAGCCCCACATCCGTAGCCAGAAGCGGCAGAAGGTACTGCTCATACGCGACTCACCTGCGCGTGTGCGTGAGCCCGCCAGCGACTGCTCAAACGAATCTATTTACAAGAGCTGCCACGTCACGCTCATCGGAGGGAATTTGTTGTTAGGAAGCATTACGTATTCTTCCTAAAGCCTTTGACACACTTTGCTGTTGGCAGACGCTTGTATGAGCACTATGTTTTGTTGTTGTATATGGCGCATTTGCTTTGCGACTTATGTTTCATTTTTCGTTTTTTTTTCTCGTTCATATCTTCTTGTTGCAGTATTATTCTACAGAAGCGGGATACAGTAATATTCTTTGTTAGAATATTGGTTCTTACCAGTCCAAATCATAAAAATTTAAGTGATACCTAAAACAATGAAAAATACCCGGGTTTTTCCCGGTATTCTCCCGGACGGGCCGGGTTTTTCCCGGATCTCCCGGTTGTCCCGGGTTGTATACACCCTGACTCAACCATACTGTGCGTGGCGGAGGGTACCTCGCACCACAACTTGCATCTTCTCACCCTGTTCCACTCCCAAACAGAACGATGGAAAAAAAAATATATGTGTGGTGTCACCGCCAGACACCACACTTGCTAGGTGGTAGCCTTTAAATCGCCCGCAGTCTGTTAGTATAGGTCGGACCCGCGTGTCGCCACTGTCAGTGATTGCAGACCGAGCGCCGCCACACGGCAGTTCTAGAGAGACTCCCTAGCACTCGCCCCAGTTGTACAGCCGACTCTGCTAGCGATGGTTCACTGACAAATTACGCTCTCATTTGCCAAGACGATAGTTAGCATAGCCTTCAGCTACGTCATTTGCCACGACCTAGCAAGGCGCCATTACCAGTTAATATTGAGATTGTAAAACATGTACCGTCAAGAGCGATGTTCACCAATTATGGATTAAAGTTAAGTATTTCACCATCTGCGTCCGTTTTTCTAAGTTCTAATTTCCTTGTCATTTTCCAGACCTCACGCCAGCCTGCGTGAGCTTAAACGCGTGCATTTCGGCTTCTTCCAAACCCCGTGAATTGGCTCCTGCCAATTCACAACAATATGTTGGCCGCAGTAGAATCGTACTGCAGTGAGCCTCAAATGATGGTTCTCTAAATTTTCTCAGTAGCGATTCACGAAAAGAACGCCTCCTTTCCCATGCACCACTGGTAGATTACTGTTAACTTCACGTTGATGAATTAATAGAGAAATTGTGTCGCTATTAAATACTACTGGATACATGTTGGCTTCTCTCCATGTGAGAAATGTGGCTGTTGTCAGAGAATATATATTCTCCTGGGAGTCAAGTATCTTTCTTCAAAGATTATTCAAATTTGTGTGAAATCTTATGGGCCTTAACTGCTAAGGTCATCCATCAGCCCCTAAGCTTACACACTACTTAATCTAAATCATCCTAAGGACAAACACACACACCCATGCCTGAGGGAGGACTCGAAGCTCCACCGGGACCTGCCGCACAGTGTATGATTGCAGCGCCTGAGACCACTTGGCTAATCCCACACTGCTTTCTTTCTTCCAGTGCGCCACTGGTAGTTTACTGTTCACATTGAGGAATTAACATAGAAATTGCGTCGGTATTAAATACTAATGGATACAGGCAGACGTGTCCCAGAGTGGGTAATGAGGATGTCGGCAAAGTACATATCTTCTCCTGGGAGTCAAGTTTCTTTCTTCCGAAGCACCAGTGGTAGTTTAATGTAACTCTCACACCATCACATTGACGAATTAACGAAGAAATGGCGTTGTTATTAATTAATAATGCGTACATCCTGATTTCTCCTCAAGTGTGTAATGCAACTGCAGTCGAAGTATGTATCTTCTCTTAGTAGTCGTGTATCTTTCTTCCGATGCACCAGTTGTAGTTTACTGTAACACTCACGGTGACGAATTAAAAGCGAAATTCTGTAGTTATTAAAGACTGATTGACACATGCTGACAAATCCCCAAATGAGTAATGCGTCTACGGTCAAAGAATGTATCTGTTTCCTTGTGTTAATTATCTTTCTACCGATAGGTCAGTGGTAGTTGATCCATGCTTACTTCTCCCCAAGTGAGAAATGAGGGTGTGTTCAAATTATGTATAATCTTCGTAGAGTGTGGTATCATTCTTCCGATGTACCAGTGGTAGTTTAACCCTCACAGTCTCACATTAACGAATTACGAACTAAATTGCGCGCTATTAAATATTAGTGGATACATGCTAATTTCTCCCCAAGTGAGTAACACGGCTGTAGTCAAAGTATGTATCTCGTCCTGGGAGACAAGTATGCATTTATCGATGCACCAGTGTTGGTTGCTATAAGCTGTAACACCCCAACAACCACCTTAAAGTCAATTAATAAAGAACTTGGAAGTAGGGAAACTTATCTTGGCTGTTACATCTTTGCCGATGAGCTAGCACGAAAGATTTTTGTCAAAAACTACATTGTACATCACTGAGCATATTTGTTAGCGAAACAGAAAGAAGAAACGTCGTATTTCAGCAATGGACGAATATGAAAATGTGAAATTAATATCTCAAAAGTTAAGTCCAAGGTAATGTCATCAGAGATAACTTGCATGTGGAAGAGAGTTGTAAGCGCAACGAAGAAATTCAATGCACTTCCACAGAAGAAGTCGCTTGCTAGAACTCATCCAGTGCAGACGTAGGACAGCAGTTCTGATCTGAATTATTGAGATTGCGAATCGTGACGAGATTGTTTTCGAGTTTGAAGTGTTTGTTGCGTGACGGGATTCATGGCTTAAGAAACTGATTTTATGAACTGAGACAGGAACAAATAGACTCATTTAACCGTGCACTACGGGTTAGTTGAAATCTAATAACGGAATTAGTGAACATTGGACTTGACCTTAAATTAGTTGGACCTTAAGGAGAAGTGAACATTCTATGAAAGAATACACGCAATTAGTCTTGAGTAGGACCCAAGTACACGACATCATGAGGATAAAACATATACGGTAAAGTGTTGAGTTGTGGTAATTGCCAAGAAACTATAACTCAATCGAACTGACTTAACTGAACTATTCCGTGGGCATGTGGTGCAGGAGTTTTAAGTATATAGTGACAAAATAACAATAAACTGTTCGTTACCAGTTAAATACCCGGTGTGGACTACATCACGAAATAGTTTGATAAATGACTAACTCAACGACTACTCATGAAAGACTATTTCATTGCCGTGCAAATATTAACGTCATTAGTCGTATTACGACGCAATCTTAGAAAGACTGATTCAAAGATTTAAGAAATTCATCGTACATTCTCGCACATAGTTCATCTTGCGTAAAAGGAAATTTACTTTGAAAGTAACGCTTTTCAAACCACGATTCGCAATGTTTTTCCCGTGACCTGTTAGAAATTGGTTCGTTGCAGCAGTTGCCAGAGAGCGCGAGATAACAGGCGTCACTGCGCCTGGGCAGCTACGATGACGCAGGAAGCCCGCATTTTCGTACGTGTGAAGTTTTAAAAGATCTTCAGTTATGTCCTGAAAGGAACAAGAGATCAGAGGACACTTGAAGAGCATCGGAATTTCGTGAGCCATACTGAAATACATAATTCGGCTTATTTAGTGCACATTCGTTTGTCCAGATTCAGATGTAAATTTTATTGAGTACCAGTACTGTATTATCTCATATTCGCTTCCTTTCTTTTATGGCATAATTCCATACGAGCTAGAAGATGGAAAACGTGCACTTGAAATGCAGCGAACAGTTGAAACTAGACAACAGTGTGAAATTAAACACATCGTTTCAAATATACTGACGGCTCTGTGGATAAGAGTAATGAAAGCCAAATTTCTTCAGCAAACCGACAAAAATAACTTCATTGCTCTGCAAGGCGATTAATCCTTCACCGTCAGAAAAGTGGAAATAAAATAAAATCTGAAACTAATAACGTATTTTAGCCTTCCGTAATTAGGTGAATGTTTCTTAATTGATAGCTCCCGGCAACAGGATTCCGTTTTGTTTTCATTTGATGTGAGAGTAATAAATGAAGTGGAAACAGCAAAATCGCTGAACGTAAACACAGGTCATGTGGAGACTACCCACCTCTCCACCACAACTCAGACTGCTCTGTGCATCAGCCCCGGATCTGCGATATTTCCGAACCGGGGCAATAATAATTAGTGGCGCCCAGCCCCACATCCGTAGCTAGAAGCGGCAGAAGGTACTGCTCATACGCGACTCACCTGCGCGTGTGCGTGAGCCCGCCAGCGACTGCTCAAACGAATCTATTTACAAGAGCTGCCACGTCACGCTCATCGGAGGAAATTTGTTGTTAGGAAGCATTACGTATTCTTCCTAAAGCCTTTGACACACTTTGCTGTTGGCAGACGCTTGTATGAGCACTATGTTTTGTTGTTGTATATGGCGCATTTGCTTTGCGACTTATGTTTCATTTTTCGTTTTTTTTTCTCGTTCATATCTTCTTGTTGCAGTATTATTCTACAGAAGCGGGATACAGTAATATTCTTTGTTAGAATATTGGTTCTTACCAGTCCAAATCATAAAAATTTAAGTGATACCTAAAACAATGAAAAATACCCGGGTTTTTCCCGGTATTCTCCCGGACGGGCCGGGTTTTTCCCGGATCTCCCGGTTGTCCCGGGTTGTATACACCCTGACTCAACCATACTGTGCGTGGCGGAGGGTACCTCGCACCACAACTTGCATCTTCTCACCCTGTTCCACTCCCAAACAGAACGATGGAAAAAAAAATATATGTGTGGTGTCACTGCCAGACACCACACTTGCTAGGTGGTAGCCTTTAAATCGCCCGCAGTCTGTTAGTATAGGTCGGACCCGCGTGTCGCCACTGTCAGTGATTGCAGACCGAGCGCCGCCACACGGCAGTTCTAGAGAGACTCCCTAGCACTCGCCCCAGTTGTACAGCCGACTCTGCTAGCGATGGTTCACTGACAAATTACGCTCTCATTTGCCAAGACGATAGTTAGCATAGCCTTCAGCTATGTCATTTGCCACGACCTAGCAAGGCGCCATTACCAGTTAATATTGAGACTGTAAAACATGTACCGTCAAGAGCGATGTTCACCAATTATGGATTAAAGTTAAGTATTTCACCATCTGCGTCCGTTTTTCTAAGTTCTAATTTCCTTGTCATTTTCCAGACCTCACGCCAGCCTGCGTGAGCTTAAACGCGTGCATTTCGGCTTCTTCCAAACCCCGTGAATTGGCTCCTGCCAATTCACAACAATATGTTGGCCGCAGTAGAATCGTACTGCAGTCAGCCTCAAATGATGGTTCTCTAAATTTTCTCAGTAGCGATTCACGAAAAGAACGCCTCCTTTCCCATGCACCACTGGTAGATTACTGTTAACTTCACGTTGATGAATTAATAGAGAAATTGTGTCGCTATTAAATACTACTGGATACATGTTGGCTTCTCTCCATGTGAGAAATGTGGCTGTTGTCAGAGAATATATATTCTCCTGGGAGTCAAGTATCTTTCTTCAAAGATTATTCAAATTTGTGTGAAATCTTATGGGCCTTAACTGCTAAGGTCATCCATCAGCCCCTAAGCTTACACACTACTTAATCTAAATCATCCTAAGGACAAACACACACACCCATGCCTGAGGGAGGACTCGAAGCTCCACCGGGACCTGGCGCACAGTGTATGATTGCAGCGCCTGAGACCACTTGGCTAATCCCACACTGCTTTCTTTCTTCCAGTGCGCCACTGGTAGTTTACTGTTCACATTGAGGAATTAACATAGAAATTGCGTCGGTATTAAATACTAATGGATACAGGCAGACGTGTCCCAGAGTGGGTAATGAGGATGTCGGCAAAGTACATATCTTCTCCTGGGAGTCAAGTTTCTTTCTTCCGAAGCACCAGTGGTAGTTTAATGTAACTCTCACACCATCACATTGACGAATTAACGAAGAAATGGCGTTGTTATTAATTAATAATGCGTACATCCTGATTTCTCCTCAAGTGTGTAATGCAACTGCAGTCGAAGTATGTATCTTCTCTTAGTAGTCGTGTATCTTTCTTCCGATGCACCAGTTGTAGTTTACTGTAACACTCACGGTGACGAATTAAAAGCGAAATTCTGTAGTTATTAAAGACTGATTGACACATGCTGACAAATCCCCAAATGAGTAATGCGTCTACGGTCAAAGAATGTATCTGTTTCCTTGTGTTAATTATCTTTCCACCGATAGGTCAGTGGTAGTTGATCCATGCTTACTTCTCCCCAAGTGAGAAATGAGGGTGTGTTCAAATTATGTATCATCTTCGTAGAGTGTGGTATCATTCTTCCGATGTACCAGTGGTAGTTTAACCCTCACAGTCTCACATTAACGAATTACGAACTAAATTGCGCGCTATTAAATATTAGTGGATACATGCTAATTTCTCCCCAAGTGAGTAACACGGCTGTAGTCAAAGTATGTATCTCGTCCTGGGAGACAAGTATGCATTTATCGATGCACCAGTGTTGGTTGCTATAAGCTGTAACACCCCAACAACCACCTTAAAGTCAATTAATAAAGAACTTGGAAGTAGGGAAACTTATCTTGGCTGTTACATCTTTGCCGATGAGCTAGCACGAAAGATTTTTGTCAAAAACTACATTGTACATCACTGAGCATATTTGTTAGCGAAACAGAAAGAAGAAACGTCGTATTTCAGCAATGGACGAATATGAAAATGTGAAATTAATATCTCAAAAGTTAAGTCCAAGGTAATGTCATCAGAGATAACTTGCATGTGGAAGAGAGTTGTAAGCGCAACGAAGAAATTCAATGCACTTCCACAGAAGAAGTCGCTTGCTAGAACTCATCCAGTGCAGACGTAGGACAGCAGTTCTGATCTGAATTATTGAGATTGCGAATCGTGACGAGATTGTTTTCGAGTTTGAAGTGTTTGTTGCGTGACGGGATTCATGGCTTAAGAAACTGATTTTATGAACTGAGACAGGAACAAATAGACTCATTTAACCGTGCACTACGGGTTAGTTGAAATCTAATAACGGAATTAGTGAACATTGGACTTGACCTTAAATTAGTTGGACCTTAAGGAGAAGTGAACATTCTATGAAAGAATACACGCAATTAGTCTTGAGTAGGACCCAAGTACACGACATCATGAGGATAAAACATATACGGTAAAGTGTTGAGTTGTGGTAATTGCCAAGAAACTATAACTCAATCGAACTGACTTAACTGAACTATTCCGTGGGCATGTGGTGCAGGAGTTTTAAGTATATAGTGACAAAATAACAATAAACTGTTCGTTACCAGTTAAATACCCGGTGTGGACTACATCACGAAATAGTTTGATAAATGACTAACTCAACGACTACTCATGAAAGACTATTTCATTGCCGTGCAAATATTAACGTCATTAGTCGTATTACGACGCAATCTTAGAAAGACTGATTCAAAGATTTAAGAAATTCATCGTACATTCTCGCACATAGTTCATCTTGCGTAAAAGGAAATTTACTTTGAAAGTAACGCTTTTCAAACCACGATTTGCAATGTTTTTCCCGTGACCTGTTAGAAATTGGTTCGTTGCAGCAGTTGCCAGAGAGCGCGAGATAACAGGCGTCACTGCGCCTGGGCAGCTACGATGACGCAGGAAGCCCGCATTTTCGTACGTGTGAAGTTTTAAAAGATCTTCAGTTATGTCCTGAAAGGAACAAGAGATCAGAGGACACTTGAAGAGCATCGGAATTTCGTGAGCCATACTGAAATACATAATTCGGCTTATTTAGTGCACATTCGTTTGTCCAGATTCAGATGTAAATTTTATTGAGTACCAGTACTGTATTATCTCATATTCGCTTCCTTTCTTTTATGGCACAATTCCATACGAGCTAGAAGATGGAAAACGTGCACTTGAAATGCAGCGAACAGTTGAAACTAGACAACAGTGTGAAATTAAACACATCGTTTCAAATATACTGACGGCTCTGTGGATAAGAGTAATGAAAGCCAAATTTCTTCAGCAAACCGACAAAAATAACTTCATTGCTCTGCAAGGCGATTAATCCTTCACCGTCAGAAAAGTGGAAATAAAATAAAATCTATAACTAATAACGTATTTTAGCCTTCCGTAATTAGGTGAATGTTTCTTAATTGATAGCTCCCGGCAACAGGATTCCGTTTTGTTTTCATTTGATGTGAGAGTAATAAATGAAGTGGAAACAGCAAAATCGCTGAACGTAAACACAGGTCATGTGGAGACTACCCACCTCTCCACCACAACTCAGACTGCTCTGTGCATCAGCCCCGGATCTGCGATATTTCCGAACCGGGGCAATAATAATTAGTGGCGCCCAGCCCCACATCCGTAGCTAGAAGCGGCAGAAGGTACTGCTCATACGCGACTCACCTGCGCGTGTGCGTGAGCCCGCCAGCGACTGCTCAAACGAATCTATTTACAAGAGCTGCCACGTCACGCTCATCGGAGGAAATTTGTTGTTAGGAAGCATTACGTATTCTTCCTAAAGCCTTTGACACACTTTGCTGTTGGCAGACGCTTGTATGAGCACTATGTTTTGTTGTTGTATATGGCGCATTTGCTTTGCGACTTATGTTTCATTTTTCGTTTTTTTTTCTCGTTCATATCTTCTTGTTGCAGTATTATTCTACAGAAGCGGGATACAGTAATATTCTTTGTTAGAATATTGGTTCTTACCAGTCCAAATCATAAAAATTTAAGTGATACCTAAAACAATGAAAAATACCCGGGTTTTTCCCGGTATTCTCCCGGACGGGCCGGGTTTTTCCCGGATCTCCCGGTTGTCCCGGGTTGTATACACCCTGACTCAACCATACTGTGCGTGGCGGAGGGTACCTCGCACCACAACTTGCATCTTCTCACCCTGTTCCACTCCCAAACAGAACGATGGAAAAAAAAATATATGTGTGGTGTCACTGCCAGACACCACACTTGCTAGGTGGTAGCCTTTAAATCGCCCGCAGTCTGTTAGTATAGGTCGGACCCGCGTGTCGCCACTGTCAGTGATTGCAGACCGAGCGCCGCCACACGGCAGTTCTAGAGAGACTCCCTAGCACTCGCCCCAGTTGTACAGCCGACTCTGCTAGCGATGGTTCACTGACAAATTACGCTCTCATTTGCCAAGACGATAGTTAGCATAGCCTTCAGCTATGTCATTTGCCACGACCTAGCAAGGCGCCATTACCAGTTAATATTGAGACTGTAAAACATGTACCGTCAAGAGCGATGTTCACCAATTATGGATTAAAGTTAAGTATTTCACCATCTGCGTCCGTTTTTCTAAGTTCTAATTTCCTTGTCATTTTCCAGACCTCACGCCAGCCTGCGTGAGCTTAAACGCGTGCATTTCGGCTTCTTCCAAACCCCGTGAATTGGCTCCTGCCAATTCACAACAATATGTTGGCCGCAGTAGAATCGTACTGCAGTCAGCCTCAAATGATGGTTCTCTAAATTTTCTCAGTAGCGATTCACGAAAAGAACGCCTCCTTTCCCATGCACCACTGGTAGATTACTGTTAACTTCACGTTGATGAATTAATAGAGAAATTGTGTCGCTATTAAATACTACTGGATACATGTTGGCTTCTCTCCATGTGAGAAATGTGGCTGTTGTCAGAGAATATATATTCTCCTGGGAGTCAAGTATCTTTCTTCAAAGATTATTCAAATTTGTGTGAAATCTTATGGGCCTTAACTGCTAAGGTCATCCATCAGCCCCTAAGCTTACACACTACTTAATCTAAATCATCCTAAGGACAAACACACACACCCATGCCTGAGGGAGGACTCGAAGCTCCACCGGGACCTGGCGCACAGTGTATGATTGCAGCGCCTGAGACCACTTGGCTAATCCCACACTGCTTTCTTTCTTCCAGTGCGCCACTGGTAGTTTACTGTTCACATTGAGGAATTAACATAGAAATTGCGTCGGTATTAAATACTAATGGATACAGGCAGACGTGTCCCAGAGTGGGTAATGAGGATGTCGGCAAAGTACATATCTTCTCCTGGGAGTCAAGTTTCTTTCTTCCGAAGCACCAGTGGTAGTTTAATGTAACTCTCACACCATCACATTGACGAATTAACGAAGAAATGGCGTTGTTATTAATTAATAATGCGTACATCCTGATTTCTCCTCAAGTGTGTAATGCAACTGCAGTCGAAGTATGTATCTTCTCTTAGTAGTCGTGTATCTTTCTTCCGATGCACCAGTTGTAGTTTACTGTAACACTCACGGTGACGAATTAAAAGCGAAATTCTGTAGTTATTAAAGACTGATTGACACATGCTGACAAATCCCCAAATGAGTAATGCGTCTACGGTCAAAGAATGTATCTGTTTCCTTGTGTTAATTATCTTTCTACCGATAGGTCAGTGGTAGTTGATCCATGCTTACTTCTCCCCAAGTGAGAAATGAGGGTGTGTTCAAATTATGTATCATCTTCGTAGAGTGTGGTATCATTCTTCCGATGTACCAGTGGTAGTTTAACCCTCACAGTCTCACATTAACGAATTACGAACTAAATTGCGCGCTATTAAATATTAGTGGATACATGCTAATTTCTCCCCAAGTGAGTAACACGGCTGTAGTCAAAGTATGTATCTCGTCCTGGGAGACAAGTATGCATTTATCGATGCACCAGTGTTGGTTGCTATAAGCTGTAACACCCCAACAACCACCTTAAAGTCAATTAATAAAGAACTTGGAAGTAGGGAAACTTATCTTGGCTGTTACATCTTTGCCGATGAGCTAGCACGAAAGATTTTTGTCAAAAACTACATTGTACATCACTGAGCATATTTGTTAGCGAAACAGAAAGAAGAAACGTCGTATTTCAGCAATGGACGAATATGAAAATGTGAAATTAATATCTCAAAAGTTAAGTCCAAGGTAATGTCATCAGAGATAACTTGCATGTGGAAGAGAGTTGTAAGCGCAACGAAGAAATTCAATGCACTTCCACAGAAGAAGTCGCTTGCTAGAACTCATCCAGTGCAGACGTAGGACAGCAGTTCTGATCTGAATTATTGAGATTGCGAATCGTGACGAGATTGTTTTCGAGTTTGAAGTGTTTGTTGCGTGACGGGATTCATGGCTTAAGAAACTGATTTTATGAACTGAGACAGGAACAAATAGACTCATTTAACCGTGCACTACGGGTTAGTTGAAATCTAATAACGGAATTAGTGAACATTGGACTTGACCTTAAATTAGTTGGACCTTAAGGAGAAGTGAACATTCTATGAAAGAATACACGCAATTAGTCTTGAGTAGGACCCAAGTACACGACATCATGAGGATAAAACATATACGGTAAAGTGTTGAGTTGTGGTAATTGCCAAGAAACTATAACTCAATCGAACTGACTTAACTGAACTATTCCGTGGGCATGTGGTGCAGGAGTTTTAAGTATATAGTGACAAAATAACAATAAACTGTTCGTTACCAGTTAAATACCCGGTGTGGACTACATCACGAAATAGTTTGATAAATGACTAACTCAACGACTACTCATGAAAGACTATTTCATTGCCGTGCAAATATTAACGTCATTAGTCGTATTACGACGCAATCTTAGAAAGACTGATTCAAAGATTTAAGAAATTCATCGTACATTCTCGCACATAGTTCATCTTGCGTAAAAGGAAATTTACTTTGAAAGTAACGCTTTTCAAACCACGATTCGCAATGTTTTTCCCGTGACCTGTTAGAAATTGGTTCGTTGCAGCAGTTGCCAGAGAGCGCGAGATAACAGGCGTCACTGCGCCTGGGCAGCTACGATGACGCAGGAAGCCCGCATTTTCGTACGTGTGAAGTTTTAAAAGATCTTCAGTTATGTCCTGAAAGGAACAAGAGATCAGAGGACACTTGAAGAGCATCGGAATTTCGTGAGCCATACTGAAATACATAATTCGGCTTATTTAGTGCACATTCGTTTGTCCAGATTCAGATGTAAATTTTATTGAGTACCAGTACTGTATTATCTCATATTCGCTTCCTTTCTTTTATGGCATAATTCCATACGAGCTAGAAGATGGAAAACGTGCACTTGAAATGCAGCGAACAGTTGAAACTAGACAACAGTGTGAAATTAAACACATCGTTTCAAATATACTGACGGCTCTGTGGATAAGAGTAATGAAAGCCAAATTTCTTCAGCAAACCGACAAAAATAACTTCATTGCTCTGCAAGGCGATTAATCCTTCACCGTCAGAAAAGTGGAAATAAAATAAAATCTGAAACTAATAACGTATTTTAGCCTTCCGTAATTAGGTGAATGTTTCTTAATTGATAGCTCCCGGCAACAGGATTCCGTTTTGTTTTCATTTGATGTGAGAGTAATAAATGAAGTGGAAACAGCAAAATCGCTGAACGTAAACACAGGTCATGTGGAGACTACCCACCTCTCCACCACAACTCAGACTGCTCTGTGCATCAGCCCCGGATCTGCGATATTTCCGAACCGGGGCAATAATAATTAGTGGCGCCCAGCCCCACATCCGTAGCTAGAAGCGGCAGAAGGTACTGCTCATACGCGACTCACCTGCGCGTGTGCGTGAGCCCGCCAGCGACTGCTCAAACGAATCTATTTACAAGAGCTGCCACGTCACGCTCATCGGAGGAAATTTGTTGTTAGGAAGCATTACGTATTCTTCCTAAAGCCTTTGACACACTTTGCTGTTGGCAGACGCTTGTATGAGCACTATGTTTTGTTGTTGTATATGGCGCATTTGCTTTGCGACTTATGTTTCATTTTTCGTTTTTTTTTCTCGTTCATATCTTCTTGTTGCAGTATTATTCTACAGAAGCGGGATACAGTAATATTCTTTGTTAGAATATTGGTTCTTACCAGTCCAAATCATAAAAATTTAAGTGATACCTAAAACAATGAAAAATACCCGGGTTTTTCCCGGTATTCTCCCGGACGGGCCGGGTTTTTCCCGGATCTCCCGGTTGTCCCGGGTTGTATACACCCTGACTCAACCATACTGTGCGTGGCGGAGGGTACCTCGCACCACAACTTGCATCTTCTCACCCTGTTCCACTCCCAAACAGAACGATGGAAAAAAAAATATATGTGTGGTGTCACTGCCAGACACCACACTTGCTAGGTGGTAGCCTTTAAATCGCCCGCAGTCTGCTAGTATAGGTCGGACCCGCGTGTCGCCACTGTCAGTGATTGCAGACCGAGCGCCGCCACACGGCAGTTCTAGAGAGACTCCCTAGCACTCGCCCCAGTTGTACAGCCGACTCTGCTAGCGATGGTTCACTGACAAATTACGCTCTCATTTGCCAAGACGATAGTTAGCATAGCCTTCAGCTATGTCATTTGCCACGACCTAGCAAGGCGCCATTACCAGTTAATATTGAGACTGTAAAACATGTACCGTCAAGAGCGATGTTCACCAATTATGGATTAAAGTTAAGTATTTCACCATCTGCGTCCGTTTTTCTAAGTTCTAATTTCCTTGTCATTTTCCAGACCTCACGCCAGCCTGCGTGAGCTTAAACGCGTGCATTTCGGCTTCTTCCAAACCCCGTGAATTGGCTCCTGCCAATTCACAACAATATGTTGGCCGCAGTAGAATCGTACTGCAGTCAGCCTCAAATGATGGTTCTCTAAATTTTCTCAGTAGCGATTCACGAAAAGAACGCCTCCTTTCCCATGCACCACTGGTAGATTACTGTTAACTTCACGTTGATGAATTAATAGAGAAATTGTGTCGCTCTTAAATACTACTGGATACATGTTGGCTTCTCTCCATGTGAGAAATGTGGCTGTTGTCAGAGAATATATATTCTCCTGGGAGTCAAGTATCTTTCTTCAAAGATTATTCAAATTTGTGTGAAATCTTATGGGCCTTAACTGCTAAGGTCATCCATCAGCCCCTAAGCTTACACACTACTTAATCTAAATCATCCTAAGGACAAACACACACACCCATGCCTGAGGGAGGACTCGAAGCTCCACCGGGACCTGGCGCACAGTGTATGATTGCAGCGCCTGAGACCACTTGGCTAATCCCACACTGCTTTCTTTCTTCCAGTGCGCCACTGGTAGTTTACTGTTCACATTGAGGAATTAACATAGAAATTGCGTCGGTATTAAATACTAATGGATACAGGCAGACGTGTCCCAGAGTGGGTAATGAGGATGTCGGCAAAGTACATATCTTCTCCTGGGAGTCAAGTTTCTTTCTTCCGAAGCACCAGTGGTAGTTTAATGTAACTCTCACACCATCACATTGACGAATTAACGAAGAAATGGCGTTGTTATTAATTAATAATGCGTACATCCTGATTTCTCCTCAAGTGTGTAATGCAACTGCAGTCGAAGTATGTATCTTCTCTTAGTAGTCGTGTATCTTTCTTCCGATGCACCAGTTGTAGTTTACTGTAACACTCACGGTGACGAATTAAAAGCGAAATTCTGTAGTTATTAAAGACTGATTGACACATGCTGACAAATCCCCAAATGAGTAATGCGTCTACGGTCAAAGAATGTATCTGTTTCCTTGTGTTAATTATCTTTCTACCGATAGGTCAGTGGTAGTTGATCCATGCTTACTTCTCCCCAAGTGAGAAATGAGGGTGTGTTCAAATTATGTATAATCTTCGTAGAGTGTGGTATCATTCTTCCGATGTACCAGTGGTAGTTTAACCCTCACAGTCTCACATTAACGAATTACGAACTAAATTGCGCGCTATTAAATATTAGTGGATACATGCTAATTTCTCCCCAAGTGAGTAACACGGCTGTAGTCAAAGTATGTATCTCGTCCTGGGAGACAAGTATGCATTTATCGATGCACCAGTGTTGGTTGCTATAAGCTGTAACACCCCAACAACCACCTTAAAGTCAATTAATAAAGAACTTGGAAGTAGGGAAACTTATCTTGGCTGTTACATCTTTGCCGATGAGCTAGCACGAAAGATTTTTGTCAAAAACTACATTGTACATCACTGAGCATATTTGTTAGCGAAACAGAAAGAAGAAACGTCGTATTTCAGCAATGGACGAATATGAAAATGTGAAATTAATATCTCAAAAGTTAAGTCCAAGGTAATGTCATCAGAGATAACTTGCATGTGGAAGAGAGTTGTAAGCGCAACGAAGAAATTCAATGCACTTCCACAGAAGAAGTCGCTTGCTAGAACTCATCCAGTGCAGACGTAGGACAGCAGTTCTGATCTGAATTATTGAGATTGCGAATCGTGACGAGATTGTTTTCGAGTTTGAAGTGTTTGTTGCGTGACGGGATTCATGGCTTAAGAAACTGATTTTATGAACTGAGACAGGAACAAATAGACTCATTTAACCGTGCACTACGGGTTAGTTGAAATCTAATAACGGAATTAGTGAACATTGGACTTGACCTTAAATTAGTTGGACCTTAAGGAGAAGTGAACATTCTATGAAAGAATACACGCAATTAGTCTTGAGTAGGACCCAAGTACACGACATCATGAGGATAAAACATATACGGTAAAGTGTTGAGTTGTGGTAATTGCCAAGAAACTATAACTCAATCGAACTGACTTAACTGAACTATTCCGTGGGCATGTGGTGCAGGAGTTTTAAGTATATAGTGACAAAATAACAATAAACTGTTCGTTACCAGTTAAATACCCGGTGTGGACTACATCACGAAATAGTTTGATAAATGACTAACTCAACGACTACTCATGAAAGACTATTTCATTGCCGTGCAAATATTAACGTCATTAGTCGTATTACGACGCAATCTTAGAAAGACTGATTCAAAGATTTAAGAAATTCATCGTACATTCTCGCACATAGTTCATCTTGCGTAAAAGGAAATTTACTTTGAAAGTAACGCTTTTCAAACCACGATTCGCAATGTTTTTCCCGTGACCTGTTAGAAATTGGTTCGTTGCAGCAGTTGCCAGAGAGCGCGAGATAACAGGCGTCACTGCGCCTGGGCAGCTACGATGACGCAGGAAGCCCGCATTTTCGTACGTGTGAAGTTTTAAAAGATCTTCAGTTATGTCCTGAAAGGAACAAGAGATCAGAGGACACTTGAAGAGCATCGGAATTTCGTGAGCCATACTGAAATACATAATTCGGCTTATTTAGTGCACATTCGTTTGTCCAGATTCAGATGTAAATTTTATTGAGTACCAGTACTGTATTATCTCATATTCGCTTCCTTTCTTTTATGGCACAATTCCATACGAGCTAGAAGATGGAAAACGTGCACTTGAAATGCAGCGAACAGTTGAAACTAGACAACAGTGTGAAATTAAACACATCGTTTCAAATATACTGACGGCTCTGTGGATAAGAGTAATGAAAGCCAAATTTCTTCAGCAAACCGACAAAAATAACTTCATTGCTCTGCAAGGCGATTAATCCTTCACCGTCAGAAAAGTGGAAATAAAATAAAATCTGAAACTAATAACGTATTTTAGCCTTCCGTAATTAGGTGAATGTTTCTTAATTGATAGCTCCCGGCAACAGGATTCCGTTTTGTTTTCATTTGATGTGAGAGTAATAAATGAAGTGGAAACAGCAAAATCGCTGAACGTAAACACAGGTCATGTGGAGACTACCCACCTCTCCACCACAACTCAGACTGCTCTGTGCATCAGCCCCAGATCTGCGATATTTCCGAACCGGGGCAATAATAATTAGTGGCGCCCAGCCCCACATCCGTAGCTAGAAGCGGCAGAAGGTACTGCTCATACGCGACTCACCTGCGCGTGTGCGTGAGCCCGCCAGCGACTGCTCAAACGAATCTATTTACAAGAGCTGCCACGTCACGCTCATCGGAGGAAATTTGTTGTTAGGAAGCATTACGTATTCTTCCTAAAGCCTTTGACACACTTTGCTGTTGGCAGACGCTTGTATGAGCACTATGTTTTGTTGTTGTATATGGCGCATTTGCTTTGCGACTTATGTTTCATTTTTCGTTTTTTTTTCTCGTTCATATCTTCTTGTTGCAGTATTATTCTACAGAAGCGGGATACAGTAATATTCTTTGTTAGAATATTGGTTCTTACCAGTCCAAATCATAAAAATTTAAGTGATACCTAAAACAATGAAAAATACCCGGGTTTTTCCCGGTATTCTCCCGGACGGGCCGGGTTTTTCCCGGATCTCCCGGTTGTCCCGGGTTGTATACACCCTGACTCAACCATACTGTGCGTGGCGGAGGGTACCTCACACCACAACTTGCATCTTCTCACCCTGTTCCACTCCCAAACAGAACGATGGAAAAAAAATATATGTGTGGTGTCACTGCCAGACACCACACTTGCTAGGTGGTAGCCTTTAAATCGCCCGCAGTCTGCTAGTATAGGTCGGACCCGCGTGTCGCCACTGTCAGTGATTGCAGACCGAGCGCCGCCACACGGCAGTTCTAGAGAGACTCCCTAGCACTCGCCCCAGTTGTACAGCCGACTCTGCTAGCGATGGTTCACTGACAAATTACGCTCTCATTTGCCAAGACGATAGTTAGCATAGCCTTCAGCTATGTCATTTGCCACGACCTAGCAAGGCGCCATTACCAGTTAATATTGAGACTGTAAAACATGTACCGTCAAGAGCGATGTTCACCAATTATGGATTAAAGTTAAGTATTTCACCATCTGCGTCCGTTTTTCTAAGTTCTAATTTCCTTGTCATTTTCCAGACCTCACGCCAGCCTGCGTGAGCTTAAACGCGTGCATTTCGGCTTCTTCCAAACCCCGTGAATTGGCTCCTGCCAATTCACAACAATATGTTGGCCGCAGTAGAATCGTACTGCAGTGAGCCTCAAATGATGGTTCTCTAAATTTTCTCAGTAGCGATTCACGAAAAGAACGCCTCCTTTCCCATGCACCACTGGTAGATTACTGTTAACTTCACGTTGATGAATTAATAGAGAAATTGTGTCGCTCTTAAATACTACTGGATACATGTTGGCTTCTCTCCATGTGAGAAATGTGGCTGTTGTCAGAGAATATATATTCTCCTGGGAGTCAAGTATCTTTCTTCAAAGATTATTCAAATTTGTGTGAAATCTTATGGGCCTTAACTGCTAAGGTCATCCATCAGCCCCTAAGCTTACACACTACTTAATCTAAATCATCCTAAGGACAAACACACACACCCATGCCTGAGGGAGGACTCGAAGCTCCACCGGGACCTGGCGCACAGTGTATGATTGCAGCGCCTGAGACCACTTGGCTAATCCCACACTGCTTTCTTTCTTCCAGTGCGCCACTGGTAGTTTACTGTTCACATTGAGGAATTAACATAGAAATTGCGTCGGTATTAAATACTAATGGATACAGGCAGACGTGTCCCAGAGTGGGTAATGAGGATGTCGGCAAAGTACATATCTTCTCCTGGGAGTCAAGTTTCTTTCTTCCGAAGCACCAGTGGTAGTTTAATGTAACTCTCACACCATCACATTGACGAATTAACGAAGAAATGGCGTTGTTATTAATTAATAATGCGTACATCCTGATTTCTCCTCAAGTGTGTAATGCAACTGCAGTCGAAGTATGTATCTTCTCTTAGTAGTCGTGTATCTTTCTTCCGATGCACCAGTTGTAGTTTACTGTAACACTCACGGTGACGAATTAAAAGCGAAATTCTGTAGTTATTAAAGACTGATTGACACATGCTGACAAATCCCCAAATGAGTAATGCGTCTACGGTCAAAGAATGTATCTGTTTCCTTGTGTTAATTATCTTTCTACCGATAGGTCAGTGGTAGTTGATCCATGCTTACTTCTCCCCAAGTGAGAAATGAGGGTGTGTTCAAATTATGTATCATCTTCGTAGAGTGTGGTATCATTCTTCCGATGTACCAGTGGTAGTTTAACCCTCACAGTCTCACATTAACGAATTACGAACTAAATTGCGCGCTATTAAATATTAGTGGATACATGCTAATTTCTCCCCAAGTGAGTAACACGGCTGTAGTCAAAGTATGTATCTCGTCCTGGGAGACAAGTATGCATTTATCGATGCACCAGTGTTGGTTGCTATAAGCTGTAACACCCCAACAACCACCTTAAAGTCAATTAATAAAGAACTTGGAAGTAGGGAAACTTATCTTGGCTGTTACATCTTTGCCGATGAGCTAGCACGAAAGATTTTTGTCAAAAACTACATTGTACATCACTGAGCATATTTGTTAGCGAAACAGAAAGAAGAAACGTCGTATTTCAGCAATGGACGAATATGAAAATGTGAAATTAATATCTCAAAAGTTAAGTCCAAGGTAATGTCATCAGAGATAACTTGCATGTGGAAGAGAGTTGTAAGCGCAACGAAGAAATTCAATGCACTTCCACAGAAGAAGTCGCTTGCTAGAACTCATCCAGTGCAGACGTAGGACAGCAGTTCTGATCTGAATTATTGAGATTGCGAATCGTGACGAGATTGTTTTCGAGTTTGAAGTGTTTGTTGCGTGACGGGATTCATGGCTTAAGAAACTGATTTTATGAACTGAGACAGGAACAAATAGACTCATTTAACCGTGCACTACGGGTTAGTTGAAATCTAATAACGGAATTAGTGAACATTGGACTTGACCTTAAATTAGTTGGACCTTAAGGAGAAGTGAACATTCTATGAAAGAATACACGCAATTAGTCTTGAGTAGGACCCAAGTACACGACATCATGAGGATAAAACATATACGGTAAAGTGTTGAGTTGTGGTAATTGCCAAGAAACTATAACTCAATCGAACTGACTTAACTGAACTATTCCGTGGGCATGTGGTGCAGGAGTTTTAAGTATATAGTGACAAAATAACAATAAACTGTTCGTTACCAGTTAAATACCCGGTGTGGACTACATCACGAAATAGTTTGATAAATGACTAACTCAACGACTACTCATGAAAGACTATTTCATTGCCGTGCAAATATTAACGTCATTAGTCGTATTACGACGCAATCTTAGAAAGACTGATTCAAAGATTTAAGAAATTCATCGTACATTCTCGCACATAGTTCATCTTGCGTAAAAGGAAATTTACTTTGAAAGTAACGCTTTTCAAACCACGATTCGCAATGTTTTTCCCGTGACCTGTTAGAAATTGGTTCGTTGCAGCAGTTGCCAGAGAGCGCGAGATAACAGGCGTCACTGCGCCTGGGCAGCTACGATGACGCAGGAAGCCCGCATTTTCGTACGTGTGAAGTTTTAAAAGATCTTCAGTTATGTCCTGAAAGGAACAAGAGATCAGAGGACACTTGAAGAGCATCGGAATTTCGTGAGCCATACTGAAATACATAATTCGGCTTATTTAGTGCACATTCGTTTGTCCAGATTCAGATGTAAATTTTATTGAGTACCAGTACTGTATTATCTCATATTCGCTTCCTTTCTTTTATGGCATAATTCCATACGAGCTAGAAGATGGAAAACGTGCACTTGAAATGCAGCGAACAGTTGAAACTAGACAACAGTGTGAAATTAAACACATCGTTTCAAATATACTGACGGCTCTGTGGATAAGAGTAATGAAAGCCAAATTTCTTCAGCAAACCGACAAAAATAACTTCATATCTCTGCAAGGCGATTAATCCTTCACTGTCAGAAAAGTGGAAATAAAATAAAATCTGAAACTAATAACATATTTTAGCCTTCCGTAATTAGGTGAATGTTTCTTAATTGATAGCTCCCGGCAACAGGATTCCGTTTTGTTTTCATTTGATGTGAGAGTAATAAATGAAGTGGAAACAGCAAAATCGCTGAACGTAAACACAGGTCATGTGGAGACTACCCACCTCTCCACCACAACTCAGACTGCTCTGTGCATCAGCCCCGGATCTGCGATATTTCCGAACCGGGGCAATAATAATTAGTGGCGCCCAGCCCCACATCCATAGCCAGAAGCGGCAGAAGGTACTGCTCATACGCGACTCACCTGCGCGTGTGCGTGAGCCCGCCAGCGACTGCTCAAACGAATCTATTTACAAGAGCTGCCACGTCACGCTCATCGGAGGAAATTTGTTGTTAGGAAGCATTACGTATTCTTCCTAAAGCCTTTGACACACTTTGCTGTTGGCAGACGCTTGTATGAGCACTATGTTTTGTTGTTGTATATGGCGCATTTGCTTTGCGACTTATGTTTCATTTTTCGTTTTTTTTTCTCGTTCATATCTTCTTGTTGCAGTATTATTCTACAGAAGCGGGATACAGTAATATTCTTTGTTAGAATATTGGTTCTTACCAGTCCAAATCATAAAAATTTAAGTGATACCTAAAACAATGAAAAATACCCGGGTTTTTCCCGGTATTCTCCCGGACGGGCCGGGTTTTTCCCGGATCTCCCGGTTGTCCCGGGTTGTATACACCCTGACTCAACCATACTGTGCGTGGCGGAGGGTACCTCGCACCACAACTTGCATCTTCTCACCCTGTTCCACTCCCAAACAGAACGATGGAAAAAAAAATATATGTGTGGTGTCACCGCCAGACACCACACTTGCTAGGTGGTAGCCTTTAAATCGCCCGCAGTCTGTTAGTATAGGTCGGACCCGCGTGTCGCCACTGTCAGTGATTGCAGACCGAGCGCCGCCACACGGCAGTTCTAGAGAGACTCCCTAGCACTCGCCCCAGTTGTACAGCCGACTCTGCTAGCGATGGTTCACTGACAAATTACGCTCTCATTTGCCAAGACGATAGTTAGCATAGCCTTCAGCTATGTCATTTGCCACGACCTAGCAAGGCGCCATTACCAGTTAATATTGAGACTGTAAAACATGTACCGTCAAGAGCGATGTTCACCAATTATGGATTAAAGTTAAGTATTTCACCATCTGCGTCCGTTTTTCTAAGTTCTAATTTCCTTGTCATTTTCCAGACCTCACGCCAGCCTGCGTGAGCTTAAACGCGTGCATTTCGGCTTCTTCCAAACCCCGTGAATTGGCTCCTGCCAATTCACAACAATATGTTGGCCGCAGTAGAATCGTACTGCAGTCAGCCTCAAATGATGGTTCTCTAAATTTTCTCAGTAGCGATTCACGAAAAGAACGCCTCCTTTCCCATGCACCACTGGTAGATTACTGTTAACTTCACGTTGATGAATTAATAGAGAAATTGTGTCGCTATTAAATACTACTGGATACATGTTGGCTTCTCTCCATGTGAGAAATGTGGCTGTTGTCAGAGAATATATATTCTCCTGGGAGTCAAGTATCTTTCTTCAAAGATTATTCAAATTTGTGTGAAATCTTATGGGCCTTAACTGCTAAGGTCATCCATCAGCCCCTAAGCTTACACACTACTTAATCTAAATCATCCTAAGGACAAACACACACACCCATGCCTGAGGGAGGACTCGAAGCTCCACCGGGACCTGGCGCACAGTGTATGATTGCAGCGCCTGAGACCACTTGGCTAATCCCACACTGCTTTCTTTCTTCCAGTGCGCCACTGGTAGTTTACTGTTCACATTGAGGAATTAACATAGAAATTGCGTCGGTATTAAATACTAATGGATACAGGCAGACGTGTCCCAGAGTGGGTAATGAGGATGTCGGCAAAGTACATATCTTCTCCTGGGAGTCAAGTTTCTTTCTTCCGAAGCACCAGTGGTAGTTTAATGTAACTCTCACACCATCACATTGACGAATTAACGAAGAAATGGCGTTGTTATTAATTAATAATGCGTACATCCTGATTTCTCCTCAAGTGTGTAATGCAACTGCAGTCGAAGTATGTATCTTCTCTTAGTAGTCGTGTATCTTTCTTCCGATGCACCAGTTGTAGTTTACTGTAACACTCACGGTGACGAATTAAAAGCGAAATTCTGTAGTTATTAAAGACTGATTGACACATGCTGACAAATCCCCAAATGAGTAATGCGTCTACGGTCAAAGAATGTATCTGTTTCCTTGTGTTAATTATCTTTCTACCGATAGGTCAGTGGTAGTTGATCCATGCTTACTTCTCCCCAAGTGAGAAATGAGGGTGTGTTCAAATTATGTATCATCTTCGTAGAGTGTGGTATCATTCTTCCGATGTACCAGTGGTAGTTTAACCCTCACAGTCTCACATTAACGAATTACGAACTAAATTGCGCGCTATTAAATATTAGTGGATACATGCTAATTTCTCCCCAAGTGAGTAACACGGCTGTAGTCAAAGTATGTATCTCGTCCTGGGAGACAAGTATGCATTTATCGATGCACCAGTGTTGGTTGCTATAAGCTGTAACACCCCAACAACCACCTTAAAGTCAATTAATAAAGAACTTGGAAGTAGGGAAACTTATCTTGGCTGTTACATCTTTGCCGATGAGCTAGCACGAAAGATTTTTGTCAAAAACTACATTGTACATCACTGAGCATATTTGTTAGCGAAACAGAAAGAAGAAACGTCGTATTTCAGCAATGGACGAATATGAAAATGTGAAATTAATATCTCAAAAGTTAAGTCCAAGGTAATGTCATCAGAGATAACTTGCATGTGGAAGAGAGTTGTAAGCGCAACGAAGAAATTCAATGCACTTCCACAGAAGAAGTCGCTTGCTAGAACTCATCCAGTGCAGACGTAGGACAGCAGTTCTGATCTGAATTATTGAGATTGCGAATCGTGACGAGATTGTTTTCGAGTTTAGGGGTGTTTGTTGCGTGACCGGATTCATGGCTTAAGAAACTGATTTTATGAACTGAGACAGGAACAGATAGACTCATTTAACCGTGCACTACGGGTTAGTTGAAATCTAATAACGGAATTAGTGAACATTGGACTTGACTTTAAATTAGTTGGACCTTAAGGAGAAGTGAACAATGTATGAAAGAATACACGCAGTTAGTCTTGAGTAGGACCCAAGTAAATGACATGATGAAGATAAAACCATTACAGTAAAGTTTTGAGTTGTGGTAATGGCCAAGAAACTATAACTCAATCGAACTGACTTAACTGAACTATTCCGTGTGCATGTGGTGCGGGAGTTTTAAGTATATAGTGGCAAAATAACAATAAACTGTTCGTTACCAGTTAAATACCCGGTGTGGACTACACCATGAAATAGTTTGATAAATGACTAAATCAACGACTACTCGTGAAAGACTATTTCATTGAAGTGCAAATATTAACCTCATTAGTGGACAAGTGAACTTTAAGATGTTTTCGTATTTCGACGCAATCTTAGAAAGACTGAATCAGTGAGTATCTCTGGATCTCGCTGCATACCATCACAACAAACACCACGGCCGGCCAACAATTCCATAGTAACGAGACAACAGCGTAAGAAAAAACTGTTAACTAAAATATTCCCTCGCAATTAGTGGTGTGTGCTATGCGAACGAGAGAAGAATTAATAACTACCTCAAATCCGGGCAATTAACAATACAATATTAATAATAAAAAGCATCAGTTCGAGTTTGCAGAAGTGGAAAAGCTGCGGACTTGTAATTGAGATACAACTACTACGCGAGGAACATCTTTTGTTGTGGTTTTTAGGTTTTTTCTCCCGTTAGTGTACGGGGACTGACGTTGTATCGCATCGTGTCTCTACTCTGCCGCTAGAGCTGTGGCAGTAGCAGCGCTACGGCGTCGTCTACATTGGCACGCAGTTGGAGTCCGGGGGCACCCGACAAACCCTAACACCCTCACATTGGCGAAATAACACTGAAATTGCGTCGCTATTAAATAGTAATGGATACATGCTGATTTCTCCACAAGTGAGTGGTGGGACTGCGTTCAAAGCATGTATCTTCTCCTGGCAGTCAACTATCTTTCTTCCGATGCACCAGTGGTCGTTTACTGTAACCATCACGCACCCAGATTGACGAATTCGCAGCTCCATAAAATAAATCAGAAAAAAATCTCGCACACGCTGGCACTTACCATATATACAACCGACGACTCACTGAGCCATTGTGACACAAGATACGGGCTGTACCACGGGGTTACGGACAAACTGCTGCCAGCACACCACTCTCATCATGGTATTGGTCGCTCAGCCTCAAAATGCTTTGTAAAAGATAATAAAAGTTGTCACTTACTGAAGAATAGCATTTCTTTAGCCGAAAAATTTTCTGTCTTAGTTTACTTGAGGATTATATAGCACGAGTGAGTCAAATAGAAAGGGAATCTCAAGTGAATTTAGTGAGTCAATCCAGTGCCGTACATGGAAGTGATTGCACTGTCACAGTGTTGCCAGATGTTTGTGACGATGTTGCCAAATCTCAGCTATGCGAGGAACAGCACCGTAGATGTATGCAAGGAGAATCCCGTGTTCATATCATAGGAGGATACGGTGAGGAGGTGTGGGGTTTGGTTAGTATGTAGCGTTTTCTCTTACCAGTTGTGTCAAACATTCTGGTGTATAATCTTCCATCACGATTACAGTTTCCCACAAAATATATACGAATAAAACACTTACCTTTGTGACAAAAGATTATTTCAGTAAAGCAAAAAGTCATTGGAAATCAACTTTGCCCAGTTCTCACGAAAAGTAAGATGACAAACACTTTACACCTCGAAATCGATGGCCTCTATGGGCAGTCTTGTGATCACACAAGTAGAATTTCATGACTTGCACGAGAATGTAGAAAAATGTTGGTGCAAATGGAAGCTATCAGAAACACAGTTAACTAATTATTCCGTGCCACCTAATAATTAATTCATTTGAAAATTCAGAAGAGGTGAAACTAAAAATTATGCCCATTAAGACAGAAACTAAAGTGCAGATGCGGGCACTATGCAGATCTGCGATTTTTCATCTTCAGATCTATACAAATAATATACACTAACCAGCGTATTCATTGCTTTCGTAATGTTTCGCTCTTGTTTATTCTTATAATGGTTCAAATGGCTCTGAGCACTATGGGACTGAACTGCTGAGGTCATCAGTCCCCTACAACTTAGAACTACTTAAACCTAACTAACCTAAGGACATCACATACATCCATGCCCGAGGCAGGATTCGAACCTGCGACCGTAGCGGTCGCGCGGTTCCAGAGTATAGCGCCTAGAAACGCTCGGCCACTTGTGCCTGCCAGTCTTCTAATGACGAACTGGATCCACACCCATGAGTCTGATAGTTTCTGTGTATCCTTCCATCTACGATCTTTGTGAGTTATTGCTTAGTGTTCAAAAAGCAAAATATTACGCCTGTTACCACGAGACGTTAGAACGAGGACGCAAGAAGGCTAACTTATTATCAAAATACACTGAGACGCCAATTTGTCGGTCATGGTGTTAAGTCGACAGAAACAGTGGGGTACTGTTGCCTGCATCACCGGCATCCCTATGTCGTCTTCTCTTACTGAGATTTTCGTATTACCCTTAATACAAGACGCCGAGATAAATGTGTATATTCTCCGTGACGAAACGTCCCACAATCCATTCATTCTGATCCATTCGTTACGTGCATCAGGAGCAATGAATGATAGGAAAGCTGTTATGAGGTGACGAATAACAATAACAATGCTAGTAACATCAAATCAGTAATTAAGGATGTTTACTGCATTACAGACAATTGCTAACCGTTAACAAAATAACCGATAAAGGCTAAGTGTATAATTGGCGCAATGCATAGGTGTTCTTACCACTTTGTTACTCAATTCTGTTCTGTTTGTTTGCAGAGAGAAAAGAAAGAACCCTGTAGCCATACATAGTTTACATCACGAGACGAACATGGCGTCACCGAGCTGATAATTGAAATACATTTCTGTATTCTCTCTCTGTCTTGTGATTTTTATTATTTGGGATAAGCATCGAGAAACGCTCGTAATAAGCAAGTAGGCATATAATCCATTTACGGTTATTTTCATTGGGATACACAATGCAAAAATTTACCTTTTAAGTGTATTATTGCGTAATTTAAATTATTAACAGTCTCATCGTGAGATTGCTCGCATTCAGAAGCAAGCAAAAGACAAATATTTCTTGCACCATGCGCAACACACATACGAAATCTCGCTGCACTGACGAGCTGTCCGATATATTGCTCGGAAAACATGTCTGATGCATATTGCTAAATACTGCTCTATCAGATATCAGTTTGGATAAAAGTATACTGCTCTATCTGATATCAGTTTGGATAAAAGTATATCTTGAAATACACAGTAAGTCACATAGAGGTATTCGACTGAAACATAGCCATTACCAAGATTGTAACTGAGGTCGACAGTATTGTCGTCTACCACCTTCACAACTCGAACGGTGACAGTGCTCGGCCACTTACTTACGTTTACTGGTATCAAAGCTACAACATGAAAACACAAAAATGTTAATAATCCAAAGATAATTAACTTTGGAACCCATAGTAAAGTAAAGCAGTCTCCAGTCGGAAGATTGGTTTGAACACCACAGTGCTTTAATAGCACGGTTTTGTTGGAGGTGGTATGCCGTTGCTATCTTCCGACCTTTTGTGTTCACTTACCTAGCCAATTAATAGAGGAGCCTTCAGTTTAACTTGGCTTTCGGATCACAGTGCAACTCGGCATTTTTCACATCAATTAACACTGCCCAAGGAGAAATAAGTGTAAAATGGCAGATGAAAATCGTTGGATTAACCAGGAATCGAACCCAAGTCCTTTATATACGTGGTTTTGCTATTTACCACTTTGCCCTATGTACCCATCACTGTGGCTTCTGCTTGGCATTAAAATTAAGGACCTAACTTTTGTGCTTGCGTTGGCACTTGCTTGTCTCTGCACCAAAGTAAGTAAGTGTCGTGTGAATAGAGCCTCGCGTCGGGTAGACCGTTCGCGGGTGCAAGTCTTTCGATTTGACGCCACTTCGGTGACTTGCGCGTCGATGGGAATGAAATGATGATGATTAGGACAACGCAACACCTAGTTCCTGAGCGGAGAAAATCTCCGACCCAGCTGGGAATCGAACCCGAGGCCTTAGGATTGTCATTCTGTCCGCTGATCACTCAGCTACTGGGGGCGGACTGCGCGTAAGTGAAGAGAACTGAATTTAATGTAGTCCCTTCAATTTGTCATAAACAGGAAAGGAGAAAAATTAAACAACATAAATGGTCTCTCTTTGATGCCTCAATCTGCATTACCATTCCGCGTCTTATGAAAGAAAACGTACTCTTTCTTAAATAAACATCTTCGTCTTGTTATGCAAATATTTGCGATGTATTCTATATTAAAATTTTACTAACATAAAAGTTTTCCTTTTGTTCACAGCATCTTAATCTGTGAAGAGAAGTTAAGCTGAAATTAAACAATATGTGCTTTAAACAAAGTCTTTCTTCCCATTAACACAGTAGATTCAGTACCGCGTCCAGTTCTCGTCCTCTTCTACAACTGCATTTAATCGCCAGGGAACAGAGACAACAAGCTTTTCTGATGAATCTGTCACTCTGTGACATTTCTCCCCACGCAGCGTTAACTGCTTCCGACAATGCTGGCTTGGATTTTGGTGCAGGTCATTTGCTCCTAATAATTTTTTCCATCTCTGCCCACACTTTCTCTTTGGGATTGTGGTCGGCAGCTTTTGGAGGCCAGTCTAAGAGCTCAACGTCTCCTTTCATCTGAGACCAGTGTCTTACACGATTGGCTGTATGAAGTGGGGAACGGTCATGTTGAAAGACGATTCTACCTCCAGGAAATCGCTGACGAACAGAAGAAAGCATGATTTCTTCCAGTATTGTGCAGTAATAAGCACTACAAAGCGGACGCCCCACCATTTGCTGATATCCAGCCCCAGACGTCAGGCCACACATTTGGCTCTGCTGGACATATTTGCGGTAGTATCTCGTTCCACTTGGTCGATACACATGGACAGAGCAGTTGAAAATACCTTCTAGTTTGTAAATATAACTCCGTCCCAGTACGAAAGCGGCTTCCTTCTATAGGCCAGTGCGAAATATAACCTGGCAGTTCTATGTTGCTCGTTCAGCATTTCCTTAAAAGCCGATTTCCGTCTATACCTTCCTTACTCGTTGAGCCGATAGCGTATGGTCAACCCGCTCACTGTTAGCTGCGGGATGTTTTTAATTTCTCTGCCACTCCTGAAAGGGTCGGCAACACTGCAGCGCAGTATACTCTTGTCTTCATCGTCTGAGGTAGTCCGTGGGCGACCAGAGCGATGACGACGGTTTACGTGGCCTTCATCTTCCATCCTCTTCACCCAGAGATGAATAGTGGACTTGCTGTATCCGAGAACACGGGAAATGGCACTGATACAGTACCTGTCTTCATAAAGCGCAACGATACGAGCTTTCTCAAACTCACTGAGCTGTGACATGTCGCCTTGACAGAAGTGAGAACCGACTCAAGGCAACAGGAAACGAAGTTCCACACATGACGTGGAGCACTCGCACGATCACCGACGTCAAATTCATTCCCGATTTCAAGCTTTCAATACTGTGACACAAAGATTATATTCACGATTTCACTGGAACGTTTAGAGCAATATCACTAAATCAATGCTGTTGCAGACGATCCAGTTATAACAGATAGGTGAGTTCAGTTTATGCGTATATCTGCCAAAATCACTAGTCTGAAATACGTAGCTGTTGATTTTACCACATATGTCTTAAAAACAGGAGATCGAACCATGATAGAACTATTTTTAAGGAGTTGTTTTAGATGACAATTTATATCTGTTTAACAAAATTCAGGTTAAACAGAAATATGTTTTAGTAGTAACGATTACTTCGAAGAACCCAACATGTTTTAGTACAGAAAACTGTGGCGTTCAGCGTATTCGAGGTATTGCATACATTGCTGTATGTCACTTAGATCAGGGGGAAACAGTCTCCACAAACTTCCGATTTGCAAATAAGTTTCACAAGGAGAGGGTCTGACAAGTGCGCTACCGATTTTTGTCAAATTTTGAATGGATGCTCTAGCTTTGTGCTATACACTCCCTAGCTCGTTACAGTTGAAGGACAGATGAATGGGCCCAAACTAGCCGCCGCTTAACAGCGTAGTTGCCTGCTAACTTCGAAAGAAGGTAGATGCGGTCCCTAGCGCAACTTATAACATCGTCGAAAATCAGTGCGTACGTGAGAGCTTTGGTACACCCTGTTAAACAAATGGAGGCGGTACAATTGGAGAGCGATCCGCTTTCACCAACATGCATAAGCAATTCATTAATAGTTTATGTGTGTGTGTGTGTGTGTGTACATTGGAATTACAGAAAACAAATAATAAAAAAAAAGTTGCATGGTGCGAGATTCGATCCGGCGACCTTCGGATTACGAACCCGAGCGCTTACCGCTGCGCCACGACGCTGTAGAAAACTATTAATCGTAGAGAGTATTTCACCGCAACGGTTTGTTTTAACTGTCGATTTTCTCGACAACGGCTGAGAATTGCATCTTGGTGCTTTGCCACATTACACCTCTGGCCACGAGCTTTTATTATGCGCAGTATGAATCTAATCTGAATTTCACAATTGGCGGTCTCCCCTTGTTAGAATGCTCGTTGTGGGGAGCAGGGGGAAACAGTCTCCACAAACTTCCGATTTGTAAATGAGTCTCACGAGGAGAGGGTCTGACATGTGCGCTAATTATTTTGATCAAATATTGCGTGGACGTGCCACTATTCTGCTAGACCCTCCCTAGCTTTTGAAAAAATTGAGGCCAAAGTTGAGGACGGACAATCGTATTTTCAATGCTCTACACCCAAAGAGCGTCTACAAATAAAACGTTTTATTAATACGTTCGTTGTCTCATGCATTACGTCATGGCAAAGTGGTGAAGAGCAAGACCAGGATTATAAAGGTATTTTTATCTGCCATTTTACACTTATTTCCCCTTGGGCAGTGTATGTTGATGTGAAAATGCCGAGTTGCACCGTGGTTCAAAATGGTTCAAATGGCTCTGAGCACTATGGGACTTAAAACATCTATGGTCATCACTCCCCTAGAACTTAGAACTACTGAAACCTAAGTAACCTAAGGACAGCACACAACACCCAGTCAACAACTAACTGGACGAGCACTGTCACCATTCGAGTTTTCAAGGTGGTAGACGACGATGCTGTCGACCCCAGTTACAATCTTGGTAATGGCTATGTTTCAGTCCAATACCTCTATGTGACTTTCTGTGTATTTCAAGACATACTTTTATACACTTGGTACGAATCCAAATTGATATTTGATAATGCTGTATTTAGCAACATAAATGAAATACGTTTTCTGAGCAATATGTCGGAAAACACGTCAGTGCAGCGAGGTTTCGTTTGTGTGTTGCGCATGGTGCAAGAAATATTTGTCTTTTGCTTGCTTCTGTGATAGGTTTCATCTCACTGAATGCGAGCAAGCTCACGATTAGACTGTCAATAACTGGAATTACGCAATGACACACTTAAAAGTTGTATTTTTGCATTATGTATCCCCATGAAAATAACTGTAAATAGATTATATGCCTACTTGCTTATTACGAGCGTTTCTTGATGCATATCTAAAAAAAAATAATAAATAAATAAAAGCAAAAAAGAAAGAGAGGCAGAGTGAGAAAACAGAAATGTATTTTAAATATCAGCTCGGTGACGCCATGTTCGTCTCGTGATGTAAACTATGTATGGCTACAGGGTTCTTTCTTTCCTCTCTGCAAACAAACAGAACAGAATTCAGTAACAAAGTGGTAAGAACACCTATGCATTGCTCCAATTAAACACTCGGCCTTTCTCGGTTATTTTGTTAACCGTTAACAATTGTCTATCCTTAATTACTGATTAGTTGTTACTACCATTGTTATTGTTATTCGTGACCTTACAACAGTTTCCCTACCACTCATTGCTGCTGATTCACGTAACGAATGGATCAGGATGAATGGAATGTCGGATGTTTGGTCACGGAAAATATACACATTTATCTCGGCGTCTTGTGTTCAGGGTAATATGAAAATCTCAGTAAGAGGGATGCCGGTGACGCAGGCAATAATACCCAGCCGGCCGAAGTGGCTATGCGGTTCTAGGCGCTACATCTGGAGCCGAGCGACCGCTACGGTAGCAGGTTCGAATTCTGCCTCAGGCATGGATCTGTGTGATGTCCTTAGGTTAGTTAGGTTTAATTAGTTCTAAGTTCTAGGCGACTGATGACCTCAGAAGTTAAGTCGCATAGTGCTC
Organism: Schistocerca cancellata; assembly: GCF_023864275.1. Taxonomy (NCBI): domain Eukaryota; kingdom Metazoa; phylum Arthropoda; class Insecta; order Orthoptera; family Acrididae; genus Schistocerca; species Schistocerca cancellata. The sequence continues at coordinate 598,100,097 of NC_064632.1, forward strand.
AGAGCCAGCTAATAATACGCAACTATTTCCGTCGACTTAACACCATGATAACAGACAAATTGGCGTCTCAGGGTATTTTGATAATAATTCGTTAGCCTGCTTTCGCCCTCGTGCTAACATCTCGTGGGAACAGGCATAATATTTTGCTTTTTGAACACTAATCAATAACTCACAAAGATCGTAGATGGAAGGATACACAGAAACTATGAGACTCATGGGTGTGGATCCAGTTCGTCATTAGAAGACTACACAAGAGCCAAATTGTTGTGTACATAGTTCCGCGTACACAACTTTCCCAATAGAGCGCGCCCCGCTAAGCACAACAGCGCAGGCGCAGCGCTCGTCCGTCTCCGCACTACGAGATCGTGGTGTCTTAGAGACGGACCAAATTCTGCTTCCGCCGATCCGCCAATGAGATTGCTGCTAACGTAGAACCTTTTCTCCTCGCGGATCACACTCGCGCAGTGATACCTGAACGCTCGAGTGTCCAGACCTCCGATTAGTCAGTCTGCATTAGTCTGTACCAGTCTGTATTTTTCTGTACCAGTCTATAGTCAAGTTTCAGTCTGCGCCTAATAAGATTATCATATTCCTGTACATAGCCATGAAGAGAAATGTATAGACACTTTGTCAAGTATCAGAGATATGTGAGAATATGATTAACGTACCAAGACCAAAGGAACTTCATATTATCAATTTTAAACAGCATCCAGAATCAAGTTACGTAATATCTATATTTTTATTATTTTAATAAATGTGTGTGAAAATTAATCAAGTTCTGTTTAAAGTTGGTCACCGTCAATCTGCTACTCAAAGCGTGCAAGTGGCATTTCTATCGTCTGACCTAACGGCCGAAGATAAACACGCCACGATAAGACCACGAGACATATTGCTGACACTCGCCTACTTCGTTAGAGCGACAAGTCAAATAATGTGATGGTGTGTGTACCGAAGGTCTTACAGTACGCACACCACGGAAACATTACGAAAGCAATGAATACACTGGTTGGTATACATTATTTGTATAGATCTGAAGATGAAAAAGCACAGATCTGCACAGTGCCCGCATCTGCACATTAGTTTCTGTCTCAATGGGCATAATTTTTAATTTCTTCTCTTCTGAATTTTCAAATGAATTGATTATTGGGTCGCACAGATTAATTAGTTAACTGTGTTTCTTATAGCTTCCATTCGCATCAACATTTTTCTACATTCTGGTGCAATTCATGATATTCTATTTGTATGATCACAAGACTGAACATAGGTGCAATCGATTTCGAGGTGCAAAGTGGTTGTTATGTTGTTTTTCGTGTCAGGTGGGTATAGTTAAATTCCAAAGACTTTTTACTGTACTGAAATAATCCATTGTTACAAAGTAACAAGGTAAGTGTTTTATTCGTATATAAACTATAATCGTGATGGAAGATTATACACCTGAATGTTTGACACAACTGGTAGGAGAAAACACTGCATACTAACCAAACCCCGCACCTTCTCTCCGTATCCTCCTATGATATGAGCACGGGATTCGCCTTGAATACCTCGCCTTGAATAGCTGAGATTTGGCAACATCGTCACAAACATTTGGCAACATTGTACAGTGCAATCACTTCAATACGGTACTGGATTGACTCACTAAATTCACTTGATATTCCCTTTTTATTTGAACGACCCGTGCTATATAATCTTCGAGTAACATAAGACACTGAGACAGAAAATTTTTCGACTAAAGAAATGCTATTCTGCAATAAGTGACAACTTTTATTATCTTTCACGATACATTATGAGGCTCAGTGACCAATACCATGATGAGTGTGGTGTGCTTTCAGCAGTGTGTCCATAACCCCGTGGTACAGCCCGTGCCTCGTGTTGCAATGACTCAGTGAGTCGTCAGTTCTATACGTGGTAGGGTCCAGCGTGTGCGAGCATTTTTTTTTTTTTTTAATTTTATGAAGCTGCGAATTTCCAGAATAAATACTGTAACGAAATCTGAAGAAAACCTTTACAAATCAAGTCCTCTTGGTAGCTCGACTCAGTAAGTTTCTGCCTGCCAAGCTGCTTCACAATACAAGCATCTCTAAAGAAATTCGAATCGGGCGCCAGCAATACGAATATCAATACTGTTCTTCACTTAAGACTCTCATGCCACGGTGATAAGTATGAAGGAAATGAACCTCTTGATTACTATAGTGCCTCTATGCTAAATTTACACAGCAGCAAGTAGGAACCCTCTGCAGACATTTGCTAACAGGGGCTCTAGCAACTTACTGTTTCTCTGGGTAGCTTCAAATATGGGCAATTTTGTCGCCTTTAATCCAGTTGAATATTTTAAATATGACTTTTGAACAGCGTTCGCTCCTCCATTAACTAGTGTATGAACCTGAAAACAAGCTGTTTGCCTCAGTAGCTATAGGGCAGGTCCTGAAAGGTATTGACACAATGTTTCCCATCCATTTACCATAGGGAATCAAAGAAAGAAACCAAACATTACATTGCGTTTACTCTCTATGCCTTGACTAACACATATGAATCCATGACAAAATAAATTATTTGAAGAATCTCCTGTGAAGGGAAAAAGAACAGGATGTGACGCTTTAATTATAGCGGACTCGCTCAGAAACAATGAGATAAATTCTGTGCCACAATGATGTATTGCATACTAGTGCAATAAAGTACACATCAAATAGAAACGATTTTGTGCCGCTGTTGCTATTGAGTGTGAAACACAAATCGTAGACAGATTTGATGGATCACCACTCAACAAAATTAAAGCATTTTACACCGTCGAGAGTGAGGAGTGGAGCAGATGTCGGCAGGAGGCGAGGCAGCACAGTGCCTCAGCCCCTGTCGGAAGGCAGCAAACGGGTCCCAGAGAGCTGACACGCATACGGTGTTCAGAGGCAGATGGTTGGCCAAGAAATCTCTCACTAAAATATTGTTAAACCAAACTGTTTTACCAATGTGACAGAAAGCGGAATATATTGTACATTCGCTTGAATTACACTCATAGCTTCAGCACCGAGAGGAAAGTTGCGATAAAAACTTCGTCGATGTGTGCTTTCGGTTGCCAGACATGGTGTTAGCTAGTCTCGCGTTTTACCTCAAGACTACAGTCATAGTCAAGAGTGATGTACTCAGACTGAAGTCAAGACTTCCTCCAGGAATTGCCGCAGTCTACAATGTTGCCAGATCGAGTATATTGCCGGACATAGAACTCTGAGGGGAGCATGACTGTATTGTCCACCTTACGTGTACGACTCGGCAGTCAATTTTTTTGTCTAAGACTGTGTCTACAACACATATTGCACAATGAGGACCCAGAAGAAATAAAGAAACAAAATTAGTTTATGAGAGCAACGTTAACTATAGCGTTCAAAGTATTCATAGTATTGTATACGTGTGTAAACGCCTTCCATTGCCCACTCAAGAAAGACAAGGATACACAGTCTAGAGTGAATATTATGAATACGACACAGTTTGTGGATGAACTCAGACGTAGGTTGTTAATCATTTTGAATATTAAGCAGTACTGTACCCAATGGTATTAAACTCGTTTTCAACCATTGATTCCCACAGCTAAAGGAACACTACTTGTGATACTTCTTGGACACAATACTTACGCAGTGCTATCAGACGAAAAGATCAACCTGGCACAAACTTTGGGAAGTTTGGTTTACAACCTTCGTAGCTGGATAAAGAGCTTTTCCTATTTGAGGTATCTGTGAACGTTGCTGCATAAGACGATTTAAGAAGAAGCTAAATTCCTTGAGCTATAACAATGTTTAAAGAAATCGTCTAAACGGCACTAAATCGTGGTTTGTGAATCGTTTACCGGCCGTACTCTGCCGCATTTCGTTGGTTGGAAGACAAAAAGCTTACTGACAAATTTCACAGAAGGAAAAGGGGGACGAAATTTCTCCCACTGGAAGGTCACGTTGTTTTATTTAAATGATTACAAAATCAGGTAAAACGAACAGTGAGGTTGTCAGTATAAGCACATTACTGTTGTCAGTATGATGATGCACTGCCCAGGTCCGGTCACGATAAAGGGCCCGTTTAGGTCAGGCATATTGTATACTGGAGTGGAAGAGAGAGCACCACTAATTTCTACAATCCGTACGCATTGCATACACGCAGAAATTACTGTTACAGTGTGAGTGAATTGCGTATTTTCCGGTGAGAAAGAGCACTGGAAAACAGTCCTCTCTACATTGGGTTACTTAAACTGGTGTCACTCTGAGGTAGAATTTATGGTCAGCGACTAAGTGTAAGGTCAATGATTCGGATACGGATTTTGCAACTGTGAAATACTTTCCTACATTATAGAAGCGAATATTAAATTTTAACTAATATTGCGAGTATTTTGTACTTGGATAGCTTAGAATGAAAATCTTTCTGTTTATTGCAAAGGAAACCAATTGATTTTCTAAAACGCTCTGTGTCATACACAACTTGAAAGATGTCACGTCGACCAAATCTATGGAAGAACTGACAGCGACGTATATCGGATGGCAGTAAGATCCCTTGGCAGTATTCGACAGTCATTTCTAGGCGCAAGTAAATTAAGAACAGCAGCGCGTTTTTGTTATCAACTAACGTCTTCATCAATTACTTTAGTTTTAATGTAATCTATGAGTAATTGCTGATGTTTGATATTAACATGAAGAGGATTCCGTAGACAGGAAAAGAACCTGTTCTCGGGCAACTACTTCTATAATGACCAAAAGGCATTAGATGATCTTCAAGTATATGTGTTCCAGCAGCGGTATGAAGAAAATAAATGTAATAATGACGGTAATAAACGGATTATCCGGTAACTTCAAACTTCACAATGGTTTTTCTGTAACTAAGAAATTTGCTGAATTAGTGAAAATTTCAAAACGGCTTCACATCGATGCTATGATGCCTAGAAGAGTATTTCCATCCTGCTGACATGAGAATATCGTAATCTCTGCGTTAGAAGCTCGCTTATACTTAACCATTTAATAGACTCGCATTTTTTCCACCGTGACTAATTTTGTAAGCTAAGCACATCACCTGTTACAGCGCACTCTTGGGGCTGGGAGATGTGCCGACAATGGTCTGGTGGAACGAACTATCATAGATGCAATACCTGGGTTCAGGCATTTACTTTTAAGAGACACAAACAAATTTACTTTATCTCTGGTAACCTCAAGAAAAAGACGTTATCATCCAGAACCGGCATTAAATATCACGTTCCTTTATTACCAACTGTGCAGAGCCGCTTTACGTTGGGAAATGACATAGGCGGATGTCATGATATACAGAAATACTGTCGCTAGTGAACTTACTCACATTAGAAAATTTTGTTTTATTTGATGAACCGATAGCCATTTAAAGGAACAGGGCTCTTATTTTACTTGTACTTCATTGAACTAGAGACGATTAAAGTTTTGGTTTTGATTACAATTACAAAATGGCTCTGAGCACTATGGGACTTAACATCTATGGTCATCAGTCCCCTCAACACAACAGTTCGTCTTCTTCCTGCTGGTATTGTAACTGAGATTTGGCAACAGGGCAAGGTATGTTTGGCAACTTTGTGATCGACGAGTTCCTTCCTGGTGTGCACGGAATTAAGTTCACTTGATTTTTCCTGTCATTTCCTTTGAATAATATACAGTTATTATCGCTTGAGGTGTAAGAGGAAGCCAAGACACATACTTCTTCGCTAGCTCTGTGGTAACTTGCTGACTGGTGAAAAAGCGTCTGTTCTGGTTGGCGGTTCCAGTGTCTCAGAATGTTACCGTTTGATTCTTTCTGTGAAAGAGCTACAAGCAGTCAGGTCAATCATCGATAAGGAAATCGCAAGAAAATGCTTTCGGCTAATAGTGCAATCGTGAAAATCGTACAATGCTGAACGACAGGTAACGGCTCTTTCCGCTGGTAACAAGGAAATTTTTGGTTTCTAGGCATACATAACTTTATTGATGAAATGCCACATTTGCATACCTCTTCAGTATGACACAGCATGACAAACAGAGACCCAATCGAAATCTAAGTGAGTAGTATTTTACTAATTCATGCTGATAGAGGCACAGTTGCGTACAGATACACAGCTCTACTAAAACAGACTTTCGTCGTAAGGTTATCGTGGGTAGTTTTATTTCATTTCTTATAATACAGTGCACAATTTTAGTAAGGTTTCTTCTAGTGTTGGTAAAACAATAGTAAACATGAGAGAGAAATTAATCATCAACGATACATGTGAAATCTCTGATGTTATCTATAACAGTCTGACAATGCAGATACAGTTTATTGATTACATGCATGTAGAAAACTTGATCCGAGTTAAAGTTGTCGAACAAGGTTTGAAGAAGAATAAAATGCCACTACCACACGATAGAAAATGTAGAAAATACTTATCTGACGTATTTTGGCACGGTGTGGTCTCCCCATACATAATACAAAAGTTTCTAGATGCATCTGCTGCCTGGCCATCTATTAAACCTAAAAAGAAAAAATGTCACAGAAATTAGCCCTTTTTGCTCCAGAAGTCAACAATTCCTTCAGAACTTCCGCATTCCCCAGTGCTGTGAGATAATGCATATGGCCAGCTCTAAACTGCTGAGAGAAAGTTAGTTACAGCTTTTCTTTTGCACTGCACGGCGTTTTCAACAAACAGATAGCGCAATATAGTGGAAAGGAACACTTCCTATTTAAATTTCTGCATCCTTCACTGTTGGCAGTTCAGTGTAGGTGGCAATTATGCGATTTTATTTCAGTGATACAAAATAGAGTCGAATGTATGCACTGGGTAGCCGAGGCAGCAATTCATGGCGATTCGGTCAAAAAAGTATTAAAAAGTATTAAACATGCTGCAAACCACTACAGGGAGCCGGTGTCAGAATTCTCATCTAGTGTGGCGCAACGGCGCTACGATAGAGAAATGAGTCACAGAGAAGAGGATTTGGTGGTCTGTTGGATTGATGATAGGTTCATATACTTATGGTATGGGTTAGATTCTAACTTCTGCCGATGATTTTTGATAGGGAGAGACAGATTCTATTCTCTTTTGGCTACGCCAAGTGAAGATGGTGTAATGGCATTGTGGTATGAAATTCATATTAAACACGATATTCCATCTCTACCAAGTACATGTTAGTTTGAACCACAATAAAGTCATGGATGGCGGCATGTAGAAACTCTATCATCAGTAACCTTTCTTATGGTAGTTACTTGTTTCTACTTACGATACAAACGCTATGTAGGGTCGCAGGACACTTATTCCATCTTTTATTTGAGCTTCTGTATGTCGATAAAATTGGTTATGAACTGGGAATGCAACTGAGACCGCCCTTAACGCGGAATTTGATCCCTTCGTGACAATACAGCTCGACTTTAATTTGTTGTTCGTTCAAAACTCCATATTCCTCAACATCTCCACATATTGCGCGCGAATAGGTTCGAATCCTGGCCCAGCACTAAAGTTTTCATAATGTATTATCAAGCTCTAGCATGAGATCACCTATCTGCTAGTGGAGAATAATTTTTATTTTTAATGTATTTTCATTCGTTGTCAACACTTACGGTATGTGACGTTTTTGACTACCAATAAGACACAGAACTATTTGCGAGATCACTCTAAGTTCAAGGATGTTACTCCGAGCTGCTGGTGGAGAGAAAAATCGATTGCTGACGTCTCTTTGTGTGTAGTCAGCAACGATATGTGTGGGGTTCGATTCCCAGTCAGTACTGAACTCTTCGTCATATTATTTCTAGTTCAAACATGATCACATGTCGCTGCTGGTGTAACAGTCCCATATTTAACGTTCGTTTACTCTAGAATATAACAGCGATAGGTGCCAGGTTGGAGACCTGGGAAGTAAAAAATTAATGTTTCTTCTCGTCATTTCAGTTAAAACATCCAGCTACTGCAGAGAAAGTCCCATATGTCACAGTTAATTGTGCTTTGATATCAATCCGATTAGGTTCTGGGTTCGAATCCCTGTCGAAAACAAAGCTTTAACTCTCAGCATTTCAGGTAAGAAGAAGCAATAGTTAACATCTCTCGTAGTTCGTTAACAGGGACAATAGATGGGTGGAATTCGCGTCCATTAAAAATGTTTACGATATGTAATTTAAAGTTGATATTTGCTAAGTTATACTGTCTAAAATCGAGGTATATCACTCTCTGTATGCCGAGTCAGCATTGACTGTTAGTTTCCGTCAGTCAAGAACTATATGCTTAGTCTGCATGACCTGGGTTTCAATCCATATCCTGAACGAGACGGTTCGTCATGTCATTTGAAGTTCACACATATTCCCAACTAGCTGCTCGTGAATAATGTAAATTTTTAATGTCATTTTCTGTTAAATAATAAGAACGGTATGTTACTTTGAAGAGGAAATCATGATTACGACGAAGTTACTACGTGCATTACCTATCTGTCGTAATAATGAGAGTGGTAACATTTCAGGTATGTCATTTATTGTAATAAATGTGAGCTTACAAGCCGTAAGGGCAGTCGTATCTGTGATAAAGTGTTCCTTGATATTTGTGGCTTCGTGGTATTACTTTACATCTTGAGTTACTGCGATACAGAGCAGTATTTTGTAGTGGTGAGTTGTTGGAACCGTTTTCAATAGTCAAACGACTGTACCAAGGAGCGATTAGAGGACCTGCTAGACAGCTGCGTTATGCGGGTTGCATGCGAATCAGGCGAAGTGCAATTCAGGTCGTTCGGATACTTTTGAGCATTATTGGACATATGAGATAGAAGTCAGAATGGTGCTAGCAGGTGAAATTATAAACTGCTCTCAAGAAGGTATTACAATCGGCCCAGCATCTACCACAAGAAAGAGGGAGCACACTTGGTAATCACTGTACACAAGTACCTGCTACTCGGACACCACTAACCAGGAAAGTACTTGGGCTCGAACAAACACAAATACACCAAAATCGTGTGAGAAATAATGTAAGGGTCTCTTATACTAGTATACTCACTAGTGATACTCTTGCATCTGCACAACTCTGCAGTCGTCCGTTAGACGCCTCTGCGTATGTCGTCCGCTAGAGGCATGCCGCATTGCACACTGACCTGCTGGTACGCCAGTAGGGAAGGTGCAGTGTGCCTCTGAAGTTGCGTTTTGTGACATTATTTATGTATTGAAGCGTCAGATGGCTCGGCGATTGGTAACCAATCCTGATAATTTATTGCGGTTGGTTGAGATGAAATTACGAAGAACCCTTCTTCGTGAAGATGGTATTGGTGTAGAAGACGAATCATTTGCATGTTTTCTGGTATCTATTATAGTGCAGAAATATGAGCATAAGTTAGAAACAAATACTGTTGCAACACTAACACATAATGTTGATGATAGGGATGATAATGACGAACAACTCATCAAATGGTAGAGGCGATGGAAGCAGTAACAGTGAATACCAACAGTCTCCCAAGAAGAAGGTTAATGTTGCAAGTATCATCACGGCGTTTGATGGCAACACACTGGAGAACGTGTACGATGATTATTATGTAAGAGGTTTCGATGCATACGACAAGCTTCTGAAAAGATACCCTAAACTGAAGTCGAAAAGCAAGATTAAAAACACACTGGATTACGTGGCAAAGAAAAGAGAAGAAAATAGATATTTCAAAGGAAATCGTACACTGCTGTTCAAGACCATCAAGAAGCGTGTAATGGCGAAATTCGATGAAGCCCGAGAATGCGGTTCCACCGTTCATCATTGGCATTTACAACATTGGGTATTGGATGTAGCCAGAAAACTCGGGTGTACAAAGTTTACAGCGTCACTGTTATTTATTACTAATTTGAAAAAGGAGTTTAGGATAACATGACGCCGTATCACTATGCTCCAAGCACAAAAAGATAAGGATGGCGAAGAAGTGCTGATTGAAAGAGCTCAAACGTTTGTTGCTGACGTCAATGAGCATATCACGAGAGAAAACATCGATATTAGTTCTGTATGGAACTGTGATCAGAGTCAGTTCAACTATGAACTTTCTTGTGACAGGACACTATCCATGAAAGGGAGAGAAACACTGCCGCGATGTTGCAATCAGTTAACTGTGCAACACATAGTTGCACGATCATTGTTGCTATATATATCGACGGACGATTGGCAGACAAACTCTATATTTGCTTCCAAGAATCCAGTGGAAAGTTTGGACCCCGCGTGTCAAGGGAAATGCGCTCCAAATGTCATCGTCGATGCAAGTGTGAGTGTTAAGATGACGAAACAACAATTGAAGACTTTTTTCTGTCAATTTTGAATCCACATTTGTCGAGAAAGTCATTAGTACTTTGTGGCCAAGCGTTTAAAGGCGCTACAGTCTGGAACCGCGTGACCGCTGTGGTCGCAGGTTCGAATCCTGCCGCGGGCATAGTTAGGTTTAAGTAGTTATAAGTTCTAGGGGACTGATGACCTTAGAAGTTAAGTTCCATAGTGCTCAGAGCCATTTTTTTTAGTACTTTGTGACTCCTGGTCTGGACATAAGGATGAAGGAGTACTACTGGAGGCATCTGGCGGAAAACATGCAGATTTAAAAGTCATTCCGCCTAAAACTACAAAATATGCACAACCTCTGGATGTGTATTTCTTCAGGCAATATAAAATATATGCCTAGAGAATAACAGACTTCATTTAACTACGTTCCAGTAATATGCAGCCAAAATTGCACGACAGATTCTTTATCATGAATATGCATTCTGTCATTTACAATCAGTTACCCGCCGGATTATACAAACCAATGCTTCGTTACGCGTGGCAGAACGCTGGCTACGATATTGGTGAAGCAGTGAACAACTTCAAAAGTGTCATTGCCGTCGCGTTCAACACTGATATTATAGAATGCGCAAATACGTCATGCGATGAACTTGCATTTCTTCACTGTGCGTTTTGCAGTCATTCGTATTGCTCGAAGCATTTGATTGACATTCCGCATTTGCATTTATAGTTAAGATTGCGTATGGCGTCTACAATTACATCTACAGTGATATCTAGAGCATGACTGCAGAGTTTTGCAGAAAAACGATACCCACCAGCACATTCAGACGTACATAATGGTCCTATAACCAAACGTTCATACAGATCTGTTTGTTCGAGCCCAAGTACATTCCTGGTAAGTTTTATAGAAGCGACCACTATGCGTCGCGAGAGGCTGACTCGCCTGTATCCAAGGGGGAGGAGCGTGTTATGTTATCAGTCGAGAGGCAATAACTGCAGAACTGGTCAGTCAGAAGAACTGAGACACTTCGAAAGTCGTTAAATGTCACCTGAGTAACAAATCCATCCACAGACGTTTCAATCCATCTTAAGTTTCCCAAGTCAACTGTTGGTTAGTTGGTACTGAAGTGAAAATGCGAAGGAGAAAGCACAGCTGAATCGAGACCAAGGCAGATCTCCTGTATTAAGCAGGAAAAGTCGAGCATTGTGGAGGATGGGTTAAAAAAATTGTGTGAGGAAAGGGAACGAATGACTCGTCCGTTCCAAAGTGCTGCCAGCAGTCCACCTGATATAAAGCCAGCACTTAGGAGTTTAGGGTACGGTGGTAGGGCAGCTACTCATAAGTGCTGTGTCAGGCGCCGAGGCAAGAGAACGCCCATGTTGCGGTAGCAGCAGTACCTGTTGTTTGATACACAGTAGTTAGGTTAGTTTCTGTGAACTGTACCTGTGTATTTTACTGCGTAAACTACTGTTTAGCAAATTACTCTAAGCTTTTTTTTCTGCGTAAGTATTAGTGCATATCCTAGTGTGAGGTGGCTTCCTCGCGTATTTCTTCCTCCGCCAGAAGTGCAAAGTCTTGTGATTACAATTCAGGGTCGTGTTAGTACGAAGTGCATAGTGTAGATCAGTGCATTAGATTTTCCACATTTATTTCCTGGAGTAGCTTTCGTAGAATCAGAGGTTTTAGTAAAAAAGGAGCTATTGATGTATCAAATTTTGAGCAGAGACATTTGTTTATGTTTTCAGAGCTTGCGTTCTCAGGCTATAGCGCGAACCTGCAGAGCAGATTTTAGTGTTCGTTTATTCACCTCGTTATGTTTTGCTTACATTCAAACGTCAGTGACACTACGGTCGGGTAAATTTCCCTTTCGTGGGGGGTCTGTTTGTACTTTCTCATTTGCTCCTGACTGCTTTGCTTGTATTTTTTGAGATCTAATTCAATAACTTTATACAGTACGATATCAATACGGACTGTGCTTGTTGTGTATGGACGCAAGGAGAACTGGCCGCTGTCCATAAACTGCTGCAAGCTAAATTGGCCATTGTCAACAGGCTTCTAGATTCTGTTCAAAGCGTCGGCGACATCAGCGTGCCAGTGTTGAAGCCTACGATACCGTTGGTGTCGTTGGAATGCCCTGGTGACCTGGTTGTCGCTGTATCCTCCGATATGCAAGATCTGACTGGTCCGTCCTCACTTGACAGAGAGTGCAAACAGCGGTGAGTATACGTGGGGTGTCTCTGGGCGGAAGGCGAAAGATGGAATGCGCTGAACGCCCGGCGCCTTAGCAACAGGTGCGAGGTGCTACCCCAATAACGATGATACTTCTGAGCCAGCACTGAATATTGGACCGGTGACGAATTTGCTTCCCCAGTCCGGACAAGTACACAGGAGGGGTATGCTGTCCATTAGGAGCTCCATCGTTAGTCGGGTAAAAAATGGAAATGTCGTGTGGCTAGGGCCTCCCGTCGGGTAGATCGTTCGCCTGGTGCAGGTCTTTCGATTTGACGCTACTTCGGCGACCTGCGCGTCGATGGGGATGAAATGATGATGATTAGGACAACACAACACCCAGTCCCTGGGCAGAGAAAATTTCCGACCCAGCCGGGAATCGAACCCGGGCCCTTAGGATTGACAGTCTGTCAGACTGACCACTCAGCTACCGGGGCAGACGTTAGTCGGGTAACGCAGCCGCAGATAAATAGCATGCACGGCGGTAAATAATGCCGGTGTTCACTCGATATGTTTGCCGGTGGTGTCGTCCATGATGTAGAGGAGGTGCTGCCGTGCGCAGTGGGTGCAACCGGCAGCATGTAGTGGCACATGTCGGCACGAATGACGTCTGGCGCTTGGGTTCTGAGGCCATCCTCGGCTCCTTTCGGCGGCTGGCTGATTTGGTGAAGGCAACTAGCATCGCACACGGGGTGCAGGCTATGCTGACTATTCGTAGCATCGTACCCAGTGTCGATCGCGGTCCTCGGGTTTGGAGGGGAGTGCAAGCTTCAAGCCAGACGCTCAGACCAGTGATGGGATGGCGATGCGCGGCGACTCGAGCGCACCGAGAATTCCTCGAGCCTCTAGTTCTCAAGCAATTCTCGAGAAGCTCACGAGAAACGGCTCGGCGGCGTGTGCCGCTGCGCGCCAGTTGGCTGCGACAACATACGCCGCGCCACTGTTGTTTTATGAATTGAATGCCGCCGATAGACAAACACGCTCGCTGTGCGCGTAACTAGTATGTTTCAGGTTTCATTCGAGTAAAGTTGTTATTCAAATCAATAGGGACACTCGAAAACGAACATCGTGGCGCTGGCAATACTTTACAGAGAATGGAGATACGTTACTTGCAACATTTCTCATAAAAATATCCGTAATGTATCAAAAAATACAATGAGCATGATTAGACATATTAAACTGCACAATTTATCGAGCAATAAAACAGCGACGTCCGTAGGTACAAAGGCTCATTCTTCCAATAGTGCGAGGCAGACAAAATATCCAGGTACGTATGGTACAAAAGGTGAATTCCGTGCAAAAAATTTCGGATAGTGTCCGAAGCGGTCCGCTACGCTTAAAAAACATTGATTTTTTAATCGTATTCCAATAACATACAACATACCCCTAAATGAAACCTATACTATTCTAGCTTTTGCAAGATACGATATGTAATTTTATTGGACTAGTTGTTGAGCATAAAGTATCCCCTTGCTGGAGCACTGATCTAAATCTTACGTTTCTCTTCATAGAGGGAAGTAAACGGCAACAACAGCTAGATGAAGCACTAGTGGTCGTGATAACAAACGATTTTCAACCGCTTTCAATCGTTGAGGACACTGGTTTTCGAATTTTGTTTCACTGTTGGACCCACAAATATTCGATACCAAATCGAAAAAAGTTGCGCCTCATGATTGAGGACGATTACCATAAACAGAAACAGGCTGTAAACTTGGCTGTGGAAGACTCTACTTGAGATCCTTTAACGATCGATATTTGGACCTCACTCAATAGTGAGGCATATATTGCTGTAATTGGTCATTTCATTAACACTTATTGGTGCCTGAAAGCTTTAGCTCTCGAGACATCCCGTTTCCCGGAAAAGCATACAGCGGTAAGTATGACTGAGGCGTTAGATAACGTGATTTCAAAATGGAACATTGAAAACAAAGTTGTAAGCATCACAACTGACAACGCCAGTAACATGACGGCAGCAGTACAACTTATTCACAGTGGCAACATAGATTAGCAACATATGCCTTGTTTAGCACACACCATCAATTTAGTTGTGAAAAGTTCTTTGAACAGCAACAATGAGCTCTGCATAATGCGGGAAAAGGCCAGAAAAATTGTTAGCTATTTTAAAACAAGTTGCAATGCTAATGAAAAACTCCATGAGATCCAAGATCTAATGAATAAACCTGTTCAAAAATCGATTGAGGAAACCGAAACCCGATGGAACAGTACGTTTTATATGCTACAACGTCTAGTGGAGGAAAAGGAATGCATTGCAGCCTGTTTATCATCTTTGTATTCAGGTGTAGAGAACATCAAAGCTGACGAGTGACGAATTTTGAGCGAATGTTTATGTGTCCTGGAGCCATTTGAAGTGGTAACAAGTGAAATCTCAACTAAAAACTATACCTCTCTTTCGAAAGCTATTCCAATAATCAGACAGCTAATCCTAACCGTATGCAATGGGAAGTGGACTACCACGACAGTCCAATAACCAGAGCAACATCTGCACAACTCACTAATAGCCCGGTTACAATTGATAGAAACAGACAAAGTACATGCCGTTGCCACAGTTCTCGACCCCATATTCAAAACGTTACCATTTACGAATCCCATTCATTCAAAACATGCCATTGCAAGCCTAATTGCAGAGTCCACAAACATGGTAGGGACCGTACGATCTGCTCATTCGGCAACTACGACACTAGCCATGAGTACCATTTCGTACAAAACGCCAGTAGTTCCTTATGGGCTTCTTTCGATGAAAAGATTTCCAATAAAAATCTAATGAAAAGCGGTTGTGACATCATAGACCTGGAGGTGCAACGATATTTGGAAGAACCGTACCTACAACGCACGGATAATCCTTTACACTACTGGAAAAAAAATGAAAACAGTTCCCTAGGTCTAGCTGTCGTGGCAAAAAAATATCTTGCAATACCTGCAACTTTTTTTCCCAGTGAAAGAATATTTTCGAAAACAGCACTTCTTATAAACAAACAAAGTATCAGACTAAAAGGCCAAATGGTTAATGAAATCATATTTCTAAACAAAAATCGACGGCGTGCAGCAATGGGATGTAAAAATGCCCTTTGCTGCACAACTTTTGTTTCCATTCTTTCTTCAGTAAGTAAACGCATGTACGCAGTTTCTGTATATAAAAGACTATAGCACTTCTCTTTTAAGTTTAAGCATGCATGCATACATGCAGAATGTACAAGGTAATTTATTTTGTAAGAATAAAGCTTCTGTTTCATGCGAATTCTGTGCTTTGTTTTAACAACAATTCTACGATTTTTGTCTTATGAGACATACACTAATACTTCAGTACACATTAATAACACTAGTAAAGTTGATATCAATCATAGAATTTCAAAGTTTTCCGTGCACATACGTACGACGAGTACGACCACTGCGGCTCAGTGCTTTTTGTACTGAAGGTTTTCGCAATTTCTCAGAGAGCGCGGCACTGTCAACTTCTCGAGCGTATCCGAGACATTCTCGAGAAATTGCCTGCACGTCGCGCGTTTCTCGAGCGCGATCATAGCCCATCCCTAGCTCAGACGACTCTGCAGAGGTATCAGATGCGAATTTCTCGACCTCCACAATTGGGTGGAGAATTGTAAGGTTCCCTTAATACCTCAGGCGTGCACTACAAGCATGAAACGGCAACTAGTGTAGTACCTCTTCAAGAGGTTGGCAATTTCTTTAGAAATCTTCCCTAGGAAAGACAGGCTTATAAATGTGGTCTTCTTGTTTGTGGGTGGTTGTTCAGCAGTAGGTTCATTTAATTTTGCTGTATGGATTAGTTTATCTATTAATGCAGGGTTGTACCTATTGCTGGAGGCAACTGCTTTAATAATTTCTATTTCTTTTTGTCTTTCATTTGTGTCCATTGGGATCTTAAGCATGTGATTAACCATTGTTCTGAAGAATGCTTTTTTATGTTGATCTGGATGGCAAGAGGATTTGTATATGGTAACATTGGTACTTGTTGGTTTTCTGAAAAATTGAAATTTATGCTTTTGATTTTTATTTGAGATTGTTAGACCAAGATGGTTAACGCCTTCTGGTGTTTCATGTTCTACTCAGAATTGAATTTTATTGTGTATTTTATTAAGCGTCGTCCTCACAGGGAAGTCGAAAGAACTGATACTTTCTGAATTAACCGGGATGGCATGCGTGATTTCAGACTGTTTATTGGTAGATCTTGTAGCACATCGTACGTAGAAGAGCAAGTTTATACCATATGCTTTCTTGCTTAGATTTTCTGTTAGCAATGTAAGTTACAACAGATAATTGGTGCATGAAATTCCATCTAACTAGAGGCTTATGAAAATTTGGGATACTTGGTAAGCAAAGGAAACTGGAATTAACAGCTGGGAAAGCTGAGATGAGTCTTACATTTTCTTCATTTAGTCCTTAACATTGTACGAACAAATGGAAGGTTGACATATCTATCGATATAGGATCAAGTGATTACTTACTTTTAGAATAATTTGACTATCCAGCGCAATTAAATTTATTCCTACCAAACGACCTGTTTCGGCCGACATCGACCATCCTCAGATCATAAAATACTGCCAGTGGTTCCATCCCACCGCTGCGTAAACCACGTTGTCAGTGGTGGGTCTGAAGCACCTTTTGTATTTTATGATCTGAGAGTGGCAAATGTCGCCCGAAACAACTCTTTTATCTGTTTATTTGTTAGAAAATTATGTAATTCTTGCAGATAACTAAACTATTCTAACAAGTGTAACATGCAAGATAGACTCCTCAGTCTGAAAAGCGGTCTTATGCAGCTCTCCAGGGTGCTTTATCCTGTGCAAGGCTCTTTATCTCCGAATAACCACTGAAAACTACGTCCCTCTGAATCTGCTTACAGTATCCACTTCTTGGTCACTCTCTACAATTTTTATCCCCCATGCTTTCCTCCACTACTAAACTGGCGATCCCTTGACGTCTCAGAACGTGTCCTATCGACCGATTCCTTCTATTAGTCAGGTTGTGCCGCAGATTTCTTTTCTCCCCAGTTCTGTTCAGTGCTTCCTCATTAGTTATGTCATCTACCCATCTAATCCTCAGTATTCTTCTGTAGCACCAAACTTCAAAATCTTCTGTTGTCTTCTTGTTTAAAGTGTTTATCATCCATGTTTCACTTCCATACCTATTTACACTCCATACAAATACTTTCAGAAAATACTTCCTGACATTTATATCTGTATTCGATATTCACAAATTGCTCTTCCTTCGACACTATTTTCTTGCCATTGCCAGTCTGCATTTTATGTCCTCTCTACTGCGGCCGTCATTAGTTACTTTGGTGCCCAAATAGCAAAACACATCTATTACACTAAGTGTCTCGTTTCCTAACCTAATTCCCTCAGCATCATCTGATTTAGTTCGAGTTCATTCCATTATCCTCGTTTTGCTTCTCTTGATGTTCTTCTTATATCAAGACACTGTCCATTGCATTCATCTGCTCTTCCAAGTCTTTTGCTGTCTCTGACAGTGTTACAGTGTCATAGGATAACCTAAAAGTTTTATTTCTTATTTCTGATCTTTAATTCCTACTAAAAAGTTTTCTTTGGTTTTCTTCACCGTTTGTTCATTTACCGTCTAGCCATTTCTGCTTAACAATCTTGTACTTCTTATCAATCTCATTTTTAGACATTTTTATTGGATTCGACTTGCTACATTTACCGCATTTTTATATTTTCTGCTTTCATCAATTAAGTTCTACACTGACGCGCTAAAGAAACTGGTATAGGCATGCGTACTCAAACATAGAGATATGTAAACAGCAGACTAACCTGTATAAAACATAAAGAGTTTGGCGCAGTTGTTAGATCGGTTACTGCTATTACAATGGCAGGTTACCAAGATTTAAGTGAGTTTGAACGTGGTGTTATAGTCGACGCACGTGCGATGGGACTCAGCATCTCCGAGGTAGCGATGAAGTGGAGAGTTATAAGCCACTGGCGAATAAAATGTAAACGCATTAACAAGGAAATGATAATCAACTGTATTAAACGTTATTTTAATTATGTCCAAATGCACAGCTAAAAATGAAATGCATTTCTACGAAACACACTTTCACGTGAAAACGCATGATTTTGCGCAAGTGAAAGACGAGTGATAAAAGATTTTGGCAAACGTTTCTTAGATATACAATAGGAATGAATTTATTATTATCACCTCTGTCACCTTAAACGGTCTCAGCTTGTGCTATTCATATAAAAACGGATTTTACTTGCATTTGTGTGCAAACTTAGACCGCTATATCGTGGCAACGGATTAAGCTTTCACAAAATAATGGCATAGCCATTAATAACACGATATTGTGTAACTTCTTACAACATCTGAACCGATTCGCTCAATTTGGGAACATAGAAGTGGCGTGGCGTGCTTAGAAACGCTCACAGAAATGTAAATTTTGCCATAAAATCCAACTCTTATCTCGATAACGGATCAACATTATTGGATTAAAACAAAATTGTTTTAACTCTATTTCTGTACATTCGTGCAGTGTTAGAGCCGTTTTTTATCAGTTTGAAGTATGGAAGTGACGCGTTTCAGAAACCTCACAGGAAAAGGTGTTTCTTGTACGTAAAATCCAAACGAAGCAAGATCGTTTTGAAACTGTTGAAACTTATCTTAGACGAAGGTCCGACACATGAATGGACCAAATTTGAACCATCGGTCTCACTCCAGTCAGCAGTTATTTAAGGGCGACTGTTTTTCCTTATAAAATCCGAATGGTTCACATACAAATGGTATCATTAACTGAGCATTAATTTCAGCGCAATTGCAATCTTTTGGGAATGGAATTAATCGGCTCATCCATTTTTCCTGAGCGCCAGGTCCGGGTCCTCGATCAAACGTTGCTTATTATACTGTAAAAAAGACACAGCAAAACCGATGTCAGAACGTCTATAAAAATGGCCGCAGGTCCGGGCTAAATAAAAATATTTCTACCCTATGTTCTTAGATCTAATAGGACCCTAACACCAAGAGCCCGCAAAAAACAGTTCCGTGTGTGGCTTTTTCTACGCTGTAACAATTCATCTCTATTGCTTATTAGTTTAAATGTTTTTGCTGTCTATCATAATCCTTCATACCATTTTCGTGATACATTTATTTTCCTTTATTAATCCTCAATTCAATGTCTCCATTCCGTATGTGCGTTCTGTCCCAAATAATATTTTGTAATGATGAAATTTTGTACGTTTGCTTTCTATGCAGTGTTTTCTTTTACACATTTTCACGACCTTGTTGCAGTGTACATAGATTTTGAGGCATCTGTTTGTTATTGCTGTGAGTCTCTAGGCTTTCTCTGAAGTATCCCGTCTTCCAGAAGTGACAGTGCTGGGCAACTACTGCGACGTTTGGAATGTGGGAGAGAGGTACTGGCGAAAGTAAACCTAGGAAACCGGTAATCGAAACCGGGACCCCGTGATCCAGAGGCAGCAACGCTAGCCACTAGACCAGGAACTGCGGACATCATCAGAAAAGGAAAATCTGTTTTTCGTTATTGTGAGCCCAGAAATTCCATGAAAGCAACAAACAATTGGCTTTTACCTGTCGCGAGACTGTCCAAGATATGTTCAACATGCTGCCCAACGTTTTCTGCACAAGTTGAGATTGAGAAGAAACATGTTACACAACAGATCGGAGTATCTCAGGGGTCACCATGAGAATGCGCTGGGCAACTTGTGCCTTCAGTTGAGCTACATTCAAAATAGGAGCCCTCAACACAACATCTTTCACAGGCAGAGATTGCAATGAGATTGTGGGAGACGGATTAGAAGAAGTGTTTAGGAGAGAATACGAGCTAGGTAGTAGGAATAACAGAGGAAAAAGGCTAACGGAGTTTTGCAATAAATTTTTAGGTGTTGATAGCGAATATTGTCTTCAAAACTCACAAGAGGAGGAGGCATACCTGTAATAGGCCAGGAAATAGAGGGCGAATCCAGCTGAATTACATTTTTGTAAGGCATAAGTTCCGAAATCAGATACTGAATTGTAGGGCTTACCCAGGAGCAGATATAGATTCAAACCGCAATTTGGTATTGATGGAGAGTTGGCTGAAGATCAAGAGACTATTAAGAAAGATTCAGTGCGTAAGATAGTGGGTTACGGAAGTACTAAGGAATGAAAAGATTGGCTTTGAATTCTCTGAAGCTACAGATACAGCGAAAAATATATTAGTCAGTAGGCAGTTGAGATGAAGAGAAATGAGTGTCTCTAAAAATGGCAGTCATAAACGTTCGAAAGAAATACGTAAGTACACGAAAGGTAACTGCGAAAAAACCATGTCTAACAGAGGAAATACTTCAGCTGGCCGACGAAAGAAGGACCTACAAAAATGTTCAGGCAAGTTCAGGAATATAAAAGTGCAAAACATTTAGGAACTAGATAGGATATTCTGGGAAGCAAAGGCGAAATGACTAAATGAAAAATATGAAGCAATCGGACAATAAATTACTGTCGAAAGGACTGACTCAGCATATAGAAAAGTAAAACGAAGGCGTTAACACTAAGAGTGCAATGGAAATTCCTCTACTGAATGAATAGGGGAGAACTGATGCGTGGAAAGAGTACATTGAAGGCCTCTGTGAGGGGGAGGACTTGCCTGATGACATCACGGAAAGAGTAACTGACGGAAGTCGACAGGGAAGCGCAAGGAGATGTAGCATTAGAGTCAGTATTTAAGAGAGTTTTCGATGAGTTGCGGTCACATAATGGAGAGGGGATGGATAACATTCAGTCAGAATTTCTAAAATTATTCGGGGGTGTGGCAACAAAACGAATAGTCACGTTGGTGTGTAGAATAAATGAGACTAGTGATTTACTGTGTGACGTCTGGAAAAATACCACTCGGCAGAAATGGATGGGTTTTAGTGACTTACAGTGATGGACTAGTGGGTTTGGTTAGGGGAGCTGGTGGGACTCTGAGGAGAGTTGCATGTTAAGAAAAGCCCGAGTACCTTCGCATGCCACAATTTTTGGGGAAGTTTTTAAAGGCACTGAAAAAGGTAAACTGAGGGAGCTGATAACGTGCTTTTCAGTCAGAGTCCCATAAATAAACAGGAACTTACTGGAATTTTTTGTACTCTCATAGGAGCATTGTTGCACCGGTTGACAGAACCTTGCAATACTCGTAGAAACGGGGTTCGTCTACAGAATGTTCCATGGTCACTCATTGTACACTGTCATGCGAGTGAGGAATCCTAGAGCAAACGTTTATCTAACTCCTCGCCAGCATGAAGCAAGTCCTGAAAATGAGTAATTTTGTACGGATATGGATACATGATGTTTCGTAGAATTTTATGCACCGGTCTCACAGGCATGTCCAAAGTTCGGTTAATTCCCCGTGCGCTCCATGTTTACACACCTCTGCTCGAGCCCCTGGCAATGCAGAATATTTCTTCAGGAATATCGTTATCATTTACTTCAGACCCTTGGCAGACAACGGACCAACAATCTTTTCCATACCCCTGAGTGTCCAGAACTTCTGCAGAGCTACTGGCGCACAGTCACCGTTCTTGTAAAAGAGCTTTACAAGCAGCTTGCGATCCTGCATTGAGGTACTTACTCTGAGTATCTCAGACGCAAACTGAAAAACAGCCGTTAACCATGTGTCTTATATTTTGCATATTTTCCTTCTTACAGCGCCATCTGACTGCAAAACTGTCGTATTTCTTTTCCTGTAGCGTTTCCCCCTTTATCGATAATAATCCGCTCAAGTTATAAATATTTCTGAGAAGTGGTTAGCGGTTTACAGCGTTTTGAAACAGGAACTACAATTTTTATAACCCTGTGAATCGATAACGTTATTTTCCTTTCTAAAACCATTATTCTAATGAACAGCCACAATCGAGTTAAACCGATTACGAAAATCAGTTTCGAATTATCATTAGTAGGGTCTTGATTTAAAGGTCTTATCCTTATTCACCCCATTATGATCTGAGCAATAGTCGTGTTGTTATCAGGAGGTGGAGCGGAGAGCGAGATTGAGTGAGCCTGCAGAACGCCAAGGCGCTAACGAGGCGTCATCCAATTAAAATCATTTCTCGGCCGGAATTTTGCAGTCCCTCTGTCTTCTTCCCTGCGCTGTCTAGCAGCGAACGTGCCGAGTCCGCGCTGCTTGAAAGCGCGAGAGGCAGCGCGTCAGTGCCAGGCAAGGAGGAACTCGCCGAACACAGGTCCCGAGTTCCCCGTTGTCAGCGCTGCGGCTACGTCGCAGGAGGCTGCGTCCCCGCAGGCCGGCTTGGCCGTGGACGTCCGTCAGAGCCTCCGCGTTCTCTACGAGTGGAGCTGCACCGAGGCTCGGCCGCAGAAATCTGCTCGTGCCTGTTGTCGGTTGTCGAGATGGTGTTTAGGCAGGAGACTCAGCAGCAGCACACAGCCGGTAAGGCTGTACTTGTACTGCCCCAGTAGCGATGACACAGGCGCCCAGCCTAAGCTGAACAGCTCGAAGAGAGGTAGATCGGTTCTTCATCGACGAAAGACAGGCTCCCCCCCCCACCATTCGCAGTCAGACACTGTTGTGGTCGGCACGAATGCGGATCGTATATCAGAAGTTCCCTGTGAGGCCGAACGGCTGTAGATTTGCAGCAGTGGACTCCAAGTCAAGTTGCCGAGAGCTTGTAGACGGTAGTTGAATTCACTAAAGCATCCTGTAAATTGGGGATGAAGTGGAACTATCACCCTCCCCCCTCCCCCTCGCGCACACTGGTGACTGAGATGATTGAATATCCTATCTTTTCCAAGCCTATAAGATCTCTCGTCTGCTCTAGTGTTTAACTTCATTGTTTCAGAGAGTTCCTTTATGTGAACTTTGCATTCCTAAAGGTATTCTTATGACACCTCTAAGTGAAGTTACTACACGTAGCCTCGTTACTGTAGCACGTTCTATCTGTTCCGCACTGTTGCCGAAATGCTGAATCGGTTGTTCTCGGATTCCCAGTCGCATAGTGCGATGAAATGCGCTCGTACATTGTTAGTACTTTTCGCCTCCAACGTTGACATTCAGTTGCAACACCGTTACGAAGCCGGTAGCAGTTGCGGCCCAGTTAGCCATGTCTGTCGGTTCTTAACAAAATAATGTCCGTACTTCACTTACTATTCCACTGTGCAACATACCTCAAAACGGTTAAATCTTTCTTAAAGGTCTAAAAGGAAGCTAAAATTGACTTACACAGAAAAAGTGGGGACTAAAAGGACTTGATGCTACAAAACATGATTTTTTTATAGAATTTCTGATCGCGAAAGAGCTTCTGTAAGGTTTGGAAGGTAGGAGACGAGCTAGTGGCAGAAGAAAGGCTGTGAGGACGGGGCGTGAGTCGTGCTTGGGTAGCTCAGTTGGTAGAGCACTTCCCCGCGAAAGGCAAAGGTCTAGAGTTCGAGTCTCGGTCCAGCACACAGTTTTAATCTGACAGGAAGTTTCATATGGAGCTGCTGCTTCATGATAACGCACGTCCCCACATCGAAAATGTCGCAATGTACAAGTTACGCCAACGTAAGTGGGAGACACTTGAACACCCGTCCTGTAGTACTGATCTCATCCCGATGGATTATTACGCCAACGCTCTCTTAAAATAAGACCTTGGCAAATCAGCTGTACCTGTCGGAGGATGTGTATCAGGTAGTTACGGACTTCGTCAACCAGCAGACTTGTTGTTTTACCTGACAGTTGTCTCCAGCCTGACGCGTCGGTGGGACGATTTCCTGAATGCCCACGGCGATTTTTCCTGATCGGCATACCGATTCTGGACTGTACGGCTTTTAAGCAGAAACTTTCTAATCGTTCTTTATAAAATTAGATGACTGATAGGCATATGTGATTGAGCTTAAGTTGACATTTTATATGATTACGATCTTATTTTTTTAGTTACTGTCATCTTCTTAGAAATTGTTTGTTTAGGTAATCCGTTCTAAAAAGACATTTTCTTCCGTACCAAGCTCCACAGCTCACATTATGCGCTCCACTAGTAAGTAGAGCAAACACAGACTGAACCATTAAAGCCTCCTATGGCAAATCTTAAAGCGGACAGCTTTCGTCTAGACTTTAGTGAGGATTTAGGGTCATCTAATCTGCCATGGGTCGTTCTAAGGAACACAACATTTTACGACCTTCCTGCAATATACAAGGAAAGTCGACACTGCAAAAATTATTTGTAACAGATCTATGAAAAGGCTATTGCTGGTATTAAAACAGACATTTATGACCACTGCATTTGGCTTTCAGTCGACGGGACTACAGACGTCTATGGCAGACCTTTCTCAGCCTCCAAAAATGTACTGAGAGACAGCTGTAAAGTTTCATATTACACAGCTTAGAAGTGTGGTTCATTGTGTACTGCAGTTCCAAAATATTATATCATTGTAGCGTTAGGCCACGGACTGTGGTCAGACTCAGGTACACATAACAAGCCTGTGTTTTTGTGTGACTGACATATGATAGGATTTTTTCCGTAAAAGGCGTCCCATTACTATATTACCAAAAGAGAAGATAGTTGTAGCACCGGTAAATATCTCAACTGCAAATTTCGACATAGGGAATAATTAGTAGCTCATTTGCCACAAAGAACTAGAATGGATCTGTCAAAAATATAATGACCGTTTCTATGTTAATATTGGAGTCCATTACACTTTCAATTGAAGGAGTCCAAAAACGCTAAAACCAGTCTTACAAAACCCAATAATGCGGGCGCTTGTCATCACCAATATTATTCGCTGCTTAACATCGGTCCCAGGGCAGGCTCACAACAATGAGGAAATCGCGCGACGTGACTCTGCCGTTGCTTAGCAACTGTCTGCTTTGAGAGCTCAAGTCATCCGGGCGTGTGTCGCAGTTCTTTGAGAGGAATACAGTGATTACAGAGTTTGCTGCCGTTCTTAGCACTTAGTAGTTAAATAAGGTTTTGAAAGAAGGTTAACTGTTGAAGAGAAGCAGACTTGTGACGAAATACAATGGAGGTAAGTGACCTATCCGTATTCAGCCATCGTAACAAGTCTACGCTGAAATCTGATACTGAAGGCAACAATTTCAAAAGCTGCTACTGCTGAATGCTGTGTGTCCTAAAGAGAGTAAGATACAGCGTGAATCCGAGCATCGCCAAAACCACTTCCAAAGTTTATACGCGTATTTCCTTAGTATTTTGGCTTGGGAGTCTCCTGTGAATCGTGCATCGCTCTGCTTCGACAGATATGCTCCGCAAACCGCTTTACGGTGCGTGGCACAAAGTGTTTCAGCACTTCTGCCTTCTCTTTTGTATTCGCACGTGGTACAGGGAAGGCCTCCTGTAAACAAGCCATCGTAATGACTCCAATTGTTCTGATTTCCCAGTAGTTAGAATTTCGTGAGAATATGTTGCCCATCTTTCTTCGGCATGTATGCTCTTGAAATTTCTGCAGTACCATCTTCGTGATGTATAACATCCTGCGGCGTCTGCGACTAACGTATGTATTCTGAGCATACCGTAACGTTCTCGCGCCAACTCGAGAATCCTTCGACGAAACGTACCGACCTTAGTTGATTCTTCTCACTCACTTATATTAGTCAAACCAGACAAAGGCTCCAGAGTGATCAGCAATGCTTAAAAATCGGTCGAACAAAAATTTGTAAGCCACTTCACTCGTGAATGAATTACAGTAATACTGGCCTGCAATTATGTGCATGTACCCGACGACCCCTCTTGAATACGGGAATGCCTTGCACTTCTATTCCAATCGCTTGATGCGAGCAGTCTGTGTAGAATGTCGCACTGTCTCACGCATCAACAACGTGTTTCCTCTGATGAACGATTTCTGTTGATTTCCTGTTTCGTGTCCGTTTGTTTCAAAACTAGCTCTTCGGCATTTGTGCGATGATTCAAAGGAGCAGTAATTGTAAAGCTACGTGGCGTAATATTTTCGGACAGTCAAATACAGCAATTCGACCTTCTCTTTATTGTCTTCTGTTTCTGGGCCAGTAGGGCTAACGCAGCAACTAATCAGAAAACTTTGATCGTTTAAGGGGACTTGCGATGAACTCACACATATTCAGTGGATCTACACTTACGATGCTCTCAGCTTGAGCCTCATGAGACTGACAAAACGAGCAGCGGATACATCTCCGCTAAACCACGTGAAACTAGCGTAGATGCAGTAATCGAGAGTGCACGCTGCTAAATTTTAACTCCAGCTCAGGTGTGTGCATGTTCCTACAAGCAGTAAATGTACGTTCGAAGGATACAGGTCTGTTGAACGGTTCATCTGCAACCCTCCGACCCTTCGCCATCTTAGATTAATTCTTCGTGATATATGCTATGCAAAACAGATCGCCTTATATCCATTGTCAATCGAATAAAATTTTTTTAAGAATCAAGAGAGATCGATTTCGATTTGGTTTGCGTGAATATAAAACTGCAGTAGTTAAACAAGCATCCCAATTAAATAACGTGTTTTGTCATTACGTACGAACCTATTTGTCTGACTACCATTAAGTCCTTTATGCTCAGTACACATGAATGTGGAAGTGAATTAAAATATGTGGTTAGATACATCTGTAAAGAATTTTAGGAATAAATAATTAAAAAATAATCCCAGAAACGGAATCATTTTCGCTATTGCCTCTCATGATCGCAATTTACTGTTCCACTGCTTAGAACCATTCATTGTGTGGTACGGGATTGAAGTGTTCCGTATGACAGCGTTCATACTGAATGTCATTATCATCTTAGCATTAACATTACCATTGAATTTTCTCGAAACATTTTATAGAAGTTTACATGTTCAGTAAAGTATGTATTACATAAGTTTTCTTAGGCATTAGAAGGTAAAGACACTGCACCGTGCATGTCGCCATGGGATGTACGTATTAATCTTCATCCATTTCGCAGGATTTTGCGTCTAAGAACGAAATATAAGATGACAATTTAGATTTTAATAACTTGTTTGCATGTTCCTGAAACTACGTTTTTCAGTATTCTTATTCGGATACAACGATATATCAATCACAAGAAAGGTGTAACATGAATATAATTAGTTAAATGTTCTCAAGTCTGATGAGGATGTTCCTCACAAGATGTATGCTACAAATTCACCGAATTTTCTGATTCTGCTGCGGTTGCACATTGGGCTGTGTTGTAACACTGGTAACTGTTTACAGTAAACGCAACTAGCAGTTAGTTTGAGAATCTCTGGTGTCTGATCGTGATATAGTTACTATCGGACTATTTACTGAAATTTATGACTAATGCAATGAAAGAAACTGTTTAGCTTTGTTGGTCGTAGGAATCGTTCCCTACCTACGAGACAACCCAGAAAGAGGGATGGATGTGGATGCTAACCATGATCGATTTACTCCATGACTCAATGCTTCACTCTTTACCCTTCATCTCTAAACAAAATAACGAAAGATTTTAGTAAGCTCCAGGAAGGAAGGAAGATAATGAAAAGTTGATTACTAGGATCCAAAAATTTACCACCTGATTTCTAGAGCTGCGTTGGACCTTCGGCCTATGCTGTGAAGCTCTATATTCACAGACGTGGAAAGTTGGTTTGGACGTCTCGTCGACTTTCGGATTGGGCAAAGGTGTACTATTAAATGGATCATAAACTTTTCAGGTGAACCAATCCCGTTTCTTAAGTGGCTAGAGAAAATGAATTGAATTTCACGTGAGGTCGCTGAATGACGGTGTGATTAATTTTAGACGTATGAAACTCCAGAGAGTTAACCGCTCCGCCAACACTACAGCATGGGTACAACTTTACAAGAGAAATGGTTTTGTGTGTTGGAATTTGTGTGAGTTCAGTCCATTGTTCACGTCCAACGTCATTTCGCCGGCGATACAGCAAGAAGCCACCTCTGCACCTGTCGATTTATTAGTGGTATACAAAATCCATGAAAGTTGGTTGTATACCCACAGGGATGAGTATTGGTCAGCTATGCACGTGTGATGATAACGTCGAGCATATCCGAGACGCGTTCACACAGAGCCCTCTCAAGTCCACAAGAAGGCAAGGACAGGAATGTGAAGTTCCTCAAACAACGGTGTGGGTGTTCTGAAACGACGTCTGCATATGAAGCATATCTACATCTACATCTACATCCATACTCAGCAAGCCACCTGACGGGGAGGGGGCAGGCTGCAGAAGGCTACAGAAGAGTTCCCGGGGAGGCCACCCCGGTTAGGCTGACAAACAGATTCCAGGTGCTATCTGCGGCTGACAATGTCCCTCAGTCAGATGCAGTCGCTTGCCCTATTTCAAAGGAAACCTCTCGGCCTGCAAGATCCGCGCACTCACAAAGGGTTGGATCATTGGTAGCTAGGAGGTCCAATGTCAGGCGCGTTATGGAGTCCCTTAGGGATTGGCTGCCAAGGAAGGGAAGAAAGCCCGTGTGCATACCCGGTGGGGCCAATCCTGATGTGGAACGGGTCCTTCTGGCTGCCATGAAGAGCAAAGGGTGGAGCCAACTGCAGGTGGCTAATAGAAAGTACTGATGTTCTAATCGTTATAGGTACTTAAAGTTATGCTTAGGCGACATTTTTTGCGAAGAACCTAACGGTGTTCAGAAAGGATAGGCTAAATACAGCTGGCAGTCGCGTGTTTGTTGCTGTTAGAAGCAGTTTATCTTGTACCGAAATGGAAGTAGATAGTTCCTGTGAGTTAGTATGGGTACATGTCATTCTTGACAACCGGAATAAAATAATAACTGGATCGTTTTACTGACCTCCCAGCTGAAATAATACACTTGCTGAAAGGCTGAAACAAAAATTCAGTCTAATTTCAAACACGTACCCGACTCATACAGTTATAGTTGGTGGTGACTTTAACTTAATCTCGATATGTTGGTGAAAATACGTGTTTAAATCTGAAGGTACCCATGAAACATCATGCGAAATTGTGCTAAACGCATTCTCTGAAAATTATTTCAAGTAATTAGTTGACCAACCTATTAGAATCCTAAATGATTGTAAAAACACTGTTGATCTCTTAGGAGAAAATTATCCTGAGCGAGTAACGAGCATCAAAACGGATACAGCAATTAGTGAACACAGGGTTGTTGTAGCGAGCCTAAGTACCGTAACTCCAAAATCCACTAAAAATACTTCTATTCAAAAAACCAGATAAAAATTCGCTTCACTGTTTCCTGAGAGACAAATTACATTCCTCCTTAATTAACAATGTAACCTGATATAGCTTGAATTCAAACAAATAGTATCGACAGCAATTGAAAGATTTATACCAAACAAATTAAAAAACGACTACACAAACCAGATCATAACATCGCTGCAGAAATAACGAAATAGCATGCCAAACTTAAACGGACGCAAAACACCCAAAATTGTTGATCTTTTACAAAAGCTCGAAATTTAGTGCGTATATCAACATGAAATGCTTTTATTAGTTACTATAAAGGACCTATGTCTCGAAACCTGATAGAAAATCTAAAGAGATTTTGCTCGTATGTTATATATCTAGCGAGAAGGCACAATCAGCGCTTTCTTGCGCGATAACAAAGGAAATAATATCGATGACAGTACTAACAATGCAGATTTGCTAAACAAAGCCCTCCGAAATTCCTTCAACAAAGAAGACGGATTAAATATTTCATAATTTGAATCAAGAACAGCTGCCAATAAGAATAATTTTGCATTAAATGCCCTCGGAGTAGTGAAGCAACTCAAATCATTTAATAAAAACAAGTTTTACGGTCCGGAATGTATGTGAATTAAGTTCCTATGTGAGTACGCTGATGCAATAGCTTCACAATTAACAATATAGACAACAGCTCGCTCGTCGAAGATTCCGTACACAAGGACAGGAAAATTTCGCAGGTCGCACTAATACTCAAGAAAGGCAATAGGAGTAATCCTCTAAATTACAGAACCCTAGCATTAACGTCGATATGCAGTCGGATTTTGGAACATATATTGTGATCAAACTTTTACCTCGAATATTTAAAAAACATTGTTCTCATGAAACAGAAGTAGCTGTATACTCAAAGATGTGTTGAGTGGAATCTACAAAGCATTTAATATTGATTCCGTTTTTCTAGATTTCCAGAATGTAACTGGGTGACATCTTTTGATGCTAATCAATTGTCAGGATGAGCATTACTGCAAAGGGCATTTAATTCTAAAGCATTATGTCAGGGTGAAAAACACTAAATAAATTACTTTTCCTCTCTTAACAACATGTGGGCCGGGTGGGTTCTTCCTTGGCTCGGGTATGAGGTAGAATGAAACAGCATTTTACATAAGACAACTTTTATTGAAGATTGTACAATGGTTTCCTTACTGGATTGTTCTGGCTGGGAGAGTGGCAGCTGTGTCGTTTGCGAAGCCTCTGCTGCGTGAGCGACGGCGTCTGATTATGCCTGGCGGTGTGTATCTCGTGTCGCTGTTTCGCCCAGTTGACTGGAGGCACGCATCGTGAGGTGGCCCGTTTAATTATTGAGAACGAAGTCGTGAATTGGATGGTGATACCTGGGATGTGGCGTTCCAGTGTTTCTCTTCTCTATGCGGCTGCGTGTGTCAGTGTTGTGCGTCGGCCAGCGTCCCAGACTCGAACAACAGACTCCGGCTTGCCAGTCTTCGGCTGTCAGATCTTCATCACCAGCTCACAGTTGACTGCTGATGTAAGGCCGTCTCCTTCCCGTCCTCACGAGTCACCCGGGTACGTAAAAATCAGTCTTCAAATACCTTCTGACTTGTGTCTTCTGGAGGCGAGGCTGCTGCTTGCTATTCCATTACAGCGGCGGTCTTGGTGCTTCTGTGTACGATGTAGTCTCTTCCTGCATGATGGTCTTCAGCACCGACTGAACTGTACTGTAACTGAACTCGAACCAAAACTGAACTTCAAACTACTACTGTCGGGCCCACTGCGTCTCGCGTATTTATTCACTGGAGGTGAACGACTTCATGGTCATTGCCTCTACTTGAAAAGCTTCTCAAAGAATCTTCTTAACGTCGGTCATTGGCTCTTGGAATGTAGTCGAGGGGCCCGCATCTCGTGGTCGTGCGGAAGCGTTCTCGCTTCCCACGCCCGGGTTCCCAGGTTCGATTCCCGGGGGGGTCAGGGATTTTCTCTGCCTCGTGATGGCTGGGTGTTGTGTGCTGTCCTTAGGTTAGTTAGGTTTAAGTAGTTCTAAGTTCTAGGTGACTTATGACCACAGCAGTTGAGTCCCATAGTGCTCAGAACCATTTGAACAATTTTGTAGTCGAGGGCCTTTGATCACATGTGACAATTGAGAAACACGTGAGCCGGTCGGGTGATGCCCTGACTGCTGAATCTACAGCTTCCGCTTATGTGGAGAGGGCGATGGCTTCTCCTGAACATGCCGACTTCACGGTCATTGCCTCTGCTGCGCTGCCCGCTATTTGCCAGTGTGTAACTCTTCTAAACTAAACAAAGTTTTTCATTTATATTCTAATTTCTACTTCATTTCACATTGATTTCACTAATTTATTTACCTGTCTTAGTACCACAAAACAAGAAGGCTTTTGACACCATACTTCACAAGTGGCTTGTTATCAAATAGCGTGCTTACTTGATATGGCCTCACTTATGCAAGTGGATACATGATTTACTGTCAGAGAAGTCACAGTTCGTAGTAGACCGAGAGAGACTGTGCAGTAGTTAGCACACTGGACTCACATTCGGGAGGACGACAGTTCAAACTCGCGTTCGGCCATCCATATTTAGATTTTCTGTAATTTCCCTCAATCGTTTCAGGCAAATGCCGGGATGATTCCTTTGAAAGGGCACGGATGATTTCCTTCCCCATCCTTCCCTATACAGGGCAGAGTTTCACGGACATGATGCGGGATTTGGGATGGGCATTTCTCGTTGCGGCGGGACCTTATCACGACATTTCAGTCACCAGTTTGCTCCTCCGATTGCATAAATATTTTGTTGACGCCGACATACATGGTGAGAAAAGTTCATGTTGATAAAATAAGGAAAATTAGAGTTCACACGGAAAGGTATATTTGTTCGTTTTTTCTGCGATTGCTCTAGAGAGGAATAACAGAGGATTATTGTAAAAGTGGTTCGATGAACCCTCTGCAAGGGATTTATGTGTGATTTGCAGAGTATCCATGAAGATGTAGATGCAGATGTATAGAACGAAAGTTTGAAAGTGAGGGTCCTAATTTAGACCCTCACCCTCAAACGTTCCACGACGTTATCCCTACAGCTGCAGGTCAGCTCAAAAATCGTAAGACGCTGGAGCACCTATCTTTAACGACTTCATTGGTCCTGGTTTTCTTACCTGGTAAGCACTTTCAGATGCTCGGACACTGTTCTAAGGAGTTCCGGCCTCGGCTTTTAAAGACTGTGGGTGGCGCATCCTGCAGTATGAGCATACTGAATTTGTGCCCTTGGATTCTGAATATTTCTTCTTGCTGGACAGTACCAGGCCTTTAGGATGTGGGTTCTTCTCCCTCTATGTCATAATTAGAACACTGGATCAGTTTTGATAAGGGAAGGTGAAAAAGCTCTAGAACGTTTCCGACCTAGACACTTAGAAAAGCACGTGGTTCCAGTGTTTGCTAAAATTAAACATAACGTCAGTTTTAGACTGATCAGCAGAATTAACCATGGAACGAGCTTAGCATTGCTCAGGGAGAGAGTACGTGACATATGTGACCGACTTGATGTGACATCCGGAGTGTCACTGTCTCTACACTATTTTATACCAAACCTTCTAACCAGACAAGTCTTGGACCGATTTGATGGCATCTTTTGGTCACTAGCGGAGTATACAAGGATGAAATCAGCGTCCTGTCAACTAGCCAAGTTTGAACGTCTTAATAACAAGGCGCAGCCGAACGAGAACGCTCGCACGGCCGTCAGCCTGAGTGAGAAGGGATTCGACGCAACCACATTGAAAGTGCTCAACAAGGGTCTTAATTTCTGAGTTACCCCCATAAATGTTCCTGCGGCGGCCTCCGTTAGTGCAATGGAGCAGGTGGCCCTGAAATTTACTGCCAATGGTGCTGAAGAAGTGCGAGGGGAGATTCGCAGAGCGCTCACGAAACATCTCTGGAGATGGGATGTTTTCCCTTAAACAACTCAGGGAAGATGATAGCGTTGTGGTGTTACCAGCAGATGAAGGGAAATGCTACCGTCGTCCTACAGAAGGCAGATTATGACAGTAAGGTGCGTCAACTTCTGGACGACCCGGTATAAAGACCAGTGGACAGCAACTTCACAAGACGAGGTGGATAAGAAGATCTGGGCTCTTCTAAAGGACATCGGCCTTCCAAAAAAGATCGTTAAGCAGCTAAGAGCAAAAGCACCAGTGACGCCAAGACCTTATGGTCTGCCTAAGGTGCAAAAAGAAGGCGTCCCTCTACGTCCAGTAGTCAGCAGCACGGGCGCAGCCACCCACCTCACTGCTCAGCACCTTCAGGAGATGCTCTCCCCATATGTGGGAAAGTGTGCCCGGCACATTCGTAACTCAGAGGCAGTTACAGGTCAAGGTATCTGACATCATGGTCGGTTTCGACACGGTGCCCCTGTTCACCCACGTAGCACTGAATGATTCGCTTGATGTGGTAGGGAAAAGTTCAACGGTTCTCTGCTAGACTTATTGAGACACATATTTACCTCGACGTACCTCCTATACGGGGCTCAATTTTATGTGCAGATGAAAGGGGTGGTAATGGGTAGCCTTATCTCACCGATGATGGCAAATCTCCTTATGGAGATATTTGAAGATGAGGCACTTACATCTGTCCCAGATGATCTGCAATGCTTTTTTAGGTACGTGGAAGATGCCTTTGTTATATGACATCACGGGAGGGAAAATCTCCACGTTTTCTTGGACCTCCTAAACTCACGCCATCCTAACATTAAATTTATCATGGAACTGGGGATGGATGGGCTATCCCATTCCTAGGTGTACTAGTCAAGAGGAAATCAGATGGTATCTTCAGTCTCAGTGCGTAGGCCTACCCCAAACACTCTCCGACTTGTAACTGCGCGCCAGCAGTTCCCACTATCCGACATAGAAAAATAGAACTGGTTGAACAGACACGAATAATTTGGCGACGGAGATAGAACACTTGTAATCTGCGTTCTAGAAAAATGGATACTCTTCTAAATATGGCCAAAAGGCACCGCGGTCTGTTTACCCATTACCCATTTACCCATTCGATAAGGGAAAGAAGATGAAATGAAGAAAGTTGGATATTTGCCATATGTCGGGACGATATCTGCAAAAATCGGTAGAATTCTCCTCGAACATAGCATCAAGAGCGTGTTCCATCCACCCACCAAGCTTAAGGCTGTTCCAGGGAGTGTGGAGGTTTACCTGGGTATGCTGAAACCAGGCTTTTACCACATACATTTTGAATGTGGGATGGAATATATCGTCCAGACGACTAAAACCGTTGCCATAGGTGCAAAGAACATCAATGGCACACCATACTGACACAGGCAACCAAGACAGTGATTGTCGTGCATGGTTTAAAATTCAATCATTCTGTGAACTATAACGATGCTAAGATTCTAACACATACATCGAGATATTGGGGCAGTATTAGCAAAGAATCTACTGAGATTAAGGTCACGGAGAGTATTATTAACCGCGACCCCAGTTTCCAGTTGAGTTCTGCCTCAAATTCGGAACTCGGTCTGCTGAAGTCTCAACGGGGACAACACGAATACCCCATGGGACACAAATATGAAGACGGAATTAGAGAAAACTGTTCGGTGCATATAGCATAGGACGCACACCGAATGGTACCGCAGACAACAGATCAATACCTGAGGACGCTCTACCGGGTCTCGAGCGACAGTCTGGGCAACAACGGCCTGAAAACAACACTGCAGCCCCCCCTGGTGGGCACGGACCTCGCACGGAACGCCTGACACGGCACGCAACGGTTACAGAACGTCCTACCAAGATCACAGGTGACGACAACCGGAAGATAAAGTGTCTAGCACGACTTGGACGTCGTTCAGAACTGCAACAACGAAATTGACAACGGGTATTGACCACAGCGTTCGGAACTGCCGCGGCCAGAGGAGAGCACTACAGTCGCTGCATGACGCGGGGCGGGCCGCATACGGAGCGCCTGGCACAACGTAGTCATAAATACCGGACTCCTTCCACACTGGAATCAGTATCAGGCAGCACCTGAAGAAGACTGCGGGTTACGCAGTTGAAATATCGGTACAAGTAAGCGGCGAACAAACGGCGGAAACACGATAGTCTTGATTTCTTTTCTCTGCACATTATTTCTTACTCCAAAATTTTCTTTAGTTTTCAATACTGCCTGCTCAGTGTACAGACTGAATAACATCGGGGATAAGCTACAACTCTGTCTCACCGCCTTCTCAGCCACTGCTTCCTATTCCCGCCCCTCGACTCTTATAACCGCCGTCTTGGCTTTTGTACAAGTTGTCAATAGCCTTTCACTTCCTTTATTTTACTCCTGTTACATTGAAATTTTCCAAGAGAGTGTTCCAGTCAGCTTTTCTGTAAGTTTTTCATACCTCTACAAATATTATAAAAATAGGTTTGTCTTTCCTTAAACTATCTTCTAAGAGTGGTCGTGGGGTCAGTATTGGGTTGCCTGTTATAACTTTCTAAGGAATCCTAACTAATCTTCCCAGAGGATGACATATTCAAGCATTTCCATCCTTCTGTAAAGAATTCACGTTAGTATTTTGCTACCATGTGTAATTATACTGATAGTTCGGTATTGTTCGCATCCGTCAGCACTTGCTTCAGCGCGGATGCACAAACACGTTCGACTTCCTGCTGGAATCTCGAAGTCGCCAGCATGAAGGACATGGTAGGGGACTGCAGTTAGGTGGCGCCAGACAGGAATGTGGTACTGCTGGGGGCTACGTGGGGTTTCCTATCGTGGGGTTTCCTAGAAGGTTGCAGCCGGTAGCGAAGCCGTCCAGAGCAACCGGTTCCCTAACGAGGTGTTTGGGATTTGAGCCTGCCCCACTGCTTGACTACCCCAGCCCCTCACCCTCGGTGCCGGTGTTGTCACCGTTTCTCAGACAGTGTCGTCGTCGATCAGCATCAATAATTTCGCAAAGTTAACTTGCTGAATCTGGAGTTTCGTCATATATGTCATACGAAACTAATTATTTGTATTTGGCGGATCTCATTCACAAAAGTAAGTTTTAACGGTATTTTTAAGGTTCTAATACACAATCTGCAATTTATTGAATTTTTATCTCAACATATCTGAAATTTTACTCGGTAAATTTCTTACATAAAATGGTCACTCGTACTGTGAAGCTTCCAGAATTTTTGATGCGGAAGGCAGAATGAGGACTCAGACAGCTGGTTGCCCACTTTTCTGCCAGAGACTTTTAAACACGATCATATTTGCCTTTATTGTGCTCCAACAGGAGCATTTTTCAGCTGATTATTATGCACTTCATTTTGTAAAGATGTAATTCTAACTAGAGTAGCATTGGTGGAGTCGTCTATATTACGCAACTAAATTTTATCACCTGTAGACATCAAGAACAACACCCTAGTTATCGAGACTTTATGCGCCGCATCTAACCATAGGGAAATATTCTGTAATTTCTTTCAGATGAACACGCCCATTGTCGCGTCAATCTTTATCTAATTGCTAACTGTAAACCGGGCGTTGCCCGGATATTTATTCATCCCAGTTTTATGTCAGTTCATCCACTCTTTCCTCATCTCTCTTGTCCATTTAGTCCTATCTCGTCTCTCTATCCACCTCCTCCTTCCGCCCAACCGTCTCTCTTTCCATCTCCTCCATCTGCCCCCCTCTCTCACAACACTTCATCCTCCTCTCCATCCATCTTCCCATCTCTGTCCACCTCCTCCTCCGCTTTCTCTAATAGTACTTCAAAATCACAATAACACCCCTAATTTATGTATTTATTACAGTGTTCCATTAGTCATTCATCACCTTCCCCCTTTCTCTGTTTACCTGCTGCTCCCTCCCTCTTGTAATCTGTTTCTCTCACTTCTCTGGATGCATCTCCTCCCCCCTCCCCGCCCCCACCACTTTCTCCTCTCTCCGTACATCTCGTCCTCTGCCTCCGTCATGCCATCTCCTCTTTCCCCGTCTATGAAAAAATACGTATATTTGCCAACTTTCATGCTGACTGACGATACGATGTTGAATTTATTTAAAGGTAGACCAACCATCCGCCATACGTTGCTTTGTGTAAATGCCTTCACCACTAAAACATACATACATGAGCCAATTCCCAATCTGTTCAGTCAAATGGTGTGTAATTCTGTTGTAAGGCACCGTCCGCCATACACCGTATGAAATTTCATGTAGACAGTGAGGTTCTTCTTGTTTTGAAGATCAAATGTACAAAATTTCATCAAGATCGGAGCGACACTGTGGCTTTTCTTGAAATCTGTGAGCAAAGTACCCTCCACCATGCACTGAACGAAGTTTTATGTACACAGTGACCTTCCTCTTGGTTTGGGAAATAGGAATTCATTTTTATACACCCCGCTTGCTCTATGCTTTCAGTGTCACGTAAAATAACGTTATGCCTTGTAAATTATCACGACACAAAATGAAGACGATAATCAATGTGGGACTTCCTTCCGTTTGCGTTTGAAACTCTCGGAGAAATCCTGTGAGGAGGGTGGGAGAGGGCAGCAAGGGGAGGCTCGATTTGTTTTGCCGGCCCGGGCCTCTGACAGGTTTAGTGTGCCACTGCTCGTAGGAAACCACCCGGTAGGAAACCCCACGACACCCTGCTGGGAGAAGCGCCAAGATTGTCAGCGCGGGTCGGGGTAGCACAGTTGTTAACGTAACTGCCTAGCAAGCAGGAGATCCCGGTCGCGAATACCTGTCCGACACACATCTTCACTCGTCGTCGCTGACTCTGTATAAATTCCCGGATGCAGCTGACATCAATATTTCCTTCTCTTTCAGTCAGTTTCTCCGCGTTTTTTTCCCTATAGGATGGTGCCCCTCCCCGCCCACACCGACGTGATGACCAACCAAAAAGTTCTACTGACACCACCATATAACATGTTAGTTTTCGAATCATGACGCACAGGATGCGGGCTGTGATGTTGTCCATGCTTCTGGGTAGGATTACTCACTAACATGGTCCATCAGGAGACAGAAAGTGAACGAAAGCGATCGAAGTGTAGCGGTTTGTAAGGGCAGAGGGGAAGAAAGTGCCAAGGCAAGCACCAAGAGAAAAAAACCTCTGCCACAGTAGAACTGGTAGTAAGGGCAGTAGCGGCTTGGTAGCTGCGACAGTGCATGCAATGTGAGGTTATGTTAGTGCGAGGCATCGTGCATTGTTACCTTTGTCGTTTCGGGTGCTCGTTGTAGGGCGCGCTGCAGCGGCTGCGTCCCTGTAACAGTTCGAGGTCGTCACACGTTAGTAGGCGGTCTGCCATAGATCAGCTCACAGTGTAGGGTGTGTGTGTGTGGCTGGTTTGCATGCTGTGTACAGTACGGCTTCCCTGCGACTGCCCGTTTTTCGGTGGGTCGAGCAGCTGGGGTTGCCAGTAGTAGCTATGTTGCAGGGGCTCGCCAGTACTGTTGTGTTAGCGTGCTATTGCTCATAGATGTTTAGTTCCTTGCCAATAGTGTCTTTGGTCTATTATGTTTCCATCTAATGTTGTGGTCGTAGTTCCCCAGAGAAAGAATAAACGGGTTACGCGAGTGTCTCGTGTTTCTGTAAAGTCGTGTGGAGAGTTTTTGGAATACCTGCAAGACGGTATCTAGCCGGTATTTACGGTGAAGATCCGCGGCGCGCGTGTAACGCGGTGCATTGCTTATGATTCTGAGTACTTTGTTTAGTATGAGCTGCAGACGGCGCAGGCGTGTGGGCGGAGCGTATCCCCAGATGGGAGCTGCATACGTTATCAGAGGTCTAATAAGTGTGATGTACATGGACCTGGACACCCTCCTATTCAGAGTGCTACGCCTGTTAACCGTAGGATAGTTTGAACCTCGCGTTTGCTTTGTTGGTCCCCCCCCCCCCCCCCCCAGAGTAATTTCCGGTCCAGCTAGCCACCAAGGTATTTGACCTTCCCACGGAAACGTTTTGGGATTGCATGTAGTGTTATTGGGTTGCAGCGTTGATGTTTTCTCAGTAGTTTCGATCTTCTAGTGAACAGAACGGCTTCGCACTTCTCGACGTTTATTCTAACACCCCATTTTACCAACCAAGGCTCTGCCTCTCTGAGTGCAGTTTGTAGTCGTGAGTTAATGTTGGACGCTTTCCAGTCTTGCTCGAGATGGCAGTGTCATCCGCGTAGATTGCCACCATCGTGTTGCGTGTAGCTGGAAGGTCATTAATGTAGAGGTTAGACAGTATGGGCCCTAGGATGCTTCCTTGGGGTACTCCAGCCTGGATACCATGTCATGTTGATTGTTGGCCCTGCACGTCGGTGTTGAAATTCCTGTCCGCGAGATATCAGTGTATGAGAAGTACGAGCCCGTCGGGGAACCATGCGTCGCTGAGTTTGCGTATGAGGCCGTTGTGCCACAGACGGTCAAAGGCCTTTTCGATGTCCAGCAACACTGCCCCAGTTGCTTTGTTTGTGTTGTATCCGTGTGTTATGTATTCGACGCGCAAGACCTTAAAGCTTCATACCCCAGAAGGAAGAAATATTAGTCGGCTGGTGCAACGGGTCATCCCACTTGGTACTGACCAGGTGGTGAGACTGTTGAGGATTAAATAAATTCTGTATTTGCGATTCATCTCTGTAATACTTATATGTTTGAAAGGAGACGAAAATAAAGCAGTAGAAACGACATGTGGTGTCCTCTCAGTTAATACAGGATATGTGACTGAGGGTGTTAGTTTGTTGCCTTGGCCAACGCGTTCTCTAGATTGAAAACGTCTGGCAGTGCGTTGTTGAACGGCTAGCACGCTAGCACTTGCCAGTCACTACAGTGGTTGGACTGCGGCAGTGAGTTGAAGCAGCTCTGGATGATGTGTCCGTATCTCCCCTCTAGACTCAGTTCAGCACGATGGACGACCGAATTAAAATCAATATCCCTGAGTGAGGAGGCAGTTGGTGAATGTCACACTCTTTACACACCCAGATCACATGCAAATTTAAACGTGTATTCATGCTGCTCTTGCATATACACGCAATGAGTACAGATTCGTTATTGGTTAATCTTCCTAGTGTTACGATTTTAATGGCCAGAAGGTCACCTTTTCTAGGTGGTTGATTTACCATTAAAAGGATACACTAAAGCAGGAATTAGAAAGGTAGCTCTAAACTCTGTAACCTCTAGATGAAAAGTGTTGGTTTTATCATTCGTGTTATGTGTTCTTAAGACTGTATCTTCTTATGTCAGAGGAACGCTTACCAATGGGCATTTAATTTCCCTTTTCTCGTAATACACTTGTCTCGTAATATACATATACATGTATCAGTATTTCTGCAACATTTCCTCATAGAAAAATTAAAGACCAGGTTAAAACGTCGAGTAGATGACCATATCTTCGGAGAAATATCACAAGCACGAATTGAACAATGTTGGTTAACGGAGTGAACTGTGAACCTCTTCAGTGGGCCCCGCCAGAATTGACCTCAGTCGTTGTAAGGTACCAAACAGAGGAGCATAACGAGTGTGTGAACCCTTGTTATCCCGAACGTGACAAAACTGTCCTCTTCGTCACTTTTCTTCAATAATGCTGACTTACAAGATCAACAGGAACACTCCAATTAATTAATTAATCATTCTGCACAAGTAGTAAGGTCTCGATAATTGCTAATCATCTTGCTGTTGCAATTCTAATGGCCAGCGAGGTTACGTTACTAGTCGCGTCAGATGAGCTAGGTACAATGAGTCCGTGTCTCAGCTTACGTACAATGCGTTACTGCCGGTTTTCTTCAGTTTAGAAACCATTAATGGATCGCACGGAGTAAAGCATTTAGTTCCCTGTTTCAAAGAATGGCTGTGAAAGTACGACATTGGGACATTACACGTGTCGACTCATTTTTCTAGCTGTCTACACAAAAGGCGCACGAGTTTTGTAAATTAGTGAGCTGTAGGGTGAGTCAAACGATCTGCAGAAGCGATGTGTTCCTGGCGTGTGGCATTAGCCAGCAACAGGTGGCTGCCAGGAGCCACTGTGCTGTTTCAAGGGTCCGCAGTGGCGATTTCCTCTGCAGGCAGCGGCGGTTCTAGAAGTTGGTCGAGGGGGGGGCCTAATTGGGGGAGGGGGGGGGGGGTATTGCGGGACTGGAATATCAGCTAACAAAAGGAGAGTTGGGGTCCGCCGACAAATTGGTAAAATTTGCTGTTGCTTAAAGTAGCTATTGGTAACTGTTTTGGAGCTCAACGTAAAAGAAACTTATTTTCACATGGGAGATTTTATAAATTACATAAACCATGAAAAAGGTCGACTTGCAACAAATAAGCTTTCATTAATTTTCTGGATACAGAAGGTGACATGAATGTAGAAACTTGAACTAGACATGAATATAAAAAAAATCTGTAACAAAATTCACTGTATATTTCCGTCCTCTGTCCAATTTTTCATGCTCATTCGCCTCTGTTTCTTTTTATTGAATATATCGATGAGATTTTCGATGTCCATACCTCTTTCTTTATGGATTTTTGCAAGAGCCAATCCATTTAGTCTCACCTGCCCGATTCTGTTACGCAAATAAGTCTTTATTCGTCTCAAAGTAGAGAAGTTTCGTTCAGGAGTGCTTGTGATGACAGGAATAGTCCCAAATATTTGGAGTAAAACGTATACATTTGGGAAAAACTGCTTGTCACAGTTCTTTAATGCTTCAGTTACTGTTTCAGGTCTTTTACTTTCATCAACCCACTTTTTCTTCCATAGTTTCAGTTCTCCTTTCATTAAAAGCGAAGAACTCTCCAAAAACTGTTTATAATGCTCGGATACCTGGATCACTTCATCCTCACTGTTATTTTAAACAGTATGCAGGAATAAGTCCTTCAGGTGGTAATATGGTGCGAAAATCTTGGGGAAATCTTGTATCTAGCTCGGCAATAAAACTATCCACAACAGGTAAAAATACTGTTCGCCTGAAGTATTCCTCGGCGTTTGAAACAGGAACGTTGTCTCTTTTGGTTTGTGTTGAAATTGTT
Organism: Schistocerca cancellata; assembly: GCF_023864275.1. Taxonomy (NCBI): domain Eukaryota; kingdom Metazoa; phylum Arthropoda; class Insecta; order Orthoptera; family Acrididae; genus Schistocerca; species Schistocerca cancellata. Next base: position 598,142,611 of record NC_064632.1, read on the forward strand.
CTTTGCATTGCTATTACACGTCCAATATCTTCTGCCAGTTTAACAGCGTCTTCAAAAATACTTCCGAATTCTATTTCCGAATCCGTCCTTATACTGTTGAACAACTCAAGCACAGCATTGACATGATTTAAGGCAGTTGTTAAATCCATTTTAGAACTTTGGAGCTGTTCGCTTAGTCTCAGAGTTAAAGAGAAGCAATATTCTGCAGTTGCTAACGCTACTACGAAGTCTCCTCTTCGGACAGCAGAACTAAACATGCAAGCTTTACTAGCCGTTTCTGCGTTGGTTTCACGACTACTTGAAAGTTCGTCAAGCAAGGTCAGGACCGGGACAAATAGCTCTTTGAAAGTAAAAAGGGTATCGTGTCTTTCCACCCATCTTGTTGGACACATTGCCTTCAACTTTGATTTCTTTGACTCTGTGAACGGTAGTCGTGATATAACTTCCTCTAGGGAACTTTTTCTGTTTGCAGAGGCAGACAAGAATGCTGAAACTGATCCTACAATTCCCATCATATTTCTAACTATTGGAGTATCACAAGACTGAGAAATGCACGAGTTCAAAGAGTGGCTGAAACAGTGGGTATAAGTAGCCAACGGTTGTTTACTTAAAATAAGAGCTTGAACTCCTTTAAATCTCCCAGCCATGTTTGAGCCGCCATCATAGCCCTGTCCACAAAGATATTGATAGCTCAGCCCCAGTGTCTTGAGTTCTTCATCGATGGCTTCTGCAATCGAAGTGCCAGTAGCTGATTTAAGCTCAGTAAAACCCAGAAAGTCTTCTTTGGTAACAAAGGTCTCTATGTCAATGTACCTAACACAAAATGTCATCTGTTCCTTCGTGGTGACAGCAATTGTTTCATCACATATAATGCTAAAAAATTTAGCCTTTTTCACATCCCTCGATATTGAGGAGCGAATGGCGTCACCTATGCAATGTATGACTTCGTTTTGGACTGTGTTACTTATCATAGAACTGTTTCGGCCACATGTACTGAAATGATGTTTTAAATCTTCATCTCCAGGGTCCATACGAAAAGCCAAAAGACTCTGAAATACTCCATGTTTTCCCTCTAGAAGATCATCAGTTTTTTCTTCTTTTAGCTGAGGAATTAAACCATGATCTCGATGTCCTCGTAAAGGTAGGTTATTTCTAGCACACAGGACTATAGTCTTTATAATAGGTCTCAAGCGTTTCCGGTTTTCTTCAATAACTGACGATTTCTTGGTGTTGGGGACAACGGCAATACGTTTTTTACTTGATTCCATACACTTGGTGAACTCTATAGCTTTCTCCATGGAAAATTTGTGATATTTTGTGTTTTCATGATGAAGAAGATCTTCCGTAGTCTTCTTGTATTTGACCAATGGTTCTTTTACCAGTGTTTTCAACGTCTATAAAAATAAATTAAAAATGTCTTAGGTAAAGAATTAAGTAAAGAAAAAATAGCGCAAACACCAAACCTTCCAAGTACTCTAAATGTTAGCAACATAGAAATTTTTGCTGAGAAAGCAAGCCTGAAAACTATTTGAATAATTCTGTTTTTGTATCTGAAGTGTTTCCATTTAAAAACTACACCTCCAAGTTAGTTACGTTTTTTACCAAGCCAGTTTAAGGTTTCAGTTATTTAGAATAATCGAAATCTGTAATAAGTACCTGGGAGCCGATTCCGGCACCTGAAGGAGAAAACAGAACACATGCAGTACAAAATCCATCACGTAACATTTTACTGTACGAAAGCCAGTTGTATTGGCTCATCCATTTGTAGTGACTTGGCCAGACAGCCAAGCCACTGTAAGGTAGCCGAAAGGCACGCGCTTAGCTCACGCAGGCTGGCGTGAGGTCTGGAACAGTTAAGGGAATGTATAGTAGCAAATAAAGTACGTAGTTGATGTAATACTTAACTTTAATCCACAATTGGTGAACATCTCTCGTTACTGTACATGCTTCACAATATAATTATCAAACGCTATGGTGCCTTGCTAGGTCGTAGCAAATGACGTAGCTGAAGGCTATGCTAACTATCGTCTCGGCAAATGAGAGCGTAATTTTCAGTGAAGTATTGCTATGAACGTCGGCTGTACAACTAGGGCGAGTGCCAGGACGTCTCTCTAGACCTACTGTATGGTGGCGCTCGGTCTGATATCACTGACAGTGGCGACACGCGGGTCCGACATATACTACTGGACCGCGGCCGATTTAAAGGCTACCACCTAGCAAGTGTGGTGTCTGGCGGTGACACCACATTTCCCCCCACAAATCGGCGAACGGTTGTGTTATAAGGCTTCCGCCCGCCGTGGGGAGGACCCCATGTTGACGTATGCGATGAGGTGGGGAGCCTAACAACAGGCGAGGCTGTGCCACCGAGGGGAGCTAGGAAACGCCTGAAAACCTAGTCCAGGGTGCACGCCATTATGCGGTGTATGCGCCCGTAGAGACACAGGAGGGGCCGAAGGGTCGACCTCCATCGCGTCGGGGTACCCGACGGTCGAAGACGCCATCTGTTCCGGAGCGGGCAAGAGTTCCATGTCGGAGGACAGCTGGTCCCGGGAAGCGATCGGTGGCGCGTGACCCAGGGAGGCGCTTGGCGGCTGCAGCGACGCGTCCACTGCGGGCGTCGCCGGCGGGAGAACAGTCGGCGACGGCGACGGCGGCGCGTCGCTATGGGGTAAAATGGAAGGCAGCGTCGGTAACACCTGGGGCTGAGGCGAGCCAGTAGATGGGTCCCCAGGGTGCTGACCGGACGGCACCGTCGCTGAAAGCAGACGGGGAGCGGCAGAACCCGTGCGACGACAGAGGCGCAGCTGATTGAGATGCCGACGCACCTCACCAGAGGCCCCCAAAACCAGATACATAGCGCGGCCGAGGCAGCGAAGAATGCGCCCTGCGAGCCAACGCCGTGAACCTCGATAGCTGCGATAGTATACAACGTCGCCTGGAGCAAAAGCAGGCGTCTGCCGCTGTACAGGAACCTGATGCTGCGGATGCAGCAAAGACATCAAGGTTCGATGAGGACGACCATGGAGCAACTCAGCCGGCGAGCGACCATCTCGGGGCTGAGAGCGATACGAGGAGAAAAAGAGCATTAACGCGTCCTCCCTAGAATGCGACTCTTTCAACTTCAACATCTGTGACTTGAAAGTCCGGACCAATCGTTCAGCGGCACCGTTTGACTGTGGCGAAAACGGCGCGGATGTCACATGTTGAATACCATTGGCCTTGCAGAAGGACTGAAATTCGGCGGACATGAATTGTGGGCCGTTGTCGGAAACAATAGTCTGTGGAAGACCTTCGAAGATGGTAAATTGACGACCATACAAGAAATCATGGAACTTAGTAACACCAAAGACGAGAGCCAAAGCTTCTTTCTCGACCTGTGAATAATTTCTTTGCGCAGACGAGAGCAATTTGGACGCAAAGGAAATAGGGCGATCATGCGATCCACCGATCCCGAAATCCGATGCATCTACCATTAACAAAAGGGGTTTCTGGGGATCGAATGGCGTAAGGCAAGTATTTGAAAGCAACGCCGATTTCAACTGGAGAAAGGCGCGTTCGCATTCCGTCGTCCAGACGAACGGAACACCTTTACGGCGTAAGCGATGAAGCGGAGCTGAAATGGAAGAGGCGTGCGGCACAAATTTGTTATAATAATTAATTTTTCCCAGCACACTCTGTAGCTGCTTCAAATTCTGCGACGAAGGCAAGTCTTGTATGGCACGGAGGTGCTCTGGACTGGGATGTATGCCTTGGGCATTGATTACATGTCCCAGATATGGTAAGTCACGAGCAAAAAACACACATTTGTCCTTCCGCAAGCGAAGACCATTTTGTCGCAAGACCTGAAATAACGTTCTGAGAGTGGCTAAATATTCTTCTTCTGTCTTTCTGGAGATCACTATCGTCCAGATAGTTTGCTGCAGTAGGGACCGAAGCACAAATAGTTTGTAGATATTGCTGAAACAATGCAGGGGTGGATGCACACCCGAATGGCAGTCTTTTGAATCGATACAAACCAAGATGCGTGTTAACCACCAAGACGCGCTGGGATTCGTCGTCCATTGGTATTTGCAAGTACGCATCTGCTAGGCCCAACTTCGAAAAATATGTACCAGGGCACAGTTTGTCAAAAAGATCTTCCGGGCGGGGTAAAGGAAAAGTTGCAATCACTAGTTGTGTATTCACCGTTGCCTTGAAGTCCACACAAAGTCTCAATTTTCCGGAAGGTTTCGGCAAAATTACTAAGGGTGATGCCCAAAGAGAAGCCTGCACACGTTCAATTACACCTTGTGATTCCAAATCGTGTAATGTTCTTGCGACCTCATCACACAATGCGTGGGGAACATTGCGCGCTCTGAAAAATTTCGGTTGCGCGTTTACTTTCAGTTCCAAATGTGCTATATAGTTCTTAGCGCAACCAAGGCCCCGTGCAAAAACGTCTGCAAACTCTTCACATGGACGAGAAACACTGGCTGAAGGCACAGTCTGGTTCACTGATAGGACCTGATTTACTATAGACAAGTTAAACAACTGAAATAAATCTAAACCAAACAAGTTCACTGCAGAAGAAGAACAAAGTACGTAAAATGACACAAGTTTTGTTTGTTCCTTGTATGTTGCAGGAATTCTGCACTGTCCTAACACAGGGATATTCTGACCGGAATAGCTAGTTAACTGAACATTTGCGGCACGCAACGGAGGTTTGCCCAGCTGTTGGTACGTGTCGTGATTGATTAGTGAAACCGCAGCTCCGGTATCGAGCTGGAATGGGATCACGTTGCCATTAAAGTCCAAGTCTTGAAAAAGTTTATTGTCCTGCTGATGACAAGAGCGACTGTCTCATGCAACCTGAACTGACACTGGTACAGAAGCACTTGCGACTAGACGGGATTTCCGTCGATGTTAACAAACACTATTTGTGGGGCGAACACAGTCACTGTTAGAGAGAGTGGCACTGGGCGGAGTGGAATTAACTATATGAATGTCCATGGGCGAAGGTTCACGAGCCTGAGTATTCTTGGTTCGATTCCGATTCCGGTGTGAAGCAAAGGGCCTGGAATGGTTGTGTGTGTCCGTTCTGTGCTTTATCTGGCAAACTCTTTGAACGTGTCCTTTTTTATTACAGAAAAAGCTAATGTCTAGTAGCACACCGTGGGCATGATTTTAGCACTGCATTTGCCTGCTTGCGTGGCACACGTGGAGAGCTAGGCGGCAGCTGTGCGACCGGGCGCGAGGGCTGTTTACTGTTCCGTGCAGCGTGCCCGGCGGGCCGGATAACGTGACACATGGCCATCGAAGTTGCAAATGATTCCTGAGCAAAGTCAAGTGTGTCTTGCCTATCCAATATGTCTATCACTTGTTGAAGGGAGGGATTGACTAGTTTCAAAATCTGTTCCCTTGTGCGAACATCAGAAACGTTCTGTGCAATTGCATCACGTACCATAGTATCCGAATAAGGGAGTCCACATTCACACTCAAAAGCACAATCCCTAGTAAGGCCTTGCAAAGTTGCAACCCACTCCCTATTAGTCTGACCAGCCGTACGTTTTGTACGAAAGAACGTATACCTTTTTGCTACGACGTTGACTGATTCTTTGAAATATGCATCTAATGCAGACAAAATTTCGTCGTAGGACAGAGTTGCTACGTCTTGTCGGGGAAACAATTTCACTATCATACGGTAGGTCTGGACGCCTACACAAGAAAGCAAAAAAGGCTGCCGCTCATTACCTTGAATTCTGTAGGCGGCGAGATGGAATCAAAATTGGCGTGACCACTCCGTCCAGCTTTCCAGTGCCGCATCAAAAGGACGAAAAGGTGGTGCAACTGCATGTTGTGGCTGCGGTAGCGGTGGAGCGGCGGCGGCCACAACGTTTTGCATTGCACGTTGACCCTGGACGAGCTGTCCAAGGGCATCCAATAAGGCCAGCGTCTACTGATTCTGCAAGCGATAAAATTCGGACAGTATATCTGGAGATGGTGGCGAAGCCATGACACAAGTAATTTAGGCAAGAGCAATTGGTACAAACGCGATTTAGCTCGTCGCCAGCTGTAGTGACTTGGCCAGACAGCCAAGCCACTGTATGGTAGCCAAAAGGCATGCGTTTAGCTCACGCAGGCTGGCGTTAGGTCTGGAACAGTTAAGGGATTGTATAGTAGCAAATAAAGTACGTAGTTGATGTAATACTTAACTTTAATCCACAATTAGTGAACATCTCTCCTTACTGTACATGCTTCACAATACTAATTATCAAATGCTATGGCGCCTTGCTAGGTGGTAGAAAATGACATAGCTGAAGGCTATGCTAACTATCGTCTCGGCAAATGAGAGCGTAGTTGTCAGTGATCCATCTCTGGCTAAGTCGGCTGTACAACTGGGCTAGTACGTCTCTCTAGACCTGCCGTGTGGCGGCGCTCGGTCGGCAATCACTGACAGTGGCAACACGCGGGTCCGACGTATACTAGCTACTAGGCTACAATCGACACCCAAATGTTGCTGCATTTATCATACCATAGTCTGCGTTACCTCCTTCGCCTTTATAATCGAATTTGGACGATGGCGGGAAGCTATCGTCGTTAATGTTCCAAAATCTGTAAAGGACAAACATCTCCCCTCTAGCTATCGCCCCATTCTCTCACGAGTAGTGTATGTAAGGTTTTGGAGCGTATGGTGAATTGCTGTTTAGCTTGGTGGCTGGAGCCCCACAGTCTTTTAACACCTGCCCAATGCGGTTTCCGAAAGCATCGTTCTGCAGTTGACCATCTTGTAGCTCTCTCCACTTATATCATGAACAATTTTCTCTGGAAACGCCAAACAGTAGCAATATTTTTTGATCTGGAGAGAACATACGATAGCTGTTGGAGGACAGGCATACTCCGCGCACTGTTCTCTTGGGGCTTTCGCGGTCGGTTGCCCCTTTTCCTTCGCGAATTTATGGCAGAGCGCACATTTAAAGTGCGGGTGAACACTACACTCTCCCGTACTTTCTCCCAAGAAAACGAGGTACCCCAGGGCTCCGTGCTAAGTGTTGTACTGTTTGCCATTGCCATAAATCCAATTATAGATTGTCTCCTTCCTGATGTCTCGGGCTCCCTCTTTGTGGACGATTTTGCGATCTACTACAGCTCTCAACGGACCACCCTTCTTGATCGAGGTCTTCAAGGCTGTCTCGATCGCCTTTTCGCGTAACTCGTAAATTACTCTTTTCTATTTATTTTGTTTTTGTTTTATTATTATTGTGATTATTATTATTCGCGTAACAACTCATATATTAAATGAGATATGTTACTACGAAAAGAACCGCGAAATACCTTTTAGTAGTGCTGTGCCAAGAATTTCTTTATAATCATTAATTTTCAACAAAACAGAATATATTGGGTTCTTATTGTTCTGTATCTGGCTTTCTATTAAAGCAGTTATAGTACGCAATGACTGTTCAACATCATAATTTTGCTGTGGATTTTTGTTAAGCGTAAAACACCAATAATTACCACGACTAGCACAAGAACATGAGACTATTATCGGAGAAAAATAATTTTTTTTACTATAAGGTTGCCAGACTAGAACTACGCACAGCAAGATTTCTTTCATGTGATGAAAATAAATTATCTCTTTTCACTATTAGTACTATATTATCAGCAGCCCGCGTCAGCCTGTAAAACACATCATAAAATCCGCTGCTCTGCTCTGCAACTTCGAAAGCTGAAAGAAATAATTTTTCACTTCACTGTTACCTGACCGCTTCCTTGCGGTATGATAGGTTTCATGTACTGCAATTTAAATGAACCGCGGCAGCGGCTGGCTCGTTCGTAGCGCCGCTCTGCACCACGAATAATATTTAAACAACTGAAAATGTCTTAAAGGGATGGGATAAAATACCAGGCAAGCTTGACATGAATCATAATGCAAGGTTTCACTAAATAACTCTATTCAAACATTTAAACAATTTGAGTAGTACACACCTTTTTAACAATCTTGCCTAATGGCGTCCCTCTTACAAACTTGACAAAAGAATGCTACGCTAGCATACAATATCACGTCACAGGCGATCCTTCTCACGTAACTCCAAGAAGAAGACAAAGAAATTACTGTTCGTTCTGTATTATTTATACTAGGGATATTTTTCATCTCTGTATGATATTTATCGTCTGTGCGGTTTCAGTACTCGCCGACACAGATATTATCTAATATAAATAATAATAAAAAAAATACATAATTCCATACAATAACTGAATACAATGCACAAAATTTTCTCTTTACTGCAAAATATATCTTTTGCTAAGGGACGTTACAATGCCCCCTGGCAGCAATTGACTAACGTTAAGAATGTTCGGCAATATGCTGCCACAACGTCCGTTTTGTCATTGTCTATTACCTTGTTTGGAATATTCACTGTTCACTTCTTTGCTCTTTTACATTATAGTTTTAATTACACTTTTTATAGTTTTTTCACACTTTCCGAGGTGACCGTAAACCTAGTCCCAGGGTCATTACAGTTTTCTGGCTCCCCCATTTGGGCTACGTGCGATCAGGAAACCTGGGAAAACTGCGCCGGAGCCATGGTCATCTCGCCTGGTTTGTCTTAACACACGGTTTTGTTCATCAAACAGGGGTGGACTTTGTCCGATGTTCACAGATAACCATGATTATTTATGTCAAAATGTTAAACCTTTTAGTCTCTCTATTAAAAATGTACCTTCTACATTTTTTCACATTTGTGTTCTGTGTCACAATTAAGGTCAATCATTAAACGGTTCGATAGCAATGTAATGGATTGTCTTTACACTTACTCACGACAAATGTTCTACCATTGTATGGCATTCGTGTCAGTTTGTGTCACTAATATGATGAAAACATATGACATATATCATCGAACAAGTGAATGTTTTGAGTTATACTCAGCAAAAAAAAAAAAAAAAAATGTTTGCCACGTAATTTCGTGTTCAATAAATCATTTTCATATTAGTACATGAACAACGTAGTTGGTAATGTTCGGTTGAACGTCAACAATGTCGTACGGAGCGGGCGGCACGAAGCAATTGTTGCGTAGCGTCGTCTGGAGCGCGGCGTGCCAACGACCGCTGAGGTCGACGACCTGCTAGCAGCAACATCGACGGCGTGCTGCGGTGGCGCCCGAGCAGTCGCGAACCGCGCCGAACCATTCACCAATGTCGGTGTGTTGCAGTGGTTTCCTGCGACCGGCTGGCTGGCGGCACGGCACCCGTCTCTGCTTCTCCGCATGGCTCCCCGTCGTAACGCATGAAACAAATATTCCACGGTGTACTGTCTTTAAGGATACAATTTATTAGCTGTGGAAGAAAATGCACTTTGGTTAAAAGCGTTTATTGTTCATTACGCCGTCGCTTCGCTGGTATGCACAGGATGTTTTGGCGTGATAACAGGTTTCTTGTGGCATTGTGACACTGGTATTCAGGGTTCGTCACACGCACATTGTCCTACACACTTTCACTTGTTCTCACGGTTGATACACTGCCAGAGCGTCCTTCAACACGCGAAAATATTTCGGTACACACCTACTAAATGTCTCCGTCGAGCGATGTTTGTTTGAATCGACTCCGAACGGATCACTAACTACCGTTTTTACTCACAGTGTACTGTTCGTTGAGCACTGCGCTATGACAGTTAGTCACTCAACACTTAACTTATACCGACGTATATATTGGTGCAGATACAACAGTCATTTTCTGTCCCTACTACACACAATATTCCGTCCTTTCCTAGATTGTTTATGCACACAGTTTATTTTTAATGCATAACAACTGTTCTTAGCATAATCACTCTCATCTACATTGAGTCCATTGTGTTACCTTCTCATTACACACTTTTAATACTATTACTAGGCATATATTGCTTTTTTGTAATTATTTAAAGGTGTGTGATTTTTTTTTACATAGCTTTCTTTTCCTCTTTTAGTGTAGCTTGCCAGGTTATCACCCATCCAGCAAACAGATTTTACCATGTGCATGACAGCTTGACTTGGGCATATTGTTCAATAAATACTTCATTTAGCACTAGTATTATTTCTAACGGTCCGTCCTACAGGACTACAGTGTAGTTTCCGCGTAACTTGATTCGCGTACCGCGTAATTAATATTCAAGAACGTGTACCAAGTACACAGGCTTCAATTGAAGCATTAATACATACAAAGCATAGGTTACACGGAACGGTTTTATTTTTTATTGGATTCTGCTCCAGTGTCGTTCTCAGATCACTATTGGCAGTAAACATTACATCACATAATTATTTCGTACTACAAAGTCAATTTTTGGCTAGTATAGACTCTCTCTCAGGGTTCCTTAATTCTAACACAATTACATCTGCTACATATTTATATGAGATTTCATCATTAATTGTACTTACTTACTACAAAATGATTCAAGAAATTAATCATTATTTTATCAACAAAAGATTATTCATTGCTTGAAGAGCATGTAGTATTTTAATGACACTAACTGTCTGTAAACAAAGTCTTCCATTTGCATATTATTGCTCAGTTTACTGATTCTACTTCCTCAAAATTGTAACTATACATAAATTCTTTCTTAAAACTAACATACTTATACTCTAAAACACAATTGAAATCTTCTTACCACTACTATTTACATCAGACATGTCACTGAATAAATAATTTTACTATTCCACTCTAACCTCTTTCAAATCTTTTTAGCCACTACTTCCCTCCTCGACCAAGGGATGGAGTAAGATGAGCGACAGTATGTTTTGTGAGGCATCACCTCTATGTGATAGTGGTACCCTTTGACTATTTCTGGTCGGTCGCTAAATACCATGGTATATTCCGATAACAGCTGCGTCAACTGTTGCTTTTGTATGTTGCTTAAACTTTCAGATTCCTGTACTTTGGTTCGAAATTCATCAACATTTGGTTCAAAATTTCTATCTCCTATATTTGGATAATCGAGATCCGTCACAGGTGAATAATCACTAAAGTGTAGTACCCAGGGGTTCCTACCTTTGATATTAATTCGATTGCAACATGGCACAAGTACCTCCTTCGATTTCATCATAGACAACTCAATCCTACTAACTATACTTAGTTTTCCTGAGGAGAGGTCGATCACTGCGTTCCTCTCACGGAGAAAATCTACTCCCAGAATGCAGGCCACCTTTAACCCTTTAACAATGAGGAACGAGCTCACTATGGCTTCGCCCTCCTTACAAATCTCCACCTGCACCTGGTGCTTAACTAACTGGCTCTGTGCACTTATAGCTCCAGACACCTTGCAATTATTAACCGGGAAAGTCGGTATACTACGTCCCTTCCCTAGCGCTTTAAACAACTCTGTACTCATTACACTCACTGAGGCACCTGTGTCAATGATTATATTCACTGCAACATCATTGATTTTCGCTTCTATTATGGCTTGCACATTTTCGTTGCTATCATTCTTACATTCATGCGGTTCGGTCAGTAGATCTTTATCCATACTGATACCGTCGTTGTATCGCAGCATATGTATTCCAGGGATACTATTGTTATTCGTGTTGCACTCACGCCAGCGATGGAGAGCATATCGAGGCCGATTCTAGTTTGTCGGATGGCTTGCTTGCGAGGTACTTGGACGGCTATTATCCGCGACCTCTACTATGTTTTCGCTTTGGTTTGTGGTCCGCCACGACTGCGCAATAGGCGCGTTCTGCAGTGGTGGTCTGTTGTTATCGTACCGGTCATTACCCTGCCGCTCTGGGTTTGGTCGCTGATTCTGATTCCAATTACGATTACCGTCATTGTAATTGCTATGCCACTGACCTCGCGCATTTTTCCAGCGGTTGGTCCCTGGCAATCCGGAATCGTACCGATCGTCAAATCGACGCTTTTTATTGTGGGACGGCTGCCCATACCCGTTCTGACTTCTCCCATTATTGCAATTTTGCGAATTCTCTTGCCGCTTGTTACCACCCCCACCATTTCCATGGTTGTGGTTTTGTGCACTATTATTTCTGTCATGTTTACACCCTGATCCATTATTCCGCGAGTGATCACACGCTGCTTTTGCGTCTTCCTGGATTAAGTCTATTGAATCTAGAACAGACAGGAAATGTTCCATGTCGCTTTCTGGTACTTGTATTAATTTCTCTTTGATATGAAGGGGTAAATGTGATTTTAGGAGTCTTATTATGTCTCTTGGTGAGATAGGCTCGTCCCAGTAACGCGTTTTGTTTATGTACTTCTCGAAATACCGTCTCAGATTCCCGAGACGGGGTGAGTACGGTTCGGGATTGTATACTTCTTTTCTTAGCCGCTCTTGTATACAAGGCGACCAGTATTTCGACAAAAACGCCCTTTCGAACTGTTCATATGTCATGCAGCTGTCTGCTACTTCCGTAGCCCACAACGCTGCATCACCCTGAATGTATGACATTACGTATTGAATTTTCTGTGCTTCGTTCCACACACTAGGCAAGATATTTTTAAAGCTTTTTATGAATACTACTGGGTGTACTGACTTCCGTTCAGTAGTAAACGTTTGAAACTGCCTATTTTTTATCAAACTTTCTTCAACTAATATTTTTGGGCTATACTGGTTTGCTCCTGGGACATAGGCTGTGTGCTCCGAACCGAAGCTACAGCTCTTCGCATTATCGCCTAAAGATTCACCATTGTTGCGTCGCGTATAAGTTTGTGCGTTGCCAAAAACATTGGCTGTTGGCGACATAGTTTCATGTTCAAGATGTTTGCTACTTTGTGTTAAACCCTTTTCTAAGTCGGATATCCGTTTGTTAATATTCACTTGCCACTGCGGAATATCCTCACTGAGTATTTGTTTGATGGTTTGGACGTCGTTCTGTACCTGACTATTTACTGCGGTACTGAACGATTCGGAATCTCTATTCGCTATGGCTGCTTGTACCTTAGAATTAATATTTTTGTCAATCTCACTCTCCTTCGCTTCTAGCCATGAGTTGAATTCGGTTTCAATTTTAGTCGCTTGTTCGTTCCACTTCTGCTCTACAAGCTGTGTGGAATCTACTTCTAGCTTTTCTAATCGGTTGGCTAAGACACCTATTTCATCTACCATGTTAGTGTTTGCTACTTGCAGGTTGTTGACCTGGACAGTCAACTCCTGCACGGCCTTAGGTATCGACTCATAATTCTGTTTCATACAGGCAATCTCTTTTTTCATATGTTATAACGATTGCACAAGTTGCTGGTCCCGCTCAGCTTGCTGGCGATCTCGCTCCGCTTGTTGGGCAAGTAAATTTTCTGCTAACTGGCGATCTCGCTCAGCTTGCTGGCGATCTCGCTCGGCTTGCTGTTGCGCAAATTTTGCCTGGTAATCCAGCACGCGCTCTAATATCGCCTGAAGTGAATACCCACCAGGCAGATTACCACTCTCTGGTTCCTGCTCTTCTGGAGGTGGTGCAATTTCTTTATCTACCTCTCCTTGAGCACTGGTGGGCGGTGGCACCACTTCCTGTGCCCCTGCCCGCACATTTTCACATGGTATATCCTCAAAGAGAGTACTTGTACTGCTTAATGCACCCGTTTCTACATTTCCTGCAATAACTAATGGCTGTTCCTCAGTATCCATATTGCTCGGACGTTGACTACGCAATTTAACCATATTCATAAATTACCTACTCGAACACAAGATCTGACAGTTTTTTCACTTGCACACAAAATATGTTAGTTTATCTACAATACACTCCACACTAAAAATTTACTATCTACAATCAACTTTGTCCTGTCATAAACACTAACATAAAACTACACACCACTAGCGATATGAGATCACTTCACTGGAGTTAAGCTTCTACAAACAGGACAACTACATTGTAGTCTTACCTTTTATTTATCTGATCTCGGGGATCGGCTGCCCCCGGATTATGTAGTCGTTACAGTTTCTCAGTACTGTCAGCATCGTTTCATCTAACTTGCTTGCAGTGGTGCGGTTTTTCATGAAAAATTTTTGTACATTCATTAATACATAGCATTAATCATGATACACATACATACATTTATCACTAAATACATACATATATATAATAATAAACACTGAAAGAAAGTACATAAAATATTTTTATTTTCGTGGCCACTGCAAATTCGGGCCCCGCGTTTTTGGGCGACAATTTCGCGTAACTCGTAAATTACTCTTTTCTATTCATTTTGTTTTTGTTTTATTATTATTGTGATTATTATTATTCGCGTAACAACTCATATATTAAATGAGATATGTTACTACGAAAAGAGTCGCGAAATACCTTTTAGTAATGCTGTGCCAAGAATTTCTTTATAATCATTAATTTTCAACAAAACAGAATATATTGGGTTCTTATTGTTCTGTATCTGGCTTTCTATTAAAGCAGTTATAGTACGCAATGACTGTTCAACATCATAATTTTGCAGTGGATTTTTGTTAAGCGTAAAACACCAATAATTACCACGACTAGCACAAGAACATGAGACTATTATCGGAGAAAAATAATTTTTTTTACTATAAGGTTGCCAGACCAGAACTACGCACAGCAAGATTTCTTTCATGTGATGAAAATAAATTATCTCTTTTCACTATTAGTACTATATTATCAGCAGCCCGCGTCAGCCTGTAAAACACATCATAAAATCTGCTGCTCTGCTCTGCAACTTCGAAAGCTGAAAGAAATAATTTTTCACTTCACTGTTACCTGACCGCTTCCTTGCGGTATGATAGGTTTCATGTACTGCAATTTAAATGAACCGCGGCAGCGGCTGGCTCGTTCGTAGCGCCGCTCTGCACCACGAATAATATTTAAACAACTGAAAATGTCTTAAAGGGATGGGATAAAATACCAGGCAAGCTTGACATGAATCATAATGCAAGGTTTCACTAAATAACTCTATTCAAACATTTAAACAATTTGAGTAGTACACACCTTTTTAACAATCTTGCCTAATGGCGTCCCTCTTACAAACTTGACAAAGGAATGCTACGCTAGCATACAATATCACGTCACAGGCTATCCTTCTCACGTAACTCCAAGAAGAAGACAAAGAAATTACTGTTCGTTCTGTATTATTTATACTAGGGATATTTTTCATCTCTGTATGATATTTATCGTCTGTGCGGTTTCAGTACTCGCCGACACAGATATTATCTAATATAAATAATAATAAAAAAAATACATAATTCCATACAATAACTGAATACAATGCACAATATTTTCTCTTTACTGCAAAATATGTCTTTTGCTAAGGGACGTTACAGCCTCCACTCTTGGAGCATCGAAACAGGCTTCCGCTTTTCTCCCACTAAGACCGTTTGTGTTAATTTTTGGCGTCGTACTGAGTTTCTTCCACCTTCCTTACATCTAGGACCTGTCAACCTTCCGTTTTCGGACGTCGCTAAATTCTTGGATCTTATGTTTGACAGAAAACTGTGCTGGTCCTCCCACGTTTCCTATCTTTCGGCTCGCTGTGTGCGGTCCCTCAACACCCTCCGTGTCCTGAATGGTACCTCCTGGGGAGCGGACCGAGTGGTCCTTCTCCGCCTCTATGGCGCCTTATTGCGCTCGAAATTGGACTATGGAAGCATACATTACTCCTCCGCTCGGCCGTCTATTCTTCGGCGTTTCGACTCTTTCCACCACCGTGGATTACGTTTAGTGTCTGGAGCTTTTTACACCAGCCCTGTGGAAAGACTTTATGCTGAGACTTCTGAACCTCCGCTGTCCAATCGGCGAGCTGTCCTTCTGAGTCGTTATGCTAGCCATCTGTCTTCCCTGCCTGCTAATCCGGCCCATGACATTTTTTTCGACGCCTCCTTGGATTTAGGGTATGCAGGCCGCCCTTCCTCCCAACTACCACCGGGAGTCCGCTTCCGTCAACTGCTCCATTCTCTTTCCTGCCGCTTTCCTAAAACCTTCTTGACAGCTTGGGGTACAGCACCGCCTTGGCTCCTACGCCGGACGTGTCTACTCCGTGACCTTTGTCAGTTTCCGAGGGATGGTACCTCTTCACTTGTTTATCATCGGGCATTTGCTGCTCTATGTGCACAAATGAAGGAAGCCACATTTATTAACACTGGCTCGAAAACATCATTAGGTTTAGGGAGTGCCTATATTATTGGCAATACCCCAAATCGATTTCGGCTTCCCGACCAGTGTTCGGTTTGTACTGCGGAGCTTTACGCTGTTCTCCAGGCTGTCCACTACACCCGTCGCCATCAGCGGATACAGCATATTATCTGCTCAGATTCTCTCAGCTCTCTCCTCAGTCTCCAAGCTCTCTACCCTGTCCACCCTCTGGTCCACCGGATTCAGGACTGCCTACGCTTGCTCCACTTGGGGGGGGGGGGGGCGTCTCGGTGGCGTTCCTCTGGATCCCAGGACACGTTGGTATCTACAGCCTTGGCCGCTATATCGGCCGCCTCATTTCCACAGTCTCTCTTCTTCGGCCAGCTATTCGTACGATTCCCTTCGCCGATCTACGGAGTGTTCTATGTCGTCGCGTTGTTCTTTTATGGTATGCACATTGGTCGACACTTCCCCATAATAAATTGCGGGACGTGAAAGCTCTTCCCTGTGCTTGGACCTCTTCCTCCCGAACGCGTCGTCGGGAGGAGGTAATTTTAACTAGACTCCGGATAAGGCCCTGTCTCTTTTGCCATCGACATCTTTTAAGTGGCGATCCTTCCACCACTCTTTCCCCACTGCTCTCAGCTGTGGATGGTAAGACATCTTTTAATTGAGTGCCCCTACTTTAGTCTGTTACGCGTCCGTCTACAGTTATCGCCTGATATATCATCCATTTTAACAGATGACACGCGCTCAGGCGATCGCGTTCTCGAGTTTATTAGTGCCAGTGAGATGAAGTCAGTCATTTGAAGCTCTTTTTGGGGGCAACCAACCCTCTTCTATAGTGGTTTTTTAAGCTTTCCTTCTGTTTTTAGTTACTCCAATTTTTTGAGTTTCCTTACCATTGCTGCTGGTTTCCAGTTTTGTTTTTTTACCTTTTCCTAAGTCACAGACCGGGCGCTAATGACCGTAGCAGTTTTGCGCCCTAAAAACCATACCAAAAAAAACCCTCCACTTCCATATTTCCAAGATCGTAATTTTATAAAGTAAGAGGGAAAGTCTTTGTAGAGGTCTACGATCATGATGCATTGACACAAAAATGTCAGTCTAGCTCGCACTTTGTTTCTTCAAATTGATAACGCGTTTTGACGAACTTTCATTACGAAATTTGTCATAAGACAAAAGAGGAAAGAACACTGCCTACACATTATTTCGCTTGACATTAAAAATAATATTTACCCGTAACTGATGAAAGAAAATTTCCTTCTAAAGGAAATTGAAAAGTATTTCATCGTATTGCGTCAAATGGAATACAATAGTAGCGAGTATAACAGCATTCTGATTATATCAGAGTCATAGGAGTAGTAGTTATCTGTACATTGGCTTCCAGGTTGCGCTCACAGTAAAAGAAAAACATGGTCTACATTAATAGAAGAACACCAGCACAAACGTAAGTAAAATGAAAGTTACATCAAAAATATTGTTTTCGTTTGTTTTTCCATACTTCAGTAAACAATAATTAACTCATAACAACGATAAATATACAAATTTATCAAATTAAAATTGACTTGAGGGCTAAAAAATATCAGACAGCTCTACAATAAAACGACATAACATTTTTCACATAAAATGAAAAGTTCGGACAACGGATGCACTACCCCAGGAAATAACTTTGATGAGGAATCCGCCATTACATCTTGTAAAGCATTAGTATTTAAGGTTCTGCAGTGATAAAGAGATGGTGCACAATGGAAATCCTTCAAGTTCAACAAGAAGTACTACTTTGGAGCATTAAAGATAAATTCTCTTCTGAAAATTTGAAAAAGAAAAAATTGAAATTATTTCTACAGAAGACTCATACACTCCTGGAAACTGAAATAAGAACACCGTGAATTCATTGTCCCAGGAAGGGGAAACTTTATTGAAACATTCCTGGGGTCAGATACATCACATGATCACACTGACAGAACCACAGGCACGTAGACACAGGCAACAGAGCATGCACAATGTCGGCACTAGCACAGTGTATATCCACCTTTCGCAGCAATGCAGGCTGCTATTCTCCCATGGAGACGATCGTAGAGATGCTGGATGTAGTCCTGTGCAACGGCTTGCCATGCCATTTCCACCTGGCGCCTCAGTTGGACCAGCGTTCGTGCTGGACGTGCAGACCACGTGAGACGACGCTTCATCCAGTCCCAAACATGCTCAATGGGGGACAAATCCGGAGATCTTGCTGGCCAGGGTAGTTGACTTACACCTTCTAGAGCACGTTGGGTGGCACGGGATACATGCGGACGTGCATTGTCCTGTTGGAGCAGCAAGTTCCCTTGCCGGTCTAAGAATGGTAGAACGATGGGTTCGATGATGGTTTGGATGTACCGTGCACTATTCAGTGTCCCCTCGACGATCACCAGTGGTGTACGGCCAGTGTAGGAGATCGCTCCCCACACCATGATGCCGGGTGTTGGCCCTGTGTGCCTCGGTCGTATGCAGTCCTGATTGTGGCGCTCACCTGCACGGCGCCAAACACGCATACGACCATCATTGGCACCAAGGCAGAAGCGACTCTCATCGCTGAAGACGACACGTCTCCATTCGTCCCTCCATTCACGCCTGTCGCGACACCACTGGAGGCGGGCTGCACTATGTTGGGGCGTGAGCGGAAGACAGCCTAACGGTGTGCGGGACCGTAGCCCAGCTTCATGGAGACGGTTGCGAATGGTCCTCGCCGATACCCCAGGAGCAACAGTGTCCCTAATTTGCTGGGAAGTGGCGGTGCGGTCCCCTACGGCACTGCGTAGGTTCCTACGGTCTTGGCGTGCATCCGTGCGTCGCTGCGGTCCGGTCCCAGGTCGACGGGCACGTGCACCTTCCGCCGACCACTGGCGACAACATCGATGTACTGTGGAGACCTCACGCCCCACGTGTTGAGCAATTCGGCGGTACGTCCACCCGGCCTCCCGCATGCCCACTATACGCCCTCGCTCAAAGTCCGTCAACTGCACATACGGTTCACGTCCACGCTGTCGCGGCATGCTACCAGTGTTAAAGACTGCGATGGAGCTCCGTATGCCACGGCAAACAGGCTGACACTGACGGCGGCGGTGCACAAATGCTGCGCAGCTAGCGCCATTCGACGGCCAACACCGCGGTTCCTGGTGTGTCCGCTGTGCCGTGCGTGTGATCATTGCTTGTACAGCCCTCTCGCAGTGTCCGGAGCAAGTATGGTGGGTCTGACACACCGGTGTCAATGTGTTCTTTTTTCCATTTCCAGGAGTGTATATAAAAGTTGGCAGTGGAGAAAACAACATTTCTAGATAAGAATGTGATTGATACATAACATTAGAATTTAGATTGGTAACCCAACAATAAGAATAGTGGAAAACATGTCAGTGTTTGAAACAGCAATTTATGTAAACAAAAAATTGTTGGTAGTATGACAGAATTTACGTCTGCATCAGAAAAATATGCATACTAACAGCAAAGCGCAAGAATGAAAGCTATAGTGTTACAAATTTCCATGCACCTATAACTGATGACAACAGAAGAAATTGGCAAGAAGTGAATCAGTTTTGGGGTCTTTTAGATTCTAAAATTACCAACGTACCTAAAACCAACGTTAAAATGGTTTTCCTTCTCAGCTTGGACGTTGAAGTCGCCGAGAAGTATTTTAAGAATATTGTAGGCGAATATCCAGCACACTTACGAACAAACCGAAATGGTGGAAGACTGAAAATGTGCGTAAAATGTTGCGCTTAAAACGGACGCCTGCACATTTTCGCAAACTACCAAGAAAAGCAAAAACTTAGATATCTCCAAATCCAAAAGTAGGAGAATATCAACTGGATCACATAGCTACATCTAACAGGCGTTTCATGGTAATCACGGACGTTAAAGCAATCAAATGTGCGGAATTTTATTGATGCCATTAGCTCACTATACTTAAAATACGATTTCTCCCCTTTAAAAACAATAGTACAACCAAGAAAGTAACCAGATAAAGTGCACTAAAACCAATATTACAAACAACAAACCAAGGTGATTGGCATGAACTGCAGGTACAAACTGCTGTGGCGCGCACAGCTACACAAACGCGACGGTCGGCTACCGCGGCAGAGTTACGCGCCGCCTGCAACTTAGTGCTGGCGCTTTCCGCCAGTACAGGCGTTCCCGCCAAACATTCAATCAGTCGTGAACTACGTACGCGCACGAGCCTTTTTCCGGCGCGGATGGTCACACTGTGATACCACCATCCACCAATGAAAGATCGCCAACGCCCGCCAATCATCATTCCGGTATCAGCGGAGGAAGACTGGAGCCGCCTTGTTTAATAGCCGGAAGAAAGGGAAACGGGCGTCTTTCGACCAGCCGCGGACTGCGGTCCGGAAGATATTTCGCCACAACCGGAACGTCCATGTGCCACGTCTTCACTACGCCGGCCATCGATCCCAGACTCTACGCCCGTCTACTTCCTCGGCATTCGCCGGAAAGCGTCGAGAGAAAACCCGACAAAGAAACGTAAACTCAGTTTAGTTGCTAATATTTCACTTCGTTAAGGTGGCATATTCTTTGGCTTGTTATAAAATTGTGGTAGGTGAAGAAGCCTTTTGTTTTCGAAGAAAGTTTATCTTTTTGTAAAATTAAGTGGTGGCCTTGCTCCACCTAATAATAATTTTTTGTTCGCACATGGGTGTGTTAATCTGTGGTTATAACACAAATTACTAGGGCAGCAGTGAATAACAAAGAAAATATACATAAAAACAGTGTGATAAATCTAAAGAATCTTTGAAAAAACTCAGCTTATAGAAATAAAAGAATACTAAAAATAGTAGTAGAAATTTTTACTGAACTTTTAAAGATTTTCTTAAATGGTTTCAAACATGAAAATAGCAAAATAGTATTAAATGACAAAGAAAACTGCAAAATTCCAGAAATTTTTTGACGGGCCTTTAAACCCTCCAGTCCCAAAAGTTAAACTGGATTTTCCAGCATTACCACAAAATCTGAATGAAGATTTCGCACCAACACAGCAAGAAATTACTGAAGTCGTCGCAACACTCAAAGACAACGGATGTCATGAAGGCTCCAAAGCTTTTGGAAATGGAAGATCGTACTCAGAACAAATATTTAACCAAAAATAAATAATTCAATACAGAAGTTTAGGACACAATAGCGAATATCATTAGCGAATATGGAGTTAAAGCAAAATTAGTAAATGTAATTCATAAAACTCTAACAAAGACGCTATTTACAGTTACACTGATGGGAGAACTATCTCACCCACTTGAAATAAAACCTGATGTTAGACCAGGGGCTCGTTTATCAAGTTTACTGTTTACCTGCGTTTTCGATAAAATCCTAAGGATCTGGTATTTGGAGCTAATGAATCATACAGTTCAACCAATTAATCTGGATAGAAACAGAAATGGAATTAAGATAAATTGTCTGGCTTCTGCAGACAATGTTGCATAACTTTCAGAAAATCTTGTTCAAATAAATCTTCTGGAAGCAATAGCAAATAGAACAGAAAAAAAACTCGTGAGAAGCGTGAAAAATGATCCACAATTCATAGAAACACTAATAGGTAAAACAGTGGGTGTAAGTAAATTCAAAGACATCAGCTATACAACAGAATGGATTGGAAAAATTAGCGGTAGATCAAAGGATTGGCAAATTGGATAAAGCATATGATTTGTCAAAGAACATTTACAACAAGAAATACATTTCTATAAAAACAAAACTAAAACACCACAAAACAGTGGTTTGAACAGTAAGTTCCTAGTAGGTCATTAAGAAATATTAAATAAAGCTAAAATAAGGAAAGAGAAAGAGAAAATGAAATATATTTCTGCAATAAAACGTATATTGCTAACTTGAGTGTTTAGTCTTACTACGTAAGCAGCTTCTTTGGCAGGTGTATCTACTGACTGAATAGCTCTGGGGAAATACTATCTAGTCCTTGTTTTCATTTGTATGAACAAGAAATACGCTGATGGGCGTTCAACGGATCTTATACCAGATTTTGGACCACACAGTGTAGTCAGCAGTATAAAAGACTCCAGATGTTTGGGGGGGGGGGGGGGGGGTTTAGCTTGACGAAAGGGCCATGTAATCTATCGTCCTTCAAGATGCGGCATCAGTTCTCTCTCACACACAAAACCATATGCTTTCCTTTCTCTGAAATCACGTGATGTGACCACTCATTCAGACAAGTGAAACAGAGTTTTGGAATGAAATGAGATTAATATCTTCACAATGACGTCCAAACATCGGAGAAACAACGACGTGTTCACGCAGATGCTTCCAGTCTTCCATTTGAGGGCTAATGTTAGAATGGTGAGAATTAGTTAACATTCAGCTACCTTTAAAGTTTATTAACAACATGACCGAGTATATTTACGTCCACACAATCGGCGACCGTCTGTTCTGATTTCTGTCACATCATCTTCCGTGGATACTCCCGTCTTCCAAGACTGGAGCAGCTCCGTTCATGGGCCAGAAGACATACAATACTCGTTTCGCAAATACTCAGGCGTCCTGTAGCACAATGACTTGTCTGCTTAATTCCCTGATGTTTATGCCACACACAACGTCTTGGACTCTTTAGAACAGTGCATTGAAAGTAAGAATTATCTTACCAGCACTTTAGGCCCTGTAGAGTTAATAATCATCAATGTGTCATTTCACTTTGTCATTGTGTAGTAGCAATTCTTGGACCAAATTCGAGGTCAGTGATACGGAAAGAGTTCCACTGATCAGATGGGGGTCACGGCTAGTGGCCGTTGGGAATGTTATCACCACTGTCATCCGTCCCACACTTCTCTTCCCCTGGGTCTCCTCGCACACTACCCATGCACCTTAGGTGGTAAATTCAAAGTTAGGATGTAACCAGACATCCTGCCCTTGTATCTTGGCCAACTGCGTGACAAAAAATCAGTGGGAAAATAAGGGTCACACTCCCCACTTCCTTTGTCTCTTAGCTACTGGTAAGACATCATAATAGCGGGAAGTCCCTTCCACTTCATCATTTTCTATCTACATCAACACCATGAGCCTTCTCATTTGATGTCTGTTCACCACAGTGAGAGGATCTGATCTGTTTAGGTATTTGTTATAAATAACTGTTACAAATTAATTTCTGGGTTATTAACAATATTCATGTAATTTTCTCTCTCTAGAGCTCTGTGATACGCAGTAAAGAATAACACTAGTAACACAAATTAACTTATAGTTTATTTACAACATTTTGCCTTTTTGCAAAACGTGTTCGCTTCCAGTTCTTTATTTACTGATAATAGTTTTGTGTTTAAAATTTTTTAGTATATGGTTTACTTACAATTATTTTACAAGGTACTTTATAATAAATTACATTGCGTACATTGAAACTGACTACAAACTGTACTATCAGGTGCAGAGATCCACATATACAAAGGGAGATACTATTTACACCAACTCTAGTAAAGAAGAAGAAGAAGAAGAAGAAGTTGCTATGTAGGATGTTTTCCAGTTAATCATTACTTTCTGATTGGTTTTTATATACCATTGAGTTTGTATTCGATGTACAGTTTCCACTGTACTTTCCCTGATTTCTTGTTTACAACGATCATTGACTTATGTAGTTTCACTTCTACAAGTATTATACAATACAGGGTGTCCAATGAGGAATGGTCAATATTAAGGAATGTGAGAGAAATGATCATCCAAAAAAAAAAAAAAATCTAGTAAACATGGGCTTTAAAATGCATACCTTAATATCTGTAAGCAATTGTGCAATGGAAGACATGTGTTTCACAGTAGCAAACATATGTGAGTGCTTTTAGCTCTAAAGATATAGATTTTACTATTCTCGTTTATGAAGCATTTCTGATTCGAATGATCCTTCCTGTCATATCCCTGAGTACTGACCATACCTCCTGGGACACCCTGTGTATACAGGGCATGGGGAATGGGTACTATAAGCAATAGGTGAAGGAAACAATATACATATAGAATGAGATTTTCTCTCTGCAGCGGAGTGTGCGCTGATATGAAACTTCCTGGCATATTAAAACTGTGTGCCCGACCGAGACTCGAACTCGGGACCTTTGCCTTTCGCGGGCAAGTGCTCTACCATCTGAGCTACCGAAGCACGACTCACGCCCGGTACTCACAGCTTTACTTCTGCCAGTATCTCGTCTCCTACATTCCAAACTTTACAGAAGCTCTCCTGCAAACCTGCAGAACTAGCACTCCTGAAAGAAAGAATATTGCGGATAGAGCACTTGCCCGCGAAAGGCAAAGGTCCCGAGTTCGAGTGTCGGTCGGGCACACAGTTTTAATCTGCCAGGAAGTTTAATATACATATACTCTCTCTCACTCTCTCCCTCTCTCTCCCTCTCTCAATGATTCATGCAACCTAGCCACACAAGTAGCCCCTCGAGTGAATAGTGTGAGAGGAGAAAGTCTCTATCCCATCTTCACAGATCAACCACTTGCCATCATAGCGTATCAGGCGATCAACCACTTGCTATCATAGTGTATCAGGCCGACTTTCAGCAGTAAGCACCTCGTGGCCCCTGTATCTGTGTGGTACGTGCATATTTTAGATCTGACCTTCATAAACTGCCCAATCTCCAACCTATTCGACTGATCTTTCATCAGCAGAAAACTTTCTTGTTTTGAGGTATTATGCCACACAGATTATTGGCTACAAATTCAGACTTGTCGAATGCATCAGGACAGTATCTAAGTACTTAATATAGATCGGTGCCTTCCGCCCAGCGGATGAAACTGTCTGTGTCCACATAAAGTAACTCCAGTCCAGCGAAGCTTCACTTTACGAACTTGTAACGAATTTGAAACATGTGGTGTTTGTAGTGATCCAGAATACACATATCGACAAAGGCAGGATTCGAAAACTGCACCGAAACACTAGCCTCCTTCACAGTGACTTTCCTTTAGTGAACGTGGCGACCCACTAAAATCTTGACTTGGCGATGCGACCTCTTTCTGTAAACCGCCCTACCCAGAGATTAAATAGAGTAATTTTGTGGTGGTTTCTTACATTTTCCATTATTTTCCCTGAAGTAGGACTATTCATTAATTTAAAAACATTCTTTTCGAAATCACCCACTGTGATCGCTCTCTTGTTGGTACTGAAATGTCCCTTTAGAACAATTGTATATGACTGTGCTTAAACTGACACACAATATTTTTTAGCGCAACGCAATCTGACTATCAAAGATCCCTGCAAAAGAATGGCCCTGAGTAACATTAAACTATACCTTTCAGAAATCACTTACCTCACAAAAATCTTCATTACTCGAACTACTGCAATACAGCGAGCGCCACTACTGTCAGCTAAATAAAAGATTCAAACTACATAAGGCACTAACTACTGATAGGGATAGTTAGCAAATGAAAGATATTAATAGAGAACAAACAATGTATTTACCTTAATAGTCACAATATATATAGCAGTTCATGACAAATTTCAAAACTCCGCCATCTGTCTCCCCACATCCACCACTGCTGGCGGCTCACCTCCAACTGCGCAACGCTACGCGCTGTTCACATCCAGCTGCCGCTGCCCAACACTACAATGGCAGACAACAATGCAAACTAGCCACAGGCTGCACACAGCACAGCCAGTGATTTTCATATAGAGCGCTACGTGGCATTACCAATATAAAAATCTAAACAGCCTACTTACATAGCCCCCATGCTCCCCACAAAAAATTTTACAAATGTTTTTGGCCAGTGGCCAATAACGATTTGATAAAATTTTTTATAATTACACTAACAAAGATATCCAATGCTCACACTTATTGATACAATGTTGGTCAAAAGCTAAAATTTTCTCACAGTCCATAAAGACAGTCCTGATCATTAACCACAGTTAAACTGCCGTTTCTTTTGTCAAAGTCTGAGCAGTAAAAGACAATGCGCACGGAAGTAGTGGATGTCTATGCAGTCTTGAAGAAGTAGTGTTGTCCTTCCAATAGAAAGACAGTGCTGACTCTTGACATGCTGACAGGTAATGGGCTACAACAGAGCAAACCCACAGCAGAGTCATTCGACGTTTTGAAGAAGATTGGTAGGTAGGTCATCACAGAGCAGACCCACTGTAGTCCTGGTAGAGATTACGGTATTGGTGGGCCACCAGAGGTGTAGACCCACTGCAGTCCTTGTAGAAATAATGGTATTGGTGAGTCATCAAAGGTGTAGACCCACTGTAGTCCTTGTAGAGATGGCTAGCAGCCATCGGTTGCGACTGTGCAGGTGTACAATCACCATTGAAGAGTCTTGCGGATAATAGAGCAAGTCCATAACCACCACTTGTGCACTCACAAAGTTTTTTGGAAGTGTCCTTAGAACCAGCAATGCTGTTATCCAGTCCCTTGCTGAATTATTAACACACGTGCAAACACTAACAGTCCCTACTTCTCACATATTGTCCATATACTATGACCAACAGAAACGTGTGCAGTGAAATGGAACGTACAAGTTACTTAATTTGATGAACTGCTATCAATTACAATATTATAACATGAGAATAGAATTACAAGGGTACAAAATACATCATTAAAGAACATAACAATACAGATAACGTTTGTAGTAATAGGGGCATTACAAAAGAATAGAAATAAACATATACATCAGTGTTACAGGAATTATGACATAAGTACATACATTAAAGATCAGAAGAACGTTTGAAATATCACCTCCACATGTGAGCAACCAAACAGTATAAATAATGTCTAAACATCTTTACAAAGTAAATAACAGAGTATTAGAAAATGTCTACAACATAGCTCTCATCAGCTAAACACATAAAGACAGGAAAAACACAAATACACAAAGGTACACAAACATATAGAGGGATGACACAACAGGAAAGGACAGGGTTTGTTTTACTGCAGTATTTTGCATGGAGATCTCCCTTCGTTCATCATTATTCCCAAAAGTCCTATTTAAGCTAGTTTTCTGCATTCTGTTCACATCCTCTGTCAAAAATAGATTTTCTCCACTGTACCGTATCCACTTTTTTTTTGCCAAACCATTTTCTTATAGCTTCTTAATGCATTTCGTCCAATTCATCATAGTTAGTTTCTTATATAGTCTACCCCCTCTTAAGCTAACTTAAATCTACTGAGCACAGATGCTAAACTAAGGGACGAGGCAATGCAGCATCACATAAAACAATTAATACAAACATCAATGACAAAAAATAGAAATGGCAAAGCAAGCAGCATAAATTACAACTAATATAAGGCACTGTGCAGGGAACAAGAAAAACTAGCTTAGAAGAGTATCACAAAGTCAAATTCAGTAACACTATGCCTAGCAAACAGCAGCAGAAAATATAAAAAATATAAAACTTATATCTATACATGACAAAGCTCAAGCAGAAAAAATATTACACTAAAATGGCCATGTCTAATACCTATGTCACATCTTAACACTAGAGTGATGCATCACAAGAACATACACTAGCAGATAAGTTACCAAATCGTAAAGAAATTATTTATGCAATTCCTGTGAAGGGAAATGTCTATTTATGTGCCCTTGTTTTCTTGGAAGTAAATTATAAATTTCTTATTGACTGGATCTGTAGGCATAAAATAACTATATTAGTACATATATTAAATTTTATTTTAACCAATGCTGCAGTGCAGCTAGAAACTTGATATTAAACAAAATGTGTAAATAAATACATAAAGCAAGCCATATGGCATTTTTCTCAACTAGTAAGACAATAGCCGTGAAATGTTTCTCATCGTTTCATTAGGCATTTCAGTAAATATTATAAATTACGAGCTCCACAGTATGCTTTCAACAAGGAAATGTCAGTAGCGCGGACAATGGCCTCCCCTTTCTTTTTTTCTACCTGTGCTTCTGACAAGGCACTCACACTAATGGCTTGTTCTCCAGGTGTCTGACACACCTGGGTGCCCATGACGCATTATGTGCAGGTGGTCACTTAACTTTCTTACGGAAATATTTACAACAGCAGTTTCCGCTACAGTTACAGTCTCATATAAAAATATTTCACAGGTCAAGAATTTGCGTTGCAAATGTGTAGAAACAAAATCCTATGAATATAACATTGTCCAAAAAATTTTCGCCTTAATTGTGATACATTCACGCATTTACACACATTTCATAACTCTTAAGGTACGACTCTCAGCTTATTGATCATAAACATACCTCAACAGCTAATACGCATCGTCATTGTAATAATAACATCATAACACCTCAGTCAGATCTCAAAATCGTCGTAGCTTCCTCCAATAATTTCAAAACCTAAAAAAAATTCTCTGCTCATGTCAAAAGTGTCATCTGCCTCAAACGTACTTTAAAATCATGCTCCCTTACCAAATACATCATTCAAAGCTCTCATAGTATCACAATGGTTCTGAAAAAATATGAACAATTCACAAAGTACAGATAAAATACAATTTCGTAAGTGTGAAGTTATCCAACGGTGTAATTACGTAAACATGTGTCACTGACGTAGTAAAAAAAATGATTATCTCTCAGTTAAATGATCAGATAGCTGTGTAATTTGTGTTAGAGAAATATGGTACCGATGTGTAAAATTGTATAAGCAAATACCATATTAGCTAGGGCTCCTTGTGCTAGCCAAACACATGGTACACAAAGTAAGCGTGTACCCCCCTGAGGATTATTGTAATTATACCCTCAGGTGTTACAGATTACAAGAATGGAATGAAATGTATTACGGAAAGCCTTTGTGTCATTGTACTTCAAATATCTTTGAAAATAAATGTTTTTAGTACAAAATTAATCACTCAAATACGTGTCCTGTAGCGCTAAATATGCATCTTCCTGTAAGATAATCTCTGTGGAAGTGTCATAGTTATCGTCCTCCAAAAGCTAAGTTCTGCAGAAGTCAATGTACTGACCTCATGATAAACAAAAGTGAAATGCTTTGCATATAGATATCATACTTATTACGCTTATTGCCGTGATGAAGAAAGTACTGTGCTGTAACGTATTGTTGTGCTACAGAAAAGGCTGTCTCCTTGTAGCTATACCACAAAAGTTACTACTAAAACATGTTTTACTTTCCAGAAGAATTCAGAAAAACTGTGCACATATAAAACAAATACACCGCAAAAGCAACATTGTAAATTGTCACGCATTAGCAGCATCGTGATAAAATCGTGTAGCTGTCACATAAACTAACCACTGTGTCATCTGGTATCTCACAAAAAGTACTTTAAATCCAGAACGTATTTTCAAGTAAACCAAAATATTGCATTAGAATCTCATTATAGTGCGCGTCATATATCTTGGCGGCCGAGTTTAGGTTCGTTCTGCGCATTTGACGTCACAAATCACAGTCAGCCAATGAACAGAGAACGACGTTGTCAGATCTCGACTGCAGTGCAGAGCACGGACGAGTGTCTTCAATTTTAGAAACGTTCAGTCATAAATGAAGTAACTGAACAAAAGCAATGTCTTGATAGCAGACTTTCTTTTATAGAAAGTTTGGAAAAAGCATTCTTTACACCAATTGCTTCATATTCTATTAATTAATTAAACCAAACAAACAATAAGCCTCCTAATTCAGGCGATAGCAAGGAAAGGTGTTTGTATCAGTTTCACGAACCGCTTTTTCGCAATAAAGAACAGCGGTAATTGTTTATTTCCTATTGTACTTCGACGCAACGTGAGTAATTCATAGTCATCCCAACAGTGTTTGTCGGTATTTTGGAGACGTTTACAGTGCTCCAGGAGATACCACAAATGAGTAGCTGCGTTGGCGTAATGGTTAAGGTGTTGGGCTGCTAATCGGAAGATTCTGAGTTCAAGGCTTGTTGCATACTAAATATTTTATTTATTTAAAAACAATAGCGAAGTGTCTTACTTAATGAATTTTATTCGTTTGAATGTAATGTTTTGAAATTTCCTGTGCTTCATTATAATCATAATAAGTTTTCAGTTTTTGTAATTTTCTCCTCCAATATTTCTTTTCACAGCAATTAAAAACAACGAAAAGGCACACATACAATATTCATGTTATCCGTTTTGTTTGTATATCGCCTCTTCCGCAGTCGCTGTTTTACTATTCATATTGAGATATATTCTTTTGCGGCAGTATTAAAAGTATTAT
The DNA here is from genome assembly GCF_023864275.1 of Schistocerca cancellata. Classification (NCBI taxonomy): domain Eukaryota; kingdom Metazoa; phylum Arthropoda; class Insecta; order Orthoptera; family Acrididae; genus Schistocerca; species Schistocerca cancellata. Next base: position 598,172,770 of record NC_064632.1, read on the forward strand.
TTAGAGCAGAATTTCGGCTCGTACGTTGCCGAGCTATTTGATTGTCTGACGGAATTCTTTGCTTCGCTGCTTTGGCAACATCATATTCAATGGTTTCGTCGACTGATCTATGTTTTGGCAGAGTATTTGCTGTCCGTTGTGACAAAAACAAAATGTTTGCGCACTGTGCCTCACTGGCAATATATTTTAGTTTTATGTTTTATTACGACCAAAATTCAGTTTTGTGTACTTCGCCAACTTCGTTTTAATCAGAACGTTTCAGAAAAAAGCGAAATGACTCTGGTATAAAGAAAGTTTTGTTACAGTTGCTAAAGATAGAATATTTCCCAATTTATAAACACTGTTTATGTTATAAATGGTGTTCATTTTATGGGGACATTGAAATCTCTTGAAAACGACACACAGAGCCAAAAGAAATCCTAATGAAAATTAGTTCCTCCCGGAAGGGGACATCCAATTATAACAAATTTGACTACAAATTCGTCGAATTTGGTATCATTGGATGTCCCCCTCTGAGACAAAAAAAAAATTAGTTATAAATTTGCTTGATCCGATGTGTAGATTTGCGGATATTTCAATGTCTCCAATTAAAATGAACACTCTGTATAGTTGCAACCATGAACGACTGCGGTCGATTTAAGGCTCGTTCTACGCACCTGACGTCACGCATCCGCTGACAGCCAATGAGTGTTCAGTAGTTTTCTGAACGGTCTGCTGGGAATGTCTTGGCGAGTGCGAGTGTTAAATGTGATTGTAGTTATTCTTTGGTGAATTTTTATCGCATTTGTTGGAAGTTGTCATGGCTGATAATGGTGGTAAGCGACAAACTCTCCATAAACAGGCGAGGGACATAATTTACCGGATTCACGCTTTTTTCAAGCGCGAAGCAGAAAACGGTGGGCCTATCACGGATGTCGCCAGATCTCAGGAACGCACTGCAGAAGCGACAGGCGTTAGCTTGAGAACCGTTCAGCGGATTGCCAATGAAGGAAAGTTATCTACGGAGACCTGTGGAAGCCCACTTTTCAGATCGCCAGGGAAATGTCGCACTCGTGAGAGGACTGTAACTAATTTAGATAATTTCGACAAAGATGTTCTAAGACGAGAAGTGCTCAACATGTACAACACAGGCGAATTTCCTACTGTAAAAAAAATCACTGTGAAAATGCGTGAAATCATAAATTTTAAAGGTAGCATGACTTCAATTAATAGAATACTTAAAAACATTGGATTCAAATATGTACATACAAATGACGGAAGAAAGTTTTTAATGGAACGTAGTGATATCGCTGCTTCAAGGGCACAGTTTTTAAGACGTATTATTGAAGTAAGAAAATCCGGGAATAAGAACATTTTTTCCTTGGACGAAACATGGGTGAAGCAAAATCACACAAGGAAAGCGTGTTGGAAAATGAGTGATGGTTCGGGTGGGTTTAAAGTACCAGTTGGTAAAGGTGGACGAATAATTGTGCTTCACGCTGGTTCTGCTTCTGGATTCATTCCAGAAAGCAAATTAGTGTTCCGGGCAAAAAAGAGAAATTCAGGGGATTATCATTCCGAAATGAACTCTGAGACATTTAAATTGTGGTTTAGGAATCAGTTTCCCCCTTACTTGCCTGCAAACTCGGTGATTGTAATGGACAATGCGAGTTATCACTCTGTTGTTGTTGACAAGACACCCACAACAAGTACAAAAAAAGCCGATATCATGTTATGGCTTGCAAGTAAAAATATTCCACATACTGCCAACCAAACTCGTGCTGAAATGTTGAATCTTGTAGTGCTTCATAAGCCTCGCACAAAAGTTTATGAAATCGATTGTATTGCACAGGAACATGGACACACAGTTTTGCGTTTGCCACCGTACCATTGCCAACACAATCCGATAGAGTTAATTTGGGCACAAGTGAAAGGGTATGTCGCAGAACGAAACGTGACATTTAAAATTGCCGATACAGAAAGGCTTCTGCATGAAGCACTTGACAGAATTACTTCTTCAGCATGGGCTGAATGTGTTCGGCATGCACAAAGGCTACAGGAGGAGGACATGGACAGGGAAATTGTAATTGACAATCTGCTTGAACCCATCGTCATAACTCTAAGACCTGATGATTCGGACTGCGACACTGACTACAGCGATGCAGAAGACTATCACAGCGATTGACAACAATGAAGGGTAAGGCACATACACAATAATACTCATGTTCTCTTTCTTGTTTTTGTTCCACAGTTGCAATTTTACCAATGGTATTGAAATATATTCCTCTTCTCCAACTGTAATAAGCGTCTTATTTAGACCAGACGCGTTTTTCTCTTTTGAAGCATCTTCATTGGACAGCATTTTGTCTCCTCCATTGCCAAGTCACCTTTCGTAGTTTTGTGCTGAGGTAACACAATATTCAACGTTTGTGTCGGCCGATCAGTGTTTTAGCAAATAAATGCTTTTTGTGTGTGCCACACGAAAATTATATTTGACATAGCTCAGAGCACTGATACACAGTATATTCAAGTCCTAATGTTTTTGTAAGTCCAGAGTTTTGTTTAACGTATTTTGTGTACTTCCTTTTGATTGATTGAAGTGCTTTAAAATAAAGTCAAACGCGCCCGGTGTAAATAAAACTTTTATTACAGTCGCGAAAGACGGAATATTTCTCAATATTACATACGACACCAATCTGGTACTTAGATTAAATGAGATGTTGTTATACAGTAAATTTTATATGAAATTTAGGTATCTTGTCCACATTTCATTCTCAACGTTGTGGTAACTACAATCGAACATACGGAAAGTATACGCTATGAACTTTACCTCTGCAAACTCTTCAGAATTTCGTGCAATGATTTACTACATTTAATGCTGCAATATAACTGCGTTGAAAATCGAAACAAAATTAAGTCATTTATGGGGGGAAGGTATCAGTCAAGAAGATGTGTCAAAATCAAATTTTTGGGCCAAATAGTTTTTGTGAAATCGAATGATAAGTGTGTCAAAGCAGTCGGAACACCATGTGTCTGCACAGGCGAGCGGTGCAGTGGTTACAAAATCGCGCACGGCGTGGAATGCGGGGAGCACGTCTCTGTAGCAGCGAAAGGTTTAATGCGGCCGTGGTGGCTTTACTTCATAAACTGCGCGCTCCCCCCTAAACGTAAGTTTGAGAACTACACTGCTACGGCGCTGCTTCTCTTGGCGCGTACAACTGGCAACGCTGCAATCTCCCGCGTCTGGGCGGGCATGCGCGAGCCGCCAAGATAAATGAATTTAACTATAGCAGTACCAGATATAATGTTATTTTTCTCGGAGCCAGCCGGCGCACGTGTATGCATGCGGTGCGAGTCATTGTCTGTCTCTTTGTTGCCGCGCGTTGTTTCTGGGATTAGGAGGCCTAACGTCCACAAATTCGCCTTGCCGAGAGGGCCCAGCTCTGTTTAAAGCTCGCCAGTTCTGATGGAATTCAGGTCTGTCGTTTTGTCGGTAGTTTACACAGTTTCTTTCGTGTCGGTCACGTGGTGGAGAATTTCTCCCTGAATCGTAACTGTGCGCTGAACTGTTGCGTCTGAAATTATTCTGTCTCCCTTGATAATAATAGTTCTGATTACCATATTATCTGTTTCTATGGTTATCTCCGTCATATTCATTGCTACGGAAATGCGATCTTTCTCTGTAACTATTACTTTGCCAGTGGTTGTCATACGGGTGGTGTCTGTTTTGGTCACGATTTACGTTGTGGTGAGAATAGCCTTGTCGCGTACAGTAATCGTTTCTGTCGTCACGGAATTGTGACGGATGTGACCTGTAGTGATTGTTTTCCTGTTTTCGCATCCCGCGACTGTCTGTGTCAATTTCTAATTCTTGTAAGAGTCCCTGAAAAGCTTCAATGTCGTCTTTGCAACGTCCTGCTAAAATAATATGTCGTAAATGTTCAGGCAGTTTGATTAAGCAAATGCGGATGAGTTCTGAGGGGCTGTATGGGTTTGACAGGTACTGATTCTTGTGCAACATGTCTTCAAAATATTTCACAAGACTGGAAAATTCAGATTGTTCGAAATGTTTCATCATTATGATGCCATGTTTTACTCGGTCTTGTGTGGCTTGAGACCAATATGCTGAGAGGAAGGCATGGTAAAATTCTCCTTCACTGTGGCAATCGTGAATGACCAATCGCATTCTTACAGCTGGTTCATTCTCTAAGTAGCCACACATAAATTCTAACCTGTGCTCCAATGACCAGTTAGGAGGGAAACAATGAGAGAATTGATGGAGCCACGCTTGTGGATGAATGTCGTTGGCAGAATTCTTAAACGTTTTGAATTTACGTGTAGTAATGAACAGCTTATAGTCAAAATCATCGTGTCGGCGAGTAGCATGTCGGTCATTATTACGTCGTGTCGGCGGTTCCATCTCAAAATTCGGTGCACATTGCCAATTTCTTTCATAACTTCCGAAATGCCCTGTTTTATTATTTTGTGACTGTTCCGTATTTCTATGTCCCTCTTCCCGTATTGGAGCGCGAGTGTCCTCTGAAATACGTAATTCTTCTATTACCTGTGTCAGCTGATCTTGTACTTCACGGATTTCTCTTTGGTGTTGCGTATTAATTTGATTCAGATTTTGTTTCAGTTTCCTAATTTGTTCGCACTCTTCTGTGCCATTAAAGACTACCGGTTTTTTGTCATTCAGATTATTATCTACCTTCGTAGATAAGTTAGTGACCTGATCCGAAAGTTCGGCTACTTTCTCTGATAATGAACTAATTTCCTCCATGTGTCTTTCTGAACCAATTTTCAGAGTATCTACTGTGTCCTTTAAGTTTTCCTGAGTTTTTGCAAGTTGCGTAACCGAATGGGTAGATGCAACTAAGTCCATTTCAGCTTGCAAGGCCTCATGATTTTCATGAACAATAGTTTGCAGTTGTTTTATGGCAGCTTCGTGATTCTGTAATGCATTTTCATGACGCGAAAAAATAGGTTGGAAATGTCCACAAATTTGTGTTTTTACGTCATTACAGACTTTTTGACATTTCGATTCAATGTTATGTAACTCAGTAGTTAAATCTTCACGTGTTTGTTCAAGCGTGGTGTCTAACTTTTGCAGCTTTTGCTGTGTTTGTCTCTGATTTTGTTCCATTGTGTGTAACTGTTGCTGTGTTTGTTTCTGGTGTTGTTCCATTGTGTCTAACTTTTGAAGATTTTGTTCCATTGTGTCTAACTTCTGAAGATTTTGTTCCATTGTGTCTAACTGTTGCTGTGTTTGTTTCTGATTTTGTTCCATTTTTTGCATTAATTGCAATAATAATGTATTAGTGTCTGGAATCTGTTTCTCTATGCTTTTTGGCAGTGCGTTTTCACCGGCAGCATTCACATTTTGACAAGCTGAAAATGTGTCTTGACTCATTTGAGAAAAGGGTGAGGGCGCAAAACCTGAATCTACAGTATTTGCAAGATTGTGTCCTGTCATTCCTGATTCCTGAGGCGAGCTGTTGCCGACCGATCGATCGATAATGCTTCCCTGTTCACTAATTGTTTCATTGTCTACACCATTGTTTGCAGCCCGCTCCATTTCCCTATGTACAATTACCAAATTACTACTTTGAACATCAGTTAATTCATTACATGGTGGCGCTAACACACTACTTTCGTCTTCACTGTCATTTCTCAGTTTACTTTGGAGCCTAGTGTTACGTTTCTCACACGCCATTATTGTGACAATATTTCACACGATAACACAGAAAAACACAATTTGAAGAGCAAAAATAAGAGAACACATTAACATAGCACTGAAAATAATATCTAGTTAATTGCAGCTGCGAAATACTTGGTGCAAATCTACATGCATGCCACAACTGCTTTACTGTGCAACAATGAAAAACCACAACTACCAAGGAAATTCTCTCTACAATTACGCGCTAGCAATAAACAAAAGCTACTCTAAATACACAAACTACAAGAAAAAATCAGAAGATTCCAGTGAGGTATCCTAGGCTAAGGGTCGACATATGAAATGTCCCCTTAGAACAATTGTATATGACTGTGCTTAAACTGACACACAATATTTTTTAGCGCAACGCAATCTGACTATCAAAGATCCCTGCAAAAGAATGGCCCTGAGTAACATTAAACTATACCTTTCAGAAATCACTTACCTCACAAAAATCTTCATTACTCGAACTACTGCAATACAGCGAGCGCCACTACTGCCAGCTAAATAAAAGATTCAAACTACAGAAGGCACTAGCTACTGATAGGGATAGTTAGCAAATGAAAGATATTAATAGAGAACAAACAATGTATTTACCTTAATAGTCACAATATATATAGCAGTTCATGACAAATTTCAAAACTTCGCCATCTGTCTCCCCACATCCACCACTGCTGGCGGCTCACCTCCAACTGCGCAACGCTACGCGCTGTTCACATCCAGCTGCCGCTGCCCAACACTACAATGGCAGACAACAATGCAAACTAGCCACAGGCTGCACACAGCACAGCCAGTGATTTTCATATAGAGCGCTACGTGGCATTACCAATATAAAAATCTAAACAGCCTACTTACAGTACTTACATTAATATACTTCTTCCACCAGTATGACAGTTCTAGGTTTCTGAAACTTCTGGAGTTTTCTGTCGTCCAGTGTTATCTCAGTTTTTAATCCAGTTCTGCATTCAGCTTCAGGGTGTATAGCGACCAGTCGCTCTGCTCGCCACTCAGGTCGGTAGGACCTGCGACGTCTCCCTCCACGGCACACCCATAGCTAGAATTCGCAACCACATTTTGGAAGTTAAGCAATCTGGCGATTTCTTCACTCGACAGCCATCGGAAGCTGGTAACTGGCAGAGATTGCTGCATGCCGTGCCCATAGAATTTGTTCATATTCCAGTACAAGTAAAGGATGCAACTCAAATTGTCAGATACGATAACTACCCGCCACTCATTCGTGGGTTATTTGCCTTCGAACTGAACCTACAGGTACTGAATACACCTGTCCATTATAATTATCCGGGCTGTTATGCCGTGGTCGGTTGATGAATGCTGTGGTGATTCCCAACGTTTCGTCTCCGACTGCGGGAGACATCTTCAAGGGGGTCCGTAGCTTGATGGAAGATCCACGCCGCGGCGCGGGGGCGCGCGGACACGGAATGTAGCGGCAGTCAGTAGCGAGCCAGTGTGTGTGTTGGATCTTCCATCAAGCTACGGACCCCCTTGAAGATGTCTCCCGCAGTCGGAGACGAAACGTTGGGAATCACCACAGCATTCATCAACCGACAACGGCATAACAGCCCGGATAATTATAATGGACATGATATTTCCGGCCGTGAAAGTTTACATTTTAGTAACTGAATACACCTGACAATCCGCCAGCCTACGAAAGGAGTCTCGGAGCAACATAAAATATCGACATCACTTTAGCTTATACAGTAGCGGCGCACCGTGTGAAAGGCAGGAAGGTTGACAATGGAATGACGTCAAGTTACAATACCATAACCTATACCAACACTGGGAGGGAAATCCAAGACGCACAAGGCCCAAATACAACGTCATGAAGGGTAACTGGGAAGAACTAAGGAGGGTATTTCAGCGTCCGGGAAGTTCATCGCGCAAGAACTGGCAATGGCTATACTTAGAGCAATGGAGGCATCGGTACCTGCCAGCGCAGATCATTCTAAAGGAGTGCCTCGCATCTGGACTGAGGTGCTGAAGAAACTAAGATGTGAAGCAGGAAGAGCCAGCAAGCTATACCTGAACAGCACGACCCAAGGAGAAAGAATCCAAAGGTTGCATAGATACAGATACGTTAAGTAACATTTTACGGAAGACAAATATAGGAAACAAAAATGGAACGATAAGAGCAGTTCGCGGAGGCCAACTTAGAAACCGATCCTTGGGGTATACCATATGAAATAATCTGCAAGAAAATACGATCATTGGCAGTTTTCCCCACGCTGAAAACAAATGATGGACGGTAACAGGAAGTTGGCAACAGTCAGTTGTCCTGCTAATGGAAACACTACTTCCTGATGATGGAGAAGACGGCGAGACAGAAGATGACCATAGTTTACAAAAATGTTATGGGAAGACTACAGAAACAATAAATTTGTGAAACCCTCGCACAAGAAGACACTAGGCAAATAATTTTAAGGCTGAAGAAGAAAACCTCCAGGACCGAAGAGATCCCTGCTGAAGTAATACAAGCTTTATGTGACCAATTAGATGGTTATTTGTGCGATCTATACAACGAATGTCTCTTGCAAGGAAGGATCCGTGTACTGTGCAAGAATTCTGAAATGGTAGTAATTACTAAAGGGCAAGACAATGATACCCAAATCCTACATACCAATCTGTCTAATGCACGTTTCCCGTAAAATATCTGAAAACTATTATTCAAATCGTTACAAACTTATTGGCTGCTACTTGGGATAAGCCGTCACGAGTTCGGCCTCAGAGGAGGCACGTCAACTGAAGACGTAATTAATAAGGCGATTTCGCTAACGACAGATACTCATTCTATGTACTCTCTAGCGATGATCTTCGAACTGGGTGTCCTGGAGCACCGTTCCACTGCCTGAGAGATTATTGCCACCTCTGACGCGCTTCTTTAACATGCCCAGGAAAGACAATAGCGAAGAGAGTAAGAAAAGATTGTCCACAGCGATCACTGTGTGGTCCAGAATTTTGGGATGTAGCACTGGAGCCTATACTACAAAAGTTGCATGATAGCTGCAACATAAGCTGTCTGGTAGCATTTGCAATTACGTGTTAAGAGAAAGCAGACAGAAGAGCTACAAACTTGATGAATAAAATTATAACTAATGCAAATAGGCTATTTAAAAATCAGAGTTCACCACCAATATATATTAGCATCAGTCGTGGGATATGGTGCGAGCGTTTGGGCCCGTAGACTGCAGATAGCGAAGTTAGCCTCAGAAGTAAGAGAAGTTCAACGAGGAGTGTTCGTAAGATTAATGTGGGGCTGCAGCGCTACCCCGAATGATACATTGGTAGTAATCCTAGGAATATCCGTACTTGATATGCAAATTAGGAAAAGGCGAGCCTTTTACTGGTTAAAGAACGACAGTGAAATGTAAGTACGAAGGGTCCGTGAAACTGAGGCCAATTCGAAAAAGACAATGAAAGATCGCATTTTACAACTAAGGCAAAATTAATGGAACACTTCGAGCCCAGGCATGAGAAGATACGAATTTCTCTCTAACATCAGACACAGACTAAAAATCATATTTCTTAACCCATCGAATGAATTGGTAAATTACCTGACAGATCATGGCCCATATTCTGTAGGTCTATTGAAAATCAGAAGACAGATGAATGATAGCAACGCGTGCGGCTGTGTGGGCATACCAGAAATTCATTGTGGGTCTGCACGCTTTATCGAGTTGGGGTTGGCAATGGAGCAACGCTTCAAACCGTCTGTGTTTTGAACCTCTTCTGGGAGACGAGTATTAGATTCCGAAGCACCACTGCAGGTTTACTGCGACCCTAGGACATTCATAATGACGATGTTAAACAGAAATTGCATCGGGATTGAATAGAAAAAGCACAATGACAACTACTGTCAAGGAGAATAACGCTTGAAACTGTCTGTGCTTGGAAAATTTCCTCTGAGTCCTTTAGTAGATTCCATTGCACCACTGCAGGTTTGTGTAACCCTGTTTACCATCACATGGACGATGGAACATCGAAATATCAGCAGGATTGAATACAAGAAGCACAATGCCGACTTGTGTCCAGGGGGAGTAACTCATTAAAAAATTCTCTGCTTGGAACCTATCCTGGGCGTCCAGTAGTAGATTCCCATGCACCACTACAGTCTCACTGTAACCCTTTGGAACTTCATAATGACGATAAAACACAGAGACAGCATCGGGATTGAATACAAAAGGGACGATGCCGACTTATGTCCAGGGTGAGTATCGCTTCAAACTGCCTATGCTTCGAACCTTTATTTTGTGTACAGTAGTAGATTCCAATGCACCACTGAATGTTTATTGTAACCCTTGGACCTTCACAGTGACGATAAAACAAAGAGATTGCATCGGGATTGAATAGAAAATGCACAATGCCGACTTCTGTCCAGGGATAGTAACGCGTCAAACACACAGTGCTTTGAATCATTCCTGGGAGTCTAGTTGTAGATTCCGATGCTCCATTGCAGGCTTTCTGTATCCCATGGACATTCACATTGACGATGAAACACAGAAAATACACCTGGATTGATACAAAATGCACAATGCCGGCTTTTGTCCAGGGTGAGTAACGCCTCAAACAGTCTGTGCCTTGAACCTTTCCTGGGAGTCCTGAACACAGAAATTGCATCGGGATTGAAAACAAAAGGCATAATGCCGACTTCTGTCTAGGGGGAGAAACGCTTCAAACAGTCTTTGCTCTGTGCCTTTCCTGGGGGTCCAGTAGTATATTCCCATGCACCATTGCAGGTTTACTGGAACCCTTGTACCTTCAGATTAGTGATGCAACACAGAAATTGCATGGGGATTCAATACCAAAGGAACAATGCCGACTTATGTCAACGGGGAGTAATACAACAAAAAGCCTGTGTCGGAAACTTTCCTGGAAAACCGGTATTACATTCCCATGCACCACGGCAGGTTTACTGTAACCCTTGGATCTTCACGTTAATGACGAAACATAGAAATTACAATGGGATTGAATAGAAAAGCAGAATGCCGACTTCTGTCCAGGGCGAGTACGGCTTCAATCAGTCTGTGGTTTGAACCTTTCATTGGATATAGTAATATTTCTGATACACGACCGGAGGCTGACTATAACCCTTGGACCTTGACATTGACGATGAGACACAGATATTGCATCGGGTTTGAATACAAGAGGAACAATGAAGACTTCTGTCCAGGGGGAGAAACGCCTCAGACAGTCTGTGATTGAAACTTTCCTGTGAGACCAGTATTAGTTGCCGAAGCATCACTGCACGTTTTCAGTTACCCTTGGACCTTCACATTGACGATGAAACACGGGAGTGGCATCGAGAGTGAATACTAGTGGAACAATGACGACTTCTGTCTAGGGGGAGTAAGTCTTCAAACAGTCTGTGCCTTGAACCCTTCATGGGAATCTCGTAATACACTACTATACGCGACTGCAGGTTCACTGTAACTCTTGGGCCTTAACATTGACGATGAAACACACAGATTCCATCGGGATTGAATACAAGAGGAACAATGACGACCTCTTTTCAGCGCGAGTAAGGCTTCAAATAATCTGTGATTTGAACCTTTCATGGTAATCCAGTAATAGTTTCCGATACACGACTGGAGGCTCACTGTAACCCTTTGTCTTTTATATTGACGATCAAACACAGAAATTGCACCGGGATTGAATACAAGAGGAACAATGCCGACTTTTGTCTAGGCGGAATAACGCCTCTAACAGTCTGTCATTAAAACTTTCCTGGCAGTCGAGTATTAGATTCCGATGCACCACTGCAGCTTTTCTGTAACCCTTGGACCATCATATTGACGATGAAACACAGATATTGGATCGGGATTAAATAAAAGAGAAACAATGGCGACTTCTGTCCAGTTGGAGTAAGGTTTCAAACAGTCTATGGTTTAAACCTTTCATTGGAATCCAGTAACAGATTCCGATAGACGACTAAAGGCTCACTGTATCCCCTTGGACCTTTACATTGACGATGAAACACAGAGATTGCATCGATGAAACACAGAGAAACATTGGGATTGAATACAAGAACAACAATGCCGTATCTTGTACAGGGTGAGTAACTCCTCAAACAGTCTTTGATTGGAACCTTCCTGGGAGTCCAGTAGTAGATTCCGATGCATCACCGCAGGTTTTCTGTAACCCTAGGACCCTGATATTGACGATGAAACACAGTAAATGCTTCGGGATTGAATAAAAGAGGAACAATGACGACTTCTGTCTAGGGGGAGTAAGGCTTCAAACAGTCTGTGGTTTGAATATTTTATTGGAATCCAGTAATAGATTCCGATACACGACTAAAGGCTCCCTGTAACAGTTGTTCATTTACATTGACGATGAATCACAGACATTGCATCGGGATTGAATAAAAAAGGCACAATTCCGACTACTGTCCAGGGGGAGTTAAGCCTCAAACAGTCTGGAACTTCACATTGACGATGAAACACAGAAATTGCTTAGGAATTGAATACAAGAAGAAAAATGACGACTTCTGTCTAGGGGGAGTTAGGCTTCATCAGTCTGTTGTTTGAACCTCCCATTGGAATCCAGGAATAGAGTCCAATACACGACTGGAGGCTCACTGTAACCCTTGGACCTTCACATTGTCGATGAAACACAGAAATTGCATCGGGATTGAATACAGGAGGAACAATGCCTACATTTGTCCAGGGAGAGTAACGCCTAAAACAGTCTGTGATTGATTTTTTCCTGGGAGTCCAGTATTAGTTTCCGATGTATCAATGCCGGTTTACTGTAACTCTTGAACCCTCACATTGACGATGAAACACAGGAATTGGATCGGGATTGAATACAAAATTAACAATTTGGACTTCTGTCCAGGGGGGGAGTAACGCCTCAAACAGTCTTTGATTGAAACCTTCCTGGGAGTCAAGTATTAGATTCCGATGCACTACCGCAGGTTTTCTGTGACCCTTGGTCCCTGATATTGACGATGAAACACAGAAATTGCATCGGGATTGAATACAAGAGGAACAATGACGACTACTGTCCGGGGGGAGTAAGGCTTCAAACAGTCTGTGGTTTGAACCATTCATTGGAATCCAGTAATAGATTCCGATACACGAGTAAAGCCTGATTGTAACCCCAGGGCCCATGAAATGACCTGGGGTGGGGGTCTCTGCAGACATCATGAGACTCTGGCATAAAATGGGGGTGATACGCGATTAGAAGAACTCGGCAAGGGAGTTCTCACAGCCTCTGTCACCCCAATTCTCCAACTTCCTACCTAAACGTGGTGTCCTCGTTAAGCCGAGCAACTCAGCGGAAGGTTGGGTAACCAACCCCAGCGGGAAACTTAGTCGGTGAGCAGATAGGAGTTGGAGGACAGTGGAAGGCAACGGGAAACCACCACTGAACTATCCCAAGAAAACCCCATGGCTTCGCTCAGCTCAAAATGTTCCGGAGTTTCAAGTGCCCCGATCGGATCTCCGGGGGGAATCAGGTAGAGAGGAGCTTCACGAAGAGTAAGATGGTGCAAAGAGAAGCACTGCATAGGAACATGGAATGTAAGATCCATGTATCAAGGGAAACTAGACATAGTGAAAAGAGAAATGGAGAAAATTAACATCGACATATTGGGAATAAGTGAAATGAGGTGGACTGGCATGGGAGAATATGCTTCAGATATGGTGCATTATTCTGGGCACGATAACAACAGAAGTAATGGAGTAGCCTTCATAATTAGTGAAAAAGTGAGAAAAGCTGTAATGGGATGCAAATATAAAAATGATAGAATGATGTCCATCAGACTTCAAGGTCAGCCCCTCAACATCACAGTAATTCAAGTTTATGGACCAACAACCGATGGTGGAAAGGAAATTATTGAGCAGTTCTATGGAGATTTACAAAAATTACTACTGTCAACACCAAAAAAGGATATCGTCTTCATAGTTGGAGATTGGAATGCAAAAGTGGGAAATCAAGCTGTAGAAGGTATAACAGGGAAATATGGTCTTGGTACAACAAATGAAGCTGGACAGAGACTCCTAGAATTCTTCCAAGAAAATTCATTGATAATTACTAATACACTGTTTCAACTACCAAAACGAAGCCTATATACCTGGACTTCACCAGATGGCCAACACCAGAACCAAATTGATTAGATACTTTGTAATCAGAGGTGGAAGAGCGCGGCTCAGTCAGCTACAACAAGACCTGGGGCTGACTGCGGATCAGATCATGAGCTCCTGATTGCAAAGTTTCGGCTGAAACTTCAGAATGCAGCAAAAAGTATCCCAACTTGCAGATACGACCTTAACTCTATACCCTCCGACTATGCTGTAGAGGTACAAAACAGATTTAATGTATTACAGCTGGAGGACAAAAGCTCGCAAGAGATGTGGACAGAAGTAGCTAATACTGTCAAGGAGGCCGCAGAGAAACACATTCCCAAGAAAAGGAACAGTAAGAAGACTAGATGGCTATCAGTTGAGGCACTGAAAGTTGCAGAAGAATGAAGGAAATCAAAAATCAAGGGAGATAGATCAGCTATGTTTGAATTAAATAAAGATTTTCAGAAATTAGCTAGAAGAGATAAAAATGTATTCTTTAATTAAGAGTGCAAGGAAGTTGAAGATAGTAATGGAATGGGGAAGACAAGAGATCTTTATAAGAAAGTTAGAGAAATTAAAGGAAAATTGCAGGCAAAAATTGGAATGATAAAAGATAGAAATGGGAAAGATCTGAGTGAAGCAGAGGATGTTAAGGAAATATGTGCAGAATATGTAGAAGACCTATACAAGAAAGGACTGCATAATGACAGGGCTCCTACTGCTGATGTTAATGTTAATTTAGAACTAGAGCCAGATATTTTGGAGAGCGAAATCCAATGGGCCCTTGAAAATATGACTGATAACAAAACTAGTGGACATGACGAAATACCAGCAGAATTGTTTAAAGTCACTGGAAAGGATGCAGTGAAAGTGCTGCACTCAATATGTCAAAAAATATGGATCACGCAGCAGTGGCCAGAAGACTGGAAAAGATCAGTATTCATCCCCATTCCAAAGAAGAGAACTTTGCTAGCATGTGAAATAAGTGCGATTGTTCGGTAATCTGAGCATTCTTTCGAACTTATGTTGAAAACCATACAAAATAGACTTCGCCAATATCTAGATCGAGAGCTACCAGAAGAACAAGCTGGATTTAGGATAGGAAGAGGAACTAGACATCAAATTGCTAACATTCGGTGGATTATGGAAAAAGCGAGAGAATTCCAGAAAGATGTGTACCTCTGCTTTGTTGACTACGCCAACGCCTTTGACTGCGTCGATCACAACAAATTATGGAACGTACTGAAAAACATGGGTGTACCAGATCACCTCATTCATCTGATACGGAGTTTATACCTTGACCAAGAAGCCACGGTGAGAACTATGTATGGAACAACGAAATGGATAAAGATTCAGAAAGGGGTCCGGCAAAGCTGCATACTGTCACCGTACTTATTAAATCTGTATGCAGAAAATGTTATGAGGAATGCGAGGCTAGTTGAAGGAGAAACAGGAATTAAAATAGCTGGAATAAATGTAAACAACCTCAGGTACGCGGATGATACGATCCTGTTGGCAGAAAGTGAAGAAGAATTGAGAACACTCTTACTGAAGGTGAAAGACGAAAGTGAAAAGGCCGGTCTTATGCTGAACGTGAAGAAAACGAAAATTATGGCAACTACACCTACCAATTCGTGGGATATAGCAGGAGAAACTATGGAGGTAGTGACCACATTCAGTTATCTCGGTTCCCAGATCTCTGCTGATGGCAACTGCAGCCATGAAATCCGGAGACGCCTGTTGCTCGGTAGAAGGCGATGTCAAACCTTGACAAGGTTATAAGTTCCAGAGATATAAGACTAGCAAGAAAGATCCGAGTTGTGAGGACATTCGTCTTTCGAGTTGTGATGTACGGATGTGAGACCTGGACCATTAGAAAGGCTGAAAGGCGAAGAATTGACTCCTTCGAATTGTGGTGTTGGAGGAAACTTCTCAGAGTTCCATGGACTGCAAAGAGAACCGACAGATCAATATTGGAGCAAATAAAACCACATTTCTCCCTTGAAGGTCTAATGTTAAAACAAAAGCTGACCTACTTCGGACACACAATGCGAAGGCATTCCTCGTTGGAAAAAACATTAATGCTGGGGAAGATTGAAGGAACTAGAAGAAGAGGACGTCACAGGATGAGATGGATCGATGGCATCACAGAAGCAATGTGTTCCAAACTGGAAGGTCTACGGGAGAAAGTACAAGACAGGAAAAAGTGGCGTAATTTGGTTCATGGGGTAACGAAGACTCGGAACCGACTAAACGAATAGAGAGAGAGAGAACCCTTGGACATTTATATTGACGATGAAACACAAAAATTGCATCGGGATTGAGTACAAGAGCAACAATGCCGACTTTTGTCCAGGGATAGTAACGCCTCAAACAACCTGCGATTGAATCTTTCCTGCGAGTCCAGTATTAGTTTTCGATGCAACACTGCAGGTTTTATGTAACCCTTGGACCTTCACATTGACGATGAAAGACAGGAACTGCATCGCGATTGAATACAAGAGGACAATGAGGACTTCTGTCCAGGGGGAGTAACGCCTCAAACAGTATTTGATTGAAACTTTCCTGGGAGTCCAGCACTGCAGGTTTTCTGTAACCCTTGGACCCACATATTGACGATGAAACAGAGACATTGCATCGGGATTCAATACAACAGGAACAAAAACGAATTCTGTCCAGGGGGAGTAAGTCTTCAGTCTGTGCTTTGAACCTTTCATGGGAATCAAGTAATAGCTTCTGATACACGAGTGGATTCTTACTGTAACACTTGAACCATTACATTGACGCTGAAACAAGGAAATTGCATCGGGATTGAATACAAGAGGAACAATTACGACTTCTGTCCAGGGGGGATAAGGCTTCAAAGAGTATATGATTTGAACTTTTAATGGGAATCCAGTAATAGATTCCGATACACGACTGGAGGCTCACTATAACCCTTAGACGTTTACATTGACGATGAAACACAGAAATTGCATCAGGATTGAATGCAAAAGAAACAATGCCGACATTTGCCCAAAGGGAGTAATGCCTCAAACGGTCTGTGATTGAAACATTCAAGAGGGTCCAGTATTAGAATCCGATGCACCACTGTAGGTTTTCTGTAAACCTTTGACACACATGTTGTCGATGAAAAAGAGACATTGCATCAGGATTGAATACAAGAGGAAGAATGCCGGCTTCTGGCCAGGGGCAGTAACGCCTCAAACAGTCTGTGATTGAAACTTTCCTGGGCGTCCAGTATTAGTTGCCGATGCACCACTGCATGTTTTCTGTAACCCTTGGACCTTCCCAATGACGAAGGAACAAAGAAATTCCATCGGGATTGAATAAAAGAGGAACAAAGGCGACTTCTGTCCATTTGGAGTAAGGCTTCAAATAGTCTGTGGTTTGAACCTTTCATGGGAATCCAGTAATAGACTCCTATACAGACCTGGAGGCTCACTGTAACCCTTGGACCTTTACATAGACGATGAAACACAGAGATTGCTTCAGGATTGAATCCAAACGCACAATGCCGACTTCTGTCCAGGGATAGAAACGACTCAAACAGTCTGTGACTGAAACTCTCTTGGGAGTCCAGTATTTGTTCCCGATGCACCACTGCAGGTTTTCTGTAACCCCTGGACTTTCACATTGACCATGAAACACAGAAATTGCATCGGGATTGAATACAAGAGGAAAAATGACGACTTCTGTCCAGGGGGTGTCTGGCTTCAAACAGTCTGTGATTTGAACCTTTCATGGGAATCCATGAATGGATTACGAAACACGAATGGTGGCTCACTGTAACCCTTGGACCTTTTCATTGACGATGAAACACAGAGATTTCATCGGGATTGAACCCAAAAGGCACAATGCCAACTTCTGTCCATGGGGAGTAACGCTTCAGACAGTCTGTGATTGAAACTTTCCTGGGAGTCTAGTATTGGATTCCAATGCACCACTGTAGGTGTTCTGTAACCCTTGGACCCTCATATTGACGATGACACAAACAAATTGTATCAGGATTGAATACATGAGGAACAATGACAACTTCTGTCAAGGGGGAGTGATGCTTCAACAGTCTGTTGTTTGAACCTTTCATGCGAATCCAGTAACTGAATCCGATACACGACTGGAGGCTCACTGTAACCCTTGGACCTTTACATTGACGATGAAACACAGAAACTGCATTGTGATTGAATACAAGAGGAACAATGACGATTTCTATCCATGGGGAGTAAGGCTTCAAACAGTCTGTGGATTAAACCGTCCATGGGATTCTACTAATAGATTACGACACACGACTTGAGGCACACTGCAACCCTCCTACGTTTCTATTGACGATGAAACTCAGAAATTGCAACTGGACTGAATACAAGAGGAACAATGCCGACCTCTGTCCAGGGGGAGTAACGCCTCAAACAATCTGTGATTGAAACTTTAATGAGAAACCAGTAATAGATTCCTATACACGTCTGAAGGCTCACTGTAACACTTGGACCTTTGCATTTACGATGAAACACAGAGATTGCATCTTGACTGAGCAGGAAAGGTACAATGACGACATCTGTCCAAGTGGAGTAAGGCTTCAAACAGCCTGTTGTTTGAACTTTTCATGCGAATCCAGTAATAGATTACGATACACGTTTGGAGACACACTGTAACCCTTGTAGGTTTACATTGACGATGAAACACAGAGATTGCATCGGGATTGAATACAAAAAGCACATGCCGACTTACGTCCAGGGGCAATAACGCCTCTGACAGTCTGTGATTTAAACTATCCTTAAAGTCCAGCATTAGACACCAATGCACTACTGAAGGTTTTCTGTAACCCTTGGACCTTCACATTGCCGATGAAACACAGAAATTCCATTGGGACTGAATACTAGAGAAACAATGAATACTACTGTCAAGGGGGAGTAAGGCTTCAAAGAGTCTGGTGGTTGAAAATTTCATGGGAATCCAGTAATAGATTCCGATACACGACTGGAGTCTCACTGTATCCCTTGGACCTTTACATTCACGATGAAACACAGATACTGAATCGGGATTCAATCCAAATGCACACTGCCGACTTTGGTCCAGGGGGAGAAACGCCTCAAATTGTGATTGAATCTTTCCTGGGAGTCCAGTATGAGTTTCCGTTGCACCACTGTAAGTTTTCTGTAACCTGTGGACCTTCACATTGACGATGAAATACAGATATTGCATCGTGATTTAATAAGAAAGGTACAATGGCGACTTCTGTTCAAGGAGAGTAAGGCTTCAAACAGTCTGTTGTTTGAACCTTTTATGGGGATCTAGTATTAGACTCCTGTACAGGACTGGAGCCCCACTGTAACCCTTGTACGTTTTCATTGACGATGAAAGACAGAGATTGCATCGGGATTGAATACAAAAGTCACAATGCAAACTTCTGTCCTGGGGGAGTATCGCTTCAAACAGTGTGTGTTGGAACCTTTGCTAGGAGTCCAGAATTAGATTTCGATGTATCACAGCAGGTTTAGTGTAACATTCGGACCTTCACATTGACGATGAGACACAGAGATTGAAACGTTACACCCCCTGGACAATATCGGCATTATGCGTTTTGTATTCCATCCCGATGCAAACAGTCTGTGTTTTGAACCTTTCCTGGGAGTCCAGAAGTACTTACCTCCACATTGCCGATGAAACACAGAAATTTCATCGGGGTTGATTACAAAACGCAAAATGCCGACTATTGTCTAGGAGTAGTAACACATTAAACACTCTGTGTTGGAAACCTTCCTGGGAGACCAGTATTAGATTCTGAAACACCACGGCAAGCTTACTGTAACTCTTCGAACTTCACATTGACGATGAAACACAGCAATTGCATCGGGATTGAATACAAAAGAGACAATGACCACTTCCATCCATTGGGAGTAAGGCCTCAAACAGTCCGTGATTTGTACCTTTTCTGGGATTGCCGTAGTAGATTCCGATGCACCACTCCAGGTTTACTGTAACCCTTGTACATTTATGATAAAACACAGATATTGCATCGGGATTGACTAAAAAAGGCACAATGCCGACTTCTGTCCAAGGGGAGTAACGCTGCAAGCAGTCTTTGTTTGAACCTTTCTTGATAATCCAATAGTAGATTCCGATGCACCACTGCAGGTTTACTGGAACCCTTTGACCTTCACACTGACGATGAAACGCAGAGATTGCATAGGGATTGAATACAAAAGGCACAATGCATACTTCTGTCCAGGGGAATAACGGTTCTAAAATGCTGTGACTCAAACCTTTGCTGGGAGTCCAGTAGTATATTTTGATTCACCACAGCAGGTTTACTTTAACTTTTGGACGTTCACATTGACGATGAAACACTGACACACAGAAATTGCATCGTGATTGATCACAAAAGGCACAATGCCGACTTTTGTCCAAGGGGAGCAACGCTTCAAACAGAATGTGCTTGGGACATTTCCTGGGGGTCCAGAAGTAGATTACGATGCGCCACTACAAGCTTACCGTAACCCTTGGACCTTCACACTGACGATGGAATACAGAAATTGCATCGGGATTGAATACAAAAGGCACAATGACGATTTCTGTCCCGGGGGAGTAACGCTTCAAACAGTCTGTGCTTTGTACCTTTCCTGGGAGACAAGTATTAGATTCTGATGCATCAATGCAAGTTTACTGTAACCCTTGTAGCTTCACACAAAAGGCACAATACCGACATCTGTCCAGGGGGAGTAACGCTTCAAACGGTCTGTGCTTTGAACCTGTAAGGGGGTCTAGTAGTAGATTCCGATGCACCACTGCAGGTTATTTCTATGTTACGTTATTTCTAAAGGTGAATATGTTTCTCCACTTGACTTGAAATTTACAGTTCAGCTTAAGTATGTTTTACATGCATATCCCGTATCAGACCTGTCTATGAGTTTGCAATCTAAAAGTTTCTAGCTATATAACAAAAATAATGGCATTCCGAAGAAAATATCCAGTGAGACAAAAACTATTTTATATCATTCACTTTTAGAACCAGTGTTTCAAACCTGTTACTTAGGCGACGATCTGAAAATTTTATTCTCAAATTAATGCACATTCGAATTGTCTTTGGAACCCATAACAGAAAAATGACCCCCAAAGTGCAAAAAGAAACCAGTACGAAATTTTATAAAGTGAGGGTGATTACTTCGTTAGAGCTGCTGGATTACTCAAGGGCGTTAATGCCCTGCTCCCTGGACTCGGGAAGGCACGCCCGCCCTGGATCGAATCCCCCCGGCAGATCACCGACGAGGGCCAGTCAGCCTGGATATGGTTTTTAGGCGGTTTTCCACATCCCAGTAGGTGGATGCTGGGCTCGCACCCCTAACGCCGCAGATAAACTACTCGCAGACATTTGAAAACGTTCGCACTACAATGGCTTACACTAGACACACGGAGCTGGCGTACACCAGTACGGGGTACAGCAGGAAGAGCATCTGGCCACCCTCTGACCCTAACATCGCCAGATCCATGGTAACAAGGCCGACCCCACGCTGAAGTGTGACAAAGGCCCAAAGCAAATTAATGATGATGGATGATGGTGATTACTTTGTTACACTATGTAAATGAAACTTTGGAGACCATGAAAAGAAAGAACAGAGACGTGATTGGAAATGAAGGAACAGAATTAAATATTTTCAACATAAAAATCAAATGGATCTTGAAAAATAGACACAGAACCTCATGAGAATTCCAGGTTCTACAGAAAATCGTGAACTACAATTCGAATGGGAAAAGAGTTGTTGGAGGACTTCAGAAAAGATTGAAATGATTCTGTTTGTTAGGTTTGGAAGGGGCAATAGCTTAATTCTTGAAAGGAATATGATGATGTGAAGTGTATCCATTGACGTAACGCATTTTTGTTTAACCGTTATTGGGTAGAGGGGATGGAGAGATCGCATTCCTGACTGTGGTTACAAAGTTAATGTTAAGTCTGTGGTCATGGATACCCCACCCATTACGTTCAGACTTGATCGTATGGCCAATTTTTGGATGTACAATCTTCTTGACTTTATCTATAAAACTGGAATTTAGGAATAAATGAAACACTAGAAGTATTTCTTACTCATATTTGCTGCGAACATTGTAATATTACTGATGTTAGGCAAATGACATTACAACCCGTGTCTGCTGATATAAACATGAACAAAGATTACAAGTCAACCACATATGCAACGGTAGTTTGACGTGTGAGATGCACAAGAAAAGGTAAAGGTGCACTTACCCTGCGTATGGCCTTTTTATTGGAAGAGTTCCCGTGAAAAATGGTAGGAAGTGAACGCGATGAATAATTAATCGGATGTGGATAAAGAACGACACTGCTTCTTCGTAACTTTCTGTGTTTCATAAACGAAGTTGATTTATACTTTCTTTCACTCGGAGAAATTTTTAGCCACAATTTCGTAAATGGAGATATAGTCGGAAAAATACCGAAGGGACTGGTGATGGTACACAGTAGCAATTGAAAATCAGACTGGCTACGACGTACGACAACGAATTACCAACAGGAACGTACAACGGTTGAGTTGCACACGCTATAAGTTCACGTCAGTTCATCAAATTATTAATGACACGCAAAATAGATACAAAATGGAAGCTACAGTGATTAAATCCTAGCACTTCGAATTGTGTATCGACGATAAGGGAATTTTGAGAGTCATATATAACGTCTTTTACATTTCGTCTATTTACGAACAGCATAGCAAACAAAACCACGCAAATCGCCCCGCATTTCAAGCATAGAAATGACGACTACACTATGCTTCAGTATCTTTGTCTCTCATAATAAGTAATATCGCTGAATGAAACTTCCGAAGTCGCTGAGTCCATACTAAAGGCGTGTCATGAAAGTGTGGCGGTGCACACAGCATCCTAATTCTGCAACTTCCAATCAGTGCGCTTTCCACTGCTACGTATCTCACCTGAAACCGTGTGCAACACATCACTCACCTTTCCGTCCTCGTGCCACGGCACGCAGTACGGCTTCCTCTTCGCCTCGGGCACAGCGACAGCAATACCTCCCGACGCGCTCCGGCTGAAGGGTTGCGTTTTCGCGGATATGACTTCAGCGATCGTCAACTGTCATTTATTGTTGCGTGTGCCGTGGCTTCGATGTTATCGCTTTGGAGGATGAAAGTGAAGCCGTCACATAGACTCCGTGACCAAGAAGAGCAATTGTAATCATTTCAGAGTATTAAACCGGTGTGGAGATTCTCGCAAGTGACATGCGAAACCCGCATGCAGCCGCGCAGAAAGTATTTGAGGCTTCTTTTACACTGTTTGTCTTAGTTGTCTGTGTGAATAACTAACCACACCCGTTATCAAAATGTGAGCTTCGAGCTTAATTGACATCCAACTATAATATGTGTGTCGAAAACTGAATTTAACTTTGCCGTAAATAGGATCGATCTAAAATTGTTAACACTCTCCGAGAAATTATTAGTTGGCTTTTTGCCGACGAGTTAAAAAGCATGTAATATTTAATAGAATCTCATATGTAAATGGCCTTCTATTCGATCTTTACATTTAATGAATATAGTTTCAGGATAATTGAAGCTGTTCATTCGAAAACCTATTTGAGTGTGTGTGTGTGGTGTGTGTGTGTGTGTGTGTGTGTGTGTGTGTGTGTGTGCGCGTGTGTGTGTGTGTGCGCGCGTGTGTGTGTGGTGACCACGTGTTTCATCTCATTTATTTGATGATTTCCCTTTCTGAATGCTATATGTCTACATCATCACCAACAAAGAGACGTCACGGCTTAGGAATAGTCTGAGGTAAAGCCATGAAACTTAGTAGGTGGTAAATAAATTTTATATACAATGCAAGTTCTGAGTAAAAAGTAACAATAATTCCATTTTTTCTTTCACACGGGAAACATACCGTACTCTAAAATTTGTACTAATCATTGTACAAAACGACGACCTAGAAGTGAAGAAAGTTTTAATTACAGCTATTCTCGTTAGAATTTCCAACTGGGAAATATTAAGCTGAATGGTTGTAACACACAACAGAGTCAGTTAAAGGTGGTCGTTTTGGTGGAGTAAAGATGGTGTTTTGCCTGGCAACAGCAGTGTTTTGCGCTGTATGGTAAAAAAACGTAAGTGCAAAATTTTCATAACAAATTCTGCTGTCGCCCAGAGGAAGTGGAAATACGAATGAAACGGTAATCTTTTGTGATTGGAGTTTAGTGTCGCACCACACGCGTAAAAGTTTTTAGAGTAATGCGTGTGCCGAGTTATGGAAAATTGTCTTGTTTAAGCAGTAACCTTCCCACAAGTTTCGTACCAGATTAGAATCCAGAAAAGCATTGGTAAATGTACAGCGCCGCTCCTTGTTGACACGACTCAATTAAATTACAGCGGTTTTCATACACTACCAAGATATGTCTTACATTCTACCATTTCTCGTGTATCACATATTTGTTGTTAGATCCATCGTGATTATGCAATACTGGGAAAGGAAAATAAATTGGTGTGACTCAGATTGTTTTTCATTCCGAGGGCAATTCCTTACTAAACGCTGAAGCAGTGCAGGATAACTTTTTATATGAATTCTCTAGGAATGTCATCATTTACATTCAATTTATCGTTACGTGTTTTATGTTGTTATCTTCGCCAGTTGCCCAATTAACTGAATCACCATGCACTATAAGAGCAATTGCCGGCCGCAGTGGCCGAGCGGTTTTAGGCGCTTCAGTTTGGAACCGCGCGACCGCTACAGTCGCAGGTTCGAATCCTGCCACGGGCATGGATGTATGTGATATACTTAGGTTAGTTAGGTTTAAGTAGTTCCAAGTTCGAGGGGACTTATGATCTCAGATGTTAAGTCCCATAGTGCTCAGAGCCATTTTTTGCAAGAGCAATTCTATGAGAAACATAAAAATAAATTTAAAAAAATAAGAATGACCATTAGGTACAGAGCTTCATTGCGTGCCCATGTTATGTAAAAAACCCGCAGCGGGCAGCAGCTTTCAATAGTGAGTCATGGTTATCGATACGTCTGTGGTCGAAAGGCATCAGCTTCTTATGGACTATGAAATTATCTGGTAGTTAAAACACAGTTTCGAAACAAAACTGTGGTCATTATGCTTATTACGACTGTCCTTAATTATTGCTAATTTTTTTAATAATTTGAAACCACTCAGCCTGCAAATCCGGGCAATCACAGAGGGTGGGATTATCGGTAGTTCGGAGCTCCAACTTTATGCACGTTTTGGGGCCCCTTAGGGACTTAGCTGACAAGAAGGGAAAGAAAACCAATGTGCAATCCGTGTGCATACCGGATGGAGTCATTACAGTTGTGGAAAGGGTTCTCCCGGATGCCATGAAGAGCAAAGGATGCAGCCAACTGCAGGTGGTTGTCGGTACCAATTATGTGTGTCACTATGGATCAGAAGATATTCTCTCTGATTTCGAGCGGCTAACAGAAGTGGTAAACGCTGCCAGTCTTGCTTGCAAGAACAAAGCGGAGCTGACCATTTGCAGCATAATCGACAGGACCGATTGCGGACCTGTGATACAGAGCCGAGTGGAGGGTGTGAATCAGAAGCTCAGACCGTTCTGCGACCGTGGAGGCTGCAGATCCCTCGACCTGTGCCAAAGTGTGGTTGGGTTTCGGGTTCCGCTGACTGGGTCAGGTGTCCACTATACGCAGGAGGCTGCTACACGGGTAGCAGCGACTGTGTGGGGTCGACTGGGCGGTTTTTTAGGTTACAGGATCTCGGGAACTCACAAGAAGGGCTTAAGGCACAAAGGGGCAGGCCGAACACAGGAAGAACGTAGATGAGGAACCATTGGTATAACAGTTGTAAATTGTCGTAGCTGTGTTGGGAAAGTACCAGAGCCCCAAGCGCTAATAGAAAGCACCAATGCTTAAACCGTTATAGGCACTGAAAGCTGGCTAAAGCCGGATATATGCTCAGCCGAAATTTTTGCGAAGAACCTAACGGTGTTCTGAAAGGATAGGCTAAACACTGTTGGCGGTGGCGTGTTTGTTGCTGTTAGAAATAGTTTAACTTGTCGCGAAACTGAAGTAAATACTTCCTGTGAGTTAGTATGGGCAGAGGTCATTGTTGGCAACCGGAATAAAATAATAATAGGATCCTTTTACCGACCTCCCAATTTAGATGCTGCAATTGCTGAAAGGTTCAAAGAAAATTTGAGTTTGATTTCAAACTCGAACCAGACTCATACGGAAACAGTTGGTGGTACCCTCGATATGTTGCCGAAAATACATGTTTAATTCCGGAGGTACGCATAAAACATCAGCTGAAATTGTGCTAAACGCATTCTCTGAAAATTATTTCGAGCAGTTAGTTCATAGGCCCACGTGAATCGTAAACGGTTGTGACAACACACTTGACATCTTAGCAACAAATAATCCTGTGACAAATAACGAGCATCAAAACGGATGCAGGGAATACTGAACACAGGGTTCCCGTAGCGAGACTGAATATTGTAACCCCCAAATAGTCCAAAAATAAACCAATAATATACGTACTCAGAAAAGCAGATAAAAATTAACTTGACGCCTTCCTGAGAAACAATCTCCACTCATTCCAAATTAATAATATAAGTGTAAACCTGATGTGGCTTGAATTCAAAGAAACAGTATCGGCGGCAGTTGAGAGATTTAGACCAAATAAATTAACAAACGACGAAGCTGATCCTCCTTGGTACACAAACGGGTTAGAACACTGTTGCAGAAACAACGAAACAAACATGCCAAATTTAAACAGACTAAAAATCCCCAAGATTGTTATAAGCATCTCTCATTGAAGTCCGCGCTAAATTTCGAGGTTCTGTAAAACATCGCCAGTTTCCACAACGAAACTTTGTCTCGAAACCTGGCAGAAAATCCAAAGAGAATCTGGTGGTATGTGAAGTATGTTAGCGGCAAAAAACCGTCAGTGCCTTCTCTGCGCGATTGCAATGGAGATACTACTCAAGACAGTGCTGCCAAAGCAGAGTTACTAAACAGAGCCTTCCGAAATGCCTTCACGAAAGAAGACGAAGTAAATACTCCAGAATTCGAATCGAGAACGGCTGCCAACATGAGTAACGTAGAAGTGAATATCCTCGGAGTAGTGAAGAAATTTAGATCACTTAATAAAAGCAAGCCTTTTGGTCCAGACTGTATACCAATTAGGTTCCTTTCGGAGTTTGCTGATGCATTAGCTCCATACTTAACAATCATATACAACCGTTCGCTCGACAAAGATCCGTATCCATAGACTGGAAATTTGCACAGGTCACACCAATATTCAAGAAGTAGGAGCAATCCACTAAATTACAGGCCCATATCGTTAACGTTGATATGCAGCAGGATTTTGGAACATGTATTGTGTTCGAACATTGAGAGTTACCTCGAAGGAAACGGTCTATTGACACACAGTCAACATGGGTTTAGAAAACATCGTTCCTTTATTTACAAGAAGTATTGAGTGCAATTGACAAGGGATTTCAGAACGATTCCGTATTTCTGGATTTCCGGAAGGCTTTTGACACGGTACTACGCAAGCGGCTCGTAGTGAAATTGCATGCTTATGGAATATCGTCTCAGTTATGTGACTGGATTTGCGATTTCCTGTCAGAGAGGTGACAGTTTGTAGTAATTGACGGAGAGTCATCGAGTAAAAAAGAAGTGATTTCTGCGTTCCCCAAGGTAGTGTTATAGGCCCTTTGCTTTTCCTTATCTACATAAACCATTTGGGAGACAATCTGAGCAGTAATCTGAGGTTGTTTGCAGATGACGCTGTAGTTTATCGACTAATGAAGTCATCAGAAGATCAAAACAAATTGCAAATCGATTTAGAAAATAAATCTGTATGGTGCGAAAATTGGCAACTGAAACTGGAAGGAACACATAGAAAATGTTGTGGGGAAGGCTAACCGAAGACTGCGTTTTATTGGCAGGACACTTGGAAAATGTATCACATGTACTAAGGAGACTGCCTACACTACTCTTGTCCGTTCTCTTTTAGAATACTGCTGCGCGGTATGGGATACGTACCAGATAGGACTGACAGAGTACATCGAAAAAGCTGAAAGAAGTGCAGCACGTTTTGTATTATCGTGAAATGTGGGAGAGAGTGTCACAGAAATGACACAAGATTTGGAATTTTGTGAGAAGATTCCGTCGCAACTAAAAACGCCTTTCTTTTAATGATGTCCAGCCCAATCACCAACTTTCTCCTTCGAATGCGAAAATATTTAGTTAACGCCGACCTACATAGGGAGAAACGATCATCACGATATAATAAGGGAAATCAGAGCTCGTATGGAAAGATATAGTTGTTCATTCCATCCGCGCGCTATACGAGATTGGAATAATAGAGAATCTGAAGGTGGTTCGATGAAACCTCTGCCAGGCACTTAAATGTAATTTGCAGAATATCCATGTATATGTAGTCGTAGAATAATGGTGTGAATGGGAAGTAAGATATTAAATGATTATTATTATGCCTATTAACTAAGTACACATAAGCGTGAGAACTGTGATTGTACAGAAAAAGTAAATTATAGTCTCAAAGTTATTTTGTAATGTACAACAATGCAAGTTATGGAATTGAGAAAACAAGAAATACATTTCGAAAATTCTGTTATTTAACCCTCCATTAGAAAGGTGGATCCCATAACACCAACAGAAAGGGTGAGGCATTCATTTCATTGTTGGAAGTGTATTAGCGCTCGGATGTACGGAGTTTATGTAGTTTAAAACGGAAATGAAGGAAAGAAAACAGACGGACAAAAGTACATGGTAAAATGGTTATCACAGTAATAGCTTCGAAGTATACCATCACACTTGAGATCCATATAAACCTGTTCAGAGTTGCATTAGTTAAACGCTAGTGACGATACTGATTTGCAGTCTAATCCACATTTAAAATTTCATATATATAAGAGAGAACGTCAGACAGGAAAAATAATACAAGCTGACCTACTCTCTCTTTCTTCCCAAGCATTAATCCCGACTTGCGGGGTCTGCTGTTTTGCTACATCTCCTTCATTTCTCCCTGTCGTTGACATCTTCGGGTGTTAATTCAATAACGTGCTTGTCACCGCTGACGTTGTCAATCCCTTTATTTGCCGGTCTTCCTCGTAGTCTTGTTCCTCCTGGGTTGATGTGGAGCGCTGTTTTTCCGACTGAGTTGTCTTGCTTCCTCTTCCTCATGACACAAGCTAACCTAGTGCACAAGGAAAGAATATCGCTCTAGCTTTTGATGGAAAGTACTGTGACTAAAGAAGTTCAGAATAAATTTAAGCTTTGACACCGATGCAAAGTTATGATATTAAACGAAGAAAAGGAAAAATGTAAAGCATTAATTCCTTGTACACTTCATTCAATGCATTCTCGCAAAAAGCAAAAATAGCATACAAAGAACACGTATTGTACAAGTACAGTTTATGAGAATACAACCCTCGTACCAGCAGTTTGGCCCAAGTATGTGTATGTCATATACAAGATGTGTAAGAAGAAACATCAGTCTGATTACTTTTCTATCATAGTTTTAATTTTTTCAAACAATAATACTGTCCACTCCTAAGTAGTTCCCTTCAGGAGGTGCACTCCGGTGGAGTCACTCCAGTCTTGGTATAAGACCTGAAGGGCTTCAGTTGTTAGGTCATTTAACATGGTTGTCACACTCCTTTGAATATTGTTCAGAGTTCTAAAATTACGCCCATTTAAATTATGTTTCAGTTTTGAGAAAAGAAAAAGTGGCAGCGTCTCTAATAAGGTGTATACTAAGGGTTATGGAACAACAGAAATGCCGTTTGAGGTCAAAAGTCTGGGATGGACGTGACCACATGAAGTGGAGTGTTGTCATAATGCTGCAGCATCCCCTGCCTGTAATGTCAAGCCTCACTCGATTCACCCTTTTCACTCGATTCACCCTTTTCCTGGCTTTTAAAGGACGCCTTTGTGAAACTCTTGCTTGACGGTTTGTCGTGGATGAAGAATCTCACAAGAGCCCACACGTTCGATCTTTTGGTCGGATTTTGAAGTTGAAGGCTCTCTCTGAGCACAGTGCTTCTTCAACGTGTTCCCTGTCTTCCTAAATCTATTAGCGACAGTGAAAAACCTGCGCTCTTTATAGAATTGTTTCCTAAGGACCGGTTTCTAGTTATCTAAGGTCACACTCGCGGATTCCCCAATTCAACATCAAACTTGATGGCATAACGTTGCTCAAAATTCCGCTGTTCCATTTTCGTAACAGACAATAAAAAGGCACCACTGATGGCACTCTCAGAAACCACATAATGTATGTACAGAGGTGTAACTCTGACTATCAGGGAGGGATGAAAGCATTGGTCTACATAAGAACAACAACACAGCGTTACCAGATCGCTCGCATTGTTCCGTTCACTTTGCTGCAGAGTGAAAATCTCATTGAGAAAAGCAATGAGACTGACAACACTGCGAACCTATCTGGCAACGCTGTGTCGTTCTACTTGTGCAGACCTACGTGTTCATCCCTTCCAGATGCTCATCCGAGTTTCAGCTCCATACAGCCATCAGGGGATGTTCGAGAGTGCCATCAGTGAAGTAGTATCCTTGTTGTGTGTTGCGAAAACGGAACAGTGGAATTTAGAGCAACGTTATGTCATTACGTTTTGTGTCGAACCTGGGAAATCCACGTGTGTGACCTTTGACAAGTTTAAACAGGCCTATGGGGAACATTTCCAATACAAAGCCCAAGATTTTTATTGGCGCAAGTCATTTTTGGAAAGCGAGAACACGTTGAAGATGAATCTCGCTAAGGGAGACCAGTTTCATAAACCAACGAAAACGAGGGAAATGTGTGTGTTCTTGTGAGACTGCTCCTCCTGGTCGAACTGGCAACCAAAAGTTGTATAAAGCTGTCTTTGAAAGACTCAGGGAAAGGGTTACACGAGGGAGACCAGACGCATCAGATAAGTAGATGCTGCGTCATGGCAATGCCCCATGCCACAGGGCCACTTCCATCACGGAATTTTTGACCTCAAAAGGGACCCCTGTCGTTCAGCAGCTCCTGTTTTCGCTTGATATGAGTCCTTGTGACTTTTTTATTCGCCCTAAACTGGAAAAGGTCTAAAAAGGACGTTATTTTGGTATTTTGGGACTATGGAGAACACAGTCAATAATGTGCCCGGCACGTTAAAGGCCTTTCAGCGCCGCTACCGAGACTGGAACAACGACTTCACTGGTGTGTATCTGACGAAGGGAAGTACTCTGAAGAGGAAAATATCGTGGTTTGAAAGCAATAGAGACATTGGTAGATAGGAAAATCAGTCTTATTGCTTTCCTGACACATCTCGTTAATTCACTCATAGCCCTGTGCCACATTCACCCAGCTAACGGCAACCAGCGTTAGGTGGCATTTGGAATATGGCTGGTAGCCAGTGGCCACTGAAGGCGAGGAACCTCTCAAGCATAAACTGTTCTGATCTTGACGCAGCCGAGAGCTGTTTTGAAGAATAGTTTCTGGAAGGTTTTGTTATTACAACTGGATTATAAGGTGAAGGCTCTGAGTACTATGGGACTCAACAGCTGAGGTCATCAGTCCCCTAGAACTTAGAACTACTTAAACCTTAACTAACCTAAGGACATCACACACATCCATGCCCGAGGCAGGATTCGAACCTGCGACCTTAGCAATCCCGCCGTTCCGGACTGAGGCGCCTAGAACCGCTCGGCCACCGCTGCCGGCTAGAAGGTGAAGCGTACTATATTTGAGTCAATCTAAATGCTATTAAAAATTAAGGGAATGGAATGGACTAGAACTCGAAACTTCATACATACACTGGACGGTGCCTAACACTAGCCCCTGAGCATATACAGCACTGCGACAGCTCGTGGAGGGTGACAGCACTTCCTCCATACACGTTCGCATCCTACATTGTTGCCAGATAGTGCACACGGCCAGACGTTAGGGGGGGCTGGTTAGAGCGGCCATCTTGATTGAACGATTCTGACAGCCTTTGTGGCAGCTGGACTGGGGCCAGGTTTTATATCTAAGACTGTACATGATCCCTGGTTGTAGACAGTTCCATAGGCAGTTAGCAAACAGCATCTTGAACCATGGTTCATCTGGATTTCAGCTTAATTTGTTCGGGAATGCCATTTAATTGGGTATTGTTGCTTTCACGTGCTACATGCTGCTTTACTGCAAAGTTTTCACTGCGTGCAATTCCATCTGTTTCTGCGAGATTTTTTCTCACAGTCAGAGACCTCAGCATCGATGTCCTCCGTATTTCACAAAACGAAACTCGCAATACAAAACAAGCACTGTTTGTGTGTAGGTGTTTAACTCACGCCAAGTTCACTTGTACATATGGCCACACGCTCTGATGTCAAAGCAGTTTTACGTGAGTACTTAATTTTGTACTGAGGTTGTAATCAAGACAAATACTTATTGCAATCGCTATCCATATGGGGCAACATAAATTTGTTACTTGTGAAATATTGAGTATTTGTGGTGTCACCGCCAGACACTACACTTGCTAGGTGGTAGCATTTAAATCGGCCGCGGTCCGTGAGTATACGTCGGACCCGCGTGTCGCCACTATCAGTGATTGCAGACCGAGCGCCGCCACACGGCAGGTCTAGTCTAGAGACCCCCTAGCACTCGCCCTAGTTATACAGCCGACTTTGTTAGCGATGGTTCACTGTCTACATACGCTCTCATTTGCAGAGACAACAGTTTAGCATAGCCTTCAGCTACGTCATTTGCTACGACCTAGCAAGGCGCCATAATCAGTTACTATGAATGTATTCTAAACAGATAATATTGTGAATCATGTACCGTCAAGAGCGACGTTCATCAGAAATGGATTAAAGTTGAGTATCAAACTAATTACGTCCGCTTTCTGAATTCTAATTCCTTGTCATGTTCCAGACCTCACGTCAGTATAGTTCTTCCCTCCTCACGCCAGCCTGCGTGAGCTAAAACGCGTGCATTTCGGCCTCCACTAGTAACACGGTGTTGGCCCTTCTGCCAACACAACAGTATTCATTGAAACAGAGTGTGTGTAGATACTGACACGAAGTTTATAAAAAAGGGTGTCAGTGCTTTACGTCTATTGTGATGATTGACATACGATCTTATGAGTGCAGACAATTGTCATCGAAATGGGCGCTATGTAGTTCTGAAGAAAGGTATGCAGGACCAAAGCTGTCGCTTACCTTTTCACAGAGCTTATATGTTTAGACACAAGTGCATAATCCATATGAGAGGTAGAGATTATAGATGAACCTCCCGCATACCGTTCACCACAAATTCTTCGCCAAAGTAAACAAAGTTGGCAGTGCGAAAGACAGAAATATTCTTTGAACAATTGATATCAATCAATAACTGACCATATGTGGCACGAAGGATTGTGAGCCAAATGCCAAGCGTAAGGTCCTGAAGCTCCGTTCAGGTCTTCAGATCAGGCTTTGGCACGGACGTTGCCCATATGGGGGAGTTTGTTTTCCATCGATTTTCCTGAGCAGTGAAAATATTGTTTTGGCTCTGTACTTCAAGTCACGTAGTATATGAAGGGCTTATTTCAATATTGGGCAGCGCGGGATTAGCCGAGCGGTCTAGGCGCAGTGTCGCCTTGCGCGTCGAGCGAGCAAGTTGTCGTTAACTTCCGCCTGTGTCGCAGCGCCACTTGTGTCGAAGCTACTCAGTCTTGTTGGTGTATCGGCCGGAGTCACCTCGTAGTTGCGTAGCGCAGTTTGTTGTCGTTTTCCTCTTGGCGGCGGTGTTTTCTGCCCGCGCCATGGTGTCTGTCGAGTCTCCTAAATCTGTTCCTCGTCGAGCTACTGTTCGTTTCAGTTTGGACAAGAGTACGCGTCGTGTTCAACCGGGCTCCGTAGAAATTCACGATTGGTTGGCTGATGTGCGCCACTCTGCCGCTCTGAGTACCCATTTTTTCGAAATACAGTTCTCAGATGTCCCAATTCCTGGGGTAGACTCTCTGCGTCAGAGATAGTGCGCGCCCTATGTACTAGAGTTGTAAGTACCCCATTCGTCTGTGAAGGGTGGTGGCAGCTGTCTGCGTGCAAATACAGATCAGTGTGCGTTGTCTTCCGATACACCCCATGACCTATTGTGCCGTCAGCCCTTCTCTTGACCAAGACGTCAAGGAAAGCTAATTTACCCACCGTTTCAGTCTCCATAGTGAATTTGATATTGGGGTGTATGGAGTTTATCTAAACTTTCCATACATCTTTCAACTATGGTTCTTAACAGGCCAATAGCATCTCTTGTTCCTTTTTCCTCTTCTAAATCTGAACTGTTCCTCTGCAATCCCTCTATCCAGCCTGCCATATAGCCCTCTATTCAACACTTTCAGCAACACTTCAGCTGCATGAGAAATTAGACTGATGGTCCTATGCTCTTCACATTTCTTAGTGTTTCTCTTTTTCTCTGTTGGTATCATAACTGTTGCCAGGAAGTCCTCAGGCCATTCCCCTCTGTCATATATCTCATTACAGACGTAGACTGCTTCTTTTCTTGCATTGTTTCCCAGACTCTTCACCAGTTCTTCTGGCATATCGTCAATTCCACATGCCTTCCTATTCTTCATTTCCTTCAGCACCTTTTCTACTGCTGCTTCCAAGATGGTGAATCCATTTCCATCTTCCGGCACATATTGCTCCTCATCAACATTAATTTCGCTTCGTTTTTCATCCCACTTATACAAACATTCAATATATTCCTGACGTCTGTTCAAATGCCCCTGTGGTTGTTCTGCTAGAGCACCATCCGTTCTTTCTATTTCCATGTTATTCCTCTTTCTTTTACATTCAAAAACTATCTCACTATCCAGTCTATACATCATTTCATACTTTCCCTCTTTCTCCATTTTCTCTATTTCTGTTTCATACATTTTCCCTTGCTTCTTCTGTTTCTCTTCTTAATTCATTATTCAGCTTCCTGTATCTCTTTTTGCCTTCTTCAGTGTCTACATTTTTGCACTTTCTCCGCTCTTCCATCGTTTTGAACATGTGTTTTGTTATCCATTCTTTCCTGGTACTTTGGGATACTGTAATTCCTAGTACTTCTTTGGCAGAGTCCATGAGTCCTTCCCTCATTTTTTTCGATTTGTCATTAACACTTTCATCAGCACTACCTCTTTCCCATTATTCCATGGGTTTGTTTTCCAAATCTGATGCCTTTCCTACCTCTTTGAGTCTTTGTGTGTTTAGTCTTTCTTTTGCTTTACCTCTCCAGATTTATTTCAACTTCACTTGTATTTCTCCCACTACTAGGTTGTGGTCTGGATTTATATCCGCTCCCGGATAAGCTTAGTCATTCTTCGAACAGTTCCTAAAACTCAGCCCAACTGGTATCTTTCCCTATTCAAATTTGATATCCATGTGTAACGTCTCCTTTTGTGGTGTTCAAATTATGTGTTACCCCCTGCTAATGGATTTTGTTCACAGGAACTAACTAGTCGTTCCCCTCTCTCAGTTCCTCAGTGCTCAGAGACAATGGCCATGTCTGTGGGAGTTGTGCTTGTCCGAATACGTGTGTGATTTCTATTTTGGAAGGAGGACTTTGCCTTAAAGCTCAGTATTTAGGCAGGTTTTTCATTGTGCATGTATGAATCTCAGTGCCTCCTCTATATGGTGAGTAGCAATCTGTTCTTCCCATATTGTTATTCCATTGATTGAATTCACACAAAAATCCATTTACAATCGAGCATGAACACCATAGTAAAATAAATTTTTACATCTATCTTAAGTAGCAAAAAGTAGCAGAAAACGATTGCTACTATCTGTGGTGTGCATACTGTAAGACCTTCGGTACACACACCATCAGATTATTTGACTTGTCGCTCTAACGAAGTAGGCGAGTGTCAGCAATATGTCTCGTGGTCTTATCGTGGCGTGTTTATCTTCTGCCGTTAGGTCAGACGATAGAACTGCCACTTGCACGCTTAGAGTAGCAGATTGACGGTGACCAACTTTAAACAGAACTTGATTAATTTTAACACACATTTATGAAAATAATAAAAAGTATAGACATTACATAACTTGATTCTGGATGCTGTTTACAATTGTAAATCTGAAGTTCCTTTGGTCTTGGTACGTTATTCTTATTCTCACATATCTCTGATACTTGACAAAGTGTATATTCATTTATCTTCGTGGGTATGTACAGGACTATGATCATCTTATTAGGCGCAGACTGAAACTTGACTATAGACTGTACCAGTCTACATTAGTCTGTACCAGAGCGGTGTAGACTGGTGCAGACAGGTGAAAATAAATGCAGACTCGTACAGACTAATGCAGACTGACTAATCGGAGGTCTGTACACTCGTTATAATACCTCGCGCGTTCAGGTATCACTGCGCGAGTGTGATCCGCGAGGAGAAAAGGTTCTACGTTAGCAGCAGTCTCATTGGTTGCGTTACATATTAATACACAGACCGGCCGAAGGAGAATTTGGTCCATCTCTAAGGCAGCGCCATCTCGTAGTGCGGAGACGAGCGCTGTGCCTGCTCTGTTGTCGTTAGTGGGGCGTGCTCTAGTGGGGAAGTTGTGTATGCGCTGACTACGTGGAACTATGTACACAACACTACCCCACATTACATGACAAAACTTATATTAAAAAGTTATACCTAAATGGAAGTAAAATAAAATAAAAGACAGCATTACTTTAACAAGGAAAAGCTCAGTTATTTGTCGCCCCTTTTGGCAAAAAAAATTTCGATAAAATCTGAATTACTAAACTCGTGTATGGGTGGAACAGAATATGAATTTCTTAAATGAACATAAGAACTTATACGATCAAACAACCAAAATTTACCCACACATCATACTCAAGAAAGAGTGATTTGAGTTCTTAATTTTCACTATTTTCGGTTTGTAGAGGTGCGGCATCTGTACTGGATGGTAATGTTCTGTTTTGTTATAATTGTTGCATCTTTGTATCGATTTCAGATGTCGAAAAATAGAGACTATGAAGGTGCTGTTTGATCATGCCTCATGAGTCAAGGAAAACTCATTTGTCATTGAAGTGCTATCTTAAGGCTGAGTGTACTCTGTTAATCAGTCACATGTCGATGTTTTCAGAGTAATTCTCTTTCTAATGCTAGCGTCTTGTTTACTATATGTGGGGAAATTTTTTCTTTCATCACAGGTAACGAAGGTATCCTGGAGTTCTAGCCGATGTAGAAATGGCGAATATAAGAGACCTCTTAAGGTCAGTAGCACCATACCACGCCACCTGCAGGATTTTCAGGTTGACGCCGTTCACAGCCGACATTGAGAAGTGCGAGCTACGGAGGACACGTGCTGGTACACTTTACGCAGCTGTTGTTCTCGTCATTAACGTGGCAATAACAGCACATGTGGTAAGCTGGTTGCAAGCTACAAACGCGAGAAAAAAGGATTCCACCATCTGTGTGTGGTTGGTTGCCTATATGATGACATTTTATGCCACCACGGTGACAGCGATTGCTTCAGACTTGTTTCGAAACATCCACAAGTACCAGAGGATCCTCAGTCTTTTGTCTTATCGGGAAAGTGGTATCCTGGAGTCGTGCCATTTCTCCAGTGCGGCGGTGAGGATCTCCAGCAAAGTGGTGTTTGCTGGCTCTCTCGCGCTACGTGTAGCTGCTGTGACGTTGAAATTTCTGAGTATCGAAATGAAATGGACATACATGTTAGCACTGCTCTCAAGTTCTATTGCACTTACCGCTGTTGCCAGGTATGTGGGCCTCGTTCTTCCTGTGAGGAGTAACTTACGCCAACTCAACCAGTGTCTGAGAGCTACAGCGCAAGGGAGATGCCAGCGGCGACCACTTGCGGACTGGTACCGGAAGCTGAGGTGAGTCTACTCCGCACTGTGCAACCTGTCCTAGGAGGTCCTTTCGGCCCACCAGATATTCTTAGTTTTATTCATGGTGACGGCGCTGTGCATTATATTTTGGAAT
The DNA here is from genome assembly GCF_023864275.1 of Schistocerca cancellata. Classification (NCBI taxonomy): domain Eukaryota; kingdom Metazoa; phylum Arthropoda; class Insecta; order Orthoptera; family Acrididae; genus Schistocerca; species Schistocerca cancellata. The sequence continues at coordinate 598,210,473 of NC_064632.1, forward strand.
GCAGTTGCCGCTGTTTTGTTACAGCACCAGAAACACCTAGTGGTGAGGCATGCTTTGCTTATATCGTGGCAGTCGTCACAGGTGTTAATGGTGTCAGCGGCTTCGCACGCGCTGTCCAGGGAGGCGGCGCAGACAGCTCCTGTCCTGTGAGGGCTACTCCTGGGTTCGACTCTCCACAGCTCAGAAACGATAGAGCTGCGCCACTTCTGCCGACTAGCCGGCAGCCAGACTCCCACTCATCAACTTTACGGCGTCGTTCCTTTGGATACGAGGATGATGGTGGCCTCCTTGTCATTCGTTACAGCTTGCACCGTGATTTTGTTACCTTTCAGGACAGTGTTCTAAAAAACAAAAAAAAGAAGGATAGTGAGCTGAATAGTATTACAACAGTAATGTGAACATGGGTTGTTCTGCAGCAAAAATTCTATAACAGTGTTTCTATGATTACGAGCTTGTAGAATACATGCCTATTATATGAATTTTTATCAGAATCTCAGGTAGTTATTAAAAGTGTGTAGTGTTGTAAATAGTGAGACCTTATTTCTTGAAAATTTCCCCTTGCTTAGTATTGCACAACACAGCCAAGGGGTACAAAAATGGATGTTATCAAGTCTGTTGTGCAGTATATCCAGGTATAGTGTCGCTACCTTCACTCAAAACCAACATCGGTGGAAACCATAGGAGACAAATCAAAACTGCTGCACTTTTTTCACTACATTAAACTTCAACGCAATTGGTACTTATTAATAGCATGACCGAAATGATCTACTTAGACAAAGATATAAATTGCACCGATTTATAATTGTTGAAGCACATAATAAGTTATTACATTTAAGTGTAAGAGAAAAGTACACGAACTACAACTGGATTGTTTTTAGAGGGGATAGAGTGTTGCAAGAGACGACAGAGAAGCTGTGGTTCCAAGAAGAATACAGAAGATTAACAAAGAGTTTCAAATGCTAAATGGAGGTACAAGATGGGTCAACAGCAAAAGGCCTCGATTAGTAGCTGACGTAGGCAAGTGCATACCATATTTCGTCACTGTCTTCAGATGGACGTCAAATATGGGTTGCTGCAGCTCGAAAAACCTATCGCTACAAAAATCATACTAGTGTTAATCTGAGACTACTACTTACTTTGTTCCATAGAGAAATGGGACCAACACAATCGTAAACACGACGTCAGTTGGAGAAACCGTAATTAAACATAATCAAGCATCAGTGAAACTGAGTCCATATCGATGCCTTAATTACAATTATTACTTCCTTTGACCCAACCCACCATGTCTCACGCGACTCGAATGAATCATTGGAATGGAAGACAAAATATGCACTGCCTCGTCAGGAGTGACCTTGACCTTGTTACACTCGTTATATGCTCAGTCAGTATAAGCCGCTGAGCGTTGAGGTGGTAACCTCACTGCAGATAAGATTCACTTTCATCCTCCCAACCTACTGACTCTGGCTCAAATATCGAACAAACTGGGCAAATAGCATAACAATATTTGATAAGTGTTAGTTTTCAGGAAAAAATTTCTTAATTTGATGTTATTTGATGATTACCTAACTTGATCATATGATTTTTGTGAGTGTTATGGTATAGTGAGAAGATACAAGGTAAGAACAAAAAAATTTTTCCTGAAAAGTAACATATATCTAATTTTGTTACTAAATGACCATTTCCAATGACATCAATATCAAAGACAAGTTATTCTAGTCCTAGACCAGATAGAATTTATGCAGGATCAATACAGACCTCAGTGTATGGTACTTTGGAGGTACCATATTTCCTGATGTTCAGGTGTCTAGTGTAACATATCTAGTGTTTGTGCTTATGTTCTAGTTAAGTTTGTTTGTGTTACCAGGCTGTCATCTTTTGAGTATATTTTAACAATTTAAAGGTTTCTTTGTATGAGTGATGTATTAGTCAAGCGTCTAGCTGGTTTCTTCCATATGAGTAGCAATATATCCAACAGTCTTGCCACATTGGATCTCACACAACCAACAAAGTTCAGCAATGTCAGGTCTGGTTAGTACGTGGGTGGGTAATCTTCTGGATATTCCAGGTGCTATTGGATTTGAAAGACTGGTATTTGGTTGTTGCACAATATGACAATTATTACTGCAGTTGCAACATGTATGTAATGAAGAATTTGGTACTCTTCAGTAATAGTACTGATGAGAGAGTGTACAGTGATTCTCTTAATTATGAGGATGAGTGAGACTGCTGTGTTCTTACACATGATTTGATTGTAGATGTGGTTATCATATACAGGATGGTCCATTGATCGTGACCGGGTCAAATCTCTCACGAAATAAGCGTCAAACAAGAAAACTCCAGAGAACGAAACTCGACTAGCTTTAAGGGGGAATCCAGATGGCGCTATGGTTGGCCCGCTAGATGGTGCTGCCATAGGGCAAACGGATATCAAATGCGTTTTTTAAAAATAGGAACACCCATTTTCATTACGTATTCGCGTAGTACGTAAAGAAATATGATTGTTTTTGTTGGACCACTTTTTTCGCTTTGTGATAGATGGCGCTGCAGTAGTCACAAACGTCTAAGCACTTGGTATCAGGTAACATTCGACCAGTGCGGACGGTGTTTGCTTCGTGATACAAATCGCGCGAGAATCGGGAATCTCAAAAACGTTGGTGTTGACAATGCTACATCAACATCTATGGCACCAGTACCATATTTCTATGCACCAGGAATTGCGTGGCGACGACTTTGAACGTCGTGTACAGTTCTGCCACTGGGCACAAGAGAAATTTGCGGGACGATGACAGATTTTTTGCACGCGTTCTATTTAGCGACGAAGCGTCATTCACCAGCAGTGGTAACGTAAACCGGAATAATATGCACTACTGGGCGACGGAAAATCCACGATGGCTGCGACAAGTGGAACATCATCGAGCTTGGCGGGTTATGGGAGGAAGAATAATTGGCCCCATTTTATCGATGGCAATCTAAATGGTGCAATGTATGCTGATTTCCTACGTAACGTTCTACCGTTGTTACTACAAGATGTTTCACTGCATGACAGAATGGCGATGTACTTCCAACATGGTGGATATCCGGCACATAGCTCACGTGCGGTTGAAGCGGTACTGAATAGCGTATTTCATGACAGGTGGATTGGTCGTCGAGGCCATGGCTATGGTCCATGGCCCGCACGTTCACCGGATCTGATGTCCTCGGATTTCTTTCTGTGGGGAAAGCTAAGGATATTTGCTATCGTGATCCACCGACAACGCCCGACAACATGCGTCAGCGCATTGTCAATGCATGTGCGAACTTACGGAAGGCGAACTACTCGCTGTTGAGAGGAATGTCGTTACACGTATTGCCAAATGCATTGAGGTTGACGGACATCATTTTGAGCATTTATTGCATTAATGTGGTATTTACAGATAATCACGTTGTAACAGAATGCGTTCATAGAAATGATACGTTCACAAAGGTACATGTATCACATTGGAACAACTAAAATAAAATGTTCAAACGTACCTACGTTCTGTATTTTAATTTATAAATCCTACCCGTTATCAACTGTTCCTCTAAAATTGTGAGCCATATGTTTGTGACTATTACAGCGACATCTTTTACAAAGCGAAAAAAGTGGCCCAACTAAAACATTCATATTTCTTTAAATACTACACGAAAATGTAATAAAAATGGGGGTTTCTATTTAAAAAAAGCAGTTGATATCCGTTTGACCTATGGCAGCGCCATATAGCGGCCTAACCATAGCGCCATCTGGTTTTCCCCTTCAAGCTAGACGAGTTTCGTTCTTTGTAGTTTTTTCGTTTGATGCTTATTTCGTGAGAGATTTGGCCTGGTCACCATCAATGGACCACCCTGTATATCTGGGCTTTGCTTACAACTAGCAGCCAGTTTGGCTACAGCAGTAGAATGTTCATCACAATTCTCTGTTTCTTGAAATGCTATTTTCTGTATTGACCTTCAGTACACCTACTTCATGTTCAAGCTATTACAAAGCTGTTGCATTACTGGTTTGTTAACATGACTCGCTATCGTGTGACTTGGAGCAGCTCCTAGCCTATCATGTAACTCAGATTCTCCTCTTCTTCCACAAACATTATCCTCCTGCGCTTGAACTTCTTTTCCACTAGTTATTGACAGTTATAATTCTATAAGATTTCCCTCCTCAAGTGCTATGAATTTGTTTAGTTTTATTATTTCCTTGTAGTCTAGTGCAGTCTCTTGTTGTAACATAGAAGTTTCATACCATAAAAATTTCCAAACCAACTTCTGAAGAGGAATAACTCAGGGAATGAAGTAACATAAACCACACTAAGCTGAATCCAGTCTACCTACCCAAAACAAAACAATATTAGTTTCTCCGCAGGTGCGCAGTAACAAGCAGAGTAATAAATCAGCAAGGCGTTAATATCAGACACAAGAAGTATGTAATAAGTACTTGTAGTCTGAGACGCTATGGATTTCTGACATTGATTTGCTCATTTGACAACACTTACAAAGTTCAGAGTACAATTCCTCTGGAGAAGTAAATTTAGTGAAGTCATTTAATCCATGTATCGCAATATACGCATTTAGCATTCTTAAGAAATTTGAAAATTATGGACTCAACTCTTCAATATCACAGTTAATATCATCGTGAGGGTGGCGGAAGGACCAAAGGATTGAAGGGTGAGGACTGGTCCAAATCTCCACTCAACTGTGGTGAAACTTTTACCACTGCAAAGTAAAACGATGAAATTGGCAGTCAGACTTACTCCTACTGCTCAATTCTAATTAAACTGGTGTGTTGCAACGTCCAACAGAAAGCTAGTAATAAGTTTCGTTACATGTACTAAAATCACCAACAGGCAACAGATGAACTGCAGGTCCGTAAGATTGCTCAGTGGCACAGATACAGTTCCAGTAAATTAGTTTGGAAATTTTTTAGGATAGGATCCCATACAGTTGAGTACATTTCAAAGACAGCAATATTTCATACAATTTCCAGAAACACGTTTTGGCACTCAGAATGTCAATATATATCACCAACGAAGCGTGCAGTTCCAGAGATATTTACCAGGAACTTTTTCGTAATGCGAAAGTAGGTTAGTAGCGATTTCACAAATTCAGAAAGTATAATCCAATGTCAGTAGTATCACTAACATTGCTAATCCTGATAAATTCCTTGATCCATTCACAGTTCCAAAATATCGCTTTAGTACTAAACATTCAAATAAACTTAAATTCCACCAACCTCACAAAAAATCTCTCCAGGACTTAATGAGCTAGCAACTCACATCTGGCCATTCAGTACAACTACAAGTTCCTTTTGCAGCAAGGCACAGGAACATTTGCCCATCCCAACTGAACGCAAGCAGAAAGTATAAAATTATATCAGTACACACTTACCACTTCAGTACTGTTATGCACAACCCTCGTTTCATGAAATCAACCTAACATAATAATATGTCAGCCCTACTGGATAGTAATTTCTCTACACATAAAAAATATGGTCCCACAAAGGAAGAGAAAGAAAGTACTTTAGCAATAAGCAACGTAATTGCAATTCGTCAAATGTGAATGTAACATCCCCCTTAGCGTGCACTCAAAACACTCCTCTAACAACATGAGAACAGGGGTCCATGCACATGTGTATCAGTTATTGTTCAGTATTTAATGAGCAACATAGCAATAAAGACATAACTAACATGAGAAGTTGTGTAAGGGTCGAATGACGATGCTTGAATGTAACAGTTATTGACTAGAGTATATTTCAAAATGTATAAGTTACCTTTCATTAACACAGACCAACTAAATTTAAGTTGAAACATCAGATGAAAAAAGAATGCACTGTTAGATAAACGCTATATTGTAAACTATGTATTGCATCGAATAAACGGGACATGTTCTGTGATATTTTTTTCACAAAAATTGTTCTTCTTCTAGGTACAGAACCTTTGTATTTTAAAATATTATTACGCATGTTTAGTGGGTGACAATAATTGTTTCGCGAGCAGATCGACGTCTACACTAGAGGCTGCAAACTTCCGAATATTATTTCGAACTCAAGTTACCAGAAAAAAGAAAATGAATAACAACGGTAATCGTCAACTCGGCGAACGTGTATCACGCATTGTTATTCACGTAAATACATCCCCAATTTCAGAGACAAAAATTACACTGCCGGTCATTAAAGTTGCTGCACCTGGAAGATGACGTGCTACAGACGCGAAATTTAACCGACAGGAAGAAGATGCTGTGATATGAAAAAGATCAGATTTTCAAAGCATTCACACAAGGCTGGCGCCGGTGGCCACCCCTACAACGTGCTGACATGAGGAAAGTTTCCACCCGATTTCTCATACTCAAACAGCAGTTGACTGGCGTTGCCTGGTGAAACGTTGTTGTGATTCCTCGTGTAATGAGGGTAAATGCATACCATCACGTTTCCGACTTTGATAAAGGTCGGATTGTAGTCTATCGCGATTGCGGTTTATCGTATCGCTCGCGTTGGTCGAGATCTAATGACTGGTAGCAGAATATGGAATCGGTGGTTTCAGGAGGGTAATGCGGAACGCCGTGCTGGATACCGACGTCCTCGTATTACTAGCAGTAGAGATGAGAGGCATCTTATACTCAGGGCTCTAACGGATCGTGCAGCCATGTCTCGATCCCTGGGTCAACAGATGGGGACGTTTGCAAGACAACAACCCTCTGCACGAACAGTTGGAAGACGTTTGCAGCAGCATGGACTATCAGCTTGGAGACCATGACTGCGGTTACTCTGGACGTTGCATCACAGACAGGAGCGCCTGCGATGGTGTACTCAACGACGAACCTGGGTGCATGAATGGCAAAACGTCATTTTTTGGATGCATCAAGGTTCTGCTTACAGCATCATGATGGTCGCATCCGTGTTTGACGACATCGCGGTGAACGCACATTGGAAGCGTGTATTCGTCATCGCCATACTGGCGTATCACCTGGCGTGATGGTATTGCGTGCCATTGGTTACTCGTCTCGGTCACCGCATTGACGGCACTTTGAACAGTAGACGTCACATTTCAGATTTGTTACGACCCGTGGCTCTACCCTTCATTCCATTCCGGCGAAATCCTACATTTCAGGAGGATAACGCACGACCGCATGTTGCAGGTCTTGTACGGGCCTTTCTGGATACAGAAAATCTTCGACTGCTGCCCTGGTCAGCACATTCTCCAGATCTCTCACCAATTGAAAACGTCTGGTCAATGGTGGTCGAGCAACTGGCTCGTCACAATACGCCAGTCACTACTCTCGAAGAACTGTGGTATTTTGTTGAAGCTGCATGGGCAGCTGTAGCTGTACACGGCATCCAAGCTCTGTATGACTCAATGCCCAGGCGTATCAATGCCGTTACTATGGCCACAGGTGGTTCTTCTGGGTACTGATTTCTCATGATCTATGCACCCAAATTGCATGAAAATGTAATCACATGTCAGTTCTAGTATAATATATTTGTCCAATGTTTATCATCTGCATTTCTTCTTGGTGTAGCAATTTTAATGACCAGTAGCGTAGATAAAATTTGAAAGCCTATACGTAAAAGCAAAGTAACTCTCACTAATAGTAAAGTCCAAAGTATTCAAATAATTTAATTATAGCACAATATTACTATAGTAAGTTCTATAAATTTTCTTGGTGTTATTATATACCTTACATTTGTGAAGTTCATGTTTCCTTGTCTGACGCTGTGGAAATATTGAGTGGAAAATACCAGATGGTTATAACTAAAGTGCATCTGCCCATAAAGGTGCAGTGTGGACTGTAATTATCGTACCGCAATGAAACTTGGTAGATATTCTAATGCGTTTACTTGGAACTGACTTGTGTCGGAAAAAAAAATTAGGTCCACTTTTGGTCTCCAGGTGCAAATCCGGGACTGTGAATGCGAGAAAGACTTATAGAAACGTTTCCATATATCATGGAGTTGCGAACCTGGCAATACTTCACAATTGCTAAATGAAATGACGGTCATTGGAACAGGTCAACACACAATGCTATGGAGTAGGAGGGTTAACACAGCAACACCATCATCATTCATAGTTTGCACGATGACAGTTTATTTGTACCAGTTTAACCAGTTAGTTCATAGACATAAGAAAAGCAAAATCTTTCCTGTATGAAATACATGAATGAAATTCTAATTACACACTGTAAAACAGATGTTAGTAAGAATTTCAGTAAACTATAGATTTAAGAAAGCATGCAGCTAGCGCTTACTGAATTATTTGTCAATAACAACTTATCTCTTCAAAACAATTTGAATAATATTTGCAATTTTAGAAGAATTGCGCCTGGCCCTTAGCAAACTATTAATAACATTCGAATTAATAATTTTAATTAAGGAGCATGCTCCACAGCGCTCACTAAGTCTTTAATTGATAGCAACTCCGGTTACAAAGTATTTAAGATCAAAGTGCGCCATGGCGTTCATTAAATGATTAATTTAACACCAACAGGTTTGTGCGAAGTAATCTCCCAACTTAAACGGTAAGAGCCATCAGAATATAGCCAGATGTGTTTAAGAAAGTAAGATACATACAATACAGTTGTTACTGTTTTACAGCTCCGACCTCTAACTGTCAGCAGACCGACATGAGGCGGCTCGGCCTTTTCCAACACCGGCACGGCGGTCGGTCGGTCGTTAAGACAGCAGCGCCAGACCCGCGGCCGACCAGGGCAGCGGAAACCTGGCCTAAACTCTCGCCTCTGAACTGGGGAAATGACATACGATAAATTTGTAAATCAACAACAAGCTGTTAAACACAAGGATGAACAATTACAAATGGGCAATAAACCAATTCCACGTTCCTTTTTAGGTCCGCATAAATACTGTCCGTACACAATAGCAATGGTTTGAATTTAAGTTACAAGAAGCAGGGAACTCAGCCACAAGTCAGGCAGTTAACATTGTTTCCGGAACTTCAATATCGCCCCTAAACTCAGGGTAGAATATGAGGCTTAGACGGTGCAACGATCTGTCTAACACTGCGAAATATATAACATTTTGACTATCACATACTACACTGCTAGGGAACATCGGCTGCCGTAAGTGCTGGCTTATTACGCCTCAAAAAATTTTAGAATTCTCGTCCGTAAGCTCCACTGGAACTTCAAAGCAGCGCAGTACGTTGTCCTTTACGTGCAAACAAGTGCTTATCAGACGAAACGTCTCTCCATATACAGGAAATGGATTTGGCCATATAGGATGCCGAGAAGTCTCTGATGGACATTAACGACTGAAGTTTGTCACTCCATCCAGCAGAGATATCAGTTTCCAAACACCACACGTAACAACATGAAGGCATCAACCCCGTGAACAGTTCACGGTTCCTCTCTTTGTCTCCGCACATGCTACTCCTCGCATCCACGCCATGTTCCTGACTGCCTCTGCTCTTCACGGTGGGGCTCCCCTCTGTATCCCATGGCCTCACTCGTTGCCGACGCACCACTCACGCCCTCTCTCGGACTTACCTCATACTGTCAATCAGCCAGTTTTGCATGCAAGTATCGCGAACCGGCCCTGTAACGATACATCGAGTCGAGAGCCACGGCTCATCCTTCCCCACCAAATCCTCATCACAGCCCATCCGCCAATTTATCTCGAACAGGGAACAGAAAATTTAGCTTCCCCCCTTGATCATGGAGACTTGTACTCTAGAAAACTTCCCAGTAGCCATGTTACGTACCAGTAGGGTGACTGGGTTACGAACGTGGATAACGTCACAAGGTCCTACAAGGCAAGCTGTCAATTTATCAGAAATTTGGGTCGTACCTTGAGCCCTGGGAGCAAGGTTTTGGGCGAATCCATATCACCAACACACCCTTTAATCTCGCTTTCCCCAAGGTTGTAATGGCAAGCCTGCCTCTTGTGTGTGATGCTAATATTTCGTCGCCTTAAGCAGGCTAGGTGTCACTTCCTCAAGGGGCAGGTCATTAACAGATCACAGGTTGGGCAAGGGGAACATGAGACGATGATCAAACATCAAGGAAATGGAGGTGGTACCGGGGCTACATGTTTGGCGGAATTACATGCCATTTATGCCACGTACTGAATAGTCGCACTTGTGGCGTGAATGAGAATGGAAAATAATTTAGGCTGCCTTCAGATTGCAATTCAGTCTCTCTGTAAATGAAGCTTGCAGACAATTCAGTATAGTCGTGGAGTGAGTTATCACATTGTCGTAGCAAAATCTTTTAAACCGTTGTGAGAGGAAGGAAGGAGAGTAGTGCGTGACAGAGGTATGTGGAGGGCCAAATATGAAATATATCCCAGACAAATGACGAATAATGAACCCAGCGACCACCCTGCTAGTGGATACGAACCAGAAAAATCTGGAGGAGGCATCAACCACGACCAGGATATAATAACTGCCGTCACCAGTGCGTGGCAGGGGACAGTAAAAATCCCCTACGAGTGTTGAAATTGGGTTTAGGATTTTTTACAGTTACAGCACTTCCCCCGCCGAGCGCCATTTATCCTGTACAAGGTAGACCAAGTAAGAAATTCCCTAACCTTTCTAAGGATTCTACCGATTCTTAAATGGCCTCTAGCCACAGACTTAAGAAAGCAATGGAAAATGGCGGGAATCAAGCTTCCCAGAGAGCAAATCTTGGCCAGACCATCATGTTTGCCCTTTACATACCAGCACTGATTTGCCGTTTAACAACGCTTCCTTAATCTTACACAGAGTAGGGTCTTGGTCTTGAACAAACCAAAGGACTCTGGTGGCCATTGTACCAGTCAAAGAGAACTGCAACTGTAATCATTCACTTATCTGTCAATAGTGTATTTATCTGCAAAGTGGCATTGACATCCGACCATGTCTTCTGGCTGCTACACTTCGTTTTTTGTCAAACAATATATTTTCAGTAAGATACAATTTCTCATTTGAAACTGACCTCCAGTGATTTGATATGATCAATTGCACACTTGCTCAATTATGAACTGAATTTTGTCTCCCATCGTTGCATTTTAGCCTTTATCAAATAGCTTGTCACTAGTGAACATCCTCATTTACATTTGATGATTTGAAGTATTTTGGAAGTTATTCACATAATTGAAGATAAGAAATGGATCCGAAACCAGGTCTTGTGGTATTCCATATTTCACACTCCCCCAATTTTAATGCAATAATACTCCTGTGATTCAGTTTGTCACAAAAAAATAACACTAGTATAATCTGTGTTGTTTGTTCTTCCAGGATTTAATTTCTGAGGTCATATAATGCCTTGTCAGCACAAAATGCTTTACAAAAGCAAACTAAGAGGACATTGGCGAGATTTTCTCAGTAAAGTGGGGCAGTACTTCATTGTAGGACACATTCTCAATAATAGGAAAAGTTAGGACTGTAAAAGCTGTAATTAGTGGTCATTTGCTTATCACAATTTTTATCAGTGTCTACTGCTTCAACATATTTACCTTTCTCAGGATACAGAATTAATGACTCAAGTTAACAGATCAGCATAACCAAAAAGTGCCTCTTCTAGCAAGCTAATGGTTTCTGTAACCTCGTGATTGCATTTCTGAAACTAAAATCTGCTCAAAAGGTTGAAATGGCTCTGAGCTCTATGGGACATAACATCTGAGGTCATCAGTCCCCTAGAACGTAGAACTACTCAGACCTAACTAACATAAGGACATCACACACATCCATGCCAGAGGCAGGATTCGAACCTGCGACCATAGCGGTCGCGCGGTTCAAGACTTAAGTGCCTAGAGCCGCTCGGCCACAGCGGCCGGCTAGTATCTGTGCGTGGCATATTTGCTTGTTGCTGCAACTGAATTGCTGAATTGGAAAAAGGGTCATGTCCCTGAGGGTAAATTTTCCAGGAGACACAAAAAATTGTTTTACTACACAGAGGGTTTAAGTATGATGTCATGAGGTTGATATGTAGCAATTGGTCCCTGGATAACACAAAATATGCCATTACAACATACTTTAGCCACCAAGTGTGGTCAGTGATCCAGTATGAATGTACTGGAGGTGAGCTTTTTCCAAACTTGACGTTGATGATGAGGCAACTAGCTTTCTGTTAGCAGTGGAAGGATTGCATTATGAAAGTTTATATTATTCATATCCGTTGTAGCAATAAAAGTGAGTGTTATGAGCATTATGCACATTGTACCCAAACTGCAGCCAGAATCAAAACAGAGTAAAACAATCTATGGTGGTTATGCTTCATCTTAGTTTGTCCATTCTTTGCTGACTACTAGCAGCTACCGTTGCAAGATGCTTTTTTCTTGTCAGTTATGTGTTGTACAATTTTCTGTACATTGTCTAGGTTCTTCCTTTTTATTGGAACAGGTCCACTATTTGAACAGGTCTACCAACCACTTGTTTACCTAGACTTAACCCCTTCTCTAACTCAGTACCCATCTAACAAGCACTTCTGTTGCTGGGATATGACCACTTGTTCTCCCAAAGAATCCATACAGATATGAAGAACAGTTACTGTGGTCAAATGTACTTAGAAAAAAAAATGGACATGATCCCTTTTCCAACTCACTGACTCAGTTGTAATTTATCCGTATTCACTCGTTTATTGACAGGTCTACATCCGAAAATTATTTTGGTGACCAACAGTTTTGATGTTTACATCTTAAATTGTTGAATTTACACCAGATTACTTTTGTTTCATTCTATGTGGATTTTTTCACCAACATGTATCTGCTCTACAGTTAGTGAGTTTAAGCACTTTGCAATATTTTTGTCAATTCAGTTTGCACTCTTGTTTCCAATCTGCCTTCTATCAGTTTTCTCTTGCACAATATGCTTTAATCCCAGTGACAGAACACCATGTTAGGAGGGTGGGAAGGACCTTGGATATGACGTCTCTCATTTCAGGACATGATAGTTGATAATCAAAAGTCTTAGAAGAATGTAGTTCAGTTGTTCCAGTCCATGGTGGTATTAGGTAATGAAGTGGGTACTCCTTTGTATCTGGTTCTTCAGGGTGTTAGGAGGATTTGAAGGGGGGGGGGGGTCTGGAGATGTGGCACAGAAAATCTGGGGGATAGTGCCTGCCTGTGAATGCCTTTGTGAGACCTTCAACATACTGGGAAAGAGAGTTCTTGTCATTGCAGGTACACCATTCCCAGATGACCAGGCTGTGTGGGAGGTATTTTTTGGTGTGGAAGGGATGGCAGCTATGAAAATGCAGGTACTGTTGGCAGTCATGGGTTTGATGTGGACAGAGGTGTAAATGGAGCCATCAGAGAGGTGTTAGTCAACACTCAGGATGCCCACCCAACCTCCACAACATCCTAGTCCATCAGTATGCCACTCCTTATCTCTGCCCCTCGCCTTGAGGATCATATCCCTGTTGAAGACCCTGGTGAAAGACCTACCCAATCCACCCACTCACTATGTCTTATTCCACTCCTGTCACAGGTTTGTCCTACGCCATCAGAAGCATCCATGTTATTTACCAGCTCTGATGCAATCATTGCATTGCTTTTTATATTGGTATGTTACCTACCAGCTGAATACCAGGATTAATGGCAACTGCCAAACTGATGAAGAACAAAATGTGCCAACCTGTGGCACATGCAGTTGAATGTAACATTCATGATTTTAATGGCTGCTTCACAACCTGGACCACCCACCCTTTCCCTCTCCCTCCCTCACTGTTAGCTACTCTGAACCTCTCAGATGGGGGTTATCCATGCAAGACATTTTCTGCTCCTGAAATAATCTCAACCTCAGCACAAGGTAACCTACAGTCCTCACACATTCCTCCCAACAGTTTCCACCCTCTCTGTCTATCGCCTCCTCCCAATTCATGTCTCCCACACTCAATGTGCTCCACTGTATGTCATTGCCACCAGGCTTTTCCCTCTATGCTGATCTCCTTTTCCTCTTCCCATCCTCACCTGCTCTCCCCCATAATCTGCCAATACCACACCAGGCAGCATTGCCAGGGCATCATCTAGTCCCAGCATGCTCCGTCAGGTAGCACTCACTGGTTCCTCACCTCCACCTGGATCCTGCTATCCCTACCTCATCCCTGCCCCATTGCATATTGCTTATTCTGCCTGACATTACTGCTTTGCATTCCAGCTGTAGCATCCAGAGAGAGTGGTCATGTATGCATGAGGTGTACTGACTTGTGTGAATGTGTGTGTGTTTTATTTTCCTTTCAGAAGAAGGCTTTGTCTGAAAGCTAAGTGTCTAAAAATCTTTTTGTTGCATCTGTCTGCATCTCAACATGTAATCTTTATGGTGAGTAGCAATATTTTCATAATATTGATGATATTCTAACCAATACTTTCCATTGTTTGGTATTAGAAGTTTGTTACTTTTCTTCATAGGGTGTTTCATCATTTGATAGAATGTATTAACTGAAAGGTTTTTCATAACCAGCCTAAAGCAAGATTGTGTACCAGAATTGGTGCCTTAGAAGCCCTTGACACTTGTATCTGAACTGCTGTCAGAAAATGCTTCTGCTTCTTGGCAGGTGTCCCTGTTGGCTGCTGTGATGTCCTTACAACACAAGGGGTGCAGGGATGGGGGGTTGGCCTTGATATTCCATTGGGCTGCTGGCTGGGCAACACCCTCCAGTTTGCAATATTCCTGGCATTCCAGGAACTTTGAGCAGCCATGATCATCAATGGGTTGGGAGAGGTACAGCAAAAAGTGATGTTTTGGATAGTCATCCCATATGAGAATGCCACTTCCTCAAGAGACAAACTGCACATTTATTATATAAATTGATTTTTTAACTACTTTGTCTATGTACATGTCTTTACATGTATTATTATAGTGATAAATAAAATGGTTTAACAGCATTAAGGTAGGTCACAAAAATTAGCACCATAGCCCCAAAAGTCAGTTACCATCATATTAACAATATGGATAATGGTGAAAACAAAGAGAGATTTGTGTGCAGTGACATATCACACACAGTATGCAATCATCATTAATGTTACAATTAGGAAGTGCTAATTTCATTTTACTTTTATGTAGTTATAGAATAACCTCTTGTTGTTGTGACTTCACCATATTGTGATGCTGAACTGCTGACATTAATAAGAAGTGATATTAATAAGCTGCTACTACATTCATAATCAGAAATTAGCTAGAGAGCAGTAATAACAATGTGACATGCTTGAGAGGATTGTGGGAAAAATTCTTCAACTGAGACATTGATTTTTACCATGAGTCAGCTATGATTCTTCCAAAGAATGTAGTTGGTTTTAGGAATAATGATAGCATGCATAATAAAACAAAATTTATTTCCTTGTTAACATTAGTATATAAGATACTAGAGGACTCAAACTGGCAGTTTCATGTTTTCAGTTCAGTGGTGATTGTTTAATACATAAAGATGTGTTAATCTTATTTACAAATATTTACACATACAAAATATTACTCACCTTCTATCTTGATTAAAACTAAAAGGCATGACTGTAATATAGGTTATGTAACTTTTCACATGAAACACTTTATTTTACAATTATTTTTTAATTTTTTTATGATTCTATCTTTTTTCTGTAGTTTTTTTTCAATTTTTGTGAGTCCATATAGTTCAGTGACATTATTAGTACACCAACAGTAAAATGCAAATATTAAGATTCCATATTAACAACAATTCAGAGTCTGGACTAGGTTACGTTCTTCCAGCATGTTACAGTTCACATCAGTATTACTTTAATGTTTATTTTTTTTGTATGTACAACACACAATTGAGCTGATGCACAGTTCTTGACTTTCCACACGTTATACACACAGTGAACATGTCGAGTTAACTGTTTCGAACTTGGGTAGGAGCATCATTTAAATAGTATTAACCAGCCGATGTCCCCTAGCTGTGATGGGCCAACAATAAATCTACATTTATTGCAATGCTCGGCATAATAACAAAAATTATGGATGCATTTGAAGACAGAACTGCGTGGCTTTAGTTCTTTGTGATTTAATGTTGGAAAAATTAAAGCCTTATCGTATAAAGAGTGTCATTTTTCAGAACCTGTCATCTTAGCTAAGAGACAGGTGGCACAGTGTTAGTATCCAGAGAGTGACGTCTAATGAAATGCCATTTGAACATGGTGTAACTCAGGGCTCTGTATTTGGCCCTCTGTTCTTTTAATGTTTGTCAATGAGTTAAGTTGTGATGGTCACAGCCTGTTCTTTGTAGGTGATACATTAATGACTAAGCGTAGAAACTGCGCTGAGGCACTAAAGGTTGCTGAATTTTGTTTCAAGTACATAAAAAGTGGTTCAAAGGAAACGAAATGAAATTAAATGAAGATAAAACCCAGAAAATATTATGGAGCCTTGGTGACTGTGGACCCACAGCAAATGTCAAAAGTGTCAAACTTCTGGGATACACACTTCACAATAAGCAGATGTGGACGAACACAGGATGCTCAAATGCGTGATAACAGACCAGTACTTAATTATAATGTATCTCTCTCGTCTATATAGAAGTAAATCGAGGATTCTTCTGCAAGCGACAAAAAACTCACAACTATGACACGAAATAAGGCCAACATAGATATTCCAAGCTGCCACCTATGTAAGACACTGGACAGTTTTCTCACGGTAGCCCTGAAGATTTTCAACCACCTACCACCAGATGTTCAAATATTGCCACTGAGTCGTGCGCTCAAGCAACAGCCATTACACTCTGTAAATTAATTTTTCTCTTCAAGTAGAACTGTAGATGGGTCAACATGATACGATCACATATGAAGCTGCAAACTGCAACATTTAAGAGCTTTAGACTGGTGTTTATAACCACAGTTTAAAACATCAGTATGTATCGCTTCTTGTCTGTTATCTTAGTTTAAGTAGTTTTTTTGATATATAAGATGTGACATAATCTGTCCATCCATGGCCAGTGAAAGATGTTGACTTATTAAGAGTAATGAGTAAAAAACATTGAGGGATTTGAAGAAAATTGTTCAAGATATTGTACAGAATTTCCTCTGATATTACAAATGGCACTGCCAGTGGCTCAGTACGGAGATGCTTTGTATGAGATATTTTTGTCAAGTGTTTTCATAGAAGTGTTGGAAATATACCATGCTTTGTAATATTTCCGTGTTTATTTTTCATCCAGAAAATACAGATTGGCTGATGCTTTGAGCCATCTAATTTCTGTAAACATAATGTTTACTGCAGAAATATCACAAGTTTTTCCAGAGTTTTAATTTTCGAAATTGCAGTTAAAAGGTATACCAGGAACACACATTTTTTCTATCCTCCTACAAAATTTAGAAAAACAAATCTAACGCAGATTCTATAATCATCATTTCAATGTTGTCGGCTTGTTCAGAAGTGTGCTCTGCTAGGAAGAATGTTCTTCACAAGCCAAAGTTGAATCGTGTTCCGAAACTCAGATATTTCAATTTTCATTTTGAAGAAAGTCAGAACATATAATGCATACAGTGACTAGTAGCGCATCATTCTTAACACACCCTAGGATGCATGGTGCCGAAAACACACGTGAATGCATATGCAGGGCCTCCTAGGCCCTGCCCTAATTAAAAATTTTCCTCTTTTCATGCAATCATTCTTTGGAATTAAATTTATTTCTGTCTAATTTATTGTCATATTGAAAGATTCCTAAGATACAGTAACAGGATCTAGTGGGCCTGATTAACAATTTATTAATTTATTAAAAAAGCTCTAAGAGTGAATTTTCATTAGTTACATCCATTTACATACAACATATACAAATAATTTTATTAATTCACTTATAAGTTGCAGTTTACATATTATTACGTTTATTACAACCAATTTCTTCAATTAAAACATACTCATTATTCACAATATTATGTATATAGGCTATATTTTGACAAAAAGTTACTATTCATTGAGCACATAAGATTGGATTTTTTTCAACATGTGACAAACAAGAAGCACAAACAACGCCAATCTGTACAAATGTTGGTTTTACACTTAATGCATGTCATAGCACTTTTCCTGTGTTTATTATATGGACAATAATTGCATCTTCTTCTTTTTCCTGAAACAGGTAGTTGGTTCGGCAATATGACATCTTTTTGAACACCACATCTTTGCATGGCATCAACGATTTTCTTTGGAAGATTAGGGATCTGAATACGAAGTTCCATTGCCGGCTTGAGTGGCCGAGCGTTTCTAGGCACTGCAGTCTGGAGCCACGCGACCGCTACGGTCGCAGGTTCGAATCCTGCCTCGGGCATGGCTGTGTGTGATGTCCTTAGGTTGGTTAGGTTTAAATAGTTCTAAGTTCTAGGGGACTGATGACCTCAGAAGTTAAGTCCCATGGCCATTTGAACCATTTTTGAATGAAGTTCCATTAGTGGTCTTACCATTTCCTCTGCTAAATCTCTTAGGAGGTTTGGGGTTTGGGTTGTTTGGGGAAGGAGACCAGACAGCGAGGTCACCTGTCTCATCGGATTAGGGAAGGAAGTCGGCCGTGCCCTTTTCAAAGGAACCTTTTCCCTGGAGCGAGTTAAGGAAATCACGGAAATCCTAAATCAGGATGGCCGGACGCGGGATTGAACCGTCGTCCTCCTGAATGCTAAATCTCTTAGGAGCAAACGCCTTTTATCACTTCTTCCACTATAGTATGTCAGATGTTGGGCGGAAAATAAAATTTCACTGTTCATTGCTGCGGCGTCTATCATATTCATCCATAAAGCAAATGGCCATCTTCTTGTTTGTCACTTGCAAGTGTAAAAACGAATTTTCTGGTACATTTGATCTACTCCACCCTTTGTAGAGTTATAGAACTTTATTACATCTGGTTTCTTTTTTGCATGAGTTTCATCGATGTTTCTGCCGTGATGCATTGTGCTAGTGAGAACTGCAGACTTTTTCTTTTTGGAAACATAACTCACCATTGTAATGTCACCTCTAAATGCAAACAAAGAGGAATGAATCGCTCTTGAGGCAGATGGTTTCATCTCATTAGGAATTTCTGATTTATTTGGTTTGATAGTTCCCAGCACCATAATTTGCTTCTGAAACGTCTCTTCTGCCAGCTGTACACTATTAAAGAAGTTGTCAACAGTAAATTTTTTTTATGATCCTTGAATGCTTTTAGCAATATCTTTCACCACATTCAATCCAAGATTTATCTGAATAGGTTCATGGGGCTTCCTTCCCGTGTAAACTATTCCGTCTAAAGCATATGCAGATGTGACATCACATAACCAAAATATTTTTATGCCATACTTGGCTGGTTTAGTGGGCATATACTGGGTGAAGCTGCATCTTCCACGGAATGGGACTAGCTGTTCGTGAACTGTGAGCGAATAATTGGGAATCATTCCATTTCTACACTTGTCAAGAAACAGTTCCCATACATAGCGAACAACTGCCAGTCTGTCATCTGCAGACCGAGCTTCACGGGTACGCCAGTCATCAAATGTAATCACTCTCCTTATATCCTCGAATCTATTTACAGACATGGTGGCCTTATACGTAGGATTTGCCTTTTCATGCAAGAATTATTGTCTAATAGGGACATCCCACCTCTTCTCCATACTAGAAAGCAGTAAAAGACCAAGAAAACCCTCCATTTCAGCAAGCGAAACGTTTTCCCACGTTATACCACGTAAAGCAGCCATTCTTCTGCCATCAATATTGGTGCAGTTGATGATTTCCTCTGGTATTTCCTTGGAGGTGAAGTAGACCCAAGCACCCTAGGTTTACAGGTTTTCAAACCACGAGTTGGACCAGGCGCCTTCTTTACGGTATTATGTACAGGTGTACAAAAAGTTGCAGGAGGATCTAATTTCCAAGTCGTTTCATTCCGACTAATGTATCTGTGGTCTTCTATACCTTTTTGTGGTGGTCCTTCATTATCAGACTCTGATGAAATAACATTGTCGGAAGGACTGTCATCTGCCTCAATATTCACATCTGCAGGTTCATCGGCTGATTCTTCACTACTTGCATCTTCAAAAATATTTCTTTCCTCGCACGAATCATCTTCTTGAAACCGCTGAGCCACAACACTTTCAAAATTAGCTGCATTTGCACGTACTGACTCTCTTGCTTTGCGTGTCGAAGCCATAGCAAAAGGCGTGTCTGTCGAACAGCAGCTTGTGCAGCACTAAACGAGCCATAATCGTAACAATATGGGCCTTGCAGCAACAAACAAACTACAGTAACAATGAGGCTGACAAGAGCAGCACAGGATAACAATACCATGGAATAATAAAACATTTGATGGCAAAAAGATCAATAATACACATACTTTGCCAATATGTGAAAGTAGTGTGTATTATTTTTTAGTCATACTATTACTACTACAGCTACTGCTGCTGTTGGCACTCCTGTTGCTGGAAATACCACTACAGATATTGTTGACTTAATAACTGCTCCCAAACAAATTTTGAAGACAATACAGGCTAATGAACGTTTATAAATGTGTAAGGACTTCTGAAGCCCTGCTTATGCATTCACGGTGTATTGGTGAACGTATCGAATTATACAAAAAACTTAAAAAGGTATCTCGTTCGGAACTGATAGGAGGAATGTCAAATTGTTAGTGAAAGAGTTCTGGAAAGCAGTTTGAAATGAAACAAAAAATTATAATTTTAAAAAAAAAAAATGAAGACAAATAAGGGCTTCGGAGGCCCTGTATATGCACCCTAGGGTTAACACAGAATTTGTACATATAGCACAACGAGAACCTCCCAGCTCAGATCCAGGACAGGCTTTAGAGTGTAGAGTTTGTTACGAAGAGCTCAGCTTCAGTGTCGTCTGCGACCTGTGGAGAACGTTTTCCGCGTCCTGTGCGTTAGTTCACGGAGAGGCCGGCCGGCGCGTGGCGGCGCCACGTGCCTGCCACGTACCGCGCTGGCGGAACATGTAGGCGGAGCTGACCAGCGAGAGCACGACGCGCGCCGCCGCCGCTAGAGACTCTCGGCGTGCCGGTGTCGGCCGTCCTCCCGGTCCGGCGCCGCCCCCGCCGCCGCCGCCGCCGCCCCCGGGCGCCGCCCCCGTGTGGATGCGCGGCAGGAAGGGCGTCGCCGCCGTCTTGGGCAGCTGGTGGTGGTTGAGGCGAGGAGCGACTGCAACACGCGGCTGACACGCGCCACTCCAGTGGCCACGCTCCACGGCCGCTCGCTGCAGTACTCACCTCCAGCTCACATTAGCGCTGCAGTACAGTATCCAGCCAAACAGGCGTGGCTCGTGACTGTGGATCGTAGCTATAGTGCCAGGGCTGTATAAAACATGTGCAAACAATCACTCCTTTGCTTTTCGTAATCTTCTACTAAATAACATCAAAACTGACTCTATAGTTGGCATATTTAGCCGCCGACGTTATCTTTCTTTGACACAACCCAACAAACCGTAGTAGAAACGACGCCTTTTGGAGAGAATTTTAATGCGCTGTGTGTTGGCTTCGTGTTTACGACTAAACGCGACGAAACACTAGGCACCATCCCGTGACGTCACGGCTGAGTGATTGGCTGGCGGAAGCAAAGAGGCAGCCCCGACGTTGGTTTAAGTACTTTTGATGCTGTATTTGTAGGTATCCATCTTTACACTTGCATATTATCAGAGTATCCAATTTAAGTGATTTACCAAATTAAACAACTCTCCAAAACGCATCATTTTCAGTACATTCCGTTGTGCTAAAGTGTCGGGAAAGTAGAAGGCGGTGGTTAAACATGTTAATGTATCTTCCTCCGTTGAAATTATCTATATATCTGTGACTGTATTTGAACTGTTTTTGTTTTTGATTCAGAGGTGGCCAGTTATCAGGTGATAATGTGCTACAGAACAATTTAGATGTTGCACTAAAATTACAAAATTATGCCATTTCTCTTTGAGGCTGAAACTGAACTAAAATTATGCCATTTCTCCTCGAATGCATGCCGATATTTATTGTTATTATTCATTTATTTATTGCCAAATTATAGACCTGCTACCTGATGTTTTAAAACAGATCTTACATCTTACAATTTTCGGTTTTCATCTTTTTCACAGTTTTCTTTTCTCTCCTTTTTATCTGCAACGTTTTACAAAGAATAACACTTTTTAAAGAAAGAGTAATTTAAGGTTGAAATATAAATAAGATGATGATGTTTTTTAACAAGAATATAGAAACATGAAAGGATAGTGGAGAGATTTGTTAGCGCCATCTCCGATTGTTAGTGACAGTGGATACCCCGCAATGGTTTCGTCCAGCTGTTGACCACCAGTCGCAAAAAAAATTTTGGTCAGTAGTATAGTAAAGTATTACTAATCTTATGTATTCCTAATCTATGTATTGCTAACCCTATGTATTAACTTTAGGTGCTCATCGGTGTACAGAATTTGGTGATTTCTTGGCTAGATCGCAAAGATGAGGCAAAGGTCAGAAACCTCGAACAAATGTACCGAATCAAGAAACTGGTAGTTAAAAGAACGGTCGCAGAAGAAAGGACCAATCCTTGGAAGATATTCATTCAGAAACTGGAGGAGGACAGTAGAGAAAATAAGAAACTGTTTTATAAGGTTATCAGAGGTAAAAGGAAACCAGTGAATACCATAAAAGCACCTAAAGTTGAAAATGGAAATCTGGCTAGGACACAAAGTGATATGAGAGAAGTCCGGAAAAACCATTTTGACCACCTATTAATTAGATCAGTTGAAGAACCAAATACAGAACTGGAAGTCCACACTTACAATGAGGAACCTCTCATCACCTGGACAGAAACAGAAGCAGCCTTAAAATCCACGGCTAAAGGAAAATCTTCAGGCATAGATGAAGTGAACGCAGACATGATGAAAGCATCAGGTATCCAAGGCATACAATTGCTGCACCGAGTACTCAATGCAATATGAGCCAGGTAACATAATACCTCTGGATTGGAGAAAGGGTGGAATAATTCCCCTGATTAAGAAAGTCAGCAGGCGAAACCCACCAACTATAGAGCAATAACCCTATTGTCTCATGGGCTGAAAATACTTGAGAACATCATAGAAAAGGGACTGAGAACTACCATAGAACCACAGCTGGAGGAAGAAAAATATGGCTTCAGAAGTAATAGATCAACAATAGATCTAATTTTTAGCACCTGCATGTTGATGGAAAAGGACTGGGAGAAAGGCAAGAACCTGGTCATTGTATTTCTGGATTTAGAAAAAGCCTATGATAGTGTTATAAGAGATAAGATCTGGGAATGCTTGACGAAAAAGAATGTCCCTGAAGGACTAATAAAAAAAATTCAGATGTTGTACAAAGACTGTACCAGCTGTGTATAAATTGAGGAAGGACGATCGTCATGGTTTGAGACCAAGAGTGGAATTCAGCAAGGAAGTGCATTGTCCCCATTACTATTCATCACTGTTATGGATACCATAATAAAGAACTTCAAGGAGAAATCAGGTGAATTGAATGCATTTGCCTTTGGTAATGACACCATGACATGGGGTGAAACTGAAGAGGAAATACAGATCAGACTTGATGAATGGAAATCTCAGATCCAGAAATGTAACCTCAACATCAGCAAGACCAATGCAGTGGTGATGGCAGTCAACGAAGATGGGCAACCAGCAAGTGTAAAACCAGGAGACTTCCAACTAGAGCGTGTGAACAGTTTTCCTTACCTTGGAAGTGTAATTTCCGGTGATAACTTGGTCAGAAATGAAATTACCAACAGATTGAAAAAAGGATCTGAGTTCTACCAACAAGTAAGATCACTTTTATGGGATGACTGGATTCCAAAACTAGCCAAACTGATGATGTCTAATAGCTGTGTCATACAAGTATTAACCTGTGGCATTGAAACACGCTCCCTCACAAAAAGAGAATCATCAAGGCTGCAAGCAGCGGAGACGAAATTTCTTAGATCCACCAACCACAAGACCAGGATGGACAAGTTAAGGAATGAGGAGGCGAGGAGAGGAGCCGGAATGAAGACATCATTATTAGATCGAATTGGCGCATCTAGATATCGATGGTACCGGCACGTGATGTGAATGGCGTCAACTAGAACAGTCAAAATAAATTTGGAAAGACAGGTGGATGGGAAAAGACCTCAAGGAAGACCTCGAACTCGATGGATTGACTTGATCAAGACTGATATATTGACCAGAGGATGGAAAGTGGATGATGTTCTCTGTGAACAGGAGTAACTGGACAGGACGAAGTGGAAGAGGCTCATTACCAGTACCTGGAAACTGGAACTGTTGAATGATGATGATTGGCTAGATCACCAGCACCTTATGCTTGTTTACTGTCACATCTCGTCTTCCTCCTCCTGTTACTCTTCGGTGTCACTGTTTCCGCTGTCACTGAGGGTATCGCCGTCCATCCTCTGGAGATTTTTGCTACGTTGCGTATAGACATGTCGGTTATGTCGTGTCCGCAAGTATATGCATGCTGGCGTGCACATGAAACGTACAAAAACACATTTTGTAGAACTCTGTCCGCACTAACTAGAAACCAGTGTCGATTGCTGGAATCGTGGGCAGTCACGTTACGATAACCCAAATAAGGAACGCAGCTGTTTTTGACTGAGCATGCCCTCGAGGCCTACGAGAAAGACGTACGAGAAAGATAGACCACGGCGAGTGCGTCATGAAGCTAGGCCACGCTCGCTCAGGTCAGCAGAGAAGCTGCCTTTCTACACCTGTTAACTCGTAACTAGGTGTGCACGTAAAAACGAGAATTGTATCTTCTACTGGTTGGTATCCACTATTATGGAGTCTTACTGTTATTAGTCCTGCAATGGTAGGAAGCCCATAGGCCTACTAGTAATTTGTTACGGCTGTACTGGAGTATAACACAATTAAAATCATGCAAAAATGGTTATCAGTTGCATAAGGCACCACATCTTCTAAGAAATGAGGCCTGTTAGGCAGAAAGATACTAAATGCTAAAAAAAACCGTTATACTATTTATGTCGAGAATTGATTTTAAATTTTGTTGTATGACTAGTAATCAGTAAGACTTCATAATAGCAGATTCCATCCTACGACGTTCATGTACAGTGTCACTGGTATGCTGCTTGACAGTCACGTCGGGTCAGTGTCCGGACGTAACGCTGCAGAGCCATATGGAATGGAAAGAGCACGTAAGGACGACAGCAGAGGTGGCGAATGGTCGACTTCGGTGGTTTATTGGGGGAACTTCAGGACAAAGTAGCTCATCTGTAGAGGAGAAAGCACATAGAACACTAGTATGGCTCATTCTACGAGGGTTGACTGAAAAGTAATGCGTCGTAACTCTTCAACAGTTGGCAGCGTTGGTATGCGGCAGGTACTGGCTCGTTTGTGGCCTCTTCTCTACAACTCCAGTTAGCGGGAAGCCTTAGCACTGAACGGTTGTGTTGTTACAGGTGAAAGTATGGATCCCTGCGCAGACGGTCGGTTAATGCAATTTAAGCAACGTGCAGTCATTCAGTTCTTGACAGCACAAGGTGCCACTCCAAAAGATATTCATCAGAGGATGAAAGCAGTTTGTGGTGATTGTGTTGATGTGAGTACTGAGCGTCTTGAGCCAGTAAGTTTAAAGATGTCGAGGTGAGAACATCTGACCTGCGTGACAAACAACGAGTTGGAAGTCCTGTGACAGCAACCACCGAGATTCACAACCAAAATGTTGACAGAGTGATTCAGGAGGATCGTCGTATCACTCAGACAGAAATTACAAGCACCATCGGCATTTCACATCATTACTTTGCTTGGCTATCGGAAGCCCTGTGCACGATGGGTACCCCGGATGCTGGCTCCTGAAATGAAAGCGCACAGATTTGAAATTTGCCAGGAACTCATCTCGGTTACGAGAATGAAGGTGTCACATTTCTCCATTCAATCATGGGAAATCATTATGCTGTTGATGAAGACGTTGAGAGAACTGTGAGGCTGTGGTTGCGGAAACTTCTTCCATGACGGCTTCAGAAACTTGTTCATCGTTGGCAGGAATGTATCCAGTTAGCTAGGCATCACGTAGGAAAATGAATATTGGTAATTATAGATCAGATTCTAAGGATTATTTCAGCGTTTGATTTATTAAAATATCCCCATCCAGATCCAATTAACTAAGGTGGAGGCATTACTTTTCATTCAACCCTCGTAGAGTAAGGCTCTAATGTTTGTGATCCCGACCATGTCGATTTAAAGAAAGACACGAAAGAAATTGGAAGATGTACTGCTGGGTTTCTTACTGGTTAGATGTTCTCGGTAGCTTCGATCAACATACGAGTATTAGGGAGATGGTTCCTAAAGGCAAATGAGAATACCTGGAGGGAATACGTATATTTTCACGAAACACTACTGAAAATATTTAGAGATCAGGCAGCTGCTTCTGACTGCAGAATTATTCTGTTGCTGCCAAAATACATTTCGTGTAAGGGTCGCAAAGACAGGATAAGAAAACTGGGGATCATACGGAGGAATCTAAACAGTCGTTTCTCTCTCCCAGTTGCGAGTGGAACAGGAAAGGAAATTACTAGGAGTGGTGTGAGTTAGCCACTGCCGTGCACCATATGGCGGCTTTTGGTAGATCTATATGAAAACCTGAACCGTGAAATACCCAAAGATTAGGCCATACAACAGCGGCCTTACTGGTTGGGAACAGGATGCTTCAATGTATCGATTTTTAACAATGTCACTAGACCATTGGAGTCACATTTTATTGGCTGTAGTGGGTGTTAGGAGAGAGGTATGGGGTATGTCGAACACTGTTTGTGGATTGCATAGCTTGATGACAACAGGTAGTCCACTACGAATCAGCGACAACCTTCTGGGAGCAGTCCGATGTGAAGAAATAGCGCACCAGTTGCGTTAAAAAACAATTTTTAGCGCAACTAGTCTGTTATTTTTTCAGATCGGCATTCTTCCAAACCAACTGCTGAATCTGATGAACAAAAATCTAAATGACAAGTGGGTGGAGACGTGTCAGGGGAAATGACGTAATGGGCGCTCGATGCTGCCACGTTAACTTCACCAAGCAGTTCTGACACTACAACTGCTAGATTGCTGGCGTTAGCAGAAATGAAAAAAACGGGGATGTCGACATGAAGTGTTCGAGACAAATGCGATATGTGACCCATTCGACACCTTTTGGCTCGCTCTGAGCACTATGGGACTTGACAGCTATGGTCATCAGTCCCCTACAACTTAGAACTACTTAAACCTAACTAACCTAAGGACATTACACAACACCCAGTCATCACGAGGCAGAGAAAATCCCTGACCCCGCCGGGAATCGAACCCGGGAACCCGGGCGTGGGAAGCGAGGACGCTAGCGCACGACAACGAGCAGGACACCTTTTATTGTGCCACTTACAATCATTTACCATTGCTAGCAAAGTGGTTATCACCAAGCATGAATGATCATCGTTTTCCTTTCAGTTGCTGCTTTAAGGGGGATAAACAGGCTGCTAGAATGCTGTTGTACAGAATATCTAATAATGAATCGATACTTGACTATAAATCTCTAAAACGAGCGGTATTTTTATAATGTGCAGCCGATAATTTTTGGCCAGTACGTCGATATTTTTTCCGTAGAAATACCGACATATCAATAATTATTTCGATATATCGAGCGCCGGTCATGATATTCTTTTAAATCTCAGCATATCGCACTCCCGATAATTTTAAAAATATCAACAGTCCTAGCCGCTACTAACAGCAGGAAAGCACGACCTCGCGGCGCTTGTCGCTGATTCGTAGCGGATTACTAACTACCAGCAAGTTGTGCAGCCCACAAATAGCTTCCCACCGACCAGTGGTATTTTAAGGCCAATAAAATCTAATTAACGAGACGTCGGTGGCTTAGTGACGCCGTAAGAAATGTAACATACACTGAGGTGATACAAGTCACGGGATAGCGATATTCACGTATACAGATGGCGGTAGTATCGAGTACACAAGGTATGTACGAGCAGCGCATTGCGGGAGCTGTCAGCTGTACTCAGTTGATGCATGTGAAAAGGTTTCGAACGTGATTATGGCCACAGGCCGGGAATTAACAGGCTTTCGACGCGGAACGATACTCTGTGTCGAAGAGCACCAAATTTCGGACATTACCTCACCACGGAAAACGCAGTTGCCGACGGCCTTCAGTTTAACACCGAGAGCAGAGGCGTTTCAGTAAAGTTGTCAATACCAACAAACAAGCAACAAGGCGCGAAATAACCGCAGAAATCAATGTGGGAATACGACAAACGTATCCGTTAGGGCAATGCTGCGACATTTGCCGTTTATGAGCCTATTGCGGCAGACGACATCGCCTGAGGCGCCTGATACCGCCCGTATCCATTGCGCCCTAGACGACTGCACAACCGTGGCCTTGTCAGATGAGTACCGACTTCAGTTGGTAAGAGCTGATGCGCGGCACACATGATGCGAAGCCATGGGCTCAGGTTGTCTACAAGGCACTATGTAAGCTGGTGGTGGCTTAGTAATGGTGCGGGCTGTGTTCACGTGCAATGGACTGGGTCCTCTGGTGCAACTGAACCGACAGTCGACTGGAAATGGTTATGTTCTGCCATTTGGAGGCCATTTACAGCCATTCGTGGACTTTATGATCCCATCAACGATGATCACGTCATCAGACCACAGGTCTTTGCGTTGGTTTCAAGAACATTCTGGATAATTCGTGCGAATGATTTGGCTACCCAGGGCGTCCGACACGAATCCCATTGAACGTTTATGGGACACTTTCGATAGGTCGGTTCGTGCACAAAATCGTGCACGGCCAACAATTTCGCTACAGTGGCAGCTGCTGGAAGGGACTCCCAACGACTTGTTGATTCCATGCCACGTCGACCTGCTGCACCGTGCTGGGCAGGAGAAAGTCCGACATGGTATTAGGAGGTATCCAACGACTTTTGCCACGTCAGTTAAGTAAAGCACTGGGCGTCTTAGTCTTTCTTCTGGGGGGAGCAGCTAGAGAACTTGAACTGGAAGAAGAATGTTGTGTGTTAACGGGGGACCTTGAAGCGACGGAGAGGCTCCGTCCCCACCGCAGCCGCAGTGGTTCACAACCCCACGACGACTACCGCAGTCCACTTCACCCCTCCGCCGGCCCACAGCGAACCCAGCGTTACTGTGCGGTTCGGCCCCCGGTGGATCCCCACAGGGAACGTCTCACACCAGACGATTGTAACCCCTATGTTTTCGTGGTAGAGTAACGGTGCTGTACGCGTACGTGGAGAATTTTTTTGCGCAGTAATCGCCGACATAGTATAGCTGAGGCGGAATAAGAGGAACCAGCCCGCATTCGCCGAGGCAGACGGAAAACCGCCTAAAAACCATCCACAGACTGGCCGACTCACCGGACCTCGACACAAGTGCGCCGGGCGGATTCGTGCCGGGGACCAGGCGCTCCTTCCCGCTCAGGAAAAGAAGAATTTTACTGAGCTTGTCAAACATATAAGTTTATTTACTTTTGCTCACCGTACAGTTCCTAATCTTGGAAACAAACGAATTAAACTCTTGACATATTTTCCAATTTCCACTCAATAATGTCTTACGGAGTAATTTTCTGCAGTAGTTGATGACTTATAAAGAAAGTAGTTATTGCAGAACAGCGTGCAATGTGAATAATACATGGCGTTCACCCAAGGACGTCATATAGGCAGTTCTTCAAAGAGCTAGGCATTTTAACTGCGCCGTCACAATACATATATTCGCTAATGAAATTCGTCATAAATAATCCATCATAACTAGCAGTGGAATGGAAAGGTAGACTTTAATAACGAATAAGATGACGCGGGAGAACACAGAGAAGGATTTTAGTGAGTCCTGGAGAGTGAGTAGTCTGTGTGGAGTGTGTAGAGTACGTCGTATCTTTGTGCCCGCGGATAAGGGCACCGTCGAATGAGAGAGAGGGAGGGAGGAAGGGGGGAGGGTTCAGCGACCCCGCTAGCGATGGCATCAGCGCCGGAATCCTGAGTGAGCCATTAGCTGACGTCCCGGCGGCTGTTGACCGCTGTCAGAAGGCAGCCACAATATGACTCTTGCCAGCTGCCACTAGTGTCAAGGCCTATCCTAAGGTTCAATTTTCGGGAAAGAAGTGCGGATACTATTCTGGAATCGTCCGAAAACCATAAAATTTAAACCACATATAACTGACGGTGATTCTACTTACTTATCTTTGACTAGTGAAACTTCATTACCGTCACCAAAGCCTGCTAAAGTTCGGCGCCTCTACGAACTGCGTTAATATCCTGATTACCTGATGACAGGAAAAGAGGACAGGAGTATTTCGATGTCTCAGTACTTTTCCTGGTACGTCCCTTACTGGTTAAATGTCAGGACAATAGGTCGCCCAGCGAATATGTTCCATGCTATTAATAATTCTTTGATATTCTAGGTAATATGTAATGGTGCATCGTTTTATCGAATGTAAAATTGTACACCTAACAAAACTTGGATAAGCAGTATCCTGCGACTACAACATAAATGACTCACAATTGGAATCAGTCAACTGAGACACATATCTGAAAGCAGGGACATGAAATGGAACTACCACACAGGCTCCGTCGTAGGGAAGGCAGTGGCAGACTTTGGTTCATTGACGGGGTACCTGGGCAAGAACACTCATCCTACACAGTACACCGCGTACAACCACTAGTGCGTCCAACCTTCAGAGTGCTGTTCACGTGTGTGCGGATATGGAATGGAACTCAGGCTAACAGAGAATAGTGAACGTTTACAAAGAAGGGCTACGTGAGTGGTCACAGTTTTATTTGAACACACTAGACCATCACGGAAAGTTGAAAAACCAGAACTCGCAGACGCTGGAAGATAGACGCCAAATGTTCTGCGAAAGCCTGCTTACTGTGTTTCAGGAGGCAGTGTTAAGTGAAGGATCAGGAGATACTTTCATACCTCCAAGTAGCACTCCCGCACAGACTGTGAATGCAAAATTAAACTAATTACAACACGCACAGGAACGTTAAGCATTCATTCTTCCAGCAATGGTGAGAAACCATAACATGACGTATCCTCTGTCATGCACTTCGAAGTGGTTTGCAGATTATATTCATGGTGTCCCACAGGACAAAGTCTACGTTTGTGATTCAGTAGTATTGACCCACAGGACAAAGTCTTATTCGGGGATGTGACAGGAACGAACATTTCAAGCAAAAAAGTGTTGTAAATACGGGCCCTAAAATGCGTACATTAAGAACTATGAGCACTTATTCATCTTCGATACTGAGAAACGAATTTCTTCTGCTACAAGCTCTTTGCTTTCCATATTTTGGGAGCAGGTAGTTCGGACCAAAACAAGAAAAAATTATCCAGTAAACAGGGGCACTAAAATGCACACATTAAGAGCTATGAGCACTCCATCTTCTACTAAACAAATGGTCATGGCTCATAGGGTATGCATTTTAGAGCCCACGTTTACTGGATAATTTTTTCTCTATCCGATTCATACTACATCCACCCAATATATGGAAAGCAAAGAGTTTGTCGTAGAAGAGATTCGTTTCTCAATATCGAAGACGAATAAGTGCTCACAGCTCTTAAGGTATGCATTCCAGAGCTCATGCTTTCTAAAATGTTTTGCTTCGGAAGATGGTTCCTCTCATAGCCCTGTATAACACTTGGGCCAACCCTAGTGAATAACATGCAGATCTTGTCCTATGAGACATGCCTTTTAAAAATGGCTCTGAGCACTATGGGACTTAACATCTGTGGTCATCAGTCCCCTAGAACTTAGAACTACTTAAACCTAAGGACAACACACACATCCATGCCCAAGGCAGGATTCGAACCTGCGACCGTAGCGGTCGCGCGGTTCCAGACTGACATGCCTTTTAAATCTCCCTGTATATGTTGAAGTAAATGTAGGTAAATACAGGTCTAGGACTCTGCTGAAGGAAGGGTATGACTTTACCTTATACAGCTACCCTGATATTCACTGTTGGATACATCAGCCATACGTAATACTGCGTATGATCAATGTTAATATCCGTCGGGCACAGCGACGTTGCATCTGCATTTGATCCAGTGTTTTGCAGAAAGAGAAATCACATACCCAGCATTTGATCGTCATTGCGATGTGTCCCAAGCCAGCGGAAGCCTTTCGGACACGCCTCCGTGACGTCAGTACTTCCCTATTCTAGTCTGAGGCGTAGACGATCAAAACATGACACGGATGCATCTAACAGTGCTGAAATGAGTTCTAAAGGGCAGTGGACTTATATCCAAACAACTTGCAGGCAGAGCGATACAAGAGAAAACAAATGCCTCACTGATTCGCTTCGTGGCATTCAAATCTCCTAGAACATCACAAAAATATTGATCTAATGGTAATGATCCGATCCTATTGGTTTCACCATATTATCCATTTTCCGTTTGCTGTTGCTGTTCATAAGAATTACCGATAGTTTAATGGCCTGTGTGACGGACTGCCGCCCTAATGGGTCCGGGTTCGATTCCCGGCTGGGTCGGGGATTTTCTCCGCTCAGGGACTGGGCGTTGCGTTGTCTTCATCATCATTTCATCGCCATCCGGCGCGCAGGTCGCCCAATGTGGCGTCTAATGTAATAAGACCTGCACAAAGCTCCGGCCAATGACGCCAAACGCTCATTTCCATTTCCAATCCACAGTGGCACTCATCGATAAAACGGTGGAAAGAGCTATACACTCTTTGGTAACTTATGTCCTCTCACTGCAAGAGAAATACTTCCGTCTTCACTTTATCGCCATCTCACTAAGTGTGTATTAGTCCGACGCATCAAATCATGTGTTACCTGGTGGAACAGTTCCGTAAGAAGTGGGTAATGACATTGACCTACTTAATGCTCGTAGGACTAATTAGCAACTTTACCAATGAGTAAGAGATTAAACTTGAAGCGTGGTTATAAAATTTCATGCTAATGTAGAGTTCAGTATACTAAGATATGCTATATATAACCAAATAGATACGACCTAGTCGTAAGGAAGAAAAGAAACAAATTACACTCATATAGAATTTTGGTTCAACTATACCTCAAATGAGAACCAATTCAAACTAAATTCGATACTAGATAATAGTTTTTATCAATAGTATCTGCAATGCACTAACTGAAGTAATAAGCTGAATTAGCAGTTCTAGGCCATTAGTAGGTGAACACAAGACTATGTAGTTTGCAGTGCCTTTAATTGCATTACAAAAGCCATATAGATGATCTAAAACCTTTTTCTTTTTTTCTAGTGTAGTGTTTATTTTGTTCGTTGTGGAGCAGGAAAAGTTGACAGTAATAAATCTACTCACTTACGAGTCATTAACTTAGAATTCGTGTGGATAAAGCTTAGGCTATATTTAGTCGATATTCTGATCCTGTCGTTTATTTGAATCAGTTTAGATTTACGTAACTGCTAAGATTCTTCAACAGCACGGTCCTCGCGGGAGGCAAATAACTCAAAACTAAAGATGTGTAATAATGTTCCTACTGACACACTGTATTACACAACGAAAAATAAGGATAACGAGAAATGACAGGAAGATGAATAAACGAGTAAGACGAAAGAGGAGGAATTTAGATCGTTTGGAAGTTGAAAGTGAGGCAGGAGGGGCATGCAGCCAAACGATCTAACAGAGAATGAGCTAACTAACTTTTGTTTTTGTTTTTTTTGTTTTTTAAAGAAACAAGAAACTAGAAAAGAAACTTGCGAAATATTTTGTGAAATGTTTTGTCTAGAAGAAACAAATGAAACAGATTAGAGAATTGTTCTGATGGGCCTTTGAATGGTGCTCGAAATCATGTAGAAGTACCTGAGACTCCCGTACATTAGTGACGCAAGGCGCCCACTGTATGAAATTCCGCGACAAATATCCTAAAGAGCTCTTTAAACTTATTAGACACTAAGTTAAACATTGAGCTTTAAATACTCACTTGGTGGGCATGGTTGCGAGCATGGTTAAAAGGCGTGCCAAATGATTCTCTAATCTATTTTACTTATTACTTTTAGACAAGTGATTTCACAAAACATTTGAGCGTTTTTTTCTTCAATATTTTTTACTTTCAATTTTTGTTCAGAAAGCGTGAAACATATTTGAATATCGATGAATAGCCTATTATTATTAGAGAAATTAGAGAAGTTTTAATTTATGCTGTTATTTGACTTTTTTTGTTTTTTTGATACTGCAGGAGTTGTTCGTCATAATTTCCATTTTCCCTCAAATTACTAATTAATATTTTCTTAATTACTTTGATTACTTTCGAAAAATTGAATCAGTTTTTGCAAAACTAGACCTGACGCTGGTCTGTTTGATACCCCAATTGTCCGTCTCCCACTCTTCGTTTGGCTATGAAAATTTTGGGAAAAACCCGTTATTTAGTTTCTGCGGTGTCATGTGTTAGCTCCGTTGAAAATTTTGGCCGAAAACGGTGGATTTATCGTGATCAGATAATATGTAAATTCCAAACGAGGACTTAATGGAAGGTGGGTAGGAGCAGCAAAGACGGACATCGTTATGACGGACGCACAAAGTTAAAAACGGTAACACATCGTCGTGCTACACCTTCCCTAGATGCAACGTAATTTAGTTTAGTGGTTTACAGTGAAGTTAATAGTTCTTCGTCTTGGTGTTTGTTGTCGTCATTTAGATTCTCGCTTCAGCATTTATATCTCTGCTCCCACCTCAGTTTCATGTGTCACAAGAAAAGAAATGTAAATACGCGTCACAGCGATAGGAAGATTGCACTTCTACTGGCAAGGCGTCCGATACCATTGTAATCAGTCAAAATAAACTGTTTAACATTAATGGGTTAACTACGAAGAAACGATTAGAGAGGTGAGTTAAGGACACCTTTTGGAGTTTCTTTGCATTACAATATTTAATGTTCCCACTCCAGTTCGACTAGATTCACATTCGTAGTGCTACAACACATAGCTTCTTCGTTTACTGTAGGCAGACGTAGCAAATCTAACAGGTAAAAAACATTGATAGGGAAGGGGTAAACAATTTTGACGAAATGGACATAATAACGCGAAGGCTGGAAGTGGCCTTTCTGCAGAAACTGATGAAAAATGGTTGATGATAACATCAGTGTACAAGATAGCGTAAATAAGACCAAGGTCCTGAATGCGAAGACCAAGTTGAAGGTTAAAGTTCAGGTGGTGGAGAATGTGAAAAGCTTCCGTTAGCTGGAGGGAAATCGAACAGACGGGTTACAGATCACCAAGAGCGTGACAGACAGGTCCCAAACGTCGCAGAAACTACGGTATGATGCAAAGACAGCCCAGAAAAAAAAAAAAAAAAAAAAAAAAAAAAAAAAAAAAAAAAAAACTTGAACGATTAGATACGGTACCTCATATTCGCAGGACATTAAATTTTACACTATTACATTCTGCATTTGAAGCGTGTCGGCTCGCGTGTTGAAGGCCAACATAGGCCAACATGGATACCGCGACGCAACACCACCTACCTGTAAAATGTGCCTGTAGCTCTCATTGTCGCTGTAAACCGAAGGTAATGGGCCAGTGTGACGTCAGCAGACGTGCAGGATGCCTCGTAAACGTATGCTCGGACGGTGCCGTCAAATAAATGAGTTTGAAAGAAGGCGCACTGCAGGCCCGAGAGGGTTTGACGCAGCCATCCGGGAAATTGCAGCATGTGTGAGACGAATACCATCCCCCTCCCCCCCACCCACCTTCCCCCTCCCGAGAAGATCGACACCTAATCAGAATGGCACTCCAGGACAGAGAGGACAGACCTGAGTCCTCCTCGGTTGTGGACCAACAGCGGAACAGTGCAACACATCCCACACTGTCAGGGGTGACTGACCGTCGTCGTTCATTACGGCATGGGTTACGAACGTGGTCCGCTTCTTCGTCTATCTTTGAGGAATGTGCAGAAACATGCTAGACGGCAATTGTGTTTGGAACGACGTTACAGAGGACAGTAATGGCATCAGATAGTGTTTTCAAAAAAATGGGTCAAATGGCTCTGAGCACTATGGGACTTAACATCTGTGGTCATCAGTCTCCTAGAACGTAGAACTACTTAAACCTAACTAACCTAAGGACATCACGCGCATCCGTGCTCGAGGCAGGATTCGAACCTGCGACCGTAGCGGTCGCGCGGTTCCAGACTGTAGCGCCTGGAACCGCTCGGCCACTCCGACTGGCGCCATTTTTCAGCAAGACAATGCAAGACCACGCGTAGCTGCACGAACATGTGCCTTCGTAGTCTCACAGGTTGTCAGCCTTTAGCCCTGGCATGCCAGTTCACCAGACTAGTCGCCTATCACAGGACACATGCTGAACCGAGGTGACTGAAATGCTTATCATATGACCGTCCTATCTCTAGTCGTTCAAAGTGTTCTGTCTTTTCTAAACATGAGTGTA
This sequence comes from Schistocerca cancellata, assembly GCF_023864275.1. NCBI lineage: Eukaryota > Metazoa > Arthropoda > Insecta > Orthoptera > Acrididae > Schistocerca > Schistocerca cancellata. Next base: position 598,246,739 of record NC_064632.1, read on the forward strand.
TGTCTTCAATTAGAAACACGGCATGTATGCAAACGGAGGGGCCACCTTGGACAAGACAGCTTGTATCCAGTGGAGAAAAAGAATCGAAAGATCTTGAAAGACATGTGGGGCACGAAAGAACACGCTGAAGCCTGGAAACACAGACAAACGCAGGAGGTGTGTGAGAGCGTTAAACCAATTTGAAGCATGATACGAAAGAGAAGGCTTACATTTGCCAGAGGCATCATGAGAATGGGGAACAACACGTTGACAAAGAAGATATGGAACACAGCACGCTTAACAGGGAACAACTGGGCGAAAGAAATCAGGGAGGACTGCAAAGGAATTGAAATAAGTGAAAAACTTCGTACCTAGCAGTGCAGGATTGGTCCAGCTGTAGCAATACAGTGTAAGGCCATAGGTAGACTGCTATCAGAGTCAAAATTAAGACCATGGAAGCAGAGGGAACTAGGAGGAGCGAGACAACAAAGAAGACTGCGTACTGAATAAGTCACCGGTGATTCTACAGGGGCGAAACGACTAAATACGAGGCGAATTCAAAGAGTAATGTCCGATTTGGCGCGAAATGGGAACTACTGTGAAAATCCGATGTAACTTCGATCAGATGTGCTGGGCAGTGTCTTTAGCGTGCCTGTCGATCGCTTCACGTCGCTCTTTTCAGTTCAGAGTGCAAAGTTATCACGTAGAAATTACCGGTGAGAGATTCGCCTGAAGCTATGAAACCCACGTGACATAAATGTCATGCATTTCTGTCTTCAAGACAATTCTCAGCCGCATTTTGCAGGGGCAATGAGGACGCTCCTGCAGCGTTTTCGATGGGAAGTGCTTGATTACCCACAGTACAGACCTTAATTGGCTCTCTCTGATGTTCATCTCTGCTCACATGAACCGCTGCCTACGAAGACAACATTTTGCAACAAACAACTATAGGCAGACCAGCGCACAGAATCGGTGGAAAGAACAGACGGCTGCTTTCTGTGACGAGGACAGTGGAAAGTTTGTACAACGCCGAGACAAACTTCTAAGTCTGAGCGGCGACTATTTAGAGAGATAGATGGAAGGTGTGGCTAACAGTTGCGAATAAAAAAAAAAATCAGTTTCACTGTGGTTTCCATTTCGCGACCGATCGGACTTTTCTTTCCGAACAGCCCTTGTAACTAAATGCATACAAAGATCAGGTGGAAAGTGTAGCTTAGAGCAGTGTGGATTATACACTCCTGGAAATTGAAATAAGAACACCGTGAATTCATTGTCCCAGGAAGGGGAAACTTTATTGACACATTCCTGGGGTCAGATACATCACATGATCACACTGACAGAACCACAGGCACATAGACACAGGCAACAGAGCATGCACAATGTCGGCACTAGTACAGTGTATATCCACCTTTCGCAGCAATGCAGGCTGCTATTCTCCCATGGAGACGATCGTAGAGATGCTGGATGTAGTCCTGTGGAACGGCTTGCCATGCCATTTCCACCTGGCGCCTCAGTTGGACCAGCGTTCGTGCTGGACGTGCAGACCGCGTGAGACGACGCTTCATCCAGTCCCAAACATGCTCAATGGGGGACAGATCCGGAGATCTTGCTGGCCAGGGTAGTTGACTTACACCTTCTAGAGCACGTTGGGTGGCACGGGATACATGCGGACGTGCATTGTCCTGTTGGAACAGCAAGTTCCCTTGCCGGTCTAGGAATGGTAGAACGATGGGTTCGATGACGGTTTGGATGTACCGTGCACTATTCAGTGTCCCCTCGACGATCACCAGTGGTGTACGGCCAGTGTAGGAGATCGCTCCCCACACCATGATGCCGGGTGTTGGCCCTGTGTGCCTCGGTCGTATGCAGTCCTGATTGTGGCGCTCACCTGCACGGCGCCAAACACGCATACGACCATCATTGGCACCAAGGCAGAAGCGACTCTCATCGCTGAAGACGACACGTCTCCATTCGTCCCTCCATTCACGCCTGTCGCGACACCACTGGAGGCGGGCTGTACGATGTTGGGGCGTGAGCGGAAGACGGCCTAACGGTGTGCGGGACCGTAGCCCAGCTTCATAAAGACGGTTTCGAATGGTCCTCGCCGATACCCCAGGAGCAACAGTGTCCCTAATTTGCTGGGAAGTGGCGGTGCGGTCCCCTACGGCACTGCGTAGGATCCTACGGTCTTGGCGTGCATCCGTGCGTCGCTGCGGTCCGGTCCCAGGTCGACGGGCACGTGCACCTTCCGCCGACCACTGGCGACAACATCGATGTACTGTGGAGACCTCACGCCCCACGTGTTGAGCAATTCGGCGGTACGTCCACCCGGCCTCCCGCATGCCCACTATACGCCCTCGCTCAAAGTCCGTCAACTGCACATACGTTTCACGTCCACGCTGTCGCGGCATGCTACCAGTGTTAAAGACTGCGATGGAGCTCCGTATGCCACGGCAAACTGGCTGACACTGACGGCGGCGGTGCACAAATGCTGCGCAGCTAGCGCCATTCGACGGCCAACACCGCGGTTCCTTGTGTGTCCGCTGTGCCGTGCGTGTGATCATTGCTTGTACAGCCCTCTCGCAGTGTCCGGAGCAAGTATGGTGAGTCTGACACACCGGTGTCAATGTGTTCTTTTTTCCATTTCCAGGAGTGTATGAACCATGCGGCAACTCTTTTTATTCTCTCGACTGTGGCCTGAGACCGCTGCGCTTCGAATAAACGAGGTTTGGCGGCTGCTCCTTCTTACCGTAGAGGTACTTCTCGACGGCGCGGAAGGTGAAGGGTCCGTGGAAGCCCTCGAGGCCAACGATGAGGCCGGCGCGGCGGTAGTCGTCGACGATCCTCTCGACGAGCACCTGCTCGTTGGCGCGTCCCACGCGTATCTGGAGCCTCTCGAGCTCCAGCAGCTGCTGGAAGATGCGCCGCTCCATGTGGTACCTGCGGCAGCGGGCGGCGCGGCGGTGCCGCGTTAGTCGGCGACCCGGCGCTACAGGCAGTGTCTCAGAGTAGCACCGCAGACTCTGTTTACAAATAGCTGTACTCTCAAGTTTTCCTTGTGCAAGGTGGTGAACCACATGGTCGGTCGCGAGCACAGGCTCCACAGAAATCTATCCGAAAGGGAGCAAGATTTTAAAATTTTATTTTATTTTGGTATAATCCGTTCGGTGAGTTAAAGAATGTGTCATGCCTCGAGAGTAGTATGCGACAGAAAGTACGTAAATGTCATTGTATAGTCGAGGACTGATTGTTATCGACACGTCACATTTGTCAAAAGTAGATTGATTTAACACCTAAAAGATAAGCACACTACATTAGCATATGCAAACTAGATGTTTTTACATTTTTAATGCGAAAATGGGTGCTACCATTTTCATTTTACGATCTAAAATGACATCTTCATATGATTAAATCCAGCGAGTTGCCAAATAAAGCCAGACAGTATTCACTACAGACGTTTTTATTGATAAACCAGAAAAAATCAGACTGATCGAGAAAATGCTGTTGGATATCAACAAAAATAATCATATAAATGACACAGATTGATATACCTCATAGTGGAGAAACAGAAGATGAACAGGGATAAGAAAATGTTTCGTTAAAGAGGTATGAAATGAATTCCCTGTTGTATCTCTTGGTTGTGCAATTTACCTCAAACGTGCGTTTTTGCCGATATTATTGTTTACAGTTGGTCATGGGATTTTTCTGTCTGATTTGCATTTGTTCTGTTTCAGTGAAACTACTATCCCAACATATCATAACTGTGTATTCTGTATCTGAAATGACGCACATGCACTGCATCTACAGCCTAGCAGATGGGAATGCGGGTTCAGCACGTCAACTTCATGGCTGAACGTAGCTCCGGTAGGCAGTTACCTGTGCAGGAACGTTTGTACGACACCATCAATGCTTGTAAGAGGCAGGCTCACTTGAGAAGGAAATTTCAGATTAAGATCACGCGATGTACGAATGCGTGAGCTTGAAGAATATGTTCTTCTTCCTATGGATGGAGCTCGAGCAGCTAGTACAAGGAGAATACCGGAAGGGAAGGCCTCAGTGACATGTCGATGTGAAACAGTTAGTGTGGAAACTTATGTACTGGTATCGACTTCAACAGGCGCAAGGATTAAATGAGGCGACGCATGTTAAGGCAGTGTGCTGCGTGTCTTAGCATGTACCTGATTCACTGATGAGGCTGGCTTTTAACATCATGGGTAGGGATCTTCAATTATCATAGCAATCGCGACTGGGCTTATGAAAACCTTCGCAAATTGTGACAAGGCAGATATCAAAAGAAGTGTGCTGTGGAGTCGTTAATGATCATCTAACTGGCCTCTATGTCTTTCCTCAACTTCTTAATGGATAAATGAATCTGCTATCTCTCAGAGATGATTTGTTTCATTTAGTTGATTATGTATCTCTAGAAGTCAGCCAACGAATGTGGTTTACGCACAATGGTGCTCCACCTCCCAATACATGGATAGTTTTCCAGTATGTCGATAATCAATTTCCAAAGTGACTACTACAACCAAATTTGGCGCAGAAACAGCAGGCTTCTTGAGTATCAGCACTGTGGGGTTTATAACCTCCTAGCTCCAATAGGAGTGGAAATATGGGAAAAACGTTTTTTCCTCACCTCTGGTGTATAGGCTGCCCTACGCAACAGGTGTGTGAACAGTGTATCCTGTCTGTTTTGTGGGAGTAGTGTCAACCTCATTTATCGACCGGCTTTACGTCTGTATGTCAGGGGCAAATACATGATTTTGAAGCAACTGATATGTTGCCTGCCCTGCATGGTAGGCAAATTGTGGGAGTAGTACCTGCCTCCTTTATTGAACTGTATTTCAGCGGCTACATGTGACAATGATCTTGGCAGGGGATAGTTTGAGATGAGTAGAGGAGCAGATGAACAGACTGATGGGGGTGACCAAATGGAACGGGGGAGGAGGGGGAGATGCATGAGACAGGTGGAATGTATAGAGGAATAGTGGGCAAGCAGCAAAGGAAGAGGGAGAGGTGGAGATGGAGATGGAAAAGGGAGGTGCAGGAGCATATGCTCAGCGTGAGGGGGATGAAGATATGGTCAGAGGGGTAGAGGAAATGGACAAAGAGACAGGGAGGAGGGGATAGATAGATACAGGTGAACAGACAAACAGAAGGAGAAAGAGGTGAGTTCAGTATATGTGTCGACAGCGTATTGGGGCGAAGCCGCAGGAAGAAGGCTAGTAGTAATGTGACACTATTAGTATCGTTAGCGAACTGGGTTCTATAAAGCGTGGCGTGCACTCACTTGCGGACGCTGTTCTGCACGGCCTGCGTGACGGAAACGGTGCTGAGCGGCGGCCGGCCGTCCTGCCTACAGGGCCGCGGCATCCAGCCGCCCCCGCCGCCCCCGCCGCCCCCGTCGCTGCCCCCGGATTCGCCCGGCTGCTCGTGCTCCCGCCGCGGCGACGGCTCCAACCCAGAGCCGGGCTGCGCGCTGGAGCGGCTGCGCGTGGTCGTCGTGGACGCCTCCTCCTCCTCCTCCTCCTCCTCCTCCTCGTCCTCTTCCTCCCCCTCCTCCCGCTTCTGCACGTCGTTCTCGACCTCCAGTTCCTCTTTTTCCCGGCCCTCGTCTCCTTCCGACTCCTCGCCGCTTTCCTCCTGACTCTCCTGTGTGAGAAAGACGTTAAGGAAATAGATACGAAATGTCTAGCCATATACTCAGTTTTTACTGAGTTTTCGCAGCGAATCAGGCAAAAATATACAGAAGATCCGCAGAACTAAATTACTGTTAACTAACTGCTTACTGATACAATTACAGAAACTATGAAATATAAAGTAATTATCACTCCATTCATTAAGTTTAGCTTTTAGTGCAATTCTAGAAGCGTAGTACTCGAAGCACGTGACGATGGCCGTATCTCACTCCTCGCCGCCCCCCCCCCCCCCCATCCTTACCTAGAAGCGCACAAGCGAAATTTTCTCAATATTCCAAGACTCGTGAAGACAGTGGCTGCACGTTCATTGAATTCTAAAAAAACTAATTTTTTCCCCAGGTGTATTTACGACTACCTATGGATTCTAAAAATGAATCATTTGCTGCTTGTAGGTGAGCGAGAACGTTGTGAATCGGGCGACTGTGGGAAGTGATTGAAGATTGATGGAGTGAGTTGGTGTGGTGATTGGAGACAACAGACGTTCCGCTGCCACTTCAGACTTCATCAGCTGTCCTGGGGCACAGCAGTGCAGGACAGTGAGACATGCACTGTGGGAATACTGGAACAGAACGTAATGGAAGCATTTGAGATGTGGTGCTACAGACGAATGTTGAAAATTAGGTGGTCTGATAAGGTAAGGAATGAGGAGTTTCTGCACGGAATCGGAGAGGAAAAGAACTGTGGAAAACTCTGACAAGGAGAAGAGACAGGATGATAGGACATCTGTTAAGACACCAAGGAGGGACTTCCATGTTACTAGAGGGAGTTGATGCATGAAACAGTCGTCATCACTGGCTGCAGATTTCTACATTGAGATACACAAAAACTGATAACCTGACTACGATAATCGTATTGATAACGGAAGGTGTTATGTAACTTCTTACATAACTCCTTCGTTATCAATGCGAAGATACGTTACTGTTATTTACGTTTGTTTTTCGTTGTATAGCGTACCGCGACATTTTATATGCGTGACTCCTGCAGGTATACAACAGCAGAGTTATTGGTAATTGGTAAAAGTTCTCAATGGATTTAAGAAAAATGCATTGCTTTGGGATTGGCATAAAAGCAAATTAACACTAACATCGGGTATCGTCACATTTACACGGCTTGTCAAAAATGCACTGAATATCTTCTCAACCATTTAGAACGTATCGCAAACATTCTTACGTTCTTGGTATTTCCTTTTCAATTTGTTATTTGGAGTGTATTTAGTCCTTGTATTTTTGAAATTGTTTAGGTTTACGTGGCTTGGTACTACGTGCTAATTCATTGATTTCTACATTAACGACATGAAACAAAAGATTGGAAAAGACAGAGAGAGAGAGAGACGGAAAGAGAGAGAGAGAGAGATAGAGAAAGTGAGTGAACGAGTGAGAGAGAGAGATGGAAGGAAGGGACGGGGAAACGGCTATTCATTAACTGGATCCAAACACCGCAACTGTTCCCCTGGCACTAATATCATTACCGATTTGCCCATACTTCAAATAGGACGACTACTCAGCAATTTTGCGGGACACGAGTGTGCATTGTGCTGTATTAAATTGATTTCCACTGCACTCGATGCACTCCTTCACACTCGAAAATGATCCCAAACGTTTTCTAGCATACGAGCCATGCCATTAAGATCACTTCCTCTGCTCCTCTCATCGGTTCAACAGTTCCGAAGAGAAAGCAGATTCAAACGGGATAGGGTTAGACCTGTTGAAGGCAATCAAGAACTTCGCAGGCTATTGCATCGTAACAGTTTTTGGAAAATTTCGACTAATATACTACAATGTTCTTATTAAGAAAGAACCAACAGTCGACATTCGTCGCGTGGTTTTAAGGACACCTTTACCGTCAGACTGGGAGTTATGCGGTAGAACTAAGACTGTGGGAATATTTAGAATATCTTTTGAGAAAAAAGCAGAAGCTGTTGGAACATCGAAAGTTCATTCATAAAGCCTGTACTAATGGTAGTCTGGGACTTGAATGAACAGTGTGGAAGTGTTATATAAGAGTGATAAAATTGAAGTCAGTATTACGGAAAAGGAAGGGCTAAGTGAGTGAACATGATATGAGTAATGTGATACTGCGAGAATAATTTGTCACAGGATTGAAAGACATAAGTCGAAACAAGGTACCTCTAGTGGACATGATTCCCTCACAGTTATTAAGATCTTTAGGAGAACGGACAATAAGGAAAGTACTTCACATGATATGCAAGGCACATGAGAAACACTCTCACATTTGAAGGAGAACATTACAATTCCTATACGAGTACTATGGAGATGGTGGAAGGTGAGGCTACTACCGGACCATCAGTTTAATAAGTCACGGTTGCAAAATACAGGGACCAGTTAGTTACAGAAGAACGGAGGCCAGGAGAACCAAACCTCGGGACGGACCAGTATAGATTTTGAGGAAATGTTCGAACTTGTGAGGAGAAATGACCCTACGACTTTTCTTACAAGGGAACATCACCAACTTGACCTCCTATTTTAAGGAGGAGAAAGCACCCTTGCAAGATATCAGCCGCGTCAATCGAACCCGAGAGAAAATTTGGGCCATAATTTTGATTTAAGATAGCGAAACGAAAGCCGTAGTTTTAAAATGCACGTTCAAGGAACCATTCGCACAGGAGAATCGTACGAACGTCGAACATCGAACTTGACCATCGGACGGACTACAATATGGACGACATAGTAATAAGCATACCTGGCGTAGAGAAACAACTAAAGGATTTGAAAGCCGGTAAAACATCATATCCGGATGGAATTCCAGTTCGATTTTACGAAGAGTACCCTTTGGCACTTGGCCTAGCTTGCATTTATCGTGAATCTCTCGCCCAGTTCAAAATTCCCAGCGACTGGAAAAAAGCACAGGTGCCTCCAGTGTATAAGAAGGATAAGAGGACGTATCCGCAAAATTACACTCCAATATCCGTAACTGCTATTTGCTGCAGAATCCTTGAATATTCTCAGTTCCAATATAATAACTTCTCTTGGGACTGAGAAGCTTCACGAATGAGCATGGTTTTGGAAAGCAGTGCTCGTGCGAAACTCAGTTTTCCCTTTCCTCACACGATATACTGAGAACTATTTTGATAAAGGACAAGAGACAGACTCCATATACTATATTTCTGGAAAGTAATTGGCATGGTGCCCCACAGCAGGCTGTTAACGAAAGTACGAACATAAGGAATGAGGTCTTAAATAATAGAGCCCACTGTGCTGTCCTCAGCGGTGAGTCTCCATCAGAGACAATCGTATCTTTAGGAGTGCCCCAGGGAAGTGCGATAGGCTGATTTGGCGGACAGAGTGGATAGCAATCTCCGGTTGTTTGCTGATGATGCCGTGGTGTGCGGTAAGGTGTCGAAATTGGGTGACTGTAGGAAGATACGAGACGACTAAGACAAGCTCGCCAGTTGGTGTGATAAATGACAGCTAGTCCTAAACGTGGAAAAATGTAAGTTAATGCGGATGAGTAGGAAGATCAAATGTGTGATATTCGGATACAGTATTACTGTTTCCTGCCTGATACGGTCACGTCCTTCAAAAATCTGGGTGTAACGTTGCAGAGCGATATGACATGGGACGAGCATGTGAGAACTGTGGTGGGGAAGGCAAATTGTCGATTTCGGCTTACTGGGAGAATTTTAGGGAAGAGTGGTTCACCCGTAAAGGAAACGGCATATAGGACGCCGGTGCGACCTATTCTTGAGTACTGCTCGAGTGTTTGGCATCCGTACCAAGTAGGAATGAAGGAAATCATGGAAGCAGGTCTCAGGCGGGCTGCTAGATTTGTCACCGGTAGGTTTGAACAACACTGAGTTTTACGCAGATGCTTCGGGAACTCAAATGGGAATCCCCGGAGACAAGGCGGCGTTATTTTCGAGAAACACTATTGGGAAACTTCAGAGAATCGGCATTTGCAGCTGACTGCCGAACGATAGTATTGCCGCCAACATACATTGCCCGTAACGACCACAAAGATAAGACACGAGAAATTAGGGCACACACGGAGGCTTATACACTGAAGTGCCAAAGAAACTGGTATAGGCATGCGTATTCAAATACAGAGATATGAAAACAGGCAGAATACGGCGCTGCGGTCGGCAATGTGTCTGACATAGTTGTTAGATCGATTACTGCTACTACGATGGCAGGTTATCAAGATTTAAGTGAGTCTGAACGTGGTGCTACAGTCGGCGCGCCAGCAATGGGACACAGCGTCTCCGAGGTAGCGATGAAGTGGGGACTTCCCCGTACAACCATTTCACGGGTCTATCGTGAATATCAGGAATACGGTGAAACATGTAGTCTCCGACATCGCTGCGGCCGGAGAAAGATGCAGCAAACACGGAACCAACTACTACTGAAGAGAATCGATCAACTTGACAGAAGTGCAACCCTTCCGCATGTTGCTGCAGATTTCAATGCTGGGCCATCAACAAGTGTCAGCGTGCCAACCATTCAACGAAACATCATCGATATGGGCTTTCAGAGCCGAAGGCCCACTCGTGTACCCTTGATGACTGCACAACACAAAGTTTTACGGCTCGCCTCGGACCGTCAACACTGATGTTCGACTGTTGAAGACTGTAAACATGTTGCCTGGTCGGACGAGTCTCGTTTCAAATTGTATATAGCGGATGAACGTGCACGGGTATGGAGACAACCTCATGAATCCAAGGACCCTGCATATCAGCAGGCGACATTTCAAGCTGGTGGAGGCTCTGCAATGTTGTGGGGCGTGTGCAGTTAGAGTGGTATGGGTCCCCTGAGACGTCTAGATACGACTCTAATAGGAGACACGTATTTAAGTATTCTGTCTGATCACCTGCATTCGTCCATCTCCTTTGTGCATTCGGACGGACTTGGAAAATTCCAGCAGCACCATGCGACACCCCACAGGTCCATAATTGCTACAGAGTGGCTCCAGGAGCATTCTTTTGACTTTTTAAGCACTTTCGCTAGCCACCAGACTCCCCAGGCATGAACATTATTGAACATATCTGGGATGCCTTGCAACGTGCTGTTCTGATGAGATCTCCACCCTCTCGTGTTCTTACGGATTTATGGACAGCCCTGCAGGATTCATGGTGTCAGTTACCTCCAGCACTACTTCAGACGTTAGTAGAGTCCATGCCACGTCATGTTGCAGCACTTTTGCGTGCTCGCGGGGGCCCTGCACGATATTAGGCAGGTGTACCAGTTTCTTTGGCTCCTCCTCGCTCTGTTTTCGTGTGGTACAGGAAAGGAAATGACAGGTAGTGATAGAGGATACCCTGCGGAGTGTCTATGTAGATGTAGATGTAGATTATAAGCAGTTATGAACTTCTGTAAGTACAGCTTTTAAACCTGAACGCTTACAGTATTTTTGTCATTCGTTGCCGCTCCACTGCTGTTGCTTTGGCTGTGTCAGAGAGCTCGATTTGTTAACATCTAGTTGGTTCCACAGATGTCTTAGCTTCAAACATTTTTATTTGGCGATTTACACAAATGCACTGTAATTTAAAAAGGCGACTGAGTGTATCATTAAGGAAGAACTGTAGCGCTGTTTAGTTATTGACATCGCTGTGGTATGTAATTATCTTTGGATTTTGAAGCTAGCACTGTAAAAGAGAAGTATATGTGTAGCAGATGCGCTATTCTTCAACCGTGATTAAATTGTAAATCGAAAATCACTAACTGCATTTTATAATAAATCTTCACTCGCTCCAGTTTATTCATTTTGATTTTGGGGCGTGTATGTAACTGCAGCATTTTAGTACTAGAATATTGTTAATATTGAATGTGCATGAGGATGACATATTATGAACTCGTATTATTTGCTATGTTTCGGGCAGAGTGACATGTGTTGTGGAACAAGATTTTAAAACTCGCTGGGTAGATGAGTCCTGTTTCCTCTTCCACTTCCCTCGTCTTCGACATCATGCGGATACGAATGCTCTGGTTGTCACCACGACGTCCGCACATCGCGGCCGGGCCTTAGGCGGCTGCTGTGGGGCGGAGCGAGTGACAAACTACCTGTGCGCGCGGGTGTTTCAAACCCGTCCTTTCGGAAGGTCGTAACTGCGCACTCTAGCAATTACGCCCTAAATATTCACGCGGTGTCGATTGCTGGGGTCGATATCATGCAAGTGTGCCTTTTTGTCATTAAAATATGATGTCAAGTTGGTGACATTTCCTCATTAGACGACTTAGAAGATCTGTTGAACGGAAAGTATCATGAAAAAATGTTATAAGACGAATACCAAGAAATGTAAAACAAAGTTAATAGAGTGTAGTTGAAATAAAGCTGGTGATATTGAGCGACTTAGCAAAATTCGCCTCCTGCCGTCAGTGTCTCATTTGCTATCTAGGTACCATAGCAGCTAAGGAGAGCGGAAGAGGAGGTATAAAATGTGGACTTGCAATAGAAAGAGAAGTTTTTCTTAAATTTAAACTTAAACGTAGGGAAGTATCTTCCGAAAATATTTGTCGGGACTGTAGCCATGTTTGCGAGTAAACATGAACGAAAAACAGTGCAGGTGTGAAGTGAATAGAGAAGCTTTTGAAATGTAGTGTTGCAAAAGAATGAGGGATATGTCAGATAACCAATCGAATGGGCGAGAAGATAGCTTTAAAGCAGTACTTGATTAAAAGAACGGATAGATGGGCATGCAGCAGGTAAAGGGTTCGACACTGGGTCGAGGCGTATTTGATTTTATTTGCCAGTTTAATTCTGCCATATAAAACTGTAGTATAGACCGTTTCCTAAACCACATGCATCCGACATTTACACAGCAGACGTTTGGAAATTACTTGCAAAGCATGTTGCTAGCCCTATTGGTGACGTAAGGCCTTAACGAAATGTAATGCACCTGAACGTGGCAAGAATAGGAGTTGGTACTAATAGATGGGATCATAGTGGTAGGGTACACAGAAAACGGGCTCGGAATCTAGAAGATGCAGTGGTGTGAAACAGTTCGCGAACAGGACGTGCAAGAGGCTAACCAATGAAAACGGTTGTACATCCTACTTCTGTGTTCGTATTATGTAAGTGCAAATGTTTTGTAGAAGACCCACTGTAATAGCTGTATGAACATCAACACGCCAGACACCATATCACGGAGACTACATTTAGCAAATAAAAACAAATACGCCTCGACCCAGAATCGAACTTTTGACCTCCTGCATGTTAACCCAAAACGCTATCCACTGCACCACCTGCACAGATATACTAGCGTCCGCTGAGAGGTTAGTTAGCCCACGTGTGATAACGACGTTGTCAGATTGCCGATCTTTATTAAAGTCCGGTTACTGCCCAAAATATGTGCAGGACGAAAACAGACACCACACATTAGTGCAACTGATACACCTCGATGGGCAATGAATCCACCACCTTCACAGACGGATTTACAATTACGTTTTGCCTCCGAGTGAGTCACAAAGTAGTGAGCATGGGGACATGGACATGCTGGTCTCCGGGAGGTGTACAGAAATAGTTCGCGCAGCAGCTACAAGTACTGTGATCTGGTGGCGCAGTGGTGTGTGTAACTGTGTATTAAACAGTGGGTCGTGGGTTCGAATCCCAGTGTAGCACATATTTTTATGCGTCGCCACTGAGTGGCATAAAGTCCCGATGCAGCTGACATCAACAGTTCCTTTCCTTTCCTATCACTCTCCACCACCTTTAGTTTACATTATGTCTCATTGTGTTTCCCTAAGGACACGAATGCTGGATAATTTTGTATATTTTCACTCCCTGTGTCTTATGGAATTATATGCCAGAGAAGTGTACCTGAAGTAAATATGCGACCAGTAAAAATATATTGTCTGAAATAGATAACTGTATATCATGAGAAACCTTTTAATGAGTTTGAAATCCTTACAGTTATTTCCCAATACATTTACTCATTAATTGTTTTCGCACCTGAGGTATATCGGTTTCAGCTCTACTGTGATCTACATAATTACAATGAAAGACAAAAGAATAATTTTCATGTAGACACTGCCTCCTTGTCTACACTTCAGATTGGAGTTAGGTACTCTGATCCAAAAATATCCAACAAGCTGCCATCTAACGTAAGGAAGAAAACTGGAAATCCCACTTAGTTTATAAGAAAAGTAAAAACATACCTCGTGAGCTACTGTTTCTACAAATCACGAATTATGTAGATTCATAGATGGGAACTTTCTATGAATTATATGGGAAGTAGCAGCGTTTGTTGTAATTCAGCATGGCAATTATTGGCGTATGTAAATAAGACAGACTTAACAGATGTAGATGTATTCATACCAGAGTGATGAACATATTTAGGAATCAACACTAGGCTAACAGAAACAGCTCGGTATTACTGAGGAGGCTGCAGCTGTTTCAAAGTAGCACTTTTTTTTTCTAATTTAGCTGATTGAATGTAGCTAGTACAACAATGGATAGCATTAAGCACTGCAGTGATAGTTTACTATCGCTAATACAGTATACAGTATACAGATTATGTTACTACGATTTGTCTGTTTTTGTTAATGAATGCCTTGAATCATTTCAGAGTATTTAGCCCTTTGATACCCCTACGTTAAACTTTGAACGGTTATTTCGAATGAGTGTTTCTTTATGACAATAATATTCATAGAATTGTATATTAATGGTAAGAAGTTTTTATTTCATGTTCACAAAAATTTAAGATCCCACGATTGTGTCAGACCTACTCCGATACTCGAGAAAGTAAATGTTTTTTGTCACAAACAGGATATGGTTCAAATGGTTCAAATGGCTCTGAGCACTATGGGACTTAACATCTTAGGTCATCAGTCCCCTAGAACTCAGAACTACTTAAACCTAACTAACCTAAGGACATCACACAACAGCCAGCCATCACGAGGCAGAGAAAATCCCTGACCCCGCCGGGAATCGAACCCGGGAACAAACAGGATAGATATTAATTTTCCCACATCTTGTTCTTGTCCTCTTCTAGCAATTAAATTGCTTACGGCAATGAACGGAGTGCATATCATCAATAGTAGGCCAGTGCTCGTACTGTGTAGCTTCTTATGATCACATGGTGTATTTATTGGTTTGAATAGATTGTTTGGTGGGTCTTCACAGATACGCTTAATCACTTCACTTACACACTACAAGATGAAGAAATTAGGGCTGCTCCAATCAGCTGTCAGAAAACCGCTAAAGTCATCAACTTTGGATTCATCTATTACCAATTTCCTCATTAGTAGGGCTAAAAATAAAAAAGAAACTTTGACAGTAAAAAATGCGCCTGCGTCCGTCGTCCCGCACGCTCCACGTCAGAGTCCTGGGGCTGAGCGGGCCAGGGTAACAGCCAGGGCGAGGAGGTGGCGCGGTGTCCTGCTGTGCTGTGCTGCGCTCGCGCCGGCTACCGCGCCACCTCCTCGCCCTGGCTGTTGCCCTGGCCCGCTCAGCCCCAGGACGCTGACGTGGAGCGGGGACGACGACACAGGCGCATCATCAATCAATCAATCCAATCACTTTTTGCAGTAACACAGAATGGAAAATGTACCTTTCTTCTTGTTCACATAGCCCTAAGAGAACTTTCTGAGTTGCTTTCTCAATTTATTAGTTACACATTGCACCTGGAACAAATTAAAAGCACAGCAGCAAGCAATCAGTTTAAATGGTGAAGAGAATTGGTCTTTCATTACATAATAAAATGAATATGTATATTTCTTATGTTAACTGTGGCGTACACACTGAAATATCTCTGTGTGCGCCTGAGAGTCGGGCTACTCTCTGGAGTATGTTTTGTATCCCACAGATTTACTTCACCTAGTTAAAAATTACTAAACACTGTTTTCTCTCAGAAGAATAACTGGATAACTCGCTCAGGTAAACACAAAGAAATTACAACAGACATTGGCTACAATTGGGTATTGATATAAAATCAACTGGAAAAGTGAAAAATTCGTGCCACAGTGAGATTGGAACCCAGGTCCACTACTTAAGAGATCGATTCTCTGATCACTAAGCCAACAACCGGTGGTTTGCGGTGCACTGCCGCTAGTGCAGCTATAACATTAGTCTCTCCTTTAACATGTTTGCTTCATTTCGCCATCAGACATAAAAGCGTTCATAACCTTCTTAAAAGAACGAATGACAGCGAGCTTTCTCTGGAAATCGCTCACCATGCAAGGCAACAGCACCCTCCTATATTCTCCATAAATCAGGATTGTTTCAGTTATTCTTCTGTGGTTGCTACATTCATCGTCCACTTGCACGTCGGTTCTCCAAATGATACCAGCACAGGAGTCAACGACATGGGGCAATAATATGACGCAACAACACAAATAAACCACACCCACACACTGATGTGTACCAGATTCGAAAAGGTAGGGAATTATGGAACATGATGAGTAAATGTGAAAATAAATGAATGAACAATGATGAGGGAAAACTCTGAGCACAAATCAGTCCCTGCGCCAAGGGCTTCCTGAGTAGTGCTGGAAGGTAAACGCCTGACTGTAATGATCGTGCAGTTATGGAGTGAGACTTCAAGGTTGATTGATACTCTTCCTAAAAAAGTCATCCAGAGTGTCTAGAGTGCGTGCTTAATTCTCACGGTCGGTCCAACAGTTGCCTTTGTCTGAGCTATTGACACCATTTGTTACTTTTCTTTGTGAATTCATTTTCATATCCATCGTGATTGGTATTTCGATGTTGTGCTGCAAGACTGTACTCATGCTTTGAGAGTGTCGCCGCCAATAGATTCGGAAAACGCAGCACAGCATCTCGCAACGGTCGATGGAACACATTACATGCATACGCATGTGGCATAAAGACAAATCGACACTGATTAAATGCAGCCTCAACAAAGGGCTTAAGTTGGAATATGACAAAGCAAATAAGTTGTGCCGAGTTAGTGACTTTTGGGAGAGCATCGTCAAAGAATTTAATGAGATTAGGCTTCATAATTGTCTCGGTATTAGGTGGGGCCATCAACTAAGTTTGGTGTGGATACTAGCAGCCTTACACCAAGAAAGCACACAGCAATTGACGCTTCGCGAGTGTGGGCAAGACAGAATGCGCCGAGGGTCGAAAGGCGGTCGGCATCTCCTCCCCTCCCCCCCCCCTCTCCACCACCACCCACTCACGCCACACCTGGGGAGAGTCGGCCACATCTCGGGTGTATACAGGGTGCACCGGCTATAATTGCAGATATTTCTATTACTGGCTGAAGACGGTGTACTGAACGACATTATGTCAACATTCAGGTAATTTGCAGCTTATAATTATAGCTATCATAAGTGATATGTTTGTAGTTTGGTTAGCCAATCCAAGTATGCGTGGCAAGAGGAAGCGATTAACGCTTATTTTCCCTTGGGAAGAAACACAGATGTTGAAGAATGAACACAAGGACGCAAAATCGTTAGTCTATCCAGAAAGGTGTAGCCGACTTACTGGTGTTGTTAGGACTGAGTAGAGAACATCAAGATGTAAAGTTTGTCACGTCTTTGTGAGAAGACTGTACGACGGAGAGAGGAACAACCAACACATACATGAGTGTACTTTTTGAGGTACCACTGCGCTTATACATATTAGACCCTGTATGTGGGACACACACGCAATCTCGACATTTCGCCAAGAGATAATAGGATTGGCATTCATCAACACGTCGCGAAATTTCGACGAAGCCTCATCAGTGCCAGTAACATTCACGCACTAGTACGAAACACTTAGGTCAAGAGAGAAATATGAGGAGGAAGTATTATTATTCCCAGCCAGATCTTTGATACTCGTAATGTTATTCTGTAATGTAAAGAGCTTTGATAAATACAGAAAAAAATAAAAATTGTTTTGAACCTGCCACGAAACAATAAAAAATGGACTTTAATATCTCGTTGAAGTAGACCCATTTTAAATTCTTCACTACCACAGTGATATTTAGTGTTGCAAAATTCTAAATTTAGGAATCTGTGGTATAACAATGAGGGAGAGTACTGCAGTATACTAGCAAGTAGGATGCTTTCTGGGTCCTACATCTGAATAATTGTCACAGGAACAGTTCATAGTTGGTAAACTAATTTCTTTCTGTAATAAGTAATTTATCTTATCTGTATTGTTTCTCTTACATTCTAAATACTTTTCTTTGCGGATTTAACGTCCCACTGTCCCTTCCCCCGCCCCAACACCTGATTAGATAAAGAATGAATCTCCCATGTACAAAATATCTTCATCATTTCTTTACAAATGAGTTAATATTTTCCATATTGTGCAAAACATTTACTGTATGAATAGTCGTACATGCCTTAATGCCTTAATGACTATATTATGGTAGCATTTTAAGTTGTTTAAATATCTCAATAATTATACTAAATATTCGTAATCAGTTTTTGTGTATAGTATGAGAATTTTCGCGTGCAATGCACTTTGTGTCTTAGAGCTAAAATAACTCACCAAAAACAATCAACAAATAAGAAATGATAAAAAACTGCCATAGCAATCGTTGCTCCTGCTATGTGACCCAGTAACAGGTTCTCACTGCAGGCATTCAAAGTGCTAATTCCCTGTTAGTTCTCTGTCTGGGTGTGTTTTTCTCATGACATGAATATGGGCCTACGTGGTCGTACATAACCTTTGGATAATTAATTCCTATAGTACGAAGCATAGTAAAGTATAATATAATATTGACACCAAAGGGTTTGAGAAAATACGAAATATTGAAGTGGGAAAACAAAGCAATTATGGAGCAGAAAAAATTGCGTGGGTTTTAGTCTTCTGTATTGATTCGACTGTTCCTGCAGTGGCTATTAAACTGACATCCACCTTACAAATATTACTGCCTTAAAATGTTACTTCCATCCTACGCTATATCAATTTCAGACCATTTCATTTTTTATGTTTTAATCAATGTTTTTCTCGTTCATTACGAACCTACAATTGAGAGACAGCCCAAACATTCTGCGTCATTTCTCACAATCGCAATGTACATATCTGTCACCTCCGAGATGTTATTCCAGTGACCACGAATTCGAAGGAAGGCGCCATAAGAACTTCCACCCGTAAGTGCCGAGGCAAATGGACTACGTATTGTTGTGAAATAGATTAGTGCTTCAATGAATAACAATATTCAATAACGAGTAATGTGGCTTCTCCTCCTTTTTGTAGCCTTTCGCGGGTGCTAAATTTGAGTTTATTAAGTTGGCAGGCGACGATGTTTTGGTCAACTACAGTTTATGTCCGTCTGCTGGAGAGATACAGCGTAGTAGTTCTGGCGTACGTCGTAATTTAATATATTATTTTTGTTATTATTATTTTGATTGTTGCCGACTTACGTGGTGGGCCTTAATTAAAATGACGTTTCATTCAATTTTGATTTACGATTAAATGCTTTTGTGAAGTTCTCCTTTTTAACAACATTAATCTTAAATTATTTGTTACGTTATAGAATGTTAAACTTGCTGAATCTTAAAACATGAGCATATAAGTTGAACAATGGAATAAACTTTTCATATTAATTTCCTCGGCTAGTCAGTTCACTTTAAAGCAAAAAATCTTTAGTTATTAATAACAACTACGGCCCAAACACGCGCGAGAGTATTTCTTCTTACCTCCGTTAACCATTGCCTCGTATTCGGAGTCCTGGCTCTGGCTCTCGGCTATGGTACTGAAAACAAGAGTCTTATAGCTACGTATTTTCTGCAACTTCGTGCAGCAGTGGAGAAAAATGAATATTATGTTAATAGCGGCCTAGTTTTTCGCTTCCGCTAATATTTTATAAGTTAATATCGCCACGTAATGGCGTCGTTGGCTGCATCGGCCGCTGCGATTATTGAACTGTAAATTACTTGAATGCACGTTAATTCAAGGAAGGCGGACATGAAATCGGGATCACCTCTTACAAATTGAAAGTGCACAATAATATTAAATCAATGTATTATCTGCTTAATTACTACAAATATGCTTACTTTTGCGTCCGTCTACACGCAATCAAGACAAGAGAAGAAGTGAAGGTGACTAAAAAATTAACAAAAGAGCGTATATTGTCGTTTCTTTAGATCATTGTGCTATATTTCTTTTCCCTCGAAACTTCCACAGAGAAATTATTATAATACGGATAAATGAGAAAATTTGTATTATCCAATTTTTAATTGTCTCTTCTTTATAAATACTGTCTTTTAAGTCCTTTATTATTACTGTTTCGTGGGGACGCTATATAGTCAAACAATTTTTTTTACTAAAGCTTGAACACCAATCAAATGAAAGAACATAAGTCAAAACAAATAATACTTATAAGAATCAAAGAGTAAAGCGGATTGTCAGTGCACTCGTCGCCACAGAATAAAGCTGCGTTTCATTGTGCATTCACAGATGTTCTTCTGGCGACTCCCACAATGTCTTCGATCTCCAAGGTCATGTTCAGTTTATTTTTATTTAAAACTGGGAGTACGTGTCAGAAACTTCTTTATAATCTCTTGAAACAGTAATAGCAGACGTAACGTACCTTCAAATAAATGACAGTCAGCCGATCGCTGTTTGTTGCGTTCGGAAGTTAACTTTCTCATGAAACTTGTTTAACTACTGTTAAATTGAGAATGATTTCAAAATTATTGTAGGTGAAGACTAGTATTTTTAAATCAAACAGAATCAGATGTAAAATCGTAGCACTTCAATAAGAGCACATATTAAAATCCATAAACAACGAAACTGAACCAGAGATTACTTTTGATTCCGTTTCATTTGTAACTCATACGTAACGAAAGTTTCACAAATAAAACTTTTCAACAATAAACATAAATGTAACCGACATTCTAACTGGGAGAGAGCTAACAGAACAGAATATATCTCTACAGTCTAAAACATACACTTACACTACTAAAAACAAAACACTGAACAATGTAACAACTATTCGTTATTCTGAAGCTGTTAGCTTCTTTGAAAAATCTAAATTATTTTATTATATTAATAAAGTTATAAAATTCAAACAGAAATTGACGTAATAACTCATATAAGTAACTCAAATTAAATAAAAATGAGTATTTCAATTACTATGCTATGAAAGAGTGCCTTCAATAGCCCCCTTGAAGTAAGTGTTGCAAATTACATTAGCACACTTAGCGATATTCATTTTTTTTGCCTCTCTTGCTCTAAACTATATGACCCTAAAAATTCTGCTCTTTGAAAATATATGAAATTATAACGACATGTAAACTTTTAAGTAATTAATACCAATGATTATTTTTTGAATGAAAGTTAGTTATATATTTTAGTGAAGACTGAGCAGGAGGGCTCATTTATATAATTCAAAAAATTATTAATGTAATATTATAAAGAAATTTGTGTAAGTAATTGGTCTGAGCCTAACATAGTTGCTCAATTAATAAAATAACAAAATTTACATCATGTCTTTTGACAAATTTTATTTTGTTGTCTTCATGATCGACTGCTGTAGCTGTCATGTTGAAGATGTTTTGATTCCACATGGCATGACCTACTATGTTTGTAGCTGGTGGGTAGCAAAACCTGAACCCTAGCAGGACCATGTCTTGAGATGTGCCATGAAACAATATAAAGAACATATGTAAGACACTTATTATTGACACATTGTTCCTGGAAACACAAATTAGGTGTTTGTTAATTCCTGTGTGTTTCAGGTGTGCACATCTCACTATTATGATTCTTCAAATTCATGTTTATATGATAATTGTTATGTATTGTAAATTTATTTAATTTTTGTATATCACTATACTCAATATTCACAGACATCATATCAACATAATTACAGTTCGTATGTATCTGTCAATAGAATAGTCCAATATTGTCTTTTGTTCCAATATTTCAATATTTTATCATCAGAATCCCATCACACAATCTCGCTTCAAGCATTAATTATAGTTCATTACATCTCACGATTTCCTTGACATGATATACAATATACATCACTAGATACTTCTCACATAATCATATGGTGAGTACCCATTAGTAATAATGGTATTAAATGTATTTAATGAGAGCTTAGACGTTACTGATAATTGCATCTGGCTCTTCCCTCAACCATTCGATAACCACTAACCTCGGTTTTTAAAAAGGAAATTTATTCCTGATGAAATTGCGAGAGGCTGAAATATAACGCCTTTTTTAGATAAGTCAATTGCAACTTAATGTAATTGTGTCAGTTTACAGGATTTTCACTCTTCTTTCTAAAAAATAATTATCTACATATGTGAATTTGATGTTAATGCACAAATGCACAAATGTTTGCACATTTGGTTAATACTAAAGCTAATAACACTATAATTACTAGCTAATTAAAAGAACAACATAAAAGGGAAATATTCCAGTACTCTAACTGCAACAAATCTCGTTCCATTCTGCACATTGCAGCATTTTCGTAATGAGTTGGTAAGAAAGATCTCTAATTGCAAGAATTGTTGTTGTTGTTGTCTTCAGTCCAGAGACTGGTTTGATGCAGCTCTCCACGCTGCTCAATCCTGTGCAAGCTTCTTCATCTCCCAGTACCTACTGCAACCTACATCCTTTTGAATCTGCTTAGTGTATTCAACTCTTTGTCTCGCTCTACGTTTTTTACCCTCCACATTGTCCTCCAATGCTAAATTTTTGATCCCTTGATGCCTCAGAACATGTCCTACCAACCGATCACTTCTTCTTGTCAAATTGTGCCACAAAATCCTCTTCTCCCCAATTCTACTCAATACCTCCTCATTAGTTATGTGATTTACCCATCTAATCTTCAGCATTCTTCTGTAGCACCACATTTCGAAAGGTTCTATTCTCTTCTTGTCCAAACTATTTATCGTTCATGTTTCACTTCCATACATGGCTACACTCCATACAAATACTTTCAAAAACAACTTCCTGACACTTAAATCTACACTCGATGTTAACAAATTTCTCTTCTTCAGAAAAGCTTTCCTTGCCATTGCCAGTCTACATTTTATAACATCTCTACTTCGAACATCATCAGTTATTTTGCTCCCCAAATAGCAAAATTCCTTCACTACTTTAAGTGTCTCATTTCCTAATCTAATCCCTTCAGCATCACCCGACTTGTTTCGACTACATTCCATTATCCCCGTTTTACTTTTGTTGATGTTCATCTTATATCCTCCTTTCAAGACACTGTCCATTCCGATCAACTGCTCTTCCAATTCCTTTGCTGTCTCTGACAGAATTACAATGTCATTGGCGAACCTCAAAGTTTTTATTTCCTCTCCATGGATTTTAATACCTACACCGAATTTTTCTTTTGTTTCCTTTACTATTTGCTCAATATACAGATCGAATAAGATTGGGGAGAGGCTACAACCCTGTTCACTCCCTTCCCAACCACTGCTTCCCTTTCATGTCCCTCGACTCTTATAACTGCCATCTGGTTTTTGTACAAATTGTAAATGGGCTTTCGCTCTCTGAATTTTACCCCTGCTACCTTTAGAATTTGAAAGAGAGTATTCCAGTCAACATTTTAAAAAGGTATTTCTAAGTCAACAAATGCTAGAAACGTAGGTTTGCCTTTCCTTAATCTTTCTTCTAAGATAAGTCGTAAGGTCAGTATTGCCTCACGTGTTCCAGTATTTCTACGGAATCCAAACTGATCTTCCCCGAGGTCGGCTTCTACAAATTTTTCCATTCGTCTATAAAGAATTCGCGTTAGTATTTTGCAGCTGTGACCTATTAAACTGATAGTTCGGTAATTTTCACATCTGTCAACACCTGCTTTCTTTGGGATTGGAATTGTTACATTCCCCTTTAAGTCTGAGGGTATTTCGCCTGTCTCATACATCTTACTCACCAGATGGTAGATTTTTGTCAGGACTGGCTTTCCCAAGGCCGTCAGTAGTTCTAATGGAATATTGTCTACTCTCGGGGCCTTCTTTCGACTCAGGTCTTTCAGTGCTCTGTCAGATTCTTCACGCAGTATCGTATCTCCTATTTCACCTTCATCTACATCCTCTTCCATTTCCATAATATTGTCCTCAAGTACATCGCCCTTCTATAGACCATCTATATACTCCTTCCACCTTTCTGCTTTCCCCTATTTCCTTAGAACTGGGTTTCCATCTGAGCTCTTGATATTCATACAAGTGGCTCTCTTTTCTCCAAAGGTCTCTTTAATGTTCCTGTAGGCTCTATCTATCTTACCCCTCGTGAGATAAGCCTCTACATCCTTACATTTGCCCTCTAGCCATACCTTCTTAGCCATTTTGCATTTCCTGTCGATCTTGTTTTTGAGACGTTTGTATTCCTTTTTGCCTGCTTCATTTACTGCATTTTTATATTTTCTACTTTCATCAGTTAAATTCAATATTTCTTCTGTTACCCAAGGATTTCTAATAGTCCTCGACTTTTTACCTACTTGATCCTCTGCTGCTTTCACTACTTCATCCCTCAGAGCTACCCATTCTTCTTTCCCCCATTCCTGTAAATTGTTTCCTTATGCTCTCCCTGAAACTCTGTACAACCTCTGGTTTAGTCAGTTTATCCAGGTCCCATCTCCTAAAATTCCCGCCTTTTTGCAATTTCTTCAGTTTTAATCTACAGTTCATAACCAATAGATTGTGGTCGGAGTCCACATCTGCCCCTGGAAATGTCCTACAATTTAAAACCTGGTTCCTAAATCTCTGTCTTACCATTATATAATCTATCTGATACCTTTTAGTATCTCCAGGATTCTTCCATGTATACTACCTTCTTTTATGATTCTTAAACCAAGTGTTCGCTATTATTAAGTTATGCCCTGTGCAAAATTCTAGCAGACAGCTTCCCCTTTCATTTCTTACCCCCAATCCATATTCACCTACAATGTTTCCTTCTCCCCCTTCTCCTACTGTCGATTTCCCATCACCCATGACTATAAAATTTTCGTCTCTCTTCACTACCTGAATAATTTCTTTTATCTCATCATACATTTCATCAATTTCTTCATCATCTGCAGAGCTAGTTGGCATATTAACTTGTACTACTGTAGTAGGCAATGGGTTCGTGACTATGTTGGCCACAATAATGCGTTCACTATGCTGTTTGTAGTAGCTTACCCGCATTCCTATTTTTTTTTATTAATAAACCTACTCCTACATTACCCCTATTTAATTTTGTATTTATAACCCTAATGACGTCCTCCTGCGTAGTCCCAGCCCGGAGATCCGAATGGGGGACTATTTTACCTCCAGAATATTTTATCCAAGGGGACGCCATCATCATTAAACCACACATTAAAGCTGCATGCCCTCGGGAAAAATTACATCTGTAGTTTCCCCTTGCTTTCAGCCGTTCCCGTTCGCAGTACCAGCACAGCAAGGCCGTTTTCGTTAGTGTTACAAGGCCAGATCAGTCAATCATCCAGACTGTTGTCCCTGCAACTACTGAAAAGCCTGCTGCCCCTCTTCAGGAACCACACGTTTGTCTGGCCTCTCAACAGATACACCTCGGTTGTGCTTGCACCTATGGTACGGCCATCTATATCGCTGAGGCACGCAAGCCTCCCCACCAACGGAAAGGTCCATGGTACATGGGGGGGGGGGGGGCTTTATTACATTATCTGATCCCATTACTATATACTAAAACGTTACCGATTTCCGTATTACATTTTGCCTTTCTTTTTAGAGCAGCAGACTTTAACTTCTCTAAGACTAGTTGGATAGTGTCTTCTCTGCGTCTTGCCACTTCAGGAACTACAGGTATGTGATTAATCCACTCATTCTTTTCAGGTTGATTAAGCATCATTTCAACTGGTGTATGATTGGTAGATAAATGTGGAAAGTTATTCAGTACATTTTCGCCGGCCGCGGTGGCCGTGCGGTTCTGGCGCTGCAGTCCGGAACCGCGGGACTGCTACGGTCGCAGGTTCGAATCCTGCCTCGGGCATGGGTGTGTGTGATGTCCTTAGGTTAGTTAGGTTTAAGTAGGTCTGAGTTCTAGGGGACTTATGACCTAAGATGTTGAGTCCCATAGTGATCAGAGCCATCAGTACATTTTCGAATACAGGTACACTTATATTGTTGCCTGGGAGCATATGATCTAATAAATCGATGGAACTCTTTAAAAACTCTCTCAACTCGGCTGGATTCTGGATGGATTCAACTTATTAACATGTGTTTGATCTTATTCCCTCTCATACAGTGTTTCCATTTATTTCTAATGAAATATGAATCATTATCAGAGAATATTATGTGCAATACGTAATTTTCAGAAATACATGCCTTCCATATCCTAAAGTTGCTGTTCCTCTAATAAAATAAGATATCATTATACAACGTATATTTAACAGAACAGTTTTCTCTTCATTTATCATTCGATCTCTTATTTGTTTCTAGTACATGTCTCCCTTTTGTAACGGCGCTAGATTTTTACACGTAGACAGATATTGACTTTTGAATGGAGAGTTCTTAACTGTCAGTGTTCTAACAGCAGATGATTGTTCAACAATATCATTTAAACCATTTAGGCTTTGTGGCAGTCACAATAGGGGATAAGCCACTACATTATCTTTTCCACTAATGTGTATTAATTCTGTATCATAACTCTGAAGCACTAACGCCCATCTTGCAAGTCCAGCATGTAATTATTTGCAGGTCAATAGAAAATATACTGACTGGTGGTGTGTATATACTTTAAAGTGTTTTCTATAAATGAAATAACTGCTCTTTTCCAATGCCCATTTTACAGCCAACACCTCCAGCTCTGTTACAGTATAATTATGTTCGCTGGATGATAGAACTTGACTCACAAATTCAATTACTCTAATTTCTTTTTCATCCTCTATTACCTGGAATAAAGATGCACCTAACCCGACTAAATCTGCGTCAGTGAATAAACTAAAGTCTTCAGTTATATTATGATGGTAGAAAATACAAGGGTTAAGTAAACGTTTTTGATCTGTTTATACACTTCTGCACAATTTGTTGACCAGTACCAAGGAGTATTTTTCCGAAACAGATTTAATACATGATCGTTACCCAGTAGATGGTTGGGCACAAATTTTCTAAGAAACGAGGACAAACCTGGAAATGATATCAGTTGCCACTTGTTTGTTGCTTCTTGTATGTTTCTTAATGCATCCAGTATTTTTGGACTGGGTTGGCTTCCATAGTTGATATAATGTGAATTAAAGCATTTAATTTGATTCTTACCAAACTTAGACTTTTTAAAATTTGGTGTTACACCATAATCATTGAATTTCTTAAATACCTTTTCTAAGACTTCGATTTGTTCTTCCCAAGGTTCTGTAGTGAGTAGAATATCATCTACATATGATGTAATTGTATTTAGTATCACAGGTCCTAGCACTGTATCCAAGAGTGCTGTGAACACTTCACCACATATGTTTAACACAAAAGGCAACACCTGAAACTGGTAGCTTATTCCAGAAAATATAGAAACTGTACATTTTCTGAATTCTTCATTAAGCTTTATTTGCCTGAACGAGGTCTTAAGTCTACGGAAGTTAAACATATTATACTATAAGATTTTTGTAACAACTCTTCTAAGTTCTCTAGTCATATTCTAACAGACACAATAATGTTATTTATATCTCAAACATCCATCATGAGTCTAATGCTACTTTCTGGTTTGCTACAGCTAACAAAGGACGACTGTAAGTCGAATTTGAAGGTTGTACAATATTCCATTCAAACATCTTTCGAGTTTCTTTGGATACAGCTTCTTTCTTAGACCAAGGTATGGAATATGATGACCTACAAAACGTTTTATGATATATTTCTAGATGACAGACATAGCCTTTTATGACACATAATTTACTATAAAAAATCGTGATATACCTCGTTAATAAATGACTTAACTAGACCTGTTGGTGTTGTGTAAGATAAGTAGACTTAGCTACTATTTCATTAATATAATCACTGAGCTCTGTGTTCATTGCATTAATGGACTGAATATACATTTCATCACACCAATCTACACTAATAGGCATGATATATCTTATATCTATACCAATGCCATACTTTAAAAGATGATCCACATTGCTTACCAGATTTAATATATTCACGTTACCACTATTATCTAATGTAATAGTACTTAAATATAGGTCTGTCTCCACTTTCATTTTATATAAGAATTCCGATCCCCTGATACATAGTACTGATAATTTCTTCATGACCAGGAAGTTTCACTGTAGTTCATACCTCTAGACATTAATATCGACCATGATCTGGAACTTAATTAATTGAATTTACCCCTCAAACGAGCTGGTAACATTACATTTCTAAATAGGCAATATTGGAACCTTTCTTAGCATATTCAATTGTCTCTATAGCTTATAATCTATCATGGACATAGTGGCACCGGTATGAACAGTAATATCAACAGGTATATCATATATATGAGCTTTAATTACAGCTTGGATTATCTTATTATCAGATTTATCCTCAACAGACTCTTCACCTAATCGTCTTCAATCTTCTCGCCAGCATCTGTCTGGCCACTAGCAACATGTTTTGTGAATTGCCTCCCTCTTCCTGTGCGACCAGCCTTGGAAGGCTATGATTGGTCATTGTAACATTCCCGATGTGTTAGTACTATTAGGTGGTTCATCGGTAACGTCTGTTATATTAATAGAATGATTTGGTCCTAACAACACCTTTGATGTGATTGCCTTCAAATTTTGTACGCCTGCGTTTTTTCTTGTAGTTATTCCAGTCATTTATGTGGTGAATGAGGTTGATGATACTGGGGACTGCTTGTAGCTATAAATAAGGAATCATGATCAGGACAGCATTGGGAATGAAGTTAGAAGAAAAAAGATTTTGCATACTTATGAGGAAAAAAACTAATTTTTAGTATGTAAGAAGTGGGAGGCATTTATGTAATGTTTCAGTTCTGCAGGAAGAGAATCATTTTGAGGCTTCACTTGTGATGTGATGAGTGTGTTACATTATGGTTTAAAATGTGGGTATGTTTCTGGGACTATTTTATGCATTGGGATATGGTAATTATTAAAACTCAACCAGGAAAAGGAGAGTTATGAAAAGTATGTGGCAGCAGGGTTGTTGGTACTGGGGTTGACTGACATGAACTGAACAACAGAGAATTTCTTTGTTTACACATTGCTGGGAAAGTAGCAAGCTCAAATGTCTATCATTAACCCTACTGACATTACAGAAGACAAATTATCTTTGCAGACAGATTTACATCAAGTGTTTCTTATTAGTTAATATGACAACTGTTTTTTCACACAACTTACATACACTGACTTCTTAGAACATGTCAGAGACATTAGCCAGTAACATATATAATCTTGAGGCAATTAGCTCATAGATGTGGTTATTGTGCAATTTACAATGGCAGTGTGCTTTACATACAAAGATAATGATTAACTCTTGCTATATCACAGACTACATAATTTCAATCCCAAATAATGCTATCTACGTTAACTCATTATCTAGAGATAGGAAAATATTTCAACATGAAGTGTGTTGAATAACATAGGTGAAATTTACAATGAATATTTCTGGTTTGACCTGTTCGTTCAAAATAATGTCTGGATGTTATGTTAACTTATAAACACTCAATCGGGTAAATTTACAGGACTGAGCTAGAGAATGACAAATTTGTGATCACATATGTTGTGTATAATGCTGTTTTTTCTCAGACTTTTTTTTTGAGCTGTAAGTTTAATTTTCGCTGCTATTTTTCCTCAACATATGAAATATTTTCTCTAGTTGCCAAGAAATAGGAACTTTAAATCGCAAATTAGTAGAACTAACAAATGGAATATGGCAGGGACATGTCCAAAGAAGACTGTATGAAAAGAACGCTAAGATTATTTGGCAAGAAACATCATTCACATAAAAAGATACCCAGAAATTCGATTCCATTTTATTTGATAAAGGAACTTAAAGGAATATGTTCAATCCATCTTCACTTAAACTGTGGACCCTACCAAAAATAGATATGAAAGCAGCCCTATCAAACCAAAAGTAAAAAACTCATTGAACTTGCATTACTACCAAGTTTTATTTATGTTATTTTTGGTGTTTGCTTTCGGTGTCAGAGTTGATTGTGTGAGCTAGGGCACAACATGTTTAGAGTTCCCTTTGTAAAAACCACGGAACCCCATTTACTTATCTTTGTTTAGGGGTAATGGTGGGCATGATAATTTAGTGCCATTAAGGTGTCCATTTTGTAATTTCTCTGGGCACAAATAGCCAAATACCACAGCTTGTTCTGAGTGTAGGCGAATTTGACATCTGGATAGTAACTGTACTAAGTGAAAATCGTACATGATTCGCTGGAAGAATTAATTTGTGGTTAGATTCTTGTGTCTGCAATGGTTAAACGAGAATGTGTGTGCTTTTCTAAACACTTGAATTAGGGAAGAAATACAGTACAAAAATGATGGAAACACAAACTACCACTAACACGAAAGTAGTTGCTGCCTTAACTCAGTGAGTGCACACGTTAAGACAGGAAATGGAACTCGAGACGCAAAGAAATTTCGAACTTTATGGGGAGTTAGAAGCTGGGAACGCGATTCAGGTTCAATCGCAACTAGACAGAAACAGCTCAAAATTCTAAATTTAACGTATTTAAATAACACAGTCATGCACTCGTCAGAGAAATTAATAGAGTTCCAGCATGGGAGAAATTCGATGGAACAAATGTGGCAGCGTATTACACCATTTCCCAGGACAACGGAAGCACGAAGTGTTAGTAGTAAGCGTTTCGACTGACATTTGTGGATTACTGCATTCCCGGATAATACGCAAGAAGGCGTACTCTGAAGACACGTCAACACACCAGTTACGTGAAAAATTGTTGACCAGAGTTGGCTGGGGAAGCAATTAGTTTTAAGCACTTAATTGGTATGTAAGGGCATAATAGGGCTACGTCGCAGTTAGCTAAGGCTGGAATAAATGGGTGGGGAGATGTTGAGTGCGGGGGACACTACACTGCGAAATGGGGGGGGGGGGGGTGAATGTCCTCAACATGTAACTAATTAGTTTTTAGGTAGTTTAGTGAGAGCCATTTACTAAAGATTCGGAACTAATCTTCTCGGAAAGGACGAGGAATGTGGCGCCACGAATAAGTTTAGTCATGTATTTAGGGAATTATTCAAAATTTTGGTCAGCCGTGGTCGGAAGGTTGAGCTTACGGGAGCGACGGACACGTCAGGTAGGAGGCATTGGCAATGTTGTTAATAAGCAACCGGTTCTGCGAGGCAGGTATACGACGCCACTCACAGGCGAGGAAACATTGCAGGCACTATAATCAAATGTGGAGACAGGTGTGGAGTAATCAGGTCCAACAAAATAAGAAACACACACGCATTCACACAAGCACAACCCATACAGACCTGGCCACTGTCTCTGGGCGCTGGGGTACAACTTAGCATGACTCAGGCCCCAGTCATCATGATTAGTGTTCTGCCAAAAGGAAGGTTTTCACTTGGTAGTTCTCCAGGCTGGCTGGTCTTCTGCCATCCTCTTCAGGTCCGCATAATTTCATCTTCCCTTTATGTCGTCTATCATCTTGCATCTCCTTCTTCTTCTCAGTCCGTCGAAGGCATCATCTAGCAAGTACTCCCTTCCCAGTGAATGTCCCAACCAGTTCTTTTTCCTTTCTCTTATAAACTCCAGCAGTCATCTTCTCTCATGAACCCTTTCCAATACTCTTTCGTTATTATTTCCATCCAGCTTATCCTCTCCATTCTCCTCCACATCCGCATCTCAAATGCTTGTAACCTTTTTTCATTCTCTCGTCTTAGCGTGCATGTTTCTGCCCCATATAGTGCTACACTCGAGTCAAAACATTTTCCAAGCCTTTTCCTTAGACCTTTATCTAATTTGCCACACAACAGTCTCATCTTTCTGTTGAATGGCAATTCGGGTTTTCACCTCCTGGTGACATCTCAAGTCTTCAGATGTTGTGCTTCCAAGATATTTAAATGCATTTACTTGGCTAATGGTAGCTTGTCCAGTGGTTTCAAAGGCTACGTGGTTGGCGGAATTAAAATTCAAATATGCCACGGTACAGTACTGAATAACCGCACTTCTGGCGTAAATCATAATGGAAAATAATTGAGGCTGCCTTCAGATTGCAAGTCTGTCTCTCCGTAAATGAAGCTTGCAGACAGTTCGGTATAGTCATGGAATGAGTTATCACACTGTCGTAGCAAAGCCTTTTAAACTGTTGTGAGAGGAAGGGAGCAGCGTTGGCAGTAACAGTGGTATTGGGAGGGCCAAATATGAAAAATATCCCAGACAAACGACGAATAAGGAACGCATTGATCACCCTACTGCTGGGTACGAACCAGAGAAATCTGGAGGAGGCATCAACCACGACCAGGATATAATGATTTCCATCACAAGTGCATGGTAGGGGCTCGACATAAGCAACAAAGAGCTTATCAGTGGGTGAGCGTTGTCTTGAAGACTGTAAACATCCCCTACGAGTGTTGAAATTGGGTTTAGGAGTCTTACAGTTACAGCACTGCCCCTACAAACGTCATTTATCATGAACAAGGTAGGCCAAATAAGAAATTCCCTAACCTTGCTAAGGATTCTACCAATTCCTAAATGGCCTCCAACGACAGACTTAAGAAAGTAATGGAAAACGGCGGGAACCGAGCCTCCCAGAAGACAAAACTTGCCAGATTGTCCTGCTTGCCCTGATAACACAATACATCCTTTTGTGGGTTATATCCTGGCACTGATTTGCTGCTTAACAACGCTCTCTTAATCTTACACAGAGCAGGGTCTTGATCCTGTTTGTGCTCCAGATTATTAAATAACTGGGGGACCTCGCTTAAGACCGAAGTAACCCTACCTGGTTCCCCTATTCCATGTTCCTCACTGTAGTGACTACACTCCTGCTCAAACATTCGACTGAGTGCGTCTGCCACGACGTTTCGGTTCGCCTAATATGTCTGACGGTAAAACGAAACGCAGAAATGAGCACGCCCAACTATACCAATGGCACCGTTTCCTGGGCCTGCCCAGGACCCAGCTTAAGGCTTGATTGTCCGTTTCTAGACAAAATTCCTGGTGCTTGTGGTAGAACTTAAACTTTTCGAGCGTGAACATTACCTCCAGGGCCTCACACTCTTAAACAGAATACTTCAATACTTCTGGCGAAAGGGACATTGAAGCGTGCGCAAATTGGTCTACGTTCTCCCTAATCTTCCTGCAAGAGTACTGCAGTGACACTACAAATGAAACCATCGGCAAGCACTGCAAAACACACATGTGAAGTCAGGAAAAGCTAGCAGTGGAGGGTTAGTCAAGGGCGTTTCAATGGCCTCAAAAGGGGACTGCTGTGACTCCCTCCTCTCAAATGTCTGATTCTTCATAATTAATTGGTTCAAGGTGGGCCATCATATGCGCAAAATTAAGGACGAGCTTTCGAAAAAGTTCGCCATCAAAATGAAATGGCGCAACTTTGAAATATAGTCTTGATTGCACAATTCATTATTAAGCATTATGCTTTTCAAACTTTCGTTGTCTGTCTGAAGTTGTGGAATCAAGTGTACAAGACCTAAATGACAGGAAATATACATAAGTGTCAATCTAAGTATTCCAGATACAGATGTACCAAATAGTAAAGAACTTACATTAAAATCAAATTTTAATACATAGCTCACTAATGTCAGAACATAAACAATACAATACGAATCTCATATCATATGACAGTTCCATCGTCTATCTAATAGAACCAGTGCCAAACTTTCCTTCCAGACTGAAAGCAGTGATGGCCTTCATGAAAGTGTATTTTAAAAAGAAGTGTTTTTGCTACAGATTTACACCTAACTATGCAAAGATTAAGTGTAAAAATCTTTCAGCAAATTTTCATGGGTAATACAAATGTCACAAGTGGCTCTTGTAGAAAGTGAGCTTCGTGATGGATACAGGATAAAAGCCATTATGACTGAGACAGCATTCGATCTCCATTGTTATCTTGAACTGTTGGTTCCTCATTCAGACTTCTTTAAGATTAGTACATTATTATCTGATGCTACTGAGTATGAAAAATATAAAGTCATTCATAGACAGGAACGCAAACTATTCATATTGTGTGATTACTACAAATACGATGCTTACAATAGAACGAACGTTCATCAATTTGTGGATCGTACAGTCAGTCCTTCTACCGCTAGATTTTCCCCAAATGAACTTAATGTTTTGAATAAGGATCTCAAGCATAACCTGGCTCCTCGTATCAATAAACAGTTACACTACTGGCCATTAAAATTGCTGCACCAAAAAGAAATGCAGATGATAAACGGGTATTCATTGGATATTATACTAGACATAACATGTGATTACATTTTCACGCAATTTGGGTGCATAGGTCCTGAGAAATCAGTAACCAGAACAACAACATCTGGCCGTAATAACGCTCTCGATACGCCTGGGCATTGAGTCAAACAGAGGCTGGATGGCGTGTACAGGGACAGCTGCCCATGCTGCTTCAACACGATACCACAGTTCATCAACAGTAGTTACTGGCGTATTGTGAAGTGCCAGTTGCTCGGCCACCATTGACCAGCCGTTTTGAATTGGTGAGAGATCTGGAGAACGTGCTGGCCAGGGCAGCACTCGAACATTTTCTGTATCCAGAAAGGCCCATGCTGAACCTTCAATATGCGGTCGTGTATTATCCTTCTGAAATATAGGGTTTCGCAGGGATCGAGTGAAGGGTAGAACCACGGGTCGTAACACATCTGAAATGTAGCGTCCACTGTTCAAAGTGCCGTCAATGCGAACAAGAGCTGACCTAAACGTGTAACCAATGGCACCCCATAACATCACGCAGGTTGATACGTCAGTATGGCGATGACGAATACACGCTTCTAATGTGCGTTCAACGCGATGTCGCCAAACACGGATGCGACCATCATGATACTGTAAACAGAACCTGGATTCATCCGAAAAAAATTACGTTTTGCCATTCGTGCACCCAGTTTCGTCGTTGAGTACACCATCGCAGGCGCTCCTGTCTGTGATGCAGCGTCAAGGGTAACCGCATCCATGGTCTCCGAACTGATAGTCCATGCTGCTGCAAAAGTCGTCAAACTGTTCGTGCAGATGGTTGTTGTCTTGCGACGTCCCCGACTGTAGTTTCAGGGATCGAGACGTGGCTGCATGATCCGTTACAGCCATGCGTGTAAGATGCCTGTCATCTCGACTGCTAGTGATACGAGGCCGTTGGGATCCAGCACGGCGTTCCGTATTACCCTCCTGAACCCACCGATTCCATATTCTGCTAACAGTCATTGGATATCGACCAACGCGAGCAGCAATGTCGCGGTACGATAAACCGCAATCGCAATAGGCTACAATCCGACCTTTACCAAAGTCGGAAACATGATGGTACGCACTTCACCTCTTTACACGAGGCATCACTACAACGTTTCACCAGGCAACGCAGGTCAGCTGGTTTGTGTATGAGAAATCGGTTGGAAACTTTCTTCATGTCAGCACGTTGTAGGTGTTGCCACCGGCGCCAACCTTGTGTGAATGCTCTGAGAAGCTAATTACTAGCATATCACAGCATCTTCTTCCTGTCGGTTAAATTTCGCGTCTGTAACAGGTCATCTTCGAGGTGTAGCAATTGTAATGTTTAGTAGTGTAGTAAAAAAATTACAATAGCAGAGGTTAAAGTAGTATGTGAGTATGCTAAGCTTTCTAAACGTCAACAAGTTGAAATAGTGGTAACGACAGGTAGGGCACTCAGAGGTTTTAACAATTTACCCAAGGGTCTTATGGACTGCAATCGCATTTTAAAACAGCTTAATACAAAGCTCCATGAGGAGCATGTCGTTGTTACGAAATCAGATAAATATAGCTCTGTGATCCATCTGTCTGACACATGACAACAGGTGAAAATTTCTTCAAGAACACAAGAACAGTTGAGATCAAACTCAATCCGGTAAATAAGTTTCACAATGACATCGAGGTATTTGTCAAAAACAGTAATTTTTTGTTGCAAACTGATTTCGAGAAGAAAAGCGTTATTAGGATGAAACAAAAAATACCAGATCTTAGATATCACGCAAAGTCACACACGGTGCTTTCACCAATAAGGCCTATTGTCAATATCTGTACTAGCCCTAATTATAAACTTAACATATTTCTAAGCAGAAAACTAAAAGCCATTGTGACTGAGACAGTCATTTAAAAAACGTTCAATGTAATAAATTTCTGTGAGTTAATGAACAGATGGTATCTGTTTGGCTTCAGTGGATACAGCTAACTTATATTCATGTGTACCAGTTAATGAAACTCTTAATATAATTAGAAAGTACTTATTAATTGAGTTACTGGAACTGTCCTCATCTTTCACCGCCTTTCCTTTCAATGATATATTAAATCCAGAGCCACATGGGTTAGCCATGGGTAATTCACTTGCTGGCAGCCTGACAGGGATTTTTTCTGTCACCTCAGAGTTCACAGCAAAGATTAAATCGGATCATCGTTATGTATGTGACATACATGCAATGAGGACATTTCTTAGTTATGTGCCCATTTAAGTTCTCTGCGCTCTCTGCACCCTAATATTAAATTTACTTTGGAAGTGGAACTGAATGATTCACTAAATTACTTAGATCTTTCTATTGCTAGGAAAGACAATAATCTTGTTTTCAGCGTATTTCGCAACCCACTTGTATTGGTTTTATAATTAATAGAGACTCATGTAATCTGAACGCCTAAAAATGGGCGTATTTTCATTCCATGATACTAAACTTTGAGATCATATATAAATCAGGAGGCAAGGTATAAGGAATTGCAGACGATTATTCATTTGGGTGTAGCAAATGGGTGTAAAGCAAAACGTACTCGTAAATCACTTTATTCGATACAGAAGAAGAAATACATGGTAGTAAAAAAAGGATAGGAAAGGTCTTTCTGTTAGTCTAAACTACAATGGCCTCCACTTGAAAAGCTTCATATCTGTGACTTGTTTAAAACGAAAGGTTAGCACATGCTAGTAAGACGTGACGTAGTTCAGAAACTAAGAAATATTTTTGCCAAACTAGGTGTTTATAAGATACAATGTGGATATTGCGATAATTTCTATGTTGGTAGGACAGGTATAAATTTAGTACACAGGAGGCCCTCACACCGCAGCTATCCCAGTGCTGTGGGACAACAATTAAAAGCGGAAAAGCATGGCTTATTACCAATAGTTTAAGGACTCAAGATTTTGCACGTCGCCCCTTATAGTCGTCTGTTAGACATATTTTGAAGAATTCGAAATATATACACATGGCATCTGTCAGTCGCATCGATTACTTAAGAAGCCGGAGTTTTTCATTAGGAACTGTTTCTTAGATTTATTTGAAGACACTCTACGAATTGTATCTCAAATTTCATCCAATTGCTCTAAAGTTGCTTATTAGCAATAATCATCTGAATTCATGCCCTATTTTCGATGCAACCTGAATAGACATTTGTATCTTCCGCCCTGTTAGATGTTTCCACAGTCTTCACGGCCAACCTGATGTAGTTGTCTTGGTAGGGTTCCCCTATAGATTCCCTCTACCCCAAGAGATGGAGCCACCGTTCTCGCAGGTCGCTGCCACGTAGTACTGCCTCGCTGTGGACCTCCTTTGATTACAGACGACGCTTTAGGCATTTAGCCGATATTAATACTTGATTCTATTCATATAACTTACTTTACGATTCCAGTGCAACATGCGCATGCTTTCTCAAAATGCATACCACATTATGGAGTCGGTAAATTTAATGACAATAGACATATATTACTCTGTGATCAACTTTACAAAAGATGCCCCAAGGCCCTGTCCTTTCCCCTCTCCTCTATCTCCTGTACGCTGCAGATATGCACAATCCTCCTCCGCTGTTCATCTCCTCCAATTTGCTGACGACACTGCCTTCCTGACCCTTTATCAACGGTCCCAATGTACCCTCCAAACCGACCTCGACCAGTCACTGTCAGGTGCAACCAGTGGCACCTTCACATCAACCCTTCCAAGACCAAGGCAATCATCATAGATCGTACTACCCACTCCTTCTGGCTCCACGATTTTTACTTCACCATTTATCGTCGTCCTATCCACCTCACTCTTACCCTGAAATACCTTGGCCTCACCTGGACTCCCCATCTCTTTACGATCGAAAACAAAGCCCACAATAGACTCCGTCTACTGAAACTTCTGTCTGGCTGGACATCGGACCTGCATTCTTCCACCATCCTTCACACCTACAAATCCTTGATCCGTCCCATCCTTTGTTATGCCAGCGTTGCCTGGATTTACCCCCCTCTCACATTCTATAACGCCCTCCAAATCCTTGAACACCATGCAATCCGCCTTGCCTTTTCTATCCACCCCCTGTTCCCCACACAGATCCACTGTGACCTCATTCCCTTCCCACTCTATCTCCTTTTCCTCAAACACATATGCATCATGTACATCATCTGCCGACTCGATCCCCCATATCCCCTGTTGTCTATTATGCTCTCTACCCTCAGTCTGTTGCCACGCCTTTACTGTTTTGTCTCACCCTCTCTCATGTCCACACTCTCCAACTCCTTTCCCAATGCAACGTCCAGCAGCTATCCCTTCCAGATAATAAGCGTCACCCCGATCTCTACCCCTCCTACCAACCCTAACCCTACCCTGCCCCTTCCTACTCCTCAGGGCTTCCTCTCCTGTCCTTTTCCCTTGCCCTGAGCAGTTCTCCGCCCTTTACCATGCTGTCATTTTGTATCTCTGTGTCCCCTGATAACTTGCCTTCCATCTCCATCTCCCACCCTTCCTGTCTCCTGCCCCTTGGTGCACCTCCTGACCACCCTTTTTCTTTACATATCACCCCCCCCCCCAGCCCCCGATCGACCACATCATTTCCCATCCTCTCGGGCCTCCTCCACCTTGGCAGGTCCCTCCTGACAGATTCTATCCTTTGTCATGTGTCCCAATCGCTTACAGTGGTTTTTTAAGGGCGGCAACGCACTACGCAGCCTGGCTGCGGCAGCCAGAAGTGTTGAGCAGCCAGTTTGAGGCAGACAGCTAACAGCCAGCTGACAGTCGTGATCGTTCAGCCGAACAAGATGGACGTGGAAGATGTAATTATTGGCTACCTTTTGACTCGAAAGAAATACAAAGCCAAAAAAAGATATTGGATTCATACTCTACTTGTGGAGCGGCACACAAAGGGCTTATTTAAAAATTACTTCAAGGATCTTCGAAAGTACCCAGATTGCTTCTTTAATTATACAAGAATGTCAGTGCAATCATTTGACAACCTTTTGGAAAATATAAGAAAATCTATCATGGGCACTGATACTTGTATGCGAGCTTGTATAAATCCAGAAGAAAAATTGTTGGTGACTTTGAGGTGAGTACAAAAAGACAAATATACTTTATTTTTGAAGCGTCAGGCTATAATATGATAAGTCACAATCTCCATAGAACTATTTCTTTTTTTTTTAAACTAAACTAAACAAAGTATTTGTTCTTGCAAAATTCCGTGGCAACTAGCAACACCTAAGATTTATGGTGCTGGTGAGAAAATGTATCATTAAAAATATCTTCACGGTAGTAATACACTGAAGTTGTGTAAAATATTATTGACCTATCGTCGTTCCATACCTTGGCCCTGAAATTAAAATGTTACAAATTTGAAGGAACCGTAAAAAAAATTCACAAAACAAAAATGCTAGTTCGAATATAATGAAACACATTGTATTTGTTATTTCCTCCCAACTCCTTCTCTTCAAATGATGATCACTGTATTCTTCTGATGAAGTGTCCCAGATTGCTCTTCGGCTTTCAACTTCACGAATAAATTTCTCCATCAAAAGTAATGGGCTATTTCGTTTCTCGGTCACACGAGCACACGGTCTGGCTGCTTGGACGAGTGCGCAGAGCCTGCAGGCATCCACATATGCTCACTGCGAGACACACTGTTGCCACCTGGCTGCCCGCAGCCAGCTGGCTGCCGTGCAGTTGCCCGCGTTTCTCTGGCTGCTGCAGCCAGAGAATCCTGCCTGCCCAGTGCAAGGCCTACCATACGCCATCATTGTTTTATGGCTACCGCAGCCAGGCTGCCTAGTGCATTGCCGCCCTAAGTGTGTTCGTGCTGGAGTGGCCACCACACATACATTCGTCATTTCCAAACCCAGTCCTAAATTCCTCAATGCATACACACTATAAATCTGCAGGTATATCCCCAGTGCTCCATTGCTCAGCTTATGCCCCACAGAGGCTCTGTCCTTATCCAATCACCTTCTCCCTCTCTTTCCACACTGACCTCTTCCAGAAACTTCCCCATATTATCTTTAGCCCACATGTCTGTCACATATTTACTTACCTCCTCCTCTTCCTGTCAGTCCTAACTGCCTTACCGTTCACAAACCGTCGCCGCTGTGATTGCAAAGCTCAGCCCTGTGGTAATGAAGGTGAAGTTATTGGCAGAACTGAATGCCCACCCTGCCCTGGAAATCGGATCAGACCGATGTATCTATAACAACTCCAGCCCTACCTTTCTGGAGCATGTGTTCACAGAGTCCGCCTCCTCCATACATCATCCTCTCACTCAGAGAGCTTTGATTTTCAACTGTCACCACCCTACTGATCCCTTCCATTCTCCTCCTCAATGCTATCATAGCCAATGCTGTCTCTTCTACAATGGCCACCTCACCAAAAGCTACAACCCCCCGAACCCCATATGCCCGTACTATAAAGCCTCCCACTTCCTCAAACAATGTCCTAACCTCGCCTCCCCTCCTTCCTGCAACACCTGCAACGAATCCCACCCCATCTACTGCTCCAAATGCGAGGCCAAACCCCTTCCCACCAACCCCAAACTAACTGATTCCATTCACGCCGTCGATCAGCCGATCCAATCCATCAATTCCCTCTGCCCATTCCCTATGGCTGACAACATCACCTGTCCCTGACTCCATAA
Organism: Schistocerca cancellata; assembly: GCF_023864275.1. Classification (NCBI taxonomy): domain Eukaryota; kingdom Metazoa; phylum Arthropoda; class Insecta; order Orthoptera; family Acrididae; genus Schistocerca; species Schistocerca cancellata. The sequence continues at coordinate 598,287,258 of NC_064632.1, forward strand.
TATCCATCCCTTCCAACGCCCCCACACCCTCCAGCAGATCTCCTTTGCCACCTGTTACATCTTTCATTGAAGCCCCTCTCTTCCCTATGCTCACTCTCCCCCTTGTCCCCCTGGTGTGCCAACAGTATTATCTCCTATACATCAACATTTGCTCCCTCTCTGTCAACAAATACCTCTTCATGTGTAACTTGTCCCAGCACCAGCTGAACTCCTTCATCCTTACTGAAACCTTCCTCCTACATCATCATGTTGTCCACACCTCTCTGTACCGCCTTCACTGCACTGACAATCCCATTTTGCTAGAGGGGTCACTACTGACCACCTGAAGCGTATCTCTATATCCCTGTCCTGCCACAAAATCTGCTCAATGACAACCGAACACCTCATCCTCAGCGTCTTTCTTCGCCCCCTCCTCCCCACCCTCGCCATCATGACCTGTGCCACTATCTATGTCTGACCCACAGCTCCTCTTCCTTATGAATTCATCTCCCATGTTGGCTACACCTTCTCCAACTATTGTTGCCACATACCTCAACATCATCAGCTGCGACCGTGCTACCTATGGTTGTAACATCAGTTCCTTGCTAACCTCCACGGTGATCTTTTTCACCTCTCACAGATCACCCATCCCAAAATTAACTCCATCCTAGGTGTTGTCATCACTTGCCCCAACCTCCTTGGTTGTATCACCACATATGTCCTTGACCCTTTTGGTACCAATCACCTCCCAGTAGTTCTCACCATCTCCTCAGCACATTGCCCAAATGCAGCCCCCTGCTACCTGCCCTGCCAAGTCCATGACTACCAACGAGCCGACTGGGATGCATACGGGGAATGCATTGCCTCACAGGTCAAAAACCACCCTCTTACCTGCCACCATCCCACTGACATCACCGATGCCTCTTCGTTCCTTCAGTAGACCATCACTAATGCTGTGGAGGTCCATGTTCCTAACAAACTTATCCACCCATACCACCCTACTCTTCCTCCACAGGCTGTCCTTCTCCATGAAACCCACAGGCTCTACTGCTCCTTCCTCTGCACCTGTGACCAAGATACCCTCCTCTGACACTGGCAAGTACACATCTGCAACCTCTTAACAACAAAGAAACGGCAGGACTGGCGCCAGACATCTACATGACTCAACTCTGCCATCCCTGTCAACTCCTCCTCTCTCTTTCACCACTTTACTGGTAGCCACCCTGCCCCACATTACACCCTTCTGCACGAAGACCACCCTTTCCATGACAACCTCAGTAAGGCTAACCATTTTGCTTCCCACCTCTCCAAGTTTTTCTCTTTTCCTAACGATCCTCACCCTGATTACTCCCTCTTCCCGACCATCCCTGAACTCTCTGATGCCTCTGTTCTGCCACTCGCCCACAGATTCCAGTATTTGGATCAGCTACCCTAATCATACATAAACATTTCCATTACAGCAAATGACATCACACAGATACTCCACTCCAAATGCAATGCCATCCCTCGTCACAACAGTGTCATCTACCGCCACCTCAAGAAATCCCTCTTCCTTCCTGGCTGTCCTTGCTACCTTGACAATGTCATTCTCTCCTGTGGCTTGTACCCTGACATGTGGAAAACTTCCCACATCCCACTGTTCCCTAAACCCAACAAACCACCCTCTTACACCTCTTCCTATCATCTCGCCTCCCTCACCTCCAGATTCAGTAAGGTCTCTGAGTCCATCCTCCCAGAATGTATTCATCACCACCTTAACCAGCACCACCTCCTTCCCCTTACCCAATGTGACTTCTGATCCTCCTTAGCCAATGACCAGCTCTTTAATCATATCAATCTTCTTTCCCTTCAACGTAACTCCCATTGTTCCTCTTTCTATGCCTCCTTCGATCTCCAGAATACCTATGACGATGTCTGGCATCCCAGGCTTCTCCTTAAACTCCAGAGCTACACTCTTTGCAACAATTTTCTCTGTCGCATTGTTTCCTTCCTCTCCTGTCCTCCCTCTTATGTCACTATCCACAATACCAACAACCATGCATTCTATCCCTCCATGAGCGGCCCCAAGGCTCCAAACCTTTTCCCTCTGCTCTATCTCCTTTATGCTGCAGATATACCCAAACCTACCTCGCCTGCTCACATCTTCTGCCAATTTGCTGATGACACCGTCTTCCTGACCCTGTATCCTCCCCTTCAACAGTGCCGAAGTGTACCTTCAAACCCACCTCAACCAGTTCACTGCCTAGTGCATCCAGTGGCTCTTCGCATCAACCCTTCCAAGACCAAGGTTGTACCACCCGCACTTTCTGGCTCCACGATTTTTACCATCCATTTATGGTTGTCCTATTCACCTCACTCCTATCATGATACACCTAGGCCTCACGCTCGACCATCACCTCTTCTTATGATCCAACACAAAGTCCATAACAGACTCCACATTCTGAAACTCTTGTCTTGCCTGACATGGAGCCTACATCCTTCCACCATCCTTCACACCTCCACCCCATACTTTGTTTTAGCATATGCGTGAGGACATCCAAAATGCTGGTATAACAGAGTTGTTATACATGTCTGATATCGTACCTTTATGTTTAATATACTTGTAAAATAAAAGAAAATTGTAAAATTTCATTTCAAATTGTTGACACCTATCTAGGCTTACCGAAATGGTTATATTGAACGCCATTCATTGTTCGTTCGACTAATGTAGTTATTACAATTGGTCATACTCATGTAATATTTCTCAGTAAGAGTTGTAAACTGATAATGTCTACGCAGCTGCACGATCTAACACTAAGTTAAAGAGTATTAAAGAAAACAAAAAAATACTCGTTTATTGTGTAATATTTCTTTCATTCCAAGTTGTAACCACCAATTTTGGCTCACCTAAATGATTCTGTTATGTCATTTGACTACATTTTGTGACAATTATGTACATTTATTTCGTGATGGTTGTGAACTTATTCCTTCACATTCACATTTTACTTTTTGCTCATATTTATTTTACGTTTATATTGTACCACACCAGTTACTGACTAAAATTGTCTTCTGTTTTGATTACTGACTAAAGACTGCCTCTGCAACGTTTTTTACGATGTTACCTAACGACGCACTTTTCATGGTGTTAGTATGAGTATCTCTTCTATAAGAGTAACAATTTTTTTGACCAATTTGATGACACGGTGTTGACATGTATTTAATCGCAGTGTACAGTAGTCAGTAAATTTACTGTTTGATTTGCATTCTTCAGTCAATGCTAGCACCACATACTGGCCACCGTTTACTTCTTGTAAGTTCAATCGTCACACACTGTTTGGCACTGGTTCTATTCGATAGACAATGGGACTGAAAAATGTGCCTACATGACATGAGATTTGTATTGTATTCAGTTCATGTGCTCGCTTTCGTGAACTTGTACTAAAATATGATTTTTTTATATGTAAGTACGATACTATTTGGCATATCTGTGTACTGGAATGCGTACTTAGATATACGCTTATGTATATTTTCTCTCATTACTTTCTTGTACAGTTCATTCCACAGATTCAGTTTGATGATAAAGTATTTAAACGCATGACGCTTAATAAAGAATTGTGCCAAATCTGAATGGTGACCTACCTCTACTGTGGAAGTGTTTCTACACAAAGTAATGGATAATGAGCTGGGCAGCACCTGCCTTTGTCTGGTTTTTTGTGTAAGACCTTGGACCTCTCTCTATCCACTCGGGTCCCGCCAGTAGAAACTAAATACCAAGAAAAGAAATTTATGCCGAGCTAAATTAATTTTGGAATGCTTAACAACAAGACCAGTGGCAAGAATTCGGCTCAAAAACTCCTCCAGATGTTGCAAATCTTGTTGGAAGGTAATACTGTAAACTACAACATCATCTAAGATTTAAATTTTACATCTTCCGAAAAATTATCCAAAAGTCTAGAGAGAAAATTAGCCCAAGTTGATAAGCCAATTAGTACACGGATAAATTCGAATAAATCCCAATCCGTACAGAACATTGTCACCTGTCTACAGCTTTGGTTAATGAGATTTGGTGGTAAGCTTGATTAATATCGAGAATAGAAGAAAAACGAGCAATAGAAAACCAGGTAAAACAGTGGTGCAAGTTGGGCAGTGGCATAGATTCACGAACAAACTTCTTATTTAATAGTCTATAATCAACCATCGGTCGATAACCGCATTCTTCACCCATTTGAACTAGAAATAAGGAGAGGTAGGTGACTTAAAAACCCCATCACGAAGCCTGCTCCACCAGCTGACGCAATATTTTCATTTCGGGTGGTGTCAGTCTATAGGGGGTTGACGCACTGAAAATCGTTAGGAAGGCAGATCCTGTATTGTATCGTGTTTGTAACGTTTTCCGGTCGGTTGCGTTATTGCCTTCTTTGTTTGTTGTTACACATGTTACTGACAGGCGTTAGGGTCTCCTAGATGTCGCCTCGTGAACTAAGTGCCTGTTTTCTTCAGTACAGCGTAGTACAAAATTTGGTAGCAGGAATGTCACACTTTTAATTTTCTCCAGTTTGACGATATTGTTAGTCGGTGGCCAGAGAAATGTGTCATTGACACAGGTCAAGAAGTAGCCAATCATCTCAGTTCCACTGTGGAACAAGAGCATTATTCAGGGGAAGAACCTCGGGACAACTGTGGCGGGGATTCGTCTGTTTCTCAAATAAAATACCTAGTGTGTCAGTTAAAATCAAATGCAGTTCTGTAGAACCCAGCATTTAATATCGATTGTTGGGACTGCAAGAGGACGGCATAGATTATCTTTGATCAAAAAGGTTCCCAACATATAATAATAAATAGGTATTTGTTAAATTTAAAGAAATACTCGCCTTAAATTATGCTTCTTCCTGTGAAATGCCCAGCACAAGTAGACGTTTGAAATTATTGCATGTCCTGTAAAATATTAAAGTTATGTCACTCTGCCTCTGAATCGTGCCTATGTAGAGTCGAGAAGTGACCTATGATGCATCTGGAGCCTAAATCCCGGAGACGACGGACGAACACTGCAGCTTGTAGACTCAGTGGTAACTGGAAGCTGCACACGTCTCGGCGCACAGAAGAAAATTGTCCGCCATAGCTTTTTCCCCCTCCCTATCAACTGTTTTTATTCTTTGTGAGTGCTTCGTCGCTTCCACTGTTTTTTTTTAAGTGCCTCGCTCTGTGTGATTTTTATACTTTTAACTTGTACAGGGGGACACAAGAGGGTGGGGGTATCGAGTCAGCGGACAATGTACAGGGTGCGGATGTGTTCAAGGAAAAGAAGAAGGTGGGGGAAGGGAATGAGGTCGTAGAGGATGCACCTGGGAGATGGAAGGCGGATACGGAAGGTGTTGCGAAGTGCATGGCGTTCCAGGATTTGGAAAGCTTTATAGAATCTGGGATGGGCGGAAATCCAAGTGACACTGGCATGACAAAGGATGGGGTGGATCGAGGACTTGTAGGTGTGAAGGATGGTGGAAGGGTACAGTGCCAATGTCCGGCTGGAAATGACTCTATTGTCCAGGTGAGGTGGTGGTCAAGGCTGAGGCCAAGGTATTTTAAGGCAGGAGTGAGGTGGATAGTACGACCATAAATCGTTAGCTAGAAATCATGGAGACGGAAGGAGTGGGTGGTGCAGCCAGTGATGATTGCCTGGGTCTTGGAGGGGTTGCACCAAATGGTGAACTGGTCAAGGTGGGACCTTTAAAGGGTTTAAAGGGTAGTATAAAGGATCAGGAAGGCTGTGTCATCAGCAAATTCGAGGAGAATAACAGGCAGGGGAGGTTTGGTAATATTGGCAGTATACAGGAGATTGAGGAGAGGGGAAAGGACGGAGCCTCGGGGCATGCCAGTAGTGGGATGGAACGTACGGGAGTTTGAATTGTGGATAATGACACAGGAGGGACGACCGACGGGAGAGGAAGGAAGCAAGGAGACAGACGAAATTGATAGGTAGAGCATAGGTCAGGAGTTTGAAGAGGAGCCTGGGATCCCAGACACAGTCATAGGCATTCTGGAGGTCGAGGGAAATGAAGATAGCGGAGCAATAGGAGTTACGTTTGAGGGAAAGAAGACTGGTAAGGTTAAAGAGCTGGTTGTTGGCTGAGGAGGAGGGCCAGAAGCCACACTGGGTAAGGGGAAGTAGGTGGCGCTAGTTTAGGTGGCGATCAATCCGGCAGGAGAGTATGGACTCGAAGACCTTATTGAACACAGCAGTGAGGCATGTGGAATGACAGGTAGAGGTGTCAGAGGGGGGTTTGTTGGGTTTAGGGAACAGCAGGAGATGTGAACTCTTCCACAGGTCAGGGTAAAATCCAGTGGAGAAGAGAACGTTGTACAGGGTAGCAAAGGCAGCCAGGAAGGTTGGAGGGATTCCTTGAGGTGGCAAGATGTGACGTCATCGTGACCAGGGGTGGTGTTGCATTTGGAGCAGAGGACGACTGTAATGTCGTGTGGGGTGATGGGAGTGTTTATGTCTGAGAGGGTAACTGATCCAAGTACTGGAAACTAGGGACGAGAAATGGGACAGAGATATCAGTACATTCAAGGACAGTGGGGAAGAGGGAGTAATCAAAATGGCGATAGTCAGGAATGGAGATCTCGGATAGGTGGGAATCAAAATGAAGACTGGTACTGAGGTCGCGTGATTGTCGCGGAGAATGGGGTAATGCGGGGTGGGTGGCTGCCAGTAAGCTGGTGGGACACTTAGCAGTACTTGGAGGGTGGAGCTGAGGTGTGTACATGTGTGGCGCTAGTCTAGGAGTTTCTTTGCTGTAAGGAGGTTCCAGATGTGTCGCTGTAACTGCCACTGGCGGAGGAGTGTATCCTGTTCACAGGTGCAGAGGAAGGAGCAGTAGCGCCTGCGAGATTACTGAAGAAAAAGGACAGCCTGTGGAGGAAGCGTAGGGTGATGAGGTTGGATGAGTTTGATAGGAACATGGTCGTCCACAGTGTCAGTGATGGCCTTCTGGAGGAAGGAAGTGGCATGGGTGATGCCAGTGGGGCAGTAGAAGGTAAAGGGGTGGCGTTCGACCTGTGACGCAGTGGAGTCCCCGCCGCCATAGCTCAGTGCTCCGGTATTGAACGAGGCATCGACCAATCGCTACCCACACACGTGATGACCACGTTTGGCAGCTGCGGCCAGTGGCAGTCCTCGGTATTGTATCAACCCATACAGCTGCTGCACTAAGAGTGTTCTGAGCGCGAATCATCAATTGTGGTGCTGTACTCTCTGGATTCGTAAGTACTAAAACCTCAACAATTTGTTTTTGTACCTATAGGACAGAATTTTTACGTCCAAATTTAAGCAGTGGAATTTGTTTTTATATGGAAATTTACTTGCTACAGACACGTATAACGTTTGAGAATGTATAAGTTAGTTTTCTAACTGTCCATTTATGTGTATTATTTTAAAAATCGCAAAGAAGTATGTGATTTTGTGAGATAAAAAGTGAAATTCTTTAGGCTCTATTTAGAGCAATAAAATAAACAAGGCGAAGTGAAACACCACTTCAGTAATGGTTGATAATAACGAGCCAAACGGCCGAGAAAATCCTTGCACAGACATACTCGCCTTACAGCGACCATTCATAGGTAACACCTTCCCACTGGCAGTACGACATCCGTGCAAGGCCGGTTGTAGGCTAGGAAGCTTATAAATGCTTGAATTGCGAATATACCAGTCGTCATCAGCCAATAAAAGGCTACTGCCTCAATTAATTAAGATGCGCGTGGGTTCATGACTTATGCAGCGTAAACGCGGGAAAAAATGAACTGACGGAAGCCTAATCCCACTGTAGCATTTACTAGGAGATTTAAATTTCAACGCGCACGCAAGCTTCCTGTGTCAGCTGGCCACACACGCGTTACACGGTGTAGGACACCGATTCACCGACTGTCCGAGATCACCGCAACGGGATGACTGCTCGGTCTTAACCAACCCAGCATACCGACTACTCTCTGCTCCCTGCCCACCTCTCGGTTTTTCTGACAACCGATCCCGGCCCTCCTTCCCACTTCCTATCGAAATAACAAAAAAAATATAAAAAGTTGTCTTAACCAGTGATCCGTCTAATTGCGCAAAAGTTATCGGCCTATCTCAGAGCTTTCAAGCGCAATCGATCTTCTGGCGTAACCCCATCCAGAATGCAGTAGCTCCAATCTCCTCCTCCTCACTCACATCAAGCACTAAAACTACTTTTACATTGAAGAGCCAAAGAAATTGGTACACCTACCTAAAATCGTGTAGGGCCTCCTCGAGCACGCAGAAGTGCAGTGATACGACGTGGCTTGGACTCGACTAATGTCTGAAGCAGTGCTGGGGGGCAACTGACACTATGAACCTTGCAGGGCTGTCCATAAATCCGAAAGAGTACGACGGGGTGGAGATCTCCTCTGAAAGCACGTTGCAAGGATCCCAGATATGCTCAATAATCGTATTTGGGGAGTTCGATGGCCAGCTGAAGTTTTTAAACTGGCTCTAGGAACACTCTTCTGACTCTGTAGCAGCTCTGCAGATGTGGAATGTCGCAATGTCCTGTTGGAATTGCCGAAGTCAGTCGGAATGCACAATGAACTCGAATGGATGCAGGTGATCAGACAGGGTGTTTACGTACGTTCCACCTATCAGAGAGGTATCTAGACCTATCAGTTGTCCCATATCACTCAAAGTGTAGACGCCCCACACCATTACAGTGCTTCCAGTAGCTTGAACAGTCCCTTGCTGACATGCATGGCCCATGGATTCGTGAGGTTGTCTCCATATCTGTACACGTTCATCTCCTCGATAAAATTTGAAACGAAGCTCGTCCTACCAGGCAACATGGTTCTAGTCATAAACATCCAATGTTGATGTCGACGGGCCCAGGTGAGACGTCATCAAGGTAGAAGAGTGGGCGTTCGGCTCCGAAAGCCCATATCGATGATGTTTCGTTGAGTGGTTCGCACTTTGACACTTCGTGATGCCACAACTCAGAAGTGCAACCCTTCCGCATGTTGCTGCAGATTTCAGTCACGTTGAACGATTCTCTTCAGTCATCGTTCATCCCATTCTTGTAACATCTTTTTCCAGCCAAAGCGATGCCGGAGATTTGATATTATACCGGCTTCCTGATATTCATGTTACACTCGTGAAATGGTCGTACGGGAAAATCCCTACTTCGTCGTTACCTCGGAGATGCTGCGTCCCATCGCTCGTGCGTCAACTATAACTTCACGTTTAAACTTCCCTAAATCTTGATAACGTGCCATTGTAGCAATAGTAACCTATCTAACAACTGCGTCGGACAATTGTTGGCTTATATAGGCGTTGCCATATTCTGCCTGTTTACGTATCCTTGTATTTGAATACACATACCTATACGAGTTGCTTTGGCGCTTCAGTGTATGACATTCCTCGAGAGTGTCGCCACCAATAGGTCGCTATAATGCAGCACATAATCTCGCAATGGAGGATACAACACATTATACGCGGTCGTCTGGGGCATAAAGACAAATCATCAGCGGCTAAACACAGCCTCGACGAGGGGCGTACGTTAGAATTTGAGAAATCAGATATGTTGTGTCGAGTTAGTGGATTTTGGGAGGGCATCATTAACGAAGTTAGTGAAATATGACTTCAGAACCGTCTCGTCAATAGTCGAGCGCTATCACTTAACTTCGGCATGGAACCCTGTACTGGCACCATTACGTCAATAATGCATCCAGCAGCTGACGCTTGTCGAGTGTGGGCTTGACTGAATGTACAGAGGGTCGAATGGCGGGCCGCGGCCCCCACCACGCGCCAGACCTGGGGAGAGGCGGCCACCTCTCGGGTATATACAGCATATAAGTGCAGATATCCCTATTGTTCACTGAGAATGGTGTATTGAACGACATTACCTGAGAATTCACGTCATTTGCAGTCTCATAACTGCAGCTGTCACAAGTCGTATGCTTGTAGTTTGGTAGTGTAGCAAGAGCAAGCAATTAATGCTTATTTACCACTGGGAAGCAGCAGGTCAGAATATGAAATGTAGACTCGAGGACGCAAAACGGTTAGTATATACCTAAATGTGTAGTCCACTCAGTGGTGTGGTTAAGATCGTGCAGAAAACATCAAGTCGCAAAGCTTGTTACGTCCTTATGAGAAGATGTAGGACAGAGAAAAAACTACCAACAAATTGACGAGTGTACTTACCGAGGTACCATTGCACTTGCATCCACTACATCCTGTGTATGGGACACCCACGCAATCTCGAAGTGCCTGTAACGTTCATGCACTAGCAATGCACATTTAAAAGGTCAAGAGGGAAAAATTACAAGTAAGTGTTATTATTCTCAGACAGATCTTTGACATCGGTAATGTTATTCTGTTATATAAACAGCTTTGATAAATACAGAAGACAGTAGAAATTGTTTTGAACCTGCCAAAAAACAATAAAAAAAATATGATTTTAAAATACGTCTGCATCAAAGAGATATTAAATTACTCATTACAGCAGTGACGTTTAGCGTTGCAGAATTCTAAATTTAGAAAACTGTGGTTTAGCAGAAGGGGAAAGTATTGTAGTGTACTAGCACGTAGTGCGCTTTCTGATTTCTTTATCTGAATAGCTGCGTGTCACAGGAACAATCCATAGTAAGGAAACTAATTTATTTCCATAAGAAGTAATTTATCTTATTCCTCTTGATCTTCTTAGATTCTCACTACTTTCCTTTTTTTATAGAAGTAATGCCCCATCTGATCCTTCCGTCCACTCCGAAAAAATCGTCTTTAGTTAAAGAATCAGTCTATCATGTATAAAACATCTTCAGCATTAAAACTGTGTGGAGGACCGAGACTTGAACTCGGGACCTTTGCCTTTCGCGGGCAAGTGCTCTACCGTCTGAGCTACCCAAGCACGACTCACGGCACCTCCTCACAGCTTTACTTCTGCCAGTAACTCGTCTCCTACCATCCAAACTTTACAGAAGCTCTCCTGCGAACATTGCAGAACTGGCACTCCTGAAAGAAACGTTATTGCGGAGACATGGCTTAGCCACAGCCTGGGAGATGTTTCCAGAATAAGATTTCCGCCAGGCTGTGGCTAAACCATGTCTCCGCAATATCCTTTCTTTTAGGAGTGCAAGTTCTGCAGGAATCACAGGAGAGCTTCTGTAAAGTTTGGAAGGTAGGAAACGAGGTATTGGCAGAAGTTAAGCTGTGAGGATGGGGCATGAGTCGTGCTTAGGTAGCTCAGACGGTAGAGCACTTTCCCGCGAAAGGCTAAGTTCCCGAGTTCGAGTCTCTATCCGACACTCAGTTTTAATCTGCCATGAAGTTTCACATCAGCGCATATTCCGCTGCAGAGTGAAAATCTCATTCTGGAATTTTCAGCATTACTTTCCAAATGAGTTAATATTCGACGTATTGTGCTAAACATTTAAAGTAAGAAAAATTGCATACTTCTCAATGGCTCTAATATGGCAGTACTGCTTAAGTATGACAATGATTATACGAAATACTGGTAATGAATTTTCTGTCGCCCCTGAAAGTCCTTGGATAGGTGGACTGCAGTTGTGGACAGGTCACCTTCTGCTGTTTTGTGATAAAGATTGGGATCTTAATATATCATCCAAATACACTCCTGGAAATTGAAATAAGAACACCGTGAATTCATTGTCCCAGGAAGGGGAAACTTTATTGACACATTCCTGGGGTCAGATACATCACATGATCACACTGACAGAACCACAGGCACGTAGACACAGACAACAGAGCATGCACAATGTCGGCACTAGTACAGTGTATATCCACCTTTCGCAGCAATGCAGGCTGCTATTCTCCCATGGAGACGATCGTAGAGATGCTGGATGTAGTCCTGTGGAACGGCTTGCCATGCCATTTCCACCTGGCGCCTCAGTTGGACCAGCGTTCGTGCTGGACGTGCAGACCGCGTGAGACGACGCTTCATCCAGTCCCAAACATGCTCAATGGGGGACAGATCCGGAGATCTTGCCGGCCAGGGTAGTTGACTTACACCTTCTAGAGCACGTTGGGTGGCACGGGATACATGCGGACGTGCATTGTTCTGTTGGAACAGCAAGTTCCCTTGCCGGTCTAGGAATGGTAGAACGATGGGTTCGATGACGGTTTGGATGTACCGTGCACTATTCAGTGTCCCCTCGACGATCACCAGTGGTGTACGGCCAGTGTAGGAGATCGCTCCCCACACCATGATGCCGGGTGTTGGCCCTGTGTGCCTCGGTCGTATGCAGTCCTGATTGTGGCGCTCACCTGCACGGCGCCAAACACGCATACGACCATCATTGGCACCAAGGCAGAAGCGACTCTCATCGCTGAAGACGACACGTCTCCATTCGTCCCTCCATTCACGCCTGTCGCGACACCACTGGAGGCGGGCTGCACGATGTTGGGGCGTGAGCGGAAGACGGCCTAACGGTGTGCGGGACCGTAGCCCAGCTTCATGGAGACAGTTGCGAATGGTCCTCGCCGATACCCCAGGAGCAACAGTGTCCCTAATTTGCTGGGAAGTGGCGGTGCGGTCCCCTACGGCACTGCGTAGGATCCTACGGTCTTGGCGTGCATCCGTGCGTCGCTGTGGTCCGGTCCCAGGTCGACGGGCACGTGCACCTTCCGCCGACCACTGGCGACAACATCGATGTACTGTGGAAACCTCACGCCCCACGTGTTGAGCATTTCGGCGGTACGTCCGCCCGGCCTCCCGCATGCCCACTATACGCCCTCGCTCAAAGTCCGTCAACTGCACATACGGTTCACGTCCGCGCTGTCGCGGCATGCTACCAGTGTTAAAGGCTGCGATGGAGCTCCGTATGCCACGGCAAACTGGCTGACACTGACGGCGGCGGTGCACAAATGCTGCGCAGCTAGCGCCATTAGACGGCCAACACCGCGGTTCCTGGTGTGTCCGCTGTGCCGTGCGTGTGATCATTGCTTGTACAGCCCTCTCGCAGTGTCCGGAGCAAGTATGGCGGGTCTGACACACCGGTGTCAATGTGTTCTTTTTTCCATTTCCAGGAGTGTATATTACGTGTTATATGAGAAATTTCACATACAACGTATGTGGTATCTTAAGGCTAAAATAAATGACTAAATATACTCAACAAATAAATGATAATAAAAAAAAGCCTTAGCTCCAGCTGTGTGACCCAGTAACAAGTTGTCACAGAATGCATTCAGAGTGGCAACTCCCTACCTGTTAGTTCCCTGCGCGAGTGCTTTTCTCTCTTTCGATGAGTATGAGCCTACATGGTGCTACATAATCGTTGTGTAATTAATGCCGATAGGATGAAGCACGATAAAATATAACATTGACAACACAGGACTTCAGAAAATACGAAACATTGAAGTAGACAAACGAATAAATTATGGAGCAGAAAAGGAACGTGTGGCTTTTAGTCTTCTGTATTGATTCGACGGTTCCTGCAGTGGCTAGTAAAATGACAACCACCTTAAGATATATTACTTCTTTAAAATATTTCTTCCTTCCTACACTATGTCAATTTCCCAGCACTTCATTTTTCATGTTTTAACCAGTGTGTTTCTCTTTCATCTTGAAAGTACAATTGAGAGACAGCCCAAACCTTCAGCGTCGTTTCTCACCTCCCAGTTGTTATTTCAGCGATCACAAAGGCCGAGGAAGGCACAGCAGTAACCCTCAACCGTAACTGTAGAGGCCAACGAAGTACATACTACTGGGTGCTTTCGTATATAATAATATTCGGTGACGAATAACTGCTACCCACGTGGTATGTAATTTATGGGGAAGAAAGAAATGTTCACCGAGAGCCATTAAAAATTACGGATCGTGATCTCGAAGGCGACATGCAACAAACGGCAAATTGGCTCAAGTGCACTACATGCTCTTACACGCATTTCAGCACAAACAAACGACGTGGGTAGAAATAACAAACGGCAAATTGGCTCAAGTGCACTACATGCTCTTACACGCATTTCAGCACAAACAAACGACGTGGGTAGAAATAACGCCTCCTATGAATATAACTGAAGAACGAGCATGGAAGCCCTCATTCACAAACAGTGATTCCACATTCTTTGTTTGTGAAATGGCTGAGATATGCCTCATGTACGAAGTAGAAATACCAGTGCCTGCCAAATGCCGACAGCTTCAGAATCTTGGGTTAACAAGACTGCATCTTATTGCTCCAGGATACTGCTGTTTGCGTTAATCAGAATCGCTCGACTGTCATGAGACTATGGAACCGACAGGATGAGTAGGATCATAACCGACGTCATGTGAGGTGTCCTCGACAGTAGGAGGGCGCTACGGTTTCGGGCAGCGGATAAACTGGTTGGCTGGGAAAAGCCAGGAGCACTTGGTCAGTGGAGAGAAACGTGACGTTCTAGTCATCATGGTGGAAACGGGACACTACTACACTTAAAAAATAGACCAATATTCTATAAAACCTGATCTAAGAACCTGATCTAAACACATTTACAGAAAGGAAAGACTGATGGGTGCTTTTAAACATGCCCTCAAGCAGACAAGTAGTTTATATTGTATGAATTATCTAAGTTTTGCAACAATAGGGTATTTAAAAATTGATACTCATATATAATCAACGTTTTGGGCGAGATGGATAAACGATGTCTGAGTGGCAAGAAATGGAAGAGCTACTTCAGAAAGTATCAAAAGAATTCTTGCACATACAGATAATTTAAACTATATGACAGAACATGCATTCCAATTTTACAAAAAACAAGTAAACTGAGGAAAGTAATCGCAGAGTGAAAAATCAGGATACTGTTTTTTTCTGCAAATGTACTAATTCCTATACATTTATAATATTGACACAGTAAAAAATTGTAAGCTAATGATTAAATAGGTAATACTGTAGTTTATGAGAAATCTAAAAAAAACAAGTACGTTATCTTAAAGGTGAAAATTATTTTGTCTAGTCTGGTATGTCTTATGTATCTGTGTTATATATGTGTCAGGTAATATGTAAGGATAACTTTGTACGAGATCTTTTGAAACGACGGTCTAAGCGCTTAAATAGTCGGTGGCTGTCTTGGTTTGGAACAGTCGTTCTGGAGATCTGGAGCAGTGCAGACGTATGTACACATGAGCGGTGAGTAACTCGCGATCTGAAGTCAATGTAATTTTCCAAGTAAAATTTTGTCGACTTGTGAAATAACAGGCGCGTTGATTGCAGAAAACACAGGAAATTTTTAAGGATCAAATTATGTGCATTTACACTACTGGCCACTAAAATTGCTTCACCAAGAAGTAATGCAGGTGATAAACGGGTATTCATTGGACAAATATATTATACTAGAACTGACATGTGATTACATTTTCACGCAGTTTGGGTGCATAGATCCTGAGAAATCAGTACCCAGAACAACCACCTCTCGTCGTAATAACGGCCTTGATACGCCTGGGCATTGAGTCAAACAGAGCTTGGATGGCGCGTACAGGGACAGCTGCTCATGCAGCTTCAACACGATACCACAGTTCATGAAGAGTTGTGACTGGCGTATTGTGACGAGCGAGTTGCTCGGTCACCATTGACCAGACGTTTTCAATTGGTGAGAGATCTGCAGAATGTGCTGGCCAGGGCAGCGGTCGAACATTTTCTGTATACTGAAAGGCTCGTACAGGACCTGCAACATGCGGTCGTGCATTATCCTGCTGAAATATAGGCTTTCGCAGGGATCGAATGAAGGGTAGAGCCGCGGATCGTAACACATCTGAAATGTAACATCCACTGTTCAAAGTGCCGTCAATGCGAACAAGACGTGACCGAGACGTGTAACCAATGGCACCCCATAACATCACGCCAGGTGATACGCCAGTATGGCGATGACGAATACACACTTGCACTGTGCGTTTACCGCTATGTCGCCAAACACAGATGCGACCATCATGATGCTGTAAACAGAACCTGGATTCATCCGAAAAAATGACGTTTTGCCATTCGTGCACCCAGGTTCGTCTTTGAGTACAACATCGCAGGCGCTCCTGTCTGTGATGCAGCGTCAAGCGTAATCGCAGCCACGGTCTCCGAGATGATAGTCCATGCTGCTGCAAACGTCGTCGAAACGTTCGTGCAGATGGCTGTTGTCTTGCAAACGTCCCCATCTGTTGACTCAGAGATCATGATGTGGCTGCACGATCCGTTACAGCCACGCGGATAAGATGCCTGTCATCTCGGCTGCTAGTGATACGAGGCCGTTGGGATCCAGCACGGCATTCCGTATTACCATCCTGAACCCACCGATTCCCTATTCTGCTAACAGTCATTGGATCTCGACCAACGCGAGCAGCAATGTCGCGGTACGATAAAACGCAATCGCGATAGGCTACAATCCTACCTTTATCAAAGTCGAAAACGTGATGGTAAGCATTTTTCCTTCATACACGAGGAATCACAACAACGTTTCATCAGGCAACGCCGGTCAACTGCTGTTTGTGTATGAGAAATCGGCTGGAAACTTTCCTCATGTCAGCACGTTGTAGGTGTCGCCACCGGCACCAACCTTGTGTGAATGCTCTGAAAAGCTAATCATTTGCATATCACAGCATCTTCTTCCTGTCGGTTAAATTTATCGTCTGTAGCACGTCATCCTCGTGGTGTAGCAATTTTAATGTCCAATAGTGTAGAATATCTTCGTGAGTTAGCGAGTGTTTTGAGCTTGCAATAATTCATGCAAGTTAGACACTATGAAATTAGCATATTATTATGAGTCAGTTGACAGGGAAAGAGTCTGGGAAGAACTGAAGAAGATAGATATAGAAGATGGATACATTAATGTTATAAAGACAATGTACAGAGGCCACAATTGTAGAATTAGAACACCATTGGGGAACTCTGAATACTTCGAAATAAGACAAGGACTTAAGCAAGGAAGTATTCTATCTCCTGCGCTTTTTAATGTTGTGATGGAGGGAATGAATAGGGCAGTTAAAGATATAGTAAAAGAAAAACACAAAAAGATGATTTTTGCAGATGATATGGTAATATGGGGTGATAAAGAGGTAGATGTACAGTTACAGCTTGATGTGTGGAAGGAAATAATGAAAAGGTATGGATTAAGAATAAATAAAGATAAGAGTGAAGTAATGGTATTTGGAAGAGAGAAAGGAATCAATGGAAATATTACCTTGAATGGAGAACCCCTCAAAGTGGTAGAAAGTTTCACTTATTTAGGGAGTGAAATATCTAGGGATGGAAGAATAACTAACGCAATTAATAGGAGGTTACAGAAGGGAGGCAATTTCTACCAAACAATAAAACATCTGATTTGGAATAATGAAGTTTCAGAAAGAGCAAAACTCCTGATGTATGAGAATTATTACTTCCCTATTGTCACCTATGGTGGAGAAACATGGACAATGAAAGAAAGGGACTGGAGCAGACTGCAAGCAGGGGAAATGAAATTTCTCAGAGCAGTTAAGGGAAAAACAAGAATGGACAGAGTAAGGAATGTAGAGATTAGAAAGGACCTCAAACAAGAAAGTATGAGAGAAGAAATTGAAAGAAAGAGATTAAGATGGTATGGGCATGTTAAGAGGATGCATGGGCAGAGACTCCCCAAAATTATGGAAGAACTAAAGATGGATGGGAAACGACCTAGAGGGCGCCCAAGAACACGGTGGAAAATGGGAGTGAGAATATCTGTTGAAAGGAGAGGTGTGACCTGGCAGCAAGTGGAGGAAGAAAAGTGGTGGGAGGACCGAGCCAAATGGAGAGGACTCGTCAGCACCCAGACCCGGCAGTAGCTGGAGCGGGATTCGGATATAGATAGATTATGAGTCTGTAAGCGTTTTGAAGTTGTAAGAATACTTGCAAGGTGGGCAGAGGCAATGGAGAATATTTTTATGAACCAATATTTGCATATTGGACAGACTGAGCATAACGTGAACTTAAAATAATATCATGAAGTTTAGCTACAGCAGAAGTTTTTAATATCCAACACAAGTTGTAGGACTTAAAGAAAGCTTTTGTAGTTTACTGGGAGTACATGCTATTAAGGTGGTGCACAGTTTCGTCAATATTTTCAAGACGCATTAGTCCTACCGGTTTGATAACTCAAACACAAAGGTTAATCAATAAATTATTCTTACGTTAATCCAAACCGAAAGAGTGTTGAGAATATTGTTTGAATTTTTTGGCATCATATATTTAAATCCCGCCTGTATTTATCGGCTATATAATCTATAGAATGGTTAGCATGAAGATTGAAAGTATGCTGCTGCAAACCAAGTCCGAACATTTAAATACCAAGCGGTACGTATAATCTGTTTACTGAAAGTCCCATTGTGCACTACTGGTAGTTAGAAATTGGACTTTCTGTACGTGAGATACTATTATGACACAGTGAGTTTTTAACATTCTTCGCCACAGAACAGCGGTCTCTTATTTATTTCCCTTATACTAACACGGTGAAACAGTTGTTAAAAAAATCTTAGCAGCAGCAACATAAGGACCATCATTACTTTACACGACTGTCTAACTTCTCTTTTTCGAATTTTTGTTCTAGTCCACAAGATTTGTATCGACGTAACTTTCTGCCACTGCCAATTTCCTGACGTTGTTATGCCTGGTACTGTGATGTATGTTTCTGTGCTCCTAGCTGTCAGAAGTGGCGGTTTTATGTCCACCTCTTTTAGCGGAAATTCATTATACGGCTCACTACATTTTTTTTGGTTTTTTGTTTTTTGGCTTGTGAAACCCAAGATCTGGATTGGAGCAAGTGACTGTTAAGTAAAAACACCATCATAGCTATAGTGTCTTATATTGACAACGCTAGACGCCTTATCAGCCAAATGCTTGATGACAGCGACATCGAGGTTGGAATGCCAGTACAAATCTAACTGACTGTTGTTGTACAGAGCAAGGAATCTTGCCGGATTTTAACCTCAGAATGTATACGAATAAGGACGGAATTAATGTGAATCGTTCTTTACTTGATAATATAAGATTACTTCCAGATCAAAGTAGTAGCTACTGTCGATGGACCTCTATTCAAGGCACTGGATTTGTCAGTTTCCCAGTTACTATATTCTGTGTTTGCAGCAGAATTCATGGAATCTTACCTGATTCCCATCTACACTGATAAAACCTTTTTCCAGCCAAAAAAATTCGTTAGACGTAGAAATTGTTAGTATCCGAAATCGATAAATCTTCCGACGTGGAAAGGTTTCCATCAATTTGCACTTTGATTTTTTATGTTGCTTAAACGTCTATTGCGGTATGTGCATTACTCAGAATCAAGCATAGTTTTGTACTGCTTTCAGATCTTGTACACCTACATTATCTCTTCTAGTTATTCCAGTCATTTATGTAGTGAATGAAGTTGGGGACTGCTCGTTGCTATGAGTCATAATCAGGACAGCATTGGGAATAAATTTAGAAGAAAAAAGATTTTCTGCACTTGTGAGAGAAGGAACTGATTTTTGGCATATAAGAACTAGGAGCTACGTAATATTTAATTTCGGCAGGAAGAGAATCATTTTCAGCTTTCACTTGTGGTGTGACGAGTGTGATACATTAAAGTCTGGAAAATGGGTAGGTCTCTGGGATTATTTTATGCATTCGGAAATGGAGATTATTAAAACTGAGCTGGGAAAAGAAGGTTTTGTACAAGATACGGAAAGTATGTGGCTGTGGATACTGGGGTTGACTGACATATACTGAACAACAGAGAATTTATTTATTTACACATTGCTGGTATAGTAACAAGCGCAAATGTCCATCATTAGAACTACTGGCATTACAGAAGACAAAATATTTTTTTACGTCGTGTGGCTAGTGTTCTTTATTAGTTCACATGACAACTATTTTTTTATAAACATACATATATAGATTTCTTAGGACATGTCAGAGACGTTAGCCAGTAACATATCTAATATTAACTGACTATATTCAAGTGGCAATCAGCGTATCGATATGGTTATTGTGCAATTTAGAATCACAGTGTGCTTTACATTCAAAGATAATGATTAATGTAACTAAGTCACAGAGTACATAATTTCACTTCTAAATAATGTTATCACGTTATGTAAGGAAAGGAATGTATTTCAGTATGAAACATTTAGGACAACATTGGTGAAATTTTCAATGAATTATTTTGGTTCGACTTCGTAGTTAAAAGCAATGTCTGGATGTTTCATCATACATATGAAACTTTCTATTTCTTGTAAAATATTTAGCATACATCCTTTTCCATTGGTGTGTGGAACTGACAAGCATTGTGTAATGTCACTAAACTTCTTGTTTTAACTGTGATACAGTGTAAAGAATTTCATGCCAATGAGATTCAGATGTGTTATGAATATTGTTTTGAAAATTCCTACTGTCTATTCTAAAGTAGACTTTCTTTTAGCTCTCATATGTCAACTTATAAACACCTGGTAGAGTACATTTACAGAACTGAGCTAGAGGATGATATATTTGCGATCATATTATGTTGTGTATAATGTTTTTTCTCCGACTGGATTTTTTTAAAGTGCCAGTTTAATTTGATATGCTATTTTTCCTCAATATAGAAAGTATTTTCATTATTGGACAATAAATAGGAACTGTAAGCGCTAAATTAGTAGACCTAACAAATGGGGTACGGAAGTAATCATGTCCAAAAAGAACTTTATGAAAATAACGCTAAGCTTATTCAGCAAGATACATCGTTCACATAAAAAGACACCCAAAAAATCTATTCCATGCCCTTTCTTAGTTAAAACCGAAATTTTAGGTGATAAAGAAACTTCATGGAAATGATGAATCCATCTTCACCTGAACTCTGGAGCCAACTAAAAACACAAAGGAAGCAGCCCTATTAAACCAAAAGTAAACACCTGATTAAATTTGCATTCCTACAAAGTTTTACTTATCTTACGTATAGTGTTTGCTTTCGGTGTCAGGGTTAATTATGTGAGCTAGGGTACATGGTGTTTAGATTTACTTTTTTGAAACCAGAGAAGCCCGTGTAGTGGTAATGATGGAGGGGTTTGTTTAGGGGTAATGATGGACACGATAACTCAGTGCCAATGAGGTGTCCATCTTGTAATCTGTCTGGGCATGAATTGCCATATACCACAGCTGTAGACTCTACTTGTTCTGAGTGTAAGCGAATTTGTCATCTCGATAGTAACTACGAAGTGCAAATGGTAGATGATCCGCTGGAAGAATTAATTTGTGGTTAGATTATTGTGTCTGGGATGATTAAACGAGAATGTGTATGTTTTTCTATACACTTGAATTAGGGTAGAACTACAGTACAGAAAATGGTGGAAACACGTGCTACCAGTAACACGAAAACAGCTGCTGCCTTAACTCATTGAGTGCATGCGTTAAGAGAGGAAATGGAGCACGACAGGCAGAGAAATTTCGAACTTTATCGTGAGTTAGAAGCTCGGAAAGTGATCCAGGTTCAGTAGCAAATGGGCGAAAATAGCTCCGACCTCAGAATTTAACCTATTTAAGTAACACTCTCAGTCCTCAACTTATGCACTCCTCGGAGAAATTAAGAGAGTCCCAGCAGCCGGCCGTTGTGGCCGAGCGGTTCTAGGCGCTCCAGTCTGGAACAACTCGACCGCTACGGTCGCAGGTTCGAACTCTGCCTTGGGCATGGATGTGTGTGTTGTCCTTAGGTCAGTTAGGTTTAAGTAGTTCTAAGTTCTAGGTGACTGATGACCTCAGATGTTATGTCCCATAACGCTCAGAGTCATTTGAACCATTTGAGTCCCAGGAAGGGAGAATTCCGATGGAACAGATGTGGCAGGATATTACGCTATTGCCTCGAACAACAGAAGCACGAAGTGTTACTAGTAAGCGTTTCGGATACCATTTGTGGCAGGCTTCTAGCACGCTTTTGCATGCTGCATTTCTGGGTAACACGGAAGCAGGCACACGCTGTAGACGTGACAACACACAAGAGTTATTGACCAGCATTAGCCGGGGAAGCAGTCAGTTTTAAGGACTTAATTAGTATGTAGTAATATAAGTACCTTTCGTGTTACTTAGTTGAGGGTGGAATACAAGTGACTAGAGAAGTTCACTGAGGGGACACTAAATTGTGAAATGGGGGAGGGGGGGATTACTCTCCATATATAAATTATTAGAGTTCAGGTAGTTCCCTAGAATTCGGGGTGAGTCTTCTCTGAAGGGAGGGGATATGATGCGCCACGAATAAATTCAGTCGGTGATCTGGGAAATTCTTGAAAATTTTGGGCAGCTGTGGCTGAAGTTAAGGGACCGATGAACACGTCAGGTAGCAGACACTGTCAATGCCGTTATTAAGCAAACGGTTCTGCGTGGCAAGTTAATGAGGTCGCTCACAGGCGAGGAAGAATGGCAGGCACTATAATCAACTGTAAAGATGAGCGTGGAGTAACCACGTGCAACTCAGGGCGCTGAAGTGTTATGAAAATCCTGCACATTGCAGCGCCTAACTACCTGTATGTGAGGACCGAAGTGGGTTGAAGAAAGCTGATTTGCTAATTCTTAAGGGGCATTTCACCCGTCCCGCTCCAGAGAGACTACTTCATATTTGTATCAAAAGGAGTAACTGTAAGGGAGCCCAGAGTCTGGTTGGTTGGTTGGTTTGTGGGATTAAAGGGACCAGACTGCTACGGTCATCGGTCCCTTTTTACAAAGACTAAAAACACCCACAGAGAATAAAAACGATCATCAGAAGAGATGACAGACGACACAGAATAAGAGAAACAGACAAGACGAACTAAAATCACACAGAGTGTGACGGTAGTTGGCCGACCATAGAAACAAAAAAGGAAAAGCCAACCACCGAGAAACACATTAAAAAATCAGACTAAAATCGTAGGCAATAAGCCAGAATCAATACAAAAAGCCACACACTTACATTATGCAATAAAAGCCCCCTGCCCGAATAAAACGCAAAACTAAGTCCGCTATGGCAGAGTCGTCAGTTAAAAGGGCAGGGAGCGTATCAGGCGACGCAAACGTCTGCCCGAGCACAGTTAAAGGGGGCACTCCAACAGAATATGGACCACCATCAAGGCCGCCCCACAACGGCAAAGAGGCGGGTCCTCACGACACAGTAAGTAACTGTGTGTCAGTCGGGTGTGCCCAATGCGGAGCCGACAAAGGACGACTGAGTCCCAGCGGTTGGCTCGCATGGATGACCGCCACACAGTCGTCGTCTCCTTTATGGCACGGAGTTTATTAGGCATGGTCCGATCACGCCATTCAGCGTCCCAAAGCGCAAAAACTTTTCGGCGGAGGACTGCTCGAAAATCAGTCTCTGGTAGGCCAATGTCCAGAGACGGTTTACTGGTGGCCTCTTTCGCCAGGCGGTCAACATTTTCATTCCCGGGTATCCCAACATGGCCGGGGGTCCACACAAAGACCACAGAGCGGCCGCAACGGCAATGTTATGCAGGGACACCTGGATAGCCATCACCAGACGAGAACGAGGGAAACACTGGTCGAGAGCTCGTAATCCGATCAGGGAATCGCTACAGATAACGAAGGACTCACCTGAGCAGGAGCGGATATACTCTAGGGCTCCAAAGATGGCGACCAGCTCAGCAGTGTAAACGCTGCAGCCAGCTGGCAATGAACGTTGTTCAGAATGGTCCCCTAGAGTTAGCGCATAAACGACACGACCAGCAACCATCGAACCGTCAGTGTAAAACACGCCAGAGCCCTGATACGTGGCTAAGATGGAATAAAAGCGGCAGCGGAAGGCCTCTGGAAGGACTGAGTCCTTCGGTCCCTGTGCCAATTCGAGCCAAAGGCAAGGGCGAGGCACACGCCATGGGGGTCTATGCAGAGGGGCCCAGAAAGTAGGTGGAACAGGGAAAACCCCAAGCCCAGAGAGAAGCTCTTTTGTGCGGACGGCGATCGGACAACCCGACCGGGGCCGACGTTCTGGGTGATAGACGACTGACTGCGGGAACAGGAGACGATAATTTGGATGCCCGGGCAAGCTAAAAACATGGGCAGCATAAGCAGCCAGTAATTTTTGGCGTCGTAACCGCATCGGAGGGACACCTGCCACCACAAGTATGCTGTCCACAGGGCTGGTCCGGAAAGCACCAGTCGCAAGGCGTATCCCGCTGTGGAGGATTGGGTCCAGCACCCGCAACGCAGATGGGGATGCTGAGCCATAAGCCTAGGTCCCATAATCCAGACGGGACTGGATTAACGAATGGTAGAGCCGTAACAGGGTAGATCGATCGGCGCCCCACCTGGTGTGGCTCAAGCATTACAGAGCATTTAGATGCCGACAACACATCTGTTTAAGCTGCCGAATATGAGGCAGCCAAGTCAACTAGGCATCAAAAACCACACCCAAAAACCTG
Source organism: Schistocerca cancellata (assembly GCF_023864275.1). Lineage (NCBI taxonomy): Eukaryota > Metazoa > Arthropoda > Insecta > Orthoptera > Acrididae > Schistocerca > Schistocerca cancellata. The sequence goes on from NC_064632.1 coordinate 598,311,548, forward strand.
TGTGACTTCACCACAGCAACAAGTTCGCCATCAAGATGAAGCCGCGGCTCCAGGTGAACAGTGCGTCGCCGGCAGAAATGCATAACGCAGGTCTTGGCTGCCGAAAACTGGAACCCATGAGCTACAGCCCAAGACTGCGCCTTACGGATAGCGTCCTGTAGCTGACGTTCAGCAGCTGCAATGCCAATAGAGCTGTAGTAAAGGCAAAAGTCGTCAGCATACAAGGACGCTGAGACAGACGTTCCCACCGCTGCGCAGTGGAGGAGGAGTACTTGTCACATGACGAAATGCAAGGAACGGATCTTGAAAATGACATGGTAGAAGCAAGGGCTTTGCATAGTGTAGCATCAGCAGACACTGTTCCCGTGGGTAGCCAACAGGAACTGAAGGAAATCACTGAGGTAAAAGAACCTAGTATGAGTAACAGAAGTGTGGTGTCACCGCCAGACACCAGACTTGCTAGGTGGTAGCTTTAAATCGGCCGCGGTCCATTAGTACATGTCGGACCTGCGTGTCGCCACTGTCAGTAATTGCAGACCGAGCGCCACCACACGGCAGGTCTAGAGAGACGTACTAGCACTCGACCCCAGTTGTACGACGACTTTGCTAGCGACTACACTGACGAAGCCTTTCTCTCATTTGCCGAGAGACAGTTAGAATAGCCTTCAGCTAAGTCCATGGCTACGACCTAGCAAGGCGCCATTAACCATTTCTGGAAAGAGTCTCATTTGTATCGTCAAGAGCGATGTACCACAATGATGGATTAAAGTTAAGTATTCCTGGAGCTACGTACTTTTCTTTATAGCATTCATTAAGTATCCTGTTTCAGACCTCACGCCAGCCGGCGTGTGTGTACGCGTGCATTTCGGCTACTTCCGAGTGGCGTGGCTGTCTTGATACGCCACAACAGAAGTCCTAGTATAAGTGACCTGTTATCTTTAATGGTTGATAGGTTTCAAGCTTTGATCAGAAATTGGACGATAACAATAGGTCAATTAACGAATCTGCAAAGCAATTTAATAAGAAATTTGAAGATATTAATGTATATGTTGACAAGTCTCTGGGTAGTTTTATTTAAGTTGTCAATACCAAGATAGCAAATATGAAAACCGAATTCCAAGCTGGAATGACAGACTAGGATGGACAGTGGGTTACGTTAGTGAGAATTCTGCTGAGATTAAAAAACATGAGTCAAATATAGGTCGATTAGAGGCAGATGTAATGGCGGTAACGAAGCAAGTAGATGGTTTAAATGGTAAATGCACAAAGGTGCGTGTCTTACAGACGGATAACATTAAGAAAATTGTAGAAGAAGAGTGCAAAAGCAATGCAGGGGCGCTTCATTCAGAGCTGCGAAAGATAAAAGAGCAGATAAAAGAAACCGACGTGAAAAAGATATCTGAATATGCTAGTCAGGTAGAGGCAGAAATAAAAGGGAGACTGGAGATGTCGGTCGAAGAGGAAAAGTCTAAAGATAGAAGTAAACAACAGATAGCCTCAAATGACCAGTGTCTACGTATGTGCAAATTCCACAGCTTTTCGTCACAAGGACAGATACGTCCTGTAGCTTTTAAGCGGGAATCTGATGGTGTATTTCTGTAAAATTGGGATAACAAAAAGAAAATAGGCTGTGTTGTAAGTAGGTTGGAAGGCGAAGCGTTATCCTGGGGTATGAAAACTGTATCGCAAAGTGAAACGTATAAGGGGTTTATGCAAGCATTCATGAACCAGTATTGGTCCAGCAGCGCTCAGAATTGCGTTCGCAGAGACCTATTTGAAGGTAGAAACTCCAGTAATAGTGGTAGTAGAATTTACAAAGAGTTCTTCCAGACTTACGTCGAAAAGAACTTTTATTTAGATGATCCCCTGAAAGAAACCGATTTAATATCAATCATTGTAGTCAAGTTACCTCCGAGAGTACAAGAAAAATTAATAGGAATATCCACGTCAGATGTAAACGCAATTGTGCAAGCGCTGGATTAATTGGATTCACTGGTAGGGAACAATCAGAATCTAGAAGGTTGGAGAAGAAACCCCTGGGAAAATAGTGGACCTAATGAAAATGGGGTACAAGGAGAACTGACAAAGAGACAGATACAACGTCCTCAACACACGGATAATCGAGTAAATCATCAAGAGACAAGACACTATGATACACAGAACAACACAACTGGTCAAAGAATTAATTGAAAACCTCAGAGGGCGTTGTGTTATGTACAACGCTAAGTGTTTAACGAGCACCAGGCACTCAATTATTGATAATATTACTTCAGTTTCACTTCATATTGTCAATCTTGCTCTTCTTTCAGTCAGAACTATTTACTATAATCTTTAATTCTTCGCTATCCAACTTCAGAGTATACTACTTCTTTGCAATGTAAGGTGCATGGTGACACACACCAGATGCTCAGGCATTAGTGATATTATTTACATGTTTCGTCATATTGGCAGTATTCCCTTCTTCCTCTCAAAACGTTATTCTGCCATCAGTCATTTATTCATCTTCGAATATAGGAACATGGGAATAACGAGTAACAGAGGTAAGTGAGAAAAAAGAGACGGTACAAAAAGGGAAAAGTTATTTATAAAAAAATGTGTGATTCTGTTGGAAAATGGTTAGCAAACGCTGAAATTATGTGATTATAACCTGTGACGGACCTAAAAGACAGTCAGTACAACAAGGAATAAGCTATTGCAAGAGTAAACAAGGTATATAGACACAAAGATGTTATCCTGTTGGGAACACATTAAACAAATTCTAAAAAGACACTGTGGAAACAGCGAACAAACATCATAGCTAAGACATGGAAAATAGATATAAGTGTGTATATTCCGCAATTGTGCTTAGATAAGTGAACAGATCGAACGGTAACAAAATGCGAAACGTACGTTCAGCCAACTGACAAGGTAAGCCATGACTATGGAAAAGGAGGTAAGTGCAGCAGAATGAGGTGAAAACTTGAAGTTATATAAATATGGGAAGTGGGTCCAAACCCCATAGAATAAGAGTAAGAAAAGGTATAACTTAATGAGCAGCCGAGGACGGTATCGCTATAAGTTATGTGACTGTCATACAAAGGTGTCCCCACATCCAATAATAGGTAATGGTAACCCAAGAGGTACCTTAAGTAAAAATAAGAAGTATTGAAGTAAGTTAAAGGGAATTTGTAGGCTGCAGAAGACGTAAAGAAGAAATAATAGGCACACATAAGTTAGAGGGAAGTAGTAAGTTGCAGAAGAGATAAAGAAGAGATAATAGGCTCACTTACACGACCAGTATGGTCATTAAACATAACAGAATTGTACAGGCAAGAAACAGTTGAACAGAGATAGGCAATGCTTCACGTGACTATACATGCACGCTAAATAATAATTTATATATGACAACTAAAAGACCTGGAATATGCACACGTGAAGGATATAAAATGATGGTCTCCGATGTAAGAGTAGAAGAAAACAATCCATATTACGTAAAAAACTTTATGCAAGTCGAGGTAATGAGATATTAAATGATTCACCAAAAGAAAACAAAAAGAGTAGCTGATAAAGGGAACTGATCTCATATGGAAATGTAAGAATAAAACTGTCTTAGATAATTGTAAGACATACACGAAATTGAGGACTAAAAGAGCAGTAGGCGGGATCTGAAAACCGCAGATGCATTGTTTGATCGCACAGAATTGACTAACAAGCATGGAACAGAAATTGAAAAAATTGTGTATCGAAAGTTGCTTGGATTGGAAGCTATGTGAAAATAGTATTAATTATTGACTAAATGTATGTGTAAATTGTTACACATAATCCACGAATGGGGCCTGGAGAGACACAGAACACAATGGAGCGAGACAGCCGGTCAGCAAAGCCACAGCTACGGCTACACACCACATCGCTCACTGTTGCCACACTCAACAGGGGCGTCAGTACCACACATTCTTCTCGTCTCCCAGCTCACCCCATCACGAACTGTAGGTTTCATAAATTATTTCTAATGTAGTGAACTGCAAATCGATTTATAACCAATAGAACAGCCATACAAGGCCAATGAGAGAAAGTTATAAAAGTGAGAAGGACGGCATTCACTAACAAAAAAGAAAAAAGTAGTGAAACAGTGACTCATAGGACAGCAATTACAGAGCCGATGGTACAGTACATGGTATTTTGCATAGTAGGAAATGGGCATTATAAATTAAGATAATCCTAATGGGAATTTTGTAAGTTTGATTAGCTTGTTTTGTATTGCACTCAGAAATAATTAATATGTGAATGTTTAGATGAGCTAACTTGAAGTAGTATATGAGTAGAAGATCGCACCAGATAAAGATCAGAAGTAATTTTGTAGATAGAATATGCACTCAAATTTAATAGGATATATATCTGTGTTGTTATATCACGTTAAAGATAGCAATACCAATGATTAAAGATGTAAACTGAGGACAAGAGATACCAACCGAGAATATTTCAAAAATAAACAAGGTCTTTGAGCAATTTAGAAAATAAAAGAAGAGGGGGCGGGGGGGGGGGATGTGTAATGCATATGTGCATTCCCTTAACGTGTTTGTGCCAAATACTATGCATGTTTACGCGTTTGGGAATGCTCAGTAGCAGCCAGGCTACATATACATTTAACAATTAAGTATCAACAAGGAGCATTAGACATGAAATCGTAGGAGTCAATATTGTGCAACCTTAGTAAGAACAAGATCTGACTATTCGGGAGTAGGATCTTACAATCTGAGACAGTATTGCAAGACAAACTTCCGTCAAAATGTCCGCACACGTTACGTCAGATCCGCCTAGCAATATATATATATATATATATATATATATATATATATATATATATATATATATATATATATATATATATATGTGTGTGTGTGTGTGTGTGTGTGTGTGTGTGTGTGTGTGTGTGTGTGTAGGAAACGAGCGAAGTGTCCTCATTGGCTGAGGGGGAAAGGTGGGGTGGTCTCTGATGTCCTTCTGGAAGACAGGGCGAGTCAGTCGCGAGGCTCAAAACGCACGGTCGAGTAACCGGGGCGGCTCTAAAAGAACGGTCGCGAGTGCATAAGTCAGATGTTAAACAAGATGTAAAGTGAAGTTATTAGTTATAAGAACGCCACGTGTCGTGGGCAGTGTCTATCATCAGAAAACTGTTAATGTGTGTAAAGGATCGAATATAAAGGCGTAGTCCAGAGCCGCCATATTGCAAATATTGATTCTGTCACGAGTGTGACAAAGCAATTTCTGTATTAAAGCAAGTGTAGTACAAACGTTGTTGATAATTAACAACTGGCATCCCTAAACACTCCAGTTCAGCAGGATCACCACCTACATGGAACCTGTCGACGGAGCGCTACTATTGTGCTACGAGGGACTTACCGAAGCAGCTCAGTGATACCGCCCAGAGAAGCACTTCCTTCTCACTACAATGCCAATGAGGGTGTTGTACGATACAGTGCTCAGAGCCATTTGAATCCACTGAAACATATTTATCTTTTGTTGAAAGGAAATATTTTTTCCGATATCTGGTCAATACTAACTTCCTATCAGTTCTAGTATTCACATTTCATATACGTCAAATCTCTCATAGAGTTGATTAAGAGGCGACTGAATTCAATACATTGAGAGTGTGATGGGCGCTCCACTGAAGAAACATTGTTACTCTGTTTTCTGGCAAACAGCGCGGTACACACGCGAAGTGCATCAGTTACCTCACAGGCCATCTCCACGGTGATCCGAGGTGGACAGTCAATTGCGCCACACGGCTGAGGTATCATTTCCATGACACTTCCTTCCACCGAACACTCAGGCATAAAATTCATATTGACGCGTTTTCAGATGTACTATACCCAAAATCGCTCATGCAGCCAACATACAGAGCAGAGCCCGAAACCCAAAACTGAAGCAGTAGACAAGTGCAATGAAAGGTTATCAGCTTTAGTATGCTTATGTTCAGAAAAAACAGAACACCTTGAATGACTACAAATAGGACATTCATTTCCACAGGACATTTACATTAGTATGTTCTGCAGAAACGATTAGCAGTTTGGTCACCTCGGTTCAGCATGTGTCCTGTTGCCTAGCAGGCACAGGGCCCGCCACGGGCCCTGATAACTTATTCCATGCGTTGTGGCGTCGATGCGTATAAGGTGCGAATTGCGTCCTGTCCTGCATTCACCTGGTTCCAAAGCAAAGCTCATCTGTGGTGGTTGGCATTGGGTCCTGCTGCACCAGTCGTTTCACGATACCCCCCACAATTTCGATTGGCCACAAGTCTGGTGATCTGATGGGCCAGAGCAAAAGGTTGACATCCTGGGACACCGAGAAGGTATGTGTTCGTGCAGCAACATGTGGTAGTGCATAGTCTTGCTGAAAAATGGCGTTTGAGGTGTTGTGCAGAAAGGGTACGACTACAGGTCACAGGATGTCATTTACGTGGTTCATATTGGTCACAGTGAGGTGGAGACGCAATAGCTGCGATTTGTGGTTGTACGCAATAGCGTCCCATACCATAAAGCCTTCTGTTCGCGCCTGTATGTCTTACGCCAATGCAGTCAATGTGATGCCGGTCACCGTGTCTGCGGCGAATCAAAATGCGGCCATCATTTTCAAACAAACAGATCCTGGATTCGTGCGAAAACAGTACCTGATCCCATTCCTGTCCACAGTGATGTCATTCCATAAACCATTGTCGGCTAGAATGTTTCTGTCTATTCTCAAAGGTAAACGGAAAAATGGACAGCGCACACGTAAACCATGTCGTAAAAAACGGTGACGAGGTGTCACCCCTGATAGTGTACGGTGTGTTACACCATTCCACTGTTGCGTGAGAGATCAGGAGGGCGCAGAATTGTCTTGGTAATCTGGGTGGTGCTACATGACCCATCTCGTCGTGTTCTACACTATGGCTAAGTTAATGCGTACATCACATGTACACTACTCACTGTTCACGTGATCAACTGCAACACTGGTTTCGTTCGTATCTATTTGGAATTCCGAAACGCAGTTTTATAAAGCTTCTTTGTGTCGTACTTCTGGTGGCCTGTGACTTGCTCTCCAGTATGCATCACCTGTTGGGTTGCTGACTCCCACCACGGGATGCCCCCTAAGAGGTGTGGCCTCTGCTTCTGCATGCGCCTGCTTCCACACAAAACGTTTCCTCTCGCTGCTTGTTTCACCTTCCGCTCATTCACATGCATTATATAGGACAGTTTGTTAATAGTGTCATCCCTTTTTGCATTGCATACTTATTGGCAAATCTGCTCATTACTGCCAAAGTAAGTTAAGTGTCATATTCACATTCCGATTAAGATGGATTAAACTCATGTGTAAGGTGTGAAATTGACCTTTGCTTATTCTGCCACCTTACATATCCTCCTCCTTCTGTGTTCAGTTTTGCGCTGAGTCAATCAATGGTTGAGAAATTGAAGTCAACACAAAATTGTTTGCAACTGCTGACTGTAGCAAACGACATATTTACTGACCAACTTCCTATTTTAATATTTTGTGTACTTTAAAAAGTGATTTGATCTAGTCTCCTTATCATTCTATTTCACATTGTACTTGATTTCATGTTTACAGGTTTGAGCTCTTAAGTGATGTTATTTTTCTTTCAAAATTTAACGTTCTTTCTAATTTTCTTATGTTTATACAATTATATTTGACATATCCAAGGTCCTTTTCTTCCAATATATTTGTCTACACTTTAATTTTAAATTCAAACAATTTGAGCCTCTCTATAAATTTGTATCATCCCTAAAAATTTTTACTTTGAGACTGATCTGTTGTTTGATTACCTAATTCATGTTAAATGATGATAGGTGTGTATTGAAGTTGCGGAAACCTTCATTTAAAATTATCCTCTCCTTTTTCAATATTTTTCACTTTCTCTAGCTTTCATATTGTCACATAGAAGAAGATGTAATTAGATGAATGACGAACACTAATTTCACTTAATGAAGGTTTGTTCAGCACTTGCACATACAAGAGCGTGGAGTAAACTGCCTTCTGCCAGAACACATACAGTGTACATACGTTTACAGAACATTCCAGTACAATGATACCTGACATTTGTGGAGACTTCTAGAATGTACTCGAACCACATATAGAAATTAAAATTTTACAGTTCAGCTGAGTTTTGAACTCACAACTCTCCACGCAACACTCGAGTGTCATAACCACTACACCACATTGACTGTGCCACTCAGATTTCTCTGCGACATCTCTCCCTCCTTAAGAGAACAGCATCTCGGTGTTACATCCTCCTAGTCCAGCAACGAGTCATCGGTCCTGCATACTCCTACTCCTGATGACTGATGTTCGCCCTGGCCTTTGCCACTACACTCTTCCCCACCTTTCCGCTTGTTGCCTGTTGATGGAGCTTCGAATTTACTATGGGTTGCAGGATCCTTATAGGGCTTCATTCGAAGGACGTAAGCCGTATCTATGATCTTTCGCCATTTTGTGTCGGGGTCGAAATCTTCAACTTCATAAGTAACATCAGGGAACTGTCTTACAACCTGATAAGGTCCAAAGTAGCGCCTGAGGACCTTCTCAGAGAGACCGACCTTCCGAACAGGAGTGAAGATCTCGACGAGGTCACCTGGCTGGTAGACAACAGGGCGGTGGCTCATGTTGTACCTTCAGCGATCGTTTTCTTGAGCCTGCAGCGTGTGGAGCTAACTGCCGAGCGTCCTCAGCTTGCCAGAAAAATCTCTTGCAGATCCTATCGTATGTCTTAATAAATTCTGAATGTCCAGCTTCAGGTGTCTCATAGAGTTTTTGTAGAACATCTGAGCACACGTGCTTAGGAATCGCTGGCAGCCACCTCTCCCCCCTGTGGGTCTGAGGGTAAGAATAGGTCTGAGGTATTCCTGCCTGTTGTAAGAGGCGACTAAAAGGAGTTTCACACATATCAGCCTTCATGTGACGGTCCCCTGTAAGGTTTGACCTCCATTCTTCAAAATTTTCGCGAAGAGTGAGCCAATTGGGGAGGTACATGGTGCATCGTCGTGCATGGAGATCTTTAGCAGACTTTCTTGTCATAGAATTTCATTCCCATTCATTCTCCATTTCTTGGGCGAGGGCACCGTCCTGGGTGCGTTTTCCGCCATGAACTATGCAGTGTCACATTCTGCATCGACAATGACCATGGACTTCTTTGCACCTAATATCCAGCACGGTAGCCAGTCCACTGTGGTGGGGCCCCCTTGTACCCTGTTGGTTGTAGCCCCCTGACCACACAGGACTCGCTCTGCTGATGCCTGAGCCGTTAACTCCCCACATATGCCGAGGGGTAGATGCCCACCCCCTGGGGCATCGGGACTCATGACAATGGCCATCTTGCCAGGTGGCTTTTGCTGTGGCTTGGTGGCGCCTTTGGGGAGGGCCCCTGGCCAGAGTGGGTGGCATCAGGGCGGATGACAGGCGATGTAGTCCATCATCTTTTGGTGGTGGTGAAACGCCAGCAGTCTCTAAGCACTCACGAGCTCAGTTCAATGCACAGAAGTACAACCCCAAATGGTTGCCCTCCCTTACCACACCATGGGAGGAATGTCAGGCTAAGGATGGCAGCAGATCTTATTCACCCCGGTACCTTGTATGTTCGAGAGCTGATAGGGAAGCCTCAGTTTTTTGTTGAGCATTTAGAGGATAAGTTTGGGGAGGTGGACGGCTTGTCCAAAATGAGATCTGCGTCAGTCTTGATAAAAACAGCATCCTCTGTCCATTCATGGGTATTAATCGCTTGTGACAAGTTAGGTGATGTTTCTGTTACCATCACGCCCCATAAGAGATTAAATACAGTCCAGGGTATCATATTTCACAGGGACATTTTTTTGCAGTCCGACGATGAGCTGCGCGCAAATTTAGAGTGGAGAGATGACAATTCGTCCTGCGTGTCCACCGGGTTCTGAGCGATAATCAGGTTGCCACCGGTGCCTTCATCTTGACCTTCGAGCGTGATAATTTCCCAAGAAGATCAAGGCGATGGTCTACCACTGTGATGTAAAGACCTATATCCATACCCGATGCGGTGCTTTAAGTGCTGGAAGTTTGACCATATGTCTTCCCATTGCACTTCCAGTATCACATGTCCGGAATGCGGATGCCCATCACATCCCAATACTCCATGTGCCCCGCCTCCTATCTGTGTCAACGTGCTCGCCAGGCAACAGCATTCTCCAGAAAGAAAGGAAAATCATGGAGGAAAAGACCCTAGGCCGACTGACCTACACTGAGGCTAAGAAAAAATTTGAATGCCTGCATCCTGCATGCATAACATCGTCTTATCTCGCCGCTACAACAGATCTGGCACCATCAGCTCTGCCCACCCAAGTCACCTCTCAGAGCTAGAAGACTACAGCCGGCCGCGGTGGTCTAGCAGTTCTGGCGCTGCAGGCCGGAACAGCGGGACTGCTACGGTCGCAGGTTCGAATCCTGCCTCGGGCATGGGTGTGTGTGATGTCCTTAGGTTAGTTAGGTTTAAGTAGTTCTAAGTTCTAGGGGACTTGTGACCTAAGATGTTGAGTCCCATAGTGCTCAAAACCATTTGAACCATTTTTTTAGAAGACTTCATCTGCCCCCTTGATGACAGGGGGAACTTCCGTCCCTGTTTCCCCCATATCACCTACTTCAAGAGAAACACCCCTCCCCCCTCCCCCAACCATCAGGGACGTCTGTCCCCACTTCTAAGCCAGAGAATCATAAGTCTTCTTCGTCTTCTCTCGCTAGGAAGGGGTCCCTTGGGTCACACCCTTCCCAGGTTTCTGCTAGTGGAAAAGATGACACCCGCCAGTGACTGAAGTGCTCAAAATCAGCTGATCATAGGGCTTTACGCTCATCTTCAGCCCCGGAGACTGAGCCAATTAAGTCCTCCCAGACAGGGAAACCCAAGGAGCAGTGCGAGAAATAAAAAAAGAAGACACCTAAGACCAAGGAAATTGCGGTGGCACCCACACCAATGCTAACTACAAACTCTGTGTCATGTGTCAGAGGATGGGGTGGAGATTCTGGCGTCTGCTGAAGACCTAGATCTCACCAGACCCTCAGACACAATGGATATAGACTGCTCACGCAAAACGTTGCTGCCAGCAGGTGACCGTGAGGCGGAAACTGCCTCATTAAATGTTCCACGCCTTCCACTAGTGGAATTGCGTCGGTTTTATCCACTGTGGCCGAGCTACGGCAGCTGTTAAGCATTACACCTGCTATCTGTATTGCCTTCCAGGAAACCTGGTTTCCATCAATGCAGACCCCTGCCCTCTGTGGCTAAAAGGGATATTACAGGAAATCTAGCGACTATAATCGAGTGTCAGGTGGAGTTTGAGTTTATGTCCTAAACTCAGTCTGTAGTGATACTGTGCCCCTTCAAACCTGTCTGAAGCTGTGGCTGTCAGAATAAGGACGATCCAGCAAATAACTGCAATGTATATCTTCCTCCAAATGGTGCAGTACCCCTAAATGTATAAGCTGCCCTGATTGATCATCTCCCTAAAACTTCCTACTTCCCTTGTGGGGTGGCACCAAGCTTACTGGCAGAGGCAGAAATTTGGAAACTTTACTGTCTGAGTTCGACCTCTGCCTCTTAAATACTGGGGCCATAGCACATTTCAGTGTGGCTCGTGGTAGTTACTTGGTCATTGATTTATCAATTTGCAGCCCAGGACTTCTCCTATATATCCACTGGAGAGAACAGGACGACCTGTGTCGTAGTGACAACTTCCCTATCTTCCTGTCACTGCCCCGACCTCAGGCAAATAGACACCTGCCCAGATAGGCTTTAAACAAGGGTAACTGGGAAACTTACACCTCTGCTGTCACCTTTGAATCTCCTCCACACAGTAACATCGATGTGATGGTTGAGCAGGTGTCTACAACAATTGTTTCTGCAGCAGAAAACGCGATCTCTCGCTCTTTAGGGTGCCCCCGGCATAAGGCAGTGCCTTGGTGGTCGCCGGAAGTTGCTGAAGCAATTATAGACCGTCGGGGAGCTCTACAGTGGCATAACCGGCATCCTTCCGTGAAGCATCTCTTTTCCTTTTAAATGGCTTCGTGCCCGAGTTCGCCAATTTATCAAATGACGGAAGCAGGAGTGTTGGGAGAGATACATCTCGACCATTGGGTGCCATGTCAGCTTCAGAAGTCTGGGCAAAGATCAAACGTCTTTTCGGGTACCAGACCCTAACAGGTGTTCCAAGTGTTACCATAAATGGACTGATGGAAACGCGATTGCTGAGCACTTGGCTGAGCACTTTGATCGAGCCTCTGTGTCTGACAGCCTTTCACACTCTCAAACGGCTGCTCTCAATCACTACACGCCGCAGTGAATCCTATAGCACCCCATTTACAGAGTGAGAGCTCCTCAGTGCCCCAACACAGCTCTTGGGCCTGATAGGATCCACAGCCAGATGATTAAACATCTCTCACCTAATTACAAGCGACATATCCTCGTCATCTTCGACTGGATCTGGTGCAATGGCGGGAGAGCAACATCATTCCTGTGCTCAAACCCGGTAAAAACCCGCTTTATGTGGATATCTGTCGGCCCATCAGCTTCGCCGACGTTTTTTGTTAGCTGCTGGAACGTATGGTGTGTTGGCGGTTGGTCTGAGTCCTCGAGTCAAGTGGCCTACTGGCTCCGTCAGGGCGGCTTCCACCAGGGTCGCTCCACCACTGATAATCTTGTGTCCCTCGTGTCTGCCATCCAAACAGCCTTTTCCAGATGCCAACATATGGTTGGCTTCTTTTTTGACTTACGTAAAGCAAACGACACGACCTGGTGAAATCATATCCTTGCCACATTGTATGAGTGGGGTCTCCAGGGCCTGCTCCCTATTTTTATCCAAAACTTCCCGTCACTCTGTACTTTCTGTGCAAGTTGGTGCCTCCCACAGTTCCATCCATATCCAGGAGAATGGAGACCCGCAGGGCTCTGTATTGAGTGTCTCTCTGTTTTTAGTGGCCATTAACAGTCTAGCAGCAGTTGTCAGGCCTTCTGTCATACTTTATCTGTATACAGACGACTTCTGCCTTTCGTACAGCTGCTCCAGTACTGGTGTTGATTACCGGCGCTTGCAGGGAGCCATCCGCAAGGCACAGTCGTGGTCTCTAGCTCCTGGCTTCCAGTTTTCAGCCGCAAAATCGTGGGTCATGCACATCTGTCAGTGTCGTAGTTTTCATCTGGACCCAGAACTTTACCTTAATGACGATCCACTCACTGTAGTGGAGACTTACCAATTCCTAGGACTGGTTTCAGACGCTCGATTGACTTGGCTTCCTCATCTTCGTCAGCTTAAGCAGAAGTGCTGGCAGCACCTCAATTCCCTCCGTTGTCTGAGCAACACAAATTGAGGTGCAGATCGGTGTACGCTGCTGCAGCTCTACAGAGCCCTTGTCCAGTCCCGAATTGACTATGGAAGAGTGGTTTATGGTTCGGCAGCGCCCTCAGCATTGCATTTACTCGACCGTATGCACCGCTGTGGGGATCGATTAGCGACAGGTGCTTTTATGACGAGTCTGGTGACCAGCGTACTGGTGGAGGCTGGTGTCCCTCCACTGCAGATCACACGTGCGCAACTGCTCGCCAGTTACGCAGCACACATTCATAGTTACCCTGAGCATCCGAATTACCGTCTCCTTTTTCCGCCCACGCCAGTCCATCTCCCGCATTGGCGGCCCAGATCGGGACTAACGATTGCAGTTCGCGTGCAGTTCCTTCTCTCCGAACTGGAGTCCTTCCCTTTACCACTTCTACTTGCGGTCCGGTCACATACGCCTCCATGGTGTACGCCTCGGCCGCATTTCGTCTGGCAATGTATAACAATAAAACACTTCATAATGGCATTGTGAAGCCGAAATCATGATCGTGTAAATGTAACACTGTAAATAAAAAAAATAGTCTAATAGCGGTAATGACTTTAAAGAAGTCCCATTCCTCTTACTGAATGTTCCACTTTCCTTACTTTATTTCTATCTCTTCTTTTCTACCTTTTGCCTTCTCTCTTCTGCCTGCTTTGAAAATTGTAAGACTGCAGCCATCTTCGTTTTGTTGCCCGTCACTGCATTTGACCTAGACATACGTTACCTGACTGCTCTGCGGCACTCCGGTGTCAAAGCAGGCCTACCAGTATCCCATGCTGAAGCATTCGTCATTGTGACTGCAGTATCAACATGTTGCGGATCTACTCCCCCTTCATCTTCACTGTCATCAAACGTACTGTTTAACTAATCACAGTTTGACACTGCTTTATCCGTACTGTCACCATGACTTTAAAGAAGTCCCATTCCTCTTACTGAATGTTCCACTTTCCTTACTTTATTTCTATCTCTTCTTTTCTGCCTTTTGCCTTCTCTCTTCTGCCTGCTTTGAAAATTGTAAGACTGCAGCCATCTTCGTTTTGTTGCCCGTCACTGCATTTGACCTAGACATACGTTACCTGACTGCTCTGCGGCACTCCGGTGGCAAAGCAGGCCTACCAGTATCCCATGCTGAAGCATTCGTCATTGTGACTGCAGTATCAACATGTTGCGGATCTACTCCCCCTTCATCTTCACTGTCATCAAACGTACTGTTTAACTAATCACAGTTTGACACTGCTTTATCCGTACTGTCACCATGACTTTAAAGAAGTCCCATTCCTCTTACTGAATGTTCCACTTTCCTTACTTTATTTCTATCTCTTCTTTTCTGCCTTTTGCCTTCTCTCTTCTGCCTGCTTTGAAAATTGTAAGACTGCAGCCATCTTCGTTTTGTTGCCCGTCACTGCATTTGACCTAGACATACGTTACCTGACTGCTCTGCGGCACTCCGGTGGCAAAGCAGGCCTACCAGTATCCCATGCTGAAGCATTCGTCATTGTGACTGCAGTATCAACATGTTGCGGATCTACTCCCCCTTCATCTTCACTGTCATCAAACGTACTGTTTAACTAATCACAGTTTGACACTGCTTTATCCGTACTGTCACCATGACTTTAAAGAAGTCCCATTCCTCTTACTGAATGTTCCACTTTCCTTACTTTATTTCTATCTCTTCTTTTCTGCCTTTTGCCTTCTCTCTTCTGCCTGCTTTGAAAATTGTAAGACTGCAGCCATCTTCGTTTTGTTGCCCGTCACTGCATTTGACCTAGACATACGTTACCTGACTGCTCTGCGGCACTCCGGTGTCAAAGCAGGCCTACCAATATCCCATGCTGAAGCATTCGTCATTGTGACTGCAGTATCAACATGTTGCGGATCTACTCCCCCTTCATCTTCACTGTCATCAAACGTACTATTTAACTAATCACAGTTTGACACTGCTTTATCCGTACTGTCACCATGACTTTAAAGAAGTCCCATTCCTCTTACTGAATGTTCCACTTTCCTTACTTTATTTCCATCTCTTCTTTTCTACCTTTTGCCTTCTCTCTTCTGCCTGCTTTGAAAATTGTAAGACTGCAGCCATCTTCGTTTTGTTGCCCGTCACTGCATTTGACCTAGACATACGTTACCTGACTGTTCTGCGGCACTCCGGTGGCAAAGCAGGCCTACCAGTATCCCATGCTGAAGCATTCGTCATTGTGACTGCAGTATCAACATGTTGCGGATCTACTCCCCCTTCATCTTCACTGTCATCAAACGTACTGTTTAACTAATCACAGTTTGACACTGCTTTATCCGTACTGTCACCACTTCTGTATGACTGTTCTGTATGAAAATTGATCAGTCCATCATCGGTCTCTCCTTCCTATTTTATCCTTTTCTATACTACCGAAATTTCTGGTTTTAGTCCCTTCGTATGCTAGCCATCCATTATGAATAAATTCCATTCCTCCAATCCCATCGCTTTCCACGGCACAGAACAGGCGCCCGCCTTCTAAGTCTATATCTCCATCATTACTGTGCAGTTCACAATTAAGTGCCTGGTGGAGGATTCTTCAAAACATCTTCAAGCTACAAGGGGCATTCAGTAAGTATTCCAACACATTCTTTTTCTGAAGTGGGATTGATTTTATTCCTGATTAATACACTATATTATTCTCCACTCGTTTGGCTAAAGTATGATATTTTTCAAAATAGCCTCCGTTCTATGAGTCGGTCTTACGCCGCCTTGCTTGGAAGGCTTGTATGTGGGCACGGTATCGCTCTACTTGTCGACGTAGGAGCCAACATTCTGCTGCATCAATAACCTCCTAAAGATCCACATACACCTTCCCACACGATCAGACACATAACGCGAAAGCAACTCCGCGCAGATGGTTCTTCATTACTCTCTATGGTGTTCTGTTAGGCGGTGAGGAAACCAACACAGGCACAGTCCTTTGAGTACCTCAACTGGTGGACGAGTGTGCCGGCACTACCAACAAAGACGTCCAGTAGCAGACTGATCTACGGAACACGTCAAATGACAGTGTCCAAACATTCACATGCATGCATGTCCAAAGGACCATTGCGTCGTACTTCTGAAAAGCGTAGGCATTGCCATATTGTATTTACCTTCCTACACTGAGCAAGTGACTTTCAGTTAAAATGTCTCCTCTGTACAGGAATATAAACAGTGGATGTACGAGTGTAGGTTGTAGATACATGGTTGACGGCGTATGGAAGTTCGATACTGGCTATCAAATGTGCTCAGGTAATCTAATGGTAAGTCGTCTGTTCTCAATAGGCGGGAAATTCAGGCCCAACACCTGGTCCAGCACAAAGTGTCGCAGTCAGTATTCCATTGAACAGCTGATGGCTGTCCATATTGGCAACTGTCAGTACTCCATTTTGCTGACTATCAATACGTATTCCCATTGTCAAGTATAAACTCTACCTTGAAGTGAAACTTTGGTAGATGGTTCCTTTGAGTTAGAATGGGTAAACAATGGGTAAACAACAGTAAACATTCCACTATGAATGGTTTTTGATCTATACTTTCTAAACACAGTCAGATCCTTTGTAAAAATTTAGACCGAACTTATTTTCAGCTTTATCCAGATTTCTGTACCTTTAGCACATGTGGTTCTGTTTCTTTCTCAAAACAGTATAGTGGCACTACCGTGTAGTATAGGGAAAGTTAGGTTTGTGCGATATTTGGAGCACGAGTTACAGCCAGGTGCAGGCCGGATTGCAGTAAGTTATGCATACCAGCAGTTGCGAAGGCAAATAGAGGCCACAGGGGCGTAGAAGTGCTGGAGAAGACACACACATCAGTTTGCATGGAGTATAAACAGGTGTTGTTTTCTGACGAGAGTCATTCAAGTGTGGCAGCTCTCCTGGATGGCACGGCGTATCACACCAGCGGGCTACACGCAGCATCCATATTACCGTGCTTCTTCTCAGGTTTGTGCACCACCTTGTATAAGCCTCACAGTCCATCTAGCGGGTCTAGTGGACAGATCCTTCAACCCCAACAGCCACTTCAATGCAGCATGATCTGTCACTACCAGAAATCTTCTCCTATAACATTTAAAATATGTCATTACATAGATTACACTAAGCATCTCCCTCTCTGTTGTTGAGTCCCAGTCTATGGCAGATCATTGATTCGACCCTCTGAGGCCGACATTGGATCTGCAGCCAGCCAGTGGTGGGCCACTCCTCGGCTCGCTACCGAGGACATTTGTCTCGGCTCCCGACACACACTGGACACTTCCGGGGTGAGGACTGCAGGTTTGGACACCGGATAGTGTGAGCTCGTGAGCTCGTTGTCACCACATTCTTAGCCACGCTGGCAAGAAGAATGCAGCTGGGTTCCCGCAGCTCACACCGAGAGGCGCTGATGCAGACTGCCGAGTCAACTGCATCATCATGACGACGACGCAACTCTGCTGGCATACAAGGCCAGCACGACATAGCTTTGTGTTGCACAGGCCGCTGGGGTGCTTCCTCAGCATTGCGGGGCCTTGTGACGCAGACCAAGGTGAACAGAGCGCTGTAGTGGAAACAAATAAATCTTTTGGGAAGTTCTCGCCAAAGTTTTAATACTGCACCTCCTGGCACCCATCCACAACATTTGGTGTGAATACGCCACATTTGGCGTCTGATATGACAACATTTGGTGTCAGAATAGCCCACTGCCTGCAGTACAGTCACAAGATGTGGTGAATGCTGACAAAATTGTTCTTTATGAGTTTTGGACGATTTCTTTGTTTTTTGTTTTTTCGAGCATGGTTCCTGGCAAGCCATATTTGTAAATATTTTGCGTGGGACTAGTATTTTTTGTTGTCAGAGTAAGTTTTAGTGTATTTAGGACATTAAGGTTTATTTTTGTTTCATGGCATTTGGTTACTTTTGTAGGGGTTTGTGTATGATATTACTGAGTATGATGATACAGAGATGTAGGAAGTCAGATTATTGTTGTACTTACTCCCAAAACAAAACGACTAACTGGGAACGAAAGCAACACAATGGCAGAGTCAGGGACGCAAGGTGTGTCAGAACCAGAAGCGGTGCACTTTTTGATGGAAAAGATAGCACCATTGACAACATATAATACACAGTTGAGAAATGAATTAGCTTCTAGAAGTGAGCGGGAAAACGCATCTGATCAATCGTTGCCTAGGATGCAGGCGATTGATCCAGCCACTGAAAGTTTGATTATTCAATTTTCTGGTAAGTCATCTGAAGATGTATGTTCGTTTGTGGAGGACTTTGAGACTTCAGCGGTTATGAATGGTTGGTCAGACGAGCAGTTGTTACATATAGCCAAGATTAGATTAATGGGTGAATCGAAAACGTATGTAAGGTGTTCTGAGGCCTTAAGGAAGCCAGGGGAGTTTAAGCATTTAAAGGAAGAGCTTTTAGAAAGGTACTAGAACAGAATAGCGCTCGGTACTTTAGAGAGAGGTTAAGTACAAAGGCAAAGAGACAGGGGGAGACGGTGGAGAAATTTGCGGACAGGATAAGGGAATTAAATGAGTATGCTTACGAGTTGGGTCAGAGTGATGAAGGGAATAGTGTTTTGTTGGAGGAGGCCGAGCAAACGGCACTTGATGTATTTTTGAGAGGGTTACCGGCGCATGTGTCACGGAAAATGCGTGAAGGGACTCCAAAAGATTTGTATTCGGGCATTCAGCTGGCAATTCAATGTTAGGAAATAGACATGGCAGCAGGGGCACACGAGAGGCAAATAGTGTTTACGGCGGGTGTGAAATGTTTTAAGTGTGGTTGTACGGGACATGAGTAGAGGCAATGGCCAGAGGGGGACCGAGACCCACCTAAGGGAGCTCCCGTTTAATTTCAGTGCTACGAATACGTAGGCAGAGCTGGAATGTTCAGTGGTAGGATCCGAATTAACTAAAAAGTTTAAGATTTTGTTGTACACAGAGGTGCAAGTGACAGTGGCTACTAAGAATGTAATGAGACGAAGGAAGTTAGACCCACCACGTCATAGGTTGCATGGGGTGGGGAATAAGAAGGTCACGCCATTGGGGTCGGTGACAGTTGACTTTCAAATAGAGAAAGTCCGATTTAATGAATGGATGGAGGTGGTACCAAGGGTGAGCGAGGGCTACGACATGATCCTAGGAGTAGATTTCCTGCTTCAATATCATGCCAAAATTGACCTTGGACAACGAACTGTGGAACTTGCGAGGGGAAACTGTTGTCAATGCAGAGCTGTCGTGAGGGGAGTTCAACGTAATGAACAAACCAACTGAGCCGCGTACATTGGCATTAAGGCTTAATTAGCATGAGTGTGTGTCTAGTGGCACCGGGAAGTCGCTTCGGGTAAGTGTGGAGTCGCATCTACCTGTGGGTACAGTAAGTGTTATTGAACCATTGGAGGATAATGAAGTTTTGGGTTCATTGAGTTGTTTTGTGAAACGTAGTGTTGTTCGCGTATAGGAGGGGAACGACGGGCGAGTAGTTTCCGTGAACGTGGATACGCTGTAGACGCGAACCTGAGGAAAGGAGTTTCAGTAGCAAATTTGGATGTGCCAGATGACGAACACTGGTGTTCGAGAGGAAGGCGAAGCGATCAACCGCTAACTGCCGATAGAACTGCATTGCGTGACAAAATTAAGCATTTGAAAGAAGGTGAAAGGGGGCATATGGAAGAATTGTTGTGAGTATTGAGGGACTTTTTTCCCACAGGGGCCGGTGCCAGCAACTCCATTAGTTCAACATAGGATACCAACAGGGAATGAAGCACCTAGTTACCGAAAACCATACAGAATACCGATGTATTTTTAGCCGATTGTGGAGGATTTCATCGATCAGCAGCTTGCAATCGGAATTATAGAGCATAGAAATAGTTGCTGTGGAGCAGGCATTGTTGTTGTGCCAAAAAACTCTGTGGATGGAACTAAGAAATTCAGGTTATGATGTGACTACGGACACCTCAATAATAAGACAGTAACGGACGCATACCCCATTCCAAATATATTGGAGACTTTATCACTTAGGACAGTGTCAGTAATTTTCTACGATGGATTTGACAAGTGGTTATCATTGGTTAGAGGTGACTCCAGAGGATCGTCCAAAAACTGCTTTCTCTACACCTGGAGGCCTTTACCAGTACATTAGAATGCCATTCGGCTTGAAAAACGCTCCGGCAACGTTTCAGAGGTTGTTAGACAGTGTCTTGAGGGGCTTGAAACCACGGCAGTGTATTGTCTATTTTGATGACATTATAGTGTTTTCAAGTAGTATGGAGCAACATAGACAGCGATTAAGGGAAGTCAATGATATAAAAGGAGCTCGTTTGACGTTGAGCCTGGAGAAGTGTCATTTTTCGGGAACCAAAAACAGTTAAGGAAGTGCAGTCATTCATCGGATCTTGCAATTTCTATCGAACGTCCGTGAAGGGTTTTGCAGATGTAGCACAGCCGTTGACGCGATTGTTACGGGAGGGTGTGAAATTTGAGTGGACAGAAGAGTGTCAGAAAGCGTTTGACAAACTGAAAGAAGTGTTAACATCAAGTCCGGTTCTTGTGTTTCCAGATTTTGAAAAGGAGTTTATACTAGCATGCGATGCACCGAAGCAAGCATTAGGGTGTGTTCTTAGTCAGGAACTGATGGGAAAGAACATCCTGTAGTCTATGCGTCTAGGCAGAGTAATGTAGCAGAGAAGAATTACTCAACAACAGAGAGGGAGATACTTCATCTACATCTACATGATTACTCTGCAATTCACATTTAAGTGTTTGGCAGAGGGTTCATCGAACCACAATCATACTATCTCACTACCATTCCACTTCCGAACAGCGCGCGGGAAAAACGAACACCTATACCTTTCTGTTCGAGCTCTGATTTCTGTTATTTTATTGTGATGATCATTCCTACCTATGTAGGTTGGGCTCAACAAAATATTTTCGCACTCGGAAGAGAAAGTTGGTGATTGAAATTTCGTAAATAGATCTCGCCGCGACGAAAAACGTCTTTGCTTTAATGACTTGCATCCCAACTCGCGTATCATATCTGCCACACTCTCTCCCCTACTACGTGATAATACGAAACGAGCTGCCCTTTTTTGCACCCTTTTGATGTCCTCCGTCAATCCCACCTGCTAAGGATCCCACACCGCGCAGCAATATTCTAACAGAGGACGAACGAGTGTAGTGTAAGCTGTCTCTTTAGTGGACTTGTTGCATCTTCTAAGTGTCCTGCCAATGAAACGCAACCTTCGGCTCGCCTTCCCCACAATATTATCTATGTGGTCTTTCCAACTGAAGTTGTTCGTAATTTTAACACCCAGGTACTTAGTTGATTTGACAGCCTTGAGAATTGTACTGTTTATCGAGTAATCGAATTCCATCGGATTTCTTTTAGATCTCATGTGGATCACCTCACACTTTTCGTTATTTAGCGTCAACTGCCACCTGCCACACCATACAGCAATCTTTTCTACATCGCTTTGCAACTGATACTGGTCTTCGGATGACCTTAATAGACGGTCAATTACAGCATCATCTGCGAACAACCTAAGAGAACTGTTCACATTGTTACCGAGGTCATTTATATAGATCAGGAACAGCAGAGGTCCCAGGACGCTTTCCTGGGGAAGACCTGATATCACTTCAATTTTACTCGATGATTTGCCGTCTATTAATACGAACTGCGACCTTCCTGACAGGAAATCACGAATCGAGTCGCACATAGGCCCGCAGCTTGATTAGAAGTCGCTTGTGAGGAACGGTGTCAAAAGCTTTCCGGAAATCTAGAAATACGGAATCAGCTTGAGATCCCCTGTCAATAGCGGTCATTACTTCGTGCGAATAAAGAGCTAGCTGCGTTGCACAAGAACGATGTTTTCTGAAACCATGCTGATTACGTATCAATAGATCGTTCCCTTCGAGGTGATTCATTATGTTTGAATACAATATATGCTCCAAAACCCTACTGCAAACCGACGTCAATGATATAGGTCTGTAGTTCGATGGATTACTCTTACTACCCTTCTTAACCACTGGTGCGACCTGCGCAATTTTCCAATCTGTAGGTACAGATCTATCGGTGAGCGAGCGATTGTATATGATTCCTAAGTAGGGAGATATTGTATCAGCGTAATCTGAAAGGAACCTAATCGGTATACAATCTGGACCTGGAGACTTGCCCGTCTCAAGCGATTTGAGTTGCTTCGCAACCCCTAAGGTATCTACTTCTAGGAAACTCATGCTAGCAGCTGTTCGTGTTTCAAATTCTGGAATATTCCATTCGTCTTCCGTGGTGAAGGAATTTCGGAAAACTGCGTTCAATAACTCCGCTTTAGCGGCACAGTCGTCGGTAACAGTACCATCGGCACTGCGCAGCGAAGGTATTGCCTGCGTCTTGGCGCTTGTGTACTTTACATACGACCAGAATTGCTTCGGATTTTCTACCAAATTTCGAGACAGTGTCTCATTGTGGAATCTATTAAAGGGATCTCGCATTGAAGTCCGTGCCAAATTTCGCGCGTCTGTAAATTTTAGGGAATCTTCGGGATTGCGCGTTCTTCTGAACTTCGCAAGCTTTCTCCGCTGCCTCTGCAATTTAGCGTAATCTATGTAATCACATATTCTAAATGTTATTTATATGGGAGAAGATTTCTGGTAGTGACAGATCATGCTGCATTGAAGTGGTTCTTGGGGTTGAAGGATCCGTCCACTAAACTCGCTAGATGGGCTTTGAGGCTTAGTGAATTCGACTACGAGGGGGTGCACAAGCCTGGGAATAAGCACGGTAATGCGGATGCACTAAGTAGGAAGGTGGCAAAAGGAGAAGTCATAGTTTATGACCTAGCAGTACGGCAAAAATTACAGGAAGTGGACAACGATTGTAAATTATATCGGACACAGCCACAGTTTAATGTGTACGACGGTCTTCTGTGCAGGGAAACGAAGTTAGGGCCAAGGGTAGTACTACCAGCGAAGTTGAGGGATGAGGTTTTAAAGGAAGCATATGATCACGTGTTATCTGGTCATGGAGGGTGTAGAGCGACGAATAGGAGAGTGGCGTAGAGGTATTAGTGGAGACGTAGGAAAGGAGATGTAGATCAGCATGTGCGCAGAGAGCAGATTTGAGTCGGAGAAAGCTACAGCTACAACGATTACCGGAAGCAACATGTGCATATTCTTTTCCGGGGAATGATGTCTTAGGATCTTTTAGGCGTACACCATCGGGGAACAGATTCGTTCTGATAATAATAGACCATTTTTCGAGGTATGTGGAGATGGTGGCTATGCCAAATCAGCAGGCAGCAGTGGTCGTGCAAGCATTAGTAAATAACTGGATTTTGAACTTTGGTGTACCAGAGACAACAATAACTGGCCAAGGGGCCAACTTCATGTCGGATTTAATGAAGGAACTGAGTACACTGTTGAACGTAAAAAAGGTTGAGGAAGATCGCGTTGCGTCCACAGGCGAACGGAAGGACAGAGCAGGTACACAGAACAATCGGGAGGATGCATCAACATCAGTGGGACGAGTATTTGAAGCGCATTGTATGCACATACAATGCATAAGTCCATACAAATACCGGTTTGTCTCCATATGAGGTAGTGTACGGGCGGAAAATGCCGTCACCGTTTGATATAATGAAGCTACAGAAAGGAAGGACTGACGAACCTGTACGTCAATTTTCAAGGACAATACGGAATGTTTGGAAACGGGTACAAAAGGCGAATACAAAGGCTTTGGAAAGGCAGGAAGATGCAGGAAAGCGGAAAGGAAGTTTACCGCAGTATAAAGTCCAGCCACTATACACAAAAAGGGAAAACAAAGAAGTTCGTCACGAGGTATCAAGGGCCACACCAAGTTGTTGAAACCACATCTCCCGTTAATGCTACGCTTCAGCTGGCAACTTGAACGACGATAGTACACGTTGGGCGGTTATAGCCATTTATGGGTTGCCCGGAAGTGATCCCAGGCGTGTCACAGGAAGGAAAGAGGAAGAAAGAGAGAGTGAAGAGAGGTGCTAGGCGCAGAGAAAACCAGGGAGATAGAGTACTGCACGAAGGACCATATGCTTTGAGATCTAGAAAGTAGTAGAGTATTTGTAGTTTTTGTTGTTTTCGTGTCATGTATCATTGGGTTTGCTTAGATTAATTAGGCACTGTATTTTATGTTTTCGAGTATTGTGACCCTGCTGGGGACAGCAGTCCTTCAGAAGAGGGAGGAAGGGTGATGGTGATCCCTGTCCTCAGGTCACTGAAAAGGGAAGTGTAGCGTCTGCGTATGTGGAGAGTTGCTGGAGGGGAAATCAAACGCAGTTCTGGACAAACAAATGCGTCGGAGTAAATTTTGCGGCAAAGCCGTAATAAATATGTATTGCATGATGTCAGAGTCCTACGATTTCTTGTTAAAATGTTTAGTTATAGACAGTTCTGGGTCAGGAAAGTCGTGTTTATTGCACCAGTTCATATAATGTAGATTTAAGGATGAAAGTAACCACACAATCGGTGTTGAGTTTGGATCAAAAATAGTGAATGTTGGAGGAAAATCTATGAAGCTACAAATATGGGACACATGCACGGTGCAGTTACTTTTAGCCAGGGGGAAAGGAATAGACCGTGCAAGGGACATCATAGAGCCAAAATTGAGCTTGCAACTGGTCGGGATGCATTGGATGTTCCCCACCTACGAGAATTTGGTAGTAATAGCAAGTTATTTTGAGCAAGGAGTATTTACGGAAGTGAAACGTGTAGAGCTCGAAGGAAGCGGAATATTAATAAATGGAACTAAGTGTAACACAATAGGACCAACCTTCCACCTGCCATTCAATTTCAGGAGCCACACAAGTGAATGTTACGCAGCCACAGCTGTACCGGCCAGAAACCATTTAGAGTTTTTGCCAAGGCAAAATCTGACCTTGTTAAATCAAACTCTGCAGCCAGGTCTGTTGAGATCCGTAAACCAGTTCATTTTAGAGCAAGAGGGGCGCATATCAGCCGAACAGCTTTTTCAGCGTGTCGCTCAGTATAGGGAAAGGCAACGGCAAATAACGATAATTTTGAGCACCTCTGTGCCAAGTGTCATCACAGCCTTAACTTTATTATGTGTTGTTTTCTTTCTGATCATGTGGAGAGCCATATCCCAGAGGGATCCAAGGGTAGTCCAAGTCCCAGTAGACTGGATACCGAGGGCGTAGGTAAGGGGTTGAACGAGCGTTCAGTGGAGTGGTTATCCATTAAGGAATTTATGTTTTTTCCCTAAAATCATGTGCTTAGGAACACTGCACCATGTCTAAGTTTTCTAACTGTAAGTAAGTATGTCATAAGTGCCACAGCAGAAGCGTCCACGTCGCGGCCCTGGGAGGACTACTTGTAGTCCTGCTGATTCTGCTACCACCAAGCCATTACAAGAAAGAACAAAATGCATGACGACTCTCATAATCGGTCCTTCTTAAGACCACGTTTGACTATCATCTCCATAAATGTGAAGGGATTATCACCTGCCCAACAGGATATACTGGCTGATTTGTGCAGATCGAACGAATGTTACGTCCTATGCCTACAGGAAACGCACCGAGGCACAAACAGCAATTGACCTAAAATTGCGGGCATGAAACTGGCAATCAAACGGCCTGACCATCAGTACGGAAGTGCAATTTTCATACGAGAGGGAGTAGCCTACGACGGGTTTCAACTTTCAGACAAAAACAACATTGAACTTCTCAGAGTTGAGACTAATCATATGACAATAACATCAATATATAAGCCTCCAAATACGCGCAATAATCCCCTTCCCACGGCCAGTGTTGTAATGGGTGACTTCAACAGTCACCATACACGCTGGAGATACAATGAATCTAATGAAGACGGACTCAAGGTGGAGACATGGGCAGATGCTGAATCACTCTGTCTCATACAAGACGCCAAACTCCCCCCATCTTTTAACAGCGGCAGGTGGCAAAGGGGATACAACCCTGACCTCGTCTTCGTCAGCCAGAACTTGGTAACTGAGTGCGTGAAAGATGTCCTGGGTCCTATTCCACACTCCCAACATAGACCAATCAAACTCACGGTTACTTCAGCAGTGGTGCCAGTGCGGATTACATTTCGACGAAGATTTAATTTCAAGAGGGTAAACAGGGAAGGTTTCGCAATTGGAATCGACGAAAAGCTGGAAACTCTAGAACCAACACCCAGCAACTACGATAAGTTCATAGAAATCGTCCAGAATGTATCAAGAAAGTCTATCCCTAGGGGCTGCAGAACGGAGTTTGTACTGGGCCTAACGAAAGACAGCCGGCAACTATACGATGCATATAAGGAAAAGTATAACCCATTCTCTGAAGAAACTCTTGAACTTGCAAATGCACTTACCGACCAGCTAATCGAGAAGCGCCGAGAAGAATGGCAACATCTAATTGAAAGTGTAGACATAAAACATTCTAGCCGGATTGCCTGGAAGACAATTAAGAAGCTAAATAATGACCCTACGCAGCAAACGGAAGCACCAAGAGTAACAGCCAACCAAATGGCGCACCAACTCGTTCTTAATGGGAAAACGAAGACTCCAGCAAAAACCATCCCAATAAGAAGTGGCGAAAGTGACACGAACTACTACAGCCGTCCATTTACCATCGAAGAGCTAGAGTCCGCACTTAACACTCTGAAACCTGGCAAAGCAGCAGGGCTAGACGACCTTAGTAATGAACAGATCCTTAAATTTGGGGAGTACACGAAAACCTGGCTGCTCCTACTTTTCAATACCTGTATCCGGCTAAACAACATCCCCAAAATCTGGAGAAAGGGCAAGGTCATAGCCATTCCAAAACCCGGCAAACCATTCGACGAGCCAAAAAATTTCAGACCGGTAACATTACTTTGCTGCTTGTACAAGGTGTTCGAGCGCATGCTGCTGAATCGACTTGTGCCTAATATTGAACATCAGATAATTCCGAAACAGGCAGGGTTTCGCCCCGGGAGAACTTGCACTGGACAGGTCTTGAATCTTACCCAGTTCACAGAGCATGGGTACGAGAACCGTCTAATTACTGGAGCCGTACTTGTCGACCTCTCATCCGCATTCGACACTGTAAATCACAAACTGCTGCTCACTAAAATATACGCTATGACTAATGATTTCGGGCTGATACAAATTATATCAACTCTACTCAGCAACAGGCGGTTCATCGTAAACCTAGGAGGGAAGCGAAGCCGATGGCGTATCCAGAAAAATGGACTACCCCGAGGCAGTGTCCTCGCACCCACTCTTTTCACATATATGTGAATGATCAACCAGTTGCACCAGGGACTAGGAGCTTTGCTTACGCGGACGATCTTGCAATAGCCGTGCAGGGTCAGAACTTTAACGACATAGAAATTAGCCTTACGAATGCCCTCAACGGTTTAACGCCATACTACGAAGCCAACTGCCTACGCCCGAACGCAGCAAAAACATTATCCTGCCTATTCCATCTTCGAAACCGAGACGCCAAACATACCCTAAACATCACGTGTAACAACCAACAGATCGCGTTCAGCAGCGCTCCTTGTTATTTAGGCGTCACCCTTGATCGCACACTTACTTACAGACATCATGTAGACAAGGTCAGGGGCAAACTATCAACAAGAAACAACCTCCTGAGTAAGCTCACCTCCAGAAAATGGGGTGCCGACCCACACACTTTACGTACGTCGACACTTGCACTCTGCTACTCGGTTGCTGAATACGCTGCCCCAGTTTGGGAAAGATCAGCGCATGGGAAACGAGTGGATCCTCTGCTGAACGATGCCTGTCGCGTAATCACGGGATCCCTAAGACCCACCACGGTTAGCCAACTTTATTTGCTTAGTGGCATAGCTCCACCCAACATCAGACGAGCTATAGCAAGCGAAGCAGAGCGCCTCAAGCAGCTGCGCGACCAGCGCCATCCAACCCTTCACACAAACGTCTAAAATCAAGACGGAGTGTCCTCACCTCAGTTCAACCGCTCGAAACCTCAAAACAAAAGGCCAGATTGTCAAAATGGCAAGAAACACTGCCTACGGGAGACCAGGCACCTCTAATCTCACTCAACGAACAATTGACCTCTGGAAATGAACTAAAATGGCCATTATGGAGAACCCTCAACCGCCTACGAACTGGGGTGGGCAGATGCAATGTAAACATGTGTAAATGGGGATACCGAGATGGGACGGGCACGTGCCAGTGCGGACAGACCCAAACAGTGGACCACCTCCTGGAATGCTGCAACATGGGGGAAGTGTGCAGGAAAGAAGATCTGGCAAACGCTACGGCAGTTGCCACTGCCGTAGCGTTAAATGCGCTGAATTTTGGTGGGACGTGATATGATATATATACTATGTTTGTCTTTATATTGTAATGTGACTCCCCATTTTGGTGTTTTTTATTTATACATATGTGTATTGTATTTGTGTGTATATGTAATATGTGGGTAGTCTATGGCTCGGACACGATTAAATAAATAAATAAAGTGCCAATCCAAACAAATTTAAGAGTTAGTAAAAGGATGACCCGGGGATCGGGTCTTTCAGAAGAGGGGTAATGTAGCGGCACCACTGTTAAGATAGGGAAAGTTATTTTTGTGCGATATTCGGAGCATGAGTTACAGCATCCTGTGGGCCGAATTGCAATAAGTTATGCACACCAGCAATTGCGAAGGCAAATAGAATCCACAAGCGCGTAAAAGTGCCGGAGAAGGCACACACGGCAGTTAGCATGGAGCAAGTTGCAGGCAGAAGGGGGCCAATGTCCAGCATAGCGTGTTATGCATATGTGACTCGGAGCAGTGCATTCGCGAAACAGAGGTGTGCAGCTGAGTATAAACAGATGTTGTTTTCTAACGAGAGTCATTCAAGTGTGGAAGTTCTCCTGCATGGCGGGGTGTATCACACCACTGGGCTACACGCAGCAACAGATGGGGCGACAGCTTTCCAGCCAACAGTTGGTCGGTGATTCGACCCTCTGAGGCCGACACGGGGTCCGCACCCAGCCAGTGGCAGGCCGCTCCTCGGCTCGCTGCCACAGGCAGTCGTCTCGGCTCCCAACAGACGCCAAAACGCCAAGGACTTCTGGGGCGAGGGCTGCAGGTTTGGATGCCGGATAGCAGGCGCTCGTTGTTACTGTGTTCTTAGCCACACCGGCGAGAAGGATGCAGGTGGCCGCCCACGGCTCACACCGAGTGGCACAGAGTCGTCAGGGCCGCAGACTGCAGAGTCAACTGCGGTATCCTGATGACGCCACAACTCCACTGGCGTACAAGGCCAGCACGACACAGGCTGCTGGGGCCTTGTGACACAGACCGAGGAGAATGATGCACTGTAGTGGAAACAAATAAGTCATTGGAACGTTTTCACCAAAGTTTTAATACGGCACCTCCTGGCACCCTTCCATAAGAACAGCTATGACAATATACAACTACAGTATACTTTTGCTAGGTGTACCTTCGTCCTGATGCACTTCATGTAGATTCCTGTGAGTGTCTAACCTTAACACCACCCAGTACCTTCCACATATCCCTGCTACCCATATAGGTGCTTCCTATGTGTAGTGGATCCCGGATCTATTTAGCAGAAACCAGAAACACACCACCCTGTGGCGTAAGTCGAGGAATCTGCAACCTACAAGATTGCAGATCCGTGTGAACGTGTGATTCAGACCCTCCGCTCGGCTCTATATCAAAGGACCAGACTCATGTCTGTAAGTGGCCCCTTTATTTGCCTAATGTTGGATCTCCCAACTACCATTAATCCAATCCTCTGTGAGTGCCATGACCTTGTGGACAGAGAGACGCCAGCCGGTGTGGCCGTGCGATTCTAGGCGCTTCAGTCTGGAACCGCGTGACTGATGCAGTCGCACGTTCGAATCCTGCCTTGGGCATGGATGTGTGTGATGTCCTTAGGTTAGTTAGGTTTAAGTAGTTCTAAGTTCTAGGGGACTGATGACCTCAGATGTTGAGTCCCATAGTGCTCAGAGCCATTTAAACCATTTTTGACTGAGAGACTTCCTGTGGGACAGGGCGAATGACTTCATCTCGATCAGGTACTTTGTCAGCCAGAAATAGCGCCTGAAAACCCTTCCTCAGACGATATGGGGAGGTGTGGTGCTTTTTTAAAAATATATATTGGTCAAATTATTATTCTCTTGTGAAGATTCAGAAATCTGTTGAGTTTTGCACCATTTCTTGGCGGAAAGAGCAAAGACTTTTCAAAAAACTTAAGTACTGAAAGTTATAGTTTATCTATATTTCACCTGAAATCGTTTGCAGGAGGCGTAGCGTTCTCAAGATCAAGAACAGAGTTCGCATTTGCCACTTAATTTATTCGTGTCGTGATCATGTTCGATCACGACTGGATATGAGACATAGCAACTACGAACAGAGAAACCTAAGGGACCAGACAGAGCTGGAAATTTTCTTTGCTCTACTACATCACACATTAAAAGAAGTTGGATTTAAATGACAACCAAGGTAAATAGCAATGCACCTTCTGTCTTTAACTATGACGTTTTCCGACATGTAGTCGGTTCCCGGTAGCTGTATGAAAACTATAAAAATACCGTGATTTCTGTTGCCATTAATAAGAGATGGACAGTATAGAAATACTTTAAGTAATAAGTAGGCACTACAGCATTTGAGAACACAATAACCAATTTAATTACCTTATTCAGTATTTATAACAATAGGCTCCGTACATTTCAATTTTATACTTTGCTGGCTGTTTCTTTAAATAAAGTCCTTTAACATTTTCGACATTTCATCTTAGCTGCACACATAAATTTTTACATAGCACTGCACAATAGTAATATTTTATAATAACTAATTAGTGATTGCGGACCACGCCATATACGCGTCCGCCGTCTTTAAAGAATATCACGACTGTGTTAACAGAAGAGGATTACAATTCTTCGGCTGTCAAAAAATAAGAAACACAAAATATCTCCATCGGTACAAATTATGAACAATTCGTATTCCGCACCGTGGCGCGTAAGGCATTTTTTCAAATATCAGGTGGTCGCTGCTCAGCGACGATCTAAGAAATTTTTTGCACAGATCGGTTTTATGAACCTGCATGGTTACATTATCGCATGCAAGTTTATTTAAGCTATGGAAACAGATACTAATATTACACTGCCTCCCATGAGGAGGGGAGGAATACCGGAGATATTACTTCCGTCCTCATGTCACTCGTAGTATTAGTGGCTTTTAATACATGTCTATTGCTGAAATTGAGTAGTCATATAGTACTATGACGTTTCATTAGGTTACCATACTAGAGAAAACATTCATTGTTAAGTTCATCAGTAAAAATTGTCTTTGTGCGGTACATATGCATCTGTGTTTTGGTCACAGGGTTTGGATGGATTGGATGGTTTGGGGGAACAGACCAAACAGCGAGGTCATCGCTCTCATCGGATTAGGGAGGGATGGGAAAGGAATTCGGCCGTGCCCTTTCAAAGGAACAATCCCAGCATTTGCCTGGAGCGATTTAGGGAAATCACGGAAAACCTAAATCAGGATGGGCGGTCATAGGGTTTCTTAACGTCTACAGCAACATGGAAAATATTACTATTCACAATAAAGAGGTATACACATTAAGTGGAGATGACAGGCATTGTCGCAGAAAAAATACATACACATAGAAGTACCTACATAATCCTAAAGTGCTACAAACTATGAAACTGACATGACATTTTCATTATTCTTTCACACGGTTTCAAAATTTTCAATGTCTCTACATGCTCG
Organism: Schistocerca cancellata; assembly: GCF_023864275.1. Taxonomy (NCBI): domain Eukaryota; kingdom Metazoa; phylum Arthropoda; class Insecta; order Orthoptera; family Acrididae; genus Schistocerca; species Schistocerca cancellata. The sequence continues at coordinate 598,343,646 of NC_064632.1, forward strand.
ATAGGCTCGTGTTTATTTCATCGTAATATTCTTTCTTATTTTACACACATTGTACATTGGCTCGTGGATCACACTGTGCCGTCGAATTGTTTGTCAAGAATCTCTCACGATGGGAGTCCCTTCTCTACCACTTCCGTGAATGGAATTTGCCATTTTCCGTCAACTCATCGAATATGGAACATAAATAGAGAATACTCTGCATTGGTATTACTTAAAATTATCGGTTTAATTACAATGGGTTCAGGATGGGTAAGGCTCATTTCTTTCAGTTCGCACTGATTTCTGCAATTGTTTATGACAGCGGTTAAGTCAAATATCAACCTCGTTCTGACCGTGACCGAAATTTATTCTAGTCGTGACCCTATCATTATTTGCTTAATACAAATCGTTCTCTTTCAGTCTCTAAAATAAGATGTTTGCTATGTACATACAGAACAATGACCTTCAAAGTAGTATGTGTAGTGTTGGCAGAAGAGCCAACACCGTGTTGCTAGAGGAGGCCGCAATGCACGCTATAAGCTCACGCAGGATGGCGTGATGTCTGGAACAGTGAAGTAGTTGAGTCTAATAAATAAAGTACGAAGCTCTTGGAATACTTAACTTTATTCCATAATTGGAAAACATCGGTCTTGATGATACAGGCATCCATAGATAAATATTAAATGATACTGGTAATGGCGCCTTGCTAGATCGTAGCAATTGACGTAGCTGAAGGCTATGCTAACTATCGTCTCGGCAAATGAGAGCGCTATTTGTCAGTTCCATCTCTAGCAAAGTCGGTTGTACAACCGGGGCGAGTGCTAGTACGTCTCTCTAGACCTGCCGTGTGGCGGCGCTCGGTCTGCCATCACTGACAGTGGCGACACGCGGGTCCGTCGTATACTAGCGGACCGCGGCCGATTTAAAAGCTACCACCTAGCAAGTGTGGTGTCTGGCGGTGACACCACAGTATGAAGTCTCAATTATTGCCGGAGCGAGCGACGCGGACCCGGCCATTAAAGTTTCAAATATCGATTATTTCGCCATACGCCGCTGCGCGGAAATGTTGACAGACCAACACCGACCAGTACCGTGCGCGCAATCGTAGATTGGGTGTGTGTTGTGTTGTCCGCCGACAACGTGCTGCGTTTAAAGCACGTTGTTTGAGGATTACTGCTGTTGCTTCACCGAGGAACCCTGCACATAGTCATCTCCTCGTACCACTCGTCAACTGTCCGTAAAGGACTCCCAGGTAAGTGAAAAGAAGTTACTTTGCTGGCTTGCGAGGGCTGCCTGGCGAACGATATTTACTCACTGACCGTTGCACACGTTAGAAATAAAACTGATACACAGAAGGTGTGGTTTAAAGAGTCGTGACACAGACTCGCTTTTCGACGCATAAATTTTCACTTTCACTTTGACAGGCGTCCGTGAACTGAACGTCGTCCTTCATCTCACTTTCTCTTTGCAAAAATAACATTTTCACAGAAGGATAACAAGATACCTTGACTAATAATATTTACATAATTTGTTTATATATAAATATATATTCTTAATCTAATGGTCACGTCCGGTACAGAACTGCTGTCGATCATTTTCTTTATGGCTCTCTCTCGTCTACCAGTTAAAATTTACGTCTTTCACTTAAGACTATTTTTCAATCTCCTCTTATAAACTCAGCTACAAGTTTCATTTATTCTTTACCGTCAAATTCCTATAAATTTTTTTTAAATTTTCTCAAAGACAAAGTAATTGACTTCCTCTTTGAGAACACGCCTCTTTTTATTACTCTTTTCATTTATGTGTCACTTACTTGTGTGTACTGTATTATTTAAATTGAGGACGGCCTCCAGACAGAGAGACTGCCTCCTTTTCCATACTGAATACTATTCGCTTAAATATATACCTGCGATGACGGGCTAATCGCGTGTTACAAAGACAACAAACTCAATTGCATGTCAAACCAGTGGCTTGGCTCTAATTGGCTTCAGCAAGCAAAAGTTAGCTGATCTCGTCGCGAACCTACACGCTTTTCATATGAGTTGCTTCGCCCAGACAGTACAAGTAAACCTCTACGAGCTGATCCTTGGAATAGGTTGTTTGAAGGATTATCAGGGGTAGGTATTTTGGATAAGGTTTTATAAAGGAACACAAAATTCGGCATTTAAATAATCTGGACATCATAAAAATTATCATACTAAACACGGAACATTTGTATGCGAGAGCTTATGCTGCTGCAATTGCTTTTTGCGCGTCATTCACTTAGGAAATATAATTGATTCATTTACACGCCTCTATGTATGTACTTGTTTGACCTATTATTTACTTAATTACTTGACTCTGTAGTCTTCCACAAGAAGCTGTCTCTTCCACAAGAAGCTGTCATCCTTTTTTTTTTCGGCACCACTCTTTAAAGCATTGCGGACTCCTGTTATTAATCGCTACATTTAGTCTTGCGGCTGGCATTCCTTAAGTATAGCATTTCCATGGAACTTATAATATAGTGTTATCTCTACCCCATCTTTTACTTGCTACACCTTCGAATTTGCGTCAGCATAATTTATCTGTCATAGGCTCTAAAAACTCTGTTCCTAATGAAATTTTCCACATATATTACTTCTTCTAAGCATCGGATCTTACATATGTTCTTTAGCATATTACAATTTACTCTTTTTTTAGGTAATGTGTCGGTCTCATTACAATATCCTCTGTTATTCTTTGATTCTAGTCACGAAAAGTTGTGACCCTTTATTTTATACAGGACTACAATTTGTCCTCCGAGAGACTTTAGTTTCTCAAGAAAAAAATCCTTCATTATAAGACCTGAGAGAAGGGCACTGATCACTCCTTCCTCTTTGATTTATACATATTAGGGGCTGATTACCACACGAGCATGAATCATATACTTATATACTAGCTTACAAGCTACTACTAAGTTCTCTCTTTGACATTTTCCTTTACCTGTATTCAGTTAACATATCGGTACAAACTTTCCTCATACAGTCAGCACTGTATGATGTCCTCCAGACTTATTAACTGCTGGCTTGTCATTTTTTTTAGTTATCATTCGAGGTCGACGACTTACGTTGTTCTCTGATGATGCTTTGTAATTACCTCGTACTACTAATACTTGTAAATTTCTTGTGTTACCACTGTGGAATTTTCTTAAGTCACTATGGTGGAACAGACCTTTAATCCTTCCAGTCACGGGGTCGGCTAGCAAGTAACTTCCTGTGTGCCGCTTCCTGACAATAACATTTGGGCCTTCATAAACGCGCTGCGACTTACGATTTTTCTTTCGTAGCTTCGATGGTTTAAAATGAGTGCTTAGTAAGATTCTCTCACCTGCTCTATATTCAATAACCTTATTTACCTTTTTGTCAAATGCTTTCTCACGGAGGTTTGCATACGTTGTCAGTGGAATCAACGCCCGTCTGATTTTGGTGTCAGCTTCTTGTAGAGGCTACAAAATTCTGTTTCTAGTTTTCCTGATTGTGGTGGTTCTCCCTATCGGATATCGCCCTTACGAAGGGTGGTGGGCAAGTTTCTTGTCCCGTGTACGATCCACTTTGCGCATAATAGATTTGTGCAATCTTTTGAAGTTTCTGCTTCGGATTTCCTGCATAATCATTTGAGTGACCGGAAAAATTTATGTTTGTCGGAGGTCAAAATGTATTCTGGGCCATGTGGTGTATTGTGTTGTCATTATTAGCAAAATGTTGTTGTCCTCCACTTGTCACATGCCATTTATGTGATTTCCACTCATGCGTCCTGTTAAAGGCTGGTCCGCTCTGATAGTTTGCTTGCTGTGGTGGTTTGTTTCCGTACTGATTTTGTGGATAATTGTTTGTTGAGTTTCCGTACCGTGGCCGTTGTGTACTATCCATTGGATTGTACCGTTGTTTATTATTATGCTTCGGTCGAAACTGTCCATTTCCGTACGACACCTGTTGATTTTTGTAGCCGCCGGACGGTTGGTAGTAAGCGTCGCTACCGCGCGTTCTTCCCTCATTGCCACTGTTGACCGCGTAATCTCCACTGTTTCGCCTGCTCACTTCATTCGGAGCGCTACCAACATTTGCTACCGCGTCCCAGAATTTAATTTTTGCTAAATATTTTTCGAAATATCTTCTGAGACTGCCGTGTTTCGAATTGAACATTTCGGCATTGAACACTTCTTTTCTTAAGCGCTGCTGAACACCATTACTCCAAAACGTGTTCAGAAACATCCGCTCGAATTCATTATACGTGCTGCACCTGTCAGTCATTTCTATTCCCCATAATGCGGCATCTCCTGTTATGCACCCCGTTACAAACTGTATTCTTTGTTTGTCTGTCCAACTGTTCGGAAATACTCCAGAGAAGTTTCGCAAAAATACGATCGGGTTTATGTCACGTTTTTGCGGGTGAAAGGTTGGAAATGTTTTGTGTTTCAATACACTTCCTTCCTGCATTTGGGTTATGAGTGTTTGTGGGCTGTTCACTTCAGTGTGGTTATGCACTGTGTCTGTCGGACTGTGGTATGACGTTTGATCAACTGGAGGGCTGTCATGAATTTGCCTATTGTCATTTCGGTATGGGATGGGGAGTGATTCCATTCGCTAGCGATCTGATGTGAGGGACTTACCACTTTGTTCTTTAGTGTCTGCACCTCTTCAATGACGTGCTGCTTCCATCGAGGAAGGCCTTGTGCTAAAGTTCGCCTCCTCTGTCCTAGCTCAGATAACACGGTGTCTCCCGATTTTCCTGGTTCCGCCAAAAGATCATAAGTAACTTCCCTTACTACTTCCTTGAGTTCTGTCTTTTTTTCTATCAGATGGTCTCTGGTTTTTATCCACTCTGTGTAGTTGTCGCATAACGCTTCTGCGTCAGCCTTTCCCGTAATTTTTACCTGCTCCTCTATGTCAAGTGATTCTACTTGTTTCGTAAAATCATCTATCTCCTTTCCCATATTAGCGACAACCAGTTTCACGGCGCTGACCTCCTTTGACATGGTATCACAATTACCCTTTAATGCTACAGTTTCGTTATGGTATGCTTCTACCGTGGCATTAATTTCACCCTTGGCCGCTCCTAGTGCTGCATCAAATTTACTCAGCCGCAACCTGTTTACGGATCTCAGTTTTTACTGCTTCGATTCGCCCACGTATTTCCGACTTGACCCTGCCCAATTGGGTAATCAGATCAGTTTTCAAGCCGGTAGATATTTCAGTTTTTACTATGTCAAATTTTTCATTTACCGCATCACATTGTTTATTTAAATCGGTAAAAGCTCGCATTAGTTCTTTCGTGTTTTCCTCCTCTCGTTCAGCTCTCTCTCTTGCTTTTCGTTCCTTTTCTAACCGCAATTGTTCCTTTTCCTGATTTTTCTTTTCCTTTTCTAACCGCAATTTTTTTATTTTCCCTATCATTATTTGCCATACAATTTTGGATTTGAAGAAGCATAGCATTCGTATCTACAGTTGGGTTGCTACCCGCGGGAATCGTTTGAATTGTTTGGTCTGTATCAATCATATCACCGGCGTTAGCCTCCGCCAACACTCACTCGCAGGCAAATTGCACGTGAGCGCAACGAATATTGAGTGCTGTTCATATCGTCACTGTCACCCGTTGCCGGGATTAATTTCTGTTTACCCTCCGCCATCTCGCGGTGTCTGTTTGTCAACACTATTACGTCAGCTACACGCAGTCTGCTACGCGGGTCGTCTGTCCTTTGCTTGTGACGTCAGGTCACATGCTGTCTGTCAAGTGTGGGAGTTGCACTCACCTAACAAACGACTGTGAACTGAAGCGGAGAAGACAAGATGGAAGACGGGCACACTAAACAACTGAATTAGCACCTTTTTCACGTAACGCCATATTTACACATTGAAATCAAGACTCAACAATGTGATTTAGACACTACGTTGCAAATACTACTAACTTTTGGCTAAAAAAATAATTGTAAGCTGATTTTTTAAATGTGCAGATGGAAATAAAAGGAAGAATTGTAATGTAGCTCGAAAGACAACTGTAGTATTGAAGCGTCACAATTGCATATTAAATTTTTTTCTTAACTTACGTTTGATGTCTTGAAATTCGGCAACTGGGTATAAAATTTCTCCGTTTTCCGCCGCCGGCTCGTCTTTCCTTTTTGAAATTTTCGTCCACAATTTTTTTAAGCGCGTAGCGTGCACATGAAAGATAAATGTATTGCTATATACATCTATATCAGCAGCAAACACAAGAGGACTGATTTTTGTGATTTCAGACAAGACCCTGTTCGGATGCCAAGTGTGGTGTACTTTTTTTTTTAAAAAAAAAGATATTTATATTTTGATTATATTATTACTCTCTTCTGTAGATTCAGAAATCTGTTGAGTTTTGCACCACTTCCTGGCGGGAAGAACAAAGACTTTTCAAAAAACTTAGGTACTGTAAGTTATAGTTTATCTATATTTCACCTGAAATCGTTTGCAGGAGGCGTAGCGTTCTCAAGATCAAGAACAGAGTTCGCATTTGCCACTTAATTTATTTGTGTCGTGATCATGTTCGATCACGACCGGATATGAGACATAGCAACTACGAACAGAGAAACCTAAGGGACCAGACAGAGCTGGAAATTTTCTTTTCTATACTACATCACACATTAAAAGAAGTTGGATTTAAATGACAACCAAGGTAAATAGCAATGCGCCTTCTGCCTTAACTATGACGTTTGCCGACATGCAGTCGGTCCCTGGCAGCTGTATGAAAACTATAAAAACACCGTGATTCCTGTTGCCATTAATAGGAGAAGGATAGTATAGAAATACTTTAAGTAATAAGTAGGCACTACAGCATTTGAGAACACAATAACCAATTTAATTACCTTATTCAGTATTTATAACAATAGGCTCCGTACATTTCAGTTTTATACCTTGCTGGCTGTTTCTTTAAATAAAGTCCTTTAACATTTTCGACATTTCATCTTAGCTGCACACATAAATTTTTACATAGCACTGCACAATAGTAATATTTTATAATAACTAATTAGTGATTGCGGACCACGCCATATACGCGTCCGCCGTCTTTAAAGAATATCACGACTGTGTTAACAGAAGAGGATTACAATTCTTCAGCTGTCAAAAAAATAAGGAACACAAAATATCTCTATCGATACAAATTATGAACAATTCGTATTCCGCGCCGTGGCGCGTAAGGCATTTTTTAGAAATATCAGGTGGTCGCAGCTCAGCGACGATCTAAGAAATTTTTACACAGATCGGTTTTATGAACTTGCATGGTTGGATTATCGAATGTAAGTTTATTTAAGCTGTCGAAACAGATAGTAATATTACAGAGGCCCTCCGATCATCCACCGGAAAGTGTTTCACTTCCTGCCACAGCTGGGAACGACTCTCACTCGACCGTGGGTGAGGGTTCAACCTCAGTGCAGGCAGTGCCTGGGGCGGCCACGGTAGTTGTCCCACAGAGGGACTTATGGGATGTTCTGGACATCCCTCACATCCTCGCGTCTGTCCTCCACAGTGAGGCCCATTGGCAGCAGCCTTAAGCTGCGTAACCAAAGCCGACACTGCCTGCATCTGTGAGTAAAGGATCACCAACTTAAATCCTATCTGAACACTGCAATCATACTTCCTATCCATACTAAAGATGGACGAAATACAAGAGTTTAAGCTAAGGGGCCAGAGGAAATGAAAAACAACTTGCTTCTTATGAGAAATTGTTTGACCTGATGAAACTCTGATGCACTGCTGCTGTTAGGAAACGTACATCTTCCCAATAAAAACGCTGTTTCTCTGCTCACGCAGGAGAGAAGTGGATGTGAGTGCCTGCATGACTTCTAAAAAACGCAATGATCATCCCTTGTGACGGTGCATTGGGCTTTTCGCTGTGCCAACCCATTTCGGCCACCGATGCGAAATGCTTTCACGATCCCTACGGCTGCTGATCTCGCAGGAAGGTCCATGGAAAGCATCGTCCTGGAGACCTGCAAAATCTGAAGAGTGCAATATCCTCAACAAGGATCAGTTGTCAGGGAGCCGGTCCATCGTGACTCTTGCTGGAGAAATTGTAAAAGATTCTGTTGCAAGCCTCTGGCACAATGTACTGCAGCCCACTAAGAGCCATTTTCTGCACGTGTCTGGAGGTAGCCCCGCTGTTTAGGCCGTGTCCAAGAGCTTATACCCTCTGTGCAAAAGCAACGGCAAGTCTCTCAGGCCCTGCCGATATACCCGCTTCTGTGTACCTTGTTCCCTGAACTACAACTACTAAAGCGGCCCCTTCAATCAATTTCTACGGTCAGCGGGCTTTCCTTCGGCCACCTGCAATCTAAACTCCAACGAAACACAAACTCAGTCCCGTCACCAGAAATTACTCCGTGCCATTGCACTGCGCAACATAATTGAAGGGTTATTTTTCTTCTAAACCCCATAATTTTTTCCCACTGCAACTCCTAAATTTTGAGTTACGCTCAAAGATGCCTAAAATTGTCCTCTGTAATGGTCCGAAATCTCGGCGTCCTGAAACGCCACCCTCGGTGCCGGCGATGCTTCAGACAGCGAGGTGTCGACACCTGCGAAGATAAGCCACAGCTCAGAAGCTCGTGTAAGCTGTGAGGTGGGTCTGTGTTGTCACACCGGCACCAAGTTTCACCGCAGTTCTGTCCAACGCCACCGTGGACGTGTCACACGACGGGAAGGTCGTTAAAGCCCCCCTTTACCCTCATTCCAGACCTTATTTTGGAGGTCGGAAACGCTGAACCTCGCGTTGAAATCAGCGATTTTGAGTGGGCGACGATAACATAACACCGCCACTCCGAATCGACACTAAAAGACGTCAGCGGATGAGAAAGGGCGACAAGGAGACATCTCTTTCCCTGGGGTACTGATTGTCACACATTTCGTGGTTGGGAACGTCAGTTCGCAGTGCAGTGGGCATGAGCACTCCCTCGGACGATTCAACCTTCTCTAAGGTCATTGTGGGGCTGCACCACCAGTGAATGTGATTGCATCCCTTCAGAGTGCAGCTCGGCCGCAATTTTTGGCTTTTGCTCTGGTGTACAGGTGTGAACCACACGTGACCGTTCAAAACCACCTGGCCTAATCTGATCGTGCTTCGAAGCAGTAAAGCATACATATTCCCTAGGATGTGATAGAGATTCCTTCGGGCCCTGGAGCAATGTTCAGTTTTAGCAGTTTCAGCTGTTTTCCTATACCACTGTCTATGGCATCTGTATCACTCATTTCCGCAGTGGTGCGAGAATTAAACTGGGGAAATATCTCCACATTTTCATTTGTAGAGAAACATTTGAAAACTGAGACCAGTGCTTTTGATTTTGCTTTGCTGCCTTGAGTTTCACTACTGTCTGGTCAGTGAATGTCTGGTTCAAATGGTTCAAATGGCTCAGAGCACTATGCGACTTAACTTCTGAGGTCATCAGTCGGCTAGAACTTAGAACTAATTAAACCTAACTAACCTAAGGACATCACACTCATCCATGCCCAAGGCAGGATTCGAACCTGCGATCGTAGCGGTCGCTCGGCTCCAGACTGTAGCGCATAGAACCGCACGGCCACTCCGGCCGGCAGTGAATGTCTGGACACTAACTTTGGTTCCACTAACTGCCTTTACTGAGCGAGGTGGCGCAGTGGTTAGACACTGGACTCGCATTCGGGAGGACACGGTTCAATCCCGCGTCTGGCCATCCTGATTTAGGTTTTCCGTGATTTCCCTAAATCGCTCCAGGCAAATGCCGGGATGGTTCCTTTCAAAGGGCACGGCCGACTTCCTTCCCCATCCTTCCCTAATCCGATGAGACCGATGACCTAGCTGTCTGGTCTCCTTCCCCAAACCAACCAACCATCTAACTGCCTTTAGACATGACCAAAATTTCTTTCGGTTTTTCTCACGGATATTTCGATAATATTCTGCAAAGGTAGTCTTGAAGGCCTCAAACATTTCCCTCTTGATAGCCAAACGCGTTTGATTCAGCGTCTTCCTGTCTGTAGTCCTGTGCTTTGTTTTACACCTAATATGCAGTAGTCTCTATTTCTTCAGAGGTTTTTCTGTTATTTACTTATCGTTAGACATAGAAACTTCGAAAAGTATGATGCAGTGGGCATTTATATTGCTCCAGCTGAGGGGCTAAGGAAAGCGGTACACCAAGTTTTACGGACATTAGCTGTAAAATACGTACAAAACACGCAGAACATGAACAGCCAATGTGCAGTGCAGTGAACTGGAAAAAGACTTTTAAAAACAAGCTGTTTAGACAGCCAGTAAAAGGAACACTGCGTGCCATGGAAGGTCTGTCCCAGAGTGCTGCAGCACTCTATGGTTGACGGGTGACGGCTCTGCTGCTATATGGGCCCCATACGACTCTGCTTGGCCACGTATCCCCCCCGTGTCTGTTGTCTGGACTCCGGACATCAGAATAACCGAGCATCACAGATCTCGCCTCTGTACAAACCCGACACCTCTCTCTCTCTCTTCCTTTCTTCTTCTTCTTCTTCTTCTTCTTCTTCTCTCTCTCTCTCTTTCTGTTTTAATACACAACTAGCGTTCTGCAGAACGCGTCCATGCCAAAGTTAACCTCATACATCACGTGCAAAATAATTGCAGTTCAAATCAAGGGAAAAGAATCGTTGCCGAACAATAGATTTATTCTGCTTCTCATTAATACAATACTACATACATATCAAAATAAATACTATCTTTGCAATATAGGAGACGGCAGTCTTTAAAAAGAAAACATAGGAAGAACATTGTATGTTTACAGCTGTAACTGTTCACTTCCTTGCAGGAGAAGAATATTTGTAGTTATGTTGACCACTAGTGGACTACTGACGGCTTCTGGACTTAACTGGCTGCAGCTATTTATTAATAACTGCTGCCTTCCACGATGGAAGAATCTCCATCAGATTCTGTACTGAATTTGCGGTTGAGTTAGCCCGTCTTCTAGCAATAATCCATCGTAAATACCGCGAACAAAAAGCCGTCCCCAGTTCTTGGAGAAGAGGCCTGGCCACACCAGTTTGCAAGAGGGGTAGCAGAAGAGATCCACAAAACTACCACCCAATAGCTTTGACATCGACTTGTTGTAGAATATTAGTACACATTTTGAGCTCAACATTACGAGGTATCTTCAACAGAACAGACCTCCAACGTGCCAACCAGCACGGATTCCGAAAACACTGAGTATGTGAAACCAAACACGCACTTTTCTCACATGACGTACTGAAAGCTTTGGATCGAGGCAATCAAGTAGAAGCAGTATTTTTCGGTTTCCGAAAACAATTTTATCTCAGTACAGCACCTATGCTTATTGTCAAAAGTACGATAATATGGTGGATAAAGTGAAATTTGTGACTGGATTGAGGACTTTTGGGTAGCTAGGATGCAGCATGTTATCTTGGATGGAGAGTGATCGTCACATGTAGAAGTAACTTAGGTCTGTCCCAGCGAAGTGTGTTGGGATCCTTGCTCTTCGTATTGTATATCAATGATCTTGCAGGCAGTATCAATAGCAACCTCAGACTTCTTGCAGATGATGCAATTATCTGGTGCAAAGATTGGCTACTGGATTTAAATGTTCAAAAATGAAAAATCGTGCATTTCATAAAACGATAACACGTAGTATCCAAGGACTATCATATCAACGAGTCACTGCTGGAAACAACCACCTCATACAAATACCTGGGTGTAACACTTCGTAGGGATATGAAATGGAATGATCACAGACTCAGTCGTTGTTAAAGCAGATTGTAGACTTCGTTTTATTAGTAGAATACTGGGGAAGTACCATCCGTCTACAAAGGAGTTTGCTTATACATCACTCGTACAACCTACTCTAGAATATTGCTCAAGTGTGTGGGACCAATACAAATAGTATTAACAGGGATGTTGAACGTATACAGAGGGCAGCACGATTGGTCACAGGTTTGTCTGATCCGTGGGAAAGTGTCGCAGAGGTACAGAAGGAACTGAACTTTCCGACTCTTGATGGTAGGCGTAAGTTATTCTAAGAAAGTCTATTAACAAAGTTTCGAGATCTTGCTTTGATGATGACTCTAGAAATATTTTACAACCCCATACGTATCGATCATGAGAATAAGAGTCTAATAATTACAGCAGGACGAGAGACATTCTTACAACCATTCTTCGCGCATTTCATACGTGAAAGCAATCGGAAGAACCCCTAATAACTGATACAATGGGACATACCCTCTCCCATGAACTTGATAGTGGTTTGCAGAGTATAGATGGAGCTGTTCAATTAGATCTGCTGAGGAGAATTTGTATTCTCCCAGTCCCTGAAATTCTCTCTCTTTCTGGCTGGAAATAACACTGCATTTGAAGGTTGTATATTAATGAACAGAAGACACTTAATACAGAACCGGCAAGGAAACCATGAAGATGTACCTAGAAAGAAATTGTTTTTTATGTTGATGAAATATTATACGAAATATAATACCAAATGGTTATAATTAAAGTGCAGCTACTTACGGTGGTCTAGTGTGGGCAGCAATTATCACATGGCAGCGAAACTCGGTAGATATGCTAATGTCTTAATATGGAACCAACTTACACTGGCAAACATTGTTTCGAGTTCTGGCCACCAGGTGCAACTCTACTAGTGTACACTCTTTGTAGGACAGTATGACATCTACGCTAGTAGTGGGGCTTAGCCACTTCAAGTCCATTTTTATATCAAATTGATATATAATTAATTATGCAAATTAATTAATTGCCAATTAATTATCCTCAATCCCATGATGGCATCATGAGTTTTTCCCAGCCAGCATGAGGGTCCCCCTCAGGGAACTCCCAGTCCCCTCCCCTTCCCCAGCCACGATGTTATCAAACATGGCAGTCCAGAAAGAAAGAGCAGGAATCAAATGGAACATGAATCCAGTCACATGACAGGTTTCAGTCAATTGGATTGCAATATCTGACAACATCATCAGAGGAGATACAAGGCGGTCCCAGCAGCTCTGCAGGCTCGGTCTGACTCAACCAGCCAGCAGCAGCATAAGAACCGTGAAACATCAGCAGAAGCTGCCAAGACCGAGCACAGCCCTGCAAACAGAAAGAAGTGGAAAAGTAAGTATCGCATGTTACATCTTTGCCTTCAGATAGCATCGTTATTGGTTGTTTTGTGACTTGGTCTGAATGTGGCACTTCCATCTCGTTGCTCAGCAGTTATCTTTGACCTGACAAAACCTGCAGGGGTGACCACCAACACCTCGACCTCCGCTGCGTCTGCTCCCTCACCAACCTCAGCCACCATGTTGTTGAGACCTGTACCAACATCTCGACCTGTTGCAGCAGAAACCTCCAACATGTCCAACCCTGTAGTGATCACAAGGGATCCTGTAGTACACATTGCCCACATTCTGGAGCAAGACAAGAAGCTGTTATTGTCTGCCCCACTCATTGGTTCAAAATGGTTCATATAGCTCTGAGCACTATGGGACTTAACATCAGAAGTCATCAGTCCCCTAGAACTTAGAACTACTTAAACCTAACTAATCTAAGGACATCACACACATCCATGCCCGAGGCAGGATTCGAACCTGCGACCGTAGCGGTCACGTGGTTCCAGACTGAAGCGCCTAGAACCGCTCGGCCACACTGGCCGACCCCACTCATTGATTTCAGTGATGAGGATGGTCGGCTTGTTCCTGACGCCTCAAATGCTACTGCTGATTCTAAACAGCAAGATGGATGTCAGTACTCATCACCGACATACAGCTTATCCCACCAGAACATCTGTGTGGTAGCACTGGGGCAGAGTGCAGATGCTGTGGATAAGGAAGTGCCACACACAGCCCACTTGCTGGAGCAGGACAAGGAGCTGCTGTTATTGTCTCTGCTGCTTATTGATTTTTGTCTTGAGGATTTCTGGTCTGTTCCCAATGCCACGAGTGCCGTTACTGGTCCTGAACAACAAGATGGAATGCAATACTGGTCACTGACCTATAACCCATTCCAGCAGAATTTCCCTGTGGTAGTGCAGGGACGGAGTGTAGATACTGTGGATAAGAAGATACCAAGCGTGCTACATACAACTCCTAGTGGTACGAAATGTGCAACTGTTGATATAGAAGCACATCATGGCTGGATCTTGCATGTGAGGATAGAAATTGAAAATACATTGAAGGGTGTTAAACTACTATTTCTAAGTTCAACTAGGATGAAATATGTCATTTACGTCAGTCAGCAGATGACCACAGAGTATTATCCAACTCATACCACACCAGACATTCACCTTACTGGTGTGACACTACCTATTACAACAATGTATGATGACTCTGCACCATGTGCGAAATTAGGTGATGTATGTGTTTATATGCAGTACACTACAGTTATGAACGTATACAACATGGATACTGTGTTACACACTGCACAGGAGGGATTGAGTCGGTGGTTGGCAAGCAAAGAATCCACATGCAAATATGTTGTAAACTTTCTATGTGTGCATAGTGAACATGATGATTTGGAACAGTACATTTGTTTCTGCATCAACCCAGAGTCAAAAGAGAAACGGGTTCAATATGTGTGTGAAAAACCTGGGTATTGTGAGGTGCCCATCGGTTTGAAGGAGATCTGCGCAGAATTTATTGCAAATCAAAAAGATTTATTGAGGAGTTTGGTGATTTTTTTGAAATGCTGCATCCAGTGTACAATATTTAAATAAATCATGTGTAGACATAGTCTCAAACTGTTTGTGTTTTATTTCATGCCTCTCTCATTATAGTCAAAGTATTACACTTGGTAATATCATTATATTCAATGCTGTGCCTATTTCATGCAGCTGCAGCTAGTTGCCTCAAACACCTCCTCACCAGTCATTGTCAAAGTGAATGACGAAGTTACTTTTCATGGGCACATATATGTAGTTGAATTCGCTGTGTAGCCACAAGTGAGCTACAATGGTAACACATATTACTGTATTACCATCCTTACAAGCGTGTGTGTGCCTTTCTGTGTAAAAGTAGACGTGAAGAAGAAGAAGAAGAAGAAGAAGAAGAAGAAGAAGAAGAAGAAGAATAGAATACTGCTTCCTGTGATATATGAACAAATATTGTAGGTCCATCAGATTGTGGCAAGACAAATATTCTCATGATGCTGTTAACTATGTAGATGGAGTCCAATTTGAACATGTTTGTGTATTTGCGAAAACACTGTTTTAATCCAAGTATCAGTTATTACAGAAGACACTGCATGGTGTAAAAGACGTGACGTACACACCCTTCAGTGGTAGCCCACTACACGAATAATCAAAGTCAAACACTGTGTTTATATTTGATGATGTTGCTGTTTTTATCTAAGCCAGTCATATTCCAGGATCCCAAAACAATTGATTAGGGATAATACAAACCTCATTATAGCCTTGAAACAAGACAATCTGAATTTAAAATACATTTACCAAGCACGTGTAGGAACTCACAGGTTGTTGAATAGTTTACAAAGGTATGAGCCGATTGTTGCAATCATTCACAGTATGAGATTCTCGTTATTGATACAACAAGAAAACTGAATGATGGTAGGTTAGGCGAAACTTCCAAGAGTTTCTGTATATGTATCCTGGTAAGAGGAGAGAGTACATCAGTATACGCTGTACCAAGGACAAATTCGCATGAACGTGTGGCTCTCAACCCAAGAGAATGGTTGTATATAGACAGAATATTCGCTTGTACATGGATACTAAAATTCAGACTGAAGTGCGTAAACTTGGAGATAGATACACGTAACCAGATTCTTCTGAGAATGATCAAAACATTAAACGAACCAGATAATGAAACTGGTAAGAAGGTAAGTGACTTGAGTGAAAAGGTTGGCACTAATGAGGGGAAAATAGATGTAGAGGCCCTAGTTATTGAAAAGGGGAAGCTGCCACATAATAACGAGATGATGAATGGATATATATAAAACCCCACGCTGCAGAGAAGTATGATGTCAATGAAGCAGAAAGTCATTCAGGCACAGAAAGCCGTTCGAGAGAGATTACAGTTGCTAAGGTTAGGGCATACCGGTATGGATCGACAGCAAACACTAAGAGAGACCTTTAAGCTGCTTGTGAATCTCAGGCAGCTCTCAGCAAAAACAAAACCACTCAATAACGACGGTGTTGCCATTCATTAACCATCATGGCCCTGGCCAAATAGACAGAACACTCGGTGTCAGCATGGGAAGGCCATACATGCTGGCAATGCAGCCTATAAATGTGACTGATGGGAGAGTATAGATTGGTGATAGGCAGTTTAAGAGAACACCTGGCTTAAGGAATCTTAGTTTCATAAGACCCACGACAAAAACCCTAAATCATTCAATAATTGATAGGGTAATGTATCCTGGAATACTGCATTTGACTGATGTACATGAGATCTTCAGAAAGGCAGAGCAACAAGAAATATAAAACCATTATAAAACCATTATAAAACCAACAGCAGCAGCAGCGGTGATGGTCTTGACATTGAGCATACACTGATGGACAATCAAATTCCACAGTATATATATATATATATATATATATATATATATATATATATATATATATAATGACGATCCCAACGAGCTAAACGACGACATCTGCTCATGGCATCAGCTGCTGCAGGTAATGGCCCTCTTTTGTACAAGGTAGTTTCAGTAATCTCTGAGCTTAGAGAAAGAGCTATCTTTGGGATACAGTAATTCAAGAACAGCACAAACCACCGTGCAAAACATGATTAAAGGTTTGGATGACTTATGGCCGCTGGTCTTGTGGATATGAGGGAATATCCACATGAGAATAATGGATTCAAATATATTTTAATGGTTTTTAATACACATTCCAAATTTCCTGGGCATTAGCTGTTAAAACAAAAATGGGGAGAAATGTCGCAGATGTGTCTGAACGTTTGTAGCAGACAGTGATAAATCGATGCCCAGACAACCTCCAAAGCGATCACCGTGAAGAGTTTTACAATAGGTGTTTCATAACCGTAATGCTGAGGTATGGAATACATCACTACTCAACATTCACCCACCTGAAGGCAAGTATCATGGAGCGTCTGAACAGAACAGCAAAAGGTCGAATGCAGATGTGTTTAATCTTCGTGGCTAATACAGGTGGGCAGACATCCTCCCAGAAATAACTGCACAATATAATCAAACTAATCATAGACAATAAAACTGAGAGCAATCAACGTTCATGATAATGGTATCATGGATACGGTGTACTAACGTATTAAAATCCTGCATCTATGTAAACAGAAATTTAATGTAGATGATTTGGTAGGTATCTCAAAATACGTAACAGCATTCGAGAAATCATTAAACAGAGATATTTACGGTTTGCAAGGTGTGAAGAATGAGTCCTAGAACTTGTATCTGAAAGAATAGTAAAGGTGAAGAAATTGTAGGTTGCATCTACACCGAAGAGTTGCAGAAAAGCTCAGAACAGGATACGTTTCTCTTGGAGACAGTCATAAGTCGACGAGAAGATAGAGCGCTATGCAAATGGCTTGGTTTCCCTGCAGCACAAAACTGTTGGATTGTTGCTAACGATTTGCTGTTTAATGGGGTGCGCAGTCCACCGCAATAGCATAACATGCGTGCTAGGAGATGCATTAGAGAAGTTGGTGGTATTCTAGACAAACTGCCAGTGGAATTACACATTTCAGGATATAACTACCGTGGACCTGGAACACAGCTTTAAAAACGCTTGGCACAAGGTTATAGTGATAATCTGCTCGATGAAGCGTGTATAGATCATGACGCTGCATATGCTGCAAATACAGATGCACCAAGTCGTCGCATTGCAGACAGCATTTTAGATGGTAAGTCTAAGGCAATATACAGCAGAAATAATATTGGTATAGGTCAATGCATTGTAACTTACGCAGTTGATAAAACCAAACACGTAAAAATTAATTTGGGTTTGGGAGTGATGAATTTCAAGCAAGTTATGAACGCAGCACGTTGTACATTAGAGAAGAAGATGAATCGAAAGTAAAGGTGTTTGAAAAACTGTATCCTGACGGTTATGTACGCAGCTAAAAACGCACTGAAGCAGAAAGTGTGGGAAGAATAAGAGGATCTGTTAAAGCACATCGAGTTCATCCAATGTGCAAGATGTCTTATGGTCTTCTTCCATTCGTCATCACAGCCATCTCCACTCACTCAGCGGTGCGGTTTCTCGCTGGTGTTGCTGTAACTGTAGTCAACAACGTGCAGTTAGAAGAAGCAATAAGATATAACCAAATAATGGAAGCCGCAGCCATCGGGAAGGTTCTATAATTGAAAACGTACAGAAAAGAACTTGGTCTGTCCATAAATTTAAGAAAAGCCATTTATCTGTCCTGAAATTCATAACTACTGATCTAATTAAGTTCGTTAGAAAAAAATTCAACATTTCAAGATTCCATGGTGTGTTTATGTGGGACACATTTTCGAAAATTGGTGAACGTGGTACTGTGAATTTAGATGTTGCTGGAGGTCCCTTCACCCACTGTTTTGCACATGTTCTGATAAATGCAAGTACTGTCTGTTATTTCGAATCCTTTGGTGATCTGCAACCACCCACAGAGTTACAACAATACTTCACTAGCAGAAGAGATGTTTTCTACAATTTCCTTCGCTATCGGGACTTAAATACACATCTCTGCGGCATCTATGCATCATGTTCCTCATGACATTACAAAGAAGTAGAATATGTAAGGAAGAGCTTTAAACGTTTCTTCATCAGCTGAGATTCAGATCCCGTGCCGTACAATTTGATTTTAAAAGAAAGATCATCTGTATTATGTGCAAATTACTTCCCAACAATTGGTTTGAGCATTGGTGAAAGAAGTGTTGATTTGACTGGGGAAGTGCAACAGCACCGAGGCTAAGAACAATCTCCATCTGGATATTAATGGTGAAGAAGATTGTGGAAATAGAACCTGGTGCATACGATGTCGATGATTTAAATGAAGTCTTAAAACAGTCTGGAAAAAGGTATTGAGCTATGTGCAATCATCAATACACTTCAGTCTGAAATGAGGACTGCGAATGCAACTATTGACTTTAACCACGAAGCTGCAGTAGGACACCTACTAGGTTTCACAAAAGGACAGGTTTTGAAGAAGGATACTAATCTTGGTGAACTAATTCAGCCTGTGGCAAAAGGTCATCCAGCCTGCAGGGCTAGAATACAAAAACTAGAGACAGCAACTCACTACTGCAGACAAATGTATTAAAAAAATGTATATCCAAAAACATTAAACTCAGACACTACCAGACTGTCATTAGACCGCAGATACTATATGCATCAGAAACACTGGCAAATTTTACATACGCAGAACAGATAGAAAATCGCGAAAGAAGAATTGTGAGGACAATTCTTGGACACAGGAAAATAACAGATGATCAAGGCAAGCCTATATACAGACTAAAAAGCAACAAAGAAGTGTATACGAAGTGCAGCAAAATTACAGACGAAATTAGGAAAAGAAGATGCTCCTTTTATGCTCACATCATGAGGATGAACCCGAATAGGCTTACAAAACAAATATTTTCGTACATCGCAAATCTAAAAATTAAAAATTTATGGTTTATCAACACAGAAAGAGATCTAAAAGAAATGGACATAGATCAGGAAACAATATTTAACAGAAACCTTTTTAGAAAAAAACTGAATTCAGTCACGGGTTTCGGTGTGAAAATTAAGAAGACTAGTGGAACTAAATGGTCTGAAGAGAGAAAAGCTGCCTTTGCGCAAGAATGAAAGAAGTGTGGACTGAGAGAAAGAAGACTTCCCAGAAGCGCAAGAAATAACTGTTTTCACGGTCTTTAACGGCCAAATTTGTATAATAAATATACAAGGCAGATCAGACTGTGGACATACTGCCTGCCACAACAATCTGTGTCGAGTGTTACATTGGAACGAACTCGTATCTCAACGACAGTCTGATTCATACTACTTATAGATTTTTCCCCATGGTTGCAACATGGTATAAGATTGTTGAGACTCCGACCAATGCAACATACAATTCAGTGACAATTCAGGCATTGGAATATTTGCAGGTGCGCATCAACTTGTTGACTTTCATGGTGAGGCAATCATTGTATGATTACATCTAATGAAGGATGGACATACGGTATAAAACCAGTGCACGAAATCCACAGCGTGCCATTTCACTGCCAAACCACAAAGTGATACCATATGTGACCTACGATAATCTTAAATCAGTTGGCTTGAAATCTCGCATTTACATCTTCACTCAAGATAAAAGAGCCATACAATTTGACACAAGCCCTCTCTCAGCCATTCCCTCTCTCTCTCTCTCTCTCTCTCTCTCTCTCTCTCTCTCTCTTTCTCTCCCTCACTCACTCATTCATTTACAACATTGGAGTCCCTCACCCCTTCCCGACTTCAAGTAAATAGTGTGAGTGCAGGAAGGTTTTGATCGTCTCATGACAAATGGCTCTTCTATCATCATGAGGTGACAATCTGACTTTGGACTGGAGCATGGTGTACACCTCATGACCTCGTGACCGAATACTAGTTTGCTGTATGATATGTGGAGGTTGTAGTGTAGCACGGTGAACACCAGTGTACAGACATTGCAAGTAGTGTTCGACCGTGAGAATACGTGATGCAGCGCTTCACACACCCTTAGCCCGCCTCTGGGTGGTCTCCTCTACTGTATTCTGTACATTCATTTTGGATCTGAGACCTACAAATTCCACAATCAGAAATACATTCGCCTCATCTTTCATGAAGCCGATGACCTTCTATACATAAAGATTATCGTCTACATAGCTGTGTCGAATTCATTACCACGAAACCTCATTACTTCATAAGGATCACAGTTCTTCACGCAACGGATGATGCTACCTTGTATCGTATAAAGTAACATTGGTACCACAAAATGATTTTTAGCATACACGTAGTGGAATCAGTACATTTGGAATTCGATTCCCGGCGGGGTCAGGGATTTTCTCTGCCTCGTGATGACTGGGTGTTGTGTGATGCCCTTAGGTTAGTTAGGTTTAAGTAGTTCTAGGTTCTAGGGGACTGATGACCATAGCTGTTAAGTAACATAGTGCTCAGAGCCATTTGAACATTTGGAATTTGGAAATCTCCAGTATACACATCCCCAAATAGATAGCTTTCATATACTGTCCCGAAGCTTTCGACATCTCCGCAGAAACAAAGTTCTCATTGAAAATAACTTAAAATTTGGTCTGGCGATGCGATTTCTTACGTTATAACGCCCCTCCAATGCGCTCCTAACTAAAATATCGCGTTTATTTCTTACATTCTATATAGTACTACCGAAAATGGAACTATTAATTTATAAAAGTCTTTTCGAAATCACTAGTCGCGCCCACCCTATTTACAGTGTTTCATTTAGTATACTCCTTCAGCCAGGGTGGCTGCTTGAAGGAGGTAGCCTGAGGGATTCTACATAGCCCCATCCACAAGCCGAGACACTGCTGGGGTTTATGAAAACGAATTATTTATTATTTATTTATTTATTTAACCTGATCAGATTAGTGCCATCATGTTCTCTCTTACATCGCACCAATGTTCCACACATGCAGCATTTTACACATAATAGTTACAGCATGACAGCAGTTTGAGTGAGAAAAATAGATTAACCTAGTGACAATATGAATCAAGAGCAATGACTAAGGCCTAATAAAGTAAATACTGGCAGTATTTTTACAACAGCTACTATACATAAAAATGATGATAAAAGCAATAGTAATAAAAGTAAAAGAAAAAATGAAATATTAATGGTAAACATGAGAAAAATTGGCAATAGTAATGAAATTTTGTGCAGATATACATCAATATATTGTTGTATAAAGTAGATGGTTACTGGTACAGCGAGTTTGGGGCAGGGAGATTTAAGGAGGCCGCATCAGTTAAGAAAGCAACTGGGAACTGAGGAAGATCTAGTGGGAAAGAAGAAAGTAATTGGGTGACGTGCATTCATGTACATAGCAAGGCACTGCTGCTGCTTCATTATATACGTTATTAACTGTTTTTTGAAGCCGGACATGTTTTTAATTTCTCTAATATAATGAGGGAGGTTATTCCAGAGTAGGGTTCCCGCTACTGTAAAGGGCTTCGAGGAGGTGACTGAGGGATATAGTGGAACAGAGAGGATTTTATTGTGATGGGAACGTGTGCTTCTGTCATATTGTTCAGACATGAGCGTTAAAGACGAGGAGAGATATGAGGGACAGTGTATATTTATAAGACAGTAGATGAGACAGAGTGTATGGAAATCTCTGCGTTTGTCTACACGCTGCCAGGACATTTGTGCTGGTGAAATGTGATCAAAAAGTCAAAAGTCACAGATATATCGGACGCAGGCATTCATGACCAGTTCCAGACGTCGCGAATTTTCCTGAGAGAGACCTTGTAGGATAATATCGCTGTACTCAATGATTGGGAGTATAAGCGTTTGTACTAATTTCTTTTTCAGCTCGAAGGGGAAGAGTTTTTATATTTTTGTGGGGCATGAAAGGATGCTGATGCCTTTTTGCATACTGCAGTAACGTGCTCTGTCCAATTTAGATTTTCATCTATTATTACTCTCAAACTCTTTGCTGAGGGAGAGAAGTTGATATTTCCAGAATGAGGTTTTCACTCTGCAGCGGAGTGTGCGCTGATATGAAACTTACTGGCAGATTAAAACTGTGTGCCGGACTGAGACTCGAACTCGGGACCTTTGCCTTTGGCAGGCAAGTGCTCTACCAACTGAGTTATCCAAGCACGACTCCCGACCCCTCCTCACAGCTTCAGTTCTGCCAGTACCTAGTCTCCTACCTTCCATACTTCACAAAAGCTCTTCTGTGAACCTTAAAGAACTAGCACTCCTGGAAGAAAGGATATTGCGGAGACATGGCTTAGCCACAGCCTGGGGGATGTTTCCAGAATGAGGCAAAGGACCTGAGTTAGAGTCTCGGTCGGGCACAGAGTTTTAATCTGCCAGGAAGTTGTATATCAGCACCCACTATGCTGCAGAGTGAAAATCTCATTCTGGAAACATCCCCAAGGCTGTGCTAGTTCTGCAAGGTTCGAAGAAGAACTTCTGTGAAGTTTGGAAGGTAGGAGACGAGGTACTGGCAGAAGTAAAGCCGTGAGGACGGGTCGTCAGTCGTGTAGCTCATTTGGTAGAGCACTTGCCGGCGAAAGGCAAACGTCCTGAGTTGGAGTCTTGGTCTGGCACATAGTTTTTATCTGTCAGGAAGTTTCAAGTTGATATTTGTTCCATTTAGGATTAGAGATGGTACGGATTCCCGATGTTTTGGGCTAATGAGCTTAGAGTGACCAACAAGTAACGCTTGGGTTTCAAATGGGTTAAGTTTTAGTCCTATGTTCTGTGCCCATTTTGATAGTACATCGAGGTCTGTATTGAAATTTTCAATAGCTTCCTTAAGATTCATTGGTTTTGCCTTGGAACAACTGAAAAACTGAAGGTCATCACCATACATTTGATATTTGCAATAGCTCAGAACTGATGAGACATCATTGATATATAGAGAGAAAAGTATAGGACCTAATACTGAGCCTTGGGTAACGCCTGACACTACCCGCAGCCATTGTGGTTTTATATTCCTGGACAAGACGCATTGCTGATGAGACGTCATGTATGAGCGAAACCACTGCACTGCACTTGGTGAGAAATTTAGACCTCTAAGTTTGGCAAGTAAGATGTCGAAGTCGACAGTATCAATGCTATGCTGAAATCCAAGAAGCAAATGATAGTCGGTTCTTGTCTATCCATGGCAAGTTTCAGGTCATGTGTCAGCTTTATTAATGCAGATGTTGTGCTTTGATGTTTATGGAAACCTGATTGGTATTCGTCTAGTAGGTTGTTGGTAGTTAGGTAGTTGGTGGGCTGGTCATGGACTATATAGTCTAAGGCTTTTGATAGTGCAGGAAGAAGGCAGATGGGGTGGTAGTCAGAGGGTGCCGTGGCAATGTCCTTTTTAGGCAGTGGCATAATTTGTCGCAGTTTCCAGGCTTCAGGGAAAACATGTGATTAAGGAATCGTTAAAAATGTCTGTTATAGAGGGCAGTAGCCGATCAGTAATAAGTTTTACCATATGGATAGTGATGCAATTATGTCCAGTAGATGCCGATCTAATCCGCAGGACGCTTTCTTGACAGCATTGCAAGTGACATGCTGTAGATACAATTTTTCTTTGCTACAGTCGTTCATCCCCATGAAGTAATCAGTGATTCTCTGTTTTTTGCGGTTCAATTATGGTTGTAGATAATGTGAAGAATCGGTTAGGCCTTCAGCAGGGACCATGGGGATTTTCTGCAACTTTTATTTAGCCTAAACCGAGACTATGGAGATTTTTCCACAGGATAGCTGGTCTACATTTATTGTCAGTTAATGTACGGGCATGCCTGAGTTTATCGTTTCTCACCGCTTCACTGACTATGTTTCGTTTCTGTTTGTATACAGAATGATTTTTAGATGTAGGGTGTATCTTCTATGCTCGATGTGGAGGGTCTCTGAGGTTCTTGAGCTGCTTTAGTTCATCAGTCAGCCAAGGTGCAGGTTTACTTTTTACTTTTCTGGTCTTTATTTGAGCATATTTGTCATATAGTTGAGTAATTTTGTTAGTGAAATCCTGAAGTTTCTCGTTTTTGTCCATGAGGGGAGTAGAGGCCATCCCCCAAACTGTTTCTTGTGCCTCGGTATCGAGTTCAGGCAAATTTTTTGCGTTTGAAGTCTCTGTATGTAGACAGTTTTTGTTTCTTTCTAGGACATTCTAGTGAATATATCATGAAAATAATGTCATGGGCAGACATGACAGGCGCAGATATTTGAGAGGTGCGGATTATTCTGTTTGGAGATTTTGTAGCGAATATATATACGAAAGTGTGACTAGAATTCGTGTGATGAGTGGGTGCCAGCTGAAATAGCGTCATGTATGAGGAAGAAAGCATCCTCTTAAATTTCCCACTGGAAGGAGCACTGCGCAGAAAATTAATCGTAGTGTCATCTGATATAATTACATCTTCATATGACGATTCGAGACTTGAGAGGGCAGTTTCGAAGCAGGCAAACCAACCTACTTTAGGAGGTTTGTAAAGGACACATATTAAGCACTTTCTGTTAAGGAATTTCATTTCTATGAACGTATATTCCTCTTGTTTATCTACATTATTGTCGGATGTATGCAGCACAGTAAGTGATAAATCAGAGCGTATGTATGCCCTACTCCACCCCCTCGTCTGTTGCATCTCTTTTGCCTGAGAAAGATATAGCCATCTAGTTTTCTGGAAGTTGTGGGAATACTTGGTTTGAACCAAGTCTCTAACAAAAGTATTACATGTGTAGCAGCAGTTTGAAATATATATTTGAACTCTCCAATGTGAGCTGGCAGAGATTGGACATTTGCTTGTGCAATATGCAGCTTGGTGTGTTCAGGTGTTGATTGCCCATGGAGGCTGCCGACAGTTGGTTGCGGGTCGAGGTTAGCACTGGCAAGAGGGTCTGGCATGAGGAACATGGAAGGCATGAGGAGGAGGGGGAGGGGGTGTTCTCCCGATTCTCTGCAGGGAAAGCAGCTAAGAGCGGGGAAGGGTAGGTCCCCCGGGAGGTGATGGGACCAGTGGTCAAGGTCAGCGAGGTTTGCAACATCACTGAAATTAGCTCGCTATCACAACGGGATTAATCTGCATGTAACGGTTTTCGAGACAAAGGCGAAGTGTGATATTAATGGCACTTATGAGGATAACAAATAAAATATGGTAGTGGGTTGCTACTTAAAAATGGAAGTAAGACTAACTTATGTAATAATTTACAAAATCACATGAGGAAACATTTGGAGATAAAAATAGTTATGTGGAGAAACTAAAAGTTGGTAATACAAATAATAACAAAATTACATGAGAAAGTAATTAGAGATAAAAATAGTTAGGTGGAGATAAGAAAAAGTTGATAATACATTAGTTAAGTTATGGTTGACAATGTAAACAATATAAACATACAGGTTAGTGGCAGCAAGATTTGACATGATTTAGCTTCTAAAGCACAGAGTTCATTAACACTGCAAATTGTTCTCTTTCCGTTCTCAGTCTTGACCGTTATCCTGTCGTCATTTGTCCATACATTCTGTAGCCCAAATTTCGAAATCGCGCTCTTCAATATGTTTATTCTTTCAGAAGTCAGATCCTCGCATACCGTCAGATCTGACTTCGCGAGATTTTTCTTTGCTCTGAAGATCTCAGATCTACATCTACAGCTACATCTAAATTTACACTCCGCAAGCCACTCGACGGTGTGTGGCGGAGGGCACTTTACGTACCACTGTCATTACCTCCCTTTCCTGTTCCAGTCGCGTATGGTTTGCGGGAAGAACGATTGTCGGAAAGCTTCCGTGCACGCTCGAACCTCTCTAATGTTACATTAGTGATCTCGTCGGGAGATATAAGTAGCAGGAAGCAATATATTCGATACCTCGTCCAGAAATGCACCCTCTCGAAACCTGGACAGCAAGCTACACCGCGATGCAGAGCGCCTTTCTTGCAGAGTCTGCCACTTGAGCTAGCTAAACATCTCCGTAACGCTATCACACTTACCAAATAACCCTGTGACGAAACACGCCACTCTTCTTTGGATCTTCTCTACATCCTCTGTCAACCTGACCTGGTATGGATCCCACACTGATGAGCAATACTCAAGTATAGGTCGAACGAGAGTTTTCTGAGCCACCCCCTTTTTTGATGGACTACATTTTATAAGGACTCTCCCAATGAATCTCAACCTGGCACCCGCCTTACCAACAATTAATTTTATGTGATCATTTTACTTCGAATCGTTCCGTATGGATTCTCCCTGATATTTTACAGAAATAACTGCTACCAGTGTTTATTCCTCTATCATATAATCATACAGTAAAGGATCCTTCTTTCTGTGTATTCGCAATACATTACATGCGTCTATGTTAAGGGTCAGTTGCCACTCCCTGCACCAAGTGCCTATCCGCTGCAGATCTTCCTGCATTTCACTGCAATTTTCTAATGCTGTAACTTCTCTGTATACTACAGCATCATCGACGAAAAGCCGCATGGAACTTCCGACACTATCTACTAGGTGATTTATATATGTTCTGAAAACCAATGATCCCATAACACTCCCCTGTGGTACGCCAGAGGTTGCTTTAACGTCTGTAGACGTCTCTCCATTGAGAACAACATGCTGTGTTCTGTTTGCTAAAAACTCTTCAATCCAGCCACACAGCTGGTCCGATATTCTGTAGGCTCTTACTTTGTTTATCAGGCGACAGTGCGGAACTGAATTGAACGCCTTCCAGAAGTCAAGGAAAATGGCATCTACCTGTGAGCCTGTATCAATATTTTCTGGGTCTCGTGAACAAATAAAACGAGTTGGGTCTCACACGATCACTGTTTCCGGAATCCATGTTGATTCCTACAGAGTAGATTCTGGGTTTCCAGAAATGACATGATACGTGCGCAAAAAACATGTTCTAAAATTCTGCAACAGATCGATGTCAGATATATAGGCCTATAGTTTTGCGCATCTGCTCGACGACCCTTCTTGAAAACTGGAACTACCTGTGCTCTTTTCAAATCATTTGGAACCTTCCATTCTTCTAGAGACTTGCGGTACACGGCTGTTAGAAGAGGGGCAAGTTCTTTCACGTACTCTGTGTAGAATCGAATTGGTATCCCGTCAGGTCCAGTGGAATTTCCTCTGTTGTGTGATTTCAGTTGCTTTTCTATTCCTTGGACACTTATTTAGTGCGGTCTTCCTCTGTGAAACAGCTTTGGCAAAAGGTGTTTAGTATTTCAGCTTTAAGCATGTCATCCTCTGTTTAAATGCCATCATCTTTTCCTATAGGACACAGCTTTCACTAGCATAGGTCTTAGTTTTGTAGAAACTGGCGAACTACGACCCACACACTCTATGACTTCTGTCGATGTCACTCAGAGTCACCTGCATGCCTAGCTTTTCTTGGGCAAGGTTTATCACTAGTTCAACAGTGTTCTCTCTGCTGCTCTCTGAAATGCCGAACAGTCTGAGATTATTGCGTCTCTGATATTGTTCGAGCTCGTCCGACTTCTCAATCAGTTTCTGTTAGAGCTGTCATGCTCTCTCCTCACTTGCTTTCAACAATGTGTCCAGTGCACGTATCTCGCTCGCATTCGCCTCCAGTGTTTTCTGTATTTTATCTGTCACTGCTTCAGTGACAGCATCAGTGATGGTTTGAACAATGAGTCTGAGCGTCTACTTAGCGTCTCCTGAGCCTTCACTAGTGTGGTGACGTCAGCGATGCTGGGCGGAGCGGCCGCAACTCCTGGTGTGGGCTCCACCTGTGCGCTACCGCCAGCCTGCCAGTTGGCTGCACTGCGCGTTGTTCGATGATTTTCCATTTTAAGTGTGATTTCGTGTAATTAGTATTCAGTATGTGATGAAAAATACGACACTTGGCACTAGCTATACGGCTTTAGTATATGTAGACTAGCCTAACTGCTTAAAAACAACTCCAGATTTCACGTCAACTTGCGAACCAAGCTAATGCATGTCACTCACTCGCTGCCATGTTGGATAACAGAACCCCCTTACATCCAACAGTGAGCATCTGTTTAAGGCTAGTGCTTCCTCACGGATGCTGTTGCTCCAGACTTAATGGCAAGTCACTTGTCATTTGGTGCATACTAACATGGTATATGGTCCACCAAATTCCCAACGTCAGAATCACCCGCCAGACCCATTAGTCTTACACCTGATCTCTCTTATCATTTTTCGGCACCCATTGAAACCTACCAACCGACAGTGCTGCGTCATGGCGTGCCTGTATAAGTTTTTACATCCAAAATACAGAATATAACTTGAACTGAGGGATGCGTTGAACGCTCCACCTATCTGTGGATTACTTACCTTGTCTGTCGTCACACTGGGAAAGTCCCAGCGAATCCCGCCCTCAAACAAAGAAGCGTATCAGCATCAGCCAGAAGTCTGATGCTGCCCCTCATTTTCTTGTGCATTCCAGGACAAACTATGTGCCACGTAATAAAAGGCAGGGTCCAGAGAGTATGTTTCCATGCATACAATCTGAAACTTTTTAAAAAGATCTGGAAGCAAGCACATTTCTGTGTTCACGTATAGTCTTGCGTATTCACCCAAATTTGGAATGTTGAATTCCTGCCAGTCATCCTTGGCATGCTCGTAATCGGCACTAGTTATGGCATCGCCTGTGAGAGAACTGGTAAATGTAGATATGTCAGTTAGCCTGATTTCGTCGAGTTTCGCCTAGTCACAAATTGAAACTTTTCCTCATTGGGGTCTGTAGATGAGATGACGTGCATATCCTCCTGAAGAAGATTGTTAACAAGTTTATGGAGTGAAATCTGCATGACACGTAAGGCGTCGACGATGGAAAGTGTAATTTTTGGCGCCATTCGCTCTGAGAAAAAAATAATAATTTTCAGGACACTGACGTGATCCTTCTTCATACCTAAATTAACAAACTGCTCAACTAGAAATCCACTTAAATTATGAAAGAAAGTGGATATGTGTCATGGTAACTTATACTTAAAATTGTGTGCATTGTGAGCTACACCACGAAATTTCCCCATAAGATGATAATGATCTCTAGGAGTTTCAGCTTTTCTATTTAAAGGCAGCCCACAAATATGAGAGTTAACTGCATCACTGTATAAACTTTTATTCTCCTCTGGTTCGTTCATGAGGGGTTTAGGTGTTGTACAGAATTTCAAAATCCCATGAGAGTTTTTCAAGCTCAGTGAGCAACCAAGCCACAGGATTATTACTGGCACAAGATTCGTAGTGGTTAAGACTTGAATTGTTAGAGCATACAAGTTGGTACACTCTGGTATACAGTACATGGTTTTGCAGGAAGGTGGCATTTTAAGTGAGCACATACAACAAATAAACACTGCTCCCGAAGGACTTGTTTTCTTCTGTAGGCGTAACAGCATGTAGTGGTTCCTTGGATTTACAGTCCTTGAGACTACTTTTAAATACTTTTCCTTGGGAAAGGTGTTTTATCCATATTTAGCGATGATTTTCATTTCTACAGAAAAGCAGTATGTTTACATGAAGAAAAGTGGGGTGGTCCAACTACAGTATGCTTGTCATGCTTCTGATGCTGATTGTCATCATTGTCATCAGCTTCATCTGGCTTGCTTTTCTGAGTCTTCAGGCCAGAAATGTGGACCAGTATTCCTAAATTTTCTGCGTCAAGTTTAGGTATGTCCTGAATCTTTATGAGGAACTCAGTGCCAGCAAAGTTATAACATCCATGAATGTCAAGATCTATTCCATATCGAGATGTGCACTGTTCATGTTTCTCCTAATTTCTCTGGAGAGTCAGGACTGACCTTGCAAAACAAGCCAGATCGTTTCATTTTGGACGCCTTCTTATCAGCTACATCATTAGGGAGGTCGATATAACTAGATCCTCCATTTAGTGGATCATAGACATGAATATGGATGTTGAGGTGTGGTATTTGGCTGGATGCCGTACCTGACCCCCTAACTTCCATCTCGGGAAACTGGGGCTGTAAAGCGCCCAAGGTGGATTCATGATACCACTCACCGATCGATGTGCTCCGAGATATAATGGCATTATCACCCCAGATGCCCCAGATGTAGTGTGATCTTTTCTCTACAGCGACACTCTTCTGCATGGGAGGATGAGTCAACTTGCAGCATATTACTGTTGAGTTGTGGTATTTGGCTGAGTGCCTTACCTGACCCTCTAACTTCCATTTCTGGAAACTGGGGCAGTATAGCAACCAAGATGGGTTCATGATACCATTCACCGACTGATGTGCTGTGAGATGTAATGCCATTATCACACAAGATGCTCCAGATATAGTACAGTCTTTTCTCTTGAGCAACACCCTGCTGTATGGGAAGGTAAGTCAACTCAAAGCATAGTACTGAGTTACATTTAAGGTCATTAAATCTAGGATAATCTGTGGTTTTCAGGAGCTCATTCGCAAGCACTCAGGGTCATGCTTCTAGAATTCTGACTGGGTCGGAATACCTGACAGCCGGATTCTCAATTCTAGTGAAAGAGAAATGACCCTCAAAGGCCCTGGCAACTGCCGAGTATTCTAGGGCGGTGATGATGCCACTAATCTGATGTCGTACCGTACTACCGCCAGCAGCAGGTTCGTAATCATTAACACTCTTATTAATACTATGTGTAGAAAATGAATCTGACAACTGTGTCTACCTGTTGGATGACAGCGTTGGAGAGGAGGCACCTCCTGGTGTGAGGGGTCTGACTGAGGCACACATACCTTTTGTTGCCAGCACAGGCGAACAGTCGGAGCTGGAGTAGGAGGAGGGGGCAGTGGTGAGGTCCAGTGGGAGCACCCAGGTTGAGGTGCCTTCAACACCACCAGCCTGGGGGCTGGGAGATAGCTGCCGTTCTTCTTCCTCAGGATGAACTGTCCGCAGTCGCCAGACGGAATGCAATGGTTCCTGGGCTGGCAGTGCAGTTGTAGGGAATCCACAGTGACCACAGTTGTCTCTCTCACAACCACAAGTGGCGATTTGCATAGCAGTGCATACCGCTCAGGTGGGTTTTGATTCCTGCCCCACAACCACTAATCTGGGTTCCTGTGCCTCAGGTAGCTGTTGTGGTGGTGTTGATGACTGTGGTGCATCTGTAACATGCGAATAACGAAAAAAATTAAGTGCAATACTCAAGATTTAAGAAAGAAGTGCCGAAACAACTAGCAACATTCAATAATAATAATAATAATAATAATAATAATAACAATGCGCTATAACGACGACAGTTGCATTATAATCACCTTTTACACACTGGCAGTTGAATTGGGCTTTCTGGTAGCTCTCCAACTCAATCCAGTATTTCCTCCTCCGCATCCAAAAGGGCGAGATGGCGCTGCCTTTCAACTTCCTCAGCAGCTGCCTTCTCATTTATTCAATGCTGGCTGCGCCTTCTCCTTGGAGGCATCTATCTAGGTCACTAACGCTGCCTACAACAATAAGATAATGAATGTAATTATTTCTTGACATACAGAAAAAATCATACAGAAAATCGTATACTTTATCTCACAGAAATACAAACTAAAATCGTATTCTCCAACAGAATGCAACATATTACGAAAAATAAATTTATATACATTACATGGCTCTGAGCACTATGGGACTTAACATCTATGGTCATCAGTCGCCTAGAACTTAGAACAACTTAAACCTAACTAACCTAAGGACAGCACACAACACCCAGTCATCACGAGGCAGAGAAAATCCCTGACCCCGCCTGGAATCGAACCCGGGAACCCGGGCGCGGGTATATACATTACATGCCCTCATCATTAGACCGACGGTATATTACATGAACAAAAATTCTCTAGCTGCTACACGTTATGAAAATAAAATGCACTTTCGTTCTTGCTGATCTGGATTGCATATTATTACTGGAGGCTGCTGCAGTGCTCACTCTGCCTCCAGTTGGCGGTCCAGCGCAGCCAGCATCTCGGGGATGAGAGCTGCAACGACAATAAACAAAAAGAAGGATTGTAATACCCGTTACAGAATAAAAATTGGTCCCACACTAAACTTACAGCAGCAAACCGTTCGAAACTGGGTGGTGTAGAGTAGTGCCTCTGACACCTAGAGCCAAAAAATTGCTGAGAGGGGGTGAACCACTAAAAAAATTATGTCAGCAAACCATTCAAGCCTCGACAGTACAGAGGAGTGCCTCTGCCACCTATGTCCTGAACAATTGCTAGCAGGGGGGAGGTACTAAAAGAATTAGGTCAGCAAACCTTTCAAAGCTCGATAGTTCAAAGGAGTGCTACAGGCTGAACAACTGCTGAGAGGGAGTGAAGTAGTAAAAAAGTTACATCAGCAAACTGTTCAAAGCTCGATAGTATGGAGGAGTGCCTCGCCCATCGATGGTCTAAAATTTTCTGTAGGAGGATGCGAAAATTACAGAACACACAGGTACATTGTATGAACAGAAAAAAAGCAATTAACTTACATGGCAGGCTGTCCTGAAGCAGGCATTGTTTGCTCCTACCGCTGGTGATGCTTAGATGAAATTTGAGCACTTCATTCCCCCCCCCCCCAAAAAAAAAAGAACTGACATAAATACAAACAAGCAAAGACACAGGTGAACTTACGATGGAAGATGGAGGAGACGATGATGGTTTACACAACGTCTACCCTTCTGCCTACCATTTCACCCAGGGAGCTAACAGGAGTTCCTCCCCACCTACCGATGAATGCTGGTCACAGAATGCTGGACAAGTTGGTACTGGTCTGCTAGCCACAGATTTCGTGCACTTTTGTATGTGGGTTCTGTCGCATTCTGGAAATACTCACTTGTTGCTCTGATCCGTTCTTTGTGCTAGACATGTTCGACGATCTGGCCAGAGAGCCCACTTCCGGTCACTGGTTCACTCTGTGGAGAGTTGCAGCCGATGTTGCACATATTGCTCCGCCAATGCCAGGCTACAATGCTGCCTCATACAGCAAACTGCTGTGCTAGTATATTTAACAATATTGTTACATGATGCAGAATCATCTTTAGAGTTTTGAGATGATTTTTATAATTATATATTTATTTTAGTGGAAAACGTTTAAACAATACTCCCACACATATTATAATTGTCTTTAGGATTTTGACGTCGTTTATTGGCACTCATTTAACTTAGTTTCAGATTATAAACAATATTCCCATTCAATATATTTCCAAGTGTATTTGCATTAATTTATTTTGCGCGATATATTCTCGTTCCGCATGCACTGGAGAAAACTGGTCTGCTTCTGAGTGGTGACAAGAAGTCAGTACTGGAACTGAAGACTACAGAGAGATCTGGCCATGGCTTGGTGCATCAGAACTTTCAGCACAGGTATATAACACTTTCCAACTACAGTGCAGTGTTTTGTGTGCAAATGTATTCGAAACAAATTGTGTAAAGCAACATTTGCGATGGTATTGAGGGGTCAAACAGCGCGCGAAGTGTCTCAGGGAGGCAGGCTTTAGTACTTCCCACAAAAGTGGACGAAACGTCCCAATAAGAAGGCTGGACAAAGACTGGGAGTTTTCACAGGTGTGCCAGAACCTGCTGCGATCTTTTTACAGTCTGTGTTCAAGTGTGGCTGTATTTCTCGGGATAAAAAGTGTAATTATATCGCAAATTGTTTAAATATTGCTCTGTCATCTGCAAAGGTCTCTCTCTTTCTCTCTCTCTCTCTCTCTCTCTCTCTCTCTCTCTCTGTGTGCGCAGTGTTACATTTACTTCCTGTGACATTTTCAATTTCTAATCTATGTGAATTTACCACTCCATGCTTAAACTGTTTAAACAATATACAATATTCCATAAACAATATCCTCACAATTTGTTTCAATAGTCCATGCAACATTTAGTTCTAATCTTTTTAGTCAATCTGCTACTAGCTGCGAATTTTTGTGTATGTATGTGTGAAACAATATTCTGCATAATCAGTATATTTGCAAATTGTTTCAACTCCAGCATCTATTAAAAATAAATAAACAATATCTATGAAAATTGATTAATGCATTATTATTTACATTATATTAACCTGCTGTTGTGATAATCTTCTAGTTCATTGGCTCGACACAGACTGAACGAATTTCCCACCATTTTTTCTGAGGCGACCATCTCGTATTACGCCACTGGAGAGGAGGGGGCTGGGAGTTGTCTGAGTGGGACCCACGTGCCGGCTGTGGAAAACCAATGACGTTTTTAGGAGTAGGGGTACTTAATTGATCAATTAATTTCCTTAGTTAATTTAATATCAATTTGTCAACAGAGTGGCCTAGAAATGGCTCAGCCCCACTACTCACGCTGTCATCTGACAAGCCATAAGGTGAGTGAACATTATGACTCTAGAGAAGAGAGACCATGCACTGTTAGTGAAACTGTCTTATGCTAATGACGACAGTTAGAGTGCAACATTGAGAGATAAAACCGGCTGAAAGTCTGAGGATAGACCCGATGTCATTAAATAGTATACATTAAATGATGACGAAATTAGGAAACAAGGGCGAGCTTGATGTGGCATCTGGAAAAGGAAGGCGTCCTATCCCTGTAGAAGTTACTGACGAGGTTACTGTTGCTGTAGGTGACTGCGCAGCATGTGTCCTGCGTAGTACTAGTGCACGTGTGTCATGAGAATTGTCCATGCAATAGTCTAGAGTGCGGAAAGTGTTCCGATATATCGGACACTGGTACATGTAGAAGATTCAGACAGTGCAGCACCTCATTTAGCTTTTCTGTTTCTGGCACAGATCGAAGTTTGTGACATGTGGCTAGGTAATATTCTGTCGGGTGACGAGGGACATTTTACAGTACAGGGTGTAGTGATTACACAGAACTGCCGAATTCGCCTACTGTTGAACAGCGTGTTGTACACGAAGAGCCACTGCATTCTCCGTATGTGACTGTGTGGTGTGGTGTGGACTCACAACCACCTTTATTGTTGGTCCGTTCTTCTCTGAAGAGGACAAGCGCAGAGAGCCTGTCAGATGTACCGAGACGTGTGCAAGCTATCGAGACTTCCTAGTACAGCATGTGATTTCTACTTCGAGAAAGCGCAACTGCCTGTAAACCAGAGGTCTCATGCAAGATGAGGCAACACCTGAAGTCGCTTGTCCAGTGAAAAATCTGCTTAATGCAACCTTCCACGGGAGTGTTGTTTCGTGATGTATGGCCTGCAAGTCACCTTATCGGAATCCATGTGTCTTTTGGCTTTTGGGATATCTAAGAGAATGCTCTTACCAGAGACACGTTCGGTCTCAACCTGATCTGAATGCCGGTACACAGGGACGCTGCTCAGATTCCACTGGAATTGCTGTGAGCAACTGTTGATCACGTCTTTCTACGGATACTCATACTGAACAAATTGTGTGGGCGGCGGTTAACAATAACTTCAAAGCTAAGCCTTTCTTACTTGTTTTACTTTTCCGCCCGTGTCCCGTCCTAATCCGTTACCTACGGAAACATTTCCATAACCTTATCTCGCATTTACAACGCCAGATTTGCACGTGGTAGCCAGAACTGGAACTATTTTTTTCCAGCGTAAACCGATTCCTCATTATCTTATTAGAATATCTACCAAATTTCTCTTCCATGCGATAACTACAGTCCGCACTGGTCCTGTGTGGGCAGCCGTATTTTAATTTGCACTCAGTACTTCCGTGACGCTATGAGGCACTGTACACTAAGTATAGAAAAACTACATTAATGGTCGCAGGTTGTAACTGAACAGCTTGCACACATTCATAACACAGTGGTAGGAAATTCGTGTTTTCCCTTTGTGTTAAACATATTGAGGTAACGGAAACACAGCCTAACGAAAGCAGCAATTTTATGTTTGGAAGTGACAAGTCAGGATTCTGTTTTTAATCCCTTGTACCTCCGTCGAAAATACATATCTGCCAAAATGCATCAGCTACACTAATTAATTACGAATCTAATCTTCCTCCTGACGTGATGAAACGGCACTTGCGACTGCGGTAGTTCAACCGACATCACAATCATTCTCTTTGACGCTACAGATTTTCTCGCGTTTGTAAAACCGAAGAAGTACCTGGATTTTAATTCATGTCTGCCCCCTTTAAACGGTTTCCGGAAAATCTACAATTATTCCTGCAAGTTCATTCTCACACCCCTCTAATCTGTAAGCAGAATTCTTGTCCTTCACGAAAGCAGCAACTTCGTTGTACAGTGCGTGTACGGATTCTTGCTTAGTGCACAAGCTGTTCAGACGAGTGGGAACTTTGGCTCCAAACATGGGCAGAAGCCGCTTTTGTTCGTGTCATTTAACGTCGCAAATGTGGCTAAGTACTGTTATACGAGGAACACAACAGGAACGCTTTCACGATATTCCAAATCTGCTATTGTACTGGAAACCTGGTCGGAGACAAAAACAAAATTTTCGTGTCAGTCATCCTCTCCTGTGCGTCTTTGGTAATATTCACTCCCGCCGGCTTAACGTCTGGGAATACGGTTGTAAGTAAAACGATATTCCCAAGACACCAATCTGTGTTCATGTAATGTGCTGTAAGTGTCAAATAATGCAACTTTTTCACTAATCATTGCACATAGCAACTGTCGTAGACAATGTTTTATTAATAATTTACTTAATAACAGAAGGCCTTATCCGGTTCCGGTCTGCAGCAACCTCTTCTGTGACATGTCTCCTTACACTAGAGAGGTTTGACACAACATCTGAAACTCTGAGTTCTCGATAATATACGCCCAGATCAATTAATTGTAGGCCTATTTCGTTGAAACCT
Source organism: Schistocerca cancellata (assembly GCF_023864275.1). Lineage (NCBI taxonomy): Eukaryota > Metazoa > Arthropoda > Insecta > Orthoptera > Acrididae > Schistocerca > Schistocerca cancellata. The sequence goes on from NC_064632.1 coordinate 598,380,915, forward strand.
TCACCGGAAATAACTCTCAAAGTATAATCTCTTTAGCGCACGTTGCAACGAACTGTTTTTATTATTATTATTATTAATACGTACATTCCTGAAGGACGTGTGCCAGTGTGGGATATCTTACAACTGTGTTTCTTTAAATGACTTGCTCCCGACTAGAAACACAATAACATAGATCAGTTTAGGCACGAGACGTATCCTGTAGACTTACTGTTTTCGTTTATAACAAATATTTATTTCTTATTTCGCTTTTTAGACTCAATAATTTCTTCTGCATTTACGCATTGGTTATAGTTTTACTTATTACTGCACTTGCTTTCTCACTCTGCATGATTATAAACACACCAAGATTGAGAAGCTGTGCTGGATGTAGTAGCGGAGGGATAAAGACACGTTTAACGTTTTTCTAGTCAAACATTACCTGCGACACGGTCACGTCCTCTACGCTCGGCCACCATAACTAGTGCGGGCAGGCTGTCCGGTTACGCACACTTCGCATTTTGTGCTCGACTACTCGGTCATGCAGGACTGGTCTGTCCCTTCACCAACGGCTCCACTTTTTATTTTTATGTATTTACACGTCAAGTTCCGCAGGACAAAATTGAGGCGCAAATCTCAAAGGTCATAGGACGTGTCAGTACATTATATTACAACATGAAAGTAATAACAGATAAAAATAAATGTTAATGAATCTGAAAAAAGTCAGTCCACATGTTTAAGTACACGCTATCAGCAATACAATAAGAATCAGCTTAACTTTTCAAGGAACTCCTCAACAGAATAGAAGGAGTGACCCATGAGGAAACTCTTCAGTTTCGATTTGAAAGCGCGTGGATTACTGCTAAGATTTTTCAATTCGAGTGGCAGCTTATTGAAAATGGATGCAGAAGTATACTGCACACCTTTTTGCACTAGAGTTAAGGAAGTCCGATCCAAATGCAGGTTTGATTTCTGCCGAGTATTAACTGTGGTGTCACCGCCAGACACCACACCTGCTAGGTGGTAGCCTTTAAATCGGCCGCGGTCCATTAGTGTACGTCGGATCCGCGTGTCGCCACTATCAGTGAATTGCAGACCGAGCGCCGCCACACGGCAGGTCTAGAGAGACTTCCTAGCACTCGCCCCAGTTGTACAGCCGACTTTGCTAGCGATGGTTCACTGACTACATACGCTCTCATTTGGTTTGTATCAATTGAAACGAGTGCCATTCAGGTGTGCATCCGCCCCTGTATTGTTTCAGTGATATCTACAAACTGTTTGTGCGTCGGTACCCACTGCAGCAAACTATCTGGACGATATTGTGATCTCCGGAAAGACGGAAGAAGAACATTTAACCAGTCTCAGAACATTGTTTCAGGTCTGGCGACAAAATGGTTTTCGGTTACGGAAGGATAAATGTGTGTTTTTTTCTCGTGACTTGCCATACCTGGGCCATGTACTCAATGCCCAAGGCATACATCCCAGTCCCACACACCTCCGTGCCATACAAGACTTGCATTCACCGCAGAATTTGAAGCAGCTACAGAGTGAGCTGGGAAAAATTACCTATTATCTCAGATATGTGCCGCATTCCTCTTCCACATCAGCTCTGCTTCATCGCTTACGCCGTAAAGATGTTCCGTTCGTCTGGACGACGGAATGCGAACGCGCCTTTCGCCGGCTGAAATCGGCGTTGCTTTCCAGTACATGCCTTACGCCATTCGATCTCCAGAAGCCCCTTTTGTTGATGGTGGATGCATCGGATTTCGGAATCGGTGCTGTGCTTGCGCACAAAGATGGCTCGCACGATCGCCCTATTGCCTTTGCGTCCAAATTGCTCTCGTCTGCGCAAAGAAACTATTCACAGATCGAGAAAGAAGCATTGGCTCTCGTATTTGGTGTTACAAAGCTTCATGACTTCTGGTATGGTCGTCACTTTACCATAATCACAGCCCACAAACTTTTGACATCACTTTTTCATCCGAACAAGCCTGTACCACCACATACAGCGCAGAAATTCATTCGCTGGTCTATTTTCCTCTCGCAGTACCGCTACGATATCTTGTATCGGTCCACTGCAAAGCACAGAAGCGCCGATGCATTGTCCCGTTCTCCTGTTGTTGAGGATAGGGCATTCGATTCCTCCTAACTTGCTTGAATGTTCATTGATTCGGAAACCGATGATGTGGTCACATCGTTTCCGATTGATTTTCGCCGGGTAGCTACAGCCGTAACTGCCGACCCTGTCCTTGCTACAGTTCTGCGTTTTGTTGCTATGCAATGGTCCTTGTCAAAGTCACGGATCGGGGACCCGTTAGTTCGTCGATTTTTTGCTCACAAGGAGAGACTTTTTGTTCGACGTGGTGTTTTGCTGTTGCGTTCTGATAATGATCAGTCCAGGGTCGTGGTCCCACGTTCGTTACAGTCCTCTCTCTTAAAGCATCTACACCAAGGACATTGGGGTATAGTGAGAACGAAACAACTTGCTCGTCAGCACTGTACTTGGTTCGGAATTGATGCCGCGATTACGACTATGTGCTTTTCTTGCATGGTGTGTGCCGAACAACAATCAGCACCAACGCGGAAATTCTTTGCATGGCCAAAAGCCACTTTCCCTTGGCAACGCTTACACATCGATTTTGCTGGTCCATTCTGGAATGCTCGATGGTTGGTTGTGATAGATTCATTCAGTAATTTTCATTTTGTTGTCCGGATGTCTTCCACGACATCATCTGCCACCATCCAAGCGTTATCTGCTATCTTTTGCACGAAGGTCTTCCACAGACAATTGTTTCCGACAATGGCCCACAATTCACGTCCGCAGAATTTCAGTCAGTCAACAACTGACGTCCGCGCCGTTTTCGCCACAGTCAAACGGTGCCGCTGAACGATTAATCAGGACTTGCAAGTCACAGATGTTGAAGTTGGAAGAGTCGCATTGTCGGGAGGACGCGTTATTGCTCTTTTTGTCCTCGTATCGCTCTCAGCCCCGAGATGGTCGCTCGCCGGCTGAGTTGCTCCACGGTCGCCCTCATCGAACCTTTATGTCTTTGCTACATCCGCCGCTTCAGGTTCCTGTGCAGCGGCAGACACCTGCTTTTGCCGCAAGCGACGTTGTCTAATACCGCCACTATCGAGATTCACGGCGTTGGCTCGAAGGGCGCATTCTTCGCTGCCTCGGCCGCGCTATGTATCTGGTTTTGGGGGCCTCTGGTGAGGTGCGCCGGCATCTCAATCACCTGCGCCTCTGTCGTCGCACGGGATCTTCCTCTCGCCGTTCGCTTTCAGCGACGGTGCCGTCCGGTCAGCGCCCCGAGGACCCATCTACTGGCTCGCCTCAGTCCCAGGTGTTACCGACGCTGCCGTCCATTTTGCCCCATGGCGACGCGCCGCCGCCGCCGCCTGTTCTCCCGGCGGCGACGCCCGCAGTGGACTAGAGATGGGCAAAACTGTTCTTTTCAGAGATTGGATCAGAACTGTTCACTCCCTGAAATGAATTAGCTCTTTTTCATGACTCACCACTCATTTACAATAGAAAATAAATGGAAGGCACATTGCCCTTTAAACTTGGTTTATTCCAGTACTATACCTGTATTTTGATATTATTTGATCCTATTTTGAAGTAACACAGATAATGAGTAAGAATTTTGTATTGTTTATTGAAATTTCCACGATATGACAAAGTTTTTGATTATTGATTTATTTTGCACTATCGTGGTTTTTTGGGTGATCGGAAAATGTTGTAACTTGAGATTTACATTAACAATATATTTGGCTATAACGTATTAAAATTTCATTAACCTCATACAAATACATCGCAAGCCATATATTTTTTAAGTGAACGTTTCCTTTCGAAGACGCCTAAAATCGCAAAATCCGTACCAGAATAAGAAAAAAATAATATAAATTTGACTGTAAAACGAAAGTGCTGCATATAGCCTTACGCAGAATAAAAGAAGGAAAATATTGGTGTATCACATTTTGCGATACGTTTTTCGGTTCGCTCGTAATTAAAGCGTAAATTCGAGTGTCCATAATAAAAATCCTATAGTAAGAAGATTCATCAGGAACCTAATCTAATCAGTTTAAACAAATAAAAATAAAATAAAAACAATTGATGTATACATAACATAATAATGTAATATACATAGCGGTATTACTACGAAGAACAATATCCAGTAGGGACGAACTCCGATGCAGAGGCGCTGAGTCGAGCAGGTCGAGCCGCGAGCTGTATTACTGCGTGAGCTGAGACCGCAGAGACCAGAGTGACACCTGAGTCGCTTTGCTCAATGCTCTGGCTAGAGTCGAGACGGTGGGGTGAGCGTTGAGCGGGCGAGTTCCGAGTGTGGGGGGAACGGTGAACTCACCCGTTCCGAGACAAATCGTCCGTTCCCTTGCGAGCAGGTTGTTGCAAGTAGTTCCTATGTTATCCGCTAGGTGACTCTCTGTCCTGTTGCTCGCATCAACTGCCCAGAGGGCAGGACGTGCGACTGAAACGATCGCCGACAGAGTGCGATGCGAAGTTAAGCTGCGCCAGACACTGCATGCGGCAGACGATGCACAGAGACGGCAGGGCATATGTGAAACACAAAATCCAATGGGGCACTGCACAATGCAGGCAGCCAAGGTAGAAGCAGGGCAGAGGCCGGCGCTGGCTGTGTTGTGTGGCGTGCACTGTGCTCTGACCAGCAGAGGCGCTGCTGATATGCTCCGTCTCTCTCTCTCTCTCTCTCTCTCTCTCTCTCTCTCTCTCTCTCTCTCTCTCGCTGCCGTGGGAAACGTTTGGAGCTACCGTTCTTTTTTTCTGAATCACTGATTGTTCAATCCTTTGAAAGATTCAACTCTATGAATTAGTTCAAGAGCGGATCCCCCATCTCTGTCTCTCTACGGGCGCATACACCACATGTTGGCGTGGTTGGCGTGCACCCTGGAGCAGGTTTTCAGGCGTTTCCTAGCTCCCCGCGGTCCGAACGGCAGGGTGCGGGTGGCACAGCCTCGCCTGTTGTTAGGCACCCCACCTCGTCACATACGACAACATGGGGTCCTCCCCACGGCAGACGGAGGCCTTATACCACAACCGTACGCCGATTCGCGGGGGGAGGAATGTGGTGTCACCGCCAGACGCAGCACTTGCTAGGTGGTAGCCTTTAAATCGGCCGCTGTCCGTTAGTATACGTCGGACCTGCGTGTCGCCACTATCTGTGAATTGTAGACCGAGCGCCGCCACAGGGCAGGTCTAGTCTAGAGAGACTCCCTAGCACTCGCCCCAGTTGTACAGCCGATTTTGCTAGCTATGGTTCACTGACTTCATACGCTCTCATTTGCAGAGACGACAGTTTAGCATAGCCTCATCTACGTCATTTGCTACTACCTAGCAAGGCGCCATATTCTTCAAGAATGTATTCTGAACTGATAATATTGTGATTCATGTACCGTCAAGAGCGACGTTCATCATTAATGGATTAAAGTTAAGTATCAAACTAATTACGTCCGCTTTCTGAATTCTAATTCGTTGTCATGTTCCAGACCTCACGTCAGTATAGTTCTTCCCTCCTCACGCCAGCCTGCGTGAGCTAAAACGCGTGCATTTCGGCCTCCACTAGTAACACGCTGTTGATTCTTCTGCCAACACAACATTAACCAAATGAAAGTTACTTACTCTTGAGAATAAACTAATATTGGTAACAAGAAACTACAATAAGGAATATAGATATTGAGAGACCAATGTCAAAATACCCAGACTCTTGAACAGAAGTCGACAAGAGGTTCGTGAATTCACACCACTTATTGCCCGAACCGCCTGTTTCTGAGCCAGGAATATCCTTCTACAATAGGAAGAGCTACTCCAAAATATAATACCATACGACATAAGCGAATGAAAATAAGCTAAGTAGACTAATTTTCGTGTCGAAGTGTAACTCACTTCTGATACCGTTCGAATAGTAAAAATGGCAGTATTAAGTCTTTGGACAAGATCCTGAACGTGGTCTTTCCACAACAGCTTACTATCTAGCTGAATACCTAGAAATTTGAACTATTCACTTTCACTAATCATATGCCCGTTCTGTGAAATTAAAACGTCAGGTTTTGTTGAATTGTGTGTTAGAAACTGTAAAAACTGAGTCTTACTGAGATTTAACGTTAGTTTATTTTCTACAAGGCATGAACTGAGGTCATGTACTGCACTATTTGAAACCGAACCAATGTTGCACAAAACATCCTTTACTATCAAGCTAGTGTCATCAGAAAACAGAAATATTTTAGGGTTACCCGTAATACTAGAGGTCATATCATTTATATAAATAAGGAACAGGAGTGGCCCCCACACTGATCCCTGGTGTGTCCCCCACTTGACAGTACCCCACTCAGATCCCACATCACATCTGTTTTCAACATTGTGAATAATGACCTTTTGCTGCCTGTTGCTAAAGTAAGAGATGAACCAATTGTGAGCTACTCCCTGTATTCCGTAATGGTCCAACTTCTGGAGCAAGATTTTGTGATCTACACAATTAAATGCCTTAGTTAAATCAAAAAATACGCCAAGCATTCGAAACGTTTTGGTTAGCCCATCCAGTACTTCACAGAGCATTTTCAGTTGTTTAACGACTTATAAAGCCGAACTGTACATTTGATAGCAAATAGTATGATATAAAATGATCAATTATCCTTACATACATAGCCTTTTCAATAACTTTTGCAAACACTGATGGCATAGAAATGGGTCTAAAATTATCTACATTACCCCGTTCTCCCTTTTTATAAATCGGCTTTACTACTGATTACTTTAATCGCTCAGGAAACTGACCATTCCTAAAGGAAAAATTACAAATATGGCTAAATACAGGGCTAAGATGCGCAGCACAGTACTTTAATATTCTGCTAGACCCTCCAACATAACCATGAGAGTACTTAGTCTTCAGTGATTTAATTATTGACTCAGTCTCCCTCTTGTCTGTATCACAGAGGAGTATTTCAGACATCAATCTCGGAAAGACATTTGCCAAGGAAGTTGTATGATTTTCTGTGGAAACTAAATTTTTGTTTGATTCACCAGCAATGCTCAGAAAATGATTGTTAAATACTGTACATATATCTGATTTATCAGTAACAGAAATATTTTTATTGCGAACTGACTTTATATCGTCGACCTTGTGCTAGTGACCAGACACTTCCTTCACAACTGACCATGTGGTTTTAATTTTATCCTGTGAATTACCTATTCTATTTGCATATCACATACTCTTTCCCTTCCTAATAACATTTTAAGCACCTTACAATACTGTTTGTAATGAGCTACTGTAGCTTGATTGTGACTACTTATAACATTTTGATATAATTCCTCTTTGTTCTACATGATATCCTTATCCCACTAGTGAGCCCCCTGGGCTGCCCATTACTGCTAGTACCCCGTTTAGAATGGTGTAATGGAAAGCAACTCTCAAAGAGCATTAGAAATGTGTTAAGGAAAGCATTGTATTTATCAAAAAATGGTTCAAATGGCTCTGAGCACTATGGGACTTAACATCTGTGGTCATCAGTCCCCTAGAACTTAGAACTACTTAAACCTAACTAACCTAAGGACATCACACACATCCATGCCCGGGGCAGGATTCGAACCTGCGACCGTAGTAGTCGCACGGTTCCGGACTGAGGGCCTGAACCGCTAGACCACCGCGGCCGGCGTATTTATCACCTATGTTATCGGCACTATAAACATTCTGCCACTCTTGTTCCTTGACAAGTTTTAAAATACTCTCTATTGCCGTTGGGTTAACTTTCCTACATAGTTTGTAATTAAATGTGACATTGGTTTGAGTACAAAAGCCTTTTAGTGCTAAAATTTGTGCATCATGGTGTGAAAGGCCATTCACGCTCTTACTAACAGACCATCTAGTAATGAAGAATGAATAAAAATATTGTCTATGGCAGTGCTACTGTTCCCCAGCACCCTAGTTGGAAAAAACACAGTTTGCAGCAGATCGTATCAATTTAGAAGATCTACCAACATCCTTTTTCTTGCACAATCATATACAAAATTAATATTGAGGTCACCACATATAACTAGTTTCTGGTACTCCCTACAAAGGGAATCAAGAACACTCTCTAGCTTGATCAGAAATGCTCTGAAGTCGGAGTTAGGGGACCTATAAACAACAACAGTTAGAATTTTAGTTTCACTAAATTCAACTAACTCTGCACAGAATTCAAATATCTGTTCAGCAGTGTCTTGATACGTCTATGGACTCAAATGGAATACTGTTTTTCACGTACACAAGGCACTCCTTGAGAAACAGCCAGCTAATCTGTAGCCTGGTAAAGGAGGGCCTCTGAATTGTCAAATTATTTAAGTGGTGCTTTGATATATAGCAATAATTTCAGAGTCAACATCTATAAGCAGTTCCCTAAATTTATCTCTGATACTTCTTATGTTCCACAAGGCACATATCCATGAAACACATGGCCAGCTTTTCTTCTAAACCTGAGCCACAGTTCTTCACACGCTTCTCTCTAGAATCAAACGTTTTGAATTCCTCAAGGACCTTAAACACACACACACGCACACGCACACACGCGCGCGCATTCACGCACAATTTATCGACCGACCCACAAATTTCGTGGCGGCCCACACAACGCACGTCCCGACCGACTACACTCAGCGACTACAGCGCCGCCCTGCACCTTTCTCTGATTGTGACATTGTTTTACGAGATACCACTTAGTGTTACACAGTAGAAGAATTGGGATTTGGCTTGGCTGTTTTCGAACGAAAAATGCCAGAAAAAGCTGTGGTAAAGCTGCAGGTAAAGAAATGGATAATGCAATGGAAGAAATGCACCTACACTTTATCACTCACGGAGCTGGGACCCGAAGATTTTTGGATTGGATGAAAACTGCTTTTCAGAACATACAGAAGATACAGTCGTGAAGTTGTAGTTGTAGTAGTAGTAGTTAGTAGCTTTATTCATCTGTAGATCTGTTTTCACATGGATATGGGACATGTCAAACTTTTTACAAGTTAAGACCAATTTAAAATAAGCTAATTCGTATACACGTACATTTACAGCCTTCTAGTCAGAGACAATCATTAGATTTATTCCTGATATACAATACTTTTTTAAAAAAAACTTATTAAATAATGTAATGCCACACTGATCACTCATATTTCACTATCAGTCACTGCACACACTATACACACATTGTTTCATAACACTTCACTCACTACACACACACACACACACACACACACACACACACACACACACACACAGGTGATATCTGAGCCATTTTCTGTACTGCAACTTCCCATCTGCAATCCTGAAAAAGTGAGTCAGCATCCCTCTATAATGTTGAGCTCAGAAAGAGGAAGAGGTGTTAGTATTGTGCTATGCGTAGCTTGCGGCTTGCGGGTAAGTATTTCTAGAAAAGGAAAAAATAAGGAAAAAACATAATGTGTAGGTGTTATATGGAATGTTGGATGTTTTATAATCATTATTGTTATTTATTTGTATAACTATTCTTTACCAAACCCCTACTGTTTTATCTGAGTAATCCTTCATTGTATAAAATGTAATGCATAACTGGTACATTTTAGCTGCCATATTAAATAAGTATATTTTTGCAATTTCTTTAATCTCTTTTGGTATTTTATTGTACAGTTTTATTCCTTGGTAGAAAATGCTGTTTTGACTTTTATGTTTATTTTTTCTTGGCAAATGTAAGTTGAGCTCAGCTCTTGTTCCATGGTCATGGGCAAAGCTGTTTGTGCAGTAATTACCAATGTTATTTTTGATGTGTACAACTGACTGGTAAATGTATTCCCATCGAGCAGTAAAATCCCCAGTGTTTTGAACAGATCTTTACAATGAGCTCGACTACTATTTTTGGTTATTATTCTTAAGGTTCTTTTCTAGAGTTTGAAAATTGTGTTCATATTTTGTTCATTTGTTCCCCCAAAAAATATGACATAGCTGAGATCCCCTGCTATACCCGCAGGACAGGACAGATAGTTTAATTTGTGGAAAGGGGCCAAAATGAGTGGCTGTCAGTTACACTCGAACATACTATTTTATTCATCTGACAAACATTACAAGAATAAGAAAACATTAAAAACAGAGCAAGCCAAACATTAATTTTATACCTTAATTCCCGGCTAAATGCGCCTTTCAATATCACACTTCAAGGGCAAAACAACTTTAATTTAAAACCAACTGAAGGCCAATCACTTAAGAATCAAAGACATGAATTTGAATTTTAAAAGGCAGAAGGCCTCATCTTTAAAACATTTCTCTAAACCAGGCTGAAGCCCAAAACAATCTCACACCTTAAGGGAAAAACTAATTTAAAATCGACTGATGGCCAATAACTTAAGACTCAAAAACAGAAATTTGAATTTAAAAGGCAGAAAGACTTACCTTAAAACATTTCTCTAAATTAGGCTCAAGGCCCAAACAATCTCACGCGTTAAGGGCAAAACAAATTTACTTTAAAATCGGCTAGAAACCATACATAAACAACAAGGACAAATAAGAAAAGGCAGCACATCAAATGGCGCTCAGAAGTTTCCTAGGGTCGGCCTGGAATTCAAACACTAACGCTTGCTTAGGTGAGACAGACAGATGGCCCAACAATTCTCAATCCGACAGCAACCCAACTGAGAGACAGTCAACTGACGAAGCGATTGGATAACTTCCGCTCCACCCGGCCAGCACACAACATGGAGTCCAATGGAACAACGCAGAAGGTATTGGCGCCCACAACGAATTACACATTCAGCTGTCAAACTACATGCCGTGCACGACAGCCACAACACAAGGAGAAAAATACAAATGGTTCAAATGGCTCTGAGCACTATGGGACTTTAAACTGATGAGGTCATCAGTCCCCTGTAGCTTAGAATTACTTAAACTTAACTAATCTAAGGACATCACACACATCCATGCCTGAGGCAGGATTCGAAACTGCGACTTTAGTGGTAGCGCAGTTCCAGACTGTAGCGCCTAGAACCGGTCGGCCACTCTGGCCGGCGAGAAAAATACACTGCCTGAATTTACGTCAACGCCAGGGTAGGTAACCAGAACATTAACGGCCATAAGGGAGAAGATTTCGCTGGTGCACTTCAATTCAAAAATAATTAAGTTAAGTTGAACTCCATAGGAGGGCGGCTAGTTTTTCGCCAACTTGAAAATACACGTTATTGCTCACAGGAATGTCCCAACAGCCCACAACGAGATTCAAACGACACAATGTGAACAGTTGGGGCTGGGTGATGGATTCAGTAAAGACTCAACTTTCGTGTATGGGATCGGTGAGCCAAGGACCTGTAGCAACGGGAACAGCCCCCCACACTCCAACCACGCGTGAATGCCGCCAGCGGCCCCGGCCAGACCCGCACCATGCAGACTTCCTCGCTGCTCCACACGAAGAGGGCACAGCCAGAAGCGATAAGCGTGAGGCCAAAGACAGTACAAGGGTGCGAATATCGATACATGCTGCTGCTGCGACTCGTGGAGAGAGAGGACAACAGCATAACCGCGATAACTGTGGGAGACTAATCACGGAATAGCAACCAAGGTTTAATGAAAAGCATATTACGGGCCAGCCACAGCTCAACCCTCCCCCCTTAAACTCAACACAGAGAGGGGGTTACTCAAACCCTAAGCTACCTGAACTTAACTGGGCTAAGGTGAACCCGATACTACTTACCAGAACAGTATCCTTGACCAACAGATTTACCGGCCCTAACATACGCATCATGGTGCAAGGCCCCAGAAAACGGGGAGTAAATTTACTAAGATCCCCGCCACGCACCTGCCTCCCCAGGAAATTGCGGACATAGACTTGATCCCCTGGTCTCCCCTTAAAGGTTTCTCGATTACGACTATAACGCTCAGCTTGTTTATTATGTGCTCTGAGTATATTTCGTCTGGCCTGGTTCCAGTTCCCCTTGATAACTTGAGGACTAATATCTGGTGGAATAAGATCTTGAATTCCCCACAAGTTCGAAAGAGGGGAATTAATGGGATACGAAAGGAACAAGGAGGCGGGCGTAGCTCGCAAAACTTCATGACTGGCGGTATTAAAGGCAAAACTAAGCCAAGGAAGACTGGAGTCCCATTTACTAGGCGTTTTCTGATGATAAATAATCAATACGGACTTAAGATTTCGGTTAACTCTTTCCGCAAAGGACCCCTACGGATAATATGGGGTGGTTGTGATATGCTTGACACCGTTCTGAGAACAGAAGGCCTTGAAAGGAGCCGAAAGGAATGCAGGAGCATTATCGCTAACAAGCTACTTAGGTGGGCCAAAAACACTGAAGACATTAGTTAAAAGAGAAATAGTGGCGGAAGCGGTAACGTTATGGCTCGAGAGGAGCTAAGTAAATCTGGAGAACGCATCGATAGTAACTAGCACATATCGATGACCCTTCTTAGTACGAGGTAAAGGTCCTAAATAACGAAAAACCGGGCGCACCAAAGCTACAGGCAAACAGATCTTGCACTGCTTAGTATCGCCCACCCTCTTAACAACATACTCATCCGACAGCTCTTCTGCCAACACACGTTGCTTAATCTGGGCCCAAACAGAGTCCTAATCCTGATGCTGACCAACATCATAAAACAAGGGAATTTCACCCGACACCATACAATTAAGACTGTCTCCCTCTACCTGCTGGTTTCCCTTACTAGGTGTAGTTTCGGCGAACATCCAGCTGAGGACATCCGCGAGGATTTTTTCAGAGCCTCTCACATGTTTAACTTCATACTGAAATACCGAAATACGTACCGCCCATCTGGCAATATGGCCAGTTTTACGCGGCCTAGCCAACACCCAGCTCAAAGTCTGCTTGTCCGTTTCTAATTGGAAAACCCGATGTTCAAGGTAGAAGTGGTACTTCTCCAATGCAAATAAAATGGCCAAAGCATCGCACGCGTAGACAGAGTACCTAAGTTCGGCATCAGTTAACCGATTCGTAGGCTAGAGGCTGTATCTGCCTCTCAAACTCCTGGAGGAGAACAGCTGAAATACCGGCATTAAAAGCGTCAGTTTGAACAACAAACCTTTTATTAAAACCGGGTACTCCAAGAACCGGAGGACTGGCTATTGCTCCTTAATGTGCTCAGAGACGGTTTCGTGGGCGGGTGCCCATTCAAAACGCGCGCCCTTCCACCGTAACTGATTTAAGGGTGCCGCCAACTGAGCAAAATTGGGATCCAAACGCCTAAAGTAGTTCGCCATGCCTGTGTATTTAGTAATTCTTCGCTTATCAGTAGGTGAAGGCAAAGCCCGCAAGGCTTTAGTTCGCTCTCGGTCAATGCAAATACTCTGATCTGACACTATATGACCCAAGAAAGCTTCCTGCTGCTTGGCTAGCGTCACCTTACTAGGCTTAACGGTCAGCCCGGCTCCCTGTAACTTAAAGGAACTTGCTATATATGCTCCAAATGGTCCTGAAACGAACAGATATAGATAACTAAGTCGTCCAAATAGTTGTACGCACAGACTAAGTTCAGGTCGCCAAGGATATTATCCAGAAAACGAGTAAGCACAGCTGCACCAGTCGCTAGCCCAAAAGAAACTCTGTTAAACTTAAACAAGTTCCAATCAGTACAAAATGCAGTATGTTTACATTCTTCAGACAGGGGAATCTGATAATAGGCCTGATTCAAATCAAGGACCGTAAACCAATTAGCGCCGGCAAAGCAAGGACAACCCTAGCGTTTAAACGGCGGTAGGCAACTACAGGTCTGAAATCGCGCCCCTGGTCTTTAGGTACAAGAAATATTGGGGAAGGATAAGCAGATGTAGAAGGCCTAATCACTTCTTGTTGGAGCATCTGACATATTTTAGACTTGAGTATATTCACTTTAGGGGGTGCGAAGCGATATGGGAACTGCCTAACCGGAATATTGTCGCACAGATGGATATGATAATCAAGAACGTTAGTAACACCCAAGTGACCACTCAGGAGCTGGGGAAAACTGTGCAACAAATCGCGTAACTGAGAAGCCTGATGGGGCAATAGATGGGCCAGATCATACTCGTCAGCTGCAGCCTCAACGGCCAAAGCGCCAACAGTTCGATGTAAAATAGGTTTAGCGCATTCGCAAAGGCCAAAATTCTCCTCAGGAGCGAATGTAAAGGAAAAGGTGTGCCCGGAATAATCCAAGATCAGTCAGTGAGATCCCCTGCTATTCACGCAGCACAGGACAGATAGTTTAATTTGTGGAAAGGGGCCAAAATGAGTGGCTGCCAGTTGCACTCGAACATACTATTTTATTCATTTGACAAACATCACAGGAATAAGAAAACATTAAAAACAGAGGAAGCCAAACATTAAATTTAGAACTTAATTCCCTGTTAAACGCGCCTTTCAATCTCACGCTTCAAGAGCAAAACAACTAATTTAAAACCAGCTGAAGGCCAATCACTTAAGACTCAAAAATAAGAAGTAGAATTTTAAAAGGCAGAAGGCCTCACTTAAAACATTTCTCTAAATTAGGCTGAAGGCCCAAACAATCTCACGCCTTAAGGCCAAAACAATTTTAATTTAAAATCGGCTAGAAGCCATACAGAAGCAAACAACATGGATAAATAAGAAAAGGCAGCACATCAAACGGCGCTCAGAAGTTTCCAAAGGTCAGCCTGGAATTCAAACACTAACGCTCGCTTAGGTGAGACAGGCAGTCGGCCCATCTCTGATGGCAACCCAACTGACAGACAGTCAACGGTCCAAACGACAGGATAACTTCCGCTCTACCCGACCAGCGCGCAATATGGAGTTAAATGGAACAACGCAGAAGGTATCGGCACCCACAACGAATTACACATCCAGCTGTCCAACTACATACCATGCTGGACAGCCACGACACGACGAGAAAAATACACTGCCCGAATTTACGTGAACGGCCAGGGCAGGTAACCGGAACGCTAACGGCCACAGGCAGAAGATTTTGCTGGTGCACTTCAATTCCGAAATAATCAAATTACGTTAAACTCCACATGAGGACGGCTAGAATTTCGTCAACTTGAAAACACACGTTGTTGCTCACAGGAATGTCCCAACAGCACACAACGAAATTCAAACGACACAATGTGAATAGTTGGGGCTGGCTGGTAGAGTACGTAAAGACTCAACTAACTTTCGTGTCTGGGATCGGTGAGCCAAGGACTTCGTAGCAATGGGAACAGCTCCTCACACTCCCACCGCTCGTGGATGCCGCCAGTGGCCCCAGCCAGACATGCGACATGGAGACTTCCTCGCTGCTCCATGCCAAACGAGCAACAGCCCGCCCACAGCACAGCCAGAAACGATAACCACGAGCCAAACATAGTACAAGGGTGCGAATATCGATACACGTTGCTGCTGCGACTCGCGGAGAGAGAGAGCATAACAGCATAATCGCGATAACTGCGGGAGACTAATCACAGAATAGCAACCAAGGTTTAATGAAAAGCATAACACGAGCCAGCCACGGCTCAGTAGCTAAGAATTGAGTGTACATATGAATAATGTGCAACTAAAACACCTCGCACGTTACACACTGATGATAGGATTCTGAGTGCGTAACGTGCTGATGGCATTCTGTTTGCTAGTACCTTTCTGTGTTCACATCACTTCAACTGAGAATCAATATTCATTCCTAGAAATTTTAAATTTGTTACACAGTCTATAGAGGTACCAGCTACATTTAATTTGACATTCTCATTTTTCCTCTTCAAACTGAAATTCACAGCATTAATTTTCGTTTCGTTCAATGTCACTTTATTGCTTATTGACCAATCACAAACTTCCTTGAGAGTTCTCTTGTCATCTCAGTGATTAAAATATTGCTGCCATCAGGAAATAGAATTTTTTCACCATGAGTAACACAACTGGGAAACTCATTGATGTATATCAGGAATAGTATTGGTCCTAATATACTATCTTGCAGAATACCTATATAAATGTATTTTAGTTCTGATAGGTGTTTTACTAAATGTTTAGATGTATCTGAAGTATGTGTTGTCTCTACTCTCTGTACCCTCTCTGCTAGATATGATCGAAACCAGTCATTAGCTACCCCTCTTATTCCTAATGCTTCTAATTTATTTAAGCGAATCCTGTGGCCTTAGAAAGATCCAAAAATATGCCTGTGACACTCTCATCCTTATCGAGAGCATCAAGTACATCTTTTGTGAATTCTACTATGACTGACTCTGTATTTTTGCCGCTTTGGAAACCAAACTGATTCGCTTAAAAGATTGTATTTATTGAGGTAATTCATTAATCTGCCTTTCATAATTGTTTCTATAATTTTTGAGAATGCTGGCAGCAGGGAAATCGGATGGTAGTTTTCTATGTCTTCTGCGTTACCTTTGTTAAGCAAACGTACAACTCTTGCCCGTTTTAACTGCTCTGGAAATGTCCCTGATGTGAAGAATTAGCCGGCCCGAGTGGCCGAGCGGTTCTAGGCGCTTCAGTGTGGAACCGCGCGACCGCTACGGTCGCAGGATCGAATCCTGCCCCGGGTATGGATGTGTGTGATGTCCTTAGGTTAGTTACGTTTAAGTAGTTCTAAGGTCTAGGGGACTGATGACTCAGATGTTAAATCCCATAGTGCTCAGAGCCATTTGAACCAGAACCATTTGTGAAGGTTTCATTTTTTATATTTGTTACGGGGCCTTGTATAATACCTATGCATTGTTTCAGTACACACATTGGTACTTCATCTGTACCTACTTTTATTTTTTAGTTTTTGATCATTTTTATTGACTGCATTCTCTGTTGTTGGAAGTAACATCATTGTACATTGTTAGAGGAATTATATTTGTTTAGGGGCATATTTGCTGTAACTTCTCTTCAATACTTGAAAAATGCCCGTTTACGTAGTTTGTTAAGTGTTGTGGATCATTTATTACCTTATCCCCCTCCATTAGCAATATGTTATTCTGAGTTTGTTTGCCTCTTCCCGTTTTCTTTTTTATAACATCCGAGACTGCTTTTCTTTTATTCTCTACATTATATATTATTTTGTCATTATATGACTTTTTTGCAGTAATCAGCACCCTCCTATAGATCTTTTTGTATCTATGATAGAAAATTAAGAATTCTGGATCATTGCTACTCTTTTTTCATGAAACTGTTAGCTGTAAACTGCGAGAGAGACTGTTAGCTACATCACGATTTCTAGGCATTGGCATAAGTTGTGAAGACCTCAAATTCGGCGAAATGGATCCCCACAATTATTATCCAAAATGTTTCTTGAAACCTGCAGAGTGATTCGTAGCTTCCTGAGGAAATATGTCATGATAAAGCAAAGGCAAAACTAATAAAATAAATTATGTTCATGTAAACTTAATGAATTAATGTATGTGTGGTCCGACGCGCCCGACATCCCGACAATGAAAGTTAGTCGGTCGGTCGGTCAAAGCAAGGACACACGTCCAATTTGTCGGTTGGTCGATCAGTCGGCGAGGCACCACGAGGGGCCGTACTCTCGAGTCACGTGATCTTGCTGACTGCTGCGACGGACGAAACGAACGGCTGTACGTTATTCCGCTGCCTGCTACGCTTGCTGTTGGAGTGCTGTGTTAATTGCTCGAGAGTCTTTCTGCGTTTCAAGTTTTTCCTGTCTTTCCATTTGTTGTTCCTGTAGTTTTCCTGTTGTTTCACTGGTGTTTGAGGTTTTCCTGTTATTTCAGTAGTTTTTGGTTTCCTGTTGTTCCACTAGTTTTTGAAATTTTCCTATTATTCCAGTAGTTTTTGAAGTTTTTCTATTATTCCAGTAGTTTTTGAAGTTTTCCTATTATTCCAGTAGTTTTTGAAGTTTTTCTATTATTCCACTAGTTTTTTGAAGTTTCCCGTTTCAGTAGTTCTTTGAAGTTTCCCATTTCAGTAGTTTTTTGAAGTTTCCCATTTCAGTAGTTTTTTGAAGTTTCCCATTTCAGTAGTTTTTTGAAGTTTCCCATTTCAGTAGTTTTTTGAAGTTTCCCATTTCAGTAGTTTTTTGAAGTTTCCCATTTCAGTAGATTTTCCAAGGTTTTCCAAACGTTTTCCTGTTTCCAAAGTTTTCCAAGGTTTTCCAGTCAACTACCAAGTAAGTGAAGTCGTTTATATTTCCTGCATATTGTAGTTTGCAGTGCTGTTAAGCCCATCAAATAAGGCAACTTCTTAGCTTCACTGAAAACAGCAATGTCCACGTATTAGTTCTTTTAAACATGTGATGCTTACTCATTAAAACTTTCCTCTGAGACAATGTGCATAATAGCACGCTCATTGCCACTATTTTGACAGTAAATATAAAACCAGCTACATTTTACGGTATTTGCCTATTTACATTCGATTGATGGTTAATTTTTTATTTTAATCAGAAGTGTTTGTGCTGTTTATTTTTGCATCAGAGGTTTTATTTCCGTTATTCAACTGAAGGTGTTTTACCCATCTAACTCGGAAAGCCCGTGTGGTGAAGACTGAAGGAAAGTTTTGAAACCGACCAAAGTAACATATGTTCTCAACATTTTCGGGATGAGCACAGGGAACGGACGTAAATTTAGTTAAGGAAATTCACGAGCAGGTCATTGCTTGTTGCAGTGGGCGAAGACATTTTCTACGATAAGCTTCCAACCATTACTTCTACCGATAGCAGACGATTTTGTAAAGGTAGGAGTGTGAGTGCTGATAGTGTGTTGGTGTTGTATTTTAGGGGATTTTTTTTGGTTTAGTTTGCATGTGTGGCGTGTTTATGTGTGGCGTATTGTTGCGGTCAGTGGCTCTCTCTGGTGGTGTGTTTATGGGTAGCGTGTTACATGACGTATGAGGTTAATTTCTGTGGTAGCATTGCACGTGTGTGGTGTCGTTGGTGACTGCTTTCAGCGGGTCGACAGAAGCGTCCGATCCCACGCGTCGGCTTTGACCCGTGACGTAAGGGTGTTGTCGTGTGTGACGTCATGACGGCGCGGAGTTTGGTTTGAGTGTGACTGTCTCCAGTTCTGTTTTATCTTATTTTATTTACTTTTTTGATCTGTTCGTTCTATCTCGTGAGATTTTTTTAAATTTAAAAACACTTATTACTTATTTTAATTATGTTTCCTCCAATTTATGTTTTAGTTTATTATAATTATCATTCTGATCTGTTCGTTCTATCCCGTGAGATTTTTTTTAAAAAAGACGAAAAACACTAATCAGCTACTGAAGCATCTTTATCTTCTATGGGTTGCAGGGGTTACGACCCCTGGGGAGGTGGGCGGGTATTCATGCATGGCTGTCTTCACTTACACGTTGTAGCTACACAAGGCGTCTAAATTTGTTTATATTTAGTTTGCCCCCCACCCAAAACTCCCCATTTCCCGCGCTGGTCCCGTTAGTGTTATTAGGCTTCTTGTGGAAAGTGTGTGTGTTTGTTTTTGTTTCCGCCATATTTGTGACGTCATGGGTCTAAGCAGACGGGCGGGATCGGACGCTTCCGTATTTCCCTTTCAGCGTAATGTTTTTGGTGAGTTAACGATTTTGGTTTTGTTATGTCTACGTCATTATAGTACTTTTTTCTGTTCGTCGTGTGTGAATTTTGGTAAAGTGCTTTGTTCATGTCTTTGGTAGTTATGGATATGATGGGGGACAGTGCGTTGTCTGTAATAAAATTTCTTCAGCTATTCGGCTTGTTGGCTGAAGTCGTGAAGTGTTCAGTGTGTCGTGAAGAAATGAGGCTTACTAAACTTCAGGCGTCTCGGACGAGGGATGGCTATATTCAGAGATGTCGTAAGGATAACTTACGGCGCTCCATTAGACAAGGTTCCTGGATCGAGAAATCTAGGTTGGCTATGATAGAAATAGTGTTTGACGTATCATTTTTTTTATAAATCCTCTGTTTCTGTGCGCATGAGGTGGGTGTGAGATAACGGTGCTTAATTGGTATTATTGTTGTGGGGTATGTTCTGAATGTATTAAGTACGGGAGTAGGTTGGGTGGACTGGGTGTTGTTGTGGAGATTGACGAGTCGCAGATTGGGAAGAGAAAGTATGTGAGGGCAGATTGGGAAGAGAAAGTATGGGAGGGGTAAGTCTTTGGTTGGTTTATGGTGGTGGTGGTATCGGGGGTTTCAGAATGTGTATTTAGGGTTCTGGAGGGCCAGACAAAAAGCGAATTAGTGGGATTGAGGATTTTATTGAAGAGGGTACCACTATAGTTTCAGACCCATTTTCTTATAGGTGCTTGGATCAGCAAGGGTACAATCACTTAGTACCGAACCACACTGTTGAGTATAAGAATGATGAGATGGGGGCCTGTACGAGTGCTATAGAGGTGGTTTTGGGTGGCAGTTAAGTCAGTAATGGGGAGGGGAAGAGGTGCTCTTCTAACCTTCAGTCTCATCTGGATGAGTGCTGTTGGTGGAAGAGCATCCATGAGGGCTACTGTATGTTTAGGGTTTTTTAAGGGCGTTAGTGGGATGTATAGGGTTAGGTGTTGGGTTAGTTAGGTGTTGGGTGGGGCATTGGTGGCTGCGGTTTGGGGGAGGGGGATGTAGTTAGTTGTTGAAGTTTGTAGACGGATTCTGGGGTGGTTTTTTATTTTATGTAGAGGATTTTTTGTTACGGTGGTGATAGTGCTTTTTTTAGTTTTTCTTGGTTTATGCGTCTTTTATTTTTGGGGGAGGGTGGGTTGGGTTGTGGGTGGTATGGGAGTTTTATTTGGTTGTGGTTTTTGTCGGTTTGTACTGATTTGGTATTTTGCTTTACTGCTGACTTACATGACTTCGGCGAAGTGTTTGATAGCAAGGTGCGGTTGTGGCTATGGCTGGTTTGGTATCGTTAGTTGCTGTTGACCTATATAGGTCAAGGGAAGTGTTAGATTCCAACTTCGGTTTTACAGATTTTTGTGGTAGGATTTGAGGGGTGGTGGTGGTTTTGAGATTTATAGCTTGATTACTAGACATCGATACAGTTTTATAAATACTACTTTCGGTTTCCTTTGACATCCAGTATAGAGCATTACTGACTTCTGTATGAACAGGAAATAACCACTCACTTAAGTTAATAGTATTTTTCGGTAGTGCAGATAAACAGTGATAAATATTTGCAAAAGTTGTGGTGTAAGTAGGACAGATATTATTCCATTGATTACATGACGCGTTTTCGCGAGACACATCGGCCTGTTAACGATTATCGGATGCCAATTATCCATACGGATTCTCATGGTATCCATATTGCGACTGACGATTGGCCTCTCTAGATTGAGTTGATTGTCATGTAGTTTGTTGGATTTGCCCTAATAAGTTGTGAATCATCGTCATTAAGACTTTTCTGTACACCGAAAAACGAATATGCCTCCAGAACATATCGGGGTTATGATTTTTTTTACTATTTTAAATATCTATGAAGGCTTAAACAACGTGAAGAATGGCTTAGAAATGCAGTTGGCGAATAAACAACATCCAATACAGAAAGTTGTATCTGGTATAGCGACTCAAGAGATCTTCAGTACACATTCTCGTGGTTTTCCATATGGTGGTTGACGATTGGCCTCTACGTTATGTGAATTCATGTACTTGGATTGACACACCTATATATGGAGATTTGTCCGTTGATCATAAGGTAGTAGTTCATGCATTTGTGTTCGGTTATATCTGCTATGGACTTCACTATGTGGTCAATTCGATAGAGAATTCTTTCCCTTGTCACACTCCATACTTGACACATTATCGTCTTTCGCTGTGATGTCAGTTTCATCCAAATCACTTAAGAGGCCTTGTGTCCAGAATAATTTTTCTTTCCACTCCCATGCTTGTTCCCGTAATCAGTGTATAGCTTATATTTTAACTAGTAATTTTATACAAGAACAGCTGCATATGGATAAGCGAAACGAATGAGTACCCATGGTGTAATGGTGATATTGGTTATGAGACTTTCCTCCGTCCTAATAAGTAGTGATTAAGCATGTCATTGAGTGTAATTAACCTAATCAACCTTTCACTAGATCACATTTACAATAAGAGTGTTATACGCTGTATATTTTACAAGTGTGACGAATTAACTGTCATTATCTAGTTACTACTTTTGGAGTATTGCTATCAACTTGATCGTTCTATTGATCATGTAAGCATAATAGAATTACACTACTTGTGACAAAGATTACTGCCGTCGATGAGACAAAGACATTGAAATAAGGTTTTCAGCGGCATGTTAACTACAATTTTTCATTTGAATGAATGAGTAGGTTTTAGATTGATTAGTATGTATTTTACACCAGACTAAGTTTTATTAACTAGGTTCCATACTCGTTTTCCGGTTTCTTATTATTCGTTTTGCGACGCTATGATTGACGTTGTTTAAGCAATTTATTTCACTGTCACTTTAGTGTGATGAAAATGCAGTATTATGCAAACATAACACTATTTCTACCTTTCCCTCTCTTTACTACTGTTTAATAATGAATCTTACCCTACATATGTCTGATTAGCAATGTATATTCTTTCTAACACTGTTTGTTATCCGTAAGCATTACGGCTTGTCACAAGTTTATATATATATATATATATATATATATATATATATATATATATATATATATATATATATTCCCATTTCGTTTAATGCTTGACATTGATCTGTAATAAAACGATTATATATATATATATATATATATAGAGAGAGAGAGAGAGAGAGAGAGAGAGAGAGAGAGAGAGAGACAATTTTGCGTCCTAAAAAGGGGACAATGATAAATAGTGGATTAACGTGGTTATAGCTGTAAAATATTCGCAAGTGGAAAAAGGGCTAACATTTGCGACACTATTCGCTTTGGGTTTAATAGAGGGGATGAAGGCAGCAGAGACAACTCTGAATATGTCGTGGGTGGGACGAGTGCCTTTCGGCAAAACATTCCAGAAAAGGTTTTCTTTCTTAAGAACGATCGTATTGGCATGATTTTCCACAGGTTCGAGTCGGGAATAGGATTACTCCATGCTCAAATTCATAGTAACAAAAATTAAACTGTGATTACTACTGCGTTAATACTTCTACGCAAGGTATGATTCCGTTGCGTCAACTCCTTAAGAAGAAATTAATGTGAGAGTCGAAATGCTCGAACAAAGCTCAGTGGTAACATACTTAGCATCAGTGCTGTGCACTAGGAGCTGCTTTCCCAGAGGCGTGTCCATTGCAATGTGTATGCCAACAACTGAGACACCTTTTGGTATGAGTGTAAGACAAAAGCAGACAGAATTGCATCACTTGTTGCTACACGATAAGACACACTAATTTCAAAACCAAAACGATCCGGCAGGTTGTTTGGGAAATCGTACCTCACCAAATTCTGGTTTTATGCTCTCAGATGTTTCCCTTCCCCACTCCTTACCAAACAACCGTTAAGAAAATTCGTTTCCAGACTAAAATGCACTTCAGACGTGGTTTGACATCTTTAACGTATAACCAGTAGGTTTCTACAGGTATGGCGTCGATAAACTACTTGAGCATTGTCCGACTGTTTGAGATAATGAGTATACTTTTGGTGAGTGATGTTTGTTGTGTTTAGTAAATTAATGGGAACTGCTGTTAAAATACGCATTGTCCTAGTACAAATGAAATAGCACTTGCTGCAATAACACTATCACGAAAGTCTGTTTTAATGAAATATGAAGTATCTGTAACACATCAACATGAATTAGTGAGATATTATTCACTTTGGACCTCGAAACGGTCTGTTTACGTACTGTTGTGTGTCACCCTCTGTGGCATGGAAATGTGGAATTTTGTAAATAAAACTGTGTATTCACAAAAACCAAAGTGAAGTCGACATAACCAGATTGAGGCATTATCAGTTGCCCCTAAGCTGTGAGATATTGGAAGTAGGGCGAAAATATTTGAAGTTTCCTTAAGATATCCATACTAATTTTCGATCTGGCTCCTTGTTGCTGTGTAGCATAAGAGCTAGAAATATGGTCTTCAGCAAGAATGGAACCGCGAGTCGACACGACCTTCACTTGACAGGCGATGACATAATTCCTGAGCTACTGAAAGACTGTATTGTTAGTCTCTTACTGTCCCAGTGATGGCTAGGACAGGTAAATTGCGATGTGAAAGATTAGATTAGTTAAAATTTCCACGTGGAATACCCTTCCTGGATTCAAACCCACATCTTGATAACCTCACTTTAAGCGAAAAATCACAAAGACACATGGTAAGACACATGAATTAAAGTGAATTTACCAGTATAGTTGCGAGATAACCAGAAAGTAAATTGTCGGTCACAGTTGCTAAACGTATATGTTGTTGCCAAGATTCAATTATACTTCCAGCAGGAATTACAACAGCCGATGTGTGCCTCAGAAGTGATAACAGCCTGCATCTCAAAGATGTTGCTGAGAGTCGGAATACTGAAAGTTGAAGTGTTGGCAGAAGTGCCAACACCTTGTAGTTAGAGGAGGCCGAAATGCACGCGTGCAAGCTCACGCAGATTGGCGTGAGGTATAAGTGCAATCTCCATCAATTGGTAATGGCGCCTTGCTAGGTCGTAGACGTAGCTGAAGGCTATGCTAACTATCGTCTCGGCAAATGAGAGCGTATTTGTCAGTGAACCATTGCTCGCTAAGTCGGCAATACAACTGGGGCGAGTGCTAGTACGTCTCTCTAGACCTGCCGTGTCGCGGCGCTCGGTCTGCCATCACTGACAGTAGCGACACGCGGGTCCGTCGTATACTAGCGGACCGCGGCCGATTTAAAAGCTACCACCTAGCAAGTGTGGTGTCTGGCGATGACACCACAAAAGTATGTATCCCTGAGGTTTAAATGCCACTTCTGTAAGTTGCTTTAGTATCCGGAACGTATTTACGTACAATACTTAGGTGTACCAACTGCAAATTAAATGCAATAAGCAAAAACCTGTAAAAATTATTTCATGTTTTATGTCATGTTGTTGTTGCGGTCTTCAGTCCCGAGACTGGTTTGATGCAGCTCTCCATGCTACTCTATCCTGTGCAAGCTTCTTCATCTTCCAGTACCTACTGCAACCTACATCCTACTGAATCTGCTTAGTATATTCATCTCTTGGTCTCCCCCTACGATTTTTACCCTCCACGCTGCCATCCAATACTAAATTAGTGATCCCTTGATGCCTCAGAACCTGTCCTACCAACCGATCCCTTCTTCTGGTCAAGTTGTGCCACAAACTTCTCTTTTCCCCAATCCTATTCAATACTTCCTCATTAGTTATGTGATCTGCCCATCTAATCTTCAGCATTCTTCTGTAGCACCACATTTCGAAAGCTTCTATTCTCTTCTTGTCCAAACTATTTACCGTCCATGTTTCACTTCCATACATGGCTACACTCCATACAAATACTTTCAGAAATGACTTCCTGACACTTAAATCTATACTCGATGTTAACAAATTTCTCTTCTTCAGAAACGCTTTCCTTGCCATTGCCAGTCTACATTTTATATCCTCTCTACTTCGACCATCATCAGTTATTTTGCTCCCCAAATAGCAAAACTCATTTACTACTTTAAGTGTCTCATTTCCTAATCTAATACCCTCAACATCACCCGACTTCATTCGACTACATTCCATTATCCTCGTTTTGCTTTTGTTGATGTTCATCTTATATCTTCCCTTCAAGACACCATCCATTCCGTTCAACTGTTCTTCCAAGTCCTTTCCTGTCTCTGACAGAATTACTATGTCATCGGCGAACCTCAACGTTTTTATATCTTCTCCATGGATTTTAATACCTACTCCGAATTTTTCTTTTGTTTCCTTTACTGCTTGCTCAATATACAGATTAAATAACATCGGGGAGAAGGTACAACCCTGTCTTACTCCCTTCCCAACCACTGCTTCCCTTTCATGTCCCTCGACTCTTATAACTGCCATCTGGTTTCTGTACAAATTGTAAATAGTCTTTCGCTCCCTGTATTTTACCCCTGCCACCTTCAGAATTTGAAAGAGAGTACTCCAGTCAACATTGTCAAAAGCTTTCTCTAAGTCTACGAATGCTAGAACCGTAGGTTTGCCTTTCCTTAATCTTTCTTCTAAGAGAAGTCGTAAGGTCAGTATTGCCTCACGTGTTCCAGTATTTCTACGGAACACAAACTGATCTTCCCCGAGGTCGGCTTCTACTAGTTTTCCATTCGTCTGTAAAGAATTCGTGTTAGTATTTTGCAGCTGTGGCTTATTAAACTGATTGTTCGGTAATTTTCACATCTGTCAACACCGGCTTTCTTTGTGATTGGAATTATTATATTCTTCTTGAAGTCTGAGGGTATTTCGCCTGTTTCATACATCTTGCTCACCAGATGGTAGAGTTTTGTCAGGACTGGCTCTCCCAAGGCCGTCAGTAGTTCCAATGGAATGTTGTCTACTCCGGGGGCCTTGTTTCGACTCAGGTCTTTCAGTGCTCTGTCAAACTCTTCACGCAGTATCGTATCTCCCATTTCGTCTTCATCTACATCCTCTTCCATTTCCATAATATTGTCCTCAGGTACATCGCCCTTGTATAGACCCTCTATATTCTCCTTCCACCTTTCTGCTTTCCCTTCTTTGCTTAGAACTGGGTTTCCATCTGAGCTCTTGATATTCATGCAAGTGGCTCTCTTTTCTCCAAAGGTCTCTTTAATTTTCCTGTAGGCAGTATCTATCTTACCCCTAGTGAGATAAGCCTCTACATCCTTACATTTGTCCTCTAGCCATCCCTGCTTAGCCATTTTGCACTTCCTGTCGATCTCATTTTTGAGACGTTTGTATTCCTTTTTGCCTGCTTCATTTACTGCATTTTTATATTTTCTCCTTTCATCAATTAAATTCAATATTTCTTTTGTTACCCAAGGATTTCTACTAGCCCTTGTCTTTTTACCTACTTGATCCTTCTTTTTACCTACTTGCCTTCACTACTTCATCCCTCAAAGCTACCCATTCTTCTTCTACTGTATTTCTTTCCCCCATTCCTGTCAATTGTTCCCTTATGCTCTTCCTGAAACTCTGTACAACCTCTGGTTCTTTTAGTTTATCCAGGTCCCATCTCCTTAAATTCCCACCGTTTTGCAGTTTCTTCAGTTTTAATCTACAGGTCATAAGCAATAGATTGTGGTCAGAGTCCACATCTGCCCCTGGAAATGTCTTACAATTTAAAACCTGGTTCCTAAATCTCTGTCTTACCATTATATAATCTATCTGATACCTTTTAGTATCTCCAGGCTTCTTCCATGTATACACCTTCTGTCATGATTCTTAAACCAAGTGTTAGCTATGATTAAGTTGCGATCTGTGCAAAATTCTACCAGGCGGCTTCCTCTTTCATTTCTTAGCCCCAGTCCATATTCACCTACTACGTTTCCTTCTCTCCCTTTTCCTACACTCGAATTCCAGTCACCGATGACTATTAAATTTTCGTCTCCCTTTACTATCTGAATAATTTCTTTTACTTCATCATACATTTCTTCAATTTCTTCGTCATCTGCAGAGCTAGTTGGCATATAAACTTGTACTACTGTAGTAGGTGTGGGCTTCGTATCTATCTTGGCCACAATAATGCGTTCACTATGCTGTTTGTAGTAGCTTACCCGAACTCCGATTTTCCTATTCATTATTAAAGCTACTCCTGCATTACCCCTATTTGACTTTGTGTTTATAACCCTGTAGTCACCTGACCAGAAGTCGTGTTCCTCCTGCCACCGAACTTCACTAATTCCCACTATATCTAACTTTAACCTATCCATTTCCCTTTTTAAATTTTCTAACCTACCTGCCCGATTAAGAGATCTGACATTGCACGCTGCGATCCGTAGAACGCCAGTTTTCTTTCTCCTGATAACGACATCTTCTTGAGTAGTCCGCCCGGAGATCCGAATGGGGGACTATTTTACCTCCGGAATATTTTACCCAAAAGGATGCCATCATCATTTAATCATACAGTAAAGCAGCATGCCCTCGGGAAAAATTACGGCCGTAAATTCCCCTTGCTTTCAGCCGTGTTTTATGTCATAAGAACACTGCATACTGAGAGATCATTCACCAACGAGATAACGTTTTGGGGGCGTTCCAGTGGCTTTTCTGTAAATTTTATGAATAGGCAACACGCCTTGATCATTGCACACGTTCAAATATTTTCTTAGAACTGTCATTGGCGTTGTCTCCAAAACAGAGGAACGCGGTGCACGAAACCAGGCGCCGTGTCCCAAGAACGACCTCCAAAATGAGTGGAGAAAAATGAATCGCCTAAAGTGACAAGAGAAGCAGTTGTCACCAGTACGTAGAACAAGGAACGCAACATTGACAGTAACGTCTGGAATACGTCGTTCTGAAGCAAAACAGTCATTCCGTCTAGAAATACTGAAAGAACGAAAACATATACTCACAAATACTATATTAGCATTTTTTATGCTCTGTCAAAAGCGAAAAGCGCCTGTTTTGAAGAGCTTTTCAACGTGAAGTACGCTTAAGACAGAGAGAACTCGAAATAACTGGTTCACACAGCTGAGCTTGGTGCCGAGATTCTATGTAGCATTTGCGCAATGCGTTATTAATTTATGCAGTCATCTGAGCGACGGCCTCAGGGTACTGTAGGGTATTCATGTGACAATTGGCGAATTGTAACGCGACGGCGTAGATGGGCAGACGGTTGTAGACTTTGCTGTGACTGTCCGAAGAAATTATCTGTTTTTAACGCGTACCATCTTAATTTTTGTTGGATGTCAAAACAACTGTAAATAAAATCCTAGGAACGTTGGAAGTCGGCAACCCGTGTCGACTGGTATACGAAACATGTCAGGTTGCCAGTATTTGCAAAGGTGGGCACGCGCTTCAGTGTCGATGTGTTTGTAAGATTGCTAGTAGTATCGTTGTTAGTGAATGTCATAGGAATACGATATTTGACCTTTTCCTGGAAACTGCGTTAAATGCTTGTCTTTTTACGCTCCCACCATGCTTACTTTCCTCTCGAATTTCAGTATTTTATAATAACGGAAGTGGAATTCAAATATTTTGAAAACCCCCTAAAACGCTCCATTCGAGTCACGTGACGCCTCTGACGTCACTGGCTAGCTCGATGCACCGGCGGCCGTCATGTTAATTCAGAGAGAGGTCTTGATTTGGAAAATAGATTTCAAATGGTTTGTAGTACCATACTGTACAACTATATTTATGGAAACTCCTGAAATGTTTCTGAGGGTTCACTAACTCAATTAAAAATGTGTAGAAGCGTGAAGTCAGCATTAACTTGCCTTGGAGATATGCTCTTCCTCTGTTAGGACGAAGGATGGCGACATTCAACGAAATTAAACTTCTAGTGAAAATTATCGTTTTACCCACCTCTATCTCGAGTATTCGGTATCTTACTTGCTAGGGCGGTAGACCGTCGAATTTTATAAGGTGGTGTCCTTGGATCGCTGATTCAAATCTAGCCTGAACGAGCATTTTAATTCGTAAGAAAATTCGGCTCTCATACGGAAACCAAATCACAATTACAAAACGTCCCCACAATGATCACAAACAGAATATTTTTATCTTACTGTTCAGATGCGCTTACATTTGCAAGCGCTGTTCACACGTTACGCTAAAATATATTTTTTCTAGTGAATGGGACCACACACATCTTACTTTACTAGAAACCGTTTTTATTTTCGTACTGTCCAGTTAGGATCCTGGTGGTTCAAACTTTTGCTGTTCCGTCATTTTACATAAAGAAATAATAAGCCCGCCTTAGACGCTAACGTTAGTGTACCCTCAAAAACGTTGCAGCCGTTACATTTGTCACCTTCATGTTGTACACGCTTTATATCCCTCCGTAGAACCTCATCGTCCTACACCTCGTTGCGCTGTGGGCGTATGGTAATATCTTCACTACTAGCAACGCTTTCCAAAAAAAAGCGAATTACGAGGGCAGTTCAATAAGTAATGCAACACATTTTTTTTCTGAAACGGGGATTCTTTTATTCAGCACTGAAATACACCAGGTTTTCCCCAGTCTCTTAGCTACACAACACTATTTTTCAACGTAATCTCCATTCAATGCTACGGCCTTACGCCACCTTAAAATGAGGGCCTGTATGCCTGCACGGTACCATTCCACTGGTCGATGTCGGAGCAAACGTCGTACTGCATCAATAACTTCATCCCCCCCTGCGGGTCCGGGGATTAGAATAGGTCCGAGGTATTCCTGCCTGTCGTAAGAGGCGACTAAAAGGAGTCCATCCCCCTCACAGGGGTAGTTAGCGCCTGCGTCCGGAGACGGACGGTTCCACGATCTGTAATTGTGGTCTTTTTGGTTTTTCACTTCTCGTTTCTTCCTTCCTTTTGTTGGTTCCTTTCTTTGCTCTTCTCCACCTCACTGTCTTCCTTACTCTTTCCGTTGACTTCTCCTTGCCCTCTCATTGCCTTCTTCTCCTTGCCCTCTCATTGCCTTCTTCTCCTTGCCCTCTCATTGCCTTCTTCTCCTTGCCCTCTCATTGCCTTCTTCTCCTTGCCCTCTCATTGCCTTCTTCTCCTTGCCCTCTCATTGCCTTCTTCTCCTTGCCCTCTCATTGCCTTCTTCTCCTTGCCCTCTCATTGCCTTCTTCTCCTTGCCCTCTCATTGCCTTCTTCTCCTTGCCCTCTCATTGCCTTCTTCTCCTTGCCCTCTCATTGCCTTCTTCTCCTTGCCCTCTCATTGCCTTCTTCTCCTTGCCCTCTCATTGCCTTCTTCTCCTTGCCCTCTCATTGCCTTCTTCTCCTTGCCCTCTCATTGCCTTCTTCTCTTTGCCCTCTCATTGCCTTCTTCTCTTTGCCCTCTCATTGCCTTCTTCTCTTTGCCCTCTCATTGCCTTCTTCTCTTTGCCCTCTCATTGCCTTCTTCTCTTTGCCCTCTCATTGCCTTCTTCTCTTTGCCCTCTCATTGCCTTCTTCTCTTTGCCCTCTCATTGCCTTCTTCTCTTTGCCCTCTCATTGCCTTCTTCTCCTTGCCCTCTCATTGCCTTCTTCTCCTTGCCCTCTCATTGCCTTCTTCTCCTTGCCCTCTCATTGCCTTCTTCTCCTTGCCCTCTCATTGCCTTCTTCTCCTTGCCCTCTCATTGCCTTCTTCTCCTTGCCTTCTCTGCTCTCCGCCTCGGCGTTTGAGACAGTCTGTCCTCTTTCTCCCTCTCTCTCTTCTTTTTCCTCTTCTTCCTTCCTCCCTGTGCGTGCCTGAAGGCCGACCCACGCGTTCGCACGCGTAGCCGGTGACGGGGTAACGCGTAACTCCCCGCCCTGGGTAGACATGTAAGGCACGCGTGTACCCCTGGTAAAGGCCAGGCCTGGGGAGGGGTGATTGCCTGAGCTGATACCTTCTGACCATGCCGATTGGTCCCTCCGTCTGTTTCTCGGGAGGTGTGACCTGAGGTGTAAACATTCACCTAAGGCGGGAGTGCCCTCTGAGAGGGTCCCCACAAGGAAGGAGCGCGCCATCGGAGACGCTGGCAATTATGGGGGATTCCTCCGCAATGGATTCTACTCCATCTCTCTCGACTTCGACTCAAAAACGGAAACGTGACCAGCCAACAGTGACAAAAGTACTACCGCCTGCCCCACAGTTCCTCGTAGTTTCTCGATCTGAGGACGGAAAGAATTTTTCCTCTGTCAACCCTTCCGTTATTCAGAAGGGCGTAGATGCCATAGCCGGATCTGTCAAGCCACTCCATTGATTGCCGTTTTGTTTCAGGTTCGAAGTGATGAACCCATGTTTCATCGCCTGTAACAATCTTTGACAGTAAATTGTCACCCTCAGCCACATGACGAGCAAGCAATTCCGCACAGATGGTTCTTCTTTGCTCTTTATGGTGTTCGGTTAGACAACGAGGGACCCAGCGGGAACAAACCTTGAATATCCCAACTGGTGAACAATTGTGACAGCACTACCAACAGAGATGTCAAGTTGAGCACTGAGTTGTTAGATGGTGATCCGTCGATCATCTCGAACGAGTGTGTTCGCACGCTCCGCCATTGCAGGAGTCGCAGCTGCGTACGGCCGGCCCGCACGCGGGAGATCACACAGTCTTGCTTGACCTTGTGGCGGTGATGACACGCTTTGTCCAACGACTCATCGTGCTTTTGTCCACTGCCAGATCACCGTAGACATTCTGCAAGCGCCTATGAATATCTCAGATGCCCTGGTTTTCCGCCAAAAAGAACTCTATCACTGCCCGTTGTTTGCAACGCACATCCGTTACAGACGCCATTCTAACAGCTCCGTACAGCGCTGCCACCTGTCGGAAGTCAATGAAACTATACGAGACGAAGCGGGAATGTTTGAAAATATTCCACAAGAAATTTCCGGTTTTTTCAACCAAAATTGGCCGAAAAAAAGTGTTGCATTACTTATTGAACTGCCCTCGTATTTGTTCGCAAAGTACACTACTCTCCATTAAAATTGCTACAGCAAGAAGTAGTGCAGATGATAAATCGGTATTCATTGGACAAATATATTATACTAGAACTGACATGAGATTACATTTTCACGCATTTTGGGTGCATACATCCTGGGAAATCAGTACCCAGAACAACCACCTTTGGCCGTAATAACGACCTTGATACGCCTGGGCATTTAGTCACAGAGCTTGGATGGCGTGTACAGGTACAGCTGTCCATGCAGCTTCAACACGATACCACAGTTCATCAAGAGTAGTGACTGGCGTATTGTGACGAGTCAGTTGCTCGGCCACCATTGACCAGACGTTTTCAATTGGTGAGTGATCTGGCGAATGTGCTGGCCAGGGCAGCAGTCGGACATTTTCTGTATCCAGAAGGGCTCGTACAGGACCTACAACATGCGGTCGTGCATTATCCTACTGAAATGTAGGGTTTTGCAGGGATCGAATGAAGGGTAGAGCCCAGGGTCGTAACACATCTGAAATGTAACGTCCACTGTTCAAAGTGCCGTGGTTGTCTTGCAAACGTCCCCATCTGTTGACTCAGGGATCGAGACGTGGCTGCACCATCCGTTACAACCATGTGGATAAGATGCCTGTCATCTCGACTAATAGTGATACGAGGCCATTGAGAACCAGCACGGCGTTCCGTATTACCCTCATGAACCCACCGATTCCATATTCTGCTAACAGTCAATGGATCTCGACCAACGCGAGCAGCAATGTCGCGTTACGATAAACCGCAATCGCGATAGGCTACAATCCGACTTTTATCGAAGTCGGAAACGTGATGGTACGCATTTGTCCGCCTTACACGAGGCATCACAACGAAGTTTCACCAGGCAACGCCAGTCAACTGCTGTTTGTGTACGAGAAATCGGTTGGAAACTTCCCTCGTGTCAGCACGTTGTAGATGTCACGACAGGCGCCAACCTTGTGTGAATCCTCTGAAAAGCTAATCATTTGCACCTTCCTGGGTGCGATTTCCTCCATGCACTATGCAGTGTCGCTTTCGATGTCGACTATGAAAATAACTTCTTTGTATAGTAGCCAGTCCGTTGTGGTGGGGCCGCCGTGTACGTTGGTGGTTGTAGCCCCCTGACCACACACGGATTGCTCTGCTGATGCCTGTGCCGTTAATACCCCACATATGCCAAGAGGTAGATGCCCACCCCCAGGGACATCGGGACTCCCTTCAATGGTCATCCTGCCAGGTGGCCTTTGCTGTGAATAGGTGGCGTCCATGGAAGGGCCCCCAGTTGTGTGTGTGTGTGTGTGTGTGTGTGTGTGTGTGTGTGTGTGTGTGTGTGTGTGTGTGTGTGTGTGTGTGGCATCAGGGTGGATGACACATGATGAAGTGTAGTCCATGTCTTACTGGTGGTGAAACGCCAGCAGTCTCTAAGCATTCACGAGCTCAATTCAGTGCACAGAAATATAAACCAAAATCGTTCCCTACCCTGGCCACACCATGCAAGTAATATCAGGCTAAGGATGGCAGTGGATCTTATTTGCCCCAGTACCTTGTATGTTCAAAAGCTGATGGGGGGGGGGGGGGGAATCTTTCACGACAATGAACCCTCGGTTTTTTGTTGAGCATTAAGGACAAGTTCGGGGAGAGGGAGGGCTTGTCCAAAATGAGATATGGGTCAGTCTTGATCAAAACAGCATCCTCTGCCCAGTCACGGACGTTACTCGCTTGTGACAAGCTGGGAGACGTTTCTGTAACCATCACGCCCCATAAGAGCTTAAATGTGGTCCAGGCTATCATATTTCACAGGGACCGTCTTTTGCAGCCTGACGATCAGTTGCACGATAATTCAGTGTGTAGAGGTGTACATTTCTTCCGGCATATCCACCGCGGTCAGAGGGATAATCAGGTAGCCTTCGAGGGTGATAAATTGCCCGAGGAGGACAAGGTGATGGTCTACTGCTGTGATGTAAATCCCTATATCCCTCCCCCTATGCTGTGCTTTGTGCTGGAAGTTCGGCCATACGACTTCCTGCTGTACTTCCAGCGTCGCATGTCGAGATTGTGGATGCCAATCACCTTCCAGTACTAAATGTGCCCTGCCTCCCATCTGTGTCAACTGCAGAGAGCACCATTCTTCGCCTTGCTCGCCAGACTGCAGCATTCTCCAGAACGCAAGGAAAATTATGGAGTAAAAGACCATGGACCAACTGCCAACCCCAGTCACCTCAGAGCTTGAAACTACACCTGCTCGTTTGATGGTCGGGGCATTTTCCTCCCTGTTTCTCCCGCACCACCTACTTCAGGAGCAACTCCCCCCCCCCCCCCCCCAACCATCAGGGACACGTCCGCACTGTCAAGCCAGCGAAGTGTAAGTAGTCTTCTTCGGCTTCTCTCGCCAGGAAGGGTTTCCTTGGGCCACTCCCTTCCCATGTTTCTGCTAGTGGGAAAGATGACACCCACCAGTGGCTGAAGATCTCAAAAGCAGCTGGTCGTAGGGCTTCACGATCATCCTCAGTCCCTGAGACTCAGCCAGTGAAGTACACCCAGCCAGAGAAACCCAAGGAGCAGGGAGAGAAATCCAAAAAGAAAACCCCTATGACCAAGGAAATTGCAGTGGCACTCACACCACTGCTACCCACAAGCACTGTGTCTGAGGGTGGGGTGGAGATTTTTTCGTCTGCTGAGGACCTAAATCTCGCCAGACCCTCAGACACAATGGATATATACTGTTCGGGCAAATAAATCGGTGGCAGCATGTGACTTAAGGTGTGAACTGCCTCATTGAATGTTCTGTGACTTCCCACTCTCACAATGACGTCATCATCCAGTGGAATGGCTGCGCTTTTTTCCACCACCTGGCTGAGCTATGGCAACTGTTGAGCTTTACACCTGCAGTCTGCATTGCCCTCCAGGAAATCTGGTTCCCAGCAATGCGTACTCCTGCCCACCATGGGTATAAGGGATATTACAAGAACTATAACGACTATAATAATGTCAGGTGGAGTTAGACTCTATGTCCCAAATCTGTAGTGACACTGTGCCCCTTCAAACCCCTCTTGAAGCTGTGGCTGTCACAATGACGAAGTAGGAAATAAGTCTGCAATGTATATCTTCCTCCAGATGGTGCTGTACCCCTGGATGTATTAGCTGCACTGATTAACTCCCTTTACCTTTCCTACTTTCGGGAGATTTTAATGGCACCATACTTACTGGCCGAGGCAGAGATGTCGAAACTTTACTGTCTCAGTTCGACGTCTACCTCAAAAATACTGGGGCCGCCACATACCAGTGAGGCTCATGGTAGTTACACGGCCATTGATTTATCAGTTTGGAACCCAGGACTTCATCTACCCACTGGAGGGAATATGACGACCTGTGTGATAGTGACCCCTTCCCCATCTGTCACTGCCCCTGCGTCAGGCCCATGCATGCCTGCCCAGATGGGCTTTAAACAAGGCAGACTGGGGAAATTTGACTTCTGTCACCGTTGAATCCTCCCACACAGTAACATTGTGACGGTTGAGCAGGTAGCAGCAACAGCAACAACAACAACAACAATTGTTTCTGCAGCAGAAATCGCGATCCCTCGCTCTTTAGGTTGCCACAGTCGTAACGCAGTTCCTTGGTCGCTGTAGCAATTAAGAAGCGTCGGCGAGCTCTAAAACGGCATAAGCGGCACCTTTCCTTGGAGCACCTCACTGCCTTTAAACGCCTCCGTGCCCACCTTCCCCAACTTAATAAATGATGGAAGCAGGATTGTTGGGGAGAGAAGTCTCGACCGTTGGATGCCATACGTCACCTTCCCAAGTCTAGGCAAAGATCAAACGTCTTTCGGGAGCAGGCCCCAACAGGTGTCCCTGGTGTTACCATAAAGGGCGTGTTATCTGCCGACCAGAATGCTATTGCCGGGCACTTTGCTCAAGCCTCTGTATCGGAAAATTACCCCCCCCCCCCCTAGCGTTTCGAGCTATAAAACCGCAGCTGGAAGGGAACGTCCTCTCATTTACTACACACCACAGTGAATCGTATAACGCCCAATTTACAGAGTGGGAGCTCCTCAGTGCCCAAGCACATTGCCCCAGCACAGCCCCTGGGCCAGATCGAATCCACAGCCAGACGATAAAACATCTCATCTGACTACAAGCGACATCTCCTACTGATCTTCTACCGGATTTGGTGCGATGGCGTCTTTCCATCGCAATGGTGGGAGAGCACAATCATTCCAGTGCTCAAACCCGGTAAAAACCCGCTTGATGTGGCTGGCTATCGCCCCATCAGCCTCGCCAAAGTTCTTTGTAAGCTGCTGCAACGTATGGTATGTCGGTGTTTGCGTTGGGTCCTGGAGTCACGTGGCCTGCTGGCTCCATGTCAGGGCGGCTTCTGCCAGGGTCGCTCTACCACTGATACTCTTGTCCATCTGAACAGCCTTTTCCAGACTCCAGCACCTGGTTTCAATCTTTTTTGAGCTACGTAAAGCATAAGACACAACCCGGCGACAACATACCCTTGCCACATTCTATGTGTGGGGTCTCCAGGGCCTGCTCCCGAATTTACCAAACTTCCTGTCGCTCCGTACTTTCTGTGTAAAAATTGGCGCCTCCCATAGTTCCATCCATATCCGCAAGGCTCTGAATTGAGCGTCCATTTTTAGTGGCCATTAATGGTCTAACAGCAGCTGTCAGGCCGTCCGTCTGTAGGTAGAAGACTTCTGCATTTCGTACTGCTGCTCCAGTACTGTTGTTGCTGAGAGGTGCGTAGAGGGAGCCATCCTCAAGGTGGGCGATTCCTAGGACTGGCTTTAGACGCTCGATTGACTTTGCTTCCTCCTCTTCGTCAGCTGAAGCAAAAGTGCTGGCAGCACCTCAATGTGCTCCATTGCCTGAGCAACACCAATTGGGGTGCAGATAGCTCTATGCTGCTGCGGCTCTATGGAGCCCTTATCCAGTCCAGAATTGGCTATGGGAGTGTGGTTTATGGTTCGGCAGCGCCTTCAGCATTGCATTTATTCAACCTGTGCACCACTGTGGGGTTCGATTAGCGACAGGAGCTTTTAGGAAGAGTCCAGTGACCAGCATACTGGTGGAGGCTCGTGTCCCTCCACTGCAGATCAGATGTGCGCAACTGCTCACCAGTTACGCAGCACACATTTGTAGGTCCCCTGAGCATCCGAATTACTGTCTCCTTTTCCCACCCACGGCAGTCCATCTCCCACATCGGCGGTCCAGGTCATGGCTAACGATTGCAGTTTGCGTGCAGTCCCTTCTCTTCCCTTTACCATCTCTACTTGTGGTCTGCTCATGTACACCTCCATGGTGTACACTTGGTCTGCAGCTTTGTATGGACCTTTCACATGGCCCTAAGGACTTTATTAACCCTGTGGCTCTCCACTGTCACTTCCTCTCGATTCTTGATGTGTTTTGGGGCTCTGAAGTGTTATACGTTGATGACTCCGTGCCTGATGGTCGTGTTGTCTTTGCCTACGTTCACGGCGGCAAAATTGAACAGCATTTCTTACCCGATGGCTGCAGTGTATTTACTGCAGAGCTGGTGGCCATTTCTCGTACACTTTAGCATCTCTGTTCATGTCCTGGGGAGTCTTCTCATGTACTGACTCCTTGAGCAGCCTACAAGCTATCAACCAGGGCTACCCTCGTCATTATTTGGTAGCGTTCATCCAGGAGTCCATCTATGCCCTGGAATGGTCCAGTCGTTCAGTTGTATTCGTCTGGACCCCTGGTCAACATCGTAATCCCAGGAAATGAACTTGGACAGGCTGGCCAAACAGGCTACACGGAAACCACTTCTGGAGATGGGAATCCCCGCAACTCACCTGTGTTGGTTACTACGCCACAACGTTTTTCACCTTTGGGAGACGGAATGGCAAAATCTCAGTATGCACAATAAACTGCGAGCCATTAAGGGGACCAGGAAAGAGTGGAAGTCCTCAATGAGGGCCTCTCGCAGGGACTCCACGGTTATCTGCCGGCTCCGCGTTGGCCACGCCAGGGCTGCCCACGGCTGCCTCCTTTGCCGTGATGATCCATCTCAGTGTCGGGGCGGCGCCCGGTTGACAGTGACCCATATTCTTCCTATCTGTCCTTCTTTGGCTGCCCTGCTACTTCATCTTCGGTTGCTGGACTCGTTATCATTGATTTTAGCAGACAACGCCTCATCGGCTGATATGGCTTTAGTTTCAGCCGTGAGGGTGGATTTCATCATTCGATCTGAGTTTCAGCCCCTGTCCTTTCTCCCTTTTTATTTTCGTGGTGGGCCAGCCGCTGTAATCTGCTTTTACTCCTTTGTTTCTTGCATCTTTCTGTTTCCTTGTTCTTTGTTCTTTTTAGTGTTCGTTGCGTTTCCTTCGTTCTTGTGGTCTTTACTTTCTTTCCGTTTTTTGTTATGTCTCTCATCTATTCCATTCTCACGCTTGTGGTGTCGTTTTATTAGGAACAAGAGTCCAATGACCACGTTGTTTGGTCTTTTTAGTCCTTTTTTAAACCAACCAACCGATTATCTATCTCTTCCTAAGACACACTGGCACCATTCCAAAGAAAAGCAAATGATATATATCTGTCCATTTCAGATTTTCACTCAATATGGTTTTATGTCACCAGCATTCGGTTAGTTGAGAACTATTATACTTAGTAGGTGATGTGTATAAGATTGGGTGTGGTCACCAGGCTTATGAAGTACGTATTGGAATGTGAAGTGACCTAGTTTGTGTTACGATGTGTGCAAAGAAAAAGGCGTTGCTTGGTATGGAGGTAGGTATAGATACGACGTGGAGACTTAGTTTCAGCAAATCGACAACCATATGGGCGATTGATTTTACGGAGAAAATTATGGCAGTCATGATAATGGTGCAGATAGTGATATTTCTAAAGCCACAGTGGTCAGGAGGAGGTATTTCTAATACTTTGCTTATTGT
Source organism: Schistocerca cancellata (assembly GCF_023864275.1). Classification (NCBI taxonomy): domain Eukaryota; kingdom Metazoa; phylum Arthropoda; class Insecta; order Orthoptera; family Acrididae; genus Schistocerca; species Schistocerca cancellata. Next base: position 598,420,139 of record NC_064632.1, read on the forward strand.
CTGATGTCATATTGGCGATACGATCGTAATATTTAATTGTAATTACGCTGATAAGTATATGGATGGTTTTCTAGGACGTTTCTGCCTGACGTGCAGGTGCGTGACAGAGATAGCCAGTGACTGCAACGAATTGAAATTTACGGCTTACACCAGAAGCCATCACTTAACCACCCGAACTGGACAGGTTTGGGTGCCAACATGCAGCTGATATAACCGTGTCGCCCTCTAGGTGGATGAATAGCGAACTACCACTCAGTTCCTACTGGGTAACCTTCATGGTCGTGTGTGTTCGGTGTGCGCTCCGTGTAAATCTGAAAAGATTCAGTATGGGCGAGTGTGTGCGCTGGGCAGTTACTCCTCCCCATGTAAATTGAGCTGTTGACTGCTTGTACCGCCATTCTACGTATGTTCCATCTTTATTTGGTTGAGGGAACATCGGTTGTTGGGTGTGCATGTAATGGTGAAAAACAGCTGGAAGAGAGGTTTGCTGGTTCTCTATTTATTAGAAGCACTTAAGATTATAAGTACAAAACTTTAGTTGAATTCATAAAGTGCAAGGATTATACGTAATCTGTTGTATCGCTGACATTGGTGTCCGTTAAAAATACGAGTGGAACAACCTTCCCCTATTATCAAGTATTCGTGTAAAGATCTTCAGACGAGATGACTTTCTAGTTACTCAGTGGACTGCAGCATGTCTCACATCATGACTTCGCTTCAGTTTCGGGTTTCTACAGATATAATTTCCGCTCTTTACCTTATGAATTGTACTGATATGTGGTTGACACCAAGAACAGTCGCGTATATATGATATTCCGGCAAACTACGTGAAAATTCATGAAATTCCAGAAATTTTCTTACGCTACTCGATGACTTCAGCATAAAAGTTTCCTAAATACGTCGTTTTTTTGGGGGGGGGGGGGCGTGAAAAATTGCGTATTGCAGCTGATATCGGTTTCGAAATTGGTAAATTAATTCGCGATTTCTCATCGTCTGTGTTCAGAAAGTAAATGTTCTTAAAATTCCACAGTCTGGAGATGATCGCAGTTCGTTGAAGCCACGGCAGCAAGCAGGCCAGATGGGAAACAGCACAATTAGCGGACACCTTTGTGCCAGCGGAGCCAGCCCTGCCGTTCTAAACTCCGTACAGCAGTCCAGAGTGTGACCTCTGTCCGCAGAGGGCACTCTGCTCACACATCAGGCCAGCGAGTGCAGGGGGAGTTGACTCGTGACTGTTGGCTGTGGTGGATGGCCGACCGACCACTCGGGAAACGTCTAGTGCTGTGACAGTATACGGTGCATGTGCTTCTGTTTTTTTTTTTTTGCAATCTGTCTTCTCAGTATACGGGTACCAAGTGGTCGATAGGTACATAGAGGATGCAGAAGTGATGATTTTGTATGGTACAGAATACGAATTTTCAAGCATCGATATGGTATGGTGGTGAAATAGCCTGGCTGGAGACTGGTTTCAAGCAGAGCAGTATAATTAAGGAAGTATCTATGACGGTAGTTTCTGTATTTCGTGATCTGCATACGACTTCAGTTTAACTGTCAGTGCAATAAGACAGCTGTATGTTTCTCGATATGTACAAAATAGATTGCTGCTGAAACTCTGGTAATTTGTCTACCTGCAGAAAGTGGGCAGTGCCCTGACACCAGCAGCAGCAAATTTGGCAGGTAAATCCGATAAGAACCAGTCAGAAAGCTCCATTCACATGACGTTTCTTGACGCAGATGTGTCAAGACAACCTTTGTTTGTGACATAAGAACCTCTACAGACTGGTTCGAACAAGACAGGGGCACGGCAGTTACGGAAGATTGTTACATCTGAGAGTCACGTGAGGTCATCTTTTTTCGAATGCTCGGAGACCAGTGCAAGCACAACAGCTTCCTCTGGTTAGGACAAGTGGTATTCTGTCTCCCACTTGCCATTGTGGCTTTAGAGCATCTCCATACCAGCAGTTGTAAGACATGGAAAATTCACCGAAAATCCATCATTTTTCTCTTGTGTAGGATGGGGCTTAGAATTCTGTTTTTCTTTGCGCAATTTGTTGTGGGATTCGATATAAGTCATGCACAGTACTACTATTTTCTGTGGTACATCTTCTAAAGCAGCAGCTTTTGCAGCGTTTAGTGACATCTTTGAGATATGTACATAACAATATTCCACAACGCCCCAGGGAGTCCATAACTCTTTCCTGGATAGGAGCGTGGCGAGCACGGGGCCCCGAGCTATTGCAGCCTTCCTTCTTTCCAGGGCTGCATTTCCTTCCCCATCCCCTCCTTTCCCTCCTTGCTCCTTCCCCCTCGCCCTCTCCTCTCCCTCTCTCGGTGCCCTTGCTTATGTTCGCCACCGCTATCCTCATGGTTATGTTGGTTTTGCAATTTAGCTTTGTTGGGTAATCACCTCCTTTTGGCACTCCCTAGTCCCCCTCTGGGGTTCGACCTCCATTTCTAAATTTCTCTTCCATAGTGTGAGCCATTTGGGGAAGAGCACCTTACCTAGTGTCTCCGATGTGTTCCCTCCTAGTACATTCCACTTTTTCTTCCACGTTGTTGTCTGATGCTTGGGTGCATAGCCAGCAGGGTAGCCAGCCCGTGTGGTGAGGTCGCTATGTACCCTTTTGGTTGAGCCCCCTGAACACACAGGGATCACACTTGATACCTGAGCTGTGACCACCTCATGCAAGCCTTGGAGTGGTTGCTCGTCATCCTGGAGCATTGGAACTCCTGGCAATGGCCGCTGTGCCAGACGGCCCTTGCTGTGTCTGCGTGGCGCCCGTGAGGAGAGCCCCTGATCGGAGTGGGTGGTATTACGGTGGACACTATGCAAATGGAACACATACCGGTCCAGAACTCTGGCCGTTCTTCTGCAGCCATCTCTCTGTGTGGAACTGATTATTCTAGTGCTGCTTCCCTTGCCCTTTCAGCCTTCCCTTCCATGGTTACCCCCTGGGAAGAGGGTCATGCCTGTTGGATAGGGGCAAAGCCTTTCCCCCGTTATCTGGTTCACACCACGACTGATCGGGATACTTTCACCAATACCAAACCTTTATTCTTTGTGGAACACATTGAAGAAAAGTTTGGCGAAGTGGACTCCCTGAGCAAGATGCGGTCGGGTTTGTTGCTGATCAAAACTGCTTCAGCTGCCCCGTCTGCGGCCCTTCGTGATGTACCCATCTTGGCACAATTCCTGTGTCCATTATCCACCACCAGTCTCGAAATATGGTTCAATGTGAGATTTTTCACAGGACGTCTTCCTTCAAACTGATGAGGAACTTCGGGACAATCTTGGACGGCGGGGTGTTCACTTTGTTGGGCGTGTTCAGAAGGGTCCTAAGGACAATCACATTGATACTGGTGCCTTTATCCTGGTCTTTGAAGGGGATACCCTCCCTAAGAAAGTAAAGACTATGGTTTATCGATGTGATATGAAGCCATATATCCCACATCCTATGTGGTGTTCTAAGTGCTTGCGTTTTGGACATATCTTCCCGCTGTTCACAGGCCACTTCCTGTGGTGACTGGACGTCCACTCCATGAGGGGAGTCCCTGTGTTCCCCCTCCTGTGTGTGTTAATTGTCATGGCAATCATTCTCCATGTTCACCAGATTGCCCAGTATACAAGAAGGAAAAGAAGATACCAAAGTAAAAGTCCCTTGATCATTTAACCTATACAGAGGCTCGTAAGAAGTATACACGTATTCACCCTGTGTCCATGACGTCTAGTTATGCTTTAGTTACATCTTCACCCCTTGCTCCCCATTCCTTACGCCAGTCCTGGACCCCTCTCCTCCCCCCTCCCCTGTGGCTCCCACACCTTCTCCTCTGGGCGCTGCTCCCCCTCCCCAGCCGGAGAAGTGTCCCTCTTTGTTGGGTTGTATTGATGACGTCCTACGTGACGTGTCTGACGCTATTGTTCGCGCTGCTAGCCTTGCTGTACCGCTCTCATCTGGACCATTTCATCGCCGGCAAGTCCCGTGGTGGAGTACGGCCACTGCCATCTGTGATCGCCGTCGAGATTTGCAACACCTGAAGAAGCACCCACCCCTTGCCAGCCCCCCTGCGGGTCCGGGGATTAGAATAGGCCCGAGGTATTCCTGCCTGTCGTAAGAGGTGACTAAAAGGAGTCCCTCCCCCTCAAGGGGGTAGTTAGCTCCTGCGTCCGGAGGCGGACGGTTCCACGACCTCTATTTGCGGTCATTTTGCTTTTTCACTTCTCGTTTCTTCCTTCCTTTTGTTGGTTCCTTTCTTTGCTCTTCTCCACCTCACTGTCTTCCTTACTCTTTCCCTTGACTTCTCCTTGCCTTCTCATTGCCTTTTTCTCCTTGCCTTCTCATTGCCTTTTTCTCATTGCCTTTTTCTCCTTGCCTTCTCATTGCCTTTTTCTCCTTGCCTTCTCATTGCCTTTTTCTCCTTGCCTTCTCATTGCCTTTTTCTCCTTGCCTTCTCATTGCCTTTTTCTCCTTGCCTTCTCATTGCCTTTTTCTCCTTGCCTTCTCATTGCCTTTTTCTCCTTGCCTTCTCATTGCCTTTTTCTCCTTGCCTTCTCATTGCCTTTTTCTCCTTGCCTTCTCATTGCCTTTTTCTCCTTGCCTTCTCATTGCCTTTTTCTCCTTGCCTTCTCATTGCCTTTTTCTCCTTGCCTTCTCATTGCCTTTTTCTCCTTGCCTTCTCATTGCCTTCTTCTCATTGCCTTCTTCTCCTTGCCTTCTCTGGTCTCCGCCTCGGCGTTTGAGACAGTCTGTCCTCTCTCTCCATCTCTCTCTTCTTTTTCCTCTTCTTCCTTCCACCCTGTGCGCGCCTGAAGGCCGACCCACGCGTTCGCACGCGTAGCCGGTGACGGGGTAACGCGTAATTCCCCGCCCTGGGTAGACATGTAGGGCACGCACGTACCTCCTGGTAAAGGCCAGGCCCAGGGAGGGGTGATTGCCTGAGCTGATACCTTCTGACCATGCCGATTGGTCCCTGCATCTGTTTCTCAGGAGGTGTGACCTGAGGTGTAAACATTCACCTAAGGCGGGAGTGCCCTCTGAGAGGGTCCCCACAAAGAAGGAGCGCGCCATCGGAGACGCTGGCAATCGTGGGGGATTCCTCCGCAATGTATTTCACTCCATCTCTCTCGAATTCTGCACAAAAACGGAAACATGACCAGCCACCGGTGACAAAAGTACTACCGCCTGCCCCACAGTTCCTCGTCGTTTCTCGATCTGAGGACGGAAAGGATTTTTCCTCTGTCAACCCTTTCGTTATCCAGAAGGGCGTAGATGCCATAGCCGGATCTGTCAAATCTTGTACAAGGTTGCATAACAGTACCTTATTACTAGAAACTGAGAACGCCTTTCAGGCACAAAAACTGCTTCGGGCCACACTCCTGTACACGTTCCCTGTCCGGGTGGAGGCTCACCGAACTTTGAATTCGTCTCGTGGTGTGGTCTATACTAGATCCCTCGACGGATTGACTGACGAGGAGATTCAATCTTTCCTCGCTGAGCAGGGCGTGACGGCTGTCCATAGGGTCATGAAAAAGGTCAACAATGAAATTGTACTGACCCGGACACTTTCCTGACCTTTGATAGTGTTCAGCTGCCATCGCGCATCAAGGCGGGCTACGAGGTTATTTCTGTTCGCCCCTATGTCCCGACACCTAAGCGCTGCTACCAGTGTCAGCGTTTCAATCACACTCGACAGTCTTGTTCCAATGCGGCTAAATGAGTCACTTGTGGCAGGGATGCCCATGAGGGTGACTGTCCACCTCCGTCTCCTCGTTGTGTGAACTGTCAGGGTGACCATGCCGCATCCTCCCGCGACTGTCCTGTCTATAAGGAAGAACGCTGTATCCAAGAAATTCGGGTCAAAGAGAAAGTGTCCACCTCGGCTGCTCGCAAGCTATTGGCTAGTAGGAAGCCCACGCTGCTCCCAGCGGGGAAATACAGTACTGTTTTCGCCTCTCCTCGGACTACCAGGGAGGTAGCAACCCAGACATGCGATCTGACCTTCAGCACCACGGTCGTCCGTTCGGGCGAAGATCGCGCGGTCGACGTCTCCTCTTCCTCCCATCACCCCACAGACACCAGCCCCTTCCTCAGCTTCTGCTAAGTCGAAGACCCCGAAGTCAGATGCACGGGCCTTCAAGAAGGAATCATCCCGTGCAGACTTCCTCCGTCCCTCGACCTCCCAGCCTTCGACTGGTACTTCCACCAAACGTCCATCCAAAAAGATGCATAGGAAGCACAGTTCTCCTTCTCCGCCACGGCGCATTTCTTCTCCTGCGCCACCCAGCGGTTGCCGCCCCAGGCCGTCATCCGTTTCGCCTGGCTGCACCGCTGGTAGCCGTACATCTGGCCGTTCACCGGCGGAGGAAGCTCCCCCTCCCGGCCATCCTCCCGAGATGGCCGATGACCCTATAGACCCCATGGACGATGACTGTCCGCCTACTGATAGCGGCGGCAGTGCTCGCTCGAAGCCAGGCCCTAAGCGGCCTTCGAGGTGACCCCTTCTCTCATCTTCCTTTTCTTACGATGGCACTTATTCACTGGAATATTCGCAGCATTCGCTCCAACCGAGAGGACTTGAAGTTGCTGCTCCGCTTGCATCGTCCGCTCGTCGTAGCCCTCCAGGAAACGAAGCTACGCCCATGCGATCAAATTGCCTTGGCACACTACACCTCTGTGCGTTTTGACCTACCCCCTGTGGTAGGTATCCCAGCTCATGGAGGGGTTATGTTGCTGGTCCGGGATGATATTTACTACGATCCCATCACGTTGCACACCGGCCTGCAGGCAGTTGCCATCCGCATTACTCTCCCCACTTCTACGTTTTCCTTTTGTACCGTTTACACTCCATCGTCATCTGCCGTTACCAGGTCAGACATGATGCAACTTATTGCTCAGCTACCTGCACCATTTTTGTTAACTGGAGACTTCAATGCCCACCATCCCCTTTGGGGCTCTCCAGTATCCTGCCCGAGGGGCTCCTTGTTGGCAGACCTTTTCAACCAGCTCAATCTTGTCTGCCTCAATACTGGCGCCCCCTACTTTTCTTTCGGACACATCTCACACCTATTCCCATTTAGACCTCTCTATATGTACTCCCCAACTTGCACGCCGGTTTGAGTGGTATGCACTTGCTGATACATATTCGAGCGACCACTTCCCGTGTGTTATCCATCTCCTGCAGCATACTCCCTCTCCGTGCTCCTCTAGTTGGACCATCTCCAAGGCAGACTGGGGGCTCTTCTCTTCCAGGGCGACCTTTCAGGATCAAACCTTCACAAGCTGCGATCGTCAGGTCGCACACCTCACGGAAGTCATTCTCGCTGCTGCTGAATATTCCATCCCTCACCCTACTTCTTCTCCACGTCGCGTACCGGTTCCCTGGTGGACCGCAGCATGTAGAGACGTTTTACGTGCTCGTCGACGCGCTTTACGCACCTTTAAACGCCACCCTACAGTGGCGAATTGTATTAATTATAAACGATTACGTGCTCAGTGTCGTCGTATTATTAAAGAAAGCAAGAAAGCCAGCTGGGCTGCTTTCACAAGCACCTTCAACAGTTTTACTCCTTCTGTTGTCTGGGGTAGCCTGCGCCGGCTATCTGGCGCTAAGGTCCACTCCCCAGTTTCTGGCTTGAAGGTCGCGAATGAAGTCCTTGTGGCCCCTGAGGCTGTCTCCAATGCCTTCGGCCGCTTTTTCGCAGCGGTTTCGAGCTCCGCTCATTACCACCCTGCCTTCCTCCCCCGCAAACAGGCAGAGGAGGCTAGGCCACCTGACTTCCGCTCCTCGAATTGTGAAAGTTATAATGCCCCATTCATCGCATCTGGATTGAGGGACATGTTCCCGCATGCTGGCGCGAGTCTATTGTCCCGATTCCTAAGCCTGGGAAGGACAAGCACTTGCCTTCCAGTTATCGACCTATCTCGCTTACCAGCTGTGTCTGTAAAGTAATGGAGCGAATGGTTAACTCTAGATTGGTTTGGCTGCTCGAGTCTCGACGCTTACTTACCAATGTACAATGTGGATTTCGTAGGCGCCGCTCTGCTGTTGACCACCTGGTTACCTTGTCGACCTTCATTATGAATAACTTCTTGCAGAAGCGCCCGACCGCGGCTGTGTTCTTTGATTTGGAGAAGGCTTACGACACCTGTTGGAGGGCGGGCATTCTCCGCACCATGCATACATAGGGCCTTCGCGGTTGCCTCCCTATTTTTATTCGTTCCTTTTTAATGGATCGACAGTTCAGGGTACGTGTGGGTTCTGTCCTGTCCGACACCTTTCGCCGGGAGAATGGGGTGCCACAGGGCTCAGTTTTGAGCGTCGCTCTCTTCGCCATCGCGATCAATCCAATAATGGATTGCCTCCCAGCTGATGTATCAGGCTCCCTTTTTGTGGACGATTTTACCATCTATTGCAGCGCGCAGTGTACACGTGTCCTGGAGCGCTGTCTTCAGCGTTCTCTTGACCGTCTTTACTCCTGGAGTGTCGCCAATGGCTTCCGTTTCTCTGCCGAGAAGACGGTCTGTATTAACTTCTGGAACTACAAAGAGTTTCTCCCACCGTCCTTACGACTCTGTCCCGTTGCTCTCCCAATCGTGGAGACAACCAAATTTTTAGGCCTTACCTTTGACAGGAAACTTAGTTGGTCTCCACATGTCATATTCGGCCGCCCGTTGTACCCGTTCTTTAAATGTCCTCCGTGTTCTCAGTGGTATGTCGTGGGGAGCGGATCGAACCGTCCTACTTCGTCTATATCGGTCGATCGTCCGCTCCAAGCTGGATTATGGGAGCTTCGTATACTCCTCTGCACGGCCATCCATCTTACGCCGCCTCAACTCCATACAACATCGGGGTTTACGACTTGCGATCGGAGCATTTTATACTAGTCCCGTAGAGAGTCTTCATGCTGACGCTGGCGAATTGCCACTCACCTACCGGCGCGATATACTGCTTTGTCGATATGCCTGTCTGCTACTGTCAATGCCCGACCATCCGTCTTACCGTTCCTTTTTTGACGACTCTCTTGACTGTCAATACGGGTTGTATGTCTCTGCCCTGCTACCCCCCGGAGTTCGCTTTCGTCGCCTCCTTCATCACCTTAATTTTTCACTCCCTGCAACCTTTCCAGTGGGCGAGAGCCGCACGCCACCTTGGCTCCAGGCTCAGGTCCGCATTCACCTTGACCTCAGCTCGCTCCCAAAAGAGGTCACCCCCGGTTCGGTCTACCACTCCCGTTTTTTGGAACTTCGTTCGAAGTTAAACACCATGACTTTCATTTATACAGATGGCTCTAAGACCAATGACGGGGTAGGGTGATCCTTTATTGTCGGGGCACAAAGTTTCAAATACTGGCTCAATGGCCATTGTTCGGTCTTCACAGCTGAGATCTTTGCCCTCTACCAGGCTGTTCTTTACATCTGCCGCCACCGACATTCTGCTTATGTCATCTGCTCAGATTCCCTGAGCGCCATCCAGAGCCTCAGTGATCCGTACCTGGTTCACCCTTTCGTACACCGGATCCAACGCTCTCTTCAGCAGCTGGTCGACGTCGGTTCTCCGGTTAGCTTTATGTGGGTTCCTGGCCATGTCGGTATCCCTGGGAACGAAGCTGCAGATGCCGCGGCCAAGGCTGCGGTTCTCCAGCCTCGGACAGCTTCTTGTTGTGTCCCTTCGTCCGATTTTAGCAGGGTCATTTGTCGGCGCATCTTGTTGCTGTGGCATGCCGATTGGGCTGCACTTACCGACAACAAGCTTCGGGCCTTAAAACCTCTTCCCGTGGCTTGGACGTCCTCCTCACGCCCTTCTCGGCGGGAGGAGGTCGTTTTAGCCCGGTTAAGAATTGGACACTGCCGGTTCAGCCATCGCCATCTGCTGACGGCTGCGCCGGCGCCGTTCTGCCCATGTGGGCACTTGCTGACGGTTACACATTTTAATGTCCTGTCCAGATCTTAACACACTGCACCTCGATCTTAACCTGCCTAATACTTTCGATGCCATTTTAGCGGATGACCCACGAGCAGCTGCTCGTGTTCTTTGTTTTATCAATTTGACAAACCTCGCTAAGGACATTTGATGATGTTGTTTTTTAATCCTATGCCTGTCAGTCTGTCTTTTATTGTGTTTTCCCTTTTAGTTGTTGTCAACTTGTGCCTCGCGGTGCATTCTTAGAGTAGTCAGGGCGCTAATGACCATTGAAGTTGTGCGCCCTAAAACCACAAAAAAAAAAACAAAAAAAAAACTCCTTCTGTTGTCTGGGATAGCCTGCACTGGCTATCTGGCACTAAGGTCCACTCACAGGTTTTTGGCTTGACGGTCGCGAATGACGTCCTTGTGGCCCCTGAGGCTGTCTCCAATGCCTTCGGCCGCTTTTTCGCAGAGGTTTCTAGCTCCGCTCATTACCACCCTGCCTTCCTCCCCCGCAAACAGGCAGAGGCTAGGCCACCTAACTTCCGCTCCTCGAATCGTGAAAGTTATAATGCCCCATTCACCATGCGGGAACTCGAAAACGCACTTGGCCGATCACGGTCCTCCGCTCCAGGGCCTGATTCTATTCATATTCAGATGCTGAAGAACCTTTATCCTGCGGGTAAAGGTTTTCTTCTTCGTACATACAGTCGCATCTGGATTGAGGGACATGTTCCCGCATGCTGGCGCGAGTCTATTGTTGTCCAGATTCCTAAGGCGGGGAAGGACAGGCACTTGCCTTCCAGTTATCGACCCATCTCGCTTACCAGCTGTGTGTGTAAAGTGATGGAGCGAATGGTTAACTCTCGATTGGTTTGGCTGCTCGAGTCTCGACGCCTACTTACCAATGTACAATGTGGATTTCATAGGCGCCGCTCTCCTGTTGACCATCTGGTTACCTTGTCGACCTTCATTATGAATAACTTCTTGTGGAAGCGCCCGACCGCGGCTGTGTTCTTTGATTTGGAGAAGGCTTACGACACCTGTTGGAGAGCGGGCATTCTCCGCACCATGCATACATGGGGCCTTCGCGGTCGCCTCCCTATTTTTATTCGTTCCTTTTTAATGGATCGACAGTTCAGGGTACGTGTGGGTTCTGTCCTGTCCAACACCTTTCGCCAGGAGAATGGGGTGCCACAGGGCTCAGTTTTGAGCGTCGCTCTCTTCGCCATAGCGATCAATCCAATAATGGATTGCCTCCCAGCTGATGTATCAGGCTCCCTTTTCGTTGACGATTTTACCATCTATTGCAGCGCGCAGCGTACGTGTTTCCTGGAGCGCTGTCTTCAGCGTCCTCTTGACCGTCTTTACTCCTGGAGTGTCGCCAATGGCTTCCGTTTTTCTGCCGAGAAGACGGTCTGTATTAACTTCTGGCGCTACAAAGAGTTTCTCCCACCGTCCTTACGACTCGGTCCCGTTGCTCTCCCATTCGTGGAGACAACAAAATTTTTAGGTCTTACATTTGACAGGAAACTTAGTTGGTCTCCACATGTCATATTTGGCTGCCCGTTGTACCCGTTCTCTAAATGTCCTCCGTGTTCTCAGTGGTATGTCGTGGGGAGCGGATCGAACCGTCCTACTTCGCCTATATCGGTCGATCGTCCGCTCCAAGCTGGATTATGGGAGCTTCGTATACTCCTCTGCACGGCCATCCATCTTACGCCGCCTCAACTCCATTCAACATCGGGGTTTACAACTTGCGATCGGAGCATTTTATACTAGTCCCGTCGAGAGTCTTCATGCTGACGCTGGTGAGTTGCCACTCACCTACCGGCGCGATATACTGCTTTGTCGGTATGCCTGTCGGCTACTGTCAATGCCCGACCACCCGTCTTATCGTTCCTTTTTTGATGACTCTCTCGACCGTCAATACGGGTTGTATGTCTCTGCCCTGCTACCCCCTGGAGTTCGCTTTCGTCGCCTCCTTCAACACCTTAATTTTTCACTCCCTGCAACCTTTAGAGTGGGCGAGAGCCACACGCCACCTTGGCTCCAGGCTCAGGTTCGCGTCCACCTTGACCTCTGCTCGCTCCCGAAGGAGGTTACCACCGGTTCAGTCTACCACTCCCGTTTTGTCGAACTTTGTTCGAAGTTCTTTAATATGACCTTCATTTATACAGATGACTCTAAGATCAATGACAGGGTCGGGTTTTCTTTTATTGTCGGGGCACAAAGTTTCAAATACCGGCTCAATGGCCATTGTTCGGTCTTCACAGCTGAGCTCTTTGCCCTCTACCAGGCTGTTCTTTACATCTGCCGCCACCGACATTCTGCATATGTCATCTGCTCCGATTCCCTGAGCGCTGTCCAGAGCCTCAGTGATCTGTACCCGGTTCACCCTTTCGTGCACCGGATCCAACGCTCTCTTCAGCAGCTGGTGGACGTCGGTTCTCCGGTTAGCTTTATGTGGGTTCCTGGCCATGTCGGTATCCCTGGGAACGAAGCTGCAGATGGCGCGGCCAAGGCTGCGGTCCTCCAGCCTCGGACAGCTTCTTGTTGTGTCCCTTCGTCAGATTGTAGCGGGGTCATTTGTCGGCGCATTTTATCGCTGTGGCATGCCGATTGGGCTGCACTTACAGACAGCAAGCTTCGGGCCTTGAAACCTCTTCCCGTGGCTTGGACGTCCTCCTCACGCCCTTCTCGGCGGGAGGAGGTAGTTTTGGCCCGGTTACGAATTGGACACTGCCGGTTCAGCCATCGCCATCTGCTGACGGCTGCGCTGGCGCCGTTCTGTCCATGTGGGCAATTGCTGACGGTCCACCACATTTTAACGTCCTGTCCGGATTTTAACACACTGCGTCTTGATCTTGGCCTGCCATGTACTCTAGAAGCCATTTTAGCGGATGACCCACGAGCGGCTGCTCGAGTTCATCATTTTATCAAATTGACAACCCTCTCTACCGACATTTGATTATGCTGTTTTCTTTTTTTAATCCTATGCCTCAGTCTGTCTTTTATCGTGTTTTCCGTTTCGTTGCTCTTTTAAACTTGTGACTCGCGGTGCATTCCTAACGTAGTCTGGGCGCTAATGACCGTTGAAGTTGTGCGCCCTAAAACCACAAAAAAAAAACCCCTTGCCAGCCTTAATACCTTTAAACGCCTTCGCGCTACAGCCCGTTATTTAATCAAACAGAGCAAACGGATATGTTAGGAACGATTTGTTTCTTCCCTCGGTTCTACTGTCACTATGTCACCAGTATGGGCTACACTTAGCTCTCTCCAAGGTTGCCATCGGCAATCCACCCTCCCAGGCCTTCACCTCCCAGATGGCCTTTGTACGGACCCATTAGTTCTTGTGGAACATCTTGCGACCCATTTGGCAATGGCATCAGCCTCCTATCCGTCTGCTTACCTTTGCCGGAAACAGTGGGCTGAAGCATCCACCTTATGTTTTACCCCTTGTCAGTCAGAATCTTACAAAGAACCTTTTACTGAATGGGAATTTCTTTCTGCACTTTCTTCCTCTCATGGTACAGCCCCTGGCCCAGACTCCATTCATAACCAACTGCTTCAACATCTCAGTGCTCCACAACGGCAACATCTTCTGTGGGTGTTTAACTGTATCTGGCTCCAGGGTGACTTCCCTTCTCAGTGGAGGGATAGCATCGTGGTTCCTGTCCTTAAACCTGGTAAGAACGCCCTATTTTTTGACAGCTATCGGCCAATTAGTCTGACAAATGTCGTTTGCAAGTTACTTGAATGGATGGTAGCCCGTCGGCTCAATTTGGTCCTCGAATCTCGGGATCTATTGACCCCTTACCAGTGTGGCTTCCGAGAGGGACGGTCTCCGATCGATCATTTACTTCGTTTGGGATCCGCAGTTCAGCAGGCTTTTCCCAGCGCCGCCATTTGATTGCAGTATTTTTTGATCTTCGCAAGGCCTATGACAAGGCCTGGCGCCATCACATCTTTCTTAAACTTCATCAGTGGGGTCTTCGGGGCTCACTCCCGATTTTTATCCGCCAGTTCCAGTTCCATCAGTCATTCAGGGTTCAGGTCGGTACCGTTTTTAGTTCTCCACAGACCAGGAGACAGGCATCCCACAGGGTTCTGTCTTGAGTGTACTTTTCTTCATTGCTGTCGATGGACTTGGGGCCTGTGTCGGTCCTTTGGTCGCACCTGCCCTGCATGTGGATGATTTTTGCATTTGGGTTAGTTCCTCTTCGATGGCCTCTGCAGAACGGCAGCTTCAGGGAGCTATACAGTGTGCCCCTGCATGGACCCTTTCACACAGGTTTCAATTTTCTCCTTTAAAATCGCGGGTGGTCCACTTCTGTCGCCGTACTACGATCCACCCTGATCCAGAGCTCTATCTCGATGCAAAACGATTGCCTGTGGTCCCACAGTTTAGTTTCCTGGGTCTTCTTTTCGACAAGAAGCTCACTTTGCTGCCGCATATCAGACTTCGGAAGGTAGGATGTTTCCGTAAACTCAATGTCCCTTGCTTCCGCGCCCACTCCTCTTGGGGTGCGGACCGCTCCCTCCTTCTCCGTCTTTATCGTGCTCTAGTTCTGTCTCGCTTGGACTATGGTTGTCAGGAAGCTTATTGTTCGGCTGCTCCTCCCACACTGCACGTCCTGGACCCAGTCCACCATCGTGGTATCCGTATGGCCACTGGTGCCTTCCCTATTAGCCCTGTTGATAGTTTCCTGGTTGAAGATGGGATCCCCCCCTTTTCTGATCGGCGGTCCCAGCTTCTGGTGTCTTAAGCACTCGCTGTTCGTTCCTCTCCCACTCATCCTTCCTATCCTCTCCTGTTCCAAGTCCATTTGCGTTGATCACCTGATTCCCGCCCTTGGGCCGGTTTACAGGTTGGGCTCCGCCTTGCGTCTCTTTGCTGTGATTTTCAGCTTCCTTCTTTGTCCTGTCTTCCTCGCTCCCTCCCCTCCACCCCCTTGGTTAGTTCCTAGGCCTTGAATTCGGATGGATCTCTGCCGAGGTCCGAAAGATTCTATTCCCCCGATGATGTTCCGTTCCTTTTTCCGCCGAATTTTTTGGTAGTTTCGGGAAGGTGGTGTTTCTTACACTGATGGCTGTAAATCTGCTGATCTTGTTGGATATGGCTTCACGTCCTCTGTTGGAACGGAAAATCTACTGCCATCTACATATGGGGTGTTTACTGCGGAATTGATGGCAATTTCGCAGGCCCTTACCTTTATTACACAGTCCCAACACAACGACGTTTTGTTATGTACAGACTCAATGAGTGGCCTACTGGCTATTGACAGGTGTTTCTCGCGCCATCCCTTGGTCGTCTCTGCCATCAATGACCATCTCGCTGATATTCACCATGCTGCTTGTTCTGTTGACTTCCTTTGGGTCCCTAGCCATGTGGGTATCCCGGGTTATGAGCTCGCTGATCGTTTGGTTGGGGGAGCAGTCCCTTACCCCCTGTTTTCTGTAACCCCTCCTGCAGCGGATATACGGCTTCACATCAAATCCCATTTCGCACAGTCATGGGCCACTTCTAGGGAGGCTACTCCCCTGTCTAATAAACTTCGTGCAATTAAGGTGACACCAGGCCCATGGTGTTCTTCCTTTCGTCTCTCCCGAAATGACTCGACCACACTGTGTCGTCTCCGCATTGGCCATACCAGGCTGACCCTTGGTTTTCTTTTGAGTGATGAGCCACCCCCACTTTGTGGTTGTGGAACCTTCCAGTCAGTAGCCCACAATTTGGTTGAATGCCCCCTTCTTTTGGCTCTGTGTGCTAAGTACAGGCTCCCCTGCACGTTACCTTTGATGTTGGCTGACGATTCCCGGATGGTCGACCTGGTTCTCGGTTTCCTCCGGGAAAGTGGTTTTTATTCTCAGTTTTAAGGTTTCTAATCTCTCTCTGGTGTTGGGGCAGGGCGGTGAGTGTTGGGGTATCTCCCAATGTAAGCGGTGTTTGGAGATCGACTCCCCTCCCCTCCCTGACTGTGATCCTCTTTTCTCCCCTTTTACTCTGTTTTTATCATTTTTTAGGATTGGTTAGTCTCCTTTCCCCAAATGCACTTCTACATTCTAGCGGTTGCACCTTTTAAGTCGCATGTGGTCTTGCCTCTGCTGCTTCAGAGGTGGGATATTTCCTGCCTCTATCATAGTGTTGGTTTCTCTCTCTTGCCGACTTACCTCATTTTGTTTTACCATTGGCAACATGACTGCCCTTTTACATTTTTTAGTGTTTTTCCTTTTATCATTCTGACTTTTCTGAGATATCACACTATCTGAATGGACCACATTTGAAACAAGGGACTGATTACCTTGCTGTTTGGTCCCTTCAACCCAAACCAACCAATATTCCACACATTGCTTATAAACCAGGTTTAATAATTTCTGAAGCAGTTAGTGCTGAACAACAGAGTGTGCCAGGATGGAGGAGGGAGCCTGTGGGTATTCCCAGCGTGACAGAATGAGCTGTGAGCCTGGCACATGGCTCCTCCCAGCAGGCACGACAGAGGTGCATGGAGCATGCACGATATATATATATATATATGTGTGTGTGTGTAGTGCGATCTGTGACCGTCTAATCCCATGGTTCATTTTGCTATCAGAATAAAGTACCGCAGTTGGTTAACATCATCTAAATTGTTCAAACACCCGTGTCCACTTTGAGGTGTATTAAGATTTCAGATATAAACAATGTTCTTAAACTGTCGAAACAATGCCTTATGCTTGCTTTATTAGCCTACCATCGTGAGGTCTTCTCAGTGCAGCAGCTCGACAATGACTGAGCGAATTTCCCTCCAGTTTTCAGATAGGGAGGGGTGTGGAAAGTGGTAGAGCGGTGGGGCTGGGGGACCAACTGCTCCCTCTGGTGATGTTGTGAACTTGGTCAGTTGGTCTCCAGACTTCATGGTAAGCACACAAAATTTGATATTCCCGCCAATTAAATTGTATTTCCTGCCATTTTTTAAAATTTTACACAATTTTCAGGGCTGGGGATGCATTGAGCTAGGTTAGTAGAGGTAGCCCTCTTGCCCTATTTTCCTGCGATGCTAGTGTGACGTTGCTGCATCTATGGCCGCCATATTCAATAAATTACCAACAGTGCGGTGTGGGGTGATCAGTTTTGCCATACTACTGTGATATTCTAAGTTTGTCAAACTCACAACTTTGTCATTGAGTAATTATGTATGACACAAATCTCAACATAATTGTAATTTTTTAGAAGTTATAAAATATACAGGGTGTTACAAAAAGGTACGACCAAACTTTCAGGAAACATTCCTCACACACAAATAAAGAAAAGATGTTATGTGGACATGCGTCCGGAAACGCTTAATTTCCATGTTAGAGCTCATTTTAGTTTCGTCAGTATGTACTGTACTTCGATTCACCGCCAGTTGGCCCAATTGAAGGAAGTTAATGTTGACTTCGGTGCTTGTGTTGACATGCGACTCATTGCTCTACAGCACTAGCATCAAGCACATCAGTACGTAGCATCAACAGGTTAGTGTCCATCACGAACGTGGTTTTCCAGTCTGTGCAATGTTTACAAATGCGGAGTTGGCAGATGCCCATTTGATATATGGATTAGCACGGGGCAATAGCCGTGGCACGGTAGGTTTGTATCAACAGATATCCGGAACGAAGGTGTCCCGACAGGAAGACGTTCGAAGCAATTGATCGGCGTCTTAGGGAGCACGGAACATTCCAGCCTATGACTCGCGACTGGGGAAGACCTACAACGACGAGGACACCTGCAATGGACGAGGCAATTCTTCGTGCAGTTGACGATAACCCTAATGTCAGCGTCAGAGAAGTTGCTGCTGTACAAGGTAACGTTGACCACGTCACTATATGGAGAGTGCTACGGGAGAACCCGTTGTTTCCGTACCATGTACAGCGTGTGCAGGCACTATCAGCGGCTGATTGGCCTCCACGGGTACACTTCTGCGAATGGTTCGTCCAACAATGTCAATCTTCATTTGAGTGCAAATGTTCTCTTTACGGATGAGGCTTCATTCCAACGTGATCAAATTATATATTTTCACAATCAACATGTGTGGGCTGACGAGAATCCTCACGCAATTGTGCAATAACGTCAATACAGATTTTCTGTGAACGTTTGGGCAGGCATTGTTGTCTTGATTGGGACCCATGTTCTTCCACCTACGCTCAGTGGAGCACATTATCATGATTTCATACGGGATACTCTACCTGTGCTGCTGGAAGATGTGCCTTTACAAGTACGACACATGTGGTTCGTGCACGATGGAGCTCCTGCACATTTCAGTCGAAGTGTTCGTACGCTTCTCAACAACAGATTCGGTGACCGATGGATTGGTAGAGGCGGACCAATTCCATGGCCTTCACGCTCTCCTGACCTCGACCCTCTTGACTTTCATTTATGGGGGCATTAGAAAGCTCTTGTCTACGCAACCTCGGAACCAAATACAGAGACTCTTCGTGCTCGTATTGTGGACGGCTGTGATACAATACGCCATTCTCCAGGGCTGCATCAGTGTATCAGGGATTCCATGTGACGGAGGGTGGATTCATGTATCCTCACTAATGGAGGACATTTTGAACATTTCCTGTAACAGTGTTTGAAGTCACGCTGGTACGTTCTGTTGCTGTGCGTTTCCAGTCCGTGATTGTGATTTGAAGAGAAGTAAAGAAATGGGCTCTAACATGGAACGTAAGCGTTTCCAGACACATGTCCACATAACATATTTTCTTTCTTTGTGTGTGAGGAATGTTTCCTGAAAGTTTGGCCGTACCTTTTTGTAACACCCTGTATAACATGAGATTAATGGTCACTACAAAGAATCCAAAACCCTAGTTCTGAATGGTAATGTCTTTCATTTTGTATCCAGAGTAACAGAAAAATTCACGAATGAAAACTCATTGAATATTGAATTTAATGGCAGACTAAAACGGTGTATGGATGAGGATGTGAACGAGCAGGGGTCTGCGGCCATATGCAGCACGTGCTATTGAAGCAGTCTCCAAGTCTGTGGCTGAGCCATGTCTACACAATATCCTCTCATCTGGGAGTTCTACTCCCTCATGATATGCTGCAAATTACAGAAGGCGGCAGATGAGAGATTGGCAGATATAAAGCTGTTGAGGTGGGCCATGAGTCACGCTTGGGTGGCTCTGTTGCTAGAACATTTGCCCGTGTTGAGCGGAGGTCCCAGGTTTGAGCCTCAGTCTGGCACACAATTTTAATTTGCAAGGAAGTTTTAAATTAGTGCATGCTCTGCTGCAGAGCGAAGTTTCATTTTGGAAACTGGCAGAATCGTTAGGGTGCGATTCCATTTTTGTATTGTTGTTGTTTAGTATTTTTATTGTTATAGTTAGTGTTACTACACATCGGTATAGACCTAAATAAAAGATTAGACTTTTGAATATTGTGAACATAGTTTACGCCTAATCTGAAAGTTTCAGCGTATATAAAAAATTGTGTGTATGAATGAAGGCAAAGTTTGTGGATATTTAAACTTTCACTCAACAGCTCATTCTCTAACGTTCTGCAGAAGACAGTTCTACACTAAGTTCAGTCAATGAAGAGTTAAAGCTAACTAGAAATCTGAAAGAGGTGCCAGTTTACTTCTTTCATATCAAACGGTGCAATACTAGCGCACACGTTCCGAACAATGCAAAATAATCAGTCTCTGGAAAAGTTCGTCATTCTGTGATCAGAGTTTATAAAGACCTTGACATAAAGTCAGTAACGCTAAAGAGGAGACGATGACTGCCATTTTATCTACAAGAAAGTAATACAACCTCCAACAATTAACTTGGGTGAATGAAGTCGGAACTGTTGATCAGGCAACACTGGCGACTCACGATACACCTGCATAGCGTCCGGTGTTAACAACTCGTCCCCACTACAGTTCAGTTTAGCACCGAGTATGTTCCGTGTGACCTGTTGGACGAAGTGCTTGTTTAGTGCATTGGTTCTGAACTGATAACAGGACGATGAACGAGTAAAGAATCAATTTAAAGTTCTGTTTTAAGCTTGGCGAGACACCGAAAGAAACGCATCCACTGCTGGTAGGTGTTCATGGGGATCAAGCACTGTGTATGAAGTGTGCGTAAGAGTGATTCGCTGTTTTCGAGGAGGCTGGGAAAGTGTTTGACAATCCTTGTAGCGGACGACCGGCGACCGCCGTCAGTGACGAAAACATTGAGAATGTGAGGACATTAATCACGAACGACATTCGATTAACTGTGCAGATGATAATGAACTGCAGATGAACCAGAATGTGTGTGTCAAATCCTTACCCAGGAGTTAGGGAATAGGAAAAAGTGTTGTCTTTGCCACATCACTCGACTGACAATCAGAAGCAGGCACATTCAGAGGCTTCACAGTATTTTGACAAGATGGTGGATGTGACACCCAATTTCTTCAATCGTGTTGTCAGGTTGAAACCTAGTGTCTCTGATACGACCCTGAAACGAAATGGCAAAGCATGGAATGGCATTCTCCGACCTCACCTCGTTGTAAAAGGTCAGAGCCGAAAAATAACGCATCAAAACGATGCTCGTCACCTTTTACGATAGTCAGGGTATTATCCACAAGGAATTTCTACCTGAGGGAAGACGTTGAACGCTGCACGATACGTTGAAACTTTTACCAGTTTCGTGCAGCGTCTACGCGGGTTACGAGCCCAGTGTGGACGACAAGCCTCCTGGTGTCTTGTTCACGACAACGCTCGCCCATACACAGTATCATCAAAAATGGAATGGTACAACTTGAACATCCACCATACTCGTCGGATCTCAATCCTCCAGACTGCTTCCTATCCCCTAGACTCAAACTCGCTTTGAAAGGAAAGAGATTTGATATTCCTGACATCCAACGAAATGTGACGTGGTTTTTGAACGGCATCCCAAAGGAAGACTCCGTGCAAAGATTCTAGGACATGTATTGCGGACCTTAGCTGTGCATAGTTACGGGAGGTGACCATTTTGGAGGACAATAAGGTAGCTGTAGTGCATAATTCATCTACATTAAGGTTACAGGACCATTCACCGAACTTTGTCAGAAGATTATCCACTGTGCTGTCTTAACACAAACCCCTTTGTGTATGTGACACTTTCTGCATTGGCGGCTGGACTGACGGAGTGCACTAAAATTTTACTGGCTACCATTGTCAAGGAATTATGAACCTGTCAGATTACAATAGGATCTGATGCACTGTTTTCAGGTGGATTAAAGTTTGACTTGTTCTACAGTGATAGTAACATCTATTCTAGATGCACTCATGACGACTGTAGTCTTACGGGATGGTTAAAAAGAGAGTAAGATATTTCGTCTGCGTTTAATGAGCAACATCGGTTCTGCCTGGTAATTCTTTAACGGCCCGAAGATAGGAAAATAGCTGAGTGCGAGACTGGTGCTTTGTCAGTCGTGTTCGAATAAGTAAGTTCGAAATGCCTAACTGAATCGCCCCCGACTGATGACCTTATCAGTCGGACGTTCTCATACAAAATTTCTTTCGAAGACTGCCCCAGTCGTTTCCTCTAAATCGCCTTTCTCAGCTTTTCCACCATGTCACAATAACTGGCACTACTCACGGTCTCTGGATGAGGAAATGTCTGGCAGCACACTCCGTGCGCTCAAGGGCTCTGGCCATAACTTTTTCACAAACACTGCCAGCTACCATTTCTCATCGAGGGGAGGCGGTGTTCCTGGGACTCGACACTTTCTTCGTCTCTTGAGTCAGGTGACGCTATACGTAACGACGTTTGTCCCTTGTGGTGATACAGTACAGGACTAGAACACCCTCCGCCTGACACTGTAGTATGTGCTGAATGGCGACTGTATTTAATCGGCTCTATTCACATCTGTAAGGTGCTGTGGTGTTCACCTAGGTCAGGGCACGTTACACAGCCGGTAGAGACGTGGAGACAGCGTGTAGTTTTCATCACATGGATACGACAGTACGCACAATCGACCGTTCAACATGACGTACACCTTCATCTGAGGTAAATGTACATCGCTGCCCTGAC
Organism: Schistocerca cancellata; assembly: GCF_023864275.1. Classification (NCBI taxonomy): domain Eukaryota; kingdom Metazoa; phylum Arthropoda; class Insecta; order Orthoptera; family Acrididae; genus Schistocerca; species Schistocerca cancellata. The sequence goes on from NC_064632.1 coordinate 598,442,048, forward strand.
CTTTGCACGTCTCGCAAAGCTTTTGGTTTTTATCGAATTCCTTGCTAGAAACCAACACGTGTTTCTGTGGCATTATACTAGCTTCATAAATATTCACTAATCAGCGATGAGTTGCAGCTGGGAAAGTTTTCCTCAAACACAAAACTCTCATTAGAATTAGCATTTCAGTCGCTGCCATTCTATATGTGCTGCCATCTCTAAACTAAATTTCAGACTTCACTGGAACAGCTATTTGAACCAGCATTTGAAATCTTAATTGCTTCCTATCCAGACGTCGAATTGAACTGGCATGGGTTGTTTATACAACTTTGAGGAGTCTCATTACCTTACATACTGAACCCTCCTCGCATCTGGTTTTGTAACAGAGTGACATAGTAGACCAGCACCGAATGTGTTTGAGACACCGTATATGACGTGAAATCATGACTCCTTGATATTGTGACAAAGTTGGCAGTCCGATATACTTCTTCCCCTCCTGGCAATCCGACATGCTACGTTTCAGTTGGATTATGTCCAGGCACTTGCGATGAGGAATACGGAAACCTTCTTTGAATAATGATCGGTACATATTTCACTGCATTTTCCCCCGATACATCACGTGTAGGGTGTACTGGGAATACATTCGACCAGCAACTTGTCTGTCGTCGGTACTCCGGCGGAACTGTCGACTATTTGTAGAATCAGCTAGAAACTACACGAATCGAGATTTCCCGATAACGAATCAGATCTCTCCTGTCATCTGCCGTGGCAACTGTACGACGTCCTCTTGTCAGGCAGGGTCTTTCCAATTTTCTAAGCCAGAGAAAATATTCAGTGCTGTGGTCGTAATGGTTTTTGTACTGCAGAGTGCGCAATAGTGAGATAGCAGTGTATACTGTAGATTTAAATGGACACAAACCTGAAGATCACAAGATTTGAACTTGCACTATTGAAGAGGGTATAAAGTAGGACATCTGGTGTCAGATTACCCACTTTTTTAACTTATATTAAAGGCGACCACCACTTCGCCCCCATCTTTCCCAACTGGGAATTGATACAAGGAAATTCCACACAGACAATTTAGCAATTGTGCAAGCTATATTCAAGGTCGTGAAGTTGCTTGATACAGGTCATGTGATACAATCGTAAATTTGGCAGGTAACCCCTCCCCATGTTTCAACCATTCAACCATCTGGATCATAATGAAGTGATGGGAAACCCAGTGGACCAATAAGTCTTCCTCCACCCCCCCCCCCCCCCCCCCCACTTATTGTCCTTTATAACTAGCTCAGCTGTGTAGCACTCTGTATTCGAGGCTTAAAGGCTTAAGCATCATGCAGAGGGGTTCAGGTTTGAGACAATCAATTACTGTATAGTGCAAGGCTTGGAAGTAATAATTATATAGCAAATTAAATAATAGCTTGTTATGAAGAATGATTTGCAGTACATTTTTGCACTCATTTGTTTATTAATATTTTTGTTTACAGTGCTGTTTTTATGTAAACACAATATCTAATTTATTTACTATTTGTTGATTAACAATTTTCCCTAAAAAGCTGTTTGTTACACATTCAGTGGCTTTCTAACAAAGTTACTTTTCCTTATAAATAATAATTCTAAATTTTTTGTGCTTGCATATTACATACATTGGCTGCATTTACAAACCAACTTTCCTGATAACTGGAGACCATCAGGTTAACTAAAGCTAGGTGAACTTCAAACTTCCCAATTTTGTTCCTATAATACAGTATTTACATTTTCTTTCTAACATATAGCCACTATTTATATTTTAATTGTAACTTTCTGATCTTTTTATGGTTCTTTGTTCAATCACTAAAAATGGAACACATGTATGATCGCTTTGTTTTATCTTGAGTTATCAAGTAGTTGTACTTACCTATGTAGCACGTGTGTCCACATTATTGTATTTTATACATTTCTATCTGACACACAGATAGCTAACACATATCTGTGAGAAAAGTCACCGTAATTCTAGTGATGTCAATACAGTAGGAAGAAGTTTTTTAACATTGCGGTATACAAAAACATGGCTGAGGTCAATAATGGAGGAGGATCAACTTAATGGCTTAGTGCTGTTGAACACTCATCATGACATTGGTTGTCCTATTGCCACGAAGAGTAGATGCATAGAACTTATTACTTTAGGAAGAGAACCACAATTGGAACTTTTTATATCATAAGATGGCATTGTCTTGTAAATGTGTACGTACGACAAAAAGTTTTGACTCACCCAGTATCCCAGAACTCCTGAAGATAAACATGGTCTGTGGATGTTGCATCACAGACAGCCCCTTCGACTGTTCAGAGATGTCACAAAACCCTCACAAAGATGTAAACAGCCACACACGAGCAGCACCTATTAGGAGGAGTCTGTCCCACAGCCGATCAGTTCATCATTCCACCAGGAAGGAGGTACATTGCTCGTGTTGTCTGCAGTTCAACCATGCCTAGAGGGTCAGTACTGCGGTTCGATCATATCTGCATTGTTACTTTGTGCCAGGAAGTGTTCTCAACAAGGGAAGTGTCCAGGTGTCTTGGAGTGAACCAAAACAATGTTGTTCAGACATGGAGGAGGTTGACAGGAACTGTTGATGACATACCTCACACAGGCCGCCCAAGGGCTACTACTGTACTGCAACAGATGACTGCTACCTACGAATTATGGCTCTGTGGAACCCTGACAGCAACGCCACCATGTTGAATAATGCTTTTCATGCAGTCACAGGACGTCTTGCTATGACTCAAACTGTGCGCAATAGGCTGCATGGTGTGCCACTTCACTCCCAACCACCATGGTGAGATCCATCTTTGCAACCAAGACAGCAAGACAGCATGCAGCGTGGTACATGTGGGGCCCAATATGCTGAATAGACCGTTCGGGAATGGCATCATTTTCTATTCACCGATGAGTGTTGTATATGCCTTCAACCAGACAACTGATGGAGACATGTTTGGAGGCAACCCGGTTAGCCTGAACTAGTTAGATGCACTATCCAGCAATTGCAGCAAGGTGGAGGTTCCTTGCGGTTTTGGGGTGCCATTATGTGGGGCTAGTGTACGCCGTTGGTGGTCACAGAAGGCACCGTAAGTGCTGTTTGATATGTGAATGCCATCCTCTGACAGTGCAACCATATCAGCAGCATATTGGTGAGGCTTTAGTCTTCAGTGAAGACAATTCGTGCCCCCATCATGCAGATCTTGTGAATGATTTCCTTCAGGATAATGACATCGCTCTACTAGAGTGGCCAGCATGTTCTCCAGACATGAACCCTATCGAACATGCTGTTTATGGATGATGTGAGCCACCGACCATTTTGAGGGATCTATGCTAAATCGCCATTGATGAGTGGGACAATCTGGACAAACAGTGCCTTGATAGTACACGACGACGAATACAGGCATGAATCAATGCAAGAGAACAATCTGGACCACCATGTCTGAAGGTCTCGCTGGGTGGTGGTAAAACATGCAATGTATGGTTTCCATGAGGAATAAAAAGGGCAGAAATGATGTTCATACTTATATCAACATGACAAACCCACAAGCAGAAAAAATAGTACACTAAAGACAACAATGCAGATAAGGGAAATGTATATTCACATCTTACTGTCTATGTAATTAAAGTGGTGCACCACAAAAAACTTGACTTGCGGTAGCGTTCTTGCTTCCTGAGCACGGGGTCCCGGGTTCGATTCCCGGTGGGGTCAGGGATTTTTTCTGCCTTGAGATGACTGGGTGTTGTTGTGTCATCTTCATCATCATCATTCATCCCCATTATGGTCGGAGGAAGGCAATGGCAAACCACCTCCACTAGGACCTTGCCTAGCAAGGCGGCGTGGGTCTTCCACGTCGCTCCCCTACGCTCTGTAAAGGAGTATGGGACACTATCATCATCATCATTGCTCTCTATACCAGTTTTCTGTGCAGGTTCTGGAACTCTCAGAACTGAGGTGATGCAAAACGTTTTTTGATGTGTGTTTAATAAGTTGAAGTAAAACTTTGCGTGCAACTTGAGTATTTTTGTTATGGTAAAAGTAAAGGTAGTGCAAGATATCTTTAGCATCTCCTCCTTGAGGTTTTTCTGTATCTGCCACTGATCTGATGGACTGTTTCTGCCCACCCTGCACACATGAAAAAAATACATCAGAAATATACTGTTAAAATGTAAGTACTGTGTATATAATGATCAGAAAGAAAATTAATATGGTATTGCATAAAGAAACAAAGTGGAAATGTAGTAGTAAAGTAGTGTCCCTAGCTTTCATGTACTGGAGAGTAATAAGGCATTTGGAAAAGTACTTGGTCCATAAATATAGTGTGCATACATATGTGCAAATAAAACAAGAAGAAAATTTGAGTATTATTTGTAAGAAAAATTAGTTTTGTAAGGAAACCACTGCATGTGACAGTTTTGTAGAGAAATATTATTAATAAACAATAAGAAAAGATAGTAAATAAAAATATATTGTCTACATCAAATGCATAACATTGTAAATAAAAATGAAAAATATTAATAAACAACAAAGATAAGCATGTATTGTGAAAACAGTTGTTCATAATCTGTTACTGAATTTGTTATATAATAATCAGTTCCAATCCCTTCCACTAGATAATTATTGGTTATAGCAGGCCTGAATATCTCCCATTAATACTCAGACCTCAAAGGGAGAAGCTTACACAGTTGAGGATTATAGTAATGGAGGAGGGTGAGCTCTGATCTTATTTGTTAGACAAGATTCCTGCCATTTTATTATGCTTCAGTTGACTGAGGCATGTGGAGGGGCTACTTTGCAATTTTGGGTATATCATGTGACCTTTGAGTTATGTCAGGAGATTGAATATAGCTTCCATAATTGCCTAGGGTGTGTGGGAGTTCCCGTGGATGACTTCTTCTTTCTGTATATGTCTGTGGATCATGTCTTATAATGTCAGACACCATGTTTACATAAAGCTTACACATACATAGCAAAAATACTGTGATATATATCAATGTGTAATCACATTCATAATCTGACTTCATATTAGCTACTTACAAAATGTAATTATGTGATCTTCACTCCGAACTCTAAAGACAAATAGAAAAAAAGTACAGTTGAATTAGCATTTTGACATGAAATATTCTTAGGTACATCATTCATAATTGAAGTGATTTTATATGTAGTTTCAAATCTGTTGCAGTTTCTCTTTGCAGTGGATACTGACACACTATTTAATTTTTTATTTCAAGATATTCTTTAACACTGTAAGGGCAACTATTGACCAGATGGCTTTTTAATTTTCTTTTAAAAAGGGGCATATTTTGTACCATCTTGATACACTATGGTAAGCTGATGTACAATGTGTCCGGAATTTACATGTTCTCTGTTAATTTTGGCTTACTTTGTTCTGCATGATAGTCATTTTTTCTTCTTGTATTATGTTCATGGTAACCACTGTTCAGCAATGCAGCACAGTTTTTAGGAAGATAATTGTTTCATATACATACATATATACAAACACTGATGCTACTGTTAAAACTTTAGCTACCTCAATTTATTGCTGCAGGATTCTCTAGGGGATACTTTTGCAGTGTGTTGTACAGTTCTCTTTTGTAAACTTAATAATCTGTGTGTGCACATTTGCAGCACTCCCTCCAAGGCAGAATGCCATATGAGAGGTGCAAATGGGCTAGTTTGTAGTACATTGTTCGTAGTGTGTGTCTATTTTCTGATTTGACATTTTTCTCTTCAGAAATGTGCTTGAACCTGTTTTGTTACAAATGTTACTTATGATTCTCCCATGTCATATACCTATCAATTCTTAAACCTAGAATTTTATAGCTGTCTCTCTCCTTTAGTTGTGTGTTTCCAAGCCTGACAGTAATATTGTCAACAGTGTGGTTTTTTGTTTGATGTATCTGCATATATATGTTGTTTTGTTTCCCTTTATAAAAACTGTTTCCCTTGAAATAATTGTTTACAATTTTTATATTTAGCAAAGCCTTCTCTTGCAGGTCATTTGTTGTGGAACTGGTAATAATAAATATAGTCAACATGACTACACTATCAGATACAGTTTTGGTCATATCATTGACATACAGAATGAATGGTGGACAAAGGACAGATCCTGGAGGAATCATGTGCTTCACAATTTCAAAATTTGAAAACACACAGTATTATTTTCACTTTTCACTTTATTTCAGCACACCAGTTACTAGTTTCCAATAACAGTTCAATGTTGTATACTGCTTTCCCTCTTACAACATAACAATGGAGATTTTCTAATAGAACACTGTCAAATGCTTCAGATAGGTCCAGAAACATATTGCAGAAGTTCCGTTCACAAAGTGCTTTAGTTAAGTGTTCTGAATTCAGCAAATGCTGTTTTGATGGATTTGCCCTTTCTGAACCCATGTTGTTCATTGTTGAGAATGTTGCATGTCTGTATAAAATTTAATATTGTCATTTATTATGGTTTCTATTATTTTAGAAAGGAGAGATGTAATAGTTACAGGTCTGTAATTTCCTGGATCTTCTTTGCAACCTTCTTAATGTATAGGGATTACTTTACTCCTTTTGAGACACATTTGAAATATACCTTTTTTTAAGATAAGTTTATCAGACTGGCTAATGAGTTTACTACCCACTGTAAACAGCATTTAATTAGTTTAGTGGATATACCATCTAGTCCCACATTGTTATTTGTATTCAGACTATATATTCTTTTTGCGATTTCCGATTTATTAGTTGTGGTCAGGTATAAGCATATGGAATGTTTGTTTTTATTTTGGAAGTATAATTTTTATTTACTAATGAGTCTACAACTTCAGTATGTTTGTTTGAAGTACTGATGACATTTTGTGCATCCCTGAATTCCCTCAGATTTACCTCCAGTGTTAAGTCATCATTTCCACACATTCACCTTCCCTCTCCTCATTTATGAGAGACCCTATGATTTTAGTGACCATTGTTGAGGTTGCTGTCTTGTTTGAATAATGTCAATAGTTTCTTTCATCAGTTGGGTGTAGGATTTCTTCTTTTCGCTACATGCATCCCTATTCATTTGGGTTGGTCTTAGCCAACAATTTTCATACACAATTTCCACCTCTTCCTTTTTACCTCTACTTTCATTATACTTCTCATTTATTTCCCTATTTATTAATGGTCATGAAAAATCTATGTAATGGCCTAATGTATTTCAGAGGGATTCCCATCCTTCATCTAGGTTTTCTGTTAAGTATAGTTCACTAAAATGTTGGGTTTCCAATAGCCTTTCTAGCCTACATATGTTTGTATGCTTAGTTTGTCTAAGGTCTTTAAACATTTTTTCTGGGCTTCCTATGCTGTTTGCCGATTTAACTAATATCCTATAATGGTCTACAATGCTTATGTATATGAACTGTACTGTCTGCCTGCTCTGTTGTGTATTAGTGCTTCTGTATTTTCACAGCACCTCATGGGGCTGCTTACTGCTAAATTAAGTCCATAAGTTTTACAGATCTTAATAACACCTTATATAACAATTGTATTTCAGTGTGTTAATGTTTAGATCACTAATTACAATTACATAATGCAATTCCCTGTTAGCCTTATCTAACAAGACTTTTAACTCACTTAGAAATCAATTTATCTGACCTTGATGAATTCCCAGTGGCTACATAGGAGAAGGGGACTGGGGGTGACCTTGAATATAAATTGTCCAAGTGGGTAATCTGACACTGGATATGCAATTTGACAACCCCTTATGGTATCCTAGACTTAGAGATCAGATTATCTCAGCTGAAAACACACTGCTGTACTGTTGCACATTTAAATTGTCCTGATAACTCCTGTTCTCTGGAGATGCATATCCCTTCAAATCTAAAACACACACTACTGTTGTATGTACAGTCAAAGTGCATTTCACTCATGTGAGTATTTTTGGGGATGAAATTTTCAGAATCATTAGTGCATATAGTAAGTATGTAATATTTCTGTAACTATGATGTTGACTCAAGCAACCAGATTCCTGTGGAGCATCGGTAGATTGTGCAATAATTGTAACAGGTGCCCCACCTTTCTTTGTCATGGAAGGTATCACACCATATGGTGTCATTTTGTTTTGAAATGAATTTTCCTCCTGTGTCGAGACATGCAGTGAAAGGAAGTGGATATTAACATTTTGAGCACTGGGCACCTAGGGTTTAGTTCATATAGTATACTTGACAATTTACTGGTCATCTATACACAATGAAAATCAGTTTCAGAGGGCAATTTACCTATGAAACTCTGCAAACAGACATCAATGACCATTTTTTATATCATCATGAAAATGTGGTGTTTTCATAACAAATTGTTTTCACCTTCATTTGGAACTTTAGTTTATTAGAATTCATTAAATTTGTCTCAGTATGAAAAATTTTCAACTGTATTGGAAATTAAATCCTATGTCACATCAGTACCAGGGATAATATCTTAATTTTATGTTTAATTATATTACTGACAATAGTAATAAATTAAATTATTCCAGTGCGCAATGTGTGTTTATTTGTTACAGTCCCATCATGGAACACAGAAAAAGCCTGGAGCTGAATGTTATAGCTTCATCAGATGATGTAAGTGTTTCTGTGGGATATTAAGTCAGTACTGTGAACAACATACACATAATTAAAAACTTCAATATGTGGTATTGATGTTGCACTATAAAACTATTCAAAAATGTAATTTTTCTTTGAAAATGAGTTACACTTGCCCCAGTGTGAAAAATTTACGAGAATTTGGAAACTGAAGCTTTCATCACAATACCCAAAATACTAACTGGCATCTTTCCTTGCTTTTATGGAACATCTATACTTTGAATTTAAGTTTTTAATAAGTGTTTTATATGCTTCTTTAATTTGTCCAGAAATGAATATTTGTAGTTTCTTCACAGTTGCAAGAAGATTGCATCATATTGTTCAGAAATGTAAATTGTAACATATGTCACTTCCCTCCATTGGTCTTGAATTACGTTGAACCATGAGCAGAACACATGGGCATTCAATGAAATCTCTCCCCTTTCGTCGCCTCTCCCCTTTCGTCGCCTCTCCCCTTTCGTCGCCTCTCCCCTTTCGTCGCCTCTCCCCTTTCGTCGCCTCTCCCCTTTCGTCGCCTCTCCCCTTTCGTCGCCTCTCCCCTTTCGTCGCCTCTCCCCTTTCGTCGCCTCTCCCCTTTCGTCGCCTCTCCCCTTTCGTCGCCTCTCCCCTTTCGTCGCCTCTCCCCTTTCGTCGCCTCTCCCCTTTCGTCGCCTCTCCCCTTTCGTCGCCTCTCCCCTTTCGTCGCCTCTCCCCTTTCGTCGCCTCTCCCCTTTCGTCGCCTCTCCCCTTTCGTCGCCTCTCCCCTTTCGTCGCCTCTCCCCTTTCGTCGCCTCTCCCCTTTCGTCGCCTCTCCCCTTTCGTCGCCTCTCCCCTTTCGTCGCCTCTCCCCTTTCGTCGCCTCTCCCCTTTCGTCGCCTCTCCCCTTTCGTCGCCAGCACATGTGGCCAATCAGTGTGATGGGGCTTATATGTACCCATCTGGCTAAGCCCCTTGACAACACAGTGACCTGACTGTTGATGCTGAGCTGTTGCATACTCATGTACGCAAACAGTAATGGGGTGGTGGTGGTGGTGGTGGTGGTGGTGGTGGTGGTGGTGGTGGTGGTTACCACCACCACCACACCATTATTGTTTGCGTATAATATCACATAAATTTGTCAATGTGGGTTCTCTTGGTAAGTTGTGGTTGGCTTCACTGTTCATAAGAACTATTTCTGCCACTCGGTGCCTTTTGTGCTTCTGCGTGTCTTGGCAACATGAGAACATTCCTCTGTCCATTACTCTCCACCAGTCTTTGAATATGGTTCAGGTCGTAATGCGAATTGCAATGGTACTGATGCAGTTATGATGGCATTTGAGGGAGATATGCTCCTGGAGAAGGGCAAGGCTTTTGTATTACTGGTTAGTCATGAAGCCATATGTTTTGCCACACATGTGGCGTTTATGCAGCTTGTGTTTCAGGCACATCTTCCCGCTCTATTAGATGAACATGGACACCCACCCATGAGTGGAGCCCCTACAATCTGCCAGCCAGGTGTGTGTATTGGTCCAACCAACACACTCCCCCCCTGCGGGTCCGGGGATTAGAATAGGCCCGAGGTATTCCTGCCTGTCGTAAGAGGCGACTAAAAGGAGTCCATCCCCCTCATGGGGGTAGTTAGCGCCTGCGTCCGGAGACGGACGGTTTCACGACCTATAATCGTGGTCTTTTTGGTTTTTCACTTCTCGTTTCTTCCTTCCTTTTGTTGGTCCCTTTCTTTGCTCTTCTCCACCTCACTGTCTTCCTTACTCTTTCCCTTGACTTCTCCTTGCCTTCTCATTCCCTTTTTCTCCTTGCCTTCTCATTGCCTTTTTCTCCTTGCCTTCTCATTGCCTTTTTCTCCTTGCCTTCTCATTGCCTTTTTCTCCTTGCCTTCTCATTGCCTTTTTCTCCTTGCCTTCTCATTGCCTTTTTCTCCTTGCCTTCTCATTGCCTTTTTCTCCTTGCCTTCTCATTGCCTTTTTCTCCTTGCCTTCTCATTGCCTTTTTCTCCTTGCCTTCTCATTGCCTTTTTCTCCTTGCCTTCTCATTGCCTTTTTCTCCTTGCCTTCTCATTGCCTTTTTCTCCTTGCCTTCTCATTGCCTTTTTCTCATTGCCTTCTCATTGCCTTTTTCTCATTGCCTTCTCATTGCCTTTTTCTCCTTGCCTTCTCATTGCCTTTTTCTCCTTGCCTTCTCATTGCCTTTTTCTCCTTGCCTTCTCATTGCCTTTTTCTCCTTGCCTTCTCATTGCCTTTTTCTCATTGCCTTCTCATTGCCTTTTTCTCATTGCCTTCTCATTGCCTTTTTCTCATTGCCTTCTCATTGCCTTTTTCTCATTGCCTTCTCATTGCCTTTTTCTCATTGCCTTCTCATTGCCTTTTTCTCATTGCCTTCTCATTGCCTTTTTCTCCTTGCCTTCTCATTGCCTTTTTCTCCTTGCCTTCTCATTGCCTTCTTCTCCTTGCCTTCTCTGGTCTCCGCCTCGGCGTTTGAGACAGTCTGTCCTCTTTCTCCCTCTCTCTCTTCTTTTTCCTCTTCTTCCTTCCTCCCTGTGCGTGTCTGAAGGCCGACCCACGCGTTCGCACGCGTAGCCGGTGACGGGGTAACGCGTAAGTCCCCGCCCTGGGTAGACATGTAAGGCACGCGCGTACCCCCTGGTAAAGGCCAGGCCCGGGGAGGGGTGATTGCCTGAGCTGATACCTTCTGACCATGCCGATTGGTCCCTCCGTCTGTTTCTCGGGAGGTGTGACCTGAGGTGTAAATATTCACCTAAGGCGGGAGTGCCCTCTGAGAGGGTCCCCACAAGGAAGGAGCGCGCCATCGGAGACGCTGGCAATCATGGGGGATTCCTCCGCAATGGATTCTACTCCATCGCTTTCGACTTCGACCCAAAAACGGAAACGTGACCAGCCAACAGTGACAAAAGTACTACCGCCTGCCCCACAGTTCCTCGTAGTTTCTCGCACTGAGGACGGAAAGGATTTTTCCTCTGTCAACCCTTTTGTTATTCAGAAGGGCGTTGATGCCATAGCCGGATCTGTCAAATCTTGTACCAGGTTGCGTAACGGCACCTTATTACTCGAAACTGAGAGTGCCTTTCAGGCACAAAAACTGCTTCGGGCCACCCTCCTGTACACGTTCCCTGTCCGGGTGGAGGCCCACCGAACTTTGAATTCGTCTCGTGGTGTAGTGTATACTAGCTCCCTAGACGGATTGACTGAGGAGCTTCAATCTTTCCTCGCTGAGCAGGGCGTGACGGCTGTCCATCGGGTCATGAAAAAGGTCAACAACGACCTTGTACCGACCCGGACACTCTTCTTGACCTTCGATAGTGTTAAGCTGCCATCGCGCATCAAGGCGGGCTACGAGGTTATTTCTGTTCGCCCCTATGTCCCGACACCTACGCGCTGCTACCAGTGTCAGCGTTTCAATCACACTCGACAGTCTTGTTCCAATGCGGCTAAATGTGTCACTTGTGGCAGGGATGCCCATGAGGGTGACTGTCCACCTCCGTCTCCTCATTGTGTGAACTGTCAGGGTGACCATGCCGCATCCTCCCGCGACTGTCCTGTCTATAAGGACGAACGTTGCATCCAAGAAATTCGTGTCAAAGAGAAAGTGTCCACCTCGGCTGCTCGCAAGCTATTGGCTAGTAGGAAGCCCACGCTGCTCCCAGCGGGGAAATATAGTACTGTCCTCGCCTCTCCTCGGACTACCCAGGAGGTCGCAACCCAGACATGCGATCTGACCTTCAGCACCACGGTCGTCCGTTCGGCCAGTGCTAAGATCGCGCGGTCGACGTCTCCTCTTCCTCCCATCACACCACAGACACCAGCCACTTCCTCAGCTTCTGCTAAGTCGAAGACCCCGAAGTCAGATGCACGGTCCTTCAAGAAGGAACCATCCCGTGCAGACTTCCTCCGTCCCTCGACCTCCCAGCCTTCGACCGGTACTTCCACCAAACGTCCTTCCAAAAAGGCGCATAGGAAGCACAGTTCTCCTTCTCCGCCACGGCGCATCTCTTCTCCTGCGCCACCCAGCGGTTGCCGCCCCAGGCCGTCATCCGTTTCGCCTGGCCGCATCGCCGGTAGCCGTACATCTGGCCGTTCACCGGCGGAGGAAGCTCCCCCTCCCGGCCATCCTCCCGAGATGGCCGATGACCCTATAGACCCAATGGACGATGACTGTCCGCCTACTGATAGCGGCGGCAGTGCTCGCTCGAAGCCAGGCCCTAAGCGGCCTTCGAGGTGACCCCTTCTCTCATCTTCCTTTTCTTACGATGGCACTTATTCACTGGAATATTCGCAGCATTCGCTCCAACCGAGAGGACTTGAAGTTGCTGCTCCGCTTGCATCGTCTGCTCGTCGTAGCCCTCCAGGAAACGAAGCTACGCCCATGCGATCACATTGCCTTGGCACACTACACCTCTGTGCGTTTTGACCTACCCCCTATGGTAGGAATCCCAGCTCATGGAGGGGTTATGTTGCTAGTCCGGGATGATATTTACTACGATCCCATCACGTTGCACACCGGCCTGCAGGCAGTCGCCATCCGCATTACTCTCCCCACTTTTACGTTTTCCTTTTGTACCGTTTACACTCCCTCGTCATCTGCCGTTACCGGGGCAGACATGATGCAACTTATTGCTCAGCTACCTGCACCGTTTTTGTTAACTGGAGACTTCAATGCCCACCATCCCCTTTGGGGTTCTCCAGCCTCCTGCCCGAGGGGCTCCTTGTTAGCAGACCTTTTCAACCAGCTCAATCTTGTCTGCCTTAATACTGGCGCCCCTACTTTTCTTTCGGACACATCTCATACCTATTCCCATTTAGACCTCTCTATATGTACTCCCCAACTTGCACGCCGGTTTCAGTGGTATGCACTTGCTGATACTTATTCGAGCGACCACTTCCCGTGTGTTATCCATCTCCTGCAGCATACTCCCTCTCCGTGCTCCTCTAGTTGGACCATCTCCAAGGCAGACTAGTGGCTCTTCTCTTCCAGGGCGACCTTTCAGGATCAAACGTTCACAAGCTGCGATCGTCAGGTCGCACACCTCACGGAAGTCATTCTCGCTGCTGCTGAATATTCCATCCCTCACCCTACTTCTTCTCCACGTCGCGTACCGGTCCCCTGGTGGACCGCAGCATGTAGAGACGCTTTACGTGCTCGTCGACGTGCTTTACGCACCTTTAAACGCCACCCTACAGTGGCGAATTGTATTAATTATAAACGATTACGTGCTCAGTGTCGTCGTATTATTAACGAAAGCAATAAAGCCAGCTGGGCTGCTTTCACAAGCACCTTCAACAGTTTTACTCCTTCTGTTGTCTGGGGTAGCCTGCGCCGGCTATCTGGCACTAAGGTCCACTCCCCAGTTTCTGGCTTGAAGGCGCGAATGAAGTCCTTGTGGCCCCTGAGGCTGTCTCCAATGCCTTCGGCCGCTTTTTCGCCGAGGTTTCGAGCTCCGCTCATTACCACCCTGCCTTCCTCCCCCGCAGACAGGCAGAGGAGGCTAGGCCACCTGACTTTTGCTCCTCGAATTGTGAAAGTTATAATGCCCCATTCACCATGCGGGAACTCGAAACCGCCCTTGGCCGATCACGGTCCTCCGCTCCAGGGCCTGATTCTATTCATATTCAGATGCTGAAGAACCTTTCTCCTGCGGGTAAAGGTTTTCTTCTTCGTACATACAATCGCATCTGGATTGAGGGACATGTTCCCGCATGCTGGCGCGAGTCTATTGTTGTCCCGATTCCTAAGCCGGGGAAGGACAAGCACTTGCCTTCCAGTTATCGACCTATCTCACTTACCAGCTGTGTCTGTAAAGTGATGGAGCGAATGGTTAACTCTCGATTGGTTTGGCTGCTTGAGTCTCGACGCCTACTTACCAATGTCCAATGTGGATTTCGTAGGCGCCGCTCTGCTGTTGACCATCTGGTTACCTTGTCGACCTTCATTATGAATAACTTCTTGCGGAAGCGCCCGACCGCGGCTGTGTTCTTTGATTTAGAGAAGGCTTACGACACCTGTTGGAGGGCGGGCATTCTCCGCACCATGCATACATGGGGCCTTCGCGGTCGCCTCCCTCTTTTTATTCGTTCCTTTTTAATGGATCGACAGTTCAGGGTACGTGTGGGTTCTGTCCTGTCCGACACCTTTCGCCAGGAGAATGGGGTGCCACAGGGCTCAGTTTTGAGCGTCGCTCTGTTCGCCATCGCGATCAATCCAATAATGGATTGCCTCCGAGCTGATGTATCAGGCTCTCTTTTTGTGGACGATTTTACCATCTATTGCAGCGCGCAGCGTACACGTGTCCTGGAGCGCTGTCTTCAGCGTTCTCTTGACCGTCTTTACTCCTGGAGTGTCGCCAATGGCTTCCGTTTTTCTGCCGAGAAGACGGTCTGTATTAACTTCTGGCGCTACAGAGTTTCTCCCACCGTCCTTACGACTTGGTCCCGTTGCTCTCCCAATCGTGGAGACAACCAAATTTTTAGGCCTTACCTTTGACAGAAAACTTAGCTGGTCTCCACATGTCATATTTAGCCGCCCGTTGTACCCGTTCTTTAAATGTCCTCCGTGTTCTCAGTGGTATGTCGTGGGGAGCGGATCGAACCGTCCTACTTCGTCTATATCGGTCGATCGTCCGCTCCAAGCTGGATTATGGGAGCTTCGTATACTCCTCTGCACGGCCATCCATCTTACGCCGCCTCAACTCCATACAACATCGGGGTTTACGACTTGCGATCGGAGCATTTTATACCAGTCCCGTAGAGAGTCTTCATGCTGACGCTGGCGAATTGCCACTCACTTACCGGCGCGATATACTGCTTTGTCGGTATGCCTGTCGGCTACTGTCAATGCCCGACCATCCGTCTTATCGTTCCTTTTTTGACGACTCTCTTGACCTTCAATACGGGTTGTATGTCTCTGCCTTGCTACCCCCTGGAGTTCGCTTTCGTCGCCTCCTTCAACACCTTAATTTTTCACTCCCTGCAACCTTTCGAGTGGGCGAGAGCCACACGCCACCTTGGCTCCAGGCTCAGGTCCGCGTTCACCTTGACCTCAGCTCGCTCCCAAAAGAGGTCACCCCCGGTTCGGTCTACCACTCCCGTTTTTTGGAACTTCGTTCGAAGTTCATCACCATGACTTTCATTTACACAGATGGCTCTAAGACCAATGACGGGGTCGGGTGTTCCTTTATTGTCGGGGCACAAAGTTTCCAATACCGGCTCCATGGCCATTGTTCGGTCTTCACAGCTGAGCTCTTTGCCCTCTACCAGGCTGTTCTTTACATCTGCCGCCACTGACATTCTGCTTATGTCATCTGCTCAGATTCCCTGAGCGCCATCCAGAGCCTCAGTGATCCGTACCTGGTTCACCCTTTCGTACACCGGATCCAACGCTCTCTTCAGCAGCTGGTGGACGTCGGTTCTCCGGTTAGCTTTATGTGGGTTCCTGGCCATGTCGGTATCCCTGGGAACGAAGCTGCAGATGCCGCGGCCAAGGCTGCGGTTCTCCAGCCTCGGACAGCTTCTTGTTGTGTCCCTTCGTCCGATTTTAGCAGGGTCATTTGTCGGCGCGTTGTGTCGCTGTGGCATGCCGATTGGGCTGCACTTACCGACAACAAGCTTCGGGCCTTAAAACCTCTTACCGTGGCTTGGACGTCCTCCTCACGCCCTTCTCGGCGGGAGGAGGTCGTTTTAGCAAGGTTAAGAATTGGACACTGCCGGTTCAGCCATCGCCATCTGCTGACGGCTGCGCCGGCGCCGTTCTGCCCATGTGGGCACTTGCTGACGGTTAGACACATTTTAATGTCCTGTCCAGATCTTAACACACTGCGCCTCGATCTTAACCTGCCTAATACTTTCGATGACATTTTAGCGGATGACCCACGAGCAGCTGCTCGTGTTCTTTGTTTTATCAATTTGACAAACCTCGCTAAGGACATTTGATGATGTTTTTTAATCCTATGCCTGTCAGTCTGTCTTTTATTGTGTTTTCCCTTTTAGTTGTTGTTGTCAACTTGTGCCTCGCGGTGCATTCTTAGAGTAGTCAGGGCGCTAATGACCATTGAAGTTGTGCGCCCTATAACCACAAAAAAAAAAAAAAATTCTTTACTAGCTCATTTAACACCTTCAATCCCTCCTCGGAAGTATGAAGCCGGATTCGACGGTTCTCAGGCGCGCCTAGTTTCTCCCCGGTCTCTATGCTCACTGTCGCGCATGACACATTAGTGGACCCCGTCGAAATTTCTAACTCATTGGGTCTACACTTTGCTGAGATTTCGAGCTCTTCAAATTACCCGCCAGCGTTTCTCCCGAAGAAACGTGCAGCGGAAGTGCAACCTCTTGCTTTCTCCTCTCAAAATAGCGAAAGCTATAATACTGTTTTCTCCATGCGGGAACCCCCCCTGCGGGTCCGGGGTAAGAATAGGCCCGAGGTATTGCTGCCTGTCGTACGAGGCGACTAAAAGGAGTTTCAACCGTTTCGGCCTTCCATGTGATGGTCCCCCTTGGGGTTTGACCTCCATTTTTCAAAATTCTACAGAAGTACGAGCCTTTTGGGGAAGGACACCTTACGTGGTGTACCACTGGTCCTAAGTGCACTCAGACCTTGCCACTCAGCATTGCACCGGCGTTGTAACCATACCCACTATTACTCAAATTGGGCCTAAACGCCTTTTGGGTTGTCAAAGTTACGCCCATAGTGCGTCTCCATCTGCACCAGCGATCATGATGGACTTTCCATGGCACCAGAAATCCAGAACGGTAGCCAGCCCGTTGTGGTGGGGTCGTCATGTACCCTCTAGGTTGTAGCCCCCTGACAACACAGGGATCGTACTGCCGATACCTGAGCTGCAACCTCCCCACGTCGGCCAAGGAGTAGATGCCCGTCTCCTTGGGGCATCAGGACTCCCGGCAATGGTCATCCTGCCAGGTGGCCCTTGCTGCAGCTGGGTGGCGCCCGTTGGGAGAGCCCCTGGTCGGAGTGGGTGGTATCGGGGTGGACGTTTCGCAGATGAAATGTCACCACGTATCAGGTCGCTCTGCGGCCGAGTCTTTCAAAAGAAAAGGTACCGTTTCTAGTTCTGGTTCTCCTGCCCTTTCCCCTTTGGCCACTCCATGGGAGGAGGGACAGGCCCGCCGGCTTGGAGCGAAGTACTTCCCCCGCTATTTGGTCTGTTCTCGAAACGATGGGGGCACATTCGCCACCTCCAAGCCCATGTTCTTTGTTCAGCACATTGAGGACATCTTCGGGGAAATCGAGGCCCTCAGCAAGATGCGTTCAGGGTCCGTTCTTATCAAGACCACCTCCGCCACACAGTCGGCGGCGCTCCAGGCGTGCGACCGCCTAGGGGACATCCCAGTCTCCATTGTCCCACATCTGGCACTAAATAGGACGCAGGGGGTTATTTTTCATCGTGACCTCCTGCTACAATCTGATAAGGAGCTCAGGGCCAACCTGGAGCGCCGAGGCGTGCATTTCGTCCGGCGAGTCCAGCGCGGCCCCAAAGACCGTCGCATCGACACCGGGGCCTTTATCCTCGCCTTCGAGGGGGACGTTCTCCTGGAGAAGGTAAAGGTGATGTGCTACTGGTGTGACGTGCGACCCTACGTCCCGCCTCCTATGCGCTGTTTTAGGTGTTTGCGCTTTGGGCACATGTCGTCACAGTGTGAGGCTGAGCCCCTTTGTGGCGATTGTGGACGTCCTCTTCGTGAGGAACATACATTCACCCCACAACCTCGGTGCATTAATTGTCCTGGCGTCCACTCGCCTAGATCCTCAGACTGCCCCGCATATCAGAAGGAGAAGAAGATACAAGAAATCAAAACTTTGGATCGGCTGTCTTATTCTGAGGCCAGGAAGAAGTACGACCGCCTCCATCCCGTGCGAGGTGGAGATTCTGGCGTCCGCTGAGGACCTCGATCTCGCCGGTCCCTCAGACGCCGTGAATAGCAATAGCACTAGCACGGGTGCTCAATCGGAGGCAGCAGGTGACCCAGCGGCGTAATCTGCCGTCCCAGTCCCGGCACGCCTTTCTCAGCCATGGACAAAACCATCCTCCAGTGGAACTGCAGCGGTTTCTTCCACCATCTAGCTGAGCTCCGCCAACTTATCAGCCTTCACCCTTTCCTCTGCATTGCTCTGCAGGAAACTTGGTTTCCAGCAATGCGCACCCCCGCCCTCCGTGGCTATCGGGGTTATTATAAGAACCGAGCAGCTTATGACAGGGTGTCTGGTGGCGTCTGCATCTATGTCCTTCACCCTCTGCACAGCGAGTCTGTCCCTCTACAAACAGCTTTAGAGGCTGTCGCTGTTAGGGTGTGGACGCCGCAGGCTCTTACCGTCTGCAGTCTTTACCTTCCACCGGAGGGTGATGTCACGCAGCATGTCCTGGCTGCGCTGATAGCCCAATTGCCGCCACCTTTCTTATTACTGGGCGACTTTAACGCCCATAACCCTCTGTGGGCCCCCTGCGGGTTCGGGGGTTAGAATAGGCCCGCGGTATTCCTGCCTGTCGTAAGAGGCGACTAAAAGGAGTCTCACATGTTTCGGCCTTATGTGATGGTCCCCTTTCGGGTTTGACCTCCATCTTTCTAAATTATTCCGAAGAGCGAGCCAATTGGGGAAGGGCACCTTACGTGGTGCACTGTATCCGTCGTGCATTGAGACCTTTAGCCGGCTTTTTCGTCGTTGCAATGGTGTCCCGCTCGTTTTCCATCTCTTGGGCGAGGATACGTCCCTGTGTGCGATTCCCACGCTGCACTCTGCAGTGTTTCTTTTAACTGCGACGACGTCCTTGAACAGTTTTGCACCTAAGATCCAGCACGGTAGCCAGTCCGTTGTGGTGGGGCCGCCATGTACCCTCTTGGTTGTAGCCCCCTGACAACACAGGGATCGCTCTACTGATGCCTGCGCCGTTAACTCCCCACGTATGCCAAGGAGTAGATGCCCGTCTCCCTGGGGCATCAGGACTCCCGGCAATGGCCATCCTGCCAGGTGGCTATTGCTGCGGCTGGGTGGCGCCCGTGGGGAGGGCCCTTGGTCGGAGTAGGTGGCATCAGGGCGGATGACCCGCAATGAAGCGTGGTACATCATCTCTCGCTGGCGGCCAGCCGCCAGCAGTCTCTAAGCGTTCTCGGGCTCACTTTAATGCTGAAAAGTACAATCCGAAAACGTTCCCCTCTCTGGCCACGCCGTGGGAGGAGCGTAAATCTCAGGATGGAGGTAATAGTTATTCGCCCCGATTTTTAGTTTGTACGAGAGCCGATGGGGAGTCTTTCCTCTCCACAAAGCCTCAGTTCTTCGTCGAGCATTTAGAGGACAAGTTTGGGGAGGTGGAGGGCTTGTCAAAAATGCGCTCTGGATCGGTCCTGATCCAAACGGCATCCTCTGCCCAGTCACGACGGTTGCTTGCTTGTGACAAGTTGGGGGATGTTGCTGTTACGATCACGCCGCATAAGAGTTTAAATATGGTTCAGGGAGTTATTTACCATAAGGACCTTCTTTTGCAGTCTGATGACGAGCTGCGCGCCAACTTAGAGCGCAGGGGTGTACATTTCGTCCGGCGCGTTCATCGGGGTCCGAAGGAAAATCAGATAGCTACCGGTGCCTTCATCTTGGCCTTCGAGGGTGATACGTTACCGGAAAAGGTCAAGGTGATGGTCTACCGATGTGACGTCAGGCCCTATATTCCTCCCCCGATGCGGTGCTTCAAGTGCTGGAAGTTCGGCCATATGTCTTCCCGCTGCACTTCCAGCCTCACATGTCGAGATTGCGGACGCCCGTCTCATCCCGATACTCCATGTGCCCCGCCTCCCATCTGTGTCAACTGCGGGGAGCACCATTCACCTTGCTCGCCTGACTGCCAAGTCTTTCAGAAAGAGCGCAAAATTATGGAATATAAGACCCTGGACCGGCTGACCTATACTGAGGCCAAAAGGAAATATGACAGACTCCATCCTGTGAGAATGACATATTCTTATGCAGCTGCTACGACAACTGTGCTCCCTCCATTAGTTCCGAGACTTCCAGCCAGCTCGATAAGCAGTAAGACTCCTCCTGCCCCCTTGCCTGTGGGGGGCTCTACCCAACCGGTTGCTCCTGCACCACCTACCTCAGGAGCAACCTCCTCCCACCCGTCGGGGACGTCCGTCCCCGCTTCTCAGCCGGAGAAGCGTCTAACTTCTTCGGCTACTCTCGCCCGTAAGTGTTCCCTTGGGACCCTCCCTTCCCAGGGTTCCACCAGCGGGAAGGATGACGGCCGCCAGTGGCATAAGTCCTCACCAGCGGCCGGGCGTAGGGCTTCGCGATCCTCCTCTGTCCCAGAGACTGAATCGGTGAAGCCTTCCCAGCCAGTGCAACCCAAGGTTCAGCGAGAGAAGTCCAAGAGAAAGACCTCTAAGGCCAAAGAACTTGCGGTGGCGCCAACCCCACCGCACCTTTCGCGCTCTGCGTCTGAGGATGCAGTCGAGATTCTAGCGTCCGCTGAGGACCTTGATCTCGCTGGTCCCTCAGACGCCATGGATGCCTCTCGTACGGGTACTGAATCGGTGGCAGTGAGTGAACAAGCGGCGTAAATTGCCTTTCCAGTCCTTTCACGCCTTTCTCAGCCATGGACAATATCATCCTCCAGTGGAACTGCGGCGGTTTTTTCCACCATCTAGCTGAGCTCCAACAACTTATCAGCCTTCACCCTTTCTTCTGCATTGCTCTTCAGGAAACTTGGTTTCCAGCAATGCGTACCCCCGCCCTCCGTGGCTATCGGGGTTATTATAAGAACCGGGCTGCATATGAAAGGGTGTCGGGTGGCGTCTGCCTCTATGTCCTTCACACTCTGCACAGCGAGTCTGTCCCTCTCCACACACCTTTAGAGGCTGTCGCTGTTCGGGTGTGGACGCCACAGGCTGTTACCGTCTGCAGTCTTTACCTTCCACCGGATGGTGATGTCTCGCAGCATGTCCTGGCTGCGCTGATAGCCCAATTGCCGCCACCTTTCTTGCTATTGGGCGACTTCAACGCCCATAACCCTCTGTGGGGTGGGTCAGTGGCAACAGGTCGAGGCGCCATCGTTGAGCATTTATTGTCGCAGCTCGATCTCTCGATTTTAAATGATGGTGCCTTCACACACTTCAGTGTGGCGCATGGCACATACTCCGCCATTGACCTTTCAATATGTAGCCCTAGCCTCTTACCGTCTGTCCAATGGAGTGTGCATGACGACCTGTGTGGTAGCGACCACTTTCCGATCTTTCTGTCACTACCACAGCGTCACTCTTCTGGGCGCCCTAGCAGATGGGCTATGAATAAGGCTGACTGGGACTTGTTCTCCTCCACTGCCGCTCTTGAGTCTCTCTCTAATGCCGACATTGATGCGGTGGTTCAATCGGTCACCACCGGCATCGTTACTGCCGCCGAATCTGCCATTCCCCGTTCTTCTGGGTCCCCTCGGCGGAAGGCTGTCCCTTGGTGGTCGCCTGAGATCGCTGAAGCGATTAAAGATCGCCGGCGGGCGCTCCAGCGTCACAAGCGACATCCCTCCTTAGACCACCTTATCGCCTTCAAACGGCTGCGTGCGCGGGCCCGCCTCCTTATCCGCCAAGGTAAGAAGGAGTGCTGGGAGCGGTATGTGTCCACCATTGGCCTCCATGTCACTCCTTCACAGGTCTGGGCCAAGATTCGACGCGTCTACGGCTATCGGACCCCTGCCAGCGTCCCTGCGCTCTCACTGAATGGAGCAATTTGTACTGACTCCGACATCATTGCCAATCGCTTAGCAGAGCATTTTGCTATGAGTTCCGCTTCTGCGAATTACCCCCAGGCCTTCCGCTCCGTTAAAGAGCGGATGGAACGTCGGAGCCTTTCGTTTCGCACCAACCGCCCAGAATCTTACAATGCTCCATTCAGTGAGTGGGAATTTCGCAGTGCCCTAGCTGCTTGCCCTGATACCGCTCCTGGGCCAGATGGCATCCACTGTCAGATGCTGAAACACCTTTCAGTGGACTGCCAGCGGCGCCTTCTCGATCTTTACAACCGTCTTTGGGTCGAGGGGGAGTTTCCGTCGCAATGGCGGGAAGGCGTTGTCATCCCCGTTTTGAAACCTGGAAAGACCCCTTTGGAGGTGGACAGCTACCGCCCCATTAGCCTCACCAACGTTCTTTGTAAGCTTCTCGAACGGATGGTGAGCCGGCGCTTAAATTGGGTACTGGAGTCTCGGGGCCTTCTGGCTCCATCTCAGGGTGGGTTCCGGAAAGGCCGCTCCGCCGCCGACAATCTGGTGAGCCTGGAGTCGGCCATCCGTACTGCCTTTGCCCGCCGTCAGCACCTGGTCGCTGTCTTTTTCGACATGCGGAAGGCGTACGATACGACATGGCGTCATCACATCCTTTCTACGCTTCATGGATGGGGTCTTCGGGGCCCTCTGCCGATCTTTATCCGCAATTTCCTGTCGTATCGTACCTTCCGCGTGCAAGTCGCAGCCTCCTATAGTTCCACCCACGTCCAGGAGAACGGTGTGCCACAGGGTTCTGTTTTAAGTGTCTGCCTGTTTTTAATAGCCATTAACGGGCTCGCTGCGGCCGTGGGAACTTCTGTCTCTGCTTCCCTGTATGCTGACGACTTCTGCCTTTATTACAGCTCTACTGGCATTGCCGCTGTTGAACGTCAGCTACAGGGAGCTATCCATAAGGCGCAGTCTTGGGCTGTAGCGCATGGGTTTCAGTTTTCGGCAGCCAAGACCCGTGTTATGCATTTCTGCCGGCGCCGAACAGTCCATCCTGAGCCGCGGCTTTATCTTGGCGACGAACTCCTTGCTGTTGTGGAGACCCACAGGTTTTTGGGGGTGGTTTTCGATGCCCGGTTGACTTGGCTGCCTCATATCCGGCAGCTTAAACAGACATGTTGGCGGCATCTAAACGCTCTGAGATGCTTGAGCCACACCCGCTGGGGCGCCGACCGCTCTACCCTGTTGCGGCTCTACCGGGCGTTAATCCAGTCCCGTCTGGATTATGGGAGCCTGGCTTATGGCTCAGCATCCCCATCTGTGTTACGGGTGCTGGACCCAATTCTCCACAGCGGGATACGCCTTGCCACTGGTGCTTTCCGCACCAGCCCTGTGGACAGCGTACTAGTGGAGGCAGGTGTACCTCCACTGCGGTTCCGGCGCCAACGTTTGCTGGCCGCTTATGCTGCCCATGTTCTAAGTCTGCCCGGGCATCCAAATTATCGTGTCCTGTTCCCACAGTCTGTCGTCCATCTGCCAGACAGTCGGCCCCGGTCGGGTTGTCCGATCGCCGTACGCGTCAAGGAGCTTCTCTGCGGGCTTGGGTTTTTCCCTGTTCCACCTCCTTTCCGGGCGCCTCTGCGTACACCCCCGTGGTGTGTTCCTCGCCCTTGCCTTCGGCTCGACTGGGCACAGGGCTCGAAGGACTCGGTCCCTCCAGAGGCCTTCCGCCGCCGCTTTTATTCCATCCTGGCCACGTATCAGGGCTCTGGAATTGTTTACACCGACGGTTCGATGGTTGCTGGTCGTGTCGGGTATGCGCTAACTCTAGGGGACCATTCCGAACAACGGTCCTTGGCGGCTGGCTGCAGCGTTTACACTGCTGAGCTCGTCGCCATCTTTCGAGCCCTAGAGTATATCCGCTCCTGCTCAGGTGAGTCCTTCGTTATCTGTAGCGATTCCCTGAGCGGTTTACGAGCTCTCGACCAGTGTTTTCCTCGTTCTCGTCTGGTGATGGCTATCCATGAGTCCCTGCATACTCTGGCGCGTTGCGGCCGCTCTGTGGTCTTTGTGTGGACCCCTGGTCATGTCGGTATCCCAGGCAATGAACATGTTGACCGCCTGGCGAAAGAGGCCACGAGTAAACTATCTCTGGATGTTGGCCTCCCAGAGGCTGATTTGCGGGCAGTCCTCCGCCGAAAAGTTTTTGCGTTTTGGGACGCTGAATGGCGCGATCGGATTACACCCAATAAACTCCGTGCCATTAAGGAGACGACGACTGTGTGGCGGTCCTCCATGCGAGCCAACCGCAGGGACTCAGTCGTCCTTTGTCGGCTCCGCATTGGCCACTCCCGGCTAACACACAGTTATTTACTGCGCCGGGAGGACCCTCCTGTATGTCGCTGCGGGGCGGCTTTGACAGTGGCCCACATTCTGTTGGCCTGCCCCCTTTTAGCTGTGGTCAGGCAGACATTTGCGCTGCCTGATACGCTCCCTGCCGTTTTATCCGATGACCCTGTTATGGCTGCCTTAGTTTTACGTTTTATTCGGGCAGGGAGTTTTTATTCTTTCATCTGAGTGTTTGTTTTATTTTATTTTTTGTGCTGATTCTGGCCTTTGGCCTATGATTTTAAACTGATCTTTTAAGGTGTTTCTAAGTGGTTGGCTTTTCCTTTTTTATTTCTATGGTCGGCCAACCACTGTCACACACTGTGTGGTTTTAGTTCGTTTTGTCTTGTCCCTGGCTCCGTTTCTTCTGTTCTGTACCGTCTGTGATCTATTCTGTTCCTTTTTTTATTCTCTGTGTGTGCTCTTTGTCTTTGGAAAAAGGGACCGATGACCGTAGCAGTCTGGTCCCTTTCATCCCCCCAAACCAACCAACCAACCCTCTGTGGGGTGGGTCAGTGGCAACAGGTCGAGGCGCCACCGTTGAGCATTTATTGTCGCAGCTCGATCTCTCGATTTTGAATGATGGTGCCTCCACACACTTCAGTGTGGCGCATGGCACCTACTCCGCCATTGACCTTTCAATCTGTAGCCCTAGCCTCTTACCATCTGTCCACTGGAGTGTGCATGACGACCTGTGTGGTAGTGACCACTTTCCGATTTTTCTGTCACTACCACAGCGTCACTCTTCTGCGCGCCCTAGCAGATGGGCTATGAATAAGGCTGACTGGGACTTGTTCTCCTCCACTGCCGCTATTGAGCCTCTCTCAACTGATGCCATTGATGCGGTGGTTACATCGGTCACCGCCGGCATCGTCACTGCCGCCGAGTCTGCCATTCCCTGTTCTTCTGGGTCCCCTCGGCGGAGGGCTGTGCCTTGGTGGTCGCCTGAGATCGCTGAAGCGATTAAAGATCGCCGGCGGGCGCTCCAGCGTCACAAGCGACATCCCTCCAAGGACCACCTTATCGCCTTCAAACGGCTGCGTGCGCGGGCCCGCCTCCTTATCCGCCAAGGCAAGGAGGAGTGCTGGGAGCGGTATGTGTCCACCATTGGACTCCATGTCACTCCATCGCAGGTCTGGGCCAAGATTCGACGGGTCTTCGGCTATCAGACCCCTGCCACCGTCCCTGCGCTCTCACTGAATGGAGCAGTTTGTACTGACTCCGACGTCATTGCAAACAGCTTAGCAGAGCATTTTGCTATGAGTTCCGCTTCTGCGAATTACCCCCAGGCCTTCCGCTCCATTAAAGAGCGGATGGAACGTCGGAGCCTTTCTTTTCGCACCAACGCTTCTGAACCCTACAACGCTCCATTCAGTGAGTGGGAATTTCAGAGTGCCCTTGCCGCTTGCCCTGATACCGCTCCCGGGCCAGATCGCATCCACTGTCAGATGCTGAAACACCTTTCAGTGGACTGCAAGCGATGCCTCCTCGACCTTTACAACCGTCTCTGGGTCGTTGGTGAGTTTCCGTCGCAATGGCGGGAAAGTATTGTCATCCCCATTTTGAAACCTGGAAAGAACCCTCTGGAGGTGGACAGCTACCATCCCATTAGTCTCACCAACGTTCTTTGCAAGTTGCTTGAACGGATGGTGAGCCGGCGCTTAAATTGGGTGCTGGAGTCTCGGGGCCTTCTGGCTCCGTCTCAGGGTGGGTTCCGTAAAGGCCGCTCCGCCACCGACAGTCTGGTGAGCCTTGAGTCGGCCATCCGTACAGCCTTTGCCCGCCGTCAGCACCTGGTCGATGTCTTTTTCGACATGCAGAAGGCGTACGATATGACATGGCGTCATCACATCCTTTCTACGCTTCATGGATGGGGTCTTCGGGGCCCTCTGCCGATCTTTATCAGAAATTTTCTGTCGTATCGTACCTTCCGCGTGCAAGTCGCGGCCTCGTATAGTTCCTCCCTCGTCCAGGAGAACGGGGTACCCCAGGGCTCTGTCCTCAGTGTCTGCCTGCTTTTAATTGCAATAAACGGTCTCGCTGCGGCAGTAGGAAATTCTGTCTCCGCTTCCCTGTATGCTGACGACTTCTGTCTTTACTATAGTTCTATTAGCATTGCAGCAGCAGAACGTCATCTACAGGGCGCAATCCGCTAGGCGCAGTCTTGGGCTGTAGCGCGTGGTTTTCAGTTTTCGGCTGCCAAGACCCGCGTTATGCATTTCTGCCGGCGCCGAACGGTCCATCCTGAGCCGCGGCTTTATCTTGCCGACGAACTTCTTGCTGTGGTGGAGACCCACAGGTTTTTGGGTGTCCTTTTTGATGCCCGGTTGACTTGGCTGCCTCATATCCGGCAGCTTAAACAAGCTTGTTGGCGGCATCTCAACGCCCTGCGTTGTTTGAGCCACACCCGCTGGGGCGCCGACCGATCTACCCTGTTCATCTACATCTACATTTATACTCCGCAAGCCACCCAACGGTGTGTGGCGGAGGGCACTTTACGTGCCACTGTCATTATCTCCCTTTCCTGTTCCAGTCGCGTATGGTTCGTGGGAAGAACGACTGTCTGAAAGCCTCTGTGCGCGCTCTAATCTCTCTAATTTTACATTCGTGATCTCCTCGGGAGGTATAAGTAGGGGGAAGCAATATATTCGATACCTCATCCAGAAACGCATCCTCTCGAAACCTGGCGAGCAAGCTACACCGCGATGCAGAGCGCCTCTCTTGCAGAGTCTGCCACTTGAGTTTGTTAAACATCTCCGTAACGCTATCACGGTTACCAAAGAACCCTGTGACGAAACGCGCCGCTCTTCTTTGGATCTTCTCTATCTCCTCCGTCAACCCGATCTGGTACGGATCCCACACTGATGAGCAATACTCAAGTATAGGTCGAACGAGTGTTTTGTAAGCCACCTCCTTTGTTGATGGACTACATTTTCTAAGGACTCTCCCAATGAATCTCAACCTGGTACCCGCCTTACCAACAATTAATTTTATATGATCATTCCACTTCAAATCGTTCCGCACGCATACTCCCAGATATTTTACAGAAGTAACTGCTACCAGTGTTTGTTCCGCTATCATATAATCATACAATAAAGGATCCTTCTTTCTATGTATTCGCAATACATTACATTTGTCTATGTTAAGGGTCAGTTGCCACTCCCTGCACCAAGTGCCTATCCGCTGCAGATCTTCCTGCATTTCGCTACAATTTTCTAATGCTGCAACTTCTCTGTATACTACAGCATCATCCGCGAAAAGCCGCATGGAACTTCCGACACTATCTACTAGGTCATTTATATATATTGTGAAAAGCAATGGTCCCATAACACTCCCCTGTGGCACGCCAGAGGTTACTTTAACGTCTGTAGATGTCTCTCCATTGAGAACAACATGCTGTGTTCTGTTTGCTAAAAACTCTTCAATCCAGCCACACAGCTGGTCTGATATTCCGTAGGCTCTTACTTTGTTTATCAGGCGACAGTGCGGAACTGTATCGAACGCCTTCCGGAAGTCAAGGAAAATGGCATCTACCTGGGAGCCTGTATCTAATATTTTCTGGGTCTCATGAACAAATAAAGCGAGTTGGGTTTCACACGATCGCTGTTTCCGGAATCCATGTTGATTCCTACATAGTAGATTCTGAGTTTCCAAAAACGACATGATACTCGAGCAAAAGACATGTTCTAAAATTCTACAACAGATCGACGTCAGAGAGATAGGTCTATAGTTTTGCGCATCTGCTCGACGACCCTTCTTGAAGACTGGGACTACCTGTGCTCTTTTCCAATCATTTGGAACCTTCCGTTCCTCTAGAGACTTGCGGTACACGGCTGTTAGAAGGGGGGCAAGTTCTTTCGCGTACTCTGTGTAGAATCGAATTGGTATCCCGTCAGGTCCAGTGGACTTTCCTCTGTTGAGTGATTCCAGTTGCTTTTCTATTCCTTGGACACTTATTTCAATGTCAGCCATTTTTTCGTTGGTGCGAGGATTTAGAGAAGGAACTGCAGTGCGGTCTTCCTCTGTGAAACAGCTTTGGAAAAAGGTGTTTAGTATTTCAGCTTTACGCTTGTCATCCTCTGTTTCAATGCCATCATCATCCCGGAGTGTCTGGACATGATGTTTCGAGCCACTTACTGATTTAACGTAAGACCAGAACTTCCTAGGATTTTCTGTCAAGTCGGTACCTAGTATTTTACTTTCGAATTCACTGAACGCTTCACGCATAGCCCTCCTTACGCTAACTTTGACATCGTTTAGCTTCTGTTTGTCTGAGAGGTTTTGGCTGCGTTTAAACTTGGAGTGAAGCTCTCTTTGCTTTCGCAGTAGTTTCCTAACTTTGTTGTTGTACCACGGTGGGTTTTTCCCGTCCCTCACAGTTTTGCTCTACCAGGCGTTAATCCAGTCTCGCCTGGATTATGGGTGCCTAGCTTATGGCTCAGCATCCCCATCTGCGTTGCGGGTGCTGGACCCAATTCTCCACAGCGGGATACGCCTTGCCACTGGTGCTTTCCGCACCAGCCCTGTGGACAGCGTCCTAATGGAGGCAGGTGTACCTCCACTGCGGTTCCGACGCCAACGTTTGCTGGCCGCTTATGCTGCCCATGTTTTTAGCTTGCCTGGGCATCCAAATTATCGTGTCCTGTTCCCGCAGTCAGTCGTCCATCTGCCAGACCGTCGGCCCCGGTCGGGTTGTCCGATCGCCGTACGCATCAAGGAGCTTCTCTGCGGGCTTGGGTTTTTCCCAGTTCCACCTCCTTTCCGGGCGCCTCTGCGTACACCCCCGTGGTGTGTTCCTCGCCCTTGCATTCGGCTCGACTGGGCACAGGGCTCGAAGGACTCGGTCCCTCCAGAGGCCTTCCGCCGCCGCTTTTATTCCATCCTGGCCACGTATCAGGGCTCTGGAATTGTTTACACCGACGGTTCGATGGTTGCTGGTCGTGTCGGGTATGCGCTAACTCTAGGGGACCATTCCGAACAACGGTCCTTGGCGGCTGGCTGCAGCGTTTACACTGCTGAGCTAGTCGCCATCTTTCGTGCCCTAGAGTATATCCGCTCCTGCTCAGGTGAGTCCTTCGTTATCTGTAGCGATTCCCTGAGCGGTTTACGAGCTCTCGAGCAGTGTTTTCCTCGTTCTCGTCTGGTGATGGCTATCCATGAGTCCCTGCATACTCTTGCGCGTTGCGGCCGCTCTGTGGTCTTTGTGTGGACCCCCGGTCATGTCGGTATCCCGGGCAATGAACATGTTGACCGCCTGGCGAAAGAGGCCACGAGTAAACAGTCTCTGGACGTTGGCCTCCCAGAGACTGATTTGTGGGCAGTCCTCCGCCGAAAAGTTTTTGTGCTTTGGGACGCTGAATGGCGCAATCAGATCATGCCCAATAAGCTCCGTGCCATCAAGGAGACGACGACTGTGTGGCGGTCATCCCTGCGAGCCAACCGCAGGGACTCTGTCGTCCTTTGTCGGCTCCGCATTGGCCACTCCCACCTGGCACACAGTTATTTACTGCGTCGGGAGGACCCTCCTGTATGTCGCTGCGGGGCGGCTTTGACAGTGGCCCACATTTTGTTGGCCTGCCCCCTTTTAGCTGTGGTCAGGCAGACATTTGCGCTGCCTGATACGCTCCCTGCCCTCTTATGTGATGACCCTGGTATGGCTGACTTAGTTTTCCGTTTTATTCGGGCAGGGGGTTTTTATTATTTACTCTGAGTGTTTGTTCTGTTCTTTTGTGTTGATTCTGGCCATTGGCCTACGATTTTACGCTGAGTTTTTAATGTGTTCTCGGTGGTTGGCTTTTCCTTTTTATCTCTATGGTCGGCCAGCCACTGTCACACTGTGTGATTTTAATTTGTTTCGTCTGATCTCTGTAGGAGTATTTCTTGACCTGTGTCGTCTGACGTCTTTCCTGTTGTTCGTTTTTTATTCTCTTCGGGTGGTTCTACTTTTTTTTGGAAAAAGGGACCGATGACCGTCGCAGTCTGGTCCCTTTAATCCCCCCCAAACCAACCAATCCATCCCGTGCCATTGACCACTTCGTTTGCCTCAGTTGTGTCCACTCCTTCCGCGGTATCCTCACCCCTCTCCTGTCCCCCCTCCGCCTCCTCCGCCCATCAGGGGGCTCTGCCTCCGCCTCCCAAATCCCTCCCTTCCAAATCCCCCATGGCCCCCACCCCCTCTGCCCCAGGGGCCACCCTTCCTCCTCCTCCTCCTCCCCCCACGCCACCTGAGAAGCGATCCTCTTCTCAGGCGTCCATCGGGGAAACGTTCGGGACCCCGGCTTCCGAGGTCTGGCGTTCCAAAACGGACCCCGGCTTCCGAGGTCTGGCGTTCCAAAACGGACCCCGGCTTCCGAGGTCTGGCGTTCCAAAACGGACCCCGGCTTCCGAGGTCTGGCGTTCCAAAACGGACCCCGGCTTCAGAGGTCCGGCGTTCCAAAACGGACCCCGCACGTGAGGACCTTCTTCGGGTCCAGCCCACCATCCCTGTGCCTCCTCGGCCTTCCAAGAAGGCCTCCAAGAAGAAGTCTCTATCCCCCTCTCCACCCTGGCGCGTTTCGACTGATGCTCCATCCGTGAGTCGCTGCTCCCGGCCATCCTCAGTTTCGCCGGGATGCTCTGCTGCCAGGCGCTCCGCTGGCCTTTCATCGGCAAATGATGCTGCCCCTCCTACACAACCAGGGACAGCGGCCGCAGCTGGCGACGAGTCGATGGAACCGGATCCGCCTCCCGTCGGTTGTAGCGTTGTTCCCTCGCAACCTGGCCCTCCGCGGCCGTCGAGGTGACCAGCTCTTCCCCGTCTCGTTCCCCCGACTTTTTGACTAGCGATGGCGTTGTTTCATTGGAACATAAGAGGTATTTGATCTCATCAGGAGGAATTACAACTGCTCCTCCGCCTGCACTGTCCGCTCGTCCTTGGACTCCAGGAAACCAAGTTGCGCACGACTGACCGTATTGCCTTTACCAACTATACCTCGGAGCGGTATGACCTCACCCCTGTGGACAGTATCCCAGCTCATGGTGGGGTCATGTTGCTCATTCGGGACGACGTCTATTACCATCCCATCCCATTGACCACCCCACTCCAAGCAATAGCTTTCCGCATTACTCTTTCTGCTTTTACTTTTTCAGTTTGTACCATCTACACTCCACCGTCGTCTGCTGTTAGTCAGGCTGACATGATGCACCTGATCGTTCAGCTTCCCCCGCCGTTTTTATTGTTTGGCGACTTCAATGCCCATCATCCCCTTTGGGGCTCTCCTGCATCCTGTCCAAGAGGCTCACTCTTGGCAGATGTCTTCAACCATCTCAATCTTGTCTGCCTCAATACCGGCGCCCCGACTTTCCTCTAGGACTCTACTCATACCTACTCCCACTTGGACCTCTCGATCTGTTCTACCACTCTTGCCCGTCGGTTCGAGTGGTATGTCCTTTCTGACACCTATTCGAGCGACCACTTCCCCTGTGTCGTTCGTCTCCTGCACCTCACCCCATCCCCACGTCCTTCGAGCTGGACCATACTGAAAGCTGACTGGGGACTTTACTCATCCCTGGCGACCTTTCCGGACCACGATTTTCCCAGTTGTGACAGTCAGATCGAATACCTCACGGCTGTTATCATCCATACTGCCGAACGTTCCATTCCTCGTACTACTTCTTCACGTCGCGTTTCCGTCCCCTGGTGGAACGAGGCTTGTAGGGACGCTATCCGTGCTCGACGACGTGCTTTACGCACCTTTCGCCGCCATCCTACGTTGGCGAATTGTATTGAATACAAACGACTCCGAGCGCAATGCCGTAGAGTCATCAAAGACAGGAAAAAAGCTTGTTGGGCCTCTTTCACCGGCTCCTTTAACAGTTTTACTCCCTCTTCAATCGTTTGGGGTAGCCTGCGCTGGCTGTCTGGCATTAAGGCCCACTCCTCGGTACCTGGCCTGACATCAGGTAATGCGGTCCTTGTTGATCCTGTGGCTGTCTCCAACGCCTTTGGCCGCTTTTTCGAGGAGGTTTCAAGCTCCGCCCATTACCACTCTGCCTTCCTTCCCAGGAAAGAGGCAGAAGAGGCTCGGCGACCTTCCTTCCACTCGCTGAATCTGGAAACGTATAATGCCCCCTTTACTATGCGGGAACTCGAATGTGCGCTTGCACTGTCCCGGTCCTCTGCTCCGGGGCCGGATGCCATTCACGTTCAGATGCTGGCACACCTTTCTCCGGCGGGCAAAAGCTTCCTTCTTCATACCTACAATCGCGTCTGGACCGAAGGTCAAGTCCCCATGCGTTGGCGTGACGCCGTTGTTGTTCCTATACCCAAACCCGGGAAGGATAGACACCTTCCTTCTAGTTACCGCCTCATTTCTCTTACAAGCTGTGTCTGTAAGGTGATGGAGCGCATGGTTAATGCTCGGTTAGTCTGGATTCTTGAATCTCGACGGCTACTTATTAATGTCCAATGCGGCTTTCGTCGCCGCCGCTCCGCTGTTGACCACCTTGTGACCTTGTCGACATTCATCATGAACAACTTTTTGCGAAGGCGCCAAACGGTAGCCGTGTTCTTCGACTTGGAGAAGGCTTATGACACCTGTTTGAGAGGAGGTATCCTCCGCACTATGCACAGGTGGGGCCTACGCGGTCGCCTGCCCCTTTTTATTGATTCCTTTTTAACGGATCGAAAGTTTAGGGTACGTGTGGGCTCCGTATTGTCCGACGTCTTCCTCCAGGAGAACGGAGTGCCTCAGGGCTCCGTCTTGAGCGTAGCCCTTTTTGCCATTGCGATCAATCCGATTATGGATTGCATTCCACCTAATGTCTCAGGCTCTCTCTTTGTCGATGACTTCGCGATCTACTGCAGTGCCCAGAGAACATGCCTCCTGGAGCGCTGCCTTCAGCGTTGTCTAGACAGCCTCTACTCATGGAGTGTGGCAAATGGCTTCCGGTTCTCTGAAGAAATGACGGTTTGTATCAACTTTTGGCGATATAAAGCGTTCCTTCCGCCATCCTTACATCTCGGTCCCGTTGTTCTCCCCTTTGTGGACACAACTAAGTTTCTAGGGCTCACGTTGGACAGGAAACTGTGTTGGTCTCCACATGTCTCTTATTTGGCGGCCCGTTGTACACGTTCCCTTAATGTCCTCAGAGTTCTTAGCGGTTCATCTTGGGGAGCGGATCGCACTGTCCTGCTTCGCTTGTATCGGTCCATAGTCCGATCGAAGCTGGATTATGGGAGCTTCGTCTACTCGTCCGCTCGGCCGTCCCTCTTACGCCGGCTCAACTCCATCCACCATCGGGGGATACGTCTTCCGACCGGAGCCTTCTACACTAGTCCTGTCGAGAGTCTTTATGCTGAAGCTGCCGAGTTACCGTTGACCTACCGGCGCGACGTACTGCTGTGTCGGTATGCCTGCCGGCTGTCGTCTATGCCCGACCACCCCTCTTACAAGTCCTTCTTCGCCGATTCTCTCGACCGTCAGTACGGGTTGCATGTGTCTGCCCTGCTGCCCCCCGGAGTCCGCTTCCGTCACCTGCTTCGACAATTGGATTTTGCCCTCCCTACCACCTTCAGAGAGGGTGAGAGCCCGACACCACCTTGGCTCCAGGCTCGGGTTCATATCTATCTCGACCTCAGCTCACTCCCAAAGGAGGGTACTCCGGCTGCAGTGTATTGCTCACGGTTTGTCGAACTTCGTGCTCGACTTGCCGGTCACACCTTTATTTACACCGATGGCTCCAAAACTGACGATGGTGTCGGCTGTGCCTTTGTCGTTGGGGCCGCCACATTTAAATACCGACTCCTCGACCAATGTTCCAGCTTTACGGCCGAGCTTTTTGCTCTCCATCAGGCCGTTCAGTATACCCGCCGCCACCGCCATTCATCGTATGTACTCTGCTCAGTCTCACTCAGTGCTCTTCAGAGCCTTGGAGCTCCCTATTCGGTCCATCCCTTGATTCAACGGATACAGCAGTCCCTCCATTCTTTCGCTGATAACGGTGGTTCTGTCGTCTTTCTGTGGGTTCCCGGACATGTAGGAGTGCCTGGGAATGAGGCTGCGGATGCTGCAGCCAAGGCTGCAGTCCTCCTGCCTCGGCCGGCCTCCCATTGTGTCCCGTCATCCGACGTTCGTGGGGATGTATGTAAGAGGCTTGTGTCGTTGTGGTGGGATGCTTGGTCATCCCTCCAAGGAAACAAGCTCCGGGCAGTAAAACCGCTACCAACTGCTTGGACAACATCCTCCCGACCATCTCGGCGCGAGGAGGTCCTTCTGACCAGGTTGCGGATTGGGCATTGCCGGTTTAGCCACCGCTACCTGCTCTCTGGTGACCCAGCCCCGCAGTGCCCTTCTGATCAGGGATTAACAGTGCGCCATGTTTTATTGTCGTGTCCCCGTTTTAGTCAATTTCGTGTTGTCCTGTCCCTGCCATCTACTTTACCGGATGTTTTAGCTGATGACGCTCGAGCAGCTGCTCGTATTCTGCGTTTTATAACTTTAACTGGCTTGTCCAAAGACATTTAATCTTTTTACTTATTTTGTCTGCATCTTTGTCAGGTCCTTCTGGTGTCCCCTCCATCCCCTTGAGTTTTACCAGATTCCATGTGCTCTAACAACAGTGACTGGGCGCTAATGACCTCAGCAGTTGAGCGCCCTTAAACCCAACCAAAAAAAAAAAAATCCATGCGGGAACGCCAACATGCACTCTCCTCCGCCCCAGGACCGGATGGTATCCACATCCAAATGTTGCTGTATTTATCTTACCATAGTCTGCGTTACCTCCTTCGCATTTATAATAGAATTTGGACCGATAGTACTTTTCCCAGAAGATGGCGGGAAGCTATCGTCGTTCCTGTTCCGAAACCTGGAAAGGACAAACATCTCCCCTCTAGCTATCGCCCCATTTCTCTCACGAGTAGTGTATGTAAGGTTTTGGAGCATATGTTGAATTGCTGTTTAGCTTGGTGGCTGGAGTCTCGCAGTCTTTAAACACCTGCCCAATGCGGTTTCCGAAAGCATCGTTCTGCAGTTGACCATCTTGTTGATCTCTCCACTGACATCATGAACAATTTTCTCCGGAAACGCCAAACGGTAGCAATATTTTTTGATCTGGAGAGAGCATACGGTACCTGTTGGAGGACGGGCATCATCCGCACACTGTATTCTTGGGGCTTTCGAGGTCGGCTGCCCCTTTTTCTTCGCGAATTTGACAGAGCGCACATTTAGAGTGCGGGTGAACACTACTCTCTCCCGTACTTTCTCCCAAGAAAACGGAGTACCCCAGGGCTCTGTGCTAAGTGTTGTACTGTTTGCTATTGCAATAAATCCAATTATGGATTGTCTCCTTCCTGATATCTCGGGCTCCCTCTTTGTGGACGATTTTGCGATCTACTACTGCTCTCAACGGACCAGCCTTCTTGAACGACGTCTTCAAGGATGTCTCGATCGCCTCCACTCTTGGAGCACCGAAACAGGCTTTCGCTTTTCTTCCAGTAAGACCATTTGTGTTAATTTTTGGCGTCGTACGGAGTTTCTTCCACCTTCCTTACATCTAGGACCTGTCAACCTTCCGTTTTCCGACGTCGCTAAATTCTTGGGTCTTATGTTTGACAGAAAACTGTGCTGGTCCTCCCACGTTTCCTATCTTTCGGCTCGCTGTCTGCGATCGCTTAACACCCTCCGTGTCCTGAATGGTACCTCCTGGGGAGCGGACCGAGTGGTCCTTCTCCGCCTCTATCGCGCCTTAGTGCGCTCCAAATTGGATTACGGAAGCATAGTCTACTCCTCTGCTCGGCCGTCTATTCTTCGGCGTCTCGACTCTATCCACCACCGTGGATTACGTTTAGTGTCTGGAGCTTTTTACACTAGCCCTGTGGAAAGCCTTTATGCTGAGACTGCTGAACCTCCGCTGTCCAATCGGCGAGCAGTCCTCCTGAGTCGTTATGCTAGCCATCTGTCTTCCACGCCTGCTAATCCAGCCCATGACCTTTTTTTCGACGCCTCCTTTGATGTAGGGTATGCAGGCCGCTCCTCCTCCCTACTACCCCCGGGAGTCTGCTTCCGTCAATTGCTCCATTCTCTTTCCTGCCGCTTTCCGAAAACCTTCTTGACAACTTGGGGTACAGCACCGCCTTGGCTCCGTCCCCGGATCTGCCTGCTCCGTGACCTTTGTCAATTTCCCAAGGATGGTACCCCTCCACTTGTTTATCGTCGGGCATTTGCTGCTCTATGTGCACAAATGACGGACGCCACATTTATTTACACCGACGGCTCGAAAACATCATTAGGTGTAGGGAGTGCCTATATTGTTGGCGACACCCCAAATCGCTTTCGACTTCCCGACCAGTGTTCGGTTTATACTGCGGAGCTTTACGCTGTTCTCCAGGCTGTCCACTACATCCGCCGCCATCAGCGGATACAGTACGTTATCTGCTCCGATTCTCTCAGCTCTCTCCTCAGTCTCCAAGCTCTTTACCCTGTGCACCCTCTGGTCCACCGGATTCAGGACTGTCTGCGCTTGCTTCACCTGGGGGGCGTCTCGGTGGCGTTCCTCTGGCTCCCGGGACACGCTGGTATCTGTGGGAATGAGGCGGCCGATATGGCGGCCAAGACTGCAGTCTCTCTTCCTCGGCCAGCTATTCAGTCGCTTCCCTTCACCGATCTACGGAGCGGTTTATGTCGCCAAGTTGCTCATTTATGGCATGCGCATTGGTCAACACTTCCCCGTAATAAATTGCGGGAAGTGAAAGACCTTCCTTGCGCTTGGACCTCTTCCTCCCGAACGCGTCGTCGGGAGGAGGTAATTTTAGCTAGACTCCGGATAGGGCACTGTCTTTTTAGCCATAGACATCTTTTAAGCGGTGATCCTCCTCCACTCTGTCCCCACTGCTCTCAGCCGTGGACGGTCAGACACCTTTTAATTGAATGCCCCTATTTTAATTCGTTACGCTCCCG
This sequence comes from Schistocerca cancellata, assembly GCF_023864275.1. Classification (NCBI taxonomy): domain Eukaryota; kingdom Metazoa; phylum Arthropoda; class Insecta; order Orthoptera; family Acrididae; genus Schistocerca; species Schistocerca cancellata. Next base: position 598,479,651 of record NC_064632.1, read on the forward strand.
TCTACAGCTATCGCCTGATCTATCTTCGATTTTAGCAGATGACACGCGCTCAGCCGACCGCGTTCTCCAGTTTATTAGTGACAGTGAAATGACGTCAGTCATTTGAAGTTTTTTTTTTTGGGGACAACCACCCCCTGTCTGTAGTGGGTTTTTAAGCATTCTTTCTACTTTTAGTTTCTCCAATTTTATGAGTTTGTTCCCATTGCTGCTGGTTTTCAATTTCGGTTTTTTCTTGTCTTAAGTCACGGGCTGGGCGCTAATGACCATAGAAGTTTTGCGCCCTAAAACCACAAACAAAAAAAGTGTCCTGTATGGTACCTCCTGGGGAGCTGACCGAGTGGACCTCCTCCGCCTCTATCGCGCATTAGTGTGCTCTAAATTGGATTATGGAGGCATAGTCTACTCCTCTGCTCGGCCGTCTATTCTTCAGCGTCTCGACTCTATCCACCACCGTGGATTACGTTTAGTGTCTGGAGCTTTTTACACCAGCCCTGTGGAAAACCTTTATGCTGAGACTGCTGAACCCTCGGTGTCCAATCGGCGGGCTGTCCTTCTGAACCCTCGCTGTCCAATCGGCGGGCTGTCCTTCTGAGTCGTTATGCTAGCCATGCCTGCTAATCCGGCCCATGACATTTTTTTCGACGCGTCCTTGGATTTAGGGTATGCAGGCCGCCCTTCCTCCGTACTGCCACTGGGAGTCCGCTTCCGTCAACTGCTCCATTCTCTTTCCGTCCGCTTTCCTAAAACTTTCTTGACAACTTGGGGTACAGCCCCACCTTGGCTCCGTCCCTGGACCTGCCTGCTCCGTGACCTTAGTCAGTTTCCCAATCGATTTTGGCTTCCCGACCACTGTTTGGTTTATACCGCGGAGCTTTGTGCTGTTCTCCAGGCTGTCCAATAGATCAGCGGATGCAGTATGTTATCTGTTCCGATTCTCTCAGCTCTCTCCTCAGTCTCCAAGCTCTCTACCCTGTCCACCCCCTGGTCCACCGGATTCAGGACTGCCTCCACTTGCTCCACTTGGGGGGCGTCTCTGTAGCATTCCTCTGGATCCCAGGACTCGTTGGTGTCTGTGGAAATGAGGCGGTCGATATAGCCGCCAAGGCTGCAGTCTCTTCTTCAGCCAGCTATTCCCATGATTCCTTTCGCCAATCTACGGAATGTTTTATGTCGTCGTGTTGCTCTTATATGGGACGCACATTGTTCGACACTTCCTGATAATAAATTGCGGGATGTGAAAGCTCTTCCCTGTGTTTGGACCTCTTTGTCCCGAACGCGTCGTAGGCAGGAGGTAATTTTAACTAGACTTTGGATAGGGCACTGTCTTTTTAGCCATCGACATCTTTTAAGTGGCGATCCTTCCCCGCTCTGTCCCCACTGCTCTCAGCTGTGGACGCTAAGGCGCCTTTTACTTGAGTGGCCCTATTTTACTCCGTTACGCGCCAGTCTACATCTGACGCCTGATATATCTTCTATTTTAGCAGATGACACACGCTCAGCCGGTCGCGTTCTCGAGTTTATTAGTGTCAGTGAGATGATGTCAGTCATTTGAAGCTCTTTTTTGGGGACAACCAACCCCCTTCTATAGTGGTTTTTTAAGTTTTCCTTAGGTTTTTAGTTTCTCCAATTTTTTGAGTTTCGTTCCCATTGCTGCTGGTTTCCAGTTTCGTTTTTTTTTACCTTTTCCTAAGTCACAGACTGGGCGCTAATGACCGTAGCAGTTTTGCACCCTAAAACCATAAAAAAAGACCAGCAGGCCAGAAAGAGCATAAGGAATACTCTTGAAGACTTCCTACGTCCCTGCAGCCACCCAGTATCTGAATCTTCCTTGGCTAACCGGAAAGGCTCAAGGAAGTCAAACAAAGGTGAGTGGTGGCCTTCATGACCTGAAGATCCTCTTCATTGGTGTCACCACATGATACCCCCCTTCTAGCCAACCTCTGTGTCGCCGGTGTACACCACCAAACATTTCTCTGCGTTGGACTCCACAGGCCGACAGCAGAAGAAAGCCGATGCTTCCGTGGACCTCGTGGAGCAGGAGCCTCCATCTTCTGTGCCCTGTAACAGCGTGTCTTTGCAGGCTGGCTCTCGGCAGCCACTGGGGTGACAACACTTCATTTTTCCTCATGATGGCTGCCTTAGATCCAACAAAGGATTTACAGTTGCTTTTAGAATCACAGCATCTACTTGTTCTCTGCTTTCAAGAAACAAAATTGCATCCTCATGACCACTTTGAGTTGCTACAGTTCTTCCTGGTGTATTATGATCTTCTCTCCCAATGTCGGCACTTGCCCTTTTCCCTCACTGGCATTTACATTCCTCCATTATCCAATGTCACCAGGGCAGAATTCTTCCAGCTTATTGGCAGTTGCCTCAACACTTGCTGCTGACGGGTGACTCAGTGCTCACCATTCCCTTTCAGGTTCTCCCAGAGCCTGTCAGAGAGGTGCCCTCTTGGCTGACCTTAATGAATTTACTTGTTTGTGCCTTAACACAGGAGACTCACATTCCTTTTGGACTCCACACATATCTGTTTCAATTTGGACCTGTCCTTCTGCACTGCCCAGCTTGTTCATTGTCTCAAGTGGTCCATTCTCTCTGACACATACTCAAGCAACCATTTCCCATGTGCTATGTGTTTGCTGACGTCTACCCCACCTACATGCACACCCAAATGATAGCTTACTATGGCCAACAGTCTGCTTTACTCCTCCCTGGTGATCTTTGATGATAAAAATTTCCCCAGTTGTGATGACCAGATGAATATCTTACAAATGTTATTCTTACCACTGCAGAACATTCCATTCCTAGCATTTCCTCTTTACCACGCCATGTGCCTGTCCCTTGGCAGTCATAGGCATTCTGTGATGCATGGAGATGTGCTCTCCAGGTTTTTAAATGTCCTTATACAATGGCAAACTTCATTAATTATAAACAGTTGTGTGCATAGTGTAGTTGTGTTCTTCAGGGTAGCAAAAAAGCTAGCTGGATTTCATTCAGTAGTTGTTTTAACAGTTCCACTCCCTCTTCTGCTGTGTGGACCAACCTCTGACAGCTTTCTGGGACCAAGATCCACTCCCCAGTTTCCTGCCTGACAGTAGCAAATGTCATTGTGGAACCTATTACTATCTCAATCAACTTCGGCCACCATTTCGCGGAGATTTTCAGCTCTTCACACTTTCCTCCTGTGTTTCTCCATCAGAAATGAATTCAGGAGGCTCGGATGTTCCCCTTCTCTTCTCAGAGTCGTGAGTGCTACAATGATGCCTTTCCTATGAGGGAGCTAGATCATGCTCTCACTTCATCCCAATCCTCTGCCCCAGGGTCAGACACTGTTCACGTTCAGTTGCTGCTGCTGCTGCTGCTGCTGCTGCTGCTGCTGCACCTCTCTCATGTGGGCAAGCACCCTCTGCTTCATACATACAACAGCATCTGGGCAGAGGGCAAGTTTCTCAGACACTGGCACGAAGTTACTGTTGTACCTATATCTTAAGCCAGGTATGGACAAACACCTTACTTCTAGCTACTGTCCTCTTTCTCTCACAAGCTGTGTTTGCAAGTTGATGGAATGTACAGTTGATGCCCAGCTGGTATGGCGGCTCAAGTCTCCGAAACGAACTAACCACAGCACAGTGTGGATTTTGAGTGCTCCACTCTGCAGTTGACCATGTAGTCACTTTGTTGTCCCATGCCATGAATGGTCTTATGCAGAAATTCCAGACTGTGGCTTTGTTTTTCGATTTGGAGAAAACCTAAGAGACATGCTGGAGGACTGGTAACCTCTGTACTATCTATGTGGGAGGGAGAGAGGGGGGTTTGAACTACAATCAAACCTTATAGATTTACCGGCACATCTTGACCTTTGCCTCTTGAATATTGATTCCCCAACAAACCCCCAACAAACTTCTGCTTGATCTGTGGAACTTCCTCAGCAGTTGCTCTTTGCATTTGCAGCCCTAGTCTCCATCCATCCATCCATCCATCTCTCTCTATCTCTCTCTCTCTCTCTCTCTCTCTCTCTCTCTCTCTCTCTCTCTCTCTCTCTCTCTCTCTCTCTCTCTCTCTCTCTCTCCACTGGAGAGTCAATGATGACCTGTATGGTGGGGATCACTTCACAATCCTCCTGTCCTTCACTCAGTATCACTCCCATGGATGCCTGCCCAGATGGGGTCTTAAGTGTCAACTGGGGTGCTTTAACATTTGCTGCCACCATCAGCTCCCTGCTGTGTGGAGATATCGGTGAGGCAGTCCAGAATACCACTCCTCATTCTTTTGGCAGCAGATTTGGTGCTCTCCTGTCATCGGACCTTCCCCAAAGGAAGACTATACCTTGGTGGTCAACAAAAATTGGAGGCCATTAGAGGTCATAGACAGGCTCTCTATTGCCATAACCAGCACTCATATATGGAGCACCTTATTGCCTTTAAATGGTTCCATGCCCAAGCCCACGACATAATAAAACAGAAACAAGCATCTTTAACCATGAGACCAGGAGCCTCTCTGCAGCAGGTTTGGGGTAAGATCACACATCTCCGTGGATACCAGACATCTGCAGGTGTGACTACATTAACTTGAATGGCACTGTCTACAATGACCCAGACACCACCATTGAAAATCTTGCTCTGTTTTATGTCCAAGCCTCTGCATTAAATAATTACCAACCAGCTTTAGTGTCCCAAAGGAGTGAGTGGCAAAAGCAATTATCTTTCGCTGTCTTCCACCTGGAGCCATATAATGCTCCATTCAGCAAGTGGTAGTTAGTGTCCTAGCCCACTGTCCTGACACAGCCCCAGGGCCAGACTGCATGCACAACCAATCACCTATCAGCTTATTGTCAGCGTCATAGCCTTGCATCTTAATCCGTATATGCGCAAGGGTGAGTTCCATCACAATAGTGAGAAAGCATTATCTTCCCAGTACTGAAACTGAGTAAGCACTGTGTAGAGATGGGACAGTTATAGCCCAATTAGTTTCACCAATGCTCCCTGTAATTTGCTTGAATGCAGAGGTGAGCTGGCAATTGTGTTGGCTCCTTGAGTCTCGGTGTCTTCCAGCTCTGTCCCAGAGTGGAAGCAAATTTTGTATGGAGGTTGCCAAATGCTTGTGCCAGGTAGGTACCAATGCACCAAAATGATGGAGATAAGGCAATGAAGTGAAGTGGAAGAAAAATCCAAGCAATTAAGAGTAGAGTACCAACAGCTCATGTGCTACCAACAATGTAAGACATCATGTGTGTTAATTGGAAATAAACCAGAGATGTAATTTTCCTGGATGTAGTGGATTTACCAGGGTTTATTTTGAAGTGTGTAGTTACATTGTGCTTCAACAAAAATAAGTTGCTTTGTCATTTCAAATGCAGTAGGAGATAATTCTTAGTCCCAAAATGGGTTGAAAAATTTTGAATTAATTTGTCCTGTATTTAAATAAACTGTTTTGCTATTCATAATCTCCTGAGACTTGGATACTATTTGTTTCCCTTTCTTTAATATCTCTTAAGAAAATCCTGTATGTGCATGTATACACAACTCTCACTTTCACTTTGGATCTCAATTACTGGAACTAGTTGATGCAAGGTTGCCACTGTAGCATGTTAGTTAACTGATAAATGCATTACATAGCTCATCAGCTACAAAACATTAATTTGTAACTGCATCAAATTTTGAAATAGTTTTTACTGTTTTTCTAGATGTTAATACAAACATGGCAATTTTTCAGTAAAAATAAAGATCATGCATTTAAGGGTTAAAATAGCGAAACTGCTCGATCTTACAGTTCATACTTGCCTTATAGTGAGTACTGTGGAACTATCATTATTCTTGTGAGTGAAATGCATTTAAGTATTGAGGATGGAAAATATGTGTGTCTCCATTTGCATACATACTCCTCAAATGACTGTGAAGTGTATGGCAGGGGGTACTTCGCACATTACCATGTTTTAGAATTTCTCCTTATTGTAGTTGTGCATGGAGTGAGGAATAATGAATGCATAAATGCTTCCACGTGTACAGTAAATAGTCTAATTTTGTTTTCAGAGTTCCTAAGGCAGATAAAAGGATGAGGCTGAAGAATATTTCTAGGATATTCACTAACACTGGTTCTTGTACTTTCAGAAGTTGACTTTTGTGGAATAATTTGTATCTATATTTGAAGAGTATGGCTCTCATCAGTCAAGGAAATCTGTGACCATTTGTGCCTTCCTTCTTTGTATACATTGAGAATCAGCTGAACAAATGGCCTGGTCCCTCATACTTCAGCAGTTACCCAAGATTGACCATACACACGAATTGGAGTCATCCACCTGTGATTGAGTGTATACAAGTTGTATCCCTACAAATTCTTGCCTCAGTTTATTGATTATAATATTGAATCATTGATAATGTAGTAATAGGGTAGGGTCCTTTCTTATTTTATGAGATGCATAGTTTTACCTTTATGTACATCAAATATTGGTACCAGTCTGCTACACTTGGATATTTTTCCAGATCCAGTTGCTTATTCCTGCAACTTCTTTCCTGACAATAATTACTCATTGATAACTGTCATCTGTGAAAGATCTGAGGTTACTATTTGTACTGTTGGTCAGCTTGCTAACATAAAACAAAAATGATGAGGGTTCCAACACACTCCTTTTGTGCAAGCCAGGGGCTACTTTTACTTGGTTCGATGAGTCTCCTTCCAAAATTTCATAGTTCATTTACCTAGTGCATCAATTTCATATGATTGAATGCTCATACAGGTTTTTCATTAAAGTCACCTTCTTAAGCTCTGCAACAATTATCAGAAAAGTCCTACTATTCAATGGGCAAGTAATAAATTTGTCTTTTAGTACTACACTCAGATTTGTTTGAACCAAGTGTGCTAACCTGTGGAATGTGGAGACAGATAGTTCCTTTTTACGCTCATGTCAAAGGGCCTCTTCCAGCTAGTGTCAGTGGTGTTGGGGAATGGAAATGAAGTGGGAAGGTAGATGCAGACGAAAGAACACACTGCGTATACTGTCCAAACGCTGTCTTGGCTTGCTGTCTATTGTTTGACACCACATCCGTATGGTAACAGTTAACCTTCTCTCATAACCCTAATAAGTAGTATGATATGTAACCTCTTCTGTTAAAATAAAGTGGTTTGTAGAGTATAAATGTAGATGTATTGCAGTATTTCTGATAGTGATTAGCACTCAAATTTTGTTCATTTACATTTATTAAAGTGCTGAACTTTTGTTCTTTCAGGAAAGGCGGTCTTTTGATTCATCAGATTTTCGAAGAAAGAGGAGGAGATCTGATGATGCAGGTAAGCTGTTTACATCCCACTGCAATCTGTTTGTTGTGAGAATTGTTTGAAATTTGGTCTTCCAGATTGTGATTCTCCATTACATACATGCCTCCTGCCACCCACTTGATAATTCAATTACTGTCTAGGAAAGAAACAAGCATAAACGTTGTAAAAGGTCCATATTGGGCATTTCATTTAGTGACTCTCCGCCTTCAAGGAATCAGAGGTCACTGTAAGTGGAAAAAAAAGCAGAATTTTCTAGAGCACAAACTTTCATGTTTGGCATTTAATAATTTGTTCATCTAAAGTCACCTTCGGTAGTCTATATATTTGATGGTGGTTACTTGACACCATTCCTTGTTGATTTGCCCATCTAATAACACTATCTACACACTACATCTAAATCTATACTCTGTGAGCAACTGTGAAGTTCATGGCAGAGGGTGCATCCCATTGTACCAGTTATTAGAATTTTTACTTGTTCCATTCACATACAGAGTGCAAGAAGAAAAATTTTTTGCATGTCTCCATGCATGTTTTAATCAATTTAACCTTCTCCTTGCAATCCCTGTGGGAGCAATACATCAAGGGGTTGTAGAACATTCTGAGTGTCATTTGAATCCAGTTCCTTATACTTCATAAGTAAGCTTTCTTAGGATAATTTGTCCATCTTCAAGAGTCTGCTACTTCAGTTTTGTCAGCATTTCTGTCACACTCCCACAGATCAAACAAACCTGTGACTATTTGAGCCACTAGTCTCTGTACATGTTCAGTATCACCTGTTGGTCCTAATTGATGTGGGTCCCATACACATCAGTAATATTCTTGCATGGGTTACAAGAGTGATTTGCCAGCAACCTCCTTTGTAGACTGATTGCACTTCCCTAGTATACTACCAATAAACTGAAATCCGCTAGCAGCATTACTCACAACAGAAATTCTGACTATTGATGAGACAGTCATAGGACGTTAAGTTTTTCATTTTGCGAAGTGCTCAGTATTTCATTTCTCAACATTTAAAACAAGATGCAATTTTTTGCAGCAGCTCTAAATCTTGACATGATCAAACTGAAGATTGTTACTTATGTCACACTGTACTTCATTACAATGAGGTGACAATTCATGGGATAGTGATATGCACATACATAAATGGCGGTAGTATTGCTTATGCAGGGTATAAAAGGCCAGTGCATTGGCTGAGCGGAGCTGAGCTGTCGTTTTTGCTCAAGTGGTTCATGTGAAATGGTATAAGGCATGATTGTGAGCATGACAGTAAGAGACTTCAAACACTGATTGCAGTTGGAGCTAGACATGAGTCATTCCACTTTGGAAATCATTTAGGGCTTCAATATTAAGATAGTGTCAAGAGCATGCTGAAATACCAGGTTTCAGGCTTTACCTTGCACCATGGACAACATGGCAAACTGCCTTCATTTAATGAGAGAGCAGCACAGAGTTGTCATTGCTGACACAGGCAACACTGTGTGAAATAACTGCAGAAATCAATGTGATATGTGTGACAAATGCATCCATTAGGACATTAATAAGCTATGCCAACAGATTACTGATTAGGACATGTTTGCTAACAGCATGGTGTGGCCTGCAGCACCCCTCCTGGGCTAGTGACCATATAAGTTGCACACTAGATAACTGGAAAACTGTGGCCTGGTCAGATGAGCCCAGAATTCAGTTGGTAATAGCATATAGTAGGATTATTATGTGATGCAGACTCCACAAATCCATGGATCCAAGTTGTCAACTAGGAACTGTGAAAGCTGATGGTGGCTCCATAATAGTGGAATGGGTTCTCTGCTCCAACTGAACCAATCATTGGTTGGAGATTATTTTGTTTGGCTACGTGGAGACCATCTGCAGTCATTTATGGACTCCATATTCCAATACAATAATAGAATTTTTATGGATGACAGTGTGCCATGTTAAACATTTTGGTTAATTTGAATGAAGGATTTTTCCACCCACATTGTCAGACATGAACCCCATTGAACATTTATGGGGGATAGAGAGGTCATTTCATGCCTAAAATCTTGCACTGGCAACACTTACAGAATTATGGATGGCTATAGAAGAAACATGGCTCAGTATTTCTGCAGGGGTTTCTAATGACTTGTTGAATCATGCTATGTTGAGTTGCTGCACTATGCCAGACAAAGTAAGTCTGACGCAACAGTAGGAGTAATCCCATGACATTTGTCATCTGTTACAGCTAAATGCATCACCCGCAAAAAATGAGAGATCACTGCTAGTAACGTCTACAAGGTCATTAATATAAAAACATAGAGCCCCAACTAACTTCCCTGTGCCACACCCAAAGTTACCTCAACATCTGTTCATGACACAAGCCATGTCCTCCCTTCAAAAGAAGTTAATCCAGTCAAATCTTTTGCACGATATTCCCTAATGATTGTACTTTTGGTAACAAACAGATATGGTATTGATTCAAATGCTTCTTGGAAATTGAAAAATACTGCTTTTAGTTCACTGTCTCCATACAAAGCTTTCAGCATGTCATGTGAAATGTGCAAGTTAAGGTTCAGGTGAGTGTGTGAGTGTTATCAGAATGTGTGATTGGCATGGAGATCATTCTGCTAGGGGTACCTCATTATATTTGAGCTGAGAACATGTTTTAACATTCTACAACTACTCAATGTCATGAATATTGGACATAAGTTTTGTGGACCAGTTCTACTACCTTCTTCTAGACAGGTGTGACATAGACTTCTGGGCACTGTTTTTTCTTCCTGGTGTCTATGATTGATGATAGTAAAGAGGGGCTAATTCAACTCCAAATTCAGTATAGTATCATAAATGGATTCCACTGGCCCTGGAGCTTCATTCAGTTTTAATAATGTAAGCTCTTACTCAACACCATTGACACCAGTACTTATTTCCCTCATGTTTTTATTGGTAAGTGGACAATGATTCTTTCCAGATCAAATTTTCCTTTTCATTGTATTCTTGACACTCGAATTAAATTTAACTTTTCCAAAAATAACTCACTGCACCAGTGACCCAAATCACTGGCTTGAGTTACATATAACCCAGAGGCTCAGTTCAGAAGAAAAAGCTTTGATTCATGTGGAAGACATCAGAGGACTCAATTATTTGCCAAACAAATTTTTTTGAATTGTGAATTTTGCAGCCAAGTGTGATATATCCTGGAAGAAGATCCATCATATCTACTGTCATCTCAACACACAGCTATTCATTGCCAACTTTTGCAGTTCAGCGGACAGTCGTTTTGCTGGTTTGTGTCCTCAGAATGGGACTGGCTGCTCATGTCACACACCAACTTACCTAATAACCAGTGTTCAGCTTCCTGTGTCAGAATGACAACTGTAAACTTTAAGGATGAATGTCTGTGAGTTCCTGGTGCTCAGAGTGGGCTGTTTGAATGTGTGTCAAAATTACAGTTGCGAAAACTCTCTCTACTGCATGAGCTCAGGTGCCATGACCACCCAAATCTCCCTGTTGTGCACTAGGCTCTCCTCTCTGTATAGTAATTATTGCCTTTGCTTTTCTGTGATAACTGGATAACTGGCAGTTCTTTCCTCTATATTCATATGATGCTCTTCTGTGCTGAATTCTTACAGAGCATGTTTTGCAAGTTCATACCACCAAAAGTTTGTACACCATTAAGATTTGTAGTGTGGCATATTAGACTGCTCAAGGGTAATTTTTAATTCCAGAATGGTGTTGTGTGTTGCTGAACTACAGATTACTTGTACTGACAGTATGTTCAGTTAGATAGCTGCCATCCCCTCTTACTCAGCATGGTCACACTGACATTGTACATGAAGTGACTTGCAATTCCTCTTTATGTCCAGAAGACCTTAGTAAGGACATGATAGATGAGCACTCTACTCCCAAACATATCTCGTGTACCACTTGTGACTCTAATCCTTCAGTCACTTGTTAAGGAATGTTCCCAGTATTACCACAGACAGAACAACTTAACTGCATTCCTAGTCTTGGCTCTGGCATCTTCTCTCTTTTCCAAAGTGGAAATTTGCCACCTGACATATTAATTAACCTGGTCCATTGTTATGCCATACTGCCTCCCAGTCCCTTTCCGCATCAATCATCTGCCTGTGGAAGAACCAAATGCGAGGCTAGCCATACGCAGCAACACAACTGATAACATTACAGCTACTTTAGAGGAATTTACCAAGCTTTAGAGTCATCTCACCCTATCAGAGGCAGGGCCATCCATAAAATCAAAATGTATACCAACTCTACTGTAACTTCTGTATGATATTTTACCTGAACTGGCACTCCATGATGACCACCTCAAATCGCAGTGAAGAGCACAATTGACTACCCACGGGCAGAATGTGCTGCCAAGAAAGAGATGCTCGGCTACTACCTGGCTTCATGACCCACAGCATATAGGTTTCCAGCATTCTGACCTCACCACTGCCATTGTCTCCAATATCAGATTATCTGATTGAAGTTCATGGGAGTTGCCTTATATCATACCTTTGTCCCACAAGCCTCAATCATCACTAGCTCCTGTCCCATGCACACAGAGATATCCACTCCTGCCCTGTTCCTTGTATTTCATTCTCTTCACTTAAACTTTCTCTCCAACTCTGTCCTTCCATTTTCTGCCCCCCACCGCACTTTGTCCCAACACACTCATCCACACTAAGCTGTGTACCACATGCAACTTCCCCACTCTGCCAATGGCTGGGCCACATATGGGCTGTTCCATTTTGATTTGGAAAACTGGAAACTTTCTTTTTTTCTGTGAGTTCAGTTTAGTGTAACCTAACATGGATATTGAGTTAATCTTCTACAAACTCACAGCTGTCATAAGTACACTTAGTTTCTTTGAGTCACAGTTACTATAATAAAAAAAACACATTCTAAGACTTCTCTGAACCTGTTTGAAGTGAAATTCTCAAACACAATTCAAAATGAAAGTAATATTGTACAGTCTCGGTATTTTTGTGCTAGTTAAAGAACTTACATAAATTTAATTTTCAATACAGTTAATCTTTCTCTGAAAACAAGATTTAACTTGGAATAAAAAGTACTCTGTGCCATTCAGCATTGATATAAGAACAGTATTATTGAACATTTTGTGGTACCTTCAATGGAGAGTTACAGGAAACATAAAAAAATTGAAATAGATGCAAAACCTGCTGGTTGCACTATGCCATATTACAGAACACCCATGAACCATGATGCCATTGTTGATAGACTGCTAATCGTTTCACAGTGTGAAGATGCTGACAACTGGGATGCTATGACCATGAATAAGAGTTTTTGTTCCCATGAACCAAGGCTGGGCAGGAAGAGTAGGAAAGAAAGGGAGTAAAAGACCATGGACAAACTGACCTACACTGAGGCTAAGAGAAAATTTGAACACCTGCTTCCTGTACATATGACATTGTCTTAAGCCACCAGTACAACAGTTCTGGCACCATCAGCTCTGACAATCCAGGTCACCTCTGAGCCGGAAGACTACACCCGCCCCTTCGATGGTGGGAGAATTTCCTTCCCTGTTGATCCTGCACCACCTACTTTGGGAGCATCACCCCCCCCCCCCCCCCACCCCCAACCATCAGGGACATCTGTCCCCAATTAGCCAGAGAAGTGTAAGTCTTCTTAAGTCTTTTTCAGTTTCTCTCGCTAGGAAGGGGTCCTGTGGGTCACTCACTTCCCAGCTTTCTTCTAGTGGGAAAGATGACACCCGCCAGTGGCTGAAGAGCCCAAGAGCAGCTGGTTGTACGGCTTCAGTCCCAGAGACTGAGCCAGTGAAGTCCTCCCAGCCAGAGAAACACAAGGAGCAGCGAGAGAAATCCAAAACGAAGCCTCCTAATGCCAAGGAAATTGCAGTGGCACCCACACCATCGCTACCTACAAGCTCTGTGACTGTTGATGGATGGAAAATTTTGGCGTCTGCTGAGGACCTAGATCTCACACTATGGATATAGACTGTGCAGGCCATAAATCGGTGGCAGCAGGTGACTGAGGCGTAAACTGCCTCATTAAATGTTGCTTCCCAGTCTCATGTCCTCCTTCAGTGGAATTGCGGCAGTTTTTTCCACCAGATGGCTGAGCTATGGCGACCATTAAGCTTTACACCTACTATCTGCATTGCCCTCCAGGAAAACCTGGTTCCCAGCAATGTGGACCCCTGCACTAAGTGGCTATAAGGGATATTAAAAGAACCATAGCAACTGTAATACTGTCAAGTGTAGTTTGCGTCTATGTCCTAAACTCAGTCTGTAGTGACACTGTGCCCCTTCACACCCCTCTTGAAGCTATGGCTGTCAGAATAAGGGCGACACCGGAAATAACTATCTGCAATACATACCTTCTTCCAGAGGGTGCAGTACCCTTGAATGAATGCATTAGCTGCACTGATTGATAAACTCCCTAAACCTTTCATACTTTTGGGAGCTTCTAATGCCAATAACCACTTGTCAGGTGGTACCAAGATTACTGGCCGAGGCAGAGATGTCGAAACTTTAGTCACAATTCGACCTCTGCCTCTTAAATACTGGGGCGACCACACATTTCAGTGTGCCTCATGTTAGTTACTCGGCCATTGATTTATCAATTTGGAACCCAGGACTTCTCCCATCTATCCACTGGAGAGCACATGACGACCTATGTGGTAGTGACCACTTCCCCATCTTCCTGTCATTGCCCCAGTGTCAGGCACATGGACGCCTGCCCGAATTGGCTTTGATCAAAGAGAAGTGGGGAGCTTTCGCCTCTACTGTCACCGCTGAATCTCCCCCACATGGTAACATTGATGTGATGGTTGAGCAGATGACTAGCACAATTGTTTCTTTGGCAGAAAACGCGATCCCTCGCTCTTCAGGGTGCCCAAAGTGTAAGGAAGTCCATTGGTGGTCGCCAGAAATCATTGAAGCAATTGAAGAGAGTTGGCGAGCTCTACAGCGGCATAAGCGGCACCCTTTCCTGGGGCACCACACAGCCTTTAAACGTCCCCCCAGAGGGTCCCCAACTCTTTTGTGGATACGTGCATAGAGAGCACGGGACCCCGAGCTAATGTGTCCTTCCTTCCTTTCTGGGCTGCATACCTTCCTTCCCCGCATCCTTGCCTATCCCCCGTCTTCGCCCCCCCCCCCTACCCCTCACCGCTGGCTCTTCCTTCCCTTTCTCCCCCTCTGGGAGTATGGTTTGTGCCTACGTCCGGAGACGGACGCTCGTAAATGTAACGCATTCTTCGCCTTCTCTGCTTGTATGTCTTCATCCTTCCTTGGTCCTCTTTTCCTTACCTCTTCCCTTTACCCTTTTCTCCGCTGCAGCGTTTGAGAACTCTCCTCTTTCCTTTCCCTTTCTCTGTTTTTCCCTTTCTCTTTCTTCCTCCCTGTGCGTGTCTGAAGGCCAACCCACGCATTTTCGTGCGTAGCCGGTGACAGGATAACGCGTAATTCCCCACCTTGGGTAGACAGGTAGGACACGTATGTACCCCCCGGTAACGGCCAGGCCCAGGGAGGGGTGGTTACCCGAGCTGATACCTTCCGAAAGTGCCGATTGCTCCCTCCATCCGTTTGTCGGGAGGTGTGACCTGAGGTGTGAACAATCACCTAAGGCGGGAGTGCCCTCAGAGAGGGCCCCCACAAGGGAGGAGCGCACCATCGGAGACGCCGGTAATCATGCGGGATTCTTCCGCAATGGTTTCCTCACCTTCCACTATGTCTGCTCACAAGCGTAAGTTCACTGAGTCTTAGCCACAGACAGTTCTTCCATCGTTGCCACAGTTCCTTGTTGTTTCTCGGTCGGATGGTCACGACTTCTCCATGGTCAACCCTTTCATTATTCAGAAAGATGTCGACACAATTGCAGGTCCTGTAAAGACTTGTTCCAGATTACGGAATGGCACCTTATTGTTAGAAACAGTCAGTGCCCTCCAGGCACAAAAATTGATGCGTACTTCACTTCTCCACACCTCCACTGTCTGGGTGGAACTGCACCGTACTTTAAATTCCTCGCATGGAGTCGTTTAACATGCTCCCTCGATGGATTGTCTGACAACGAAATTCAGCACTACCTGTCTGATCTGGGCGTAACGGCTGTTCATAGAGTTATGAAAAGGGTTGACATGAACATCATTCCAACCCGCACTGTCTTCTTGACATTTGACAAAGTTCAACTCCCATCCAAAATCAAAGCAGGCTATGAGATAATTTCCGTTCGCCCTTACGTCCCAAACCCTACGCGTTGCTATCGGACTCAGCGGTTCAATCACACCAGCCAGTCCTGTTCCAATCCAGCCAAATGTGTTAAGTGTGACAAGGATGCCCATGAGGGTGCTTGTCCACGTCCATCCCCTCGCTGTATCAACTGTATGGGTGACCACGCTGCTTCCTCTCGAGATTGCCCCGTTTTTGAGGACGAGAAGCTCATCCAGGAAATAAGAGTGAAGGAAAAGGTGTCTACCTTTGCTGCTCGAAAATTATTCGCCAGTCGACAGCCCACTGTGCCTCAGACAGGAAAATAAAGCACTGTCCTTGCTTCTCCTTGGCCAACAAAGGAGGCGGCCACACAGACTTGCGACCTCACCTTTAGTGCCATGGTCGTCAGATCGGCCAGCGCAAAGATCGCCCATTCAACCTCAACACTTTCGCTTGCCCACTCTATAGCTCACCCTTCATCGGGTTCTGCTAAATCTCGAGCCCAAAAGTCAGACACCAAGACTTCAAAAAAAGAGCCTACTCATGAAGATTTTTTACGTACCCCCACTTCACAACCATCGGTTCCTCCTTCATCTAAACATCACATTTCCAAGAAGGCTAATAAGAAAACCAGTTCATCTCCTCCTCCTCCAAGGTGTCTCATCTGCAGCACCACCTGGCGGAAATCGCCCTCGGCCGTCTTCTGTGTCGCCGAGGCGTAGAGCTGGCGGCCGATCAAACGGCCGATCGTTGGTGCCAGGAGCTGCTCCTGAACAACCTATGGATCAGGATCTTCTGCCTTCGGCTGAATGCCATTCCATGCTGTCGGTAGCAAGCTCTGAGCAGTCGTTGAGTTGACTGCAACCTTCGTCACATTCCTCCATTTTCTGTTCACCCTATATCCATTATCCACTGGAATATCCGTGGCATTCGAGCCAATCGGGATGAATTGTCGATCCTCTTACGATCCTACTCGCTGGTCATCTTCTGTCTTCAGGAAACAAAGCTGCGTCCCCATGACCGCTTTGTTCTCCCCCATTTTCAGTCCGATTTGATCTCCCCTCTGTTGAAGGCACTCCAGCCCATGGAGGATTTATTATTCTTCTCCATGATACTCTCCATTATCACCCAATCCCCTTAAACACTTCCTTCCAAGCTGTCGCCGTCCGTCTTTCCCTTTCTGGATACACGTTCTCTCTTTGTACTGTATACATTCCATCGTCCACACCAATGGCACGAGCTGATCTCCTTCATTTTCTTGGTCAGCTTCCACTCCCCTAGTTGCTGGTTGGTGACTTCAATGCCCACCACCCGCTTTGGGGATCTCCACATCCTCGTGCACATGGCTCACTATTGCTAGACGTCTTCCACCAAGTGGATCTAGTTTGCCTCAACACTGGG
This sequence comes from Schistocerca cancellata, assembly GCF_023864275.1. Taxonomy (NCBI): domain Eukaryota; kingdom Metazoa; phylum Arthropoda; class Insecta; order Orthoptera; family Acrididae; genus Schistocerca; species Schistocerca cancellata. Next base: position 598,496,498 of record NC_064632.1, read on the forward strand.
GTCCCTACATTTTTGTCTGCCTCCACGACAAATTTCTCTCATTTGGACCTTCCGGTCGGTACTGTTCCGCTAGCTCAGCGCCTCGAATGGTTCGCCCTTGGTGATACACACTCGAGTGACCACTTTCCATGTGTCCTTAGACTGCAGCCTCAACTGCCCTATATGCGCCCGCGACGCTGGAAGTTTGCCCAAGCCGATTGGACACTTTTTTCGTCTCTAGCGTTATTCGATGACCGTCACTTTCCTAGCGTTGACGATGAGGTCACACATATTACCGACGTTATTCTTACAGCTGCGGAACGTTCAATACCCCGCACCTCCGAATTGCACCAGCCCCCCCAGTTCCTTCGTGGAACGAGGCATGTCGTGACCCAATACGTGAGCGGCGACTTGCTCTTCGCGTTTTTCGCCACCATCTTACTTTGGCCAACTGTATCCGCTATAAGCAGTTACGTGCGCGATGTCGTTGCGTCATCCGCGATAGCAAGAAGGCAAGCTGGGACTTCTTTAATAGCTCATTTAACACCTTTACTTCCTCCTCGGAAATTTGGAGTCGGATTCGACTGTTATCTGGCGCGCCTAGTTTCTCCCCGGTCTCTGGGCTCACTGTTGCGCATGATACGTTAGTGGACCCCGTCGCAATTTCTAACTCCTTGGGTAAACACTTTGCTGAGATTTCGAGCTCTTCAAATTACCCGCCAGCGTTTCTCTCGAAGAAACGTGCAGCGGAAGTGCAACCTCTTGCTTTCTTCACTCAAAAGCGCGAAAGCTATACTTCCGTTTCCTCCATGCGGGAACTCCAACATGCACTCTATTCTTCTCGCTCCTCCGCCCCAGGACCGGATGGTATCCACATCCAAATGTTGCTACATTTATCAACCCATAGTCTGCGTTACCTCCTTCGCATTTATAATCAAATTTGGACCGACAGTACTTTTCTATGACGATGGCGGGAAGCTATAGAATTCCTGTTACGAAACCTGGAAAGGACAAACATATTCCCTCTAGCTATCGCCCCATTTCTCTCACAAGTGGTGTATGTAAGGTTTTGGAGCGTATGGTGAATTGCCGTATAGCTTGGTGGCTAGAGTCCCGCAGTCTTTTAACACCTGCCCAATGCGGTTTCCGAAAGCATCGTTCTGCAGTTGACCATATTTTTTCTCTGTCCACTGATATCATGAACAATTTTCTCCGGAAACGCCAAACACTAGCAATATTTTTTGATCTGGAGAGAGCATATGGTACCTGTTGGAGGACAGGCATCATCCGCACACTGTTCTCTTGGGGCTTTCGAGGTCGGCTGCCCCTTTTTCTTCGCGAATTTATGGCAAAGCGCACATTTAGAGTGCAGGTGAACACTGCTCTCTCCCGTACTTTCTCCCAAGAAAACGGGGTACCCCAGGGCTCCGTGCTAAGTGTTGCTATTCCCATAAATCCAATTATGGATTGTCTCCTTCCTGATGTCTCGGGCTCCCTGTTTCTGGACGATTTTGCGATCTACTACAGCTCTCAACGGACCAGCCTTCTTGAACGACGTCAAGGATATCTCGATCGCCTCTACTCTTGGAGCACCGAAACAGGCTTTCGCTTTTCTTCCAGTAAGACCATTTGTGTTAATTTTTGGCGTCGTACGGAGTTTCTTCCACCTTCCTTACATCTAGGACCTGTCAACCTTCCATTTTCCGACGTCGCTAAATTCTTGGGTCTTATGTTTGACAGAAAACTGTGCTGGTCCTCCCACGTTTCCTATCTTTCGGCTCGCTGTCTGCGATTGCTCAACACCCTCCGTGTCCTGTATGGTACCTCCCAGGGAGCGGACCGAATGGTCCTTCCCTGCCGCTCTCGCGCCTTAGTGTGCTCGAAATTGGACTATGGAAGCATAGTTTACGCCTCTGCTCTGCCGTCTATTCTTCGTCGTCTCGACTCTATCCACCACCGTGGATTACGTTTAGTGTATGGAGCTTTTTACACCAGCCCTGTGGAGAGCCTTTGTGCTGAGACTGCTGAACCTCCGCTGTCCAATCAGCGAGCAGTCCTTCTGAGTCGTTATGCTAACCATCTGTCTTCCATGGCTGCTAATCCAGCCCATGACATTTTTTTCGACGCCTCCTTTGATGTAGGGTATGCAGGCCGCACCTCCTCCCTACTACCACCGGGAGTCCGCTTCCGTCAACTGCTCCATTCTCTTTCCTTCCCTTTACCTAAAACCTTCTTGACAACTTGGGGTACAGCACCGCCTTGGCTCCGTCCCCGGATATGCCTGCTCTGTGATCTTTGTCAATTTCCCAAGGATGGCACCCCTTCACTTGTTTATCGTCGGGCATTTGCTGCTCTGTGCACAAATGAAGGAAGCCACATTTATTTACACTGACGGCTCGAAAACATCGTTAGGTGTAGGGAGTGCCTATATTGTTGGCGACACCCCAAATCAATTTCGGCTTCCCGACCAGTGTTCGGTTTATACTGCGGAGCTTTACGCTGTTCTCCAGGCTGTCCAATACATCCGCCGCCATCAGCGGACACAGTATGTTATCTGCTCAGATTCTCTCAGCTCTCTCCTCAGTCTCCAATCTCTTTACCGTGTGCACCCTCTGGTCCACCAGATTCAGTACTGTCTGCACTTGATCCACATGGGGGGCGTCTCGGTGGCGTTCCTCTGGCTCCCGGGACACGTTGGTATCTGTGGAAATGAGGCGGCTGATATTGCGGCCAAGGCTGCAGTCTCTCTACTTCAGCTAGCTATTCAATCGATTCCCTTCGTCGATCTGCGGAGCGTTTTATGTCGTCGTGTCGTTCTTTATAGCACGCACATTGGTCGACACTTCGCCATAATAAATTGCGGGACGTGAAAACTCTTCCCTGTGCTTGGACCTCTTCCCTGTGCTTGGACCTCTTCCCTGTGCTTGGACCTCTTCCCTGTGCTTGGACCTCTTCCCTGTGCTTGGACCTCTTCCCTGTGCTTGGACCTCTTCCCTGTGCTTGGACCTCTTCCCTGTGCTTGGACCTCTTCCCTGTGCTTGGACCTCTTCCCTGTGCTTGGACCTCTTCCCTGTGCTTGGACCTCTTCCCTGTGCTTGGACCTCTTCCCTGTGCTTGGACCTCTTCCCTGTGCTTGGACCTCTTCCCTGTGCTTGGACCTCTTCCCTGTGCTTGGACCTCTTCCCTGTGCTTGGACCTCTTCCCTGTGCTTGGACCTCTTCCCTGTGCTTGGACCTCTTCCCTGTGCTTGGACCTCTTCCCTGTGCTTGGACCTCTTCCCTGTGCTTGGACCTCTTCCCTGTGCTTGGACCTCTTCCCTGTGCTTGGACCTCTTCCCTGTGCTTGGACCTCTTCCCTGTGCTTGGACCTCTTCCCTGTGCTTGGACCTCTTCCCTGTGCTTGGACCTCTTCCCTGTGCTTGGACCTCTTCCCTGTGCTTGGACCTCTTCCCTGTGCTTGGACCTCTTCCCTGTGCTTGGACCTCTTCCCTGTGCTTGGACCTCTTCCCTGTGCTTGGACCTCTTCCCTGTGCTTGGACCTCTTCCCTGTGCTTGGACCTCTTCCCTGTGCTTGGACCTCTTCCCTGTGCTTGGACCTCTTCCCTGTGCTTGGACCTCTTCCCTGTGCTTGGACCTCTTCCCTGTGCTTGGACCTCTTCCCTGTGCTTGGACCTCTTCCCTGTGCTTGGACCTCTTCCCTGTGCTTGGACCTCTTCCCTGTGCTTGGACCTCTTCCCTGTGCTTGGACCTCTTCCCTGTGCTTGGACCTCTTCCCTGTGCTTGGACCTCTTCCCTGTGCTTGGACCTCTTCCCTGTGCTTGGACCTCTTCCCTGTGCTTGGACCTCTTCCCTGTGCTTGGACCTCTTCCCTGTGCTTGGACCTCTTCCCTGTGCTTGGACCTCTTCCCTGTGCTTGGACCTCTTCCCTGTGCTTGGACCTCTTCCCTGTGCTTGGACCTCTTCCCTGTGCTTGGACCTCTTCCCTGTGCTTGGACCTCTTCCCTGTGCTTGGACCTCTTCCCTGTGCTTGGACCTCTTCCCTGTGCTTGGACCTCTTCCCTGTGCTTGGACCTCTTCCCTGTGCTTGGACCTCTTCCCTGTGCTTGGACCTCTTCCCTGTGCTTGGACCTCTTCCCTGTGCTTGGACCTCTTCCCTGTGCTTGGACCTCTTCCCTGTGCTTGGACCTCTTCCCTGTGCTTGGACCTCTTCCCTGTGCTTGGACCTCTTCCCTGTGCTTGGACCTCTTCCCTGTGCTTGGACCTCTTCCCTGTGCTTGGACCTCTTCCCTGTGCTTGGACCTCTTCCCTGTGCTTGGACCTCTTCCCTGTGCTTGGACCTCTTCCCTGTGCTTGGACCTCTTCCCTGTGCTTGGACCTCTTCCCTGTGCTTGGACCTCTTCCCTGTGCTTGGACCTCTTCCCTGTGCTTGGACCTCTTCCCTGTGCTTGGACCTCTTCCCTGTGCTTGGACCTCTTCCCTGTGCTTGGACCTCTTCCCTGTGCTTGGACCTCTTCCCTGTGCTTGGACCTCTTCCCTGTGCTTGGACCTCTTCCCTGTGCTTGGACCTCTTCCCTGTGCTTGGACCTCTTCCCTGTGCTTGGACCTCTTCCCTGTGCTTGGACCTCTTCCCTGTGCTTGGACCTCTTCCCTGTGCTTGGACCTCTTCCCTGTGCTTGGACCTCTTCCCTGTGCTTGGACCTCTTCCCTGTGCTTGGACCTCTTCCCTGTGCTTGGACCTCTTCCCTGTGCTTGGACCTCTTCCCTGTGCTTGGACCTCTTCCCTGTGCTTGGACCTCTTCCCTGTGCTTGGACCTCTTCCCTGTGCTTGGACCTCTTCCCTGTGCTTGGACCTCTTCCCTGTGCTTGGACCTCTTCCCTGTGCTTGGACCTCTTCCCTGTGCTTGGACCTCTTCCCTGTGCTTGGACCTCTTCCCTGTGCTTGGACCTCTTCCCTGTGCTTGGACCTCTTCCCTGTGCTTGGACCTCTTCCCTGTGCTTGGACCTCTTCCCTGTGCTTGGACCTCTTCCCTGTGCTTGGACCTCTTCCCTGTGCTTGGACCTCTTCCCTGTGCTTGGACCTCTTCCCTGTGCTTGGACCTCTTCCCTGTGCTTGGACCTCTTCCCTGTGCTTGGACCTCTTCCCTGTGCTTGGACCTCTTCCCTGTGCTTGGACCTCTTCCCTGTGCTTGGACCTCTTCCCTGTGCTTGGACCTCTTCCCTGTGCTTGGACCTCTTCCTCCCGAATGCGTCGTCAGGAGGAGGTAATTTTAACTAGACTCCGGATAGGGCACTGTCTTTTTAGCCATCGACATCTTTTAAGCGGCGATCCTCCCCCACTCTGTCCCCACTGCTCTCAGCTGTGGACGGTAAGACACCTTTTAATTGAGTGCCCCTATTTTACTCTGTTACGTGCCCGTCTACAGCTGTCACCTGATATATCGTCCATTTTAGCAGATGACACGCGCTCGGCCGATCGCGTTCTCGAGTTTATTAGTGCCAGTGAAATGACGTCAGTCATTTGAAGTTTTTTTTTGGGGACTACCAACCCCTTTCTGTAGTGGATTTTTAAGCCTTCCTTTTGCTTTTAGTTTTTCCAATTTTTTTGAGTTTTGTTCCCATTGCTGCTGGTTTCCATTTTCGGTTTTTACTGTTTGCTAAGTCACTGACCGGGTGCTAATGACCATAGCAGTTTTGCGCCCTAAAACCAAAACAAAACAAAAAAAAGCCTTTAAATGTCTCACTTTGCTGGGCACTTTGCTTCAGAGAACTACCCCCCAGCCTTTTGCACAATCATACAGCAGCTGGAAGGGAACGCCCTCTTTCACTACATGCCGCAGTGTATCCTATAACACCCAATTTACGGAGTGGGAGCTCCTCGGTGCCCTTGCATATTGCCCCTACACAGCTCCTGGGTCTGATTGGATCCACAGCCAGATGATAAAACATCTCTCATCTGACTACAAGCGACATCTTCCCGTCGTCTTCAACCAGATTTGGTGTGATAGCATCTTTCTGTCGCAATGGCCGGACAGCACTATCATTCTGGTGCTCAAACCCGGTAAAAACCTGCTTGATGTGGATAGTTATTGGCCCATTAGCCTCACCAACGTTCTTTGTAAGCTGCTGGAACATATGGTATGTCGGCAGTTGGGTTGGGTTCTGGAGTCACGTGGCCATTACCAGTCTAGCAGCAGCTGTCGGGCCCTCAGACTCACCTTCTCTGTATGCAGACGACTTTTGCATTTCATACTGCTGCTCCAGTACTATTGTTGCTGAGCAGCGCCTACAGGCGCAGTCATGGGCTCCAGCCCACGTCTTTCAGTTTCCACCCGCAAAGACGTGTGTCATGCACTTCTGTCGATGTTGTATCGTTCACCTGAAACCCGCACTTTACCTTATTGATGATCCACTCACTGCAGTGGTGACATATCAGTTTCTAGGATTGGTTTTTGATGCTCGATTAACTTGGCTCACTCATCTTTTTCAGCTTAAGCAGAAGTGCTGGCAGCACCTCAATTCCCTCTGTTGCCTGAGCCAACACCATTTGGGATGCAGATCGCTGTACACTGCTGCAGCTCTACAGAGCCCTTGCCCAATCCCGAATTGACTATTGGCGATGGTTCATGGTTCTGCAACGACTTCAGCATTGCAATTACTCGACCTGTGCGCCACTGTGGGGTTTGATTAGAGGCAGCAGCTTTTAGAACGAGTCTGGTGACCAGCATACTGGTGGAGGCTGGTGTCCCTCCACTGTAGATCAGCCGTGCGCAACCTGCTCACCAGTTACACAGCTCACATTCATAGTTCCCCTGACCATCGGAATTACCATCTCCTTTTCCTATCCGTGGCAGTCCGTCTCCCACATCAGTGGCCCAGATTGAGTCCAACGTTTGTGGTTTGCGTGCGGTCCCTTCTCTCTGAACTGGAGTCCTTCCCTTTACCACCTCTACTTGCGGTCCATTCATGTATACCTCCATGGTGTACGCCTTGACCACAGCTTCGTCTGGACATTTTGCATGGCCCTAAGGACGCCATTAGCCCCGCTGCTCTCTGCTGTCACTTCCTCTCGATTCTTGACGAGTTAGGGGGCTCTGAAGTGGTTTACACCAACAGCTCAATGGCTGATGGTCACGTAGGCTTCACATATGTTCATGGAGGGCATGTTTAGCAGCAATCCTTGCCAGTTGGCTGCAGTGTTTTCACTGCAGTGCTGGCGACCATATATCGTGCTCTTGAGTACATCCACTCATGCCCTGGAGAGTCATTTCTCCAGCATACTGACTCACTGAGCAGCCAGCAAGCAATTGACCAGTGCTACCCTCTCCATCCTCTGGTAGCGTCCATTCAGGAGTCCATCTATTCCCTAGAACAGTCCCACCATTCCGTGGTGTTTGTGTGAACCCCAGGACACGTCCGAATCCCTGGCAACGAAATTGCCGACAAGCTGGCCAAACAGGTGATGCAGAAATCGCTTTTGAGATCAGCATCTCTGAAGGTGACCTGGGTTCTGTCTTACACTGCATGGGTTTTCCGGCTTTGTGTGATGGAATAGCATAACAGCACACACAACAAAACTGTGTGTCATTAAGGGGACAATGAATGTGTGGAAGTTATCCATGCAGGCCTCTCACAGGGAGTCAGTTGTCCTCTGCCGGCTCCTCATCGGCCAAACATGGCTAACGCATGGTTACCTACTCTGTTGTGAGGACCCACCTCAGTGTCGCTGTGGCTCCCAAATGACAGTCTTTCACCTCTTGCTGGACTGCCCACTTTTAGCCGCTCTGCGGTAGACTTCTAACTTTCCCAGCACGTTGTCTTCGGTGTTGGGTGACAATGCCTCCACATCAGCTTTAGTTTTAAGTTTTATCCATGAGTGGGTTTTATACTTCTATGTAGGTTTTAGCACATGTACTTCATCCCTCAGGGTCCTCCAATCTGATGGTTTTAGGGTGGAGGTTTTAAAGTATTGTGGTGTCTGACTTTTCCTTTTTATTCTCGTGGTTGGCAAGCCACTGAATCTGCTTTCATGTTTTACTCCCTTCTGTTTCTAGCTTCTATCTCTTTTCTTGTTCTCTTTTGTTCCTTTTAGTATTCGTTGCCTTCCCTTTGTTCTTGTGGCTTTTCCTTTCTTTCCGTTTTATGTTATATGTTTCATCCATTTTATTCTAACCCTTGTGGCATTGTTTTATTAGGAACAAATAACAGGTGACCTTGTAGTTTGGTCCCTTATCCCACCTTTAAATCAACTATCATCTGTCTCATACATATTCACACCAGATGGAATAGTTCTGTTTCATTACGGCTACTCTCCCAAGGCTGTTAGTAATTATGACAAGATGTTGTCCACTCCAGGAACCTTGTTTTGACTAAGATCCTTCAGGTTCTTGATGTATCATATCTCCCATCTCACCTTTGTCCACATCCTCTTCCATTTCTAGAACATTGCCCTCAGGTTGACGTCCTATGTACAGACTGTCTATATACTCTCAGATTTTTCTTCATTATTTAAAAATTGCTGTTTATCTCGATTCTTGATATTCATACTTCTGCTTCAGTTACCTCTAAAGGCCTCTTCAGTTTCCCCTAGTGACATCTGCTTCTGAATCCTTAAATTTGGACTGTAGCCTTTCCTGCTTAGCAATTTTTTACTGCCTTTCACTCATTGACTTTTTATTCACTTCTGCATGATTCATTTGCTGCATTTTATATTTTTTTCAACAACTGAATTCTGATCTCCTGTGTTGTCAAATGATTTCTACTGAGCCTTTTCTTTTCACATAATTGGTCCTCTTCTGCCTTCATAATTCCAGCTCTCAAAACTACCTATTGCTCTGCTACTGCGGTAATGGGCAATATCATTTGCTTTGCGGCCATTATTGTGTAGGCAGAGGTTAGCAGAGGGTTGCATCTCTTAAATGATAGCATGCAATAGTTTAATTTGCATTTCAAGAAAGTTATAGAGAGTTACAAAAAAATTCTGACTGTATTGGTAGGCCTCACAAAAACCACTGGTGGGCTGCTATTAGCCCACACTTGTCTTATTGTGTTCCTTTTCTCCTGGTATTGTCAGTCATTGCATAATGCTCCCTCCATTACTTGCAGCAACCTCTGGCTCTTTCAGCTTATCCAGGTCCTATGTCCTTAAGTTCCTACCTTTTTGACATTGCTTAAATTTTAATCTACAATATATAACCAGTACATCATGATCATTCTGCATTGCACCTTGATATAACTTTGAATTTGGACACAGATTTCTAATTCACTTCTCCCAAAATCGTATAATCAATCTTAAACCTTGTGGTGGCTGCAAATCTTCTATGTGTGTAACCTTCTTTCATGATTCTTAAACCAAGTGTTACCGATGATTAAATTGTTCTGTGCAAAATGGTTCCAGGCAGCTTCCTCTTTCATTCCTTTTCACAGTCCACATTCCTCTACTATATGTCCTCTTTCTTTTCCTACTATTGAATTTTCAACTGCTGTCACAATTAAATTTCTGTGTTCCTTAACTATCCAAATATTTTATTTTCTCACCACACTCGCATTCAATTTCTCCATATGCTGAGCCAGCTGTATTGTAAACTTGTACCACAGCTGTGGGTTTGGGCTTCACATGTCTTGGCTGCAATAATGTTACAGTGTTGTTCTTAGTAGCTAACTTGCATTGTTATTTTCTTATTCATTATTACACCTATTCCTGCATTACTACTATTTAGTTCCTTTCTACAGCCCTATATTCACTTAACCAGAAATTTTGTTCCTCCTACCATCGAACTACTCTAATTCCCATGACATCTAACTTCAACCTGTACATTTCCCTTTATACATTTTCTAGTGTCCCTGAAAGATTAAAGGATACAATTTACCAACTCAGACTTGTCTATTTCCAGTTTTGTTTCTCCTGATATGGCAACAAACTCCTGAGTGGTTCTTACCTGGAAATCCAAATGGGGGATCATTTTTAGCTCTGGAGTCTCTTCCTAAAAAGGATACCATCATTTAACCAAACAGTAGAGCTGCATGTCCTTGGAGAGATAATGGCTGTAGTTTCCTCTTGCTTTGAGATGTTTGCTGTACCAGCACAGAAAGACCATTTAAGTTGTCACAAGGCCAGATCCGTTACTTATAGTGGCTTATTTATGTACTACTGAAAAGGATGCTGTGCCCTTTTAAGGAACTACACTTTTGACTAGTCCCGCAAGAAATACTCCTTCTTTATGGTGGCATCTATGGCTCAGTATCACTAATGCATGGAAAATTTCAAAGAAAATGCACCTGGTGACTCTTAAATGGGATGTAAGTCCCCTCACATGCACACGCATACATGTTCATATGTTCATGCAGCCTGACACAGTAGTCTCTTGATCATGCCTGTCTGCAGCTCAACATGTCATCTTTATGGTGAGTATAACTCTGTTATTTTCATAATATTGTTAATATTCCAATCTGGGTTTTCTATTGTTTAATTTGTGCCATTTTCATTCCATGATTAAAAACCCTTTGTCCCTCTTTCACGTGTATTATAGTTGTCTTATATTTGTGCCTAAATTTTGACAGTAACTTTAAATTGATCTTTCTTCCTGACATTCAGGACCCACAATACCAGTTATGGAGGAGACTGGTGTTCACAGGGGAGGACAAGAAGAAAGAGAAGCACTAATGGTGAGTTTCATTAGCAGCATACGAGTACCCCCACACTCATTCCCATTTTCGTTTCAGGGCACCCACTCTTTTCTTGTGCATGGAGCTCCAAGCATTGAAAATACACCATCCTTTTGTGTGCTGCTATCCCTTTCCGTAACTATTTTTTCATTTGAGACAAAATGTGCCCCAGTACATTATTTCTGATAATATTCACAATTTATTTCATCAAATAATCTCCTTTCTACATAACCCACCCACCTACAGGACTAATAAGAGTTCAGTATGTGCTTTTGTGCACTGGTAGTTACAAACTGCAGTCCCTTCCAAATGGATGCAGAATGTAGACTGTGAAGCCAACAGTTACTCTTTGGAACAAACTCCTGTCCTGGTGTGACTCATTATGCTACTTTCAGGCTATTAGCGATCACTAATATGTGGAAAAAATTTTTTGAACTTTGCCAGTTTAGTGCTACCATGATGTTTGTATGATGACTGAGGCACATCAGTATATCAGGAATGAGTTAACTTACCATCTTACTGAGGAAGCATGCAAGAGGGAATTACTAGATGCAAGAATACTTGGTACTGACTTACAAAGCAAGGAGAGCTTCTAATTCTGAAGGTTTAGGATAGGAATTGGTAAACTTCTACTACCCTTAATAACTTGAAAATGGACACAGAAACCACTGCCAAACTTTGTGGAAAGAATCTTCTCTCTTTATGCCGACTGGTCTGTCCACACTAAGTTCACTCGCAATTTTCTTTAGCAGAGAACACACCCAAGTTCAGTGTATTCCTCTCCTCACATTGGCTCATATACTGACAAATTATCTTACCCTGGCTGACCTGAGGAGAGATGGATGCATACTGATGTACAATGAAACAGCTGTTGGGCAGGTCCCGAGATTCATAGTGGATTTCTCCATGAAATTTGATGATCCTCTCAGCTTCATGACAGAGTTTGTCAAGAATCTGAAGGCAGAGGATATTACCACAATAAGAGCCCTAGATGCTTCCAGCTGCATCACAACCTCATGCTGATCTATGACGGAGTTACTTATAGCCTATTAAGCATGCAGCCCCTTTAGCTGCGACAGGTCTTGTCTGTCTTCTCCCACTGCAGATCTAAATGATAGTGTTTTTCCTACATTCCTCTAACTTCATAGTTGTGGTGCAGTTGGTATTGTGGGGTGGGACACACCTACCATAATAAGTAGACATGGGTTTGCTGGCTGGGTCTTCCCCTGAACAGCAAATACCCATCAACAGTACTCCAATTAAAAAAAAATTACTTTTGTTTAAGTAAACATTAATAAAGACAGCAGTTTAAATATCAGGATGTTCACACCTACTTGATATTGGTTAATTAATGAATTACAGCCATTTTATGATGAATGTACTCCCTGCAACTTGTCTGAACATGTCCCATGTAGGGAGTTTTGTGCTGCTTGATGTTTAATGGTAGATTTGACCACTGTTTTCTTATATGGTTTCCATTCTAGCTGTCCTCAGGAAGTCAGTCAACCTGTTGCCCATTCTCTATGGGCAATGATTTCTCAGATGACGTGTCAGGCCTATAGCCTTTGATTTGGTCGCCACTTGAAACAGTGTTCTCAACAATAGAGTACTTGAAATGCTCATTCCCTTCTGTTGTAAGAAAAAAATTAACCTAGCAAAATTTTCCAGTGTTGTAGTAATTTTTCCTCTCTATGCTTCATTGTTACAGAATTCCAAAGGAAAATGATGTATCACAGGAGATACTAAATCCAGCAGTGAAATACAATAAAAATGATTTTAGTGCCAAGTTACTACTGTTTGTAATATTCCACAGATGCCGCCAATGTTGTTTTGAATTGCTTTTTCAGTGTATTTACTCTTACTTCCAACAGTGAAATCTATACACACATGCTCAGCAGTACCTCCATGAATGGCATTAACTGCTAAAAGAAGTAATTTTTTCAGCATTTGTCACATTAGAAAATTTTATTTCAGGTGGAAATTGTCTTTACACTTGAAAATACTGGAAATCACTGTTAACAAATGAACCAAATGATACCCCATATTATTATAGAATGTGCCCTTCTGGTTGAAGTGAGTTAAGTCATTAACCCATCTACCGCTCTACTCCAGATACTTGTATAGCTTTCTTTGCTGCTCTCTCATCATCCACATTTCCTGAGAGAAAGTATATTTTACAATACGTTGTCTTTCCTAGACACGTGTTGCATTTTCTATTTCTCCACTTTTGCTTCCATTTCAACTGTACAGTATTTTCCTTGTTGTGGGTGCCAGTGCACTGCTAGTCCTTTGGCTGCCCCATTCCAGTCATGCCCCTGCTCACGAAAGTGATTTGCCTGGATGAAATCCAAAGAAGCCTTAAAAATTGTCCAGAGCAGCTGCTCTAGCAGTTTCCATAGCACATGTTTGAGTGTGCTAACAATAGAGCATCCATCCATTATGGTAACTCTGTCTAGCTGTAGTGTTACATTTTAACTTTAACTCTTCAGTTTTGATTTATTTATTTATTGATGTTTAGTTTCCCTTGAAGTGATGTAGAACCTGAATTTTGCATATCACAAAATGTAAAATTACATTGCAGTTTGATTTTGAGAAAATTGTTGACGGGTTTCTTACAAGAGTTTTAACTTCAGTCACAGTATTCTCTATAACTATTGTCCATTGTTAAGTCATAAGGGCCTCTTTCATTTGTGATACCTTTGGGGGTTCAACTGCCTATTCACTTAAACACAGTTTCTTTAGTTACTGGATATGGCATTTTGGAACTGTCATAGCTATGTGCTATTCCTTCATGCTCACTGGAAATTCCTCCCCTTTGTATTAGTATAAATACCTTTTAAGCGGTCATAGTGCTTTTTCCATTATACCATACACTGCCTCATCCTCCATTTTACTTAAATCTCCACTATTGAATGTGTAAATCTGACTTGCGTTATGGTGCAGTAGCTTAAAAACATTAACAGGATTAACTGGCTTTCATCTACTCATTCACTACCAAATACAACAGCAGCCTCACTTATACTGTGTTCAGTTGCAATGCAGTGAGGGCGAACACTGATGCTAGGTGCCACCTGCATGTTTTTAAGAGTGGATACCGTCGATACTAAATTTTAAGTACGTTTACCATCAGTTGTAGCTGTTTGAACTTGGAGTAGTCTCCTTATCAGTAGTGAGCTGACAGCTGTCATCACAATGCTCTGCCGACTGTTTGTGCCCTCTTCATGCTCGTATTACACTGTAAAAGGTCTTGACATGTATCTTAGGTAAACTGCTCTGAGCAACTTACTTCTCCAGTATTATTACACTACCATAAAGCTTTGCATTCTAGTTGCTTTGGAAAGGATGCTGAATAGTTAATTGTCTGTGCAGCAGAATGTAATGTAATGCTGATGGCGAGCATTGTTTGATCAGACAGACAAAAATGATTGGGAGTTAAGTATACTCACCAGAATATGCTTCATGCGATATAGGACAGAGAGAGATTAGAGAATAGTCAGAGAATGGAAAAAATTTGTTTGTTTTTCATGACAGTAATCCCTCATATTTTTCTTGGTCTGTAGTGTGGAGTAGGGTAAGGATGACCTGAAAACATCAAAAACCACCAATGAACGCACAGTCAAGAAGAGACAGTTGATTGCGATCCACACTTGGTAGTAACTGGGGTTATACAATTTTATGTCCTGTCAGCTGTGCACCCCCCCCCCCCCACTCCTCCCTCTCCCACCCCATCCCACTGAGCTCAGTTAGTGAGGAGCACTGGGGAAACATTACTGCCATGATCTGATGTGGCTAGAGGACACCCGAGGTACTTCATGGTGGGGGCAGAGGTGTTGTAAGTGTTGGTTGAAACAGTGTCAGTGATAGGGGGATCAGCTGTATATAGGGTTGACTCCCTCGGCACTACAGAGGTAATAATCTTGAATGTGTCATGAGGGGCCTATTGGAGGTGTCAGTCATAAGTGTGTTAACTCGCGCATGAGGCTGACTGCTCTTTTGAGCATTCATGCTTGGTTACCACAGGGCATCATCCTTTGTACACCTTTTCCTTAGGTGCTGCCTCCCTCTCCTCCTGCTATTCTTTCTTCCTCTCCCTTGGGGACCACAAACGGGATATTTTTGGGAATATGTTCTGAATTTTTAAGTAGCATGACTTAAGAGCATGCCCTCAGCTGTTCTTTCCTTTCCTTTCCTTTCCTTTCCTCTCTTTTCCTCCTCTCCTCTCTTTTCCTCCTCTCCTCTCTTTTCCTCCTCTCCTCTCTTTTCCTCCTCTCCTCTCTTTTCCTCCTCCTCTCTTTTCCTCCTCCTCTCTTTTCCTCCTCTCCTCTCTTTTCCTCCTCTCCTCTCTTTTCCTCCTCTCCTCTCTTTTCCTCCTCTCCTCTCTTTTCCTCCTCTCCTCTCTTTTCCTCCTCTCCTCTCTTTTCCTCCTCTCCTCTCTTTTCCTCCTCTCCTCTCTTTTCCTCCTCTCCTCTCTTTTCCTCCTCTCCTCTCTTTTCCTCCTCTCCTCTCTTTTCCTCCTCTCCTCTCTTTTCCTCCTCTCCTCTCTTTTCCTCCTCTCCTCTCTTTTCCTCCTCTCCTCTCTTTTCCTCCTCTCCTCTCTTTTCCTCCTCTCCTCTCTTTTCCTCCTCTCCTCTCTTTTCCTCCTCTCCTCTCTTTTCCTCCTCTCCTCTCTTTTCCTCCTCTCCTCTCTTTTCCTCCTCTCCTCTCTTTTCCTCCTTTCCTCTCTTTTCCTCCTTTCCTCTCTTTTCCTCCTCTCCTCTCTTTTCCTCCTTTCCTCTCTTTTCCTCCTCTCCTCTCTTTTCCTCCTTTCCTCTCTTTTCCTCCTTTCCTCTCTATTCCTCCTTTCCTCTCTTTTCCTCCTTTCCTCTCTTTTCCTCCTTTCCTCTCTTTTCCTCCTTTCCTCTCTTTTCCTCCTTTCCTCTCTTTTCCTCCTTTCCTCTATTTTCCTCCTTTCCTCTCTTTTCCTCCTTTCCTCTCTTTTCCTCCTTTCCTCTCTTTTCCTCCTTTCCTCTCTTTTCCTCCTTTCCTCTCTTTTCCTCCTTTCCTCTCTTTTCCTCCTTTCCTCTCTTTTCCTCCTTTCCTCTCTTTTCCTCCTTTCCTCTCTTTTCCTCCTTTCCTCTCTTTTCCTCCTTTCCTCTCTTTTCCTCCTTTCCTCTCTTTTCCTCCTTTCCTCTCTTTTCCTCCTTTCCTCTCTTTTCCTCCTTTCCTCTCTTTTCCTCCTTTCCTCTCTTTTCCTCCTTTCCTCTCTTTTCCTCCTTTCCTCTCTTTTCCTCCTTTCCTCTCTTTTCCTCCTTTCCTCTCTTTTCCTCCTTTCCTCTCTTTTCCTCCTTTCCTCTCTTTTCCTCCTTTCCTCTCTTTTCCTCCTTTCCTCTCTTTTCCTCCTTTCCTCTCTTTTCCCCCTTTCCTCTCTTTTCCTCCTTTCCTTTCTTTTCCTCCTTTCCTCCTCTGCTTTCCTCCTTTCCTCCTCTGCTTTCCTCCTTTCCTCCTCTGCTTTCCTCCTTTCCTCCTCTGCTTTCCTCCTTTCCTCCTCTGCTTTCCTCCTTTCCTCCTCTGCTTTCCTCCTTTCCTCCTCTGCTTTCCTCCTTTCCTCCTCTGCTTTCCTCCTTTCCTCCTCTGCTTTCCTCACTTCCTCCTCTGCTTTCCTCACTTCCTCCTCTGCTTTCCTCACTTCCTCCTCTGCTTTCCTCACTTCCTCCTCTGCTTTCCTCACTTCCTCCTCTGCTTTCCTCACTTCCTCCTCTGCTTTCCTCACTTCCTCCTCTGCTTTCCTCACTTCCTCCTCTGCTTTCCTCACTTCCTCCTCTGCTTTCCTCACTTCCTCCTCTGCTTTCCTCACTTCCTCCTCTGCTTTCCTCACTTCCTCCTCTGCTTTCCTCACTTCCTCCTCTGCTTTCCTCACTTCCTCCTCTGCTTTCCTCACTTCCTCCTCTGCTTTCCTCACTTCCTCCTCTGCTTTCCTCACTTCCTCCTCTGCTTTCCTCACTTCCTCCTCTGCTTTCCTCACTTCCTCCTCTGCTTTCCTCACTTCCTCCTCTGATTTCCTCACTTCCTCCTCTGATTTCCTCACTTCCTCCTCTGCTTTCCTCACTTCCTCCTCTGATTTCCTCACTTCCTCCTCTGCTTTCCTCACTTCCTCCTCTGCTTTCCTCACTTCCTCCTCTGCTTTCCTCACTTCCTCCTCTGCTTTCCTCACTTCCTCCTCTGCTTTCCTCACTTCCTCCTCTGCTTTCCTCACTTCCTCCTCTGCTTTCCTCACTTCCTCCTCTGCTTTCCTCACTTCCTCCTCTGCTTTCCTCACTTCCTCCTCTGCTTTCCTCACTTCCTCCTCTGCTTTCCTCACTTCCTCCTCTGCTTTCCTCACTTCCTCCTCTGCTTTCCTCACTTCCTCCTCTGCTTTCCTCACTTCCTCCTCTGCTTTCCTCACTTCCTCCTCTGCTTTCCTCACTTCCTCCTCTGCTTTCCTCACTTCCTCCTCTGCTTTCCTCACTTCCTCCTCTGCTTTCCTCACTTCCTCCTCTGCTTTCCTCACTTCCTCCTCTGCTTTCCTCACTTCCTCCTCTGCTTTCCTCACTTCCTCCTCTGCTTTCCTCACTTCCTCCTCTGCTTTCCTCACTTCCTCCTCTGCTTTCCTCACTTCCTCCTCTGCTTTCCTCACTTCCTCCTCTGCTTTCCTCACTTCCTCCTCTGCTTTCCTCACTTCCTCCTCTGCTTTCCTCACTTCCTCCTCTGCTTTCCTCACTTCCTCCTCTGCTTTCCTCACTTCCTCCTCTGCTTTCCTCACTTCCTCCTCTGCTTTCCTCACTTCCTCCTCTGCTTTCCTCACTTCCTCCTCTGCTTTCCTCACTTCCTCCTCTGCTTTCCTCACTTCCTCCTCTGCTTTCCTCACTTCCTCCTCTGCTTTCCTCACTTCCTCCTCTGCTTTCCTCACTTCCTCCTCTGCTTTCCTCACTTCCTCCTCTGCTTTCCTCACTTCCTCCTCTGCTTTCCTCACTTCCTCCTCTGCTTTCCTCACTTCCTCCTCTGCTTTCCTCACTTCCTCCTCTGCTTTCCTCACTTCCTCCTCTGCTTTCCTCACTTCCTCCTCTGCTTTCCTCACTTCCTCCTCTGCTTTCCTCACTTCCTCCTCTGCTTTCCTCACTTCCTCCTCTGCTTTCCTCACTTCCTCCTCTGCTTTCCTCACTTCCTCCTCTGCTTTCCTCACTTCCTCCTCTGCTTTCCTCACTTCCTCCTCTGCTTTCCTCACTTCCTCCTCTGCTTTCCTCACTTCCTCCTCTGCTTTCCTCACTTCCTCCTCTGCTTTCCTCACTTCCTCCTCTGCTTTCCTCACTTCCTCCTCTGCTTTCCTCACTTCCTCCTCTGCTTTCCTCACTTCCTCCTCTGCTTTCCTCACTTCCTCCTCTGCTTTCCTCACTTCCTCCTCTGCTTTCCTCACTTCCTCCTCTGCTTTCCTCACTTCCTCCTCTGCTTTCCTCACTTCCTCCTCTGCTTTCCTCACTTCCTCCTCTGCTTTCCTCACTTCCTCCTCTGCTTTCCTCACTTCCTCCTCTGCTTTCCTCACTTCCTCCTCTGCTTTCCTCACTTCCTCCTCTGCTTTCCTCACTTCCTCCTCTGCTTTCCTCACTTCCTCCTCTGCTTTCCTCACTTCCTCCTCTGCTTTCCTCACTTCCTCCTCTGCTTTCCTCACTTCCTCCTCTGCTTTCCTCACTTCCTCCTCTGCTTTCCTCACTTCCTCCTCTGCTTTCCTCACTTCCTCCTCTGCTTTCCTCACTTCCTCCTCTGCTTTCCTCACTTCCTCCTCTGCTTTCCTCACTTCCTCCTCTGCTTTCCTCACTTCCTCCTCTGCTTTCCTCACTTCCTCCTCTGCTTTCCTCACTTCCTCCTCTGCTTTCCTCACTTCCTCCTCTGCTTTCCTCACTTCCTCCTCTGCTTTCCTCACTTCCTCCTCTGCTTTCCTCACTTCCTCCTCTGCTTTCCTCACTTCCTCCTCTGCTTTCCTCACTTCCTCCTCTGCTTTCCTCACTTCCTCCTCTGCTTTCCTCACTTCCTCCTCTGCTTTCCTCACTTCCTCCTCTGCTTTCCTCACTTCCTCCTCTGCTTTCCTCACTTCCTCCTCTGCTTTCCTCACTTCCTCCTCTGCTTTCCTCACTTCCTCCTCTGCTTTCCTCACTTCCTCCTCTGCTTTCCTCACTTCCTCCTCTGCTTTCCTCACTTCCTCCTCTGCTTTCCTCACTTCCTCCTCTGCTTTCCTCACTTCCTCCTCTGCTTTCCTCACTTCCTCCTCTGCTTTCCTCACTTCCTCCTCTGCTTTCCTCACTTCCTCCTCTGCTTTCCTCACTTCCTCCTCTGATTTCCTCACTTCCTCCTCTGATTTCCTCACTTCCTCCTCTGATTTCCTCACTTCCTCCTCTGATTTCCTCACTTCCTCCTCTGATTTCCTCACTTCCTCCTCTGATTTCCTCACTTCCTCCTCTGATTTCCTCACTTCCTCCTCTGATTTCCTCACTTCCTCCTCTGATTTCCTCACTTCCTCCTCTGATTTCCTCACTTCCTCCTCTGATTTCCTCACTTCCTCCTCTGATTTCCTCACTTCCTCCTCTGATTTACTCACTTCCTCCTCTGATTTACTCACTTCCTCCTCTCTTTTCCTCCTTTCCTCTCCACAATAACATCCCTGTCTCCTCTTCCAGCTGCACAAAAAAGTCACCACATTTTCGCCTCAGGTGGTGAAATCACATACTACGCAACCAACAGGCCATAAAGGGCGTAAGGAATACTTCCACAGAAACTCAAAGGCAAATATTCTTCTCCATTGCCGACTCGAAGATCCCCTTCGATGGTGTCATGATGTGATAGCCTTATCCTGCCAACCTCCATTTTTGCCAGTGTGTGCGACCAACCATTTTCATGCCCTGGAGCCTGAAGACGGACTGAGGGCGAACACTGACACCTCTGTAGGTCTAATGGAGCAGCATCCTCCAACCTCTACACCCTGTAGAAATGGGTCTTCAAAGCCTGGCTCTTGGGAACTGCTGAGGTGACACACCTTGATTTTCTACCTTCTTTTTTTCCCCATCATGACTATCCTCCAATGGAATGCTCATAATGTTGGATCCAAAAAGGAGGAATTCAGACTGCTCTCAGAATCACTGTGTTAACTTGTTCTCTGCCTCCAGAAAACAAAATTGTGTCCTTATGACTTCTTTGACGTCTTGGATTTCTGTTCGGCATATTTTGACCTTCCCCAAGGATGGAACTTAATCTGATAGGAGTCACACTGCTCATCCAGGATGATCATAGTCAAACCATCTCACTGAACACGTGGCTGCAAACTGTTCTGGTCAGTATTTTCCTTCCTCATTTCACCTTTTCTCTTCGTACCACCTAAATCACACCAGGGCAGACTTCCTTCACGTTATTGGGCAGCTATCTCACCCATTTCTGCTACTCTGTGACTTTAATGCTTATAATCCCCTTTGGGGCTCTCACAGAACCCATCAGAGATGCCCTCTTGGTCGATCGTCTTAATCAACTCAACCTCTTCTGCCTTAGAACTGGAGCACCCACATTCCTTTCAGATTCTTTGCACACCAAGTCCCATTTGGACTGAACCTTCCGCACTGCCAAACTTGCCCATTATCTTGAGTAGTCTATTCTCTCTGACACTCGAGCAACCATTTCCCGTGTGCTATCCATTTTCTGACTCCTCCCCCACCCATGTGTAAAGCCAATTTGCAGCTTTCTGAGGCTCACTGGAGGCTATAATCCTCCTTGGTGACCTTTGATGAACATCATCTGCCCAGTTGTGCTGACCAGGTAGAATACCTTACTAAACTTTTCCCTTACACTACAGAACATTCCATTCCTCATGCTTCACCTTTTCCATGCCATGTCCCAATCCCTTGGTGGACTGATGCATACTACAATGCAATTCGTGCATGGAAATGTGCTCTCTCATTCTCTGAGATAGCAAAGCAGCTAGCTGCCTTTCATTTATTATATACACTCCTGGAAATGGAAAAAAGAACACATTGACACTGGTGTGTCAGACCCACCATACTTGCTCCGGACACTGTGAGAGGGCTGTGCAAGCAATGATCACACGCACGGCACAGCGGACACACCAGGAACCGCGGTGTTGGCCGTCGAATGGAGCTAGCTGCGCAGCATTTGTGCACCGCCGCCATTAGTGTCAGCCAGTTTGCCGTGGCATATGGAGCTCCATCGCAGTCTTTAACACTGGTAGCATGCCGCGACAGCGTGGACGTGAACCGTATGTGCAGTTGACGGACTTTGAGCGAGGGCGTATAGTGGGCATGCGGGAGGCCGGGTGGACGTACCGCCGAATTGCTCAACACGTGGGGCGTGAGGTCTCCACAGTACATCGATGTTGTCGCCAGTGGTCGGTGGAAGGTGCACGTGCCCGTCGACCTGGGACCGGACCGCAGTGACGCACGGATGCACGCCAAGACCGTAGGATCCTACGCAGTGCCGTAGGGGACCGCACCGCCACTTCCCAGCAAATTAGAGACACTGTTGCTCCTGGGGTATCGGTGAGGACCATTCTCAACCGTCTCCATAAAGCTGGGCTACGGTCCCGCACACCGTTAGGCCGTCTTCCGTTCACGCCCCAACATCGTGCAGCCCGCCTCCAGTGGTGTCGCGACAGGCGTGAAGGGAGGGACGAATGGAGACGTGTTGTCTTCAGCAATGAGAGTCGCTTCTGCCTTGGTGCCAATGATGGTCGTATGCGTGTTTGGCACCATGCAGGTGAGCGCCACAATCAGGACTGCATACGACCGAGGCACACAGGGCCAACACCCGGCATCATGGTGTGGGGAGCGATCTCCTACACTGGCCGTACACCACTGGTGATCGTCGAGGGGACACTGAATAGTGCACGGTACATCCAAACCGTCATCAAACCCATCGTTCTACCATTCCTAGACCGGCAAGGGAACTTGCTGTTCCAACAGGACAATGCACGTCCGCATGTATCCCGTGCCACCCAACGTGCTCTAGAAGGTGTAAGTCAACTACCCTGGCCAGCAAGATCTCTGGATCTGTCCCCCATTGAGCATGTTTGGGACTGGATGAAGCGTCGTCTCACGCGGTCTGCACGTCCGGCACGAACGCTGGTCCAACTAAGGCGCCAGGTGGAAATGGCATGGCAAGCCGTTCCACAGGACTACATCCAGCATCGCTACGATTGTCTCCATGGGAGAATAGCAGCCTGCATTGCTGCGAAAGGTGGATATACACTGTACTAGTGCCGACATTGTGCATGCTCTGTTGCCTGTGTCTATGTGCCTGTGGTTCTGTCAGTGTGATCATGTGATGTATCTGACCCCAGGAATGTGTCAATAAAGTTTCCCCTTCCTGGGACAATGAATTCACGGTGTTCTTATTTCAATTTCCAGGAGTGTATTTTAACACTTCCACTCCCTCTTCAGTCATGTGGGCCATCCTCAAAAAGCTCTCTGGGAACAAAGTCTTTTCCACTATTTCCAGTGTGACCATAGCATATGATATCATCGTGGACCCTTTTGCTATCTCCTGTACCTTGGGCTGCTATTTTGTAGAGCAGCGCTTTCCTCCATCAGAAACAAGTGGAGGAGCCTCAGGTGATAACCTTCTCCTATAAGAATCACGAATACTACAATACTTCTGTTAACATGCAGGAGCTAGATCATTCTTTCACTTCATCCTGACCTTTCATGCCGGGGCCAGATAAAGTTAACATTCAGGTGTTGCAGAACCTTTCTCTTGTGGACAAGCACTTTCTTATTCATACGAACAATCCCATCTGGCAGATGGCACGTTTACCAGTCACTGGCGTGAAGCCACTGTCGCACTCATACATAAAGCCGATAAGGACAAACGCCTTCCTTCAAGCTACCTCCACCTCTCCCACTAGCTGTGTTTGCAAGATGTTGGGAAGTTTGATTCATGCCCAGCTGGTGTGGTGGCTAGTCTCACAATTTACTAACCACTGCACAAAGTGGATTTAGAGTGCACTGTTCTGCATTTCATCATCTCGTGACTTCAACCCATGTTGTAGACAATTTTTGTGGAAATGCAAGACTGTGGTAGTGGGTTTTGATTTGGAGAAAGCCTACAACACATGCTGGGTAATAGTATCATCTATACTCTCTATATGTGGAGCTTAGAGGGCCACCTACCCTATTTCCTTCAGGAATTTCTTAAATACAGAGTTTTAGAGTATGTGTGGGTTCTTCCTTGTCAGACAGCTTAATTCAGGAAAGCAGTGTGCCTCAGAGTTCAGTCCTTGCTATCACCATGAACCCTACTATGGCTTGTCTCCTGCTTTGCATCTCTGACACCACTTTTCATGATTTTTGAGACCTATTGCAGTTATCCGTCATCTTGTCTCCTTGATTGGCATTTTCAGCATTATCTCAATTCTTTTTACTTGTGGAGCATTGACAATGGCTTTTGCTTTTCCACTGATAAAACCATTCGTATCAATTTTTGGCAGTTTATTGGGTTTCTTCCAGTTTTCACATCTTTGACCTGCTGCTCTTCTGTTTGCTGAAAATACAAAATTTTTGGGGCTCATGCTTGACAGAAAACTTTCTTAGTCCTCTCAAGTGTCTTACCTGGCTGCCTTCTGTACCAAGTCACTTAATGTCATATGTGTGATCAGTGATATACTTTATGGGAAGTGGCTCAGACCACCCTCATCTGTTATTACCAATCCCTTATCTGTCTGAAACTAGAATGTGAGTGTTCCATTTATTCCTCTGCATGTCTTTCAATTTTATGCCATCTAAATACACACCACCATTGCAACATCCATTAGAACACTGGTGCATTATACACTAGCCTGGTTGGGGTTATACAGAAGCAGCCTAACTAATGCTGTCATACATTCTTGTTCCTCACTCTTGATTGAGCCACTGTGACACTGTGATGTTTGTCAATCCCTGGTCACATTGGTCTGGTCTGAAACAACGTTGCTGACACTACTGCCAAGGCTGCAATCCTACCCCCCCCCCCCTCCCCACCCCTAGTTCTTTCATTGTTTCCAATGATCTCTGTGTTGCCATCTGTCAGCAGATAGTGTCCCCTTGGCATTACCACTGTTCTTCCTTTAATGGGAACAAACTTCAGGGAATAAAAACCTCTCTCAACTGCTTGGCCAACCTCCTCCTCGACCCTCTCACAGTGAAGGGGTCATTTTAGGTAGGTTGTATATTGGCCACTGTCATTTTAACTGTATCATTTGTTAAGTGGTGATCCCTTACCATTTTGTGTTAATTGTCATCAACCTTTGATGGTTCACCATTTCCTCACTAAATACCCATTTTTAACCACTTACAGTCCAATTTTTTTTCACGTGAGTTACTGGCCATTTTAGCAAATGATGTGCAGGTCATCAACTGTGTTTTACTTCTTATCCATCATAGAAATATGGACATTTAATCTTCAGTTCAGGACATGCTTCCTCTCTACAATTTATTTTATGAATCTTTTTCCATGAGGAAGTTGTTATTTTTAGCTGTCTTTGCATCTGTCAATTGGGATTAATGTGTACCCATTTTTAACTCCTCCTTTCTTTGTTCTAAGGTCCTGGTATGAGTGCATTTGACCTTAGTAGATTTTGTGCCACAGAACAAAACAATTAGTATTAAGAATATCCTTGATGGATCTGCTAAAAACAAATCCATTTTAAATCGGAAGAACCTTACAGATGTGCAACTCTTCACAACTTTGACTGGGCTGCCTTTATGGGTGCTGACAAGAAATCTACTATTGGGTTCTGTAGAAGTCAAGTAGGGTTTTTCCATGTATAAGGAACTATTGAGCTCAAAATGTCTGCGACTTGATGTGTAAAAACATTGAAATGACATAAGCCTTTAAATGGGGCAAACAAATTTAATGTAGCTGATAAAAATCAAATGGAAGTGATTTCATCAGCAGCTTTTGGTATGTATGTTTAGAAACTTCTTGTCCCTTTGTGGCCATAATTTGCCACTAAAAATACTCTATTATAACTTTTTGTAGGAAAGAATAAAGAGAAGATACATATAAAACACAATGTGCTGTATGACATACTTGATTATTTAAAAACAAAAAAAAGACAGTTGATCAGTTCCTATAAAATACTTGATGTATTCCATCATAGTTAAAATTCAGTAAATTGGAATACATTTTGCAATAAACATTTATTTATCATTCTTTCACCTTCTAACAACACAGTATTGCTGAACTGTGAAGAATTCTGTTCATAACAGTTCCTCTTGACACATGCACTGATGAAAAGTTTGTTGTTACATCAACATAGTACTGTAAGTGATTGTTGAATGGCATTAGATTGTTAGCTGTCTGCCTCCTGGCCACACCACTACAAATTCACAGCAAAATCATGCAGATTGATGCTTATCAATCCTATTCCCTCATCACTTGTACTTTCACCAATACAATTCATTTTAATGTGGAATATTGTCTTTTTAATGAATCATTTAAGATTGATTTACTGCCACAAACCATTAATTATTACTGCACAAGTACTTTTGGTGTGTGTAGTTTCTTAAGCTTGGATACATGCATTTAATGGTGTCATTTTTTGTCAACTGGGACTCAAAATTTCAAATTATATTACAAAAAATATTGACGAGTGGGAGCCCACTGTGACATGTGGGATTTGGATTAGAGAGCTGGTGTGGAGAGCTGCATCAATCCAATGTTCTGACTGAAGACAACAAGAACATTATTTTTGTTTTGAGTTGCTGTGCACTGAATGGCAGGAAGTGCTATCATATGAAATCAGTATCATTTACAGGGTCTAGGTCTTGTTTTCCTGTCCGATCACACATTGTCAGTTTCTTCCTTTACTCCTCCATTTGGCCTCCTGTCTATTTCCTGGGTTTTGGTTCTGCTCGGAAATCATGATAACTTTGTAGTGCCTTTCAGAATTCATCACTGGCATTGAGTGCATTTTTAATGATGATGCTAGTATTTTATTTTTATAAAGTGATTCAACCTAGCTGATGAGTACAGTGTTCTGCTGTTGCCTTCCTAACTGCCAAAGTGGGAGGGAGTGCTATTTTTTAAAGGCTGTTGTCAGTGTGGCTAGTGTGTGATGATGAACACTATGAACTGCAACACACCTTCCAACAGCAGGTAACACTTGATCTTTTATGCAAGTCATTGGTGCTTAAGCTAAAAGAGTGTGCTAAATTGCCATGTGAAATACATATCTAAAAGCCAAGCCTCATACAGATGAATTTTTTTGCACCGAAGGATGAAATCACCACCTGCTGCTCCAGTGTAAGGCTTGAGGATGACACCATTGTGCTTTCTTAACTGTGGAGTTTCAATGGAGTGATTAAAACACAATAGGATAGAAGAGGTCATATCAAGGAACTGGATAAGGAGTTCATTGTGGCTTTTGATATTGGAATACAGTGTTGCAGATGCACCTAAAATTATGTAGCCTGTCCACAAGTTGTACTAACCAAGTGAGAATAGTGTTATGTTCTACTGTGCTTTAATTACTTCACTGAAATGCCACACTTAAATTTTAATGCTGAATAGTGGAGGAACATAGGTGAAAAGAAACGTCTGTTTTGGGAAAAACCACGACACACATATTGGATGTGTGAGCCTGTATTAATCATACAGATGTTTTAGTTTCTTGCCAAATAGTACCACATCTATGATTTTGGAATTTTGTGGTAGTAAGGATTTGCTACATACTATTGTTTCTTCAGTGGCTTATTTCTGTAGTCCCTGTCATGTCTTTCAAACAAAAATTATACACAAATTTTGAGCTTTACAGCTAAATGATTTTGAAAGGTGGTAGCACAGAAGCAGACTAGTACTTAAAATCATGTTTATTCAGGTTTAGACTATTGAGTGGAGGTATTTCCCATAGTAGTATACTTTAACTGATTGCGTTCCAGCTGCCAATTAACTTTCATTGTAGTCCATTTGGTAAAAGACATACTGATGCCACTTGACATAGTTGCTATTTGTTCCATGTGTCTGTGTCCTCTCACAGCACCAAACAGAATCCTACTCTCAAACACAGTTAGCTGCTGTAGCTGTGTATTGTAAGCAGATGGCATTGACTGGATTCCTCTGCTCTAGTAGCAATATAAGCATTTGTGACAGTTGCTTCCTGTTTTATTTCTGTTTGTGATCCCCTATAATTTCTGAGAGACTGTCCAGTTCTGCATGGTCCAATTGAATGATATTCAAAGATGAAATATTTGTTTTATAGCTTGATGCAATAGAAACTGAATAAAATCAATGTTTGGTTCAGCCTACTAAAGTGTGTGTTAAAATAAAGATTGAGGAGCTAGAGTGAGTGTTGAAAGTAATGGTTGTCAGCCACAAATAGTGTGGGAGAGGTCATTGTATCATATTTTGTACTACTTCTAACTGGTGGTAATAGTAGTTGCTCCTTCTAGAATATACACTATCGTAACCCAGTCTAACATAAGTGGAATATTAATGAGCACTTACTACAGATATTTATTTGCTCGTATTTGCAGTTACATCAGTCATCACCCTTGAATCCATTGTGCTTCGTGTGTGGGAAAGCAGCTGTATTAAATCCATCACCACTGTCATCACAGACACAGACACGAAGAATAAAACTTCATAAGTGTCTCCAGCTTCTAGTAGAAGACATTTTAGACATAGAGATAGATCACGATGGAGTAGTCTGCAATGACTGCTGCTGCACACTCAACATAATTGATAAGTACGAAAGCAAAATAAAGAAGTTGAGGAAAAAAATATTGAAGCAACTACTCCATCGTGATGAAGTCTTTAGTCGCCATGTGGATGATGGCACTCACTCCGCAGGTGAGTAACATTATCTGATTTTTAGTGTATATGATCATTTTGTTTAATGTTACTTGCTAAAATGAAGTCTTGAAACAAATTTTCTGAGAGCTCAGGGCAACACGGGGAATGTGGGTAGGATATGGTGTGATCATTCTAGTGGAGAGCTGTTTATGGTTATTGTAATGAACTTTCCATGTTCGAGTTCGAGAGGGAAACTTCTAATGCTCTCTTTCCTGTTCCGTATTTTATTTAGCTATGGCAGGGGTTCCAAAACTAACTCTCTGATAAAGCGCTCTGAGAATTGTGCTACATTGATGGAGCACCTAGCTTATTTTGAAAGCTAATAAATGTAAAATAATGAGAACCTTATTTTATTCAGTGATTTCTTTGGTTTTAAATTAGAACTAACAACACAGAAATCAGAACAATGCAAAAAACCTTATGTGGTGATCCAAAGGTTTTATTATTTTGGGACTGTGTGTGGAGACTGTGAGAAAATTATGAAATATGTCCAGTGAATCAGTGTGCCTTACCTCTGATATTCATAATATTCATTCCCATCTCCCTAACATCCAGAAATTTAGTTCTACGGAATACCCTATTCATGAGAGACGACATGCAGCATGACATCCAAAATACTGATTCCTCTATCATGTGCAACTAGACTTATTAATCATTGGTGTAATTCTTTGAAATCTTCACCAAAAATGACATTACAACACATTGTAACACATCTCCCTGTTACACTATCGTTTATTACTGCTGGTATCACTGAAAGAGCTGTGTCAGTGTCAGTTTTACAGCAAATGTGTCAATTTAAATGAGTTGATCCTGTCTGGAAACACAATATTGCAAGGCAGCATGTGTACTTAGTAAAATTCATGTTTTCATACACAACCTATCGAAATTTATTCCATACTTCACTGCTTGGATCCACCATATTTACTTCTTCAATGTGTATGCATTGGTTTCAGTCTCACTTCTCACTGAATTGGTTTTCTCATGCTACAGGATTATTCATGCACAAAGCATAAGACAGTACTGGAGATAATCGGGCACTGTAGACACATTTAACGCATTTGGAGTGAAAACTGTTTAGGGCTGACAAAAGAAATTTGACTTTTACTGGAATAGTGGACAGAAACAACACAATCATGACACATGAACATTTGTGCCACAGCAGGATACAAACAGAATTTTTTCATTTTATGCCATTTGTTGCCTTGACTGCTTGGGTTATCAGTGTGTGTTCCCTATTAATCTCCATATTCTGGAAACTGCAGACTAGTGTACCCAGTATGTTACTCTTCCTTGCTTCTAGATCTACTGTATTTGTGAGGGACACAAGACATTACAGTCCATCTGCATGAGAGGCTGGTATGCCGTCAGGCACATATATTTATATAGGTGTGGCACCCATTCCTTCAGAATAGATAGGCTGCAACTATCAAATCTCACATTTTGTACTCGCTTACTCGCTTACTTGGTTGGGTGGGACTCCAACCCCTGTGTGATTCATCTGTGAACTGCAGTTTCCTTCTCATGTTGTACATTCCTATGGCTGCAGTCTGGTGTCTTGTGGTGAAACTATTTAGTACACGTCTTATCTTCCGTACTTCTTCCCAAAATGTATTAAAAGTACTTCAAAATTTGGATTGTGTGTCATTGCTACACCACATTTTTTAATAACTTTCTATATTACTTTTGACTTGACAAATAATTTATTTCTTTCATCTTTACATTTATGAACTACACTAAAACACCACCTTCATTCACTCAGTATAAAAGAGAGACAATTTCCAATTTTCCCCTTCTGTATCTCACAATAACTGTCCTTTGGAAGCCCATGCATCTGCAGGACAGTGTGGTGACCCACAGAATACCTATTTCTACAGCTGGGCAGGTACTTTCTCATGAAAGCTGCTGCAATAGCTGTCATGTGCTGAAGGTTAATATTGGCCCCTGACATAAATCACCACACATAAAACGTAAATAAAACTAATGCACAACATATGCACATTTATGTTTGACATGTTCTATTAGGTTGCTATTTACATGATGTATAAGTAATTCCTTTTTTGAAAATGTCATTCATTGTTAACAATTCATAGGTATGTGCATCACTCCTGGAGTGGTATGTATATGCACAGTCCAGAAAAGTTGTATCCCAATGGACTCAGTTTATTTGTCTTTCTTTTTTTATTACACAAATGGCATGATACTGATTACTGTTTCTTACTAATGGCATCTGACATTAGTTACAGGGACAGTATACCATTGTGTGTTTTAAAGTATGTGTATACCTGTCATTGGAACCATTTAGGAATAGTAGGAGCAGCATGTCAGTAAAGCAATACATAAAGTTCTTAAAAGATGTTTCCCTTTGTACAACCGTAGGCACAGCTGAACCACAGCAGCTTCCCACACAAGAGGCTGGAAGCGATACTGAGGCTGGGGCCAGGACAGCTACAGATGTACTCAGTGAGTAACAGAAAGAGCCCACAGTGGGAGGCTTGTGTTCCTACTCTATACACCAGTGAATTAAATGTATCTGGACACTTATTAGTAAACATTAAGACTGTGTGTGTCCACCCTTCCCCTTTATGATGGCTTGAACTCCTCTGGGGGCACTTTCAGTGAGATGTCTTAATCTGTTAGAAGAAATGGCAGCACATTCTTCCTCTAGGGCGGAAACCAGAGAAAGTACGGATGTTGGGTGCTGGATTTAGAGTGAAGTCACCTTTCTAACTCATCCCAGAGGTGTTCCATTCCATTCAGGGTGGCACATGGGGCAGGAAAGGTCACTTTGAGTGCCACATCCACAAACCATTGTCACAATGCTGCTTCATGACAGGTGGCATTTTTTAAACAATTCAAGCAATCATTGCCTCTGAATTGTTCCTCTGCTGCATATAGTACACAATACTGTGAAATATGTTGTTGTTCTTATACATTTGACATTTCCTAAAGTGCAATAAGGAGAGAACAAATTAATAAGGAGAAACTGCATGCTGTAATACTGCCTTCCTGCACTTCATCGTTGGCATGAAAGATGACACGTAATGTTCACATTGGATTCAACAAACCCAAATTCTTCCATTGGATTACTGTGGGGTATTGTCTCCAAAAGTCCACTGTCCTGTGGTCATTGCTCTTTACACTACCTGGAGAATGGCTTAATGTTGAGAACAGAAATGTGTGGTTTTCAGAAGCTGCTCAGCCATTGTGACTAGTTTCTTGTAACTCCCTGTGCACAGACGTTTTCTTATGGGACTGCTAGTAGCATATCAGAACTAAGTGACCACAGCAGCTATATTTTATCACCTCCCACCACAATGTTAGATACCCCCTGTCCAGCAGCACATTAGGCCTGCCCAGACTTCATTTAGCTTTTAATAATTTTTTTCATAATGTGGGGCCACACACATAATATATTTCCTTAAATTGCCATTAGACTGTTGTTTATTTGCAGTGTTACATTTACACTTACACGATCATGATTTGGTCTTAAAAGTGCCATTATCAAGTGTTTTAAGTGTTTTAAGTGTTATACAGTGCCTAAGGTGGCATACTCTCATATTTCAAACACACTATTAGATACATTGTCTAAGGGTCGATATTTTTGGTAAAACCTTCTGCTTTGTTTCATCACTGAGTATACCATCTTGACTGAATGACAGTTGGCCAACTGTCATTCAGTCAAGATGGTATACTCAGTGAGGAAACAAAGCAGGTAGGCTTTACCAAAAATATCAACCCTTAGACAATGTATCTAATAGTGTGTTTTTAAATAAGAGTATGGCATCTTGGTCACTGTATAAAACTTAACAATTGGTAATGGCAGTTTGAAGCCAAAAATCATGATCATGTAAGTGTAAATGTAACACTGCAAATAAACAAGTCTAATGGTGGTACTGGCTTTAAAGTTATTTAGCTTTGTTTTTTACTTAATATTCCCTCTTCACTGTGACATCCATGACTGTTGACTTGGGCAAATTCAGGAGGGTTGAAATGCCTCCCTGTTTTAATTATTCAGGTGGCATCCAAAGAAAAATCCATGTTAAATGTGCTGAGCTCTCCTGACTGACCCAGTCTGCCATTACTGCTCCTCAACTGATAAAGCAGTACCACCTGGCACCTTCTGTAATGGTAGGTCCACCTCTTCAGAAATATAGTGGTCAATTCTGCCCTAAATGAGTGTCCAGGTACTTTGATCAGATAGTGTTTGGTAATTCTTATTTGTGATATCTGTAACCCCTTAGTCATCTGGCCACACTAAAGTGAATTAGAATTGACAAATTACAATATGTTTTATTACAATAATGTTCATTAATATTGAGAAGTTCAATCTGGAGCAAGTAGATACTGACTTACAAAATTGAAAGTTTGTGTGGATAGCAGTGGAGAAATCCAAGCAGAGAATTACCTGGAGACACACAGAAACAAAATTATCAGGGAACAGACTGGAGTTCGAGACTTCGTGGTAAGGAAGTGGTGTGGCATGTAGTTGGGGAATGGGCTGCAGATGGGGTGAGAGAATTATATCCTATAATAGTGAAGAGGAGAAAAACTGAGGTGATAATCTGACTAAATGGGGAGTGGACATGCATATAGCTGGAGACTGGAATACCAGGAGAAGTCTGGAGGGGGGGCTTTGTCCAACAGTGGGGCTCCAGTGATGATGCTAGTAGAAAAAAATTAGGAAGATATGAATTTCAAAATTGAATATCTATGTGCTACCCAGTAAGGTAGTAACTGAAATGAAATATTGGGGTGTGAATCTGGATTATAACTGGCCCTAGCTGATACGTGAAATACTACCATATGAAGTGAAGTGCTTGGTACTAACATTTTTCAGAGGCTCCCTCAACCATATTGTGATCAGTCAGATGTAAGCATCCCATCAACACATTTGTTTGAGTCCTTAGGACTATAGGAATGTCCCATTTCTGTGGGGAAATGTTTTTGCTTCGTTGGTACAGTAGTGTGTACAGTACGTTTCATAGAAAGAGCTTACAATCTTTTGCTTTGATTCCTGTAAGTGACAAAGTCTGTGAAGATACATAATATCTGTTACATTATTTGCTATCTATATAATGTTTAACATTATATATATATATATATATATATATATATATATATATATATATATATCTAAAAACAAAGATGATGTGACTTACCAAATGAAAGTGCTGGCAGGTCGACAGACACACAAACGAACACAAACATACACACAAAATTCAAGCTTTCGCAACAAACTGTTGCCTCATCAGGAAAGAGGGAAGGAGAGGGAAAGACGAAAGGATGTGGGTTTTAAGGGAGAGGGTAAGGAGTCATTCCAGTCCCGGGAGCGGAAAGACTTACCTTAGGGGGAAAAAAGGACGGGTACACACTCGCACACACACACATATCCATCCACACATATACAGACACAAGCAGACATATTTAAAGACAAAGAGTTTGGGCAGAGATGTCAGTTGAGGCAGAAGTGCAGAGGCAAAGATGTTGTTGAATGACAGGTGAGGTATGAGTGGCGGCAACTTGAAATTAGCGGAGATTGAGGCCTGGTGGATAACGGGAAGAGAGGATATATTGAAGAGCAAGTTCCCATCTCCGGAGTTCGGATAGGTTGGTATTAGTAGGAAGTATCCAGATAACCCGGACGGTGTAACACTGCGCCAAGATGTGCTGGTCGTGCACCAAGGCATGTTTAGCCACAGGGTGATCCTCATTACCAACAAACACTGTCTGCCTGTGTCCATTCATGCGAATGGACAGTTTGTTGCTGGTCATTCCCACATAGAACGCATCACAGTGTAGGCAGGTCAGTTGGTAGATCACGTGGGTGCTTTCACACGTGGCTCTGCCTTTGATTGTGTAAACCTTCCGGGTTACAGGACTGGAGTAGGTGGTGGTGGGAGGGTGCATGGGACAGGTTTTACACCGGGGGCGGTTACAAGGGTAGGAGCCAGAGGGTAGGGAAGGTGGTTTGGGGATTTCATAGGGATGAACTAAGAGGTTACGAAGGTTAGGTGGACGGCGGAAAGACACTCTTGGTGGAGTGGGGAGGATTTCATGAAGGATGGATCTCATTTCAGGGCAGGATTTGAGGAAGTCGTATCCCTGCTGGAGAGCCACATTCAGAATCTGATCCAGTCCCGGAAAGTATCCTGTCACAAGTGGGGCACTTTTGTGGTTCTTCTGTGGGAGGTTCTGGGTTTGAGAGGATGAGGAAGTGGCTCTGGTTATTTGCTTCTGTACCAGGTCGGGAGGGTAGTTGCGGGATGCGAAAGCTGTTGTCAGGTTGTTGGTGTAATGCTTCAGGGATTCCGGACTGGAGCAGATTCGTTTGCCACGAAGACCTAGGCTGTAGGGAAGGGACCGTTTGATGTGGAATGGGTGGCAGCTGTCGTAATGGAGGTACTGTTGCTTGTTGGTGGGTTTGATGTGGACGGACGTGTGAAGCTGGCCATTGGACAGGTGAAGGTCAACATCAAGGAAAGTGGCATGGGATTTGGAGTAGGACCAGGTGAATCTGATGGAACCAAAGGAGTTGAGGTTGGAGAGGAAATTCTGGAGTTCTTCTTCACTGTGAGTCCAGATCATGAAGATGTCATCAATAAATCTGTACCAAACTTTGGGTTGGCAGGCCTGGGTAACCAAGAAGGCTTCCTCTAAGCGACCCATGAATAGGTTGGCGTACGAGGGGGCCATCCTGGTACCCATGGCTGTTCCCTTTAATTGTTGGTATGTCTGGTTTTCAAAAGTGAAGAAGTTGTGGGTCAGGATGAAGCTGGCTAAGGTAATGAGGAAAGAGGTTTTAGGTAGGGTGGCAGGTGATCGGCGTGAAAGGAAGTGCTCCATCGCAGCGAGGCCCTGGACGTGCGGGATATTTGTGTATAAGGAAGTGGCATCAATGGTGACAAGGATGGTTTCTGGGGGTAACGGACTGGGTAAGGATTCCAGGCATTCGAGAAAGTGGTTGGTGTCTTTGATGAAGGATGGGAGACTGCATGTAATGGGTTGAAGGTGTTGATCCACGTAGGCAGAGATACGTTCTGTGGGGGCTTGGTAACCAGCTACAATGGGGCGGCCGGGATGATTGGGTTTGTGAATTTTAGGAAGAAGGTAGAAGGTAGGGGTGCGGGGTGTCGGTGGGGTCAGGAGGTTGATGGAGTCAGGTGAAAGGTTTTGTAGGGGGCCTAAGGTTCTGAGGATTCCTTGAAGCTCTGCCTGGACATCAGGAATGGGATTACCTTGGCAAACTTTGTATGTGGTGTTGTCTGAAAGCTGACGCAGTCCCTCAGCCACATACTCCTGACGATCAAGTACCACGGTCGTGGAACCCTTGTCCGCCGGAAGAATGACGATGGACCGGTCAGCCTTCAGATCACGGATAGCCTGGGCTTCAGCAGTGGTGATGTTGGGAGTAGGATTAAGGTTTTTTAAGAAGGATTGAGAGGCAAGGCTGGAAGTCAGAAATTCCTGGAAGGTTTGGAGAGGGTGATTTTGAGGAAGAGGAGGTGGGTCCCGCTGTGACGGAGGACGGAACTGTTCCAGGCAGGGTTCAATTTGGATAGTGTCTTGGGGAGTTGGATCATTAGGGGTAGGATTAGAATCATTTTTCTTCGTGGCAAAGTGATACTTCCAGCAGCACTTCCTTTCACGCCGATCACCTGCCACCCTACCTAAAACCTCTTTCCTCATTACCTTAGCCAGCTTCATCCTGACCCACAACTTCTTCACTTTTGAAAACCAGACATACCAACAATTAAAGGGAACAGCCATGGGTACCAGGATGGCCCCCTCGTACGCCAACCTATTCATGGGTCGCTTAGAGGAAGCCTTCTTGGTTACCCAGGCCTGCCAACCCAAAGTTTGGTACAGATTTATTGATGACATCTTCATGATCTGGACTCACAGTGAAGAAGAACTCCAGAATTTCCTCTCCAACCTCAACTCCTTTGGTTCCATCAGATTCACCTGGTCCTACTCCAAATCCCATGCCACTTTCCTTGATGTTGACCTTCACCTGTCCAATGGCCAGCTTCACACGTCCGTCCACATCAAACCCACCAACAAGCAACAGTACCTCCATTACGACAGCTGCCACCCATTCCACATCAAACGGTCCCTTCCCTACAGCCTAGGTCTTCGTGGCAAACGAATCTGCTCCAGTCCGGAATCCCTGAAGCATTACACCAACAACCTGACAACAGCTTTCGCATCCCGCAACTACCCTCCCGACCTGGTACAGAAGCAAATAACCAGAGCCACTTCCTCATCCTCTCAAACCCAGAACCTCCCACAGAAGAACCACAAAAGTGCCCCACTTGTGACAGGATACTTTCCGGGACTGGATCAGATTCTGAATGTGGCTCTCCAGCAGGGATACGACTTCCTCAAATCCTGCCCTGAAATGAGATCCATCCTTCATGAAATCCTCCCCACTCCACCAAGAGTGTCTTTCCGCCGTCCACCTAACCTTCGTAACCTCTTAGTTCATCCCTATGAAATCCCCAAACCACCTTCCCTACCCTCTGGCTCCTACCCTTGTAACCGCCCCCGGTGTAAAACCTGTCCCATGCACCCTCCCACCACCACCTACTCCAGTCCTGTAACCCGGAAGGTTTACACAATCAAAGGCAGAGCCACGTGTGAAAGCACCCACGTGATCTACCAACTGACCTGCCTACACTGTGATGCGTTCTATGTGGGAATGACCAGCAACAAACTGTCCATTCGCATGAATGGACACAGGCAGACAGTGTTTGTTGGTAATGAGGATCACCCTGTGGCTAAACATGCCTTGGTGCACGACCAGCACATCTTGGCGCAGTGTTACACCGTCCGGGTTATCTGGATACTTCCTACTAATACCAACCTATCCGAACTCCGGAGATGGGAACTTGCTCTTCAATATATCCTCTCTTCCCGTTATCCACCAGGCCTCAATCTCCGCTAATTTCAAGTTGCCGCCACTCATACCTCACCTGTCATTCAACAACATCTTTGCCTCTGCACTTCTGCCTCAACTGACATCTCTGCCCAAACTCTTTGTCTTTAAATATGTCTGCTTGTGTCTGTATATGTGTGGATGGATATGTGTGTGTGTGCGAGTGTGTACCCGTCCTTTTTTCCCCCTAAGGTAAGTCTTTCCGCTCCCGGGACTGGAATGACTCCTTACCCTCTCCCTTAAAACCCACATCCTTTCGTCTTTCCCTCTCCTTCCCTCTTTCCTGATGAGGCAACAGTTTGTTGCGAAAGCTTGAATTTTGTGTGTATGTTTGTGTTCGTTTGTGTGTCTGTCGACCTGCCAGCACTTTCATTTGGTAAGTCACATCATCTTTGTTTTTAGATATATTTTTCCTTCGTGGAATGTTTCCTTCTATTATAACCATATATATATATATATATATATATATAACTCTTTGCCTTTACAAGTGTCTGCTTGTGTCTGTGTATGTGTGGATGGATATGTGTGTGTGTGCGAGTGTATACCTGTCCTTTTTTCCCCCTAAGGTAAGTCTTTCCGCTCCCGGGATTGGAATGACTCCTTACCCTCTCCCTTAAAACCCATATCCTTTTGTCTTTCCTTCTCCTTCCCTCTTTCCTGACGAGGCAACCGTTGGTTGCGAAAGCTTGGATTTTGTGTGTATGTTTGTGTATGTTTGTGTTTGTTTGTGTGTCTGTCGACCTGCCAGCACTTTCATTTGGTAAGTCACATCATCTTTGTTTTTAAATATATTTTTCCTTCGTGGAATGTTTCCTTCTATTATAAATATATATATATATATATATATATATATATATATATATATATATATATATATATATATATATATATATATATATATATATATATAGTCATTCCAGTCCCGGGAGCGGAAAGACTTACCTTAGGGGGAAAAAAGGACGGGTATACACTCGCGCGCGCGCGCGCGCACACACACACACACACACACACACACACACACATATACAGACACAAGCAGACATATATATATATATATATATATATATATATATATATATATATATATACACACATTTTTTTTTTTTCATTGATAACATTTTCTTGAAGAGAACAGGTGTCCATCTCTCTCTTAATCAGAAGGTTAAGAGAAATAAAAATTTTCATTTCTTCACATTCAAAACTACATTATTATATTTATAACAGCGACCACAGCTAATACTGATCATCATTCATTGGACAACATGTCTGGTATTGCAATAATATGCTATACAAACCAACCTTGCTAATTAATCCATGTATCTACTTATGAGAACCATATAAAAATCCCAACTGTAAATGGGGTTAGCACTCACAAATGTAGATATATAGTTTTCCATGTACTATTTTTCTTACTTACTGTGAGATGGCGCACTGGGGACAGTTGCATTGTTATCTTTATTTTGTCATGGGTGTCCTGATAGCTTTTTGGAGTTGTCAGTTGCTACAGCCCTTCTTGGAGGTATCTGCTGTCATTCTTCATTGGAGATTGTGAGGGGGAGTGTTATAAAGAAACCTCTCAGCAGAAAATAAGGTTTCTGTGATCTATGTTAAGATAAGAGAGCTAATCACCTCTGAAATGGTGTTGGGAGTAAGTAGTGTAATGGAAACAGCTGTAGCATAGCACATAGGACAAATGGGTTGACATTGAAAAGAATGGCTGATACATAACCAGAGGTTATGTACATACTGTATCAGTTCTTGTTCCCTTCTTTTATTTTAGGTGACACTCCATCTGAACATAAATGTTTCAGAATATGACTTCCACTACAGTTTGTTCCTAGACCAATCTGTTCATCTTTGTGCCTCACATCTTTACAGGGAGACCAGCAGAAAACTTGCTTATGCCATCTGCAACCGATTCTCCTGGCCACATGTCCCAAGTATTGTGGATGAATGCACGAAAGAAATGTGCTCAAGGGGCAATGAGTGGCAGCCCTTCACTGCAACATGGAAGGTACATGATAATGTTGAGAAAGTGAAACAGTTTCCTAATGAAGGAAACATAAAAATTTTCCTGACGTGCTTAGTGTCACCAACACAGTGAACCTGCTTGAAGGTGCAAATTGAGCACTGGCAGCTGCACTTGGGGTGTCCTAGATTCCAATGATATGTGCTGCATTCAGAGGAATAGTTGTGACTGGACCAACAGCCAAAAATAGGGAACTGTCATCTCAATGAATTAGATGGCAGTGCCATCCAGGAGGTGCAGACCTTAAACAAAACTACTGGAATCAGGCAAGGACATGATTAAGGAAAACTGTTGCATGGCTCAAGGCAGCTTGATCTGGTGAGGCTAGGCTTGTGGCAAAATTTCCAGTATCAGGGAAGAGGAGTGACAGTGAAAGACAACTGAGGATGCAGAATGGGTGCCCTGGAGAAGAGGCTGGCACTCAGAAGATGACAAAGATTGGAGATGACCAGGGTCAAATGGCAATGACCTGAGGCTGGGTGATGGCATGCTGAGAAGGTGCCTATTGGAGAAGAAACCCATTGTGTTACAGATGCTACAGTGAAACTC
This sequence comes from Schistocerca cancellata, assembly GCF_023864275.1. NCBI lineage: Eukaryota > Metazoa > Arthropoda > Insecta > Orthoptera > Acrididae > Schistocerca > Schistocerca cancellata. Next base: position 598,535,487 of record NC_064632.1, read on the forward strand.
AGAATATTTGGGTGGGGAAGGAAGTAGTGACCCCAAGGATGGGTGCAGAGCAGCAGCAATGGGTGGGAAGCTTGAGGGAATGAAGGGCCACTTGTTTGGGGGAGACAAGAAGTGGACAGTATTGATAAATGTGGATGGATATTTGCCACCATTGTACTGCCCCCTGCAGGTCTGGGGGTTAGAATAGCCCCAAGATATTCCTGCCTGTCATAAGAGGCAACTAAAAGGAGTCCCACATGTTTTGGCCTCATGTGATGGTCCCTTTTAGGGTTTGAACATTTTTCAAAATGTGAGCCAATTGGGGAAGGCCGCCTTAAAAGATGCATAGTGTCCATCATGCACTGAGTCATTTAGCCCACTTTGTCGTGGCATTGCAGTCCCACTCATTCTCCATCTCTTGGGCAAGGGCACCTTCCTGGGTGTGTTTCCCTCCATCCACTATGCAGTGTCCTTTTCAGCACTGATGACGACCATAGACTTAATTGCACCTCATATCCAGCATGGTAGCCAGTCTGTTGTGGTGGACCACCATGTACCCTGTTGGCTGTAGTCCCTGACCCCACAGAGTTCTCTGTGATGCCTTTGCCATTAACACCCCACGTATGCCAAGGAATAGTTCCCTGTCACCTTGGGCCATCGGGACTCACGGCAATGGCATCGTGCCAGGTGGCCTTTGCTGCGGCTAGGTGGCACACATGGGGATTGTCCGCCGCTCGTGGTCTCGCGGTAGCGTTCTCGCTTCCCGAGCACAGGGTCCCGGGTTCGATTCCCGGCGGGGTCAGGGATTTTCACCTGCCTCGTGATGACTGGGTGTTTGTGTTGTCCTCATCATTTCATCATCATCCAGGAAAGTGGCGAAATTGGACTGCGCAAAAGATTGGGTAATTGTACGGGCGCTGATGACCACGCAGTTGAGCGCCCCACAAACCAAACATCATCATCATCATCACACATGGGGATGGGCATTGGAGTGGGTGGCATCAGGGCAGATGACATGCCATGAAGTGTAGTAAGTCTTTAAGCAGTCGATATTTAATTTCAATGTGAAGAAGTATGATCCCAAATTGTTCCCCTCCCTGGACACACCATGGGAGGAATGCCAGGCTAAGGATGGTAGCAAAGCTTATTCACTCCAGTACCTTGTATGTACAATACTTTATGGGAAATCTTCCATGTTAATGAAGCCTTAGTTTTCTGTGGAGAGTTAGACAAGTTTGGGGTGGTAGGGGGTTTGGGCAAAAGGTGCTCTGGGTCAGTCTTGAGAAAAACAGCATCTTTCGTCCAGTCATGGGCATTACGACAAGTTGGGGGATCTTTGTTACCATCATGCCACATAAGAGCTTAAATATGGTGAAGGTTATTATACTCCATAGGGACCTTCATTTGCAGCCTGCATTTGCATTATAAGATGCACGCCAATTTAGAGCAACAAGGTGTTCATTTCACCTGGTGCATCCACCGGTGTCAAAGGGATAATCAGGTTGCCACCGGTGGCTTCATCTTGGCCTTTGCGGGTCAAGGTGATGGTCTACAGCTGTGATGTCAAGCCATATATCCCTCCCCCGATGTGGTCCTTTAAGTGCTGGAAGTTTGGCCGTATGTCTTCCTGCTGTTCTTCCAGCATCACATGTTGAGATTGTGGACATGCGTTGCATCCCAGTACACCATGTGTTCAGCCTCCCATCTGCGTCAACTGTGGAGAGCAGTATTCACCTTGCTCCCCAGCCTGCAGGATTTTGCAGGAAGAGAGGAAAATAATAGAATGCAAGACCCTTAACCGACCAACCTACACTGAGGCTGTGCATATGACATTGACTTAAGCTGCCGCTATGACAACGGTTTTAGCACCTTCCGTTCTGCTGTGTACAGTTACCTCTGAGCCGTCAGACTTCACTTGCCTCCTTGATGGTGGTGGGCACTTCCCTCCCTGTTGCTCCTGCACCACCTACTTTGGGAGCAACACCACCACTGCCCCCCCTCCCCCCCCCTCCCCAACCATTGGAGACATGAGTCCCCCACTTCTCAGCTGGAGAAGCAACGTCTTCCTTGGTTCCTCTTGCTAGGAAGGGATCCCTTGGTTCACTCCCTTCCCAGGTTCCTACCAGTGGCAAAGCAGACACCCGCCAGTGGATGAAGCAACGACAGGTAGCTGGTTGTAGGGCATCACGGTCCTCAGTCCATGAGATTGACTCAGTGAACCCCTCCGAGCTAGAGAAACCAAAGGAGCAGTGAGAGAGCCAAAAAGTGGTAGTCCCCCAAGAACTTGAACCTTGTGGTGGCACCCATACCACTATTCCATAAAAGCTCTGTGTCTGAGGATGGTTGAGAATCTGGTGTCCCCTGAGGACCTAGATCTCTCTAGGTCCTCAGACACAATGGATATCGATTGCACAGGTACTTGGTGGCAGCCAGTGACCCTGTGGTGTAGCCTGCCCCATTGAGTGTTTCATGCCTTCCCTGCCTCACTACATCGTCATATTCCAGTGGTTATTTCCACCACCTGGATTAGCTGTGGCAATTGTTAAGCTTCACACCTGCTTTCAGCATTTCCCTCCAGGAAACCTGGTTCCCAGCAATGTGGAAACCTGCCTCTGTGGCTATAGGGGATATTAAAAGCACTGTAACAAATATACTGTCTGGAGTTTGTCTATATGCTGGATTCGGTATGTAGTGAACCTGTGCCCATTCACACTCTTAAAGCTGTCGCTGTTAGGATAAGGACACTGCAGGAAATAACTGTTTGCAATGTATATCTCCTTCCAGATGGTGCAGTAGCCCTAAACATTTTAGTTGCACTGATTGATCAACTCTGTAAACTTTTCTTACTTTTGGAGATTTTAATGCCTATAACACTTTGTGGGATGCCACTATGACTACTGACAGAAACAGAGGTCAAAAATTTACTGTCTCAGCTCAACCTCTGCCTCCTAAATATTGGGACCCCCACACATTTCAGCGTGGCTCATGGTACTTACTTGGCCATTGATTTATCAATTTTGCAGCCCAGGACTTCTTCCATCTGTCCACTGGAGAGCCGATGGTGACTTGGGTGGTAGTGACCACCCTCCCATCTTCCTTTCACTACCCCAGCAGCCTGACAACAGATACCTACCCAGATGGGTTTTAAACAAGGCATCCTAGAAACTTTCACTTCTGCTGTCACCACTGAATCTCCCCCACATGGTACCATCGATTTGGTAGTTGAGCTGGTTACCAGAACAATCATTTCTGTGGCAAAAAACGCAATTCCTTGTTCCTTAGGGTGCCCCAGCGGAAGACTGTACCTTGGTGGTCACTGAAAGTAGCTGAGGCCATTCAAGAGAGCAGGTGGGCTCTACAGTGACATAAACGGCACCCTTCTCTGGAGCACCCAACAGCATTTAATTGGCTCCATGCCAGCATTCATCAGCTTATAAAAAGATGAAAACAGGAGCATTGGGAGAGGTATGTCTTGACCATTGGGTGCCATATGTCACGTTCCCGAGTCTAGACAAAGATCAGATCTGTTTTTGGGTACAGACCTCAACAGGTGCCCCTGTCATTCACACCAATGCCATATTGCCTACTGATGCAAACGTGGTTTCTGAGCACTTCAATCAGCTCTAAGCTCGAGCCTCTGTGTTGGAGAATTACTCCCCATCCTTTCATGCCCTCAAATGGTTGATGGAAGGGAAAGTCCTCTTGCTTACTACATGCCACAGTGAACCCTTTAACACCCCTTTAAGTGCGAGCTCCTCAGTGCCCTTGCACATTGCCCCAACACAGCTCCTGGGCCAGATCTGATCTACAGTCAGATAATTAAACATCTCTCATCCAATTATACGTGACATCTCATCATCTTCAGCTGGATCTGGTGCAATGGCATCATTCCATCGCAATGGCAGGAGAGCACCATCATTCCCTTGCTCCAACCCATTAAAAACCCACTTTATGTGGATAACTATCAGCCCATCAGCCTCACCAATGTTCTTTGTAAGCTGCTAGAATGTATGGTGTGTCAGCGGTTGCGGTGGGTCCTCAAGTCACGTGGCGTTCTGGCTCCAAGCCAGGGCAGTTTCCACCAGCGACGCTCTACGACTGATAATACTGTGTCCCTCGTATCCTTGCCATATAACATGAGTGGGGTCTTCAGGGCCCGCTCTCGATTTTTATCCAAAATTTCCTGTCGCTCCATATGTTCAAAGTTGGTGCCTCCCATAGTTACCCCCATATCCAGAAGAATGGGGTCCCCACAGAGCTCTGTCCCCCTGTGGGTCTGGGGGTTAGAATAGGCCCAACGTATTCCTACCTGTCGTAAGAGGCGACTAAAAGGAGTCCCTCCCCCTCAAGGGGGTAGTTAGTGCCTGCGTCTGGAGACGGAATGTTCCACAACCTATATTTGCAGTCATTTTGGTTTTTCACGTCTTATGGTTTCTTCCTGCCTTTGGTTGGTTCCTTTCTTTGTTCTTCTCCATCTCACTGTCTTACTTACTCTTTCCCTTGCCTCCTTCTCCTTGCCTCCTTCTCCTTGCCTCCTTCTCCTTGCCTCCTTCTCCTTGCCTCCTTCTCCTTGCCTCCTTCTCCTTGCCTCCTTCTCCTTGCCTCCTTCTCCTTGCCTCCTTCTCCTTGCCTCCTTCTCCTTGCCTCCTTCTCCTTGCCTCCTTCTCCTTGCCTCCTTCTCCTTGCCTCCTTCTCCTTGCCTCCTTCTCCTTGCCTCCTTCTCCTTGCCTCCTTCTCCTTGCCTCCTTCTCCTTGCCTCCTTCTCCTTGCCTCCTTCTCCTTGCCTCCTTCTCCTTGCCTCCTTCTCCTTGCCTCCTTCTCCTTGCCTCCTTCTCCTTGCCTCCTTCTCCTTGCCTCCTTCTCCTTGCCTCCTTCTCCTTGCCTCCTTCTCCTTGCCTCCTTCTCCTTGCCTCCTTCTCCTTGCCTCCTTCTCCTTGCCTCCTCCTCCTTGCCTCCTCTGGTCTCCGCCTCGGCGTTTGAGACAGTCTGTCCTTTCTCTCCCTCTCTCTCTTCTTTTTCCCCTTCTTCCTTCCTCCCTGTGCGCACCTGAAGGCCGACACACGCGTTCGCACGTGTAGCCAGTGACAGGGTAACGTGTAATCCCCCGCCCTGGGTAGACAAGTAAAACACGCACATAACCCCTGGTATAGGCTAGGCCAAGGGAGGGGTGATTGCCTGAGCTGACACCTTCCGACCATGCCGATTGGTCCCTCCATCCATTTCTCGGGAGGGGTGACCTGAGGTGTAAACGTTCACCTAAGGTGGGAGTGCCCTCTGAGAGGGTCCCCACAAGGAAGGAGCGTGCCATCGGAGACGCTGGCAATCATGGGGGATTGCTCCACAATGGATTTCTCTTCTTCTTCTTCTTCTTCTTCTCCTCTCTTGACTTCTGCCCACAAACGAAAACTTGACAAGCCACCAGTGACAAAAGTACTACCACTTGCCCCACAGTTCCTCATAGTTTCTCGATCTGAGGACGGAAAGGATTTTCCTCTTGAGAGCACCTATCAGGAACAAAACTGCTTTGGGCCACACTCCTGTACATGTTCCCTGTCCGGGTGGAGGCTCACCACACTCTGAATTCGTCTCGTGGTGTGGTATATACTAGATCACTCGACGGATTGACTGACGAGGAGATTCAGACTTTCCTCGCTGAGCACGGCGTGACGGCTGTCCATAGGGTCATAAAAAAGGTCAACAATGACCTTGTACCGACCCGGGCACTTTCCTTGATCTTTGATAGTGTTCAGCTGCCGTCACGCATCAAAGCGGGCTACAAGGTTATTTCTGTTCGCCCCTATGTCCCGACACCTATGCGCTGCTACCAGTGTCAGCATTTTAACCACACTAGCCAGTCTTGTTCCAATGTGGCTAAATGTGTCACTTGTGGCAGGGATGCCCATGAGGGTGACTATCCACCTCAGTCTCCTCGTTGTGTGAATTGTCAGGGTGACCATGCAGCATCCTCCTGCAACTGTCCCATCTACAAGGAAGAATGCCGTATACAGGAAATTCGGGTCAATGAGAAAGTGTCCACCTCGGCTGCTCACAAGCTATTGGCTAGTAGGATGCCCACGCTGCTCCCAGCGGAGAAATACAGTACTGTCGTTGCCTCTCCTCGGACTACCAGGGAGGTGGCGATGCAGACATGCAATCTGACCTTCAGCACTACAGTCGTCCGTTCGGCCAGTGCTAAGATCACTCAGTCGATGTCTCCACTTACTCCTGTCACCCCTCAGACACAAGCACCTTCATCAGCTTCTGCCAAGACGAAGACCCAGAAGTTAGATGCACGGTCCTTCAAGAAGGAACCATCCCGTGCAGACTTCCTACGTACCTTGAACTCAGAGCTATCGACCAGTACTTCCACTAAACGCCCCTCCAAGAAGACTCGTAGGAAGCACAGTTCTCCTTCTCCGCCACGGCGTATTTCTTCTCCAGCGCCATCCAGCGGTTGCCGCCCCAGGCCGTCATCCGTTTCGTCTGGCCGCACCGCTGGTAGCCAAACATCTGGCCGTTCACCGGCGGAGGAAGCTCCCCCTCCTGGCCATCTTAACAAGATGGCTGATGACCCTATAGAACCAATGGATGATGACTGTCTGCCTACTGTTAGCGGTGGCAGTGCTCGCTCGAAGCCAGGCCCTCTGCGGCCTTCGAGGAGACCCCTGCTTGCATCTTCTTTTTCTTCTCAAGATGGCACTTATTCACTGGAATATTCACAGCATTTGCTCCAACCAAGAGGACTTGAAGTTGCTGCTCCGCTTGCACCGTCCACTCGTTGTAGTCCTCCAGGAAACGAAGCTACGCCCATGCGATCAAATTGCCTTGGCACACTACACCTCTGTGCGTTTTGACCTACCCCCTGTGGCAGGTATTCTGGCTCATGGAGGGGTTATGTTGCTGGTCCGGGATGATATTTACTATGATCCCATCACATTGCACACCAGCCTGCAGGCAGTTGCTGTCCGATTTACTCTCCCCACTTTTACATTTTCCATTTGTACCATTTACACTCCATCGTTGTCTGCCATTTCCAGGGCAGACATGATGAAAATTATTGCTCAGCTACCTGCACCATTTCTGTTCACTGGGTACTTCGATGCCCAGCATCCCCTTTGAGGCTCCCCAGCATCCTGCCCGAGGGGCTCCCTGTTAGCAGACCTTTTCAACCACCTCAATCTTGTCTGCCTCAATACTGGCGCCCCTACTTTTCTTTCAGACACAACTCACACCTATTCCCATTTAGACCTCTCTATAAGTACTACCCAACTCTAACACCGGTTTGAGTGGTACACACTTTCTGATACGTATTCGATCGACCACTTTCCTTGTGTTATCCATCTCCTGCATCATACCCCATCTCCATGCTCAACTAGTTGGAACATCTCCAAAGCAGACTGGGGGCTCTTCTCTTCCAGGGCGACCTTTCAGGATCAAACCTTCACAACCTGCGATAGTCAGGTCGCACATCTCACAGGAGTCATTCTCACTGCTGCTGAATATTCCATCCCTCGCACTAACTCCACATTGCGTACTGGTCCCCTGGTGGACCGCAGCATGTAGAGATGCTTTTTTGCTCATCGACGTGCTGTGAAGTCATGTCATGCATTTCTGTCGACGTTGCACCATTCATCCAGAACCAGAACTTTACCTTCACGATGATCCACTCACTGTAGCGGAGACTTCGATTCTTAGGACTGGTTTTCGAAGCCCAGTTGACTTGGCTACTTCACCATCATCTTACGTGGAAGTGCTGGCAGCACCTCTGTGCCCTCCGCTGCCTGAGCAACACAAACTGGGGTGCATATCGCTCTATGCTATTGCAGCTCTACAGAGCCCTTGTTCAATCCCACCTTCCCTATGGGAGTCCGGTTCATGGTTCGTCAGCACCCTAGCATTGTTTACGCTGGAGACCCTCCATTGAAGGTTAGGCATACACAACTGCTCGACAGTTACATTGCACACCTTCATAGTTCTCCTGAGCATCCAAATTACTGTCTACTCTTCCCAACCATGGCATTTCATCTCCCACATCTACGTCCCAGGTCAGGCTTTATGATTGCAGTTTGCATGTGATCATTTCTGTCTGAACTGGAGTCCTTCCCTTTACCACCTCCATTCCAGGTCAACCCACACACACCTACGTGGTGTTAACATTGGCTGCGGCTTTCTCTGGAAACTTTCATATGGCCCTATGGATTCAGTTACTCTAGTGGCTCTCTGCTGTTACTTCCTCTCAATTCTTGATGTTTCCTGGGGCTCTGACATGGTTTACACCAATGGCTCAATGGCAGCCATTGACAGAGGCCATATTGAACAGCATTCCTTCCCTGATGGCTGCAGTGTTCTCACTGCAGGGCTGATGACTGTTTCGTACTATTGAGCATATCCGTTCTTGCCCTGGGGAGTCGTTTCTTTTGTGTACTGAGTCCTTGAGCAGCCTACAATATATCAACCAGTGCTACCCTTGTCATCCTTTGATTTTGATTGGATTTGATTTTATCAGGGAAGCTAAAACACTTAGGTCCAACCCGCCAATACCCACACCGAAACTAAGTTTATTGCGCGGTATCACTCCCTGTCTACCTAGTGAAGCCAACCAGTGCCCTTAAATATTGCAAGGAGTCCAACTACCAGTTTTTTGTTACACAATTTCTTCAGGTCTAGTTCTTCTGAAGATACTGTACCTTTTACTCTCCAATGCCATGCATTCAAAGATTAGGTATGATGAAGTTTCTTATCCCTCATCGCAGATCCTACATTTAGGGCCCTCTTCCATTTTACCCATTGTGTGTAGGTGTTTTTTGAGATTCCCATGGCTGGTCGTAAGACCATTCATGAGTTTGATCTCTTTCCTGTTCAATCCCAGGATCAAAGAGATTCTTTTAAAACATGGCTTGGGCATTATTACCTTCCCATGTTTTTGTTTATGGACCTTGGTCCAGTATCCTACGTGCTGTTTCCTAAGCCAGTTCAATAGTTCTAATTTAATCGTAGCCTTGGTGATTGTCAGGACAGGTTCCAATCCAATAAATCGAGTTGTTGTCCACATCCTAGCCAACCTGTCGGCTTGTTCATTGCCACAGATCCCTGAGTAGCCAGGGACCCACACTTGGTTTACCCTATTGCTCCCCCCTAGCTCCACCAGAGCCCTGTGGCATTCTGCAACACTCTTAGATCTCATTGTAGGTGCTGCCAATGGTTTCAGAGCTGTCTGTCTGTCTGAATAGATGCAGATACTACGCTTCTTGTAGCACCTATGTATATTCTCCTCCACATGTGCCCGGATTGCGGTAATTTCAGCTTGGAATACAGAGGCCAGTTTTCGTAGGGAGGTGATGCCCTCCAGTCTTGGCTGAACCACATACACCCCTGCCCCAATGTCTTGGTCAATTTTTGATCCATCGGTGAACCAAATTGTTACCATACAGTGTCGAACTGTTCTTTCCTCACTTCTCCCTGCTTCCAATTATATTGTAAGGCTTGTCAAAGCAGTTGGGAATTATTATATAGTCAGCAGGCATTTCCCCAGCCATTCCTATATTTATCTCACTCACTATGTTAGTGTGTGATTCTTGATATCTGAGTGAGACCCAGTTTTTGCCAGTTTTAAGTCTGTTCGCCCCAGCTGCTGCTTCCATCCTGACACAAAGGTATACTGGAGGCATGTCCAGCATGGCTTCCATTCCAGCAGTTGGTGTGCTGCTAATTTCACTCATTATGGCTAAAGAGGCCAATCTCTGCACCTTAGCCAGCTCCTTAGCTGCAATCTGCTGTTCTACCTTCTGCCACCAAACTACGGCCCCATAGGAAATCGTAGGTCTGACCACTGTGGTGTATATCCAGTGCATACCCCTGGGGCTTAGGCCCCAGGCCCCAGTTTTTGCCACAAGCCCTTCTAGTACTCACTAGTGTACTTTTTGCCTTGGAATGGATACTCTTAGTGTTAGAGGTCCATGTTAGCTTCTCATCTACTGTTACCCCTAAATATTTCACTATCCCCTTCACAGGTCAAGTTTCATCGAAGAGCTTTATATTCCAACTTGAGTGTCAAATATGTCTCTTTGTAAATGGCACCACAACAGTCTTCTTAGAATTAACACTGAGATCCTGTTTAATGCACAAATTTTGCACAATGTCCAAACTTTCTTGTGCCATATTTCTAATTGTATGAGTAAATTTGCCTAGTATTACTAGGACAAGGTCATTTGCATATCCTTGGCAGAAGCATTGTCTGGAAATTAATTCCACAATGATTTCGTTCACCACTAGATTCCACAATAGTGGGGACAGAGCTACTCCTTGTGTGCAGCCTCTAGTGGTGTTAATTACCATATTTTCATTCATCATGGTAGCCTCCACATTCCTTGAACTAAGCATGGCCCTGGACCACCTGCATATAGTGGTCCCCAGATCATGCACCTCTGCTACCCTTACCATGGAATCGAAGGTCATGTTACTGAAGGCCCCCTTGATATGCAGGAAGATACACAGGGCTATTTCTAGGAAGTGCTTTCTCCACCTTCCCAACAAGTTGGAGGAGAGCTGACTTGTATGATTTACCTGGTCGATACGCATGCTGGTTTGAATGTAGGGGGCACTACTTAGCATCCTCTCCTTAATATATACATTAACCAGTTTTTCCAATGTTTTGAGAATGGAGGAGGACAGACTGATTGGTCTCCTATCCTTAGCCTTGGTATGATAAATTCTCTGGCTTTGGAATGAAGACAACCTTCACTGCCCTCAAAGTACTGGGAATGATTCCTACTGATAGGCTAACCCTGAATAGCCTACTTCGGACTCTTATGAGCTGCTCTCCTGCCTGTTGCATGAGAGCTGGAAAAATTCCATCTGGGCCAGGTGACATGGACGGTTAGAATGTTCCCACCACCCATTGTATTTGATTAAAGTTCACACATTCCTTGGCCGATTCCCAGTCTTCTCTTTGAGTGCCTGAGAACTGTTATCTCTCAGGGATCACATTTTGGACTGTGGGGTCTGGCAGAGCATACCGAGGAAAGTGAGTTTTGAGGAGGAGTTCCAGTATCTCATATGCTGTTGTGGTGTATTCCACATCCTCCTTCCTCAATGTACCTCCTGGATTGGTTGGTACTCTAGTGAAAATCTTGTGCAGTCTGGCTTGTGCAGCCGTACACTCTACATCCTCACAGAATGCCTTCCAGGATGCCTCCTTTGCTTGTCTGATTGCAAGATTGTAGTTGACAAAGGTCTCAAGATATCTAGCCCATTGTCCTTTACGTCTCTCAATATTAAACAGTCTCCATACCTGTTTTCTTTGCATTTATAAGTTATTACACCAAGGTACAGTCCTATATGTGCACTTCTTAGTGGTCATACAGTTGTCCTGATATGAGGTCATTATGGCTGAGGTAACTGCCTCTGCTACTTCTTCCAATTCTACTTCTTCCAATTCTACTTCTTCCAATTCTACTTCTTCCAATTCTACTTCTTCCAATTCTACTTCTTCCAATTCTACTTCTTCCAATTCTACTTCTTCCAATTCTACTTCTTCCAATTCTACTGGATTCCTTATCAAGGTTTTAACTTCCAATAAGCCTAAATCAAGGTCCCTCCTATATCTCTCCCAGTCTGTTCTCCTGGGATTCCTATAGGTCATGGTCTGTCTGATTCCCATTTCAACCTTGAATTTAATGTAGATGTGGTCCAATGAGGATGGCTCCAGCACCACATGCCATTGTTTGACATAGCTGCCCATCATCATGAAACCAAAGGTTATGTCAATTACTACTTCCCTCCCACTATTCCTGAATGTGGGTTCATTGCCCTATTCAGGACCTCTAAGTTGATGGCTAAAAGGAATTCGAGGAGGTATTCACCTCTACAGTTGGTCTCCTTGCTGCCCAACAGTAGGTTATGGGCATTGGCATCACATCCTACCAGCAGTTGGTCACTTTGCTGATAGCAAGTCTCTACCAGTCTCCTCACCTCCAAGGAGGGAGGAGGAGAGCTGTCTTCATAAGGGAGGTGTGCTGAGGCCAAAACAATTTCCACTGTGGTAACTTCATCAAATTGCTGCAATTTAATGGTCACTAAATCCCTAGAGGAGAAGTCCATCATTGGCATGAAAGAAATTCCATTTCCTACCTAGATGCATGGTCTGTAGTTTCTTAGATTTCTAACATAGAATAGCTTACCTCCAGTACCACCAAGACCCAATACACCCCCTTCATATAAATAGATTTCTTGTGTTGTGGCCACGTCCACTTCCTGCCTCCCCAGGCAGTGACTCAGGGCAGCAGAGGCATCCTTTACTGTGCTGCAGATTAATCTTCAGCATCTCCCATCTCCATCTTGCTGCCATCTTTGAGGTCTTTGAGAACCCTGACACTGACCTGCAAGAACCCTAAAAGCAATATCAGGTCCTGCTCCCACATCACCTTCAGGGAGTTCTCTCCGACCTCCACTACCAGGGTTTGTCCTTCTGGTGCAACCTTCTGGCTGATCACTCTCCAATTTTCTGTTGAGACTTTTGGGTTCTGGGCCCCTGTTTTCCCAAACAGGATCTTAGGAGAGACTTCGTTAAGAATCTTTAGTACCCATATTGATCTCTTTGCAGTCTTGTAAAGCTCTGCTGCTGTCTTAGTCGTCAGATTCAAATCATCCCACTAGGATATCATGGGCACCTTGTCCTCAAGCCATTCCACCATGTGCACCCACTCACAGACAAAAATGAGGACACCACGATCTAGATAGACACTCCTGAAGTTGGGTCCTGTCCAGGATCTCCCCCCAGTCTTACCAAAGAGGGCTATCTGTACCAATTCCTCCTGCTGCAAGGTGATGGCCACCAGTGGATAGCTTTCCTGGATAACTGCCATCCTAAAAACAGAGACTGCAGTGCTGTAGATGTGTTTCCCTTGGTCTTGCTTTGTTTTTATTTTTCTGGATTCTCTTAACCAGGGAGGAGGGAGTCCTTGATTCCTCCCTTATCCGCTTGCTACCTGTCTTTGACATAGTAGGGGTCTGCTTATCCCCTTCAACCTGACAGTTTCTTCCTGGGGGTCTTAGGTTCATGTCACTTTAATTCCCTCCACTTGCCTTTAGGAAGCCATTCTTTCCCTGCCTTTTTTCTGTTTCCTGAGTAGTTTCACCCTCTGTTTTCCAGACAAGCCTTTGATCTTAATCTGGTCTAGCTCCTTGGTTACAGTTCTCCCTTCTGGCTCAGGTCTAGACCATGATTCAGTAGTGGGAATGCCTTCCATCAGTACTGAATGCAGTGTTTGGATATCTGAGGTCTCAGCTTCCCCTCAGTTTATTTTTCTATATTTTCTTTGATTGTGTCCATATTGGTCCCATGAGATTTGGGGATCTAAAAGGTCCAGATCATGAATACCCCATGCAGTGTAAGGCTACTTTCTCAGGGAGGTCATCCGGTATCCCTGAGGCTCCGTTTGCAACACATCTTCCTATGTGCCATGCACCTGTTGGCACAGATCCCATTACACCTTGTGTTGGGTCAGGGAGTTTGGTAGGACTAGGAATAGATAGGGAAGATTGGACGTTGTGGGACACACTTAGTCTGATCCATCAGCTGAGGCCTTCCCAGCAGTCAATCCTCTACCTTAGGCATAGCCCTCAGCGTCACGTGGGTACACAAGCCTCTCCACCTCCACAGACAGTTCTTTGTTAAGGTGGTGTCCACTGGAGAGGTCGTCATACTTTGGTAGCGACCATCGAGGAGTCCATCTATGCCATGGAATGGTAGAGTCATTCTGTGGTGTTTGTCTTGGCTCCTGGTCATATCATAATCCATGGAAATGAGCTTGCCAACAGGCTGGCCAAACAGACTACACGGAAACAGCTTTTAGGGATAGGCATTCCCGTAATTGACCTGCCTTCGTTATATGCTGCGAGGTTTTTTGCCTTTGGGAGACTGAATCGCATAAGCTCAGTATGCACACCAAATTGCGAGCCATTAAGGGGACTGTGAATGTGGAAGTCATTGAAGAGGGCCTCTTGAAGGGACTCTGTGGTTTTCTGCCAGGTCCACATTGGCCACACATGGGCGACCCACGGCTATCTCGTGCACTATTAGGCCCCACCTCAGTCCCCCCTGCGGGTCCGGGGTAACAATAGGCCCGAGGTATTCCTGCCTGTTGTAAGAGGTGACTAAAAGGAGTTTCAACCATTTCGGCATTCCATGTGATGGTCCCCCTTGGGGTTTGACCTCCTTTTTTTCAAAATTCTACAGAAGTACGAGCCTTACGTGGTGTATCACTGGTCCTCAATGCACTAAGACCTTGGCACTCAGCATTGTAACGGCGTTGTAACCACACCCACTATTCCCCAAATTGGGCCTAAACGCCTGATGGGTTGCACACGTTATGCCCACAGTGCGTCCCCATCTGCACCTATGATCATGATGGACTTTCCATGGCACCCGAAATCCAGCACGGTAGCCAGCCCGTTGTGGTGGGGTCATCATGTACCCTCTAGGTTGTGGCGCCCTGACAACACACGGATCATACTGCCGATACCTGAGCTGCACCCTCCTCACGTCGGCCAAGGAGTAGATGCCCGTCTCCTTGGGGCATCAGGACTCCCGGCAATGGTCATCCTGCCAGGTGGCCCTTGCTGAGGCTGGGTGGCACCCGTGGGGAGAGACCCTGGTTGGAGTGGGTGGTATCGGGGCGGACGTTTCGCAGATCAAATGTAAACATGTATCAGGTCACTCTGCGGCAGAGTCTTTTAAGAAGAAAGGTACTGTATCTGGTTCTGGTTCTCCTGCCCTTTCCCCTTGGCCACTCCCTGGGAGGAAGGACAGGCCCACCGGCTTGGGGCAAAGTACTTCCCCCGCTATTTAATCTGTTCTCGGACAGATGGGGGGACGTTCGCCACCTCCAAGCCCATGTTCTTTGTCCAGCACATCGAGGACATCTTCAGGGAAATCAAGGCTCTCACTAAAATGTGTTCGGGGTCCGTTCTTATAAAGACCACCTCTGCCACACAGTCGGCGGTGCTCCAGGCGTGTGACCGACCAGGGGACATCCCAGTGTCCATTGTCCCGCATCTGGCACTGAATAGGACGCAGGGGGTTATTTTTCATCAGGACCTCCTGCTGCAATCTGATGAGGAGCTCAGGGCCAACCTGGAGTGCCGAGATGTGCATTTTGTCCGGCGAGTTCAGCGTGGCCCCAAAGACCGTCGCATCAACACTGGAGCCTTTATCCTTGCCTTCGAGGGGGACGTTCTCCCGGAGAAGGTAAGGGTGATGTGCTACCAGTGCGACGTGCGACCTTACGGCCCACCTCCTATGCGCTGCTTTCGGTGTTTGTGCTTTGGGCACATGCAGTCACGGTGTGAGGCTGAGCCACTTTGTCGCGATTGTGGACGTCCTCTTCGTGAGGAACATACATGCACCCCACCACCTCGGTGCGTCAATTGTCCTGGCATCCACTCGCCTAGATCTTTAGACTGCCCCGTGTATCAGAAGGAGAAGAAGATTCAAGAATTAAAAACTTTGGATCGTCTCTCTTATTCTGAGGCCAGGAAGAAGTATGACAGCCTCCATCCCGTGACATTGACAACTTCATTTGCCTCAGTCGTGTCCACTCCTTCCACAGTATCCTCACCCCTTTCCTGTCCCCCCTCCATCTCCTCACCCCCATCCGGGGTCTATGCCTTCACCTCCCAAATCCCTCCCTTCCAAATCCTCCTCCCTCGCGGCCACTGCCCCCTCTGCCCCAGGGGCCACCCTTCCTCCTCCTCCCCCTCTGCTGCCTGAGAAGCGATCCTCTTCTCAGGCATCCATCGGGGAAACGTTCCGGACCCCGGCTTCAGAGGTCCGGCGTTCCAAAACGGACCCTGCATGTAAGGACCTTCTTCGGGTCCAGCCCACCATCCCTGTGCCTCATTGGACTTCGAAGAAGGCCTCCAAGAAGTAGTCTTTATCCCCCTCTCCACCCCGGTGCGTTTCGTCTGATGCTCCATCCGTGAGTCGCTGCTCCCGGCCGTCCTGTTTTGCCGGGACTCTCTGCTGCCAGGCGGTCAGCTGGTCTCTCATCGGCGAATGATGCTGCCCCTCCTACACAACCCGGGAAAGTGGCTGCAGCAGGCGATGACTCAATGGAACAGGATCCGCCTCCCGCCGGTTGTAGCATTGTTCCCTCGAAACCTGGCCCTCCGCGGCCGTCGAGGTGACCAGCTCTTCACCTGTTTCGTTCCCCCTTTTTTCTGACTAGCCATGGCTTTGTTACATTGGAACATCAGAGGTATTCGCTCTAATCGGGAGGAATTAAAACTGCTCCTCCACCTGCACTGCCCACTCATCCTTGGTCTCCAGGAAACCAAGTTGCGCCCAACTGACCGTATTGCTTTTACCCACTATACCTCGGAGCGGTCTGACCTCACCCCTTGCGGACGGTATTCCAGCTCATGGTGGGGTCATGTTGCTCGTTTGGGACGATGTCTACTACCATCCCATCCCATTGACCACCCCACTCCAAGAATTAGCTGTCCGTATTACTCTTTCTGCCTTTACTTTTTCTGTTTGTACCATCTACACTCCATCGTCATCCACAGTTAGTCGGGCTGACATGATGCACCTGATTATTCAGCTTCCTCCACTGTTTTTAATGTTCGGCGACTTCAATGCCCATCATCCCCTTTGGGGCTCTCCTGCATCCTGTCAGAGAGGCTCCCTCTTGGCAGATGTCTTCAACCATCTCACTCTTGTCTGTCTCAATACTGGCGCCCCGACTTTCCTCTCGGACTCTACTCATACCTACTTCCACTTGGACCTCTTGATCTGTTCTACCACTCTTGCCCATCGGTTCGAGTGGTATGTCCTTTCTGACACCTATTCAAGCGACCTCTTCCCCTGTGTCGTTTGTCTCCTGCACCACACCCCATCCCCACGTCCTTCGAGCTGGAACATACCTAAAGCTGACTGGGGACTTTACTCCTCCCTGGCGACCTTTCTGGACCACGATTTTCTCAGTTGTGACAGTCAGGTCGAATACCTCATGGCTGTTATCATCAATGCTGCCAAACGTTCAGTTCCTCGTACTACCTCTTCTTCACGTCGCGTTTCCATCCCCTGGTGGAATGAGACTTGTAGACAAACTATCCATGCTCGATGATGTGCTTTACGCACCTTTCGCCGCCATCCTACGTTGGCGAATTGTATTGGATACAAACGACTCCGAGCGCAATGCCGTAGAGTCATCACAGACAGCAAAAAAGCTTGTTGGGTCTCTTTCACCAGCTCCTTTAACAGTTTCACTCCCTCTTCTGTCGTCTGGGGTGGCCTGTGCTAGTTGTCTGGCATTAAGGCCCAATCCTCGGTACCTGGCCTGACTTCAGGTAATGAGATCCTTGTTGATCCTGTGGATGTCTCCAACACCTTTGGCCGCTTTTTTGCGGAGGTTTCAAGCTTCGCCCATTACCACCCTGCCTTCCTTCCCAGGAAAGAGGCACAAGAGGCTCAATGACCTTCCTTCCACTCGCTGAATCTGAAAAATTATAATGCCCCCTTTACCATGCGGGAACTCGAACATGCACTTGCACTGTCCCAGTCCTCTGCTCCGGGGCCAGATGCCATTCACATTCAGATGCTGGCACACCTTTCTCCGGCAGGCAAAAGCTTCCTTCTTCATACCTACAATCGCGTCTGGACCGAAGGTCAAGTCACCATGCGTTGGCGTGACGCCGTCGTTTTTCCTATACCCAAACCCAGGAAGGATAGACACCTTCCTTATAGTTATCGCCCCATTTCTCTTACAAGCTGTGTCTGTAAGGTGATGGACTGCATGGTTAACACTCGGTTAGTTTGGATTCTTGAATCTCGACGGCTACTTACCAATGTCCAATGCGGCTTTCGTTGCCGCCGCTCCGCTGTTGACCACCTTGTGACCTTGTTGACATTCATCATGAACAACTTTTTGTGAAAGCGCCAAACGGTAGCTGTGTTCTTCGATTTGGAGAAGGCTTATGATACCTGTTTGAGAGGAGGTATCCTCCGCACTATGCACAGGTGGGGTCTACATGGTTGTCTGCCCCTTTTTATTGATTCCTTTTTAACAGACCGAAAGTTTAGGGTACGTGTGGGTTCAGTCTTGTCCGACGTCTGCCTCCAGGAGAACGGAGTGCCTCAGGCCTCCGTCTTGAGCGTAGCCCTTTTTGCCATAGCGATCAATCCAATTATGGATTGCATTCTACCTAATGTCTCAGGCTCTCTTTTTGTCGATGACTTCGCAATCTACCGCAGTGCCCAGAGAACATGCCTCCTGGAGCATTGCCTTCAGCGTTGTCTAGACAGCCTATACTCATGGAGTGTGGCAAATGGCTTCCGGTTCTCTGAAGAGAAGATGGTTTGCATCAACTTTTGGCGATATAAAGCGTTCCTTCCACCATCCTTACATCTTGGTCCCATTGTTCTCCCATTCATGGAAACAACTAAGTTTCTAGGGCTCACACTGCACAGGAAACTTTGTTGGTATCTGCACGTCTCTTATTTGGCTGCTCATTGTACATGATCCCTTAATGTCCTCGGAGTTCTTAGTGGTTCATTCTGGGGAGTGGATCGCACTGTCCTGCTTCGCTTGTATCGGTCCATAGTCTGATTGAAGCTGGATTATGGGAGCCTAGTCTACTAGTCTGCTCGGCCATCCCTCTTACACCGTCTCAACTCCATCCACTATAGGGGGTTACGTCTTGCGACCAGAGCATTCTACACTAGTCCAATCGAGAGTCTTTATGCTGAAGCTGCCGAACTATCATTGACCTACCGGCACGACGTACTGCTTTGTCGATATGCCTGCTGGCTGTTGACATTGCCCGACCACCCCTCTTATCAGTCCTTCTTCGCCGATTCTCTCGACCGTCAGTATGGGTTGTATGTGTCTGGCCTGCTGCCCCCTGGAGTCTGCTTTTGTCACCTGCTTCGACAATTGGATTTTGCCCTCCATACCACCTTCAGAGAGGGTGAGAGCCCGACTCCCCCTTGGCTCCAGGCTCCGGTTCATATTTATCTCGACCTCAGCTCGCTCCCGAAGGAGGGTACTCCGGCTGCAGTGTATTGCTCACGGTTTGTCGAACGTCGTGCGTGACTTGCCGGTCACACCTTAATTTACACTGATGGCTCCAAAACTGACGATGGTGTTGGCTGTGCCTTTGTCGTCGGGGCCGTCACCTTTACACACCGGCTCCTCGACCAATGTTCCAGCTTTACGGCCGAGCTTTTTGCTCTCCATCAGGCCGTTCAGTATGCCCACCACCACTGCCATTCATCATATGTACTCTGCTCTGATTCACTCAGTGCTCTTCAGAGCCTTGGAGCTCCGTATCTGGTCCATCCCTTGGTGCAACGGATCCAGCAGTCCCTCCATTCTTTTGCTGATGGTGGCTCTCCTGTCAGCTTTCTGTGGGTTCCCGGCCATTAGGAGTGGCTGGGAATGAGGCTGCTGATGCTGCAGCCAAGGCTGCAGTCCCCCTGCCTCGGCCAGCCTCCCATTGTGTCCTGTCATCTGACGTTAGTGGGGTTGTTTGTAAGAGGCTTGTGTCGTTGTGGTGGGATGCTTGGTCCTCACTTCAAGGAAACAAGCTCCGGGCAGTAAAACCGCTCCCAATTGCTTGGACAACCTCCTCCCGACCATCTCGGCGAGAACAGGTCCTTCTGACCAGGTTGCGGATTGGGCATTGCCGGTTTAGCCACAGCTACCTGATCTCTGGTGACCCGGCTCCGCAGTGCCCTTGTGGTCATGCATTAACAGTGCACCATATTTTATTGTCGTGTCCCTGTTTTAGTCAATCTCGTGTTGTCCTGTGTCTGCCATCTACTTTACAGGATATTTTAGCTGATGACGGTCGAGCAGCTGCTAGTGTTCTTCGTTTTATTACTTTGACTGGCTTATCCAAAGACATCTAACTCTTTCACTTATTTTATCTGCATCTTTGTAAGAACTTCCTGGTGTCCCCCCCCCCCCCCCCTTTCCGCCCTTGAGTTTTACTAGATTCTATGTGCTCTAACAATTGTGACTGGGCGCTAATAACCTCAGTAGTTGAGCGCCCTTAGACCCCCCCCCCCCCCCAGAAAAATCCACCTCAGTGTCAATGCAGTACTCAGTTGACAGTGGCCCATTTTCTCGTCACTGCCCCACTTTGACTGCCCTGTGATGAAATCTTTGGTTACTGTGGCTACGAAGTCTTTCGCAACGTATTTCCTGAGTAAAAATATCTCGGTGTACATGCCGCGTCAAATCAGGATAAATCTCCGAGCTTTCGACCACTACCTCCATGGTCGTCGTCAGGGCTTACTAGTCGCGTTGCCACTAATTTTATCTGACAATTTTTATATTTTATCCACGAGGGTGGGTTTTATCTTTTGATCTAAGTTTCAGCGCATTTTCTTCATATATCTGTTCACTTCACCGTAGTGCTTTTAGGCTGGAGGTTTTAATGTGTTCACAGTGGCTGGCTGCTTCTTTTTTATTCTTGTGGTCAGCCAATCATGGTCATCTGCTCTCCCACCAACCTGTTTCTTCTGGCTCTCTGGTTTTCATGTCCTGTTTTGTTCACTGTAGTGTTCGTTGCCCTTCAGTCATTCTTGTGATTTTTCCCCCCAATTTTGTACTGTGTCGTTTTATTCTTTCTCTTGTGGAATTATTTTAATTGGAACAAGGGACCAATGACCTCAGTTTGATCCCTTCCACCCCCCCCCCCCCCCCCTCTTTTAACTAACCAGCTGTTGGACTGAGAAGGTGCTGGCATTCATCATGTAGGGGCTTACAGAGGACAGTGGCTTCTGGTATGCAAGTCAGAAACAAGAGGCATGTGTGCCAGCAATGTTGAAGTTTCCAGTGGTTTTTGAATCCAAAAGGGCACCAGGGTTGGTGGCACTAGCACTAGCAGCACTGGAAAAGGGCGTGGGATGTGCCCATTGCTGCAGCCATATGTCTTTTTTGTAACACTGATGCAGGCTGGTTGGGAAGTAGACAGTGACAGGACACAGGTGGCAAATGGGAGGCACACAGGTGGGACATAAGGGTGCCAATGGGGCCAGACAGGCAGTAACAGCTGGAGAAGACGTAACAGAAGCTGGGCCAGATGTAACAGTGCAAGCAAAATGCACCAGGAGACCATAGGGTTCTCTTCACCAAGGGCAGCAACTGCAGAGGGAGGAAGGAAAGCTGATCACAGCAATGGACTTTTGGCAGAAGGTATGAGCAGCATTGGGCATTGCTGGTGGAGTCAAGCTGCTGAACCAACATAGTCAGATGAGTGAAGAGTAAACCTGGAAAAACGAAACATTTGTGGCAGCATTGTTTAGAAAGGGCAACTGGGCCGCCAAAAGTGAGAGACTTGTTGAACCTTGGCATTGCAACAAAACTTTAGAGACAAAAACCAAGATGAGCAGGGAAGTTAATGAGGCTGTAAGAGATGGCTGTGGTGACCAGACCACAGCACCATCAGGCAGGTCCTGACCAAAGGCAGAAGGCAGGCCATGCATGTGTCAGTCAGAGAAATAGAGAACAAAATAGGGCAAGAGCCACATTGATCAAAGAGGACCAGGAGGGGAAGGAAGAGACCTAAGATGGGCTTAAAGCATCAGTGAGAGCAGACTGATGGGAGACATGGCAGGAGGTGAGAGATGAGATCTGACAAGAAAAGAAAAACATAGTAATGGCACCAGGGGAGAGAGAAGGGGGAGCACCCAGAGTGCAGAGGATTCTGGGGGCTGCAGAAGATGAAGTTTGGGCATGGAAGGAGCCAAGGTAAATGAGCAAGTGAGAGCAATGGCAAAAGCGTGAAAGAGATCCCTAGGTTGACAAGATGGTGGAATGGCACATCAGGACGACACCAGAATAAAGGAATGAAGTTTAACAACCACAAGACAGAAAAAGGAGAGAAAGTAAGAATAAGGCAAAGACTCACTGAACATGAGACAACAAAAGTGTGCAGTCATCTGCAACGCAAAGGAAACAGGAGCAATGTTTTTTGAACAGAGTAAAACCATGCAAACACTGTATGGAAGAACATGAACACATAGAGGAAGGCTACCTGGTGGAACACAAGTATCCGGAGACAAGAAAATAATGAAAAATGCACAAGAGGGATGCTCCCAGTTAGCCAAGAAGAGTAGAACTTCATTGCAATCTGAGGAATGTACATGATAACTAGGATCAAATGAAGCAGCTTTCTAGTGAAGGCCAGTTAAAGATTGTCCTGCTCCACTGAAAGATTGCTGCTAATATGAGAATTATTCATGAAGTTGCCAGTTGGGTGCTTTATCTGTGATCACTGACACACTGCTGTAGGAACCATCAGTACCCATTGCACTGGGAATGCTAATATTGTGGGCTGCACTCTTAGAAGTATAGTCATGCCACTCCTAAGTAGGTAACTGATGTCAAGCTTGGAATTTGGATTGGTTGGTGAGCTGCTGTGTAGTGTCCTCTAAAGGCTGTCCAGTGGATGGATACTGGGAAGTTTTCCAGTGTCATATGGCCCACAGGTGTGAGGTACGCAGTGCCTGTCACAGGCAAGATGAGCTAGACAGTGTTTTGGGGAACATGATTTTGTGTCATCTCATTGTCACTGTAGTCTTGTACCAAGGGAAGCAAGGACAGTATGTTGGTCCATGGTTGGCTCATCTTCCTATAATGCAAACTGCAAGCATATATTAACTGGGTTCTTTGTTCATAAGAATAGATTACTTAACTCAAGATAGTCCTGGTAGTGTTGTAGAAGCTCTCTGTAACAGACCATGTTAGCCTCATTGCTGGTGAAGTAAAAGTCTGCCATGTACACTATTCTGGTCACTTAGTACTGCCTGCGATTGTCCCCTACTGTAAGTGACTAACACTGCTGACTCTACTTGTTGACTCGTTGGACGAAAGATAGAAACAGACTGACTGGCCCCTCCAGACCAAGGTGGTGATGTAAAAAATTGGTTTTGCAGGATAGTCAGTCAGGTTATGGTTGTGGCGGGGGCCGTAATCAGTTACTGTTAGCTGCACAAAACACACAAATGCTTATTTTCCTAAGAACCACTAAATTACACTTTGCCTTAAAAGAATCAAATCAAAACAATATGGCTGAAGGTGTAGATAACAAAATTTGGAATCGCTCTTGGGATGAAGGCCCAAACAGCATAGTGAATGCATTATTGTGGCCAAGATACATGAAGACCCGCCTACTACAGTAGTACAAGTTTATATGCCAACTAGCTCTGGAGATGAAAAAGAAATTGAAGAAATATATGATGAGATAAAAGAAATCATTCAGGTAGTGAAGGGAGACGAAAATTTAAGTCATGGGTTACTGGAATTCGAGAGTAGGAAAAGGGAGAGAAGGAAACATAGTAGGTGAATATGGATTGGGGCTAAGAAATGAAAGAGGAAGCTGCCTGTCAGAATTTTGCACAGAGCATAACTTAATCATAGCTAACACTTGGTTCAAGAATCATGAAAGGAGGTTGTATACATGGAAGAATCCTGGAGGTACTAGAAGGTATCAGACAGATTATATAATGGTAAGACAGAGATTGAGGAACCAGGTTTTAAATTGTAAGACATTTCCAGGGGCAGATGTGGACTCTGACCACAATTTATTGGTTATGAACTGTAGATTAAAACTGAAGAAACTGCAAAAAGGTGGGAATTTAAGGAGCTGGGACCTGGATAAACTGAAAGAATCAGAAGTTGTACAAAATTTCAGGGAGAGCATAAGGGAACAATTGACAGGAATGGGGGAAAGATGTACAGTAGAAGAAGAAAGGGTAGCTCTGAGGGATGAAATAGTGAAGGCAGCAGAGGATCAAGTAGGTAAAAAGATGAGGGCTAGTAGAACTCCTTGGGTAACAGAAGAAATATTGAATTTAATTGATGAAAGGAGAAAATATAAAAATGCAGTAAATGAAGCACGCAAAAAGGAATACAGACGTTTCAAAAATGAGATAGACAGGAAGTGCAAAATGGCTAAGTAGGGATGGCTAGAGGACAAATATAAGGATGTAGAGGCTTATCTCACTAGGGGTAAGATAGATACTGCCTACAGGAAAATTAAAGAGACCTTTGGAGAAAATGGAACCACTTGTATGAACATCAGGAGCTCAGACAGAAACCCAGTTCTAAGCAAAGAAGAGAAAGCAGAAAGGTGGAAGGAGTATATAGAGGGTCTATACAAGGGCAGTGTACTTCAGGACAATATTATGGAAATGGAAGTGGATGTAGATGAAGATAAAATGGAGATACGATACTGCGTGAAGAGTTTGACAGAGCACTGAAAGACCTGAGTCGAAACAAGGCCCCGGGAGTAGACAACATTCCATTATAACTACTAATGGCCTTGGGAGAGCCAGTCCTGACAAAACTCTACCATCTGGTGAGCAAGATGTATGAAACAGGCGAAATACCCTCAGACTTCAAGAAGAATATAATAATTCCAATCCCAAAGAAAGCAGGTGTTGACAGATGTGAAGATTACTGAACTATCAGTTTAATAAGTCACAGCTGCAAAATACTAACGCAAATTCTTTACAGAAGAATGGAAAAACTAGTAGAAGCCAATGTTGGGGAAGATCGGTCTGGATTCCATAGAAATATTGGAACACATGAGGCAATACTGACCTTACGACTTATCTTAGAAGAAAGATTAAGGAAAGGCAAACCTACATTTCTAGCAATTGTAGACTTAGATAAAGCTTTTGACAATGTTGACTGGAATACTCTCTTTCAAATTCTGAAGGTGGCAGGGGTAAAATACAGGAGAAAAAGGCTATTTACAGAATGAGATTTTCACTCTGCAGCGGAGTGTGTGCTGATATGAAACTTCCTGGCAGATTAAAACTATGTGCCCGACCGAGACTTGAACTCGGGACGTTTGCCTTTCGCGGACAAGTGCTCTACCATCTGAGCTACCAAAGCAAGACTAATGCCCGGTCCTCACAGCTTTACTTCCGCCAGTATCTCATCTCCTACCTTCCAAACTTTACAAAAGCTCTCCTGCGAACCTTGCAGAACTAGCACTTTTGAAAGAAAGGATATTGCGGAGACATGGCTTAGCCACAGCCTGGGGGATGTTTCCAGAATGAGGTTTTCACTCTGCAGTGGAGTGTGCACTGATATGAAAGTTCCTGGCCATTCCTTGCCCACAAAAGGCAAAGGTCCCCAGTTTGAGTCTCGGTCGGGCACACAGTTTTAATCTGCCAGGAAGTTTCAGGCTATTTACTGTTTGTACAGTAACCAGATGGCGGTTATAAGAGTTGAGCGGCATGAAAGGTAAGCAGTGGTTGGTAAGGGAGTGAGGCAGGGTTGTAGCCTCTCCTCGACATTATTCAATTTGTATATTGAGCAAGCAGTAAAGGAAACAAAAGAAAAATTTGGAGTAGGTATTAAAATCCATGGAGAAGAAATAAAAACTTTCAGGCTCACTGATGACATTGTAATTCTATCAGAGAAAGCAAAGGACTTCGAAGAGCAGTTAAACGGAATGGATAGTGTCTTGAAAGGAGGATATAAGATGAACATCAACAAAAGCAAAATGAGGATAATGGAATGTAGTCGAATTAAGTTGGGTGATGCTGAGGGAGTTAGATTAAGAAATGAGACACTTAAAGTAGTAAATGAGTTTTGCTATTTGGGGAATAAAATAACTGATGATGGTCGAAGTAGAGAGGATATAAAATGTAGACTGGCAATGGCAAGGAAAGTGTTTCTCAAGAAGAGAAATTTGTTAACATCGAGTATAGATTTAAGTGTCAGGAAGTTGTTTCTGAAAGTATTTGTATGGAGTGTAGGCATGTATGGAAGTGAAACATGGACAATAAATAGTTTGGACAATAAATAGTTTGGACAAGAAGAGAATAGAAGCTTTTGAAATGTGGTGCTACAGAAGAATGCTGAAGATTAGGTGGGTAGATCACATAACTAATAATGGAGTATTGAATAGAATTGGGGAGAAGAGGAGTTCGTGGCACGACTTGACAAAAAGAAGGGACCATTTAGTAGGACATGTTCTGAGGCATCAAGGGATCAGAAATGTAGCATTGGAGGGCAGTGTGGAGGGTAAAGATCGTAGAGGGAGACCAAGAGATGGATACACTAAGCAGATTCAGAAGGATGTGGGTTGCAGTAAGTACTGGGAGACGAAGCTTCCACAAGATAGGGTAGCATGGAGTGTTACATCAGACCAGTCTCAGGACTGAAGGCAACAACAACATCAATGACAACAACAACATGGTTGAAGGTGTAGATAAGAAAACTTGCAATCGTTCTTGCGATGAAGGCCCAAAATCTGCCAAAAACAAGAATGGCTGAAGGCCTGGACACAAGCTGTAAAAATTAAAGAATACATGCAGCTGAAGGCCTTAATTTAAAAAAAATATATTTCACCTAAATACTCGGCTGAAGGCCACACACCGCACATTTAACAACTTGGGACTTAGGGCCTGGATAACAAGAGTTTCTGATAGAAAAAACTTCCAAAATTTTAGTTACTAAACAAACAATCTTCAACTTAAAGTTGGCTGAAGGCCTTATTTTCAAATTAAGACAAACTAAATTGATATAAGGCTGGAGGCCTCACACAGTACACCAGAGGAAAATAAAAATCAGTCTGAAACCAAGAGAACAGTGGTGCTCAGAATTGTTCCAAGGGTCGGCCTGAGAAGGTAGCTCTAATGCAAGGTGAGGTAGGACAGGCAGCCAAGAGTAAGGTTAAATAATCAGATGGCAGCCCGACACAGGGTTGGCTGAAGGACCAACCAACAACCTAATCTATACCCTTCTGCCTGACCAATGGTATGATAATGGCAAATATCAGCTGAGGTCCAAAAACATTGAAAACATTAATTAAATGCGAAATAGTTGTGGTAGCAGTCATGTTCTGCCTCAGGAGGTCCAAGTAAGTCTCAGAAATGCATTAATAACAACAAATATGTACCAATGACATCTCTTAGTGAGAAATAAGGGCCCTACATAATTCATTTAGAGTTTGTGCATAGGACAGGATTTTTGCTCAGAACTCAACAGACCCTGTTGAAGGGCATTCTTAGTTTTGGCTACATGACACAACTGACATAAAGAAACCATTCCTCTCACATCACGGTCCATGGAGGGCCAAGTCAAATGCTCCTTAATTTTTCTGCAAGGTCTTATAAGTTCCTAACCAACGAAACATGAAAATAATGAAAACTGGGCACACCAGAGCTACTGGCAAACAGATCTTGAATTGCTTAGCATGTCCCACCCTTTTACACGAAATTCCCTTCTTAATAATGCACTCATCCAACAGTTTCCCATCCAACAGGCTTTGCTTAATGGATAACCATGGAGGGTCCTGATCCTAATGCTGAGCAACATCATCAAATAAGAATCCCAGTTGTATCATGTTCGCTGAGATTCCTGCCTCACTGTTTTTCCCGAGTGCCCTTACTAGGTGTAGATTCAGTGAACATCAGGCTGAGGACATCTGCAAGGACATTTACAGTGCCTTTTACATGTTTAACTTCAAATTGAAATTCAGAAATGCATACTGCCCACCAGGCGATATGGACAACTTTAAGTGGCCTGGCTAACACCCAGCTTAATGCTTGTCCATTTCTAGCTGAAATACCTGATGCTCAAGGTAAAAGCTGTATTTCTCCAGCGTGAACAAAACGGCCAATGCCTTGCACTCATAGATGGAATATTTAAGTTTGGCTCTGGTTAACCAACAAGACGCATACACCAATGGCTGCATCTGACCTTCAAACTCCTGGAGGAGGACAGCTGAAACACCTGCACTAGCTGCAATAAACCTTTTATGGACAATAAACCTTTTTATTAAAGTCCAGTACTCAGAGAATGGGAGGGTTGGCTATAGCTGCCTTAATGTGCTCAAGTGCAGCATCTTGGGCAGGTCCCCATTCAAAACACACTCATTTGCTGTGCACTTCATTTAAGGGAGCCGCCAACTGAGCAAAATTAGGGACAAAATGCCTAAAATAATTCGCCATGCCTGTGAACGTAGCAATTCCATGTTTCAGTAGGCAGAGGCAGAGCTCTTAATGCCTTATTTCATTACTGGTTGATGAAAATCCTCTTGACTTTATGCTTGGTGGCCTAAGGAGGACACCTGCTGCCTGGCTAACATCAATTTACTGGCTGTAACAGTTAACCTGGCTCTCTGCAACTTCAAAAATACTATCTGGATATCATCCAAATTGTCCTGAAACAAATGGCTATAAATGACTGAGTCGTCCAAATAATTATACATACAGACTAATATCAAGTCTCGAAGGATACTATCCAGCAAACGAGTAAGAACAGCTGTACCAGTAGCCAAATCAAAGGAAACCCTGTTAAACTCAATCTGATTTCAATCAGTACAAAATGCTGTAACATGTTTACATTCTTCAGCAAAGGAAATCTGATAATAGGCTTGGTTCAAATCAAGGACGGTAGTAAATGAGTTATGAAGATCAGGTAGAGGAACAGATTCAAGGACAACCTTGGTGTTCAGGTGCTGGTAGTCAACAACAGCGCCCCCCCCCCCCCCCCTCCCCTGCGGGTCCGGGGATTAGAATAGGCCCGAGGTATTCCTGCCTGTCGTAAGAGGCGACTAAAAGGAGTCCATCCCCCTCACAGGGGTAGTTAGCGCCTGCGTCCAGAGACGGACGGTTCCACATCCTATAATTGTGGTCTTTTTGGTTTTTCACTTCTCGTTTCTTCCTTCCTTTTGTTGGTTCCTTTCTTTGTTCTACTCCACCACACTGTCTTCCTACTCTTTCCCTTGACTTCTCCTTGCCTTCTCATTGCCTTCTTCTCCTTGCCTTCTCATTGCCTTTTTCTCCTTGCCTTCTCCTTGCCTTCTCCTTGCCTTCTCCTTGCCTTCTCCTTGACTTCTCCTTGACTTCTCCTTGACTTCTCCTTGACTTCTCCTTGACTTCTCCTTGACTTCTCCTTGACTTCTCCTTGCCTTCTCCTTGCCTTCTCCTTGCCTTCTCCTTGCCTTCTCCTTGCCTTCTCCTTGCCTTCTCCTTGCCTTCTCCTTGCCTTCTCCTTGCCTTCTCCTTGCCTTCTCCTTGCCTTCTCCTTGCCTTCTCCTTGCCTTCTCCTTGCCTTCTCCTTGCCTTCTCCTTGCCTTCTCCTTGCCTTCTCCTTGCCTTCTCCTTGCCTTCTCCTTGCCTTCTCCTTGCCTTCTCCTTGCCTTCTCCTTGCCTTCTCCTTGCCTTCTCCTTGCCTTCTCCTTGCCTTCTCCTTGCCTTCTCCTTGCCTTCTCCTTGCCTTCTCCTTGCCTTCTCCTTGCCTTCTCCTTGCCTTCTCCTTGCCTTCTCCTTGCCTTCTCCTTGCCTTCTCCTTGCCTTCTCCTTGCCTTCTCCTTGCCTTCTTCTCCTTGCCTTCTTCTCCTTGCCTTCTTCTCCTTGCCTTCTCCTCCTTGCCTTCTCCTCCTTGCCTTCTCCTCCTTGCCTTCTTCTCCTTGCCTTCTTCTCCTTGCCTTCTTCTCCTTGCCTTCTTCTCCTTGCCTTCTTCTCCTTGCCTTCTTCTCCTTGCCTTCTTCTCCTTGCCTTCTCCTTGCCTTCTTCTCCTTGCCTTCTCCTTGCCTTCTTCTCCTTGCCTTCTCCTTGCCTTCTCCTTGCCTTCTTCTCCTTGCCTTCTCCTTGCCTTCTTCTCCTTGCCTTCTCCTTGCCTTCTTCTCCTTGCCTTCTCATTGCCTTCTTCTCCTTGCCTTCTCATTGCCTTCTTCTCCTTGCCTTCTCATTGCCTTCTTCTCCTTGCCTTCTCTGGTCTCCACCTCGGCATTTGAGACCGTCTGTCTTCTTGCTCCCTCTCTCTCTTCTTTTTTCTCTTCTTTCTTCCTTCCTCCCTGTGCATGCCTGAAGGCCGACCCATGCGTTCGCACGCATAGCCGGTGACGGGGTAACGCGTAAGTCCCCGCCCTGGGTAGACATGTAAGGCACGCGCGTACCCCCTGGTAAAGGCCAGGCCTGGGGAGGGGTGATTGCCTGAGCTGATACCTTCTGACCATGCTGATTGGTCCCTCCGTCTGTTTCTCGGGAGGTGTGACTTGAGGTGTAAACATTCCCCTAAGGCGGGAGTGCCCTCTGAGAGGGTCCCCACAAGGAAGGAGCGCGCCATCGGAGGCGCTGGCAATCATGGGGGAATCCTCCGCAATGGATTCTACTCCATCTCTCTTGACTTCTGCCCAAAAACGGAAACGTGACCAGCCACCAGTGACAAAAGTACTACCGCCTGCCCCACAGTTCCTCGTCGTTTCTCGATCTGAGGACGGAAAGGATTTTTCCTCTGTCAACCCTTTCGTTATCCAGAAGGGCGTAGATGACATAACCGGATCTGTCAAATCTTGTACCAGATTGCGTAACGGTACCTTATTACTAGAAACTGAGAGTGCCTTTCAGGCACAAAAACTGCTTCGGGCCACACTCCTGTACACGTTCCCTGTCCGGGTGGAGGCCCACCGAACTTTGAATTCGTCTCGTGGTGTAGTCTATACTAGCTCCCTCGACGGATTGACTGACGAGGAGCTTCAATCTTTCTTCGCTGAGCAGGGCGTGACGGCTGTCCATAGGGTCATGAAAAAGGTCAACAATGACCTTGTACCGACCCGGACACTTTTCTTGACCTTCGATAGTGTTAAGCTGCCATCGCGCATCAAGGCGGGCTAAGAGGTTATTTCTGCTCTCCCCTATGTCCTGACACCTACGCGCTGCTACCAGTGTCAGCGTTTCAATCACACTCGACAGTCTTGTTCCAATGTGGCTAAATGTGTCACTTGTGGCAGGGATGACCATGAGGGTGACTGTCCACCTCCGTCTCCTCGTTGTGTGAACTGTCAGGGTGCCCATGCCGCATCCTCCCGCGACTGTCCTGTCTATAAGGAAGAACGCTGCATCCAAGAAATTCGGGTCAAAGAGAAAGTGTCCACCTCGGCTGCTCGCAAGCTATTGGCTAGTAGGAAGCCCACGCTGCTCCCAGCGGGGAAATACAGCACTGTCCTTGCCTCTCCTCGGACTACCAGGGAGGTCGCCACCCAGACATGCGATCTGACCTTCAGCACCACGGTCGTCCATTCGGCCAGTGCTAAGATCGCGCGGTCGACATGTCCTCTTCCTCCCATCACCCAACAGACACCAGCCCCTTCATCAGCTTCTGCTAAGACGAAGACCCCGAAGTCAGATGCACGGGCCTTCAAGAAGGAACCATCCTGTGCAGATTTCCTACGTACCTCGACCTCCCAGCCTTCGACCGGTACTTCCACCAAACGTCCTTCCAAGAAGGCTCATAGGAAGCACAGTTCTCCTTCTCCGCCACGGCGCATTTCTTCTCCTGCGCCACCCAGCGGTTGCCGCCCCAGGCCGTCATACTTTTCGCCTGGCCGCACCGCTGGTAGCCGTACATCTGGCCGTTCACCGGCGGAGGAAGCTCCCCCTCCCGGCCATCCTCCCGAGATGGCCGATGAACCTATAGACCCAATGGACGATGACTGTCCGCCTACTGATAGCGACGGCAGTGCTCGCTCAAAGCCAGGCCCTCAGCGGCCTTCGAGGTGACCCCTTCTTTTATCGTCCTTTTCTTACGATGGCACTTATTAACTGGAATATTCGCAGCATTCGCTCCAACAGAGAGGACTTGAAGTTGCTGCTCCGCTTGCACCGTCCGCTCGTCATAGCCCTCCAGGAAACGAAGCTATGCCCATGCGATCAAATTGCCTTGGCACACTACACCTCTGTGCGTTTTGACCTACCCCCTGTGGTAAGTATCCCAGCTCATGGAGGGGTTATGTTGCTGGTCTGGGATGATATTTACTACGATCCCATCACGTTGCACACCGGCCTGCAGGCAGTTGCCATCCGCATTACTCTCCCCACTTTTACGTTTTCCTTTTGTACCGTTTACACTCCCTCGTCATCTGCCGTTACCAGGGCAGACATGATGCAACTTATTGCTCAGCTACCTGCACCATTTTTGTTAACTGGAGACTTCAATGCCCACCATCCCCTTTAGGGCTCTCCAGCATCCTGCCCGAGGGGCTCCTTGTTAGCAGACCTTTTCAACCAGCTCAATCTTGTCTGCCTCAATACTGGCGCCCCTACTTTTCTTTCGGACACATCTCACACCTATTCCCATTTAGACCTCTCTATATGTACTCCCCAACTTGCACGCCGGTTTGAGTGGTATGCACTTGCTGATACATATTCGAGCGACCACTTCCCGTGTGTTATCCATCTCCTGCAGCATACTCCCTCTCCGTGCTTCTCTAATTGGACCATCTCCAAGGCAGACTGGGGGCTCTTCTCTTCCAGGGCGACCTTTCAGGATCAAACCTTCCCAAGCTGCGATCGTCAGGTCGCACACCTCACGGAAGTCATTCTCGCTGCTGCTGAATATTCCATCCCTCACCCTACTTCTTCTCCACGTCGCGTACCGGTCCCCTGGTGGACCGCAGCATGTAGAGACGCTTTACGTGCTCGTCGACGTGCTTTACGCACATTTAAACGCCACCCTACAGTGGCGAATTGTATCAATTATAAACGATTACGTGCTCAGTGTCGTCGTATTATCAAAGACAGCAAGAAAGCCAGCTGGGCTGCTTTCACAAGCACCTTCAACAGTTTTACTCCTTCTTCTGTAGTCTGGGGTAGCCTGCGCCAGCTATCTGGCACTAAGGTCCACTCACCAGTTTCTGGCTTGAAGGTCGCGAATGACGTCCTTGTGGCCCCTGAGGCTGTCTCCAATGCCTTCGGCCGCTTTTTCGCAGAGGTTTCGAGCTCCGCTCATTACCACCCTGCCTTCCTCCCCCGCAAACAGGCAGAGGAGGCTAGACCACCTAACTTCCACTCCTCGAATTGTGAAAGTTATAATGCCCCATTCATCGCATCTGGATTGAGGGACATGTTCCCGCATGCTGGCGCGAGTCTATTGTTGTCCCGATTCCTAAGCCGGGGAAGGACAAGCACTTGCCTTCCAGTTATCAACCTATCTCGCTTACCAGCTGTGTGTGTAAAGTGATGGAGCGAATGGTTACCTCTCGATTAGTTTGGCTGCTCTAGTCTCGACGCCTACTTACCAATGTACAATGTGGATTTCGTAGGCGCCGCTCTCTGTTGACCATCTGGTTACCTTGTCGACCTTCATTATGAATAACTTCTTGCGGAAGCGTCCAACCGCGGCTGTGTTCTTTGATTTGGAAAAGGCTTACGACACCTGTTGGAGGGCGGGCATTCTCCGCACCATGCATACATGGGGCCTTCGCGGTTGCCTCCCTCTTTTTATTCGTTCCTTTTTATTGGATCGACAGTTCAGGGTACGTGTGGGTTCTGTCCTGTCCGACACCTTTCGCCAGGAGAATGGGGTGCCACAGGGCTCAGTTTTGAGTGTCGCTCTCTGCGCCATCACGATCAATCCAATAATGGATTGCCTCCCAGCTGATGTATCAGGCTCCCTTTTCGTGGACGATTTTACCATCTATTGCAGCGCGCAGTGTACACGTGTCCTGGAGCGCTGTCTTCAGCGTTCTCTTGACCGTCATTACTCCTGGAGTGTCGCCAATGGCTTCCGTTTTTCTGCCGAGAAGACGGTCTGTATTAACTTCTGGCACTACAAAGAGTTTCTCCAACCGTCCTTACGACTCGGTCCCGTTGCTCTCCCAGTCGTGGAGACAACCAAATTTTTAGGCCTTACCTTTGACAGGAAACTTAGCTGGTCTCCACATGTGTCATATTTGGCCGCCCGTTGTACCCGTTCTTTAAATGTCCTCTGTGTTCTCAGTGGTATGTTGTGGGGAGCGGATCAAACCGTCCTACTTCGTCTATATCGGTTGATCGTCCACTCCAAGCTGGATTATGGGAGCTTCATATACTCCTCTGCACGGCCATCCATCTTATGTCGCCTCAACTCCATACAACATCGGGGTTTACGACTTGCGATCGGAGCATTTTATACCAGTCCCGTAGAGTGTCTTCATGCTGACGCTGGCGAATTGCCACTCACCTACCGGCGCGATATACTGCTTTGTCGGTATGCCTGTCGGCTACTGTCAATGCCCGACCATCCGTCTTATCGTTCCTTTTTTGACGACTCTCTTGACCGTCAATACGGGTTGTATGTCTCTGCCCTGCTACCCCCTGGAGTTCGCTTTCGTCACCTCCTTCAACACCTTGATTTTTCACTCCCTGCAACCTTTCGAGTGGGCGAGAGCCACACGCCACCTTGGCTCCAGGCTGAGGTCCGTGTTCACCTTGACCTCAGCTCGCTCCCAAAAGAGGTCACCCCCGGTTCGGTCTACCACTCCCATTTTTTGGAACTTCGTTCGAAGTTCATCAACATGACTTTCATTTATACAGTTGGCTCTAAGACCAATGACGGGGTCAGGTGTTCCTTTATTGTTGGGGCACAAAGTTTCAAATACCGGCTCCATGGCCATTGTTCGGTCTTCACAGCTGAGCTCTTTGCCCTCTACCAGGCTGTTCTTTACAGCTGCCGCCACCAACATTCTGCTTATGTCATCTGCTCAGATTCCCTGAGCGCCATCCAGAGCCTCAGTGATCCGTACCCGGTTCACCCTTTCGTACACCGGATCCAACGCTCTCTTCAGCAGCTGGTGGACGTCGGTTCTCTGGTTAGCTTTATGTGGGTTCCTGGCCATGTCGGTATCCCTGGGAACGAAGCTGCAGATGCCGCAGCCAAGGCTGCGGTCCTCCAGCCTCGGACAGCTTCTTGTTGTGTCCCTTCGTCCGATTTTAGCAGGGTCATTTGTCGGTGCATTTTCTCGCTGTGGCATGCCGATTGGGCTGCACTTACAGACAACAAGCTTAGGGCCTTAAAACCTCTTCCCGTGGCTTGGACGTCCTCCTCACGCCCTTCTCGGCGGGAGGAGGTAGTTTTGGCCTGGTTAAGAATTGGACACTGCCGGTTCAGCCATCGCCATCTGCTGACGGCTGTGCCGGAGCCGTTCTGCCCATGTGGGCACTTGCTGACGGTTCGACACATTTTAATGTCCTGTCCAGATTTTAACACACTGCGCCTAGATCTTAACCTGCCAAATACTTTCGATGCCATTTTAGCGGATGACCCATGAGCAGCTGCTCGTGTTCTTTGTTTTATCAATTTGACAAACCTGTCTAAGGACATTTGATGATGCTGTTTTTTAATCCTATGCTGGCAGTCTGTCTTTTATTGTGTTTTCCCTTTTAGTTGTTGGTGTCAACTTGTGCCTCGCGGTGCATTCTTAGTCAGGGCGCTAATGACCATTGAAGTTGTGTGCCCTAAAACCACAAAAAAAACAAAAAAAAAGGCCTAAAATCCCTCTCTTGATCCTTATGGAGAAGGAATATGGAGGAAGCATGGGCAGAAGTTGAAGGCCTAATAACCCCCTTGCTCAAGTATTTTGGATATTTTAGCTCTCAGTATCTTCACCTTAGGTGGTGAGAGGCAATGCAGGGACTGAAACTTCCTGGCAGATTAAAACTGTGTGCCGGACCGAGACTCTAACTTGGGACCTTTGCCTTTCGCGGGCAAATGCTCCACCAACTGAGCTACCCAAGCACGACTCACACCCTGTCCTCACAGCTTTACTTCTGCCAGTACCTCGTCTCCTACCTTCCAAACTTTACAGAAGCTCTCCTGCGAACCTTGCAGAACTAGCACTCCTGAAAGAAAGGATATTGTGGAGACATGGCTTAGCCACAGCCTGGGGGATGTTTCCAGAATGAGATTTTCACTCTGCAGTGGAGTGTGCGCTGATATGAAACTTCTTGGAAGATTAAAACTGCCAGGAAGTTTCATATCAGCACACACTCTGCTGCAGAGTGAAAATCTCATTCTAATGCAGGGACTGCTTAACAGGAATACTGACAGATAGATGGATATGATAATTAAGAACATTAGTTACGCCCAACCTACCAGAAAGAAGTTCAGGGAACCTCTGTAGCAAATCCTGTAACTGACATACCTGATATGGGGAGAGATGGGTGAGATCAAACTCATTAGGCACAGCCCCAACAGCCAGGATACTGGCATTTGGATGCACAGTACATTTAGCACACTTATAGACACCAAAGTTCTCCACAGGAGCAAACTTAAAGATGGTGTGCCCAGAATAGTCAGACTAACCCAGTTTTATTGATGAAATCGCACACCAAAATCAAATCAACTGGCAGCTTCTTGACCAAGGCTAATGACAAGGGCCAGGAGAAATCAACAACTGATATACTTGCCCAGACCAAACCATGCAGAGGCAACACCTGGCCATTGGCCTTTCGACATCTCTGCTCCGGAGAAGGGACCGACCGAAGTTTTGTAAGATAATCAAATTCAAGAAACCATTCAAAGATCAATAGTGAAAGGGAGCTACCAGAATCAAAGACAGCACAAATCAGTTCCCCACCTGTTCAAGAACAAATTTAAGGCAAGGGCAGTGATTGGGGAGTGATAACATGGTTACACGAAGGTTTAAAGTCTAGATACCAAGGTCACTGCACAGACTGGCATCATTTATTGGCTCTTGGCGTGCGAGGTTGAAAGCAAGAGCACACCAAATGAGCTGTGTTACTGCACCTGAAACAATGCTGGGGTTCCCTTTTAATGGCCTCAGCTGATATAGGCAATTTGGAATTTCCCTTGACAACGCCTGTGGCCTGGCCGTTAACTTCATGACATACATAATTTGCAAGCGGCAACGCAGATATTGGTACAACAGCAGCACTGAGCTCTTCCCAGGTTGGAGGATGATCACAAAAACAAAATTGCAACTTACCCACTGCTCGCATTTTGCTAAGAACAATACACACCAACACCCATTCTGGCAAATCAATCAATCAAGGCCAAGCAGGCCATCTTTAGTCTCTAGACATACTGATGTAACTCCTCTTTATCCTGCTGCATCCTCCAAATGTAACAACACTTGAGCTGTTTCCAAACTCCAGTGGTCAATTGCTGGTTAATGAAAAGCTCCCTCAATTGCTATAAGGAACCCCCTTCTGCCATGGTTCAGGATAGGATGATCCGCAACTCACCACTAGCTAATGGGAACAATAGTGACAAAACTACTTGGTGTGGAATATGAAAGGCAGAAACATGTTGTTAAAGATGAACCAACAACTATAAGTTTTTGACTTGCTCTCAAGTTGATCTACAACTAATTCAGTAATATGTTGAAAGAAATACACCAGAGGATTAGGCAATTTGGCAAATGCTGCATATAACTTTTCAGAAGATATAACACCACCACTCCCGGGCTGGCTCCTGGTTCCCCCTTGATATAGCAAGTCCCGCTTTTCAGTCCTCTCCCCATCCAATTCTAAACATGTAAGCTTACACTGCAATGCATTAACCAAAGACCCCTATTTGACATTTAATTTTTTATGATGATACTCCAAACCTAACCTGCCTAAATCTGCTATCCAATTGGTTAAATGCACTAACTGTGCCTCCATCCTGTCCAGTTGACTGTCACTAGGTTGAGTGCCTTCCAAAACACAAATGGTGTCCTCAAGGCCCCTAACAGCCTTGAACAAATATTCCAAGGCTACTTCTATTTCACCCAGCATCTGTGCTGTGATGTCAACCAGGTGAAGAATGGTAACACGCAAGCAGGCCACTAAGTCTGGAACACTGCCCTCAATAGGCTAACGCCTTATCGCCAACTCATAAACAAGGTGGCCGTTTCTAAACAGGTCAATTCCTGGGCACTGCCTGACCACCATCAAAATAAGTCAGATGAAATGATCAACAACCAAAACAATATGATGCAACAGTAACAGAAATAAAATTCAAACTAACAGTAACTGGAATTGCAGTATCACAATTGTAAGCAAGCTCTGCTACCAGTTGAAATCTGGTTTCGCAGACCAAGGTGGTGATCTAAAAACTGGTTTTGCAGGATAGACCAAATCAGGTAATGGTTGTGGAGGGGCTGTAATCAGTTACTGTTAGTTGCACTAAACACACAAACATTATCCTAAGAACCAACTAATTACACATTGCCTTAAAAGGATCAAATTAAAAAGATATGGCTGAGGGCCTAGTTCACAAAACTTGCAGTACCTCCTGGGCTGAAGACCCAGAACCACACCAAAAATAAGAACGGTTGAAGGCCTGAAAACAAGTTATAAAAATTACTTTCAAGAATAAATGCAGCTAAAGGCCTTACTTAAAAGAAATTATTTCACATAAATGCTTGGCTGAAGGCTACACACAAGACATTGAACAATTCAGGGCTTAGTTCCTGGATAACAAGAATTTCAGATATAGCAAATTAAAAAAAAAATAGATTTAATAAATAAATTTTCAAAATTTTAATTTAAGATGGCTGAAGGCCTTTCCTTAAAAATATTTAACATAAAAGTTAGGATGATGGCCACACACTGGACATTTAACAACTCAGGACTTAGGGCCTGGATAACAAGAATTTCAGATCTAACAAACTTTCAAGATTTTAGTTATTAAACAAATGAAACTTAAAATTTTAATTTAAGTTGGCTGAAGGCCTTATTTTAAAATTAAAACAAACTAAATTAATTAATAGAAGGCTGAAGGCCTTGCACAGTACATCAGACTAAACTGAAAATCACAATCTATAACCAAGAGAACAGTAGTGCTCAGAAGTGTTCCAAGGGTCAGCCTGAGAAAGTAGCTCTAACATAAGGTGAGGTGAGGCAGGCAGCCAAGAGTAAGGTTAAATAATTGGATGGCAGCCCAACCCAGGGACGGCTGAAGGATCGACCAGCAACCTAATAAATTTCCCTCTGCCCAACGAACAGTATGACAATGGAAAATATCAGCTGAGAACGAAGATATCACCCACACTTCATCTTCAAAATTGGCGTCTAAAAACAGCTAAGGCATAATAACCACTCATAAGAAAAAATATGAACAAATAACCAAAAGGCTGTGCAACAACATGCCATGCCAGACAGAATCAACATGGCAAGGAACAAAAACACTGCCAGAAAACTACACTAAAGACCAGGGGTAGGTAACTGGGGCATTAATGGCCACAAGGCAGAAAATACTGCTGGTGTGCTTCACTGATAAGTAACAAACAGTTTAACAATTAGAGACCATGTAGGAAGATGGCTGCAAAATTTAGCCAATTCCAACACACCATACTTTGCTGCTAGCTGGAATGGCTCAGGAAGCAACAATGAGCAATGAACGAAGAGATGTCTCATCAGTTGAGGTTTCATTACAGGTTAACTGATCACTCATATTCAGTGTTCATGTTTAGTGGGCAATGAAATTTGTTGTTCTCACAGCTAGTGCCTCACAATCTGAACGCATGTGCACACCGCCAGCGAGCCTGGCGTGACCTCGCACTGCAGAGACTTCCTCGCTGCTCTGTCTCAAACTGACAGGTTGCGCCCCCCCCCCCCCCCCCACACACACACATGGAAAAATAGTGGTCACACCAAAGATGGTACAGAAGTACTAGCATCGATGAGTGCTGCTGCTGCCACTGACAGAGGCAAGTCAGCAACTCATTAATGGTAGTAACTCAGGGAGAAATGATGCCAGTGAATAGTAGCAAAATGCCAAACAAATGGCATCAATGTGAGCTGGCCACAGCTCAGTATGTGCATTGGCAGCACATTTCTTGTGAGTCTGTTGTTGGCCTCTATCAATATTCTCACAACCTCACACCAGGCAGGTGTGCTGGTGCTAGCTTACGTCAGCACACTTAGTTGCAGCAACCAACAACACTCTGTGTGGCATGAGGATGGGTTGTAAGGCACCAGTCAGATGCTAAACAACACACTCCACCACATTCCTATTATGTCTCCTACTTTCTCCTGTTTCTGTACTCATAAGTTTCTGCTCCTGTCTCTCCTCTCTACAAAGGAGCCAGCAGAGAAATATCTCCCCTCCCCTCCCCCTCCCCCTCCCCCTCCCCC
Organism: Schistocerca cancellata; assembly: GCF_023864275.1. Lineage (NCBI taxonomy): Eukaryota > Metazoa > Arthropoda > Insecta > Orthoptera > Acrididae > Schistocerca > Schistocerca cancellata. Next base: position 598,575,343 of record NC_064632.1, read on the forward strand.
AAGGGTCCACAACTCTCTTGTGGATACATCCGTGGTGAGCACGACACACCGAACTACCTGTAGTGCAGGTCTCTTTCCTTTCTGGGCTGCATACCTTCCTCTCCCCCATAATCCCCCATTTCCCATAATCCCCCTCTCCGCCACGGCGTGTCTCATCTACAGCACCATCTGGTGGTAACTGCCCTCGGCCATCTTCTGTGTCACCAATGCGTACTGCTGACGGCCGATCAACCAGCCGATCGCTGGTGGCAGGAGCTGCACCCGAACAACCTATGAATCAGGATCTTCTGCCTTCGGCTGAATGCCATTCCACACTGTCAGCCACCGGCTCTGAGCAGTTGTTGAGTTGAGGGCAACCTCCATCACATTCTTCCCTTTTCTGTCCACCCTATGTCTATTATTCATTGGAATATCCGTGGCATTTGAGCCAATCGGGATCATTGTCGATCCTCTTACGATCCTACTTGCCGGTCATCTTCTGTCTTCAGGAAACAAAGCTGCATCCCCACGATAGCTTTGTTTTCCCTTATTTTCAGTCAGTCCAATTTGATCTGCCCTCTGTTGATGGCCTTCCAGCACATGGAGGACTCACAATTCTCCATGATACTGTCCATTATCACCCAATTCCCTTAAACACTTCCTTCCAAGCTGCTGCTGTTAATCTTTCCCTTTCTGAACACACCTTCTCTCTTTGTACTGTATACATTCCATCATCCATAACAATGGGAAGAGATCATCTCCTTCATCTTCTTGGACAACTTCCGCCTCCCTGTTTGCTGGTTGGGGACTTCAATGCCCACCATCTGCTTTGGGGATCTCTTCGTCCTTGTCCATGCAGCTCACTATCGATAGACTTCTTGTTTGCCTCAACACTGGGGCCCCTACATTTTTGTCTGCCTCCACAACAAATTTCTCTCATTTGGACCTTTCAATCAGTACTGTTCCGCTAGCTCAGTGCATTGAATGGTTCACTCTTGCTGTTACACGCATGAGGGACACATTTTCCTTGCGTCCTTAGATGGCAGCCACAACTGCCATATATGCGCCAGAGATGCTGTAAGTTTGCCCAAGCTGATTGGACACGTTTTTCATCTCTAGTGACATTCGATGACCATCCCTTTCCTTGTGTTGACAATGAGGTCACTCATATTACAGAAGTTATTCTTACAACTGCAGAATGTTAAATACCTCACACTTCTGATTTGTCCTGGTGCCCTCCAGTTCCTTGGTGGAACAAGGCATGCCATGACACAATACGTGAGTGGTGACATGCTCTTCGCCAACTGTATCTGCAATAAGCAGTTCCTTGCATGATGCCATCATGTCATCTGTGATAGCAAGAAGGTAAGCTGGGACTTCTTTCCTAGCTCATTTAACACCTTCCATCCCTCCTCGGAAGTCTGGAGTCAGATTCGACGGTTATCTGGCGTGCCTAGTGCCTCTTCGGTCTCTGGGCTCACTGTCGCGCATGATACTTAGTGGACCCCATCGCAATTTCTAACTCACTGGGTCAACTCATTGCTGAGATTTCGAGCTCTTCAAATTACCCACCAAATTTTCTCGTGAAGAAATGTGCAGTGGAAGTGCGACCTCTTGCTTTCTCCTCTCAAAATCGCGAAAGCTATAGTACTTTTTCCTCCATGTGGGAACTCCGACATGCACTCCCTTCTTCTCACTCTTCTGCCCCAGGACGAGATGGTATCCACATCCAAATGTTGCTGCATTTACCATACTGTAGTCTGCCCTACCTCATTTGCCTTTATAATCGAATTTGGACTGACAGTACTTTTCCCAGAAGATGGCGGGAAGCTATCATCATACCTGTTCTGAAACCTGGAAAGGACTAACGTCTCCCCTCACGCTATTGCCTCATTTCTCTCATGAATGGTGCATGTTAGGTTTTGGAGCATATGGTGCATTGCAGTTTAGCCTAGTGGCTGGAGTCCCGAAGCCTTTTAACACCTGCCTAATGTGGTTTCTGAAAGCATCGTTCTACGTTTGACCATCTTGTTGCTCTCTCCACTTATATCGTGAAGAATTTTCTCAGGAAACGCCAAACAGTAGCAATATTGTTTGATCTGGAGAGAGCATACGGTGCCTGTTGGAGGACAGGCATCTTCCGCACACAGTTCCCTTGGAGGCTTTTGAGGTCGGCTGCCCCTTTTTTCTTCATGAATTTATTGCAGAGCTCACATTAAAGTGTGGGTGAACAGTTCTTTTTCCCGTACTTTCTCCCAAGAGAATGGGGTACCCCAGGGCTCTGTGCAAAGTGTTGTACTGTTTGCCATTGCCATAAATCCAATTATGGATTGTCTCCTTCCCTATGCCTTGAACTTCCTCTTTGTGGAAGATTTTGTGATCTACTACAGCTCTCAATGGACCAGCCTTCTTGAAAAACGTCTTCAAGGATGTCTCAATTGCCTCCACTCTTGGAGCATCAAAATGAGCTTCAGCTTTTCTCCCAGTAAGACCGTTTGTGTCAATTTTTGGCGTTGTACGGAGTTTCTTCCGCCTTCCTTACATCTAGGCCCCATCAACCTGCCATTTGTGGATGTAGCTAAATTCTTGGGTCTTATGTTTGACAGGGAACTGCGGGTCCTCCCACGTTTCTTATCTTTCAGCTCACTGTCTGCAATCTCTCAATGGTACCCCCTGGGAAGCAGAGCTAGTGGTCCTTCTCTTCCTCTGTCGCACCTTAGTGCACTTGAAATTGGAGTACAGAAGCATAGTTTACTCCTGTGCTTGGCCACCTATTCTTCGGCGTTCCAACTCTATCCACCACTGTGGATTACATTTAGTGTCTGGAGCTTTTTACATCAGCCCTGTGGAAAGTACTTGGCTCCACCCCCATCTGCCTGCTCTCTGATCTGTCAACCTCCCAAGGATGGTACCCCTTCTCTTGTTTATCATAGGACATTTGCTGCTTTATGCGCACAATGAAGGATGCCACATTTATTTACATTGACGGCTCAAAAACATCATTTGGTGTTGGAAGTGTCTATATTGTTGGCAACACCACTAATAGATTTCAGCTTCCCAACCAGTGTTTGGTTTTTACTGCAGAGCTTTAAGCTGTTCTCCAGGCTGTCCAATACATCCGTATCCATCAGCAGATACAGTATGTTATATGCTCAGATTCGCTCAGCTCTCTCCTCAGTCTCCAAGCTCTTTACCCTGTCCGTACTCTGGTCCACTGGATTTAGGACTGCCTCCACTTGCTCCACTTGCGGGGCATCTCTGTGTCATTCCTCTGCATCCCAGGAGATGATGGTATCCATGGAAATGAGGTGGCCAATACAGCGGCCAAGGCTGCAGTCTCCCTTCTTCAGCCTGCTGTTCGCATGGTTCTCTTTGCTGATCTACAATGTGTTTTATGTCATCGCGTTGCTCTTTTATGGCATGCATATTGGCCTACACTTCCCAATAATAAATTGTGGGACATGAAAGCTCTTCCCTGTGCTTGGACCTCTTCCTCCTGAACTCGTCATCTGGAGGAGGTAATTTTAACTAGACTCCAGATAGGGCACTGTCTTCTTAGCCATCAACATCTCTTAGTGGTGATCCTCCACTGCTTTGTACCCACTGCTGTCAACTGTGGACAGTGAGACACCTTTTACTTCAGTGCCCCTATTTTACTCCACTACATGCCCGTTTACAGCTGTTGCCTGATATATCTTCCATTTTAGCAGATTACACGCGATCAGCCAAAGTCATCCTTGAGTTTATCTGTGTCAGTGAGATGATGATGGTCATTTGAAGCTCTTTTTGGGGAAGACAACCAGACTTCTACAGTGGTTTTCTAAGCTTTCCTTCTGTCTTTTAGTTTCCCCTATTTTTGGGTTTAGCTTCCATTGCTGCTGATTTCTATATATTTTTATTCTTTTTCTTTTCCCCCCTAAGCCACAGACTGGATGCTAATGACTGTAGCAGTTTTGTGCCCTGAAACCATAACAAAAAAAGAGAGAGAAATATCTTGCCACATCTGCCACTTATCCTCCGGGCTACGTGTATCTGTCAGTAACTAAAAGAAGGAGCCTTAAATTGAATGGGTTTGATGTGGCAATTTTACTGTGGGAACAGCAAAAATGTATTAAGTGATAAACATTTTTCTTATTGTTTTGTATGACGTACCTGTGAGGAAAATTCATGAAATTATGGGTGAAGTTTTTGTCATCAAATACTGGGTGAATATAATCTGGGTATATGCCTGCAGCAAGTTACTGTGGCAAGCATTACAGTTACAAACTGTGTATATGTCTTTGCACAGTGTGTGTTAAACCTGTAATATAATAATATGTTTTAAGCAGCAGGTTAGTACAAGATTTTAAATTTTAAATGTGGTCAATAAGTATGTGAAATATAAACAGTAAAGTACTTTTGCCACTGAAAGTCTTTAAATAGGCAACCTGCAACTAGAGTAAGTTCTCACTTTCTGTAACTTGGTTAGTAAGTTTGATTCTTGTACATAAATGAGCAGAGAAGTCTGTCATACTCCGATCATCAGGGGCTCCAAAAGACTGGAATAATTGATTTTGTTCTTAATCATTTTATGTTGAAAAAAATCTTAGTTTCTCTTTTGGTTGTTTCACATTTGTTGATAAAGTGGTTTAGTGACTGAATTTCTTTTTTCTGTTAATCAGGCTCTAAACAAGAAGGCATCGCACCTGTTGTAAAGCAGCGGGAGAGTGAGGGCAGCACAACAACTAATCAACTAAGGGTGAGTTTCACTAGTAGTAAAAGTTTGATTTGGTAGATGTAATTAACCCCCACCCTCCTTGTCCTTCTGGGGTGCTAACAACTTTCACCAGCCCAGGACTTTGAGCCATTACAATATTTGCTCCTTCTGTTGCCCTGCATGCTGTCAATTGACTTCATCCAATAAAATCCTTTCTACATATCTTCGTGTCCTCTTCATTCTCATCGTGTCCCGCTCTGTTTCCTGACCCCACAACCTATGCAATTTGTTTTGCGCGGGTAACTGAAATATTATCTCCAGACTAAATTATCTACTGAATGATCCAAAACATTCCTCAAAGACCAATTACATACTGACTCTTCATTTACAAGAAGAAACTCTACTTCATTATTAATGGCAATACATGTAAGAGTGGTTAATATAGAGAATCTTAATGACAGCTCAACTTCAGTCTTTGTTCTCCTGATGTAACAGTAGTTGTCATGGTGACTACAAATATACAGGTCAGGTACATCAGTGAACTAGAATGAGACAGCAATGAATAAACCACTCAGGCAGCAGGTGCTGTGAAGAACAATTAAGTAACTATCATTGTCCCACCCTGAAGAAAAGCTGCATCCATGTGCACCAGATTCCATGCACAAGAGAGAGGACTCCTAAACTGTAGAACAGTCTAAACCCACTATTTGAACAAAAATCACTATGGCAGTGACTACCATTAATCAGTACTGTACTAAAGACACTGTGGAATATGTAACTTCAGCAAAGTCGTAAGTTACACCACTGTTGATATTCACCAGACATGACAGTTGCCAGTTACGGTTGTATAAATTATTCATTTATTGCAATTTGGAGCTCAGCTCTCCTCATTTTTTTTTTTGAGAAAATGACACACACGCACACGCACATGCACATGCACGCATGCGCGTGCATTTCATCATGGCTGTGTGCGCCGCCACCTTGGCGGTTGACCTTGAACGACTTTCGCTCGGCCGCCGCTAGGCCACGGATGATCGCTCTAGAGTTCTAACTAAGCGCGATCTGCAGAATTGCTCCGTTTCCGGTGCTGCCATTGCTCTAGAGAGCGGCGTGACTTCCTGTCATGCCCTGATACGCTTATCGCTCTGACGTCAGGGGCCTGTATATCTTGCTCGTGAGGCAACAGCATGCTCATTCGACTCAAGGCAGCTGCACACAGCACACAGCCATGCCGTACAGGAGGAGAAGATATACACGTCGTTCAAGAATGCCAGTTTACAAGACTGTTAGCAGTTTTGATTTTACACCTAATGACGTTGCTCAACAAGAACTCTTAACCAGTCCTCTCACTTTTGTAGGTTGTAAGATAAATTTTTCTTGCACCACAAATGAGGTGGTGACTGGTAATTCCTGGATGACCTTGGCTATGCGTTTTCCCAAAAGATTATGCCATAACGCAGTAAGGATTCTGCCTGGGCAAAGTATACATCTTTTAGACTCTCTTTTGATGTGCAATCAGAAAGAATTTTGATAGTATATCAAATGGTATTTAATTTATTTCTAATGTATTTTGTATGTTGGACCCATCTTAGATCTTCTTGGATACCTATCCCAAGGAATTTTGTAGAGCTTACATTTTCAAGGGTTTTAGTAAACAACTCTGTCTGGTGCTAGTGGACATCTATTTTGCACTGTGTGTATATGCATTGTAACTGTTTCTTCTGTGTTTATTACTAAGTTTTTTTCCAGAAAACCAGTCTGTAATATGGGTGGTACAATTTTCAATCTCATGTAGTAATTCTTCTTCGGTCCTTCCTTTTACCTTCACATTTTTGTCATCTGCAAATTTTATGTAATTATGGCATGGGCTAGTCAGTTAAGTCATTTACAATGAGTAGAAACAGAACTGGTCCTAGAATGGAGCCATGTGGTACACCATACTTGATGCTCTGCTTCTCTGAGCAGTAGGACTTGATCTTGTTCCCTTCTTGGATAGTAAGCTCAACTAATTGCTCTCGGTTTTGGAGATACAATTTTATCCATTCATAGGTGGGGCCCTAATACCTACAGATTAAAGTTTCTGAAGCAAGATGTTGTGACTGATGACATCGAATGCTTTAGAGAGGTCTAGAAATGTGGCTGAGATGTGTTCTTTATTGTCTTTTGCATTTAAGGCTTCACTTAGGAATGTAAAGATAGCTGTCTCAGTAGATTTAGATTGTCGGAATTCATGTTGAAAATTTGAGAAATAATTATTTTTTCTATGAAACTAAGTCTTTTGGATAGATTTTTCAATTATTTTGGAAAAACAAGATAAGTGAGATTGGCCTGTAGTTTGATACTTCTGTTTTTATCCCTTTCTTGAACAGGGATTTTCTTTTGCTATCTCCAATTTATCTGGGAACATCCCTTCTAACAGAGACCAGTTACAGATGTTAAGTGGCCTGGCTATCAGGGGAGCACATTTCTTAAAGCTATAGTCAAGGATATTGTCAGTACCAAAAGGGATTATATTAAGTATTTCCTTTTCATTGGCGGGATGTAGGAAAAATAGAGTTGTTATTTATAGTACATCTGCAGTGCACTGTAAAGTTTGATTTATAAGATGTTCAGCTACCTGTGTAAAGTAGGAATAAAATTTATTTGCAATTTTTGTAGGTTCAGTTATCACACTTGAGTTCTTCAGTTGGCAGTTAATGTTATGGAAGTCTATCTGATCTGCTGCAGTTTCTTTCCTGACAATATTTCATATGGCTTTCGTCTTATTGGTGGAATTTTTATGTATGTATCATTTGCCATTGTTTTTGCTTTTTGACAACATTTTTGAATATCTTTTTATAGGCTTTGTAATAAGTCAAATTCTGGTGATGAGTTGTTTGACAATCTGTGCAGTAATCTGTTTTTGTTTGAAGATACTAAAATCCCAGGAGTAATCCATTTATTTTTTGTTTTCCTTGTGGGAGTTTTCCTCTGGGTTGGAGGGAAGCACAATTCAAAATAGCAGGAAAAATTATTAATAAAGTTATTATATTTTCCATATGTTTGGTTGCAGTTGTAAATCTCTTCCCAGCTATCTTTGCTCAAGTAATGGGGAAAATGATTTATATTTTCGTTACTGTAGTTTCTACTGGTGATTGTTAGGCAGGCTTTAATCTGTAGCTCGGTTTCCACACTCAGAGTTTTTGAAGTGTGTGATCCCCAAAGTCTGTGTTTAGTGATTCTATTGTATACTTCATTTCTACATTTACAAATGCTTGATCAATTGTGGTATGTGAAGTCTTTGTGAGAAGAGTTGCTGTTTCTATGGTGGATTCCATGTTAAAAGTTTGCAAGAGATTCAGTGATTCATTCTTTTCTTTGGTGTTCTTTGCAAAGTCAATATTAAATTCACCACATAGAATAACTCTTCTGTTTCCTTGTGTTAGTCCATTACCTGAATATTCCATACTGTTTAGGAGAGTATGTCACCAGTTGGAACTCTGTATAAACAAACAACAGCTAGTTTAATGTCTACTATCTCAACTCCTGATAGCTCTACATCTTTTTCCTTCACTACTTCAACAGGAAATTTTATATTTACAAAGTTTATATTATTTCTTATGAATATAGAACTGCCACCATGTTTAAGAATTTTTCTACAGAAATAACCACCTAGTACAAAGTTAGGTAGGGACACAATACAGGGTGAGTCACCTAACATTACCGCTGGATATATTTTGTAAACCACATCAAATACTGACAAATCGATTCCACAGAATGAAGAGAGGTGCTAGTGTAATTGGTTAATACAAACCATAAAAAATGCACGGAAGTATGTTTTTTAACACAAACCTACGTTTTTTTAAATGGAACCCCGTTAGTTTTGTTAGCACATCTGAACATTTAAACAAATACGTAATCAGTACCATTTGTTGCATTGTAAAATGTTAATTACATCCGGAGATATTGTAACCTAAAGTTGATGCTTGAGTACCACTCCTCCGCTGTTCGATCGTGTGTATCGGAGAGCACCGAATTACATAAGGATCCAAAGGGAACGGTGATGGACCTTAGGTACAGAAGAGACTGGAACAGCACGTTATGCCCACATGCTAACACCTTTTTATTGGTCTTTTTCACTGATGCACATGTACATTACCATGAGGGGTGAGGTACACGTACACCAGTGGTTTCCGTTTTCAATTACGGAGTGGAATAGAGTGTGTCCCAACATGCCAGGCCAATAGATGTTCAATGTGGTGGCCATCATTTGCTGCACACAATTGCTATCTCTGGCGTAATGAATGTCGTACTCGCCGCAGTACATCTGGTGTAATGTCGCTGCAGGCTGCCACAATACGTTGTTTCATATCCTCTGTGGTTGTAGGCACATCACGGTACACATTCTCCTTTAACGTGCCCCACAGAAAGAAGTCCAGAGGTGTAAGATCAGGAGAACTGGCTGGCCAATTTATGCGTCCTCCACGTCCTATGAAATGCCCGTTGAACATCCTGTCAAGGCTCAGCCTAGCGTTAATTGCAGAATGTGCAGGTGCACCATCATGCTGATACCACATACGTCGACGTGTCTCCAGTGGGACACACTCTATTCCACTCTGTAATTGAAAACGGGAACCACGTGTGTACGTGTACCTCACCCCTCATGTTAATGTACATGTGAGTCAGTGGAAAGACCAATAAAACGGTGTTAGCATGTGGACGTAATGTGCTGTTCCAGTCTCTTCCGTACCTAAGGTCCATCACCGTTCCCTTTGGATCCCTACGTAATTCGGTGCTCTCTGATACACACAATCGAACAGCGGAGTGGTACTCGAGTGTCAACTTTAGGTTACAATTTATCTGGATGTAATTAACATTTTACAATGCAACAAATGACACTGATTATGTATTTGTTTATATGTTCAGATGTGCTAACGAAACTAATGGCGTTCCATTTAAAAAAATGTAGGTTTGTGTTAAAAAACATACTTCCGTGCAATTTTTTTATGGTTTGTATTAACCAATGACACTAGCCCCTCTCCTCATGTTCGGTCTGTGGAATAGATTCGTCAGTATTTGATGTGGTTTACGAAATATATCCAGCAGTAACATTAGGTGACTCACCCTGTATGTAACGCATCCTCATCAAGCCAGTGTTCTGCGAGACACAATAATGAGATACTTTTTAGTTCATTTTCTTATAGGATTTGGATTTCACTTGTTTTACTAGCTAGTGATTGCACATTTTGGTGAAAAAGAACCAATTTGTGTTTTACTTCTGAGTTTCTATTTTGTGTTCCCACAGAAAATACCAGCTGTGAGGGGAAGTTCTGGATTTCATCTGATACTCCATTTCTGGTATTTTTTGAATTTTTTCAATGGAGATGTTTTGCAATGGGCATTTAACATTTCTCTGGACTATATTTTCAAGCATGTATTTTCACCCTTATTACTGCTTATAGGTTTCCCTTGTGCATTATAATCTGACAAACATCTATGAACATCTCACTAAATATTCTAGAGCCTAGTCTGTTAAGATGCAATCCATCTTTACCAAGACACTTGTCATTAAGAAATTTGTTTGGATCAATGAATATGACACACAGTTTATTACATTTCTTTTTAATATTGTCATTGTGTGCACGCGTGTGCGTTTGTGTGCACGCGTGTGCCATTTACTGGCATTGTGTATAGAAGGTCAGTGATTATAGTTCTGGAGGTGTTGTAGACGTTTCTGGCAGTTCTTACAAAGTTTTTTGTGCTGTTGACAATTTCTTCTTCACTGCTGCATATATTAGTAGGGATTGTTGCTGATTTTAGGATATTGCTGAAATGTTTTTGTAACTGCTTCGTCCTGATTCCAGGGCGAAGTCATTTTTAGAGTTTTGGAACTGTGATGTTTTTTAACATGGAGTCATTTATTATTGAAAACTAATTTTCATTTGCATTACTCAGAGGATGTTTTGTTCGAGTTTTGGGGTTTGTACCACTTGTTCACTTACAGTTGTTTTTGTTTCTTGAATCTAAAGCATTTTGTACTCTAATGGTGACTGAGTTGTTTTGATAATGTGTATCACTCTGCAGGTGAAAGAATTTGGTCTTATTTTCTTCTAACAATCTTTTGTCTTTTTCAGCACACTATTTTCTTCCTGTACCAACAATTCAGCTTTTAATGCGTTTATATCATTTTGCAGGATACAAATAATTTTGTGTTTAGTACTTGCGGCAGAAGTCAATTGCAGCTGTTCATCACTTAAACACTCGGAGCATCTCCACTGTGTATCCCCACTTACGAATTTTAAACACACTTTGGCACATTTCTCATGCAGCCAGAAGTTGATCACTTTGCGCTGAATTCCTTTTCCTACCCGTTTATTACTCTTCCTACACAAAGAACTACTTAATTTTGACTGTTTCTGGAGCTTTGTGGCACTACACAATCCTACGGGTGCCACATTTCATATTAAATATTAGTTTGCTGGTCTTTGGGTATCTAGTGTGTGTTACACATGTTGATTAGTAATTAAATAAACCAACTTCATGTTCTTCAGTAAATGTATCATATATTGGGTTGTGTGCTGTAACTCTTTGGCTATTTTCACCCTTTGGGAATTGCTTCCAGTAATATTAAGATGGGTCTCTGATACATGAAACAGAATATAATGATCAATCTTGTGATCAATCAGATCCTACTTCGACAGCTCTCATGACAATGACACACAGTCCTTTATTTAGTAAGCAGTTTCTTAGCAATTTCAACAATATTGAGGTAGGCAGGATTGAAGAATATGTTTTGTGACAGCTGAATTTGCTTCCTAAGATGAAATGTAAACATGTAAATGTGCAGCCATTATTTTTGTTCATTAAAGATCTTACTACTACTACAGATGAGAGGTTTTCATTGATGGTTGACAAGCAGGAGGAGGATTTGTTAGGATGAAAAGCACCTTGTCTCATCTGGCTACATGTTCCTTGCAGTGAATGGAATATCAGTGGTGCACTAGCATTTTTTTCACAACAAATTGGCAGGTTTTGAAACATCCCAGCAGTTGTAATAAAATACATATTTTTGAAGTCTTGAATCAAATTTGTTGAGAATGAGAATTTCTCTCCCAAGACTTTACTAATCTTTGGCTTGAAACCAATAAAGGATCCTCATCCTCTGGACAGTGGAATGTGCAAATTGTTCAAAGAGAGACTGAACTGGTGACTTACTATATCTGTGGGATATTTATACCAGTATTGTTGTGGAATTAGGCTTCCTATGCATGCAGACAATGCTAACTCTTGGGAGCTATTCAATTGCCTCAAGGGTGGAAGCTGAAAAAGTGTATACAGTTTTTCTTTATAAAAATGTTTCACACCCTTCTGTGGCCTCTAGAGTAAGCACCATTACTCGTTTAAAAGATGGGATTTTTTCTCTTATTTTTATTATAGGGAAAAGTTAGATAAATTTTAAGAAACTTTGAAAAAATTTTTTCTTCTTGGTTCCATTAGATGATATTAGAGGGAACTCTGTGTACCACATACTAGTAAGGCTAGAAAATGTGAAAAATTCCATACTCATTATGTGTTAAATAACTGTCAAATCACCAGTTTGTCTGGGGGTTTTTATCTAATGAGTGTAAATATCAAGTTCCTCCAGTACACAAAAACGAAATTTCCAGACCTCTGTAGTATGGTATATCCATTTGTTCTACTGTTGTGCAGAGTTCATATTTGCTACTTTTCACATATCCTACAAATGCTCTCCTATTACTGTTCCCACAATGTCCCATTTACTTAATTCCAAAATTGCACCTTTTCTTTCCTACAGAATATTTATCACAGTTTGGAAATTGAATTTGGTACTTCCCAGAATTATTATGTTTGTCCTCATTTGCCATGATTGGTCTGACTGAATCTGCATGCTCTTTAATTCCAATATGGCCCAGAACTTTTCTTGATTAAATTTGGCACATGTTAGAGTGTTATCTGCTTCTCAACTGTAACCTTCTTGCATTACATTTTTTTTTTTGCCTGAAACTGATTGTTTTGAAACAAAAAGGAATGATGATTGACAGACAAAACAAATGCTTCTTTTGTATAAAGAACATGGATCACTTTTCTCTACATACAGGCCATCTGAGGACCATGTTCCAGTTTTGTATTGTATTTTATTTTATTGATTCAGGCAATCATAGTATTGTACAGTTGTACATATGATACTGGACAGTTTCAATTCCTCATTGTTTGTTCTTCTCTTTTCTTCCAGTAGGGTTTCATCTGTTTACTGTGTATCTTCAGTCTGTCTTCAGAACATTTTGAACCGGTCGTGTTTGCTACTTGGACTTGGGATTCTTCAGTTTTCAACACTTCTTCCAGGAAGGTTTCTTTGCTGTTCATATCTTCTGTTTTTCTTTTTTCTTTTCAAACCTCATTTTTTTCTTTGCTGACCTGGCTTGTTGTGTACTGCTTACCCCAAAACTATTTGAAAGTCTTATTTGTTAATCTACTGTCTGGCATTCGAAATAAATGTCCAGAAAACATGAGCCTTCTTTTTCTTATTACATTTTCTGTATTTTGGTATCCTCTACTGCAGTTTTTTCAATACATTTTCTTGGATTCTCCCCCCTAGATACTTCAATACTTCAATTTATTCACCCTCTCTATTAGGCCAATATGTTCTTAGGAACTTTGAAGCATCCTGAACTTTTTTTTTTTTTTAGGAATTCTTAAGCCAATTCTGAGTCCATTACCTTGTGGTACATCTGTTCTAATTCAAAAAATCTGCAAAATTTCTTCAGTTTTACTTTACAGACTGCATCAGTATGTGTTTCATGAATTACATTTGCCAGTTTAGGCCTTACTACAAATCCTCAAGTTATTTTGTCTACAGTTTCTCTGTCAATCAAATTAAAAGCCTTTTTGTTATCCACAAACAAAACTACAATGTCCTTTGAATTAACTAACCTGTGGTGACTTACTGGCTTTGTTAAATATTTGTTCTGATCATGACCTTCCCTTTTCACAACCACCTTAATATTCATCTTAACAGTTGTCTAGGGCATGTATGTGTGTATGTATGTGTGTATGTATGTATTAAACTGGAGACCTTGGAACAATGGAGAGGCTTCATCCTGCCGTAGCCCTCAGTGGTTCATAACCCCACAACAGGCCACAATAATCCACCCACCCTACACCAAACCCAGAGTTATTCTGCAGTGTAATTGCCCCTGTGGGAAGGTCTCATACCAGATGAGTGGAACCCCCAATGTTAGTGGGGTAGAATAATCATGGTGTATGTGTACATGGAAAAGGTGGATGCACAGCAATCACCAACACAGTGTAACTTAGGGGGCAATAAGGGGGCACATCCCACATTTGCTGAGGTAAATGGAAAACCACCTTAAAAACTACCCAGAAGCTGGCCGGCACTCCATACCTCAAAAGTATTCCACCAGGCAGATTTGTGCCACAGACCAGCATCCCTTCCTGCTTGGGAAGCAGCATATCAGTGTGTGGCTAGCTGGGTGGACTTGTCTAGGGTTGTTCATATTCTTCTTAATAAAATTTAGGAAAATACTTTGATGCTACTGGCAGTAACAAGATTGCTCTGTAATTGTTTACAGCCTGTGTATTACTTTCTCTGTGCAGTTCATGTGTCAAGGCAACTCTCCATTCCTCAGTTTTCTTTTTTCCAGACTTCTTCAAAGAACAAAATTAAAATAATTTGCTATATTTGCCAAGGACTACTTCAAAAGTTCAGCTGTAATAGAAGCTTCTCCATTAGCTTTCTTATTTTTCATCATTTTAATTACTTATTCTATTTCTTCTACAGTTGGTGGTATATCATCTTCCAAAGTTTCATTATTATTTGAGAATTCAAATTTGTGACTTGGCTGAGGACAGTTGAGAAGCCCATGAAAATATATTGCTAATATTTCATAATTCTCAGTATTGCTTAAACTAGTTCTGTAATTTTCATTTCTGAAACACATTTGGAATTTGTTACACCTTCAATTACTTTTTAAAAGTTTGCTAAAAATCACAGGAATTATATTTTTACAAAGTTTTTGTCTGTTCCCAAAAGTTTCTCCTTACGGGCCCATTTGATACTTGTGATTAATCTAGATGTTTCCTTTGTGTGTTGTTGAAATTGATCATAATCTTCAATTTTCTTTGGGCATTTCCATTTTTCCCATCCCTTAGCCCTCTCTGATAAGGTTTCATACCATATTTCATTCCACCACATTTTTCTTTTACTTTTTATTGACTAACATATTTTGCTGTGGATAATTTTTTTTTTTTTTTTTTTTTTTTTTTTTTTTTTTTTTTTTTTTTTTTTTTTTTTTTTTTTTTGCCCCACTTACATTTCATGTTGATTTTGACATCTTTTAACTGAAACTTTTGTAATAGTAAGGCTGTCTGTATTATTTCAGTAACCTTTGCCCCTTCTTTGTTCTTTATAAGGTAAGAGTTTGATCTTAATTTTAGAGAGGTAATGATCAGAATCAAATTCACCATTCCTTACTACTTCTACATTGTTATTTTTCATTGTACCTCTTTGCAAACTAGCTACATATGTTGTTGTTGTGGTCTTCAGTCCTGAGACTGGTTTGATGCAGCTCTCCATGCTACTCTATCCTGTGCAAGCTTCATCATCTCCCAGTACCTACTGCAACCTACATCCTTCTGAATCTGTTTAGTGTATTCATCTCTTGGTCTCCCTCTACGATTTTTATCCTCTACACTTCCGTCCAATACTTAATTGGTGATCCCTTGATGCCTCAGAACATGTCCTACCAACCGATCCCTTCTTCTAGACAAGTTGTACCACAAACTTATCTTCTCCCCAATCCTATTCAGTACCTCATCATAAGTTATATGATCTACCCACCTAATCTTCAGCATTCTTCTACAGCACCGCATTTCAAAAGCTTCTATTCTCTTCTTGTCCAAACTATTTATCGTCCATGTTTCACTTCCATACATGCCTACACTCCATACAAATACTTTCAGAATTGACTTCCTGACACTTACATCTATACTCGATGTTAACAAATTTCTCTTCTTCAGAAACCCTTTCCTTGCCATTGCCAGTCTACATTTTATATCCTCTCTACTTCGACCATCATGAGTTATTTTGCTCCCCAAATAGCAAAACTCTTTTACTACTTTAAGTGTCTCATTTCCTAATCTAATACCCCAACATCACCCGACTTAGACTACATTCCATTATCCTCGTTTTGCTTTTGTTGATGTTCACCTTATATCCTCCTTTCAAGACACTATCCATTCCGTTCAACTGCTCTTCCAAGTCCTTCGCTGTCTCTGACAGAATTACAATGTCATCGACGAACCTCAGTTTTTATTTCTTCTCCATGGATTTTAATATCTACTCTGAATTTTTCTTTTCTTTCCTTTACTGCTTGCTCAATATACAGATTGAATAAAATCGGGGAGAGACTACAAACCTGTCTCATTCCCTTCCCAACCACTGCTTCCCTTTCATGCCCCTCGACTCTTAAAACTGCCATCTGGTTTCTGTTCAAATTGTAGATAGACTTTCGCTCCCTGTATTTTACCCCTGCCACATTTAGAATTTGAAAGAGAGTATTCCACTCAACATCGTCAAAAGCTTTCTCTAAGTCTACAAATGCTAGAAATGTAGGTTTGCCTTTCCTTAACCTAGCTTCTAAAATAAGTCATAGGGTCAGTATTGCCTCACGTGTTCCAGTATTTCTACGGAATCCAAACTGATCTTCCCCGAGGTTAGCTTCTAATAGTTTCTCCATTCGTCTGTAAAGAATTCGTGTTAGTATTTTGCAGCTGTGGCTTATTAAACTGATTGTTTGGTAGTTTTCACATCTGTCAACGCCTGCTTTCTTTGGGATTTGAATTATTACAGGGCTATTACAAATGATTGAAGCGATTTCATAAATTCACTGTAGCTCAATTCATTGACATATGGTCACGACACACTACAGATACTTAAAAAAACTCATAAAGTTTTGTTCGGCTGAAGCCGCACTTCAGGTTTCTGCCGCCAGAGCGCTTGAGAGTGCAGTCAGACAAAATGGTGACAGGAGCTGAGAAAGCGTATGTCGTGCTTCAAATGCTCTCACATCAGTCAGTCATGCCAGTGCAACAACACTTCAGGACGAAGTTCAACAAAGATCCACCAACTGCTAACTCCGTTCGGCGATGGTATGCGCAGTTTAAAGCTTCTGGATGCCTCTGTAAGGGGAAATCAACGGGTCGGCCTGCAGTGAGTGAAGAAACGGTTGAACACGTGCGAGCAAGTTTCATGCATAGTGATGTGAAAGATTCAGTGTTTAAACCTCCTCTACCAAGAAACGTGCCAGAACTGCGAGCTCACATCAACAATGCTTTCGGCTTGATGTCTGCCAAATCACTAAAGGGGCACATATCGAACATTTGTGAATGCCTAAAAAAACTTTTTGAGTTTTTGTACATGTGTGCAAAGCATTGTGAAAATATCTCAACTAATAAAGTTATTGTAGAGCTGTGAAATCGCTTCAATCATTTGTAATAACCCTGTGTATTCTTCTTGAAGTCTGAGGGTATTTCACCTGTCTCATAAATTTTGCTCACCAGATGGTAGAGTTTTGTCAGGACTGGCTTTCCCAAGGCTGTCAATATTTCTAATGGAATGTTGTCTACACCGGGGGCCTTGTTTTGACTTAGGTCTTTCAGTGCTCTGTCAAACTCTTCATGCAGTATGATATCTCCCATATCATCTTAATCTACATCCTCTTCCATTTCTATAACATTGCCCTCAAGTACGTCGCCCTTGTATAGACCCTCTATATACTCCTTCCACCTTTCTGCTCTCCCTTCTTTGTTTAGAACTGGGTTTCCAACTGAGCTCTTGATATTTATACAAGTGGTTCTCTTTTCTCCAAAGGTCTCTTTAATTTTTCTGTAGGCAGTATCTATCTTACCCCTAGTGAGATAAGCCTCTACATCCTTACATTTGTCCTCTAGCCATCCCTGCTTAGCCATTTTGCACTTCCTGTCGATCTCATTTTTGAGACGTTTGTATTCCTTTTTGCCTGCTTCATTTACTGCATTTTCATATTTTCTTCTTTCATCAATTAAATTCAATATTTCTTCTGTTACCCAAGGATTGCTACTAGCCCTCGTCTTTTTACCTACTTGACCCTCTGCAGCTTTCACTACTTCATCCCTCAAAGCTACCCATTCTTCTTCTACTGTATTTCTTCCCCCATTCTTGTCAATTGTTCCCTTATGCTCTCCCTGAAACTCTGTACAATCTCTGGTTCTTTCAGTATATCCAGGTCCCATCCCCTTAAATTCCCACCTTTTTTCAGTTTCTTCAGTTTTAATCTACAGTTCATAACCAATAGATTATGGTCAGAGTCCACATCTGCCCCTGCAAATGTCTTACAATTTAAAACCTGGTTCCTAAATCTCTGTATTACCATTATATAATCTGTCTGAAACTTGTTAGTATCTAGCTACATAATCTAATTGAAATTCTCCTGACATTGCATTCAGAGATATCCACATTTTGGCTTCCCTTGGGAGCTTCCTAAGGAAGATTGACATTAGTTTCAGGTGAGAGATTTGACACAAAATGATTAGTGTCAATTGTGTTCATTCTTATCTGAGGTGGGCATTGTCCTCCTACATTTATAAATTTCTGTCTTTTCCTTTCTTGTACATTACTATCATGATTTTTGCCTTGAGCCATTACCAAGTACAACAATTTCCATAGTTACATGTCAAATGAAGTTATCAGCAACATTTATTTAATAAGTGTCCCAGTATGTAGAAAAGTACAAAATCATAAAAATATGTGGCAGACTGGTAACAAACCTATTATCTAATAATAGAATAATTGAGCCACAGGATATACCATACATTAATTACATGTGCAGTTTCTCCAAATATGTTAACAAATCACTGTGCAGTTTGAGACTAGCTCGGTTACAGCATTGTAGTAATTAAAATAAAGGTATCTTCCTTCACATTCTTGAAAACCCTCATTTGGCTGAGATGGTCTGTTATCAGATAGTCATCTTATGTTACTTTCAGTTACATCAGCTGAAAATTCTATAAGATCTTGAATTTGGTTTTGATTCACCATTTAGAGACCTGAATCGAGTTAGTCTGCCGAAGCTTAACTCCCTCTCCTGTTTCCCCTTCTCTTGTCCAGGCTGAGTACTTAAAGTGATGTTGCAATGAATGGCAGTATCATAAAAATACCCTATAAACCATTTTGATGTTCAGATTAGCATCTCTTAGCCCATACTTGAAAATACGTAAAGGAGAAGCTTTGTCAGTGCTTAATTCTATGCTTCCAGGAGTCCTGAGCTTGTCACGTTTTATGCATAATTTTTCGATGTTAGACTGAGCAGGTTCTTTAAGGTGCTGCAAATCTGGAGTTACGTAAACTTGATGCTAGGTCTCCAACCTGACAGTCAACCATTTATTGTTGGTCATGCACCACTATTTATAACAGATTATGATTTCTCTTTTAATATTGCCCTTCCATGCTCTTTCGTTGTTTGAAGCCTTGACTGATACTCCACGACATGGAAATATTGTGTGCTTATCAGCAATGGTGAATGAGATGGACAGTGATAGCTTAATAAATTCAGCACTGGACCACAAACCTTGATTAAATTGAAATGTCTGTTCCTGTTTATTAGATTTTCTGACATATTTATTTCAACACTCTGTATCCCTTTGCAGATGTACTGATTTTTGTACAAGTACTAATTGTCTCATAGGCAACTGCCACATTCAGAGGTTGTGGTGGTAGCTCAGAATCTGGGCCTTTTTCTTCCACAGATCATAAAATTTTCTCACCTGGTTTGTGGTGTATTTTATGTTCTACTGCTCACTTAGACATATAACACAGCTTACCACTGTTAGCAGAAGCAGTGAAGGAATAGAAGTAAGCTCAAAACTGTAAAATAACAATGGAATGATAAAAATTGATGATATTTATGGTTGGCACACTTCATACATAAGCTCAAGGTTTAATTACTCTGCCTAAGCTATCTGAAGTTTCCAGCATGATACTAGTCTTGTTACATTTCAATTCATGATTATATTTGAGGCAGAGCTCAGTGATAGCTGCTTGCTTTTTTGTTTTACTTGGATATGTTGCTGGTGGTCTACCTAGTTAAACTTTGACATTACAAAGGAGAATTCTTATCGTAGCTGAAAGGAGCAAAATGCACAGGATGCTGTGTATCCATAGGAGTCTACCAATGTGTCCATATAATCGGCCAGCATAAGTTATCAAAGTGTATTTTTGGATTCTCTTACTCTCTCATTCTCAACCTCTTACTCAGCTTCTCTTGAATTTGACTGGAGCACCCATTAATTTTTGATGATGTGAGTACCAATTCCTTTGTATACTCTTCTTAGGTGATGTAATTCTTTGGCAAAGCTCTTTTTGTCTGAAAGTGTTAGAGCTCTGTGGACTACTCCTTAACACTAAATTTGTTTGTCACAGTATTGTGAAAAGGATAGCTGCTACTCAACATATAGCAGAGATGCTGAGTCACAGACAGACAAGACAAAAAGACAGTCAGGAATAGAGCTTTTGACAACAAGGCCTCTGTCGAAAGTAGCTATGGGGACCTGCATGGGACCATCCTGTGCCAACCTATTGATGGGCCATATAGAGGAATCCTTCCTAAATACCCAGAATACCAAAACCATCACCTGCTTCAGATTCACTGATGACATCATAGTGCTCTGGATGGAGTGTGAAGACACCCTATCCACATTTATCCAGGACCCCCAACATCATCTCCCCCATATGCTTCATCTGTTTCTACTCTACCCAACAAGCCACCATCCTTTGTGTTGACCACACCTCAAAGATTATTTCATCAGTACCTCTGTCCATGTCACATTCCAATCACCAGGAATAACTCCGCTTAGACAGCTGCCACTCATTCCATACCAAGAAGCCCCTTCTGCAAAGCCTAACCACCCATGGCCGTTGCACCTGTGGAGACGAGCAGTCCTCCTTGAAATATACCAAGGGTCTCATTGGGACCTCTACGGACAGTAATTACCCCCTGCCCCCCCCCCCCCTCCCCCCGAACCTTGTACAAGAGCAGGTATCCCATGCCTTATCTTTCCAGTCACGCCACAGCCTCCCAGAGCTCCTCTGTCCAGCCACAGAGGAGCATTCTCACCTTGTGACCCAGTACTACTCCAAGACTGGAGCTGTTGAATCATGCCTAGTCATCGAACATGGGGTGCCTAGGAAATATGCTTTCTCTGATCAGTAAACGAATCATATTTATAAGTTTTGTTACAAAAACTGAATGACAATACTTAACTTTCAGAAATACAGATGTGTTTTAGGGAAAGGGTGACGTGCAAAACAAAGAAGTGCAAGTCCAAGATTGACCCACATAGATGGTACAAGCAAGAAATGAACTTCGATGCTTCAGTCCTAGTTACTAGCTTCAAGCTTCTGTAGATCTGCAATGCGGCCAGTAGGGGTGATGCTTATGTTCTCTTTGCCCAGAGGCTGCTGCTGTCACGTTGCTATCCTGGAGAGGGGTCAGTCAGCATGCAATTGGCTGACATCTTCTTCACAGCTCTGTCTGTGCTCTCATTTCCAATCGGCATGCTGGCACTTGAATTTACACCACAACTGGAGCAACTGAACTAAATTCTCTACAAAGGTTTGACTGGCTATCGTCGTACCCTGAAATGAGAAATTCACTATCCAGTATCCTTCCCCAACTCCAACAGTAGTATTTCACTGTCCAACAACCCTACATAATACCCTCATCCATCCCTACACAACCTCTGCTCACAACCCCTTGCCCCATGCCTCATATCCTTGTAATGGACCTAGTTGCAAGACCTGTTCAACACATCCTCGCACTGCCACCTACTCCACTCCCATCGCAATCACCACCTATCCCATCAAAGGAGGGGGTTCCTCACAATGAGGCAATCATCATCTTAAGTCATCTACTAAATGTGAACTGAATGAGGCTAACAATTCCAAGACCCTCCCAGCTGCACCATGGTTCCTCGTGATTTCACGTACTGAAGACAGTCAGTCCTTTGATATGGCATAACCATTTATTATTCAGAGGTGTTGATGCCATTGCCAATGCTGTTCTTGTTTACACAATAGCTCTTTGCTTTTGGAGACTTCTGATTTTCATGCACAACAACTGCTTGCAGCTTTGGTCATCCACAGCTATCTTGTTAATATTGAACCCCATGGAATGTTGAATTATTCCCGTGCTGTTATTTACAATAGGCTACTTGATGGTCTGACTGAGTCAGAAATCCAAACATAGCTCTTTGATGAAGGTGTCACTGCATTCCATCAGGTAATGACAAAGGTACACATCCATAATGACACACGCGCTCTTCTTATCACATTTGATAGCATGGTGCTTCCATCAAAGATCAAAGTAGGATATGAAGTAAGCACAGTGAAACCACTCATTCCAATCCAATGCTACTAGTATATTCGTTACAGCCATACTCAATGTCTTGTCAATACCGAGACAAATGCTTAAAAGGCTCCAAGAAGTAAAACAAGGGCAAACGGCCTAATCCTTCACTGGCTCAGAGAACCTCTTCATTGGTGTCACCTCATGATACAATCCCTGGCAGGCCAACCAACTTGTCACCAGTGTGCACCACACTGTTTTTCTGCTCTGGACTCCATTGACTGACAGAAGAAGAATCCTGATGCCTCTGTACATCTCGTGGAGCAGGATCCTCCAGCCTCTGCACCCTGTAGCAGTGAGCATTTGAAGGCTCGCACTCACTAGCCACTGGGATGACACCCCTTTATTTTTTTCCTCTTCCCATTTCCTCATCAAGACACTCATCCAATTGAACATCTGCAGTCTTTGATTGAACAGAGAGGACTTAGGGCTGCTCTTGGAATCAAAGTGTTGGCTTGTCTTCTGCCTCCAAGAAACAAAACTCAATCCTCTCAGCTGCTTTGAACTCTCACATTTCTTCCTGGCCTGCTCGACTCACCCCCCCCCCCCCATCCCACCCCCACCGCCAACCCTTTGAAGATCACATTCCAGATCAAGACTTCCTTCAGCTTATTGGGCAGCTACCTGCCTCAGGCATGGATGTGTGTGATGTCCTTAGGTTTAAGTGGTTCTAGGGGACTGATGACGACATATGTTAAGTCCCATAGTGCTCAGAGCCTGCCAGAAAGACGCCCTCTTGGTGAATCTTCTTAACTAATACAACCTCTCTTGCCATAACACTGGAGCACCCACTTTCCTTACTGACTCCTTGCACACCTCTTCCAATTTCAACCTATCCTTTTGCACTGTCCGGCTTGCCCATCATCTTGAGAGGTCTGTTCTTTCTGACGCCTACTCAAGCCACCATTCTCCCATGTGCTCTCTGTCTGCTGACCCCTATCCCATCCACATGCATACCCAAATGGCAGCTTACTAAGGTTGACTAGCAGCTTTGCTCCTCCATGGTGACCCTTGCAGAACAAGATTTCCTCAGCTGTGATGATCAAGTGGACTATTTCACCAATGTTACCCTTACTGCTGCAGAACATTCCATTCCTTGCACTTCCTCTTCACCACTTATTGTCCCAGTCCCTTGGTGGACTGAGTCATGCTGTGACACAATTTGCACATGGAGACACTCTCCACATTTTTATCCACCACCCTATGCTGGAAAACTGCATTCATTACAAACAGATGCGTGCAAAGTGTTGTAGAGTACTTTATGATAGCAAAAGAGCTAGTTGGATTTCATTCACTAGTTCCTTTAACAGGTGCACACCTTCCTCTGTCGTGTGGGCCATCCTCCAATGGTTCTCTGGAACCAAGATCTGTTCCCCCATTTCTGGTCTGACAGGTGCCGATGACATTGTGGATCCTGTTCCTATCTCCAACACCTTGGGCCGCCATTTTTCGGGGGTTTTGAGCTGTTCCCACTATCACACTGCCTTCATCCATTGGAAACAAGTGGAGTAGGTTCGGTTGATGCCCTTCTACTCTACGAATTGTGAGTCCTACAATGCTGCCTTCACTATGAGGGAGCTAGATCATGTGCTTGGTTCTTCCCAGTCCTCTGCCCCAGGGCCAGACGCTATCAACATTCAGATGTTGCAGCACCTCTCCTGCAAGCAAGCACTTTCTGCTTAATACATACAACTGCATCTGGGCTGAGGGCACATTTCTTGGATGCTGGCGTAAAGCCGCCAACATACCCACACCTAAGCCCAGTGAAGACAATAGTCTTCCTTCTAGCTTCCACCCCCATCTCTTACCAGCTGCATGTGCAAGGTGATGGAATGTACAATTCATGCCCAGCTATTGTGGTGGCTTTAGTGTCACCATTTACTCACAGATCTGCAGTGGAGATTCAGAGCGCGATGTTGTGCAGTAGACCATCCCATTACTTTGTCCACCCATGTCATGAATGATTTTCTGTGGCAATCCCAGACTGTGGCAATCCCAGGCTGTGGCAATGTTTTTCATTTGAAGCAGGCCTAAGACACCTGCTAGAGAACTGGTATCCTCTGTACTCTTTACATGTGGGGCTTCTGTGGGTGCCTGCTCTGTTTTCTTTGGCATTTTTACAAAACCGAGTTTTCAGGGTGCGTGTTGGTTCTACTTGTTGGACACCTTTATTCAGGCAAATGGTGTGCCTCAGCATTCCGTCTTGAGCGTCATCCTCTTTACTACTGCCATTAAACCTATAATGGCCTGTCTCCCGCCAGGTGTCTCCAGCTCACTTTTTTCCTAACCGTCTGTATGAATTTCTGGTGGGGCAAGTGGTTTCTCCCACTCTCTCTACTTCTTGGGCCTGTTTCCCTTCCACTCATTGACACTACTAAATTCCTGGGGCTCGTGCTTGATAGGAAACTCTTGGGCCTCCCATGTCTCTTACTTGGTGACCCACTGTACGCAGTCCCTCAATGTCATACGTGTCCTCTATGGTACTTCCTGGGATGCCGATTGAACCATCCTCCTCCTTTTGTACCGCTCCCTTGCCCATTTGAAACTTGGCTATGGGTGCTTTGTTTATGCATCTGCACACCCATCCATTTTACGCCGTCTCAACACTAGCCATCATCATGGCATCCATTTGGC
The DNA here is from genome assembly GCF_023864275.1 of Schistocerca cancellata. NCBI lineage: Eukaryota > Metazoa > Arthropoda > Insecta > Orthoptera > Acrididae > Schistocerca > Schistocerca cancellata. Next base: position 598,600,111 of record NC_064632.1, read on the forward strand.
CATGGGTGTCTTTTACACCAGCCTGGTTGAGTCAGTATGCTCAAGCAGCTGAACTACCACTGTCCTACTGCTATGACTTTCTCCTCAGCAGGTATGCACACTGTTAATCTGCCATGCATGGCCACCCCTCCTATACCTCCTTTGGTGGTTCCTTAGATCATCATTACAGGGCTTGTCCCTCTTCTCTGTTACCTTGTGGAGTCTGCTTTCGCAACTTGCTACGTCAGTTTAACTTCACGCTACCTTCAACTTTCCCAGTGGTTTTGAACCCTTCACCACCTTGGGTTCGTGAAGCAGCTGATATTAACTTTGGCCTCCATTCACTTGCTAAGGATACTACTCCAGCTGTGGTCTATCTCCTTTAGTTTTACGATATTCGCATGGAATGTAGTGATAGTACATTTCTATACATTGATGGCTTTCAGACAGACCATGGGGTTGCATGTGCCTTCGTCATTGGAACCTGCGTCTTTTGATATCAGCTTCCGACACGCTCCTCAATATTTACAACTGAGCTTTTTGCCTTGTATCGGGCCATGGAGTACATCTGGCGACACAGCATTCCCAGTTGTGTCCTATCCTCAGACTCACTCAGCTCCCTCCAAAGTCTCTGTGCGCTGTACTCTGCTTATCCATTAGTGCAGTGGGTCCAGGAAAACTGTCATTAGCTCACTCTTTGTGGAGCCAATGTAATGTTTCTATGGGTCCATGGTCATGTCAGCCTGCCAGGAAATGAGGCTACTGATGCTGCTGCCAAGGCTCTAGTCCTCGTACATCAGCCTGTGAACACCTCTATTCCCTCTGGTGATCTCTGCCTTGCCATCTGTCAGGAGGTGGTGTCCCTTTGGCATTGCCAATGGTCCTCCCTTCACAGGAATAAGCTTCATCTTATTAAGCTTCTCCCAGTGCCTTGGATGACAATTTCTTGGCCCTCCCACCAGGAGGACATTATTATAACTTGGCTGCATATTGGGCATTGTCTTTTTATCCATGGTAATTTGCGCAGTGGCACTGCCTCACCACTTTGTATGGATTGTGCCCAAATTTTAACTGTCTGCCATTCCTGATGGAATGCCCTTTATTCACCAATTTATGTTCCAGCTTGGATTTGCCATCTGATTCATCAGCCATTTTACCAAAAGACCTACAGGCTGTCAACCGTATTATCCTTTGTATCCATTGAAGCAATATGGTGAATGCCATTTAATTTTTAGTTTTGGACTTCCACTTTTGTTTGGTGTTTTTTCTAGTTCTTTTTCCACTTGGACTTGGACACCTATGATCCAAGTTGTTTTCTACACCCTAAAACAAAACGAAACAAACATATCATTGGGGGGAGTGATGATGCTCATTCAGGGTGATAAGTCACCTGTCTTCAATCTATTGCAGTTACCCTTTTCCTTCCTCACTTGAGCTTTCCCCTTTGTACTGTTTACATCCCTGTCATTTGGTGTCAACAGGGCAGACTACCTCCAGCTTATTGGGTGACTTCCTCACCCCTTTCTGCTGATAAGTGACAGTAGTGCACATGAACCCCTTTGGGGCTCTGTCCAGAACCTGTCAGAGATGTGCCCTCTATGCTGACCTCAAGTACCTTAACCTCATCTGCCATACCACTCGTGTTCCTTTTCAGACTCCATGCACATCTATTCCCATTTTGACCTCTCATTATGAAGTGCCAAGCTTGCCCACTGTCTTGAGTGGTCCATTCTATCTGACATGTACTCAAGCATCCATTTCCCATGTTACACATTTGCTGACTCCTATCACACCTATGTGCACTCCCAAATGGCAGCTTTCTAAGGTGAACTGGAGGTTTTCACTCCTCCATGACTACCTTAGATGAACATCATTTCCCCAGTTGGTATGACAAGCAGAATATCTTACAAATGTTAACCTTCCCACCACAGAATATTCCATTTCTCGCACTTCTTCACCCTAAGATGGCAAGCTACATTCATTATAAACTGTTGTGTGCAGTGTCATCACATTCTTCAGGGTAGAAACTAGCTGGATTTCCCTTACTAGTTCTCTTAATAGTTCCACTCCCTCTTCCGTCACATGGGCCAAGCTGACAACTCTCGGGGACCAGTATCCATGCCCCAACTACTAGCCTGACACTAGCAGATGATGTCGTAATACACCATAGCTAGCTCCAACACCTTGGACTGCTATATTACTGAGATTTTGAGCTCCACCCACTATCACCCAGCCTTCCTTCATTGGAAATAAGTAGAGGTAGCTTGGGTGATACCCTTCTCTTCTCAGAATCATGCTACAATGCGATCTTTACTAAGAGGGAATGACATCATGCTCTCACTTCATACCGATCATCCACACCGGGGCTGGAAAACGTTAACATTCAGATGTTTGCAAAACCTTTCTCTTGTGGGCAAGTACTTGCTCCTTCATACATACAATCGCATCTGGGCAGAGGGCATGTTTCCCAGATGCCAGCATGATGGCACTGCCACTGCCATAACCATACCTAAGCCCAGTAAGGAAAAAAGCCTGCCTTCTAAGTATCATCTCATTTCTCTCACAAGCTGTCTGCAACATGATGAAATGTAATATTTGTGCCATCTGGTATGGTGGCTTAAGTCTCATAATTTACTGACCACTGCACCATTTGGATTTCAAGCAGGCTGTTCTGCAGTTGATCTTGTCTCTTGGTCCACCCATCTCGTGAATGGTTTTCTGTGGAAGTACCAGACTGTGACCGTGTTCCTTCATTTGAAGAAGGCCTATGACACCTACTGCAGAACTGGTATTGTCCATACTCTCTACATGTGGAAATTCCAAGACTGCATGCCCAGTTCCCTTCAGAAATTTTTAAAGGACCAAGTTCTCTAGTTATGTGTGGGTTCTGCCTTGTCAGATATCCAGGAAAACAAGATGACTTACGAATCTGCCCTGAGCATTGTCCTCTTTGCTATCTCCAGAAATCTTATTGCCAGTCTCCTGCGGGCACAACTGACTCCCATTTTGTTCCCCCCAGGGGGTCCACAACCCTTTTGTTGATATGTGCGTGGCGAGCACGGGGCCCCGAGCCATTGCAGCCTTCTTTCTCTCCAGGGCTGCATTTCCTTTCCCTTCCCCTCCTTTCCCCTCCATGCTCCTTTCCCCTTGCCCTCTCCTCTCCCTCTCTTGGTGTCCTTGCTTATGTTGGCCCCCGCTATCCTCCTGGTTCTGTTGGTTTTCCAATTCGCCTTCGTTGCATAATCATCTCCTCCTTTTGGCATTCCTTGGTCCCCCTCTGGGGTTTGACCTCCATTTCTAAATTTCTCTTCCATAGTGTGAGCCATTTGGGGAAGAGCACCTTACCTAGTGTCTCTGACGTGTCCCCTCCTAGTACATTCCACCTTTTCTTTCACGTCATTGTCTGATACTAGGGTGCATAGCCAGCACAGTAGCCAGCCCGTTTGGTGGGGTCGCTATGTACCCTTTTGGTTGAGTCCCCTGAAAACACAGGGATCACACTTCTGATACCTGAGCTGTGACCACCTCATGCATGCCTTGGAGTGGTTGCTCGTCATCCTGGAGCATCGGAACTCCCTGCAATGGCCGCCGTGCCAGACAGCCCTTGCTGTGGCTGGGTGGCGCCTGTGAGGAGAGCCCCTGATCAGAATGGGTGGTATCAGGGCGGACGCTATGCAAATGAAACGCATAAGAGTCCAGAACTCTGGCCGTTCTTCTGCAGCCATCTCTCTGTGTGGAACTGATTCTTCTAGTGCTGCTTCCCTTGCCCCTTCGGCCTTCCCTTCCATGGCTACCCCCTGGGAAGAGGGTCAGGCCCGTCGGCTAGCGGCAAAACCTTTCCCCCGTTATCTAGTTTGCACCAGGACTGATAGAGATACTTTCACCAATACCAAACCTTTCTTCTTTGTGGAACACATTGAAGACAAGTTTTTTACAAAGTGGACTCCCTGAGCAAGATGCGGTCAGGTTTGTTGCTGATAAAAACTGCTTCAGCTACCCAATCTGCGGCCCTTAGTGCCTGTACCCATATTGGCACAATACCTGTGTCCATTACCCCCCACCAGTCTCGAAATATGGTACAAGGTGTGATTTTTCACAGGGACCTCATCCTTCAAACTGATGAGGAACCATTGGGTGGCTTGCGGAGTATAAATGTAGATGAAGATGTACCCCAATGTCCTTGGTGGAGAAGCCGTAAGACAGAGGACTGTAAGGAACGACCCTGGACTGATCATTATCAGAACACAACAGCAAAACACCACGTCGTACAAAAAATCTCTCCCTGTGAGCAAAAAATCGCCGAACCAACAGATCCTCGATCCGTGACTTTGACAAGGGCCATTGCAGAGCAACAAAACGCAAAACGGTAGCAAGGACAGGGGCAGCTGCTGTAGCTGTAGCTACACGACGAAAATCAATCGGAAACGATTCGACCATGTCATCGGTTTCGGCATCAATGAACATGCAAGCAAGTTCAGAAGAAACGAATGCTCTATCCTCAGCAACAGGTAAACGGGACAACTCATCAGCGTTTCCGTGCTTAGCAGTGGACCGATACAAGATATCGTAGCGGTGCTGCGAGAGGAAAATAGACCAGCAAATGAATTTCTGCGCTGTAAGCGGAGGTACCGGCTTGTTCGAATGAAAAAGCGATGTCAAAGGTTTGTGGTCTGTGATGATGGTAAAGTGACAACCATACAAGAAATCGTGAAACTTTGTAACACCAAACACGAGAGCCAAAGCTTCTTTCTCTATCTGTGAATAATTTCTTTGCGCTGACGAGAGCAATTTGGACGCAAAGGCAATAGGGCGATCATGCAAACCATCTTTGTGTGCAAGCACAGCTCTGATCCCATCCTCGTCGCCAAATATGTTGTGTCTAGACAAGACAGCCTAGACACAATGAGGGGAAGCCGAAAGGCACGCGCTTAAACTCATGCAGGCTGGCATGAGGTCTGAAACAGGATACGTAATGAATGCTATAAAGAAAAGTACGTAGCTTCTAGAATACTTAACTTTAATCCACATTTGTAGAACATCGCTCTTGATGATACATTAATAGAATCTCAATATAAATTGAATACGGCGCCTTGCTAGGTCGTAGCAAATGTAGCTGAAGGCTATGCTAACTATCGTCTCGGCAAATGAGAGCGTAGTTGTCAGTGAACCATTCCTTGCAAAGTCGGCTGTACAACTGGGGACGAGTGCTAGTCAGTGTCTCTAGACCTGCCGTGTGGCGGCGCTTGGTCTGCCATCACTGACAGTGGCGACACGCGGGTCCGTCGTATACTAGCGGACCGCGACCGATTTAAGAGCTACCACCTAGCAAGTGTGATGTCTGGCGGTGACACCACATAACTCCCCCACAAATCGGCAAACGGTGGTGTTATAAGGCTTCCGCCCGCCGTGGGGAGGACCCCATGTTGACGTATGCGACGAGGTGGGGAGCCTAACAACAGGCGAGGCTGTGCCACCCGCACCCGGCCATTCGGTCCGAGGGGAGCTAGGAAACACCTGAAAACCTAGTCCAGGGTGCACGCCAACATGAGGTGTATGCGCCCGTAGATAGTCAGGAGGGGCCGAAGGGTCGACCTCCATCGAGTCGGAGCACCCGACTGGTGAAGACGACAGATGGTCCGGAGCGGGCAAGAGTTCCTTGGTGGAGGACAGCTGGTCACGGGAAGCGATCGGCGGCGCGTGACCCAGGGAGGCGCACGGCGGTTGCAGCGAAGCGTCCACTGCGGGCGGCGCCGGCGGGAGAACAGGCGGCGGCGGCGGCGGCGGCGGCGCGTCGGCATGGGGCAAAATGGAAGGCAGCGTCGGTAGCACTTCGGGATGAGGCGAACCAGTAGATGGGTCCCCAGGGCGCTGACCGTACGGCACCGTCGCTGAAAGCAGACGGGGAGCGGCAGAATCCGTGCGAGGACAGAGGTGCAGCTGATTGAGATGCCGACGCACCTCACCAGAGGCCTCCACAACCAGATACATAGGGCGTCCGAGGCAGCGAAGACTGCGCCCTGCGAGCCAACGCCGTGAATCTCGAGAGTTGCGATAGTATACAACGTCGCCTGGGGCAAAAGCTGGTGTCTGCCGCTGCACAGGAACCTGATGCGGCGGATGCAGCAAAAACATCAAGGTTCGATGAGGACGACCGTGAAGCAACTCAGCCGGCGAGCGACCATCGCGGGGCTGAGAGCGATACGAGGACAAAAAAGCAATAACGCGTCCTCCCGAGAATGCGACTCTTTCAACTTCAACATCTGTGACTTGAAAGTCTGGACCAATCGTTCAGCGGCACCGTTTGACTGAGGCGAAAACGGCGCGGACGTCAGATGTTGAATACCATTGGCCTTGCAGAAAGACTGAAATTCTGCGGACATGAATTGTGGGCCATTGTCGGAAACAATAGCCTGTGGTAGACCTTCAATGCAAAAGATAGCGGACAATGCTTGGATGGTGGCAGAAGACGTCGTGGAAGACTTCCGAACAACAAAAGGAAAATTACTGAATGAATCGACAACAACCAACCATCGTTCATTCGAGAATGGACCAGCAAAATCGATGTGTACGCATTGCCAAGGGGAAGTGGCTTTTGGCCATGCAAAGAATTTCCGCGGTGGTGCGGATTGGTGTTCGGCACACGCCATGCTAGAAGAGCACATATTCGTAATCGCAGCATCGATTCCGAACCAAGTACAGTGCTGACAAGCAAGTTGTTTCGTTCGCACTAAGCAAAGAGCGAAAGCAAAGAGAGCTTCACTCCAAGTTTAAACGCAGCCAAAACCTCTTAGACAAACAGAAGCTAAATGATGTCAAAGTTAGCGTAAGGAGGGCTATGCGTGAAGCGTTCAGTGAATTCGAAAGTAAAATACTAGGTACCGACTTGACAGAAAATCCTAGGAAGTTCTGGTCTTATGTTAAATCAGTAAGTGGCTCGAAACAGCATGTCCAGACACTACGGGATGATGATGATGATGGCATTGAAACAGAGGATGACAAGCGTAAAGCTGAAATATTAAACACCTTTTTCCAAAGCTGTTTCACAGAGGAAGACCGCACTGCAGTTCCTTCTCTAAATCCTCGCACAAATGAAAAAATGGCTGACACCGAAATAAGTGTCCAAGGAATAGAAAAGCAACTGGAATCACTCAACAGAGGAAAGTCCACTGGACCTGACGGGATACCAATTCGATTCTACACAGAGTACGCGAAAGAACTTGCCCCCCTTCTAACAGCCGTGTACCGCAAGTCTCTAGAGGAACGGAAGGTTCCAAATGATTGGAAAAGAGCACAGGTAGTCCCAGTCTTCAAGAAGGGTCGTCGAGCAGATGCGCAAAACTATAGACCTATATCTCTGACGTCGATCTGTTGTAGAATTTTAGAACATGTTTTTTGCTCGAGTATCATGTCGTTTTTGGAAACTCAGAATCTACTATGTAGGAATCAACATGGATTCCGGAAGCAGCGATTGTGTGAGACCCAACTCGCTTTATTTGTTCATGAGACCCAGAAAATATTAGATACAGGCTCCCAGGTAGATGCTATTTTTTTTGACTTCCGGAAGGCGTTCGATACAGTTCTGCACTGTCGCCTGATAAACAAAGTAAGAGCCTATGGAATATCAGACCAGCTGTGTGGCTGGATTGAAGAGTTTTTAGCAAACAGAACACAGCATGTTGTTATCAATGGAGAGACGTCTACAGACGTTAAATTAACCTCTGGCGTGCCACAGGGGAGTGTTATGGGACCATTGCTTTTCACAATATATATAAATGACCTAGTAGATACTGTCGGAAGTTCCATGCGGCTTTTCACGGATGATGCTGTAGTATACAGAGAAGTTGCAGCATTAGAAAATTGTAGCGAAATGCAGGAAGATCTGCAGCGGATAGGCACTTGGTGCAGGGAGTGGCAACTGACCCTTAACATAGACAAATGTAATGTATTGCGAATACATAGAAAGAAGGACCCTTTATTGTATGATTATATGATAGCGGAACAAACACTGATAGCAGTTACTTCTGTAAAGTATCTGGGAGTATGTGTGTGGAACGATTTGAAGTGGAATGATCATATAAAATTGTTGGTAAGGTGGGTACCAGGTTGAGATTCATTGGGAGAGTCCTTAGAAAATGTAGTCCATCAACAAAGGAGGTGGCTTACAAAATACTCGTCCGACCTATACTTGAGTATTGCTCATCAGTGTGGGATCCGTGGCAGATCGGGTTGACGGAGGAGATAGAGAAGATCCAAAGAGGAGCGGCGCGTTTCGTCACAGGGTTATTTGGTAACCGGATAGCGTCACGGAGATGTTTAACAAACTCAAGTGGCAGACTCTGCAAGAGAGGCGCTCTGCATCGTGGTGTAGCTTGTTCGCCAGGTTTCGAAAGGGTGTGTTTCTGGATGAGGTATCGAATATATTGCTTCCCCCTACTTATACCTCCCTAGGAGATCACGAATGTAAAATTAGAGAGATTCGAGCGTGCACGGAGGCATTCAGACAGTCGTTCTTCCCGCAAACCATATGCGACTGGAACAGGAAAGGGAGGTAATGACAGTGGCACGTAAAGTGCCCTCCGCCACACACCGTTGGGTGGCTTGCGGAGTATATATGTAGATGTAGATGTACCTCAATGTCCTTGGTGGAGAAGCCGTAAGACAGAGGACTGTAAGGAACGTGGGACCACGACCCTGGACTGATCATTATCAGAACGCAACAGCAAAACACCACGTCGTACAAAAAACCTCTCCCTGTGAGCAAAAAATCGCCGAACCAACAGATCCTCGATCCGTGACTTTGACAAGGGCCATTGTGGAGCAACAAAACGCAAAATGGTAGCAAGGACAGGGTCGATTCGACCACGTCATCGGTTTCCGCATTAATGAGCAAGCAAGTTCAGAAGAATCGAATGCTCTATCCTCAGCAACAGGTAAACGGGACAACGCATCGGCGTTTCCGTGCTTAGCAGTGGACTGATACAAGATATCGTAGCGGTACTGCGAGAGAAAAATAGACCAGCGAATGAATTTCTGCACTGTACACGGAGGTACCGGCTTGTTCAAATGAAAAAGCGATGTCAAAGGTTTGTGGTCTGTGATGATGGTAAAGTGACGACCATACAAGAAATCGTGAAACTTTGTAACACCAAACACGAGAGCCAAAGCTTCTTTCTCTATCTGTGAATAATTTCTTTGCGCTGATGAGAGCAATTTGGACGCAAAGGCAATAGGACGATCATGTGAACCATCTTTGTGTGCAAGCACAGCTCTGATCCTATCCTCGTCGCCAAATATGTTGTGTCTAGACAAGACAGCCTAGACACAATGAGGGGAAGCCGAAAGGCACGCGCTTAAACTCATGCAGGCTGGCGTGAGGTCTGAAACAGGATACGTAATGAATGCTATAAAGAAAAGTACGTAGCTTCTAGAATACTTAACCTTAATCCACATTTGTAGAACATCGCTCTTGATGATACATTAATAGAATCTCAATATAAATTGAATACGGCGCCTTGCTAGGTCGTAGCAAATGTAGCTGAAGGCTATGCTAACTATCGTCTCGGCAAATGAGAGCATAGTTGTCAGTGAACCGTTCCTTGCAAAGTCGGCTGTACAACTGGGGACGAGTGCTAGTCAGTGTTTCTAAACCTGCCGTGTGACGGCGCTCGGTCTGCCATCACTGACAGTGGCGACACGCGGGTCCGTCGTATACTAGCGGACCGCGACCGATTTAAGAGCTACCACCTAGCAAGTGTAGTGTCTGGCGGTGACACCACACTTTGCAACACTCTAAGAGGCACCCATCTGTAGCCAGCCGTACTACCTTTAAACGCCTTCACGCTAAAGCCCGTTATTTAATGAAACAGAGCAAGCGGATATGTTGGGAACGATTCGTTTCTTCCCTTGGTTCTACTGTCCCTCTGTCACGGGTATGGGCTACACTTCGCTCTCTCCAAGGTTGCCATCGGCAGTCCATCCTCGCAGGCCTTCACCTCCCAGATGGCATTTGTACGGACCCATTAGTTCTTGCAGAACATCTAGCGACCCATTTTGCTGTGGCATCAGCGTCAGCCTCCTATCCAGCTGCTTTCCTTCATCAAAAACAGTGGGCTGAAGCTTCCACCCTATGTTTCACCCCCTTGTGAGTCAGAATCTTACAATGAACCTTTTACTGAATGGGAATTTCTTTCTGCTCTATCTTCTCATGATATGGCCCCTGGCCCAGATGCCATTCATAACCAACTGCTTCATCATCTCAGTGCTCCAGAACGGCAACATCTTCTTCGGGTGTTTAACAGTATCTGGCTCCAGGGTGACTTCCCTTCTCAGTGGAGGGATAGCATTGTGGTTCCTGTCCTTAAGCCTGGTAAGAACCCCCTATCTGTTGACAGCTATCGGCCAATTAGTTTGACCAATGTTGTTTGTAAGTTACTTGAACGGATGATAGCCCGTCGGCTCAATTGGGTCCTTGAATCTCGGGATCTATTGTCCCCTTACCAGTGTGGCTTTCGAGAGGGACTGTCTCCAATCGATTGTTTACTCCGCTTGGAATCTGCAGTTCGGCAGGCTTTTTCCCAGCGCCGCCATTTGGTTGCAGTGTTTTTTGACCTTCGCAAGGCCTATGACATGGCCTGGCGCCATAACATCTTGATTACACTTCATCAGTGGGGTCTTCAGGGCTCACTCCAGATTTTTATCCGCCAGTTCCTGATCCATCGGTCATTCAGAGTCCGAGTTGGTACTGCTTTTAGTTGTCCACGGACCCAGGAGACGGGCATCCCACAGGGTTCTGTATTGTGTCCTTCTTTTCCTCATTGCTATCGATGGACTTGTGGCCTCTGTCGGTCCCTTGGTCGCCCCTGCCCTGTATGTGGATGATTTCTGCATTTGGGTTAGTTCCTCCTCGATGGCATCTGCAGAACGGCAGCTCCAGGTAGCTACATGGCGTGCCTCTGCATGGACCCTCTCACACGGGTTTCAATTCTCTCCTTTAAAATCGCGAGTGTTCCACTTCTGTTGCCGTACTACTATCCACCCTGATCCAGAGCTCTGTCTCGCTGTACAAAGATTGCCTGTGGTCCCACAGTTTCGTTTCTTGGGTCGTCTTTTCGACAACAAGCTCACTTGGCTGCCCCATATCAGACTCCTGAAGGTAGGGTGTTTCCGTAAACTCAATGTCCTTCGCTTCCTTCCCCACTCCTCTTGGGGTGCGGACCGTTCCCCCCTTCTCCGTCTTTATCGTGCTCTAGTTCTGTCTCGCTTGGACTATGGTTGTCAAGAAGTTTGTTCGGCTGCTCCTTCCACACTGCACGTGCTGGATCCAGTCAACCATTGTGGTATCCGTTTGGCCACCGGTGCCTTCCCTACTAGCCCTGTTCATAGTTTCCTGGTTGAAGCTGGGATGCCCCCCCCCCCCCCCCCTTTCTGTTAGGCAGTCACAGCTTCTGGTGTCTTATGCACTCACTATCCGTTCCTCTCCCACTCATCCTTCCTATTCTATCCTGTTCCCAGATCATGGACGTCACCCACCCGACTCCCGCCCTCGGGCAGGTTTACCGGTTGGGCTGCGCCTTGCGTCTCTTTGCCGTGAACTTCAGCCTCCTTCTTTGTCCTATCTTCCTTGCTCCCTCCCCTCTACCCCTCCTTGGTTAGTTCCTCGGCCTCAAATTCGGATGGATCTCCACCGAGGTCTGAAAGATTCCATCCCCCCGGTGGTGTTTTGTTCCTTTTTCCGCCAAATTTTATGGGAGTTTAAGGATGCTGTTGTTTTTTACACTGATGGCTCTAAATCAGCTGATCATCTTGGGTATGCCTTCACATCCTCTGTTGGAATGGAAAGTCATCTGCTGCCACCTACATGTGGGGTGTTTACTGCGGAATTGATGGCAATTTCCCAGGCCCTTACCTTTATTAAGCAGTCCCAACACAACTGCGTTTTGTTGGACTCGATGAGTGGCCTTCTTGCTGTTGACTGGTGTTTTTTGCGCCATCCCTTGGTCTCGGCCATCCATGACCATCTCGCTGATATTCACCGTGCTGCTTGTTCCATTGACTTCCTTTGGGTCCCTGGCCATGTGGGTATGCTGGGTAATGAGCTCGCTGATCGTTTGGCTGGGGAAGCAGTTACTTCCCCCCATTTTCTGTAACCCCTCCTGCAGCGGATTTATGGCTTCACATCAAATCCCGCTTCGCACAGTCGTGGGCCAATTCTTGGGAGGCTACTCCCCTGTCTAATAAACTTCGTGCAATTAAGGTGACACCAGGCCTGTGGAGTTCTTCCTTTCGCCTCTCCCGAAAGGACTCGACCACACTGTGTCATCTCTGCATTGGCCATACCAGGCTGACCCATGGTTTTCTTTTGCGTGATGAGCCACCCCCACTATGTGGTTGTGGAGCCTTCCAGTCAGTAGCCCACATTTTGGTTGAATGCCCCCTTCTTTTGGCTCTGCGTGCTAAGTACAGACTCCCCCACACTTTACCTTTGATGTTGGCTGATGATTCCCGGATGGTCTCTCTGGTTCTCGGTTTACTCTGGGAAAGTAGTTTTTATTCTCAGTTTTAAGGTTTTTAATCTCTCTCTGGTGTTGGGGCAGGGCGGTGAGTGTTTGGGTGTCTCCCACTGTAAGCAGTATTCGGAGATTCCCGATTCCCCTCCCTGACCGAAATCCTCTTTTCTTCCCCTTTTACTCTGTTTTTACCATTTTTTTTTTTTTTTTTTTTTTAAAAGGCTTGGTTAGTCTTCCTATTCCCATACGTACTTCCTACGTTCTAGCAGTTGTACCTTTTATGTCACAGGTGTTCTTGCCTATGCTGCTTCAGCATAGTGTTGGGTTCATTCTCTTGCCGACTTCCCTCATTTTGTTTTTTACCAATGATATGACTGCCCTTTTACATTTTTACCTTTTTCCGTTTTATTTTTCTGACTTTACTGAGATGTCCCATTAGCGGAATGGAGCCTATTTGAAACAAGGGACTGATGACCTTGCTGTTTGGTCCCTTAAACCTCAAAAAATCAACCAACCAACCAAGAATACCTGATTATATTCCAATAGGTCCCATCTGTCACAAGTGCCACACTATTACTTTACTTTCCATTACCATGCTTACCAAACTAGCAGCCTCTGTCTTTTCAGCTTAGTTCCATCTGAAACAGGTCAACCAGGCAAATTTTTTCCCTTTATCTATATATCATTTGAAGCATCAGACTCTGGCACATCTACTATATCTGCTATAGCCATTGGCATTCAGAAACTCAACAGTACAGTTATCAATTAAGTGTTCAAAATCTGATAAGTTTCTTAAGAACGGGTTAATAAATATTTATATAGGGACTCAAACAGATATGAATAGACGAGCATAAACTCAAGGAAGCATCACCTTGTCATAGGTGGGATTCGGACCTACGACCCCTGGAAATGCATCTGTCCTGCCCAATGTGGCCACCACAGGCAGAAGACACAGGGGTTATGGCCAAACAGTGACCAGTCTGTCACCACAGTTACACCTTATGATGGCTGCATATTTACTTCTTCCCCAGGCATCACCATGAAAGTGACAAGAAGAAATAAGATTGCGAGCAAGTAGTTGCAATGGCTCACTGGTAGCATTCAATTTGAGGCAGTTGACACTCTGATTAAAGAATACAAGATTTTGGTTTGAGATGCATGTGGGAGATACGGCATGCCTGTTTCAACATAATTCTTCGAATATCTCTACAGTAGTCAGTGGCACTATCAACAGAATTCCTTGCTCAAGCAGTAAGAGACCGAGTGCAAAGCAGGGCCATATGGAGCTTGTGTGTATGAGCTGTCCTCTTGTTTCCTAAATATGAAGCAGTTGAGTGACAAACTTCAGTTCGAATGACACAGTTCACTGAAGGCTGAGGAAAGCTGTACTGCTTGCCCAAAGATCAACTGTATAACAGGGACTCAGTGAGGAAAATGTGCTACATTGGCTGGCAGTTGGAGAGCTCTGTCTGAATGCAGCATGGGAAATGTATTTTTCACAGATAAGGTGTTTCATGATGGTCAATAGTAGTCTATTGGCTGTGAGGGCGAAGACACCGTGAAGAATATGTAGTGACAACAGGAAGTAGTAGCCCACTGTCAGTTCCCTGGAGGAGTTTGATTTCTGTGAGAGGAGCAGGAATGAAACTTCAGTAGCATACAGTATGCCCACATTTTGAAGAATGTGACGCTGCCTTCATTGTGAATGCTATATTGTGAAGGAGAATTCATGCTAAAGGAAGAAAATTGACTTGTGTGAAAGTCTGCTTCATTCAACAGTTGCTGTCCAACATGGACATCAATGTAACAGACTGGCTGCTTACTTGAACCAAATGGGCAATATGTGGGTGGAGGAGCATGAACACTGTCAGGTAACTGGCTTTGAAACAAATCATTTATCGCTTATGCCCTTTGGGACTTCTTTTTTAAAGCTTTGGAGAAAGTTTCTTCTTCTGATGATTACACCCAATGCCTCACAGATTCTATGCCATGTTGCATGAATGTACTCGGAAACAATGGGAATTGTGGACAAAACACTAAGGAAATATAAGCAGTTTCTTTCATGTTCTGCTGCTAAGTTTTCTGTCTGAGAGCCAGTAGAAGATCCCTTGGTGATGGAAAACATCAAACATGAGATGAGAAAATTTGAGCTAGTTTTAGTTTACTTCATTCTATTAACTGAAATAAATTACTTCCAGTTACATGTTTTGGATATTTGATTCTCTTTACTTACTCTGTGCGTATATACATCAAAAGAAATAAATCAAGAGTGCCCTTTGTTAAGCTATTTTTTGTTATTTTAAATTCATGTCTTCCCCTCTATTGCCATCTCTCTCTCTCTCTCTCTCTCTCTCTCTCTCTCTCTCTCTCTCTCTCTCTCTCTCTCTCTGTCTCTGTCTCTGTGTCATAAAGACACGCACGCACAATTTGTTTTACAAATTGCAAAGTCTGTGAAACCAGTATGAGGAACCATGACATGAGAATGCCTTGTAGTGTCTAAATAGTGTGCGAAATTGGTCTGTGCACTGTATTTAATTGATGGAGTGCCCACTTTCTCTCATGACGGGCATACTACAAGAAAGAATGACATATTTGTTTGCCTTGGACAAATTTTTTTCTGAGGACTGGACTACAGCAATGAAATTTCTCTTCCTGTAATGGAGAAAAACTGAAACTATGGACACTGCATCATTTAATTTCCATCTTCCATGCTCCACAGCCTGATGAAGCATGGCATTGTTAAGAGGCCATCTGATCCCAACAATTGGTCATTATGCCTAGTCAGTGCTACATAACAATAGCAAGACCATGCACTAAATTTCCTTACTAAGTGACTATCTGCCTTACATCCCTGCACCTTTCAATGAGAGCAAATGATTTGAGGAGTGGGAAGTAACCATAATGCCACTTGCCTTGACACTTCATGCCCTCATCTTTCCACAAACATTGTTAAATTCATTATCATATATGTAAATCTGGTAGGAGGCATAGTATGACCATATCACAGCACACACATGGAATGATATCAGTGCAGTCACCTCCATCAACTTCTATGCAGGTGGCTAGTCAGAGAATTCTGTACTGCCTTCACAGACTGAACAAAGTACTTGTTTTTCTTGAGGTAGTGCAGTGGTGGAAGTTGAGCTCCCGTCCTGTTAGCTATTGACACAGGTGGATAGGACCAAAATGAATTTACTTCCATTTCAGAGGATTAATTACTTACCACTGCTGTAACCCCTCAACAAACTATGGACATTTCTGGACCCGACTAAGATATGTTGCTTCTATCTATTTCTCCACTTTTTGTTCCTATTTTAATTTTTCTTATTTTATTTATTGTGTATATCATTGAGACCCCTAGCCCTTTGGCTGCCCCAGTCCAACTATGCCCCTGCTCATGTCACTACTCTACAAGCATTTCTTATATGCAGTTTTGTGTTTATTGGACATGTTCACATTGGTCACATTGTACTGCTGCTGTCATACCACCTTCCATCTGTATTAGTCATGATCACAGAGGATACACCAGGCCAAAATACGAAGAAGCTTCAAAATTATCCACAGCAACTGCTCTAGCAGCTTCCTAATCAAATGCTACAGTGTGATAAAAATGGAGTATGGATGCATTGTCTGTAGCTCTATCGAACAGTGCTCTTACAGATTATTTTAAAGCCTTCAGTTTTGATTCTTTGTTTCCCGTCCAAGTGATGTAAGATTGCTCTTTTCCACATTGCAGAATCCAAAATTACATGGCAGTTGGATTTTCTATAAATGTCTAAATAGCTACTTGTAATGGTTGTAACCATGTAACAGGACTGCCTAATGTTAAGTCATCACTACTGAGTACCATACTTGTTCATAATAATTTGCTGGATAAGCTGTGTATCCACATTGACAGGTAGTTCATTTTGTTGCAGGAATAAAATTTTGGATATGTTTGAAATCCCATACTGGTGTGCTGTTTTCTCACTCTCACTGTTTCTCTCTGCAGTGCCAACATGAATACATGTTCAGCAGTCACAGTACTTTTCCATTGAGATACCTGTATCATCGATTCCACTGTCACATAGTCAACTCAGACATGTACACTATCTTCTTTGTAAATTAGACATACATTTCTGCATAGCACCTTAACGTCGTCCACAGTATTAATTGACTTCTGCCTATTCATTCATTATGAAACACAACAGTCTCACTTGTCTGTGTGTACAGCTAAAAGTGCAGTGAGGCTGGTTCACTGATGCCAATGGCCACATATGAATGCTATCAACAGCTATTTGGATGCCCACAGTGCTATGTTTGTCACATTGGCAGTCTGCTGTAGCCACTTGAACTGCAGCAGTTCATGACTGTAGTATGGTGGCTAACAGACTGTGTGCTAACACACACAAAATACATATTTTCACATAGAGGGAAAATAATGTTTTGGATCTGAACCAACACTGTACCTTGAACAGTCTACGTGCATCAGTAAGAAACAACCTACAAGGGTTGCATGGCCCTCTATCTTAAGTATCCATGACCACATCCTCAGCATGCTCCAGGACAGGTAATAGCATGTTGGATTCAAACAAATCAACTCTAATGATGAATTATTCTAAGATGCAATACTCTGGGACAGGTCAGTTGCCCACAGATAGACAAATCTTATGAAATAATAATGTTCTGTTGAGGCCAGTGTCCTCCAGTTGCATAGATATGCAGTCATTACATAAGGTGCAAATAGTTAACATTGCTTTGATTGGGATTCACAGTGATCATGTGACCTTTAGTGCCTCCTCTCAGCATCACACTGCCAATACAAAAGAAAATGAATCACTTATGAAGTTACAGTTCTAAGCTACCACAACCCTGCTACACTGCATGGCATATGACTTGTGATATCTGCTAAATGTGACAAGAACCACCAAGCCTCAAAAGTTAGGGGTCTGCTGGTGATCAGTAACATGGAATACAATGGAGACAATTATGTGCCATATCATCTCCTACCTCCTGACTGACAACCTGTAATTTTATAATGGTCTGTTACTCCTTTCCCCTTTCATGATCCCTTGGACTATTTCACCAGGCCATAGCTGAGGTAGGTTCATTTTTGCAAACTATACTGTATTTGTCACTGGGAGTATGCTTACACCAAACTTCAAACATCTGGCAGCTGAGGTCTGCATTCCCACCATGCAGACTTGCATTTCCTGGGCACCTTTGTCTGTTCTGTGACAGTGGCTGTACGTGGCAGCTGGCAGCTCTAGTGAATTCACATCATTGAGCTCAATGAAAGTCAAATATTTTGTGATTATTCACTTGGATCATTATGCAGTTTTCATAAATGTCACTTTGATAAACTTTCACATCTGTCTACCTGTATCTGCACCTGATTTGTTATCTCCAATACTGTTTTAATTTACCATCTTACTAATACAGAGATGAGCATTGCAGTGACATGACATACTACTGCCATGTTTCAAGACGTTTGATTTACACTTAAATTCAGTTCATATATATAATTTCTTTTTTTCTTTTGCAGGGCCCTAAAAAGATACGGCTTGAGGAGCCATTGGCAGGTGAGATTTTTGCTTTCTTCAGTAGCTTAATTATACATTAATGGTAGCATGTAAATGTTTTCTTCTGTGGTACTTTATTTTTAGTCTTCTTCTTTGACTTCAATTCTTTATTGGTGGTATGCTAAATTATTTCAGTGAAACAGTTGTTCAAAATGTTACATTTAAACTTAACACTAGATGTTAATTATCTAGTGCATAATTCATAGTATATAATTGGCAGTGTCATCAGAACTAAAACAGATATTTGTGTTCAAAATGTTATAACCTTTAATCACCAATAATTGTGTGGATATTCAAACACACTCACTTAGAAACAACAGCTGGTTACATGATAACAACTCAGTATCTCTTATTCGACTGCCGTGCCGTGACATGCGGCCGGTGCCGTTCGTAGCTAGGTGGCGCTCCCATGCTCAGCCGAGCTGCGGAGCGCCTCTATCGCCATTTGCACGTACTATCATGGCGGCACTGTTAAATGTCGTGGCACTGTCACAACACAAAATGTATACCATGGTAGACTGTGAGGGAAATGTGATCAAAGATAAAGGACGACAAATTTTTAAGTACGAGACAGACATTTAAAAGTAGCCCACGATGAAGGTAAGTAATCATTGCCAGTTGGCACAGTACGATAAAAACCAACAATGTTTAGACCCCACACACTTGATTGTGTAGTCATGGTACGTATTTAGCTCATTATCTTGAGATAAATATATTTAAGCATACAACTGTCACTCAACATAGCTGAGATTCTTAAAGATGAAAATATCCAATATTATCGGGGACTGGAACAAGTCAACCACATTAATAGCCAGTGATTTGAAACCTCATTGTCATGTCTTGAAATGAAGAATAGTGTTCCTGTAATCGTTCCCCTCTCACTCAAACCAGTATTGCTTCAGGAATCAAGTTATCAGAATTTTAGAAAAGTGTGACAGTGTACAGGGATAGATGGTGACTTGAAATAGTATCTTCAGTAATTAATGACTTTTGAACTACTTAAGTAATGTATGCATAATTACTACTTCAGTGTCAGGAACAACTGGCCTACAAAGCTGACTAGGTTGTTGTTTCTCAAGGTTATGTTGTGACACATGTATTTTTGCTTAGTAATGAATATACAGTATATTGAAATTGTATCTTTCATGAAATAATTAACAAAACTGGAAAACAACTGTCACAAAATATTCAGGCTTGAAGAAAGTACAAATAGTGAACCAGAACTCCACAGACATAAGTCTAGGCATTGTTCAGGGTTCCCTAATTATTTTGGTATAAGGGACACACAGCAGCTTGTCACACAGTAAGTTAAATTGATTTAGTCTGTTACCCATATTACAATGGTTTCTTTGAAAAACTCTTGCATATAAACGTTTGCATATTTAAACATCAAAACACAGGTTAATGCAACTACACATTGGTGAAACTGTGGTGTGGCGGCCTTTGCTGCGGGAATAGTTCAGCACAGTGTAATCATTCCACAGCATTCAATGAACCCATACAAAAACTACACATCGGCCAATTCTAAGTGAGCTACGTTATCCATAGTTCTGTGTGTCACAGTTCATGTAGAACTAATAGGGGTGGAAGGACAATCCTGAGACAGAACTGAGCAGTACTGAATGCAAGCTCAAAGATGAAGAGTAAGATATGCATTATGTTGCTAACAGTAATTACTGTTAATGAATGGAACAGATTTGTTTCCAAACACAAGACATGGCAGACACCCCTGCCATATGTGGTGTTGTGCTGATGTATTCAGTACATATGAAGTGCTGAATGTGCACCTAGATCTATTAATCATTGGCCTAGTTCTTTAAAACCTTCACCAGAAACAGCATTAGAAGGACTTGTACCTTCAGCAAACATGGCAACACACTTTGTTGTTAAACTATTGTTTAATATGTTCAGTATCACTGAAAGAGCTGTGTCAATGTGGGCGCTCTTACAAATGCATTGCCTTAAATGAGTAGTTCCTGACTGGAAACACAATAATGCAAAGCAGTATATGTACATAGTTGACTTCCTGTTTTCTCACTTTACATGAGTGGTCACCTTAATTGCTCTGGCTGTCAGAGCATGTTTCCTA
The DNA here is from genome assembly GCF_023864275.1 of Schistocerca cancellata. Lineage (NCBI taxonomy): Eukaryota > Metazoa > Arthropoda > Insecta > Orthoptera > Acrididae > Schistocerca > Schistocerca cancellata. The sequence goes on from NC_064632.1 coordinate 598,620,246, forward strand.
TATAACCCAAATCTCCATATGATGGACACTACAGCATGTTGTTCCCAGTATGTTGTTCTCCTAGCTTGCAGGTCTACTGTGTTTCTGTGAAATAACAGACAACATAGTGCATCTGGACTGAAAGGCAAATATGCCATTAGGCACGTGTATTTATAAAGGTATGGTGTCTGTTGTTATGGATGTGTGACCAAAAGAACAGACACTATATCTATAAATTATCTAGGTTTGCCACATTTTCTGTGTTTTGCTATGACAGGTGGTGTGGGCAGACTAGATCTACATCTACATCCATACTGCACAAGCCACCTGACGGTGTGTGGAAGAGGGTACCTCTAGTACCTCTATCGGTTCTCCCTTCTATTGCAGTCTCGTATTGTTTGTGGAAAGAAAGATCATCAGTATGCATCTGTGTTGGCTCTAATCTCTCTGATTCTATCCTCATGGTCTCTTTGCAAGATATATGTAGGAGGTAGCAATATACTGCTCGAGTCCTCGGTGAAGGTAAGTTCTCCAAACTTCAACAAAATCCCGTACCGAGCTACTGAGAGTCTCTCCTGCAAAGTCTTCCACTGGAGTTTATTTATCATCTCTATAACCCTTTCGCGATTACTAAATGATCCTGTAACAAAGCGCACTGCTCTCCGTTTGATCTTCTCTCTCTCTCTTCTGTCAACCCTATGTGGTATGAATCCCACACTGCTGAGCAGTATTCAAGCAGTGGGCGAACAAGTGTACTGTAACCTACTTCCTTTGTTTTCAGATTGCATTTCCTTAGGATTCTTCCAATGAATCTGTCTGGCATCTGCTTTGCCAATGAACAGCTTCATATGATCATTCCATTTTAAACCACTCCTAATGCCTACTCCCAGATAATTGATGGAATTAACTGCTTGCAGTTGCTGACATGCTATATTGTAGCTAAATGAGAAAGGATCTTTCTTTCTATGTACTCCCAGCACATTACACTTGTCAAAATTGAGATTCAATTGCCATTCCCTGGACCATGTGTTGATTCGATGCAGATCCTCCTGCATTTCAGTAAAATTTTCCGTTGTTACAACCTCTCGATATACTACAGCATCATCCGCAAAAAGTATCAGTGAACTTCAGATGTTATCCACAAGGTCATTTATGTATATTGTGAATAGCAACGGTCCTACAACACTCCACTGAGGCACACCTGAAATCACTCTTACTTCGGAAGACCTCTCTGCATTGAGAATGACATGCTGCATTCTGTTATGTAGGAACTCTTCAATCCAATCACACAATTGGGCTGATAGTCCATATGCTCTTACTTTCTTCATTAAACGACTGTGGGGAACTGTGTTGAACACTTTGCAGAAGTCAAGAAACACGGCATCTACCTGGGAACCCATGTCTATAGCCCTCAGAGTCTTATGGACGAATAGCGTGAGCTGGGTTTCATATGATGGTCTTTTTCAAAACCCATGCTGATTCCTACGGAGTAAATTTCTTGTCTCACGAAAAGTCATTATACTCAAACATAATATGTGTTCCAAATTTCTACAACTGATATATGTTAGAGATATAGGTCCATAGTTCTGCACATCTGTTCAACATCCCTTTGTGAAAATGGGGGTGACCTGTGCCCTTTGCCACTCCTTTGGAATGCTGTGCTCTTCTAGAGACTAACAGTACACTGCTGCAAGAAGGGGGGCAAGTTCCTTCGCGTACTCTGTGTAAAATCGAACTGGTTTTCCATCAGGTCCAGCGGCCTTTCTTCTTTTGAGTGATTTTAATTGTTTCTCTATCCCTCTGTCGGCTATTTCGATATCTAGCATTTTGTCATTTGTGCGAAAATCTAGAGAAGGAACTACAGTGCAATCTTCCTTTGTGAAACAACTTTGGAAAAAGACATTTAGTATTTTGGCCTTCAGTCTGTCATCCTCTGTTTCAGTACCATTTTGGTCACAGAGTGTCTGGACATTTTGTTTTGCTCCACCTACCGCTTTGACATAAGACCAAAATTTCTTAGGATTTTCTGCCAAGTAAGTACACAGAACTTTACTTTCAAATTCATTGAATGCCTCTCACATAGTCCTCCTCACACTAAATTTCCCTTCGTGTAATTTTTGTTTGACTGCAAGGCTTTGGCTATGTTTGTTTGCTGTGAAGATCCCTTTGCTTCTGCAGCAGTTTTCTGCTCCGTTGTTGTACCATGGTGGCTCTTTTCCATATCTTATGACTCGCTTGGCACATACTCATCTAATGCATACTGTACAATGGTTTTGAACTTTGTCCATTGATCCTCAACACTATCACTACTCCAGACAAAACTTTTGCGTTGAGCTGTCAAGTACTCTGAAATCTGCTTTTTGTCACTTTTGCTAAACAGAAAAATCCTACCTTTTTTAATATTTCTATTAATGGCTGAAACCATTGATGCAGTAATCGCTTTATGATCACTGATTCCTTGTTCTGCATTAACTGTTATAAATTGTTCGGGGCTGTTTGTCACCAGAAGGTCTAATATGTTATTGCCACGAGTATGTTCTCTGTTTAACTGCTCAAGGTAGTTTTTCACATAATGCACGTAAAAAAATTTCACTGGATTCTTTGTCCCTGCCACCCGTTACAAACGTTTGTGTCTTGCAGTCTATAGCCAACAAATTAAAATCTCTACCCAGAACTACAACATGGTCAGGAAATCTACTCTCAATATTTTCCAAATTTTCTTTCAGGTGCTCTGCCACACTGCTGAGCCAGGGGGCCTGTAGAGACATCCAGTTACCATGTTTGAGCCCACTTAACCGTGAACTTCACCCAAATTATTTCACATTTCAGATCTCCGTCAATTTCCTTCGATACTATTGTACTTTTTATCACTATAAACACACCTCCCCCTTCACTGTCAAACCTGTCTCTGGGTTATACATTCCAATCTGAGTTCAAAATTTCATTACTGTTTACATCTGGTTTCGGCCAACTTTCTGTCCCTAGTACTATGTGAGCGTTATGCTCATTTATTAATGAGAGCAGTTCTGGGACCTTTCTATAGATGCTCATGTAGTTAACCATTAGCACATTAATATTGCTGTTCGCCCTTTGCATTTTGCCTACTACTATAAATTTAGCCTGCGGTCACTTAATATCACATTTTGTGCCCACTTGTTTAGTTGTGCAAGATGCCAAACTTTGACTCTTTCCTCTGTCAACCACAGCTTCCGTTTCATGTCTTTTTTCTCCTAACACTACAGTCAGATGTGTTGTGGTGTAACTATTTAGTAAAATGACACTGTCTTCTTTACCTTATCTTCTATACTTTACTGAACCCCTTTTATAATTACTTCAAAATTCATAATTAATGTCTTTGCTACATCACATTTTTATAAATAACCGTCACCACATACAAAATAGAAATAAATCTAATGAACAATATCTGTACATTTATGTATGATATGTTGTTTAATGTCACTATTTTCATACTGTATTAATAATATTACTTTTTTAAGTATATTGTTAATAGGGCATAGTTCTGTGCATCACTCCTCGGGAGTGTCGTGTATAAGCCCAGTTCATAAAATGTGTGTCCCAGAGGAGAATGCTGAAAGCTTTCTTTCTTTCTTTCTTTCTTTCTTTCTTTCTTTCTTCCTGTTTTACAAACATGCAATGGGCATGGGTTTCTTTTTCTTAATAATGGCTGCTGAAATGAGTTGTAGCCTCACTACACCTCTGTGTATGTTAAAATATGCTTATATGCCAGTCATTGGAGGTATAATAGGAACACATCATTAAAGCAGTAGATAAAGATTCTAAAAAGTTTTCCTCTGTGTGTTTACAGCTGGAGGTGCTGGGGGTAATACCAGGCAGCGTCATCTGGAGCCGGAGCCTGGCCCCAGTTCCAGGTCTCCAGCTGCACACACACCAGGTGAGTAACAGTAAGAGCCCACAGTTGGAGGTTGGTGTTCCTACTCTACTCTACTCGACTACTCCTACTCCTACTCCTACTCTGGAATCAAATGTATTTGGGTACCTATTAATGGACTTAAAGATGGGGTGTGTCCACACTTCTCCTTTAAAGGCTTGAACTCATCTGGGGAAACTTTCATCCATTCTTCCTCGATAGTCGATACTGGAGAAGATCGAGATAGTGGACATTGGGTTTGGAGTGAAGCCACCTTTATGTCTCATCCCTAAGATGAACCATTGCTTTCAGGCTGGAACATGGGCAGAAAGGTACACTTCAGGAATGTCACTGTCCACAAATAATTTCCTCTCAATTCTGCTTCATGACAGGTGGCATTGTTGAACTGATTCAAATGGTCATTGTCTCTGCAATCTTCCTCTGCTGTACACATTACACAGTACTGTCAAATATATGCTTATCCTTCTGCATTTAGCAGTTTTGAAAGTGCAATAAGGGGAGAACAAGTTAATAAGGAGGACTGGCATATTGTAAGACATGCGTCCTGTGACTGTCATTGTTGGCACTAAGGTAATGGCAGGTAAAGTAAACATAGGGTTTTTCAAACTGAACCCAGCCATCAGACTGCCGTGGAGTATAGAATAATTTGTCACTTCACTCCAAAAGCCTAGCTACCAGTTGTCCACTATCGAGTGGATATTGCTCATTACATAAACTTCCACATTGCTTAACATTAAAAACAGGAATGTGCAGTATCCAGAAGATGCTCAGCCATTGTAATCGGGGCTGCTGAGAGTGAGGACTGGCCATGGAACATGATACAGGGCTGGACTCTAATTAGAAATATAGCAACCCAATTTTATTGACAATGTATCATACTTGGTGTGGCTCTGGAAGCTTGCATAAGTTAAAAATTGATTTTCATTGTATTGTTATACTAATCCAATTTTATTGTTATTTTAAAATAGGTTTGACATGAAACATGACAGTTTGAGGAATATTGTAGATAAACAAAATGTGCTCATTGTGATAAAATACAGAGTATATGTAATTTCTTATTAAAACACTAACCACATCTTTACAATTGCAATCGGTTTATGCATGACGATTTGTATCCCTGTAGGAAGAATTGTGATACTGCAACTATCCTACTGTACAGGGTAAAAATGTAAACGTTATGCACATCCTCAAAATAAGGAGATCAAATTGGTTGGTTCTTTTGTCTTCGGTGTGGTATAGAGAGGACTTTCGTTGCTTTAATATGCCATCTTGTCCATGTGGGATTCCTGAGAAGCTGCAAAATCCACAATTTCTTCTGTACAAAAAGAACAAATTGTGGGGATGTCCACTTTTGCAGTTCCTTTTGATTGGAAGTAATGTAAAATTTTACTGTGTGTTCTAAAGATGATATTCTCAGGGAACATCAAAACATTTATTTATAACATTACTTGTTGCTAAGAACCAGTGGTTCAGAGTTGTCATACTTTTGTCACAAATTATGCATTAATTACTGGTCTGATGCATAAATATAGTTTTGTCTGATGCCGTGGATGTGCGGAAAGGGTTGTAGGGTCATCAATGATTTCTCAGGTCACAAAATTATTTTTTTAGTCATACTTTTTTCACCAGTGAAGCTTTATGATCACTCGCTCTAAACAATGGGCAATGGATACCTATACAGATATGGCCAGAGTGGTATTGCAGTAACAAAACATAGGGTAACAAGGATCTTAATATACCCAGAAAGAAAGATGGCAAAAATCTTGTAAAATTGGGAAGACTGGAAATTGAGTAAAATATTTTTAACAGTTTTACTCTTTTAGGGTACAAATCAGAAGCCAGATATTTTCCATGACTGACAATTGATGAGCAAACTATCGGAAAAAGCAAAACAAATGATGGAATGTTTTGTAACAAATGTCCTTCATTTGAGTGTGCTTTTATTTTGCACAATAATGACTTTGGGTTTATAGCCATTCTTGAGTGTATGTTGAAATGTTGAAAAATGTCTGTCCTGCTATGACATGTCATCACTGAAAAAACATACTTCTAGTTTCATAGGCCAGTTGTGGTTTTCAACTGTGCACAATGTCATCAAGATTCCATATCTTAGAGGCAGGTCAATGATATTTTAATATTTCTATTTGATCTTGAGAAAGGCTATGAAGTGATATCATGACTGTGTAAAACAAATGAACAATTAATAGTCAAATGATGGAGATTTCTGTAAAGAACTGGAAAAGGGGATATTAGTGGTAAGTGGGACAATGGCAGTAAAGGAGGAGGAGAGATAAATGTAGACAGAATCAGTGGGAGAAAGAGATACAGGAGGCAGTGTAGACAAAACAAAAGATGTGTGTAGACAAAATACACAGGCCCTGTGGATGTAACTGAGAGAGGTGACAGTGGCATTGGAATATTCTGTAAATCAGTGGGAGAAAATGAGAAAGTGGTAGAGAGACATACAAAGTGACTGTGAGAGGGAGATGCTGAGTATGAAGGCTTCACTAGAGAGAGAGACCAAGCAAAAATATAGAATATTGTGTGTTAAAATAGTGGAGAAATCTCCACAGACCAAAAAGTTTGGAGAGGAAGGCAAAATGCAGACTGAGGCAGCTGGTTCCCCACTCTTGTCAGTATTTCAAAAAGGAACATATTCATCTTTTATGTGCTCCAACAGGAGCATTTTTCTGATGGTTATCCTGTGGTACTATTTGTTGCATGAGATACTGCTGGCAAAATTAGAGCAAATAAACAGTTGTTTGTGGTGCAGTAGGTTCATTCAGAGAATGTGCTAGTATACAAACATGTATCATCAACCCACTATTAACAATTCTAACTTATGTTGTGTGTTCCATGCAATGCTATCCTGTATTGCGGAACATTTGAACATTGAAGTTCATAACCTGCCCATTGGGTAGAAGACAGGAATGTAAACATTACTTACCAATAATACAGTTTCTGATAATGCTTCATTCTCTGTGCAAACTCTGGTGCTCAACACCCTGATTTTAGATGCTTTTGCCCCCCCTGCGGGTTCGGGGGTTAGAATAGGCCCGCGGTATTCCTGCCTGTCGTAAGAGGCGACTAAAAGGAGTCTCACATGTTTTGGCCTTATGTGATGGTCCCCTCTCGGGTTTGACCTCCATCTTTCTAAATTATTCCGAAGAGCGAGCCAATTGGGGAAGGGCGCCTTACATGGTGCACTGTATCCGTCGTGCAATTAGACCTTTAGCCGGCTTTCACGTCGTTGCAATGGTGTCCCGCTCGTTTTCGATCTTTAGGGCGGGGATACGTCCCTGGGTGCGACTACCACGCTGCCCTCTGCAGTGTTTCTTTTAACTGCGACGACGACCTTGGACAGTTTTGCACCTAAGATCCAGCACGGTAGCCAGTTCGTTGTGGTGGGGCCGCCATGTACCCTCTTGGTTGTAGCCCCCTGACAACACAGGGATCGCTCTACTGATGCCTGCGCCGTTAACTCCCCACGTATGCCAAGGAGTAGATGCCTATCCTCCTGGGGCATCAGGACTCCCGGCAACGGCCATCCTGCCAGGTGGCCTTTGCTGTGGCTGGGTGGCGCCCGTGCGGAGGGCCCTTGGTCGGAGTAGGTGGCATCAGGGCGGATGACCCGCAATGAAGCGTGGTACATCATCTCTCGCTGGCGGCCAGCCGCCAGCAGTCTCTAAGCGTTCTCGGGCTCAATTTAATGCTCAGAAGTACGATCCGAAAACGTTCCCCTCCCTGGCCACGCCGTGGGAAGAGCGTAAGTCCCAGGATGGAGGCAACAGTTATTCGCCCCGATTCTTAGTTTGCACGAGAGCTGATGGGGAGTCTTTTCTCTCCACAAAGCCTCAGTTCTTCGTCGAGCATTTAGAGGACAAGTTTGGGGAGGTGGAGGGCTTGTCTAAAATGCGCTCTGGCTCAGTACTGATACAAACGGCATCCTCCGCCCAGTCACGCAGGTTACTTGCTTGTGACAAGTTGGGGGATGTTAACGTTACTATTACTCCACATAAGAGTTTAAATATGGTCCAGGGTGTTATTTTCCATAGGGACCTCCTTTTGCAGTCTGATGACGAGCTGCGCGCCAACTTAGAACGTAGAGGTGTTCATTTCGTCCGGCGCGTTCATCGGGGTCCGAGGGACAATCAGGTTGCTACCGGTGCCTTCATCTTGGCCTTCGAGGGTGATACGTTACCGGAAAAGGTCAAGGTGATGGTCTACCGATGTGACGTCAAGCCCTATATCCCTCCCCCGATGCGGTGCTTCAAGTGCTGGAAGTTCGGCCATATGTCTTCCCGCTGCACTTCCAGCCTCACATGTCGAGATTGCGGACGCCCATCTCATCCCGATACTCCATGTGCCCCGCCTCCCATCTGCGTCAACTGCGGGGAGCACCATTCACCTTGCTCGCCAGACTGCAGAATATTCCAGAAAGAGCGCAAAATCATGGAATATAAGACCCTGGACCGACTGACTTATACTGAGGCCAAACGGAAATACGACCGATTACATCCAGTGAGAATGACAACTTCCTACGCCGCTGTTACAACACCTGTGCTAGCCCCATCAGTTTCGCGCCTTTCGGCCGGATCGACGAGTGGTACAACTCCTCCTGCCCCCTTGCCAGTGGGGGGCTCTACCCACCCGATTGCTCCTGTGCCACCTACCTCAGGAGCAACACCATTCCCCCCATCGGGGACGTCGGTCCCCGCTTCTACGCCGGAGAAGTGTCCAACTTCTTCGGCTTCTCACGCTCGCAAGGGGTCCCTTGGGTCCCTCCCTTCCCAGGTTTCCACCGGCGGGAAGGCTGACGATAGACAGTGGCGTAAGTGCCCACAATCTGCAGGTCGAAGGGCTTCCCGATCCTCCTCAGTCCCGGAGACTGAATCGGTGAAGCCCTCCCAGCCAGTTAAACCCAAGGAGCAGCGTGAGAAATCAAAGAACAGCAGCTCTAAGCCCAAGGAACGCACGGTGGTAGCCACCCCATCGCAACCTTCTAGCTCTGCGTCTGAGGACGCGGTGGAGATTCTGGCGTCCGCTGAGGACCTCGATCTCGCCGGTCCCTCAGACGCCGTGAATAGCAATAGCACTAGCACGGGTGCTCAATCGGAGGCAGCAGGTGACCCAGCGGCGTAATCTGCCGTCCCAGTCCCGGCACGCCTTTCTCAGCCATGGACAAAACCATCCTCCAGTGGAACTGCAGCGGTTTCTTCCACCATCTAGCTGAGCTCCGCCAACTTATCAGCCTTCACCCTTTCCTCTGCATTGCTCTGCAGGAAACTTGGTTTCAAGCAATGCACACCCCCGCCCTCCGTGGCTATCGGGGTTATTATAAGAACCGAGCAGCTTATGAAAGGGTGTCTGGTGGCGTCTGCATCTATGTCCTTAACTCACTTCACAGCGAGTCTGTCCCTCTCCAAACAGCTTTAGAGGCTGTCGCTGTTAGGGTGTGGACGCCGCAGGCTCTTACCATCTGCAGTCTTTACCTTCCACCGGAGGGTGATGTCGCGCAGCATGTCCTGGCTGCGCTGATAGCCCAATTGCCGCCACCTTTCTTATTACTGGGCGACTTTAACGCCCATAACCCTCTGTGGGGTGGGTCAGTGGCAACAGGTCGAGGCGCCACCGTTGAGCATTTATTGTCGCAGCTCGATCTCTCGATTTTGAATGATGGTGCCTCCACACACTTCAGTGTGGCGCATGGCACCTACTCCGCCATTGACCTTTCAATCTGTAGCCCTAGCCTCTTACCATCTGTCCACTGGAGTGTGCATGACGACCTGTGTGGTAGTGACCACTTTCCGATTTTTCTGTCACTACCACAGCGTCACTCTTCTGGGCGCCCTAGCAGATGGGCTATGAATAAGGCTGACTGGGACTTGTTCTCCTCCACTGCCGCTATTGAGCCTCTCTCAACTGATGCCATTGATGTGGTGGTTACATCGGTCACCGCCGGCATCGTCACTGCTGCCGAGTCTGCCATTCCCCGTTCTTCTGGGTCCCCTCGGCGGAGGGCTGTGCCTTGGTGGTCGCCTGAGATCGCTGAAGCGATTAAGGATCGCCGGCGGGCACTCCAGCGTCACAAGCGACATCCCTCCATGGACCACCTTATCGCCTTTAAACGGCTGCGTGCGCGGGCCCGCCTCCTTATCCGCCAAGGCAAGAAGGAGTGCTGGGAGCGGTATGTGTCCACCATTGGACTCCATGTCACTCCATCGCAGGTCTGGGCCAAGATTTGACGGGTCTTCGGCTATCGGACCCCTGCCAGCGTCCCTGCGCTCTCACTGAATGGAGCAGTTTGTACTGACTCCGACGTCATTGCAAACCGCTTAGCAGAGCATTTTGCTATGAGTTCCGCTTCTGCGAATTACCCCCAGGCCTTCCGCTCCATTAAAGAGCGGATGGAACGTCGGAGCCTTTCTTTTCGCACCAACGCTTCTGAACCCTACAACGCTCCATTCAGTGAGTGGGAATTTCAGAGTGCCCTTGCCGCTTGCCCTGATACCGCTCCCGGGCCAGATCGCATCCACTGTCAGATGCTGAAACACCTTTCAGTGGACTGCAAGCGACTTCTCCTCGACCTTTACAACCGTCTCTGGGTCGAGGGTGAGTTTCCATCGCAATGGCGGGAAAGTATTGTCATCCCCATTTTGAAACCTGGAAAGAACCCTCTGGAGGTGGACAGCTACCGCCCCATTAGCCTCACCAACGTTCTTTGTAAGCTTCTCGAACGGATGGTGAGCCGGCGCTTGAATTGGGTGCTGGAGTCTCGGGGCCTTCTGGCTCCGTCTCAGGATGGGTTCCGGAAAGGCCGCTCCGCCGCCGACAATCTGGTGAGCCTGGAGTCGGCCATCCGTACTGCCTTTGCCCGCCGTCAGCACCTGGTCGCTGTCTTTTTCGACATGCGGAAGGCGTACGATACGACATGGCGTCATCACATCCTTTCTACGCTTCATGGATGGGGTCTTCGGGGCCCTCTGCCGATCTTTATCCGCAATTTCCTGTCGTATCATACCTTCCGCGTGCAAGTCGCAGCCTCCTATAGTTCCACCCACGTCCAGGAGAACGGTGTGCCACAGGGTTCTGTTTTAAGTGTCTGCCTGTTTTTAATAGCCATTAACGGGCTCGCTGCGGCCGTGGGAAGTTCTGTCTCTGCTTCCCTGTATGCTGACGACTTCTGCCTTTATTACAGCTCTACTGGCATTGCAGCTGTTGAACGTCAGCTACAGGGCGCTATCCGTACGGTGCAGTCTTGGGCTGTAGCGCATGGGTTTCAGTTTTCGGCAGCCAAGACCCGCGTTATGCATTTCTGCCGGCGCCGAACAGTCCATCCTGAGCCGCGGCTTTATCTTGGCGACGAACTCCTTGCTGTGGTGGAAACTCACAGGTTTTTGGGGGTGGTTTTCGATGCCCGGTTGACTTGGCTGCCTCATATCCGGCAGCTTAAACAGACGTGTTGGCGGCATCTCAACGCTGTGAGATGCTTGAGCCACACCCGCTGGGGCGCCGACCGCTCTACCCTGTTGCGGCTCTACCAGGCGTTAATCCAGTCCCGTCTGGATTATGGGAGCCTGGCTTATGGCTCAGCATCCCCATCTGCGTTACGGGTGCTGGACCCAATTCTCCACAGCGGGATACGCCTTGCCACTGGTGCTTTCCACACCAGCCCTGTGGACAGTGTGCTAGTGGAGGCAGGTGTACCCCCACTGCGGTTCCGGCGCCAACGTTTGCTGGCCGCTTATGCTGCCCATGTTCTAAGCTTGCCCGGGCATCCAAATTATCGTGTCCTGTTCCCGCAGTCAGTCGTCCATCTGCCAGACCGTCGGCCCCGGTCGGGTTGTCCGATCGCCGTACGCGTCAAGGAGCTTCTCTGTGGGCTTGGGTTTTTCCCTGTTCCACCTCCTTTCCGGGCGCCTCTGCGTACACCCCCGTGGTGTGTTCCTCGCCCTTGCCTTCGGCTCGACTTGGCACAGGGCTCGAAGGACTCGGTCCCTCCAGAGGCCTTCCGCCGCCGCTTTTATTCCATCCTGGCCACGTATCAGGGCTCTGGAATTGTTTACACCGACGGTTCGATGGTTGCTGGTCGTGTCGGGTATGCGCTAACTCTAGGGGACCATTCCGAACAACAGTCCTTGGCGGCTGGCTGCAGCGTTTACACTGCTGAGCTAGTCGCCATCTTTAGAGCCCTAGAGTATATCCGCTCCTGCTCAGGTGAGTCCTTCGTTATCTGTAGCGATTCCCTGAGCGGTTTACGAGCTCTCGACCAGTGTTTTCCTCGTTCTCGTCTGGTGATGGCTATCCATGAGTCCCTGCATACTCTTGCGCGTTGCAGCCGCTCTGTGGTCTTTGTGTGGACCCCCGGTCATGTCGGTATCCCGGGCAATGAACATGTTGACCGCCTGGCGAAAGAGGCCACGGATAAACCATCTCTGGATGTTGGCCTCCCAGAGGCTGATTTGCGGGCAGTCCTCCGCCGAAAAGTTTTTGCGCTTTGGGACGCTGAATGGCGCGATCGGATTACACCCAATAAACTCTGTGCCATTAAGGAGACGACGACTGTGTGGCGGTCCTCCATGCGAGCCAACCGCAGGGACTCAGTCGTCCTTTGTCGGCTCCGCATTGGCCACTCCCGGCTAACACACAGTTATTTACTGCGCCAGGAGGACCCTCCTGTATGTCGCTGCGGGGCGGCTTTGACGGTGGCCCACATTCTGTTGGCCTGCCCCCTTTTAGCTGTGGTCAGGCAGACATTTGCGCTGCCTGATACGCTCCCTGCCGTTTTATCCGATGACCCTGTTATGGCTGCCTTAGTTTTACGTTTTATTCGGGCAGGGAGTTTTTATTCTTTCCTCTGAGTGTTTCTGTTTTATTTTATTTTTTCTTTTGATTCTGGCCTTTGGCCTATGATTTTACACTGATCTTTTAATGTGTTTCTAAGTGGTTGGCTTTTCCTTTTTTATTTCTATGGTCGGCCAACCACTGTCACACTCTGTGTGGTTTTAGTTCGTTTTGTCTTGTCCTTGTCTCCGTTTCTTTTGTTCTGTATCGTCTGTGTCTATTCTGTTCCTCGTTTTTATTCTCTGTGGATGTTCTTTGTCTTTGGAAAAAGGGACCGATGACCGTAGCAGTCTGGTCCCTTTCATCCCCCAAACCAACCAACCTTAGATGCTTTTGCTTCAACTGAATTTCTTCCCACAGAAAAAAAGAAATACTGATATCAGTGTCTTCCATGAAATTTATTTACTTCATTTCAGGCATTAAAATAACAATGTCCTTCTATGAGAGTAAGGAAATACAGGATTCCCAATTACAGAACTGACGGAGCAAGTTAAATTTGCTGCCTCCAACACTTATTTTATTTTATTTTATTTTTTTTTTGTCCACGCACATTTTCTTAAATTATGTTTCTGCTACCCCACACACATTTTCACTCAGAATTTGAGTAGACTGTGCTATCTAAAAATTTGAATATCATTGATAAAAATATTTGCAATTTTCATTATATTTAATTATAATAATTTCACTGATAGAAAACTAATATATCTGTGATGAGCTCTTGCTAAGGTCGCATTCTAAATTTCACATTTGATTTGCAATGAAGTACTTAAGGCCCTTTCATCACATCCCAATGTAAGTGCGAGGGTTTGAACTTACAGAGGCAACGCTGCTACTGAACTGGTTTTAAATGTCAAATCTCTCCAAATGAAGTATATGGTAATGGCAGCACTCGGCCACATAAGGTTAAGCAAAGCCCATGGAGAAAATTTCACAAGAGGATTTCATTGAAAAAAATGTCAGAGCAACCTCATATGATCCTCTAATATTACTTCCCTTGCCATAACCACGTCTTCCCCATCCCCGGGGGCTCACCACTCTTTGGTGGGTTTGTGCTTAGCTACCACGGGGCCCTAGCATTAGCAGTGTCTTTTTCTCTTCCATTCTGCATGTCTATCTCCTTGCTATTCTTTGCACCCTCCCTTGGGGAACATGTCTGTGGTGTTACTGGGAATGTTTCTTATTGCATGTTGCTGATATAAGAACCATCTCACCACAGCTATTCATTCCATTTTCCTTTCTTTGTTTCCCTCCTGCTCTCATTCCTCTGCTTCTTCTTTTGCGGTTGATCTTTTTCTTCTTCCTCTCTGCGTGCTCCTGATTGCTAGCACATGCATCTGACGTGTAACAGGTGACTGGGTAATGCGTAATTCCAAGGTCGACTGGCAGGGTTCGCACATAAACCCTGGTACAGGCCAGTCCCAGGGAGGGGTGATTGCCTGAGCTACAACCAATCACCTAATTAGCGGGTACACTCCCTTGTGAAGTTGACCCCCAGTTCGAAGGAGCCTGCAATTGGAGACACTGGAAATCATTCAGGATTTTGTCACAATGAGCCAGTCATCTTCACAATCAGTGTCTACAATACCTAGATGGAATGAGGCTAATGATTCAAAGACATTTACAGCTGCACCTTGGTACCTCGTGGTCTCTCATACTGAAGACGATCAGCCCTTTGCCATGGTAAATCTGTTCATTGCACATAAGGGTGTTTATGCAATTGTGGGCCCTGTGAAACCTGCCCTCATTTATGGAATGGCACTTTGAGTTTAGAGACTAATTCTGTTTTGAAGCACAACAGGTGCTTCTGCCTCATTTCTCCACAGCTATCCTGTTTGTTTCGAGGCCCATAGAACTCTGAATTCTTCCCTTGATCCTATTTACACAAGGCTGCTCAATGGTCTGACGGAGGCCGAAATCCAGTCGTACCACTCTGATCAAGGTATCATAGCTGTCCATTGGGTGATGGAAAAGTAGATACCTCCTTTGTAACCACCCAAACTCTTTCTCACATTTGACAGAGTGGTGTTTCTATCAAAGGTCAAAGCAGGCTATGGAATTATTGTAGTCCAACTGTACATAAAAACTTGATGCTATTCTACCAGTGTCATCATTTCAAACACATTAGAATGACTTGTTGACACCCAGCCAAATGTGTAACCTGTGGTAGGGACGTGCACGAGGGTGATTGTCTACCTCATTCTCCCCACTGTATGAACTGCAATGTTGGCCATGCTACCGCCTCTCTGTATTGTCCGATGTATCTTTTGACATTTTCCCTGGCTGTCATGCAGCTCTTACTGGATGACGTTCATAGTCAAAATACAGGGTTATTACAAATGATTGAAGCGATTTCACAGCTCTACAATAACTTTATTGTTTGAGATATTTTCACAATGCTTTGCGCACACACATACAAAAACTCAAAAAGTTTTTTTAGGCATTCACAAATGTTCGATTTGTGCCCCTTTAGTGATTCGGCAGACATAAAGCCGATAATAAAGTTCCTCCCACACTCGGCGCAGCATGTCCCCATCAATGAGTTCGAAAGCATCGTTGATGCGAGCTCGCAGTTCTGGCACGTTTCTTGGTAGAGGAAGTATAAACACTGAATCTTTCACATAACCCCACAGAAAGAAATGGCATGGGGGTTAAGTCAGGAGAGCATGGAGGCCATGACATGAATTGCTGATCGTGATCTCCACCACGACCGATCCATTGGTTTTCCAATCTCCTGTTTAAGAAATGCCGAACATCATGATGGAAGTGCGGTGGAGCACCATCCTGTTGAAAGATGAAGTCAGCGCTGTCTGTCTCCAGTTGTGGCATGATCCAATTCTCCAGCATGTCCAGATACATGTGTCCTGCAATGTTTTTTTTGCAGAAGAAGAAGGGGCCGTGAGATTGCACAAAACACGTTAACTTTCGGTGAATTGCAAATTTGCTGCACGAATGCATGAGGATTCTCTACCGCCCAGATATGCACACTGTGTCTGTTCACTTCACCATTAAGAAAAAATGTTGCTTCATCACTGAAAACAAGTTTCGCACTGAACGATCTTCTTCCATGAGCTGTTGCAACCGCGCCGAAAATTCAAAGCGTTTGACTTTGTCATCGGGTGTGAGGGCTTGTAGCAATTGTAAATGGTAAGGCTTCTGCTTTAGCATTTTCCGTAAGATTTACCAAACTGTCGGCTGTGGTACGTTTAGCTCCCTGCTTGCTTTATTCGTCAACTTCTGCAGGCTATGTGTGAAACTTGCCCGCACGCATTCAACCATTTCTTCGCTCACTGCAGGCCGTCCCGTTGATTTCCCCTTACAGAGGCATCCAGAAGCTTTAAACTGCACATACCATCGCCGAATGGAGTTAGCAGTTGGTGGATCTTTGTTGAACTTCGTCCTGAAGTGTTGTTGCACTGTTATGACTGACTGATGTGAGTGCATTTCAAGCACGACATGCGCTTTCTCGGCTCCTGTCGCCATTTTGTCTCACTGCGCACTCGAGCGCTCTGGTGGCAGAAACCTGAAGTGCAGCTTCAGCCGAACAAAACTTTGAGTTTTTTTACATATCTGTAGTGTGTCGTGACCATATGTCAATGAATGGAGCTACAGTGAATTTATGAAATCGCTTCAATCATTTGTAATAGCCCTGTATTTACCTGATTACCCATCTTAAAGCTGTTGCAGTTCACCTTTCCCTTCCTCACCTGACTTTTTCCCTTCTAGCATTTATGTCCCTCCATCATTTAATGTCATCAGGGCAGACTTACTTCAGTTTATTGGGCAGGTACCTCACCCATTTCTGCTACTTGGTGACATGAATGTGCATCATCCTCTTTGGGGTTCTCACAGAACCCGTGAGAGGGGTGCCCTCTTGGCTGATCATCTTAATCAAGTCAACCTCTTCTGCCTCAGAACTGGAGCACCCATATTCCTCTCTGACTCCTCACACATCTATTCCCATTTGGACCTATCTTTCTGCACTGCTCAGCACTTCTCTTCTAGCCACCACCCCATCTCTTATACCAGCTGCATTTTTAAGGTGATGGAACATATGATTCGTACAAGGCTGGTATGGTGGCTTGAGTCGTGCAATTTACTTATGATTGCCCAGAGTGGATTTTGAGCATGACATACTGTCATTGACCATCATGTTACTTTGTCCACCCATGTTGTGAATGGTTCTCTGTGGAAATCCCAGACTGTGACCACGTATTTAGATTTTGAGAAGGCCTAAGACAGCTCCACACTCTTTACAGGTGGGGCTTCCATGGCAACCTGCCCTTTTTCCTACAGGAATTTTTAAGAGACAGTTTTCAAGGTGAGTGTGGGTCCTGCCATGTCAGACACCTTTATCCAGGAAAGTGTTCCATCCTGTGTGTCATCCAATTTCCTATCGGCATTAAACCTATAATCGCCTGTCTCCCACCAGGCATCTCAAGCTCACATTTTGTTGACGATTTGACTATCTATTGCAGTTCTCCAAAGACCTGTCTCACTGAGCAGTGTCTTCAGTGATGTCTTGATCATCTTTACTCCTGGAGTATCTCTAATGGCTTTCATTTTTCACTGACAAAACCCTCTGTATGAATTTCTGGCAGCACAAATGGTTTCTCTCTCAATTTTTGTATCTTGGGCCTCTTGTCCTTAAATCCATTGAAACTATGAAATTCCTGGAGCTCATGCTTGATAGGAAACACTCTTGGTCCTCCCATGTGTCTTACCTGACAGCCTGCTGTGTGTGGTTCCTCAGTGTCCTACGTATCCACTATGGTACTTCCTGGGATTCTGATCGAACCACCCTTCTGCATTTGTACCGGTCCCTTGTCCGTTCGAAACTTGACTATGGGTGTTTTGTTTATGCATCTGCACATCCATCTGTCTTACCCCTTCTCAGCACTATTCACCACCGTGGCATCCATTTGGCCACTAGTGCCTTCAACACTAGTCTGATTGTGTCTGTATGCTGAAGCTGTTGAACTACCGCTGTTCCACCACTGTTACTTCCTCCTCAGCAGGTATGTATGCCATTTGTTTGCCATGTGTGCCCACCCATCCTATGCATCCTTTTTTGATGATACCTTTAATCACCAGTATTGGTTGTATCCCTATCCTAGAGTCCACTTTCGACGCTTGCTTAGTCAGCTCAACTTGACACTACCTGAAACTTTCCCAGTGGGTGTGAACCCTTCACTACCACGGTTTTGTGAAGTGGCTCATGTTAGCCTTGGCATTCATTTACTCCCAAAGGTCACTACTCCAGCCTTGTTCTATCACCTTCAGTGTTATGACCTATGCATGGAATTTTGCAATAGTTCCTTTGTGTACACTGATGGCTCTGTCTGACCATGGTGTTCTATGTGCCTTCATTATTGGCACCCACATCTTTAGATATCAGCTTCTGGCACACTTCTCAGTATTTATAGCCAAGCTCTTTGCCCTGTACCAGGCGGCAGAGTACATCCAGTGATACGGGCTTTTCAATTGTTCTCTGCTCAGACAATCTCAGTGCCCTTTTTCTTACTTGCCTTGTTTCCCAGACTCTTCAACAGTTCTGCTGGCAAATCATCAATTCCACATGCCTTCCTATTCATCTCCTTCAGCTCCTCTTCTACTTCTACTTCTTCTTCCAATACCGTGAATCTCTTTCAATCTTCCAGCACATATTGCACCCAAAACTTAATTTCATTTTGTATCTCATCCCACTTTGCAGACATTCAATATATTCTTGCGATCTGTTCAAAGCCTCCTGTGTTTCGTCTGCCAGTGTACCATCTGCTCTTTCTATTTCCATCTTATTCCTCTTTCTCTTATGTTCAAAACCTTTCTCACTAGCCAGTCTATACATAATTTTATAATTCCCCCTTTCTCCATTTTCTCTATTTCATTGCATTTCTGTGTCATCCATCTTTCCCTTGCTTCTTGACTTTCTCTTCTAATTCATTATTCAGTTTCCTGTTCCTACTTCAGTTCCTACATTTTTCCATTTTCTCCATTCTACCATCTTTTGCAGCATGTCTTCTATCATCCATTCTTTCCTGGTACTTTGGGATGCTCTAATTCCTAGTACTTCTTTGACAGAGTCCTCACTTTTATTCATTTGTCATTAACACTTCCATCAACACTACCTCTTTCCCATTTTTCCATCAATCGGTTTTCTAAATCTGATGCCTTTCTTTCCTCTTTGATCTTTCTATGTTTATTCTTATTGTAGTGTTACCTCTCTAGACATTTTTCAACTTCAATTGTATTTCTCCCACTATTAGGTTGTGGTCTGAATTTATATCCACTCCTGGATAAGATTTGGCATTCTTCAAACATTTCCTAAACCTTTTTCGTATGAGGCTGTAGACCAACTGATATCTTTCCATATCCATGTGTAACATCTCCTTTTGTGGTGTTCAAATAATGTTACACCACTACAATTAAATTCAATTTATTAGTGTCCTTGTAGTACATCATCAAAAATGACAAAGGACTTGTCAATGAATTTTCTTCACAGAAACTAATTAGTCCCTCACCAATTTTTTTGAATTACCCTTCAGTCGTATCATCATCAGTCTTCCATCAATATATTGTACCTTCATTATGTTATTTTTCACCTTTTGTCCTATCAATATTCCTATTCCATTTGCACCACTCTTGATTTCCCCTGAGTAAAAGAGCTTATAATCGCCACTTCCAACCTTGCCATTCTCTCCCCATCTCATTTCAGACAAACCAAGGGCATCTAATCTGTTCCTTTCATCTACTGTTCTGCATTCTTTAGCTTTCCTGCTTTTCATATTGGGCACTGCCTTTTTAGTCATCATCATATGATAAGGGCTGCTCTCCCACCACCATGTACAGCTGTCTCCCACTTAATCACAGAATGTCCATTTTTGAACGATTTATGTTCCCGTTTGGGTTTGCCATCCAAGTCATTTTAGCAAATGAGGTACAGGCTATCGACTGAGTTTTACTTTTTATCTGCCAAAGCAATATGGTGAAGGACCTTTAATTTTTAGTTTTGGACCTCTGATTCTGTATGGTATCTTTGTAGGCCTCTCTCCATGCCCCTGCCTTTAGTTGTCTTGTTCTATGTCATTTGGGATAGATATTCAGTAGTTTAATTCCTCTGTTTTTGTGTTTCATAGTTTGACATGGGTGCTTATGACCTTGAGGTTTATGCGTCCTAAAACAAAACAAAACTTGAATCGTGTCTGTGGCATTCATTAGAAGGAATTGAATGTTCTAAAAGTGTTGCTTGAAATAAGTGTGGAATAGCAATTCTTGTTTTCTGATTACAATCTACAAATTCCAAAAACCAGTCAAGTGTTTGACATTTATCAGTCTCATTATCAGAGTAAATATAATGCAGGGTGAATGTAGTTTGTTCAGTGTGATTTGAATCAGGAGTTGCAGCAACAGTAATTGAGAAATACATTTTATTTTCTCTCTGTTCCAATATGTCAACAGTGACATAACAACTAGAAATGTGTTCACTGTGAGGATTGCATATCAGCTAATGCACATGTAAACTCTTTCCAGACACTTGTTGATATCTGACCTTGCTTATGTATTGGATCACTGTAGAAATAAGAGTACTAATACTCCCAAGAGATTTTCTTTGTTTGTATCTGCAATTTCCTGAGCTGAACCTCTGACTGCCAAGCCTCTTTGACCAAGAAATAATATCACATCAAGTAACATGAGAGCTCCAATGCTATTCCAAAGATGAACAGAAAACATTACCTCTCCACTACCAAGCACACTCTCATGTCATTTCATTCCTTCACTTTCATGATTCTCCCATCAAATATATTTAGAAATGTAAGTATTCTATTTGATGTTCGCTCTTGAATGAAAAATATTTTCTGTATACTCATTTTTCATCCATTGAGGAGGATTTGAATTTCAGAACTGAATATTTTTGTACAGCCTATTAGGGGAGAAACTGAAACAAAATTTTGGGGTGTGAATCTAGTTTATAACAGGCTGTAGCTGATAAATTCAGCCCTACCCTATGAAGTATTTGGTACTAACATTTTCAGAGGCTCCCTTAACCCTTCTGTGAACCATTGGACTTAAGGTCCCTGCCAGAATGTTTGTTTCTGAGTCCCCACATCTGTAGGAATATCCAATTTCTGTGTGGTACTGTGATGTGTTGTTGAGTTTGCATACTATTTGACCACAGAGGCTGACAGTTGGTGTTACAAACATATATTTCTGCTGTATTTGTAAAGAACTGAGCACTGCATGTTTTTTGGAAGGAGCTTTGAATCTTTCACTTCTTTGTGGGTGGCAAAGCCAGTAGAGGCATTATTCTACAATATTTGCTACACTTCTAGTCTTGGATGTATATGTTCACTGATGACTTATTATGAAAGAGAACTTATGTCTGTGTCTTGTAAGTAGACTGCTCAGAAAAATAAACATTCTGATCATTTCTTTACATCCAAAACTGTTTCTACATTTCTCAGCTAACACTAAATATCAATGGCTGGACATGTCTTGCATTGCAGTAATAGGCTATAAAAACCAACCTTGCAAATTAACCCATGTGTCTATTAATGAAAACCATGTGAAAATCCTGACTGTAGTTTTAGATTAGCCCTCACAAATGTACAGATACTGTTCTCCGACGTACTATTTTTCTTCCTTCTTGTGAGATGATGTAGTGGAGACAATTGTATTTTTCCATTATTTTGTGTTGGATGTCTTGGTAGTTTCTTGGAATCATGTCAGTCTTAACAGTCCTTTATGGAGCATTCATTTGAATCATGATTAGGGGGTTCTTAAGAATGCAATCAGCAGAAACAAGATTTCTATGATCTATTTTATGATACATGAGAGCTCTGAAATGAAGATGTTGGGAGTAAGTAGTATAGTAGTTACAACTGACCCACATATGATAAATGTGTTCACACATGAGGAGAGAATGGCTGATAAGTATCCAAAGATAATGTACATACAGTAACACATCTTGTCCTCTTGATTTATATGGGATGCCGCTGCCTTTGCTCATAAACTTTTTCCCATTAAGCCTTTCTCTACAGTCTGTTTGTGGGGCGGCGCTTGAGTTTGTCGTAAAATAGATATTGTTTGTTTAAATTACTGGAAAATGTGGGAAAACAACTGCATTTCCCGGCTTTTAGAATGTTGTTAATGCTGTCTTTCGCCGTTCTCAACACTGGCTCTCTATTTACTTTTTGGCACCCAGAAAGTGATTTAACGAAACGTGGAGCCTGAAATGAGAGTTCCTAGTGCCCACTTTATCTGAGAAATTTATTATAGCTGCAGCTTATAGCTCTGAGGAGGTAGGAGATTGTTCGGGATTTCTAATCAAAAACGATTTTCCAAAATAGTTGAGTATATTCTGAAATTCACTGATAACATCACAATTATCCCAACAGCCTAACTAACAGAGCAGTTCAGAGTCTACTGCGCTGATGCAACTATAAATGTCCGAATTGAATGTCAAAAGAATGCTCGCCAAAATTTGATGAGAATATCTCATCAAACGCCACGCTAAAATGATTGGTAGAATGTCTGTCCCGCGACGGCACGTGAAAATACAACAACACGCAAACTGAAGCTAGATAATGAAAATCATTCCAAAAATAATCCTTCATTTGAAATGTTTTCACAGTTACGCGTATACATCGTAACTCAATACGGCACCCGAGGCTGTTTGTAGCAGCGCTACCGTAGCGAAGCGACTCCCGACACAGCTGACGTGCTATTCAGCTTCTGGAGAGAACTGGGGCCTTCCTTACTCGCGCAGTGCTCTTATATATATAGCCTCGGTGCGGACGGCTAAGAGAACGCCGGCTCTAACTTGGCTCTCACGACTGGCCGCTGGGCTAGTAACGCACCACTTCAAGTTACATAATAATTTATAGCTTCTTTTGCTGATGGCTTATGAAGCTGTTAATTTAATCGTGCATTTAGCACGCAGGTAAGTATTTATAATAAAATTATGACGTGGCTAAGTTAAATATCTTGGGCGAGAGAAATAATTAAGTTACGCTGCACGCAGCATATGAGCTCTGAACTGGCCCTTTTGAGATCCGCTATCGCTATAATTTTATAGGTATTCAAAAGAAACTTTTCACATCTTCATAGTCATAGCGGACCTCCAACCTATTTAAATCTAAACATCCTAGTCTTATTCATTAGCCTACTTAATCTATCTTGCTTCCTTCAGTTTTGAGATGAAAACCAGAAAATCATGAATTTCCACTAAAGTCTTAACCTGTGAAATCCAAAGTACTGTTTTTATTAAATCATTATGAAAGATGAGTCTAAATATAAATTTTGAAGTCTCTAGCTCCTTTCTGTTGCGCCAATTATTTTTTTAGAAAAACGTCCAAATTACAAAAATGGCTGAAGTTATCGCACTGATATTTAATACACATTAATTTAGTATTATTCCTTACATGCTGGAAAAGTTTCAGATCATTTGCTTGAATTTTAAGGTATTGCGCAACATTTATGACGTCAGAGCTAGTTACAGCAGACTGGCTGGCACACAATGGAAACTGATGTGAATTTACTACAGCGTGAGTAGGCTGCTTCCCTACATCACCCTCTACTTAAATTTTTTCTTTATGAATGTAAATGAATGAGAAAAAAAATTTAATTACAAAAAGGGAAGCAAGAGTACAATTTAACTCCCTATAAAAACCAAAATTGAAATATAAACATGTAGAAACATTAAAGAAAACTGATTATCTACATTAATTATTTAAATTGTGGGCATGTTCACTGCCTTTTAAACAATGTCAGTACTCAAAATTTTAAGCGAAGTCACTGAAATATTTCGGCATACATATTGCCTTAGACAAACAAACACATACGAATTCAAAAATTATGAAAATCTTAGATCCATTAAATACATTAAATACATTTTTACATACACAAATTCAAAGAAAATAACATGATACATAAACAGATGATTATCTCTTAGCAGTCTTTTCTAAACCTGAAAGAAAGTTCACAAATAATTTTTACACACGTTATTGTAGCCGCTTTGGCTGGCGTCCTACACTTCCATTCACAACGGTAGAGGAGGGGAAGTTGCTATGGTGTGCGTCCTTCACGTTCTCTCTAACTTACATGGGGGAAAGGGGAGGGGTCACTGTGAGTTGTGTCCAAGTCACTCCACGCTTTCACGCAGCTACCAGGCTGCCATTATCTGGTTTGTCCTGTAGAACAAACAAAAGAGTGCCTCAGACTCTGTTCACTTAATATCTAAGGGTGGGTCACAATGAAATGGGGATATATACATTTTAACTTCCAATATATTACTGGAACAAAGTTAACAGAACTTTTTTTTCAACATTACTCTTGCGGTTACTTAAATGTCATAAAATCGGTAAATAAATGGCTCAAAACGCCGTTAGTCACGTACTAGAGAAAACCTATGCTCATGGCATACAATCATGAATCCTATTTAAAGTCAGATTATTATTTCAGGGCCGGAATACTGAACCAATGCTCGTTACATTCCTGATACATTTGTATTTTAAGCACTTAACTGACTCATCTTTGATTACCTTATTCTTAGAGATAGTATGAGTATGATTAGTGGCTGTTTTCTCAGCTTCTTTGTACATGTGAGTAACTTTTGGTAATAGTACAGTTCTGAGTGTTCAAAACACACTACGTTTAGTTGCCTACAAAATCCACTTATTGGTCCTCTGCTGTTGTCAGTTCCACATCTGCAATTAGGGTCTTATTTACTTTGAAGTGTATTTATGCTGAGCTAAAATTACTGTTTCACGTCTGCCATTATGTTACTTATTTATTTTTCTAGTGTATGTACTTATTTAACACTCACTCTATTAATATTTAAAGCATAGGATAGCACATTTATTTCATATTCATAGTGTATTGCGGCTGATTAGTTTGCTCACGTGGCAATCCATTTCCACTCGATCGGACGCTGAAACCTCAGGTAGTCTCTCTCGGACCTACCACTAAAGTGCATCAAATAATTATGGACTAGCGTAATGCTAAATTCCTTAAACCTATAGGACACCATGAGCTGCTCTGTCTCATCTAACATAAGGGTACATATGGTCGCATTCACGCTTCCAACTCATAACCTCAATACGCGTAGGTGTATCCTGTCACACACTACACTAAAATAATGGCCAGCTCCAACCTTATAAATACTTCAGGGACGTGTCCTTCACGTCTCAACCACAAACACTGCCTATTTCTTGCTACATCAGGTGAGTTTAATCTTACAACTTATCTGCATATTTTTTTTTTAACACTAAGCAATCTCTTTTACTATTTCTTAGTTAGCTCTAATGCATACACTAGGTTTCACTACCACTTCAGATTCTGCTTGTACACGAATTCATACATCTTTTTAAATTACTGTTGATGGACCATTTCCAACCAAACAACACTTTGTACTTACTATATTACCAGGGTACTACACATAATTGTTACTCAAATACATTTGTATCTTAATTACGTCATACTTCTCTATTGTTTGTCACTATTCAATTTATCACATTAGGTATCTTTCTTCACTGATCGGTAGATAGAATGGTAACATAACTCATGGCCTGATAGTCATGACAGAAAAATTTCATGTCTGAAAGAAGAGATCTAAATTTTGGTGGATAGGAAAGATGAAGAATGAGTGAGACCTGAAAGGGAAAGAAGATCTCACACAGCTGGGACTGCACAGCTGCCACACTGTGTAGAGGTTACAGAACAACCTCCTCCCTACAGCCTTCATTGGCTGAATGCTGACTTGATAGTCATGACGGAAAATTTTAGTGTATGAAAGAAGAGGTCGAAATTTTTGACGACAGGAAAGATGAAGAATGAGTGAGACCTGAAAGGGAAAGAAGATCTCACACAGCTGGGACTGCACAGCTGCCACACTGTGTAGAGGTTACAGAACAACCTCCTCCCTACAGCCTTCATTGGCTGAATGCTGACTTGATAGTTATGACGGAAAATTTAATGTATGAAAGAAGAGGTCGAAATGTTTTGTGGATAGGAAAGATGAAGAATGAGTGAGACCTGAAAAGGAAAGAAGATCTCACACAGCTGGGACTGCACAGCTGCCACACTGTGTAGAGGTTACAGAACAACCTCCTCCCTACAGCCTTCATTCGCTGCCTATGACTCTGCCACGTCGATCTGAAAATACTTTATGATGCCTCTTTAGAACCTGTCTCAGTTCTTCCTTCTGTTTGTCTGAAATCTTATCGATTTCCTGCAATTTAGCGTCTATTTTGTCCACAATAATTGCTTCTTCTTCTTCCGTGTTCAGCTTGCTGTTACTAAGATTAACACCTTCGTCCCAATACCTCCTATTTTTCAGAACTCGTATAGGCAGCTCCCAAGTTTCATGATCAGTTACTACATGTTTATCACTAAAAGGTACTATAATTACTCCGGTTATTGGTAAGACCATTTTTAATTGGCTGTTCTCAAAGTCCACAACACTCTGATATTTTGACAAGAAATCTATACCAATTAAAACCTCAATACTGAGATTGTTTACAATTAAACATGGATGATCAATTAAATTACCATTAATGTTAAATGGTAGTAAAGCTTCTTGCTTTACCGTTTTTGAAACCTTGCCAGTAGCACCAATTATTCTTAGTCCTGATACCCTCATTACGGTAAGCTTGTCTTTACCAGGTAAAGCATCAAAGAAGGACTGAGATATTGCACTCACCTCACTTCCACTGTCTAAGAGACAACGTACATTGATACCCAACATGTTCACTATTATTATAGGGTGGCTTATTCTAGGTTGTACAGGTGGTTCCTCAAATTCATTTAGTAGTTCCTTTTGGATTTGTCTCCAACTAAAGTGATTGACATCTGTCTTCATTACCTTTAGGTCACAGTGTGTAGGGGTTTCCTGAATTACATTTTCAGCTGCCTTTTCCAGTCGGTCTATTAATTTTAAATCGAAACACCTCACGACTTCATTACATTTAGTTTGCTGAACATAACCCAAATTACTGTAGTCTGAGCGATTCTGCGTCTCCAGACCGGGCATAACACTAGTTACAGCTAAACCACTTTTACCATTATCGTCAGTTTCCTTCTCAAGTGACAACTGGTCACAGCTACTGGGTTCATCGACCCTCAACAGCCTACCCTCTACATTCTCACTTATCTCCTGTCCTAAGTCTATTAGTACATTATCAACATCCTGCACAGGCACTTTAGATAAGAGCACATCATCCTCATCGTAAATATAAGCATGAATTTCTTCTGCTTCTTCACCTGTCAATTCAATATTTTGTAGCTCTTCCTTATTGTTACACTGCTGCGCCTTCTCTTTCTCTTCCCACTTAGAAAGCGTTTCTAACACGGTATCTATCAAATACTGTGAGTGATCTAATATTTCTGTTGTATCTTTAGATGCTACCGACTCTTCATCCACATGTTCAGTTTGAGTATTCTGATCTGTCTTACCAATTCCCTTAACTACTGGCTTAGGAAAAGTAACCGCCTGGTGAGCGCCAGTGTCCTCATAGACGG
This sequence comes from Schistocerca cancellata, assembly GCF_023864275.1. NCBI lineage: Eukaryota > Metazoa > Arthropoda > Insecta > Orthoptera > Acrididae > Schistocerca > Schistocerca cancellata. Next base: position 598,647,493 of record NC_064632.1, read on the forward strand.
GAACTAGTTTTCCTGCCTCGGCCTATTGCTGTTTTCTTTAGTTTCATTATAATTGACTGGCACAGCATTGCTTTCCATACTGTTGTTTACATGCATATTTCTGTTCGGAACAAAATTATTATCTCTTGGACGCCATTGTTGGTTCTGATAATTATTTCCCCAATTCCTACCTCTCTTAGGATGGCGAATACCTACTGTTCTGATGTTTACATTACCATTTTGCTCATTCCTAAAATTACTATTATTGTTAGTGGCATTTCTGTTATTACGTGCCTGCTCCTCATTGGCAGCAACACGTTCTACACGTTCCAAATATTCAATGAAACGATCAAGATTGTCTCTAGGGGCCGATATAATTCTGGTTTGCCAATACCATGTCAGTTTGGCTTCAAGACCTAATATAATCATTTCTGGCTTTAGCTTTTCCGCCAAATGTGACAAACGTGAAATCCATGACCTAGCAAATTCTTTAATTGATTCCTTGCCTGCACTGAAGCGTTTTCCACTCCAAAATTCTCTTAACACTTCATTTTGCTTATTACTAGACCAATATTCATTAATGAAAGCTGTTTTAAACTCCGCTAAAGTTTTACACTTCAACATAACATCAGCGGACCAACGCAAGGCGTCACCTGCTAAATGGCTTTTAATAAATGAGATTTTCTCTCGTTCAGACCAATTTGGTGGAATTACATCTTCAAAATCGTTCCAGAAATCTAGCGGGTGGATATTTTTATCTGGATCAAACCGCAAGAACTGCCGACACCCGATAAATGCGGCGTTTGTAGCTACAACTTGTTGTACACTACCATTACCAGAAGTTACTGAAGCTACTTTACTCTCAATGTTAGCAATGTTAGTACTAATATTTTCTACTCTCATTTCAACATTATCTACTCTTTGTACAATATGAGTAGTATCACTTTTGAGTGCATCTACGTCTGCTTGACATATGTTTACTTTTATGTTAACATCTTTAAATCTGTCTGAGCAAAGTTCAGATTCCGCCTCGATCTTTTCTGTTAACTTGTGCTCCAGCTTCGCATCTTCCATTTGGAAGTCTTTGCGAACCTCAGCAACTTCGGATTTAACTGTTTTATACATTTCAGAAAATTGTTGAGCAACCTTTTTCTTAATATCCTCATGATTGTAGTCAATTTTATAATTCAAACTGTCTAGATCCTCTTTCAACTTATTGCAACCAGCCTTGAAGGTATCGTCCATTACCTCCAATCGTTTATTAAAATTAGTTTGACTGGCCACAATCCTGTTATTTACCTCAATTATATCTGATTTTAATTCAGCATTACTGGCAGCTATTTTTGCATTACTATTTTTGACCTCAGTTATTTCAGACTTTAATTCAGCATTACTGTTTTTGACCTGTTCACTTATTTCAGACTTTAACTCAGCATTATTGTATTCTAATTTATTGTCCATTGCCTCAAACCGCATATTAAAATTTGTTTGACTGGCAGCTATTGCTTGTAATATAACATTTAAATCAACAGCCCCAGTATCTTTGGGTTGCTCACGAGCTGGCTTTTTATCACACTCAGGTGACGAAAAACTAGCTCCAATACCAGAATCATCAAAACTAAATGAAACTTCTGATTGATTAGTCCTATTTAACTGCTCTTTCTTAAACTCTACCATCTCTGAAGACTGTTTCAATTTTAATTCACCAGAGAAACCATCATCCAATAAATTCACATTTTCTACTTTCTGTTTTACTCCAGGGGTCTCTATTATCGAATCATTCTCCCTTCCCACACTACTGTCAGGAGACAATACTTCATATTTCACTTTAACATTACTACTTTCATGCATATTTACATTTGAAACGTTGTCTGGATTTACAGTTTGCTCAACAGACATAGGTTCTGATTTAAGTTTAACCCCAGTTTCTTTTGGTGGTTCCATCGCCGACAGTCTTTTAGTGCAGGTTAGTAAAATTTTAAACAGTTTTTCACTTAACTTAGTTCCTTCTGCACGACGTTGTTGTTGCCGGCGCGGCGTACCAGGATTCCTGATGCGACGTGGCACGTTGAACTGCAGACGGCACTCCGACGGCTGTTGTGTGTTCGCGTGGCCCGCAACTGCAGGCGCGGCCCCGGCTGCTGTGGCGGACGACTGCGGTACGGCGAAACTGGCTTCTCGCGATGCCGGCAGCACCGCTAGACTCAGTGCCAACTCCGTCAATCCAGATGCGTTGTTAATTCAACTGCGTTGCCCACATGCCCACGTAACACTTTCACTGTTCTATACTCAGTTGCGTGTCGCATTTCACTCGCGAATCCGAATAGTTAAAATCACTTTCACTTAGTTAATTTTCCCGGCCGATGCACCATATGTGGGGCGGCGCTTGAGTTTGTCGTAAAATAGATATTGTTTGTTTAAATTACTGGAAAATGTGGGAAAACAACTGCATTTCCCGGCTTTTAGAATGTTGTTAATGCTGTCTTTCGCCGTTCTCAACACTGGCTCTCTATTTACTTTTTGGCACCCAGAAAGTGATTTAACGAAACGTGGAGCCTGAAATGAGAGTTCCTAGTGCCCACTTTATCTGAGAAATTTATTATAGCTGCAGCTTATAGCTCTGAGGAGGTAGGAGATTGTTCGGGATTTCTAATCAAAAACGATTTTCCAAAATAGTTGAGTATATTCTGAAATTCACTGATAACATCACAATTATCCCAACAGCCTAACTAACAGAGCAGTTCAGAGTCTACTGCGCTGATGCAACTATAAATGTCCGAATTGAATGTCAAAAGAATGCTCGCCAAAATTTGATGAGAATATCTCATCAAACGCCACGCTAAAATGATTGGTAGAATGTCTGTCCCGCGACGGCACGTGAAAATACAACAACACGCAAACTGAAGCTAGATAATGAAAATCATTCCAAAAATAATCCTTCATTTGAAATGTTTTCACAGTTACGCGTATACATCGTAACTCAATACGGCACCCGAGGCTGTTTGTAGCAGCGCTACCGTAGCGAAGCGACTCCCGACACAGCTGACGTGCTATTCAGCTTCTGGAGAGAACTGGGGCCTTCCTTACTCGCGCAGTGCTCTTATATATATAGCCTCGGTGCGGACGGCTAAGAGAACGCCGGCTCTAACTTGGCTCTCACGACTGGCCGCTGGGCTAGTAACGCACCACTTCAAGTTACATAATAATTTATAGCTTCTTTTGCTGATGGCTTATGAAGCTGTTAATTTAATCGTGCATTTAGCACGCAGGTAAGTATTTATAATAAAATTATGACGTGGCTAAGTTAAATATCTTGGGCGAGAGAAATAATTAAGTTACGCTGCACGCAGCATATGAGCTCTGAACTGGCCCTTTTGAGATCCGCTATCGCTATAATTTTATAGGTATTCAAAAGAAACTTTTCACATCTTCATAGTCATAGCGGACCTCCAACCTATTTAAATCTAAACATCCTAGTCTTATTCATTAGCCTACTTAATCTATCTTGCTTCCTTCAGTTTTGAGATGAAAACCAGAAAATCATGAATTTCCACTAAAGTCTTAACCTGTGAAATCCAAAGTACTGTTTTTATTAAATCATTATGAAAGATGAGTCTAAATATAAATTTTGAAGTCTCTAGCTCCTTTCTGTTGCGCCAATTATTTTTTTAGAAAAACGTCAAAATTACAAAAATGGCTGAAGTTATCGCACTGATATTTAATACACATTAATTTAGTATTATTCCTTACATGCTGGAAAAGTTTCAGATCATTTGCTTGAATTTTAAGGTATTGCGCAACATTTATGACGTCAGAGCTAGTTACAGCAGACTGGCTGGCACACAATGGAAACTGATGTGAATTTACTACAGCGTGAGTAGGCTGCTTCCCTACATGTTCCCAGACCAATGTGTTTGTCTTCCTGTCTCACCTTCTATAGGGAGTTCAACAGGGAACTCCCTTGCCCACTGGCTAGCTGGAGTTGCTAAGCAGTTATAGGCGCTTCAGTCTGGAACCGTTAGACAGCTGTGGTCGCAGGTTCGAATCCTGCCTCGGCATGGATGAGTGTGTCATCCTTAGGTTAATTAGATTTATGTATTTCTAAGTTCTAGGGGACTGATGACCTCAGATGTTAAGTCTGATAGTGCTCAGAGCCATTTGAACCATTTTCCCTTGCCCAAGCTGCCACCCACACTCATGGTCATATGTACCACAAATTGTGGATGATCCATGCAGAAGTAACTGTGCTCTGGTAGCCATGAACATCAGAACTTCATTGTAATACAAAAGGTACATGATAATACTAAGCAAGTGAAACAGCTTCCTAGCAAAAGCAATGTGTAAATAGTCCTGACAGGCTGTAATGTTGTCACTAAAGAGAATCATTCTTGAAGGTGCAAGTTGAGCACTGCAAGGTGCACTGGTGATGTCCTAGATTCCAATGTTGTGTGTTGTACTCGGGGGTAAAGTTGTCACTGTAACAGCAGCAAAAAATATGAAAACTGTTATCCCCATGGAGGAGATGGCAGTGCCAACATGGAGGTGCAGACTTGGAAGAGAGATACAGCAATCAGGCCAGGACATCTTGAAGGAGGGATTGTGTGGTGTAATGACACTGGCAGGAAGATACCAGAATGAAAGGATGAAGTGGCACAAGACAGGCACAAGATAAAACAGGTAAGAATGAGGCAAAGAATCACAGAACATAAGAAAACAAAAGTGTATAGTCATCTGCAACCCAAAGGAAAGAAAAGCAATGTTTTTTAAACATGGACCAGAACCATGCAAGCTTGGTGTGGAAGCACATGAACACAGATAGGAATGCTAACTGATGGAACACAAGACAATGGCAATAAATTTTCAGAGACAGAAAAGTAAGAAAAAATGCACAAGAAGAGAGATGTTCCTGAATAGCCGAGAAGAATAGAGCTTCATTGCAACACACATTGTACATGGTAACATGCAGCAAATGAAAGAGCTTCCCATTGAAGCAAGGTAGACATTGTTCTGATCCATTAAAAGATTGGCACTAATATGAGAACTATTGTTGAAGCTTACATTCCTGCACTCTGTCTTGTAACAACTGACAAACACTGCTGTAGGAACCATCAGTATAGGCTGCACTTGAAATACCAATATTATGTGCTGCACTCCTAGGAATATAGTCACAGCACTCCAAAGTAGATAATTGGTGTCATGTCTGGAACTTGTATTGGGTGGTGCCCCACTCTGCAGTGACCTATAAAGGCTGACCATTGGAGGAATGCTTGAAAGTTATCCAGTGTCACATGGCTCATGGATGGGAACTATGCCGTGGCTGTCACAGGCAAGATCATAGTCATTGAGTTTGGATTTCAGGCTTCTTAACATGGCAGCAACAGACAGACCTCTGTTGTGTGGTATAAGGATGGATTTTAAGGCAGCAGTCAGATGCTACATCACCCACTTGCACCTCAATCCTATTGTGTCTCCTATTCCGTCATGTTCCCATAACCATCCACTTTTCTTCCTGCTCCACCTCTACAAAGAATCCAGCTGTGAAATACCCCACCCATTTCCCACTCATTCTCCTGCCTGCATGTACTCATCAATAAGTAAAGAAAGGACAGTTATATCGTATGTGTTTGGTGTGGCAATTTTACTGCGTGAACAGCAAAAATGTTGCAAGCGATAAACATTTTTCCTGTAACTTTGTGTTGGGTATTCCTGAGAAAAATTCATGATAGTTTGAAATTGTGGGTGAAGCATTTTGCTAGTCACTATGTTCTCTCTTTGCAAAAGACTGGATTAATATAGTGTGAGTATATGCCTGCAGTGAGTGAGGCTGCATATACAGTCTTATTCACAGTTTGTTACTGTAGAACTTGCCACAGTGAGTTAACTCTGTAACATAAGGTTGTGTGTTTTAATAGGCAGATGACTACATGATTTAAAATTTGTTCAGTTACGTTTTGAAATGTTGATGGTAAATGTTTGTTTACCTTGAAGGTCTTCAGATGGCCAGCCTCCAACTGGAGTAAAGTTCTGGCTTTCTGGAACTTTGTTAGTAATGTTGATTCTTGTGCATAATTGAGTAGATTAGATGCTGATGATTCACTTATCAGTAGGGATTTGAAAAGACTGAAATAAATGATTCCATTCTCTTTAATTTTGTGTTGAAACAATCTTATTTTATTTGGTTGTTTTACTTTTGCAGATAAAATGTTCATTACATTAACTCAAAATTTCTTTTTCTGTCAATCAGGACCACTTCAAGAGGAGCTGGCCACAACAGTGGAGGAGAGGGGAAGGTCAGGCAGCACCCCTGACCCTGGCAGAGCACATGTGAGTTTCACCAGGAGCAAGGAAGTTAGATTTTGTAGCATATAACTCACATCGCAGTGCTTCCTGGCCTCTTTCCAGGGTGCTCACAAATTTCATCAGCCCAGAGATTTCAGCCATTCCAATACTTCCTCATTTTGTGTGCTGCCCTGTACACTTCCTACTTACTTAATGAAGTAAACTCCTTTCTACTCATCCTATTTATCACGACTTCAGTAACATTATGTCCTGTACTCCAGTTGGTTTCCCGACCCCCAAATCCTTTGCAACTTCTTCTGCGTTGGTAACTGAAATGTTACCTAAAGTCTAAATTTTCTATGAACAATCCAAAATGTTTACCAACGAATTCTGACATACTGCATCTCCATTTAGAAGAGAAACTCTCCTTAATAACTAAAGGCTGTACTTAGTATATGGAATCTTAATGACAATCAACTCAATCTTCATTCTATTGGTGTAATGGCAGTTCTCACAGTGCTCACAGGTCTAAGGGAATGGCACATAACTGAACCAGATTGAGATGGCATGGGATAAACAACTCAAATCAGCAGATACAGTGAAGCGTGATAAAGCAGCTATTGTCCCACCTTGCAGAAATGCTTCATTCACCTGCACCAGATTTCATGCACAAGAGAGAGAGAGAACTCCTAAAGCATATAAAAGTGTAAATCCTTTATTTGAACTAAAAATAACTTTATGGTAGCCACTGTCATTCATACATACTATAGATATTGTGAAATACATCAATTTACCAAAGTAATTGGTTATATCAGAGTTTGTGTTATATACAGAGATTACAACCCATGAATGAACAAAAAATTTTATTAGGTGGAGCTAGGCCACCACTTAAGTTTACATAAAGATAAACTTTCTTCAGAAACAAAAGGCTTCTTCTCGTACCAAAATTTTATAACAAGCCAAAGAATATGCCACCTTATTAAATTGAAATATTAGCAACTGAACTGAATTTACGTTCCTTTGTTGGGGTTTTCTCACAATATTTTCTAACAGATGCCAAGGAAGTACAGGGGTGCAGTGTCTGGGGTTGATGGCCGGCATAGTGAAGACGTGGTACCTGGATGTTCTGGCTGCATTGAAGTATCTTCCAGGCGGCAGTCTGCGGTGGGTCGAAGGATGCCGGTTTCCCTTTCTTGCGGCTATTTAACCCAGCAGGTCCAGTGTTACTCCGCTGATTCCAGAGTGATGATTAGCAGCCATTGGTGATCCCTGACTGGCAGATGGTCATATCATAGTGTGACCATATGCGCCGGAAAAAGGCTCATGCACATGCTTAGTTGGCGGTTGATTGAATGTTTGGCAGGAACGCCTGTAGTGCTGGCTGGCGGAAGGTGCCGGCAGTAAGTTGCAGGTGCCACTTAACTGTGCTGCGGTAGCCAACTGTTGTGTTTGTGTGCCTGTGTGCATCATGACAGTTATTGTTCATTAAACATGCCAATTACCACTTATAGTTTACAAAAATATTTATGTGTATTGCAATTACACATCCGAGTACATTTTCTAAAATGACAGAAGAGCCACTCTTGATACAATTGTGGCCAGCCGAACATCCTAAAATCTTCTTAAAATACTTCACTGGTTTTTAAATAAATATCACACACACTTCATAGGTAGGTTTTATTGTCTCTGGGTATCAAGAGTTTCACACACATGTTGCTTAGTAATTCAATAAAACTGACTTCATGTTTTTAAGCTCATGTATCACAGCTTGTGCAGCGTAATGTAAAAGTAACTTTGAAGCTATGTAATATTCAGATCGGTCTCTGGTACATGAAATAGAATCAAATGATTCTTTTGACAACCCACCAGTTCTTGTACGGACTTCTTTATGCTGACAGGTGTCCCTCCAGCAATGACTCTATGATCAACACAACTGCTGTGTGTCATAAAAATTACACTGTATAGTGTCTGCCACAAGGAGTGCAACTCTAAAGGCAAGGGCTCATTCCACATTAACTTACATTGCCATAGTCAGTGCCAAATATCTTGCATGTTCTCACAATGGGCCTAATTAATCCAAATGAATAAAATTGTGATGAAGTGACAAACAATGCAGTGCATTTTGTGCAGCTGTAGACATCAGGGGCTGGTTTGACACTGTTCACAAGATGCTGGATGCTGGATGCTAGAGTAAGCCTAAAGGATTAACATCATCATTGTTGTCAAGCCGTAGAGGTAATTGTGTTTCTTGCACCACTGAGGGGATATTTTCGAGTAGTTACACTGTTGCTGCACCATTTCCATAGTGAGGATCCACCTTTCATAAATACATTTGTGAGATCTTGCTGGAGCTTGATTGCTGCCCCTACTGTATAACAACCTAAGATTGTCCACAGAGAAACAATTAGTGATAATGTTTGCTGCTTCACTGTGGTCACTCTGTTTGTGAGCTGGTTGTAACAGACACCATTCTGCATGAAAGGTTGCACAAGCTGTTTGTCATGTGACTGTCTTCAATTGGTATTCCTGAAGTGTTGCACATATCACTATGCCACAATATTTGTTGGCAAGCATGGTCTTCACCAGCTACCAGAACTTGTCAATATGTCTTCTCTGTATCTGCTGTGAAGGCAATGCAGTGCATGCAGAATCACAATATTATGGATTACAAGTCCTGTTGAATGATTGGTCCTGTTATTAGCAAACTGTTTAGTTACTAACCCATGTTCAGTATGGCAGAAAAATCACACTACTGTCAGTAGTCGATCTGCCTTCCTCAGAGACAGTACTATGCACCATGTAACACGAAATGGCATCTGTAGTGACTACTGGTTGCTAAGTCTTTGTACTCCCTCATAAACTCTGCATAGCTTTCTTTAAACTTTGGTTGTCTCACTAGTTTGTATTCAGTCAGAGAGAAGCATTTTGCTGCAGTGCCAAAAGAATTGAGTACTGACTCATCTCTTCCCAAAACAGAAGACAAACAATGAACCTGCCTGTGGAATCTATATTTGTGTGTTAAACAAAGTGTGCTTTTGCATTGCTGATCTTCTCATCATTACAACATGATTTAGTTCTTCTGTCTCCAAGAATCTGTTCAAGGAAGTTTGAGCATCAGTGAAAGTTTTTGCAAAGCATAACATGACTGAACACCTTGATAAAATGTGCTCTACCACTTGATACTGCCCTGACACATACTGAAGCACAGGATGATCACTTCCTATGGAGACAACCCTTGCCTTCTAATAGCAACTTAGATTTGTCTCCAATGACCTAAGTGCTTAGCAATGGAGGGAAACCGCTGTTTGTCCCCAGGTGTGCTGTGCCATGGTGGTAATGTAGTCTTGTGATTTGCGTTGATTCAAATTTATTTTTGAGGAAAGCACTCACGCTTGAGATGACAGGGAGCTTTTGGGACTCAGACTAGCTTCAGATTCTGTTCTTACAGACTCGCCAACTTTTTCTTTCAGGGGCTGAAACATAATCATGTCTTTCAGGGATGCATTCCCAATTGCTTGGAGCCTTGTTAATCAGTGCATTAAGTTCACTTGCACATGCCCTTGTCATTGAGGGTAGTGCTAAGTTTCTTCCCATGTGTTGATGCAAGAAACTGAGTCTTATTGTATCTGTTGCAAACTATATTAAAGGCCACATTAAAGTAAGTGCTAGTCACTAGAATATGAGCAGTGGCATTGTGAGCTTCACATTACTTAACTAAGCAAATGATGATGCTTAGCAGTGCCCTGTAATTCCTCATAATTTACCAAAAGACTCAAAAATGTCATAAAAATGCCTGAACTGCATTACATCATCATTAAATGGTGGCAGTTAAGTGATGAGCAACTTGATGGTACTTTCGATGTAATCAAGTCAGATCCACCATCTAACGGAACCTTGTCACATGCATTGGCACAACACACTCATACCATTACATCCTACCCTGGATTTTCATTGTTTGAATGTAGATCAATAAGAAGAATTATGTTTCTTTTACTGAGGATTTCTTCATATTGTGCTCTGACATAATTAATTATTGTTTTTGAGACAGGTGACACCTGTGAAGACCTCATTAGCAGGTTAATATGGGTAGATGCACAATATAAACCTTGGATCCAGATCATATCTTTTACCAGATTGTTTAGCTTTTGCTAAATGAATAATATTTTAATAACATTCAAAACGATAAATTACTAGCTTGCAGGACATGGCTGACAATGTTTATTTCACTGATATTGCCAAAACATTGGCACAAATTGCAAATTAAATAAAGGATTTATTGGTAAACACTAAAATATTTTTAGTGTGGACAAGGTGGATTGCCACTTGACCCTTGACCAGAGACAAAGAGAGTTCACATTATTGCTGGTGATCATGGTGAGAATGTAACAATAGTTGAATGTGGAGATGCTGTAATTGCAAGTATCCCACCTATAATTCTGTTCAAAGGAAAGCCGTGTAAAGATGAAAAGCATTAAAAGTTCTGTGATGACAGCTGTTTCGAAATAACAGAAAATGTTCTGACAGCCAGTATCCTTGCAAAACCTTCCTACTTCTTAATGGAGCTAAATCACATCAGGATGCCTAGTATTGTTGCTGCTGCTTAAGAAAACAAAATATTCTATTGCCTATAAAGGAATTAAATGTGAATGTATGCCAATTGATAAATGTGTTTTCAAAACATGTGAATATTCTGGGACGTTGCTGACCTAATTTCTGGGCAACTGGAAAAGTTAAGAGTTATAGATGTGATGTTTGTAAGTGCCTGGCTGAGAGAAACGACACAAATGAGGCTGACTGCTGTTTCAAAGAAACAGAAATCTTTCCTTCCAATCTTTAAGTGATTCACAAAGCTAGATTTGCACCTTCAGTTTTTGCTGAGCGTTCTATTGAAACAAATTTCAGCCATGATGCATAAAACTTATCATGTGATGATTTAGCAGTTGACAGTTCTCCCTAAGCTATTGATCTAATGTAGGGGGTACTCGTTAGAATCACGCAGGGAACACTACCAAAGTAGTAGTAGTAGTAGTAGTAGTAGTATGGTATTCTACCTTACAGCAGCTCTGGTCATGTATTAAGCCTCTTCTACTTTTGTATGTCCATAGCCAGTCTTTTCATTTCTGAATATTTGCCTCCTTTCATGTTGTCCAGCATTTGATATCTTCTTTTTCCTCTTCCCCTTATTCCCTCCATCTCCCTTCCTCAATCTCCAGGTCTTTGCACCATATAGTGCACTGCTCCAGATGTGACATTTGGCAAGTCTTGTCCTCAGACCTTTGTTGAGTGGTCCACAAAGTAATTTGTTTCCTCTTGAATCCTTCTTTTGGCATTGCAATTCTTTTCCTAATTTCTGTTGAGCAATACATATCATCCATTATTATGGTTTCCAAGTAATTGAAATTATGCACGTGCTCTGTTTCCTCTCCCCCTATTTTCATACGGAGTTTTGTCCCCTTTTCTCCAATTATCATGCTTCTTGTTTGCTTCTTGTTTGCTTCTTGTTTTCTTCTTGTTAATTTTCATTTGATATTCTTCTAATTTTGTGTTTAGATCATATAACATTTGTTCCATCTCTCTGGTACTCTCTGCCACCACAACCATATTGTCTGCAAATCTTATAAGCTCCACTCCCTGACCCCTATATAAACTCCTCCCCTTCTTTCAAAACTTTCACTAATAATTTCCTTCAGGTATATACTGAACAGTGTTTGTGATAAGCAACCACCTAGTCTTACACATCTTCAGAGTTCAATTTCTTCATTCATCACACCTCCTACTGTTACTCTTGCTCAAATATAGATTTTAATTAGCCATCTATCCATTCCGTCAGCTCCATGGTTCCATAAGATTTCCATCAGTTTGTCCCATCCGACAGTGTCAATAGGCTCTCAAGATCAATGAACGCAACATACACCTTCCTTTTCTTCTCCATGTACCTTTCCCCTATCACCTTCAGTAGCCCAATCGTATCTGTAGTTCCCACTCCTCACCTGAAACCAAATTGTTCATCTCCTAGTATGCAATTCAACTGTCCCCATAGCTTTGTGTTGAGCATCCTCAGCAAGACTTCTGCTGCATGTGTATCAGGCACACTGTTCTATGTCTATCACACTTTTTGCTGTTCTTTTTCTTTTCTACAGGTATTAAGATTGTTTCTGTAAAGTCCATTGGCTATTTTCCTGTCATGGATATTTGATTACACAATTCAATCGACTCCCTTTTCCCTTCTTTCCCCAATGACTCCATTGTCATTTCTCTTTTTCCCTGAATGTCAAATCCATTGCCTCTTTGTACATGAAATCATATTTTCCTCCTTTCTCTAATTTCACTGTCTCTTGTCACACTCTCCTGTCAACCATTTGTCCTTTACTTATTCTGTCTCCCTTCTTAATTCATAATTTTACCTTCTGTAGTTGTGCTTCCCTTCTTCTGTGTTTACAGTTTTCCATTTCCTGTGATCATCGATCTTGGTTATCATAACTGGTGTTACCCATTCTTTTTTTATTAGTTTCCTCTCCTTGACTCAGTATTTCCTTAGCTGCATTTTTGATCCTATTTTTAAAATGATCCTGCCTTCCTTCTGTGCAATCCATTTCCTGACCCTTCATTATGATTTCACAATATGCATTCTCCAATTTTTCACAGTTGCCTTTGTCTTTGTTTCTCAAAGTTAGTGTGCTCTCTCTTCTGTCCTTCCCAGGTTCCTTTCAATTAAACTAGAACCTCAGCTATTACTGATATATGATCTGAATAAGTATCTGCCCCTGGATAGCGTTTGACACTCTTTAGGCAATTTTGGTGTCTTTGTTGTATCATTATGTAATCAATTTGATATCTTTTGTTGTCAAATCGAGATATCCAAGTACACTGTCATCTTTTGTGGTTACCAAATAGTCTTTCCAACTACCATGAAATTTTCATTGCAGTATTCCAGAAACATTTGCCTTCTCTCATTTCTTTCACCCAGTCCAAATTTTCCCAGAGCTTCTCCTTCTGGTCGTTCACCAACTACCACATTCCGATCACCCATTATAACAAGACATGCATTTCTTTTCTCTCTCTGCTAAGTTTTCTATCGTCTCACAACATTCTTATACCTCTTCATCTGAATGGTTACTTGTTGGCATATAGACCTGGATGATAAGTCAGTCTTCCTTTTTCTCTCTGTCTCATCATCAATATTCTCCCACTAGCATATTCAACCTTGATAACCTTGTCCTCCACCTGTCAAAATTTCAACCTCATTCATCCCATTTTTATCTTCACCTGAATAGTACAATCAGAAGTCATCACTTCCTAGTTTTCCACAACCACCCCATCTCACCTCATACATACAGAGTATACCCAATTTGTTTCTTGTCATTTCATGTTTTGCGATTTCTAATTTCCCTTCCTGGAGAAGGGTTAAAACATTCCAACTACAAATCTGCAATAAGTCTTCCTTCTTCTCCTTCCTTCCTTACTTCCCTTTCCATTTGCCCTAATCTCTAGACTCCTTGTTGTATTCGCCTCCTGGAGAACCGATTGAGGGGAAGCTTTACCTCTGGAATATTGTACAAAGAGGTCCATCCCATGAATATCTAGGGAAGTAATTCCAGTAGTGGTTTCCCATTACCTTCCACTGTCCTCCACATCCTGTGAGCTTGCTGGCCCAGTTCACCACTGGGGTTGCCTACCCAACCTTCTTCTGTGTTGCTAGGATTGTGGAGAATTGAGGTGAGAGAGGCTAAGAGAACTCTCTTGTTGACTTCTTGTATTTGCATCTCACCCCCATTTTTAGCCAGAGTCACAAGGTTGTAGCAGTGATATGCCCAGGTAATCTCTCACGCCTACCAAAGGATGACAGATATCTTCACTTGTAAAAAGAGACAGCATTGGCCGTATATTTTTTACTATCGCTAAATCGATTTTCTGTCACATGAAGTTCGACAAACCATGAGCAATACACTGCAGCCGGAGTACCCTTCTTCAGGAGCGAGCTGAGGTCGAGATAAATATGAACCGGAGCCTGGAGCCAAGGTGGAGTCGGGCTCTCACCCTCTCTGAAGGTGGTAGGGAGGGCAAAATCCAATTGTCGAAGCAGGCGACGAAAGCGGACTCCAGGGGGCAACAGGGCAGACACATACAACCCATACTGATGGTAGAGAGAATCAGCGAAGAAGGACTGATAAGAGGTGTGGTCGGGTATTGACAACAGCCGGCAGGCATACAGACAAAGCAGTACGTTGTGCCGGTAGGTCAATGGTAATTCGGCAGCTTCAGCATAAAGACTCTCGACAGGACTAGTGTAGAATGCTCCGGTCGCAAGACGTAACCCCCAATGGTGGATGGAGTTAAGACAGCGTAAGAGTCATGGCCGAGCAGACGAGGCTCCCATAATCCAGCTTCGATTGGACTATGGACCGATACAAGCGAAGCAGGACAGTGCGTCTGCTCCCCAAGATGAACCACTAAGAGCTCTGAGGACATTAAGGGAACGTGTAAAACGGGCAGCCAAATAAGAGACGTGCGGAGACCAACAAAGTTTCCTGTACAGTGTGAGCCCTAGAAACTTAGTTCTTTCCACAAATGGGAGAACAACGGGACAGAGATGTAAGGATGGCGGAAGGAACGCTTTATATCGCTGAAAGTTTATGCAAACCATCTTCTCTTCAGAGAACTGGAAGCCATTTGCCACGCTCCATGAGTATAGGCTGTCTAGACAATGCTGAAGGCAATGCTCCAGGAGGCATGTTCCCTGGGCACTGCAGTAGATCGCAAAGTCATCGACAAAAAGAGAGCCTGAGACATTAGGTGGAATGCAATCCATAATTGGATTGATCGCTATGGCAAAAAGGGCCCTGAGCCTCCAGACGGAGCCCTGAGGCACTCCGTTCTCCTGTAGGAATATGTCAGACAATACGGAACCCACACGTACGCTAAACTTTCGATCTGTTAAAAAGGAATCAATAAAAAGGGGCAGGCGACCGAGTATACCCCACCTGTGCATAGTGCGGAGGATACCTCCTCTCCAACAGGTGTCATAAGCCTTCTCCAAATCGAAGATCACGGCTACTGTTTGGTGCTTTCGCAAAAAGTTTTTCATGATGAATGTCAACAAGGTCACAAGGTGGTCAACAGCAGAGCGGTGGTGACGAAAGCCACATTGAACATCGGTAAGTAGCCGTTGAGATTCAAGAATCCAAACTAACTGAGCATTAACCATGCGCTCCATCACCTTACAGACACAGCTTGTAAGAGAAATGCGGCGGTAACTAGAAGGAAGGTGTCTATCCTTCCCGGGTTTGGGTATAGCAACAACAACGGCGTCACGCCAACGCATGGGGACTTGACCTTCGGTCCAGACGTGATTGTAGGTACGAAGAAGGAAGCTTTTGCCTGCCGGAGAAAGGTGTGCCAGCATCTGAACGTGAATGGCATCTGGCCCCGGAGCAGAGGACCAGGACAGTGCAAGTGCATGTTCGAGTTCCCGCATAGTAAATGGGGCATTATAATTTTCCAGATTCAGAGAGTGGAAGTTAGGTCGCCGAGCCTCTTCTGCCTCTTTCCTGGGAAGGCAGGCAGGGTGGTAATGGGTGAAGCTTGAAACCTCAGCAAAGAAGTGGCCGAAGGTGTTGGGGACATCCACAGGATCAACAAGGATCTCATTACATGAAGTCAGGCCAGGTACCGAGGAGTGGGCCTTAATGCCCGACAGCCGGTGAAGGCCACCCCTGACGACAGAAAAGGGAGTAAAACTGTTAAAGGAGCTGGTGAAAGAGGCCCAACAAGCTTTTTTGCTGTCTTTGATGACTCCACGGCATTGCACTCTGAGTCATTTGTATCCAATACAATTCGCCAATGTAGGATGGCAGCGAAAGGTGCGTAAAGCACGTCGTCGAGCACAGATAGCGTCTCTACAAGCGTGACGTGAAGAAGAGGTAGTAAGAGGAATGGAACATTTGGCAGCATTGATGATAACAGCCATGAGATATTCGACCTGACTGTCACAACTGAGAAAATCGTGGTCCGGAAAGATCGCCAGGGAGGAGTAAAGTCCCCAGTCAGCTTTCGGTATGTTCCAGCTCGAAGGACGTGGGGATGGGGTGTGGTGCAGGAGACGAACGACACAGGGGAAGTGGTCGCTTGAATAGGTGTCAGAAAGGACATACCACTCGAACCGACGGACAAGAGTGGTAGAACAGATCGAGAGGTCCAAGTGGGAGTAGGTATGAGTAGAGTCCGAGAGGAAAGTTGGGGCGCCAGTATAAAGGCAGACAAGATTGAGATGGTTGAAGAAATCCGCCAAAAGGGAGCCTCTCTGACAGGATGCAGGAGAGGCCCAAAGGGGATGATGGGCATTGAAGTCGCCAAACAATAAAAACGGCGGAGGAAGCTGAACAATCAGGTTCATCATGTCAGCTCGACAAACTGTGGATGACAATGGAGAGTAGACGGTACAAACAGAAAAAGTAAAGGTAGGAAGAGTAATACGGAAAGCTATTGCTTGGAGTGAGGTAGTCAAAGGGATGGGATGGTAATAGACATCGTCCTGAATGAGCAACATGACCCCACCATGAGCTGGAATCCATCCACAGGGGTGAGGTCAGACCGCTCCGAGGTATAGTGGGTAAAAGCAATATGTTCAGTTGGGCGCAACTTGGTTTCCTGGAGACCAAGGATGAGCGGACAGTGCAGGTGGAGGAGCAGTTTTAATTCCTCCCGATTAGATCGAATACCTCTGGTGTTCCAATGTAACAAGGCCATCGCTAGTCAGAAAAAAGGGCGAACGGAATGGGTGAAGAGCTGGTCACCTCGACAGCCGTGGAGAGCTAGGATTCAAGGGAACAATGCTAAAACTGGCGGGAGGCGGATCCTGTTCCATCAAGGCATCGCCAGCTGTGGCCGCTTTCCTGGGTTGCGTAGGAGGGGCAGCATCATTCGCCGATGAGAGGCCAGCTGAGCGCCTGGCAGCAGAGAGTCCCGGCGAAACTGAAGACTGCCGGGAACAGAGACTCACGGATGGAGCGTCAGACGAAACGCGCCGGGGTGGAGAGGGGGAGAGAGACTTCTTCTTGGAGGCCTTCTTGGAAAACCGATGAGGCACGGGGATGGTAAGCTGGACCCGAAGAAGGTCCTCACGCGCGGGGTCCGTTTTGGAATGCCGGACCTCGGAAGCCGGGGTCCAGAACGTTTCCCCGATGGATGCCTGAGAAGAGGATCGCTTCTCAGATGGTGAAGGGGGAGGAGGAGGGAGGGTGGCCCCTGGGGCCACAAGGGAGGAGGATTTGGAAGGGAGGGATTTGGGAGGCGGAGGCATAGACACCGGATGGGGTGAGCAGATGGAGGGGGGACAGGATAGGGGTGAGGATACTGTGGAAGGAGTGGACACGACTGAGGCAAACGAAGTTGTCAATGTCACGGGATGGAGGCGGTCATACTTCTTCCTGGCCTCAGAATAAGAGAGACGATCCAAAGTTTTTAATTCTTGAATCTTCTTCTCCATCTGATACGCGGGGCAGTCTAAAGATCTAGGCGAGTGGAAGCTAGGACAATTGACGCACCGAGGTGGTGGGGTGCATGTATGTTCCTCACGAAGAGGACGTCCACAAACGCGACAAAGGGGCTCAGCCTCATACCATGACGACATGTGCCCCAAGTGCAAACACCGAAAGCAGCGCATAGGAGGTGGGCCGTAAGGTCGCACGTCGCACCGGTAGCACATCACCTTTACCTTCTCCGTGAGAATGTCCCCCTCGAAGGCGACGATAAAGGCCCCGGTGTCGATGCAATGGTCTTTGGGGCCGCGCTGGACTTGCCGGACGAAATGCATGCCTCGGCGCTCCAGGTTGGCCCAGAGCTCCTCATCAGATAGCAGCAGAAGGTCCCGATGAAAAATAACCCCCCTGCGTCCTATTCAGTGCCAGATGCGGGACAATGGCCACTGGGATGTCTCATAGTCGGTCGCATGCCTGGAGCGCCGCCGACTGTGTGGCGGAGGTGGTCTTTATAAGAACGGACCCCGAACGCATTTTACTGAGAGCCTCGATTTCCCCGAAAATGTCCTCGATGTGCTGGACAAAGAACATGGGCTTTGAGATGGCGAACATCCCCCCATCTGTCCGAAAACAGACTAAATAGCGGGGGAAGTACTTTGCCCCAAGCTGGCGGGCCTGTCCTTCCTCCCAGGGAGTGGCCAAGGGGGAAAGGGCAGGAGAACCAGAACCAGACACAGTACCTTTCTTTTTAAAAGACTCGGCCGCAGATCGACCTGATACATGTTGACGTTTCATCTGCGAAACTTCCACCCTGATACCACCCTCTCTGCCAGGGGCTCTCCCCATGGGCGCCACCCAGCCTCAGCAAGGGCCACCTGGCAGGATGACCGTTGCCGGGAGTCCTGATGCCCCAAGGAACGGGCATCTACTCCTTGGCTGACATGGGGAGGGTGCAGCTCAGGTATCGGCAGTACGATCCCTGTGTTGTCAGGGGGCTACAATCTAGAGGGTACATGATGACCCCACCACAACGGGCTGGCTACAGTGCTGGATTTCGGGTGCCATGGAAAGTCCATCATGATCGTAGCTGCAGATGGGGATGCACTATGGGCGTAACATGTGCAACCCATCAGGCGTTTAGGCCCAATTTGAGGAATAGTGGGTGTGGTTACAACACTGTTACAATGCTGAGTGCCAAGGTCTTAGTGCACTAAGGACCAGTGACACACCATGTAAGGCGTCCTTCCCCGAAAGGCTTGTACTTCCGTAGAATTTTGAAAAAAGGTGGTCAAACCCCGAGGGGGACCAACACATGGAATGCTGAAATGGTTGAAACTCCTTTTAGTCGCCTCTTATGACAGGCAGGAATACCTCGGGCCTATTCTTGCCCCGGACTTGCAGGGGGGGAAGTTGGGTTTGATGGGTTAAGTCACACAGCAGAGCTACACAGCAACAAGAAAAGAAGGGCTGTAGTTTCTCCATGATTTCAGCTGTTCATGGTACCAGAACATCAAGGTCATATTCACAGGTATTACAAGAACAAACTTGTGTTACAGGCAATTGCCACTACAACTACTGAAAAAAAGCTACACCCCCACCACCACCACCACCACCACCACCACCACCACCACCACCACACAATATCTCTAGCTGCTCAGTCCAGACCAATTTATTAAACAGAACTAACAATCCATTGTGGAGCAGGGCAGGTAGAGGGACATCCCAGCACAGGTTGAAGAGGAGCAAACAGTGCAACTTAGCAGAGTGTGCAGGGACTAGAGGTGGCAGATGAGGTTATATGGTGTAGAATTGGGAGGGAGGGAGGAAAGGAAGGGATAAGAACTGATCAGAAAAGAAAGGAGCACACAAAAGGAGAAGGGACTGGTTGGTGCACTTGCAGAGAGCCATGCACAGTGGGGATGTGAATTGGGAGGAGGTAAGACAGTGGGGAGAGCATGGGAGGGAACATTTTGGCAGAAGAAGGGAGACAGTTGAGTACTGCAGGTTGAGGCAGGGATGGTTTCAGGAGCAGAGAATGTGTTTTAAGGATAACTCCAGCCTTCATAGTTCAGAAAAGCTGGTGGTGTATGTGACAACACAGACTGCCCGGGTTGTGAAGTAGCCATTGGAATTGGACATGTTATGTAGGGTGTTCCACTTACCTGTAGTAGGTCATGTGTCACATTTACAATACCCAGCAATCTATCCCTTCCGTAACTCTCAACATTATAAAGCAAGGAACTTGGAGGCCAGTATATTCTGACTCTTTAATTTAGAAATTTATGGCAATCCACCTATGGTACTAGCCAGTCAATTTCACTCTCTCTATCTTTGATGGGTAGAGAAGGTGAATTATGAACTTCGTAGTTTTTCCGGTACAAATAACAGAGTTATTCATCACGTGGCCCTTACTTAATGAATACTAATTTCCATTCGAATTTACAGAGGAAAATTATGCAAGCAGAAAAATGAAAGTTCCAGGTTAAGTTGATAATGCAATGTGCAACTTTATTTTATAGGTCATCCTCATTATCAGGACAAGTGAAGTTTTATTGATTCGCAACTCCATGTTGTCTTGTGCACTATGACCAGATAACAGTTATAATTCAAAAAAGAGACAGCATTGGTCGTATATTTTTTACTATCGGAAAATCGATTTTCTGCCACTGAGTGACAATCTTCAGTGCTAGAAGTTAAAAATTTTTTCACATTACGATCAGAGAGTACAACATAGAAAATCACAATTACATCTGCATATGAACATAACACTTGTCAGAAACAAACCTATATTCTATAACTTAAATTAGGATGCACTGTTGACACTAAGCTTACGGCAATCACATAGACTGAGGTCACTATTTACCTGCAGTTGTTCAGCAGACCTCGGTGTGACGGGGCTTGACACGCCCTCTATGTGACATGTGTCACGTGAAGACATAGTATTACTGGTTTTGTGAATTATTAACACTAAATAACTCTTGTACTTTTGTGAATGGTGTAGTAATTCAAATTTAAAATGTACGTACAACACATAGCAGACGCAGGGGAATATCTAAAATACATTGGCGTATTGTTTTTTATAAACTATAAAACATAAAATAGATCGATGATAAGTTGTTAGAGTGCAGAACATATAAAAAAAGCAAAAGATAATGCAAAAGAATAATAAATGAATAAGATAAAAAGAGGCGTAACACAGGTTTTTTAAAAAACATAATACCCACCATCTGGCGTGGGAAGTCAGAAGTACAACGTTCATAATTTATGTAACAAACGTTAATACCAAGGAGTCAAAAATATATAAAAAATAATAACGTTAGTACCAAGGAGTCAAATATATAAAAAATAATAACTGTACAAAACTGCCGTTACTTAATAATTAAAATGCGGTGCAAATATAAAGTGCGAACAAGTAGTGTACATCAATCATCGAGAAACCATCATGAGGAAGGACAAGTAATAGTGTCACTTATACCAAAATATACATCATACTTTAGAGAAATTAAACATAGACTATGCACGATATACAGCACTTATTCAAATAGCAAAGGAATTGTTAACATACATTAAAAATAATTATGTAAAGTGATAACCGGTTTGTTTTACTTTGTGTCAATGCCTACGAGATGTCGACTGTAGTAAAATTATGTTCAGTAGGCGTCCATAAGTTCTGCAAATTACAGAACAAAAAAGGAAGCAGCATCTTTTAAAAAACCGAAATTAGTAATGTTATTAAAACAAACTGAAAACATGTGTGTCAATGTGTTGAGATAGTTGAAATAGCGGCCATTATACGTGTTCTCGTAGCAACTATGACTGAGGTGTTGTATATAAGGGATAACAAGCAGCTGACTATAAATTGCTAATTGTGATAATTGAACACAAGTTGACTTTATTTCATAGGAAATCGGAGAAGCATTCCCAAAAATGTGTGCTTCTCGTTATCGTTTGCTCGTTAAGTAGCACAATATCTGGAGCTTTATTATGACAAAAGATCTCAATCTCTTCCATAAGGTCAAGGAGGTGACCTTTTTTACCCTTGTGCAACAACTTCAATTGCGATGTCAAATCTGGAGTTGTATGACCAGTTGCTACCAGATGGGCTGCGAAATTCGATTTTTCAGCAATATCTTTCTTCTCAAGTGCAACGTGCTCACGGAACCTTGTTTCTAATTTTCGTCTGGTTTGCCCTATGTAACCTGCATTACACGTGGCACACATAAGTTTGTAAACACCTGATTCATGTAAGACTTTGCGTTCATGAATGTTATTCCTTACTGGACGAAAATTAGGAACTAGAAACAGGCTTGCTGTGGTGGTGGAATGCCTGTCTCATCTTCCTTTTAGGCTGATGACTTCTGCCTGTACTATAGCACCACTGGCATTGCAGCTGCTGAACAGCAGCTGCAGGGTGCTATCCAAAATGTGCAGTCTTGGGCTGTAGCACATGTCTTCCAGTTTTCGGCTGCCAAGACCTGCGTTATGCATTTCTGTTAGTGACACACTGTTCAACGTGAGCCATGGCTTTATCTTGACAGCAAACCTCTTGTGTTGTGGAGACGCATCACTTTTTGGGATCGGTTTTCGATACCTGGTTGACTTGGCTGCATCATATTTGGCAGCTTAAACAAATGTGTTGTCGGCATCTTAACGCTCTTCATTGCTTGAGTTGCACCAACTGAGGTGCCGATCGGTCCACCCTTCTACGGCTGTACCAGGCATTAATTCAGTCCTGCCTAGATTATGGAAGCCTGGCTTATGGTTCGGTAACACCTTCTGCATAGTGGTTGCTGGACCCAATCTTTCACGGCGGGATCTGACTCGCCACTGGTGCTTCCCTGACAAGCCCTGTCAACCGTGTACTTGTGGAGGCAGTTATCCCTCCATTGTCGTTCTGGCGCCAACAATTACTGGCCGCTTATGCTACACACATCTGTAGCTTGCCCGGGCATCCCACTTATCATCTGCTGTTCCTTCATTCGATAGTCCACCTTCTGGAATGGCAGCACAGCAAAGGGTGTACACTCACAGTTTCTGTCAGAGCTCTTCTCTCTGGGCTTGAGGTTTTCCAGCTTCCACTCTTTTCTGGGCCCCTCAGTGTATACCCCCAGGATGTGTGTGCCACGAATGCTGTTGGCTCAATTTGCCACTGGGACTGAAGGACTCGGTCCTTCCTGAGGCCCTCTGTTGAAGCTTTCTTTCAATCCTTGCCATGTTTCAAGGCTGTGACATTGTCTATACTGATGGTTCAGTGGTTGCTGGTCATGTCTGTCATGCTCTTATTCTACAGGAACATTACGAACAACACTCACTGCCAGCTGGCTGCAGTGTTTTCACTTCCATGATGGTCACCACCTCTTGCGCTCTAGAGTATTCATGCTCCTGCTCAAGTGAGTCCTGCATTATCTGTAGTGACTCCCTGAGCGGTTTACGAGCTATCGACCAATGTTTACCTCACTCTCGTGTGGTGATGGCTATCCAGGAGTCCCTCCATACTGATGCCTGTAGTGGCCGCTCTGAGGTCTTTGTGTGGACTCTTGGTCCTGTAGGCATCCTGGGAAATGAATGTGTTATCACAGTGACCAAACAGGCTGTCAGTGCACCAGCCATGGAGACTGGCACTTTTGGAAAGTGACCTCTGGTCAGTTTTGTGGTAGAAGGTACTTCGCACGTGGGGTGAAGAACGGCGCGCCCTTCCTTCACCCAACAAACTTGGGGCCATCAAGGAGGCTACCGGTGCGTGGCACTCCTCCTTGCAGGTCTCTCACAATGACGCTGTTGTCCTCTGCTGGCTGAGCATTGGTCACACCTGGATAACGCACAGCTATTTATTGCAGCGTGAGGACCCACCTTTGTCACTGTGGGTCACCTTTGACTGTGGTCCTCATCTTGTTCAACTGCTTGCTTTTAACTCTGCTCAGGCAGATGTTTGCACTTCCTGATACACTTCCTGAACTTTTATCAGATGATGCGATGGCAGATTTAGTTTTGAGTTTAATTGATGCAGGGGGTTTTTATCGCTTGATCTATGTGTTTGTCTTTTTTTTTTGTGTGTGTGTAGAGTCTGGCATTTAGTCTACAGTTTTAGACTGGGGTTTTTAGTGAGTTTCTTGGTGGTTGGCTTTCCTTTTCCTTTTTTATTTGTTTCTATGGTCACACAACCACTGTCACACTCCATGTGATTCTAATTCCTTTTGTCAGGTCTGTCAGTGTCTTCTTTGTCCTGTGTTGTTGTCTCTTGTCATCTCCATTGTTTGTTTTTATTCCTTGTGGTGGTTTCATGTTGATGGAAAAAGGGACATATGGCCCTAGTAGTCTGGCCCCTTCAATCCCACAAACCAACCAATCACCTCAAGGATGACAATAGGAATGGAAGTTGCTGGAGTATTGGGAACTGTGGATTAATATAAACTTATGTGATGGATGAATCTTTGGAATGTCAGACTCGTGACCCAATAAATGGATGGTATTAAGGACAAGCCATCAGTAACTAACATACATTACATGTTACATAACATGTGTATCTGCTGTAGCTACTTCTGTTCTTCCTTTTGCTTAAGAATTAAACATTGCACACATGTATATTAAAATGGATCATCCTTGGATCAAATTCAATCTAGCAGCCTCTGTCTTTTCAACTTAGTTACATCTGCAACAAGTCAACCAGACAAACATTTTCCCTTTATCTATATATCTTTTGATGCATCAGACTGACACATCTGCTATAGTCACTGGCATTCAGAGACTCATCAGTACGGTTATCAAGTAATTGTTCAAGGTAAGATAAGTTTCTTAAGAACTGGTTCATAAATTTTTATTTAGGGACACAAACAGATACGAATAGATGAGCAAAAACTCAAGGAAGCATCACCTCTGTTAAAGGTGGGATTCAGACCTACAACGCCTGGAAAAGCATCTGTCTTGCCCTACACGACCTCCACAGGCAGCCACCTCAGTGGTTATGGCCAGACAGTGATCAGTCAGTCACCACAGTCACACCTTTTGATGGCAGCATATTTACTTCTTCCCCCAGGCATCATCATGAAAGTGACAAAAAGAAATAACATTGCGAGCAAGTAGTTGCAATGGCTCACTGGTAGCATTCAATTTGAGACAGTTGACACTCTGATTAAAGAATACAAGATTTTGGTTTGAGATGCATGTGGGAGATATGGCATGCCACTAACTACTGTAGACATATTGGAAGAATTATGTTGGAACAGGCACTATCAGCAGAATATCTTGCTCAAGCAGCAAGAGACTGAGTGCAAAGCAGGGCCATATGGAGCTTGTGTGTAAGAGCTGTCCTCTTGTTTCCTAAATATGAAGCAGTTGAAGTGAGTGACCAACTTCAGTTCGAATGATACAGTTCACTGAAGGCTGAGGAAAGCTGTACTGCTTGCCCGAAGATCAACTGTAAAACAGGAACTCAGTGAGGAAAATGTGCTACATTGGCTGACAGTTGGAGAGCTCTGCCTGAATACAGCATGGGAAATGTATTTTTCACAGATAAGGTGTTTCATGATGGTCAATAGTAGTTTATCGGCTGTGAGGGCGAAGACACCATGAAGAATATGTAGTGACAACAGGAAATAGTAGCCCACTGTCAGTTTCCTGGAGGAGTTTGATTTCTGTGAGAGGAGCAGGAATGCATCTTCAGTAGCATACAGTATGCCCACATTTTGAAGAATGTGATGCTGCCTTCTTTGTGAATGCTATATTGTGAAGGAGAATGCATGCTACAGGAAGAAAAATGACTTGCGTAAAAGTCTGCTTCATTCTACAGTTGCTGTCCAACATGGACGTTAATGTAACAGACTGGCTGCTTACTTGAACCAAATGGGCAATATGTGGGTGGAGGTAGCATGAACACTGTCAGGTAACTGGCTTTGAAACAAACCATTTATGGCTTATGCCCTTTCGGACTACTTTTTTAAAGCTTTGGAGAAAGTTTCTTCTTCTGATGATTACATCCAATGCCTCACAGATTCTATGCCAGGTTGCATGAATGTACTCAGAAACAATGGGAATTCTGGACAAAATACTAAGGAAATATAAGCAGTTTCTTTCATGTTCTGCTGCTAAGTTTTCTGTCTGAGAGCCAGTGGAAAATCCCTTGGTGACAAAAAACATCAAACATGAGATGAGAAAATTTGAGCTAGTTTTAGTTTACTTCATTCTATTAACTGAAATAAATTACTTCCAGTTACATGTTTTGGATATTAGATTCTCTTTACATACTCTGTGTGTATATACATCAAAAGAAATAAATCAAGAGTGCCCTTTTTAAGCTTTTGTTTGTTGTTTTAAATTCATGTCTTCCCCTCTATTGCCGTCTCTCTCTCCCGCTCTCTCTCCCGTTCTCTCTCTCCCGTTCTCTCTCTCCCGTTCTCTCTCTCCCGTTCTCTCTCTCCCGTTCTCTCTCTCCCGTTCTCTCTCTCCCGTTCTCTCTCTCCCGTTCTCTCTCTCCCGTTCTCTCTCTCCCGTTCTCTCTCTCCCCTTCTCTCTCTCCCGTTCTCTCTCTCCCGTTCTCTCTCTCCCGTTCTCTCTCTCCCGTTCTCTCTCTCCCGTTCTCTCTCTCCCGTTCTCTCTCTCCCGTTCTCTCTCTCCCGTTCTCTCTCTCCCGTTCTCTCTCTCCCGTTCTCTCTCTCCCGTTCTCTCTCTCCCGTTCTCTCTCTCCCGTTCTCTCTCTCCCGTTCTCTCTCTCCCGTTCTCTCTCTCCCGTTCTCTCTCTCCCGTTCTCTCTCTCCCGTTCTCTCTCTCCCGTTCTCTCTCTCCCGTTCTCTCTCTCCCGTTCTCTCTCTCCCGTTCTCTCTCTCCCGTTCTCTCTCTCCCGTTCTCTCTCTCCCGTTCTCTCTCTCCCGTTCTCTCTCTCCCGTTCTCTCTCTCCCGTTCTCTCTCTCCCGTTCTCTCTCTCCCGTTCTCTCTCTCCCGTTCTCTCTCTCCCGTTCTCTCTCTCCCGTTCTCTCTCTCCCGTTCTCTCTCTCCCGTTCTCTCTCTCCCGTTCTCTCTCTCCCGTTCTCTCTCTCCCGTTCTCTCTCTCCCGTTCTCTCTCTCCCGTTCTCTCTCTCCCGTTCTCTCTCTCCCGTTCTCTCTCTCCCGTTCTCTCTCTCCCGTTCTCTCTCTCCCGTTCTCTCTCTCCCGTTCTCTCTCTCCCGTTCTCTCTCTCCCGTTCTCTCTCTCCCGTTCTCTCTCTCCCGTTCTCTCTCTCCCGTTCTCTCTCTCCCGTTCTCTCTCTCCCGTTCTCTCTCTCCCGTTCTCTCTCTCCCGTTCTCTCTCTCCCGTTCTCTCTCTCCCGTTCTCTCTCTCCCGTTCTCTCTCTCCCGTTCTCTCTCTCCCGTTCTCTCTCTCCCGTTCTCTCTCTCCCCCCCGTTCTCTCTCTCCCCCCCGTTCTCTCTCTCCCCCCCGTTCTCTCTCTCTCCCCCCCGTTCTCTCTCTCTCCCCCCCGTTCTCTCTCTCTCTCCCGTTCTCTCTCTCTCTCCCGTTCTCTCTCTCTCTCCCGTTCTCTCTCTCCCCCCCGTTCTCTCTCTCTCTCCCCCCCGTTCTCTCTCTCTCTCCCCCCCGTTCTCTCTCTCTCTCCCCCCCGTTCTCTCTCTCTCTCCCCCCCGTTCTCTCTCTCTCTCCCCCCCGTTCTCTCTCTCTCTCCCCCCCGTTCTCTCTCTCTCTCCCCCCCGTTCTCTCTCTCTCTCCCCCCCGTTCTCTCTCTCTCTCCCCCCCGTTCTCTCTCTCTCTCCCCCCCGTTCTCTCTCTCTCTCCCCCCCGTTCTCTCTCTCTCTCCCCCCCGTTCTCTCTCTCTCTCCCCCCCGTTCTCTCTCTCTCTCCCCCCCGTTCTCTCTCTCTCTCTCCCCCCCGTTCTCTCTCTCTCTCCCCCCCGTTCTCTCTCTCTCTCCCCCCCGTTCTCTCTCTCTCTCCCCCCCGTTCTCTCTCTCTCTCCCCCCCGTTCTCTCTCTCTCTCCCCCCCGTTCTCTCTCTCTCTCCCCCCCGTTCTCTCTCTCTCTCCCCCCCGTTCTCTCTCTCTCTCCCCCCCGTTCTCTCTCTCTCTCCCCCCCGTTCTCTCTCTCTCCCCCCCCCGTTCTCTCTCTCTCTCCCCCCCGTTCTCTCTCTCTCTCCCCCCCCGTTCTCTCTCTCTCTCCCCCCCGTTCTCTCTCTCTCCCCCCCGTTCTCTCTCTCTCCCCCCCGTTCTCTCTCTCTCCCCCCCGTTCTCTCTCTCTCCCCCCCGTTCTCTCTCTCTCCCCCCCGTTCTCTCTCTCTCTCCCCCCGTTCTCTCTCTCTCCCCCCCGTTCTCTCTCTCTCCCCCCCGTTCTCTCTCTCTCCCCCCCGTTCTCTCTCTCTCCCCCCCGTTCTCTCTCTCTCCCCCCCGTTCTCTCTCTCTCCCCCCCGTTCTCTCTCTCTCCCCCCCGTTCTCTCTCTCTCCCCCCCGTTCTCTCTCTCTCCCCCCCGTTCTCTCTCTCTCCCCCCCGTTCTCTCTCTCT
The DNA here is from genome assembly GCF_023864275.1 of Schistocerca cancellata. NCBI lineage: Eukaryota > Metazoa > Arthropoda > Insecta > Orthoptera > Acrididae > Schistocerca > Schistocerca cancellata. The sequence goes on from NC_064632.1 coordinate 598,675,700, forward strand.
CCCCCCCGTTCTCTCTCTCTCCCCCCCCGTTCTCTCTCTCTCCCCCCCGTTCTCTCTCTCTCCCCCCCGTTCTCTCTCTCTCCCCCCCGTTCTCTCTCTCTCTCTCTCTCTCTCTCTCTCTCTCTCTCTCTCTCTCTCTCTCCCCCTCTCTCTCTCTCTCTCCCCCTCTCTCTCTCTCTCTCCCCCGTTCTCTCTCTCTCTCCCCCCCGTTCTCTCTCTCCCCCCCCTTCTCCCCCCCTTCTCTCTCTCCCACCCCCCCCCATCATAAACACACGCACGCACAATTTAATTTACAAATTGCAAAGTCTGTGAAACCAGTATCAGGAACCAAGCCATGAGAATGCGTTGTAGTGTCTAAATAGTGTTTAAATACTGAAATTGGTCTGTGCACGGTATTTAATTGATGGAGCACGCATTTTTTCTCATGGCGGGCATAGGACAAGAAAGAATGACATATTTGTTTGCCTTGGAAAAATTTTTTTTCTGAAGACTGGACTACAGCAATGAAATTTCTCTTACTGTAATGGAGAAAAACTGAAACTATGGACACTGCATCATTTAATTTCCATCTTCCATGCTCCATAGCCTGATGAAGCATGGCATTCTTAAGAGGCCATCTGATCCCAACAATTGGTCATTATGCCTAGTCAGTGCTACATAACAATAGCAAAACCATGCACTAAATTTCCTTACTAAGTGATTATCTGCCTTCCATCCCTGCACCTTTCAATGAGAGCAAATGATTTGATGAGTGGGAAGTAATCATAATGCCACTTGCCTTGACACTTCATGCCCTCATCTTTCCACAAACATTGTTAAATTCATTATCATATATGTAAATCTGGTAGGAGGCATAGTATGACCATATCACAGCACACACATGGAATGATATCAGTGCAGTCACCTCCATCAACTTCTATGCAGGTGGCTAGTCAGAGAATTCTGTACTGCCTTCACAGACTGAACAAAGTACTTGTTTTTCTTGAGGTAGTGCAGTGGTGGAAGTTGAGCTCCCATCCTGTTAGCTATTGACACAGGTGGACAGGGCCAAAATGAATTTACTTCCATTTCAGAGGATTAATTCCTTACCACTGCTGTAACCCCTCTGCAAACTATGGACATTTCTGGACCCAACTAAGATATGTTGCTTCTATCTATTTCTCCACTTTTTGTTCCCATTTTAATTTTTCTTATTTTATTTATTGTGTATATCATTGAGACCCCTAGCCCTTTGGCTGCCCCAGTCCAACTATGCCCCTGCTCATGTCACTACTCTACAAGCATTTCTTATAAGCAGTTTTGTGTTTATTGGACATGTTCACATTGGTCACATTGTGCTGCTGCTGTCATATCACCTTCCATCTGTATTAGTCATGATCACAGGGGATACACCAGGCCAAAATATGAAGAAGCTTCAAAATTATCCACAGCAACTGCTCTAGCAGCTTCCTGATCAAATGCTACAGTGTGATAAAAATGGAGTATGGATGCATTGTCTGTAGCTGTATCGAACAGTGCTCTTACAGATTATTTTAAGGCCTTCAGTTTTGACTCTTTGTTTCCCCTCCAAGTGATGTAAGATTGCTCTTTTCCACATTGCAGAATTCAAAATTACATGGCAGTTGGATCTTCTATAAATGTCTAAATAGCTACTTGTAATGGTTGTAACCATGTAACAGGACTGCCTAATGTTAAGTCATCACTACTGAGTACCATACTTGTTCATAATAATTTGCTGGAAAAGCTGTGTATCCACATTGACAGGTAGTTCATTTTGTTGCAGGAATAAAATTTTGGATATGTTTGAAATCCCATACTGGTGTGCTGTTTTCTCACTCTCACTGTTTCTCTCTGCAGTGCCAACATGAATACATGTTAAGCAGTCACAGTACTTTTGCATTGAGATACCTATATCATCGATTCCACTGTCACGTAGTCAACTCAGACATGTACACTATCTTCTTTGTAAATTAGACATACATTTCTGCATAGCACCTTAACGTCATCCACAGTATTAATTGGCTTCTGCCTATTCATTCATTATGAGACACAACAGTCTCACTTGTCTGTGTGTACAGCTAAAAGTGCAGTGAGGCTGGTTCACTGATGCCAGTGGGCACATATGAAGGCTATCAACAGCTATTTGGATGCCCACAGTGCTATGTTGGTTACAATTGCAAGCTGCTGTAGCGACTTGAACTGCAGCAGTTCATGACTGTAGTATGGTGACTAACAGACTGTGTGCTAACACACACAAAATACATATATCCACATAGAGGGGAAAATAACTTTTTGGATCTGAACCAACACTGTACCTTGAACAATCTACGTGCATCAGTAAGAAGCAACCTAAAAGGGTTGCATGGCCCCCTATCTTAAGTATCCATGACCACATCCTCAGCATGCTCCAAGACAGTTGGATTCAAACATATCAACTCTAATGATGAATTATTCTAAGATGCAAGTCTCTGGGACAGGTCAGTTGCCCAAAGATAGACAAATCTTATGAAATAATAATGTTCTGTTGAGGCCAGTGTCCTCCAGTTGCATATATATGCAGTCATTACACAAGGTGCAAATAGTTGACATTGCTTTGATTGGGATTCACAGTGATCATATGACCTTTAGTGCTTCCTCTCAGCATCACACTGCCAAGACAAAAGAAAATGAATCACATATGAAGTTACAGTTCTAAGCTACCACAACCCTGCTACACTGCATGGCATATGACTTGTGATATCTGCTAAATGTGACAAGAACCACCAAGCCTCAAAAGTTAGGGGTCTGCTGATGATCAGTAACATGGAATACAATGGAGACAATTATGTGCCATATCATCTCCTACCTCCTAACTGACAACCTGTAATTTTATAATGGTCTGTTACTCCTTTCCCCTTTCATGATTCCTTGGACTATTTCACCAGGCCATAGCTGAGGTAGTGTTCATTTTTGCAAACTATACTGCATTTGAAACTTCCTGGCAGATTAAAACTGTGTGCCCGACCGAGACTCGAACTCGGGACCCTTGCCTTTTGCGGGCAAGTGCTCTACCATCTGAGCTACTGAAACACGACTCACTCCCAGTACTCACAGCTTTACTTTTGCCAGTATCTCGTCTCCTACCTTCCAAACTTTACAGAAGCTCTCCTGCGAAACTTGCAGAACTATCACTCCTGAAAGAAAGCATATAGGGGAGACATGGCTTAGCCACAGCCTGGGGGATGTTTCCAGAATGAGATTTTCACTCTGCAGCGGAGTGTGCGCACACTCCGCTGCAGAGTGAAAATCTCATTCTGGTATACTGCCTTTGTCACTGGGAGTATGCTTACACCAACCTTCAAACATCTGGCAGCTGAGGTCTGTGTTCCCACCATGCTGACTTGTATTTCCTGGGCACCTTTGTCTGCTCTGTAACAGTGGCTGTACATGGCAGCCGGCAGCTCTAGTGAATTCACATAATTGAGCTCAATTAAAGCCAAATATTTTGTGATTATTCACTTGGATCATTATGCAGTTTTCATAAATGTCACTTTGATAAACTTTCACATCTGTCTACCTGTATCTGCACCTGATTTGTTATCTCCAATACTGATTTAATGTACAATCTTACTAATACAGAGATGAGCATTGCAGTGACATGACATACTACTGCCATGTTTCAAGACGTTTGATTTACACTTAAATTCAGTTCATATATATAATTTTTTTATTTATTTTTTTTTTTTTTTGCAGGGCCCTAAAAAGATACGGCTCGAGGAGCTGTTGGCAGGTGAGATTTTTGCTTTCTTCAGTAGCTTAATTATACATTAATGGTAGCATGTAAATGTTTTCTTCTGTGGTACTTTATTTTTAGTCTTCTTCTTCGACTTCAATCCTTTATTGGTGGTATGCTAAATTATTTCAGTGACACAGTTGTTCAAAATGTTATATTTAAACTTGACACTAGATGTTAATTATCTAGTGCATAATTCATAGTATATAATTGGCAGTGTCATCAAAACTAAAACAGATAGTTGTGTTCAAAATGTTATAACCTTTAATCACCAATAATTGCGTGGATATTCAAACACACTCACTTAGAAACAATAGCTGGTTACATGATAACAACTCAGTATCTCTTATTTGACTGCCGTGCCGTGACATGCGGCCGGTGCCGTTCGTAGCTAGGTGGCGCTCCCATGCTCAGCCGAGTTGCGGAGCGCCTCTATCGCCATTTGCGCGTACTGTCGTGGCGGCACTGTTAAATGTCGTGGCACTGTCACAAAACAAAATGTATACCATGGTAGACTGTGAGGGAAATGTGATCAAAGATAAAGGAAGACAAATTTTTAAGTACCAGACAGACATTTAAAAGTAGCCCACGATGAAGGTAAGTAATCATTGGCAGTTGGCACAGAATGATAAACACCAACAATGTTTAGACCCCACACACTTTATTGTGTAGTCATGGTACATATTTAGCTCATTATCTTGAGATAAATATATTTAAGCATACAACTGTCACTCAACATAGCTGAGATTCTTAAAGATGAAAATATCCAATAGTATCGGGGACTGGAACAAGTCAACCACATTCATAGCCAGTGATTTGAAACCTCATTGTCATGTCTTGAAATGAAGAATAGTGTTCCTGTAATCGTTCCCCTCTCACTCAAACCAGTATTTTTCCACCTGACTGATGTTTGAAATAGTCTGGTCCATTTGGGTGCCACAATTGATCTCAATCCACATCTCGAAAACATGCAATTGACTACACAGTGACAACATGCTGTTGTGCGCAAGATGCCTGACTTGTCAGCTTCACAACCTGTGTCTCCACTCCCACACCAACTTCTCTTATTTAAACATATGGGAATTCCACTTAACTCACCCTCAAGTTACACAATCTTCCTTGCCTCAGTACTCAATAGCCCCTATCCTGCCCTTTCCTGTGCATAGCCCCATCCTGACCACCTCACCCAATCTGCCCAACACAGCTCCTCACCCAGTTGGCCAGAAGGTCTAAGGTTATATATCTGATTGGCAGATGGAGACAGAGTGGCAAATGTTATTCCAGGCTCAGCCTTTTACTGCTTGTTTCCAGATTAACCCTTTAATGACCAATGGAAAATATTAAGTTGATGCACAAGAATATAGTGTTGTCTTAAAGTTCAATAAACATGAAGGTTATGCATAATGGAGACTTCAGTTATCATCAGTAACATAATCTGCTTCACTGTTTACTACAGTCTGTAAATACTGGGGTAACATTCTGAATTAGCAACTCTAGAAGTAATGTGGTTTTGTAGTGAAGAACTCGTGCAATGATGTTCACAGTGTATTATCACTTAAAAAGGAAGTTTGGTGAAGGTCATTTGATGGAGCAGAAAAGGTGACAAAATTAGGTGAAAAAGGTGGGTGCAGAATGACTTCTGAACCCAACTCTGGTATAGTGTTTCTTGTCAGTCTAGTAGAATGTTGGTGCGTGTTAATGTGGAGTAGCAAATAGTCTTCCTGGTTGTTGTTCTTGATTGCATGTGTAGGAGGTCTGTTGTTGACAATAAATGTCAGCAGTGAAGATTACACAGCAGGGAAGCAGTTTGTAGAACACCACGTGATCTCTGTTCCACCAGTTGTGTAACATTATCTTTTGTGGTTGCACACATGTCTTTGTGTGGGGAGTTTGATTTGTTTGGACTCAAGCATTCCTTTCCATTCTTCCACTTACATTAAGCATAAATTCAAAATTTTTAGTCACCATTAATCATAGAGGATAGTAATGGTCAGTGCTATTCACATTCTAATAAATAACAAGCAAGCGGATAAGGCACATACGGCCACCCATAGCAACCAGAATACCAACTTGCAAAACAGAAACTGTATGAACTTACATACCAACCTAATATTGTTAAATTTTTGTGGCTGGAACTCAAAGGAAATTAACATTTTAAAGTTGTTTTACCCATTTAGCCATTTTAAATTAAAATCTAGCAGTGCCTTGTGTCAACATAACATCCATAGATTGACTATTTGCTGAAGAGTGTATGTCCACATTATGTGAGAACAAGGTAATGTAATTTATAAAAATAGTGGAAAAGCACAATGTAACCTTTGGACTGTAGGCATATGAACTTGTTAGATCATGTGTAATGCCCCTAACAATTAAAGCACAAAGAATGGAAGGGCTGACTTCAGGCATGAATAGTTAGCTCACCATTATTGGTATCAGCTGCATAAATACCAATAACACGGTTAATAGGTTGCACTCAAGAAGTATCTCTTCTGTGTTCCCAACACTTGACATTCTAATGGTGTACCAGCATCATAAAATATTGTTTCCTTTATTTGTTTTTTTTTTTTTTTGTTTTTTTTTCCCCGTCACCAAGATACGTACAAACGAAATAAAATTTGTGAGCAGACGGAGAATATTTTGGTAGGTAGGACACAGCCTAGAGCTTCAGAGTGTAGTAGAAGTAACTTTAGATGTGCTCTAGGGAAGTGTGTGGCCCTTGCTGTGGATGTATATTAATGATTTGGCAGACATTATTCTTCCACTTTTCTTTTTCCATTTGGGCCCGCCAGTGACCACATGCAGTCTTAATGCTTCCACCTCTGTTCTTCGTCTTTCTTCTTCTTCTTTGTTTTTTTTTTTTCCTACAGAAACTCTTAATGCCGCTTTGTTGGCATTCTAATGGCTCTTGAGAGCCTGATTTGTATTTATACATTTGTTGGATTTTCATGTAGAATGGCATAATCATTTCCAAATGCTCGACAGTGAATTTCACTATTTATTTTCTTAGCATCTAGTCTTACTGGTACTACCTTGTGTTCTGTCAGTTTTTGTTTTCATTATCTTACTATTTTCTCTAGGATGAAGTTAAATAGGAGTGGAGACAGGCTGTACCTTGCATTACACCTGTTTTTATTTAGAGTGCCTTCAATACTTCACACCAAAACTGTACTTTTGCTTCATTGTCTGGGAGTGTTTCATGAATAAGGTAGTTTAGCTTTAATGCCAAATTATTGAGTCACTTTGTCTAGTGATTCCCTGTCAATCGAATAAATTGCCTTTTTAAAATCTATCAATGTTAAAATTATGTCTTCAGAGTTTGTATGTGTGTGGCAGATTACGGACTTGATGTTGAAATTCTGATCTGAGCAAGATCTGCCCTTTCTAAATCCACTCTGATATTCTCACAAGTAGCTATCAAGTGTTGCTTCTACCTGCTCACTGACAGTAGAGATATATCTCTGCAACTATTTACATCATGCTCATTGCCGTTTTTGTGCACAGAATGGGTAAGAGTCACTTTCCAGTTTCCCATATTTCTTAAAATACGGTCTGAAGTTGTTTGTCATTTTTGGTTGGGACACTTTATAACTTTCTCCTCTGGCTTTGTTGTTTTTCACAGCATTTATTAAGTTTTTAAAAACTTCCTTAGCTGTGGGTGGTGGCTTTGCATCTGTTTTTCCATGAAGATCTGGCAATTCTAGCTAATAGTTCATTTGTCCACAGTTCCAGAGTTGTTGAAAGTACCAAACTTTCTTATTAATTTACAGGTCTGGTTATTTGCTTATTTTACCATTTTCATCTATGAAGTACATTAAAATTGCTACACCAAGAAGAAATGCAGATGATAAATGGTTATTCATTGGACAAATATATTATACCAGAACTGACATGTGATTACATTTTCACACAATTTGGGTGCATAAATCCTGAGAAATCAGTACCCAGAACAATCACCTGTGGCAGTTATAACAACCTTGATACACCTGAGCATTGAGTCATACAGAGCTTGGATGGCATGTACAGGTACAGCGGCCCATGCAGCTTCAACATGATGGCACAGTTCATAAAGAGTAGTGACTGGTGTATTGTGATGAGCCAGTTGCTCAGCCACCATTGACCATACGTTTTCAATTGGTGAGACATATGGAGAATGTGCTGGCAAAGGCAGCAATTGAACATTTTCTGTATCCAGAAAGGTATACAAGACCTGAAACATGTGGTTGTGCATTATCCTGCTGAAATGTAGGGTTCTGCAGGGATCGAATGAAGGGTAGAGCCATGGGTCATAACACATCTGAAATGTAACGTCCACTGTTCAAAGTGCTGTCAATGTGAACAAGAGGTGACTGAGATGTGTAACCAATGGCACCCCATACCAACATGGCAGGTGATAAACCAGTATGGTGCTGTTGAATACACGCTTCCAGTGTGCATTCACTGCGGTGTTGCCAAACATGGATGCGATCATCATGATGCTGCAACCAGAACCTGGACTCATTTGAAAAAATGAAGTTTTACAATTTGTGGACCCAGGTTCATCATTGAGTACTCCATCACTGGTGCTCCTGTCTGTGATGCAGTGTGAATTGTAACTGCAGCCATGGTCTCCGGGCTGATAGTACATGCTGCTGCAGGTGTCGTCAAATTGTTTGTGCAGATGGTTGTTGTCTTGCTGACTCAGGGTTCGAGACATGGCTGCAAGATCCATTACAGCTATGTGGATAAGATGCCGGTCATCTCGACTGCTAGTGATAGGAGACTGTTGGGATCCAGCACGGCATTCCATACTACATTCCTGAGCCCACTGATCCCATATTCTGCTAAGTCATTTGATCTCGACCAATGCGAGCAGCGATGTCACGGTGTGATAAGCCACAATCATGACAGGCAACAAACCTACCTTTATCAAAGTCAGAAACATGGTGGTATGCATTTCTCCTCCTTATGCAAGGCATCACAACAGCATTTCACCAGGCAACGCTGGTCAACTGCTGTTTGTGTATGAGAAATCAGTTGGAAACTTTACTCATGTCAGCACGTTGCAGGTGTCACCACCAGTGATAACCTAGTGTGAATGCTCTGAAAAGCTAATAATTTGCATATCACAGTATCATTTTCCTGTCAGTTAAATTTCACGTCTGTAGGATGTCATCTTTGTAATGTAGCAATTCTAATGGCCAGTAATGTAAATGCTTGAAGCTTGGTACCCCTTTAGGTGATTTTTAAACTTTCTATTGAAATTCTGGGTGTGATTTCTAACAAAGTTGTTTTGTATGTCAAGAAGTTTACACTTCCCAAAAGACCATTTAGCACCCTTTATTATTCTTTCAATTTCATTCCTTTGCACTTCAAATTTATCAAAGTGCTTAGTCTTCTGAGAACATTTCCTTTTTTCCTTTCTTTTGTTCTTTCTGCAACTGCTTTTTCACAGGCTTCATTCCACCAGACTATCATCATTTGTGTTGTTCCAATACATTCTTCACTGCCCTATTGATTGCTTTGGATAATTCTTCCCATTTTCCTGATTTTCCTATTTTAATTTCTTCTTGAAAATGTTGTATTGTCTCTCTTGTGATGTTGAGCCTCTCTTTGTTACATTTAATCAATTTTTGCTTTCTCTTGTGGTTTTTATTAGGGAGAAGTTACAGTTTAATTTGTCATTTAATGATCAGAGACAAATTCCCATCTTTTTACTTTCACATTTGTGATATCTTCAGTATTGTTTTGAGAAATAGCCACTTGATCTCATTGCATTGTATCTAGTATTATATTCGGAGATATCCACCATTTTGCTTTCCTTGGCATTTTATGAATGAATGAAGTTGACATAAACTTCTACTGAAATGTTTTATGAAGTAAGTCCTGAGCCATTTTTGTTTATTCTTTTATGGGATGGATATTCTCTTAAAATACTCTAGTAGCATCACAAAACTGGCTTTTGTAGCTTTTGATATTTTGTCTTCCAAAAGTTATCAAATAATGCTACTGCACTCATATTTTTCTTATCGTCATCATTAAAAGGAATGTGGTAATTAAAGGGTATACTGTTTATTTTTGCACTTTCACTGTCAGAAGTGTGTCTTTCTGAATGAGATTGAAATTGTCACAATATATTCAAAAATTTTATGAATATAGAGGGCAGTACCAGGTATTGGCATTCCTTTTATAATTTTTATTGCTGGTTTCTCCTCAAAAAATTTTGTGTTTTTTCAATTCTGTACAATATTTGTCAAAAAAATTTCCTGTATTGCTAAAATTTGTATGTCATGCTTGTCTAAGAGAATTTGAAGTTCTTCCTGTTTACCAAATTTAGTAATGAGTTCACATTCAAGGTGTCTGTGAAGAATTTCCTTTTCAACTTGAGTTTGGAAGACTACAAAGGTTGCTCTGACTCATTCTTGCTGCTGTCTTTGTTGTTGTTGATGATGATTATAATGGTAAACAGATGAGTTTTAGAACTAACTCTTTCATGTACCAAATGATTTGTATCCTTCATTTACACCACAAGGCACTTATTTGTTGATATTCAACAAAATATCCCTGATTTCCAACAGTCACTGTTTTCAAGTAACTAAAAAATTTTAATTTTTAATAATTCGTTTGAGCTAAATTATTTAGGGAACTTAAGAAGGCCACCATGTACAGAAAGTTTCAGATTGCCAGTTACAAGAATTTTAGAAAAGTGTGACAGTGTAAAGGAATAAGTGGTGTCACAAAATAGTATCCTAAGTAATTAATGACTTTTGAACTACATAAATAATGTATAAATAATTATGTATTAAGTGTCTAGAACAACTGGTCCACAAAGGTGACTAGCTTGTTGTTCCTTAAGTTTAAATTGCGACATGTATTTTTACTTATTAATGAATGCTCAGTATATTGAAATTGTATCTTAGATGATGAAACTGCAAAAATGTGGGAATTGAATGAGATGGGACCTAGATAAACTGACTAAACCAGAGGTTGTACAGTTTCAGGGAGAGCATAAGGGAACAATTGACAGGAATGGGGGGAAAGAAATACAGTGGAAGTAGAATGGGTAGCTTTGAGGGATGAAGTAGTGAAGGCAGCAGACGATCAAGTAGGTAAAAAGACGAGGGCTGGTAGAAATCCTTGGGTAACATAAGAAATATTGAATTTAATTGATGGAAGGAGAAAATATAAAAATGCAGTAAATGAAGCATGCAAAAAGCAATACAGATGACTCAAAAATGAGATAGACAGGAAATGCAAAACTGCTAAGCAGGGATGGCTAGAGGACAAATGTAAGGATGTAGAGGGTTATCTCACTAGGGCCAAGATACATACTGCTTCCAGGAAAATTAAAGAGACCTTTGATGAAAAGAGAGCCACTTGTATGAATATCACAAGCTCAGATGTAAACCCAGTTCTAAGCAAGGAAGTGAAAGCAGAAAGGTGGAAGGAGTACATAGAGGGTCTATACAGGGGCGATGTTCTTGAGGACAATATTATGGAAATGGAAGAGGATGTAGATGAAAATGAAATGGGAGATACGATACTGCGTAAAGAGTTTGCCAGAGCACTGAAAGATCTGAGTTGAAACAGAGACCCCGGAGTAGACAACATTCCATTAGAAATACTGATGGCCTTGTGAGAGCCAGTCCTGACAAAGTCTACCATCTTATGAGCAAGATGTATGAGACTGGTGAAATACCCTCAGACTTCAAGAAGAATATAATAATCCCAATCCCAAAGAAAGCAGGTGTTGACAGATGTGAAAATTACTGAACTATCAGTTTAGTAAGTCAGGGCTACAAAATACTAATGCAAATTCTTTACAGACAAATGAAAAAACTGGTAGAAATCAACCTCGGGGAAGATCAGTTTGTATTCCATAGAAGTGTTGGAACACATGAGGCAATACTGACCTTACAACTTATCTTAGAACAAAGATTAAGGAAAAGCAAACCTATGTTTCTAGCATTTGTAGACTTGGAGAAAGCTTTTGACAATGTTGGCTGGAATACTCTCTTTCAAATTCTAAAGGTAGCAGGGGTAAAATACAGGGAGCAAAACTCTATTTAAAATTTGTACTGAAACCAGATGGCAGTTGTAAAAGTGGAGGGGCATGAAAGGGAAGCAGTGGTTGGGAAGGGAGTGAGACAGGGTTGTAGTCTCTCCCCGATGTTATTAAATCTGTATATTGAGCAAGCAGTAAAGGAAACAAAAGAAAAATTTGAAGTAGGTATTAATTTCCATGGAGAAGAAATAAAAACTTTGAGGTTCGCCGATGACATTGTAATTCTGTGAGAGACAGCAAAGGACTTGGAAGAGCAGTTGAACGGAATGTATAGTGTCTTGAAAGGAGGATATAAGATGAACATCAATGAAAGCAAAATGAGGATAATGGAATGTAGTCGAATTAAGTTGGGTGATGCTGAGGGAATTAGATTAGGAAATGAGACACTTAAAGTAGTAAAGGAGTTTTGCTATTTGGGGAGCAAAATAACTGATGATGGTGGAAGTAAAGAGGATATAAAATGTAGACTGGCAATGGCAAGGAAAGCGTTTCTGAAGAAGAGAAATTTGTTAACATCAAGTATTGATTTAAGTGTCAGGAAGTCATTTCTGAAAGTATCTGTATGGAGTGTAGCCATGTGTGGCTGTGATACATGGATGATAAATAGTTTGGACAAGAAGAGAATGGAAGCTTTTGAAATGTGGTGCTACAGAAAAATGCTGAAGATTAGATGGATAGATGACATAACTAATGAGGAGGTATTGAATAGAATTGGGGAGAAGAGGAATTTGTGGCACAACTTGACTATAGGAAGGGACTGGTTAGTAGGGCATGTTCTGAGGCATCAAGGGATCACAAATTTAGCATTGGAGGGCAGCATGGAAGGTAAAAATCGTAGAGGGAGACCAAGAGATGAATACACTAAGCAGATTCAGAAGGATGTAGGTTGCAGTAAGTACTGGGAGATGAAGAAGCTTGCACAGGATAGAGTAGCATGGAGAGCTGCATCAAATCAGTCTCAGGACTGAAGACTACAACAACAACAACAACAACAACAACATCTGAGATGAACTAATTAACAAAACTGGAAAACAATGTCACAAAATACGCAGGGTTGAAGAAAGTGCAAATAGTGAACCAGAACTCCACAGACACAAGTCTAAACATTGTGTCCCTTATACCAAAATACTTATGTAACCATAAACAAAGTCTACAGCAGCTTAGGACACAGTAACAATGTAATTATAATTGGTTTAGTTTTTTACCCATATCACAATTTTTTTCATGGAAAACTTTTGAAAAAATGGAAGAGTTTGCATATTTAAACATCAAAAAACAAGATGAAAGTTAATGCCACTGCATATTGATGAAATTGTAATGTGGTGGCCTTTGCTGTGGGAATAGCTCAGCACAGTGTAATCATTCCACTGCATTCAGTGAACCCGTACGAAAGTAGCATATTGGCCAATTCTAAGTGAGCTACGTTATCCGTAATTATGTGGTTTACTGTTCATGTAGAACTAATAGGGGTGGAAGGACAATCTTGAGACAGAATTGAGCAGTACTAAATACAAGCTCAAAGATGAAGAGTAAGATATGCATTATGTTGCTACCAGTAACTACTGTTAATGAATGGAACAGATTTGTTTCCAAACACAAGACATGGTAGACACCATTGATATTTGTGATGCTGTGCTGATGTATTCAGTACATATGAAGTGCTGAATGTGCACCTAGATCTATTAATCATTGGCCAAGTTCTTTGAAACCTTCACCTGAAGCAGCATTAGAAGGACCTGTACCTTCAGCACACATGGCTACACACTTTGTTGTTATACTGCTGTTTAATATGTTCAGTATCACTGAAATAGCTGTGTCAATGTGGGTTTTCTTACAAATGCATTGCTTTAAATGAGTAGTTCCTGACAGGAAACTGAATAATGCAAAACAGTATATGCACATAGTTGACTTTCTGCTTTCATCCACAACCAATCATAATGTATTCCAAACTTCACTGTTCAGATCCTCCCAATATAATTCAGCAGTGTCTATGTATTGATACCAGTCTTTTCACAGCATTTTTTTTCTCATGCTCCAGGATTATTTGCACACAAATGAGAAGATAGGGATGGCTGTAGTTAAGGACTGTAGATACATTCAACATGTTTGGAATGAACCATTGTCCAGGGCTGACAAAAGAAATTTGACTTCTACTTGAATATGGCATTGATACTACTCAATAGTGGCAGTGAAAATTTCTTCTGTAGTGGGATTTGGATAGAGATTTCTCACTTTACATGAGTGGTCACCTTAATCGCTCTTGCTGTTAGAGCATGTTTCCTATCTAGCCCAAATCTCCAAATTATGTACCCAGTATGTTTTCTTCTTTGTTTGCAGGTCTACTGTAATTCTGCAGAATAGCAGACAACATAGTGCATCGGGACTGAAAGGCAAATATGCCATTAGGCATCTGTATTTATAAAGGTATGGTGTCTGTTGTTATGGATGTTGGACCAAAAGAACAGGCACTATATCTATAAATGTTCTAGGTTTGTCACATTTTCTGTGCTTGGCTATGACAAGTGGTGTCGGCTGACTACAAATTTAGCCTGTGGTCACTTAATCTCACATTATGTGCTTCCTTGTTTGGTTGTGAAAGACTTCAACACCGGTCAACCACAGCTTCTGTTTCATGTCTTTCTTTCTCCTAACACTACAGCCAGATGTGTTGCAGTGTAGCTATTTAATCAAATGACAAATTATATCCTATACCTTATCTTCCATACTTTTCTGAAACTCTTTTATAATTACTTTAAAATTCATAATTAACGTCTTTGCTACACCACATTTTTATAAATAACTTACTATATTACTTACGATTTAACAAATTAAACACACACACACACACACACACACACACACACACACACACACACACACACACACACACACACACACACACACACACACATTCTTTCTCACACAAAACTGCTGCAATAGCTGTCCAGTGCACAATGTGCACATTATCCCCTGACATACGTCACCACATACGAAATAGAAATAAGTCTAATGACCAATATATATACATTTATGTATGATATATTGTTTAATATCACTATATTAAAAAAAAATAATTTATTATTAAGAGGGCATAGGTCTATGCATCACTCCTCTGGAGTGTCATGTATAAGCACAGTTCATAAAATTTCTGTCGCAGAGGACAATGCCGAAAGCTTTCTTTCTTTCTTTCTTTCTTTCTTTCATTCTTTCATTCTTTCTTACTTTCTTACTTTCTTACTTTCTTTTTTTCTTTCTTTGTATTCTACAAACATGCAATGCACCGGGGTTTCAGTTTCTTAATAATGGCTGCTGAAATCAGTTGTAGGTTCAGTACAGCTCTGTGTATGTTAAAATACCCTTATATGCCAGTCATTGCAGTTATAATAGGAACACAGCATTAAAGCAGTAGATAAAGGTTTTTAAAAGAAGTTTTCCTCTCTGTGTATTTTCAGCTGGAGGTACTGGGGGTAAGGCCAGTCAGCGGGAACCGGAGGCCGGCCCCAGTACCAGGTCTCCACCTGCAGACTCACCAAGTGAGTAACATTAAGAGCCCACAGTTGGAGGTTGGTGTTCCTACTCTACTCTACTACTCCTACTCCTACTCTGGAATCAAATGTATTTGGATACCTATTAATGGACTTAAAGATGGGGTGCGTCCACACTTCTCCTTCAAAGGCTTGATCTCATCTGGGGAAACTTTCATCCATTCTTCCTCGATAGTCAATACTGGAGAAGATGGAGATGGTGAATATTGTGTTTGGCGTGAAGCCACCTTTATATCTCATCTCTAAGATGAACCATTGCTTTCAGGATGGAACTTGGGCAGACAGGCACACTTCAGGAATGCCACTGTCCATATATCATTTCCTCACAATTCCACTTCATGACAGGTGGCTTTGTTGAACTGATTCAAACGGTCATTGTCTGCAATCTTCCCCTGCTGTAGACAGTACACAGTACTGTCAAATGTATGCTTATCCTTCTGCATTTAGCATTTTCTAGAGTGCAATAAGGGGAGAACAAGTTAACGAGAAGGACTGGCATATTGTATGACATGCCTCCTGTGCATGTCATTGTTGGCACTAAGGTGATGGCAGGTAAAGTAAACATAGGGTTTCGCAAACTGAATCCACCCATCAGATTGCCATGGAGGAGAGAATAATTTGTCACTTCACTCCAAAACACTAGAATATTGGAGATAAAAAATGTGCTCATTGGGATAAAATACAGAGTAAATGTAGTTTCTCATTAAACACTAACCCCATCTTTACAATTACAATTGGTTAATGCACGACAGTGTGCAGCACCCGTATGTTCGAAAAAGCTGTATGTAAAAATACAATTTTTGTGGGTCACATCTCAGGTTATGTTGATCAATGAACCAATCATCCTGTGTTTTGGACAGACATCAGTCTAGTGACATTTCCTATACCTGTAGGAAAAATTGTGATACTGCAACTATCCTACAGTACAGGGTAAAAATGCAAATGTTAGCTGGCCAAGAACATCAAAACGTTTATTTATAACATGACCTGTTACTAAGAACCACTGGTTCAAAGTTGTCTTACTTCTGCTGCAAAATATGCATGTAATTACTGGTCTTATGCATAAATGTAGTTTTATCTGATGCCATTGCATGTGGCAAGGGTTCTAGGGCCAATAAATAATTTCTCTGGTCACAAAATTGTGTTTTCAGTCAGACTTTTTTCACCATGAAGCTTTATGATCACTCGCTCTAAACAATGGTCACTTGATACCTATACAGATATGGCCAAAGTGGTATTGCAGTAAAAAGTAGGGTAACTAGGATCTTAATATATCTGGAAAGAAAAAGATGGCAAAAATCTTGTACAACTAGAAAGACTGGAAATTCCATAAAATATTTCTAACAGTTTTCTCTTTTATGGTACAAATCACACGCCAGATATTTTCAATGAATGGCAATTGATGAGCAAAATATTGGAAAAAGTAAAACATATAATAAAATGTTTTGTAACAAATGTCCTTCATTTGAGTGTTCTTTTATTTTGCACAATAATGGCTTTGGGTTTATAGCCATTCTTGAGTGTATGTTGAAATGTTGAAAAATGTCTGTCCTGCTGTGACATGTCATCACTGAAAAAACATATTTCTAGTTCCATAGGCCAGTTGTGGTTTCCAGCTGTGCACAATGTCATCCAGATTTCATATCTTAGACAAGTACTCATATCCTGCAATAAACACTGTTGACCACCTTCTGACCTTGTCGACATTCATCATGGACAACTTTTTGCGAAAGCACCAAACGGTAGCCGTATTCTTCGATTTGGAGAAGGCTTATGATACCTGTTAGAGAGGGGGTATCCTCCGCACTATGCACAGGTGGGGTATACACGGTTGCCTGCCCCTTTTTATTGATTCCTTTTTAACAGATCGACAGTTTAGGGTACGTGAGAGTTCCGTTTTGTCAGACGTCTTCCTCCAAGAGAACGGAGTGCCTCAGGGCTCAGTCTTGAGCGTAGCCTGTTTTGCCATAGCAATCAATTCAATTATGGATTGCATTCCACCTAATGTCTCAGGCTCTCTTTTTGTCGATGACTTCATGATCTACTGCAGTGCCCAGTGAACATGCCTCCTGGAGCGCTGCCTTCAGCATTGTCTAGACAGCCTATACTTGTGGAATGTGGCAAATGGCTTCCGGTTCTCTGAAGAGAAGACGGTTTGCATCAACTTTTGGCAATATAAAGTGTACCTTCTGCCATCCTTACTTCTCGGTCCCGTTGTTCTCCCATTCGTGGAAACTACTAAGTTTCTAGGGCTCACACTGGGCAGGAAACTTTGTTGATCTCCGCACGTCTCTTATTTGGTTGCCCATTGTACACGTTCCCTTAATGTCCTCAGAGTTCTTAGCGGTTCATCTTGGGGAGCGGATTGCACTGTCCTACTTTGGCCATCCCTCTTACGCCGTCTCAGTTCCATCCACCATTGGGGGTTACGTCTTGCGACCGGAGCATTCTACACTAGTCCCATCGAGAGTCTTTATGCTGAAGCTGCCGAATTACCATTGACCTACCGGCGTGACGTACTGCTTTGTCGGTATGCCTGCCAGCTGTTGTCAATGCCCCACCACCCCTCTTATCAGTCCTCCTTCGCCGATTCTCTCGACCATCAGTATGGGTTGTATGTATCTGCCCTGTTGCCCCCTGGAGTCCGCTTTCGTCGCTTTCGTCGCCTGCTTCGACAATTGGATTTTGCCCTCCCTACCACCTTCAGAGAGGGTGAGAGCCCGACACCACCTTGGCTCCAGGCTCCGGTTCATATTTATCTCGATCTCAGCTCGCTCCCGAAGGCGGGTACTCCGGCTGCAGTGTATTGCTCACGGTTTGTCGAACTTCGTGCACAACTTGCCAGTCACACCTTTATTTACACTGATGGCTCCAAAACTGATGATGGTGTCGTCTGTGCCTTTGTCGTCGGGGCCGTCACCTGTAAATACCGGCTCCTCGACCAGTGTTCCAGCTTCACGGCCGAGCATTTTGCTCTCCATCAGACCGTTCAGTATGCCCGCCGCCACCGCCATTCATCGTATGTACTCTGCTCTGATTCACTCGGTGCTCTTCAGAGCCTTGGAGCTCCATATCTGGTCCATCCCTTGGTGCAATGGATCCAGCAGTCCCTCCATTCAGGTGCTGACGATGGCTCTCCTGTCAGCTTTCTGTGGGTTCCCAGTCATGTAGGAGTGCCTGGGAATGAGGCTGCTGATGCTGCAGCCAAGGCTGCAGTCCTCCTGCCTCGGCCAGCCTCCCATTGTGTCCCGTCAACTGACGTTATTGGGGTTGTTTGTAAGAGGCTTGTGTCCTTGTGGTGGGATACTTGGTTATCACTTCAAGGAAACAAGCTCTGGGCAGTAAAACCGTTCCCAACTGCTTGGACAACCTCCTCCCAACCATCGCGGTGAGAAGAGGTCCTTCTGACCAGGTTGCAGATTGGGCATTGCTGGTTTAGCCACCACTACCTGCTCTCCGGTGACCCAGCCCCGCATTGCCCTTGTGGTCATGCATTAACAGTGCGCCATGTTTTATTGTTGTGTCCCCATTTTAGTCAATCTCGTGTTGTCCTGTCTCTACCATCTACTTCACAGCTGATGACGCTCCAGCAGCTCCTCATGTACTTCGTTTCATTACTTTGACCGGCTTGTCCAAAGACATCTAACTCTTTCACTTATTTTATCTGCATCTTTGTAAGAACTTTCTGGTGGCCCCCCCCCCTCCCCCCCCCCCTCATTGATTTTCACTTGATTCTATGTGCTCTAACAATTGTGACTGGGCGCTAATGACCTCAGTAGTTGAGTGCCCTTAAACCCCAAACAAACAAACAAAAATCCTGCAATAAAACTCATCTTTTAAGACGAAAAATATTTTTTTCAATAAGTCACAGACAGGTCAAAGATATTTTAACATTTCAACATGATCTTGGAAAATGCTATGAAGCTGAAATCATGACTGTGTAAAACAAATGAACAATTAACACTGAAGTGATTGAAATTTCTTTAGAGAAGTGGAAAAGGAGATATTAGTGGTCAGTGTGACAGTGGCAGTAAACATGGAGGAGAGGTAAACAAAGACAGTCAGTGGCAGAAAGAGAGATAAGAGACAGTATAGACAAAACAAAAGATGTGTGTGAACACAATATACAGGCTCTGTGGATGATGGAGGGTCGGAGTATGGACCATCTGTGGTGTCACTGCCAGACACCACACTTGCTAGGTGGTAGCCTTTAAATCGGCCGCGGTCCGCTAGTATACGACGTACTTGCGTGTCGCCACTGTCAGTGATTGTAGACCGAGCGCCGCCACACGGCAGGTCTAGAGACACTTCCTAGCACTCACCCCAGTTGTACAGCCGACTTTGCTAGAGATGGTTCACTGACAAATTACGCTCTCATTTCCCGAGACGATAGTTAGCATAGCCTTCAGCTACGTCATTTGCTACGACTTTGCAAGGCGCCATTATCATTTACTATTTATCTTGTGAGGCATGTACCGTCAGGCCAATGTTCACCAATTATGAATTAAAGTTAAGTATTCCATCAACTACGTTCTTTGTTACTATGAATTCCCTTAACTGTTCCAGACGTCACGCCAGGCTGCGTGAGCTTAAACGTGTGCCTTTCGGCCTCCCGTCCTAGTGGATTGGCTGTCTTGCCAGTCCAGAACACCATCTAAGATCAGTGGGCTTGAACACACAGTTGTCAGAGCATATTTTTGACTGAAACTATACACACTTGTGCTTAAGAGGAAAAATAACTTGGATGCCCCAGAATTTTTGAAATGTTAATGTGTTGTGGAGAGAGTGGGAGTACCAAAGAAAGACCAAAGGAGACAGTGTAATTGAGATAGTTGACAGTGATAGTAACAGTGGGATATACTGTAAATCAGTGGGAGAAAATGAGAAATTGGTAGACGGAGAGACAGAGAGACATGCTGAGTATGAAGGCTTCACTACAAAGAGAGGCCAGGTAAAAATCTAAAATATTGTGTGTTAAAATAGTGGAAATATGTTCATAGACCAAAATGTTTGGAGAGGAAGGCAGAATGCAGACTGAGGCAACTGGTTCCCCAATCTTCTGTCAGTATTTCAAAGAGGAACATCCTCATTTTTTATGTGCTCCAACAGCAGCATTTTTCTGCTGGTTTATCCTATAGTGGTATTTTTTGCATGAGATAATTTGCTCTAATGTTGCCAGCATTAACAGTTTGTGTTGCAGTAGGTTGATTCAGAGAAAGTGGTAGTATACAAATGTGTATCATCAACCCACTCTCAACATTACTAACTTGTGTTGTGTGTTATGTGCAATGCTATCCTGTATTGCAGAGCATGTGAACATTGAAATTTGTCACTTTCCCCATTGGACAGAGGACAGGAATGTAAACATTACTTACCAATAATACAGTTTCTGCTAATGCTTCGTTTTCTGTGCAAAATCCAGTGCTCACCACTCTCATTTTAGATGCTTTCGCTTCAACTGCATTTCGTCCCACAGAAAAAAGTATTACTGATATTAGTCTCTTCCATGAAATTTGTTTACTTCATTTCAGGCATTAAAACACAGAACAATGTTCTCCTATGAAAGTAAGGAAATAAAAGATTCCAAATTACAGATCTGACACGGCAAGTTAAATTTGCTGCCTCATAATATTATATTCTCCAAGCAGATTTTCTGAAATCATATTTGTGGTACTCCACACACATTTTAAGTCAGAATTTGAGTACATAGTGCTATCTACAAATTTAAATAACATTTATAAGTATATTTGCAATTTTCATTGTATTTAATTATAATTATTTCACTGAAAAAAAACTAGCATATCTGTGATGAGCTCTTGCTAAGGAAACACTCTAAATTTCACATTTGTTTTGCAGTGAAGCACTTAGAGCCCTTTCATCACATCCCAGTGTAGGTGCGAGGGTTGGAACTTACCATGGCAACACTACTGTGGAGACACTAATGCATTACATTCCTCCAAGGAAGACCATCAATGCACAGTATTACTGTTCATTTTTGGAGCATAACCTGCCACCAACTTTGCCAAAGAAGCAGTGACACTTTTTGCACAACCATCATTTTTCACAACAATGCACAAACACATGTGGTTCAAGTTGTGGCTGACCTGTTGAGTCGTTGGAACTCGGACCTACTGTACCATCCACCATACTCCACAGTCACAAGTCCTTGTGACTTTGATTTGATTCTGAAGATGAAGGAACCACTTTGTGGCTTTCACTTCAGAACTGTTACAGCAATTAGACAGGCAGTAGACCGCTCCATTCACACCATCAACAGAACAGGCTCTGCCAACACTATACTATGCCTTCCGCATAGCTGGCAACAGGTGCTACATGATGCTGGTGACTACTTACGTCAGGTGCAAACACGCAACTATTTCGTATCAGTTGTGAACAAATAGTTGCCACTATTTAAAATTGTGTTATTAAACAAAATGTTTAATTTCATGCCCCCAATCATTTGAGAAAACTAGTAAGAGCTGTGGTGATACGTCTTGTCTAATGTGTTACTACAATCAAAATTGTTTGGAATGTAGTAAAACAAAAAAATCATAAACCATATCTCCAGTTTCCCACAGTGGTTTGGAAAGCGCGCGCATGCGCGGGCGCGCGCACACACACACACACACACACACACACACACACACACACACACACACACACACACACACACACACTGGATAAATTGTGGAATGTGCAAAGGTTAAATATGGTGACAAAGAATACTAGCACCATGATGCCTTCTTGTAGCAGGAGTCAGGAAGAATAAAAATATATGGATGTGAAAAGTAGTGGTGATAAGTTTTCAGGAAATGTTTCATCTAAAGTTTTTACTGTCTCATATTGGGTTCAGGGAAGATTGTCAATAGTGACATAAAATATATTTAACGTGAATAAATCAGTTTCGGGTTTCACGAGGAAATAATTTCTTTCCTTAATGCACACCTAATGTAATTCAGGATTGATAGGAATTGCACTCGCAACAACTTTAGATCTGGGGGAATGTTGCCCAAGTTTCCACAAAGATACTGAAATTCAATTAATAAGAGCTGACTGTCTCTCCTCAACATCAGTGGTAATGTTTTGAGCTTCTAGTAATTAGCTTCTCCACTCAGTTGATGCCAAAACTTTACCTAAACAGATGGCATGATCAAACACGTGAATGATCTCACATAGAATACCCCATACCACAAGATGTTTCAGCTGACAAATTTAGCTTACTGAGAGTTTAAATAGCAATGACGGGTGTACCGAAGTGAGCATCAATTGGTATTGCAGTGTCAAACTGAGCATTCCAGTGGGTATCAGATGTGGCATATAGTGTTTCAGAATTCCCTAATAATGTGAACTGCTACTGAACTGGTTTTAAATGTCAGATGTCTCCAAATGAAGTATACGGTAATGGCAACACTCAGCCACATAAGGTTAAGAAAAGCACATGGAGAAAATTTCACAAGAGGATTTCACTGAAGGAAAGTGTCGGAGCAACTTCATACAACCCTCTAATATTGCTTCCCTTGCCATAACCATGTCTTCCCCCCAGGGGGCTCGCCACTCTTTGGCGGGTTTATGCTTGGCTACCACAGGGCCCCAGCATTAGCAATGTCTTTTTCCCTTCTGTTCTGCATGTCTGTCATCTTGTTATTCTTTGCACCCTCCCTTGGGGAACATTTCTTTGGTGTTACTGAGAATGTTCCTCATTGCTTGTTGCTGACATAAGAACCGTCTCACCACTGTTTTTCATTTCTTTTTCCTTTCTTTATTTCCCTCCCCCATCTCTGCTTTGGCTTTTGAGGTTAATCTTCTTCTTTTTGTATGTGTACTTGTGATGGCTAGCACATGCATCCAACATTGAACAGGTGGCTGGGTACTGCATGATTCCCAGGTTGACAGGAAGGGTTCGCACATAAACCCTGGTACAGGCCATTTCCAGGGAGGGGTTATTGCCTGAGCTGCAACCAATCACCTAAGTTGGGTGTGCTCCCTTGTGAAGGTGGCCCCCAGTTTGAAGGAGCATGCCATTGGAGACGCTATCAGTCATTCATGATTTTGTCAAAATGAGCCAGTCATCTTCACAATAAGTGTATACAAACACCTAGACAGAATGAGGCTAACGATTCAAAGACCTTTCCAGCTGCTCCATGGTACCTCGTGGTCTCGCATACTGAAGACGATCAGCCCCTTACCATGTCAGATCCATTCATTATTCATAAGGGTATTTATGCAGTTGTTGACCCTGTGAATCCTGCTCTCATTTATGGAATGGCACTTTGCTTTTAGAGACTAATTCTGATTTTGAAAAACAACAATTGCTTCCTCCTCACTTATACACACCTATCCTGTTCATGTCCAGGCCCATAGAACTCTGAATTCTTCCCTTGGTGGTATTTTTTATACACTAGGCTGCTCTGTGGTCTGATAGAGGCCGAAATCCAATCTTACCTCTCTGATCATGGTATCATAGCTGTCCATCACCCAGCAAAATGTGTAACCCATGTAGGGATGTGCACGAGGGCAATTGCCTGCCCCCTTCTCCGCACTGTATAAACTGCAATGGTGGCCATGCGACCTCCTCTCTGGATTGTCTCATGTACCTTGAAGAGTGGGCAGTCTGGGAGATCTGGGTAAAGGAAAAAGTGTCTTACGCAGTTGCTTGTAAGTTCTTGGCTAATCGCAAACTCTACAGTCTCCCATCTGGCACCTACAGTTTGTTCTTTTTACCCCTCGATCCATGAAGGACATGGCCATGCAGACATGAGATATCAAGTTTAGCAATCGGGTTGTGAAATCGACCAGTTTCAAGGTAGCATCCCCATCCTCTGTCCAGCTGTGCATCAAGCCATCAAACTCACCTTCTACTCAACCAGTAGGCTTGGAGGGACAGGGTGAGTACTCTTCCATGAAGACTTCCTCTGTCCCTCCAGCCAGACAACAACTGAGTCTTCTTCTGCTAATTGGAAAGGCTTGAAGTCTACCAAAGGCAAATGACCTTATCCTTATCAGACTCAAAAATCCTCCTTGATGGTGTTGCCACATGATATCTTTGTCCAGATGGTCTCTGTGTTGCTGGTGCGCACTGCCAAATGCTTTCCTGTGTTGGACTCTACATACCGACATCACAAGCATACTGATGCTTCTGTGGACCCCATGGAGCAGGATCCTCCTGCTTTTGTGCCCTGTGGCAGCGACTATTTGCAGGCTGTCACTCGGTAGCCGCTGAGGTTATGCCCTTTCATCTTTTCTTTATCATGACTCTCCCCCAATGAAAAGTTTGTGTCCTTTTGTCCCACAAAGAGGCTGCTCTTAGCAACACAGCATCCCCTTGTACTCTGCCTTCAGGAAACAAAATTATGTCCTCACGACTGCTTTGAGGTTTCACATTTCTTCCCGGTTCCTTTTGACGTTTTCCCTGGGTGTCATGCTGGTCATACTCGATGATGTTCATAGTCAACCTATCTACCTGATTACCCATCTTCAATATGTTGCAGTTCATCTTTTCCTCCCTCACCTGACTTTTTCTCTCTTGTCCCTCCGTCATTTGATGTCATCAGGGCAGGCTTCCTTCAGTTTGTTGGGCAGGTACCTCACCCATTTCTGCTACTTGGTGACTTAAATGTGCATCATCCTGTTTGGGGTTCTCACAGAACCTGTCAGAGGGGTGCTCTCTTGGCTGATCATCTTAATCAACTCAACCTCTTCTGCCTTAGTACTGGAGCACCCATATTCCTTTCTGATTCTTCACACATCTATTCCCATTTGGACCTATCCTTCTGCACTGCCCAGTTTGCCCATCATCTTGAGTGGTACCTTCTTTCTGACACCTACTCAAGCCCAATTTCCCATGTGCTATCAATTTGCTGAATCCTACCCCACTTGCGTGCACAACCAAATTGCAACTTACTAAAGCCAACTGGAGTCTTCACTCCTACCTGCCAACCTATGTTGTTGTTGTTGTGGTGGTTTTCAGTCCTGAGACTGGTTTGATGCAGCTCTCCATGCTACTCTATCCTGTGCAAGCTTCTTCATTTCCCAGTACCTACTGCAACCTACATCCTTCTGAATCTGCTCAGTGTATTCATCTCTTGGTCTCCCCCTACGATTTTTACCCTCCACGCTGCCCTCCAATACCAAATTGGTGATCCCTTGATGCCCCAGAACATGTCCTACCAACCGATCCCTTCTTCTGGTCAAGTTGTGCCACAAACTTCTCTTCTCCCCAATCCTATTCAATACTTCCTCGTCAGTTATGTGATCTATCCATCTAATCTTCACCATTCTTCTTTAGCACCACTTTTCGAAAGCTTCTATTCTCTTCTTGTCCATACTATTTACCATCCATGTTTCACTTCCATACATGGCTACACTCCATACAAATACTTTCAGAAATGGCTTCCTGACACTTAAATCAATACTCAATGTTAACAAATTTCTCTTCTTCAGAAACGCTTTCCTTGCCATTGCCAGTCTACATTTTATATCCTCTCTACTTCGACCATCATCAGTTACTTTGCTCCCCAAATAGCAAAACTCCTTTACTACTTGAAGTGTCTCATTTCCTAATCTAATTCCCTCAGCATCACCCAACTTAATTCGACTACATTCCATTATCCTCGTTTTGCTTTTGTTGATGTTCATCTTATATCCTCCTTTCAAGACACTGTCCATTCCGTTCAACTGCTCTTCCAGGTCCTTGGCTGTCTCTGACAGAATTACAATGTCATCGGCAAACCTCAAGGTTTTTATTTCTTCTCCATGGATTTTAATACCTACTCCGAATTTTTCTTTGTTTCCTGTACTGCTTGCTCAATATACAGATTGAATAACATTGGGGAGAGGCTACAACCCTGTCTCACTCCCTTCCCAACCACTGCTTCCCTTACATGCCCCTCGACTCTTACAACTGCCATCTAGTTTCTGTACAAATTGTAAATAGCCTTTCGCTCCCTGTATTTTACACCTGCCACCTTTAGAATTTGAAAGAGAGTATTCCAGTCAACATTGTCAAAAGCTTTCTCTACAAATGCTAGAAACGTAGGTTTGCCTTTCCTTAATCTTTCTTCTAAGATAAGTCGTAAGGTCAGTATTGCCTCACGTGTTCCAGTATTTCTACGGAATCCAAACTGATCTTCCCCGAGGTCGGCGTCTACTAGTTTTTCCATTCATCTGTAAAGACTTCGTGTTAGTATTTTGCAGCTGTGGCTTATTAAACTGATTGATCGGTAATTTTCACATCTGTCAACACCTGCTTTCTTTGGGATTGGAATTATTATATTCTTCTTGAAGTCTGTGGGGATTTCGCCTGTTTCATACATCTTGCTCACCAGATGGTAGAGTTTTGTCAGGACTGGCTCTCCCAAGGCCGTCAGTAGTTCCAATGGAATGTTGTCTACTCCTGGGGCCCTGTTACGACTCAGGTCTTTCAGTGCTCTGTCAAACTCTTCACGCAGTATCGTATCTCCCATTTCGTCTTCATCTACATCCTCTTCCATTTCCATAATATTGTCCTCAAGTGCATCGCCCTTGTATAGACCCTCTATATACTCCTTCCACCTTTCTGCTTTCCCTTCTTTGCTTAGAACTGGGTTTCCATCTGAGCTCTTGATGTTCATACAAGTGGTTCTGTTATCTCCAAAGGTCTCTTTAATTTTCCTGTATTCAGTATCTATCTTATCCCTAGTGAGATAAGCCTCTACATCCTTACATTTGTCCTCTAGCCATCCCTGCTTAGCCATTTTGCACTTCCTGTTGATCTCATTTTTGAGACGTTTGTATTCCTTTTTGCCTGCTTCATTAACTGCATTTTTATATTTTCTCCTTTCATCAATTAAATTCAATGTTTCTTCTGTTACCCAAGGGTTTCTAAGAGCCCTGGTCTTTTTACCTATTTGATCCTCTGCTGCCTTCACTACTTCATCCCTCAAAGCTACCCATTCTTCTTCTACTGTATTTCTTTCCCCCATTCCTGTCAATTGTTCCCTTATGCTCTCCCTAAAACTTGGTACAACCTCTGGTTCTTTCAGTTTATCCAGGTCCCATCTCCTTAAATTCCCACCTTTTTGCAGTTTCTTCAGTTTTAATCTACAGGTCATAACCAATAGATTGTGGTCAGAGACCACATCTGCACCGGGAAATGTCTTACAATTTAAAACCTGGTTCCTAAATCTCTGTCTTACCATTATATAATCTATCTGATACCTTTTAGTATCTCCAGGGTTCTTCCATGTATACAACCTTCTATCATGATTTTTAAACCAAGTGTTAGCTGTAATTAAGTTGCGCTCTGTGCAAAATTCTACCAGGCGGCTTCCTCTTTCATTTCTTAGCCCCAATCCATATTCACCTCCTACATTTCCTTCTCTCCCTTTTCCTACAATCGAATTCCAGTCACCCATGACTATTAAATTTTCGTCTCCCTTCACTATCTGAATAATTCCTTTTATATCATCATACATTTCTTCAATTTCTTCGTCATCTGCAGAGCTAGTTGGCATATAAATTTGTACTACTGTAGTAGGCATGGGCTTCGTGTCTATCTTGGCCACAATAATGCGTTCACTATGCTGTTTGTAGTAGCTTACCAGCATTCCTATTTTCCTATTCATTATTAAACCTACTCCTGCATTACCCCTATTCGACTTTGTGTTTATAACCCGTAGTCACCTGACCAGAACTCTTGTTCCTCCTGCCACCGAACTTCACTAATTCCCACTATATCTAACTTTAACCTATCCATTTCCCTTTTTAAATTTTCTAACCTACCTGCCCGATTAAGGGATCTGACATTCCACGCTCCGATCCGTAGGACGCCAGTTTTCTTTCTTCTGATAACGACATCCTCTTGAGTAGTCCCCGCCCGGAGATCCAAATGGGGGACTATTTTACCTCCGGAATATTTTACCCAAGAGGACGCCATCATCATTTAATCATACAGTAAAGCTACATGCCATCGGGAAAAATTATGGCCATAGTTTCCCCTTGGTTTCAGCCATTCGCAGTACCAGCACAGCAATGCCATTTTGGTTAGTGTTACAAGGCCAGATCAGTCAATCATCCAGACTGTTGCCCTTGCAACTACTGAAAAGGCTGCTGCCCGTGTTCAGGAACCACACGTTTGTCTGGCATCTCAACAGATACCCCTCCATTGTGGTTGTACCTATGGTACGGCCATCTGTATCGCTGAGGCACGCAAGTCTCCCCACCAACGGTAAGGTCCATGGTTCATGGGGGGGGGGGGGGCCGACCTATCAAGAACAGGAATTCCCACGTGTGATGACCATAAGGACTTACAGACATTAACCTTACTGCTGCAGAATGTCCCATTCCTCACACATCCTCTTTACCTCGTAGTGTCCCATTCCCTTGGTGAACTGAGGCTTGCTGCAATGCTATTTGCACACGGAGACGTACAGTACCCTCTGCCTTTTTGAAAGTAATCCTACGATGTCTAACTGTACATTGTAAACAAATGTGTGCAGACACTTGTCACGTTCTTTAGGACAGCAAAATAAAATTTATGTATTTAATTCACCAGATCTTTTTACAGTTATCCACATTCAGATGTTGCAGCACCTTACTCTTGTGGGCAAGCCCTTTCTGCTTAACACATACAATTGCATCTGGGCATAGGGCACATTTCCCAGATACTGGTGTGAAACCACTGTCCTTATTGTGCTTAGGTATGGGTATGACAAACACTTCTCTTCTAGCTACCACCCCATCTCTCTTACCAACTGCATTTTCAAGGTGATGGAACAAAGATTCATGCATGGCTGGTGTTGTGGCTCGAGTCTCACAATTTACTTATGATTGCCCAGTGTGGATTTTAAGCATGGCATTCTGCCATTGACCACCTCATTACTTTGTCCACCCATGTCATGAATGGTTTTCTGCAGAAATCCCAGGCTGTGACCATGTATTTAGATTTTAAGACGGCCTAAGACAGCTCCAGACACTTTGTAGGTGGGGCTTCAATGGCCACCTGCCCTGTTTCCTCTAGGATTTTTTTAAAGACAGCATTTTCAAGGTGAGTGTGGGTCCTGCCTTGTCGGACACCTTTATCCAGGACAGTGTTCCATTCTGTGTGTCGTCCACTTCTCTGTTGCCATTAACCCTATAATCGCCTGCCTCCCACCGGGCATCTCCAGCTCACTTTTTGTTGACGATTTTGCCATCTGTTGCAGTTCTCCACTGAGCTGTCTCACTGAGCGGTGTCTTCAGTGATGTCTTGATCATCTTTACTCCTGGAGTATTGGTGATGGTTTTAAGTTTTAACTGACAAAACTGTCTGCATTAATTTCTGGCAGCACAAATGGTTTCTCCCTCCATTTTTATATCTTGGGCCTCTTGTCTTTCCATTCATTGAAACTATGAAGTTCCTGGAGCTCATGCTCAATAGGAAACACTCTTGGTCCTCTCATGTGTCTTATCTGGCAGCCTGCTGTGTGTTGTTCCTCAATGTCCTAAAAGTCGTCTATGGTACTTCCTGGGGTTCTGATCAACCACCATCCTCCATTTGTTCTGGTCCATTGTCCATTCAAAATTCAACTAGGGGTGTTTTGTTTATGCATCTGCACATGCATCTGTCTTACGCCTTCTCAGCACTATCCACCACCATAGCATTCATTTGGCCAGTGGTGCCTTTTACACTAGCCCAATTGTGTCTGTATGCTGAAGCAGTGGAAGAACCACTGTTCTACCGCCGTTACTTTCTCCTCAGCAGGTATGTGTGCCGTTTGTTTGTTATGTGTGGCCACCCATCCTATGCCTCCTTCTTTGATGATATCTTTGATCACCAGTATTAGTTGGGTCACTATCCTGGAGTCCACTTTTGGCGCTTGCTTAGTCAGCTTAACTTGACACTACCTGTAACTTTGCCAGTTGGAGTGAACCCTTCGCCACCACAGCTTCATGAAGTGGTCCATGTTAACCTTGGCATTCATTCACTTCCAAAGCCGCATTATATCACCTTCAGTGTCACGACCTATGCATGGAATTTCGCAATAGTTCCTTTGTGTAAACTGATGGCTCTGTCTGACCATGGTGTTGGGTGTGCCTTCATTATTGGCACCCACATCTTTAGGTATCAGCTTCTGGCACACTTCTCAGTATTTAGAGCCAAGCTCTTTGCCCTGTATCAGGTGACAGAGTACATCCAGAGACATGGGCTTTTCAATTGTTCTCTGCTCAGACAATCTCAGTGCCCTTTTTCTTTTCTTGCCTTGTTTCCCAGGCTCTTCAACAGTTCTGCTGGCAAATCAATTCCATATGCCTTCCTATTCCTCATCTCCTTCAGCACCTTTTCCACTTCTCTTTCCAAGACTGTGAATCCCTTTTGATCTTCTGGCACATATTGTGCCCTGTCCACCACCCATCCCTTAGTGCAATGGGTCCAGGTTAACTGTCACTTCCTCACTCCTTGTGGAGCCACTGTAATTTTTATATGGGTTCCTGGTCATCTTGGTCTGCGGGAAATGCATCTGCTGACACTGCTGCCAATGCTGCAGTCCTCATGCCTCAGCCCACTAGTTCATATATTCTTTCCAAAGATATCTGTGTTGCTGTCGATCAGTCAGTGCTTTTTCCATTGGTCATGCCTTCATGGAAATAAGCTCAGTATTAGTAAGCCTCTCCCAGGAGCTTGGAGAACCACCTCCCAGCCCTCCTACATGAGAAGTTCATTTTAACTAGGTTTCATATTCATCATTAGTGTTGTGGCAAAAGGAAGGTTTTCACATTGTACTTCTCCAGGCTGTCTGGTCTTCTGTGTTCCTCTTAAAGTCCACATTATTTCCTCTCCTGTTCATCATGTATCACCTTCTATCTCCTCCTTCCACTGTCTTCTCCCACAAACCAGTCCTTCCAAAGCATCTGCTAGCAAGTGCTCCCAACTGAGTGAATGTCCCAACAAGTTCTTTTTCCTTTCTCTTATAACCTTCAGCAGACATCCTCTCTCACTAACCCTCTCCAATACTCTCTCATTACTCACTCTTTCATCCAGTTTTTTCTCCCCACTCTACTCCACACCAACATCTCAAATGCTAATAACCTTTTTTCATCCTCGCATCTCAGTGTCTATGTTTTTGCCCCATACTCCAGACAAAACATTTGCCAAGCATTTCCCTTATACCAGTATCTAATTTGCCACATAATCCTCCGTTTTCTTTTGAATCCATCCTTCACTATGGCGATTAGTTTTCATCCCCTGGTGACATCTGAAGTCTTCAGTTATTGTGCTTCCAAGATATTTAAATTCACTTACTTGGCTAACGGTAGTGTCCTATTTTAATATATGACAGTCAGTGTCTTGCACTGATGACCATACTCTTTGCTGTGTTCATTTGCATCCCATATTCCACACAAGCTTCATACAGATCTTTCAGCATATTATTCACTGTCCACTCACTTTCTACCACTAATTCCATGTCATCAGCAAAACTTATACATTCTATTCTCTTTCCACCAATACATATTCTTCTTTCGTATTTAAGACTTATGCAAAAATCTCTTAAAGGTATGCATTAAACAGCAGTGGAGTAAGGCGACAACCTTGTCTAACACCTTGTCCAATGCTGCTTCCTTCTGACATTTCATTTTCAATCCTTATTCTTACTCTCTGGTGTAAATACAGATTCTTTATCAGTTGTCTGTCTGTCCAATCTGCTCCTTTCTTCTTGAAGATGTCCAACAACTTGTTCCATTGAACTCTGTCAAAAGTGTTGTCTCAATCTATAAAAACAGCAAAGATTTCTCTACCGTTCTCCATATATCTTTCCGCTATAGTTCTTAACAGACCAATAGCATCTCTTGTTCCTTTTCCTATTCTAAATCTGAATTGCTCCTCTGCTGTCTCTCTATCCAGCTTGCCATATACCCTTCTGTTAAACACTCTCAGCAACACGTTAGCTGCATGAGAAATTAGACTGATTGTCCTATGCTCTTTGCATTTTTTTACTGTTTCTCTTTTTCTCTATTAGTATCATAACTGTTGGAAGGTAGTCCTCAGGCCATTCCGCTTTGTCGTATATCTCATTACAGAGGTAGACCATTTCTTTTCTTGCCCTGTTTCCCAGAATCATCAACAGTTCTGCTGCAAATCATAAATTCCACATGCCTTCCTACTCTTCATCTCCTTCAGTGCCTTTGCTACTTCCACTTCTAAGACAGTGAATCCCTTTCAATCTTCTGGCATATATTGCTCCTCTTTATCTTAATTTCATTTTGCATTTCATACCCCTTATACAGACATTCAATATATTCTTGCCATATGTTCAAAGCCTCCTGTGTTTTGTCTGCCAGAGTACCATCTGCTCTTTCTATTTCCATCTTATTCCTCTTTCTCTTATGTTCAAAACCTCTCTCACTAGCCAGTCTATACATCATTTTATACTTCCCTCTTTCTCCATTTTCACTATTTTGTTGCATTTCTGTGTCATCCATTTTTCCCTTGCTTCTTCAGTTTCCTGTACCTACTTCAGTTCCTACATTTTTCCACATTCTCCGTTCTTCTATCTTTTTTCATGTCTTCCGTTATCCATTCTTTCCTGGTACTTTGGGATGCTCTAATCCTAGTACTTCTTAGGCAGAATCCATGAGTCCTTCCCTCATTTTTATTCATTTGTCATTAACACTTTTATCAACACTACCTCTTCCATATTTTCCTGTCAATCTGTTCTCTAAATCTGATGCCTTTCCTACCTCTTTGAATCTTTCTATGTATATTTTTCCTTTTGCTTTACCTCTCTAGACATTTATCAACTTCACTTGCATTTGTCCCACTACTAGGTTGTGGACTGAATTTATATCTGGTCCTGGATAAGCTTTGGCATTCTTCAAACAGTTCCTAAACCCTTTTGTGTCAGGAAGTAGACCAACTGATACCTTTCCCTATTCAAATTTGATAGCCATGTGTAACATCTCCTTTTGTGGTGTTCAAATAATGTGTTAGACCACTACTAATGAATTATCTTTACAGAAACTAATTAGTCACCTCTAATTTCTTATTGCTAATTCAAATTTTCCAACTGTATATTCATCTCTTCATTTTACTTACCACTGCATTCCAGTCCATCCTTGATGATGAAGCAGGCATTTCTATTTTCTTTATTGATGAGTTCTTGTGTTTCCTCATAATATTCTTTGCAAATATGTGGTTCCTGAAGAGGGGCAGCAGCCTTTTCAGTAGTTGCAATGGCAACAGTCTGGATGATTGACTGATCTGGCCTTGTAACACTAACCAAAACGGCCTTGCTGTGCTGGTACTGCGAACGGCTGAAAACAAGGGGAAACTACGGCCATAATTTTTCCTGAGGGCATGCTGCTTTACTGTATGGTTAAATGAGGATGGTGTCCTCTTGGGTTAAATATTCCGGAGGTAAAATAGTCCCCCATTTGGATCTCCGGGCAGGGACTACTCAAGAGGATGTTGTTATCAGGAGAAAGAAAAAGGTTAAAGTTAGATGTAGTGGGAGTTACTGAAGTTCAGTGGCAGGAGGAACAAGACTTCTGGTCAGGTGACTACAAGGTTATAAATACAAAATCAAATAGAGGTAATGCAGGAGTAGGTTTAATAATGAATAGGAAAACAGGAATGTGAGTAAGGTACTACAAACAGCATAGTGAATGCATTATTGTGGCCAAGATAGATACAAAGCCCACACCTACTACAGGAGTACAAGTTTATATGCCAACTAGCTCTGCAGATGATGAAGAAATTGAATAAATGTGTGAGGAAATAAAAGAAATTATTCAGATAATGAAGGGTAATGAAAATTTAATAGTCGTGGGTGACTGGAATCCGACAGTAGGAAAAGGAAGAGAAGAAACATTGTAGGTGAATATGGATTGGGGCTAAGAAATGAAACAGGAAGCCGCCTGGTAGAATTTTGGGAGGAGCATACCTTAATCATAGCTATCACTTGGTTCAAGAATCATGAAAGAAGGTTGTATACATGGAAGAACCCTGGAGATACTAAAAGGTATCGGATAGATTATATAATGGTAAAACAGAAATTCAGGAACCAGGTTTTAAATTGTAAGACTTTCCAGGGGCAGATGTGGACTCTGACCACAATCTATTGGTTATGACCTATAGATTAAAACTCAAGAAACTGCAAAAAGGTGGGAATTTAAGGAGATGGGACCTGGATAAACTGAAAGAACCAGAGGTTGTAAGGAGTTTCAGGGAGACCATAAGGGAACAATTGACAGGGATGGGGGAAAGAAATACAGAAGAAGAAGAAGAATGGGTAACTTTGAGGGCTGAAGTAGTGAAGGCAGCAGAGGATCAAGTAGGTAAAAAGATGAGAGCTAGTAGAAACCCTTGGGTAACAGAAGAAATATTGAATTTAATTGATGAAAGGAGAAAATATAAAAATGCAGTAAATGAAGCAGGCAAAAAGGAATACAAATGTCTCAAAAACAAGATTGACAGGAAATGCAAAATGGCCAAGGACAAATGTACGGATGTAGAAGCTTATCTCACTAGGGGTAAGATATATACTGCCTACAGGAAAATTAAAGAGACCTTTGGAGAAAAGAGAACCACTTGTATGAATATCAAGAGCTCAGATGGAAACCCAGTTCTAAGCAAAGAAGGGAAAGCAGAAAGGTGGAATGAGTATATAGAGGGTCTATACAGGGGCAATGTTCTTGAGGCCAATATTATGGAAATGGAAGAGGAGGTAGATGAAGATGAAATAGGAGATATGATACTGCATGAAGAGTTTGACAGATCACTGAAAGACCTGAGTCAAAACAAGGCCCCCAGAGTAGACAACATTCCATTAGAATTACTGATAGCCTTGGGAGAACCTGCCCTGACAAAACTCTACCATCTTGTGACCAGGATGTATGAAACAAGCGAAATATCCTAAGACTTCAAGAAAAATATAATAATTCCAATCCCAAAGAAAGCAGGTGTTGACAGATGTGAAAATTATTGAACTATCAGTTTAGTAAGTCAGGGCTACAAAAAGTAACGCAAATTCTTTACAGACGAATGGAAAAACTGGTAGAAATCGACCTAGTGGAAGATCAGTTTGGATTCCGTAGAAATGTTGGAACACGTGAGGCAATACTGACCTTACAAATTACGTTAGAAGCAAGATTAAGGAAAGGAAAACCTACATTTCTAGCATTTGTGGACTTGGGGAAGGCTTTTGACAATGTTGACTGGAATACTCTCTTTCAAATTCTGAAGGTGGCGGGGTTAAAATACAGGGAGCGAAATGCTATCTACAATTTGTACAGAAACCAGATGGCAGGTATAAGAGTAGAGGGGCATGAAAGGGAAGTAGCGATTGGGAAGGGAGTGAGATAGGGCTGTAGCCTATCCTCAGTGTTATTCAATCTGTATATTGAGCAAGCAGTAAAGGAAACAAAAGAAAAATTTGGAGTAGGTATTAATTTCCATGGAGAAGAAATAAAAACTTTGAGGTTCACCGATGACATTGTAATTCTGTCAGAGACAGCAAAGGACTTGGAAGAGCAGTTGAACGGAATGTATAGTGTCTTGAAAGGAGGATATAAGATGAACATCAACAGAAGCAAAATGAGGATAATGGAATGTAGTCGAATTAAGTTGGGTGATGCTGAGGGAATTAGATTAGGAAATGAGACACTTCAAGTAGTAAAGGAGTTTTGCTATTTGGGGAGCAAAATAACTGATGATGGTGGAAGTAAAGAGGATATAAAATGTAGACTGGCAATGGCAAGGAAAGTGTTTCTGAAGAAGAGAAATTTGTTAACATCAAGTATTGATTTAAGTGTCAGGAAGTCATTTCTGAAAGTATCTGTATGGAGTGTAGCCATGTGTGGCTGTGATACATGGATGATAAATAGTTTGGACAAGAAGAGAATAGAAGCTTTTGAAATGTGGTGCTACTGAAAAATGCTGAAGATTAGATGGGTAGATCACAGAACTAAAGAGGAAGTATTGAATAGTATTGGGGAGAAGAGAAGTTCGTGGCACAACTTGACAAGAAGAAGGGATCGGTTGGTAGGACATGTTCTGAGGCATCAAGGGACCACCGATTTAGTAGTGGAGGGCAGTGTGGAGGGTAAAACTTGTACAGGGAAACAGAGATGAATACACCAAGCAGATTCAGAAGGATGTAAGTTATGGTAGGTATTGGGAGATGAAGCAGCTTGTACAGGATAGAGCAGCATGGAGAGCTGCATCAGACCAGTCTCAGGACTGAAGACAAGAACAACAACAACAACATTCTTCAACTTCATCTAATGCTGGGTGGTTGGAATATATATCTGTATTAAACCTAAATGTTTTGAAGTACCCTTCAGTTTTATCATCATCAGTCTTCCATCAATATATTGTACCTTCATTATGTTATTTTTAACCTTTTGTCCTATCAATATTCCTATTCCATTTGCACCACTCTTGATTTCCCCTGAGTAAAAGAGCTTATAATCTCCACTTCCAACTTCACCATTCTCTCCCATCTCATTTCACACAAACCAAGGGCATCTAATCTGTTCCTTTCATCTCCTGTTTTGCATTCTTTAGCTTTCCTGCTTTTCATATTGGGCACTGCCTTTTTAGTCATCGTCACATGATATGAGCTGCTGCCCCACCACTATGTACAACTGTCTCCTACTGACTGACTTAATGTCCATTTTTGAATGATTTATGTTCCCATTTGGGTTTGCCATCCAAGTAATTTTAGCAAATGAGGTGCAGGCTATCGACAGAGTTTTACTTGTTATCCGCTAAAGCAATATGGTGGAGGTCCTCTGTTTCTGTATGGTGTCTTCTGTAGCCCTTTCTCGATGCCCATGCTTTTAGCTGTCTTGTTCTATGTCATTTGGGATAGATAGTCAGTAGTTTAACTCCTCTGTTTTTGTGTTTCCTAGTTTTGCCGTGGGTGCTTATGACCTCAGGTGTTTAAGCATCCTAAAACAAAACAAAACAATCATGTCTGTGGCATTCATTAGTAGGAATTGAATGTTCCACAAGTGTTGATTGAAATATGTGTGGAATAGTGATTCTTGTTTTCTGATTACAATCTACAAATTCCAGAAATCAGTCAAGTGTTTGACATTTATCACTCTCCTTATCACAGTAAAGATAATTCAGGGTGAATATTGTTTTTCAGTGTGATTTGAATCAGGAGTGGCAGCAACAGTAATTGAAAAATATGTTTTATATTCTCTCTGTTCCAATACGGCACCAGTGACATGACAACTAGAAATAAGTTCATTGTCAGCATCACATATCAGATAATGCACATGTAAACACTTTCTACACAGTTGCTGGTATCTGACCTTGCTTATGTATTGGATTATTGTTCATATCTTCAATTTTCTGAGCTGAACCTTTGCATGCCAAGCTTCTTCAACCAAGAAATAATATCACATCAAGTAACATGAGAGCTCCAATGCAACTGGCTATTCTATAGATGAACAGAAAGCATTACCTCTCCACTACCAAGCACTCTTTCATGTCATTTCATTCCTTCACTTTCATGATTCTCCCATCAAATATATTTAGAAATGTAAGTATTCTATTTGATGTTCGCTCTTGAATGAAAAATATTTTCTATATACTCATTTTTCATTCATTGAGGAGGATTTGAATTTCAGAACTGAATATTTTTGTACAGCCTATTAGGGGAGAAACTGAAACAAAATTTTGGGGTGTGAATCTAGTTTATAACAGGCTGTAGCTGATAAATTCAGCCCTACCCTATGAAGTATTTGGTACTAACATTTTCAGAGGCTCCCTTAACCCTTCTGTGAACCATTGGACTTAAGGTCCCTGCCAGAATGTTTAGTTTCTGAGTCCCCACATCTGTAGGAATGTCCAATTTCTGTGTGGTACTGTGATGTGTTGTTGAGTTTGCATACTATTTGACCACTGAGGCTGACAGTTGGTGTTAGAAATATATATTTCTGCTGTATTTGTAAAGAACTGAGCACTGCATGTTTTTTGGAAGGAGCTTTGAAAC
The DNA here is from genome assembly GCF_023864275.1 of Schistocerca cancellata. NCBI lineage: Eukaryota > Metazoa > Arthropoda > Insecta > Orthoptera > Acrididae > Schistocerca > Schistocerca cancellata. Next base: position 598,714,019 of record NC_064632.1, read on the forward strand.
TTTCACTTCTTTGTGGGTGGCAAAGCCAGTAGAGGTATTGCTACACTTCTAGTCTTGGATGTATATGTTCACTGATGACTTATTATGAAAGAGAACTTATGTCTGTGTTTTGTCAGTAGACTGTTCAGAAAAATTAAAATTCTGATCATTTCTTTACAATCAAAACTGTTTCTACATCTCTCATAGCTACCACAGCTAACACTAAATATCTATTGCTGGACATGTCTGGCATTGCAGTAATAGGCTATAAAAACCAACCTTGTTAATTAACCTGTGTGTCTATTAATGAATACCATGTGAAAATCCTGACTGTAGTTTTAGATTAGCCCTCACAAATGTACAGATAATGTTCTCCGATGTACTATTTTTCTTCATTCTTATGAGATGATGTAGTGCAGACAATTGTATTTTTCCATTATTTTGTCTTGGATGTCTTGGTAGTTTCTTGGAATTGCATCAGACTTGACATTCCTTTATGGAGCGGTCTTGTGAATAATGGGTAGGGGTTATTAAGAATCCAATCTGAAGAAATAAGGTATCTATGATCTACCGTATGATTCATCAGAGCTGATCACCTCTGAAATGAAGATGTTGGGAGTAAGTAGTCTAGTAGTAACAACTGATGCACATAGGATAAAAGTGTTCACACATGAGAAGAGAATGGCTGACAATAAGTATCCAAAGGTAATGTACATACAGTAACACTTGTTGCCATCTTGCTTTATCTGGGATGCCACAGCATTTGCTCATAAAATTTTTCGAATTATGCCTTTCATCTACATCTACATTAACATTTATACTCCACAAGCCGCCCAACGGTGTGTGGCAGAGAGCACTTTACGTGCCACTGTCATTACCTCCTTTTCCTCTTCCACTCGGGTATGTTTCGCAGGTAGTATGACCGCCGGAAAGCCTCTGTGCATGCACAAATCTCTATAATTTTACATTCATGATCTCCTTGGGAGGTATAAGTTGGGGGAAGCAATATATTAGATATCTCATCCAGAAACGCACCCCCTCGAAACATGGACAGCAAGCTACACCGTGATACAGAGCGCCTCACTTGAAGAGTCTGCCATTTACATTTTCTAAACATCTCCGTAACACTATCATGCTTACCAAATAACCCTGTGATGAAATGCACTGCTCTTCTTTGGATCAACCCGACCTGATACGGATCCCACACTGATGAGCACTACTAAAGTATAGGCCAAACGGGTGTTTTGTAAGCCACCTCCTTCGTTGATGGACTACATTTTCTAAGGACTCTCCCAATGAATCTCAACCTAATACCCACCTTACCAACAATTAATTTTATATGATCATTCTGCTTCAAATTGTTCTGCACGCATACTCAGATATTTTACAGAGGTATCTGATACCAGTGCTTGTTCCACTATAATATTATTGTACAATAAAGGATCCTTCTTTCTATGCATTCACCATACATTACATTTGTCTATGTTAAGGGTCAGTTGCCACTCCCTGCACCAAGTGCCAATCTGCTGCAGATCTTCCTGCATTTTGCTGCAATATTCTAATGCTGCAACTTATCTGTATGTAACACTCCCCCATGGCACGCCAGAGGTTTCTTTAATGTCTGTAGATGTCTCTCCATTGAGAACAACATGCTGTGTTCTGTTTGCTAAAAAGTTTTTGATCCAGCCACACAGCTGGTCTGAGATTCCGTAGGCTCTTACTTTGTTCATCAGGTGACAGTGTGGAAGTGTATTGAATGCCTTCTGGAAGTCAAGGAAAGTGGCATCTACCTGGGAGCCTGTATCTAATATTTTCTGGGTCTTATAAACACATAAAGTGAGTTCGGTCTCACACGATCGCTGTTTCTGGAATCCACATTGATTCCTACAGTGCAGTTTCTGGGTTTCCAGAAGTGACATGATATGCAAGCAAAAAACATATTAAATTCTGCAACAGATCGGTGTCAGAGATATAGACCTATAGTTTTGTGCTTCTACTCGATGACCCTTCTTGAAGACTAGGACTACCTGTGCTCTTTTCCAATCATTTGGAATCTTCCATTCCTCTAGAGACTTGCAGTACATGGATGTTAGAAGGGGGGCAAGTTCTTTCACATACTCTGGGAAAAATCGAATTGGTATTCCTTCATGTCCAGTGGACTTTCCTCTGTTGAGTGATTTCAGTTGATTTTCTATTCCTTGGACACTTATTTCAATGTCAACCATATTTTCATACGTGCAAGGATTTAGAGAAGGAACTGCAGTGCAGTCTTCCTCTGTGAAACAGCTTTGGAAAAAGGTGTTTAATATTTCAGCTTTACGTGTGTCATCATCTGTTTCAATGCCATCATCATCCCAGAGTGTCTGGATATGCTGTTTCAAGCTACTTACTGATTTAACATAAGACCAAAACTTCCTAGGATTTTCTGTTAAGTTGGTACATAGAATTTTACTTTCGAATACACTGAACGCTTCACGCGTAACCCTCCTTATGCCAACTTTGACATCATTTAGCTTCTGTTTGTCTGAGAGGTTTTGGCTGCATTTAAACTTGGAGTGAAGCTCTCTTTGCTTTCGCAATAGTTTCCTAACTTTGTTGTTGAACCACGGTGGGTTTTTCCTGTCCCTCACAGTTTTACTCTGCACATACCTGTCTGAAACGCATTTTACGATTGCCTTGAACTTCCTCCATAAACACTCAGTGTTGTCAGTGTCGGAACAGTGATTTTTATTTTGATCTGTTATGTAGTCCAAAATCTGCCTTCTATTACTCTTCCTAAACAAATAAATCTTCCTCCCTTTTTCTTATATTCCTATTTACTTCCATATTTAGGGATGTTGCAATGGTCTTATGATCACTGATTCCCTGTTCTGCACTTGCAGAGTCAAAAAGTTCAGGTCTGTTTGTTATCAGTAGGCCCAAGATGTTATCTCCATGAGTCAGTTCTCTGTTTAACTGCTCGAGGTAATTTTCGGATAGTGCACTCAGTATAATGTCACTCGATGCTCTGTCCCTACCATCCGTTCTAAACATCTGAGTGTCTCAGTCTATATCTGGTAAATTGAAATCTCCACCTAAGACTATAACATGCTGAGGAAATTTATGTGAAATGTATTCCAGATTTTCTCTGTTGTTCTGCCACTAATGCTGCTGAGTCAGGAGGTCAGTAAAAGGAGCCAATTATTAACCTAGCTCGGTTTTTGAGTGTAATGTCCACCCATAATAATTCTCCAGAACTGTAGACTTCTACTTCACTACAGGATAAACTACTACTAACTGTGGTGTCACCGCCAGACACCACACTTGCTAGGTGGTAGCTTTAAACTGGCCGCGGTCCATTAGTACATTTCGGACCCGCGTGTCGCCACTGTCAGTGATCGCAGACAGAGTGCCACCACACGGCAGGTCTAGAGAGACGTACTAGCACTCGCCCCAGTTGTAAGACGACTTTGCTAGCGACTACACTGACGAAGCCTTTCTCTCATTTGCCGAGATATAGTTAGAATAGCCTTCAGCTAAGTCCATGGCTACAACCTAGCAAGGCGCCATTAACCATTTCTAGAGAGTCTCACTTGTATCATCCAGAATGCTGTATACAAATGATGGATTGAAGTTAAGTATTCCAGCAGCTACGTACTTTTCTTTGTAGCATTCATTACGTATCCTGTTTCAGACCTAATGCCAGCCGGCGTGTGTAAACGCGTGCCTTTCGGTTACCCGTCACTGTGGACTGGCTGTCTTGTCAGTCCACTACACTAACAGCGACAAACATGCCACCATTGGTTGCATGCAGTCTATCCTTTCTGAACACCATCTGTGCCTTTGAAAAATTTTGGCAAAATTCATCTCTGGCTTCAGCCAGCTTTCTGTACCTATAACAATTTCAGCTTCGGTGCTTTCTATCAATGCTTGAAGTTCTGGTACTTCACCAATACAACTTCAACAGTTTACAATTACAATATTGATTTCTGCTTGGTCCCCGCATGTCCTGACCTTGCCCCACACCCTTTGAGGCTGTTGCCCTTTCTATACTTGACCGAGGCCATGTAACCTAAAAAACCGCCCTATCCATGCCAAACAACCCCTGCCACCCATGTAGCCGCCTGCTGTGTGTAGTGGACTCCTGACCTATCCAGCAGAACCTGAAACCCCACCACCCTATGCGGCAAGTAGAGGAATCTGCAGCCCACAGAACTGTCTCGGTGTCTGATTCAGACAGTCCACTTGGCTCTGTACCAAAGGCACGCAGTCAGTCCTGTCGATGATGCTGCAGATGGTGAGCTCTGCTTTAATCCCACTAGTGAGACTGGCAGGCTTCACCAAATCAGATAGCGACTGGAAGCCAGAGAAGACTACCTCCTATCCATAACGACACACATTATTGGTGCCGACATGAGCGACCACCTGAAGATGGGTGCACCCTGTACCCTTCATGGCACCTGGATGGATCCTTTCCACATCTGGATTGACTCCTCCCAGTATGCACAGGGAGTGCACATTGGTTTTCTTTCCCTCTCTTGCTGCCATATCCCTAAGGGGCCCCATTACGCACCTGATGTTGGAGCACCCAACTACCAGTAAGCCCACTCTCTGTGACCGCCCGGATCTTGCAGACTGAGGGGCAACCTCTGGAACAGGACAAGCAGCTATGTCCAGCTGAAGATCAGTATCAGCTGGAGACAGAGCCAGAAACTGGTTCATCAGACAAACTGGAGAGGCCTTCCGTTCAGCCCCCCAGAATGTCTTTCATCCCCTGCCACACCTCGACACGACCTCCCACTCTACCACAGGTGAGGGATCAACATCAATGTGGGCAGTATCCCAAGCAGCTACAGCCATAGTCAGATCGGGGGATGTGTGGGACAAGCTGGCCGTTCCAGACAAATCCCCATCTGGACCCCCACAGTGATGCCCATTGGCAACAGCCTCAAGCTGTGAGACTGAAGCCAACACTGCCTGAAGCTTGGAGCAAAGGCATGCCAAATCAGCCCGCATCCGAACACAGCAGTCAAAGTCCCTATTCATGCTAAGTACTGTTGTGCAAAGAACATCTGAACTAATCTACAGAGAGCACAAACAATTCCACACAAAATTTAAACAGTTATCAACATACAAGATGGCCAAGTAAAAGTAGTAATGCCGCTACTTGCACACTGCTGACACACTGCTTGGTGGCAGTAGGAGACTTTGCAATTTTACACTATTCAGGTACTAAAACGTAATGTTACAACTCTCAAATATTATTATACACCTTAAATTTATGAAATAAACTGTGCAAGTACTCAAAAACACACAAAGAAATTAAGAATTAAACTATGTAACAAATAAGTGAGCTAAGAGTATACAACTTGCTGCTGGCAGCTGCTTATCCAATGGTGGCAGCCTTTCATCACAGTCTGTTCCCAGACCAATGTATTTGTCATCCTGTCTCACCTTTCTATAGGGAGTCCAACAGGGAACTCCCTTGCCCAACCTGTCACCTACACTCGTGGTCCTATGTACCACCAATTGTGGATGATCCATGCAGAAGGAAATGTGCTCAGGTAGCCATGAAAATCAGAACTTCATTGTAACACAAAAGGTACATGATAATACTCGGCAAGTGAAACAGCTTCCTAGCAAAAGCAATGTGTAAATAGTCCTGACAGGCTGTAATGTTGTCACTAAAGAGAATCATTCTTGAAGGTGCAAGTTGAGCACTGCAAGGTGCACTGGTGATGTCCTAGATTCCAATGTTGTGTGTTGTACTCGGGGGTAAAGTTGTCACTGTAACAGCAGCAAAAAATATGAAAACTGTTATCCCCATGGAGGAGATGGCAGTGCCAACATGGAGGTGCAGACTTGGAAGAGAGATACAGCAATCAGGCCAGGACATCTTGAAGGAGGGATTGTGTGGTGTAATGACACTGGCAGGAAGATACCAGAATGAAAGGATGAAGTGGCACAAGACAGGCACAAGATAAAACAGGTAAGAATGAGGCAAAGAATCACAGAACATAAGAAAACAAAAGTGTATAGTCATCTGCAACCCAAAGGAAAGAAAAGCAATGTTTTTTAAACATGGACCAGAACCATGCAAGCTTGGTGTGGAAGCACATGAACACAGATAGGAATGCTACCTGATGGAACACAAGACAATGGCAATAAATTTTCAGAGACAGAAAAGTAAGGAAAAGTGCACAAGAAGAGAGATGTTCCTGAATAGCCGAGAAGAATAGAGCTTCATTGCAACACACATTGTACATGGTAACATAAAGCAAATGAAACAGCTTTCTAGTGAAGGCAAGGTAGACATTATCCTGATACACTAAAAGATTGGCACTAATATGAGAACTATTGTTGAACCTTACAGTCCCACACTCTGTCATCTAACAACTGACAATCACTGCTGTAGGCACCATCAGTATAGGTTGCACTTGCAATACCAATATTGTGTTCTGCATTCCTAGGAATATAGTCACGGCACTCCAAAGTAGATAATTGGTGTCATGTCTGGAACTTGGATTGGGTGGTGTTCCACTCTGCAGTGACCTATAAAGGCTGACCATTGGAGGAATGCTTGAAAGTTGTCCAGTGTCACATGGCTCATAGTTGGGAACTATGCCGTGGCTGTCACAGGCAAGATGATATGCACAGAGTTTGGGTTTCAGGCTTCTTAATGTGGCAGCAACAGACAGCCCTCTGTTGTGTGGTATAAGGATGGATTTTAAGGCAGCAGCCAGATGCCACATCACCCACTTGCATCTTAATCCTATTGTGTCTCCTATTACATCATATTGCCATAACAGTCCGCTTTTCTTCCTGCCCCACCTCAACAAAGAATCAGCTGAGAAATACCCCACCCATTTGCCACTCATTCTCCTGGCTGCATGTACTCATCTGTAAGTAAAGGAAGGAGAGTTACAGTGTATGTTTTTTGTGTGGCAATTTTACTGCGTGAACAGCAAAAATGTTGTGAGCGATAAACATTTTTCCTATAACTTTGTATCAGGTATTCCTGAGAAAAATTCATGATAGTTTGAACTTATGGGTGAAGCCTTTTGCTACTTGCTATGTGCTCTCTTTGCAAGGGACTGGATTAATATAGTGAGGGTATATGCCTTCAGTGAGTGAGGCTGCATATACAGTCCTATTCGCAGTTTGTAACTGTAGAACTTGGCACAGTGAGTTGACACTGTAACATAAAGTTGTATGTTTTAATAGGCAGATGACTACAGGATTTAAAATTTTAAAATTTGTTCAGTAATGTTTTGAAATGTTGACGGTAAATGTTTGTTTGCTCCTGAAGGTCTTCAGATAGCCAGCCTCCAACTGGAGTAAAGTTCTGGCTTTTCTGAAACTTTGTTAGTAATGTTGATTCTTGTGCATAATTGAGTAGATTATATGCTCATTATTCACTTATCAGTAGGGATTTGAAAAGACTGAAATAACTGATTATATTCTCTTTCATTTCATGTTGAAACAATCTTATTTTATTTGGTTGTTTCACTTTTGCAGATAAAATGTTCATTACATTAACTCAAAATTTCTTTTTCTGTCAATCAGGACCTCTTCAAGAGGAGCTGGCCCCAATACTGGAGGAGGGAGATAGTTCAAGCAGCACCCCCGAGCCTGGCAGAGCACATGTGAGTTTCACCAGGATCAAGAAAGTTAGATTTTGTAGCATATAATTCACATCACATTGCTTCCTGGCTTCTTTCCAGGGTGCTCATAAATTTCATCAGCGCAGGGGTTTCAGCCATTACAATACTTCCTCATTTTGTGTGCTGCCCTGCAGACTTCCAACTTACTTAATGAAGTAAACTCCTTTCTACACATCCTCTTTACTACGATGTCGGTATCATTATGTCCTGCACTCCAGTTGGTTTCCTGACCCCAGAACCTTTGCAACTTCTTCTGCACTGGTAACTGAAATGTTACCTAAAGTCTAAATTCTCTATGAACAATCCAAAATGTTTCTCAAAGAACGCCCACAAACTGACTCTTCATTTAGAAGATAGGCTTCCCTTAACACATTGGGGACTAATGTGTTCACAAGCCAGTTGATACCCATCTTGTGAGGAAATTTGCTATAATTTTTTTTTCCAAATTTACTAATCCATTTACCTCTTTCAGCAGTATATCAACTTAACCTACCATCCTTCCTCTTTATGGATATGAATAGGCCTATGGTTAGCACAAATAAATGTCACAGGGATTTGTAGATTTTAGTCTAAAGATACCATTTTTTCAGTATTTTTATTTTTCTGAGAGGTGGACAAAATTTTCATCAATCATAGGAAATAATAGGCTATTGATTTAAAATCATTTGTCAGCAGGAAATACAAAGTAATTCAGTTATATGTAAAGTGGTTTGTTGTGAAGTACTTCTCTCATTTTCACGAAGTATAGAGAACTTCACTCAGATATAAAGTCTTTCAAAACACACTATAATACAAATGCCTCTTTTACATGGGCTATAGTAGTATCTGGTCTCTTTAGTCACTACCTTTCCTGCAGCTTTCCCTTGTTCCCAACAGACATTGCATCTTCTATATGAGTTTGTTTTCTTTTCTGTTGGTGGCAGTATCTCATGAAAATGTCGTGCTGTGAGTTTATTTGCTCTTGCAACTCCAGATGCTGAATGTGTGTCTTTTAGTTCCCCCCCTCCTTATTGAACCAGTTGCTTTGCTAATTTACAGACAAAATCTGCAAAATTTTGATATTTTGATATTTTGATATTGTGAATAATGTTGGCATCCACTACTGCCCTCTGTAAAATGGTGGAAAAAGATTTTCTTCCACGTTTTTGTCTTTCACTGGAAGGGATAGTAACTCATCAGCTGGTCTCCTGTCAACATGTGTTTCAGACAAGTTGTAGTCTAGTACAATGTCTGGCTTTAATACCGTAATATATCCTCTCTTGGATTTTACACTGACATGCAAAGCAGTCATTTTATGCTGTGTTGATAACTTCTGTACATCAAATTTTTCTTCCCAGTTCAAGCAGATAAGGTGTCCTCCGCAACAAAATGTCATTTCTCCTTTCTTTAGTTTTTGATTTATTACATATCTAGGCAAGCCTATCCTGTTCATCACCACAGTTCCATCCCCTAATGTTTTTCTTTCCCATAGTTCAAGAACTGCTTGACTTTTATAAAATCTGTCCATGTACACCACATGTCCTTTTCCCAAGTAAGAGCAACATAGCCTCTGCAGCAGGGATTTGACAGAATCATCAACATTTCGTTTCCCTCCATTTAAACTTCAGCATTGCACATGTAACCTGTTTGAGCATCACTTAAAAGATACATACTTATCCTCTATTTTTCTGGTTTGTCTTTCATATAAACATGGCACCCAATTCTTTCTCAAAAAGGACATACTGCTTCATCCACAGTCAGATTTTGAGATGGTAAGAATTTTCTGAACCTTTCTGTGAAAAAGTCCCAAACAGGTCTTATTTTATGCAGAGGGTAATCTCCTGCATCATACCCCCTCTCCGTGCTCAACTAGTTGGAACATGTCCAAAGCAGACGGGGGGCTCTTCTCTTCCAGGGCGACCTTTCAGGATCAAACCTTCACAAGCTGCGATAGTCAGGTTGTGCACATCATGGAAGTCATTCTCACTGCTGCTGAATATTCCATCACTCACACCACTTCTTCTCCACGTCGTGTACCGGTCTCCTGGTGGACCGCAGCTTGTAGAGCTGCTTTACGTGCTCATCGACGTGTCGACGTGCTTTACGCACCTTTAAATGCCACCCTACGGTGGCGAGTTGTATCAATTATAAACAATTACGTGCGCAGTGTCGTCGTGTTATTAAAGAAAGCAAGAAATCCAGCTGGGCTGCTTTCACAAGCACCTTCAACAGTTTTACTCCTTCTGTTGTCTGGGGTACCCTGTGCCGGCTATTTGGCATTAAGGTCCACTCACCAGTTTCTGGCTTGACGGTCGCGAATGAAGTCTTCGTGGCCCCTGAGGATGTCTCCAATGCCTTCCGTTTTTTCGCAGACGTTTCAAGCTTCGCTCATTACCACCCTGCCTTTCTTCCCCGAAAACAGGCAGAGGAGGCATGGCCACCTAACTTCTGCTCCTCGAATTGTGACAGTTATAATGCCCCCTTCACCATGAAGGAACTCGAAAATTCACTTGCCCGGTCATGGACCTCCACTCCAGAGCCTGATTCTATTCATATTCAGATGCTGAAGAACCTCTCTCCTGCGAGTAACGGTTTTCTTCTTCGTACTTACAATCGCATCTGGGGATTGAGGGTCATGTTCTCACATGCTGGCGCGAGGCTATTGTTACCCGATTCCTAAGCCGGAGAAGGGCAAGCATTTGACTTCCAGTTATCACTCATCTTGCTTACCAGCTGTGTCTGTAAGGTGATGGAGGGAATGGTTAACAATCGTTTGGTTTGGCTGCTCGAATTTCAATGCCTACTTGGCAATGTACAATGTGGATTTCGTAGGCGCCGCTCTGCTGTTGACCATCTGGTTACCTTGTCGAACTTCATTATGAATAACTTCTTGCGGAAGCACCCGACCGCGGCTGTGTTCTTAAATTTGGAGAAGGCTTAAGAAACCTCTTGGAGGGCGGGCATTCTCCGCACCATGCATACATGGGGCCTTCGCAGTCGCTTCCCTCTTTTTAATCGTCCATTTTTAATGGATTGAAAGTTCAATGTACGTGTGGGTTCTGTCCTGTCAGATGCCTTTCGCCAGGAGAATGTACCACAGGGTTAAGTTTTGAGCGACACTCTCTTTGCCATAGCGATCAATCCAATAATGGATTGCCTCCCAGCTGATGTATCAGGCTCCCTTTTTGTGGATGATTTTCCCATCTACTACATCGCACAGTGTACATGTTTCCTGGAGCGCTGTCTTCAGCTTTGTCTTTGACCGTCTTTACTCCTGGAGTGTCGCCAATGGCTTCCATTTTTCTGCCGAGAAGACAGTCTGTATTAACTTCTGGTGCTACAAAGAGTTTCTCCCACCCTTCCTAAGACTCGGTCCGGTTGCTCTCCCATTCTTGGAGACAAGAAAATTTTTAGGTCTTACATTTGACAGGAGACTTAGCTGGTCTCCACATGTCATATTTGGCTGCCCGTTGTACCCATTCTCTAAATGTCCTCTGTGTTCTCAGTGGTATGTCATGGGGAGCTGATCGAACCGTCCTACTTCACCTATATCAGTTGATTGTCCACTCAAAGCTGGATTATGGGTGCTTCATATACTCCTCTGCATGGCTGTCCATCTTATGCCGCCTCAACTCCATACAACATCGGGGTTTACGTCTTGCGATCGGAGCGTTCTATACTAGTCCTGTTGAGAGTCTTAATGCTGAAGCCGGTGAATTTCCACTAACCTACGGGCGTGATGTACTGCTTTGTTGGTATGGCCATCGGCTATTGTCAATGCCTGACCACCCGTCTTATCACTCCTTTTTTGATGACTCTCTCGACCGTCAATACAGGTTGTATGTCTCTGCCCTGCTACCCCCTGGAGTTCACTTTCATCACCTCCTTCAGCACCTTGATTTTTCACTCCCTGCAATCTTTCAAGTGGGCGAGAGCCAAATGCCACATTGGCTCCAGGCTCAGGTTCACATTCACCTTGACCTTAGCTCGCTCCCAAAGGAGGTTACCCCCGGTTCGGTATACCGCTCCCATTTTGTCGAACTTCGTTCGAAGATCATTAATATGATCTTCATTTATACAGATGGCTCTAAGACCAATGAAGGTGTCGGGTGTTCTTTTATTGTTGGGGCACAAAGTTTCAAATACTGGCTCCATGGCCATTGTTCGGTCTTCACAGCTGAGCTATTTGCCCTCTACCAGGCTGTTGTTCACATCTGCCACCACCAACATTCTGCTTATGTCATCTGCTCCGATTCCCTGAGCGCCATCCAGAACCTCAGTGATCCCTATCCAGTTCACCCTTTCGTGCACCGGGTCCAACGCTCTCTCCAGCAGCTGGCGGATGATGGTTCTCCGGTTAGCTTTATGTGGGTTCCTGGCCATGTCGGTATCCCTGGGAACAAAGCTGCAGATGCCGCGGCCAAGGCTGCGGTCCTCCAGCCTCAGACAGCTTCTTGTTGTGTCCCCTCATCAGATCATAGCAGGGTCATTTGTCAGCGCATTTTATTGCTGCGGCATGCCGATTGGGCTGCACTTACGGGCAACAAGCTTCGGGCCTTGAAACCTCTTCCTGTGGCTTGGACGTCCTCCTCACGCCCTTCTCGGTGGGAGGTGGTTGTTTTGACCCGGTTAAGGATTGGACACTGCCGGTTCAGCCATCGCCATCTGCTGACGGCTGCACCGGCGCCGTTCTGCCCATGTGGGCAATTGCTGACGGTACGCCACAGCTGAACATCCTGTCCGAATTTTAATACACTGTGCGTTGATATTGGCATGCCATGTACTTTGGATGAATTTTAGCGGATGACCTAGGAGCAGCTGCTCGCATTCTTCGTTTTATACACTTGGCAAACCTGTGTAAGGATATTTGATTATGCTGTTTTTTAATCCTCTGCCTGTCTGTCTTTTATATTATTGTCCCTTTTAGTTGCTGTTTTAACCTTTTGCCTCGCGGTGCATTCCTAACTTAGTCTGGGCACTAATGACCATTGTAGTTGTGCGCCCTAAAACCACAAAAAAAAAAAAAAAAATCGTTGCTGCTGCAGAATGTGTCATTATGTGTTCTTTTGGCAGAGGATTGTGCCTTGGTGGTCGCCTGAGATCGCTGAGGTGATTAAAGATCGCAGGTGGCCATTCCAATGTCACAAGTGGCATCCATTATTGGAACACCTCATCGCCTTTCAGCGGCTCTGTTAGAGCCTGCCGCCTCATTCACCAATGCAAGCAGGAGTGCTGGGAAAGGTATGTCTCCACCATTGGCTTCCGTACCTTTCCATTGCAGGTTTGGGCCAAGATTAGGCGACTCTATGGCTATCAGACCCCAGTCAGCGTACCTCCGCTTTCACTAAATGGAATGGTTTTTACTGACTCCAAAACAATTGCAAACTGCTTAGCAGAGCATTTTGCTCAGATTTCTGCTACTACGAATTTCTCACTGGCTTTCTGCTCCCTGAAAGAGTAGTTGGAACTTCGGAGTCTTTCATTTCACATGCACCAACCTGAATTGTGCAATGATCCATTCACTTTGTGGGAATTCCAAAGTGCCCTAGCTGCTTGCCCTGATGTGGATACCTGGGCCAGATCGTGTCCACTGTCAGATACTCAAACACCTCATGGTGGACTGCCAGCGATGCCTCCTAGAACTTTTCAACCGTATCGGGGTTGAGGGCGAGTTCCTGTCGCAATGGCGGGAAAGCATCATAATCCCCGTGTTGAAAACTAGCAAGAACCCACTGGAGGTGGACAGCTACCACCCCATTAACCTCACCAACATTCTTTACAAGTTGCTAAAACCCATGGTGAGCCGGAGTTTGAGTTGAGTCTTGGGGCCTTCTGGCTCCGTCTCAAGGTGGTTTCTGTTAGGTATGCTCTGACGCTGATTATCTGATGTGCCTGATGTGCCTGTTGTCCGCCATCCGTACTGCCTTTGCCCACCATCAGCATCTGGTCACCATCTTTTTTGATGTGTGGAAGGCATACGATTCGATAAGACATTGCAACATCACATCCTCTCTATGCTTAATGGTTGTGGTCTTCGGGGTCCACTCCCGATTTTCATACAAAATTTTCTGTCACTTTGTTCCTTCCATGTACAAGTTGCAGCCTCCCATAGTTCCTCCTGAGTTCAGGAGAGATGGTACCGCAATGATCTGTCTTAAGAATGTCCCTCTTTTTGATTGCAATTAATGGTCTAGCTGTGGTGGTGGGAATGTCAGCCTCATCTTCCTTGTATGGGTGGTTGGTTGGTTTGGGGGAGGAGACCAGACAGCATGGTCATCGGTCTCATCAGATTAGGGAAGGATGGGGAAGGAAGTCGGCCGTGCCCTTTCAGAGGAACCATCCCAGCATTTGCCTGGAGTGATTTAGGGAAATCACGGAAAACCTAAATCAGGATGGCCGGACGTGGGATTGAACCGTCGTCCTTCCGAATGTCTTCCTTGTATGCTGATGACCTGCCTATACTATAGTTCCACTGGCACTGCAGCTGCTGAAAGGCAGCTGCAGGGTGCTATCTAACAGGTGCAATCTTGGGCTGTAATGCATGGCTACCAGTTTTTGGCTGTCAAGACCTGCGTTAAGCATTTCTGCTTGCAATGCACTGTTCACCCAGGGCCATAGCTTTATCTTCACAGTGAATCTCTTGCTGTGGTAGAGACATATCGGTTTTTGGGATTGGTTTTCGATACCTGGTTGACGTGGTTGCCTCATATTCGGCAGCTTAAACAAATGTGGTGGTGGCATCTTAACACTCATAGTTGGTTGAGTCACACCAGCTGGGCTGCTGATCGGTCCACCCTTTTACGGCTGTACCAGGTGTTAATTCAGTCCTGTCTTGATTATAGAAGCCTGGCTTATGGTTTGGCATTACCTTCTGTATTGCAGTTGCTGGACCCCATCCTTCACAGCAGAATTAGACTCGCCACTGGAGCTTTCCAGGCAAGCCCTGTCAACAGCATACTTGTGGATGCAGGGGTGCCTCCATTGCTGTTTTGGCACCAACGATTACTGGCCACTTATGCTACACACATTTGTAGCTTGCCCGGGCATCCCACTTAGCATCTCCTGTTCCCTCAGTCAGTCGTCCCTCTTCCGGAATGGCGGCCCAGGTCAGGGTGTATGATCATGGTTCTCATCAGAGCTCCTCTCTCTGGGCTAGAGGTTTTCCATTTTGAACCTCTTTTTCTGGGCCCCTCAGCATATACCCCCATGGTGTGTGCCCCGCCCGTGCCTTCAGCCCGATTTGGCATGGGGCCCAAAGGTCTCAGTCCCTCCTGGTGCCCGCTGCTGCTGCTTTCTTTCAATCCTTGCTGGATGTCAATGCCCTGATGTGTATGTGCTAATGTTTTGATGGTTACTGGTCATGTCGGTTATGCTCTTACTAAAGGGGATCCTTATAAACAACTCGCTGCCAGCTGGCTGCAGTGTTTTCACTGCCAAGACTGTCGCAATCTCTCACACTCTATAGGATATCTGCTCCTGCTCAGGTGAGTCCTTTATTATCTGTAGTGACTCCCTGAGCAGCTACGAGCTATCGACCAGTGATTCCCTCACTCTTGTCTGGTGATGGCTATCCAGGAGTCCCTCCATACTCTTGTGCGTTCCGGCCACTCTGTGGTCTTTGTGTGGACCCTGGGTCATGTAGGCATACCAGGAAATGAATGTGTTGACACACTATCCAAACAGGCTGTCAGTCCACCAGCCTTGGAGATTGACGTTTCGGAGAGTGACTTTAGGTCAGTTTTGGGGTAGAAGGTATTTTGCACCTGGGGTAAAGAATGGTGCACCCTTCCTTCACCCAACAAATTCGGGCCATCAAAGAGGCTACCAGTGCATGGCACTTTTCCTTGTGGGTCTCTCACCAAGACTCAGTAGGCCCCTGGCGGCTGAGCATTGGTCATACCTGGATAATGCACAGCTATTTATTGCATCGCAAGGACTCAGCTTTGTCACTGTAGATCAGCTTCCACTGTGATCCACATCTTGTTGGACTGGCCACTTTTAACTCTGCTCAGGCAGATGTTTGCACTGCCTGATAGACTTCCTGAACTTTTATCACATGAGGTTGCAATGGCAGATCTAGTTTTGAGTTTTATTCGTGCAGGGGTTTTTTATTGCTTGATGTAAGTGTTTGTCCTTCTGTGTTGAGTCTGGCCTTTGGCTTACAATTTTAGACTGGGGTTTTTAATGCATTCTTTGGTGCTTGGCTTTTCCTTTCTTTTTTCGTTTCTATGTTTGGCCAACTAGTGTCACACTCGGTGTGATTTTAATTCCTTTTGTCTGGTCTGTCTGTTCCCTTCTTGTCCTGTGTCATCTCTTGTCATCTCTGTTGTTTGTTTTTATTTCTTGTGGGGGTTTAAAGTTTATGGGAAAAGAGACCAATGGCCCTAGTAGTCTGGTCCCTTCAATCACACAAACCAACCAACCAACCAGGACTGGAACAGTTGAATTGCATTCTCAACTAGGATTTCAACGACGTCTCACTGTGGCCTGAAATGAGGAGTGTGCTACCCACTATCCTTCACACTCTTCAAACAGTGGTATTCTGCCAACCACCAAACCCATGGAATATCTTCATCCATCCCACCACAACCATTTCTCCCAACCCCTTCTCCTATGGCTCATATCCCTGATGCAAGACATGTCCAATACAACTTACCACAACCATCGCCACCTTCTCCAGTCAGAAGCATAACCTCTCCCATCAAAAGGCAGGGCTATCTGTCAAACAAGTCATGTGATGTACAAACCAAACTGCAACCATTGTGCTGCATTTTACATGTGCATGACAATGAACAAGGTATCTGTACACATAAATGGCCACCGACAAACTGTTATTGAGAGACAGCTGTACCACCCGTTTGTCAAGCACACTGCCCAACACAATGTTCAACACTTAAATGAGTGTTTCACAGTGTGCAATATCTCACATCTTCCTACTGGACACCAGCTTTTATCGACTGCACGGGTGTGAACTCTGCCTACAGTATACCCTATATTCCTGTAACACTCCTGGCCGTGATCTTCGTTCAGTATTCATTTTCCTTCTCTTGCCTAATCCCTCCCCAGTTGCCACTCCAGCACCACACAGCCTTCTGTTACACAAGTGCATCCACAGTATTTTCACTTTTCTCCTTTTCCACACCCCACCCCACCCCCACCCCCTCCATGTATTTTTGTTCTGCCTGTCTGCAACACAATGCCTGTGCTTTATGGTGAGTAGCAATGTATCTTTTTCATAATACTGTCATTAGAATTCTTTTATATTTGATAAATGAGAGGAAGTGATAGTAGTATTATTTTTAAGAGTGACTTGAAGCCTCTGAATCAAAGTATGTAGTTGATCTAGGGCTCAAGTTTAAAGGTATAGTCTCTCTCTCTCGCCTAAAAGGAGTGCAAAATGTGCTCTATGTCAGTCTAGATAAAAACAACAAATTCTGCTCAGTCACTGACATTACTCACTCATAACAAGTTGGGTGATATTTCTGTTACCCCATAAGAGCTTAAATATGGTCCAGGGTATTATATTCCACAGGGACCTTCTTTTGCAGTCAGATGATGAGCTGCATGCCAACTTAGAGCAATGAGGAGCATCCATCAGGGTCTGAGAGATAATAACATTGCCACCCATGCATTTGTCTTGGCCTCTGAGAGTGACACACTATCCAAGAAGGTCAAGGTGATGGTCTACCACTGTGATGTGAAGCCATATATCCCTCTCCAGACGGAGTGCTTTAAGTGCTGGAAGTTCAGCCATGTCTTCCCACTGTACGTCCAGCATCATATGTTGAGATGCTGAGATTGTGGACTTCAGCTGCATCCCAATACTCCATGGGCCCCACCTCCCATCTGTGTCAACTGTGGAGAGCATCATTCACCTTGCTCATCAGACTGCAAGATTTTACAGAAAGAGAGGAAAATTGTGGAATATTAGACCCTGGACTAACTGACCTACACTGATGCTAAGAGGAAATTTGAGCATCTACATCCTGTGGCTATGACCTGCTCGTATACCGCTGCTATGAGAACAGTTGTTGACTCATCAGTTGCTCACACTCCTGTTATCTCTCAGAACCAGAAAATTACACCTGCCCTCTTGATGGTGGGGGACACTTCCCTTCCTGTTGTTCCTGCACCACTTACTTTTGGAGCAACAACATCCCACCCCCCAACACAAACATTGGGGATATCTGTCCCATTTCTGAGCCAGAGAAGCATAAGTTCTTTAGCTACTCTCACTAGAAAGTGGTCCCTTGGGTCACGATGACATCTGCCAGTGGCTGAATAGCCCAAAAGCAGCCAGAGAAACCCAAGGAGCAGTGAGAGAAATCAGAAACGAAGGTCCAGAAGACCAGGACAATTGTGGTGGCACCCACACCACCACTACCTACAAGCTCTGCGTCTGCAGTTGAGCTGGAGATCCTGGCATCTGTTGAGGACCTAGGTCTCGCTGGACCCTCATCGACAATGGATATTGAGTGCTCAGGCAATGTAGTATCAGCAGGTGACAGAGGCATAAACTGCGTCACTGAATGTTACATGCAGTCTTAAGATGACATCATCTCTGCTGTCACGGCTGAATGTCCCCCACATGGGAACAGCAATGTCACAGTTCAGCAGGTGAGTACAAAAATCGTTTCTGTGGCAGAAAACATGATTGCTTGCTGTTCAGGGTACCCCTGGCCAAAGGCAGTCCGCTAGTAGTTACCAGAAGTCGCTGAGGCAGTTAAGTAGTGTTGTTGAGCTTAAAGTGGCATAAGTGGTACCCTTCCCTGGAGCACCTCATAGCCTTTAAACAGCTCCATGCCCATGTTCACCAACTTATCAAATGATGCAAGCAGGAGTTTTGGAAGGGACACATCTCAATCTTGGGTGCCATATGTCACCTTCCCAAGTCTGGGAAAAGGTCAAACATGTTTTCGAGTACCAGACCCCTACAGATGTTTCCAGTGTTAACATAAATTCCATGTTACCTACCAATGCAAACACGATTGCTGAGCACTTTGACACAGAGGTTCGAGCATAGTGCTCAGCAGAGAATAACGCCCCAGTCTTATGCCCTCTCAAACGGCAGCTGGATTGGATAGTCCTCTCGTTCACTACACGCCAGAGTGAATTTTATAACATCCACATTTACAAAGTGGGAGCTCCTCAGTGCCCTTGCACATTGCCCTGACACTGCTCCTGGACCAGATATGATCCATAGTCAGATGGTTAAACAGCTCTCATGTGACTACAACTTGTCGTAATCTTCAACCAGATCTGGTGCAATGGCATCTTCCAATTGCAATGACGGGAGAGCACCATCATTCCGGTGCTCAAACCCAGTAAAAACCCACTCGATGTAGACGACTATCGACCCATCAGCCTCAACAATATTCTTTGTAAGCTGCTAGAGTGTACAGTGTGTCAGCAGTTAGGTTGGGTCCTGGAGTCACATGGCCTACTGGCTCCATGTCAGGGTGGCTTCTGCCAGGATAGCTCCACCACTAATAATCTTGTACCCTAGAGTCTGCCATCCGAACAACCTTTTCCAGACACTAACACCTGGTTGCCATTTTCTTTGATTTAGAAAAAGCCTATGACTCCACTTGGCAACATCATATCCTTGTTACATTATATAAGTGGGGTCTCAGAGGCCCACTCCCAATTTTTATCCAAACTTTCCCTTTGCTTCGTACTTTTCGTGACAAAGTTAGTGTCTCCCATAGTTCCCCCCATATCCTGGAGAATAGGGTCCACACAGTCTCTGTATTGTCTTCCTATTTGTAGTGGCTGTTAATGGTCTAGCAGCTGCTGTAGGGCCATCCGTCTCACCTTCTGTGTATGCAGACGACCTCTGCATTTTGTGCTGCTCCACCGGTACTGGTGTTGCTGAGCCGTGCCTATAGGGAGCCATCCACAAGGTGCAGTCATGAACTCTAGCCTACGGTTTCCAGTTTTCAGCAGCTAAGTCTTGTGTTACACACTTCTGTTGGTGTCGTACCATTCATCCAGAACCAGAACCTTATGTTAATGATGATCCACTCATTCTAGTGGAGACATACCGATTCTTAGCACTGATTTTTGATGCCCAATTGACTTGGCTTCCTCACATTCATCAGCTTAAGCAGGAGTGCTGGCAGCACCTCAATGCGCCTCACTGCCTGAGCAACACCAAATGGGGTGCAGATCACTCTACGCTGCTGCAGCTCTACAGAGCCCTTGTTCAATCCTGCCTAGACTGTGGGAGTTTGGTTTATGGTTTGTCAGTACCCTCGGTGTTGGATTTACTCAACCCAATGCACCACTGTGGCGTTTGCCTAGTGACAGGAGCTTTTAGGATGAGTCCGGTGACTAGCGTCCTTCAGTAGGCCAGAGTCCCTCCATTGCACATTAGGCATGCACAACTGCTGGCCAGTTATGTTGCACACATTCGTAGTTCTACTGCCCATTTGAACCACTTTCTCTTTTTCCCACCCACGGCAGTTCATTTCCCGCATCAGTGTCCCAGGTCAGAGCTTCCAATTGCAGTTTGTGTCCTATCCCTTCTTTCTGAACTGGAGTCCTTGCCTTTAACATCTATACTTCAGGTCCATTCACATATACCTCCATGGTGTACACCTAGGTTGAGGCTTTGCCTGGACCTTTCACATGGTCCTAAGGACTCAGTTAACCCCGCAGATCTCCACTGCCAGTTCCTCTTGATCCTTGACATCTACTGAGGCCACAAAGTGGTTTACATTGATGTCTTAATGGCTTTTGATCATGTAGGCTTTGCGTATGTCGATGGAGGTCATATTGAACAGCATTCCTTGCCCAATGGCTGAAATTTTTTCACTGCTTAGCTGGTGGCTATATCTCTTGCTCTTGAGCACATACGTTCATGACCTGAGGAGTCGTTTCTTCTGTGTACTGACTCCTTGATTAGTCTAAGAGCTATCGACAAGTGCTACCCTCACCATCCTTTGGTAGCAACCATCCAGGAGTTTATCAATGCCCTGTAATGGTCCGATCATTCACAGTGGTCTTCGTCTGCTTCCACCCCCCCCCCCCCCACACCCCCACCCACAAAAGTCATGTCTGAATCCCACGCAATGAACTGCCGACAGGCTGACAAAACAGCTATGCAGAAACCGCTTGTGGAGATCGGCTTCTCTGCAACTGACCTGCATGCAGTACTATGCTGCAAGGTTTTGCGGTTTTGGGAGATGAAATGGCATAACATAAGCATGCGCAACAAACTGTGTGCCATTAAGGAGACAAAGGATGCGTGGCAGTCCTCCATGCGGGCCTCTCGCAGGGTCTCTGTGGTTGTCTGCACTGGCCAAGCTCGGGTGACATATGGCTACCTCCTGCAATGTGATGACCCACCTCAATGTTGGTGTGGTGCCCAGCTGACAGTGCCCTTTATCTAGGTGAACTGCCATTCTTTAGCTGCCCTGCGGCAGACTCTTCAGTTACTATCGCCATTAATTTTAGCTGAAAATGCCTCATTGGCTAATTTGGTTTTACATCTCATATGTGAGGGAGGGTTTTATCATTGTATATAAGTTTTAGCTCACATCCTTTCGCTCTTTGTGTTCTTCACTCTAATGCCTTTAAGCTGGATGTTTTAATGTGTCACAGAGTGGCTGACTTTTTCGTTTTATTTTCATGTTTCTTTCTTGCTTCTCTGTAGTTTTCTTTTTCTGTTTTGTCTATAGTAGTGTTGGTCATCCTTTTGTCATTCTTCTGGTTTTTTCTTTCTCCTGTTATTGTGCTGTAAGTCACCATTCTTTTCTTCTTTCCCTTGTGCAATTATTTTCCCAGTAACAAGGGACCAATGACCTCACTTTGGTCTGTCCCCCCCCCCCCCCCCCTTTTCTACCTAATTACCTACCTACCTACCTATCTGTTTCTTGATCTGTCACCAGGGTAGCTTAATGGTCAGCTCCCTCAGCCCTTTCTCCTGCTGAGTGACTTTAGTTGCCACCATCCTGTTTTGAGCTCTTTGAGAACATGTTAGATAGGTTACCTCTTGACTCAACTCGATCAACTCAATCTCATCTGTCTTAACACTTGAGCACACACATTCCTTTCAGACATTACACACACCTATTCCCATTTTGACCTCTTGTTCTGCACTGCCCAGCTTGCCCATCATCTCCAGTGGCCATTTCTCCCTGACATGTACTTGAGCAACAATGTCCTGTGTGCTATGCATTTGCTGACTCCTGTACCATCTATGTCTAAACACAATTAGCAGCTTTCTAAGGCCAATGGATGTTACTCCCCTGACTAATTTCAATGAATATCATCTACCAGCTGGGTGATAACCATGTACAGTACCTTATCAACAATATCTTAACCACTGCAGAATGTTGTGTACCTCGCTTTACTTCTTTCCTGCACCATGTCCTGGTCCCCTTGTGGACTGAGGCATGTCATGATGTGATTCACTTCTGGAGATGTGGTCTCCCTTTATTGTCATCCTATGATGGCAGACTGTATTCATTACAGACAGTTGCATGTGCAATGTCATTGCATTCTCTGGAGGTAGCAAAAAATTTAGATCGGTTTCCTTTACTACTTCTTTTAACAGTTTCACTCCCTCTTCTGTCATGTGTGACAACCTACATCATCTTTCTGGAACTGTGGTCCATTCACAGATGACTGGTGTAATTGTAGCAGATGGTGTTATTATGGACTCAATACCTATCTCCAATAGCTCTGGTCACTATTTTGAGGAGATTTTGAGCTGCACCCACTATCACCCCACTTTCCTCCATTGGAAACGAGTGGAGGTGACTCACATGATAGTGTTCTCTTCTCAGAATCATTAATGGTACAATGCCCCTTTTACTATGAGGGAGCTGGAAAGTGCTCTCACTTCATCCAGATCCTCTACCCCAGGGCTGCACAGTATTCACATTCAGGTGTTCCCCCAGGGGTCCACAACTATTTTGTGGATATGCCTGTGGCAAGCAGGGACCCCAAGCTCGTGCAGCTCTTTCCTTTCTGGGTTGCATGCCTTTCCTTTCCACATCCCTCCCTTCCTCCCCCCCCCCCCCCCCACCACGCCACTGCCACCACCCTTCCATGTCTGTCCTTACTTTATCTTTCCCTTTCCTTAATTTTTCTCATTACCTTCTTCTCCGGTGCATCGTTTGAGAATTCTTCTCAGTTTTCCATTTCTTTGTTCCTCCCTCCCTCCCTCCTTCTTTCTTTCCTCTCTGTGCATGTCTGATGGCCGACCCTCACTTTAGCATGTGTAGTTGGTGATGGGGTAATGCGAATTCCCTGCACAGGGTAGACAAGCAGGACACGTACGTACCCTCTGGTAAAGGTCAGGCCCAGGTAGGGTTGATCACCAAAGCTGGCACCTTCCAAACATGCCAATTGGTCTCTCCATTCATTTCTTGGGAGGTGTGACCTGAGGTGTGGACAGTCACCTAAGGTGGGAGTGTCCTCAGAGAGGCTCCCCATTAGGAAGGAGCACGCCATTGGAGAAGCTGGTAATCAAGGGGGGGATACTTTCACAATGGTTTCTTCTATTTCTACTACTTCTACCCAAGAGAGAAAGCTAGACGAGTCTCAAACACAGAAAATTCTGCCACCAGTGCTGAAGTTCCTAGTCGTTTCTCGGTCTGAAAAAGGTCAAGACTTCTACAGTCAAAACTTTCATTGTTCAGAAAGGTGTTGTTACAATTGCAGGTCCTGTAAAGTCATCTTCCCAGTTATGAAATGGCACCTTGTTGTTAGAAACAAACCGGCCACTGTGGCTGATTGGTTCTAGGCACTTCAGTCTGGAATCACACTGCTGCCACGGTTGCAGGTTTGAATCCTGCCTTGGGCATGAATGTGTGTGATACCCTTGGGTTAGTTAGATTAAAGTAGTTTTAAGTCTATGGGACTGATGAACTCAGATGTTGAGTCCCATAGTGCTTAGAGCCATTTGAACAATTTGTTAGAAACAGACAGTGCCTTCCAGACATTCCACAAATTGCTTCGAACTGCACTGCTACACACCTTACCTGTCTGAGTGGAAGTACATCACACTTTACTTATCATGCAGGGTGGTTTATACAAGGTCACTCAACAGATCAACAAATGAGGACATTCAAGATTACCTGTCTGATCAGGGAGTAATGGCCATACATAGAGTAATAAAAAGATCTGAAAAGGAATTGGTATCAAGCCACACTCTCTTCTTGATGTTTGACAGAGTTCAGCCTCCACTAAACATTAGAGCAGGATATGAGAATTTCAGTTCACCCTTACATCCACAACCCTACATGTTGCCATCTGTGTCAGAGGTTTAATCGTACTAGACATTCATGTTGCAATATAGCCAAGTGTGTTACATGTGGCAGGGATACCCATGAGGGCAGTGTATGACAGTCTATGACATAGCTCCATTCAGTAATTTGAAACTACCCTCAAAAGTTGTGCGTTCAATTAATGACTCGACAATTATAAATTTCAGAGAAAATCTTCAGCAGTTATACTGGGATGAGGTGTACAAGGAACCTGATGCTAATTTAAAATATAACTTATTTCATGATACACTTGTAAGATAATTTGAAAACTGTTTCCCCAACAAAGTAGTTAAATCTATTTATAAGAAACCATGCAGAAAACCTTGGCTTACTAAAGGAATAAAAATATCTCCTAACCACAAAAGGGAACTGTATCTAACAACAAGAAAGTGTAATGACCCAGAAACAGCCAAATATTATAAAAACTACTGTGCTACATTAAGAAAGGTTATTAAAAAGTCCAGAAGCATGTGCATCATGTCTGAGATTAATACCTCTGATAACATAATCAAAACAATTTGGAATATCATTACAAGGGCGACAGAACAACCAAGAGTACATGACGATGGCATCACCATCAAAGCAAATGGAAACTTGATAAACAACAAGCCGGAAGTCGAAACATTTTGAATAATCATTTTTTAAATGTTTTATAGAAAATAGGATCTAAATGTTCATTAGAAGAAGCAAGGCAGTTAATGGAAGAGGCCTTACCCACACCATTTGATACAACTGAAATTCCACCCACCTCTCCTTCTGAAATTAGGAAGATAATAAACTCTCTCAAGAATAAAAGCTCACATGGAATTGATGGTATTTCTAGCAGGAGAATAAAAGCTTGTTCCCAAGAAATAAGTGGGATTCTTAGCCACAAATGTAATAGCTCTCTGAAGCAGGGTATTTTCCCAGGCAGACTATGCCATTGTTAAACCACTGCATAAAAAAGGGGATATGTCTGATGTCAACAACTACCACCCAGTTTCTCTTCTGACTGCCTTATCCAGAATTCTTGAAAAAGTAATGTATTGTAGAGTAGCTTTTGTAAAAATAAAGTTTTAACAAAATGTCAGTTTGGTTTCCAAAAGGGTTTTTCAATGGGAAATACTATATATACTTTCACTGATGAAAAATTAAATGCTCTGAGTAACCAGAAGTCACCCGTTGGGATTTTTTGTGGTGTATCAAAGGTGTTTGATTGTGTACATCATGGAATACTTCTAGATAAGCTGAAGTACTGTGGTATGAATGGGACAGTGCTCAAATGGTTTAAATCATAACTGGAAGAGTGCAGAAAGTTTAAATAAACAGTTCACATAATATGCAAAAAACTGGTGATCTCTCAAACTGGGGAACAATCAAGAATGGGGTGCTGCAAGGTTCAGTCTTAGGTCCTCTACTGTTCTTGATATACATTAATGACTTTCCATTCTATATTCATGAAGATGCAAAGCTGGTATTTTTTGCCAGTGATACAAGTATAACTATCACACCCGACAGACTAGAATTAACTGGTGAAATTGTAAATGATGATTTTCAGAAAATCATTAAGTAGTTCTCTGCAAATGGTCTCCATTAAACTTTGACAAAACACAGTATATACAATTCCACACAGTAAATGGAATGACACCATTAATAAATATAGACTTTGATCAGAAATCGATAGCTAAGGTACAATATTCAAAATTTCTAGGTGTATCCATTGATGAGGGGTTGAACTGGAAAATCCCCACAGAGGATCTGCTGAAACGTTTGAGTTCAGCTACTTACGCTATTAGGGTCATTGCAAATTTTGGTGGTATACATCTGAGTAAATTAGCTTACCATGCATATTTTCATTCTCTGCTTTCGTATGGCATCATATTCTGGGGTAACTCATCATTGAGTAAAAGAGTGTTCATTGCACAAAAGTGTGTAATCAGAGCTGGAGCTCATCCAAGATCATCCTGCACACACTTATTTAAAGAGCTAGAAATCTACACTGTAGCCTCACAATATATACACTCCTGGAAATTGAAATAAGAACACCGTGAATTCATTGTCCCAGGAAGGGGAAACTTTATTGACACATTCCTGGGGTCAGATACATCACATGATCACACTGACAGAACCACAGGCACATAGACACAGGCAACAGAGCATGCACAATGTCGACACTAGTACCATGTATATCCACCTTTCGCAGCAATGCAGGCTGCTATTCTCCCATGGAGACGATCGTAGAGATGCTGGATGTAGTCCTGTGGAACGGCTTGCCATGCCATTTCCACCTGGCGCCTCAGTTGGACCAGCGTTCGTGCTGGACGTGCAGACCGCGTGAGACGACGCTTCATCCAGTCCCAAACATGCTCAATGGGGGACAGATCCGGAGATCTTGCTGGCCAGGGTAGTTGACTTACACCTTCTAGAGCACGTTGGGTGGCACGGGATACATGCGGACGTGCATTGTCCTGTTGGAACAGCAAGTTCCCTTGCCGGTCTAGGAATGGTACAACGATGGGTTCGATGACGGTTTGGATGTACCGTGCACTATTCAGTGTCCCCTCGACGATCACCAGTGGTGTACAGCCAGTGTAGGAGATCGCTCCCCACACCATGATGCCGGGTGTTGGCCCTGTGTGCCTCGGTCGTATGCAGTCCTGATTGTGGCGCTCACCTGCACGGCGCCAAACATGCATACGACCATCATTGGCACCAAGGCAGAAGCGACTCTCATCGCTGAAGACGACACGTCTCCATTCGTCCCTCCATTCACACCTGTCGCGACACCACTGGAGGCGGGCTGCACGATGTTGGGGCGTGAGCAGAAGACGGCTAACGGTGTGCGGGACCGTAGCCCAGCTTCATGGAGACAGTTGCGAATGGTCCTCGCCGATACCCCAGGAGCAACAATGTCCCTAATTTGCTGGGAAGTGGCGGTGCGGTCCCCTACGGCACTGCGTAGGATCCTACGGTGTTGGCGTGCATCCGTGCGTTGCTGCGGTCCGGTGCCAGGTCGACGGGCACGTGCACCTTCCGCCGACCACTGGCGACAACATCGATGTACTGTGGAGACCTCACCCCCCCCGTGTTGAGCAATTCGGCGGTACGTCCACCCGGCCTCCCGCATGCCCACTATATGCCCTCGCTCAAAGTCCGTCAACTGCACATACGGTTCACGTCCACACTGTCGCGGCATGCTACCAGTGTTAAAGACTGCGATGGAGCTCCGTATGCCACAGCAAACTGGCTGACACTGACGGCAGCGGTGCACAAATGCTGCGCAGCTAGCGCCATTCGACGGCCAACACCGCGGTTCCTGGTGTGTCCGCTGTGCCGTGCGTGTGATCATTGCTTGTACAGCCCTCTCGCAGTGTCCGGAGCAAGTATGGTGGGTCTGACACACTGGTGTCAATGTGTTCTTTTTTCTATTTCCAGGAGTGTATATTCACTTATGAAATTTGTTATTAACAATCCAAATGAATTCTAAAGCAATAGCAGTGTACATGACTAAAAGCCTAGGAGAAAGGATGATCTTCACTACTCTTGTTAAATCTAACTTTGGCTAAGAAGGGGGTAAATTATACTACCACAAAAGTCTTTGGTCACTTACCTAATAGAATTAAAAGTATGACAGATAGCCATATAGCATTTAAAAGGAAATTAAAATAATTTCTTAATGGCAACTCCTTCTACTCATTAGATGAATTTTTGGATATAGTAAGTGGGTAATTTCCCAACCACTACAAAAAATATTAGTAAAAAAAATATTGAGTGTCATGTAATATTTTTTCTAATGTAATATCTTGTATAGACACCTTTTATTAACCTGACACATTCCACATCATTGCAAAGTGTCGTATTCATGATTTATAGAACAAGTACTAATCTAAGCTCTCTAATCTAAATCCACTTTCATCCCCTCATTGCATTAACTGTATGGGCGACCATGCTGCTTCCTTTGGAGACTGCCCTACTTTCAAAGATGAATGCATTATTCAGGAAATCTGAGTGAAGGAAAAGGTGTCTATCTTTGCTGCTCGTAAGTTATTCACCAGTAGAAAGCCCACTGCTCCCAGCGGGTGAATATAGCACCGTCCTCACCTCTTCCTGACCTACTAAGGAGGTACCCACACAGACTTGTGACCTCACCTTCAGCGCCACAGTTGTCAGATCGGCCAGCTCAAAGATCCCACACTCGACCTCCCCGCTATCACCTGCTTACTTAAAGCCTCACCCTTCATTGGTCCTGCTAAATCATGGGCTCCAAAACCTGATGCCCAGACTTCCAAAAAGAGTCTGCTTGTGAAGATTTTTTGCGTACCTAGAACTCACAACCATCAACTCCTGCTCCATCTCAACGTCCTGCTTCTAAGAAGGCTCATAAGAAAAACAGTTCCTCTCGTTCCCTGCCACAGCATGTCTACAGTGCCACCCAGTGTTGGCTACCCATGGCCGTCTTCTGTGTCGCAGAGATGCACTGCTGGTGGCCGACCAACCAGTCGATCACTGGTGGCAGGACCTGCCCCCAAACAATCTATGGATCATAATCTTCTGCCTCAGGCTGATTGCCATTCCACTCTGTCGGCCACTGACTCTCAGTGGCCACAGAGTTGACAGTAACTGTGGGGATTTTTAAAATTTTTTGCCTCCTATGTAAATTATCCATTGGAATATTCATGGAATTCACTCCAATCAGGGCGGACTGTCAATCCTCTTATGATCCTACTCACCGATCATCTGTCTTCAGGAAACAAAGATGTGTCTCCATGATCACTTTGTCTTCCCTTATTTCCAGTCAGTCCAGTTTGCTCTCCTGTCTTTTGATGGTGTTCCAGCACACAGGGTGGGGGCTTATGATTCTTCTTTGTGATACTATCCAGTATCTCCCAATCCCCTTGCACAGTTCCTTCCAAGCTGTCACTCCAGTTTTCCCCTTTCTGGATTCACCTTCTGTCTTTTTACCATATACATTCCATCATCCACACCAGTGGCAAGAGCTGGTCTCCTTCTCCTTGGTCAGCCTCCCCCCCCCCCCCCCCCCCCCACCCACCCTGCTGGTTGAGGACTTAATTGTCCACCACCCACTTTGGGGTTCTTTTGGGGTTCTCTGCATCCATATCATAGAGGTTCCCTATTGATTGACGTCTTCCACCAAGTGGATCTTGTTTGCCTCAACACTGGGAACCTTCATTTTCGTCTGCTTCCACATCAACCTACTCTCATTTGGACCTATCAATTGGTACTGTTCAGATAGCTCGGCACTTTTAATGGTTCACTCTTGCTGATACACACTCAAGTGACCATTTTCCACCTGTCCTTCGATTACAGCCACAACTGCCACCTATGGGCCCAAGACGCTGCAAGTTTTCCCAAGCTAATTGGACACTTTTCTGCTCTCTTGCAACATCTAATGCCCATCAGTTTCCTAACATCGATGATCAAGTCATGCATGTTATGGAAGCTATTCTTACAGCTGTGGAACATAGGAAACCTCGCATCTCCCATTTGCTCTGGTGCCTCCCAGTTCCTCGGTGGATCGAGGTGTGCCATGATGCAATACATGAGCAGAGACATTCTCTTCATGTTTTCAGCGATCATCCTTTGCTAGCCAACTGTATCCATTATAAGCAGTTGTGTGTACGATGCCATCACATCATATGCAATAGCAAGGAGGCAAGCTGTGATTTCTTTACCAGCTACTTTAATACCTCCACTCCCTAGTCAGTTGTTTGGAGTCAAATCCAATGGCTATCTGGCATGTCCAGTTTTTACCCAACCTGTGGGCTAACTGTCATGCTGGATACCATTAGTGCAGTGTTTTTCAATCTGTGGGTCATGATTCCCTGGGGGGTGACAAAGCCTTGCTCATGAGATTGCAGTCACAGAAGAAAGCAGTTGCAGCATGGGTGGTAACATATGTTTCATGACAATCTTAAAAGTTAACAAACTTCTCCATTTTGTGCTCACTAAGAGTGAAGGTAGAAGACAGCAAGTTGTCCACTCTTGTTGGTGAACTAGGACAACTGATCATAGTGACCGAAAACGCGCAACTAAGCCCCTGCCAACACCTTCTCACCGCCACACCTCTACCGTGGCAAAGAATATAATATCATCTCTGTCTGCAGAGCACTGCAACCTCTTCCCACAACTGCACTTGATTTGTCAATCAGTATAGTATCAATGGAAAGAAAATTAAATGTGTTGCTTTTGAAATTGCTGACATACTTTTATTATGGTTCTTGGGGTCGCAAGAATATTTTCACTTGGAAATGGGTCACATATTCAAAACTGTTGAAAAACACTGCCTTAGTGCACCCAGTTACAATCTCTAACTCAATGGGTCAACACTGTGCTGAGATTTTGAGCTCTTCTAATTACCCACCAGTCTTTCTCCCAAAGAAACAGGTGGCAGAATAGTGACATCTTGCTTTTTCCTCTCAAAATCACAAAATCTGTTGTGCCATTTATGCTGTGTGAGAACACGGACATGCACTCTCCTCCTCTAACTCATCTGCTTCAGGACTGGATGGTATCCACATCTAAATGTTGCTTCATCTATCAAACCCTAGTCAGTGTTACCTGTTTTTCTTTTATAATTGACTTTGGGTTGACAGCACCTTCCCAGAAGATGGCGGGAAGCTGTTGTCATTCCTGTTCTGAAACCTGGGAATGGTTAATGTCTCCACTCCAGCCATTGCTCAATCTCTCTCATGAGTAATGTACACAAGGTTTTGGTGTGTATAGTAAATTGCCATTTAGGTTGGTGGCTGGAGTCCCGAAGTCTTTTAACACTTGCCCCATGAGGTTTCCGAAAGCATTATTCCGCAATTGACCACCTGTGCTCTCTCCTCTTATATCATGAACAATTTTCTCAGGCAACGCCAAACAGTAGCTATATTTTTTTAATCTAGAGAGGGCAAAGGATAGCTGTTGGAGGACAGGCATCCCCCACACTCTGTTCTCTTGGGCTTTCGAGGTTGGCTACCCACTTCTCATCCATGAATTTATGAAAGAGCACACATTTAAGGTGCTAGTGAACATTATCCTGTACTTTCTCCCAAGAAAACTGATTGCCCCATGGCTCCATGCTAACTGTTGTACTGTTTGCCCTTGCATAAAGCCAATTATGGATTGTCTTCTTCCTGATGTCTTGGGCTCCCTCGCTGTCGACAATTTTGCAATCTACTTCAGTTCTCAATGGACCAGCCTTCTTGAATGATGTCTTCGAGGATGTCTTTATCACCTCCACTCCTGAAGCATAGAAATTGGCTTCAGATTTTCTCCCATCAAGACAGTCTGTATAAATTTTTGGCATCGTATGGAGTATTATACACCATGATCAACTACACTAATACTGGATTCAGAGTTTCTCCCTGTAAGATAGTCTGTGTAAATTTTTGGTGTTGTGTGGAGTTCTATCTGCCTTCCCTAGATCTAGGCCCTGTCGAGCTTCCATTTGCAGATGTCTTGAGACATAAGTCTGACAGGAAACAGTTCTCGCCCTCCCATGTTTCATATTGTTTGGCTCATGGTCTGTGATCCCTCAACACTCTGTGTTCAGAGTGGTACCTCCTGGGGAGTGGGCCGATTGGTCTTCCTCTGCCTGTATCGCTCATTAGTGCACTGGAAATTGGACTGTGGAGGCATAGTTCACTCCTTTACCCAGCTGCCTATTCTTCAGCATCTAGATTCTGTCCACCACTGTGGACTGTGTTTAGCTTCTGGAGCTTTATACACTAGCCCTGTGGAGAGCCTTTACACTGACACTGCTGAACATCCACTGTACAATCAGCAACCTGTCCTTCTGAGTTGCAATGCTAGTCATATGTCTCCCATGCCTGCTCATCCAATCGTGCCCTTTCTTTAGATGCCTACTTGGATTTGAGGTATGCAGGCAGTCCTTCCTCTCTACTGTCATCAGGAGTCCACTTCCTTCATCTGCTACATTCAATTTCCTTCCATTTCCCTAGAACTTTCATGACAAGCTGGGGTGCAATAGCACATAGGCTTTGCCCCTGGGCCTGCCTCCTCTGTAACCTATGTCAGCTTCCCAAGGATAGTCTCTCCCAAAAGTTTATCGACAGACATTTGCTGCTCTTTGCTCACAAATGGAGGATGCCACATTTATTTACATTATTTACACTGATGGCTCTCAGACCACCTTTGGTGTTGGGACTGCCTATATTGTTGACAGCACCCCTATTAGATTTCAGCTTCCCAACCAGTGTTTGGTTTTTACTGCAGAGGTTTATGCTGTTCGCCATGCTGTCCAATACATCCATCACCATCAGTGGATGCAGTATATTATATGCTCAGATTCGCTCAGCTCTCTTCTCAAGCTCCAAGCTATCTATCCCATGCACCCTCTAGTCCACCACATTCAGGACTGCCTCCACATGCTCCACTTGGGGGACTGTAGGTCATGTTGGTATATGTGGAAATGAGGCATCTGTCGTAGCAGCAAAGGCTGCTGTCCCTCTTCCTTGGCCTGCTGTTTGCATGTCTTACTTTGCTGATCTACAGAGCATTTTATGTTGTTGTGTTGCTCTTTTATGGCACACACATTGGTCTGCACTTCAGGATAATAAATTATGGGACATAAAACCTCTTCCCAGTGCTTTAATCTCTACCTCCTGGCTTTGTCAATGGGAGGGAATTTTAACTAGACTCTGGATTAGGCACTGTCTTTTTAGCCATCGATATATTTTAAGTGGTGATCCTCCACTGATTTGTCCCAACTGCTCTGTCGTGGACGGTGAGACATCTTTCACTTCAGTGCCTCTATTTTAATGTATTATGAGCCTGTTTACAGCTGTTGCATGATACATCTTCCCCTTTAGAAGATGATGCGTTCTCATCTGATGGTGTTCTTGAGTTTATACATGTTAGTGAGATTAGATCTGTCATTTGTAGCTCTTTTCAGGGAAAACCACCCCCTTCAATGGCACCTTGCTATGATTTCCTTAAGCTTTTAGTTTCCCTTCTTGAGTTTTGCCCCCATTGCTGCTGATTTAAATTTGCTGTTCTTCACATTACTGAGCCACAGAATGGGCGCTTATGACCATAGCTGTTTAGCGCTGTGAAAACATAAAAAAAAATAGAAAAGCAGTCAGGTGTAGCAGTACCTCTCTTTTGCAGGAAATCATGATCTCCCTCATATGTACCCTCACTTTTGAACAGATGGCATTTTTACCAGACACTGGAGTGAAGCCATTGCTACACCCATACGTAAGTCCAGTAAGAACAAACACCTTCCTTCTAGCTACTGGCCCCATTTCTCTCTCTAGCTTTGTCTGCAAGGTGATGGAACCTACAGTTCATGGCCAGCTGGTATTGTGCCTGGAGTCTTGCAATCTACTAACCACTACACAGCGTGGATTTCATGCACGCTGCTCTACAGTTGACCATCTTGTCATTTTGTCATCCCATGTCGTGAATAACTTTCTGTGGAAATAAAAGGCTATGGTAATTTTTTCTGACTTGGAGGAAGCCTATAACACCTGCTGGACTGGTACTCTCTGTAATCTATACATGTAGGATTTCCCATGCTGCCTGCTCCATTTCCTTCAGAAACTTTGAAAAGATCATGTTTCCAAGGTACGTGTGTGTTCAGCCTTATTTGACATCATTATCCAGGAGAAGGGGTGCTTCAAGGCTCCAGCCTGAGTGTCATTCTCTTTACTATAGTCATTAATCCTACACTGTGGCCTGTTACCACCCCTTCCCCTCCCACAGGCAGCTCTGACTTCCTTTTCAACAACAACTTCATGATCTATTACAGTTCTTCATGGATTTGTCTCCTTGAGTGACTTCTACACCAATGTCTGAATTGTGTCCACTCATGGAGCATCGATAATGGCTTCTGCTTTTCCACTCATAAAACCATTTGTATGAATTTCTGTTAACACAAGCTTCTTGCACCATCTTTGCATCTTGGAGCTGTTGCTCTTTGGTTCAATAAAACTATGAAATTCCTTAGATTTGTGCTTGTTAGGAAACTTTCTTGGTCTTCCCACATGTCTTACCTGGCCACCTGCTGTACCTGGTCCCCCATTGTCGTATGTGTCATAAGTGGTATTTCCAGGGGAGTGTATCTGGCAACCCTCCCCCATTTATATTCATCCCTTATCTGTTTACAACTAGGCTTTGGGTGTTTAATTTATTTATCTGCATATCCCTCCGTCTTAGGTGATCATTAAACAGTCCACCATGGCCAATGGCGACCTTTACCTGAGCTCAGTTGAGAGTCTCTTTGCAGAAGCTGGTGTACAACCACTGTCTTACAGGCATAATGTGTGCCTCAGGGGATACTCATACTGTTTGTCTGCCATGCCCTGCCATGCATCCTGTTACCTTTTTTGATGATATCTCAGCCACCAGTATGGGGTGTGGCCTTCATCACTGTTATATCTTGGAGTTTGCTTTTGTCTACTGTTCTGGCAGCTTAACTTCTTGCTACCTGTAGTTTTCCCAATGGGTGTGAAGCCCTCACCACCTTGTCTTCATGTGGCAGCCCATGTATATCTCAGAATTAATTTGCTTACCAAGGACACTAGTCTGGAATTGGTGTACTGCTGCAAATTACTCAATCTCTGCATGCAACTTATTGATAGTACCTTCTTGTACACTGATGGCCTTAAGAATGATCATGGTGTTGGGTGTGCTTAGTCATTGGCACTGACCATTTTCGGTCAGCTTCCATCACACTGCTCAATTTTTACTGCAGGACTCTTTACCCTCTATTAGGCCACTTACTACACCTGGTGACACAGGTTTTTTAATTGTATCATAAGCTCCAATTCTCTCAGTACCATTCAGAGCCTCATTGTGCTGCACATGGTCCATGCCTTAGTGCAATGAGTCCGTTAAAGCTTAAACTTGCTCACTGTTGAGGGATGCACTGTGAGACCCCGGTCATGACCGTTGGATGAGAGATGAGCTTGCTGATGTTGATGCCATGGCTGCATCCTCCTAGATCGGCCATTTCTTTCGATGACCTCTGTGTTGCTGTCTGTCGGCAAGTGGTGTCACTTGGGCATCACTTCTGGTCTTTGCTTCATGGGAAACAAGCTCGGGGAAATTAAATAGCTCCCAATAGTTTTTATGACCTCCTTTTGGCCCTCTGGTCTCAAAGAGATAATTTTAACTAGCTTGCATATTGGGCACTGTCTCTTTAGCCATCACCATTTAATTAGTGATCCCCTACCATTTCATGCTTATTGTCATCAACCTTTGATGGTTTGACATTTCTTGACCCAATGCCATTTTTTGAAGAGCTTACATTTCAGTGCACATTTGTCATCTGTGATATTTGTCATTTTAGTAAACAATTCAAAGGCTGTTGATAACGTTTTACTGCTTCAGTCACAGCAATACTGCAAAGGACATTAAATTTTGGGTTAGGGACCTCTGATTTCTCTACTGTGTATTTTATGGACCATTTCTCAAATGGGAAGTCCTTCTTTTTAGGTCTTTCCTTCCATTGATTGGGCTTAGCATACAGTCACTTTTAACTTCTTTTACGTATTGGTGTATGAAAGTTGTGACATGGGTGTTTATGATCTGTCATTTTTGTGCCCCAATGCAAAAAAGGCAGTAGATAAGGAAATAAGTGCTGGCCATTGCAGCCAAGCGGTTTTAGGTGCTTCAGTCTGGAACTATGCTGCTGCTATGGTCGCAGGTTTGAATCCTGCCTCAGGCATGGGTGTGTGTGATGTAAGTAGCTGCTATCCAAATCCAAAACTTTATTGTATCACAGGGGATTACTCTGAGCGATCAGTTTGGCTTCCTGCAAGGGAAAAATACAACAGATGCCATAAATAATTTCATAGAAAAAATTAGCACAGCTCTAGACAAAAACAGTAAGGTAGCCAGAATTTTCTGTGACATATGAAAGGCATTTGATTCTGTAAATCACTCCTTGCTAATCCACAAACTAGAAAAATATGGAAGTAAGGGTGCAGTACTTCAATGGCTTACTTCTTACTTATCTAATAGAAAACAAAGAACAATCATCTCTTCATATGGTGTAAACTACCATTCAGAGTGGAAAACAATAACACAGGGTGTCTTGCAAGGTTCAATCCTCGGTCCAATTCTCTTTCTATTGTATGTCAACGACTTACCATTAAACATAAATTCACCATCCATTCTGTTTGCTGATGACACATCTGTCTTGATAGAAAGTGAAGAAACAGAAACAATCCCTGATAGTCACTGGTACATTAGACAGGCTAGAGTCATGGTTCCATTTAAATGGTCTGATGCTTAACATATGAAAAACAAACTTGATTCAATTCAGAACCAAACAGTTAAAATACCAGGAAATCAGTAAAAATCAGAAAAGTGAAGAATTAACAGAAGTCCATTCCACCAAATTTCTAGGTCTACACCTCAATAAGAATTTAAACTGGAACACACACATGGAGTACCTGTGCAGCAAACTGGGTAGCTTTGCATGTGCCATTCATGTATTATCAAGTGCTACTAACATGTCCACTCACAAAGTATCATATCTAAGTTACTTTGAATCACTGATAAGATATGGCATTATTTTCTGGGGGAGATCCAATAATATATCTCATGTACTGAAGCTCCAGAAGAAAATTATCAGAAATATTTGCACTGCACAGCAAAGAGGAACATGTCATGTCGTCCATTATTACAGAAAGTA
Organism: Schistocerca cancellata; assembly: GCF_023864275.1. Lineage (NCBI taxonomy): Eukaryota > Metazoa > Arthropoda > Insecta > Orthoptera > Acrididae > Schistocerca > Schistocerca cancellata. The sequence continues at coordinate 598,750,549 of NC_064632.1, forward strand.
AAAATTTTGACTGGCCCCTCCCTATACATATACGAGCTAATGATATTTTTACACAACAAACTGAATTGTTAATTAAAAACCAATTTGATCATCCATACAGTACAAGGAATAAAGATATTTTATGCTTCCTGCCCATAGATTGAAATTGTATGCTCAGACCCCATGATATAAGGGCATGAAAGTCTACAACAAACTTAAAGGCAAAAACATTCCAAACACGGAACTAGGAATACTAAAAAAGAAAATACATGAAATTCTTTTATACAAATGATATTACTCATTAGAGGAATTCATGGAAGATGAACTGATGATTTGAGGAGAATCCAACCACAAATTAGCATTATATAGTGGGAAAAAAATTGTCCATTATCGAGAAAGATATTTACCTAAGCTGGAAAATAAGAAAACATAGATACTGCTACACAGACTAAATATAGTTTTAAAAATTAATATTAGATTCTAGTTCATAATTTTTGACATGTTTCCTGTACCATAATCACATGATATGTAAGTGTATGTTAAGAGACTAATAAATCACAATTCACAATAGTTAGGTTTAAGTAGTTCCATGTCTAGGGGACTGATGACCTCAGATGTTAAGTACCATAGTGGTCAGAGCCATTTGAACCATTTTTAAGGAAATAAGTTCTGGCTTGCATGAAGGAAATGTGTTAGGATCCTCAAATTTTATAGTAATGAGTAGAGAAACAAAATTAATAGACATTGTCTTTTCACGGGTGAGTTATCTGTGATGTACTGCATAAACATTGTCAGGTGTTGGTAAACTTTTGAAGTGATGCAATGATTGTCAAATTGCTTTGAATGTGACATAGTATAATATTAAGTAATTTTTGTAAGTTTTCTTATTTTTTTCATATAACTTGTATAGAACCAATTTGTTTCAGGGATACGAAATCCTCCTCCAGGATTGGTGCCCAGTACTAATAGAGAGAGAACTTCATTTGGAAGGAATCAGGTATAGTTACAGGATGCTACATCTGATAATGACCATTCTTAATTTATAATTTTTTTTAAATTTATTTTTCCCCTTAGATACAGTTGTCTATTTAGAAATGCTTGCTGTTTTTCTTCTTACCTCCAGCCCATTTTGCTGATTAGCTTCAATGTTCAAAAAGATCACAAATAACTGTGATGCTGTGTGGACAAAAATAAAATTGAGTTGATCACAATCTTAATCTCTCTTCAAAAGGAGCCTCACACTATGTTGGGGTTCCATGTTGAATACAATGCTACCTATTAAAAAAGTAATTCGCACACCAAAATGAATATGTTTCAATAATTAGTTATGGATATTCAGGTCAAAAAATGGGAAAAAAAGGAAAAATATTTCTAATTTTCTGGAATATTGTGACTTTTCTAACACTTACTTACAGCAAGGAGAAGAGTCTGTTGTTATGGAATTCCACTGTACCCATTTGTCTGTTTACATCTAAACTGATAATAAAAATACAGGTGTGATTTTACAGTGTTTGGCAATATCTTAGATTTTACAATAACTGCCAGTACTTGACTACAAAGGGAAACTATCATTTGTTCATCACTGAAACAGAACAAGGAGACCTGATGGTGTGTATGCAAGTGTTAAGATACGCATTTGATATCTTGCATCTGGAACTTTTCAAATCTACCTTCTTTGTGTGTAATATCTTTGCCTATTAGTATAGTGCATACATATGAGGCACTCTCCATTTTGGAAGCTAACTCAGTAGTCCTTTGATTACTGAAGAACACACTCTTGTAGCAGCAGTCTTCCTTTATCAACAGCCATGTGATAATATTTTTGGGATAGAGAAAGGAGTGAGCATGATCAGTATTACTTCTTGTTTCTCTTAAGACCTACATTAGAAAATGGCAAATCAGGGTAAAAAATCTATAACCAGGAACAAAAAGAAACCACTGCAGCAAAAACATTTCACCAATACATACTGCTTCTGGATGCTGTTTTTGCAAAATGTGTTGAATTCACTGTGCAGATATAATGGTATATAATTGACAATTTGTCAACATATATCATTTCATAGCAAACAATAATGTAAAAATTTAGCTAGGTTAGATGCACTTGAATGGTATAGTTCCTAAATGAACCAGCAAGTAACTTTTATGTTATATTTTACTCAAACTTATTTTTTTGTGAAAAGCTTATTACATTGGATAATAACTAAGACTGGTTGTTGGTAATAGATGTGGTAGTGAATGAGAATTTCCAGGTTTAATTTAAGAATGATTTGTTCATGGCACAATTTCACAATGAAATTTTGTTTGGATAGCCAGTGAAAGATCATTCATGATCACTTGTGAGTAATATGAATTCTGAGGGAAGCCTCACCCTGAGTCACTATTAAGTGAGGTGTCCATGGGTTGGGGCAGGGGTGCTGGAGCACACTGTGTGGTTTACTGTGAAGTAGTGTGGTGGTGATGCAGTGTAAAATGGAGCATCTGGGCTGGTCCCAGGCAGTTGAGATTGATGGGTATGGGGCATAGCCTGTTCATGGGCTGGAACTGAGGAAACAATTGAATGCTGTCACAGGAGCTTCCACTTCACCTTAAGTATCCATCAGGTGGAAGTATGTACATTACAGAGTCACATGCAGAAGGAACGTGCTTCCTCAGTCGCAGTGCCACCAGTTTCCTGAAGCCTGTGCTACTCAGAAACCTGACTGGTGCAACCAGGGCGCACCTGTATCTACTACCATATCAACAAACTGTTTGTACTGTATCATGTCCACAACATAAGATGCCCTTGAAGTATTTATAAGTACTTACTGGTGGAGAGATGCCTCTGGGCTGAGGGTAGGCAAACTGTTTGGGGGGAGACATAGTGCTGGAACAATAATGTAGTCAGCTTGCAGCTGATATACAATTGTTGTAAAGAAGGTGATGAGATATATGATTAAAAGTAATAAACATTGTCCAGTTTGGAACCACACAAAGATCTATACATATGATTGGTGAGGATGAAATTAAACATCCCCTAAAATGAGAATCTATTGTGGCTTAGAACACAACCTTTAGTGCACTCATAAATGAAGCACATGATAAAATTACAGCTAACCCTATGCACTACTTAAATGTCATTGAAAAGCACTGTAAATTATTGTTCAAAGTCATCAGTCTTCAAAAAGAACTCGGGCTGAGCACTTCTGTGTAATGTATTTTCGATGCAAATCAATGATTTGACTCGAGTAGTGGCAAGTTGTACATAAACAAGTAGTATACCTTTGCTTCATTGGATGTGAAGGATTAAGACAAATCTGAAAACAGATTTGAGCAAGTCCAGTAATCAATACATAGTTATGAAATATATTTGATAGAAGAAAAAGAGAAGTAATAACCAAATAGTTTTCTGTAAATCAAAGTAGTTAAAAGGAGTCTGTCCCCTCTGTGTCCACAGTATGCTGACCATTTACAGCCCTGTAGTACAGCATATGAACAATGACTCCAAAAATACCTAACCAGCAGAAACTTGAATGTGTATCATGCCTTAACAGTGACATTTTATTTCAAACTTGACAGGAATAGCTGCTCCTAGTAAATGACATGCCACATACGGGCAGTTTCTTCTGCTTCTTAAACCCACCACTGGGGCACAATTTTTGTAGATTGCAACAGACCTTTAGTGACTTCTGTATTTTTCCTGCTGTAGTTTTCATAGTGGTGTGGCAACTTCCATTATTAAAGAGTGTGTGTGTGTGTGTGTGTGTGTGTGTGTGTGTGTGTGTGTGTGTGTGTGTGTGTGTGTGTGTGTGTGTGTGTGTATTTTAATGAGGGATGCATTTTAGGCTTTCTTGGCATTGTAAAATTATTAAAGGTGGATATAATTAAATATTTCCTATTTAACACACTATAACAGGGAAACTAGTTAATGTAAGAGTACCAAACTAGGCAGTATTCATTTCAAGCACATGGGGAAGAGAGATAATGTAGAATCAATTCAACTGAAACAGATTTCATGTGCTGCTATGGTACATCCTACCATTACAGATCAGCACCATTACTGCTATGAAAGGGGGCTCAGTATGGCACCCTTCAGTGTCCAGAAGTGTCTGAAAGCACAGGATTGTATTCTGCACAGCAGAACAAAGCATGTTCTTAGGTATGCTGGCTACCTGTCTCAATGTGCTGTGCTTCATATCAGCACATGTGTAAACCCTGTCCTTCAGGTAATCCCACAACCATAATCACAGGGAGTGAGAGCAGCTGATCATGCTGACAAAGCATTTGGAAACAATTGGTGATAATTTGATCATTTCAATGCATTTTGTAGAAGCAGATGACCTTCATGAGGCATGTGCAGTGGGGCCACATCTTGTATTAAAACTGTTGATTTCAGTATCTCTCTCCTGCAGAACAGGTATGATGATCTGGCAAAGCATACAGCATCTGGCAACACAAGGATACAGCATGTAGGGTGCTAATGTGACTGGTTATAAAGTGCTGCTAGTGTTCAGGATCTGCAGCAGGTCAAACTATAGGAAGTAACATCAAAGCAGTTTAGAGGCAGGCTGCTAGATATCATACCAGTAGACTCACACATGCAAGTGTATGTGTTACAGACATGGTTCAGTAACCCAAATGAGAATCCCTGGAGGGAAGGACCATGAAGATAACATAGGAGAAACTAGGCATCGTATGAAGGCATATAAAGAGTAGAATAATTCTTCCCCCCCCCCCCCCCTCCCCCCTCCCCACTAACTGTCAGTGAGTGGAACAGGAATCGAAACAACTAGTAGTGACACAGGATACACTCTTCCATGCACAGTATGATGGCTTATGTAGTATGTTTGTTGATGTGGATATAAATGTATAACCTGTCTCACTCCCTGCTCAAGCATTGATTCCTTTTCTTGAATTTTGTAACTGCCATTTTGTTTCTGCACAGATTTTAAATAATCTTTTTTCTCCTTGTGTTTTACCCCCTACTACCTTCAGAATTTCAGAGTATTCCAGTCAACATTGTAAAAAAAACTTTTTCCAACTCTACAAATGCTGTAAATGTAGGTGTGTATTTCATTAAACTATCTCTTAAGAGAAGTTGTAGGGTCAGTATAGCCTTGCATGTTGGTGTATTCATCTGGAATCCAAACTGATGTTGTCCGTGGATGGCTTCTACCAAGTTTTCCATTATTTCATAAATTGTTTGTTTAGTATTTAGTAACCATGATTTATTAAACTGTCAACACCTGCTTTCTTTGGGATTGAAAGTATTGCATTTTTCTTGAAGTCTGAGGGTATTTCATGAGTACCATAAATCCTGCACTCCCGATGGAGTGGTTAAGTCGTAGATGGCTCTCCAAAGGCTATCAGCTCCTGAAAGTTTTTGGCCTCAATCTGTGATAATCTACTGTACTCAAACCTTCCATCCAACAGTTTCCATCTCCTCTATCATATTATTTCCTCGCTATTATCTCCCATCCTCTCATGTGCTACTGTCTGTCTTTCCACTTCCCTGCTCCACTCCATTCTTGTTCATTTCTGCCCCCTCCCTCCCTGCCCCACAAGCTAAAAGCTCCCAACACTGTGCCTGGTACCTACACACTCCACCAGACAGTGCTCTTCTCTTCTCTCCTCACCCATGCACTACTTCTCCCTTCAGCCCCACCCCCATTTGCGCCCCCCCTCCCCCTCGCCCGCTTGGCACGCCCCACCCTCGTCTGTAGCCCCGCTCCCAACCCAGTATTACTTCAATGACATGGTCAGACATTGCTTTGTTATAATTAATACCACCATACTGAGGACATGAGAGAATGCATCAAGCATAGGAATGTCATGTCCAGAGTGTGACTTCAGGCAACATGAATGCACACAAAACAGATAAACAGATGTGGGTGTATGCTGGCCAGATGAGGCATGTAATGTTGCTAGAAGTGTAATAGTGACTCCAACATGGCTAGTGGAATGGGAATACAGCTGGCAGTAAGAGACTGAAGTTTCATATGAGGGGAAATGTGGGTGATGGTAGCCACTGTGTGGTGCGGGTAGCACTGAGGGAGGTGACCGGGTGGAGAGGAAGTGGCCTGGACAGAGTGCAAGGCACATGACTTGAAGCTATTGGTAATAACAGGAATTTGACTGTTGAATAAGGTCACAAAGTCAGTTTTCAACAGGCCTTGAAGTGAACAGGATAGCACTTTAGGAGGGAAGCTGCAATTAGCTATTGGGTTTGAAAATCACAATTGGTCTCCATAAGCAAAGTGCCATCACACAAACAAGAGCAGGACTTTACAGTGCCTGCAATTGCATCAACACATTGCTGAATAATAAATGGATTAACTGTAGCATAGGACTGACCTCCTCCAGTATGTGATCCATTAGCAAATGAGGTGCATCTGGGAGATTCCAAGAATCTTAGCCTTATTCTGTTTACTTTTACAAGACGTAGACTGAGATGTAAAAGTTTTACTTTTTCCCTGTTGTGTCTGTTGAAATGTTGACCAGGCAGTCTCATTCTGAGAATGTCTGATGTACCTCAATGAACAGGCCATGCAAGAGATCTGGGTGAAGGGGGAAAGTGCCTTACCTCATCATTCGTGAGTTGTTGGTTAGTCAAAAACCATATGTTTTACACCTGGGGCTAACTTTACCACTCTTTCTACGCTCCCTGAAGGACATGGCCATGCAGACTTGTGACCTCAAATTCAGCACCACAGTTTTAAAATTGCATAGTATCAAAGTATCATCCCCAACTCCTACTCCTACTCCTACTCCTGCTGTGCAACAAGCCACCAAATCTTCACTCAAGCAGTAAAATGACCTGATAGAGAACTGAACAGCCAGAAAAAAACAGAAGGAATGCCCCTATGAAGTCTTGTTTGTTGCTCGAGCCAACAAACACCTGAGTCTTTATCTGCCAACTGCAAAGGCTCTGAGAAATCAAACAAACGGTCCTCACCTTCCCCAACTTGGAGATCCTCTTTCACTGTATTGCCACATGATACCTTCACATGGTCAACCTCAGTTTTGTCACATGATACCCTCATCCAGCCAAGCTCAATTTTGCTGGCGTGCATCACCTACCAGTTCTGTCCTCAAATCCTCAGAATGGGCCAATGAGAATACTGACACCTCTGTAGATCTCATGGAACAGGATCTCCGAGTAGCAATAAGTCTTTAAGGCAGCCATCAAGGTGACTAGCCTTCCTTTGTTCCCTCTCCCCAATCCCCATTATGATTCTTCTCAAATGGAATGTTGTTGTTGTTGTTGTTGTTGTTGTTGTTGTTGTCTTCAGTCCTGAGACTGGTTTGATGCAGCTCTCCATGCAAATCTATCCTGTGCAAGCTCCTTCATCTCCCAGTACCTACTGCAACCTACATCCTTCTGAATCTGCTTAGTGTATTCATCTCATGGTCTCCCTCATCAATTTTTACCCTCCACACTGCCCTCCAATGCTAAATTTGTGATCCCTTGATGCCTCAGAACATGTCCTACCAACTGGCCCCTTCTTCTAGTAAAGTTCTGCCACAAATTCCTCTCCTCCCCAATTCTATTCAATACCTCACCATTAGTTATGTTATCTACCCATCTAATCTTCAGCATTCTTCTGTAGCATCACATTTCGAAAGATTCTATTCTCTTCTTGTCTAAACTATTTATTGTCCATGTTTCACTTCCATACATAGCTACAATCCATACAAATACTTTCAGAAACAACTTCCTGACACTTAAATCTATATTCAATGTTAACAAATTTATCTTTTTCAGAAACGCTTTCCTTGCCATTGTCAGTCTACATTTTATATCCTCTCCACTTCAAACATCATCAGTTATTTTGCTCCCCAAATAGCAAAACTCCTTTACTACTTTCAGTGTCTCATTTCCTAATCTAATTCCCTCAGCATCACCCAACTTAATTCGACTACATTTCATTATCCTCGTTTTGTTTTTGTTTATGTTCATCTTAATCCCCCTTTCAAGACACTGTCCATTCCATTCAACTGCTCTTCCCAGTCCTTTGCTGTCTCTGACAGAATTACAATGTCATCGGCGAACCTCAAAGTTTTTATTTCTTCTCCATGGATTTTAATACCTACTCCGAATTTTTCTTTTGTTTCCTTTACTGCTTGCTCAATATACAGATTGAATAACATTGGGGAGAGACTACAACCCTGTCTCATTCCCTTCCCAACCACTGCTTCCCTTCCATGCCCCTCAGCTCTTACAACTGCCATCTGGTTTGTGTACAAATTGTAAATAGCCTTTCGCTCCCTGTATTTTAACCCTGCCACCTTCAGAATTTGAAAGAGAGTATTCCAGTCAACATTTTCAAAAGCTTTCTCTAAGTCTACAAATGCTAGAAATGTAGGTTTGCCTTTCTTTAATCTTTCTTCTAAGATAAGTTGTAAAGTCAGTATTGCCTCACGTGTTCCAACATTTCTACGGAATCCAAACTGATCTTCCCCAAGGTTGGCTTCTACCAGTTTTTCCATTCGTCTGTAAATACTTCGCATTAGTATTTTGCAGCTGTGACTTATTAAACTGATAGTTCAGTAATTTTCAATTCTGTCAACACATGCTTTCTTTGGGATTGGAATTATTATATTCTTCTTGAAGTCTGAGGGTATTTCGCCTGTCTGGTACATCTTGCTCACTAGATGGTAGTTTTGTCAGGACTGGCTCTCCCAAGGCCGTAAATAGTTCTAATGGAATGTTGTCTACTCCCAGGGCCTTGTTTCGACTCGGGAATGTACGCAGCATTAAATCCAAAAAGGAGGAATTAAGACTGCCCTTGGAATTGCAGTGTCCACATGTTCTTTACCTCCAAGATACAAAATTGTATCCTTGTATCCACTTTGACTGTCTATGTGTCTCCATATGAAACCTGTTTTCTTGTACCTTATCTTTGTAGTCCTGACGTGAAATATATGTTAGCAGCAGTAGGATCATTCTGGAGTCAGCTTCAGATGCTGGTTCTCGAAACTTTCACAGTAGTGTTCTTTGAAATGAGTGGCTTTTTCCCTACAGGTATTCTCACTTGAGCTATAAAAGCAGATCCATAACACTTGCATGCTGATTGAACCTATCAGTAACAAATCTAGCAGTGCCCATCTGAATTGCTTCAACGTCTCCTTCCAATCCAGCCTGGTGCAGATCCCAAACGCTCAAGTAATACTCAAGTATAGGACACACTAGCATCCTATATGCTGTCTCCTTTACAAATGAACTATGCTTTTCTAAAATCCTCCCAGTAAACTGAAGTTGACCATTCGTCTTCCCTACCATATACCTCACCCTCACATGCTCATTCCATTTCATACTGGTTCACACATTGTGCCCAGATATTCAGATGATGTGACTGTCAAACAACACTATTTAAGTCATATATGAACATTATGGGCTTGTTTCTCCTTCTCATCTGCATTAACTTTTATGTTTCAACATTGGGCGCCAGCTGCTATTCATCACACCAACTAGAAGTTTTGTATAGGTCGTCTTGTATAAAGCTACAGTCACTTATCTTTGACACCTTCCTGTACATCACAGCATCATCAGTGAAAAATCACAGATTGCTTCCAACTCTGTCTGCTGGATCATTGATGTATATAGAAAATAGCAACAGTTCTATCACTATTCCCTGCATCACTCCTATGTTACCACAGTCTCCGATCAGGACTTGGCATTGAGAATCCAATGTATGTATTACATTTCTGGCCAATAAATAAATGAACAGGACCTGGTGGATGGATAAATTTTATCAGTGCATTTTCTTCAACTGAAACTTCAGTAACACTGCCAATCCACCATTCATTGACGCAAATATAGGCAATGTATCGACCGAGGGGAAGCTCAGGTAGTTTCAAATACATAATAGTGGTATCAGAAATTCTGTCAAGTAGATATATTGTATCAGAAATTTTGCAGGCACAAACTGAGTTTGCGTTTACTGGCACAAGTTGGTTATGCTCTCTCGTACCAGCTACTGTGTTGCTTTCTCACCATCTTTCTTCTTGAAACTTTCTGCTCTCTTCAATTTCAGTTTTTGTGGCAAAATTATATTTCGTTCCATTTATATTTTGACCAAAAAAGTCAGAGATCCTGTGGGGTTAATATTTGGTTAGATGAAGGTCTTTGGAAGTTTGCCCATGTAGCCAACCATTTAGTTGTACCACCAACTCCATCACAAGGAGATTTCCCGTTTCCAAATTCCAGATAAGTTCCATTCAGCCTCAATATTGAAATAACTTTTATGCTTGCATAGATTCACAAAATTCTTGTAGCTTTTATATTGTGCTGCTGAGCTACCACTGAAATTCGGTAACATTTGTTCGAGTCACCAAAAATTCAATATTAAACACATCTATTCAACACATGTAGTACACTATCGTGATTCAGTTTATCAGAAACCATGCAACAGTTAACAACTTGCAAGGTGCCAATGTTATTGACATCATAAGCAACAAATGTATGTACTGTGCCTGTGAATTATCCAAATAGTAGCCCCGGGCAGCATCTTTGGCTACAAATGTGTCGTTTTTGGCAAACTCCATCAGAACAATCAAATCTGTTTCTTTTAAGTCATCTTCAGTGACTTCAAGTACACTTTCTGATGTTTTCCAACAAAATGATGGCCTGTTAGCTTACAAAACATGCCTGAGAGTTTTTCAATAAAGTTCTTCCTGCTGAGACTTTAGTTTCTAGTGCTTCACAGTCACTGTGACTCCACTGTTGGAATTCAGTTAATTCCTTTGCATCCCAGTAAGTAAAGTTTAACTACATGTTCACCAGGGTAGCTTCTGGTCCGCCGCCGTGGTCTCGCGGTAGCGTTCTCGCTTCCCGGGCACGGGGTCCCGGGTTCGATTCCCGGCGGGGTCAGGGATTTTCACCTGCCTCGAGATGACTGGGTGTTTGTGTTGTCCTTATCATTTCATCATCATCCCGGACAGTGGCGAAATTGGACTGAGCAAAGGTTGGGAAATTGTACGGGCACTGATAACCACGCAGTTGAGCGCCCCACAAACCAAACATCATCACCACCACCAGGGTAGCTTTTATGATGATGCAGAATACAGTTCTTGGCACACAGATCAAACACTGCTTTCCTATTAGCATTTTATAGTCATCCTTCATATTAGCACTTGCGGTACGAGCTTAACATTTTGATGTATGGTGAACGCACAAATGCAATGCATGCCTGAAACACCAACAGTTGCACCCCACTTTAGCTTGAGATCTAAGAATTTGGAGAAACTAATTTCAGCTCCATATTTTTTGTAATATGCAACATAAAGCTCTTCAAGTTTGCACAGCAGGTATGTTTTAGTAGTTTAATACCACCAAACTGAACTGAAACTATCTTTTTTTGCCAGGACATATCACATTGTATTTGTCAGATTCACATAAATTGTTGAATCTATCAGTGACTTTGCTTGGCAATGGTTTGACAACCTTTGCATCAAGTAATGTACCAATACCTTTTTCTGCCGTAACTTTCCACGCTGTTTTGACCCTGCATTAAGAAATGCCAAATGTGCATTTCCTTTATTGACCATATTTCAAGGCCATAGTAATTGAATTTCTGTTGATCTACTGGATATTTCAATTTTTGCTCTCATTTCTGTAATAAGATCACTGTAATCATTACACAAACTGCATTCAGCTCAGTGATTCATTGTGCACTGTTTTTCAGTCATTCCAGAGAGAGACATTTTTCTGCTCTTCTATTATGTACACATTCAACCTTTTGTTTCAACTAACCAGTTTTGTCTCTGCTGCTTACTCTTTGATTTATCAATGGATAAGTGTCTAAAACACCTAAGCTTTCATCCAAACTAACTGAAACATTTGGATCAAAATCATCTGAAGATGAAGTTTATGGGGCCTGAGCCATAGAAATGTATTTTGCTTTGCAGTTTATTTAAATTTTCTGACCTGGCTTTACATTCATTTGGTCACCTTGTTCAATTATTTGGATATGGGTAAAGTAACTTTTAACAAACCAACAATGGGATTCTGCTTTTCAAATGGAATGCAACATGACTTTTAGCTCAATTTATGTTTTTGGCAGTGATTTCCTTGGTGATGCAAGCAGATCTGGTCATTGTCCATAAGCTAAACTTCTGATCAACAAATAGTAAGTAATTTTTCATTTTCTGATAAGCTGTTTACAGAAATGAGCCCAATTTTGTTCGAATAAATTGAGACATGGTGGCATCTTGACAACAGTTTGTGAACAACACTGCATTTGACTATAGAATAATCATTATCAATTGTTTCACTTACATCCAATTTGATTTAAACTAATTAAAAAATTAATACCAGTGTGAATCTGAAAATCTGTGTACTAGGTGTACGTTCAGAATTTGTGATAGTGAGGAAGTGTTGTCGACGACCACCACCACAGAATGCACCAAATACAACAATAGACTCCACAGAACACCCGAGGTCAAAATAGTATGTATCTGAACAAACATGGCGGCACAGTGCCAAGAAAACTGGTACTGCACATTGGAAACTTCTGCAACTTCTGCAACTTATTCAGATTTGTCCACTGGAGAATCAGAAACTTCACCAACGTTAGTATGGAACATGTGGTACTCTACATACGAAATTTCAGCAAAATCTAAGATGGTTGAAAAGGCACTTGGGACAAAAATTAGGCTACTTGACATGCTAAGTCCACAATCTAGCTAAAATGATCTCATGATGAGATGGCCAAGATAAGGTCAGCCTAGTTGCCGGGAGGAGTTTGATTCCTGGAGCTAGTTTTCATGAAGAGAAGACCAGTGGTGGTGCCAAAGTGCACAACCTGCTAGCAGATGGCAACAACCGAGGTAGGAGGACAGCAGACTTGGCAGCTCTGTCACCAACATCTTTTCCCATCAGACCGACTTGATGAGGAACCCACAAACATCAGAGTGGCGAATGAAGCTTTCCTAGACCTGTTGCACTAAGGGATGAACTGTGTACAGTGCACAGAGGCACTGAAAGAATATAAGCGTATGACAATTAAAAAGCTTGTCTCGTCAGATGTGCAGGGTGGACTGATAGAGGGCAAAGAGCTCTGCTATAAATGTTGAGCAATGTTCTGGAATCCAATATCAAAAATTGGTAGCAATTATGAAGGGACATCCAGCACCATTGTCCATCTTAGAGCCATCAGCTTAAATGAAGGTACTATCACTAAGTTCTGTGTGAAGGTTGAGAAACTTACAACAATAGATCAAATGCAGAGTAGTTTCCTTAGGAAGTGAATCAAGTTCAAGATGTACATAGGCTGCTACATGAAGCCAAGCTGGTGAAGGGTTCACTTCATTGCGAAAGTGGAAGGTAGTACGAAGTTGAGCTGCCAGAGCAATAGCCGGAACCAATCACCGAGAGGTAACAGGATGAATACGCATCCCAATACTGGCAGTCAGGGGAATAATTGAAGAACGAGGTATAAGATGGGTGGCCAAGCAGGGCATCAGATGGCACACACACCTGCAGAGGACATCATCACACCAGTACGACAGCAGGAGTTCAGCAGTTTTTGCATGTAGACTCAACTAGGCTAGTTTTAAAGGTGACAATGGCTGAAACCACTAAGCTGCCATGAATATCAGTTCACCCTCCAGTGAATTGCCCATACCACCATCTGACTGTACTGTCACTCATAATGTCCATAAATGTGGCACAGTCAGTAATGGATTTCTGCCAGAGGCTTCTTCTGAGCATGCAAATATTGGATAACTACACAAACATCACAGCTGGCAGGAGGTAATATTCAGCAGTCGTTTTATCCTAGGGCTGTGCAGTAAACACTGCTGTCACAAGGCTGAAAATGCACTGCATTATTCCCCCATACTTCCTCTCTACTCCTGTGCATGTGCATTCCTATGAGACTGTTTGCACCATGTGTGGACATAATCGGAACATACTTTCTGGATGCACCTTGTATGTTGTTAATCCTTATAATATTCAGCTTGAATACGTGTAGTTCTCACATTAATAATCACTTTCACCTCCATCATAATGTGCCAGGAAATACTCAAATATCCTTGGCTGCTCTCTGCAGATAACAGCCAAAAGACATCATCTGCATTGACATAGAAGCATCAGGGAAGGTAGGTCACTGGATTGTGTTTGTGCACTTCCTTGGCAAACTCAAGATGGAGCCAGTGATTCCCACTCGATCTACCCCACTATGTCACAAGAAACAACTATGGGGCATTTCACAAAGTTATACTGACCCTCCCAGTGCACCTTATGAATCTCTAGCATCACAGTGCACAAACATGTCTAGGGAATGTCTATTGCTCAAAAAATGTGTTAATACTACATGGAAAGGGAGCTATCGGTTCCTAGTAACACTAACATAAGAAACACACACAGATACAAGCTGTGTAAATATCTGCACAATGTTCTATAGTGCTAGAGCAGAAATTGAGTTTTAGCCATCCGGTTTGGCAGCTTAGTGTTTTTTAGGGAAGGCAACTTCTCTACAAGGGGGTGCTCAACTGGCAGTTTACAAACTACATCTACCCAGAAGTTTCTGTTCAGTTCTCTTATCTGTGTAGACAAAGCAACATCACTGAGCTCATGTTCATGTAGTGTTGTTTCCAGGTTTCCAGTTTTTTGAATGAGTATTTATTCTACATCTGTATTTACATATGTACTCCACAAGCCACCATATGGTGTGTGGCAGAGGGTTTCTTGTGCCCCTGTTCCACTAACAAATTGTGAAGAAGAAATGACCACCTGGATACCTGTGTATGGGCCTTTACTTCACATACCTTCACAGTCCTTACACAAAATGTACATTGGTGGCAGTAGAATCTCTCTACTGTCAGCTTCAAATGCTGATTCTCTAAATTTTTTCAGTGCTGTTCATTGAAAAGCATGTCCTTTCTCTCCAGGAATCCCCATTTGAGTTCCCAAAGCATTTCTGTAATACTTGTGTGCTGTTTGGATGTAATGGTAACAAATCTAGCAGTACACCTTTAAATTGCTTTGATGTCTTTCTTGAATCTGAACTCCAGCAAACCCCAATCACATAAGCAGTCTCAAAAGCAGTTTGCACTGGTGTCCTTTAGGCCTCTCGTTTATAACTGAATCGCACTTCCCCAAAATTCACCCAGTAAACTAAAGTCAGTCATTCAGTTTCCCTATTACAGTCCTTCCATGCTCATTCCACTTCATATCACTTTGTAACATTATACCCAAATACTTAATCAACTTTACTGTGCCAAATAGCACACTATTAATATTGTATTTGAATATTATGAGGGACCTTTTCTTACTCATCTGCATTACCTTACATTTTCTACTTTTAGAGTCAGCTGACATTAATCACACCAGCACTTCATCTTGTGTTCTCCTACAGTCACCCAGTGATGACACTTTCCCATACCCCACAGCATAATCAGTGAACAGCCTCAGATTTGATAGGACCATTATAATTTTCTATATACGTAAATGACCTTTTGGACATGGTGAGCACCACTTCCCCGGGCCACACTTGGCTACACTGTTGTCTCTAACGAACACTCACCATTGAGGACAGTTAACTGCGTTCTGTTATTCAAGAAGTCTTCTAGCCATGCACATATATGCAAACCTACTCTGTATACTCCTATCTTTAACAGTCTGCAGTTGGCCACAGTGTCAAATACTTTTCAGAAATCTGGGAATAATAAATCTATAACCTTTCATCCACTGTCCACTGGATATCGTGTGAGAAAAGAGCAAGCTTTGTTTCACATGAGTGACGTTTTATAATACAGTACTGATTTGTGAACAGAACTTTTTCCGTCTTGAAGAAATTTGTGTTAATATTATGAAAAGGACAGTTGCTACTCACCGTATACTGGAGACACAGAGTTGCTGATAGGCACAAGAAAAAGTTTCTTTCTTGTGCCTATCTGCAATTCAGAATCTCCACTACATGGCTAGTACTGACCATCCTTTTCATTATATTGTCATTATTACATCCTGGATTTCCCATTGTTCAAAGAAACTTAATATATTCGACTTGAAAATATGTTATGGATATTGACCTCTAATTTTGCAGCTCTGTTCTTCTACCCTCCTTATATACAAGTGCCAACAGTGCATTTTTTTCTGTTGCTTGGGAGTTTGTGGTGGGAAAGAGATTTGCAATAAATGCCAGCTCAGTAAGGGACCAATGTCGTAGAGTACTTCTTGTAAAACGAAATAGAGATTCGATTCAGTTCTGGGGACATACTCTTTTTAAATGCTTTACATTGTTTCTCTATGCCAGGATGCCTATTACTGTGTGTTCATTGTGGGAGTCTGTGCAAAGGCCAAACAAAGTTGTTGGTATGTTTAAACAATACTTAAACATGAACAATTTCTTACATATGAAATTTAAAATGGTGTGGAGGTGGGAGCGGACAACTGTCCTTGCGAGAATCCCTACTGCAAGTAACATATTCGGCCATGTTTTGACAGGATGTGAGGGTGATGCTGGTAGCAAAGCATCTTGTTCGGAATGTATGGTCAAACCATGAAGACTTGATAACCTGCTTTGATCTTCAGTGGAAGCACTACATGATCTAACATAATTGGGTCTAAGCATACAGTTAGACAATCATCGTATTTACATGAATGTGTACCAAATGTGTATGGAATGAGACTAATGATTCAAAGACCCTCCCAGCTGCACCACTGTTCATGCTTTCATGTATGAAGATGGTCAGTCCTTCACTATGTTAAATCCATTTGTTCTTCAGAAAGGTGTTCACGCAATCTCTCAGCTCGTGAAATCCTGCACTTGTTTACATAATGGCACTTTGCTTTTGGAGGCTACTCCTGATTCTTGACCACAACTACCACTTGCAGCTTCACTCGTCCACAGATATCCTGTTCCTGTCATGGCCCATCGAATGCTGAATTCTTCCTGTGGTGTTATTTACATTAGGCTGCTAGATGGTCTGACTGAGGAATAAACACAAAGGTACCTCTGGTCAGGGTGTCATTGAAATCCAACAGTACTGTGTATTCATGACTGCTTTCAGGCCTTGCATTTCTTCCAAGTCTGCCTTGACATTCTCCCAGAGGACAGCATTCCATCTCGTGAAGAAGTCCTATGGGATGATGTCCATAGTCAACACATCTCCTGACTACCCAGCTTAAAGCTGTTGAACTCCACATTTTCCTTCCCAACTTTACCTTTTCCCTTTTCTTCTTTTCCCTTTGCACTGTTTACATCCCTCCATCATTCAGTGTCACCAGTGCACACTTCCCCAAGCTTACTGGGCAACTGTCTCACCCATTTCAGCTGCCTGATGACTTAAATGGCACCATCTACTTTGTGGCTTGCTCAGAACCTATCAGAAAGGTGCCCTGTTTGCTGACCTTCTCAATCAACTGAACCTCATCCACCTCACTATGGGAGCAACCACACTACTTTCAGGCACCACTCACACCTACTCCCATTTGAATCTCTCATTCTGCACTGCCCAGCTTTCCCATCATCTTGAGGGGTCCATTCTCTCTAACACATACTTGAGCAACCATTTCCTGTGTGCTATTAGATTGCTAAGTCGTATCACACCTATGTGCACACCAAAATTTTAGCTTTGTAAGGCTGACTGGAGGCTTCTCTCCTCCCGGGCAACCTTAGACAAACATTTCACCAGTTTTTTGACCAGATAGAATATCTTGAACATGTTACCCTTATCACCACAGAATGTTCCATTCCTCGTGCTTAATCTTTACCGTGCTGTTTTCCGGTCCCTCGGTGGACTGAGATGTGCCACAATGTAATTTGCATGCGAAGACATGCTCCCCGCATTCTTAATCGTCCTACGATGGCTGACTGCATTCGTTACAAACAGTTGCTTGTACATTGTTGTCGTGTTCTTTGAGATAGCAAAAAAGGTAGCTGAACGTGCTTTACTAGTTCTTTCAATGCTTTCACACCATCTTCAGTTGTGTGGGCCAAGCTCTGATGCCTCTCTGGGACCAAGGTCCATTCCTGACTTTCTGGCTTGACAGTAGCAGAATTTGTCATTGTGGACGCTACTGCTATCTCAAACACCTTGGACCTCTATTTGTTGAAGATTTTGAGCTCCACTCACTATCTACCTGCCTTCCTCCATTGGAAGCACATGGAGGAGGCTCAGGCAATACCCTTCTCTTCATTGAATCATGAAAGCTACAATACAGTCTTTACTGTAAAGGAGCTAGATCATACTCTCACTTCATCCTGATCCTCCAACATGGGGCCAGATGTTTTTCACATTCAGATGTTGCAGAACCTTTCTCTTGTGGGCAAGCACTATCACCTTCATATGTACAATCGCATCTGGGCAGAGGGCACGTTTCCCAGTCACTGAGGTGCTGCCTGTGTTATACACATACCTAGGCCCAGTAGGGACAAACTCCTTCCTTATAACTACTGCCCCATTTCTCTCACCAGCTGTGTTTAGAAATTGATGAAACATATGCTTCATGCCCAGCTGGTACAGTGGCTAGAGTCTCACAATTTACTAACCACTGCACAGTGTGGATTTTGAGTGTACTGTTCTGAAGTTGACCACCTCATCACTTTGTCCATTCATGACATGAATGTTTGTCTGTGTAAATACCTGGCTGTGCCATGTTCTTAGATTTGGAGAAAACCTACGCTACCTACTGTAGGACAGGTATCCTCCATACTCTCTATGCATGCGGCTTCTGTGGCCACCTGTCCCCATTTCCTTCAGTAGTTTTGTAAATATGTAGTTTTCGAGGTATATGTGGGTTCTGCCTTGCAGACATCTTTATTCAGGAAAATGGTGTGCCTGAGGAGCCCATTCTGAGTGTCAACCCCTTCGCTATCACCATTAACCCTATTATGGCCTGCCTCTCACCGGCCATCTACAGCTCTATATTCGTTGACAATTTTACCATCTATTGCAGTTTTCCATGAACTTGTCTCCTTGAGTGGCATCTTAGATGATGTCATGATCATATTCACTCGTGTATCATTGACAATAGCTTTCGCTTTTCCACTGACAAAACTGTTGTAAGACTTTCTGGTGGCTCTATGGGTTTCTTACACCGTCTTTACATCTTGGGCCTGTTGCTCTTCTGTTTGTTTAAAAATGCAAGATTCCTGGTGCTCATGCATGATAGGAAACTTTCTTGGCAATCCCACATGTCTGACCTGGCTGTCCACTGTTCACAGTCCGTCAGTGTCATACATACCAGAATGAGATTTTCACTCTGCAGCGGAGTGTGCACTGATATGAAACTTCCTGGCAGATTAAAACTGTGTGCCCGACCGAGACTCGAACTCGGAACCTTTGCCTTTCGCAGGCAAGTGCTCTACCATCTGAGCTACCGAAGAATGACTCATGTCAGGTCCTCACAGCTTTACTTTTGCCACGATCTCGTCTCCTACCTTCCAAACTTTACAGAAGCTCTGCTGCGAACCATGCTGAACTAGCACTCCTGAAAGAAAGGATACTGCAGAGACATGGCTTAGCCACAGCCTGGTAGAGCACTTACCCACGAAAGGCAAAGGTCCTGAGTTCGAGTCTCGGTCTGGCACACAGTTTTAATCTGCCAGGAAGTTTCAGTGTCATACATGTTCTCAGTGGTACTTCCTGGGAAGTGGACTGGACCACCCTACTCAATTTATATCAGTCCCTTGTCCACTCAAAACTAGCCTGTGTGTTTCATTTATGGATCTGCATGTTTGCCCCTCTTACACAGTCTCAATAGGGTCCACCATCATGGTATCTATTTGGTCATCAGCAACATTCACACTAGCCTTGTTGAGTGTCTGTATGCATGTCATACTACCACAACTTTATCCTCGGCTGACATGCATGCCACTCGTCTGCCACGCCTGGCCACCCATCCTAAGCCACCTCCTTTGATGACTCTTTTGATAGCCAGTAGGAGATGTGTCCCTCCTCTTTGTTACTTCCTGGATTCAACTTCTGAGTCTTGCTCCAGCAGCTCGAGGTTACCTGCTACTTCACTGATGGGCATGAACGCTTCACCACCTTGGTTTCATGTGGCAGCCCGAGTTCACCTCGGCCTTCTTTCACTTCCTAAAGATACTGCTCCAGCTTCACTCTATCACCATAAGTCACAAACTTCACAGGAACTTTGTGATAATACTTCTGTGTGCAATGTCTTTTGTGTCTGTCTGTGGTGACAATGTGCCTGTATCATTGGCACTGATGATTTTTGGTATCAGCTTCCAGAACACTGCTCATTATTTATGGCAGAGCTCTTTGCTCTGTATCAGGCCTCAGAGTACATCCAGCAACACAGGCTTTTCAATTAGGTCATCTGCTCCAACACTCTGTGCCCTTTGAAGGCTCAGTGTGCTGCACACCGTCCATCCACTGGTGCAGTGGGTACAGGAAGGATGTCACTTGCTCACTCTTGACGGAGTTACTGTGGTATTTATGAGGGTTTCTTCTCACCTCAGTCTGATGGGGAACCAGTTCTGAAGATGCTGCTGCCAAGGCTGCAGTCCTCATACCTTGACCCAATAGTTATTCCACTACCTCTGATGATCTTTGTGTTGCTGTCTGTCAGCAGGCAGCGTCACGTTGGTATAAACACTGGTCCTTTCTTCATAAGGATAAGCTCCAGGTAATCAAGCTTCTCCCATTGGCTTGGACGACCTCCTCTTGGCCCTCTCCATGACAGGAGATCATTTTAGCTGGGTTGCATATTGGGCATTTTCTTTTTAGCCATCACCATTTGTTAAGTGGTGCTCTCCCGCTACTATGTGCCTCTTACGGTTCATCATTTCCTAGCAAACAGGTTGTGAGTCATGCTTGGGTAGCTCATTTGGTAGAGCACTTGCCCGTGAAAGGCAAAGGTCCTGAGTTAGAGTCTCGGTCTGGCACACAGTTTTAATCTGCCAGGAAGTTTCATATCAGTGCAAAACAAGCTCACGCAGACCTCTTTTTCCAGGAATTAGGAATACTTAACCTGCCAAAGCTATAGATTTGCTTTAGTTAAGAGTACACATTTAAATATATAAACAATCTCCACACAAATGCTTACTGCCCAACTATAACTCTAGGAAAACAAATGATCTCTACATAGAACAAATAAACAGAGCACAAACTTGGAAGCATGTAAGCTATATGGGTATTAAGCTCTACAATGTATTGCCTCAGTACATTAAAATGTTGCTTGTCAGTACATAAATACATAAAAGATAACAAAAATGATGTTATAAACTAATATGTGATAAAGGTAGTGCAGTTGTGTGATAAATCATGTGAGAAGGTTCTATTTTTGTGTTTCAGTTCATGCTATACTTCTATATTACTTCACTGTATACATTACTATTTATTCTATATGTAGTTATTACTAAAAACAAATTCTTTTACATCTTTCACATGAAATTAAATTGTAAATGTACTGTTATGTTCTAGGAAATTTCATTCTGTACACTCACCATTTTTAATTTCTATATAAGGCAAGTGCACTATAAGCAGGAAATCAGGGTGCGATTCTTGTCATTGGTAAAAATTTTCATTCACTGCTTCAATGTAGATACATAATATTATATCTGTATGATACCAGTAATGTCCTACTGCCATGAAGCATGGACCTTGCATTTGGTGAGGAGGATTGCGTGCCTCAGCGATACAGATGGGCGTACCGTAGGTGCAACCACAATGGAGGGGTATCTGTTGAGAGGCCAGACAAACATGTGGTTCCTGAAGAGGGGCAGCAGCCTTTTCAGTAGTTGCAGGGGCAACAGTCAGGATCATTGACTGATCTGGCCTTGTGACACTAACCAAAACGGCCTTGCTGTGCTGGTACTGCGAACTGCTGAAAGCAAGGGGAAACTACAGACGTAATTATTTCCCAAGGGCATGCAGCTTTATTGTATGGATAAATGATGATGGTGTCCTCTTGGGTAAAATATTTCGGAGGTAAAATAGTCCCCCATTCAGATCTCTGGGCGGGGAGTAGTCAAGAGGACGTTGTTATCAGGAGAAAGAAAACTGGCGTTCTACGGATCGGAGTGTGAAATGTCAGAGCCCTTAATCAGGCAGGTAGGTTAGAAAATTTAGAAAGGGAAATGGGTAGGTTAAAGTTATAGTGGGAATTAGTGAAGTTCAGTGGCAGGAGGAACAAGACATTTGGTCAGGTGAATACCGGGTTGTAAATACAAAATCAAATAGGGGTGATGCAGGAATTGTTGTTGTTGTGGTCTTTAGTCCTGAGACTGGTTTGATGCAGCTCTCCATGCTACTCTATCCTGTGGAACCTTCATCATCTCCCAGTACCTACTGCAGCCTACATCCTTCTGAATCTGCTTAGTTTATTCATATCTTGAACTCCCTCTATGATTTTTACCCTCCACACTGCCCTCCAGTACTAAATTGGTGATCCCTTGATGGCTCAGAATATGTCCTACCAACCGGTCCCTTCTTCTAGTAAAGTTCTGCCACAAACTCTTCTTCTCCCCAATTCTATTCAATACATCATTAGTTATGTGATCTACCAATCTAATCTTCAGCATTCTTCTGTAGCACCACATTTCAAAAGCTTCTATTCTCCTCTTGTCTAAACTATTTATCGTCCATGTTTCACTTCCATACATGGCTACACTCCATACAAATACTTTCAGAAACGACTTCCGGACACTTAAATCTATACTCGATGTTTACAAATTTCTCTTCTTCAGAAATGTTTCCTTGCCATTGCCAGTCTACATTTTATATCCTCTCTACTTCAACCATCATCAGTTATGTTGCTCCCAAAATAGCAAAACTCCTTCACTACTTGAAGTGTCTCATTTCCTAATCTAATTCCCTAAGCATCACCCGACATAATTAGACTACATTTCATTATCCTCGTTTTGCTTTTGTTGATGTTCATGTTATATCCTCCTTTCAAGACACTGTCCATTCCATTCAACTGCTCTTCCAAGTCCTTTCCTATCTCTGACAGAATTAAAATGTCACCAGTGAACCTCAAAGTTTTTATTTCTTCTCCATGGATTTTAATATCTACTCCAAATTTTTCTTTTGTTACCTTTACTGCTTGATCAATTTACAGATTTAATAGCATCAGGGATAGGCTACAACCCTGTCTCACTCCCTTCCCAACTGCTGCTTCCCTTTCATGCCCCTCCTCTCCTATACCTGCCATCTGATTTCTGTACAAATTGTAAATAGCCTTTTGCTCACTGTATTTTACCTCTGCCAGCTTTAGAATTTGATAGAGAATATTCCAGTCAACATTGCCAAAAGTTTTCTCTAAGTCTACAAATGCTAGAAATGCTAGAAATGTAGGTTTGCCTTTCCTTACTGGCAGGAGTAGATAAATAAAAAAATAGGAGTGTGGGTAAGCTACTACAAACAGCATAGTGAACACATTATTGTGGCCAAGATAGACACAAAGCCCATGCCTACTACAGTACTAGCTCTGCAGATGATGAAAAAATTGATTAAATGTATGATGACATAAAAGAAATTCCTTAGGTAGTGAAGGGAGATGAAAATTTAATAGTCATGGGTGACTGAAATTAGAGAGTAGGAAAAGGGAGAAAAGGAAACATAGTGGGTGAGTATGGATTGGGGGAGAGAAATGGAAGAGGAAGCCATCTGGTAGAATTCTGCATAGAGCATAACTTAATCATAGCTAACACTTGGTGCAAGAATCGTAAAAGGAGGTTGTATACTTGGAAGAATCCTGGAGATACTAGAGGTTATCAGATAGATTATATGGTGGTAAGACAGATATTTAGGAACCAGGTTTTAAATTGTAATACATTTCCAGGGACAGATGTGGACTCTGATCACAATCAATTGGTTATGAAATGTAGATTAAAACTGAGGAAACTGCAAAAAGGTGGGAATTTAAGGATATGGGACCTGGATAAACTGACTAAACAAGACGTTGTACAGAGTTTCAGGGAGACCATAAGGGAACAATTGACAGGAATGGGGGAAAGAAATACAGTAGAAGATGAATGGGTAGCTCTCAGGGATGAAGTAGTGAAGGCAGCAGAGGATCAAGTAGGTAAAAAGACGAGGGCTAGTAGAAATACTTGGATAACAGAAGAAATATTGAATTTAATTGATGAAAGGAGAAAATATAAAAATGCAGTAAATGAAGCAGGCAAAAAGGAATACAAATGTCTCAAAAATGAGATCAACAGGAAGTGCAAAATGGATAAGCAGG
Organism: Schistocerca cancellata; assembly: GCF_023864275.1. Lineage (NCBI taxonomy): Eukaryota > Metazoa > Arthropoda > Insecta > Orthoptera > Acrididae > Schistocerca > Schistocerca cancellata. Next base: position 598,774,667 of record NC_064632.1, read on the forward strand.
GATGGCTAGAGGACAAATGTAAGGATGCAGAGGCTTATCTCACTAGGTGTAAGATAGATACTGCCTACAGGAAAATTAAAAGGGCTTTCGGAGAAAAGAGAACCACTTGTATGAATATCAAGAGCTCAGATGGAAACCCAGTACTAAGCAAAGAAGGGAAAGCAGAAAGGTGGAAGGAGTATATTGAGGGTCTATACAGGGGCAATGTTCTTGAGGACAATATTATGGAAATGGAAGAGGATGTAGATGAAGATGAAATGGGAGATACGATACTGCGTGAAGAGTTTGACAGAGCACTGAAAGACCTAAGTCAAAACCAGGTCACAGGAGTAGACAACATTCCATTAGAATTACTGATAGCCTTGGGAGAGCTAGCCCTGACAAATCTCTACTATCTTGTGACCAAGATGTATGAGACAGGCGAAATACCCTCAGACCTCGAGAAAAATATAATAATTCGAATTCCAAAGAAAGCAGGTGTTGACAGAATTGAAAATTACCAAACTATCAGTTTAATAAGCCATGGATGTGAAATGCTAATGCTAATTCTCTGCAGATGAATGGAAAAACCAGTAGAAGCAGAGTTCGCGGAAGGCCAGTTTGGATTCCGCAGAAATGTTGGAACACGTGAGGCAATACTGACGCTACAACTTATCTTAGAAAATACATGAAGGAAAGACAAACCTACATTTCTAGCATTTGTAGACTTAGAGAAAGGTTTTGGCAATGTTGACTGGAATACTCTCTTTCAAATTCTGAAGGTGGCAGGGTTAAAATACAGGGAGCGAAAGGCTATTTACAATTTGTACAGAAACCAGATGGCAGTTACAAGAGAGGAAGGGCATAAAAGGGGAGCAGCAGTTGGGAAGGGAGTGAGACAGGGTTGTAGCCTGTCCCGATGTTATTCAATCTGTATATTGAGCAAGCAGTAAAGGAAACTAAAGAAGAAATAAAAACTTTGAGGTTCACTGGTGACATTTTAATTCTGTCAGAGATAGGAAAGGACTTGGAAGAGCAGTTGAATGGAATGGACAGTGTCTTGAAAGGAGGATATAAGATGAACATCAACAAAAGCAAAACGAGGATAATGAAATGTAGTCGAATTAAGTTGGGTGATGCTGAGGGAATTAGATTAGGAAATGAGACACTTCAAGTAGTAAAGGAGTTTTGCTATTTGGTGAGCAAAATAACTGATGATGGTCGAAGTAGAGAGGATATTAAATGTAGACTGGCAATGGCAGGGAAAGCGTTTCTGAAAAAGAGAAATTTGTTAACATTGAGTATAGATTTAAGTGTCCGGAAGTCGTTTCCGAAAGTATTTGTATGGAGTGTAGCTATGTATGGAAGTGAAACATGGATGATAAATAGTTTAGACAAGATGAGAATAGAAGTTTTTGAAATGTGGTGCTACAGAAGAGTGCTGAAGATTAGATTGGTAGATCACATAACTAATGATGAGGTATTGAATAGAATTGGGGAGAAGAGGAGTTTGTGGCATGACTTGACAAGAAGAAGGGAGCGGTTGGTAGGACATATTCTGAGGCATCAAGGGATCACAAATTTAGCATTGGAGGGCAGCGTGGAGGGTAAAAATTGGTGACGGAGACCAAGAGATGAATACACTAAGCAGATTCAGGAGGATGTAGGTTGCAGTAAGTACTGGGAGATGCAGAAGCTTGCACAGGATAGAGTAGCATGGAGAGCTGCATCAAACCAGTCTCAGGACTGAAGACAACAACAACAACAACAACAATAACAACAACAACCAGTAAGGCCTCTGAAATTGTCATTTCAAGTCCTATATCATTTTTATGATTACAGGGATTCTAAATAAATCAATAAAAATAAGCCAATATTGGTGAGAGGAGAGAAGAGTGCTGTCTGGTGGAAAGTGGATGCGCTAGATCATGTTACAAGAATTCTGCCACCAAGCGCAGGGTCATGTGGATGTGTGGCATTTTTTCCTGCACCATGTTTATATGTAAAGACATGCAAAACCACACACACACACACACACACACACAAATATGCAAAAATTTGTGCAAATGGACAAAAACGCATAGAAAACATACAAAAAATTAGGAAGGAAAGTGTTGGATGAGGCATAGCCATGTGAGGGAAAGAGCAGGGGATGGAGGATGGGTTAGGTCAGTGTTCACAAGGCTGTGTACATGGGTAGGGGTGGAAAATAAAACACAAAAATACCTGAAGATGAAGCAGTGGGGGGGAAATTGGATTAATGAAAGTAATTATAATTATTGGTGGGAAGAATGTGTGGCCTCAGATGCTTCACCGTCAATCTGCCCATCATATAGCTGTTTGTTGAACTCGGGTGAGTTCGTCGATACAGAGTGGTTCTGAAGTCTGAGCATGTGTGGTTTGGAAGGTGATGAATAAACACAAGAGAAAAAGGGAAAGAATGGACACTGGGAAGAGGAACGCTATAGGGAACTGTAACAAAGAAAAACATCATGAGGTCATGGGATGGAAGAGAAACAATTTGGCACATAATCATACATGGAAAATCCATGTTGAAATATTGACAATAAAAAGAAAAGAATAGATTGCTGACATAAAGATAACATATTTAGTTGCAGACAGGCACTACAGAAGGACTGTTACCCATTTAACTTTTGGCCAAACCCTTCTTCAGAAAAGGAAACGCACACATTCGTGCGCACATTTATGCACACATTATGATAGACTGAAGTTGCTAGAAATTAGTGCATCTGTAAAGATACATGTGAGGTATAGGACTCCCACTGTAGTACTTTTGCAAAAGAACTTGCAGAGAATCTGGGAAAATTCTGGTCCTATGTAATATTGTGACCAGTCTGATGTGGCAATAGAAGACAGCAAAAGGAATGCTCAAGTTTCAAATTTTGTGTTTGAGGAATCACTCACAGAGGAGACACATACACACATACAGTTGTTTGACTGTTGCACAGACTCCAGTGTAGAGAACATTTACAAGTTTCGCTGATGTACAAAAGCAACTGAAAGGGTTGAAAACAAAATAGTCAGCAGGTCTGAATGGAATCCCTTTCCAGTTTTACAGATTGTACTCTGTGATATTGGCCCCTTAATTGACTTGCATTTGTCACAAATCTCTTCTCTAGCACAGTCCTACATGTTTGAATATAAACTCAGGTGACATCTGTCTCTAAGAATTGTAAGAGAATGGACCTTCAGACATACAGACCAGCATCTTTGTCATAAGTTTCATGTAAAATTCTTGAACTTACTGTGTGTTCAAATATTGTAAGTTTCCTTGAGATGAAACAGCTTGTGCCTGGATAGCAGCACAGATTTAGAAAGTGAAACACAGGTTGTCCTTTCTTCACATGATATCCATAAATGTGGATGAAGCGAAACAGGCAGTTTCCATATTCCTACATGTCCATAAAGCATTTGACATTGTGCCCCACTGCAGAATGGTAATGAAAGTTGGAGCATATGGGTTAGGTTCCTAGATATATGAGTAGTTCAAAGACTCTTAAGGAATAGAACCAAGTACTTTGTCCTCAACAGTGTGTGTTCTTTAGACAAGGGTAAAGAGTATTGTCAGGGGTGCCTCACAAAGTTGTGATTGGACTGCTATTATCTATCTATCTAGTGAGCTAGCTAGCTAGATAGGGTATTTCTTCTCTTCATCTGCTTTAACTTAATTTTCTACATTTAGAGCCAGCTGCCATTCATCACACTAACTAGAAATTTCATCAGTAGCTAGCTACTGTGCCTTAGTGCCTACTAGTGCCTTATGATTGTTAACCATGCGTGCCGTATGTCTCGGTGAATATACTGAAATGAAACTTGGTAAAATACAAGTTACTAATTTACTGAATATTCATTTTTTTTACTTTCAACATTTAATGTGAAAATTTGTAGGTGTCCCCCACTTGAAGGGAAGTAACCCAGGCAGGTGAACAATCAAATGGCATGTGCAGCTAACAATCACACGGCACTGCGGAGAGACTTTTTGAATACCCTGTAGAACACTACTGTGATCCATTCTTGAGCACTGATTAAGTGTTTGGGATCCCCATCAAGTCAGATTAAAGGACAATCTGAAGCATTTGTTACCTGCCAGTTCAGTCAACACGCAAGTAATACAGAGATTGTTCATGAACACAAATTGGAATACCTGGAGGGAAGACAATTTTTATTTCATAAAACACTATCAAGAAAGTGTAGAATCAGAGTTTGAATCTGACTGCAGAACAATTCTGCTGCTGTCAACATAAATATCATTTAAGGACCACAAAGATAGAAATGAGGCCTTGTATGAAGGTATATAGATCATCGCTTTCCCCTCACTCTATTTGCATGGGGCCTACAAAATAATAAACTGGCTGTGGTAGAAGGTACCCCCTGCCACACATTGTTTGTTGGCTTCAGGAGCATGGATTTAGACATAGACTTTAATGACAGTGAACTATGGGTTAAAGCTAACCAGTTTTATTTTGTTCAGAGTTGTATCAACAGGACTTCTGGTAGTGAATGAAATTAACTTTAATAATCAATACACGTATCTGGGTCAGTTATGAGCATAGCTTGTTTTCAACATAGCAAGCAGTATATTACCTGCTGTCATCTTAAAAGATGCCTTAAGAGGACTGCCACTGCCTTCATCTTACAGATCTATTTATGTAAATGAATAGGTAAAGAATCTACTCAGAAAGTGGCAGAAGGGGAACACGAACACAGAAAGGTTTAACTTTTACAATCTTTCGAAGGCAGTGGCTGCTTCTTCTGGCAGAAGAATTGAAGGGGAAGGAAGAGGGGTGAAGGAAAAGGGCTGGAGAGGTTTGTGGAAAGGGGTACAGTTCAGATGTCACCCAGAGCCCCAGGTCAGGGGACACTTAACGGACAGAATGAGAAGGAAAGAAAGACTGTTGATGACTGTGCTGGATGAGATTTGAAAACTTGAGAGCTTGAAGGTGGAAGATAGGGTAAAATATAAGACAGAGCGTACTACGAAAAGAGCATGCACATTTTAATAAGTGTGGAAAGCTCAGTACACTGTATATGACAAAGGTGGGAAGGGGGACAGTAATAAATAGCAATATACAGCTCAGAAAAAGATAGATGTAGAAATGCTGAGACAGAAGGAATTAATGCACATGAATGCCATGAGGGTGGCAAGAAACAAGGACATGTTGTAGTACTCGTTCCCACCTGCAGAGTTCTGAGAAACTGATGTCTGAGGGAGAATCCAGTTGGTGTGTGTGGTTAAACAGGCATCAAGATCAGACTGTCAAGTTGTACAGCTTGCTCTGCAACATGATATTGTGTTTTGCCTGTATACATCCTCTGGCTTTGCCCATTCACCCTAACTGATGATTTGGTGGTAGTCGTGCCAATGTAAAAGGCCAAAGAGTGTTCAAGTAAGAGCCAGTATATAACATGTATTGTTTCACATATGGCTCTCCCTTTGATAGTACATGTTTTGCCAGTTACAGGGCTGGAATAAGTGATGGCAGAATAGTGCATAGTGCAGGGACAGTCACTGGGATAGGGGTCATAGGGCAGGCAGATGGGTGCAGAATGAGCATAGAGTCTGATAAGGATATTGTGGAGATCAGGAGTGTAACGAGAAGCTATTCTAAGTGTGGTGGGCAAAATCTAAGACTGAATGGATCTTACTTCAGCCCATGTTCAGTATTTTTACACTGGCACTCATTTATGTCAGGATGAATGGGCATAGACAGAGGGTGGTTGTGGGCAACACACAATATCCTGTTGCAGAGCATGCTGTACAGCTTGTCATGAGCTCAGTGCCTGTTTCACCACACACTCTGCCTTGATTCTTCTCCCAGGCACCAGTTTCTCAGAACTCTGCAGGTGGGAACTAGTACACAACATGTCCTTGGTTCTTGCCACCAACATGGTGTTAATTCCTTCTGTCTCAGCATATCTTTACTCCATTTTAGTTTTCTGCCTCTCTCATTATCTGACCTGTCTATTTCTTGCTGACCTCCCTCCCACCTTCACTACATACACAACTGGCCATTAAAATTGCTACACCTAGAAATGCAGTTGACAAACGGGTATTCATTGGACAAATATAATATACTAGAACTGACATGTGATTATATTTTCACGCAGTTTGGGCGCATAGATATTGAGAAATCAGTACCCAGAACAACCACCTCTGGCCATAATAATGGCCTTGACACGTCTGGGCATTGAGTCAAACAGAGCTTGGATGGTGTGTACAGGTACAGCTGCCCATGCAACTTCAACATGATACCACAGTTCATCAAGAGTAGCGACTGGCATATTGAGACAAGCCAGTTGCTCAGCCACCATTGAGCAGACGTTTTCAATTGATGAGAGGTCTGGAGAATGTGCTGGCCAGGGCAGCAGTCGAACATTTTCTGTATCCAGAATGGCCCGTACAGGACCTGCAACATGCAGTCATGCATTATCCTGCTGAAATGTAGGGTTTTGCAGGGATCGAATGAAGGATAGAGCCACGGGTCGTAACACATCTGAAATGTAATGTCAACTGTTCAAAGTGCTGTCAGTGTGAACAAGAGGTGACAAAGACATGTAACCAATGCCACACCATACCATCACACTGGGTGATACGCCAGTGTGGCGATGACGAACACATGCTTCCAATGTGCGTTCACCGCGATGTTGCCAAACATGGATGCGACCATCATGATGCTGTAAACAGAACATGGATTCATCCAAAAAAATGTTTTGCCATTCGCGCACCCAGGTTCATCGTTGAGTACACCGTTGCAGGCGCTCATCTCTGTGATGCAGCATCAAGGGTAACCGCAGCCATGGTCTCAGAGCTGATAGTCCATGCTGCTGTAAACATCATTGAACTGTTTGTGCAGATGGTTGTTGTCCTGCAAACATCCTCATCTGCTGACACAGGGATTGAGATGTGGCTGCACGATCCATTACACATTACAGCCATGCGGGTAAGATGCCTGTCATCTCAGTTGCTGGTAATACGAGGCCATTGGGATCCAGCACGGCATTCTATATTACCCTCCTGGACCCATGGATTCCATATTCTGCTAACAGTCATTGGATCTTGATCAACATGAGCAGTAATGTTGTGATATGATAAACTGCAATTGTGATAGGCTACAATCTGACCATTATCAAAGTCAGAAACTTGATGGTACACATTTCTCCTCCTTACATGAGGCATCATGATGATGCTTCACCAGGCAATGCCGGTCAACTTCTGTTTGTGTATGGGAAATTGGTTGGAAACTTTCCTCATGTCAACACTTTGTAAGTGTCGCCACCGCCGCCAACGTTGTTTGAATTCTCTGAAAAGCTAATCATTTGCATGTGACAGCATTTTCTTCCTGTTAGTTAAATTTTGCATGTGTAGCAAATCATCTTTGTGGTGTAGCAATTTTAATGCCCAGTCATATACATTGCACTTAGCTTCTCACTCTTATTAAACCATGCACAATATTTTAGTAATAATCTCTGTTTCGCATATTGCCCTGTTTTCCACCTTGAAGCTCTTAGGTTTCCAAATCTCGTCTGGTGCAGTCACTAAAAATCAGTCATTTGTTCTCATCCCATCCATTAAGTTTCCCCTGGCCCAGGGTTCTGGGTGACCTTCCAGAACTGTACCTCTTTCCCTAAACCACTCCAGTTCTTTTCCCTTAATCCCAATTCCTTCCCCTTCAAATATTCTGCCAGGAGGAGGAGCCACTGGCTCCAGAAGATTGTAAAAGTTAAACCCTTTTGTGTACTTGTACCATTTCCACCACTTCGTGAGTAGATATTTTATTTATCCATTTACATTATATTGTCAATAATTAATTATTTTCACTGATATAGATAAATTTGTGTGTATTTTACCACAGGTCATATACATTGAAAGTATCGTCACAGGTCCGATTCACTTCTCCAAATTATTTACTGGCCCAAGGCAGAAACATGCAGATTTACTGCTCATCACTCATGGCAATAAGCAACATTACTCTGGGATAAAGTACATTTCTTGGCCTATTTCATCCCAATTAAGTAAACACCATGGTGGGCAACATTTGTTGTAGATGTTTGAATACATTTTACATGTAAATATGTGATTCACATGGCGAACTGTGGCATGCAATTAGAAGTGAATGCATAAAATTGGCAGTCCATATAATTATATTAACCCTTTTTTTATAAAAGAAGTTGCTTTTCCACTAGTTAGTATGGTTTTTAGTATTTGCCGACAGCTGACCCACAATAATTGGGGACGCTTGATAAATATGTTACTTGTAACCCATGTTTCATTACACCCTTGTGATGACAATTTTACTCTCACTCCACACTTGACACACTAGTGAGTAACAAGGATGTCACTGTGTAAGATATATTCTAGCATCTACTTTAACCCAGAGTAATCCTGCTTAACACCACAAGTGACAAGCAGTAATTCTGCATGATTCTGCCTTGGATCAGCAAATATTTTGCAGAAGTGAATAGGACCTAAAATTTAATGTGCAGTTATTTTATCACTCATGTTCTATGCAAAATAAATAAATCTATATTCATTAAAAAACAGATGCTGTGACTTACCAAACGAGAAAGTGCTGGTAGATACACAATAAGAAACACACACACACACACACACACACACACACACACACACACACACACACACACACACACACACACACACACACAAATTTCAAGTGACCCATGGTTGCTTCATCAGGATAGAGGGAAGGAGAGGGAAAGACAAAAGGATGTTGGTTTTAAGGGAGAGGGTAAGGAGTCATTCCAATCCCGGGAGCAGAAAGACTTACCTTAGGGGGAAAAAGGGACAGGTATATGCGCACGCGCACATACACATCTGCACATATACAATATGCAGGCACTGGCACACATATGTAAAGGCAAAGAGTTTGGGCAGAGATGTCAGGCGAGGCGGAAGTACAGAGGCAAAGATGTTGTCGAGTGACAACTGACGTACGAGGGGTGCCAATTTGAGATTAGCGGAGGTTGAGGTCTGGTGGGTAACGGGAAGAGAGTATATATTGAAGGGCAACTTCCCATCTCCAGAGTTCTGACAGGTTGGTGTCAGTGGGAAGTATCCAGATAACCCGGATGGTGTAACACTGTGCCAAGATGTGCTGGCCGTGCACCAAGGCATGTTTAGTCACAGGTTGATCCTCATTTCCAACAAACACTGTCTGCCTGTGTCCGTTCATGCAAATGGACAGTTTTTTGCTGGTCATTCCCACATAGAAGGCTTCGCAGTGTAGGCAGGTCAGTTGGTAAATCACGTGGGTGCTTTCACACATGGCTCTGCCTTTGATCGTGTACACCTTCCTGGTTACAGGACTAGAGTAGGTGGGGGTGGGAGGGTGCATGGGACAGATTTTACACCGGTGGTGGTTACAAGGGTCGGAGCCAGAGGGTAGGGAAGGTGGTTTGGGGATTTCATAGGGATGAAGCAAGAAGTTATGAATATATAATGAATATGTTTGTATATATGTATAAATTAATGATATGAATATAATAGAGGGAAACATTCCACATGGGAAAAATATATCTAAAAAGGAAGATGATGAGACTTACCAAACAAAAGCGCTGGCAGGTCGATAGACACACAAACAAACACAAACATACACACAAAATTCTGCTTTCGCAACCAACGGTTGCCTCGTCAGGAAAGAGGGAAAGAGAGGGAAAGACAAAAGGATTTGGGTTTTAAGGGAGAGGGTAAGGAGTCATTCCAATCCCGGGAGTGGAAAGACTTACCTTAGGGGGAAAAAAGGACAGTATACACTTGCGCGCGCTCGCGCGCGCTCGCGCGCACTCACACACACATCCATCCGCATATACACAGACACAAGCAGACATTTGTAAAAAATTTTGTGTGTATATTTGTGTTTGTTTGTGTGTCTATCGACCTGCCAGCGCTTTTGTTTGGTAAGTCTCATCATCTTTCTTTTTAGATATATGTATGTATACATATATATATGTGTGTGTGTCTGTGTTTTTAAACACTGAAACACTGTTTGTGTGATATTTCTCATGGCAGTTTGCATGTTCCTTGAAATTATTCTTGCGTGATATAAGAGACTCTGTTCAGGAAAATTTATATTTATTTTGAACGTTAATGACGGCATGTTTCAATGCAACACCTCTCAAGAGTTTGCTATGTGGAGATCCTCAACTACGAGGGTTGGAGACATGTGTGAACATGTAAAAGTGCGGAATTTAACTTAATATTTCAGTTGACTCTCTCACCTCAAACTTTGTTAACCTCGTTTGTAAACAGTTGTAAATAAATTTCTAGTACCAACAAGTGAGCAAATTGGTTTGAAATATTACATTGTTTCTACTCCCTAAATGTATGACAGTTATGTCACTAGCACCAGACATTCTTGTAATTGCAAACTTGCTGCCCAGCATTACTTTAAATTTAATGGAGGGCTATTGAGGATTCCCTCATTCACTCATTACAAAACATACATTTACAAATATGAGTATCACACTAACTGGCCTTATTCTCAATTTGGGTTTGTGTTATTTTCTGAGCACACCTCAGGTCACTGAATATTTTAATTGTGTGGCAGGCAATCCATTATTGAAATGCTACTGTTGCTCCAACACCCTTCAACAACAGAACTGATTAAGTGTGTGTGTGTGTGTGTGTGTGTGGAGAGAGAGAGAGAGAGAGAGAGAGAGTGTGTGTGAGCGCAAGGAGGAGGGGGGGGGGGGGGGGAGTGAGTAATAGGAGTAAGTTCTTTTTCTCTACCCCATTTCTCAAATAAGAATGAAATCATGTGTAGTCATCTCCTCCAAATCGTCATCTGCACCAAACTGTCAGCCAATAATCTGCTCAGCTTTACACAGTTGTAGTCATTCTAAATCAGTATCAGACTCCTACTTATACAGCTGTATATATTTTTAGAGTCTTGCTGAATCAACATTTGCAGGAGGGGGATGCAACTACTCTGTAATTTCTATAACAAAAAGAGATACATAAGCAATATAAAATGTATGATAAACAATTGATAGTACAAGACTAGTACTATACTCACTGGCAACTCAAACTTGGAAAGTTATTAAATTTGGCTAGCTATGTACCACATACAATTGAAGACTTCAGCTGTTTCTTTTTCTTCCTATCTTCCCAGTACTTCATTTTCTCTCAAGCTGCTCATCTCTGAACTGGCTGTTGTTGCCAAGCAGTTCTAGGTGCTTCAGTCTGAGACCACGTGACTTCTACTATCACAGGTTCGAATCCTGCCTCGGGCATGGATGTGTGTGATGTCTTTAGGTTAGTTAGGTTTAAGTAGTTCAAAGTTCTATTAGACTGATGACCTCAGATGTTAAGTCCCATAGTGCTCAGAGCCTTTTTGCTTATCTCTGATCATCTGTCCACTCTCTCTTTGGTTGAGTTTTTGGCTTTTGTTCAGGGGTAGCATTTTCTGTCAGTAATTTGAAGTGATTCCTATTGTGTATTATTTCTTTTGTATCACCTATGTTGTTTGCATCTTTCTTCAATGCTTCTATCTGTGCTAGAATTTTCTTCAGTTTATTAACATAATTAAAAATTCTCTTTGTAATCAATGTTTCTTCCATTCTTTTTAAATGTCCATACAATTTTAGCCATCTCTTCCTCATTGTACCTGTGACTTTTTTCTGTACGTTTACATATATGTCCATTTCATCTTTAAATCCATATGTTTTCATTGTTTTCCTAAAGACTTAGAATTTTTATTAGCATTTTCCGCTCTTTTTTTCTAGTTCACCTTTCTTATTCAATGCTAGGCACTCCAAACCATATGTTGCATGTGTCATAATAACTGAGTTATTATGTGTAATCTTAACTGGGATGGCTATTGATTTTTTATTGTAGTAATTTAGTGTAAATTTGTACGCAAATTCTTCTTTCTTTACACATTGTTTATTTGTTGTGTTATCAGTATGGAAAGGATGGATGAGTGCTTATTTGCAGTCACTGCGTATGATTCCTTTTGTAGGAATGTCTTCAATTACCATGTGAATTTTCTGCCATGCAGATACTGCCTAGTTTGCACATTTCTGCTATCATACCATCCTCACCTGGTGCCTTGTTATTCTTCAGCAACTTAATCTTTTCTATTTCTTGTATTTTAGGTGGCTCCAACAGTGGATCTTCATGTTCTGGCTTTTGAAATTGTAATCTGCCAATAAGCTCTTCACAGTTTAATAGAGTTAAAAGTGTTCAGCTAAAAGTAGACAGTTCCCTTCATTGCTCAAATCCATGTTTCCATTTTTGTCTTAAAGTGTAAACTTGGTGACTGGAATTCTGTTAAAACTTGTTTGAAAGTGTAGTGTTTCTTTTAAAGTCTGAATCCATTTCATCTTGCCTGTCTTTGCCATATTTTCTTTTCACTGCTCTGATGATTTTTTAATCTCTATCCAATACGTTTCTTATAACTGTTCCATTTTTCCATGCCCTTAGTTCATTGTCAATTGCTTCATCTCACAACTCAGTCCACCATCAGTGTCTTGGTATTCTTAATGGTTGTCCCATTTCTTTGATGACTCCTATCAATGTTTCTTTAATGTCTTCCCAATCTCCCATTTTTCATGTGTTTAATAAGCCACAGAATTTATGCAGGTTTTGTGTGAGAAATTTATTGTCTACTCTTGGAATTCTTTTTGGTTTTAGTTTAGGTTTGCTTGGTTGAAACTTAGTCTTTCTTCCACTTAGATAATGGTCCGAGTTTGTTAGTCCCTTCCTCGCTCTGACACCCAAGATTTCTTTGTGGTTATGAGTAGTTAATAGCCATATAATCTATTTGATATTCACCTTGATTTGGATTAGGTGATAACCCATGGTTTTTTTTTCCATGCATGTTTCCTGAAAAATTTTGTCTTGAATTTTAGGTTAAACAGTTTACAAAAGTCTGAGCCTTTCCCCATTTCTGTTTGTTCCTTCATTTGTCGGATAGTCTTCAACTACTGATTTAAATTTACTTTCTTTACCAACTTGTGTATTAAAGTCTCCCTCTAAAATTTTGATATATTTTTATAGTAGTTACAATGTTTTGTATTTTATCATTTCCCATAAATCTTCCACTTTTTGAACATCTGTTCCATTACATTGGTTAATAGGTGTATGTGCATTTGTAATAGTATAATGTCTATTGCTTGATATAAGTCAGAAATGAGGTTTGTGCTGATGGGGAGCTATAATTATTGATTCAGTAAGTTCGTATTTGACCATAAGTCTTGCTCCTAACAGTCATATTATTGGAATGTCTAGTGGCTGGTTTTCATTTGTAAATTCTGCGTCCACCAAAATAAATTGCATTTTCATCTAGATGCCTTGTATCTTGAAGTGCTAATATAAGTATGTTGCATTTAGGAAGGTGTCAGTTAGGTACTTGTTTTCCAATTTTCATAAGTGAGTTGATGTTAAAAGTGCTCAGTAGGTGTTTTTCCTTGGGTCTTATCTCTGAAGCAGTTCTAGGAAAATCCAACTCTCCTTATATGATTTGCTAAGCTCTCCATAATCCATAGGCCTAGTTGCACCACCATGACTAGGGAAGGAAGATTAATTATTTCATGGAGAAGTTTTCCTTTTGAAATTTACCATCATGCCTTAGATTAAAGTTAAGTTGGAAGAAAGATAGTTGAATCTTTGTGATTTAAATTCAAGCATTTAGCATAGAATTACAAATGAGGCCACCACTAACACATGCTTTCGTAGTTGCTCACTGTTGGAACAGAGATTACAGTCTTGTGCTTTTTGTATAAAAGCCTGTCTCTTCCATCATTTTTGTCATTCTGTGAGTCTTAATCTCCACCTTCACTGCTGTTGAGATGTTCACTATCATCCTGGCAAGGAAACATAGCAAGGTACTACCACGTGGGTCAGGTGAACCAACAAGGTGTTAAATCCCCCCCCATGTTCTTCAATCAGCTCAGTACTGGATCTTCAGAGATATTTAAGTATTGTCTGTCATGTAAAAAACAGAAGCAGCATGGAAGAACAGCACTTCCACAGAAAAGAAGTGTCAAGTAGTACAGGGTTTTGTAACTCTGCCTCAGATATATTTTCATGTGTGGAAAAGAAATATGTATGTTAGAATATGCAGTTAAAATAGTATTTAACATGTCTATAAAAGTAAGTGTACTACCTACATAAGGGTACAAGCATGCCAGTAGCATTAGGCAGCAGCAGCTGGTGCTGGTGCTGCCGCTGTTACTGGTGCTGGTGAACATAAATTTAGAAAAAAATGATCATTTAGTAATTTCACACACATCATCAAGAACAGAATATACCCAGTGAAGACCCTGGAAGCATGGGAACAATGATGACTGAAGAGAATACTTCAACATGACAGAAGTCCAACCCTTCTGCTAATTGCTGCAGAATTCAACGCTGGGCCATCGACATCATCAATATAGGCTTACGAGCCAAATGCGCACTCATGTAATCTTCATGACTGCATGATGCAAAGCATTATGACTTGCTGGACATGTCATTACCAACATTGGACTGTTATGACTGGAAACATGTTGCCTGGTCAGACAGTTCTTGTTTCTAATTGATTCGAGCAGATGAACATATATGGGTATGGAGACAGCCTATGAATTCTTGGACCCTGCATGTCAGCAGGGGAATTTTCAAGCTGGTGGAAGCTCCATAATGGTGTGGGGTGTGTGCAGTTGGAGTTATATGGTACCTCTGATACTTCTAGATAAGATTCTGGCAGATGAAACATACATAGTCATCCTGTCTGATGACTTGCCTCCATTAATTTCCATTGTGCATTCCATCAGACTTGAGCAGTTCCAGCAGGAAATTCTGACAGCCCACACATCCAGAATCAGTGCAGAGTGGCTCCAGGAACACTCTTCAGAGTTTAAACACTTGGACATCATTGAGCATATCTGGGATACCTTGCAACATGCTGTTCAGAAGAAATCTCCACCCTCTCATACTCTTATAGATTTATGGACAGCCCAGCAGGATTCATGGTGTTGAATCCCTCTGACACTACTTCAGACATTAAGAGAGTTCATGCCACATCATGTTGCAGCACTTCTCCATGCTCGTGGGGGGAGATCTTACACAATATTGGGCAGGTATACCGGTTTCTTTGGCTCTTCGGTGTAGATTATGCTTTGTAGCTTGACATGTCTATAAATCAAGAGCATGAATAAATAAATAATGATCACGAATACAACAATGAGTCCAGGGATTTGCCTTCATTGACACTTCATGAAATGGTAACACCACTGCCATTGGGTAGTCTTATGTGCTTATCATTGTAGGCCAAAAAAATTCCAGCTAAGGAGAGGGAGGAAATCCTCAGCAAGAAGTTCTGTAAAAAAAAGAAGTATACAGATATCTGAGTATATGTACTGTACTTCAAAGAACCTAATGTGTGCGTGTAGAATTACTTGTGATCTATATTCATTGCAGAGTTCATGTCCTTTTTTCTTTTTTTTTTTTTTTCCTTGCAATTAGCATTGGATGCTGCTGCAGTGGTGAGTATGAACACAAGCTATTCAACTTTTAATAACTTGGATACAAAGTACCAATGTTCCACAATAATATTTATTGGTTTGTTAGGAATCAGCTTTCAGATTCTTAGGCCATTGTCAGATATTTTAATACTAAATGGATAGTCCACACAACTTCAGCAAGAATTTGTAGCTGTACAAAGACATGTGGTAATTTATGAGTATATCAATAGAGAACGACAAGTATGATGCAACACCTAGAGAGACTGAACAAATAAACCCTACATTACAGAATATTCAGACATTAAAACTATGTGAATGTACAACACGGAAATGTTCATTAAGTGAGGAGTGGCAGAAGCCACCCTGTCATATGGACAAACTGATGAATGTGATAGAGAGACCAAATAAAGGGAGGTGGAGAAAGAAGTTTGTGGAATATGGATGTGGAACAGTTATAAGAAGCTTATTATCTAATGGTAAGAGGAGTAACAAGTGTTTGCTACTTTGATAAGAGTGAGTAATGCAACTGTTTTTGATAATTAAGGACCAGGTCAGGATTCTTTGATTAGTGTTTATTAATGACTGGAATTTCAAGTAATGTAGTACATTAGATAATAAGATTGTTACAACTGTTCCACTCCCACATTCCATGGATGTCTTTCTCCCCCTCCCTTTATTTTCTCTGTTGATAACATTCACCAGTTTGTCAGTATGACGTGGAGGCCTGTGCCACTGCTCACTTGTCAAACATTTCTGTGTTGTACATTCACATAGTTTTATTATTTGAATATTCTGTAATGTAGGGTTCATTTGTTCAGTCTCTTTAGGTGTTGCATCATGGTTGTGTTTTGTGTCAATATACTCATAAATTACCACATATCTTTGTACAGCTATGAATTTTTGCACAATTTACGTGGACTATCAGTTTAGTGTTAAATTAAAAATCTGGAGATGACCTGAGAAGCTGAAAGCTGGCTCATAACAAACTATTAAATATTATTGTGGGACATTAGTAGCCTGTATTCAAGTTATTAATATGTCTACATTCCTCCAAGAACAGACAGAATATTACAAAAGAGTTAAATTTTTTTAAAAACTTTCTTGCTGTTCTAGAAAAGCATTCTCAGTTGCTTCAGAAAATGTTTAAGCCTTGTTAAGTGTACTGGGAGCAAAAAGTGGGTCACATTTTTCCACTCACTTGCTTACAGGCTTGAACAGGGTGTATGAGCATGTTGAGTAAAACAGTTTTAAACAAAAAAAATTTTTTTTCTGGCCATTTTAGCAGTAGTTGTACATTATTATATGCATTCTTAAATTTCACTTAAAGATGTCAAACTGTGTAGTGCCAAACATCCTTCATCTTTTATGTCACAAACTTCAGCTCACTGAAACACAGTAGCCCATGACCAACAAGCTTTTTGCCTCCTTTTACACAGAAAATACTATGTGAATGATCATAGGTTTTGAACATGGATACCATCGGTGTCCCATTCAAGTCTATGGAAATTGTCTGTGTGTCAGTGTGCTTTGTGTCATCTGTTTGCACACTTGATTACACTAAATGGTATTCATCTGTTAAGATTGTGTTGTATGTTGGGATAATACATCTCTCCTCTCCAAGCACCATGAAAGAAACACTTCTAAGTCTAAAACCTCATATTTCCACTAACGGAACTTTGTACTAATGTATTTAGCTAGTGCTAACTGAATAAACACTCAAGTATAATTAAAGCTTATATTGATGTATTTGAAGAAAAGTGTTTATTACCTTCAAACAAAATTATTACTTCAATAACATAGTTTCTAAAGATTTGTTCTGTTTGGAGCAATCAAATACAACACTAGGTGCTGCATTCCTTAACCCTATAATGTTTGACATTGTAATGTTACTCTCCCACACATCACCATTAAATTCTTCTTAGTGTCTTCATTAGTTTCAAAAGCTTTGAGAGGTTTAAGACATACAAAAGAGAAACTTTTTACTTACCTTCATTTTCTCTTCTTGTTGGATGCAGTACTCGCATCTAGGGGTACATTCTTGAGGCTATAATTTTTTTGTAACATTATGCGGTCCTGTTGAACTGAACAGTTGATGAAATTCTTTCTGTTGCTATGACTATTTTACCCCATTCACCTATGTTGCACTGACTCCACAATCCCCATTTTCAAAAAATCAACAATTACATTGTTGTTCACAAAAATGAAAAATAAATGCATTTCCATCAGAGGCATACCCACTACTACGCACTCATTCTGAGGTACTTACAGTACTCAAGAGTTTACAAAGCAAAAGAATTTACAAAATTTATTGACAAAAGTAGTATTTCACAAAGTTAAATCATTATTTTATAAATAGTTCCAGAAATAAACTTAATAATTAGTGTTAGACTGATCAATGAATAATATGAATTTTAAGTATGCCAGACATTCCATAGTTTCAAATATTTCTAAAAGGAGTAATTTTAACTGTACATATTTATTCTAAAAATTAATTTCTTTTTATACATTTTAGCCTGAAATATAATACACCATACAAAAAATTGTATGAAATTCTTTTAGTGAAACAGCTGAGATAATTGTAACCTATGTAAGATTTACAATACCTTTTGGTATCGCCTATTTATACAAAGAAGGTTGTTAGAAAAATAGTGTCCTTTTAGAACATACATCAATGATCTTTGGCACTTTCATAATATAAATTAGGAAATTTTGCAGACATGTTGTAGATCTGAGTGTAAATGTTTCGCTATAATCATGTTGAAGGTTAACAGATGGTTAGAAAGCATTGTTCGAAAACATCTTTGCATCCATTCACTTGCAGTGATCAAATTCACCAGAATCATTTGCAGGATTCATTTTATGGCTTACAAATACTAACAAAGAGATAGAGGGGCTGTCCAGTACTTAGCTCAGTACAGCAGATAGATACACACAAAACAGAACCAAAAATTTACGTTCCTAGCTTTCGGAACAAATGTTCCTTCATCGGGGAGGAGAGAGGGGAAAGAAAGGGAAGAAGGGAAAGGAGATTCAGTTACTCACAACCAAGGTTATGAAGCAACAGGGAAAGGAAAATAGGGAGGGTAGCAAGGATGGAGGCATGGTTGTCAGAGGGAAGCCAAAGATATTCTACTGTAAGTACTGTGCCAGCTTCAAACCAAAGAGGATGCATACAGAAGTAAAGAGGTATATAGTATAAAGATAAACACAACTATGTAGGATGAAAAGATGCGTGAATAGCTAAAGAGGAAAGGGAAAGAGGAGAAGACTGAAGAGTGAATGGGAGTGAGGTTGTTTAACATAGGTTCAGTCCAGGGGGATGGCAGGATGAAAGGATGTGTTGGAGTGCAAGTTCCTATCTCCGCAGTTCAGAGGGACTGGTGTTGGGTGGGATAAGCCAAATGGCACATACAGTTTAGCAGGTTCCTAGGTCTCTAGAATTATGCTGGAGGGCATGCTCTGCTACTGGGTATTGGGCATCTCCTAGGTGGACAGTTCTTCTGTGTCCGTTCGTGCGCTCAGCCAGTTTAGTTGTTGTCATGCCGATGTAAAAGGCTGTGCAGTGCAGGCATGTTAGTTGATAAATGATATGTGTAGTTTCACACGTGTCCCTGCCTTGAATAGTGTATGTTTTACCAGTAGCGGGGCTGGAGTAGGTGGTTGTGGGGGGGATGCATAGGGCAGGTTTTGCAGCGGGGTCGGTTACAGGGGTAGGAACCGCTGGGTAGAGAAGGTAGTCTGGGAATATTGTAGGGTTTAACAAGGATGTTACGGAGGTTAGGGGGGCGACGAAAGGCAACTCTGGGTGGTGTGGGGAGAATTTTGTCAAGGGATGATCTCATTTCAGGGGTTGACTTGAGAATGTCATATCCCTGGCGGAGTAATTTGTTGATGTTTTCGAGGCCAGGATAATATTAGGTGACAAGGGGGCTGCTTCTGTGTGGTCTGGGGGTAGGAACATTGTTGTTGGATGGGGAGGAATGTATTGATTGGGAAATCTGTTTGTGGACGAGGTTTGCAGGATAGTTGTGGGAGAGGAAAGCACTGGTCAGGTTATTGGTGTATCCTTCCATGTATTCGCAGCACATTACACTGGTCTACATTGAGATTCAATTGCCATTCCCTGCACCATGCATCAATTCGCTGCAGATCCTCCTGCATTTGAGTACAATTTTCCATTGTTACAACCTCTCGATATACCACAGCATCATCTACAAAAAGCCTCAGTGAACCTCCGATGTCATCCACAAGGTCATTTATGTATATTGTGAATAGCAATGGTCCTATGACACTCCCCTGTGGCACACCTGAAATCACTCTTACTTCAGAAGACTTCTCTCCATTGAGGACATGCTGTGTTCTGTTACCTAGAAACTCTTCAATCCAATCACACAATTGGTCTGATAGTCCATATGCTCTTACTTTGTTCATTAAATGACTGTGGGGGAACTGTATCAAATGCCTTGCAGAAGTCAAGAAACACTGTATCTACCTGTGAACACATGTCTTTGGCCCTCTGAGTCTCGTGGATGAATAGCGCAAGCTTGGTTTCACACGACGGTCTTTTTCGAAACCCATGCTGATTCCTACAGAGTAGATTTCTTGCCTGCAGAAAAGTCATTATACTTGAATATAATACGTGTTCCAAACTTCTACAACTGATCGACATTAGAGATATAGGTCTATAGTTCTGCACATCTGTTCGGCATCCCTTCTTGAAAATAGAGATGACCTGTGCCGTTTTCCAATCCTTTGGAATACTACGCTCTTCTAGAGACCTACAGTACACCGCTGCAAGAAGGGGGGCAAGCTCCTACGTGTACTCTGTGTAAAATGGAACTGGTATCCCATCAGGTCCAGTGGCCTTTCCTTTTAATTGTTTCTCTATCCCTCTGTCATCTATTTTGATATCTACCATTTTGCGACCATCTAGAGAAGGAACTGCAGTACAGTCTTCCTCTGTGAAACAGCTTTGGAAAAAAACATTTAGTATTTCGACCTTTTGTCTGTCATCCTCTGTTTCAGTAGCATTTTGGTTAGAGTGTCTGGACATTTTGTTTTGATCCACCTACCGCTTTGACATAAGACCAAAATTTCTTAGGATTTTGTGCCAAGTCAGTACACAGAACTTTACTTTCAAATTCATTGAATGCCTCACACATTGTCCTCCTCACACTACATTTCGCTTTGTGTAATTTTTGTTTGACTGCAAGGCTTTGGCTATGTTTATGTTTGCTGTGAAGTTCCCTTTGCTTCCGCAGCAGTTTTCTAACTTGGTTGTTGTACCACGGTGGCTCTTTTCCATCTCTTACAATCTTGCTTGGCACATACTCATCTAATGCATATTGTACAATGGTTTCGAACTTTGTCCACTGATCCTCAACTCTATCTGTACTTGAGACAAAACTTTTGTGTTGAGCCATCAGGTCCTCTGTAATCTGCTTCCTGTCACTTTTGCTAAACAGAAAAATCTTCCTACCTTTTTTAATATTTCTATTTACGGCTGAAATCATTGATGCAGTAACTGCTTTATGATGGCTGATTCCCTGTTCTGCAAATAGTTTGGGTCTGTTTGTCACCAGAAGGTCTAATATGTTATCGCTACGAGTCAGTTCTCTGTTTAACTGCTCAAGGTAATTTTCAGACAAAGCACTTAAAAAAATTTCCCTGGATTCTTTGTCCCTGACACCCCGTACAAACATTTGAGTCTCCCAATCTGTATCCGTCAAATTAAAATCTCCACCCAGAACTATAACATGGTGGGGAAATCTACTCGAAATATTTTCCAAATTACCCTTCAGGTGCTCAGCCACAACAGCTGCTGAGCCAGGGGGCCTAAAGAGACATCCAATTACCATGTCTGAGCTTGCTTTAACCATGACCTTCACCCAACACAGAAGTGTTGCCCTGTTGGGTCCATATACTGCATTTGTCGTACCCACTCTCTCTCTCTCTCTCTCTCTCTCTCTCTCTCTCTCTCTCTCTCTCTCTCTCTCTCTCTCTCTTTACAAAAAAGAAGTAATCATACAGTTATTCCTGTAATCATACAGTTGGCCATCAACAACATTCAGCTCAAGTTTATCCTATGCTACTGCAGGACGGAAAGAAACGTAAATCGTATTTAACAACGTGTGTGTGTGTGTGTGTGTGTGTGTGTGTGTGTGTGTGTGTGTGTGTGTGTTTAAATCATCATCATACATAACACATGATACCTGAACATCATCACTTGTGACATGTAGTTCACAGTTTGATGATGTGATATTTGGAATAGTTATATGCTTCAAAAGTTCTCGATACAGTATTAAATATTTATTCACTCAGGTCTAATGGAGAATGAACTTCCTTTTAATATTCATTCATTTCAATCCAGTTATCATGTGATGATGGGAATCTGAACCACTGAACCAGTTTTCCATTTCATACTCATCTAACAGCTCTTTCAGTGAGAAACACACCTATTTCATTTATTTGCTGTGTTTAGTCCATGTAGAAACTCTTGCACTATTTCATTACCTTTTCTATCTATCAGACTAGAAGTCTGGGGTTTCTTCACTGTACTTTCAAAACTGTAAATATCTCAGTCAATGAGTGTGGTAAATATGATTCAACAAATGGTGTCCTTAATGAGGACATTCAGATGAAATTGCTGACATTAAATTTCTGATTGTGTAAATCAGCCATTATAATATGACTGTATACTGTATTTAGAAGTGTATTATCATGAGTATGAAATGATTTCACACACCCATATGATGTATGGTGAGGTTAAGCTGTAGAGATATGTGAGGAGGTATATTAGTCCATTTCTACTATCAACGTAAATTTAGTTGTTGCCACATAATGGTATTTTATTGTTCTATTCAGTTGCTCCATGGTGGATACTTTCTGTGTGAAAACATTGAATTGTAGGATATTCCATAGTATTTCATCACAGTTGCAAAGTAGTGATTGTAAAATCCTCCACTGTGATCTTTCTGAAGATCTTCGGAACTAAATTGGTTCCAGTGTTCCATTATCCATGCAGCTAAATTTCTTGTCTTTGTTTTTACAAGTACAGCCCATGTAAATTTAACGTATGTTTCAATGATCATAAGAATATATTTGAAACATCAGTTATTTTTTTATTTTGTTTCCCATGTACAAGATCTGCCTGCCATAAATTGTCCAATTGCTGTATTACAGGACTTCATGAAAAGTTTTTCAATGCAAGTCTGTGAAGTTTGTTAGTTATAGTGTCCATATTTATTCAATAATGTTTAGTTCTCATAGTTTGGAAATATCTTAAATGTTGTACAAACTCATTGGGATTGTACTAACATATGAACTGTGCAGGGAAAGTATTCAGTTTCTTATGCCGAGTGTCAATAACTGTACCACCACCAAGACCAACATACTGTTCAATGCAGGATTAATAACATTTTTATATTTGTTGCTACACTTGCTTTTTATTTCATTCTTGTCTTCTCACTTACTTTTTCCATGTGTAGTATTCTGGCAAACATTTTTATCTATTCTAGTGTGTAGCTATTGAGTTCTGATAACTTCTTTAAGAGTATCAGGTTTAGTAAACCAGGTTTAGATACAAACTTGGTCTCTGTTGTATATTGATTTCCTGTCTAATTTTATTGGACATTTGCCATGTCTGTCTGGTCTTTCAATGCCCGCACTATATGTACTAATTAAATCTGCAGCTCTATGCTGTTTATTATATTGATTGATCATTTCACCATCCTCATGCTTAGTTGTGTTATTAAGTGACATGTTCAGTGCTTTCGGTTACAGGTTTAAATTTTTCTTTGAGGTACTCATCTCCAGTCTGCTGTTCATGTGTTAACAACCATGATTTTTTTATTTGTATGATATGTGACAAGAATTTTCTACTATGTTGACATGCTGACACATACTAAACTATTATAGTGTGTTATCAATTGTTTAGGTATTTTGAATGTCTCAGAAATAAGAAATACAGCTGTCTCTCAAAGTGGGAATATTTCTTAATCTGATTATTTTTCTTGCATGGAACATGGTCACACATAAAGACTGTTTGGTTCCACCTTATCAGGTAGTGGTGCTGCTGTGTTATCATGATATAATTCAAATGTTGCTACTTCAATTCCTGTCCCAATTTCTTTTAATAGCTGATACTAGGTCTGTAAAAAAATATACTGGAACTTTGTCCACAAATATTTTTCGACACTTACCCTTGATATACTCTCCTCCACAGTTGATACACCACTCCCAATGCTATTAACACTTCCAGAACCAGTCTCAGAGCACCTCTTGATGGATCACATGAAGTACCATCTGGAAACATTTTTATCTCATCTATTGTTGCAAAGCTTTATCCTTTGACAGAGGTGTTCTTGTACCAGGATGCATAACGGTACCTTGTTGATAGAAACTGAGAGCACCTTTCTGGCACAAAAACTGCTTTGGGCCACACTCCCGTACACGTTCCCATTCTGGATGGAGGCTCACCACACTTTGAAATCGTCACGTCGTGTGGTGTATATATTCGATCACTCGACGGATTGACTGACGAGGAGATTCAATATTTCCCCGTTGAACAGGGCATGATGGCTGTCCATAGTGTCATGAAAAAGGTCAACAATGACCTTGTACAGACCTGGACACTTTTCTTGACCTTCGACAGTGTTCAGCTGCCATCGTGCATCAAAGCGGGTTACGAGGTTATTTCTGTTCGCCCCTATGTCACGACACCTACGCGCTGCTGACAGAGTCGGCATTTTAATCACACTTGCCAGTCTTGTTCTAATGCAGCTAAATGTGTCACTTGTGGCAGGGACGCCCATGAGGGTGACTGCCCACCTCAGTCTCCTAGTTCCGTGAACTGTCAGGGTGACCATGCAGCATCCTCCCGCGACTGTCCCATCTACAAGGATGAACGCTGTATATAGGAAATTTGGGTCAACGAGAAAGTGTCCACCTTGGCTGCTCACAAGCTATTTGCTAGTAGGAAGCCCACGCTGCTCCCAGCGGGGAAATACAGTACTGTCCTCACATCTCCTCTGACTACCAGGGAGGTGGCGATGCAGACATGCAATCTGACCTTTAGCGCTACCGTCGCCCGTTCAGCCAGTGCTAAGATAGTCCAGTCAATGTCTCCTCTTCCTCCCGTCACCCCTAAGACACAAGCACCTTCATCAGCTTCTGCCAAGACTAAGATCCAGAAGTCAGATGCACGGGCCTTCAAGAAGGAACCGTCCCGTGCAGACTTCCTATGTACCTCAAATTCCCAGCCATCGATCAGTACTTCCACTAAACGACCTTCCAAGAAGGCTCCATAGGAAGCAGAGTTCTCCTTCTCAACCATGGTGCATTTCTTCTCCTGCGCCACCCGGCGGTTGCCGCCCCAGGCCGTCATCTGTTTCGTCTGGCTGCACGGCTGGTAGGCGAACATCTGGCCGTTCACCAGCGGAGGAAGCTCCCCCTCCCAGCCATCTTAACAAGATGGCCGACGAACCTATTGAACCAATGGATGATGACTCTCCACCTATTGATAGCGGCGGCAGTGCTCACTTGAAGCCAGGCCCTCAGCGGTCTTCGAGGTGACCCCTTCTTGCTTCTCCTTTTTCTTTTTCTTCTCACGATGGCACTTCCTGTTTGGAATATTCATTGCATTTGCCCCAACCGAGAGGACTTAGTTGCTGCTATGCTTGCACTGTCTGCCTGTCGTAGCTCTCCAGGAAATGAAGCTACACCCATGCAATCAAATTAACCTGGCACACTATGCCTCTGTGCGTTTTGACCTACCTCCTGTGGCAGGTGTTCAGGCTCATGGAGGGGTTATGTTGCTGGTCCGGGATGATATTTACTACGATCCCATCACATTGCACACCAGCCTGCAGGCAGCTGCCATCCGATTTACTCTCGCCACTGCTACATTTTCCATTTGTACCGTTTACACTCCATCATCGTCTGCCATTACCAGGGCAGACATGATGCAATTTATAGCTCAGCTACCTGCACCATTTTTGTTTACTGGAGACTTCAATGCCCACCATCCCCTTTGGGGGCTCTCCAGCATCCTGCCCAAGAGGCTCCCTGTTATCAGACCTTTTCAACCACCTCAATCTTGTCTGCCTCAATACTGGCGCCCATATTTTTCTTTCGGACACATCTCACACCTATTCCCATTTAGACCTCTTTATAAGTACTACCCAACTCTAACGCTGGTTTGAGTGGCACACACTTTTTTATATGTATTCGATCGACCACTTCCCTTGTGTTATCCATCTCCTGCATCATACCCCATCTCCATGCTCAACTAGTTGGAACATCTCCAAAGCAGTCTGGGGCTCTTCTCTTCCAGGGCGAACTTTCAGGATCAAACCTTCGCAAGCTGCAATAGTCAGGTCACACGCCTCACAGAAGTTATTCTCACTGCTATTGAATATTCCATCCCTCACACTACTTCGTTTCCACGTCATGTACTGGTCCCCTGGTGGATCGCAGCATGTAGAGACGCTTTACGTGTTCATCAACGTGCTTTACACACCTTTAAACAGCACCCTACAATGGCGAATTGTACCAATTATAAACGATTATGTGTGCAGTGTCGTCATTTTATTAAAGAAAGCAATAAAGCCAGCTGGACTGCTTTCACAAGCAAATTCAACAATTTTACTCCTTCTTCTGTTGTCTGGGGTAGCCTGTGCGGCTATCTGGAACTAAGGTCCACTCACCAGTTTCTGGTTTGATGGTCGTGAAAGACAACTTTGTGGCCCCTGAGGATGTCTCCAATGCCTTCGGCTGCTTTTTCGCAGAAGTTTCAAGCTCTGCTCGGGTAAAGGTTTTCTTCTTCGTACTTATAATCGCATCTGGATTGAGGGTCATGATCCCACATGCTGGCACGAGTCCATTGTTGTCCCGATTCCTAAACTGGAGAAGGACAAGCACTTGCCTCCCAGTTATCGACCAATTTCCATTACCAGCTGTGTCTGTAAGGTGGTGGAGCAAATGGTTAACTCTCGTTTAGTTTGGCTGCTCGAATCTCGACGCCTACTTACCAATGTACAATGTGGATTTCGTAGGCGCCGCTCTGCTGTTGACCATCTGGTTACCTTGCCGACCTTCATTATGAATAACTTCTTGCAGAAGTGCCCAACCGCGGCTGTGTTCTTTGATTTGGAGAAGGCTTAAGACACCTGTTGGAGGGCGGGCATTCTCCGAACCATGCATACATGGGGCCTTCGCAGTGGCCTCCCTCTTTTTATTCGTGCCTTTTTAATGGATTGACAGTTCAGGGTACGTGTGGGTTCTGTCCTGTCCGCTGCCTTTCGCCAGGAGAATGGGGTGCCACAGGGATCAGTTTTGAGGGTCGCTCTCTTCACCATAGCGATCAGTCCAATAAAGGATTGCCTCCCAGCTGATGTATGAGGCTCCCTTTTCGTGGAAGATTTTACCATCTATTGCAGTGTGCAGCGTACATGTTTCCTGGAGCACTGTCTTCAGCTTTATCTTGACGATCTTTACTCCTGGAGTGTCTCCAATGGCTTCCGTTTTTCTGCCGAGAAGACGGTCTGTATTAACTTCTGGCGCTACAAAGAGTTTCTCCCACCATCCTTACGACTCGGTCCCGTTGCTCTTCCATTCGGGGAGACAACCAAATTTTTAGGTCTTACATTTGACAGGAAACTTGGCTGGTCTCCACATGTCATATTTGGCTGCCCATTGTACCTGTTCTCTAAATGTCATCCGTGTTCTCAGTGATATGTCATGGGGAGTGGATCGAACCATCCTACTTCGCCTATATAGGTCGATCATCCACTCAAAGCTGGATTATGGGAGCTTCGTATACTCCTCTGCACGGCCATCCATCTTACGCCGCCTCAACTCTATACAATATGGGGGTTATGTCTTGCGATCGGAGCATTTTATACTAGTCCCATCGAGAGACTTCATGCTGAAGCTAGTGAATTGCCACTAACCTACTGGCGCGATATACTGCTTTGTCGGTATGCCTGTCGGCTATTGTCAATGCCCGACCACCCGTCTTATCGTTCCTTTTTTGATGACTCTCTCGACCGTCAATACAGGTTGTATGTCTCTGCCTGCTACCCCCTGGAGTTTGCTTTCGTTGCCTCCTTCAGCACCTTGATTTTTCACTCCCTGCAACCTTTTGAGTGGGCGAGAGCCAAACGCCACCTTGGCTCCAGGCTCAGTTTCGCGTTCACCTTGACCTCAGCTTGCTCCCAAAGGAGGTTACCCCAGCTTCGGTATACCACTCCCATTTTGTTGAACATCTTTCAAAGTTCATTAATATGATCTTCATTTATACAGATGGCTCTAAGACCAATCACTGTGTCGGGTGTTCTTTTATTGTCGGGGAACACAGTTTCAAATACCGGCTCCATTGCTATTGTTCGGTCTTCACAGCTCAGCTATTTGTCCTCTGCCAGGCTGTTCTTTACATCTGCCACCACCAATATTCTGCTTATGTCAACTGCTCTGATTCCCTGAGCGCCATCCAGAGCCTCAGTGATCCGTATCCAGTTCACCTTTCCATGCAACGGATCCAACGCTCTCTTCAGCAGCTGGCGGACAACGGTTTTCCGGTTACCTTTATGTGGGTTCCTGGCCATGTCGGTATCCCTGGGAACAAAGCTGCAGATGCCGCGGCCAGGGCTGTGGTCCTCCAGCCTCAGACATCTTCTTGTTGTGTCCCTTCATCAGATTGTAGCAGGGTAATTTGTCAGTGCATCTCATCGCTGTGGCATGCCGATTGGGCTACACTTACGGACAACAAGCTTCAGGCCTTAAAACGTCTTCCCATGGCTTGGACGATCTCTTCACACCCTTCTCGGTGGGAGGAGGTTGTTTTGGCCCGGTTACAAATTGGAGACTGCCGGTTCAGCCATCGCCATCTACTGACGGCTGCACCAGTGCCATTCTGCCCATGTGGGCAATTGCAGACGGTATGCCACATTTTAATGCCCTGTCCAAATTTTAATACACTGTGCATTGATCTTGGCCTGCCATGTACTCTGGATACCATTTTGGCAGATGACCCAGGAGCAGCTGCTGGCGTTCTTTGTTTTATACACTTGACAGACCTGTGTAAGGACATTTGATTATGCTGTTTTTTTAATCCTATGCCTGTTAATGCCTTTTATAGTTTTGTCTCTTTTAGTTGCTGTTTTAACCTTGTGCCTCATGGTGCATTCCTAACTTAGTCTGGGCACTAATGACCATTGTAGTTGTGCGCCCTAAAATCACAACATCACAACAAAAAAAAAAAAAAAAAAAAAAATTAGAGGTGTTCAGCTTTGGAAATAAAGTAGTCTGCAGGGACTAGGTCTGGAGAGTACGGAGGATGATGCAGCGCAGAGACTTTGTCTTTTGTGTTACAGTCATACACCAATGGGAATGAGTGTACATTTGAAGTATCATGATGCAAGAGTCATGAATTATCTGACCACATTTCAGCCTCTTTCCTTGTCACATTTTTCTCACGATCAAATGAAACTTGTGGCAGTTATAGGCATGTGCAGGGATGCTGACCACATCTCATTTCAACACACCATTGCTGCAATATTGCAAATGTTCTGGAATTTTTTGAATAGGCCTCGCATGAAGATGTGGAAAAGTTTTTTGCAGAAAATATATATGTATGTTCAAAACAAAGTTGATATGAGTGAGTTGATAATGTCAGGACATTTTGTTTGCTGTAGTCAGCCAGGCCTAATATGACTGAGCATATATTGTTAGGTAGAAAGGGAACATTTCTATTCAAATTCTTTTTCCCAGTACTATCCCCTGACCAGTCAGTTACAATAAGTTGTTATTTTCTTTTGTGAATTTATGTAGAAGACACTGCAGTTTCTGTAAAAATTAGTCACATCACTGCATGCAATCATGTATACTGAGACAATAATAATATTATTTTGTTGTAGCTATACACAGCAATTTATTTATTTATTTATTTATTTATTTATTTATTCATTCCATGTGATCTGTTGGTACACAGTGTGTTGCAGATGTCAGAAAATATCAGTTAACATTGTTAACATATGTTGACCTAAAGTATCCTAATGTATTATATTGCAAAGATTGGTTAAGTTTACTTCACTCAAATTGTGCAATTTCTTCAATATAACACAGATCGCAAGATTGCTGTTTTAAGTATTCATTTAGTGAGTAAAAACAGTGACACAACAAATATGACATCACAGCTTTGCTAAATGTTATGTTGTCTTCGGTGGACTCAGTGCTAGTGGGAAGATCGTTGAACAGTTGGAAGCCCATATGGAAAGATCCCTTCTTTCACAGTTGCATGTTTCTCATTAAAACGTGCAGATTTGAGTTTTTCCTGGTGTTGTAGTTATGTATTTCATTATTCTTTGACTCTGGAGTCAGTTGGCACTATGTGGTGTCCGAAAAATTTGAATCTCGAGAATGTGTAGGAAAGGCAGTGAGAGGATTTCCAACTTTCTGATGATGGATTTGCAGGAGTCTATGGGTTTTCCCCCAGTAATAATCCTCATTGCTCTCTTCCAGATTTTGAATGTGCTCAGAGCAGTTGAAGAATTTCCCAGAATATCACATAATATTTTGGGTGGGCCTGTATGTAATAGTACATGCTGGGTAATTTTTTCAGGCTAGCACATGATTTCAGTTCACTCAAAGCATAACAGCCAGTACTAATTCTGGCATTTACCTTTCTTGTATGTATGATCCATTTCAGGTTATCTTGACCCACAGACCCAGGAATTTGAAAACAGCATCAGTATCTTTTGGCTGGTTATTTACAGTGACAAGTGGCTGAGAGGAATTTGCATTTTATGTTGTGTGAAAGTTCATGGAAGCTGGCTTTTTGGTGTTGATAGTTAATCCATTGATTTTAGCCGAGTTGCTGAGTTGTTCAGTGGCCAAGTTCACTGCTTTTTGCACAGCCTCTGTATTATCCTCTTTGAAGAGTACAGTTGTGTCATCAGCAAATATTATTGTTTTGTGTGCATCTTCATTCAGGCTCAAGTCATTGATATACAAGAGGTAAATTAAGGGTCCCAATACTGAGCCTTGTTGTATACCTTGCATTACAGTTTTATTATTTGATAGGATTTTGGTAATTGAGTTGGTTTTTTCTATTAGTGTATTTCATGCTGACTCTCTGCATCCAATTGGTTAGGAATGAAGCAATCCAATTGTTTGCAATTCTTCTGATACCATAGTGCTCTATTTCTTCCAGCAATATTTTGTGGTCAACAGTGTCAAATGCCTTAGACAGATCCAGAAATATGCCTGTTAATGGTTGTTTTCTATCTAATAAATCTAATAGCATACTTATGCAATCATATACTGCAGTTTCAATAGATTTTTTGCTTCTGAACCCATGTTGAGCTTAACTTAGTAATTTTTTTTTTTTAATGAAGTCCATCAGTTTGTTTGTATATTATTTTTTCAAAAACTTCAGAAAAGCGGGATGAGATTGAGATAGGCCTGTAGTTATTCATATCTTTATTATCACATTTTTGAAGATAGGAATTACTTTAGAAAGCTTCAGAGCTTCCGGGAAAATACCTGCCAGGAAAGAACAGTCGTAGAGGTGAGTTAACGGTTCAGCAATTGTGTGTACATAATTTTTGATTACAGTTGCTGGGATACCATCAGTTCCAGCTGAATATTAATTTCTTAACTCTCTCAGGGCTTTTGCAACATAATTTTCAGTGACTTTGGTAATGAAAATTGACTCCGCACATGTGTGATATTTTTAGTTTGCTGGTTGGTAGTTTGTGTTAGGATTATTTTTGACCAATTTTTCAGCTATGCTCATAAAGAAATTGTTGAAAGAGTTCACCACAACTTCCGGATTAGATATAGATTCATTGTTGGATTTCATTTCTTCGTGTGTGTAGCTTTCATTTCCCCTCTTTCCCTTTTTATGATATTCCACGTTGCTTTTACTTTATTGCTGGATCTGTCAATGTGCACATCGTTTTGCATCCTTTTGGCTTGTCTTACCACTCTTCTTAGGATACATGTGTAGGTTTTATGGTATTCTGTTAGTTGGGGGGTCATTACTTTGTTTACATAACATGTGGAGTATTATTTTATGTTTATAAGAGATTTTTATAGCTAATGTAATCCAAGTTTTGTTTCTCTTATTATTATTTATTCTTATGGGTTTTTGTGGAAAAGCCTCTTCAAAGTGGTGAATTATTTTGTCAAGAAATATGTTGAATTTCATGTTGACATCATTGGCTGTGTACATCTCTGTCCACTTTTCTTTACTGAGGAGCTTATTCAAGTTATCTTCAGTGAAAAACCTTCATAAAGTTTTAGGTGGGACTGGGTTTGAGGTATCTTTGCTAACATCAACATTTAGAATGACAGCTTGTTGGTCGCTGAATCCTGCATTGTATACTTCGAGTTGGGTTAAGTTTATTTCTATTTGCAAAAATTTGATCTAGAGCTGTCTTTGATGTGGGTGTTATTCTAGTGGGCTCGTTTACAAGGCAATGCAGATTATAAGTTTTTGCAATGTTAATCAATGTCTCCCTGTTTCTGTTGTTGGTGGGAGAGTCTATATTAAAGTCACCATATATAATCACGTCCTGTTTGCACTGACTTACTTTGGGTAGAAACAAGTCCATTTGTAACAGAAAATCATTAATACTACTGGAGGGGGATGGTAAATTGTAGCTACAATTAGATTTAGATCTGTAAGTTTATGGCTGCACATTAAACAAACTTGTCTGTTGTTATTTCCTTTAATGTAGGAAGTGGTCTATATTCAATGTGTTCTTTTAAGAAGATGGCAACCCCACCATGTCCATCATTTGATCTGGAGTAGTTTTCACACAATTTGAAATTTGGTAGTGAGATTAACTTAACTAAATAAGTGCAGAGCCAGTGCTCAGCTAGGCGTACTACTGATATACCACTGAGTTCACTGGTCAGCAAAATGCTTAAGTCATCAGTTTTGTTGCTCAAGGATAGGACATTGTGATAATAGATTTTCAGGTCTGAGTGGGGTTTACTCAGGGGGCTCAGTCATATTTACTGTGGCACAGACCTTTAGTTTAAATTGTGCTGTATATGAGGTATGCTGAAATCTTGTCATGAACTGATGGACTATTTCTGCAGCTTATCTCAGATAGTAGCTCATTCTAGATAACTGTGTCGTCTGGAAAAAGCCTGATTTTACTATTAATACTGTCTGCAAGGCCTTTAATACACAACATGAATGGCAGGTGTCCCAAAACAGTTCTCTGGGGCACACCTGAAGTTGCTTCTTCATCTGAAGACTTTCCATCCAGGGCAACATTCTGCATCCTCACTACCAAAAAGTTCAGTCCACTCACAAAAGCCACTTGATATGACATAGGATTGTACATGTGTGGTACCGAGACAAATACTTCTTTGAAATCAAGAAACACTGCATCTACCTGGTTGTCTTTACACAAAGCTTGCAGTAAATCACGTGCGAATTGGGTTTCACCTGATCAACTGTGCTGGTTTTTACTGGGGAGGTCATTGTGTTAAAGATACCTCATTATGTTTGACCCATAGTATGTTCAAATTTTCAACAATAAATCAATGTGAAGGATATGTGACAGTAGCTACTTTGTGGATGACCTTTACTACCCTTCTTGTAGATGGGTGTGACCTGGGCCATTTTCCAAGAACTGGGCACTATTTGTTTGTTCAAAGGATCTATTATAGACTATAGTGAAAACAGGTCCTAATTCAATCACAAAGTCAGTATAGAATCTCGCAGGAATTCCATTGGGCCTTGGAGCTTTGTTCAGCTATAATGGTGTCAGCTGTTCCTCAACACCACTGACATGAATAATTATTTCATTCTTGTTTTCAGTGGTATGATGATTAAATTGGACAGTTCTCATTGGTTTTCCTTTGTAAAGGAAAAGTTGAAAATGTAGTTCAGCATTTCAGCTTCTGCTTTGCGGTCCTGAATTTCAGTTCTTGTCTCATTTGCTAGATACTGGACACTAGCTTTGATACTAGTAACAGCCTTTACATACAACCAGAAATATTTTGGGCATTTTGTGACATATCATTTGACAATATCCTTGTATGGAAGTCATTGAAGACATCTTGCATTGCTCTCTTGACTGCCAAATGTCCATCATCTCTCTACCTACAGTCCAATGCTTTGCTCTACTCGTATTATGCAGTCATCTCTGTTTCTTTCAAAGTTTCTTTGTGGTGGACTGTATGCCATGGAAGCTCCCTCCCATTATGAACTGTTCTATTAGGTACATACCCATCTAGTGTGTGGTCAACTATTCTTTTAAACTTGAGCAGTAGTTTATCTAAATCTTCCTGACCTGTGCTGAAAGTTAAAGTTCCTCACTGAGCTGAAACGTTACTGATATTTTTTTTTTTTTTTTCCTAGTTTACTTAACATATGAATCTTTCTGCTAGTTAGTGCTCCTTTGTACTTCGGTAATAATTGCAGCCACAACTGCATCATGCTCACTGATATCAGTTCTGATGTGACCATTCTCAAAGAGGAAGCATCTCATAGATGAAATGTGTGTGTGAGATTACAGCTCTCAGCAACCTCTGGATCGTAAACTATTAACTGCCTGAGATCTGCTTTACACACAAACTGTTAGTCTCTATTTTCTTACCAAAACTGAATGCTTTTGGAGAAAATTAAACTATTTGTGCATGGTGACATAGCTTTTGGCCAAACACTATGGGTCTATGGGCCCCAAGCAGGGAACACATACCCCAAATGGGGATAAATATGTCACAGTAATTTACACATGACAGAGACAATTAAAATGTTTTTACTTGATACCATATTTTTGTATTAATTAATTAATAATTAATCAAGTAACACAAAAGAAATGCAAATTTTTGATTAAACTACATGATAATTAAGATAAGACCACATGCTGGAGCTCAATCCTGGAACGTTCAGGCTCAAGAGCTTAGAAATAGTTTGTGGTATTATATGCCCTTGAGCACTTAAACTATAAGATTGCATAACATTTCTCATGACAGTGCGGGCCAGTTGCATGGATATGAAAGTAGGTCAGGCCAGAAGTGGTGGAAAATTGCCCAGATGTGAAAGCAGTTCAGGCCAGAATGTCCTGTCAAACTATTAGTGGTATGTGCATCTCATTCCATGCACACACATCATGAATCCCAGTAAACCAGGTAGTGGACCAATGAGATTCATCTGACTCTCATTATGTCAATGGCTTGTTTATTGTGAAGCAGGTAAACATATACTGTCTAAGTTGTGTATGCTTTTTAGCCATATGAATAGCAGTCATCATAGAACAGTCATAAGCTATTTATTCATAAATTCCAGAAGGTTTCATAAATGTGCAAATTTGCATGAGAATTTCAAATGGAATAAAGATGCACTTGAAAAGTCAAGTAATTTGGTAAACATTGTGACAAACCAAATGAAAAGTGTAAACTCATAAATTAGCATCTTGTGAAAATATTACACACTAATCAAATGATTCTTGCATTTTGTTTTGTATGTTAAATGACTTGCTTTTAAGAGAAAAAAAAACTGAAATGCTACTTTTGATGACCGATTGCAGTTTAGAGGAAGGACAAAAATTACCAGAATTTTCTAAGCCATTTTGCTATCGAATTCACTGTGTGTATTTCAGGCTTCAGAAATTACAAAAATTACTCCACAGAAGTAAGAGTGCTCCAAATGTGAAAAACTGTTCCAAAGTGTCTTGTGTTCATGTACATATGAAGAAATGTCCTATTCAAATTTAAGTGTTGTAATTGAGAAATCTTGTTAATAATGTATTTGATAGTCTCTTTTACATTAATAATCTACTACACACCAATAATAAGTAAGAGATGCCATTTTACGAAGTAGCATTTTCAAAAATTAGTTAAAAGTAAAAAAATACTGTGAAACAGAAGCTTTTGGCAACTAACACAGATTCCCATTTTCTAGACAGGAAAAATTTTTAGACATGAAAGAAAGTGTTTGTTTGCAAATATTGCTAAAGTACAAGTCCGCCTTCTGTGTTGAGCTAAGACGGCATGCAGCTGATGATGTGTGGGCAGACAAGTCTGCCTGCTATGTAATATATTTTAAAAACTTATTAATTATATTCACCACAGGCCTCTGTAGCTGAAGAATGAAAAATTTCTTCCAAATACCTATGAAACATTATACATCACTTAAATATGTAGAACTCATAATATTTACAAAATTTGCACTCGTGTCAGAAAGCAACAAAACTAGTCAAAAATGGCTGGATCAGCTTAAGGCAGATTCTACTGCACATTCATTTGTGTGATTTTAAAATCACTTGCAAGACTGAAACACTGACCAGACCAGAAAACATTAGTTACTAGGTATAATTTGCTCCAGGTACAACTCTGTCTTCAGCAATTGGGTGATGAAATCTTGTGGAACCATTTTGAGAGCAGCTCTAAATATGCCAAATGTATTTCTAAATGAACCCAAATAGAATAACATTCTGAAACCAACTATAGAGTTTTGTTATGCATTAACCTACTGGTTGAGCATGAGCAAGAAGAGAATTTGATTTCCATGTAAATCAACATGCAAATTGATGTTGAAACTTGTGGTAGTGATTGAAAAGTGCAAAAATTGTAATGGTAGGAAAGAGAGAAATCAGGGGTTATTATGGGACTGATAGGAAATAATGTAGATGCTTGGAAAATCTGGGAATCTAAAAACAATTTGCACTGATGTCATACTTTCAGCTTGTTTATATTTATGATCTTAACCAGGTACTAAGAGAGATTTGTAGAAACCAATGGAGAAAAAGATCCATGTCCTAAAATTTCTAATATTTTGTGGCTACTGAGGTGAAATTACACCTCCAATATTCAATGCCACAATTGTGGGAAAGCATTTGTACTGGAGAAACAAGAGCTCTGGAGCCAGTAGAAAGTATTCTCTTCTTTTATGTGTTTCTGGGTACCATGCACTACAGATAAAGTGCTGAATTTGTAGATATATTTTTATAATGAACCCATACCCAAGGTGTTACCATTTGGACATAAAATGAGTTCCTAGACTGAACCACTTTCAAATCTCTGATTACATGGTACACACAAACTGAGAAGAGCATGTCATTGTCAGCCCTGTCATAATGATGACACCACATACCATTTTCATATGCCAAAAACAGTGGCTGTGAGAATGTGGTATATTTACAGCTAGGAGCGTAATTAGTGTTCTGTGGACAT
This sequence comes from Schistocerca cancellata, assembly GCF_023864275.1. Taxonomy (NCBI): domain Eukaryota; kingdom Metazoa; phylum Arthropoda; class Insecta; order Orthoptera; family Acrididae; genus Schistocerca; species Schistocerca cancellata. Next base: position 598,811,327 of record NC_064632.1, read on the forward strand.
TCTTCACTCTTGAGTTGAAACAGTACCTCCTTCATCACTCAGAAGGGAACCCAATGAAAAATACCCAAAACATTGTCCACACGTTGGGCTCCTGTTCGGCCCACAGAGCAGAGGTACCTTGAAGCAGGAGATTTGAAAGTGCTGCAGTTCTCAACCCAAGTTTCATGATTATTAAGTTTCAGTGAAGTATTTTGTACTTAAATTTTCCTATTTTCTTTTCTTGCATCTCATTTACAGTAAAGTAATGTACACATCTAATTATCTTTGTGATCTTCATTAGATACATTGGCCGAAACAAAACAAAATACCTGACTGCAGCTGTGACATCAAGAGTGGGTCAGAGCTGCAGTCAGGTGAGGCTCAGTGGTGGCAACACCTGCCAGCTGATCGGCAAACTTCATGATGTTCGTAATTGTAAGTATTCCAATAATTACATGTATCATAAGCAGCTGTACTTTTTAGAAATGTTTGTATTTGGACCTTGCTGTCTTTTTCCTGTTCAGCTTTTTATTTGTTAATTTTTCTTAATCCTACTATTAATTTACTCATTTGTGTAATGTTGTCTGAGAATTAAAAAAATTTACAGATGGAAAATTGGGAAATGCTGAATAAGTAGGAAGATAAACAGGTATTTGTGTTTTCTATAGCATCCTGCCAGTAGATCAGGATCAGAGCTGACTAATGTTAATTTGCAGTTGTGTAGTAGGCTCTTCCAACTCATAGCATTGGTGTCTAAAATTACAAGCTGGAAGGTTTCCAGCTAGGAAACTTACTGCAAAATGACAAGGAAATTTTGAACAAAATATCTAATGCCAGACAGTTGTGTATGATAAGAAACTGGGATTAATCCAATGAGGTAATAACACAATGACTTTGTATAAGGTGTGATCAAACAGTGGGAATTTCTTAATTTTGTAGGCTTTATACATTGTATTTTCATCTTTTATCTTGTTAATACACACAGTTCCTGATCTATTTTTGAATTTTCAACTGTTTTGAATATTTAGTTTCTTGTTGACAGTTGAAAAAGTGATACATATTTTCTAGTAATCGACAAAAGATGGATAGATGAATTTGCATTAAAATTAGTTTTAAAACAGCATAAAGTACAACAAAATGTGAACTGTGGGTTTTGGCAAATCTACTACCAAAGAGGAAAGAATTTAAAAGTGATTTAAATGTTTCAAAGAGGGTTGAAGGTATTGAAGATAATGACCACCCTGGATGCCCAACCACACCAATAACTGATGACAGTGTGAAAGAAGCAAACAAAATGGTTCTGGAAAATCTGAGAGTTTGCTGATGATGTTGGCATATCATTTGGCCCATTCCTAGCAATTTTTTGAATGTTTTGGGCATGAAACTTGTAGGAACTAAGTTTTTTCTGTGAAGTTGTTGAATTTTGACACAAAAAAGAAATTGGGAACATTGCTCAATAATTGTTGAATTGGGTCAGTAATGATCCAGAACTTCCAAAGAAAGGTATAATGGATGATGAAACTGAGGAACTGAGGCCCAGCAAAGAAAACTGCCTGAAGAGCCAAGACTGAAAAAAATTCTAAAAATTTAATCTCATGGGAGAGTTTCCCCCACTCTTTTCTTAGATTAAAATGGGATATTGCATCAAGAGTTCCTGCTTCATGGTTGTACAGTCAGTAAGTAATACTACACACAAGTTAAGCCCCATTTGTGTGAAGCAATGCACAGAAAATGACCAGAACTGTGGCAAAACTACTCACAGAAACAGCATCACGATAATTTTCCCACTAGCACCTCAATGCCTGTTAACGGTTTTGTTTTTTCTTGCCACAAAATTGTGGTGTTGACTCAGGTAGGGTATTTTCCAGACATAGCCCCTGCAATGTTTTTCTAATCCTGAGGCTGAGGAGAACTGTGTAAGGATGTTGTTTTGCCACTATGAGGTAAAAACAGAATTGCTGAACGAGCTGAACAACACAATTGAACGTGAATTCCAGTAGAAGTTTGAAGATTGGATAAAGTGCTGGTACAAGTGTTTTATAGCTGAGGACAATTACTACCAAAGGGACAAATTTGAAATTGATGAATAAATAAATATTCTGTGATAAAATCAAGAATTCCCATTACTTAAACATCTTCAATTTTGTACAATCCTGTTTCTACCCTGTGCATCTATGTGCTGTGGGAAAGCACACACACAGATTTATCTTCATTACATAATTAATTTTTAATTGCTCTATAAATACTTTAATATATGGATTAACCTCTCTATACATTTAATTCATCTCTTTCCAGTAACCCTAAATCTTTCACCATAGAAATTTACGAGTATGCATAATGAAGTCATCTTTTTCAGTTAATCACAGTCATTCAGTACATGAATATATTATAAAACGCAATCTTTTATCTTGAACATAAAAATAATTGTTTACGCTGATTTGCATATAATCATCTTCAATACATAAATCTACAAACATTTATCATTATCTTATCAAGAATAACACACAGTACCCATATACAGTACAGGGTTATTGTGATTACAATATGAATACACTAAAGTCTTTTAAAACCACTTTACCACTTATTTTCATCTCTTGCATATTCTTGATATAAATATTGGTGGTTCACTTCTCTATACATCCCCTAAATAGTGCCTTGACTCATTGTTTATTTCAGATGTTACATCACTACTACATACTTCATATCTAATGGGTGTTCTTCCAAACACTGCTTCCAACACTGCTTCCAAACACTGCTTCCCTATTCTCTCTGAAATGTCTTCAGCAGGTTTATATTTGATCATTTCTCTTTTAGGACAGTGATTCACTTTTGTACCTCCCCACATTTATAGCCTGCAACTCTAAAAAGAAATGAAAAACCCCCTCAGGGGGCTTGCCACTCTTTGGCGGGTTCGTGCATGGCTAGCATAGGGTCCCAACCTTTGCAGCACTTTTTCCCTTCTATGCTGTATGTCTACCCTCTTTCTGTTCTTCTTGTCCATTGGGGAACATGTCTGGGGTATTACTGGGAACATTCTGCATTCTGTCACTGACCTGTGAACACTCGTTACTTTTAGGCTCCCTTTTCCTTTATTTGTTCACCTTCCCCTCTAGTTCCTCCACTTCAGCATTTGAGGATCTTTTTTTTTTCTTCTTCCTCCCTGTGCATTTCAGAAGGCTGGCCCAAGTGTCTGACACACAAAAGGTGACTGGGTAATGCGTAATTCCCAGCCCCGGGTGAACAGGTAGGGTTTGCATGTACCCCAAGGCACAGGTGAGGCCCAGGGAGGGGATTGCCTGAGCTGTAACCTTCCTGACTTGCAATTGGTCCCTCCATCAGTTGTTCGGTAGGTGTGACCTGAGGTGTGAACAATCACCTAAGGCAGGTGAGCCCCCTTGTGAACGGGTCACCCAGTTGGAAGGAGCATGCCATTGGAGATGCTGGAAATCATCTTGGATATCCTCATGATGAGTCAATCATCCTCTCCATCGATACTGAGGAAACGTAAACTTATTGAGGCTACTGATCTACAAATCCTTCTGACTGCACTGCGGTTCCTTGTCGTATCACATACTGAAGACAGTTGGTCCTTTGCCACAGTCAATCTGTTTATTATTCTGAAAGGTGTTAATGCCATTGCTGGCTCTCTGAAATCCTTCTCTCATTTATGGAATAGCAATTTGCTTTTAGAGACTGCTTCTGATTCTCAAGCACAACAACTGCTTGCTGCCTCGCTTCTCCATGGCTACCCTGTTCGTGTCAAGGCACATAGAACTTTGAATTCTTCCCATGGTGTCATTTACACCAGGCTGCTTGACAGTCTAACTGAGGCTGACTTACTTCTCTAACCATTAAACTCTCACCTAAAGGGGCAAAGATACCCACTATGCAACTGGCGGGCAGAAAAGGACAGGAGGAGTACTCCCGAGAAGGCTACCTTTCTCCCTCCAGGAAAACAACACCCAAGTCTTCCTCTGACCAGAAGGGCTTGAAGAAGTGCACTAAGGGCAAACAGTCTTCTCCTTCACCCACTCAAAGGTCCTGCTTGACAGTGTCGCCACGTGATCACATAGCCTGGAAGGCCTCTGTCTCTCTGGTGCACACCACTGACCGTTTTCCGGCACTGGACTTCACAGACCGACCTCACAAGCATTCCAATGCTTCTGTGGAACATGTGGAGCAGGATACTTCTGCTTCTGTGCCCTGTAGTAGCAACTACACACCAGCTGTCCCTCGGCAGCTGCCGAGTTGACACCCCTACGTCCTTTGTCCTCATGACTGTCCTCCAATGGAAAGTTTGCAGCCTTTGGTCCCACAGACAGGATTTATGGCTGCTTCTGGCATCAGAGCATCCCCTTGAACTCTGCCTTTACAAAACAAAATTTCACCCTCAAGACTGCTTCGAGCTTTCACATTACTTATTGATCCATTTTGATCTTCCCCCTGACATTGGCATCCCCCTGGTGGTGTCATGCTGCTCATATGGGATTACCTATGCAGCCATCCTGTCTCCCTGACTACCCATCTTCAAGCTGTTGCCATTTGCCTTTTCCTTCTGCACCTGACTTTCTCCCTCTGTACCATTTATGTACCTCCACCCTTCGATGTCACCAGGGCAGACTTCCTTCAGCTTATTGGGCAGGTACCTCACCCATTTCTGTTTCTTGGTGGCATTAATGGGCATCACCCCTTTTGGGGTTCTCACAGAACCCATCCAAGAGGTGCCCTCTTGGCTGATCTTCTTCATAAACTCAACCTCTTCTTCCTGCCAATGCAATTTGTGCATGGAGATGTGCCACTCTACACTGGAAAACTGCATTTATTGTAAACAGTTGTGTGCAAGGTGTCAAGTTTTTCAGGATAGCAAAATAGCTAGCAGGATTTCATTCACTAGTTCCTTCAACAGTTCCACACCTTCCTCTGTAGTGTAGGCCAGCTTCTGATGGCTCTCTCGGAGTGTCATCCTCTTTGCTATCGCCATTAACACTATAATAGCCTGTCTCCCACCAGGCATCTCCTACTCCCTTTCTGTCAATGATTTTGTGATCTTTTGCAGTTCTCCATGGACCTGTCTAACTGAGCAACGTCTTCAGTGCGGTCTTTATCATCTTCACTCCTGAACATCACCAATGGCTTTCACTTTTCAGCTGAAAAAACCCATCTGTATGAATTTCTGGTGGCACAAATGGTTTCTCCCACTATCTCTACATCTTGGACCTCTTGCCCTTCCATTCATTGACACTAAGATATTCCTGAGGCTCATGCACATTAGGAAACACTCTTGGTCCTCCCATGCCTCTTATCTGGCAGCCCTCTGTACGCTGTCCCTCAATGTCCTCCGTGCCCTCAATGGTACTTCTTGGGTTACCAATCGAACCACCCTCCTCTGTTCATACCAGCTCCCTCCAACATCTTTGTGCACTGTACACTGCTCATTCCTTAGTGCGGCGGGTACAGGAAAACTGTCACTTGCTCACTCTTGGTGGAGCCAATGTCTTTTTTTCTGTGAGTCCCTGGTCATGTTGGTCTGCCAGGAAATGAGGCTGCAGTGCTCAGACCCCCCCCCCCCCCCCCCCACAACACTGCACACCCTGTGGGTCCAGGGGTTAGAATAGCCTGAGGTATTCATGCCTGTCATACGAAGTGACTAAAAGGGATTTCACACATTTCGGCCTTTTTGTGATGGTCCCCTGTAGGGTTTGACCTCCATTCTTCAAAATTTTTCTGATGAGCAAGCCAATTCTGGAAGGGCATCTTAAAAGGTGCATTGTGTCCATCGTGCATTGAGATCTTTAGCCAACTTTCACATTGCCGCATTGCAGTCCTGCCCATTCTCTGTCTCTTGGGTGAGGACACTTCCCTGGGCGTGTTTTCCACCATGCACTATGCAGTGTCGATTTCTGTGTCGATAATGACTATGGAGTTATTTGCTCCTAATATCCAGAACGGTAACCAGTCCATTGTGGTGGCACCACCATGTACCCTGTTAATTGTACCCCCCTGACCACACAGGGATAACTCTGCTGATGCCTGCGCTGTTAACTCCCCACATATACCAAGGGGTATATGCCCACCCCCTAGGGCATTGGGACTCCCAGCAATGGCCATCCTGCGAGATAGCATTTGCAGCGGCTAGGTGGTGTCCCTGGGGAGGGCCCCTGGTGGCATCACGGCGGATGATGCGCGATGAAGCATAGTCCATCATCTCTTGCTGGTGGTCAAACACCAACAGTCTCCAAATGATCATGAGCTCAATTCAGCGCACAGAAGTACAAATAATACCCCTCCCTGGCCACACCATGGGAGAAATGACAGGCTAAGGATGGCAACGGATCTTATTCGCCCTGGTACCTTGTGTGTTTGAGAGCTGATGGGGAATCTTTCATGACGATGGAGCTTCAGTTTTTTTTTTTTTTAGAGGACAAGTTCAGGGAGGTGGAGGCCTTGTCCAAAATGAGATCTGGGTTCGTCTTCATCAAAACAGCATCCTCTGCCCAGTCATGGCAGTTACTCACTTGTGACAAGCTGGGGGATGTTTCTGTAACCATCACACCCCCTACGAGCTTAGATATGGTCCAGGGTATCATATTTCACAGAGACATTCTTTTGCTGTCTGAGTATGAGCTGCACACAAATTTAGAGGGGTGAGGTGTACATTTCATCCAGCATTTCCACTGGGGTTTGAAGGGTAGTCAGGTTGCCACCGGTACCTTCATCTTGGCCTTTGAGGGTGATATATTGCCTGAGGAGGTCAAGGTGATGGTGTACTGGTGTGATGTAAAGCCCTATATCACTCTCCCAATGTGCTGCTTTAAGTGCTAAAAGTTCAGCCATATGTCTTCCCGCTGTACTTCCAGCATCACATGCTGAGACTGCGGACACCCATCACTTCCAAATACTCAATGTGCCCTGCCTCCTATCTGCGCCAGCTGTGGAGAGCACCATTCGACTTGCTCGCCTGATGGCAGGATTCTCAAGAAAGAAAGGAAAATCATGGAGTAAAAGACTCTGGACAAACTCACCTACACTGAGGCTAAGACAAAATTTGAACACCTGCATCCTCTGCGTATGACATCTTTCGCTGCCGCTACAACAGCTCTGGCACCATCAGCTCCGCCAAACCAGGTCACCTCTCAGAGCTGGAAGACTACACCTTCCCCCTTGATGGTGGGGAAATTTCCCTCCCTGTTGCTCCTGCATCATCTACTTTTGGAGCAAAGCTCACCAATGTTCTTTGTAAGCTGCTGGAATGTATGGTATGTCGGCGGTTGGGTTGGATCCTGGAGTCATGTGGCTTGCTATCTCCATGTCAGGGCGGCTACCCAGGGTCGCTCTACCACTGATAATCTTGTGTCCATTGAGTCTCCCATCTGAACAGCCTTTTCCAGATGGCAACACCTGATTTCTATCTTTTTGACTTACATAAAGATTACTACATGGCTTGGCGACATCATATCCTCGCCACATTTTATGAGTGGGGTCTCCGGAGACCACTCCCAATTTTTATACAAAACTTCCTGTCTCTCCGTACTTTCCATGTCCATGTTGGTGAGTCCCAGAGTTCCATCCATATCCAGGAGAATGGAGTCCCGCAGGGATCTGTATTGTCTCTCTATTTTTAGTGACCATTAATGGTCTAGCAGCAGCTGTAGGGCACTCCGTATGAAGATGACTTCTGCTTTTTGTACTGCTGCTCTAGTACCATTGTTGCTGGGCAGCGCCTCCAGGGAACCATCCACAAGGTGCAGTCATGGGCACTAGCCCACGGATTCCAGTTATCAGGTTCAAAGTCGTGTGTCATGCACTTCTGTCAGCATCGTACCATTCATCCAGAACCTGCACTTTACCTTACTGATGATCAACTCACTGTAGTGGAGACATATCAATTTCTAGGGATGGTTTTCAATGCTTGATTGACTTGGCTCTCTCATCTCTGGCAGCTTAAGCAGAAGTGCTGGCAATACCTCAATGCCCTCCGTTGCCTGAGCAACACGAATTGGGGTGCAGATTACTGTATGCTGCGACAGCTCTACACAGCCCTTGTCCAATCCCAAATTGATTATGGGGGTGTGGTTTATGGTTCAGCAGTGCCTCCAGCATTGCATTTACTCAATCCTGTGCACCACTGTGGGGTTCAATTAGCAACAGGAGCTTTTAGGACCAGTGCAGTAACTAGCGCACTGATGGAGGCTGCTCACCAGTTACGCAGCACGCATTCGTAGTTCCTCTGAGCATCTGAATTACTGTCTCCTTTTCCTGCCCGTGGTAGTCTATCTCTCACATTGGTGGCCCAGATCAGGGCTAATGATTGTGGTTCGTGTGCTGTCCCTTCTCTCTGTACTGCAGTCCTTCCCTTTACCATCTCTATATGCAGTCCATTCACGTATGCCTCCATGGTGTATGCCTTTGCTGCAGCTTTGCCTGGACCTTTTGCATGGCCCTATGGACTCCATTAACCCTGTGAATCTCTGCCATTACTTCCTCTCAATTCTTGATGAGTTCGGGGGCCCTGAAAAGGTTTACACCAACAACGCAATGGCTGATGGTCACGTAGGCTTCACATTTGTTCATGGAGGACATGTTGAGCAGCACTCCTTGTCAGTTGGCTGCAGTGTTTTCACTGCAGAGCTGGTGGCCTCATCTCATGCTCTTGAGAACATTCGCTCATGCTCTTGCTAGTCGTTTCTCCTGTGTACTGACTGAGCAGCCTACAAGCAATTGACCAGTGCTACACTGACCACTCTCTGGTAGTGTCCATTCAGGAGTCTGATGGTGCTGTGGAACAGTCCTGCCATTCTGTGGTGTTTGTGTGGACCCCAGGACATGTCAGAATCCCCGGCAATGAACTTGCCAACAGGCTGGCTGAACAGGCAATGCAGAAACCGCTTCTAGAGATCGGAATCTCTGAAGAGGACCTGCGTTCTGTCTTACACTGCAGGGTTTTCTGGCTTTTGTAGATGAAATGTCATAACAGCACACATAATAAACTGAATGTCACTAAGGAGACAATGAATGTGTGGAAGTCTTCCATGGAGGCCTCTCGCAGGGTATCAGTTGTCATCTGCCGGCTCCGCATTGGCTATATGTGGCTAACGCATGGTTACCTACTCCATCGCCAGACCCACCTCAGTTTCACTGTGGCTCCCAAATGACAGTCGTCCACCTCTTGCTGAACTGCCTACTTTTTGCCGCCCTGCAGTAGACTTTTAACTTTCCCAGCACCCCACCTTTGGTATTGGGTGACAATGCCTCCACAGCTTTAGTTCTACATTTTATCCATGGGAATGGGTTTAATGACTTTCTGTCTGTCAGGAGGTGGTGCCCTTTTGGCATCACCAAAGGTCCTCCTTCATGGGAATAACCTTAGGCTTATTAAGCCTCTCCCAGCACCTTGGACGACCACCTCTTGGCCCTCTCACCGGGAGGAAATTATTTTAACTCGGCTGCATATTGGGCACTGCCTTGTTAGTCATTGTCATTTGCTCAGTGGTGCTGCTCCACCACTTTGTACACATTGCGCCCAAATTTTAACTGTCCACCGCTTCCTGCTGGAGGCATTCCAACATGTGTTTTCCATCTGATTTATCAGCCATTTTAGCGAATGCCTTGTGGGTGGTAGACCGCATTTCACTTTTTGTCTACTGAAGCAATATGGCAAAGGCCATTTAATTTTTAGTTTTAGACCTCCAATTTTTGGAGACTGTTTTTTGGTCCTTTTATCACATGCCTTTTTTACCTGTCTCCTATTGTCCATTGAAACTGACGCAGTTGCTTCCTTCGTGAAGTCAGAAAAGCAGCCTACTTTCAGAATGACTCTTCAGATTTTGAAGAGTTCCAGAAAGTAGTCATTGCTTAATGAACTGTTTATTTCATCATAAAGGGATCCAGCAATTTCTGTGGCCAGTTTTTTATTAAATGGTCAGACAATCCATCAGTACCACAAAAGCATGAGATATTTGTTTCTCTGATGATTTTTATAACCTCTGCAGCTGGCGTTGGTGTTAATAAGATTGAGCTGTCTGATTTTTTAGCATTATTTCAAAAAGGTTTTTTTGTTGATTGGTCATTCCTGAAGAAGGAATACACACATTATTTGTGGCATGTGCATTAAAAAATTTGTTTATTTCTTTATGATCTGATATTCTTTCCCATTCTCACTTAGAAAATAAGGCAGTGGTTGTTTAGGCTTTGTTCTTGTAGTACCACTGACAACTTTCCACACAGCTTTATTCGTGGTGATTGAATTTTTAATGTACTGGTTGACTGAAAGCTTATCGGACATGGATATCAGTTTCTGAAGAACTTTGTCATATTTTTTTGAAATAATTAAGAAAACTGGGGTGTCTGTTACTTTTTCTTTCCTTGTACTGTCTTTGCTTAGTTGTGTAGGAGCTGAATATTCATTGAGCCGGCCGAAGTGGCCGTGCGGTTAAAGGCGCTGCAGTCTGGAACCGCAAGACCGCTACGGTTGCAGGTTCGAATCCTGCCTCGGGCATGGATGTTTGTGATGTCCTTAGGTTAGTTAGGTTTAACTAGTTCTGAGTTCTAGGGGACTAATGACCTCAGCAGTTAAGTCCCATAGTGCTCAGAGCCATTTGAACCATTTTTGAATATTCATTGTGTTATCAACCCTTCATTTTCAGGTTCAGAGTGTCAACAAAATTCTTACCCTTTTTATGAGTGTCTTCTTCCAGGTAAACATTTACCAAAGACTGTGTTTTACCAAATCCTATCAGGATAATAAATTCACCTCCAGTGAATTATTTTGAGTGAGGTGGACATGGAATTTACTTCATATTGTAGGCTTACATCTAACAGGAGGCCTTTGCCATCAGAAAGACCATTTGACAAGTTCTCAAGTTTTATTACTGGGGCAGAGTAGGGATTTACAGTGATAGTGTCAATGGAAGAAGAGAAAGTTGGAGTTAGTCTAGTAGGTTCTCTTAGAGTATTTTCCATTGAGAAAGTTGTTAGGTATTTTCTTAAATCACTGGCTTCACGTGACACCACTGCTAATTTACATTAAAATAAAAGTACACAATAACTTTTTTCCTTTTTGAAATGTAATAAGTAATTGCAGATTACAGACTTTTAGAAAGTGAACAGTGTTTCCATCTGTTGATCTGTAGCTGCAAGTAATGACTGTTTGCTGTATTATTCAATCACCACCCCTTTCAGTGGCTCTGCAATATCTAGTGCCACGAGATAATTTGGAAAATTAAAAATGAGAGCTCGTTAGCCTTTATCCAGTGCTCAGAAAGGCATATAATACCTACAATGGGAAGATTGGACAAGCAATAAGTTCCAAATTCTAGGAAATTCTCATGGTGCCTTGGAGGGGTGTGGGTGGGGGGAGGGTGGGGGGAGGGTGGGGGGAGGGAGAAACAAATATTTGCTTGCATATGCTATTCTGATCGCTTCATTTTGTGTATTGACATTTGGCATCATGAATTAACATCATTTCCTTGCCTTGGGCTATATGAGTATAACAAGTTACTGTTCTTTTGCGTCTACTTCAATAGGAAATGACAAAATTTTGTATAAAGGAAACACACCCTTGTCTATCACAGGAATATTTAATATATAGCTTATGGTATTGCAAGGAATGAATATATAAATATCAATTATTTTAGGCACCTGGGGTAACTGTTGTACCCTGCAAGTTCTATTAGTAATGATTTGTCTCAAATGTCATCCTTCACAAGTTTCCAATATTTAACTAATGGAACATGAATAATTAAATGGGGGTTATAAAATGTCCTTTTGTGTATTTACAGTTGATGTAATTAGCAGGTAATATTTTGTAGTTTAACAATGAAAGTAATCAATTTAAATTCTCATCTGGTGCAGTCTTCAACAGTTGGTCTTTCCTTCTCATCCTGTTCGGTAAGTCTCCGCTGACCTGTGGTTCTGGGTGCCTTTCTTGAACTGTACTCCTTTTCCTAAATTTCTCAAGTCCTCTTCCTTCACTGCTCTTCCTACAACTTCAACTCTCTTACTGGATGGAGATACCACATCAGTGGTATCAATATAACAGCTCTTTGCTGCATTTGATAAATGATGTTTTTGAATTGTATTGTATGCAGACTGAGCCTTTTCAGTCCTTGACTAACAATCTGTTCACATCCTTCCATAAAACTTACTATACAATTGACATTTGTTAATGTGGCCCTTGCTATCATTATCTGTTGCCTGGTCAACCTCAACTGGAATACATATGACTGTGAGTCGTACCAGTACTTTCCAAACGCATAAAAAGTGGTTTTTCCAGGGCTCTGACTTTGGGGTCTATTGGTGACAGAAAGTTAGGGTCAAGTGTTTTGCATAGCCCTTGGGCTAGAAAGCATTTGTGTAACTATAACTATCCTGCAGTACAGGGTAAGTTTTTTTAATATTACACAAGTTTTTCAGGTTAGGCAAGTGGAGCAAATAGGTTGGTTGTTTTTGTGTTCAATGTGGTCTACAGTGTGCCTTAAGAAGCTTATGAAAGCACCAATTAGATCATTCGTAGTTCCTGCAAAGACCCAAAACAAAAACAAATAAAGGTTCTTGGCATTTGTTTGTCGGCACTGGATCAATTAAATAACTAACAAGAGCAAACTGCTGAAGTTTTAAGGATATAATCTCTATGCATTTATCTAGAAATAACATCTTCCTGTTTTCAAATATCAGTATCCATTATCATGAAATACCCCAAAAATGTGATTTTTGAGTATAAAATCAAAGCCACACATTCCAAGATAGCTATAAACAGAAAATGGCTGTAATTTTTCTGACACATTCTAAAGATTCCAGCTCTGAAAAAAGTTGAAAATTTTATAGATATCTTTAACCATTTCCAAGATACTGTGTTTCAAAGTTAGCCTACCTGTGCTTGTAAAATATGCACATAAAATGCAGTGTGAGGCAAAAAACATTGTTTACAAAGTGAATAAAGTAACTTAGTAATGGAGAAATGAAGGGTCTGTTGTCATCAGAAGGGTTCTGGAACCTAAACTTGTAATATTTGAGCACATATGAAAGTTTTGTGCATGTAAATTCTGGACTGAGGTGTAAATTTATCTTTGACTTACTCTGTTTCACAGAAGCAAAATCCCAAAATGTTACTGACCCATGAAATACTTGTCATACAAGTGACATTAGTTGCAATAGCAGGGAAAGAAGGGAAACAGCAGTAAAATGCTAGAAAAGTAATAAATAATGGATGATATTATACAGTGGTTGTGGTATGGAAAGGGTGGAGTGAAATAGACAATGAGAGTTTGAGAGAAAGAGAGGAACAAAGTGGGAGTGGAACACACATGACAGTGGCAGAAGAGTGCAAAGAAAATAGTAAAAGACAGTTCCATTAGGAGAAAAATACACAGAAGAAGAAATTAGTATGAGTGAGAACCAGTGATAATCAGAGACAGTCAACAACAATGGAAACAAAGAAGAGAGATATAACAATAGTGTGAAAACATTTGCAATTGAAAGGATAGAATGAGACATTAGCAGTAAGAGAGGGGCAGTGGCAGTGGCAGTGCAGTGGCAGTGAAAGGAGATAATAGCAGGAGGACAGAAGGAAGGGAACTATGACTATGACACAGGGGACAGTTACAGAGATAGAGAGAAAATGACAATGATTGATGGGTATAAGCGACTTGGTGTGATGGCTAGTGAGTGTAAGCAAATTACAGTTAGGGGAGCTTGTGGTAGTGAGAGATGAGGTGCATGTGAAAAGATAAGGATATGTTCAAATGCCAAAATTTTTGGGAAAATTTTTAAAAGTGGTGCAGAAGATAGAATGTGGCAGCTAGTACCCCACTTTTTAATCAGTGTATTAAACAGGAGCATATTTGCCTTTTTGTGCTCTGATAGGAGCATTTTTCTGTTGGCAAGTGACTTTGTTGCCCTCGTAATATCCTCGTCTTTGCTTCAAAATAAGATGCATCATTTTCATCTAGAACTCTAAATTGAGTTTACATGTTACTCAGAAGGAATTCATTGCCCCCTGGTTTCTTAATTTTTCACATGTCTACCTAGTTGTCCAATTATTTTTTGTGACTTTCTCTCTTTCCACCAGTGCCATTTTGAAGTCTGTTTTGCACCAGCACACTCAAAGGCACTCATGATAATTAAAATGATTCTCCTGACAGGAGTCTACTGCTCTCTTGGCAAGTACCCCCATGGTTTCAAATTGGTTCCTTAATTTCACCAAATTAAAATTACTTAGGACACTTTATGATAGGGGGTTATATCAATTTATTTTTCAATATGATACCCGTGTACACTAATACATATGTGGGCACACTCAGATAACTTCTGCAAACCATTCAAATAAAAATTCTTTAATTTCAAATCCAACCAAGCATTCACTCCATCATCATTGTAAAATTATTGTCCTCTGAGGTCATTCTCAGGTTTGGAAAAAGAAAAAAAGACTGATCGAGCCAAATCTGTTGAATGTGGCTGATAATGTAAAAATTCAAACCCACCGTCACAGTGTTGCAAGGGCTTTGTGTGCTGATGCATTGTCCTGATGGAAAAGAACTCCACATGCCAATTTTACACACTTTTTTCCCTTTATCTCTTCCCTCAAATGGTGCAGGGGGTGCAATAGTATGATCCACTGATAGTTGCACCCTTTCACAAGTAATACACCATGTTTACCCCTTCTGCATCCCAGAAGACCAAGACCAATGCCAATAACTTACTGGCTGATTTTTGCACCTGGAATCTTTTTGGGGTAGGGGATGAAGGATGTTTCCATTGTTGTGACTGCTGTTTTGTCTTGGAATCAAAGTGGTGAACCAACATTTTGTCCATTATCACATTCCTTGCAAGAAAGCTGTCTCTATCCACTTAAAATTGATGGATGATTTCTTCATAATGCTGCACATGTTCCCACCTCTGATCTGCATTCAAGTCTTCCAGAACCAACTGAGATGAAACTTTGCATTCCCAAAATATGAACAACAATGTTGTGAGCATGCCCAGGAAAGATTCCAAATGTGGTTTCAGTGTGCTGCAATGTTGTTCAATGAACCTACAAAATCGTACCATGAATTGCAGTCACTGTTTCATCAGTGGCAATGGCGATAGGTCTTCCACTGCTTGGCATGTCTTCAACACTCATTCTTCAATGTTTGAAGTTGGACACCCAGTTTCTCACTGTTTCATAAGATGGAGCACTGTCCTTACGTATATTCCACAATTTCCTTGGGTGTCACTCCATTCAAATGAAGATACTCAATCACTGCACAGTTCCTTAATCTCTCGATATTCACCATTTTGCTTACACTAAGATAAAAAACACATCCAAGTGGAAAAACTAACAAAGCTGGAGATGCGAAATCTGACTTGCATACCCAGAAAGGGTCACCATAAAAGTAGGTGGTGGTATTTGTGCAAGGCACTATGGTAACTAACTCAGGCTATAAACTTTTTGACCACCCCTCGTATATCTTGCTGTAAACACTGACACCCCTCCTGCTGTTGTAGTGTGATCCTGGGGATGAACGGACTATAATAACATACAGATCTGGATGATACTCCACAATTGGACCAAAGTAATCCTGAATTCTGTTAGAGTTATTCTCACTTCCAGAATGTGCCTCTGCCATCCTGTGATTATAAGAAATCTTTTTAGGTCATTTGTTCGCCCCATTAGGTATTTATTCTCTCATATTTCAATTACTACATTGGATAATTTAAAGTGTTTCTCAGTATAAGGGCCTTACAATGACTGATTTCCCTGACCTCCTATGTCATACAGTTTCATCAAATAAAAGAATGTTGGTGCATTTTGGATGCTGTGTATTGTAGCAAGTTGTGTTTCCACTGGCAACTCTCATTTGTGTGTGTTCTGAGGTACCAACTGTAACCTAAGACCTGACTCTTTGGACGACATGACTACAGAACTCTTCTCAGATGCAGGGGCAACTGTATTGGGACAGGACAAGAGATTCCCAGTGAGACTGGCCAAGGGCTTATGGAGGTTATGTGTAAAAGACATGAAGATCACAGAACTAATGGCAAAGATAAAAGCTTTCTGTCGTTTAAGCTCAGATTGAGATAGAAAAAATTTTGTTCTGTTGGATGGGATAAACAGAATCAAGGAAGAGTTAAAGGCAGCAGTTTGGATAATTCCCTTATTTTTGAGCAAAAGAATGAATACAGCCTCTTACCTGGTTGAGGGCAGGAAACTGATTGAGCTCTAGAAGAAAGTAGGGTGCAGCATACTATTAAATTTTTGTTATGATGCACATCAGAAATGAGGTGAGCAGGAAAAGTTAGATCTCACTGCTAGGTAGCAATCAATTGGGAGGCGTATATTTTTGTGCGCTTGAGAGAGAGAGAGAGAGAGAGATTTGACATTACGTGAACCCAGTTTGACAGTTGAATGACAGTTCTAAAATTGACTGGCCTGCCACACATCTTCAAGACAGGATGCTGTAGCACAGAATAATGTCATGCTCTGCAGGCACTGTGCTGTGAGTTGTCCTGAGACTGCAAGTACTATTCTGTCTTGAGAAAGTGTGGTGTCCATCCCTATCAGTTTACATACATGAAAAATAACAAAACTTCTGACCAGTCTACAAGCCTAATTCCATTAATAGGTATATGTTGGGTAACACATAACATTACCAAAGTTATCTAAATATATCATTCAAATACACCGCCTAAAGACAAGTCCAGATAAATGAATCATTATACACAAAGGAAACTTATTTGAGTAAGCTGTGATGCATTGGATTGTTACAGGCCCCAATAGTCAGCCCAGCATAAGGAAAGTTCTTGTAGTTTGGAATGCTTTGGACAGTTTAAAAAAAAAATCAGAATGATAGCCTTCAATAGAGCAATAGCAACACACAGGCTTCTCTGTAAAGATGTTCACATGTTTGACTCATTTGATCTCGTGAGGTAGTTCGGTGAAGCAGCAGCACCCTGTGCACAGCATTTGTCCAAAATCCAATCCAGCATTTTTCCTGTGCCCCTGTTTTCACCTGCTTCGGCATCTGACACATACATACCACCCATTTCCCCCCCTCCCTCCACTCTGTCTATGTCTATGTCTACGTCTACCTCTACCTCCCACACTTCGACCACCTTACACTCAAACCTCTACATGTACATTTCTTCCACAACTCCTCCCTTCCCTCTCTCCATCTCATCCTCCCTGCCTCTGCCTGCCCGTGTACTGCCCCTCCAGGAGCAAAAGAATTGAATAAAGACATGACATGCCAGCTGTGCTATCTGCCCACATCTCAGCCTCAGTGTCAGCTAGGGGTTTCTAACACCCACACTGCAAATACCTGTGAAGCTTGTTGTTGGTGTGCTAAATGTGGTTTGAACTGATCCAGGGGTTTTGGACATCATGTAAGTTTGCAGCATGTTGCCTTATCTTTGACTGAGAATGTGTATTGGTGATATAAACCTAACTCAGTCTGCAGCCTAGTTAGTTGTCACATTTGAAGCCACCAAACTTGCCAATAAGTCAAGCTGTTGAGCGAGTGCATTGGTAAATATAAGTACACACTTCTGATCTTGAAATGGTCATCTAAATCCAGTTGGTTCTCATACTGAAGTAGAATTTCAAGATAAGAAAGCTGACAATACATGTAGATACATACAGATACCCAGTTGATAAATTATTCAGTGGCACACATTAATCAGTCAAGTTGTATGTTCACAAGAAGCTAGTTACGTTCAGATTTTCCTACTTCTTTTTTTTTCTGGTTGGAGTCAGAGAACTATTATAAAGCAGAGAGATTTATTAAATCTACAATGAGATAGGAATAGACAGCTGAAACAACATTCTTTTCACAAAGTGACCATGTAAACTCCAGTTAGTGACCAACTGCTGCATGTGCCCTCTCCCATCACCATAGTGATATCACACATTTCAGATGTGCAGTAGAGCAGACATCCACCAAAACGACTGCACGCCATAATGCTAAACTGAAAGGCCAACAGGTTCTGTCTCTATTTCTATGATCATGATTAGGGACTAATGCATATTTAAGAATATTCCTTGTACTGAAAATTGAAAAGCTCAATGGCCAGGTGTGATATGCTGTTTCGTAGAAACACCGGTGGTTACACTGTAAACATTACAAACAGATAAACTAATATGTTTTTGATTATTATATGATGTAAAACAATTTCTGATGAGGGTAATTTCATTGGCTCAGTCCCAAAAACGGAGGAATGCAAATGAAAAGACAGCACATGACAGCAGACAGAACAAGATTTTCTGCAGAGAAATTTTTTAAGCCATGAAGAACACACATTTTCAAATCCAGAAAATGGACTGTGCAGATCAACTGTGCATAATGACAAAAAAAGTTTGTTTCAAAAAGCCATTGAGAAATGAAACCAGTAAATTTGTGCAGTCCAGTTTCATGCCAGCATCTGTTGTGATGAAAGAATGAGGGGGAGCTGCCATTAGAAAATGTAAAATGGATCACAGAACACTGACACAAACTTCTAGAATATGCCATTTGTAAGCAGAACTGCCATTCGCTCTATGGTATGAGGAAGTGGTTGTAAACTTTTAATTATTCCCTCAAAAACTATACTCTTGTTGCTGTTAGTTCTTTCGTATGTATTGGCCCTTCACCCCCTTGTGTTCACACTGAAGTAACCATATTTTTAATTGTATTTGGCAATCTATCAAGTGTATTGTAGCTAGTAGATACTGGCCAAAGGGAATCCATTTATTTTTGACATTTTCTCTTGTGCCCACTTACTCCTGCTGTAACTAGTATACCAGGATATCCATCAAATTCTTTAGTTGTAAATGACATGCTCATTTTCACTAATCCTTCTGGATTGGTTATAATTTCTAAATATGTAATTTGCCTTCCTGCTGGTTTCATATATAATTATGTAAAACATTTTGTCCGTTAATATAATCTGAAAGTTATAGTTCATAGAAAGAAATTTTGCTATATGTGTTGGATCAGATCTTTCCCATGAAAATTATTTTTCAGAAGGATCCTTATGCCACTTGGTTCTATATTTACCACATAGTGTCTGAAGAAGACACAATTGCTTTAGTGCCTTAATCAGCTCTACCAGTGTCATTCCTACTATTATTGCTCATCTCTTTTGACTTATTGATCACTTAAAGTGCAAACATGTTCAGGATCTGAAGCAGCAGCATCTTTCTTACTTGGTATCCATTCATCTGCAGAATTTTCTTCTCCGACATCCATAGTTTCAACAGTAGACAATTACTTTACAGTATAGTCTTCTTTGATTTGTAGCTTAATCTGCTGTATTCAGATTCAGAGAATCCTTGTATACTGTCCACAAAAGTAGCCAGCAACAATTCAACTATTTTGTTGTAACAATTTTGTACATACACAATTGTGCATGTACAGTAACTTAATTGGGTTACAGTGCTGAACTGATTATAGAACAAGGCATAATTTCTTTTTGCGTGTGTTTAGGCCCAAGGGTTGATGCAACATGTTTTCTCCAATTACATATTCCTTGACAGATACCTCAGTTGTAGAAGTCTGCATTTTGATTGTTCAGAAAATGTTCCACCCTAAAAATTGACACGGTTCCATTTGAAAAATGGCTGCCACCCAATGGTTTCTATGTCTGAGGAAAAAATCACTGAGTGGAGAATATGGGGATGAGGCAAAATTTGATAGCTGAAAGAGATGACATGTCTGTTCTGTACAGAATGAGCTGATACATTGTCATTGAGCAAAAATATGACCTCATTAAGCTTCTTGTGACACTTCACCCTGACAGCCTCACATTACCTCATCTGGAGATTTCACCAGTATGTGGAGGTTTTCTCCTTATCATTATAATCTGATAACAACACACAATGTCACTTCCAAAGAACATTCTGCATCAACTTACCTGATGATGTTTGCATCTTTGTTTATTTTATTGGTCATGAATCCATGTTTACCCTGCTTTCTATGCTCCTTCCTCTTGGGGTAATGACTGGAAATGGTGCAATATGCCTTCACCATGCACTGTGTGGTGGTGTGTGGATTATGTATGTAGAAATAGATGGATGTAGATACACTCAGCACTTGTTGAGTGATTAAATGACTAAAGAAGTCACCTCTGTTAACCATACACAACTGCAACATATCCACTGTTGCTTCAGTTTGGTGTGCTTTTTCAGTAAGTGTTCTTCACACTATAGCAGCCAGAGACTGTGTGTGTGTGTGTGTGTGTGTGTGTGTGTGTGTGTGTGTGTGTGTATGTATGTTATGTGGGCTAATATAATGTGTTCTAATATGAGATCCATTGTATCTAAAATTTTGTTCTCCACACCTAGAACAGCTTTTTGCCACCCTCCCAATATCTGCAATATTCTTGTCAGACCCTGTGCTCCTTTTGCACCCATCTCCCTACCCTATGGCTCCTACCCTTCAACTGCCCCAATGCAAGATGTTCCATGCCCCATGCACCCTCCTACCATCAACTGTTCCAGCCGACACATGTCATACACAAACTGTTACGTAAACACTGTTCGGCCTTTTATCAACAAATTATCAGTTAGGATGAATGGGAGTAGGTAGAGGGTGTATACTGGCAACACACAATATAGTGTTGCAGAGAATGTGCTACAACATCACAGTTGTGACCTCGATGCCTGTTTCACCCCATGTACTGTTCGGAATCTTCCCCCAAACAACAGTTTCTCAGATTTCTGGAGGGGGGAACTAGTGCCAAAACATGTCCTTGGTTCTTACCACCCACCTGGCATTAATTTACGTTAATTTCTTATGTCTCGGCATTTCTTCACAGTAAGTTCTCCTTCTGTCACTCAGTTTTAGTTTTCTACATCTTTCATTGTCTTACCTGTATATTTTTCACTGCCCCCATCTGACCTCTGTTACATACAATCCACTTAGCTTTTCACTCTTATTAACTCATGTGTGATGTTTAATCAGTAATCTGCATCTTGCATATTATCCAGTCTTCCACCTTTCAGCTCCAAACTCTTTAAATCTCATACAATGCAGTCCCAAACAATCAGTCTTTCCTTCTCACCCTGTGTGGTAAGTCTCTCCTGAACCGCAGTTCCAGTTGACCTTCCCAAAATAAACATTTTTCTAGAACTCTCTAGTCCTTTCCCTTAAGCCCTCTTCCTTCCCCTTCAACTGTTCTGCCTGAAGGAGGAGCTACTGGCTTAAAAAGCTTGCCTAACTACAACCTTATTTTATGTGCATTTTCTGCCACCACTTGATTAGTAGATTTATATCTATGTAATTAAATTATTGTCATTTTCATACTGTGTGAAAGTTATGTGTTGCTAGCCAACCATTCAGGTCATGGATTACACCTGTTTCTTATAGAATCAATTTTTATTCTAGGTTTTAATGGGACTCCATATATGGCAGTACAGATTCCTTGACATACTGGTATTATAGTGGTCAAAAGTCTTTAGCCAGTACACTGTCACCTAGGTAGCATACAATAGTGTTTTCTGATTTGCACAGTAACATTTGGCAACTGCCTCTTAAGTCTCCCTATTCATCAGGGCATTCTGCAAATTCCTCCTTAGGGTGGAGAATGCTTACATAAAACAAATGAAGGAGGATGAAAACACTGTCTTATTACTTCTAGAACATACACATCTTTGGGGATTACATATTTTATGGGACTGACAGTGAGTGCTGCATCTTCCTTCTTAACTCCAGTGAGTACATGTTTCATTGTAGTTTCACCTTATGTTTGGGATTATTTATTTTCTACATGGTTGTTTTTTCACTGAAGATGCAGCTGGAAGTGTTCTGAAACCGATAGTGCCTAAGAATAAAAGGGTTTCACAGCTGAAGCAGTTTCATTTCTCAACATGGTTTGTCAAGGCTATGGTTGCCCAGATTGTAAAGTTTTTAAACAAAAAGCTCAGAAAGTGTCTGTGGCATTTGATAATTGCATCCAGTGATGACACATTGTAATACACTTCCATTTAATTTTGGATTGTAGCAACATTGTCCTCTTTTAAATGCAGAAAATGCTACACAATTTATCAGGCCTGCAGAGATTTGCCTGGAAATAATCAAACAAATATTATGTAATTTTATTTTTTAAAGGTGGTGATTAAAATGTCATGACTGCCTCTTCTGTGCTGGTGTCAGATACTGCTTCCCAACAAATCTTTACTAATGTATCTATAGCAGCTGACATATTAGGGTTCAGTTTCTACTGTTACCTCATCCAATGTGCACTTTTCTGACACTATAATGCAGTACTAAAACTGATAATAGTGCCATACTTGGCAAAAAGAAAAAGAAAAAGAAGAAAAGAACCTAGGTTTTTGAGTTGTACATTTCTTCTTCCTTTGAGTAGGAAATATTGGTTAGTGAAAGTTGAGGAAAATGGGGCATCTCACTCAGATCACAGACTGAGTGGACTGTGCTGTGAGGAGAAAGTGTCACAAAGTTTGGTTTGGTTCCATTTTTTACATGTTCTGTGGATAACTTTTGTGAGAGCTTGTCATGCTTGCTTTGGTTCAAGGTGATGATGGTGGTGTTAGGAATTTAATGCAGGACTTTCACACAAATAAAAGTCTGCAAGACTTCTCTCCTCGCTGGCCAAATACTAACATTGAAGTTCTTCTCCATCACCAAGATTCAAACCTCATGTCTACAGAGGTAAATAAATCAGATAATATTCTTACGACACATGTCTGTGAAATACATTGTGTATTGCATAGAACTGACCCAGAAAATTATTTCTTTTGACACCAGTGAATGGAGGTATGTGAAGGAAGCTAATTTTGTAAAGCTTTCATCACCAAAGTCTGAAATGATGCAGAGAGCAAAGTTTCTGAAACTGAGGGTTACTGAACATATATAACTTGTGATTTCCAGTTAAAATTAAAAGGGCACTGAGGAATTTTGAACAGCTGGTTGTGCAGATTATCTTGCCTGATGTCCCATATTCTTGATTGCTATGATGTAACTTAACTCGTACATTACTGAATGAATTGTACCTTTTATAAGCTATGTGATACACTTTTACTAAAAATCAGTTAGTGATACCTTTTAACATTTCATTTATGGGACATGGTGTTGTAGCTTGGATTATGATGCTTGCATCATACAAAAACAGTACTCTTTCTGCTATACCAGTGTAAAGTGGAAGATCAGTTACATGAAACAAGAACAGGAGTGGTTCTGCAGTTGAATCCCACAGGACAACAGTAGCAATTTGTCCCCTCTCAACGCAAGATGCTATCATGATTAATCTTCTATCTGACACAGTAATTTGCATTCTTTTGGTTAAGTAAGAAGTGGATCACTTACTCATTGAACCTCGAAAGCATCTCAGTTCCTCATGTTGTTGTTGTTTTCATTGTTCTTCTTCTTCTTCTTCTTCTTGTTCTTGAGCCCGAAGACTAGTTTGTTACAGCTCTCTATGTTACTGCAACCTACATTCTTCTGAATTTGCTTGTATTCATCTCTTGGTTCCCCTCCAAGATTATTACCAGCCCCCTCCCCCCTGCTTCCCTCCCCACCATCCCCCCTGCGGATCCGGGGATTAGAATAGGCCCAAGGTATTCC
Organism: Schistocerca cancellata; assembly: GCF_023864275.1. Classification (NCBI taxonomy): domain Eukaryota; kingdom Metazoa; phylum Arthropoda; class Insecta; order Orthoptera; family Acrididae; genus Schistocerca; species Schistocerca cancellata. The sequence continues at coordinate 598,834,840 of NC_064632.1, forward strand.
TGCCTGTCGTAAGAGGCGACTAAAAGGAGTCCATCCCCCTCACGGGGGTAGTTAGCGCCTGCGTCCGGAGACGGACGGTTCCACGACCTATAATCGTGGTCTTTTTGGTTTTTCACTTCTCGTTTCTTCCTTCCTTTTGTTGGTTCCCTTCTTTGCTCTTCTCCACCTCACTGTCTTCCTTACTCTTTCCCTTGACTTCTCCTTGCCTTCTCATTGCCTTTTTCTCCTTGCTTTCTCGTTGCCTTTCTCTCCTTGCCTTCTCGTTGCCTTTTTCTCCTTTCCTTCTCGTTGCCTTTTTCTCCTTGCCTTCTCATTGCCTTTTTCTCCTTGCCTTCTCATTGCCTTTTTCTCCTTGCCTTCTAATTGCCTTTTTCTCCTTGCCTTCTCATTGCCTTCTTCTCCTTGCCTTCTCTGGTCTCCGCCTCAGCGTTTGAGACAGTCTGTCCTCTTTCTCCCTCTCTCTCTTCTTTTCCCTCTTCTTCCTTCCTCCCTGTGCGTGCCTGAAGGCCGACCCAAGCGTTCGCATGCGTAGCCGGTGACGGGGTAACGCGTAAGTCCCCGCCCTGGGTAGACATGTAAGGCACGCACGTACCCCCTGGTAAAGGCCAGGCCCGGGGAGGGGTGATTGCCTGAGCTGATACCTTCTGACCATGCCGATTGGTCCCTCCGTCTGTTTATCGGGAGGTGTGACCTGAGGTGTAAACATTCACCTAAGGCGGGAGTGCCCTCTGAGAGGGTCCCCACAAGGAAGGAGCGCACCATCGGAGACGCTGGCAATCGTGGGGGATTCCTCCGCAATGGATTCTACTCCATCTCTCTCGACTTCGACCCAAAAACGGAAACGTGACCAGCCAACAGTGACAAAAGTACTACCGCCTGCCCCACAGTTCCTCGTCGTTTCTCGATCTGAGGACGGAAAGGATTTTTCCTCTGTCAACCCTTTCGTTATTCAGAAGGGCGTCGATGCCATAGCCGGATCTGTCAAATCCTGTACCAGGTTGCGTAACGGTACCTTATTACTAGAAACTGAGAGTGCCTTTCAGGCACAAAAACTGCTTTGGGCCACACCCCTGTACACGTTCCCTGTCCGGGTGGAGGCCCACAGAACCTTGAATTCGTCTCGTGGTGTAGTCTATACTAGCTCCCTCGACGGATTGACTGACGAGGAGATTCAATCTTTCCTCGCTGAGCAGGGCGTGACGGCTGTCCATAGGGTCATGAAAAAGGTCAACCATGACCTTGTACCGACCCGGACACTTTTCTTGACCTTCAATAGTGTTAAGCTGCCATCGCGCATCAAGGCGGGCTACAAGGTTATTTCTGTTCGCCCCTATGTCCCGACACCTACGCGCTGCTACCAGTGTCAGCGTTTCAATCACACTCGACAGTCTTGTTCCAATGCGGCTAAATGTGTCACTTGTGGCAGGGATGCCCATGAGGGTGACTGTCCACCTCCGCCTCCTCGTTGTGTGAACTGTCAGGGTGACCATGCCGCATCCTCCCGCGACTGTCCTGTCTATAAGGAAGAACGCTGTATCCAAGAAATTCGGGTCAAAGAGAAAGTGTCCACCTCGGCTGCTCGCAAGCTATTGGCTAGTAGGAAGCCCATGCTGCTCCCAGCGGGGAAATACAGTACTGTCCTCGCCTCTCCTCGGACTACCTGGGAGATAGCAACCCAGACATGCGATCTGACCTTCAGCACCACGGTCGTCCGTTCGGCCAGTGCTAAGATCGCGCAGTCGATGTCTCCTCTTCCTACCATCACCCCACAGACACCAGCCCCTTCCTCAGCTTCTGCTAAGACGAAGACCCCGAAGTCAGATGCACGGGCCTTCAAGAAGGAACCATCCCGTGCAGACTTCCTCCGTACCTCGACCTCCCAGCCTTCGACCGGTACTTCCACCAAACGTCCTTCCAAAAAGGCGCATAGGAAGCACAGGTCTCCTTCTCCGCCACGGCGCATTTCTTCTCCTGCGCCACCCAGCGGTTGCCGACCCAGGCCGTCATCCGTTTCGCCTGGCCGCACCGCTGGTAGCCGAACATCTGGCCGTTCACCGGCGGACGAAGCTACCCGTCGTGGCCATCCTCCCGAGATGGCTGATGACCCTATAGACCCAATGGACGATGACTGTCCGCCTACTGATAGCGGCGGCAGTGCTTGCTCGAAGCCACACCCTAAGCGGCCTTCGAGGTGACCACTTCTATCATCTTCCTTTTCTTACGATGGCACTTATTCACTGGAATATTCGCAGCATTCACTCCAACCAAGAGGACTTGAAGTTGCTGCTCCGCTTGCACCGTCCGCTCGTCATAGCCCTCCAGGAAACGAACCTACGCCCATGCGATCAAATTGCCTTGGCACACCACACCTCTGTGTGTTTTGACCTACCCCCTGTGGTAGGTATCCCTTCTCATGGAGGGGTTATGTTGCTGGTCCGGGATGATATTTACTACGATCCCATCATGTTGCACACCGGCCTGCAGGCAGTTGCCATCCGCATTACTCTCCCCACTTTTACGTTTTCCTTTTGTACCGTTTACACTCCATCGTCATCTGCCGTTACCAGGGCAGACATGATGCAACTTATTGCTCAGCTACCTGCACCATTTTTGTTAACTGGAGACTTCAATGCCCACCATCCCCTTTGGAGCTCTCCAGCATCCTGCCCGAGGGGCTCCTTGTTAGCAGACCTTTTCAACCAGCTCAATCTTGTCTGCCTCAATACTAGCGCCCCTACTTTTCTTTCGGACACATCTCACACCTATTCCCATTTAGACCTCTCTATTCCCATTTAGACCTCTCTCCCCAACTTGCACGCCGGTTTGAGTGGTATGCACTTTCTGATACTTATTCGAGCGACCAATTCCCGTGTGTTATCCATCTCCTGCAGCATACTCCCTCTCCGTGCTCCTCTAGTTGGACCATCTCCAAGGCAGACTGGGGGCTCTTCTCTTCCAGGGCGACATTTCAGGATCAAACGTTCACAAGCTGCGATCGTCAGGTCGCACACCTCACGGAAGTCATTCTCGCTGCTGCTGTATATTCCATCCCTCACCCTACTTCTTCTCCACGTCGCGTACCGGTCCCCTGGTGGACCACAGCATGTAGAGACGCTTTACGTGCTCGTCGACGTGCTTTACGCACCTTTAAACGCCACCCTACAGTGGCGAATTGTATTAATTATAAACGATTACGTGCTCAGTGTCGTCATATTATTAAAGAAAGCCAGCTGGACTGCTTTCACAAGCACCTTCAACAGTTTTACTCCATCTGTTGTCTGGGGTAGCCTGCGCCGGCTATCTGGCACTAAGGTCCACTCCCCAGTTTCTGGCTTGACGGTCGCGAATGAAGTCCTTGTGGCCCCTGAGGCTGTCTCCAATGCCTTCGGCCGCTTTTTCGCCGAGGTTTTGAGCTCCGCTCATTACCACCCTGCCTTCCTCCCCCGCAAACAGGCAGAGGAGGCTAGGCCACCTGACTTCCGCTCCTCGAATTGTGAAAGTTATAATGCCCCATTCACCATGCGGGAACTCGAAACCACACTTTTCCGATCACGGTCCTCCGCTCCAGGGCCTGATTCTATTCATATTCAGATGCTGAAGAACCTTTCTCCTGCGGGTAAAGGTTTTCTTCTTCGTACATACAATCGCATCTGGATTGAGGGACATGTTCCCGCATGCTGGCGCGAGTCTATTGTTGTCCCAATTCCAAAGCCGGGGAAGGACAAGCACTTGCCTTCCAGTTATCGACCTATCTCGCTTACCAGCTGTGTCTGTAAAGTGATGAAGCGAATGGTTAACTCTCGATTGGTTTGGCTGCTCGAGTCTTGACGCCTACTTACCAATGTACAATGTGGATTTCGAAGGCGCCGCTCTGCTGTTGACCATCTGGTTACCTTGTCGACCTTCATTATGAATAACTTCTTGCGGAAGCGCCCGACCGCGGCTGTGTTCTTTGATTTGGAGAAGGCTTACGACACCTGTTGGAGGGCGGGCATTCTCCGCACCATGCATACATGGGGCCTTCGCGGTCGCCTCCCTCTTTTTATTTGTTCCTTTTTAATGGATCGACAGTTCAGGGTACGTGTGGGTTCTGTCCTGTCAGACACCTTTTGCCAGGAGAATGGGGTGCCACAGGGCTCAGTTTTGAGCGTCACACTCTTCGCCATCGCGATCAATCCAATAATGGATTGCCTCCCAGCTGATGTCTCAGGCTCACTTTTTGTGGACGATTTTACCATCTATTGCAGCGCGCAGTGTACACGTGTCCTGGAGCGCTGTCTTCAGCGTTCTCTTGACCGTCTTTACTCCTGGAGTGTCGCCAATGGCTTCCGTTTTTCTGCCGAGAAGACGGTCTGTATTAACTTCTGGCGCTACAAAGAGTTTCTCCCACCGTCCTTACGACTCGGTCCCGTTGCTCTCCCAATCGTGGAGACAACCAAATTTTTAGGCCTTACATTTGACAGGAAACTTAGCTGCTCTCCACATGTCATATTTGGCCGCCCGTTGTACCCATTCTTTAAATGTCCTCCGTGTTCTCAGTGGTATGTCGTGGGGAGCGGATCGAACCATCCTACTTCGTCTATATCGGTCGGTCGTCCACTCCAAGCTGGATTATGGGAGCTTCGTATACTCCTCTGCACGGCCATCCATCTTACGCCGCCTCAACTCCATACAACATCGGGGTTTACGACTTGCGATCGGAGCATTTTATACTAGTCCCGTAGAGAGTCTTCATGCTGACGCTGGCGAATTGCCACTCACCTACCGGCAGGATATACTGCTTTGTCGGTATGCCTGTCGGCTACTGTCAATGCCCGACCATCCGTCTTATCGTTCCTTTTTTGACGACTCTCTTGACCGTCAATACGGGTTTTATGTCTCTGCCCTGCTACCCCCTGGAGTTCGCTTTCGTCGCCTCCTTCAACACCTTAATTTTTCACTCCCTGCAACCTTTCGAGTGGGCGAGAGCCGCACGCCACCTTGGCTCCAGGCTCAGGTCCGCGTTCACCTTGACCTCAGCTCGCTCCCAAAAGAAGTCACCCCCGGTTCGGTCTACCACTCCCGTTTTTTGGAACTTCGTTCGAAGTTCATCAACATGACTTTCATTTATACCGATGGCTCTAAGACCAATTACGGGGTCGGGTGTTCCTTTATTGTCGGGGCACAAAGTTTCAAATACCGGCTCCATGGCCATTGTTCGGTCTTCACAGCTGAGCTCTTTGCCCTCTACCAGGCTGTTCTTTACATCTGCCGCCACCGACATTCTGCTTATGTCATCTGCTCAGATTCCCTGAGCGCCATCCAGAGCCTCAGTGATCCGTACCCGGTTCACCCTTTCGTACACCGAATCCAACGCTCTCTTCAGCAGCTGGTGGATGTCGATTCTCTGGTTAGCTTTTTGTGGGTTCCTGGCCATGTCGGTATCCCTGGGAACGAAGCTGCGGATGCCGCAGCCAAGGCTGTGGTCCTCCAGCCTTGGACAGCTTCTTGTTGTGTCCCTTCATCCGATTTTAGCAGGGTCATTTGTTGGCGCATCTTATCGCTGTGGCATGCCGATTGGGCTGCACTTACCGACAACAAGCTTCGGGCCTTAAAACCTCTTCCCGTGGCTTGGATTTCCTCCTCACGCCTTTCTCGGCGGGAGGAGGTCGTTTTAGCCCGGTTAAGAATTGGACACTGCCGGTTCCGCCATCGCCATCTGCTGACGGCTGCGCTGGCGCCGTTCTGCCCATGTGGGCACTTGCTGACGGTTAGACACATTTTAATGTCCTGTCCAGATATTAACTCACTGCGCCTCGATCTTAACCTGCCAAATACTTTCGATGCCATTTTAGCGGATGACGCACGAGCAGCTGCTCGTGTTCTTCGTTTTATCAATTTGACAAACCTCGCTAAGGACATTTGATGTTGTTTTTTAATCCTATGCCTGTCAGTCTGTCTTTTATCGTGTTTTCCCTTTTAGTTGTTGTTGTCAACTTGTGCCTTGCAGTGCATTCTTAGAGTAGTCAGGGCGCTAATGCCCACTGAAGTTGTGCGCCCTAAACCCACAAAAAAAAAAAAAAAAAAACTCCCCACCATATTGGAGACAACTTGATGACCCCAAATGTGTCCTATCAACTGATCCCTTCTTTTGGTCCAGTTGTGCCCCAAATTTGTCTCCCCAAATATGTTCAGTACCACCTTATTAGTTACATCATCCACCCACATAGTCTTCAACATTTTCTGTAGGACCACATTTCATAAGCTTCTATTCTCTTTTTGTCCCAACTATTGATGGTCAATGTTTCACTTCCATACATGGCTTCACTCCAGACAAATACTTCCAGGAAAGACTTCCTCACACTAAAAGCTATGTTCAATGTTAACAAATTTCTCTGAAATGCTCTTCTTGCCATTGCCAGTCTACATTTTATATATTTCATATCCTCTCTACTTTGGCCTCCATCAGTTACTTTGCTATCAAAATGGAAAACTTATGGTCTACTATAGGTTCCTCATATCCTAATCCGATTCCCTTAGCATCACCTGATTTAATTCAACTACATCCCATTATCCTTGTTTTGCTTTTCTTGTGTTCATCTCATATCTTCCTTTCAAGACAGTGTCCATTCTGTTCAGCTGCTCTCCCAAGTCCTTTGCTGTCTGACCCAATTATAATGTCATTGGCGAACCTCAGATTTACTCTCCTTGAACTTTAATTCATACTCCAAATATTTCTTTGATTTCCTTTACTGGTCATTCAATATTCACACTGTATAACATCAGAGATGGGCTACAATTCTGCCTCATTCCTTCTCAACTACTCCTTGTCTTTCATGCCCCTTGACTATAGCTTTTCACTCCTTGTACTTTACCCCTGATGTTGTTGGAATTCCGAGAGTTTTCCAGTCAATATTGTCGAAAGCTTTCTCTTAGTCTATAAATGCTATGAACATAGATTTGCCTTTTCTTAATCTATCTTCTCAGGTAAGTCATAGGGTCAGTATTGCCTCATATGTTCCTAAAGTTCTCCAGAATCCAAACTCATCTTCCACAAGGTCAGCTTCTACTAGATTTTCCATTCTTTGGGAAATAATTCATGCCTCATCCAGACAACAATAAAAAAAAAAAAGTACAGCAAATGAATTTCTCATTCAGGCATTATAATACATAGTGAGTGAAATTGGTACTGTATATGGCACTTTCAGTAGGGAGTCCCTCCTAAAAGGAAAAAGGCAACCAAAATAGGAATTTTTGTTTGCAGTTTTATATAATCTTCAAACTGCTTAAGTGCGTAGCACAGAATACTTAGCATTGTAATATATTAAGTTTTCTTGCCATTCAAATCATATCTGAAGTTCAGGTAGACTAACTACTTCTTAAATGGCTCTGGAGTTTAATTAAACTAATCTTGCATTTGCAATTCCTGCTGGTGTGGTACATAGAGGGCGCAAGAATATCCCCATATTCTTCACTTAATTCTGGACTTGAAAACCCCATAATTAGGCAGTTATGGGGTGAATCTACGAATTTGTGTAACGCTATCCAGTAAGACAAACTCACCTGAAAAAATACCTGCTATCATCTTCGTATACATTCCATATCCCATGTTAATCCTATTTGGTAAGAGTACCACACACATGAGCAGTATTCGGACTTGTGATGAATTAATCAATCGTACAGTGTCTCTTTTGCAGATGGACTCCATTTTCCTAGTACCCACTCAGTGAAGTGACATGTACCATGTGCCTTGCTTATTATTAAGCCTAATGCCCATTCCACTTGATACCCCCAATGAACTGCTACACTCAGATATTTTGTTTGAGTTAACTGGTGGCTGTTTTCTGTAGTGAATGTCATAGTCATAGGATACAACATTTTATTTTGTGCAGGACACTGTTTTACATTTCTGGACCTTCATTACAAGTTACCAGTCGTTGCAATGCTCTGAAATCTTGCCAAGATATTTCTGGATATTTGTGCATCTTTGTCCAGACAGTACTTATAGATAACTGCACCATCAGCAAAACGTCTGAGGTTACTAGTTATAATGTCTTCCATGTCATCCATACACAATATAAGCAGCACCAGACCCAATGCACTTCCCTGGGGGAAGCCTGAAGTTCCTTATAATTCTGTTGATGACTCTCCATTCTACATAAAATGCTCCTTATTTCCTACCTATATATCATCAATGTGGAAACAAGTTTTGTTTAATAACCCACACTGTCACACTTTCATTAATAAACATTCATGGTGCGGAGAGTCAGATGCTTTTCAGTACTAGAGATACACTGCATCTACATCTACATTTACATCTATGTGGTTACTCTGTAATTCACACTTAAGTGCCTGGCAGAGGGTTCATCAAACCATTTTCATACTACTTCTCTACCATTCCCCTCTCAAATGGCGCGTGGGAAAAAGGAACATCTAAATCTTTCCATTAGAGCTCTGATTTCTCTTATTTTATTACGATGATCATTTCTCCCTATGTAGGTGGGTGTCAACAAAATATTTACGCATTCAGAAGAGAAAGTTGGTAATTGAAATTTTGTAAACAGATCTCGCCATGAAGAAAACCGCCCATGTTTCAGTGACTGCCACCCCAACTCGCATATCATATCAGTGACACTCTCATCACTATTGCATGATAACTCAAAATGAGCTGCCCTTCTTTGTGTTTTTTTTTTTTATGTCTGCCATCAATCCTACCTGGTAAGGATCCCATACTGCTCGGCAATATTCTAGCAGAGGACGGACAAGTGTAATGTAGGTTTGTTGCATCTCCTAAGTTTTCTGCCAGTAAAGCGCATCTTTGTTTCACCTTCCCCACAATATTATCTATGTGGTATTTCCAATTTAAGTTGCTCATAATTGCCATAGTCCCTGGCTTTCAGGACACAATGTAACAAAAGGAGAAATTGATGTTAGCACCATCATTGTATGGACACTGGTTGATGGGGATGAGTTCATGCTCTTTCAACTAAAACATGACATATCTGTGTTCTACAACAGAAGGGTATTAGTAGATTGGATATAGGTTTTGTAGGTCACATATGCTACCCTTCTCAAGACAAATTTTACCTGTGCTTTCTTTCACTAGCTGATTACATGTTTTTTGTTCAAGGAATCTACAGTATATAACAACTAAAACAGGAGCTTACTCAGCTGCAAATTTTGTACAGAATCTCACAGGATTCCACTGGGTTTTGGAGTTTTGTTTGGTTTACTACCCATTTCCCATTCCTTTCATGCATAAGTCTCTGGATACTAATGTTGGTGCCACTAATAGTGTTCATGTATGAGCAGAATTAACATTGGTTTTGTGGGAAGTCTTTCAATAAAGGTTGGCTGTGGTAGTTTTTGATGACAGCATGTCTCTGTTTATAGCTCTAAGCTTTGTTCTACATGTTTTTATGCAGTAATCTGTTAGTTTTAAGGTTTTTCCACAGTGACTTCATACCATCAAGTGTCCCTTCATCGGGAATGGTTCTACTATGTACATATATAACCAGCAAATGGTTGACTTTCCTTCTAAACTTCAGCCACAGCCCTTCTACATTCTCCAGCCCAGAGGTAATTCTTTTGAAATCCTCTTAGAGATATGACATGGCAGCGACTCTATCTAGTTGGTTGGATACATAGTATTTCCTGCTAGTTCTAGCTGACCTTTGTAATTTGGGATTTGAGACTCCATGAATGCGAAGCAGTTGTAGTGACAAAAGATCATAACTGTGTAATATCATCAAGTCAAATATATATTTTCATCATGAGTTGGCTTTTGTGGTGGTTAACAGGATGTTATGTCACACTGACATATTACAAAATGATTATTTTCTCAAATGGTTGGTGGGTGTTTAAAGCCTCCCCCAGCAATGACAGCGTGATTGAGTAATTTATGTGCTAGTGAACTGTTTTCTTTGAAGTTTTTGTTAGATATGAGGTACCCTGGTGATTGACGGGAAAGTCTAATTACATGTATGTGCTCACACTAGATACCAAGTCTTGCTCAATTAATTTTGCATGCATATTCGCTTCCCACTTGGTTAGGTTTGATTGTCAACTTTGACAAATATACCACCCCAAACAATTGAAATTCTAGGTTGGAATATCAACAACATTATAGAAAGGACAGAACGCTACTTACCATAAAAGTGACACATTGCAGTTGTGCATAGCTTTTGGCCAAAGCCTTTTTCAGAAGAGAAACTGAACACACATTCTCACAAGCAAGAACATATTGCCCAGTTGTAACCACTACCTCTGGCTGCTGTGGCCAGAATATGATAATCATGTTGAATGAAAACAGCAATTCAAAGTGGGCTGTGGAAGGGAGAGGGATAGCAATCTGCAGGTGGGGTGAGAGAAGAACGCCATTTGGTAGAGCTTGCAGAGGCTAGATGGTGGCACAATAAGGATACCAGGTGCACTATCAGACAGCTGTGGGGAAGGGAGCCTGGAGAAAAGTGAGTGGAGGTGGTGTGGAGCAGAGAAGGCGAAAAAGACTGGTGGGCACATTTTCAGAGAACAACACTCTGAGAAAGAGGGGACATGATAATTTCAGAAGTGGACATTGTGTTGTAAAGATAACTTCCATCTGCCCAGTTAAGAAAAGCTGGTGGTAGACGGAAGAATCCAGGTGGCCCAGGTTACGAAACAGCCAAATTAAGCTGCATGTAGCTTCACAGGGAGGTCCACATAACTCTTGGCCACAGTTTAGTGGTGGCCTTTCATCCTGGTTGACACCACCTACCAATATATGTGGGGGGTACCCAGAAAAAAACTGACATAACTTTGCTGTGGGTTGAGCTTATATATGCCTAGCAGCAGAAATGTATACTATATAACACAACTCATTTGCCAGTTCAGTGCCATTTGTGTTGTTCAACTAGCTTATTCTGTACATCTGCAGTGATTGGTTTTGCTGGCACTGTTTTGTTCTTGGATCATTTTTTATGATGGAAAGTTTAAATGAACAATGCACAGCTGTGTAATTTTATTTTCTACTATGTAAAAATGCTGCTGAAACTGTTTTGATGTTGAAAATGGCTTACTGAGGTGATGCTGTGGAGAAACTAAAGTGTAGAATTGGTTTGCTCAATTTAAAAATGGTGACATCGATTCTTGACAAACCTCATTCTGGACATACATCCGTTGCCCAAATTGACAAAAATATTGAGAAAGTTATTGTTTGTGCTCCTAGAACACTGACAGACAATTGATCAACTGTCAGAGATTAGTGGGTTATCTTGGAACTCTGTTCAATGAATTTTAATGGACGATTTGGGAATGAAAAGGGTTGCTGCCAAGTCTGTTCCTCACGTTCTGACTGACAATCAAAAGGAACGCCAAGTTGAAACATGTCATGTTCTGAAACAGCAGCTTGAAAATGATACAGATTTTCTGTCAAAGATCATACTGATGATGAATCATGGTGTTATGATTATGACCCAGAAACAAAGCAAGGGTCAAGCCAGTGGAAGAAGTCATTGCCACCTCGTCCAGTAAAAGTAGTGAAGTCAAATCAAACATTGACACAATGCAAATTTGCTTTTTTGATGCCAAGACCATAGCTCAATCAGAATTTGCTCCCTCAATGGGGGCATGGGTTGGGGATTGGGAAGTGGTGTAGGAATGCACTAAGATGTTGCAGGGATAGGGTGTGGGCAGTGAAGAACTGTTCTGGATAGGTAGGAGGCATCTTGGGTAGGAAGTACCTCATTTCAGGGCATGAGGAGAGCTATAGTCCTTTAACAGGGCTTTGATTGTCTATCATTGTGCCGTGAAATGACACATCCTAACACAGATTTTTCCCAACCCTCCTAAAGTGATTTTATATGCCAACAAAATCTCCACAACATCATAGTCCATTCCCTTAGCACACCCAATTCCATCACCTTTCTGCAAGTACATTACCTCTGAGGTTGACCTAGGTGCAAAACCTGCCCAATCCACCAACAAAGCACTTGCAGTTCCAGTCCTGTCACAGGCTTATCACCCTCAGCAGAGGACAGGCCACATGTGGAAACAGCCTTATCAGATACCAGCTTTGCTGCTGTCATTGCACAGCATTTTATATTGGTAGAACTAGCGACCAGGAGTCAGCCTGAATGAATGGCCACATTCCATCTGTGGCTGAGCGATATGTGGCTCACCATGTGAAATGACATGCAGCTGTCTATAACATGCTCTATTTACTGTATGTGGCTACTTCACAACCTATGCCGACAGGATCATGCTCTCCATCAACAGCATTCCTGCACTTTTAGTTACCCTTTCAACACTTAATCCACTCTCAAAATTATCCCTTCCTCAATATTCTGTTACCTGTTGTTCCCACACACTCTACTCAAGAGATTCTGCTGCATCTGTCCCACACCACCCTCTATTCATGTCCCCTCACCTTCATTGTGTGCTGCTCTCTGCCAGTGCACCCACTGGTCTTTCTCCCCTTCTCTGTTCCTCTTCTTTTTCCACTCCCTTTCCTCCCATATCCTTCCCCACCCACTCCACAACAGCCTCCAGATGCTGTGTCCAGCAGCCTTGTCCTGCTACCAATTAGATCCTGCACACTCTGTCAGACAGTGATCTTCCCTCACCACACCTGTATGCTGCTATTTGTCACCGTTCCTGTTGCTTTTATTTGATGTGACTGCTGAATTATGGCTGGAGCAGCCAGAGACAGCAATAATGTGTGCTTGCTTGTGTGAATGTGCATTATCTTTTCTGAAGGTGGCTTTGGCTGAAAGCAAACATTCTCCATTGTGATCATCTACAGCTCAGTGTGTCATCTTTATGGTGAGTAGTGCAAATACTACCTCTATTTTCCATTTCATTATTCTCTGGATTGGGTCTGATTTACCCCCAAAAGTACCACTGTTGTGAGTTTTGGATTTTGTAAGTTTGTCTGTACTCTCTGTACTTTGTTATATGAGCTTTACCCCTTAAAAAAAGAATATAAGGAAGGCGAGACATGAGTAATACAATTAAAAATGGGAGTGGGTGAGAAGAGTTGGATAGAGAAAGGGAGGAAAGGTGTGGTGGTGGTGGTGGTGGTGGTGGTGGTGGTGGTGGAAATGCGATGTGTAAATGGAGAGATGTAGAGATGTGTGGGAGGCAAGTTCACATCTCTGGAGTCCATAAGAACCACTGTCTAATGAGAGGATCCAAACAGCCCATGTCTTCCAGCAAGCACTGAGGCTCATGGAGTACACAGACCCTCCTACCTTATAGGTTTCCATGGACTCTGAAGCTGGGAAATTACCCTGCAACACATCCCTACACACCTATATCTTACAGTACTTAACCTCTGTTAACATATTCCTGCCATAATTCTTCATTATCATCCTTTCAATGGGTTTCACACATGTTTCCTTTTTATTGTGTCTCATTATTTAGTATATTACTTTTCTGCCTTTGTTCTTCTCCCTGCCCACCCAGTGTCTCTCTTTTCTCACTCATAAAAACACTATTATGCCTCTCCCACATAATCCATGATTACTTCTCAAACTGTCATCTCTGCGGTGAATCAGGCACAGTGTTTACCAATGTACTATCTATAATATAGTCTCTGGACAACACCCCTCTCCATCCCCTCCTTTTCCCACCCTCTTTATCTTTGTATCTCCGCATCCTTACAACAATTGATCCTCATTTCAGTGATCCACACTTCCTACCTTCCTCAACCTGTATAAGTTTCCTCCCTGAGGGAAGAAGTAACAGTTCAGAAAGCTAGGACAGAAATACTTATCTGTCAGCACTACTAATACCACCACTACTTAATGTAGGTGCTGGCCAGATTTTCTCTCATATTTTTGTAATAGTCTTGCATGAACTTTTCTTTCAGTGAAATATACTATGTAGGGAAAGGGAATTTATGCTGATGGAAGGTTAAATGTAGAAGGGTAGGGGTTTGAGACTATATGCTGACAATTATACAGAGAGTACAAAGAGAAACCTACAAAATCCAAAACTCGCAGCAGTGCCGAGTCTGATCCAAATGACCCATAGTTGCCACTCAACTTTGTAGAGTTGTACTATAGAGGCTCATGCAACTGCATGGCAGATGACCCAGAGGTGAGTAGTCCTCATATGTCTGTTCCTGAATTTGGCCTATTTGATGGTTGTCACCTGTATGTAAAGGAGCATTGTTGGGAATCTCAGTTAGTGAGCAATATCCCATTTCTCCCTCTCCCACTTACATACCTTCAGATACTTAAAGCCAACTGCTTCTACTACATCTCATGTGGCGACAATAAACTGTAGAATTTTAAGCTATGGCTTATTGCTATCTAATTGAACACTCTGTAGTGAGGTACAAGTGGTGGAGGAGCTGGATGTGATTGGAGATTTAAAGCTGTTGCCAGAGTTCCCCCACACTGTACTTTCTCCTGTGTGAAATACTGACATCAGAGGAGCACTTGTGGGATGATAGGGATGCTGGTAACTCTGCTTGTGATACACCAGTATGCAATGACCAGCAGTTTTAGAGAGTTACGTGAGCAGTGCTGAGCCTTGACAGAGCTGTGTTCAAATGATTCTCAGTCCAGGCGGAAGTTTTCTTAATTTTGCCCCAAGTGTCAACATTACCAGTATACAGGCTGATTATGAGCTGACAAAGCTTTCAAGTTGTTGTTGTTGTCATTTGATGGTCTGTCTGTCTTTGTGTTACCCATACCACATCAGTGTGGAGGTAAGGAGATAATGACTCCTCACTGTGTTGTCAGTAGTGCAGTTGTCAAGCAGCTCATCTTAATTGTTTTCCATGAAGTGCCCATATGACCCTATAGACAGTTACCCAGTGGTCAGCTGCATGACTTTGAAACAGTTTACATTTTATCAGTTACAAATCTTTTATAGCTCGTCCAACATCACAGATGAATCACTACTAATCATAATTTCAAATATATTTAACATACAATAAAATATTCTAAAGTGACACCTGTATAGTGACATTAGGATATTTGTATTGACCCTAATGTGTCCCCTCCATCCTTACTGAGGTATTAAAAGTTCTCCTCATATTAATTAATAATCTGCTTTCGTAGCACAGTGAGAAAGTATGATACCTGAACCAACAATAGGATGTCTGAAACCTGTTTAAAAGACATGTTAACCTCAACTGTGCTGATGGGAGTGAACTGCTAAGTTATAGCAGTTGTTTTGTGAACAATCTTTATGTGCAGTACGCATGTTGTACTGGTCTTGCTCAGGTATTCAAGGCTACATTTGATTGGGTTAAGTTTGCTGTTCTGCAAGTAGGTATGAGTTCTTTTTTGTATATTTTTTTATTATTCTGGATTTACAATGTGAGTACATTTTTCCAGCACCTAGTCTAGATTGCAGTAAGTTACTAATTATTGTTCTCCACTCTTCTCTATTTGTCCCTAAATCTTCAGGAATGTTGTTCTTCCTCATTGCTGACTGAACTCCGTTTCCATATATCAGGTGGTCGTCCCCTTTTTCTTCTTCCAATTGGTACCCAGTCGATTATGCATTATGGTAGTCTTTCCTGTTCCATTCGTCTGATGTGTCCATACCATTTAAGTTGTTTGTCCTCGATGAAATCAATAATTGAATTTTTACATTTCATCTTGTCTCTGATTACTTGATTTCTTATTCTTTCTCGTCTTGATATTCTTGCTGAACGTCTCCAGAAATCCATTTCTGTGGCTAATAATTTTGATTTCAGTTGCCATTTTGTTGTCCACACTTCTGAACCATATGTAATAATGCTCCTAACTATTGTTTTAAAAATCCTTATTTTGTTATCAGTTGTTATGTGTTTGTCCCAGAGAATTCCATTCAATAAAGAGATTGTCGTCTTTCCAGAATTTATTCTTGATCTAATTTCTTTGTCCTGTTTCCCATCATTTGTAATTTTCACACCTAAATATTTATATTCCTCAGTAGCTGTTATTGTTCCCATCCCTTCTTCTAATATTAAGTCTCCATTCACTCCACCAATTACCATGTACTTTGTTTTATTCATGTTTACATTTAGACCTGATTTTTTTATATTCTTGAATCAATTTTCTGGTCATATACTCTATGTCCTCATAGTCTTGGGCTATAATCAGTTGGCCATCTGCAAATTGTAACAAGTATATTGTTCTATCATTTATCGCTATTCCCATAGCGTGACATTTTTTCTTCCAATTCTGTAAAGTTACTTCTGTATATATTTTATACAATGTAGGTGAGATGCTACATCCTTGACGTAATCCTTTTGTGACTTGGAATCCATGTGATAGATATTTACCAATTTTTATTTTTGAAATAGAATTTTTATATAAATTTTGAAATGCTTTAATTATTCTTGGATTTATTCCTATTGATATTAAAGCTTTCCATAAACTGGATAAAGGCACACTATCATAGGCTTTTTCTATATCTATGAATGCTATATGTATAGGTTGTGCCCGAACCATTTTGTTTTTTCAATAATTTGTTGTAGGCAAAAGATATGATCAATTGTTTTATTATTTAAAAAGCTTAAACTACAAAAAGAAAAAGATAAAACCACTCTCAATGCACAGTATGAATTAGTGGTGCATATTAACATACAAGAAGTTGAGAGGTGAACTATAGCTGCATGTGGTAAATATTTAACATGGTATTGTTTCATATTGCTTTGATGAATTTCTTAGGGAGGACCAATCAGGAAAGGGAGAACTATAATCTGATGTGTGTTTCTGATACACTTGTCTGCTTCCATTGTGTCTTCAGTGGGTACAGCTAAATTGTTGTCTGCTTCCATTGTGTCTTCAAATGGGTACAACAAAATTGTTAACAACCTTACATAAATAGAGCTGACAAAACAAAAACTGTAAGTGGACTGTGCCTACTCACACAATGTTGAAGTATTTTTAGACATTCAGGTTGCTTGCAGTGTTACTCACAGAGAGAAATTTTAAAATAATATCACAAATAGGTTTTTATAGCAGTTATCAGTATTATACAGAATCTCATGGCTGTCAAAATCATTTCAAAACATGATACCTTTCAAACAATTTACTTCAAAAAAATTGTGCCAATTTGAGTAGTAGTTTTGAAATAAACAGGAAATGTGCACCTAAATGTGTTCAAACCATTGCGCAGAATCTGTTTTTGATTTTTAGAATGTTCTCCAAGCTTCTGTGGAATGTCACTAGCAGTTGTATGTCGTGGGATCTAAGGAAAGTGCAAAATCAGTGATTTTCCAATTTTTGAAATAAAAGGTGAGACATGGTTTTAAATGGTACTTCAACTTACACAATGGAAACTCCAATGAGGAATATTTAAAGTGTTGGGAAAGACAGATAGCTACTTCCTGTAAAGAAGACACATTAAGTTGCAGACAGGTACAATTGAAAGGCACTTAAAAAAAGCTTTTGGCCACAGCCTCAATCAGTAAGGGAGAGACACATCATTAGTATACACAAATAAGGACTTTTCATGTACACGACTGCCGACTCGGGCATCTCATGCCAGAGTGGAGCTGGAGTTGGCAGTCATGTATCTGTCTTTTCCTACATTGTTGATACTTTATCTTAGGGCAGTTACATTTGACAAGAAACACATGTGACTTCAAATGAGGATTGTGCAGTAAGTTTCTCCATGATAGGCCATGTGGATAGACAGATCCTAAGTGTTACATTTTCGTAATGATTAACCAGTATACCACTTAGACTGTGGCTGTTTTTATGATTTTGTGTGATCTATTTACCTGAAGATACCATCCAGTATAACAGAATAAGGTGACAGTTGAGACCTATAGAATGGCATTCATTCTTGGCCCATTCACAGAAGTCTTCTCAAAATAACAGAAGAGTTTATGTTGATGCACAGACAATACTCAGTGTGTCCACACCTTGTATCTTGTAATGTACTCTGACACTCTGGTCATAGAGCTTACTTCAAAGCAGGACTTCATCACTGAAGAAAACTCTAATCCTGTCAATGAGATCCCAGGCAAAAGACGTGTCAAGAGATGCTGATCACTACTGTATTTACTCGAATCTAAGCCGCAATTTTTTCCGGTTTTTGTAATCCAAAAAACCGCCTGCGGCTTAGAATTGAGTGCAGAGCAAGCGGAAGTTCTTAAAAATGTTGGTGGGTGCCGCCACAACTTAGTTCTGCCGTCGAATATATGTAGCGCTACACAGGCATGCTTTAAATACTGGTGCAAAAACCTCTGCGTCGGTAAATAAATTTTTTTAAAATAAGGTGGAAGACAAGCTTCTTTTTCTCCGTGCCAAGTTTCGACCACTGCATTTTCATACATTATCCAATGAAGTAAATACAAATTCCGTATTGTTCATTTTCGAATGTAGCAGCATTTCAATGTACTACGAAAACCCGACTGGCAAGAATGTTTAGGATGTTTGTCAATATGGCCAACTCTACGTTCTGAATTTTTTCCTACCTGTGAAAAGAGATGGTTGCTAATAGGAACTTTTATAAATTGTGAATCACATGCAGTATTCACATCACCATAAGAATAATACGAATATAAACATTTTTCCATGTATTGTTTCGTGTTTGCTGCTATCTCATTTAAATCCTGTCTGCGTAATAAACCACAAAACTAGAGTGAGACAACAGCAAATGCGAAAGAATATACATATCATGTCATGTGTATATTCGTATTATTCTTATGCTAAACAGTGGTACAGTCAGAAATGAAGCGAGGCAATTGACTAGATTTTTAAATCTAAGATGACTCTGATTTCTGTGCAGAATGTAATGTACTAAAGAGGTGCCTGCAAAGATTTTCAACTGGAGAAAAATTTTCGCTAAACTCTCGTTCAGAACATCATCTATCATACGCAGTCTATTATTTGGTTCTTGTTGATCATTATCAAAGAAAGCAGCAGTGTAAGTAACAACAAGTAGCAGTCTCTTGCCATTGTTTTGCTAATGAGACGATTCCTCTCTCTCTTTTTTTTAATTTTTTTTTTTAATTTGTAGGCGGCGGTAGCGCGCACAAAAGCAAGCCATGCTGCGATTGGCGACAGGCCGTAAGCACGCAGTATCAGAGTACGACAAACAAAGCATGACACAGTACAGTACAATACATATTCATTGTAGAGGGCGTAAACACCTACAACAAAGAAAACTGCGCTTATCAGATTAAAGAAAAATAAGCAATCAATTCAAACCAGACGAAGCACGTGAAAAAGGAAGGGTACCCGTATAAATACGGACGGAGCGCCTGACGCATAGCAATGGCTACCTGGTAAAGCTTAACTGCTAAGCTTACAACTCAAAGCAAACTACTGTAGCTGTATCATCATTCATTCGACCTAAATTGTCTCATATTACAGTGGACCAACTTTGTTTCGAGTTCGAGATGCAGCCTAAAACTTTTCTCTCCCCTTGAATTTCGAGTCTCAAATTTCAGGTGCGGCTTAGATTCGGGAAATTTTATTCCCTTGATTTCGAGTCTCATTTTTCAGGTGCAGTTTAGATTCGAGTGCGGCATAGACTCGAGTAAATACGGTAATTTTTCAATCTTTATCCCAGATTAAATTCCAGATCTTCCCACAGTGTGAGGACAGACTTCAGTCATCTGTCAGATGGGGACTTGATGCTTGGTAGTCCTGTTGGTGTCAGTGGAGAGTTGTAGGCTATGTACCATTACTGTGTTATTTCTTCTTTATTTCTCCCTACTACTACTTCTTCTTCTTTCTTTCTCTTTCTTCTTCTCCTCCTCCTCCTCCTCCTCCTCCTCCTCCTCCTCCTCCTCTCATCATCAAATATATATATATATATATATATATATCACACACACACACACACACACACACACACACACACACACACACACACATACACACACTCCTGGAGAACCAGTGACACCCAAGCAATGTTGCTGTAGGCTTTCTGGACCTGGGCAATCCTTTTCATTGGTAAATGATAGTTCAAATTTTTCTAGCCAAACATCCACTGAATTTTCCCTTCCACTAGTGAAAACAAAACATTCATGAGAGAATGTAGGCAGGAAGTTGACTTTCAAAATTAAGTACACAAGGTAGAAAGCTTAACAAAACAGGTATCTTTATTCAGACCAAAGAGTGAACAAAATGTGTACAGAAGATCAAAATTTAAACTTAAATGAGTCTGTGTTACAAAGTGGAGGAGGGTGATAATAATGACAATAATATAAAAGCTGGGTTTGTTAATGCCCTGTTAGTGTCAGTGGTATCTAGGATTGATAAGCATTCCCCATTTAGTGTACATGATGATTGTTTTGTTGTTTCAGATGAGGACTAATCACAGAGGGGTAACTTTTTAAATGAAAGGTTTGACACCAGATCACTGATTACTCGTTCATTTATTTAATATAGATCATTTGCACTTTCACTGCTATGAAAAAATTTTCATAACTGGTGAATGGGCTGACTAGCATCAAATTCTGGTTGAATTAATTTGTGCATATCTTGTCTGCTGCAACTCTTTGTTTTTGCTAATGGGGGAACTCTGTATTTGAAGTATTTGTCACTTTTTGTTTCTTTTTATGTCTGTCTGGCACAAAGCATAATTAAGCTCTGAGTGTTGTTGATAATTATTGATATGTCTTTATTTGCATTTTCAGGTTTGCCTGATGAAATTAAAACAAAATTTAAATACGGAATTCCGAGATTCTGGAAGGTGTATACAGAAAATTGGAGAAAGAATGAAGGTAATTAATTTAATTTTTTGCTTTTGCTATTTTGAAGGTAATTTATTTACAGTTCGTAATTAACTCAGTATTGGCAAAACATTCTGGATTACTCTCTCATTTTGATCTGCCAAGGGGAAGGACATTGTGAGAAAATGATAGAATAACCAATTCACTGTAAGGCTTACATTAAGATTTTGTATCACATGATACACTACTACATACCATCATTTCATCACAGGTCTCAAATATAATACTGTACAACACAAACAGCACTAGCTATAGGTGAATATTAAGTTCTGTTACACAATTCAATTCCCCCTGCGGGTTCGGGGGTTAGAATAGGCCCGCGGTATTCCTGCCTGTCGTAAGAGGCGACTAAAAGGAGTCCATCCCCCTCAAGGGGGTAGTTAGTGCCTGCGTCCGGATACGGATGGTTCCACGACCTATAATTGTGGTCTTTTTGGTTTTTCACTTCTCGTTTCTTGCTTCCTTTGGTTGGTTCCTCTCTTTGTTCTTCTCCATCTCACTGTCTTCCTTACTCTTTCCCTTGCCTTCTTCTCCTTGCCTTCTTCTCCTTGCCTTCTTCTCCTTGCCTTCATCTCCTTGCCTTCATCTCCTTGCCTTCATCTCCTTGCCTTCATCTCCTTGCCTTCATCTCCTTGCCTTCATCTCCTTGCCTTCATCTCCTTGCCTTCATCTCCTTACCTTCATCTCCTTGCCTTCATCTCCTTGCCTTCATCTCCTTGCCTTCATCTCCTTGCCTTCATCTCCTTGCCTTCATCTCCTTGCCTTCATCTCCTTGCCTTCATCTCCTTGCCTTCATCTCCTTGCCTTCATCTCCTTGCCTTCATCTCCTTGCCTTCATCTCCTTGCCTTCATCTCCTTGCCTTCATCTCCTTGCCTTCATCTCCTTGCCTTCATCTCCTTGCCTTCATCTCCTTGCCTTCATCTCCTTGCCTTCATCTCCTTGCCTTCATCTCCTTGCCTTCATCTCCTTGCCTTCATCTCCTTGCCTTCATCTCCTTGCCTTCATCTCCTTGCCTTCATCTCCTTGCCTTCATCTCCTTGCCTTCATCTCCTTGCCTTCATCTCCTTGCCTTCATCTCCTTGCCTTCATCTCCTTGCCTTCATCTCCTTGCCTTCATCTCCTTGCCTTCATCTCCTTGCCTTCATCTCCTTGCCTTCATCTCCTTGCCTTCATCTCCTTGCCTTCATCTCCTTGCCTTCATCTCCTTGCCTTCATCTCCTTGCCTTCATCTCCTTGCCTTCATCTCCTTGCCTTCATCTCCTTGCCTTCATCTCCTTGCCTTCATCTCCTTGCCTTCATCTCCTTGCCTTCATCTCCTTGCCTTCATCTCCTTGCCTTCATCTCCTTGCCTTCATCTCCTTGCCTTCATCTCCTTGCCTTCATCTCCTTGCCTTCATCTCCTTGCCTTCATCTCCTTGCCTTCATCTCCTTGCCTTCATCTCCTTGCCTTCATCTCCTTGCCTTCATCTCCTTGCCTTCATCTCCTTGCCTTCATCTCCTTGCCTTCATCTCCTTGCCTTCATCTCCTTGCCTTCATCTCCTTGCCTTCATCTCCTTGCCTTCATCTCCTTGCCTTCATCTCCTTGCCTTCATCTCCTTGCCTTCATCTCCTTGCCTTCATCTCCTTGCCTTCATCTCCTTGCCTTCTTCTCCTTGCCTTCTTCTCCTTGCCTTCTTCTCCTTGCCTTCTCTTGTCTCCGCCTCGGCATTTGAGACAGTCTGTTTTCTCTCTCTTCCTTTTCCTCTTCTTCCTTCCTCCCTGTGCGAGCCTGAAGGCCGACCCACGTATTCGCACGCGTAGCCAGTGACGGGGTAACCCATAATTCCCCGCCCTGGGTACACAAGTAAGGCATGCACGTACCCCCTGGTAAAGGCCAGGCCCAAGGAGGGGTGATTGCCTGAGCTGATACCTTCTGACCATGCTGGTTGGTCCCTCCGTCTGTTTCTTGGGAGGTGTGACCTGAGATGTAAACATTCACCTAAGGTGGGAGTGCCCTCTGAGAGGGTCCCTATAAGGAAGGAGCGCGCCATCGGAGATGCTGGCAATCATGGGGGATTCCTCCGAAATGGATTTCTTTTCTTCTCTCTCGACTTCTGCCCAAAAACAGAAACATGACCAGCCACCAGTGACAAAGGTACTACCGCCTGCCCCACAGTTCCTCGTCGTTTCTCGATCTGAGGATGGAAAGGATTTTTCCTCTGTCAACCCTTTCGTTATCCAGAAGGGCGTAGATGACATAGCCGGTATGTTAAGTCTTGTACAAGGTTGCATAATGGTACCTTGCTACTAGAAACTGAGAGCGCCTTTCAGGCACAGAAACTGCTTCGAGCCACACTCCTGTACACGTTTCCTGTCCGGGTGGAGGCTCACCGAACTTCGAATTCGTCTCGTGGTGTGGTCTATACTAGATCTCTCGATGGATTGACTAACGAGGAGATTCAGTCTTTCCTAGCTGAGCAGCGCGTGACGGCTGTCCATATTGTCATGAAAAAGGTCAACAATGACCTTGTACCGTCCCGGACACCTTTCTTGACCTTTGATAGTGTTCAGCTGCCATCGCACATCAAAGCGGGCTACGAGGTTATTTCTGTTCGCCCCTATGTCCCGACACCTACGCGCTGCTACCAGTGACAGCATTTTAATCGCACTCGCCAGTCTTGTTCCAATGTGGCTAAATGTGTCACTTGTGGCAGGGATGCCCATGAGGGTGACTGTCCACCTCCGTCTCCTCGTTGTGTGAATTGTCAGGGTGACCATGCAGCGTCGTCCTGCAACTGTCCCATCTACAAGGAAGAACGCTGTATACAGGAAATTCGGGTCAAAGAGAAAGTGTCCACCTTGGCTGCTCACAAGCTATTTGCTAGTAGGAAGTCCACTCTGCTCCCAGCGGGGAAATACAGTACTGTCCTCACATCTCCTCTGACTACCAGGGAGGTGGCGACGCAGACATGCGATCTGACCTTTAGCGCTACCGTCGCCCGTTCAGCCAGTGCTAAGATAGTCCAGTCAACGTCTCCTCTTCCTCCCATCACCCCTAAGACACAAGCACCTTCATCAGCTTCTGCCAAGACTAAGATCCAGAAGTCTGATGCACGGGCCTTCAAGAAGGAACCGTCCCGTGCAGACTTCCTATGTACCTCGAATTCCCAGCCATCGATCAGTACTTCCACTAAACGACCTTCCAAGAAGGTTCCATAGGAAGCAGAGTTCTCCTTCTCCACCATGGTGCGTTTCTTCTCCTGTGCCACCCAGCGGTTGCCGCCCCAGGCCGTCATCCGTTTCGCCTGGCAGCACCGCTGGTAGCCGAACATCTGGCCGTTCACTGGCGGAGGAAGCTCCCCCTCTCGGCCATCCTCCCATGATGGCCGATGAACCTATAGAACCAATGGACGATGACTGTCCGCCTACTGATAGCGGCGGCAGTGCTCGCTCGAAGCCAGGCCCGCAGCGGCGTTCGAGGTGACCCCTTCTTTCATCTTCCTTTTCTTCTTACGATGGCACTTACTCACTGGAATATTCACAGCATTCGCTCCAACCGAGAGGACTTGAAGTTACTGCTCCGCTTGCACCGTCCGCTCATCGTAGCCCTCCAGGAAATGAAGCTATGCCCATGCGATCAAATTGCCTTGGCACACTACATCTCTGTGCGTTTTGACCTACCCCCTGTGGTAGGTATTCCGGCTCATGGAGGGGTTATGTTGCTGGTCCAGGATGATATTTACTAAGATTCAATCACATTGCACACTGGCCTGCAAGCAGTTGCCATCCGAATTACTCTCCCCACTTTCACATTTTCCATTTGTACCGTTTACACTCCATCGTCGTCTGCCATTACCAGGGCAGACATGATGGAAATTATAGCTCAGCTACCTGCACCTTTTTTGTTAACTGGAGACTTCAATGCCCACAATCCCCTTTGGGGCTCTCCTGCCCGAGGGGCTCCCTGTTAGCAGAACTTTTCAACCAGCTCAATCTTGTCTGCCTCAATACTGGCACCCCTACATTTCTTTCGTACACATCTCACACCTATTCCCATTTAGACTTCTGTATGTACTACCCAACTTGCACACCAGTTTGAGTGGTATGCACTTTCTGATACATATTCAAGCGAGCACTTCCCGTGTGTTATCCATCTCCTGCAGCATACCCCCTCTCCGTGCTCATCTAGTTGGAACATCTCCAAAGCAGACTGGGGGCTCTTCTCTTCCAGGGCGACCTTTCAGAATCAAACCTTCACAAGCTGCGATCGTCAGGTCGCACACCTCACAGAAGTCATTCTCACTGCTGCTGAATATTCCATCCTTCACCCTACTTCTTCTCCGTGTCGCGTACCGGTCCCCTGGTGGACCGCAGCATGTAGAGACGCTTTACGTGTTCGTCGATGTGCTTTACGCACCTTTAAACAATGGCGAATTGTATCAATTATAAATGATTACGTGCACAGTGTTGTTGTATTATTAAAGAAAGCAAGAAAGCCAGCTGGGCTGCTTTCACAAGCAACTTCAACAGTTTTACTCCTTCTTCTGTTGTCTGGGGTAGCCTGCGCCGGCTATCTGGCACTAAGGTCCACTCACCAGTTTCTGGCTTGACAGTCGCGAATGACGTCCTTGTGGCCCCTGAGGATGTCTCCAATGCCTTCAGCCGCTTTTTGCAGAGGTTTCGAGCTCCGCTCATTACCCCCCCCCCCCCCCCCCCCCCCTGCCTTCCTCCCCTGAAAACAGGCAGAGGAGGCTAGGCCACCTAACTTCCGTTCCTCGAATTGTGAAAGTTATAATGCCCTGTTCACCATGCGGGAACTCGAAAACGCACTTGCCCGGTCACGGTCCTCTGCTCCAGGGCCTGATTCTATTCATATTCAGATGCTGAAGAACCTTTCTCCCGCGGGTAAAGGTTTCCTTCTTTGTACTTACAATCGCATCTGGATTGAGGGACATGTTCCCGCATGCTGGCGTGAGTCTATTGTTGTCTCGATTCCTAAGCCAGGGAAGGACAAGCACTTGCCTTCCAGTTATCGACCCATCTCGCTTACCAGCTGTGTCTGTAAGGTGATGGAGCAAATGGTTAACTCTAGATTGGTTTGGCTGCTCGCGTCTCGACGCCTACTTACCAATGTATAATGTGGATTTCGTAGGCGCCGCTCTGCGGTTGACCATCTGGTTACCTTGTTGACCTTCATTATGAATAACTTCTTGTGGAAGTGCCTGACTGCGGCTGTGTTCTTTGATTTGGAGAAGGCTTACGACACCTGTTGGAGGGTGGGCATTCTCCGCACCATGCATACATGGGGCCTTCGCAGTGGCCTCCCTCTTTTTATTCGTTCCTTTTTAATGGATTGACAGTTCAGGGTACGTGTGGGTTCTGT
Organism: Schistocerca cancellata; assembly: GCF_023864275.1. Lineage (NCBI taxonomy): Eukaryota > Metazoa > Arthropoda > Insecta > Orthoptera > Acrididae > Schistocerca > Schistocerca cancellata. The sequence continues at coordinate 598,860,860 of NC_064632.1, forward strand.
CCTGTCAGACACCTTTCGCCAGGAGAATGGGGTGCCACAGGGTTCAGTTTTGAGCATCGCTCTCTTCGCCATAGCGATCAATCCAATAATGGATTGCCTCCCAGCTGATGTATTGGGCTCCCTTTTCATGGGCGATTTTACCATCTATTGCAGCGCACAGCGTACATGTTTCCTGGATCGCTGTCTTAAGCGTTCTCTTGACCGTCTTTGCTCCTGGAGTGTCGCCAATGGCTTCCGTTTTACTGCCGAGAAAACTGTCTATATTAACTTCTGGCGCTACAGAGGGTTTCTCCCACCGTCCTTACGACTCAGTCCCATTGCTCTCCCATTCCTGGAGACAACGAAATTTTTAGGTCTTACATTTGACAGGAAACTTAGCTGGTCTCCACATGTGTCATATTTGGCTGCCCGTTGTACCCGTTCTCTAAATGTCCTCCGTGTTCTTTGTGGTATGTCGTGGGGAGCGGATCGAACCATCCTACTTCATCTATATCGGTCGATCATCCGCTCCAAGCTGGATTATGGGAGCTTCATATACTCCTCTGCATGGGCATCCATCTTACGCCGCCTCAACTCCATACAACATCGGGGTTTACGTCTTGCGATCGGAGCGTTTTATACTAGTCCCGTCGAGAGTCTTCATGCTAATGCTGGTAAAATTGCCACTCACCTACCGTCGCAATATACTGCTTTGTCGGTATGCTTGTCGGCTACTGACAATGCCCCACCCCCCTTCTTATCGTTCCTTTTTTTGAAGACTCTCTTGACGTCAATACGGGTTGTATGTCTCTGCCCTGCTTCCCCCTGGAGTTCGCTTTTGTTGCCTCCTCCAACACCTTAATTTTTTACTCCCTGCAACCTTTCGAGTGGGCGAGAGCCACATGCCACCTTGGCTCCAGGCTCAGGTTTGGGTTCACTTTGACCTCAGCTCGCTCCCAAAGGAGGTTACCCACGGTTCGGTCTACCACTCCCATTTTGTCGAACTTCGTTCGAAGTTCATTAATATGACCTTCATTTATACAGATGGCTCTAAGTCCAATGACGGAGTCAGGTGTTCCTTTATTGTTGGGGCACAAAGTTTCAAATACCGGCTCCATGGCCATTGTTCGGTCTTCACAGCTGAGCTCTTTGTCCTCTACCAGGCTGATCTCTACATCTGCCACCACCAACATTCTGCTTATGTCATCTGCTCCGATTCCCTGAGCACCATCCAGAGCCTCAGTGATCCGTATCCAGTTCACCCTTTCGTGCACCAGATCCAATGCTCTCTTCAGCAGCTGGTGGACGTCGGTTCTCCTGTTAGCTTTATGTGGGTTCCTGGCCATGTCGGTATCCCTGGGAATGAAGCTGCAGATGCCGCGGCCAAGGCTGCGGTCCTCCAGCCTCGGAGAGCTTCTTGTTGTGTCCCCTCATCAGATTGTAGCAGGGTCATTTGTCGGCGTATTTTATCGCTGTGGCATGCCGATTGGGCTGCACTTATGGACAACAAGCTTCGGGCCTTGAAACCTCTTCCCGTGGCTTGGACGTCCTCCTCCCACCCTTCTCGGAGGGAGGAGGTCGTTTTGGCCCGGTTACGAATTGGACACTTCCGGTTCAGCCATCGCCATCTGTTGACGGCTGCGCCGGCGCCGTTCTGCCCATGTGGGCAATTGCTGACGGTCCACCACATTTTAACGTCCTGTCCAGATTTTAACACACTGCGTCTTGATCTTGGCCTGCCATGTAGTCTAGATGCCATTTTAGTGGATGACGCACGAGCAGCTGCTCGCGTTCTTCGTTTTATCAACTTGACCTTTGATTATGCCTTTTTTTTTGTTTTTTTTTTTTTAATCCTATGCCTGTCAGTCTGTCTTTTATCGTGTTTTCCTTTTTAGTTGCTGTTTTAAACTTGTGCCTCACGGTGCATTCCTAACGTAGTCTGGGCGCTAATGACCATTGAAGTTGTGCGCCCTAAAACCACAAAAAAACACACACACAATTCAATAATCATCAGTGTGAGACCCATGGCCCTTCCCTGTACGTGGTAAGAGGCAACTAATAGGAGTTTCTTCAGATTGGGTAAAGCTTTTTAGCTTGGTCTCGTGACAATTCTTCAGACATTTGAAGGTTTCACTCTTTTTCAGTTTTCCCTTTTTTATCTCTTTTCCCCTCACATTATTTGGTTTCTGACATTCTGATCACCTTTTTGGGTTCGACATCTGCTTTCCAAATATGCAGGCCATTTGGGGAAGGATGCCTTACTGTGGTGCATTACCTCTCCACTGTGCGTTGCTGTCATTTGTACCTATCAGTCAAGTGGATTTACCTCTGCACCCAAAATCCAGTGTGGTAGCCAGTTCACAGTTGTTCAGTTGTTCGTACCCTCTCAATGGTAGCTCCCTGATAACAGAGAGATTGCACTGCAGATGTCTGAGCTGTGAACTCCACATGTCAGCCTAGGAGTAGGTGCCTGTTCACTTCAGAGTACAGAGACTCTGTGTGCCAGGTGGCCTTTGCCTCAGCGGGCTGCCACTCGTGGGGAGAGCCTCCGACTGAATTGAGCAGTATTGGGGCAGATCATCTGCAATGAATGAATCAAACTTAATGGTGTCTGTGCAAACATGGCTCTCTTATCAATAAGGAACAGTGATTTTAATGCAGAAGTTTACAATCCTACAGGATTTCTATCATTGACGAAGCCTCAAGACGAGAGCCAGGCAAGGAGAAATGGAAGTGGACATAGTGCTGAGATCTCAGTTCATTCCCAAACTGATGGCAGCTCTATCCCTATGATGAGGCTAATCTTTTTCATTGAAAATATTGAAGATTGGTTTGGAGAGGTTGTAGGAATAGGGAAGATGAGGAATGGACCTTTGCTGATCAAAACATCACCTGCCAACCAGTCAAGGGCCTGTGTCAAGTTAAGAAAGATACCAGTCACAATTTCTCCTCTTAATAACCTCAATAGAATTCTGGATGTGGACTTCCATTGGGACATAATACTACAAATTGATGAAGAGCTGCGTACTAATCTGGCATGGCACGGAGCCCATTTTGTTCACCACATCCGGAAGGGACCCGAGGATAATAAAGCACACGGGAGCTTTTATCCTTTCCTTCAGTGGGAACATTTTACCCGAGGAGTCTATGGTCACAGTTTGTAGATGTGATGTCAGGCCTTGTATCCCTCCTCTAATACAATGTTTTAAGTGCCAAAGGTTTGGTAGAGTGTGTGGATGTGTGTCCCGTGAGGGCAACCATTGTGACAAACCCTATGTGTGGGTGAACTGTCCTGAACTGCATTCTCCTCATTCACCATGATGGTCACTGTTAGAGAGGGAGAGGAAAATTTGATAGTATAAAACATTGATCACTTGTCTTACCAAGATGCAAGGAAAAAAGTTTCAAAGACTTCATATGACTAATATGGCTTAAAATTTTGTGACTGTGATGTCCACACCTCACATAAGGTCTTGGATGACACCTCCTTGTCACGGTCATATTCCAGCAACTGTCCCACATTTTGTAGGAGGGAATGTCAGTTACATTATCTACCCCTATGCCACTCACTGTCATCGGAGGCTCTCCCCGTGAGTGCGACTCTGCTGTGTCAGAGGGCACCTGGCATAGTAGCTGTTGCCCAGAGTCCCAGTACCCCAAAGTGGACAGGCACCTACTGCTTGACTGATGCGTGTGAAGGTGGCACCCTCACAAGACAAGAAACAGCAGCCACAGGCCGCTGGCCAAAGGAAAGTATGCTCTTCTTCTACTGGGAGATAAAATGGGGAAATCTTCACAGAAATCAGTCTCAGAAGGATAAGCAGAAAGATAAGCTACTTTCTGAGGCTTCAAATTTTCTACTTCCCAGCCCTGCAGCAATCAAGCCTATGCACATTGAGAATGTATTGTGCATTCAGGTGGACCACTACCTGGCAATCACACCCATCTCTTCTGTTCACCACTTTCTCAGACCAGACCTGACGCTAACACTCACTCAGTGGAACTGTAATGGCTACTATTGCCATTCGAGTGAGTGAACTCCATCATTTAATGGTTTCTTTGGAAACAAGCTCCAGGATGCACATTTCAAGGCAACACACCTGCCTGCTCTGTAAAACTACTAACCCCACTGTAAAAATTGTGTCAATATCAAGAGAGCATCTGGTGGGGCCTCTATACTCACATATTCTGATATTTTCAGCAAGTGAGTGCCACTTACTACTGCACGGAGGCCACGGCCGTTAGTGTCTACCTGTCAGTTCAGATGACAATATGTAATGTCTCTCTACCCCCAGATGAACCTTTTCATTATCATAAGCTGTTTGAGTTAGTGTCACAGCTCCCTGGCCCCTTCCTCTTATTGGGGGCTTTAATGCCCATAATCCTCTCTGAGGCAATGATATTGTATCACAGAAACTGAGCACTAGAACACCTCCTTTCACAATTGGTTGTCTGCCTACCCCACACTGGTGCTGCAATGCATTTCAGTGTGGCCCATGGAATGCTTTCAGCTATTGAACTCAGTTTGCAGCCCAATTATCTTAACCCTGATTCAAAGGCACATCCATGGTATTCTTTGCGACTGCAACAATTTTCATATTGTTCTCTCCCTCTACACTCACAGATATCTAGAATATTCTTAACATTGGTCATTTTGGAAAGTTGATTGGCAGGCCATCTCCTCTGCAATCATTTTCGCAGCCAATTGTGTGATGGATATTGACAAATTGATATAGGACACTATCATCTGTTCTGCAGCAGCAACAGTACTCTACTTCTCAGGCTCGTCCTGATGGCCACCAGTGCTGTGGTGGTATGAAGATGTAACTGCAGCTATCAGGAAATGCTGCAAAGTGCTTCAGTGGCACAAGCACCAGCCCTCTATGGATAATTTAGTAGCATTTGAGAGACTTCAGGTGAATGCATGGTTTTTAATAAAGAAAAGGAAGCAGGAATGTTGGGAGCAACATATCTCAACTATGCAGTCCCACAGCCCATCGTCCCAAGTATGGATTAAACTCTGCTGTATATGCAGCTATCCACCACCCATGGTGTCTTGGTCAGTGGTAACACTTGCACTGATCCAGTGGTACTTGCTAAAAGTATTGCAGGACACTTCACTGAAGTGTCCACTTCCAGTAATTACAATCCTAATTTCCTGACCCGGAAACATCTTGTTAAGTGCCACCTGCTATCTTTCCAAGTATATCTCTATCATACAGTGTCCCCTTTACTGAATGGGAGCTTCACAGTGCTTTGGCAGTGTGTAGAGATACAGCCTCTGGACCTGAATAAATTCATGAGCAAATTCTCAAACATCATCTTGCCAGCACCATGAAACATATCCTCAGGCTTTTTAATTGGATTTTGCAGGAGGGAGTATTTCCCTCTGTGGTGGAAAAGTGTTATTATTCCTGTCCTGAAACCAGGAAAGGACTCACATATTTTCAAGGAAAGACTAACTATTGGCCAATCTCTCCGTTAAATGGACTGTGTAAGCTATTTGAATGAATGGTCTATCATTTTGTTGGTGCCTTGAAACCAGAGGACATATATTGTGATTCCAAAGTGGCATTCCAGTCTACCACAGATCATCTGGTTCATTTGAAATCCATAGTGTGCAGTGCTTATGTGAATCACCATCATCAGATTGCTGTGTCCCTTGACCCACGAAAGGCATCTGGTGACATTACATCCTACCTATGCTGCACGAGTGCAGAATCCAGGGCAGTTTACTCACTTCTATCAAGAATTTCCTATCTCTCCAATTTTTTCAGCTCTGGATAGGTTAGACCCTCAGTAACAGATATGTGCAGGAAACTGGAGTTCCTCAGAGATTGGTTCCTAGTGTAATGCTGTTTGCTATCACATCAATGGTATTGTAAATTCAGTAGGCCCCACAGTCTCTGCATCAGTGTATGTGGACAATCTTGGCCTTCAGGGGTTGTCTGGAGAGCACATGGTTGGGCTCTGAATCAGAGCTATCAATTTTCTGCTGCAAAATCACAAGTTATTCATTTTTGTCAACTCCGGTCTGGGCACGTGCACCCATAAATTTACCTTGGTGACCAGTTACTTCAAGTCATTGAAGCTTTCCAATTGTTAGGTATTTTATTTCACCACAGGCTAATTTGGCTGCCACTTGTCTGCTGACTTGAGGCAACTTGCACAAAGAAGCTGAACGATCTCTGTTTACTTAGTTTCTCTTTGTGGGCCACGGGCTGCACAGTTCCTAAGAGATTTTACAAAGTGCTGATTTTATCCCACTTGGACTACAGATGTGCTGCCTATGGGTGAGCAGCACCATCTGTACTGAACTTGCTTGACACTGTTCTGCACACAGTTGTGCGGTTAGCATTAGGGAGCTCCTGTATGAGCCCTGATGACAAATTTCTAGCAGAAGCTCATGTCCCACTGCTGTGGGTTAGATGACATCATCTTCTGGCATATTATGCAGTAACAATCTGTCAGATGCCTTCTCCCCACCTTCCACCCCACCCAGCTGTGTTTTGACTTGATATTCTAATGAAGGACCTCCAACGGCATCCATCAGTCTGTGTCCCTAGAGCTCCCTCTAAACACATCTGAAGCCTGTATTCTGTCCAGTGATATGGATGGACCTCCTTTGTAGCCCCATGTATGATGCTGATCCTACCCTTCTCAGACACATTTTTCTTTCAGTCTTTCATGATTATTGTAATTAAATATGTATCCACACAGATGACCCAAAAGTACATGACCGAATCAGTTAGTTTTGCATGTGAGGGGACATGAGAAGCACTGGTGTTTGTGTTGCCCTCATCATTTTGTCATTATTCATGAAAGTGCTGAGATTGGACTATGTAATGACTGGGAACTTGTACAGGTGCTGATAACTGTGCAGCTGAGCACCCTACAAACCAGTAATCATCATAATAATCATCATCATCATCATTATGAGAAGCACTCACTGCCAAGTGCCTGCAGTGTATTCACTGAAGAGGTGGTTGCTATTTCTCAGGCTTTGCACTACATCAAATCCCAAGCCACAACAAACTTTCTCATCTGTATTGATTTCATGAGTTGCTTAAAGGTAATATATCCAGAAAATAATTGGGTGTGGTACATTCTGCAATATAATGATTATGTATGTACACTTCTGTACCTACTTAACCTCTACACTGAAAAACATTTTGTACTATACATCATGAGGGAATCAAATGAAGTATATAAATGATCATTTTGTATGGAAGACACCTGAGGAATGAACTACTCATCAAACCAAATTACTTGGGAAAGGAAGTTCTTGACCAGATTATAAATATTACGAAGGTAGGCCCATCCTATCTGCTGAAGTTTACATACAATAATTTTTTTTTCTTCAAATTGACCAGGCAGACCCAAAGTCAGATTGTGTCTTTCGACTGGGTTCGGTAAACTTTAGATTACTATGAGTGCCTGTTGCATCTATTGGGTGATTTGAGTGTGTACAGCATCTAAGAACCACTGTTGGAAAAAAATTCTCTACAGTGCATGGTATTGTTGCATAAATCTCTTCCCTCTACCCTCTGCCTTACTGTATCTGTTGATGTTTGGCAAATTGGGTTCTAGTTATATATTATAATTACTGGCTCACCCTTTAGTATCATGTCATATCTTGTTCTTCTGGGGGTAGAATTCCTACAGAGCACTTTTACACAGCTATACCATCAACAGTTTACCCACAAATAAGTTTGTTAGTGAGGCATATTAGAATACTCAATGTTTTTTTAAGCTTGTTATGAGACTGTGAGCTGCTAAAATGAAAAAATTTGAATCTCATGCTCATTATCTCCTTCTTGAGCAACTGAAGAGAGATGACCATTCAAAATTCTGCAAGCATGGCTGTTGTGACTGATAGTTACAGGTTCTTGACCCCCTCCCCCTTTCACCGCTGCTATGTTCTTTCACCGCTGTTACTGCTCTTTCACCTCATGCCAGAACAGATTTTCCTAGTAACAACTGAGACATGCAACTAAATAAAATTAAAACAGTCAATATTATCATATGACATAACTCAATATGTTCTTTATCTCCAGTGTACTTACAATATAAGAAATTCAATTCCATTTCAGTTAAATATATCAACAGTATTACAGATGCACTACTTGAATTTTTCAGAATTGTTTATTGTACCTCTGAAATAATTTAGGCTTTACTTTTATAACAAACTTACAACTAAGTAATAGTATACTAGTAAAACAGAGCATTACATAAAATGTGTCTTTGTCTTACAGAAATTGGTAGGAGCCTTACCTCTCCAAGGAAACGTGATCATTCACTGGCTAGGTAATGACACTATCCTAATTTGTTGATTTTTAACAGTTTTATGATAGATACTCAGAGATATGTGATGGTTTTTACAAAAATTATTCATCAGACTGAAATTTTTTGTGGGTGTGTCCTTAGTGTTAAATACCTGTGGCTACTGAAGCTGTGTTAAATGTCCCCATACTGAATATTTCAGTCTTCAGTCGAGTGTGATCCAATATTAAACTTGCTGGCAGATTAAAAGTATGTGGTGGTACACCAGGACATGAACCCTGGACCTTTGCCTTTTGTGGGCATGTGCTGTACCAGCAAAGATACCCAAAAAAAGTCATGACCCATCTTCACAAGTTTACTTCTGTTCATCAGGATAGATGTCGGGAGCAGGAAATTGTGGGTGTTGCAATAATTAAAACTAATTAAGCTGGAATGGACTTTATTTATTCATGTAAAGATGGGACATGGGTGCCCACGTAGAGCTGAGCAGCCCCAAGAGGCGTTGCCATCTGTTCGTCAGGAGGTTTGAGGAGAGAGGCAGAGGCTAGAGGAGCGACTACTTGGGGCTGAGGTCTGAAGCTAAGAGAGCGCGGAGCGGTTTCCAAGACACCCTCACCGCTCCCGGCCATGTCCCCCACGTGATCACACGACTAGTCTTTGATTGGAGGGTTGATTCCGCCAATGCGCCTTGCTAGTAGCGTACCCTTGTCAGCGCAACCAATCCGTGGGACTAGAGCCTGACCGAGGAGCATGTGGCAGGAATGTGCTGACAACAGTCTTCCGGTCAGCACCTTCCACCACAGTATGCCCAAGCCAGCTACGGCCGTACATTATGAATGGAAAAAATTATTAAATAAAATTTTATCAGCAGTGATCCCTCTCGGGGGGGGGGGGGGGAGGGGGGTGCGGGGGGGGGGTCTCCTCGCTGCACATCCTTTCTCCTTCCGAAGAAGGCTCTCTCGATGAAAATGAATGAGCTGATAATAATTGATTATTTCATTTTAAAAAATATATATGATCCTTATGACAATTAAATTGGGATTCCATAGACTTTACATTGAAATACAAATCCATTACAAAACTGGTTCATTGACCTGACACCTAGACTAAAACTTAATTCTAAGGTTGAGGGGGGAGGGGGGATCATGCCTGATCATATGCACCAAGGTTGGCAGGTAGGTTCAGGTGTGATATTCACCTTCAGGTTGTGGGGGTGATACTACTTCTCGGAAGGAAGTGAAACATTTGCCAAACACTCTTTTACAGATTATCCAGGATACTACAATCAGAATCATTACAGTGATGATTACTGAACCAGCGCTGGGTAATACAACAGTGGTTAGTTGCTTGGTTTGGTGCCAATCAGCAACATGTGAGGCCACTCTGTAAAGAGCAACTTGGTTATGTTCCTGGGTAAGGAGATGATTGATCGATTGGAGTAGATCTGAATCATTGGTATTTGGTAAATTCTTTAGCTTCTCATGGTGATGGAGTTTAAGAGAGAGTTCAGGAAGGAATAAAGTAAATGTGGGAATGGTGACATGAAAGGTGGAGTGCAATTGAGATGGAAGCAGCGTATACATCACATCTTCAACTATTGCACACTAGGCCACTATTATTAAGTGTTACCTGGTACAATTCAGTTTCTGGCGTGGAATGGCGGCACACCAGAGTGGCGGTGACAGTCTGTGGAACAGCGAATAGAAAACTGTTGCCAACAGGTTGAATTATTGGTTGACAAAGTGAGACTAGAACATGAAGACATGGAGGTGTAGTAATTTCAGCTAAAAAAAAACAGTGGCATCTCGCATTCAGTAGTGTTAGTGTGTAAAATTAGTGTGGAGCATAAGTAGTGTGTTGTATGGATGCAACTGGATAATTCAGCGCAAGAGAGAGTGGTGTGGGTTTGTTGATCCTGACTAACTATTAAAAATTCTTGAGTCTGCCAAACAACATGGTGGTGAATGGTGGCACAAAAGACTGGAAAAGTGTGTATTTGATAGCACTCATATTTGCAATTTGAGCACTTGATTGGCATCCTCATTCGCATCCGAATACCATCCAAATTACAGGTAAGTCAGACCTCCAATGCAGCATAGTAAAACGGGAGGCTGCTTTCCCACATGGCATAAAGCATTTGCTTAGGGGCCAAAATTTGCAACGATACATTGTGTAGGAGGTGCAAGACGGGCTCTGATGGTAACAGGTGTGGACTGAGTTTTCCTTGCAGTCAGAGTTGAATGGCTGACTGTAACATCTGCACATGTAACTGTGCTGTGTGTGTATTAAATAAAAGAATCTGCGTGGTCTTCACAATGTCCAATGTGATAGTCAGATTATTTAATCCTGAGCGAAGATGAGTCCACTCTTGGTTAAAGGATTGTTGAAGTGCACCATAGTGCCGTGTTAATCTGTCAGTTACAACTTCTATTTGTCTAGTTGTGGATAACAGGTTATTCTCAAGATGTCAGGCACACCTGTTGATGTACCAACACTTCGTGATTAACTTGTGTTTCCAAATCCCAGCGTTTTGCATCTGTTTCGTAAGGAGTCCCAAAGACATTTTTTAATAATGTACCTCCAATGGGCAACCAGGCTAGTTTGAAATGAGGTCGTGGTACTGCATTCCTAATACGGTTCAATTGACTTTGAAGTGTTGAAATAATTCTATTCACTTCCCACAAAGATCGGAGAAACTCGTGTTCCCTCATCTGCATCAAAAAGGTGTCATATTTTGACAACTGCTGAGCTTTATCATATAAAGCACGATCTTCCTTTTCTAATAATGTTAAGATAACATCAGCTAACACAAAAGCATAACTCGCTGGAAAAAATTTTAATCCTCCTATGGCAAGAAGGCCAAGTGTCGTTACTTAATTTGAGGTTTATATATATATATGAGGGAAACATTCCACGTGGGAAAAATATATCTAAAAACAAAGATAATGTGACTTATCAAACGAAATCACTGGCAGGTTGATAGACACACAAACAAACACAAACATACACACAAAATTCTAGCTTTCGCAACCAACGGTTGCTTCGTCAGGAAAGAGTGAAGGAGAGGGAAAGACAAAAGGATTTGATAATCAAAATATCCACGGGTATGCTGCCGGTCTATAGTGTCCAACGGGCACTTGGGTTTTAAGGGAGAGGGTAAGGAGTCATTCCAATCCCGGGAGCTGAAAGACTTACCTGTATATGTGTGGATGGATATGTGTGTGTGTGCGCGCGCGAGTGTTTCCCCCTAAGGTAAGTCTTTCCGCTCCCAGGATTGGAATGACTCCTTACCCTCTCCCTTAAAACCCAAATCCTTTCGTCTTTCCCTCTCCTTCCCTCTTTCCTGACGAAGCAAAAAATGAGAAGGAATTCTGTGATTTGTGATTGCGGTACAAACCTGCACAGCCAAGGCATCTCCCATGCATTGGCCACTACGCAGGGGCACCCACCTTACTGAGGCTCGACACAGCAAGACATGGAAAGTAATTCATCTATTTCAGAAATAATATTGAGTGATTTTTCAGCTGTAGAAAACCCAAATGAGGGTAGGACACCTCAAGTTAACTCAATAATGATAGGATCTTTACTTACAGAAGTGGTCAATAGGGAGATTAACTGCACTGAAGTCGGAAATGAATGTTAGTGAGATAGAGTCTGTTCCTCGTGAATACAGAGGCTGGTGCATGAAGCCATGGAGGCAGCACAGTGCAGCTTTATCAGCACTGAGCCGGCAGAGTGCTGAGCTCAGATAACAGCGTCGGAGAGTGCTAGAGGCTCTGTGTCCGTGGCTAAGACATTGTAAGTGAAACTTAAAAGTAACAGTTTATTGCATGCAATAATAAACAAATAGCTGATGTCACAAAGATGTTTCATTCCATGTTAACAGAACAACTTAAGTGTTCAACAGGTAAATTGATATTGAATATTCAACATTGTTGATTAAAAGAAAGTGCTTCTGAACATAACGTACATACGCACGTACTTCTCTTTACCCTTCCGAAGAGCAAAGGGCATAAATGATAAAAGCCTTGTTCATGAACTTAGTATATGACAATAGAGGTCTGGTAACATCAAAAAGTTACACCGAGGTAGTTGGAATATGAACAGTATGTGTGTGTGTTGTAAGTGTGTTATTGTGTGTGTGAAGTGTTGTGTAAATGTGTGACTGGTGGTAGCTGATGGCGGATACAAATTGAAGGCCAATAGGTGCTATCAGAGATACTTCCAGTCGAGAAGACAATGAAAATTAAAAGGGAATACTGAATATGACACAAAAATAACCCATAACCATAAAGTGTACAAAAGATGAATCATCACTATATATTGATAATAAAAAAAACATGACAGTGAAGTAATAATAATTGACAAAAAATAAAATCGAGGGAATATTTCCAGAATATAAACTTCTGAATCAGATAAGAAATACCTCAAGGAATGTTGTTTTTAATCAGTAGACGAAGTGCATAAGGGACTAAGTCAGTAGAATCCGACAGAGTGTGTGTGTATATAACAACAATGGCGTTGTATAAAATGTAATAAAAGATCATCTGGGGCTCAGTTCATGTGTGGTTAAATGCCAAAGGCATAGTGTGAGTGAAAATTGTCTCACGGTAATTGATGTATGAATTGTTTTATGTTCAACCGAGGAGCCTAATATTCGGTGACGTGTAAGTACAAGTTCGCGGTGCGAATGAGCTACCTGCGAGTGACTCGATTAATAAGTTCAGCAATGCATTAGAGCAATCTGCAGACTTGAATTGATGATTACATAATTTTCAGGGCAATGAAGTGACCTGCAGACAGTGCTAAGGCAACCTGTCTAATAACTGATGGATAGGCAGTGCATTGGAGCTATCTGCAATACCGTGGTTCAGTGGGCCTAAGGGCGTCCGTCTGCCTCACTAAAGAATTAGTGCAGGCACATGAGTCTCCTGTGATACATGAAATAAAAGTATCAGTGGTGTTATTAGCGACCTGCTGTACTATGAAAATGTTGACTGTTCAAGCAGTAAAAATAGCTCTGAAGCTAGAGTAGCATGCATGCATCAATAGCATCACTTTTTGTGTGCGCAGTACATAACAATACATACAATGAAAATTGTGAACTATAAATCACTAGCTCTAGCATAATGACATAATTAAACACAATGACACATATTTACAGGAAAATAAAAACACAATGATGTATAATAATAATGCTGTAAGTAGTCTGAACAGATAGTATGGATGGTAGTACCGGCCGCTACTGTAGTGACAAATATCACATGCTTAGGGTGTACAAGAAACAATGATGAATTAGAAATTGCTAATCACATGGAATAAGAGTTTTAAAAAGGCTGTTAGTTATATAAAATGATGTTAAGTGCATTGTAGTCTGTCATACACAGAGGATAGGGCAGTAATTTGCAGTTCGTTTTTGTAACTACTCGGACGCGCCGCGTGTCGAGAAGCTGGAGATGGCAGCGCTCATGGTGATAAGATAAGTCATCGCATGGAGTGCTGTTACTGGCTGAGAAACAATTATGGCCACTGGCCAGTTAGAGGTGAGGAGAGGGGAAATGAGGCACAAGGAGAAGACAATGCTGAAGAAAGGAGGGGAGGCGACAGCTGATGTGTTGCCCCGCCAACAGCTGGTCCTGTAAACAAAGCATACGAGGCGTATGCATTCCAAGTCCTGGCTTTTTCTGTTCTGATTACTTATGGTTAGCTGCAGCAAATACATAACTACGACATATAGTACAATACACTAGAATTCGACGTAACAAGTACTAAGAAAAACTTGGAGTAAAAACACTCCACATGTACTGGTTTGCCAAATAGATGGCAATAGATGAGATTGAAGAATATTATTCGGAGTTAGCAGCCATGGTATTGCCAACACCAAGTGTAATGGTTGCATTTGAAGCAAGTCAGTTGCGTGACGCCTAATGCGTGGCATTGCTTGCAAAACATAAAACATAATCATACGTATAAAAATGAGCAAAAACACATGACAAGACTGGAAATTGGCAGTTGAGAATGGCTGGGAACTCCGTGGTGGCCAGGCATGTCTTGCTTCAAAATCCCTGGAGAAAATGACTTAAACTAAGCTGCAATAAAACATAACATAAAACACTAATTAGGCGTGTAATCACGCCATCTCAAAGCATAAGGGTGTCTATTCTGCAAAGCGTATCTAGGACAACCCTGTGGAGGTAATCTCCTCTGTTTTTTTCTTTCGTCTTTTTCCACTTGAGGTGGAGGTGACACAGGCAGATCGGGAGATGCGACCTGTTGTGGTGACACAGCCTTAAAGTGGTAAGGTTGCAGGTGGTCAAAGTGCACTGTCACCGTACGATCAGTTAATTGCAGTTCTGCATTGACTGGTGAGGTCAACCATATAATCCGATATGGGCCTTAGTGCATCCCTTTTTGATTGCCAGGTTTCGTAAGAACACTAAATCACCTGTTTGATAAGTCGGTAAAACAGCATTTTTGTTCTGCCTGTGCAAATGTTTATTAGTAGCTTTGATATTATTCCTCTTTACCTTATACCAGATCACTTTTAGCCGGCTGGCTAAACCTTTTACTTCCTTTATTTCTACACCCTGAGGCAGTTTATCTATTTCGAACGGCAAATTTTTCGACCGTCGAAACACAGCTTTGTAAGGGGTATACCTCGTGGATTCATGCATTCGGGTGTTGTATGCAGGAGAAATATACGGTACATATCTGTCCCAATCAGCATGCATTTTTGCAACATAATAGTATTACATTTTACAAATTGTAAGGTGTATGCATTCAATGTGACCATTGGCTATAGGATGGAAGGGAGTTGTACACCATTTTTTGATTCTTAGGAATTTACAAACTTCTACAAATAGAGTAGACATGAAATTGGTTTCTTGATCTGTTAAAATGGCATCAGGACTCCCAAAAGGTAGGATCACATGATTTACAAACTATCTCACCACAGTTTCAGCTGTCGTGTCGGCAAGGGGAACCAAAATGTATTTGTTACCTTGCTGTGACTGTGGAAAAGTACCTAGGATGTCTAAAGCAAGAATTTCAAAGGGTTGAGAGGCCTCAGGAAGTGTTTGCAGCAGCACTTGCAGGCAAGATCTTACATAGCTGTCCACGTCACATTGTCAGTATTGCCACCAATAAAGAGTTGCAATTTGAGCGCTCGTAGTTTGTTTTTCGCTGTGATATGCTTGGATTGTATAATGGCATTGCCGTATTATATACTGCTGCAAGCATTCCGGTATTACCAAACGATTTCCATGGGGAGTTTTTTTATACAAAAGGTCATCTATTACTTCAAATTCTGGCAATGAGGCGTATCTTTGATGACACTGAACGTCCACCTGCTGTGCTTCTTTTAACTCTTAAATTGATACATCATCTGATTGAATGACATGCACTTTTCTACTTAACGCATCAGCATTTTGATGCAACCGACCAGGCTTGTGCCCAACTTCAAAATCATATTATGACAATTTCATGCCCCAGCACGTAAGTTTGCTGCTAGGGTCCTTAAGATTCAATAACCACTGCAGAGCAGAGTGATTGGTAAGAACTGTAAACTTGTGACCATAAAGGTAACATCTAAAATAACTAATTCCAAAAGGAAGGGCAACCAATTCCTTTTCTGTAGTACTGTAATTACTTTCTTCTCTATTTAGTTGATGAGAGGTGTACCCAATGGGTTTTTCCTCACCATCTTGCACTTGGCTTAGGACACATCCTACAGCAAAATCAGATGCGTCACAAGATAAAATAAAAGGTTCAGTGTAGTCTGGGTAAACAAGTAGAGATGAACTGGTTAAAATAGTTTACACTGTTTGAAAGGCGGTCGAACATTCATCCATCCACACAAAAGGAGTATCCTTTCTCAACAATTTAGTAAGAGATTTGGTAATAGTAGTATAATCTTCAACAAAACAGCAGTAATAATTTGCAAGACCATGGAAGGATTGTAATTCCTTTAAATTTGTCGGAATAGGAAAAGTGTCCACTGCTTCAGTTAATCATGGATCTGGTTTGACTCTGCTGGAACTGATGACATGACCTAAATACTGCACTTGTGATTGAGCAAAAGAACACATTTTTAATTTTAAGCTTAAATTAGCATTTTGCGATCGCAACAGTGCACTGCATAGACGTTCAGCATGTTCAGCAATAGATTTTGAAAATATAATTATATCATCAAGATACACAAGGCACATAGTAGGTTTCAACCCACATAATAGCAGATCAGCAAATTGCTGAAAGGTTGCTGGTGCATTGTGAAGCCTGACAGGCATCCTTAAGAATTCATATAAGCAACCAGGAATGACAAAATCTGTCTTAGCTTGATCTTGAGGAGCAATTGGAATTTAATGATACCCACTGTGCATGTTTAATGGTGTAAAGTACTGGCAATTGCCCAGATGATTGAGTGTTTCATGTATCCGGGGTAATGGATAATGATCTGGGAGTAGTAACCTTGTTTACTGCTTGCATGTCTACACAGAGGCGATAGGATTTTTCTCCGTCTATAGATTTCTTTGGAATGACTACAATTGGGCTAGACCACACACTAAAAGAGGGTTGTATTATTCCTGCTTCTAGTTGCTGTTGTATAGTTTCCTCTACCACTGACTGAAGATGGTAGGGAATTCGGTACCCATTTTGAGCTATTGGCCTAGCATTTCCAGGTGGAATCTCGTGTTGGATTAGATCTATTGCTGGTAAATATTTCCTGTCTTCAAACAACCATGAATACTCATTCAATACTTCATTTATTAGCTTTTGTTCATGCAATGATAGGTGACTAAGCTTAGGTTTAAACTTATCTGTCAGATGTGACGTGATTGTCAAAAGTTGTTGAGAGACGGCAGCAGTCTTTCCCTTTTTCTTTTTCAGATAAGGGGTTTTCATTGGCAACTCATCTTCTGTGATAACCTGTAAGCTGGCTAATACTGTACCATGTGGTATTAAAGCTTGCTTGTGACTACAATTGTCTAAACACATGGGTACGCAGTTTTCTATTTGTACTTTATGCGCTTTGCACAGGCTATGTTTTACGTGGACCTGCATCTGGTCAAGTGTTTCATTCTGGCAGAGTGGATCTACCAAGAAATGAACCTCTTCAGATTCACGTATCCCGACAGGCACCCAAAGGATTTTTCCTGTGCCTTCTGGTATCTCCACGGGGTTATCGGCTTTTAGCATCGTTACAGGAGACCCCGAAACTTGGGAAACGGACCTTTTTTCTCCCAGTTTCACTCACCCGCAACGTGCAATCTCGTCCAAAATGGTGCACATTGGCGCCGAATTGGATGGTATCTAACCTGTAGTCAATAACCCCCTGGAAATTATGCAGAAAGTCACTTCCCAGGATGATGTCGTAATCCGTGCACATGTTCCGTACAACCTCCATCATAAAAGCATATTCTGTGGAGACCAACATGAACTCAACGCAACTGCTGCCATCAGGTTTCACTATGCTGGGACCAATACCACTGATATGGTACCACAGCGGTTGCAATGTTCTTTTATCTCTCTTCGATAAAAATGCGAAGCTGATCTGTGTGCCTGTGCCAATTAGCACGCGTATTGGTTTGTGGCCTCTAACACCATCGACAACCACACTGGACACCTGCGCGATTCCCTTATAACCTGGTGGCATCACTGTTTTTAACAGAGGCTGGGAGGAGTGGCACTTCCTGCCATGCAGCGATTTCCTGAATTCTGTGGTTGGTTTGCATTTCGCCTGGAGTTTGCAGGCAGTTGTGGCCTACTATTTGGACAATGCACACTTTGGTGACCCATGTTCCTGCACCAATAACAATATGGCACGCGACATTGCTCTGCCACATGTCCTTGTCTATTACAGTGCCCACACTTGGTGTCGTTCGAAAAGACACGTCAGGGCTCACTTTGCTGCGTGGAGACGGCCGGAAATCGGCTCACCACCTCTCTCGAGAGTGCTAATTCCATGGCTTCTTGTAAGGTGTGAGGGGTAAGCTACCTTGATTTCACCCCTATCTGAGGGTTTATGCCACGAATAAAAATGTCTATCACACGACATTCTGATTCTTCCAACAGAAACTTGTTACGAGCAGAATTGGCACTTAGTGCGTATGTGTGGCATGCGATTCTTCTAATCTTGCCCGCGAATGCTTCTAAATCCTCACCCGTTTTTTGCTTAAGGGTGGAAAGCAAGTCACGATAGTGACTAGTACCACGTTTGTCTGTATACCTTTCAATCAACCCTGTTGCAAGGGACTGGAAGGTAGGGGCATTTTTCAAGCTCTTGACAGACTGCACGTAGTTCTGCACTTCGCCGGTGAGTTTCATTTTCATCACGTTTAAGAGAGATTCATCTGGCCAACCACAAAGCTTTCCAATGTCCTGGACATTCTGGACAAGTGTTTGAATATTCTCGTGTGGCTTTCCAGTGAACGCCGGAATAAACGCTACTGCTGGAAAGCTTTGCACCGAAGTAGGGGTGGCTACTGCCACAGGTGATTAGGCACTAGTGAGTGGTGGAGTCACCTGCTTCGGTGGTTCCTCCACTAGCACTTGCTTAACAACATTAGATTGCGGAGAAACCATCTGAAGACCATCTATCTGTTGCTTAAGCTCTGCGTCAGTTAAAATTAGTTGATTTATCTGGGTCTGAAATGCCGAGGGGGATCTTTATTCTCTTCGGCTGCTCCTGTCTCCAATTGCTACCTGGTGGTTGGAATGTTACAATAGTGTGGGCATCTACACCACCGTAGCATTGCTAGTGACCTACATTATTTGGTGGTGTGCAGACAACGGACGGCGGCGATGTTGAGGAGCAGCGGCAGCTTGCGCGTTGATCACACGCAGCAGCGGCGGCAGCAGCTGCAGCAGCAGCAGCAGCAGCAGCAGCAGCAGGCAGGTGATGGCGTGGACAGCTGAGATGGCGGGGCGGCGCGAGGGCCGCACCCCATACCCTGGTGCAGGTGGTGACCCATGGCAGCTATGACGGCGGTGGTGGCGGCGGCGGTGGCAGAGAGCGTGACTGCATCGCGGACCCTCCTCGGCTCGCATCCAGCGGCGAACTGCATCATGCTTGTGGCGCGCTAGTGTGCTTCCACGCACGTTTGCCAATGCAAGCAACCAGCTGGCATGCTGCAGCCTCACCACGTTCAGTATAGTGTCCTTTAATTAATCAAAAGTGTATCAACAGGTCCTGGAAATTTAGAGCAATATGTCTATAACTGGCACTAAAATCCTGGACCAAGTTAAGCTTAAATTTATGAATATCCATTAAGATAGTTATGTTTACTGAAAAGAGGAAAAATAGCACTTTAATTTGAAAGTGATCATTCCTTCCAAATATACTTATTAACTCATAAGACATTTGCTTAATGTCTGAACATCTTCATCAGAATTTTGAAAATAAAATTACCAAAAGGCTTATGTGGATCTTAATACTTGATAAGGGAATGGTGCTGTCACCTCATACCTCACTCCATTGCTGAACTAGCGATCCTTTAATGTCTTGGAATGCATCCTGTCAACCAATCATTTCTTTTCATCACCTTGTGCAGGAAATTTCTTTTCTCTCCAAGTCCATTTACTCATCTAATCTTCAGCATTCATCTGCAGCATCACATTTCAGAAGCTTCTATTCTCATCCTGTCTATGCTGTTTGATATCCATGTTTCACTTCATATATGGCTACAATCCATACAAATATTTCCAGAAAAATCTTTGCAACACACAAATCTGTAAACATCTTGTGAATATTGCAGTTCTCTTTATTTCTTTATTTGGAGAGAAGTTTCCTCTTTTTCCGGGCATGTGTGTCACATTGTTTTCACACAAACCCATTCCAGCACTTTCTGTTCTATGTCAAGATAGCAAAAAAAAGTGCTGCAACACATCTCACTGAAAACAAAGCTACAAAGGTGTCTTGCATAAGTTGAAATTACTCTAAAAACTAAGTTTATATTCAATGTTACAAAATTTCTCTTCTTCAGAAACACTTTCCTTTCCATTGTCTGCCTACATTTTATATCATCTCTCTTTCATCCATCATTAGTGATTTTGCTGCCCAAGTAGCAAAAATTGTCTACTAATTATTTGTCTCATTCATTAATCTAATTCCCTCAGCATCACCTGATTTAATTAGACTACATTCCATTATCTTTTTTTTTTTTTTTTTTTTTTGCTTTTGTTGATGTTCATCGTATATCCTCCTTTCAAGACACCGTCCATTCCGTTCAGCTGCTCTTCCAGGTCCTTTGCTGTCTCTGACAGAATTACAATGTCATCAGCAAACCTCAAAGGTTTTAATTCCTATTCTGAACTTTTCTTTTGTTCCCTTCACTGGTTGCTCAATATACAGATTGAAAAACATTGGGGATAGGCTATAAACCTGTGACACTCACTTCCTAACCAATGCTTCCCTTTCATGCCCCTCAACTGTTAAAGCTGCCATTCAGCTCTGTAAAAATTGCAAATAGCCTTTTTCTTCCTGTATTTAACCCCTGCTTAAGAATTTGAGAGTATTCCAGTCCACATTGTCAAAAGCTTTCTCTAAGTCTTCAAATGGTAGAAACATAGGTTCAGCATTCCTTAATGCATCTTCTAAGAAAAGTCGTAGGGTCATTATTGTCTCATGTGTCCCTTCATTTCTCCAGAATGCAAAGTTATCTTTCCTGAAGTCAGTTTCTGCTGGTTTTTTGTTCCTTCTGTAGAGAATTTGTGTTCATATTCTGCAACCACAACTTCCTAAACCAACAGTTTGGGAATATTCACACCTCTCACTACCTGATTTGTTTGGAATTGAAACTATTACTTTCTTTGTGAAATTTGTGGGTATTTCATCTGTCTCACACATATAGCACAGCAGGTGGAATAATTTTGTCATTGCTGGCTCTCCAAAGGCTATCAGTAGTTTTGACAGAATGTTGTCTACCCTTGGTCCTTGTTTAAGTGTAGGTCTTCCATGTTCAGTCAAACGCTTCTCACAGTATATCTCCCAGGTTATCTTCATCTGTCTCTTCTTCCATTTCTATAATGTTGCCCTCAATTATATCTCCCTTGTATAGACCCCCTACACACTGATAAGCCAAAACATCATGACCACTGCCCATCGTGATGTTGGATGCCACCTGATGGCATTACAGGCACATGACACACTCGCAAGGGTATGTAAGTGGGGAGCAGATGCATATCGGGGATCACCCTAGTGAAGCTATGGGTTGCAAATGGGAAAATACACGGAGATAAATGACTTTCACAGGGGGCAGTATTCAGGTGGATCATTTAGCTGGGTTGTTATTTCCAAGTTAATTATTAATTATGGTATTTGAATTTTCAGTACACTTCTGATACAATAAGAGCAGTAAAAACAGTGACTTTTTCATTCAGTTCATACCTTGAGATTACCATGTGACATGTCTCATTACAGCATTCGCTGTCCAGCATAAAGTGTGATCCAGCCACTATTTGGGCATAGCTGGACTCCCTGCAGCAGGAGGCTGAGACAATCAGAGCTAAGCACCCCAAGGAAAGAGAGCTCATCCAGGAGACAACTGAATAGATCATACTCGCGTAGGAGCAGCTAACACAGATGGTGAGTAGCTGCAGCAATCTCTATTGAGCAATATGTACTATTTCATTAAACTTTAGTTCAACAAGAGTTGTTGGTCCACCTCTATCTGTGCACAGATAAGACAAAACGTAATGATCACTATCGAGGATGAAACAGAATGTTGCCTGGTGGTATTGCTGGCGCATAATATGGTGAGGGAAGTATACCAGGAGGGCAGATATGAATGAGGGATCATTCTGGTGGTGATAGGGGTTGCAAATAAGGAAATTGTCTGGAGAAAGTGACTTCAAAAGAGAGCAGTTTATTGTGGCTGGCCCATGGGACAAATTCTCACAAACAGTGAAGCTCGTGTGCTGTATGTGTGCTGCTGTTGTGTCTGTGTAAAGTGGTCGAAGTACTGTGAGGCCTCAAGTTGGTGGTGAAGTGCCGCATGTCCTTGCATCTTCATAAAATTTGGAGATCAGATAGTTTCCCACTGTATAGAGAAAAAGAGGCCTATAGCAGATCTGATGACAGAATATAGCACTGGCACAAAGCAAAGTTTTTAAGAGCACTCAGTTGGGTGTACATTGTCAAGAGTGGTCATTTGTAGCAGATCACCACTAAAATCTGCTTTTTCAAACTCATGACATTTGCATTAGATAGGCAGAGCATACAGGGACCATGAATTGATGTAAATTACTTGCCATTTGGGTGAGCAAGTGCTTGGAAAAAAAGGGTTACGGAAGCGGGCTAGTGGAAACAAGATTGTGGTACAGTAGAGCTTCAATTATCTGAAGTAATTTGGGGACATGGGTGTTCGGAAAACCGGTTTGTTTGAATAATCGAACTTTACATGTTTATTTGCCAAAAAGTAGTACTGTACAGTAAATTTATTCATAAAAATATGCATCTCTTTTAGTATTGCAAAGTAACATACAAAGGCTACTTCAGTAGGAATATATAGGATGTGGCACAGTTTATTAAACAAAATTATATACATATTACATACACATTTTGCATGGACAGTACACACAGTATACAAAATTACAATTGGATAAAGTGGTTGCACATTCACCTTCTTCTAACCTTTTAATAATCTCGTACTTGTCCCTCATAGAAAGGACAACACGTTTTACGTTTAAGCAGCATTTTGTATCGTCAAGTTCACTTCTTCATGTAGCAGCACACAAGTGGTCATAACAGAGAACACTAGGTGACTGTTTGCACCATGAGAAGGTCTTCTTGGGGGTGCGCAATCCTTCAAACTGATCAGAGCGGCATGCCTCAACTCTAGGCTGGCGCAGCTGTTGCTGTGAACAGCTTTGACACTGCTGCTACTTCTACTGCCAGTGCCAAGCTGACAGAAGTGTGCTGATTGTTGAAACACAGTGACTGGCGGCTTGGCCGGTCAGCAGCACCTTGTGAAGGCCCCATTAGATGCAATGTTCCGCCAGCGGTGGCCCAGTACGGCGACTACTGTGGGGAAACTTGGTTTGGGAGTGAGGGGGATGATGGAAGGTAGGGTGGGAGAGTAACAGGTGCGAGCGAGTAAATGATTCAGTTAAGCGGTCGTTCGGTTGACCGACGTTCGGATAATCGACACACTACTGTACTAGGAAAGTTAGTGAGCAGGATTTTTGTCTACGTTGAGAGACCAGACACCAGCTACAGTGAGAAATTGTGGAGCAAGATAATGAACTGACTCTGAAGTTAATACCAATAAATTTGGATGATAAAAAACTGATGGAAGTTCTCTATGGTACTTTTGGGTATCACCTGTGACCCCCTGAAAGAGGGGTCTAATCCTGTTTCGAGCAAAAATTCATACCAGTATATGAAAATGCACAACTAAGAAATGGAAATCCATGCATTTTTCAAGATGTGGTGTTGCTTTACTCACAGAAACTATAGACAAGATGAGGCTGTGCTAAATCCCTACTGCATTACATGGGGCTGCAGATGTTACTAAAATAGTGGTCATAAAGTACTATAATGAGTATGGCATTGTAGTAATTATACAAAATAAAAAATTCATTAGTGGGAGAGAAGCTTTCAGCAGTTCCTTTCATAAACACTTCATCTATGGTTATGGATAAAATATGACAAGCCTGGCTATGTAACAAACATATCAAGTAAGAGATGCTATTCGAGAGGCAGCTTTCTGCAGATTTTTACAGAAATACTTCACATTGGGTTATGGATCTAACTTGATGATATAGCATTGTAGTATGTATTCTAACAGAGAACGTAGTGTAAGAGAAGCAATCTGCATCTCTTTTTAGAAACATTTCACATACGGTAATGGATCGAAAATGATGACTTAGTAATTTTTCACACGGTAAATATGGAGAGCAGTGTAAAAAGATATTTCATCAGCTTTTTAAAAAAATAATTCACAATGGGTAATGGATCGAATGTGATGACTTTGTATTTCTAGTCACAGTAAATGCAGAGAGCAGTGTGAGGGAAGCTTTCTGCAGCTTCTTTCGAAAATATTTCAAATAGGTAATGGAACGTATGCCATGACTTTCTATTTCTAGTCACTGTAAATACAGAGAGCTGTGTGAGGGATGCTTTCTGCAGCTTCTTTAGGAATTATTTCACATAGGGTAATGAATCGAATGTGATGACTTTGTATTCCTAGTCAATATAAATGTGAAGAGCAGTGTGAGGGAAGCTTTCTGCAGCTTCTTTAAGAAATATTTGACATAGGGTAATGGATCAAATGTGATGACTTTGTAATTATAGTCATTGTAAATGTAGAGAGCAGTGTGAGAGGAGCTTTCTGCAGCCTCTTTCGGAAATATTACACATAGGTTAATGAATTCAATGTGATAACTTTGTATTTCTAGTCACTGTACATAGAGAGAGCAGTGTGAGGGAGGCTTTCTGCAGCTTCTTTAGGAAATATTTGACATAGGGTAAGGGATCAAATGTGATGACTTTGTAATTCTAGCCACTGTAAATGTAGTGAGCAGTGTGAGAGGAACTTCCTGCAGCTACTTTCGGAATTATTTGACATACGGTAATGATTTAAATGTGATGACTTTGTATATCTTCTCAATGCAAATATGGAGAGCATTGAAGGGGAAGCTTTCTGCAGCTTCTTTAGGAAATATTTGTCGTAGGCTAATTGATCAAATGTGATGACTTTGTAATTATAGTCACTGTAAGTGTAGAGAGCACGGTGAGTGGAGCTTTGTGCAGGTTCTCTCAGAGATATTTCACATAGGGTAATGGACTGTGTGTGATGGCTTTGTTTTTCTAGTCACTGTAAAAACGAAGAGCAGTGTGATGGAAGTATTCTGCTGCATCTTTAGGAAATATTTGTAGTCAATGTAAATTTGAAGAGCAGTGTGAGGGAAGCATTCGGCAGCTTCTTTAGGAAACATTTGACATACGGTAGTGGATCGAAAGTGACGGCTATGTATTTCTAGTCAATGTAAATGTAGCGAGCACTGTGAGTGGAGTTTTTTGTACCGCTTCTACCAGACATATTTGGCATTGGGTAGTGTATCGATTGTGATGACTTTGTACATATTATCACTGTAAATAGTGAGACCGTGTGAGGGAAGCTTGCTGCAACTTCTTTCGGAAATATTTGACATAGGGTAATGGATCGAATGTGATGACATTGTACTTCTAGTCACTGTAAATACGGGGAGCAGTGTGAGGGAAGCTTTCTGCAACTTCTTTCAGAAATATTTCACATAGGGTAATGGATTGAATGTGATGACTATGTATTTCTAGTCACTGTAAATGTAGAGAACAGTGTGAGAGGAGCTTTCTGCAGCTCCTATCAGAAATATTTCACATAGGGTAATGCATCGAAAGTGATGATTTTGTATTTCTTGTGACTGTAAATGTAGAAAGCAGTGTGAGAAAAGCTT
The DNA here is from genome assembly GCF_023864275.1 of Schistocerca cancellata. NCBI lineage: Eukaryota > Metazoa > Arthropoda > Insecta > Orthoptera > Acrididae > Schistocerca > Schistocerca cancellata. The sequence continues at coordinate 598,886,555 of NC_064632.1, forward strand.
TCTGCAGCTTCTTTCAGAAATATTTCACATAAGGTTATGGATTGAATGTGATGACTTTGTATTTCTAGTCACTATAAATACTGAGAGCGTTGTGAGGGAAGCTTTCTGCAGCTTCTTTAGGATTTATTTGACATAGGGTAATGGATCGAATGTGATGATTTTGTATTACTAGTCACTGTAAATGTAGAGAGCAGTGTGAGAGGAACTTTCTGCAGCTTCTAACAGAAATATTTCACGTAGGGTAATGGATAGAATGTTACGACTTTGTATTTTTAGTCACTGTAAATGTAAAGAGCAGTGTGAGAGGAGCTTTCTGCAGCTTCTATCAGAAGTATTTCACAGAGAGTAATAGATCGAATGTGATAATTTTGTATTACTACTCACTGAAAATGTAAAGAGCAGTGTGAGAGGAGCTTTGTGCAGCTTCTCTCACAAATATTTCACATAGGGTAATGGACTGTGTGTGATGGCTTTGTTTTTCTAGTCACTGTAAAAACGAAGAGCAGTGTGATGGAAGTATTCTGCTGCATCTTTAGGAAATATTTGTAGTCAATGTAAATTTGAAGAGCAGTGTGAGGGAAGCATTCGGCAGCTTCTTTAGGAAACATTTGACATACGGTAGTGGATCGAAAGTGACGGCTATGTATTTCTAGTCAATGTAAATGTAGCGAGCACTGTGAGTGGAGTTTTTTGTACCGCTTCTACCAGACATATTTGGCATTGGGTAGTGTATCGATTGTGATGACTTTGTACATATTATCACTGTAAATAGTGAGACCGTGTGAGGGAAGTTTGCTGCAACTTCTTTCGGAAATATTTGACATAGGGTAATGGATCGAATGTGATGACATTGTACTTCTAGTCACTGTAAATACGGGGAGCAGTGTGAGGGAAGCTTTCTGCAACTTCTTTCAGAAATATTTCACATAGGGTAATGGATTGAATGTGATGACTATGTATTTCTAGTCACTGTAAATGTAGAGAACAGTGTGAGAGGAGCTTTCTGCAGCTCCTATCAGAAATATTTCACATAGGGTAATGCATCGAAAGTGATGATTTTGTATTTCTTGTGACTGTAAATGTAGAAAGCAGTGTGAGAGAAGCTTTCAGCAGCTTCTATCAGAAATAATTCACATAGGGTTATGGATAGAAAGTGATGACTTTGTATTTCTTGTGACTGTAAATGTAGAAAGCAGTGTGAGAGAAGCTTTCTGCAGCTTCTTTCAGAAATATTTCACATAAGGTTATGGATTGAATGTGATGACTTTGTATTTCTAGTCACTATAAATGCTGAGAGCGTTGTGAGGGAAGCTTTCTGCAGCTTCTTTAGGATTTATTTGACATAGGGTAATGGATCGAATGTGATGATTTTGTATTACTAGTCACTGTAAATGTAAAGAGCAGTGTCAGCTTCTATTAGAAATATTTCACATAGGGTAATTAATAGACGTTGATGACATTGTATTTCTAGTCCCTGTAAATGTAGGGAGCAGTGTGAGGAAGGCTTTCTGCAGCTTCTTTAGGAAATATTTGACATAGGGTAATGGATCAAATGTGATGACATTGTATTTCTAGTAACTGTAAATGTAGGGAGCCATGTGAGAGGAGCTTTCTGCAGCTTGTCTCAGAAATATTTCACATAGGGTAATGGATCAAATGTGATAATTTTATATTACTAGTCTCTGTAAATGTAAAGAGCAGTGTGAGAGGAGCTTTCTGCAGCTTCTATCAGAAATATTTCACGTAGGGTAATGGATCGAATGTGATGATTTTGTATTACTAGTCACTGTAAATGTAGAGAGCAGTGTGAGAGGAGCTTTCTGCAGCTTCTAACAGAAATATTTCACATAGGGTAATGGATCGAATGTGATGATTTTGTATTACTAGTCACTGTAAATGTAGAGAGCAGTGTGAGAGGAGCTTTCTGCAGCTTCTAACAGAAATATTTCACGTAGGGTAATGGATAGAATGTTACGACTTAGTATTTTTAGTCACTGTAAATGTAAAGAGCAGTGTGAGAGGAGCTTTGTGCAGCTTCTCTCACAAATATTTCACATAGGGGGAAATGGAGCGAATGTGATGATTTTGTATTACTAGTCACTGTAAATGTAATGAGCAGTGTGAGAGGAGCTTTCTGCAGCTTCAATCAGAAATATTTCACATAGGGTAATGGATCGAATGTGATGACTTTGTATTACTACTCTCTGTAAACGTAAAGAGCAGTGTGAGAGGACCTTTCTGCAGCTTCTATCAGAAATATTTCATATAGGGTAATGGATCGAATGTGATGATTTTTATTACTTGTCACTGTAAATGTAAAGAGCAGTGTGAGAGGAGCTTTCTGCAGTTTCTATGAGAAGTATTTCACAGAGGGTAATATATCGAATGTGATGATTTTGTATTACTATTCACATGAAATGTAAGGAGCAGTGTGAGAGGAGCTTTGTGCAGCTTCTATCAGAAATATTTCACATAGGGTAATGGTTGAAATGTGATGATTTTGTATTACTAGTCACTGTAAATGCGGAGAGCAGTGTGAGGGAAGCTTTCTGCAGCTTCTACCAGAAATATTTCACATAGGGTAATGGATAGAATGTTATGACTTTGTAATTTTAGTCACTGTAAATTTAGAGAGCCATGGGAGAGGAGCTTTCTGCAGATGGTTTCAGGAATATTTCACATAGGGTAATGGAACGAATGTGATGATTTTATATTACTAGTCACTGTAAATGTAGAGAGCAGTGTGAGAGGAGCTTTCTGCAGCTTCTATCAGAAATATTTCACATAGGGTTATGTTTGAAATGTGATGATTTTGTATTACTAGTCACTGTAAATGCGGAGAGCAGTGTGAGGGAAGCTTTCTGCAGCATCTACCAGAAATATTTCACATAGGGTAATGGATAGAATGTTATGACTTTGTATTTTTAGTCACTGTCAATTTAGAGAGCCGTGTGAGAGGAGCTTTCTGCAGCTTCAATCAGAAATGTTTCACATAGGGTAATGGATCGAATGTTATGATTTTGTATTACTAGTCCCTGTAAACGTAAAGAGCAGTGTGAGAGGACTTCTCCGCAGCTTCTATCAGATATATTTCACATAGCGTAATGGATCGAATGTGATGATTTTGTATTACTAGCCACTGTAAATGTAGAGAGCAGTGTGAGAGGAGCTTTCTGCAGCTTCTAACAGAAATATTTCACATAGGGTAATGGATCGAATGTGATGATTTTGTATTACTAGCCACTGTAAATGTAGAGAGCAGTGTGAAAGGAGCTTTCTGCAGCTTCTCTCACAAATATTTCACATAGGGGGAAATGGAGCGAATGTGTTGATTTTGTATTACTAGTCACTGTAAATGTAATGAGCAGTGTGAGAGGAGTTTTCTGCAGCTTCAATCAGAAATATTTCACATAGGGTAATGGATCGAATGTGATGACTTTGTATTACTAGTCTCTGTAAACGTAAAGAGCAGTGTGAGAGGAGCTTTCTGCAGCTTCTATCAGAAATATTTCATGTAGGGTAATGGATCGAATGTGATGATTTTTATTACTTGTCACTGTAAATGTAAAGAGCAGTGTGAGAGGAGCTTTCTGCAGCTTCAATCAGAAATGTCAGATAGGCTAATGGATCGAATGTGATGATTTTGTATTACTAGTCACTGTAAATGTAAAGAGCAGTGTGAGAGTAGCTTTCTGCACCTTCTATCAGAAATATTTCACATAGGGTAATGGATCGAGAGTGATAATTTTGTATTTCTAGTCACTGTAAATGCAAAGAGCAGTGTGAGAGGAGCTTTCTGCAGCCTCTATGAGAAGTATTTCACAGAGGGTAAAATATCGAATGTGATGATTTTGTATTACTAGTCACATGAAATGTAAAGAGCAGTGTGAGAGGAGCTTTGTGCAGCTTCTATCAGAAATATTTCACATAGGGTAATGGGTGAAATGTGATGATTTTGTATTACTAGTCACTGTAAATGCGGAGAGCAGTGTGAGGGAAGCTTTCTGCAGCATCTACCTGAAATATTTCACATAGGGTAATGGATAGAATGTTATGACATTGTAATTTTAGTCACTGTAAATTTAGAGAGCCGTGGGAGAGGAGCTCTCTGCAGATGGTTTCAGGAATATTTCACATAGGGTAATGGAACGAATGTGATGATTTTATATTACTAGTCACTGTAAATGTAAAGAGCAGTGTGAGAGGAGCTTTCTGCAGCTTCTCTCAGAAATATTTCACATAGGGTAATGGATCGAATGTGATGATTTTGTATCACTAGTCACTGTAAATGTAGAGAGCAGTGTGACAGGAGCTTTCTGAAGCTTCTATCAGAAATATTTCACATAGGGTTATGTTTGAAATGTGATGATTTTGTATTACTAGTCACTGTAAATGCGGAGAGCAGTGTGAGGGAAGCTTTCTGCAGCGTCTACCAGAAATATTTCACATAGGGTAATGGATAGAATGTTATGACATTGTATTTTTAGTCACTGTCAATTTAGAGAGCCGTGTGAGAGGAGCTTTCTGCAGCTTCTAACAAATATTTCACATAGGGTAATGGATCGAATGTGATGATTTTGTATTATTAGTCACTGTAAATGTAAAGAGCAGTGTGAGAGGAGCTTTCTCCACTTCCTATCAGAAATATTTCACGTAGGGTAATGGATCGAATGTGATGACTTTTTTTTCTAGTCAATGTAAATGTAGTGAACAGTATGAGAGGAGCTTTCTGCAGTTTCTCTCAGATATATTTCACAGGTAATGGATCAAATTTGATGATTTTGTATTACTAGTCACTGTAAAAGTAAGGAGCTGTGTGGCAGGAGCTTTTTGCAGATTGTATCAGAAATATTTCACAGCGGGTAATGGATCAAATGTGATGAATTTGTATTACTGGTCACTGTAAAAGTAAAGAGCAGTGTGAAACGAGCTTTCTGCAGATTCAATCAGAAATATTTCACATAGGGTAATGGATCAAATGTGAAGATTTTGTATTTCTAGTGACTGTAAATGTAAAGAGCAGTGTGAGAGGAGCTTTCTGAAGCTTCTATCAGAAATATTTTACTGTGGGTAATGGATCGAATGTGATGAATTTGTATTACTGGTCACTGTAAAAGTAAAGAGCAGTGTGAGAGGAGCTTTCTGCAGCTTCTATCAGAAATATTTCACGTAGGGTAATGGATCGAATGTGATAACTTTGTATTTCTAGTCACTGTAAATGTAGAGCCGTGTGAGAGGAGCTATCTGCAGCTTCTATCGGAATTATTTCACATAGGGTAATGGATCGAATGTGATGATTTTGTATTACTAGTCACAGTAAATGTAAAGAGCAGTGTGAGAGGTACTTTCTGCAGCTTCTCTCAGAAATATTTCACGTAGGGTAATGCATCGAATATGATGATTTTGTATTGCTAGTCACTGTAAAAGTAAGGAGCAGTGTGGCAGGAGCTTTCTGCAGCTTCTCTCAGATATATTTCACATAGGGTAATGGATCGAATGTGATGACTTTGTATTACTAGTCACTGTAAATGTAAAGAGCAGTGTGAGAGGAGCTTTCTGCAGATTCTATCAGAAATACTTCACATATGGTAATGGATCGAATGTGATGGTTTTGTATTACTAGTCACTGTAAATGTAAAGAGCAGTGTGAGAGGAGCTTTCTGCAGGTTCTCTCAGAAATATTCCACAGAGGGTAATGGTCAGAATGTTATCATTTTGTATTACTAGTCACTGTAAATGCGGAGAGCAGTGGGGGGGAAACATTCTGCAGCATCTACCAGAAATATTTCACATAGGGTAATGGATCGAATGTGATGATTTTATATATCTAGTCTCTGTAAATTTAAAGAGCTGTGTGAGAGGAACTTTCTGCAACTTCTATCAGAAATATTTCACATAGGGCATGAAACAAATGTGATTACTTTGTATTTCCAGTCACAGTAAATGTAAAGAGCAGTGTGAGAGAAGCTTTCTGCAGCCTCTATAAGAATATTTCACATACGGTAATGGAACGAATGTGATGATTTTGTATATCAAGTCACTGTAAATGTAAAGAGCAGTGTGAGAGGAGCTTTCTGCAGCTTCTATCAGAAATTTTTTACATTGGGTAATGGATCGAATGTGATGATTTTGTATTATTAGTCACTGTAAAAGTAAACAGCAGTGTGAGAGGAGCTTTCTCCAGCATCTATCAGAAATATTTCACATAGGGTAGTGGATCGAATGTGATGACTTTTTATTTCTAGTCACTGTAAATGTAGTGAACATTATGAGAGGAGCTTTCTGCAGCTTTATCAGCAATATTTCACAGTGGGTAATGGATCGAATGTGATGACTTTGTATTAATAGGCCCTGTAAACGTAATGAGCAGTGTGACAGGAGCTTTCTGCAGCTTCTATCAGAAGAATTTCACAGAGGGTAATAGATCGATTGTGTTGATTTTGTATAACTAGTCACTGTAAATATAAAGAGCAGTGTGAGAGGAGCTTTGTGCAGCTTCTATCAGAAATATTTCACATAGGGTAATGGATTGAATTTGATGATTTTGTATTACTAGTCACTGTAAATGTACAGAGCAGTGTGAGAGGAGCTTTCTGCAGCTTCTATCAGAAATATTTCACATAGGGTAATGCATTGAATGTGATGACTTAGTATTTCTAGTCACTGTAAATGTAAAGAGCAGTGTGAGAGGAGCTTTCTGCAGTTTCTCTCGGAAATATTTAACATAGGATAATGGATCGAATGTGATGATTTTGTATTATTAGTCACTGTAAAGGTAAAGAGCAGTGTGAGAGGAGCTTTCTCCACCTTCTATCAGAAATATTTCACATAGGGTAATGGATCGAATGTGATGACTTTTTATTTCTAGTCACTGTAAATGTAGTGAACAGTATGAGAGGAGCTTTCTGCAGCTTCAATCATAAATATTTCACAGGGTGTAATCGATTGAATGTGATGATTTTGTATTACTAGTCACTGTAAATGTAAAGAGCAGTGTGAGAGGAGCTTTCTGCAGCTTCTATCAGAAATATTTCACATAGGGTAATGGATCGAATGTGATTAAATTGTATTACTGGTCACTGTAAATGTAAAGAGCAGTTTGAGAGGAGCTTTCTGCTGCTTCTATCTGAAATATTTCACATAGGGTAATGGATCGAATGTGATGATTTCGTGTTACTAGTCACTGTCAATGTAAAGACGAGTGTGAATGGAGCTTTCTGCAGCTTCCCTCAGAAATATTTCACATAGCTTAATGGATCGAATGTGATGATTTTGTATTACTAGTCACTGTAAATGTAAAGAGCAGTGTGACAGGAGCTTTCTGCAGCTTCTATCAAAGTATTTCACATAGGGTAATGGATCAAATGTGATGAATTTGTATTACTAGCCACTGTAAATGTAAAGAGCAGTGTGAGAAGAGCTTACTGCAGGTTCTCTCTGAAATATTGCACGTAGGGTAATGGATCGAATATGTTGATTTTGTATTATAATCATTGTAAATGTAATAAGCAGTGTTAGAGGAGCTTTCTGCAGCTTCTATCAGAAATATTTCACATAGGGTAATGGATCGAATGTGATGATTTTTTATTACTAGTCACTGTAAGTTTAAAGAGCAGTGTGAGAGGAGCTTTCTGCGGATTCTATCAGAAATATTTCACATAGGGTAATGGATCGAATGTGATGATTTTGTATTATACTCACTAAAAATGTAAAGAGCAGTGTGAGAGGAGCTTTCTGCAGCTTCTATCGGAAATATTTCACATAGGGTAATGGATCGAATGTGATGATTTTGTATTACTAGTCACTTTAAATGTGAAGAGCAATGTGAGAGGAGCTATCTGCAGCTTCTCTCAGAAATATTTCACATAGGGTAATGGTTCGAATGTGATGACATTGTATTACGAGTCACTGTAAATGTAAAGAGCAGTGTGAGAGGAGCTTTCTGCAGCTTCTATCGTAAGTATTTCACATAGGGTAATGGATCGAATGTGATGAATTTGTATTACTAGTCACTGTAAATGTAAAGAGCAGTGCGAGAGGAGCTTTCTGCAGCTTCTCTCAGAAATATTTCACATAGCGTAATGGATCGAATGTGATGATTTTGTATTACTAGTCACTGTGAATATAAAGAGCATTGTGAGAGGATCTTTCTGCAGCTTCTCTCAGGAGTATTTCACATAGTGTAATGGATAGAATGTGATGATTTTGTATTACTAGTCACTGTAAATATAAAGAGCAGTGTGAGAGGAGCTTTCTGCAGCTTCTATCAGAAATATTTCACAGAGGGTAATTGATCGAATGTGATGATTTCGTGTTACTAGTCACTGTAAACATAAAGAGGAGTGTGAAACGAGCTTTCTGCAGCTTCTCTCAGAAGTATTTCACATAGGGTAAAGGATCGTATGTGATGATTTTGTATTACTAGTCACGGTAAATGTAAAGAGCAGTGTGAGTGGAGTTTTCTGCAGCTTCTCTCAGGAGTATTTCACATAGGGTAATAGATCGAATGTGATGATTTTGTATTACTAGTCACTGTAAAAGTAAGGAACAGTGTGGCATGAGCTTTCTGCAGCTCCTATCAGAAATATTTCACAGCGGGTAATAGATCGAATGTGATGAATTTGTATTACTAGTCACTGGAAGTTTAAAGAGCAGTGTGAGAGGAGCTTTCTGCGGATTCTATCAGAAATATTTCACATAGGGTAATGGATCGAATGTGATGATTTTGTATTACTACTCACTAAAAATGTAGAGAGCAGTGTGAGAGGAGCTTTCTGCAGCTTCTCTCAGAAATATTTCACATAGGGTACTGGATTGAATGTGATGATCTTGTATTACAAGTCACTGTAAATGTAAAGAGCAGTGTGAGTGGAGCTTTCTGCAGCTTCTCTCAGAAATATTACACAGGGTGTAATGGATCGAATATGATGATTTTCTATTACTAGTAACTGTAAATATAAAGAGCATAGTGAGAGGAGCTTTCTGCAGCTTCTCTCAGGAGTATTTCACATAGGGTAATGGATCGAATGTGATGATTTTGTATTACTAGTCACTGTAAATGTAAAGAGCGGTGCGAGAGGAGCTTTCTGCAGCTTCTCTCAGAAATATTTCACATAGGGTAATGGATCCAATGTGATGATTTTGTATTACTAGTCACTGTAAATATAATGAGCATTGTGAGAGGAGCTTTCGGCAGCTTCTCTCAGGAGTATTTTACATAAGGTAGTGGATCGAATGTTATGACTTTTTATTTCTAGTCAGTGTAAATGTAGTGAACAGTATGAGAGGGGCATTCTGCAGCTTCTCTCATATATATTTCACATTGGGTAATGGAGTGAATGTAATGATTTTGTATTACTGGTCACTGTAAATGTAGAGTGCCGTGTGAGAGGAGCTTTCTGCAGCTTCAATCAGAAATATTTCACATAGGGTAATGGATCGAATGTGATGATTTTGTATTCCTAGTGACTGTAAATGTAAAGAGCAGTGTGAGAGGAGCTTTCTGCAGCTACTCTCGGCAATATTTCACATAGGGTAATGGATCGAATGTGATGATTTTGTATTACTCGTCACTGTAAATGTAAAGAGGACTGTGAGAGGAACTATCTGCAGCTTCTCTCAGAAATATTTCACATATGGTAATGGATCGAATGTGATGATTTTGTATTACTAGTCACTGTAAATGCAAAGAGCAGTGTGAGAGGAGCTTTCTGCAGATTCTATCAGAAATACTTCACATATGGTAATGGATCGAATGTGATGGTTTTGTATTACTAAACACTGTAAATGTGAAGAGCAGTGTGAGAGGAGCTTACTGCAGCTTCTCTCAGAAATATTTCACATAGGGTAATGGATCGAATGTGATGATTTTTTATTACTAGTCACTGTAAATATAAAGAGCAGTGTGAGAGGAGCTTTCTCCAGCTTCTATCAGATATATTTCACATAGTGTAATGGATCGAATATGATGATTTTGTATTACCAGTCACTGTAAATGTAAGGAGCTGTGTGGCAGGAGCTTTCTGCAGCTTCTATCAGAAATATTTCACGTAGGGTAATGGATCGAATGTGATAACTTTGTATTTCTAGTCACTGTAAATGTAGAGAGCCGTGTGAGAGGAGCTATCTGCAGCTTCTATCGGAATTATTTCACATAGGGTAATGGATCGAATGTGATGATTTTGTATTCCTAGTCACAGTAAATGTAAAGAGCAGTGTGAGAGGTACTTTCTGCAGCTTCTCTCAGAAATATTTCACGTAGGGTAATGCATCGAATATGATGATTTTGTATTACTAGTCACTGTAAAAGTAAGGAGCAGTGTGGCAGGAGCTTTCTGCAGCTTCTCTCAGATATATTTCACATAGGGTAATGGATCGAATATGATGATTTTGTATTACTAGTCACTGTAAATGTAAAGAGCAGTGTGAGAGGAGCTTTCTGCAGATTCTATCAGAAATACTTCACATATGGTAATGGATCGAATGTGATGGTTTTGTATTACTAGTCACTGTAAATGTAAAGAGCAGTGTGAGAGGAGCTTTCTGCAGCTTCTATCAGAAATATTTCACAGAGGGTATTTGATCGAATGTGATGATTTCGTGTTACTAGTCACTGTAAATATATAGAGGAGTGTGAAACGAGCTTTCTGCAGCTTCTCTCAGATGTATTTCACATAGGGTAAAGGATCGTATGTGATGATTTTGTATTACTAGTCACGGTAAATGTAAAGAGCAGTGTGAGTGGAGTTTTCTGCAGCTTCTCTCAGATATATTTCACATAGGGTAATTTATCGAATGTGATGATTTTGTATTACTAGTCACTGTAAAAGTAAGGAACAGTGTGGCAGGAGCTTTCTGCAGCTCCTATCAGAAATATTTCACAGCGGGTAATAGATCGAATGTGATGAATTTGTATTACTAGTCACTGTAAGTTTAAAGAGCAGTGTGAGAGGAGCTTTCTGCAGCTTCTATCAAAGTATTTCACATAGGGTAATGGATGAAATGTGATGAATTTGTATTACTAGCCACTGTAAATGTAAAGAGCAGTGTGAGAAGAGCTTACTGCAGGTTCTCTCTGAAATATTGCACATAGGGTAATGGATCGAATGTGTTGATTTTGTATTATACTCATTGTAAATGTAATAAGCAGTGTTAGAGGAGCTTTCTGCAGCTTCTATCAGAAATATTTCACATAGGGTAATGGATCGAATGTGATGATTTTTTATTACTAGTCACTGTAAGTTTAAAGAGCAGTGTGAGAGGAGCTTTCTGCGGATTCTATCAGAAATATTTCACATAGGGTAATGGATCGAATGTGATGATTTTGTATTATACTCACTGAAAATGTAAAGAGCAGTGTGAGAGGAGCTTTCTGCAGCTTCTATCGGAAATATTTCACATAGGGTAATGGATCGAATGTGATGATTTTGTATTACTAGTCACTTTAAATGTAAAGAGCAATGTGAGAGGAGCTATCTGCAGCTTCTCTCAGAAATATTTCACATAGGGTAATGGTTCGAATGTGATGACATTGTATTACGAGTCACTGTAAATGTAAAGAGCAGTGTGAGAGGAGCTTTCTGCAGCTTCTATTGTAAGTATTTCACATAGGGTAATGGATCGAATGTGATGAATTTGTATTACTAGTCACTGTAAATGTAAAGAGCAGTGCGAGAGGAGCTTTCTGCAGCTTCTCTCAGAAATATTTCACATAGGGTACTGGATTGAATGTGATGATCTTGTATTACAAGTCACTGTAAATGTAAAGAGCGGTGCGAGAGGAGCTTTCTGCAGCTTCTCTCAGAAATATTTCACATAGGGTAATGGATCCAATGTGATGATTTTGTATTACTAGTCACTGTAAATATAATGAGCATTGTGAGAGGAGCTTTCTGCAGCTTCTCTCAGGAGTATTTTACATAAGGTAGTGGATCGAATGTTACGACTTTTTATTTCTAGTCAGTGTAAATGTAGTGAACAGTATGAGAGGAGCATTCTGCAGCTTCTCTCAGATATATTTCACATAGGGTAATGGATCGAATGAGATAATTTTGTATTACTACTCACTGTAAATGTAAAGAGCAGTGTGAGTGGAACTATCTGCAGCTTCTCTCAGAAATATTTCACATAGGGTAATGGATCGAATGTGATGATTTTGTATTCCTAGTGACTGTAAATGTAAAGAGCAGTGTGAGAGGAGCTTTCTGCAGCTCCTCTCGGCAATATTTCACATAGGGTAATGGATCGAATAAGATGATTTTTTACTACTAGTCACTGTAAATGTCAAGAGCAGTGTGAGAGGAGCTTTCTGCAACTTCTCTCAGAAATATTTCACATAGGGTAATGGATAGAATGTGATGATTTTGTATTACTCGTCACTGTAAATGTAAAGAGGACTGTGAGAGGAACTATCTGCAGCTTCTCTCAGAAATATTTCACATAGGGTAATGGATCGAATGTGGTGATTTTGTATTACTCTTCACTGTAAATGTAAAGAGGACTGTGAGACGAAATATCTGCAGCTTCTCTCAGAAATATTTCACATAGGGTAATGGATCGAATGTGATGATTTTGTATTACTAGTCACTGTAAATGCAAAGAGCAGTGTGAGAGGAGCTTTCTGCAGCTTCTCTCAAAAATATTTCACATAGGGTAATGTATCGAATGTGATGATTTTGTATTACTAGTCACTGTGAATGTAAAGAGACCTGTGAGAGGAGCTTTCTGCAGCTTCTCTCAGATATATTTCACATAGGGTAATGGATCGAATGTGATGATTTTGTATTACTAGTCACTGTAAATGTAAAGAGCAGTGTGAGAGGAGCTTACTGCAGCTTCTCTCGGAAATATTTCACATAGGGTAATGGATCGAATGTGATGATTTTGTATTATTAGTCACTGTAAATGTAAAGAGCAGTGTGAGAGGAGCTTTCTCCAGCTTCTATCAGATATATTTCACGTAGTGTAATGGATCGAATATGATGATTTTGTATTACTAGTCACTGTAAATGTAAGGAGCAGTGTGGCAGGAGCTTTCTGCAGCTTCTATCAGAAATATTTCACAGCGGGTATTAGATCGAATGTGATGATATTGTATTATGGTCACTGTAAAAGTAAAGAGCAGTGTGAGAGGAGCTTTCTGCAGCTTCTATCAGAAATATTTCACATAAGGTAAAGGATCGAATGTGATTACTTTGTATTTCTCGTCACTGTAATTGTGGAGAGCCGTGTGAGAGGAGCATTCTGCAGCTTCTATCAGAAATATTTCACATAGGGTAAAGGATCGAATGTGATTACTTTGTATTTCTCGTCACTGTAAATGTGGAGAGCCGTGTGAGAGGAGCTTTCTGCAGCTTCTATCGGAAATATTTCACATAGGGTAATGGATTGAATGTGATGATTTTAAATAACTAGTCACTGCAAATATAAAGAGCATTGTGAGAGGAGCTTTCTGCAGCTTCTATCAGAAATATTTAACATAGGGTAATGGATCGAATGTGATTACTTCCTATTTCCCGTCACTGTAAATGTAGAGAGCCGTGTGAGAGGAGCTTTCTGCAGCTTCTATCGGAAATATTTCACATAGGGTAATGGATCGAATGTGATGAATTTGTATTACTAGTTACTGTAAATGAAAAGAGCAGTGCGAGAGGAGCTTTGTGCAGCTACTATCAGAAATATTTCACAGTGGGTAATGGATCGAATGTGATGAATTTGTATTACTACTCACTGTAAATGTAAAGAGCAGTGTGAGAGGAGCTTTCTGCAGCTTCTCTCAGAAATTTTTCACAGGGTGTAATGGATCGAATGTGATGATTTTGTATTACTTGTCACTGTAAATATAAAGAGCAGTGTGAGAGGAGCTTTCTGCAGCTTCTATCAGAAATATTTCACATAGGGTAATGGATCGTTTGTGATGACTTTTTATTTCTAGTCACTGTAAATGTAGTGAACAGTATGAGAGGAGCTTTCTGCAGCTTCTCTCAGATATATTTCATGTTGGGTAATGGATCGAATGTAATGATTTTGTATTACTGGCCACTGTAAATGTAGAGTGCCGTGTGAGAGGAGCATTCTGCAGCTTCAATCAGAAATATTTCAAATAGGGTAATGGATCGAATGTGATGATATTGTATTACTACTCACTGTAAATGTAAAGAGCAGTGTGAGAGGAGCTTTCTGCAGCTTCTCTCAGAAATTTTTCACAGGGTGTAATGGATCGAATGTGATGATTTTGTATTACTAGTCACTGTAAATATAAAGAGCAGTGTGAGAGGAGCTTTCTGCGGATTCTATTAGAAATATTTCACATAGGGTAATGGAACGAATGTGATGATTTTGTATTACTAGTCACTGTAAGTGTAAAGAGCAGTGAGAGGAGCTATCTGCAGCTTCTGTCAGAAATATGTCACTTAGTGTAATGGATCGAATGTGATGAATTTGTATTACTAGTCACTGTAAGTGTAAAGAGCAGTGTGAGAGGAGCTATCTGCAGCTTCTGTCAGAAATATTTCACTTAGTGTAATGGATCGAATGTGATGAATTTGTATTACTAGTCACTGTAAATGTAAAGAGCAGTATGAGAGGAGCCTTCTGCAGCTTCTCTCTGAAATATTTCAAATAGGGTAATGGATCGAATGTGATGATTTTGGATTACTAGTCACTGTAAATGTAAAGAGCAGTGTCAGAGGAGCTTTCTGCAGCTTCTATCAGAAATATTTCACATAGGGTAATGGATTGAATGTGATGATTTTGTATTACTAGTCACAGTAAATGTAAAGAGCTGTGTGAGAGGTAATTTCTGCAGCTTCTCTCAGAAATATTTCACGTAGGGTAATGCATCGAATATGATGATTTTGTATTACTAGTCACTGTAAAAGTAAGGAGCAGTGTGGCAGGAGCTTTTTGCAGTTTCTATCAGAAATATTTCACAGCGGGTAATGGATCGAATGTGATGAATTGTATTACTGGTCACTGTAAATGTAAAGAGCAGTGTGAGAGGAGCTTTATCTAGCTTCTATCAGAAATATTTCACAGGGTGTTATGGATCGAATGTGATGATTTTGTATTACTAGTCACTGTAAATATAAAGAGCAGTGTGAGAGGAGCTTTCTGCGGATTCTATTAGAAATATTTCACATAGGGTAATGGATCGAATGTGATGATTTTGTATTACTAGTCACTGTAAGTGTAAAGAGCAGTGTGAGAGGAGCTATCTGCAGCTTCTGTCAGAAATATTTCACTTAGTGTAATGGATCGAATGTGATGAATTTGTATTACTAGCCACTGTAAATGTAAAGAGCAGTATGAGAGGAGCTTACTGCAGGTCCTCTCTGAAATATTGCACGTAGGGTAATGGATCGAATGTGTTGATTTTGTATTATACTCATTGTAAATGTAATAAGCAGTGTTAGAGGAGCTTTCTGCAGCTTCTATCAGAAATATTTCACATAGGGTAATGGATCGAATGTGATGATTTTTTATTACTAGTCACTGTAAGTTTAAAGAGCAGTGTGAGAGGCGCTTTCTGCGGATTCTATCAGAAATATTTCACATAGGGTAATGGATCGAATGTGATGATTTTGTATTATACTCACTGAAAATGTAAAGAGCAGTGTGAGAGGAGCTTTCTGCAGCTTCTATCGGAAATATTTCACATAGGGTAATGGATCGAATGTGATGATTTTGTATTACTAGTCACTTTAAATGTAAGAGCAATGTGAGAGGAGCTATCTGCAGCTTCTCTCAGAAATATTTCACATAGGGTAATGGTTTGAATGTGATGACATTGTATTACGAGTCCCTGTAAATGTAAAGAGCAGTGTGAGAGGAGCTTTCTGCAGCTTCTCTCAGAAATATTTCACATAGGGTAATGGATCGAATGTGATGATTTTGTATTACTAGTCACTGTAAATGCAAAGAGCAGTGTGAGAGGAGCTTTCTGCAGCTTCTCTCAAACATATTTCACATAGGGTAATTGATCGAATGAGATAATTTTGTATTACTACTCACTGTAAATGTAAAGAGCAGTGTGAGTGGAACTATCTGCAGCTTCTCTCAGAAATATTTCACATAGGGTAATGGATCAAATGTGATGATTTTGTATTCCTAGTGACTGTAAATGTAAAGAGCAGTGTGAGAGGAGCTTTCTGCAGCTCCTCTCGGCAATATTTCACATAGGGTAATGGATCGAATAAGATGATTTTTTACTACTAGTCACTGTAAATGTCAAGAGCAGTGTGAGAGGAGCTTTCTGCAACTTCTCTCAGAAATATTTCACATAGGGTAATGGATCGAATGTGATGATTTTGTATTACTCGTCACTGTAAATGTAAAGAGGACTGTGAGAGGAACTATCTGCAGCTTCTCTCGGAAATATTTCACATAGGGTAATGGATCGAATGTGATGATTTTGTATTACTCGTCACTGTAAATGTAATGAGGACTTTGAGAGGAACTATCTGCAGCTTCTCTCAGAAATATTTCACATAGCGTAATGGATCGAATGTGATGATTTTGTATTACTAGTCACTGTAAATGCAAAGAGCAGTGTGAGAGGAGCTTTCTGCAGCTTCTCTCAGAAATATTTCACATAGGGTAATGGATCGAATGTGATGATTTTGTATTATTAGTCACTGTAAATGTAAAGAGCAGTGTGAGAGGAGCTTTCTCCAGCTTCTATCAGATATATTTCACGTAGTGTAATGGATCGAATATGATGATTTTGTATTACTAGTCACTGTAAATGTAAGGAGCTGTGTGGCAGGAACTTTCTGCAGCTTCTATCAGAAATATTTCACATAGGGTAAAGGATCGAATGTGATTACTTTGTATTTCTCGTCACTGTAAATGTGGAGAGCCGTGTGAGAGGAGCTTTCTGCAGCTTCTATCGGAAATATTTCACATAGGGTAATGGATTGAATGTGATAATTTTGTATAACTAGTCACTGCAAATATAAAGAGCATTGTGAGAGGAGATTTCTGCAGCTTCTATCAGAAATATTTCACATAGGGTAATGGATCGAATGTGATGATTTTGTATTACTAGTCTCTGTAAATGTAAAGAGCAGTGTGAGACGAGCTTTCTGCAGCTTCTCTCAGAAATATTTCACATAGGGTAATGGAGCGAATGTGATGATTTTGTATTACTAGTCACTGTAAATGAAAAGAGCAGAGCGAGAGGAGCTTTCTGAAGCTTCTATCAGAAATATTTTACTGTGGGTAATGGATCGAATGTGATGAATTTGTATTACTGGTCACTGTAAAAGTAAAGAGCAGTGTGAGAGGAGCTTTCTGCAGCTTCTATCAGAAATATTTCACGTAGGGTAATGGATCGAATGTGATAACTTTGTATTTCTAGTCACTGTAAATGTAGAGCCGTGTGAGAGGAGCTATCTGCAGCTTCTATCGGAATTATTTCACATAGGGTAATGGATCGAATGTGATGATTTTGTATTACTAGTCACAGTAAATGTAAAGAGCAGTGTGAGAGGTACTTTCTGCAGCTTCTCTCAGAAATATTTCACGTAGGGTAATGCATCGAATATGATGATTTTGTATTGCTAGTCACTGTAAAAGTAAGGAGCAGTGTGGCAGGAGCTTTCTGCAGCTTCTCTCAGATATATTTCACATAGGGTAATGGATCGAATGTGATGATTTTGTATTACTAGTCACTGTAAATGTAAAGAGCAGTGTGAGAGGAGCTTTCTGCAGATTCTATCAGAAATACTTCACATATGGTAATGGATCGAATGTGATGGTTTTGTATTACTAGTCACTGTAAATGTAAAGAGCAGTGTGAGAGGAGCTTTCTGCAGCTTCTATCAGAAATATTTCACAGAGGGTATTTGATCGAATGTGATGATTTCGTGTTACTAGTCACTGTAAATATAAAGAGGAGTGTGAAACGAGCTTTCTGCAGCTTCTCTCAGATGTATTTCACATAGGGTAATGGATCGAATGTGATGATTTTGTATTACTACTCACTAAAAATGTAGAGAGCAGTGTGAGAGGAGCTTTCTGCAGCTTCTCTCAGAAATACTTCACAGGGTGTAATGGATTGAATGTGATGATTTTGTATTACTAGTCACTGTAAATGTAAAGAGCAGTGTGAGAGGAGCTTTCTGCAGCTTCTATCAGAAATATTTCACATAGGGTAATGGATCGAATGTGATTAATTTGTATTACTGGTCACTGTAAATGTAAAGAGCAGTTTGAGAGGAGCTTTCTGCTGCGTCTATCAGAAATATTTCACATAGGGTAATGGATCAAATGTGATGATTTCGTGTTACTAGTCACTGTCAATGTAAAGACGAGTGTGAAAGGAGCTTTCTGCAGCTTCCCTCAGAAATATTTCATATAGGGTAATGGATCGAATGTGATGATTTTGTATTACTAGTCACTGTAAATGTAAAGAGAATTGTCAGAGGAGCTTTCTGCGGATTCTATCAGAAATATTTCACATAGGGTAATGGATCGAATGGGATGATTTAGTATTACTAGTCACTGTAAATTTATAGAGCAGTGTGAGAGGAGCTATCTGCAGCTTCTGTCAGAAATATTTCACTTAGTGTAATGGATCCAATGTGATGGTTTTTGTATTACTAGTCACTGTAAATGTAAAGCTCAGTGTGAGAGGAGCTATCTGCAGCTTCTGTCAGAAATATTTCACTTAGTGTAATATATCGAATGTGATGATTTCGTATTACTAGTCACTGTAAAAGTAAGAAGCAGTGTGGCACGAGTTTTCTGCAGCTTCTCTCAGATATATTTCACGTTGGGTAATGGATCGAATGTAATGATTTTGTATTACTGGTCACTGTAAATGTAGAGTGCCGTGTGAGAGGAGAATTCTGCAGCTTCAATCAGAAATATTTCACATAGGGTAATGGATCGAATGTGATGAATTGTATTACTAGTCACTGTAAAAGTAAAGAGCAGTGTGAGAGGAACTTTCTGCAGCGTCTATCAGAAATATTTCACATAGGGTAAAGGATCGAATGTGATTACTTTGTATTTCCCGCCACTGTAAATGTAGAGAGCGGTGTGAGAGGAGCTTTCAGCGGCTTCTATCGGAAATATTTCACATAGGGTAATGGATGGAATGTGATGATTTTGTATAACTAGTCACTGCAAATGTAAAGAACAGTGTGAGAGGAGCTTTCTGCAGCTTCCCTCAGAAATATTTCACATAGGGTAATGGATCGAATATGATGATTTTCTATTACTAGTAACTGTAAATATAAAGAGCATAGTGAGAGGAGCTTTCTGCAGCTTCTCTCAGGAGTATTTCACATACAGTAATGGATCGAATGTGATTATTTTGTATTACTAGTCACTGTAAATGTAAAGAGCGGTGCGAGAGGAGCATTCTGCAGCTTCTCTCAGAAATATTTCACATTGGGTAATGGAGCGAATGTAATGATTTTGTATTACTGGTCACTGTAAATGTAGAGTGCCGTGTGAGAGGAGCTTTCTGCAGCTTCAATCAGAAATATTTCACATAGGGTAATGGATCGAATGTGATGATTTTGTATTCCTAGTGACTGTAAATGTAAAGAGCAGTGTGAGAGGAGCTTTCTGCAGCTCCTCTCGGCAATATTTCAGATAGGGTAATGGATCGAATAAGATGATTTTTTACTACTAGTCACTGTAAATGTCAAGAGCAGTGTGAGAGGAGCTTTCTGCAACTTCTCTCAGAAATATTTCACATAGGGTAATGGATCGAATGTGATGATTTTGTATTACTCGTCACTGTAAATGTAAAGAGGACTGTGAGAGGAACTATCTGCAGCTTCTCTCAGATATATTTCACATAGGGTAATGGATCGAATGAGATAATTTTGTATTACTACTCACTGTAAATGTAAAGAGCAGTGTGAGTGGAACTATCTGCAGCTTCTCTCAGAAATATTTCACATAGGGTAATGGATCGAATGTGATGATTTTGTATTCCTAGTGACTGTAAATGTAAAGAGCAGTGTGAGAGGAGCTTTCTGCAGCTCCTCTCGGCAATATTTCACATAGGGTAATGGATCGAATAAGATGATTTTTTACTACTAGTCACTGTAAATGGCAAGAGCAGTGTGAGAGGAGCTTTCTGCAACTTTTCTCAGAAATATTTCACATAGGGTAATGGATCGAATGTGATGATTTTGTATTACTCGTCACTGTAAATGTAAAGAGGACTGTGAGACGAAATATCTGCAGCTTCTCTCAGAAACATTTCACATAGGGTAATGGATCGAATGTGATGATTTTGTTTTACTAGTCACTGTAAATGCAAAGAGCAGTGTGAGAGGAGCTTTCTGCAGCTTCTCTCAAAAATATTTCACATAGGGTAATGTATCGAATGTGATGATTTTGTATTACTAGTCACTGTGAATGTAAAGAGACCTGTGAGAGGAGCTTTCTGCAGCTTCTCTCAGATATATTTCACATAGGGTAATGGATCGAATGTGATGATTTTGTATTACTAGTCACTGTAAATGTAAAGAGCAGTGTGAGAGGAGATTACTGCAGCTTCTCTCGGAAATATTTCACATAGGGTAATGGATCGAATGTGATGATTTTGTATTATTAGTCACTGTAAATGTAAAGAGCAGTGTGAGAGGAGCTTTCTTCAGCTTCTATCAGATATATTTCACGTAGTGTAATGGATCGAATATGAAGATTTTTTATTACTAGTCACTGTAAATGTAAGGAGCAGTGTGGCAGGAGCTTTCTGCAGCTTCTATCAGAAATATTTCACAGCGGGTATTAGATCGAATGTGATGATATTGTATTATGGTCACTGTAATAGTAAAGAGCAGTGTGAGAGGAGCTTTCTGCAGCTTCTATCAGAAATATTTCACATAAGGTAAAGGATCGAATGTGATTACTTTGTATTTCTCGTCACTGTTATTGTGGAGAGCCGTGTGAGAGGAGCATTCTGCAGCTTCTATCAGAAATATTTCACATAGGGTAAAGGATCGAATGTGATTACTTTGTATTTCTCGTCACTGTAAATGTGGAGAGCCGTGTGAGAGGAGCTTTATGCAGCTTCTATCGGAAATATTTCACATAGGGTAATTGATTGAATGTGATGATTTTGTATAACTAGTCACTGCAAATATAAAGAGCATTGTGAGAGGAGCATTCTGCAGCTTCTATCAGAAATATTTCACATAGGGTAATGGATCGAATGTGATGATTTTGTATTACTAGTCACAGTAAATGTAAAGAGCAGTGTGAGAGGTACTTTCTGCAGCTTCTCTCAGAAATATTTCATGTAGGGTAATGCATCGAATATGATGATTTTGTATTACTAGTCACTGTAAAAGTAAGGAGCAGTGTGGCAGGAGCTTTTTGCAGCTTCTATCAGAAATATTTCACAGTGGGTAATGGATCGAATGTGATGAATTGTATTACTGGTCACTGTAAATGTAAAGAGCAGTGTGAGAGGAGCTTTCTGCAGCTTCTCTCAGAAATCTTTCACAGGGTGTAATGGATCGAATGTGATGATTTTGTATTACTAGTCACTGTAAATATAAACAGCAGTGTGAGAGGAGCCTTCTGCGGATTCATTCAGAAATATTTCATATAGGGTAATGGATCGAATGTGATGATTTTGTATTACTAGTCACTGTAAATGTAAAGAGCAGTGTGAGAGGAGCTATCTGCAGCTTCTGTCAGAAATATGTCACTTAGTGTAATGGCTCGAATGTGATGATTTTGTATTACTAGTCACTGTAAATGTAAAGAGCAGTCTGAGAGGAACTTTCTGCAGCTCCTATCGGAAATATTTCACATAGGGTAATGGATCTAATGTGATGAATTTGTATTACTAGTCACTGTAAATGTAAAGAGCAGTCTGAGAGGAGCTTTCTGCAGCTTCTATCAGAAATATTTAACATAGGGTAATGGATCGAATGTGATTACTTCGTATTTCCCGTCACTGTAAATGTAGAGAGCCGTGTGAGAGGAGCTTTCTGCAGCTTCTATCGGAAATATTTCACATAGGGTAATGGATCGAATGTGATGAATTTGTATTACTAGTCACTGTAAATGAAAAGAGCAGTGCGAGAGGAGCTTTGTGCAGCTTCTATCAGAAATATTTCACAGTGGGTAATGGATCGAATGTGATGAATTTGTATTACTGGTCACTGTAAAAGTAAAGAGCAGTGAGAGAGGAGCTTTCTGCAGCTTCTATCAGAAATATTTCACATAGGGTAATGGATCGAATGTGATGAATTTGTATTACTACTCACTGTAAATGTAAAGAGCAGTGTGAGAGGAGCTTTCAGCAGCTTCTCTCAGAAATTTTTCACAGGGTGTAATGGATCGAATGTGATGATTTTGTATTACTAGTCACTGTAAATATAAAGAGCAATGTGAGAGGAGCTTTCTGCAGCTTCTATCAGAAATATTTCACATAGGGTAATGGATCGTTTGTGATGACTTTTTATTTCTAGTCACTGTAAATGTAGTGAACAGTATGAGAGGAGCTTTCTGCAGCTTCTCTCAGATATATTTCATGTTGGGTAATGGATCGAATGTAATGATTCTGTATTACTGGCCACTGTAAATGTAGAGTGCCGTGTGAGAGGAGCATTCTTCAGCTTCAATCAGAAATATTTCACATAGGGTAATGGATCGAATGTGATGATTTTGCATTACTAGTCACTGTAAATATAAAGAGCAGTGTGAGAGGAGCTTTCTGCGGATTCTATTAGAAATATTTCACATAGGGTAATGGATCGAATGTGATTATTTTGTATTACTAGTCACTGTAAGTGTAAAGAGCAGTGTGAGAGGAGCTATCTGCAGCTTCTGCCAGAAATATTTCACTTAGTGTAATGGATCGAATGTGATGAATTTGTATTACTAGTCACTGTAAATGTAAAGAGCAGTATGAGAGGAGCCTTCTGCAGCTTCTCTCAGAAAAATTTCACATAGGGTAATGGATCGAATGTGATGATTTTGTATTACTAGTCACTGTAAATGAAAAGAGCATTGTGAGAGGAGCTTTCTGCAGCTTCTCTCAGGAGTATCACATAGGGTAATGGATCTAATAAAATGATTTTGTATTACTAGTCACTGTAAATGTAAGGAGCAGTGTGGCAGGAGCTTTCTGGAGGTTCTATCAGAAATATCTCACAGCGGGTAATAGATCGAATGTGACGAATTTTTATTACTGGTCACTGTAAAAGTAAAGAGCAGTGTGAGAGGAGCTTTCTGCAGCTTCTATCAGAAATATTTCACATAGGGTAATGGATCGAATGTGATTATTTTTTATAACTAGTCACTGTAAATGTAAAGAGCAGTGTGAGAGGAGCTTTCTGCAGCTTCTCTCAGAAATATTTCACATAGGGTAATGGATCGAATATGATGATTTTCTCTTACTAGTCACTGTAAATATAATGAGCATTGTGAGAGGAGCTTTCTGCAGCTTCTCTCAGGAGTATATCACATAGGGTAATTGATCGAATGTGATGATTTTGTATTACTAGTCACTGTAAATGTAGAGATCAGTGTGACAGGAGCTTTCTGCAGCTTCTCTCTGAAATATTTCACAGCGGGTAATGGATCGAATGTGATGAATTGTATTACTGGTCACTGTAAAAGTAAAGAGCAGTGTGAGAGGAGCATTCTGCAGCTACTATCAGAAATATTTCACATAGGGTAATGGATTGAATTTGATGATTTTGTATTACTAGTCACTGTAAATGTACAGAGCAGTGTGAGAGGAGCTTTCTGCAGCTTCTATCAGAAATATTTCACATAGGGTAATGGATCGAATGTGATGATATTGTATTACTAGTCACTGTAAATGTATAGAGCAGTGTGGGAGGAGCTTTCTGCAGCTTCTATCTAAAATATTTCACATAGGGTAATGGATCGAATATGATGATTTTGTATTACTAGTCCCTGTAAATGAAGGGAGCAGTGTGAGGGGGGGCTGACAGCAGCTTCTTTAGGAAATATTTGACATAGGGTAATGGATCAAATGTGATGAAATTGTATTTCTAGTAACTGTAAATGTAGAGAGCCGGGTGAGAGGAGCTTTCTGCAGTTTCTATCAGAAATATTTCACGTAGGGTAATGGATTGAATGTGATGACTTAGTATTTCTAGTCACTGTAAATGTAAAGAGCAGTGTGAGAGGAGCTTTCTGCAGTTTCTCTCGGAAATATTTCACATAGGATAATGGATCGAATGTGATGATTTTCTATTATTAGTCACTGTAAAGGTAAAGAGCAGTGTGAGAGGAGCTTTCTCCACCTTCTATCAGAAATATTTCACATAGGGTAATGGATTGAATGTGATTAAATTGTATTACTGGTCACTGTAAATGTAAAGAGCAGTTTGAGAGGAGCTTTCTGCTGCTTCTATCAGAAATATTTCACATAGGGTAATGGATCGAATGTGATGATTTCGTGTTACTAGTCACTGTCAATGTAAAGACGAGTGTGAAAGGAGCTTTCTGCAGATTCCCTCAGAAATGTTTCACATAGCTTAATGGATCGAATGTGATGATTTTGTATTACTAGTCACTGTAAATGTAAAGAGCAGTGTGACAGGAGCTTTCTGCAGCTTCTATTGAAGTATTTCATATAGGGTAATGGATCAAATGTGATGAATTTGTATTACTAGTCACTGTTAATGTAAAGAGCAGTGTGAGAAGAGCTTACTGCAGGTCCTCTCTGAAATATTTCACGTAGGGTAATGGATCGAATGTGTTGATTTTGTATTATACTCATTGTAAATGTAATAAGCAGTGTTAGAGGAGCTTTCTGCAGCTTCTATCAGAAATATTTCACATAGGGTAATGGATTGAATGTGATGATTTTGTATAACTAGTCACTGCAAATATAAAGAGCATTGTGAGAGGAGCTTTCTGCAGCTTCTCTCAGAAATATTTCACGTAGGGTAATGCATCGAATATGATGATTTTTTATTACTAGTCACTGTAAAAGTTATGAGCAGTGTGGCAGGAGCTTTCTGCAGCTTCTCTCAGATATATTTCACATAGGGTAATGGATCGAATGTGATGATTTTGTATTACTACTCACTAAAAATGTAGAGAGCAGTGTGAGAGGAGCTTTCTGCAGCTTCTCTCAGAAATATTTCACATAGGGTACTGGATTGAATTTGATGATCTTGTATTACAAGTCACTGTAAATGTAAAGAGCAGTGTGAGAGGAGCTTTCTGCAGCTTCTCTCAGAAATATTTCACAGGGTGTAATGGATTGAATGTGATGATTTTGTATTACTAATCACTGTAAATGTAAAGAGCAGTGTGAGAGGAGCTTTCTGCAGCTTCTATCAGAAATATTACACATAGGGTAATGGATCGAATGTGATTAATTTGTATTACTGGTCACTGTAAATGTAAAGAGCAGTTTGAGAGGAGCTTTCTGCTGCTTCTATCAGAAATATTTCACATAGGGTAATGGATCGAATGTGATGATTTCGTGTTACTAGTCACTGTCAATGTAAAGACGAGTGTGAAAGGAGCTTTCTGCAGCTTCCCTCAGAAATATTTCATATAGGGTAATGGATCGAATGTGATGATTTTGTATTACTAGTCACTGTAAATGTAAAGAGAATTGTCAGAGGAGCTTCCTGCAGCTTCTATCAGAAATATTTCACATAGGTTAATGGATCGAATGTGACGATTTTGTATTATACTCATTGTAAATGAAAAAGGCAGTGAGAGAGGAGCTTTCTGCAGCTTCTCTCAGAAATATTTCAGCTAGGGTAATGGATCGAATGTGTTGATTTTGTATTACTAGTCACTGTAAATGTAAAGAGCAGTGAGAGAGTAGCTTTCTGCAGCTCCTCTCGGCAATATTTCCCATAGGGTAATGGATCGAATTTGATGATTTCGTGTTACTAGTAACTGTAAATATAAAGAGCATAGTGAGAGGAGCTTTCTGCAGCTTTTCTCAGGAGTATTTCACATAGGGTAATGGATCGAATGTGATTATTTTGTATTACTAGTCACTGTAAATGTAAAGAGCGGTGCGAGAGGAGCATTCTGCAGCTTCTCTCAGAAATATTTTACATAGGGTAATGGATCGAATGTGATGATTTTGTATTACTAGTCACTGTAAATATAATGGGCATTGTGAGAGGAGCTTTCTGCAGCTTCTCTCAGGAGTATTTTACATAAGGTAATGGATCGAATGTTATGACTTTTTATTTCTAGTCAGTGTAAATGTAGTGAACAGTATGAGAGGAGCATTCTGCAGCTTCTCTCAGATATATTTCACATTGGGTAATGGAGCGAATGTAATGATTTTGTATTACTGGTCACTGTAAATGCAAAGAGCAGTGTGAGAGGAGCTTTCTGCAACTTCTCTCAGAAATATTTCACATAGGGTAATGGATAGAATGTGATGATTTTGTATTACTCGTCACTGTAAATGTAAAGAGGACTGTGAGAGGAACTATCTGCAGCTTCTCTCAGAAATATTTCACATAGGGTAATGGATCGAATGTGATGATTTTGTATTACTAGTCACTGTAAATGCAAAGAGCAGTGTGAGAGGAGCTTTCTGCAGCTTCCCTCAAAAATATTTCACGTAGGGTAACGTATCGAATGTGATGATTTTGTATTACTAGTCACTGTGAATGTAAAGAGACCTGTGAGAGGAGCTTTCATCAGCTTCTCTCAGATATATTTCACATAGGGTAATGGATCGAATGTGATGATTTTGTATTACTAGTCACTGTAAATGTAAAGAGCAGTGTGAGAGGAGCTTTCTGCAGATTCTATCAGAAATACTACACATATGGTAATGGATCGAATGTGATGGTTTTGTATTACTAGTCACTGTAAATGTAAAGAGCAGTGTGAGTGGAGCTTACTGCAGCTTCTCTCGGAAATATTTCACATAGGGTAATGGATCGAATGTGATGATTTTGTATTATTAGTCACTGTAAATGTAAAGAGCAGTGTGAGAGGAGCTTTCTCCAGCTTCTATCAGATATATTTCACATAGTGTAATGGATCGAATGTGATGATTTTGTATTACTAGTCACTGTAAATGTAAGGAGCAGTGTGGCAGGAGCTTTCTGCAGCTTCTATCAGAAATATTTCACAGCGGGTATTAGATCGAATGTGATGATATTGTATTATGGTCACTGTAAAAGTAAAGAGCAGTGTGAGAGGAGCTTTCTGCAGCTTCTATCAGAAATATTTCACATAAGGTAAAGGATCGAATGTGATTACTTTGTATTTCTCGTCACTGTAAATGTGGAGAGCCGTGTGAGAGGAGCTTTCTGCAGCTTCTATCAGTAATATTTCACATAGGGTAAAGGATAGAATGTGATTACTTTGTATTTCTCGTCACTGTAAATGTGGAGAGCCATGTGAGAGGAGCTTTCTGCAGGTTCTATCGGAAATATTTCACATAGGGTAATGGATTGAATGTGATGATTTTGTATAACTAGTCACTGCAAATATAAAGAGCATTGTGAGAGGAGCTTTCTGCAGCTTCTATCAGAAATATTTCACATATGGTAATGGATCGAATGTGATGATTTTGTATTACTAGTCTCTTTAAATGTAAAGAGCAGTGTGAGAGGAGCTTTCTGCAGCTTCTATCAGAAATATTTAACATAGGGTAATGGATCGAATGTGATTACTTCGAATTTCCCGTCACTGTAAATGTAGAGAGCCATGTGAGAGGAGCTTTCTGCAGCTCCTATCGGAAATATTTCACATAGGGTAATGAATCTAATGTGATGATTTGGTATTACTAGTCACTGTAAATATAAAGAGCAGTGTGAGAGGAGCTTTCTGCAGCTTCTATCAGAAATATTTCACATAGGGTAATGGATCGAATGTGATGATTTTGTATTACTACTCACTGTAAATGTAAAGAGCAGTGTGAGAGGAGCTTTCTGCAGCTTCTCTCAGAAATTTTTCACAGGGTGTAATGGATCGAATGTGATGATTTTGTATTACTAGTCACTGTAAATATAAAGAGCAGTGTGAGAGGAGCTTTCTGCGGATTCTATCAGAAATATTTCACATAGGGTAATGGATCGAATGTGATGATTTTGTATTACTAGTCACTGTAAATGAAAAGAGCATTGTGAGAGGAGCTTTCTGCAGCTTCTCTCAGGAGTATTCACATAGGGTAATGGATCTAATATAATGATTTTGTATTACTAGTCGCTGTAAATGTAAGGAGCAGTGTGGCAGGAGCTTTCTGGAGGTTCTATCAGAAATATCTCACAGCGGGTAATAGATCGAATGTGACGAATTTTTATTACTGGTCACTGTAAAAGTAAAGAGCAGTGTGAGAGGAGCTTTCTGCAGCTTCTATCAGAAATATTTCACATAGGGTAATGGATCGAATGTGATTATTTTGTATAACTAGTCACTGTAAATGTAAAGAGCAGTGTGAGAGGAGCTTTCTGCAGCTTCTCTCAGAAATATTTCACATAGGGTAATGGATCGAATATGATGATTTTCTATTACTAGTCACTGTAAATATAATGAGCATTGTGAGAGGAGCTTTCTGCAGCTTCTCTCAGGAGTATATCACATAGGGTAATTGATCGAATGTGATTATTTTGTATTACTAGTCACTGTAAATGTAGGGAGCAGTGTGACAGGAGCTTTCTGCAGCTTCTCTCTGAAACATTTCAAATAGGGTAATGGATCGAATGTGATGATTTTGGATTAATAGTCACTGTAAATGTAAAGAGCAGTGTCAGAGGAGCTTTCTGCAGCTTCTATCAGCTGCATGGATCGAATGTGATGATTTTGTATTATACTCGTAAATGAGAAAAGCAGTGTGAGAGGAGCTTTCTGCAGCTTCTATCAGAAATATTTCACATAGGGTAATGGATCGAATGTGATGATTTTGTATTACTAGTCACTGTAAGTGTAAAGAGCAGTGTGAGAGGAGCTTTCTGCAGCTTTTATCAGAAATATTTCACATAGGGTAATGGATCAAATGTGATAATTTCGTGTTACTAGTCACTGTCAATGTAAAGAGGAGTGTGAAAGGAGCTTTCTGCAGCTTCTCTCAGAAATATTTCACATAGGGTAATGGATCGAATTTGATGATAATGTATTACTAGTCACTGTAAATGTAAAGAGCAGTGTGAGAGGAGCTTTCTGCAGCTTCTATCGGAAGTATTTCACATAGGGTAATGGATAGAATGTGATGAATTTGTATTACTAGTCACTGTAAATGTAAAGAGCATTGTGAGAGGAGCTTTCTGCAGCTTCTCTCAGGAGTATTTCACTTAGGGTAGTGAATTGAATGTGATGATTTTGTATTACTAGTCACTGTAAAAGTAAGGAGCAGTGTGGGAGGAGCTTTCTGCAGCTTCTATCAGAAATATTTCACAGCGGGGAATGGATCGAATGTGATGAATTTGTATTACTGGTCACTGTAAATATAAAGAGCATTGTGAGAGGAGTTTTCTGCAGCCTCTCTTGGGAGTATTTCATATAAGGTAATGGATCGAATGTGAGGATTTTGTATTACAAGTCCCTGTAAATGTGAAGGAGCAGTGTGACAGGAGCTTTCTGCAGCTTTTATCAGTAATGTGTACACACGGGGTAATGGATCGAATGCGATGAATTATTATTACTGGTCAATGTAAAAGTAAAGAGCAGTGTGTTAGGAGCTATCTGCAGCTTCTTTCAGAAATACTTCTCTTCGTGTAATGGATCGAATGTGATGATTTTGTATTACTAGTCACTGTAAATGTAAAGAGCAGTGTGAGAGAGCTTTCGGCAGCTTCTATCAGAAATATTTCACATAGGGTAATGGAGCGAATGTGATGAATTTGTATTTCTAGTCACTGTAAATGTAGAGAGCCGTGAGAGAGGAGCTTTCAGCAGCTTCTTTCTGAAATATTTCACTTAGGCTAATGGATCGAATGTGATGACTTTCTATTTCTAGTCACTGTAAATACGGAGAGCAGTGTGAGGGAAACTTTCTGCAGCTTCTATCAGAAATATTTCACATTGGGTAATGGATCGAATGTGATGACTTTGTATTTCTAGACACTGTAAATACGGAGAGCAGTGTGAGGGAAGCTCTCTGCAGCCTCTTTAGGATATACTCACATAGGGTAATGGATCAAATGTTATGTCTTTGTATTTCTATTCACTGTAAATACGGAGAGCAGTGTGACGTAAGCTTTCTGCAGCTTCTTTAGGAAATATTTGACATAGTGTAATGGATCAAATGTGATGACTTTGTAATTCTAGTCACTGTAAATGTAGAGAGCATTGTGTGAGGATCTTTCTGCAGCATCTTTCGGAAATATTTCAAATGGGGTAATGGATCGAATGTGATGACTTTTTTTTTCTAGTCACTGTAAATACGGAGAGCAGTGTGAGGGAAGTTTTCTTCAGCTTCTTTCAGGAATATTTCACATAGGTAATGGAACGTATGCCATGTCTTTGTATTTCTATTCACTGTAAATACAGAGAGCAGTGTGAGGAAAGCTATCTGCAGATTCTTTAGGAAATATTTCACATAGGGTCATGGATCGAATGTGATGACTTTGTATTTCTAGTCACTGTAAATGTAGAGAGCAGTGTGAGAGGAGCTTTCTGCAGCTTCTTTCACAAATATTTCGCGTAGTATAATTTGTCGAATGCAATGTTTTTGGCTTTCTTGTCATTATAACAATGGAGAGCAGTGTCAGAGAAGCTTTCTGCAGTTTCTTTCAGACATATTTCACATAGTTTTCAGCATTGGATAGGTTGATCATGGCTTTCTTGTCACAAAGCAACAGAGAGCAGTGTGAGATAAGCTTTCTGCAGCTTCTTTCACCTACATTTCACATATGGTAATTGATCGAATGTAATGAATTTGCCATTCTAGTCTCTTTTAAATACAAAGTGTCATCCGAGAGAAGCTCTCTGCAGCTTCTTTCATAAATATTTCACATAGATGTGTGGATCGAATGCGATGATCGTGGCTTTCTATTCACTGTAACAAAAGAGATAAGTGTGAGGGGAGCTGTCTGCAATCTTTTTTCAGAAATATTTTCAATTATGGTTATAGATCAAATGCAACAGTAGCGGCTTTGTAGTGTCTATTCAAACAGGGACAATGTTATGAGAGAAGGTTTCTGCAATTTCTTTCAGAAATATTTCAAATTGGGTTGTCGATCGTGCAAATATTCTGTGGACCTTACATGACTAAAATTGGAACTAAGTCATTTTGAAGTAGCAAGAAAGCAAAGTAATTGGTATTTACAGTTAAAGCATGTGATAAATGCTAGGTCACTTAATCTTTTGTATTTCTACTCACTTACTTTTGGTCAGCAGCATTTCTTCTTGCACAATTTATTAGCTTCTCGCCTTCTCCTGCTACAGAACGTACTTTGTCTGTTAGGGCAGATATGGCAAAATGTTTAAAATATGATCAGAAACAGATGGAAAACTTTTTAAAGCCCTTTTTATTTAACACTATGACTGTTTTTGTGTACTGGCAGAAATGAAACTGAAGAAAGCTTCTGAGTTGTTCTTCCATAGCTCTTTTCGTCCACAAAATGCAAAATTACTATGTTTTATCCCCAGTATAACATGCAATTTTAATCTGCTAGCAACCTTCGTATTGGCATACACTCAGTTCAGAGTGAGAAATTAATTCTTAGGTCACTTGAACTGGAAGGGTCATTTTGGTCAAGATACATATCATAAAAGTGCTTACAAACAACAAAGAGACATAAAAGAGAGAGACTCATTACCTTTCCAGTGCTGCAGGCATGGAAACAAAACCCGGCCCCTGGTACTATGCTTGAGCCCCGCCTGTCTCACCAGATCCTCATTTAGGAAGTGTTCTGTGATTGCTATATGACAAAGGAATTCTGTGAAGTGCTGCTGTTCACTAGTGTTTTACTTAATTACGAGTTCAGTTGCTCTAAAACTAAAATCCATAAATTATTTTATATGTGTAACAAATTCTAGAAAATAAAATAGTGCACCCATAATATGCTGATGGATTACACATTTATGTTTTAAATTTAAATCACTAGTTTTAATATACGTCAAAAGAGCATATTTGTTGGGAGGAAAGGGACAGTAGGAGGAAAGGGACAGTAGGAAGAAAGGAAAGGTGCACAGGTGTTAGATGAAAGAAAATGTGTCTTAGGAGGCAGAAAGTGTAGCAAAACACCCAAAGTAAGGCCAATTTTCATGGTTGGTAACATTTGTTTTTGTTTTTATTATGTGGTACACCTATATTTGTACAGTGACATCAGAAATTAATTTGCTTATCTTATAAGTGCACCAGACATAAGTAAGAGCATATTGTGCTACTCAGTACATTTGTATTGATTATTTTAATTTTACGAACTTGAATTGTTACTAGGACACTCAGTTTGCCTGTTGGGGAGGGGGGCAGCAGCACACACTGACAACTATTATGCTGTAGTCACAACAGGTAGACCTACAGGATTTCAGATTGTCATCTCTTGTCATTTCCTCCATAAGAGACAAAAGGCAGCAAATTCAGATATTTTATATTTCAGTGACTCAAAAACTCATTTGAAGAGTCTAATTAATTAATAAGAAATTGAGAAGGGTAATGTGTCTGACTAATGAAGTGTTATTGGTATAAATTGTACAAAACATTCCCTGTAGGAATTCCAACACAGAAGAGCATCTCACAAATATATATAGTGTAGGAGAAAGAGTTGTCACAGAAAAGGCAGGATAGAATTGTCAAATGTAAATCAATAATTTTAATAAGGAAATAAAAAAGAATTTGGCAAAGATCAAATAGATATGGAAATGTGAGGGGGCCAGTAGTTAACATAGTAGGAAGCTCATTGAAGTGGAGAAGAGTGAAGAGGAGATGTAGGTGACAGTACCACTCAGCACATGCTGTAGAGAATATTTCACAACTGTGTTCCTTATCCCTGTGCCTTAAAGTGTCTTGTGTACCTAGTGAGTGATTTGAATGTGCTTTCATCTGAATCACAATTTTAGTGATTGTCACACTGATACGGACTGAGAATATCTTAGTAGGGAGGATGCAGCATGTTATCTCAGATGCAGTGTCACCAACAGATATAGAAGTAAGTTAGGGTGTACCCCAGAGAAGTGTGTTGGACCTTCACTGTTCATGTTGTATATTGATGACCTTGCAGACAGAATTAATACTAGCTTCAGACTTTACATAGATAATGCTGTTATGTAGAACCAAGTAAAGTTTGAAACTGTATCAAGGTCTGACTGAATGTATGTAGAGCTTTGTTCAAAGGAAGATGATGGATGGATGGATCGATTTTGATTGATGGGGTTAAAGGGATCATTGGTTGTTGGTCCCTCATTCTTTTGTGTATCAGACTGGGAATAGCCCAGAGAGGAAGGACACAAAAGAAAAATCCCAATGGACTTGACTGTATCCAAGAACAAAAGAAGCAAAGACATAGAAGCAAGTAGAAGTGAGAGAGAGGAAGGTAGGAGAGTTAATCTGCCCAGAAAGCAGCTGGAGGCCCTGGGACACAGTATCTGACTGGAGACATCCTCTGCATCTCACAGTTGCTTCCGCATCCTCCATTGCCACAAGAAAACTAGCTACACAGACAAGATAGATTCATCATAATTCTTCTCTTTCCTGGGATTTTGTCAACCATTGACAGATGTCCCAGAATAAGAAGAATTTTAGGGGTGGGAAGGGCAGGAGCCAGGGTGGACCTCTGAGAAAGGATAGCTGTGGGACCCTTGGGTTAGAGCAGGCTGCAGCACTCACACCTCCAAATTCACAAGTGACCGACAAGGCTATTGTGCACTAAGACACGGAGAGGAGTAAAAACCACTTTCACAGATACAATGCAAAACCAAATCACCCACTTTGGTGTTGTCTGATAGCACCAGAGGTAGGTAGTGTGTCAGCAAGTGTAAGGCTTCATTTTAAGGTGCCAAATTAGGGCAACCTAGTAGGATGCAACCTAGCAGGCCTGACATTCTGTATAGTCACAACTAATGGATGTCAGAGATATCAGATAGCACTGGTCACCAGTCTGTAGATTAATCAAGGAGCCACTCTCAATTAAAAATGGCTTGCAACTGTGAGAACGAAAGTGGCTGAGAGATCAAGCAATGTCCAACAATCCTGCAGTGAATATACTGCATCTGTCAGGGAGTGTAGTTCACTGTATTGTGATTGTGTGCAGCCAAAACTGGTTTGTCAGTTTGCCATTAAGCCATTAATGTATACAAAACCTGAGTGTGGAAATGCGTGAAGAATGTCTAGGAACAGGCAGCAGAAAACCATAGGGTCTACTCTAAAACTATATTATTGAGGAGATATGATGGTGGGATGCACACCATTGGGGTGCATGGTATTATTGACTGACAAAAGCTGTGTGGGAGCAGAAATAGTGACACACCTGTCGATAGTAATTTATTTACCTGTCCTGCAGGGTTTCAGGCTAGGCTGAATCCACACACTTTTCTTCCAGTTAAATTAGAAAAAAACTGAATGGAAATAGTTTAGAGGGAAATAGGACTTACTAATTTTGTCATCAAATGAGCCAGAAAAATGCCATTTGAGATACAGTTCCCCATAGCATTGGTTTCATCACTTTAATTTCCAAAAACAAATACCATCTGTAAGTCACTATTCGAAGTTATTTGATAGGGCATTTACTTGGAGATAGGGTTGATCTAAAGCATATTATTGTTAACACTATGGAAGTATCAAAAACATAGTTCCACACTTTTGTCACTCTGGGAAAGTGAACATCTTGTGTATTAGCCAAACTTAGACATAGAAACATCTATAAATGTAATTAAGCTTTTCAGCATGCTGGTTCTCATATCCAACTAGAAAGGAATGAAACAGAATGTTGCAAGTTTTTACTGCAGTCTATTCACAGCACAGTCTCATCTTAAATTAATTTCTTCTTCTCTTCTACTTCCACATACAAAATGTATATTCTACTAATTGCAGATGTAGACAATAAATAATTTTATAACTTTTATAATGTAAGGTGTGGCCCATTGTAAAACCATAGCATATGACTGTCCACTATAATCTGATGTTGTCGAGAGATATATTTGTACACATTTGAATCTTTCTAGGCATGGATCATTAAAATAACATAAGGGCTGACTATGCCTGAAATTATCACTAGCAATTCTTTCCTTATATCCTGCACTGTTTTTAAATGGAGACAGATATGTGTCAGTACCATCTGGAACATTTATTTGAACTTCCAGCTATATTTCTGTTGCAATAATGTATAGTCCAAAATGTATCCAAGAGTAAGTTACCCATTATCAAACTCCCTTATTACGCTATTTGCAAATCAACTGCATGTGGTTGACAAATAGTGTCATTTCATAATGACTGTTATGAATTATGAGAAGTAAATGTTTTTTTTAAGAAGTGAAGCTGCTACACTACCATGTGTAGAATAATCTGATTAATTGCATTTTTTAAGTGGTCAATTAACGTTATAAAATAAAAAAAAACAAATTAAATGAAAAGTACACTTTTTTACAAGGAAGTAAATCGTTTATGGTAATTAAAAGTTCATTGAATGATGTGCCATAATTTTATACATCACCAAGAGCTTTATCAGGATGTGAATTTTCCACTTTTTGTCCTCACGGTCCAGCACAAAGTGTGAACATCGAGGATGGCTGCCTGAACCAGATAGGTTGGGCTCATCTGGTACATTTCAACCAGGCCCAGTGCACAGTGTGAACACAGCCTGATGGTGTGACCAGAAAGCTTGCTTAAGTTGGCAAAGATGGGATAGCCACATCAGCTGATCATCTAAGACCAGTCGTAAAAGGCAATAAGTCAGCACCAAATTCAGTGTTTGGTCCTTGAGGTAGAGTTCTTGTTAGGGATAGACAATATGTTAGTGTGATAGTGACAGAAGTGCCTGACATGTCTTGCAAGTGTAAAATTGGAAGCAATGGCTGAGAGCCAAGGACTGCACGTTTCCTATGGTACCCACAGTTGAGGAGCCATAGTAGATGCAAAGTTGTCAGCATACAGGGAGGATTACAATGTAGACCACACAGCTGCAGCTAGACCACTGATAGTTGCTACAAAATGGGGCACACTCATTACAGAGCCCTGTGGACCTCTTTTTCTTGTATATGGGGAGTACTGTGGGAAGCACCAACTTTAACCTAGAAAGTATGGCAAGACAAGATGTTCTGGACATAAATTGGGAATTGGCACCAGAGACTCCACTCATGGAGGGTATCCAGGATGTGGTGATGTCGTGTGGTGTGTTAGGCCCTATGCAAGTCAGACAACAGCTGCAAGATGTTAACACCAGAAGAAGCTGACCAAGTGGCAGACTCCAGGCGGTCCAAAGTTTCAGCAGTAGAATGACCTTTGTGGAAACCACCCTCAGACAGAGCCAAAAGGCTCCAGGACTCAAGGTACAAACACACCTGTCTGCTCACCATATGTTCCAGGAATTTGCATAGATATTAAGCGAGGCTAATTACACAATAGCTATTGTTTTCAAGGATGTGTTTATCTGTTCCAGTACTGTGACAATCATATTTTCTCACCACTGTGACAGGAACACATCCCCCCCTGCGGGTCCGGGGATTAGAATAGGCCCGAGGTATTCCTGCCTGTCGTAAGAGGCGACTAAAAGGAGTCCATCCCCCTCACGGGGGTAGTTAGCGCCTGCGTCCGGAGACGGACTGTTTCACGACCTATAATCGTGGTCTTTTTGGTTTTAAACTTCTCGTTTCTTCCTTCCTTTTGTTGGTCCCTTTCTTTGCTCTTCTCCACCTCACTGTCTTCCTTACTCTTTCCCTTGACTTTTCCTTGCCTTCTCATTGCCTTTTTCTCCTTGCCTTCTCATTGCCTTTTTCTCCTTGCCTTCTCATTGCCTTTTTCTCCTTTCCTTCTCATTGCCTTTTTCTCCTTTCCTTCTCATTGCCTTTTTCTCCTTTCCTTCTCATTGCCTTTTTCTCCTTTCCTTCTCATTGCCTTTTTCTCCTTTCCTTCTCATTGCCTTTTTCTCCTTTCCTTCTCATTGCCTTTTTCTCATTGCCTTTTTCTCCTTGCCTTCTCATTGCCTTTTTCTCCTTGCCTTCTCATTGCCTTTTTCTCCTTGCCTTCTCATTGCCTTCTTCTCCTTGCCTTCTCTGGTCTCCGCCTCGGCGTTTGAGACAGTCTGTCCTCTTTCCCCCTCTCTCTCTTCTTTTTCATCTTCTTCCTTCCTCCCTGTGCGTGTCTGAAGGCCGACCCACGCGTTCGCATGCGTAGCCGGTGACGGGGTAACGCGTAAGTCCCCGCCCTGGGTAGACATGTAAGGCACGCGCGTACCCCCTGGTAAAGGCCAGGCCCGGGGAGGGGTGATTGCCTGAGCTGATACCTTCTGACCATGCCGATTGGTCCCTCCGTCTGTTTCTCGGGAGGTGTGACCTGAGGTGTAAACATTCACCTAAGGCGGGAGTGCCCTCTGAGAGGGTCCCCACAAGGAAGGAGCGCGCCATCGGAGACGCTGGCAATCATGGGGGATTCCTCCGCAATGGATTCTACTCCATCGCTTTCGACTTCGACCCAAAAACGGAAACGTGACCAGCCAACAGTGACAAAAGTACTACCGCCTGCCCCACAGTTCCTCGTAGTTTCTCGCACTGAGGACGGAAAGGATTTTTCCTCTGTCAACCCTTTTGTTATTCAGAAGGGCGTTGATGCCATAGCCGGATCTGTCAAATCTTGTACCAGGTTGCGTAACGGCACCTTATTACTAGAAACTGAGAGTGCCTTTCAGGCACAAAAACTGCTTCGGGCCACCCTCCTGTACACGTTCCCTGTCTGGGTGGAGGCCCACCGTACTTTAAATTCGTCTCGTGGTGTAGTGTATACTAGCTCCCTCGACGGATTGACTGACGAGGAGCTTCAATCTTTCCTCGCTGAGCAGGGCGTGACGGCTGTCCATCGGGTCATGAAAATGGTCAACAACGACCTTGTACCGACCCGGTGACTCTTCTTGACCTTCGATAGTGTTAAGCTGCCATCGCGCATCAAGGCGGGCTACGAGGTTATTTCTGTTCGCCCCTATGTCCCGACACCTACGCGCTGCTACCAGTGTCAGTGTTTCAATCGCACTCGACAGTCTTGTTCCAATGCGGCTAAATGTGTCACTTGTGGCAGGGATGCCCATGAGGGTGACTGTCCACCTCCGTCTCCTCGCTGTGTGAACTGTCAAGGTGACCATGCCGCATCCTCCCGCGACTGTCCTGTCTATAAGGACGAACGTTGCATCCAAGAAATTCGTGTCAAAGAGAAAGTGTCCACCTCGGCTGCTCGCAAGCTATTGGCTAGTAGGAAGCCCACGCTGCTCCCAGCGGGGAAATATAGTACTGTCCTCGCCTCTCCTCGGACTACCCGGGAGGTCGCAACCCAGACATGCGATCTGACCTTCAGCACCACGGTCGTCCGTTCGGCCAGTGCTAAGATCGCGCGGTCGACGTCTCCTCTTCCTCCCATCACACCACAGACACCAGCCACTTCCTCAGCTTCTGCTAAGTCGAAGACCCCGAAGTCAGATGCACGGTCCTTCAAGAAGGAACCATCCCGTGCAGACTTCCTCCGTCCCTCGACCTCCCAGCCTTCGACCGGTACTTCCACCAAACGTCCTTCCAAAAAGGCGCATAGGAAGCACAGTTCTCCTTCTCCGCCACGGCGCATCTCTTCTCCTGCGCCACCCAGCGGTTGCCGCCCCAGGCCGTCATCCATTTCGCCTGGCCGCACCGCCGGTAGCCGTACATCTGGCCGTTCACCGGCGGAGGAAGCTCCCCCTCCTGGCCATCCTCCCGAGATGGCCGATGACCCTATAGACCCCATGGACGATGACTGTCCGCCTACTGATAGCGGCGGCAGTGCTCGCTCGAAGCCAGGCCCTAAGCGGCCTTCGAGGTGACCCCTTCTCTCATCTTCCTTTTCTTACGATGGCACTTACTCACTGGAATATTCGCAGCATTCGCTCCAACCGAGAGGACTTGAAGTTGCTGCTCCGCTTGCATCGTCCGCTCGTCGTAGCCCTCCAGGAAACGAAGCTACGCCCATGCGATCACATTGCCTTGGCACACTACACCTCTGTGCGTTTTGACCTACCCCCTATGGTAGGAATCCCAGCTCATGGAGGGGTTATGTTGCTGGTCCGGAATGATATTTACTACGATCCCATCACATTGCACACCGGCCTGCAGGCAGTCGCCATCCGCATTACTCTCCCCACTTTTACGTTTTCCTTTTGTACCGTTTACACTCCCTCGTCATCTGCCGTTACCAGGGCAGACACGATGCAACTTATTGCTCAGCTACCTGCACCGTTTTTGTTAACTGGAGACTTCAATGCCCACCATCCCCTTTGGGGTTCTCCAGCCTCCTGCCCGAGGGGCTCCTTGTTAGCAGACCTTTTCAACCAGCTCAATCTTGTCTGCCTTAATACTGGCGCCCCTACTTTTCTTTCGGACACATCTCATACCTATTCCCATTTAGACCTCTCTATATGTACTCCCCAACTTGC
Organism: Schistocerca cancellata; assembly: GCF_023864275.1. Classification (NCBI taxonomy): domain Eukaryota; kingdom Metazoa; phylum Arthropoda; class Insecta; order Orthoptera; family Acrididae; genus Schistocerca; species Schistocerca cancellata. The sequence goes on from NC_064632.1 coordinate 598,926,055, forward strand.
ACGCCGGTTTGAGTGGTATGCACTTGCTGATACATATTCGAGCGACCACTTCCCGTGTGTTATCCATCTCCTGCAGCATACTCCCTCTCCGTGCTCCTCTAGTTGGACCATCTCCAAGGCAGACTGGGGGCTCTTTTCTTCCAGGGCGACCTTTCAGGATCAAACCTTCACAAGCTGCGATCGTCAGGTCGCACACCTCACGGAAGTCATTCTCGCTGCTGCTGTATATTCCATCCCTCACCCTACTTCTTCTCCACGTCGCGTACTGGTCCCCTGGTGGACCGCAGCATGTAGAGACGCTTTACGTGCTCGTCGACGTGCTTTACGCACCTTTAAACGCCACCCTACAGTGGCGAATTGTATTAATTATAAACGATTACGTGCTCAGTGTCGTCGTATTATTAACGAAAGCAAGAAAGCCAGCTGGGCTGCTTTCACAAGCACCTTCAACAGTTTTACTCCTTCTGTTGTCTGGGGTAGCCTGCGCCGGCTATCAGGCACTAAGGTCCACTCCCCAGTTTCTGGCTTGAAGGTCGCGAATGAAGTCCTTGTGGCCCCAGAGGCTGTCTCCAATGCCTTCGGCCGCTTTTTCGCCGAGGTTTCGAGCTCCGCTCATTACCACCCTGCCTTCCTCCCCCGCAAACAGGCAGAGGAGGCTAGGCCACCTGACTTTTGCTCCTCGAATTGTGAAAGTTACAATGCCCCATTCACCATGCGGGAACTCGAAACCGCACTTGGCCGATCACGGTCCTCCGCTCCAGGGCCTGATTCTATTCATGTTCAGATGCTGAAGAACCTTTCTCCTGCGGGTAAAGGTTTTCTTCTTCGTACATACAATCGCATCTGGATTGAGAGACATGTTCCCGCATGCTGGCGCGAGTCTATTGTTGTCCCGATTCCTAAGCCGGGGAAGGACAAGCACTTGCCTTCCAGTTATCGACCTATCTCACTTACCAGCTGTGTCTGTAAAGTGATGGAGCGAATGGTTAACTCTCGATTGGTTTGGCTGCTCGAGTCTCGACGCCTACTTACCAATGTACAATGTGGATTTCGAAGGCGCCGCTCTGCTGTTGACCATCTGGTTACCTTGTCGACCTTCATTATGAATAACTTCTTGCGGAAGCGCCCGACCGCGGCTGTGTTCTTTGATTTGGAGAAGGCTTACGACACCTGTTGGAGGGCGGGCATTCTCCGCACCATGCATACATGGGGCCTTCGCGGTCGCCTCCCTCTTTTTATTCGTTCCTTTTTAATGGATCGACAGTTCAGGGTACGTGTGGGTTCTGTCCTGTCCGACACCTTTCGCCAGGAGAATGGGGTGCCACAGGGCTCAGTTTTGAGCGTCGCTCTGTTCGCCATCGCGATCAATCCAATAATGGATTGCCTCCCAGCTGATGTATCAGGCTCCCTTTTTGTGGACGATTTTGCCATCTATTGCAGCGCGCAGCGTACACGTGTCCTGGAGCGCTGTCTTCAGCGTTCTCTTGACCGTCTTTACTCCTGGAGTGTCGCCAATGGCTTCCGTTTTTCTGCCGAGAAGACGGTCTGTATTAACTTCTGGCGCTACAAAGAGTTTCTCCCACCGTCCTTACGACTTGGTCCCGTTGCTCTCCCAATCGTGGAGACAACCAAATTTTTAGGTCTTACCTTTGACAGGAAACTTAGCTGGTCTCCACATGTGTCATATTTGGCCGCCCGTTGTACCCGTTCTTTAAATGTCCTCCGTGTTCTCAGTGGTATGTCGTGGGGTGCGGATCGAACCGTCCTACTTCGTCTATATCGGTCGATCGTCCGCTCCAAGCTGGATTATGGGAGCTTCGTATACTCCTCTGCACGGCCATCCATCTTACGCCGCCTCAACTCCATACAACATCGGGGTTTACGACTTGCGATCGGAGCATTTTATACCAGTCCCGTAGAGAGTCTTCATGCTGACGCTGGCGAATTGCCACTCACTTACCGGCGCGATATACTGCTTTGTCGGTATGCCTGTCGGCTACTGTCAATGCCCGACCATCCGTCTTATCATTCCTTTTTTGACGACTCTCTTGACCGTCAATACGGGTTGTATGTCTCTGCCCTGCTACCCCCTGGAGTTCGCTTTCGTCGCCTCCTTCAACACCTTAATTTTTCACTCCCTGCAACCTTTCGAGTGGGCGAGAGCCACACGCCACCTTGGCTCCAGGCTCAGGTCCGCGTTCACCTTGACCTCAGCTCGCTCCCAAAAGAGGTCACCCCCAGTTCGGTCTACCACTCCCGTTTTTTGGAACTTCGTTCGAAGTTCATCAACATGACTTTCATTTATACAGATGGCTCTAAGACCAATGACGGGGTCGGGTGCTCCTTTATAGTCGGGGCACAAAGTTTCCAATACCGGCTCCATGATCATTGTTCGGTCTTCACAGCTGAGCTCTTTGCCCTCTACCAGGCTGTTCTTTACATCTGCCGCCACCGACATTCTGCTTATGTCATCTGCTCAGATTCCCTGAGCGCCATCCAGAGCCTCAGTGATCCGTACCCGGTTCACCCTTTCGTACACCGGATCCAACGCTCTCTTCAGCGGCTGGTGGACGTCGGTCCGCCGGTTAGCTTTATGTGGGTTCCTGGCCATGTCGGTATCCCTGGGAACGAAGCTGCAGATGCCGCGGCCAAGGCTGCGGTCCTCCAGCCTCGGACAGCTTCTTGTTGTGTCCCTTCGTCCGATTTTAGCAGGGTCATTTGTCGGCACGTTGTGTCGCTGTGGCATGCCGATTGGGCTGCACTTACCGACAACAAGCTTCGGGCCTTAAAACCTCTTCCCGTGGCTTGGACGTCCTCCTCACGCCCTTCTCGGCGGGAGGAGGTCGTTTTAGCAAGGTTAAGGATTGGACACTGCCGGTTCAGCCATCGCCATCTGCTGACGGCTGCGCCGGCGCCGTTCTGCCCATGTGGGCACTTGCTGACGGTTAGACACATTTTAATGTCCTGTCCCGATCTTAACCAACTGCGCCTCGATCTTAACCTGCCTAATACTTTCGATGCCGTTTTAGCGGATGACCCACGAGCAGCTGCTCGTGTTCTTTGTTTTATCAATTTGACAAACCTCGCTAAGGACATTTGATGTTGTTTTTTAATCCTATGCCTGTCAGTTTCTTTTAGCGTGTTTTCCCTTTTAGTTGTTGTCCACTTGTGCCTCGCGGTGCATTTTTAGAGTAGTCAGGGCGCTAATGGCCATTGAAGTTGTGCGCCCTAAAACCACAAACAAAAAAAAAAAAAAAAAAAAAAAAAGGAACACATCCTCACTCCAGATATGGTTGAAACTGGCAAGTACATGACATTGGGCATCCATTTATAAGTCATTGAGCATTTAGATGTTGGTTCATAGTGGCCATCAGGGACACTACCTCAGATACAGAGGTAGAACATGTGGGGTTTGGCAACATAGGAGTCATCAGACTCTCTCTCTTTTGGATGACATGTTTTCCGTATATAATTTAGATTTGGGCTTGTCTGCTCAAGATTCTGAGGCAGAGGAGGAACATGACATCCTATGACCTGCAACCTGTGGTGGCTTTAGCCACTGGATGTCATCCAATTGTAGGTCAGCAGAGTCCAGGAAATGCAGTGTCCAAGGGACCCCTTCCTGGTAAGTGGTGCAGAGGAGGGGGAGGGCAATGCTTGTCTGGTTGGCAATTGGGGACTGACATTCCTAGTGAATAGCAAGTCAACATTATCAAAGAGGGTATGGAGGGAGCAGTAGGAGAAAGACCCTTCTCTACCATGGGAATAGGTGTAGTCAGGTGGCCCAGTAGGCCAGGCAAAGGACACAGGGTGGATGACGGAGAGGATGACATCATAGTAGTAGAATTTGTCCATTTCACATATGTACGGTGTAAGAGATTGTGTTTCTTTTTGGTCTCTTGATTTGTGAAGTGTATTCCTGGATTTTCTTTTTACACTTGAAAATGGTACAGGAGGAATGGTGCTCCCCACAGTTGACAGAGATTGGTGGAGAGGGGCACAAACAAACAGCCACAATCCCTTCAGACAAGACTGGCGCTGCAATGTGAAGACATGTGTCTAAATCACCTTCATTTGCAGCACCACAAGGGTGTAGGGATATATGGCTTGACATCACAGCGATAGACTACTTTAGATGATTTCTCATTGACTTAAAAGATGGTGGTAAAGCTGAAGGCTCCAGTATCCACTGTGTTTTCTTTTGGTACCCACTGGACACCATGGACAAAATACACATGTCATCACTCCTAAATAGCTAGCAGCTCTAACAGCAGCTCTAACAGCAGCTCTAACAGCAGCACATAAAAGGAGATCTAGGAGGAAATCCTGTAGCATATTCAATGTTTAATGCAGGATTATAGTAACAGGAAAATCTCCTAGCTTGTCACAGGCAGGTGGGGCAGTTTTAAACTGAATGGAGCCACTTCTAATTTTTGAAATCACTGCCACTGCCCCAAACCTGTCCTCGAGATGTTGAAAGTATAATAAAAACTTTGTAGTCAAAAATGAATCCCCACCCCTCCTAGAACAAACCAAGTATTACGGGGAGGAGTACTTCTTGCCTTGTCTCTGAGCCCTATGTTCCTCCCATGCTGTAACCAGGGAAGGAAACCTTTTAGGGTGATACCACTCTGTGTCATATTAGACCTTAGCTTCATAAGAAACTACTGGGGCCATGTGACCACTAGTGGAAAGAGGTTTGAGTCACTTCATGTGGGAGTCTTTTTTCCATAGTAATGCCTGCATTCAGCTGGGGCTCTCACCCTGGGTGTCCCACAATCACAGCAACAGTAATGGTTACCTGGCCACTAAGCCATTTCCGGAACCCCTGCCCAGAACAGAAAGGCTACCATGCTGGGTTTTGGGCATAGTACCAATGCAAAAAAATAAGGGTGCAAAGAGAGGGTATTTTTGAGTGCAATCGATGGAAGAAAATGAGAAGGGTCCACAAAATATGCTGTAGAGACATCAGAGATCCCTAACCAAAGACTACATGTCCTCCACTATATTGCTTCAGTGGATAAAAAGTGAACCGCAGTTGACGGCCTGTGCAATGTTCCGTAAATGTATGATAACTGTGACATACCCTGGAATGTAAGTGGTTTTACAAAGGGCACTGGGACAGGAAATGGCGAACCATCAGTTGCTGACGATGAGTGCAAACTCGTGGGGTTGCAGAAATGGTGATGGCTAAAAATGTCGGGGAATCACCAAAAATGGCAATAGCTAAAGTGACAACGCCCAATATGAAGCCTATCTAAAATGGTCTCCTCTTAACAAGAGGTCCAAGAGGAGGTTGGCCTAGTCGTTGAGAGAGGTTTGATTTCTCAGAGCTTATTCCTGTGAAGAGAAGACTGGTGGTGAAGCCAAAGAGATACTATCTGCTGACAGATGGCAACACAGAGACCATCTGAAGGACTAAAAGGGCTAGCAGGCTGAGGTAGTAGGAGGACTGCAGGCTCAGCAGCCGTCTTATTTCCTGTGAGAGCGACGTGACAAGGAACCCACACGAGCATCACAGCTGCTTCCTCAACAGCGAGCAAGTTGAAGCTTTCTTGGACCTATTGAACTATGGAATGGACTGTGTACAACACACAGAGGCTCTGGAGGACAAGGAGAGATTTGGAGCATATAACACAATTAAAGCCCGTGTTGCCATATGTATTGGGTGGTCTGATAGAGGGCGAAGACCTCTGCTGTAAAAATCTAGCAGTGTTCTGGAAGCTGATACTGAAAATAGTCGGTGCCCATGATGAAGACACATCCAACACCACGGTTGGTCTTAGAGGCACCTGTGTACACAAAAATGCTGTGGGCTAAGTTGCTTGCTAAGGTCAAGAAAGTCAGTGACAGATCAAATCAAAACTTGGGAAGTGAATGAAGTTAAAGATTTAAAGATGAAAATGGGCCACTACATGAAGCCAGGACAGTGAAGGGTTCACGTCCATTAGGAATGTGACAGGTACTGTGAAATTAATCTTCCAGGGCAGTAGCCAGAAAGCAGAACTCAGAGAGGTAACAGAGAAGGGCACATGCCACACTGGCGGTCAAAGGAGTCATTGAAAAAGGGGACATAGGATGGGTGGCTGAGCGTGGAAGGCAAATGGCACGCATTACCGATGCTCCATGAGTAAGGACAGTTTAGATATTGCTGGAGACTTTATGATCTACTGCAGTTCTCCATGGACTTGTTTCCTCGAGCAAAGTCATCAACGTAAAGGAAACTGGTGATGCCTGGTGGGAGACAGGCCATTACATGGTGAATGGCCATAGCAAAGAGGAAGACGCTCAGCATGGAGTCTTGAGCCAATGATTTCTCCTGGATAAAGGTGTTTGACAAGGCCAAACCCATACTTAGCTTGGAAACTCGGATTTTATAAAAATTCCCAAAGCAAATGGGACAGGCAGCCTCTGAAGCTCCATGTGTAGATAGTATGGAGGATACCAGTCCTTCAGCAGGTGTAATAGGCTTTCTCCAAATCAAAAAACATGACTGGAGTCTGGTATTTCCTCAGAAACCATTCGTGACAAAGTGACGAGATGGTATACTGCACTCCAGCATGCACGAAATCCACATTGTGTAGCTCTTAGTAGATTGTGAGACTCGAAGCACCGTACCAGCCGGCCATGAATCGTACATTGAATCACCTTGCAACAACAGCTGGTGAGAGAAATTGGGCAGTAGCTAGAAGGAAGATATTTTTCCTTATTGCGCTTCACGCCAGCAATTGAGAAACATGTCATCTGCCCATTTTGTATTCTTGTCACCACTGCATAGTCTTGTACCATAGGAATCGAGGGAGAGGATGTTATTTGGTGGCCAGTATCCTCTTTCTACTACCCAACTGCATACACGAATTAACATGATTCTTTATTGACATTAACAGGAAGCTACTTAACTTTGAGAGTCCGTGTGTTGTGGTACAAGCTCTTCCGTCATAGTCCACTTTAGCCTCACTGCTGGTGAAGTAAAAGATCCACTAGAAACACTACTCCAGCCGCTGTACACTCTTGTAGCCAGTGACGTGAACTGACATACACCCACTAGGACAGTGACTGAGGTAGTAACTGAGAGACTTACCGAGACTGAGGCCCTCCGGCCATTGGCAGCCATCTGTATACTTCTGGTCGAGAGGGCGTTGCTCGTGAGTCTCTCTTTGGCCTCTCTCCTGATAGGCGCATTTGATGCAGCGATCTTCTTGCTACGTCTTTGCCGACCAGTGTGCTGGTGACAGCTTACGCCAGCACAGCCCAAGAGCAGTTTATGTATGAAGGAGAAGCGCTTCCCTGCAAAAGAAAGGTGCTGCAGCATCTGAATCTCAGGATTGTCTGGCAGTGGGACAGAAGATCCGGATGAAATGAAGCATGATCTAGCCCCAGCATTGTAGCATTCACGATTCTGAGAAGGGAAGGGTGTTGCCTGAGCCTCGTCCACGCTTTTCCGATGGAGGAAGGCTAGGTGATCATGGAAAGAGCTCGAAGTTTCAGCAAAACGGCGGTCCATTTGTCGGAGATTGCAATGGTGTCCACGAGGACAGCAACTGCTACAGTCGGGCTGGAAGTGAGGGAATGAACCTTGGGCCCAGATAGCCCACGGAGGTTGTCCCACACAATGCAAGAGTGAATGGAATAGAATAGAACAGAATCTTTGTCACCTGACATGTTACATACAATCATTTGATTGAGAAATTGGTAACTCATCACGAATAATTCTATGACTACCTAGGTCTACCTTAAAACAAGATACATAAAATGAAAGCATATGGATGCTCCCAGAAGGACATTACAACATAAAAGATAAATACATGTTAGATTCAAACCACTTTGGATTAGGAAACAGGAAGAAATCTTTCTTTTTAATTATTTTTAATGTTTGTTTCTCTAGTGTACGGACATATTTAATAAGAACACATACTACCATGAAAGGAGTATATATGTATACACCTAAATATTTACATGCATAGTTTACATCATGCGTAGTTTACATCATGCGTAGTTTACATCATGCGTAGTTTACATCATGCGTAGTTTACATCATGCATAGTTTACATCATGCGTAGTTTACATCATGCGTAGTTTACATCATGCGTAGTTTACATCATGCGTAGTTTACATCATGCATAGTTTACATCATGCATAGTTTACATCATGCGTAGTTTATAAATGTTGGCTCTTGTCCACTCGCTGTGGCGGGAACGTCCCCCAGAAAACGACCAGAATGGTACGCATATACCTCCTGCTGCCACGAACCAGATGACGAAGGCGGCGACTGCTGCGGTGTGGGAGGGTACAGATCCATCAGTAGGACGAGAGGAGGCGAAGGCTCATCTCCGTGGGGTCGTCCAGTGGTGTCGTGATGAACACGCTCTGGCTGCTGGACCCGTGAATCTGGGCGAAGAGAGACTGAAAGATCTTCGTGTACACGACAGAGGCGAAGTTGATTTTGACGGCGGCGCTGCAAGCCATCGGGACCTGAAAGAAGATACATGCAAGCGCCAATTCGATAGACGATCTCGCCTCGTGCCTACCGTCTGGTACCGCTAAAAACCCTGTAAAAGACAATATCATGCTGTCCAAAGCGATACTAACGACCCTCCCTCGGCGCCGGATGTTCAGGAGGATGGAGCAGCTGGAACAGTGTCCGATGGCGGCGGCCGTGAAGCAATTCGGCTGTCGATGATCCATCTCGTGGGTGCCAACGATATGAGGCGAGAAACAGTTGCAGTGCTTGATCCTTGGTGTAGGTGGAGCGAAGTTTGGCGATCTGCTGCTTGAACGTTCTGTCAAATCGTTTCGCTTCGCCGTTTGACTGTGGATGGAATGGTGCACTACTTAAGTGCTGTATGGCATTGCGTTCACAGAATGTTTCAAATTCATTTGACGTTAGCTGAGGGATGTTGCCTGACACTAGTAATTCATCTACATCTACATGGACACTGTACAGATCACATTTAAGTGCCTAGCAGAGGGTTCATCGAACAATCTTCACAGTTCTCTATTATTCCAATCTCGTATAGCGCACGGAAAGAATGAACACCTATCTCTTTCCGTACGAGCTCTGATTTCCCTTATTTTATCGTGGTGATCGTTCCGCCCTATGTAGGTCAGTGTCAAAAAAATATTTTCGCATTCGGAGGAGAAAGTTGGTGATTGGAATTTCGTGAGAAGATTCCGTCGCAACGAAAAACGCCTTTCTTTTAATAATTTCCAGTCCAAATCCTGTATCATTTCTGATTAGATTAGATTAGTTTTTCGTTCCATAGATCTGTGTTGAGAAGATCCTCGTGGATGTGGAACATGTCACTTTAAAAAAAAAAAAGCTGAATTAACAATACTAACAGTATGAATACATACAATACATCATTTGTTTCTATTAAATAATTCGTCAATGGAGTAGAAGGAGTTGGCCACTAGTAAGTCTTTGAGGCTCCTTTTAAACTGATCTTTATTTGTAACTAAATTTTTTTATGTCTGCTGGCAAATTATTGAAGATGATTGTTCCTGAGTAGTGGACCGCTTTTTTAACTAAAGTGCTTTTAAGTCCTTGTGCAGATCATTTTTGTTCCTGGTATTGTATGTATGGACTGAGCTGTTTCTTGGAAAAAGAGATATATTATTTAGGACAAATTTCATTAAGGAGTAAATATACCGAGAGGCAGTAGTTAGTATACCCAGTTCTTTGAAGAGGTTTCTACAAGACATCCGTGAGTTTACTGCACAAATAATACCTATTACACGCTTTTGGACTCTGAAAACTTTTGTTTCACTTGAAGAGTTACCCCAAAATACACTCCTGGAAATTGAAATAAGAACACCGTGAATTCATTGTCCCAGGAAGGGGAAACTTTATTGACACATTCCTGGGATCAGATACATCACATGATCACACTGACAGAACCACAGGCACATAGACACAGGCAACAGAGCATGCACAATGTCGACACTAGTACAGTGTATATCCACCTTTCACAGCAATGCAGGCTGCTATTCTCCCATGGAGAAGATTGTAGAGATGCTGGATGTAGTCCTGTGGAACGGCTTGCCATGCCATTTCCACCTGGCGCCTCACTTCGACCAGCGTTCGTGCTGGACGTGCAGACCGCGTGAGACGACGCTTCATCCAGTCCCAAACATGCTCAATGGGGGATAGATCCGGAGATCTTGCTGGCCAGGGTAGTTGACTTACACCTTCTAGAGCACGTTGGGTGGCACGGGATACATGCGGACGTGCATTGTCCTGTTGGAACAGCAAGTTCCCTTGCCGGTCTAGGAATGGTAGAACGATGGGTTCGATGACGGTTTGGATGTACCGTGCACTATTCAGTGTCCCCTCGACGATCACCAGTGGTGTACGGCCAGTGTAGGAGATCGCTCCCCACACCATGATGCCGGGTGTTGGCCCTGTGTGCCTCGGTCGTATGCAGTCCTGATTGTGGCGCTCACCTGCACAGCGCCAAACACGCATACGACCATCATTGACACCAAGGCAGAAGCGACTCTCATCGCTGAAGATGACACGTCTCCATTTGTCCCTCCATTCACGCCTGTCGCGACACCACTGGAGGCGGGCTGCATGATGTTGGGGCGTGAGCGGAAGACGGCGTAACGGTGTGCGGGACCGTAGCCCAGCTTCATGGAGACGGTTGCGAATGGTCCTCGCCGATACCCCAGGAGCAACAGTGTCCCTAATTTGCTGGGAAGTGGCGGTGCGGTCCCCTACGGCACTGCGTAGGATCCTACGGGCTTGGCATGCATCCGTGCGTCGCTACGGTCCGGTCCCAGGTTGACGGGCACGTGCACCTTCCGCCGACCACTGGCGACAACATCGATGTACTGTGGAGACCTCACGCCCCACGTGTTGAGCAATTCGGCGGTACGTCCACCCAGCCTCCCGCATGCCCACTATACGCCCTCGCTCAAAGTCCGTCATCTACACATACGGTTCACGTCCACGCTGTCGCGGCATGCTACCAGTGTTAAAGACTGCGATGGAGATCCGTATGCCATGGCAAACTGGCTGACACTGACGGCGGCGGTGCACAAATGCTGCGCAGCTAGCGCCATTCGACGGCCAACACCGTGGTTCCTGGTGTGTCCGCTGTGCCGTGCGTGTGATCATTGCTTGTACAGCCCTCTCGCAGTGTCCGGAGCAAGTATGGTGGGTCTGACACACCGGTGTCAATGTGTTCTTTTTTCCATTTCCAGGAGTTTATTATACCATATGACATTATGGAATGAAAGTATGCAAGCTTTTTCACTTTTATGTCGCCTATGTCTGCTAACACTCGAATTGCAAATACAGATTTGTTAAGGCGTTTCTGCAGTTCTGTGGTGTGCTCCTCCCAACTGAATTTATCATTGTAAACCCAGGAATTTCAGACTGTCAACCTCTTCTATCTGATTTTCCTCGTACTCTATGCATATGCTGGGTGGAAACCTCTTACAGGTTATGAATTGCATATAGTGAGTCTTTTTGAAGTTTAATGTCAGTGAGTTGGCTTTAAACCATTTATTAATATCCATGAAAATATTATTAGCAGATCTTTCTAGAACTACACTCGACATACTATTTATTGCAATCTGTCATCTGGAAACAACAAACTCGGCTTCTGGCAGTGTAACTGATGAGAGATCATTAATGTACACAAGAAAAAGCAATGGCCCTAAGATGGATCCTTGTGGGACACCACATGTAATTTCTTCCCATTGTGATGATGACAGATGCCTTAATTCACTAGTCCCTTGCACTGACACCCTTTGTTTCCTAGGTATGACTTGAACCATTTTGCAACACTGGCCGTGACATCATAGAATTCTAATTTACTAAAAGGATGTTCTGGTTTACACAATCGAATGCCTTTGACAAATCACAGAAAATACCTGCTGCTTGTAACTAGTTATTTAATGAATTAAGTACATTTTCACTGTAGCTGTAAATAGCCTTTTTGATATCAGAACCCTTCAGAAATCCAAACTGTGTTCTTGATAATATGTTATTTCTGGTCAGATGGTTGAGAAGCTGCCTGTACATTACTTTTTCTAAAATTTTTGAGAATGCTGGGAAAAATGAAATCGGTCTGTAGTTTGATGGCATCTCTTTATCCCCCTTTCTTAAATAGAGTCTTAACATCTGCATATTTCAGCCAGTCAGGAAATGTCCCAGTTATAACTGACTGGTTACACGAGTAACTTGGAATTGTACTAAACTCACAAGAACATGACTTAATTTACTTTGTTGATATTTCATCATAACCACTAGAATGCTTTGTTTTTAAAGATTTTATTATGGAAGTTATTTCTTTTGGTGAAGTAAGTGACATATCCATGTCACTGAAGCTATTTGTAAAGGCTAGTTTCAGATATTCAAGGGCATTATTTACTGATCCTGACAATCCCATTCTATCGGTATTGGACATAAAGTACTTGTTAAATAGATTTGCCACACTATACCCATCGGTTATTAATGTGTCATCTACCCTTAGTCCTATTTGCTCCTGATCCTTTCTGGTTCTACCAGATATCCCATATTGTTTTTATTTTGTTTCCTGACATTGCTATCTTCCTCTCGTAGTGCATTTGTTTAGATGTCTGAATTACTTTTTTTTAATATTTTACAGTATTCCTTGTATTAGCTAAATCATCAGCATTGGAACTGTTCTTGGTCGACAGATACATTTTCCTTTTTGTCTTACAGGAAATCTTTATTCCTTGTGTGATCCATGGTTTTATTATAGACTTCTGTTTAGTTTGAGTAACTTTTAGAGGAAAGCAGTTTTTAAACATATTACTGACATTGTTCATGAATGTGGTGTATTTTTCATTCATGTCATGAGCACTATAAATATCTTTCCAGTTCATATCTTTGAGCAGTTTTCTGAAACACTCAATTTTTGGTTTATTGAATACTCTCCTGTACTCAGATTTAGAAGTCTCAATAATCTGCTTAGAATTTACATCTAAAACAGAGCTGCATGTCATGGTCTGATAGTCCATTTATTACAGGTTTTATGATATGATTTTGTTGCTTTGATTTGTCTATAAAATGTTATCTATGGCTGTCCTTGAGGATTTAGTGAAACTAGTTGGAAAGTTTACAGTGTGAGTTAGATTGAAAGGCAACATTACTAACTGCAGTAAATGTTTACTGGAAGATTGAACTAGAAAATCTGTATTAAAGTCACCGGCAATCAAAATTTCTTTTTTCTTCCTGTTAAATAACCCAAAAGAGCTTCTAGATGATTTATGAATAATTATAATTTCCTGCAGGTGCTCAGTAAATAGTTACTATTATATAGGATCTGTTATGGAACTCTACTTCTGTTGCACATGCTTCTAGATGCTGCTCTAAACATAATTTATTAATGTCAATGTTCTTGAATTTATGGCAGTTTTTAATAAATGTGGCAACTCCTCCTCCATCCATATCTACTCTGCAGAAGTAGGAAGCTAGCTTAAATCCTGAAATGTCTAACATATCTGTACCTGTGGTCACTTGATGTTCAGAGAGGCAGATTATGTCAATTTGGTTAGATGAGTTCATTTCATCGATACAAATGAGCAGTTCATCAACTTTATTTCTAAGTCCCAGAATGTTGTGGTGTAATAAAGATTACTGATACTGCATACTAATGGGATTATAACTGCTTTGGTGAAGATGAACTGGCAGTTTCTGATTACTTTCTGTTAAACATTATTTAAATGGAGGCTGTATGCTAAAATCTGACTCCTGTTCATCAGTTTTCTCAAACTGAATGTGTCTGCCAATCTCTCTTAAAACTCTCACATGTTTCGCGATAATACAAAACGTGCTGCTTTTCTTTGAACTTTTTTTATGTACTCCGTCAATCCTACCTGGTAAGGATCCCACAATGTGCAGCAGTATTCTAAAAGAGGACGGACAAGCGTAGTGTAGGCAGTCTCCTTAGTAGGTCTGTTGCATTTTCTGAGTGTCCTGCCAATAAAATGCAGCCTTTGGTTAGCCTTCCCCACGACATTTTCTGGATGTTCTTTCCGATTTAAGTTGTTCGTAATTGTAATACCTAGGTATTTAGTTGAATTTATGGCTTTTCGATTAGACTGATTTATCGTGTAACCGAAGTTTAGCGAGTTCCTTTTAGTACTCATGTGGATGACTTCGCACTTCTCGTTATTTAGGGTGAACTGCCACTTTTCGTAGCATTCTGATATTTTTTTCTAAATCGTTTTGCAGTGTATTTTGGTCTTCTGATGACTTTATTAGTCGATAAACGAGAGCGTCATCTGCAAACAACTGAAGACGGCTGCTCAGATTGTCTCTCAAATCGTTTATATAGATAAGGAACAGCAAAGGGCCTATAACACTACCTTGCGGAACGCCTGAAATCACTTCTGTTTTACTCGATGACTTTCCGTCAATTACTACGAACTGTGACCCCTCTGACAGGAAATCGCAAATCCAGTCACATAACTGAGACGATATTTCATAGGCAAGCAATTTCACCACGAGCCACTTGTGTGGTACAGTTTTAAAAGCCTTCCGGAAATCCAGGAGTACGAAATCGATCTGAAATCCCTCGTCAATAGCACTCAGCACTTCATATGAATAAAGAGCTAGTTGTGTTTCACATGAACGATGTTTTCTAAACCAATTTTGACTGTGTGTCAGTAGACCGTTTCCTTCGAGGTAACTGATAATGTTCAAACCCTCTAATGTTCAAACCCTTCTAAAATCCTGGTGCATATCGACGTTAACGATATGGGCCTGTAATTTAGTGGATTACTCCTACTACCTGTCTTGAATATTGGTGTGACCTGTGCAACTTTCCAGTCTTTGGATACGGATCTTTCGTCGAGCGAACAGTTTTATATGATTGTTAAGTATGCAGCAAATGTATCAGCATACTCCGAAGGAACCTAATTGATATACAGTCTGGACCAGAAGACTAGGTAAACCTTAGAGGCAAAAAATCGATGACAAGACCTGAATTGTGCTACATGAGGTTGTCCAGTTCATTGACTCAAATAGCAAGTTTCCTTTTGCTTTGCCAATCACAAGCTACCAGCGAGTGCTCCAAACAGGGCGCACAAAGTGTATGTGCACACGTTGCCACGGTGACTGCGACTTAGGCCAGGCAGATAAATTTTGTGGTAGAGCGGACTGATTTTCCGCACATGCGTAACACTGTGACGTCATCTGATCTGTTTGGGCGTCCAGACCCTGCCAAGTACAGTGTCGACGCGCTAACTGTTTCGTACGGACAGTCCCCCAGCTGCTGCTTTGCACTTGAATTCCACTTCTTGAGGATGATAAGGGGGAGTTTGTTGTCGTTAGACATTTACTCCACTTAGATGGGTTGAAGTTTTCTGGGACGTTCGTGAATAACTGGGACGGTTGTGCATGTTTGGGTACATATGATTGCCGGTCAGAGACAGGCGGTAGGTCACGTGAATTGACAGGTATGCATCGGCTAGGGGCCTTTACTTGACTGGCCCTGTCGACGCCTAGGGACTGTCAGTCAGCGACTGACAGAGCGGATATTTGATGATGATGATGATGATGATGATGATGATGATGATGATGATGATGATGATGGGTGATCGGCCGCAGTGAGGAGGAGAGTCTTCTAAGTCCTCCTGGCGTCAGGGTACCTCTCCTTGTCCTTCTTCTTTTTCTTGTTGTAGTATGTGTCTGCTTGTGATACTTTAGAATGTGTCACATCCTCCCAGTTGGCAGCTTCGGCGTCTTCGGCAATCCTCGTCCCTTGTTGTTGGCTTGCGTTCTCTTCTTCTTGTTCTTGTTTTTCTATTGAGACGAAGAGAGCTTCACACTGAACAGGCGTGAGAGGAGGGCGGGCGTTGCAGGACCTGAGAGAATCCAAGTGAATGGACACTACCTTCTGCAACTGCGTCTTGGAGAGGGGGCAAGGAGCCTCCCCCATGATGACTTGGGTTGCCATGTTCTTCGCCGCGATGATTGTCTGTGCGGCTGCGTCTTGTATTTCCACCCTCGTGGCTTCCTGTATTACTACAGGTTCCACGGGGGCGGCAGTCTGCGTGTCGGCATCCTTCTTCTGTGCTGTGTGGGGCTGGCTGGCCAATGCATCACGGAGACTGTGCACCAGCAGCCGAGCCTCGGCTAGTTCGGCTCGGAGTGTTGCCCTCTCTTCCGCCATTGCGGCTTTGAGGGCGGCAATTTCTTCATCGGCGGCGGCGCGGACCCTGGCGCACGCCTCGCTGACTGCGTCCGGTGGTACAGTCGCGTCATCGGCCACCACGGATCCGCCAGAGGCGGGGGGTGGCGACGACGCATCCGAGTTCTTGGTGGTCTTGTGTCTCCGTCTAGCTTTGTCGCTGCGACTCCAGTTCTCGATGTAGCTGCACCCGCGGTAGTTCGCCGCATGAGGGCCGCCACAATTGGCGCAGCAGCGTGTGGCGTCTTTCTTGGCGCAGTGGCGCGAATCGTGTGCTCGCGCACAGCGAAGGCACGCCACTGCATTACGGCAGTACTTGGCAACACGGCCAAGTTTTTGGCAGCGATAGCACTGCTCCTTCCGCTCCGCCGTCTTCTTGCGTTCCCCGTCTTCTGACGCGCCGAGCACGAGGCTCAGCAATTGCAGCAGGGCAGCAGCTTTGCCTCCCTTTCCGCGTCGTCCATACATGCTGGGGAGCTAGCGCTAACATTCAGCGATCAGCTCACCTCAGCGGACAGTCCCCCAGTGTCCTTGGTGAAGTAACTGCAACACTTCTTTTTGCAAAGCTGTAGGGATCAGCACACGTGATTGTCCACTGTCGCGTCATTATGAGTATGAATCACTCTTTGCTGTTTAGCGAGGCTATTCAGACGTGCAAAATTGTAGTTGAGCAGAATGTTTAAGTCTGAATCAACTTCCGTCGCCTGTGAAATTTGGAAATTTCTAGTAAGGGCTTATGGGACCAAACTGCTGAGGTCGTCGGTCCCTAAGTTTACGCACAACTTAATCTAACTCACGCTAAGGACAACGCGCACACTCATGCCCGGGGGAGGAGTCGAACCTCCGAAGGGGCAGCCGCCCGGTCCGTGACAAGACGGCCGAGACCGCGCGGCCACCCCGCGCAGCCCTGTGCAATTTTCCTACTGTTCAGTAGAAAAGAGTGAATCAATTCAGACTCCTGAGCATCGATGTGACAACAAGATGCAGCAGAAGCGTCAAAGTCTATGTCAGGGCCAATTGAAAGACTTAAATGTGCGTCCGCATTACCATGTTCGAATGATACACAATCTCGTACTGGTATTGTTTCATCAACAAAGCCCATCGTTGCAAAATTTGTGCAGTTCGTACAGGAACCGGTTTCGTCGGATGAAACAATGACTGCAAAGGCTTGTGATCGTTACTAAGTTGAATTTTCTGCCGTACAAATAGTGGTGGAATTTGCTGACACCATACACAATAGCCAAAGCCTCCTTTTCAATTTCTGAATAGTTACACTGAGCTTTGGACAACACTTTTGATGAGAAAGCAATAGGCCGATCTTTATCTCCAATTCTGTGCGAAAGCACTGTACCGATTCCGTAAGAGGAAGAGTCAACTTGCAATACAACTGGTTTGTCAGGATCAAAGTGAACTAAGCATCACTCACTGAGCAATGAATCTTTAAGTTTTAAAATGCTACTTGGCACTCACCTGTCCAAACAAAGGGAATGCAGTCAATGCAATGGTGATTTGTGCAGCATTCGGAATAAAACTACCTGCAGTTCTGTGATATTGCAAGGAACCGGCAAATCGCGTATGGCTAACAAATGCGACTGGAGAGGCTGTACACCTTGACTGTTTTTAAACCTGAGTTGCAGTATGTTGGTCATGTCATAGAGATCACACTTGTCCAGTCTACATATTAGTACTGTCTCAAATAACACACGAAACAAACCATGTAAATTTACAATAAGATCTTCAGGTGTATGACCTGCTACGACAGTCAGTTTGGTACTAGTGCAGTCAGCTGTTCCAAATATCAGTGGGAAATGGCAGGTGCGGAAGCAGTGCCAAAAGGCAAACGCAAATATTTAAACAAGCCCAAGTGAGTATTCACTACACACACTGCTTGAAATTCTTCGTCGAGCTGTATTTGAAGATACGCATCGCGCAAATCAATTTTTGAAAAGTAGCGTCCAGCGCCTAATTTGTCCATAAGATCCTCTGGGAAAGTACCAAGGACAGTTTGTGTGTTGACTGTAGACGTAGTCAACACAGAGGCGAATGCGACCTTAAGGAGGGGGCGCAAAACCGGTGGACTTGCCCATTGACTAGCTGATACGGGCGCAATAACTCCATTATGTTGCAAGTCTGCAATTTCAGCAGTGACTCTGTCCATAATGCAATGGGAACACTTCTAGCCTGGCAAAATTTCGGTTGAGCATTATCTTTCAGCGTAGTATGTGCGACCAAATCAGTAGCGTTTGGCTAAACCTTCAGTTCTGGGAATTCTTTTAGCAAGCTAGCTACACTGTCTTTTGCATTGAATGCAGACAATGATAACGTCTTGAACAAATCAAAAGAATCAAGACCAAATTTGTTTTCACAATCGCTTACCACTGTAAAAGTCACTGTTCACGTATGCGAGCGTTACATTGCAGGCAGAGTACATGTTCCGAGAAAGGGAATGTCTTTACCATTGTAAGACGTCAGTTGTGTGCTAGTTTCAGACACGTGTGGGGAGCCTTAACAGTTCATACGTATGGCAATTTAGCAATTGAACAGAGGCACCCGTGTCCACCTGAAGTTTCACAGAAAGTTTGACTGACATATCACTGACGAAACTGCACGCATGCTAGTTGCAGATTTGGAATATACTGCATTAATTACATGGGCCTTGTGACTAGATTTTTGTGAATGGGCCGAATTCTTATGTTTGTTCCGTTGCAAACATACGGACTGTGCATGTCCTTCCCTACCACAAATGTAACACTGAGCTTGTTGGGAGGGGCAGTCTTGGCTTCTGAGCCGTGAGTAACACCTAAGGCTGTGTGGCCACGTTTTTAGCGAGCTGCTTACACGGCGTGGTACGTTGTTTACTGGGCGCAGCTAGCGTGAGCTGCGGGTGCAGAATGGGGCGATCACAGGCAAGGGACTCAACCTGACAAATAGCTGGCTGCTCAAATTTAACAGCCAACAAGGCAAAAGAATCGTGCAGATCTACTATTTGCACTACTTGCTGAAATGATGGATCGGAATGTTTCAGAATTTGTTCTCGGAGTTTGACATCGGGTTCTTTGTACACGATTTCATCACGGAACATAATATCTGAATATAAAGCACTGCAAGCATATTAAAATTTGCATTTGCTTGTCATACCCTGAAAATCTGTTACCACAAATAAGAAAACAGAAAATCAAATTCAGAAATTACAACAGAGTTTTTTCTTCCTACTCACTATCAATTTCACAAACCCTGCATATGATTGTTTTTGCAGAATGAGTGGAACACACATACTTGGAACACCTGCAACAAACTATAGACACTTTTGTCATCTTGTCTTTTCCCTTTTGAAGAGTTTTTACTCTTCAAACAGATGTGACATCTTCCTCTTTAATAAAATTCAACAGACTGAACAGTTGCAGTAACGCTGGGCTGCATTTTCCTTTGAACACTTTTCATGCAGAGATGACAGAGCAAAGAATATCACAGGTTTACAAAAGCCTCTCTTTCACAGCTGGCCTAAGGAGCTGTTGACCTAATTCTAGCAGATACGGCCTTCTTACACTATGCTTCCTCTTATTCCAGTTTGCGTTGTTTATCATGAAAATTGTTCCGCCATTGAGACAGGCAATATCTATAAAGGTGAAAAAACTGGCGACCTTCTCGTCCCTCATTTTACTGAATGAAGTCACGTCGTTTGATCAATGCTGTCTATGCCCCCTTTGGTTTCATTGTTGTAGAGTTTTTCCTCTGTCGACTCATCCACCTCGTTATCATTGTGTCGTGTGGAAAGAAGTAGGAGGTACTTAGTAGGGTTCAGTTTGGAGGTGTATGAAACCAAGGTAACTGGTGCGCTACGTGTTTTCGCATCAGTGAATAAGAACTTAGAGGAAA
Source organism: Schistocerca cancellata (assembly GCF_023864275.1). Classification (NCBI taxonomy): domain Eukaryota; kingdom Metazoa; phylum Arthropoda; class Insecta; order Orthoptera; family Acrididae; genus Schistocerca; species Schistocerca cancellata. Next base: position 598,946,100 of record NC_064632.1, read on the forward strand.
ATGGCTCTCCATCCTTCGTCTTCTTTAGCTATTCTGGTATATGTGTTCTGTTACTCTTCAGTGTTCCCACCAAAGTTAACTTGTCATCATTGTAAAGCTCCTCGGCTAGGTCCATGGATGTATAGTAACGATAAGTTGTTATATTTCTTCCATTTCCTGCCAGTGGATTCACTAGCCGTCTAACAACTGCCTTTGCACTCCGTTCCTCGGCAGGTCGTTCATCCTTCCCTGCATAAACTTCCATTTTTAGAACATATGGGATGTGTGCATCTGATAACATCCTAATCAATATGCCGTACTTCCCAGGTATGTCTTTCATAAAGACCATAAAATGACATCTTCGTCGAAATAGAGAGTGCATATCATCGATCGTTAGACGTGAACTTGGTATGTAGTATTTCACAAACATTTTGTCGAAAATTTCTCGAAGGGGGCAAAACTTGTCCTGCTTTCGTCTTTCGGTTCTTGTTACTTCATCATCAGATCTAATGAGGGACGAAAGTTCTCCACATTGAATACGACTCATTGTAGCTATGTAGATATTCTTTCCCAATACTGTCCCCCATAAGTCCTCAAGAAGCAGTCTAGTGTCCTTATTTGTGCCCATACGTGTCAAAATACCAGTGAAGGCGTACATTTCTTCTATGGCTGTAAGTTTTAAGCTCTTATTACGAGCTTCTTTGTTTGTATAGTCCAAGGTAATCTTAATTCTTTCGGGCGTTACAAACTTCTTGAAAGATTGACACACTAGAGGTCAAGCCTTCATGAGTCAAACCTTCACTATATTTTGTACTGACCTGCGTACTTGGTTTGTAGGCACAGTAATATATTGGTCATCAGAGGATGAACTCCGTGAACCTGACTCATTTGAATCTCCTCGTGAATCGCTTTCGTCACCTTCACTTGCTGCATTTATTATAGCTGACACCTCTTCATTTGTGAGAAACCTCTGATACTGACGAGACATTGTATCAGAACTGCGAGTAATGTACAACTGCTCGAACAACAAAGGAGATTTATTTCAAAACGACAATGGCAACACATTACAGCGGTACCAGCAGTCAGAAAGTGTATTTCTTTCTGCCGCACTGAAAAATATTTTAATGAGGAAAGTGGTCCCTCCGATGTCTAAGGAGGGGTGGGGCGGGTGGTCTAAAACTGCCACACTGAAATGTATATTAAATAATCTACAAAAATTATAAAATCATGACCGCACATACTCTAAATATTTTACTACAGCTACCTAAATTTCTGCTTCTTCACTCCAACAAATAGATGTACTACAGAAATAAAACAAATACTGAACGCAATTTTTGTCCCCCCCTCCCTCCCATTGGTGCTAGGGTTGACTCCGATTTATATTTGCCGTTTCCTATCGCTTGCGACACTTGTTCTAAATCCAGAGTCCTGTGATACAGGCAATGTTCAGGTAAGTCTGTCACACAGTCTGTGGATCACTACTAACTGTTCTCGTAGCACTCTCTTCTAGGCCGTGCTAATGGTCCGCTAAAACTGTCCACTAATGTTCGTACACTGAGCCGATCTGAGCGGCCCTCATATTCACTTCGGCTTGGGGGCGCTCCCGTCGTCGTACGGTCCTGTTCCGCGCACCATTGACCATTGGCCGACGTCGTTTCGCAGCCTTCTCTGCTATCTTCGTCTTTATTCTGGCACTTGTAGTTACGCCAGAACAACTAGTTCTCTTTTAATGTAGGTTTATGTGTGTCCGTACTTAAACTTACTACGTTATGAATGATTTTAATGAGGAAGACAAGTAACAGATTATTAGATTTGTTTTGCTTTCCTGTTTTTTCTACATTATGTTCTATAGGTAACATTCGCTTTTTAAATATTTTTCAGTGTTTGCATCTCCAGGTTCTAGCTTGCAGTTCTTTGACTTTGAACGCATTTTATTGCTAAGCTTCACAGCCATGTAGAATGGAGTATTTTCAAATAATGTCAGCCTTTGGCAAGGAAACGTGTAATCTTGTTTGTGCCTTGTTTCATAAGCATGTGTAAATGAATTTCCTTCAAAAAGATGTCGGTTTTTCAGCTCAAAGAGAAGTGTTCCCCTATAAACGTACGAGGAATTGTCAATAAGTCAAGGCTTAAAAATAAAGGTTTGCGTGATTGTCTGTTGTTTATTCCAGTTATAACTCTGATCTTTTTTGTGTAGGCTGAACACCAAGAGGCGGCTTCCTTTCTCATCACCCCAAAAATTATGCCACATATTACAACTGATATAAAATATGCGTGAAACACAAAGTAACTGACTTAGCTGTTACGAAAATTGTTTAGAACCCTCACTGCATAAACAAAACTATTTCATTGCTTCAGTAAGCAAACCACATCAGTCCATGACAGATTTCCTGGAGTAACTATAAACGAAAACTTAACAAATCCTGCAGTAATCAGTCCTCCGTTTTCATAACTTAACTGTGTTTATATTCAACAGAATGTTTGGTCCTAAAGTGTACAATGTGTTCTTGTTAGGTTTAGTTTCGTAGTATTATTATCTATCCAAGTGTCAAGTTCTTGAAGACTTTGTTTCGTTTTCTGCGCTAATTCTTCAGTGTTTTGTACAGCAGACTACTGCTGTTGAATCATCTTCATACAGAATCGTATCTGAAGTTACTTTACCAGGCATGTAATTTACACAACATTGAATTAGTAATATAGTAATGGGCCTAGTATGGACCCTCGGGGCTCACTTGCTTGTATTTCCTTCCAACTAAAGCGAGCTTACTCGCGCTATATACTATACCGCCAGTTAGCGTTTTTGGTGCTCTTTCCAAGGCATTTGATTGTGTTGATCATGACACACTCTTAGAAAAACCATACTTTTATGGAACTGATGGTTTTACGCTCAACTAGTTTGACTTGATTATGCCAACCTTTTGCATTCTCTTGGTACAGTAAACTCAGAAAATATCAGAAGGGTGGCTGGGGAAAATCATAAACAGAGCCCTCACAGTCCAATTTTGGGTCCACTCCTATTCCACATATGTGAATGACTTTCTGCTGAACATTGTGTTATAATACATGCGGTTAGAGATAAATCAGCTGAAGAGTTAGCAAATATTTCCCATTATTAAGTAGTACTCTGAAAATGGACTGTCCCCAAATTTGAAAAAAAAAAAGAAAACACACTACATTCAGTTCTGTACAACAAAGTCACGCGAATAATTGCAAGTGAAAGAGCGCATATTCGAGAAAGTTTCGCCGTCCTGTATTCAGAAAGGCTTAGAGGGTCTCGCTGGCATTTGAAAATCAGTTAAGCGATTGTGTTCTGAGACTCTGTTGGTAGAAACTTTGAATCCCAACAAGTTAAGAATTCCCAGAAAGCTCACTGCCTTGGGGAATCTTCCATCGAAATTGAGCTGCACACCACCTTAAATTGTAGTAAAGGTGTTGTGATTTGCAGGAATCTGGTGGACATTACCAAGGAGGAACTGAAAGAAGAGTGGACTGCAGAAAGTTTAGACGACAGAAAAACATCACGAAGAGTGTGGATTGGGATCTTGTAAAATCCATCTCCCTTATCCTGATGTTCAGTACCACGAAATTTCTCGAGCATGTCAAAACTGCAGGCTTAACAAAAGAAAACATGCGTTATGACTCCAATCCAGTGCGCGAATTCAAATGCCAGCACTGTGAATGTCAGGTAGAGGCCACTTAACGGCAAATGCGGTAAGCCCAGCCATGAAGGAGTGAACTGCTCTGGGGCTCACCCTGTCCAGAGTCAGGACTGCAGTGTACCTCTAGAAGAGCAGGAAGTACAGGACATTAAGCATATCCCATATGGGGAGGCCAAAAAGGTGTAGGAGAACCAAAGGAAAGGTGGTAGCATGGCTTTAAAGAGCCAGTCCAGGAATCCAATGGTACTACACAAATCAAGATTGCTAGTGTCGTCACTAGTACCTGTGTTTGTCAATGCACTTATGCCGCTGCAGCTATTTAGACACGTGGACCTCCCCACAGTATTTTAGAAAAGTCCATGGTTGTCAATGTTGCAGTGCTCCCTGACCCACCAGAGATTCAATGATTCAATGTGGTACACCATCCACTGCTGCCACTAACAAAACCGCAGTTGTGGCTCAGAAGCCTACCAGGGCAAAAAGCTGGAGGCAAATAGTCCACCAATGTCGGAGTCGGGAAGTAAGCAGTCCACTGATGTGGATATCATCCGTTCTCTCTCTCTCTCTCTCTCTCTCTCTCTCTCTCTCTCTCTCTCTCCCTTACATCTTTTTAGAAGCAATGGACCTATGGACCCCGATATTGGATGGCAACTATCTCGCCCCAAGACTGAGCTTCTGCCCACTGCAAGCTCCCCTCCCCAGCAGAAAGTCAGAATGAAATTTCTATCCCATGATAGATGGCTCCCAACCTACAGTGGAACACTGTGTTCTAAACACTTGTGGAGCAACTGAAAATGCTAGCACAGGAGCGCTCTCAGAGAGAGTGTGTGTGTGTGTGTGTGTGTGCGTGCGTGCGTGCGTGCGTGCGTGCGTGCAAGAAACGCATTTTAAAGAGTCTGTTATAGAGCGTATAGCTCCATACGAAAGGGACAACAAAGATGACTTGACCGGGGTAAAAGGACCAAGGGAGAAATTTCTTTCTCAGTAAATAATGCACACCACTCTGCTGCTCTCAGCCGAGCTAATGACCTGCGAGTCGTTGCATTTAAGGTTAATGTATGTCAGAGGGTCGCTGATCGCTCGCTATATTTACCTCTGCACCTTGTGATTGATGCTCTAAAAGGTCCTGTAGAACGGTCCCCTGACCATTTCTTCTACTGGGAGGCGTCAGTACCCATCATACACCGTGGATTCGACTTCTGCTTGCCTTCAGGATTGGGTTTTGGAGAGCCTGAGCTGTGAATTTTCAGCACCGGGACTCACTCATTTCTTTGCTACTACTGGGTAATTCTGAGCCATCGATCTCTCTCTCTGCTCTCCAGCCTTTGTGGACTCATTCAGTGAGAAATCACTGATGACCTTCATCGCAGTGACCACTGGATGGAGCTCTTTCTGGGAGGCTGCAACCACAATGATCAGCAGAGCCAAGTGCTTGTTGTTAAGTCAGCTGGTTGGGTTTGATTGCTGTACAGCATCCAGGAGTGCTTGGGTCACATCATAGGAGTAATCCATCATGCCGCCGACTTCTCCGTCCTCTCATAATTCTAATTGGAAATGTGTCGCTTGGTGGACTGAAGAATGACACTCGGTCGTTTGGGTCAGACATTCAGCTTTGCAATGGTTTAAGAGCCACAGTGACGGCGGAAAACCTCGCAACCCCTCGATTAGCGGGGGCAAAGGCTTGATACATCACCACAGAGAGCAAGAAAAGTTCATGGCTAGTGTTCCTCGATCTGCCAACCATTTCACTTGTCTTAATAAAGCATGGAAAGCCGTGAGGATGATTTCTGGTAAAGCAGTCAGTTACTTAAAACAATGTTACTTAATCACCCGTGGCTCTAAACACCACCTGCAGACAGAGCACAGATAGCGGCAGAGCCTTTTGGGCCGACTGTTTTCTCTGGCAGCCAGGATCCAACATTCTGTCGGTACCGTGCCTCCATGGTAAGGAGTGAGTAGGACTTCAGAGTCCTGCAACTGCCTATTCTGCATGTGGGAGCTGGGTTCAGCACTGTCTGTGGCTCACGATACTGTGTCCAGTCGCAATCAAATCAGATACAGCATGCTGCGGAAATTGGAGTCAGTGTCAAAGGAACAATGATTTGATTTGATATGGTAGACATACAACTCTTGGAGGGAGGCAGTTTTGATATTTCTCAAACCAGGAGTGGACTGAACTTGCCCGTGTAGTTGTCAGAGCATTGCCTTAACCAGCTGTGTAGGAAGTCCGGCTGGAGGTGGCTATTCAGCAGGCTTTCCTACGTAACTAACGCTGCATAGGTATATTTCTTGACACCAGTAATGTGTATATCACTACTCTAGTCAGGAAGCAATAGTGCAATTTCCTCTACATCGGTATCAGATTTACTGAACTCTGATTATCGCTTGCTTGAGATACGTAGTTGGTTAGTGGATGAACAAATAAATGTGATGAAGCTATTCACTTAACAGTGCTGGAGTGGTACCGCGGCGTACCGCGAAGCACTGTTCTGGCACCTTGAACATGGGCCTCACTGCGATGGAAAACCTGCAAGTCAGGACCGACGTGCCGCCCTGCCGTCTCCACGCTCATAGTATGGAGGGCAGATCAGCAGCACACAATGTGTGTGTGTGTGTGTGTGTGTGTGTGTGTGTGTGTGTGTGTGTGTGTGTGTGTGTGTGTGATTACAGCCGGCGGCGGTATCGCACTTGACAGCCGTTGTGCGCTCGCCTAAGAGACGCGGAATCTACAGGGTTATTACAAATGATTGAAGCAATTTCACAGCTCTACAATAACTTTATTATTTCAGATATTTTCACAATGCTTTGCACACACATACAAAAACTCAAAGTTTTTTTAGGCATTCACAAATGTCCGATATGTGCCCCTTTAGTGATTCGGCAGACATCAAGCTGATAATCAAGTCACTCCCACACTCGGCGCAGCATGTCCCCATCAATGAGTACGAAAGCATCGTTGATGCGATCTCACAGTTCTGGCACGTTTCTTGGTAGAGGAGGTTTAAACACTGAATCTTTCACATCACTATGTGTGAAACTTGCCCGCACGCGTTCAACCGTTTCTTTGCTCACTGCAGGCCGACCCGTTGATTTCCCCTTACAGAGGCATCCAGAAGCTTTAAACTGCGCATACCATCGCCGAATGGAGTTAGCAGTTGGTGGATCTTTGTTGAACTTCGTCCTGAAGTGTCGTTGCACTGTTATAACTGACTGATGTGAGTGCATTTCAAGCACGACATGCGCTTTCTCGGCTCCCGTCGCCATTTTGTCTCACTGCGCTCTCGAGCGCTCTGGCGGCAGAAACCTGAAGTGCGGCTTCAGCCGAACAGAAGTTTGAGTTTTTCTACGTATCTCTAGTGTGTCGTGACCATATGTCAATGAATGGAGCTACAGTGAATTTATGAAATCGCTTCAATCATTTGTAATAGCCCTGTATTGTTGAGAGGGTTTTCAGTGCAATCCATCAGATCTATACTCTTGCATTCATCTCTAATGCGGGCTACAATGGCGTTGGCGGGAACTGCGTATTCAGAGAGGTAAGCAGAAAACTTTCTGTTGATTCCTTGTCTACTACCTAAGGATTTCACCTGTAACTAGTCAAAGGAGTAAATACATTAGTAAAAACGTGTGGTTCCTGAAGAGGGGCAGCAGCCTTTTCAGTAGTTGCAGGGGCAACAGTCTGGATGATTGACTGATCTGGCCCTGTAACACTAACCAAAACGGTCAGTCTAAGAGTGAATACTGTATGTAAAATAAAACAAGGCTTAAATAAATTTGTTCATTACCATTTGTGACCAGAGTAGACTGAAAATACGAATCTCGGTTACGACGACACTCGTTTATTGCAGGTCCTTTTTGACGCTTCCTATTGCTGCCTGCTGGCACTTCTACGTAATGTCCTTTCTCTGTGCCCAGCCGGTATTCTTCGCCTTGTCGAGAACACGAAACCGAGGCGACACATTTTAGTCAATATTTGATGATCAATAAGTTTAAATTCAAATTAACATCATCGGTTGGCTGCGTTGTTTAGCGGTTGCTGCCAACTGTTATCAGGAGCCCTATTCGGTTTCAGAATGATGTGATTTGCATAGTCCCTGTACACCGAATTAATTCCTTCAAAGATCACAGGGTTCATTTAACCCAGCACGATATTTTGCACGTTGAAAACTATATCTTTTAATATTAATGTTGAACAATTTATTATTGTTACTGTTGTCCAGAGAAAATCCAGTATGCGGTTCACTTCTCGTGATACTCTGTTCGAAATCGTAGGACACTATAGTTTTTCCTTAACTCTGTTTTTATTAACACACTTTCTTTGATATAATTCACTACGATGTACGGTCATACTTACGCCTGATAATAATTGTCCAAACAGAATCTATAATCGAAAGTCATAAGTAAATTTCTTTAATTTGCCCGGCTCCCAATGAAGTTAACTATTTCACGCAGCGTTGCTTGAACTTAAGAGACGCAAATATTTAGGATTCTAGCGTTTGGGGTTTTAGTGTCAGAGCTTTCAGCGCCGAAGTCACCCAGAAGCCAAAGATTGACAGACGCAAGAGACGTTAACAATACGTGCGTTGTGTTTATATCGTAATTGTAAAATAACAGGGACATTCATTAGAACTCTTTGAATAAAGCCCCTTGCTACTGTCCGTATAATACTCTATTCCATTGGTTGTTGTTGTTCTTTTATTTAATTTTCTCTGCTTTAAAGCGGGAATTCGTGATTCTGTATGAAATATGGGAATTGTTGATGATCAGTTCGAATAAATTTTGTTTCAAAAAGACCAGATATGTAACGAGGAGTTACACTTTGAATGCTGTTATAGCCACGTTGCACTGTACTCTCGAACGCTTCCCTTCCTTACCAAATAATCGTTATGGAGGCAGAACGGGGCTTGAAGGCAGTAAGCAGTGTCAAAAGGACGTGGCTTGCTGTGGTCACGCAGAGATGAAGAGATAAAGAGATCTGCACAGAACGGACTAGCGTGCGGAGCTGGACCAAATTAGTGTCGCAACTGAAAATCCTAACAAAGGAAAGTGCCTTGATGGCAAGAGGAAAATCGGGCGAACTTTGATTATAATCTTCTGATAGCCTTAAGATCTAAATTACAGATTCCCTGTGAACTTTTCCGGCCATGACGGCGAGGGACGTTTTGGGTGTGCATTGGCTTCGAAAAGAAGACCTGGCTTCCGAAGCGTCGATGCATCGTCGGCTTCGGGCGGTCGCAACGGAGTGGCTGTCCCAGCAGCAGCACGTTCTGGGCGAGCCGGTGCCGAAAAATGGACAGCAGCGCAAGTACGTAAGTAGTATTATCGTGTTGTTAGTTCGGTCGTCCCGGAGCTGGAACTTGTACAGTTCTCGCAGTGTGAATTACGTTCGCGAGGCCGGGTCTGCAGACGATGCGTAGACAACAAGTTAAAGTTGCTCATTACATGAATAGGATTAGTGATTTCTTAGGAGTTGTTGGGGATGAGAAGGTTGTGGAGCAAAGTGAGTTCGAGAAGAGGTGGGCTGGTAATTTCCAAGACTGACTGCCTATCGAAGTCACGGTGTCTAAACGATACGTATCGAACGCGCGATTGTAAATCCATTATGTGACTCTGGTGGCGGGCGTTAAGAGTGTGTTTACAGTGGTCACTACAGCAACAGCAAAAGAAGAGCGTTACAAAAGTACTTGTAATTACAAAGGAGACGACTTACCTTACTCGTCGTCGGTGTAGTCGTTATGTGACAGTCCATGTGATGTGTACGCTACAGGGACAATACTCTTTTTGCCATATCCAGGGTAAACTCTGCCAATATCATGCAAGAGTATCGGTCGAGTGTCACATGCGTTAACTTTTCCCCGCAAACGCAAGTTGTGGAAATAGAGGTACTGAAACAAGTAAAGTTCGTCTCTTTGTCCTGGACGCCCTTCTCGTTTAATGGAAGACTTCACAGATTTCCATAGCTGCTCGATGTTCTGCGTGTGCCCTCTGGGGTCATCCGAAGACAAGAACTCTGCAGAGTGGTTCACGAACTCGTGGTCCAATCCTTCAGCTTTCAGAGTCTTGTTGGACTGAAACCCGTCTGTAATGACTTTAGTACCAGACAGTATGAAGTGAAGTGCTTTATCAGACCCACTAAAGTGACCTTGTCTCTGGACAATACTCTCACAATGAGACACTTCCGGGACACACTTCCTATTCCACCGAATACCAAAATATGATCGATTTCACTCTTTGAAGGTCATCCTTTCTGGTTCTTCCTTCTAGCCACATGAGATTCGTCTACTTCCACAACTTTACTCGGTCCACTAATTGGTACACTGCCGTTTGTAACTACCACATAACACACTTCTCTGCAAAACCCGAAATAGTCACACACAGTATTGGCAGATAAGTCAGTTTCCGATGCTGTTGCTTGCAAGGTGTAGTCTCGAATCCAGCAACATAGAAGAGTTACGCTGGTCTAGATGGATAATTTGGAAGAGTCGAACCACATATTCTTCCTGATACTCGTTCGTTTTCCGCACTGTCTGCAATGAAATCGTAACGGTATTTCAGCTTCGAAACTCCTCTCACGAAGTTTTACACACTTGGCTACACCACAGTCTACACAGCCCATCCTCCCCCCCCCCCCCCCGGTAGTACTCCATATATGCGACAAAAAGTCAAACAATTGTTTACGTTGGATAAGCATAGAATTAGATTGTTCCATGTGAGAGAATACGCCGACGAAACGTCAAGAACACCAGACATCACACTCACTATCGACAGGAATCGTCCGGGTTTCCCAAGCAAATCAAAAATAATTCACCGATGTATGTAATTTAGAGCATCTAAAGGAACGACGGAAAACTGATAAAAATGACCGTCACAAATAATTGATCATAACGCCCGCCACCAGTCTCATGAATGATTGACAATCGCACGTTCGATATGTATCGTTTAGATCCCGTGACTTCGATAGGTAATCATTCTTGGAAATCACCGGTGGACCCATCAATGTTTTCAGTGCTATTGTCGTGCTGACTGAAACAACTTCGTTGAAGATGTGACGCAAGATACTTAAGGGGAGTTGTCAGCAAGGTAGCTATAGAGTTGCAGACACAGTTTTCTGGGATTCCTCACTCCATAACGGCAACATTTTATTATAAGTATTTCTCTAGTGATTGCATATCTGATATGGTCAAATGTCTTGGTGATGTGTTGTGGTCGTCTAAGCAAAAGAATGTTTAACAGTAAAATTTCTGTGGCCCGCAGTTTAATGTATCCACGTTCTAAGAGTAGTTGGGCAAGTAGGAAAGTGTAGGATGTGGTGAAGGGAAGTCGTTGAAAGAGTCCCACCAGCTGTTACGTTATACCTGCGCATGCTGTGAAAACATAACTGAGTCACGTTAGCCGTCAGCAGCACAGAACTGTTGAAAACTGCCAGACGTGAACTGCGTTCCATTGTCCGAGACAAGGACCTCAGGAAGAACTTTGGTGTGGATGACATGGTGACGACACGAGGAAATTTACCGTATGCGTCTGTCACCAACAACGGTTCCCTGTTCGAGAATGGGCCCGGAAAATCAGTGTGGACACGTGGCCACTGTCGGAACAGTCGTGGCGTAGCGGAGACGTCGGTTCGTACTCCTCGCACGCACACACGCTACAGCGAGAGATAATTTCCTGAATTTGGGTGTCCATAACATGCTCAGTACAATGACGGTGGGCAAGTTACTGTGTGCGAACAACGTTCCAATAACCTAGATGCAACAATGACAAAACTCGCCACTGGAGGGAGTGAGGAATCACAACCTGTGCATCCTCATTCTCTGTGTACCGCAGCAGAACACCTGACCGCGCTAATACCGCGTGGCAATGCAAAAAGTAGTGGCGCGCCATTGGGTGGCGAATTTCTTTCAGACTGTGTGATCACAATATCGTACTTACTGGAAAACTAACCGAAGAGTTGGGTCGGCAACTGTTGGTCCAGCAATACGCCTAAAGTCAAGTGGAAATCTTTGAAGAATTTCCTAATCTTGAGTATCAGTGTGATAACACTATTCCTCAAACCCAGTGTCGGTACCAACCTATAACCGAGACAAGGAATCACCGTTCGAATGTTGTGTAGTGGACCTGTACAACAACTTGTATTCATAATTTGACAGTAAAAGTGTCCAGAGTACCAGTTTTCGCGCTATCTGTTTTGAGACAGACAGGAAGTACTGAACAAAGCATTAAAGGCAGGTGATCTATAATCAGATGGAACTTCTGAACATACGAGTATTGGTGGAACTTGATAACACCATACATAATGCCGAGTGACTCTTATTCAGATTGTAATAGCACTCCTCCTTGTTGAGAGTTTTCGTGCCAAAAGCAATGGTTTCATCAGACGGATCCATTCTGCGGGAGGGCACAACTCCAGTCCTGTACCAAGATGCACCCACATCTTAGCAGGATGAAACTTAATCAAACGACGACCACTTAACAAAGCGTCCTGTAACTGCTGAAATACGTCCTCACATTCTTGGGCTCACACAAAGGGATCTCCGTCATAACCGGTTCAGCTGCGCAGCCATTTGCGCAGTGTTTCCAATACAGTTCAACAAACATGACAAGAATCTACAGGTATCTGGATAAACTATGTTTCTGGGCGCCAGCAGACCTGTAATCACAGATAAGAGTGAATAAGCAGAACGAGTATTTAGGACTGCGCATTTATGGCATGAGTATTAAAGTTCTTCGTTGACTTTTTCTTAAAACTCTTCAAACTAGTCGTAGCAAGTACTTGATATAAAATTTCTACATCTGGTAAATGACCAGCAGGCATACAGTGCGTGACGACAATATATGAAAGGTTTTTTGACTCTCAATTGTTTCAGGAGCCAATGAAATATACCCAGAGCTGAAGCACTTTCTACAGTAGTGTTTGAAATTGGGTCAAACCCAGGTGAGGGTTGATCACAGAATATTGGTTGGACTGCACGTCGGGTGATGTGAGGTATACTTACAGTTACCAGTCAGTCTTCGAAAAGAATGTGTCCTGTCCCAGTCTACCCATAAATTTCTCCGGTTTGTGGGTTTATTAAAAGCAGCACATCAACGTAAACTTCCTTAAGGCTTTTTTATGTGATAATCTGAGCAGCCCCCTTAGATTGTTCGCAGATGACGCTGTAATTTACCGTCTGGTAAAATCATCAGACGATCAGTTCCAAATACAAAATGATCTAGAGAGAATTTCTGTATGGTGCGAAAAGCGGCAATTGGCACTAAACAAAGAAAAGTGCGAGGTCATCAATATGGGTACTAAATTTTGGGTACACTATAAATCGCCGAAATAAAAGGGCTGTCAATTCGACTAAATTCATAGGAATTACTACAATGAGCAACTTAAATTGGAAAGACCACATAGATAACATTGTGGGGAAGGCGAAACAAAGACTGCGCTTTGTTGGCGGAACACTCAGAAGATGCGACAAACCCACTAAACAGACAGCCTCCATTACACTTGTCCGTCCTCTGCTGGAATATTGATGCGCGGTATGGGTTCCTTACCAGGTAGGATTGACGGAGGACATCGAAGGGCAGCTCGTTTCGTGTTACCGCGCAATAGGGGGCTGTGTGTGTCACTGATATGATGAGCGAGCTGGGGTGGTAGTCACTGAAATAAAGCCGGTTTTCTTTGCGGCGAGATCTATTTACGAAATTTTAATCACCAACTTTCCCTTCCGAATGCGAAAATATTTTGTTGATACATACGTAGGGGGAAATGATCATCATAATAAAATAAGGGAAATCAGAGCTGTAACAGAAAGATAAAGGTGTTCCTTTTTCCCACGCGCCATTCAAGAGTGGAATGGTAGGGAAATAGTGAGAAAATGGTTCGATGAACCCTCTGCCAGTCACTTAAGTGTGAATTTCAGAGTAACCATGTAGATGTTTAATACCACCAGAGGTTGTACTATTCCAGTCCCTCCATTGTTGTAGTTCGTGAGCAACCTGCTCATATACAGGGTGTTACAAAAAGGTATGGCCAAACTTTCAGGAAACATTCCTCACACACAAATAGAGAAAAGATGTTATGTGGACATGTGTCCGGAAACGCTTAATTTCAATGTTAGAGCTCATTTTAGTTTCGTCAGTATGTTCTTCCACCTATGCTCAATGGAGCACGTTATCATGATTTCATACGGGATACTCTACCTGTGATGCTAGAACATGTGCCTTTACAAGTACGACACAACATGTGGTTCATGCACGATGGAGATCCTGCACATTTCAGTCGAAGTGTTCGTACGCTTCTCAACAACAGATTTGGTGACCGATGGATTGGTAGAGGCGGACCAATTCCATAGCCTCCACGCTCTCCTGACCTCAAACCTCTCGACTTTCATTTATGGGGGCATTTGAAAGCTCTTGTCTACGCAACCCCGGTACCAAATGTAGAGACTCTTCGTGCTCGTACTGTGGACGGCTGTGATACAATACGCCATTCTCCAGGGCTGCATCAGTGTATCAGGGATTCCATGCGATGGAGGGTGGATGCATGTATCCTCGCTAACGGAGGACATTTTGAACATTTCCTGTAACAAAGTGTTCGAAGTCACGCTGGTACGTTCTGTTGCTGTGTGTTTCCATTCCATGATTAATGTGATTTGAAGAGAAGTAATAAAATGAGCTCTAACATGGAAAGTAAGCGTTTCCAGACACATGTCCACATAACATATTTTCTTTCTTTGTGTGTGAGGAATGTTTCCTGAAAGTTTGGCCGTACCTTTTTGTAACACCCTGTATAGCCTTGGGGAGAGGCCCAACCATTCCCAAGTCGTGGTCGCACATTGTCTTGAACAGTAGTATGCCATTCAGAACCTTCCGCTCTTCCTTAACTTGGTTCAAGACATTCACCGAAAGACTGTTCAGGGTGCTTCTTAAAACGAAAAAATGTGTATTTCTCTGCAGCATCATGAATTTGTGATTCATAATCTTGGTTGAGATGAAAGAGTTCCTCACAAGTAATAGCTTCCGGCCCAGAGTCGGGAAATATGTTGAGCCATATGAGGTACATATCAGCTCTGACCATCGATAAAAAAGAAAGGAAAGCGCGTCATACCGTTAACGTCGTAGGCTGTGCAGCTCGCTTGCCTGCTTTGAGTTGGGCGCCGTATTCTGACCAGTGTAATTCGTTACTGTCAAATCGTCGAAACTTGGGAGCAGTGATCGGTTGTGGTGCTGCTTCTTGCTACAGTAACGTTGTCATTTCTTGGACACTGAGCAGCCATCATTCACTCGTTTTTAATAGTCAAGCGCAAAGAGGGTAGTTCTAAGATTTCACTCTTCTGTATCAAAGGGGGTTTAAGAGGGAAGCTGTGGCTCTTTTAAGTCAATAAAGCGCTTTTCTATTGGGACACTGTTAGTGGAACTTGTAATTCCCATGGAACTTGTAATTCCCATGGAACTTGTAATTCCCATGGAGAACCTAATCTCAAAAAAATCTAGACGCCCAAGAATGTATGCAATAGAAATTGTACTGCACATCATCTTGAACTACTGCAAACTTGTTGTGACTTGCAGGGATCTAACTGACATTCCCAAGGAGGAACTGAAATGAGTTGGGAAGGCCTCCATGCCTGAAGATAACTGAAGCTGTACATCATACAGCCACAGGCTCCTACTGGACCAGGCCCAAAGCCAGTCTCTGTGCTGAGGCTGTGAACTGCCTCTTACCATCTGGTGGCTTCTTCTCATGGTGCACCAGGCGTGTCAGCTCCTCCCTACTCCCACTTCCATAGCTGGATGAGTAATGGTATGATTTGCTGGGGAACACTTCTGTATAAGTCGTCCGTGGGCAATGAGGCATTCGGGATCCATGCAAAATGTGTTTTGCAATCCCTTCGTACGGGACATGTACACTCTCACATCTGGATTTTTAACTGACCATCACCCAGGTTACTGCAGAGGCTCAGAGTAATTTAGTTAGTGCAGCGATATTTTCCTACGTTTTAAATGGGCACCACAGCTATGTAGCGGTCTCCAAAGGCGGGTCTGAACAGAGGTCTCCGTCGGTCGCTCTGTTGTTTTCCCTGATCGTGTCCTCCAGGTCTGGACGCCTGCAGAGCTCATTTTATTTGATGCGATCTCGAGAGCGCTGGAGTAGGCGCCGTGCCTGCTAAATTACCCATCTGTTCCGATTCCCTGGGTGCTCTTAAGTATCTGCAACGCTTGTATCCACCTGATAAAGTAGTTCAGGATATCCGTGACACCCTCCTCCAGCAGTAAATGATGGAGAAGGAAGCAAAGCTCACAAATGGATACTGCATACCTTCTTATAGCCACATCGACAATATGAGGTCCTCCTTACTCGTCTTCACATAGGTCACAGCCCTTTGACGCATGGCTTCTTGCTCCGGGTATAGGACCCCTCAATGTGTGGTTTTGCTTGTGGCCTACAGAGCAGCAGTGGGACATTGGGTATCCCAGGAACTGGGAATATTGGCTTAGCTGCCCGCAGCTTAGCTGCCCGCACCTTGAGTGACGTAAAACCTCTACAAAAAAACGACCCAGTCTCTAGATGTGCTGCCTGCTGATGAGATGCTTGTCTCTTGAAGAAGAACTGTGACTAGTGGGCAACGTCTGTGCAACCTGCCGCACCTCAGTTGTATACGGCCTACAGAGGCAAGTGGGGCTCTGTCTGGGTGCACTTCCTCCCTCCACCCATTGCCCCTCCAGCTGCCTGTGGGAAAACCATGAAACATAAATCAAATGTTTATACACTCAGCAGTTAGGATGAGTCGTTGGACAGTATGAACACCCAAAATCCTAAGATGATTAGTGTGGCTAGTCCATCTGGATCATTTCTGGAGGTCATGGACAGTATTTAAAGTGTGGTATGTGACTACTTGTCATGAAACGTGTGCATGGTTCTTTTCAAAACCTGTTGCCATTTTAGATACATAATGCTCTTGAGGGACTTGCAGGGCGACTCAGATCTATCGAGAGGTTGCATATTGGGTGTTCTTCTGCTGGAGACTACTATAGCTCCCCAAATACAAAGCTGTACAGAAGCTGAAACTTCCTGGCAGACTAAAACTGTGTGCCGGACCGAGACTCGAATTCGGGACCTTTGCCTTTCGCAGGCAAGTGCTCTACCAACCGAGCGACCCAAGCACGACTCACGCCCCGTCCTCAAAGCTTTACTTCCGCCAGTACCTCGCCTCCTACCTTCCAAACTTTACAGAAGCTCTCCTGCGAACCGCACTCCTGAAAGAAGTCTTCCCACAGGCAGCTGGAGGGGCGGGGGGTGGAGGGAGGAAGTGCACCCAGGAGTGCCAGTTCTGCAAGGTTCGCAGGAGAGCTTCTGCAAAGTTTGGAAGGTAGGAGGCGAGGTTCTGGCGGAAGTAAAGCTGTGAGGACGTGGCGTGAGTCGTGCTTGGGTAGCTCAGTTGGTAGAGCACTTGCCCACGTAAGGCGAAGGTCCCGAGTTTGAGTCTCGGTCCCGCACACAGTTTTAATCTGCCAGGATGTTTAATATCGGCGCACTCTCCGCTGCAGAGTGAAAATCTCATCCTGTACAGAATCTGTTGAATGCCAAGCTACTTGGGAATATCCTGTCAACGGTGAGATGTAGACTGGACTAAACAGTCTTTAAGTTGCTGTACCATGTCAGGACTTCATAGATATCGATAGACAAGAAATTTGCAAGCAAAAGTCAGTGTCATTTATCCTGACATTCTATCAGCCAAAGTTGCCCGAGTATATTGCAGCAAGCTTTCTGTTCCTTAAGGTCTAACGTTATGTCCCAAATCCAATGCACTTCTTCAGCTGCCAAACCTTTGGTCACACCACCGTGTATTGTAACGGTCGGGCCATATGTGACCGATGTGGCGCCAAAGCCACAGGTTTTCAGTGCACTGCGCCATCTGGCAGTGTTAGCTGCTTCTAGGCCCACACGATATGGAGCAGGGATTGTACACAGTGCGTCTCCTATTCTGCCGCGAAAAAGAAATTTAAGGCCACTCAGTCACCAAGTTTTATCAAGTCTTCTGCCAAACGTTGAAGCAGCCAGTGCAGGAAGTTAGTGTTAGCACTGACGCTGTGGCAATTGGGCAGGGACATCTACCTGTAAATGCTGCTGCCAGCCTGCGCCGCTGGTCCCGCGTCGCCATCTTCACGTCGCTGAAACATTGAAAATTGCCAAACGTAATGTCAGCGTAGACAGAAAAGCAATATGTCATACATCGGAAGAGATCCAGCAGAGTGTCTGTCACATTGGCCTCACCAACATCCGCAAAACCCAAGCTGTAAACGAAGGCTGACTAGCCAAAGTGATCCGCTCCAAAGCCATCGGACCATGTGACATTGTTGCTGTGTGATGGATCTGACAATGACAGTACCGTCGCCAGTATCGACGCTGACATTTGCCTGAAGGAATAAGAGAGTCCTTCAACTGATCCTCCTCTCTCCCCCCCCCCCCCCCCACACACACACACACACTCCGTTTTAGTATCGCCACAACGTAGGAATGAGAAGAGGAAAGTCATCGTCAAAAAAATAAAAACACTCACCATTAGTGGAACATGCATTGTTTCAGGACACATGAGGAGGAACTATGTCTATTAACCCCGGATAGGCCAATGTGCCTCTCTTCAAGAGATACATGTTAAGTATTGTGACGCTCCTGAGCTACGTGGCTACATTCTTCAGGAGGAGGACGACGTCAGTGGAGAGAGAGCTAAAGGAGGAGTGGCTAATCTCGCCAACAATACCTGCCACTCCTCACTTCTCCCCGCCCCCAACAGGACCGTAATCAGTCACTGTGTCAGTCCACGTGTGTCTTTGGTGCACAATATGTTCGCTTTAGTTGCCCCCACATGAGGTTCTCGAAAAAGAAGCTCTCCATGACCTCCTAACTGAACTTCCCCACCCCTTCATCTTGTGTGGCGATTTTAGTGCTTTGCAACTACCTTCCCCGGAGATAGAGCCCTCTCTTGTCCTTACATGCATGTCTCTCGAATGTGGGGTGGAACATACTCCTCAGCACTCCGTCTGGGACGTTCACTGCCGTAGATATCTCTCGGCATGCTCTCCAGCCCTCACACACGCCGCTCAAATGGAAGTGGTCGATGATTTGGACCGAATTCACCTGCCAGACGGAGTGATGACTGAAAGACATCCGCCACGATGGTTGTTTCGTAGGGCAGACTGGACGCTTCACAGCCAACTCGTTCTGTTCGTACACTGTGACAGTATCCAGGGATGGGTGGAATATATTACCCGTATGATCCACCACTCCACTGAAGCATTCCTCTGCAGTCGTCCGAACTACTGATAAGGCAGGCTTTCCCTCGGTGGAGAGGCGAGTGCCGCATCGCAATCGGGTCCATGTGGGTGGCTCTGTGTCGGAAGAAAGGATGTTATGGAGACATGGTTTAGCCAAAGATAGGGGACGGTTCCAGAATGAAATTTGCCCTCTGCAGCGGAGTGTGCACTGAAGTGCAACTTTCTGGCAGATTAGAGTGTTGCAGGCTTTTACCGTACTTAGAGCGAGTTTGCTGTTGGGTGCGAAAGCAGACGCATGATGCTTGACTCTATGCTATTATCGAATACCCTTCTTTAAACGGAGCCTTGCATTGCCCAGTTACCTAAAGTGCGAGTAGCTGCACGCAAAGCCGCTCGTGGTTTCCTTGTATAGGAGTCCTCAGCAAAAATATCAGTGTGGTAACGTCTCAGTTGGTGGTTAGTCCAGGGTATGAATCTAATCCCTTTATAATTGCAGTTGTAATTCTGCCACTTTACAATGTTCTGTGATCTATATAAAAGTTGACTCTTACATAGAAGATAGCATTGTAAAAAGTGGCTGGTGGCTGTTATCTCCCATGTAAAAGTCAGCCCATATTTTATACATAGCCACGGGCTTAAAACGTCAGTTTTTAACAAAATAGCATTCTGTGATCTAGGTCCCAAATTTATTGTATGGGTAGGCAGGTATGCTCGGAGCCCCCCAAGCAAAGACCTTTGCAGCAGTTGCGTGCTGACAATAGATAGCAGTAATTAAGTGTGCGGGAGCCTGGCGCGCAACTTCAATGAAGAATATGAAGCAATGGAGGGAGGTGCAGAGTCCCCCCAGCCTGCTGCAGGCTGCCAGAGACGACTTTTAGTTCATCAGCTTCAGAAATGGCACTGGCTGCATCTACACTTTCGGCAACGGCAGTTCAACAGTAGCAGCGAGCACGACCGGTAAGTAAACTACATGCGCTGATAGTGTTATGTGTGGAACTACAGGGACATGGTCGGTGATGCAGCCTACAAAGAATGGGCATCCACCCAGTCTGAGTAGTTCATATAATATTAGTGGACCATTTAGCCCTAACTCCGGCCGTAATAGGGTCGAAAGGGAAGTTACTGATTGAGCAGATAGTCCAAAATAGGGGGCAGAAGTAAGCTTTCCGACAATACATCGTCAAAAGAATGGCTCTGAGCACTATCGGAATTAACTTCTAAGGTCATCAGTCCCCTAGAACTTAGAACTGCTTAAACCTAACTAACATATGGACATCACACACATCCATGGCCGAGGCAGGATTCGAACCTGCGACCGTAGCGGTCGCGCGGTTCCAGGCTGTAGCGCCTAGAACCGCTCGGCCACCCTAGTCGGCAATACATCGTCACACTTAATGCAAATTATGCTGGGGCATTGGATACTGAGTAAAAGCGGAAGCAAGTTGTGTAAAAGATCCTTTGGGATCAGTATAAACAGAGTTAAGTTTAAAAATTCAGGATGTAGAGACAAACGTAGAAAGTGTCAAAGCTGAGATAGGAAAGATCAAATCAGATATTGAATCGATGATTGATGTTAACTAGGCCACCCTCCTCAGATATTGCCCGTGTGTCTGAATAACCCCTACTTTTGTATCAGAGTTGACACTGTGGAAAAAGGTTTTCGGGAACATTTGGAAAAGGTACAGGACGAGCTGGGTGGTGAGGTTAAGAACTGTGTGCTGAGGCAAAATGCACTTTTGGAAGTGACCGCTAAGTCTGTTAATATTTTGTCGCGTAGAGTGGCAAAGTTTGAAGAAGAGGTGGCGAAAAATAGACAGCAAGTGGAATCAGGAACTAATACCGAAGCTACATAGTGGGATCAGCAGAGTAAAGGCGCACGGGCGGAATTAAATTCTTTGGCAGTTATTAAGGCTGCCACTGTGATTATCGTTTCTGAACAAACACATGGTTTGTAAATCATGGAAAATACCATACGGCTGATTTTGTCGCTGCTTATGGCGATGGTTTTTTGCGAGGAATGTTGGAAGAGGCAAAAATTTAGTTCGCGATATGAAATCTTGGGGGGCAACCAACGATCATAGGCTAATTTAATTAGGGCTTCATGTACTGCCTAGGAAGTGTCTGAAAGTTGTTTCGTGAACAAACTCTTTAGTAAGACGAACGCAGCTTGAGTATGAGTTCCTAAACGGAGCAAGTCTGAAGTACGGAAGCTGGTCTATCTGGGCTTTTTGTTTATGTGAACTGATTAGATGTGGCAAAATAGTGAGAAATGATAAAATGTTAGCTGACTAAAGGTGTCGGACAAATTTTCTGTCAGGAAAGAAATGTTTTCTACTGGAAACTGGACAGAGTGCTAGAGATGTCGAACTGAATCAAATGTATTTTTGCCAAAGCTATAAATCAGTTTTAGCGTTGCTATCCTGTTTGTGGATGTATCGATTCCACTGGGGAGGGCGTTCAGTGCCTGAACTACTGGGGTTCGGGAAATGGTATGACCACCCAACAGCCGTCTTGCGACAGCTATTGCCGGTTCAACATGGGCGGTGGCTGCGTATGGCCGCACGTTTCAGTGCGGTGTGTGGCCCATGGAGTCATGAGTTTCTGCAGAGGTGGCGGGACTTCAAACGGCCTAAATTTTGACACAGAAACACCGACCGTGCACTGTGTACGAAATCGTGACAGTGAAGTGCTACGATAAAATGGCGAAAAAATTGCTGCCAAATGAGCACAATAGCGCTAAAAACTTTTATGAGCAAAATTTCTGTCAATTTATATGATTTGCGTTTATTTCGGCATTTAGTTAATAAGTCGTAATTTTATAACTTGGTACACTTGGAATCAATTTATGCTAATAATATATATGTCATCTCCTAGGACATACATGCTGCTTCATACGCAACCAGAAAGATACTTGCACTATTCTCACAGCTATTATATTGTTGTGTAAGGATGTCAAATTTGGTGCAACTTCATGTGCCATGTTAGCAAGCTAATGTGTCATATTTACGTGTAACGCTATACAGCGATTAAATATTTTCAGAATGAACTTAAGGATTAACAACTTTTGAAAGCTATATGAAATTTCAACTAACGATGTCTCAGATAGTAATGCACTGTAGCTGTTATTGTCATCTGGATGTAATTTATCAATTTATTACGTTTTATGTCTTTTTCATTATGCAGGTGTGTGTCAGAACATTGTCTCCTGCACAATAACGCAGCAACTGAATGCAGCATGAATACTGCATATCTTGTCATATTCGTGTAGTTAGCTAATGAATATTTTATTACTGTCGCAGTAACTTTATTCAAATGCTGATCACAATTAATATTGAAAACCATCTTAAATTAAGTAGTAATCGCACGTGTCAGCTGGCACCACCACTGAAAAGAGTACAGCAGGTCGCTTCTGCCACACAGACATAAATACCTCTTTAAACAATATTTAACATTTTGTTGTCTTTTAATATGAGCGCACTGGCGCAAGAGTGCTAACTCATTTATTTGTAAAAAAACCTTTTTATATACTGCTGTGAATGGTCTAGGTGTGTCCACGTGTTTATATCATTTTTTCTTATTACATATTGTTGTAATATACTAGTTTAGTGCAGAAGGTGGTCAAGTTGAGCCACATCATGTCTGTAGAACATAAAGATCGTGTATTTTTCGTAGGGATTCCCTACAGCCAATGAGAATTAAAAAGTAGTGGAACACTGCTGGAGTCAAATGGAGACAAGCATATTTTAAGTGAATAACTCAAGGGAGCGATTCTAGACGTCTTACGTCGATCTCTGGAAGTAGGCAGACCTGCCTGTGGTAATGTGTGGTATTCTGTTGTGTAGGCGATAGACTCCTCAGGGAGTCACACCTAGTGATACGTGGCTGGCGACCACGGGGCCCCGAGCTGAGTCCTGGCATTGCTTCCACTTACTTATGCCGGGCTCCTCACTTTTATCTTTCCTATCTGGCCACCCTCGGCCAGCTCTTGTTCTTTTCCGACCCTGACGCTATTAGGTTTCGAGGGCTAGGGGTCTTTCATTTTCCAGCCTATACTTCTCATGCAGCGTCTGACCCGGAGCGGGCGGCTGCAAAAGGCGTCTGTATCTCATGTTAGGGGCGGCCTCCAGAACTGCGGAAGGCAACGGAATACCACAGCAGATTATCTTCCCTGCATAATGCAGTCTCCATTTTATGCACAAAAAATGGCTTCTTCTCATTTTAAATCAGTGTCCGGAGGTAAAATAGTCCCCCATTCAGATCTCCGGGGGGGGGGGGGACGACGACAACTTGGAAGGAGGCAAAAAATCAAATAGAGAATTGGTACCTGGAATGTCAGAACTCTGCTACAAGCAGGAAAACTAGAAAACATTAACAGAGAGATGGAAAAGAATCATATGGACTTCGTAGGAGTTGCTGAGGTAAGGTGGAATGGACATGGAGAGTTGCAGTCAGATGAATATGTATTCTACTACTCAGGAGGAGAAGTAAAAGGAATTAATGGAGTAGGAATGATTATGACAAAGGAATTGGCTAAATGTGTGGAATATGTAGACTATACAAATGACAGAGTTATTGGTGTAAGGCTGAAAGGAGCACAAAAAGATTTACTGATTGTCCAGGTGCATATGCCAACTTCAGAACATGATGACCAAATTGTAGAGGAAACGTACAATGTAATAGAGAGAATAATGGACGAAAATAAAAAATGCTGCAAAATAGTAATGGGGGACTGGAACGCCATTGTGGGAGAAGGGAAAGAGGGAAACATAGTAGGCAGTCATGGTCTTGGAAAGAGAAATGACAGAGGTGAATGGTTAATTGACTTCTGCAGGGAAAGGCAGCTGATAGAGGCAAACACATCGTTCAAGAACCATAAGAGGAGGCTCTACACTTGGAAATCACCAGGGGATAAATACAGAAACCAAATCGATTTTATACTGGTAGAAGAAAGATACAGGGACGGAATCAAGAAGGTGCACACATTACTAGGTGCAGATATTAATAGTGACCTCAACTTACTTATGGCAGAAATAGAAATAAGAATGAAAAAACTGAAAAAGGCGACAATGGTGAAGAAGTGGGATCTAGAGTAGATAAGGTCCAACAAAGAACAAATTATAGAAATGCTGTCTCGGGACTTTCTAAACACATTACGAGACAAAGAAGCACCTGATAATGCCAACGAGTACTGGAATATGCTGAAAGAAGGAATCATTAAAGCAGGACAGCAAAATATAGGATATGTAAAAGGGAAAAGGTCAAAAAAAACCATGGGTCACACAAGAAATGATTTCCAAGACGGAGGAGAGAAGAAAATTGAAAAACAAGAACACTGAGATGCAAGAAAGATATACCAAAGGTTAAATAACGATTTGCGAAGAGAAACAGAGCAGGCTAGGAAAAAATGGCTAAAAGAGAAATGTGATGAAATTGAAGAACTGGACAGGAAGGGAAGATACGACTTACTATACAACAGAGTAAAGACTATGACATGGGAACAAAACAGAGAAGGAAGTGCTACTATGGAAAATTTGAGTAAAGACGAAGAGCTATTGTACAAAGATCGTGACGATGTCCTCCAGAGATGGGAAGAATATATAAAAGAGCTATATGACACAAATAGCAAACCAGAAACTCTGGAACTTGAATCACACAACAGTGTAAGTGATGAAGAGAAAGGACCGACCATCATAATGGGAGAAGTAAAGTCTGCCATTGCTGCAATGAAAAATGTCAAAACAGTAGGTACAGATACAATACCGGGAGAAATACTAAAATGCTTGAACCACAATGGAATAAGAGAAATATTGAGGTTATGTAATGAAATATATGACAGTGGTGAATGGCCTGAGGACTTTTTGACAACAGTAATGATTCCATTACTGAAAAAAACAAGGAACCAAGGAATGCAGCGAGCACAGGACAATCAGCCTCATTTCACATGCAGCCAAAGTGATGTTAAGAATAATTAATAAAAGACTTGAAAAAGTAATAGAGGAGAATCTCGGCGAGGAGCAGTTTCTCTTTAGACGGAATACGGGCACCAGAGGCTCCTACGAATCTTGGGAGAAAGGTTTATTGAAAAAGGAAGAGACCTATATATGTACTTCATCGATTTAGAAAAGGCATTTAACAATGTGGTTTGGGACAAGCTGGCGACTATTATGAGGGAAAAGAGAGTGGAGTGGAAAACCAGAAGACTTATAAACTCATTATACCTTAATCAAAAAGTTTCACTTAAAGTGAGAGGAGAAAGTACAAACTGGATCAGACTAGGGAAAGGAGTAAGACAAGGATGCTGTTTATCACCTACTCTTTTCAACCTGTACTTGGAAAATATGATTGACCAATGCTCATTAGATGACAAAGGACTAGAAATTGGAGGAAGGAGAGTAGGGTGCTTGAGATTTGCTGATGACATGGTCCTTCTAGCCACAGGGGAAAAAGAATTACAGGATTTGGTGGACACCATTGCAACTAACGGGAAAAAATATGGAATGAAAATTAACACAAATAAAACAAAAGTATTGGCAATAGGAGGAAATAAGGAAATAAAAATTGTGCTGAATGGAGAAACACTAAAACAGGTGCAAAATTTTAAGTATCTTGGAAGTAGGATAGACACCGACTGGAAGTGCACCACAGAAATTAAAACAAGGATAGCAGTGGCAAAAGAGGCGTTTTATAAGAAAAGGAGAATCTTCTGCAACGGTCTGGACAGAGATCTCAGAAGGAGACTCATAAAATGTCTTGTATGGAGTGTTCTTCTATATGGCGCTGAAACATGGACTATGAGGAAAAAAGACAAAGGCTGGAGGCTTTCGAGATCTGGACATGGCGGAAGATAGAAAGAATAAGTTGGATGGACAGAGTAAAAAATGAAGAGGTACTGAGAAGAGTGGGAGAGAAAAGACAGTTAATAGATGTAATAAAGAGAACAAAAAGAAATTGGATTGGGCATATAAACTGATAAAACTGATAAAAACAGTTTTAGAAGGTTATGTAGAAGGGAAAAGGAAGCGAGGATTTCAGATACTGGATGACATGATGGACGGTACAACATACAGCAGCCTTAAGAAGGAAGCAATGGATCACAGAAAATGGAGAGGCAAAGGACCTGCTAATATAGCAGATAACTGATGATGATGAGGCAATAGATTTTGGGTGATGTAGCAGTTGTTCAATTTAAAATTCTGAGACATTTTTACGTGAGTTTCTGAAGAAAGCAGACCAGTCCGTGGTCTAGTGAGGTATTATGTCGTCTGGGTGATTGATTCTGGGTGGTGAACGGCCCCTATGAGACAGTAACTTCTGAGACATTTCAGTTCAGATTGGGAAGAAGGCACATCAGCTTTTGGTAACGTATGTTATACGGTCTTCCAGATGACCGATTATGGGCCGATAACGGCCACTACAATACTTTACGTCTAAAGGGACTACAGATTGCACTACTTGACTGAGAATAAACAGAGCATGAATTTCCGTTTGATATCTCTTGTGTGTTACTGTGTAAATTGCCATTCTGAACGCTGAATTGTTTTTAGATGGCGAATACTTTCTTGTACTGCTATAAAAAAATGGATGACTGTTTAGTTTGGGGAATTTGTCACCATTCTCGTAACGGCCTCAACGTGACTTTACAGCATTTAGTAAGATTTATTCAGGAAAGTATATTTAGAATAAGCATTATAATACTGACAGCATAACATTATTCAACAGGACTGTGTGGCTTCTTCTACATTAATAAAAACGTTTCCATCTAACGTCTGTAATTAGTTACACATTAATCTTTTATTTAGTATTTTTCGCATTTTATTAATTCGCAGTTGTAGCCAGTGGATGGCCTATTTGACTCTAGGATCGCAGCTACAGGCTGGCATTTCCAGTGAGTTAGTTGTTGGGCATAAAAGCAGGTGTGTGCAGCTCGAACCGTACATTATAGGGCTTTTCTTTTGTAAACAGAGCTGTGCATAGCCCACTTACCTAAGATACGAGTATCCACAGGCAAAGTCGCAGTTGATTTGCTCGTATGGGATGCTGGTTCGAGAAGCTGTTCAGTGAGAGGTAACGTCGCAGTCAGAAGAGACGTATGTACGCTGCCAAATTCGCTAGTTCAGTGCACGGCTGGAATAGGCCAGAAACCCAATAAAATTTAGAGAACCGGAGTTCCAGGACCACAGTGTAATAATTCTGGTGTCATCGTCGCGAGCTCCCATAGGGTCAATGAAGGTAGCTTGCGAGAGATGCGACCGCTTTCAGATAGATGTAGGTGTAGTGTTGACTACTTAATGTGTGTTTCTTTTTGCGAACGGGGCGGGGGGAACTCCACAGTCCATTTCTAAGTCCACAATCTGCCATTCACTGTGAAGTACATGGCAGAGGGTACTTCCTGTTGTAGCAGCTATTAGATTCTCTTACCTTTCCACGCACGCAAGAAGCGCGGGAGAATGATATCCTGAATGCCTCTGTGCGCACTTTAATAAGTCACATGCTCGCGATCCCTACAGGAGCGATACAAAGGATTTTGTAGTACGTTCCTTTAAGATGTTTTCTGAAACGTTGTAAATAGGCTTCCCTGCAGTGGTTTGCGTCTCCCTTCAGTGTCGAACAGTTCATTTCTATTAGCAGTTCCGTGACGCTCTCCCATTCCTACTGTCCCTCGCTGTACACGTTCAATATCCCCTGTTAGACCCTTAAACTTGGCAAATACGTTAGAATGGGTGGCAAGAGTGATTTGTAAGCAACCTCCTGTTGCATTCCCTGGTATTCAATCGATAAGCCAGTGTGTGCTACCCACTGTACGTATGACTGAGCCTGTCTGATAAGTCGATTTGATGATCCTACAAACTGTTACACCCAGCTGATGAATTCCAACTATAATTAACTGATGCTGTACGCACAGGATACTTCGTTTTTTCGTATCGTCTAGCATTTCTGAACATTTACAGTAAGTTGTCAATCTTTGTATCAGTTTGAAAACTTATCGTGATCAGACTCAATATTTGTGTAGCTTTCTTTAGGCCATAATTCATTACATACTGAAGAACCAAAGAAACTGGTACACGTTCCTAATATCGTGTAGGGTCCCCGGGAGCACGCAGAAGTGCCGCAACATGACGTGGCCTGCAGGGCTGTCCATAAATCCGTCAGATATGAGGAGCTGGAGAAATCTTCTGAACAATGCGTGGCAAGGCATCCCAAATATGGTCAATAATGTTGATGTCCGGGCAGTTTGGTGGCCAGCGGAAGTGTTTAAACTCAAAAGAATCTTCCTGAAGCCACTCTGTAGCAATTCTGGACGTGTGGGGCATTGCATTGTCCTGCTGGGATTAAGTCCATCGGAATGCACAATGGACACAATGGATGCAGGTGATCAGACAGTAAGCTTACGTATGCGTCACCTGTCGGAGTCATATCTATACATGTCAGGGGCCTCGTATCATCCAACTGCATACGCTCTACGCCATTACAGAGCCTCCACCAGCTTGAACAGTCAGTCCGCTTGATAAAATTTAAATGAGGCTCATCTGGCCAGGCAACATGTTTCCAGTCATAAACATTCAGAGTCGATGTTGACAGGCCCAGGTGAGGCATAAAGCTTTTGTGTCGTGCAATCATTGAGGGTACAATAGTGGAACTTTGGCTCCGAAAGCCCATATCGGCGATGTTTTGCTGAATGGTTCACACGCTGATACGCTTTTGTCACTTCTGTCATCGTTGCTTCAGTCGTCGTTGGCGCCGTTCTTGTAGGATCTTCCTCCGGCTGCAGCCAGATTCCCGATATTCACGGTACACTCATGAAATGGCCGTATGGGAAAATGCCCACTTCATTGCTACCTCTTAGCTGCTGTGTCCCATCGGTCATGCGCTGACTATATCACCACTTTCAAACTCCCCTAAATCTTGATAACCTGCCATTGTAGCAGCAGTAACTGATCTAACAACTGCGCCAGACACTTGTTGTCTTCTATAAGCATTGCCGACCGCAGCACTGTATTGTGCCTGTTAACATATCTCTGTATTTGAGTAGGCATGCCTACACCAGTTTCTTTGGCGCTTCAGTGTAGAGAACTAAATCGTCTGCGAAGTGTATGAAGCTGCTATTCATATTGTCCTTAATGTCATTGGTATGCAACTTGCACCAAATTGAACTGTAAGCGTACCGACACATTTCCCCAGAAAATGTGTTGCGTCCTCCCTACCAAGAAATGCTCAATCTAGTCACAAATTTCACTCGACATCCGATACGACTGTACTTTCGATAATAATAGTTCCTTAAAATGCTTTTCAGAAGTAAAGTAATGCTCCAACTTCATGACTGCCTCGATACATGACTTTCAGGATGTCATGTCAGAAAAGAGCAAGTGGGATAGTTTTTTTTTGTTCAGTGGTGGTATATTACTATTAAAATGACAGGTAGTTCAGCTCCAAATTCTGCATAGAGTCTGACAGGGATGCCATTCCTCAGACGAAGAATTTTCATCTGTTTCTCAACACCAGCAATACTAATAGCGATACGTCTCATCTTTGCAGTCGTGCACGGAGTAAAGATGAAATGGGAGCAGCACATCTGTATCTCGGTACATTTGGAAACAGAGTCCAGTAGTTGAGCTTTTGGTTTGCTACCTTCAGTTTCATTCCTTGTGTCATTCGTGAGTGAACAGAGAGTAATATGGTGCCACTGGCAGCCTTAACATATGACCAGAATTTCTTAGCATTTTATGAGAGATTTTGTGATAATATTCTGCTGAGCGCATTACCCTCTTGACAGCATCACTTGTCTGTCTAAAGCCTCTCGCTTTGCTTTTCAGTTATTGCTACGCAGCAGCTGCTGTCAGGGTAGATGTTTGTGTACCACAGAGGGTCCCTCCTGCCGTGAACTGTTTGTCAGGTACCTGTGTGTCGAGAGCACTGTGTCAGCCGTGAGCCACAGCTGCTTTCAGGCCCTCTGCCTTCACGCCCCCTGCTCGCTGAGGCACTGCCGTGTCACCACTGCTCCGAGTGCTCACAGTGAAAGTCGTCGCTCTCGCAGGCTTGCGCCTGAGCTCAGTGAATTTGCGCCTCTTTTGCAGGAAGGAAAGCATAGACACCTACCCACTGCACCCACCCACCTATCTACCCCAGTTGCGAGTAGTAGGCTCTGCCGTCACCTGTCTAGTTGGCGGCAATGACACTTCGAGCACTGAGGGTTTAATTACGAGCACCCTGGGTCTCGGACATTCTACGATGGACGTTCAGCCTGTGCGCCACAGTATTTGCATCTTTACTAGTGTTAGTGTCGTGACTTGTGGCCCAGCGCCGGTGCATTGTATTAGTATGGCCGTGGATAAGATAGGAATCGTGAGGGAATGAATGTTATGGGTGTTCTTACTGCGTTTAAACATTGCTCACATTCCAGTAACCGGGTTTATACCACTTTCGTGTATTTTAGCATGAAAGATTCAACTTACACTAATGGCCACTCCAGGGAACTACGTAATGTTCCTCGGAATACGGTATTGGAAGACTTCTGTACTGCCTTTTAGTGTGTCTTGGCAGAAGTTGGAACAGCTGATTCATCCTTCATTCTGTGTGCTGATGTTCTAGTAGATTTGATTAGTTGTGGTTTACGAATTTCCTTTCATGCAGTGAAAGGACGGAATCTTGGTCCTCGAGTTATACTAGGTACGAATCTTTCACATACTGTACTGATCTCTCCTTTGTATTTGATACAGAACCTACTGTTGTTCAAGTGTGGCTTTGTGTGTGGGCTGGCAGTTTGATCTGTGAGTCACATCTCGTGCAAACATGGTGAATGTTTGCAAGGACTACCTTTAACGGAGTATGTTTTCTTTTACAAAATGTTTATTTGCAAGTCCACAGCCTCCAAATAACATTATAAAAATTGGTAAATGTAGATAAAGAAACAGTTGGTCAAGAAGGTGTAACTAAAGTTGGGAATTTGTTAAAGACCTTGTAAACACATGAGTGTCATTACTTTTTCAATTTAATGTATTCATAAAAGACTCACTTTAACATAATTTAGAAACACACAGAGGTAGTTTTGGAAAGTTATATTTACTTTCTGTTAGGTAACCTGTGTATACAGGCAGTTACTATGTTTTCCCTTGGTTAAATTGACATCTGCTCACAATTATACAGCTATCACAGTTGCAGTATGTTTTCCTACACAATGTCTCCCTCAGTTGAAACACACTAATTCCAATATCTCTAAGCTTTTCCATTATGTAGAAAAGCGTCATACAGGAAAAACAATCTGCATTTGTAACAGAATGTTGGAGTGGCATTCAATAATCAATGCAGATATTTCTTTTCTCAACCAATGTCAGTTCAAAAATTGCCCATGAAACACTTTGGAAAATGATGAAACTATACGGGCTGAAGTATAAATATTCCACCAAGTCGCAATAAGTGGCAGCACTATATGTGCCTTCAAAATGGCGTTTGTAACAGAGGTGCATTCTAGGCAGGGACCTGTTGAGTTTTCGGTGCAAAACCAGACCACTGCAGATGTTGATAGGCACTTGTAGAATATCTACAGAGTCCTAAAGTGCGCGTCATTTATGTTGGCGGCCGAGTTTAGGTTCGTTCTGCGCATCTGACGTCACAAAACACAGTCAGCCAATGAACAGAGAACGATGTTGCCACATCTCGACTGCAGTGCAGAGCATGGACGAGTGTCTTCAGTTTTAGAGACGTTCAGTCATAAATAAAGTAATAGAACAAAAGCAATGTCTTGATAGCATACATTCTTTTATAGAAAGTTTGGAAAAAGCATTCTTTACACCAATTGCTTCATATTCTATCAATTAATTAAACCAAACAAGCAATAAGACTCCTAATTCAGTCGATAGCAAGGAAAGGTGTTTGTATCACTCTCACGAACCGCTTTTTCGCAATAAAGAACAGCGGTAATTGTTTATTTCCTATTGTACTTCACCGAAGCGTGAATAATTCATAGTCATACCAACAGTGTTTCACTGTATTTTGCGTGAG
Organism: Schistocerca cancellata; assembly: GCF_023864275.1. Taxonomy (NCBI): domain Eukaryota; kingdom Metazoa; phylum Arthropoda; class Insecta; order Orthoptera; family Acrididae; genus Schistocerca; species Schistocerca cancellata. The sequence goes on from NC_064632.1 coordinate 598,977,992, forward strand.
GTGTTATAGTCCTCATGGCGATATATAGTTGGACGAGGTGCGTTAGCGTAACGGTTAAGGTGTTGGGCTGCTATGTGAAAGATTAAGAGTTCGGACCTTGTGCGGTGCCTAATATTTTCATTACTTAAAAACAATATCGAAGTGCCTTACTTCACGAATTATATTCGTTTGAATGCAATTTTTTGAAATTTCTAGTGCTTTGTCTCTTCATTAACCCTTTCGCTGCTGCAGACACGTGCTCGCCGCATTCCGCGCTGTGCGCGATTTTGTCATCACTGCACTCTCGCCTGTGCAGACACATGGTGTTCCCACTGCTTTGACAAAAACTATTTGGCCCAAGATTTTGATTTTTACACGTCTTCTTGACTGATACCTTCCCCCCCATAAATGACTTAATTTTGTTTCGATGTTCAACGCAGTTATTATGCAGCATTAAATGTAGTAAACCATTGCAAGAAATTTTGAGGAGTGCAGGTGAGCAGTACAGTGACAAAATCGCGCACAGCACGGAATGCAGGGAGCACGTCTTTGTAGCAGCGAAAGAGTTAATGTGGCCGTGGTGGCTTTACTTCATGAACTGCGCGCTCCCTCCTAAACGTAAGATTGCGAACTATGCTATACTATGGCGCTGCTTCTATTAGCATGTGCGTCGTGTGGAACTGGCAACGCCGCAATCTCCCGCGTCTGGGCGGGCATGCGCGAGCCGCCAAGATAAAAGAATTGAACTATAGTAGTGGAATAAAGAAGCGTGCCAGATGAACACATTTGTGACCTCTGCAGTGTTGGAACATGGAGGTCCGTGATCATGGCAGATGAAACACCTTGCTGCTCAGCTGGATGTGTCTGTTGTTAGTGTGGACACACTCGTCCACCAGTTGGGGTACTCAAAGCTGTGCCCACTGTGTTTCTCGCCACCTAACTGAAGACCGTAAAGAGCAACGAAGGAACATCTGTGTCAAACTGTCTGCATGTTACGATGCCGACAGTGATAATTTTTTGTCGTACATTGTCAGATGATTAAACGTGGGTTCATCACTTCGAACCAGAAACAAAGTGACAATATGTGGAGTGGCATCATAACACCACCTCCAAAGAAAAAGTTCAAAGCTGCATCCTCAACCAGTAAAGTCATATTGGCAGTCTTCTGGGACTGTGAAGATGTTACTGTTTTTGATTACCACCATCACGGTGCAACTCTCAACCCTGAAGTGTATTGTGCTACCATCAGGAAATTGAAGAAACGACTTCAGCATGTTCATTGTCACAAAAATGGAATGAACTTTTTCTTCCCCATGACCTCGCATGAGCTCGCCCAAGTCTGCACAGCCGAGAGTAGCATACAAAACTTCATTGGATCAAACAGATGGAAGCCAGAAGGTGCAAGATCCAGGCTGTTGGGTGGATGAGGAAGAATGGTCCAGTGAAGGACGCACTCTGCATGCAGTGGTGCACAGATGACGGGGAGTTTATTGATGCAACAAGGAGTTAGTGCTGATGTCGACTTGTAGGATGGTATCGTGCGAGCATACAAGCCCTCCCAGTAAGGTGGCATAAGGTCATTACATTGAATGGAAATTATGTTGAAAGTAAGGGTTCTGTAACAAAAATCATAGGTAATATTATGGAGTATTGGAATACTAAATAAAACCAACCTGCTTTCAGAAAAATTGTCACATTATTTATTGAATGCCCCTCATAAATTTCAGTCAACACTTCACTAAATTGGAACATTCAGTTGTGTAATGTGGAATATATTATTTTGTGTATTACAAATAGATCAAACTAACTGCATAATTACTTAAAGTGTATTAGACGTAATGAAATTTCTTTTGACACTTAGTATTTAATGTCAGCTGAGGTTTAACCTGTAGGGACTACAGAGGCTTGTTAGAAGTTGTATTCCATTAATGTGTCTGTTTTGTAAAAATTACTGTTCACAACATTCGATAAATGTAACAGCACTTTATGCACTGATATATGCTGTTAGATATTCCTTCCAAGTAACTGGTACCTTACAGATATTCAATTTTGTAATATTGCACTGTGGTATACGTGCCCATTGTTGAATTGTATCATGACCAAAGAATGTACTTGGAGTGTTAGAGAACATGGTATTGTGTCAACATGTTGGCTCAGCATAAACATGCAAATCTCATGGTATTAAATTTCATATGATCTTTCTTCTGCCTAGGTCAAATAGTGACACACGTATGACAGTGTTTACCAATATTTAAAAACAGTGTTCTAGAAATATCTGACATTCCTTCCACTTACTTGTGTCAGATGTATTGTATATTCTTTTCTGTCGGTCTCTCTTGACCAACTATTCATTTTTTCGGTCCCTATGATATTAGGTTGTGAGGCCGGAGGGTGCTTAAATTTCCTTTATTTAATATTCCCTCTGACAGGGAGGAGGAACTCCTTGTCCATTGAAGAACAATAACAAGAGGAGGGGGTAGTAGTGACACAAAGTAGTATCTCCACAATGTATCTGGAGACACTATGAGCAGTGCTTGTATCTGAACAGTGGCAACTGTTTTGTGGATGAACATCATTAAATTTCTTTAAAGTTGTGCAGGAGGCTGGACATTCCTGACAGATGTAAAAGTAATTTGGAGGTGCCACATGTTTGGAGAAGATTGAAGTGAAAATTAGGACAGGACACTGTGTGGAGCATTGTTGAAAGTATATGAGGTACTGGTGTACCTCCTCCCACATTAGTATCTTCTTAGTAAACAGTCTCCTATATGCTACTGTGTTCAGAGTTGGGTCTTTCATCACAGATCACATGGATGTCTGCCCTGATTCTATCATTTGGTGTCTGCTACTGCCAGAAAGATCATTGTCATTGTGGATGAATGTTCTGCAAGTCCGCTAACAGGAAGATGACACAAGGTCTAGCCAGCTTTGCCAGATGCCTGAAGTACCTTTACCTGCAGCCTGTCATTTGGGAAGGCACAAAACTGTCTCACATCAGAAGCCCTCCTTGTGGAGCAACGCACTTCATCCAGCCATGTACGTTCCTCAACATCCCAAAAATGTGCATCAGCACTATGAAAGCCAGGGAAAAAATGTTTGAAGGGTAGTTCATGAGTGTCATTGACTGCAAGTCGCAGATTCTCCATCACACATTGACACTGTAGCTACTCTCAGCACATTGTGGTATCAGATTAGTATTGGTCTGAATGCTGTGTTAAGTAGTAGTGGATATCACTTTTGTCTGGTGTGCAAGTAGCCAGTTAGAAGAAATAAAGTGCAAGATGCCAGCCTTAGCCCAGCACCTCAAACATGGAATTCCCTTCCAAATGTTTTAAGAGACATCCAGTGAGACCTGGTAGAGTTAGTTCTGTGTACATGTTGCATGAAATGGCTCTGGGTTTAGTTTCACTTTAGATGTACTTTGCATGGTATTTAAATTTGTTCCTTTCTGCTGCCTAATTTTTTTCTCCTCATGAACTGCCATATGTTTAACCAAAGAATAATATTTATGTAAGTAGTTGTGATTTGAGCATCATTTCCTGCTTCTGTTGTGCAACACTGTTGCTTCAGAGAAACTGTGGATTTCCAACTGATGCAGGAGGTGCAATGTATTTTAATCAATATTAAAACAATGTAGGTACCATCTGAAGTAATGTAACTTGTTTGAATGTAGTGTGCCAGTTGAGGTAAATGATGTGGATAAGTGATGCAGTTATTATTATAGCTGCCAAATAACTATGATTATTTTACCAATAACAGATAGGTAGCATACTGTGGCTTCACAATGAAATGTTCTAAAAAAGAACAATAAAGTCTCTATTTTTACCATGTATTTATTTGGTCACAAATACCACACCATTTATGCTCTTGGCTAATTTTTAGTGGTGCTACATACATTTAATATAAATTATGCAGTCTGTTGTAAAATTGTCACACCGAGCTGTTAAGTTTGTTTATATAAGCGTGCTGTTAGCTTGGTGTGGTAATTTTGCAACAAAATATATCCAAGCAAGCTGAGATGCAATTTTTAATAAGTTTTTAATATATATTGGGTATGATAGTTACTATGGTGTTCCCCACCATCATTGTTTTGGTTCCAAACTTTGCATTACTCTATGACAAAGTTCTAGTTAAATTATCTCACTTCTTTACTTCAGTAATTGGCATAAGATGATTATAAACAAGCATTAGCATCCTGCAGTCATATAACGGTGGAATCTAGGCACATATTCATGGAATCACTGTAAAGCCTAGCTTTCCACTCAGTTTTTTTAAATCACTAAAATTATTTTGGAATACAAACCTTACCTGCTCACTCTTTTTGTTCATAGCACTGCACTTACGTTATTCACTTTAAGATGAATGATTAGCCACTCACAAATATGAGATACTTGTAGTAGTAGATTCACAAATCATTCCATAGTTCATTGAAAAGCCCATTTGTCAGTTTTATCTGGTCATTAAGGATTTCTTATTGTTGTTCACTGTTCCTACTGGAAGAGGGTTCATTGACGCCGGAGCTTAGAAGTTCAGAAATCTGCTTTTTAAGGTCAGAGAGGCGCTCGGCTCAAAGTCGACATGGTTTACTGGAGGTAGGGGGGCCTGGCGTGAGGCGAAGCCTGTGAACCGTGCCATTGGTGACGACGGAAATGTTGCCAGCGGCACGGGAGGTGGTTTGTTGACAGTGTGTGGTGGGCAGGGCAGGCGAGCCGAGGTCGTGGTGTTCGGAGCCACTCGGCAGATCCGACGGGAGCCGAGGTGGCGAAGTGTCCCAGAAGTCAATGTGACAAGATGGCCGCCAGCCCGAAGCAGTGGCACCGTGGTTGTGAGAGCTTGGTAGAGCTTGTGAAGTGTTAGTGAGTCCATTGTCCGAGGGCGCAGCCTGTGGCAGCACAGTCGTGGGCGAAATGCTTGGCATGAGGGCACTGTTTGTGTTGTCAGTGGCGGTCGCACAGTGGCCCGCAGGAGTCGAAGTTACATTGTTTGAGGTGTTGTCCGCGAGGGGCGGGGTAGGAGCCATCAGTTCAGGAACACGTGACACTCTTCGCGCATGCACAATTGTGTCTGGCCGTGTGTCAAACTAATGATACAAGCAGTTCCTGGGTGTGAAATGTTCTTTCTTCTCCTATCTCATGCCTTTACTTCAACATAACTTTCATTCTTCTTCAGATAATGCTCACTGCAATACAGGAGGCCAAGTATACAAAGTGAGTGTTAACTGTTGTCATTTCAATATTTGTTAGTGTCTACAGGAATCTGATCATGTCACTGTGGACACCCACAAATACTGTCAAAGTTGTTGGATTGTTATTTCCATAAGTGGTTCTTCCCTGATTTAGTTGTAACTGTAAACCATGTATACTTTGACCACTGAAGCACAAAAAACTTTACATCTCTCTGCTGGCCCTTAGTTGCATCTTTTGTGAATACTCTTTGGTGGAAAAGTTCCATCAATATACGCTAGATGTCACACATGTAGTGCTGATTTTCTTACACAGCAGTTGCCAAACCTATTGAGAGTTGAAGTCATTTACAAAAAATTGTGTTTAAAGTTAGTTGTGAAAAATCCACCAACATCACATAACAATAAAGCCATCGGTGTTTTTATACACATCAACCAGTATATTACTTTTTCTGAGGTCATGTGCATGACATCTCTTTTTCGGGTTTACTTTGACCGCCAGTGAATGTTACCCCAGGATTACAAATACACTCTTGTCATTGTGTTCTTATGCATATATTGTTCTCCTACACAGGTACAATATGCCGAGAAGTCACAGAAAGATGCCTGGTGCAAGACAGTATAACACTTACAGTGAGGAAGACACGCAAACTCCATTAGACGAAATTAAAAGTAGCACAATTTCAATAAATACAGCAACAAAGAAATAGAGTATTGCAAAAGGAACACTATATAATAAGGTGCATTCAAAACCCGAACTTAAATGTGGAAGACCAGTGTGTTTACAAATGAAGAAGAAAAAAACATTTGTTCATTGTGCTTTGACAGTTAGTGAATGGGGTTTTCCGTTTGATATGCAAAACTTGCAATATTTGGGAAAGCTATATGTAGATACAAAAGGAAAAGAAATATCTCAGTTTGGTCCAGCAAATCTGCATCTACATCCATACTCCGCAAGCCACCTGACAGTGTGTGGCGGAGGGTACCTTGAGTACCTCTATCGGTTCTCCCTTCTATTCCAGTCTCGTATTGTTCCTGGAAAGAATGATTGTCAGTATGCCTCTGTGTGGGCTCTAATCTCTCTGATTTTATCCTCATGGTCTCTTTGCGAGATATACGTAGGAGAGAGCAGTATACTGCTTGACTCCTGGTGCAGGTATGTTCTTGAAACTTCAACAAAAGCCTGTACTGAGCTATTGAGCGTCTGATGTAGAATGGGCCTGCAGTTTTGTGAAGCATCATAAGGATCTCTTATCCCATAGGAAATGCCAAAACTTGAAGACCTCAAAGGCAGAAATTACTGCGAGCTCACTTCAAGAGTATTTTGATCATCTGAAAGTCTCATTAACCATAAGAAATTCCACCTTGTAGAATCTTCAATTATGATGAGACAAGCTTATGTGACAATCCAGGAGTGAAGAAACGTCTTCTTAAGTGTGGTGTTAAGTATGCAGAATGTTTGAAGGACTCTCTAAAATCAAGTGTGTCAGTTATGTTTTGTGGACGAGCATCAGAGCACATTCTTGCACCTTATGTGGTGTACAAAGCTGAACACATGTGGACTCTTGGGCAGAACATGGACCAAAATTTTCTTGGTAAGATAGAAGCTAATCTGGCTGGTTTGATGCACACACATTTTGTGACTGATTTCAAAATTTATGCATCCCACAGTAAGAAAATTTGATATTCAAGTTCCTTTGATAGGTCACAATCTTTCCAGTCATTTGTCACCACACATGTTAGAATTAGCAAAGGATCACAACATTGTCTTCAAATGCCTTCCCAAGAATGCAGAACATTTGTTTCTACCACTAGATGCAGCATTTTATGGTCCTATGAAGAAGTATTGGAGGCAGATCCTTGACACATAGAAACAAAGACAAAGAAGAAAGTCGCAAGCAATCAATAAAGAGAGCTTTCCCAAGCTTTTGAAAAGTCTTTGTGAGAGAGTCTGTGAGATGAAGCATGGAGACAATGAATCAGTATCTCAAAATTTGATTGCGGGCTTCAAGAAATGTGGGATTGTGCCCTTTAAGGTTGATAAAGTGATTGAACACTTGACTGATAATCCTATTGTTCCAATTGTGCTGTGAAAATCTTGCAAAACATGAGACATGAAGGTAAGGGCAATTCTGGTAATGCTAATGAAACATGAAGAAAAATAAATGTACCCCCAGGACAGGGAATAACACCACAGGTTATTGTGCTTCCTCAAGCTCTGATGCCAAAACGACTGAGAAGAAAATAAACAAAGGACAGAAAAGGAGATGTGCATGAGAAAGCAGCATGTCATCAGATGCTGAATCTGTGAAAAGCTTAGATATTTCATATATGGATAGCTCAGATTGTGGCTATGCAGAGGAACTCAGCATAGATGTGTATCATGTGGAGGTACTGGAGGCCAATGATACAAGAGATCAGCACCCTTCTGAACATAATTTATTAAACAGTGTTGGTGAGAGTGTAAAACTCACAAACTTTTGTCAGTATATAGATGAAGGTTCATTTGTGAGTATTAATGTACCTACAACAAATGAAAACAAATTTCAGCCACACATTGCTCAAATTATAATGTTTGTAGTTTAAGCAGTGGTTCAGGTGTGACGTATAATGTCAAACATCTTTGAAAACAAGGGAAGAAGTTTGTTTGACCACAAGCCAGACACAGACATGATACGTGAAGAACAGGTATTCCTAATTCTCACTGCACCAGATGTTCTAAAACGAGGATTTAGGTTTAATTCGGATGAACTTAAGGGTATTATGCTGAACTGATAGAAAACTGATAGAAAATCGTGAATCCAGCACACAACTAGGACAATAATACATAGCCATGCAATTTTATTAGAAGTAGCATCCGATGAATAGTGTTGAAAGCTTTCTGCAAATCTAATTTCATTCAAATGAAGCACTAGGCGTGTTGCGTTCTTTCATGAGAAAGATGTTTTCTAAATCTGTGCTTATTGGGCAAATGAACCTGACTGGTATACAATCTGGACCAAAGGCCTTTCTTTTATTAAGTGATGTAAGCTGCTTCTAAACATGGAGGATACCTACTACTGCATAAGTCATGTTGGCAGTCATTCTTAATTTGAATACAGAAATATCTACTTAGTTACCAAACGCAGTTTTTTGAAATTCTTTTAGCAAAAAAATATAAGCTTTAGTGGCACTGTTATTGCCCAGTGAAGGTATTGATTACATCTTGGCACAGTGGTACTTTAAATATGACCAGAATCTCTTGGGATCCTGTCAGATTTCAGAACAGTTTCACTTTGGAAAGTATTGCAAACCTCTCACACTGAAGTTGGCGCCATATTTCCAGGCTTATATAGTCAGATTGGAAGGAGTTGAGGTGCGCGCGCGCGCTCACACACACACACACACACACACACACACACACACACACACACACACACACACACACACACACACACACACACACAATACAGGAGATTTAAGGGGAGTTACAAAACTATATTTATGTACATATATCACTTATAAACTCACATAGGAAGAATTTTATTTTATTTTAAATATAATATTCACCAGTTGAAAATGCTATATTTTGTACCTGCCATATTTCAGGATCTAATAGAATCAGTAATTTTTTTTATATGGAAGGCTATGGATTGCTGTATTATAAAGGTTAAATTATGTGTTTGTATTGATCATGTCCAGAAGAGAATGGGCATCAGGTTGAGGAAGCTGAAACAAAGTTTGAGAGACAAGAAACTTTCTGATGGTAAAACCATAAGAAGCAGGCTGACAGACTAAATGATTCATGAACTACAGCAGTATTAGGGATAACCATTAGAAATAATACTGAGGATTTGTTGAAAGTCAAGCAGACAGTATGGGCTACCTTCTTCCACAGATTGTCAACTGATGAAAAAACAGTACACCACCTTTGCCCTCCTGGACCTGATTCATGGTGCAATTACCACAATGCCCAGTACTCAAACAGTTCATACAGCCTTAAACATTCCAGCAGACATGGATATCATAAAAACTATTTACAGAGACGTGGAAAATCCTGAATTTCTGAAGATGTGTCTGCATGGTTAGACTCAAAATCCAAATGAGTCATTCTATAATCTTATATGGACTGTGTGTGTGTGTGGGGGGGGGGGGGGGGGGGGGCAGGGGTTGTCAGTGATGCTGTTATTGCTTTTAATGATGGCAACATTAGTAGGATAAAAGTGCTACAGCATATGGGAATTAATCCTGGAGCAAATTGCATCAGAGAACTGGAACAGATGGACAAGGCTTGCGTTGATAAAACAGAGTATGCATTACAGTTGGCTACTAAAGAGTCCAGAAAGAAGAAAACAAGAAAAAACTTGGAAAAACATCATGTTGATATACAGTAAGGTGCAGGGTGCTCCTGAGTAACTAAAAGTAAAAAAAAAAAAAATTAAGCATATATTAAGTGAGATAGTCCTTTGAAGCTTCAGAAGCTGTTCCTGAAAATTTACATTTTCTGTTGAATTTTTCCCCTAAATCTCAGAAACCACTTTGGGCAGACTATTCAGATTTTCATGGAGTAATAACATACATATCCTGAGTCTACTGAACTAAAAAAGAACATAATGTTATGTATAATTATAATTATTTAGGATAACATACAAAAACAGTACACACAATTTTAACCATGTAATTAAGAAATTATATTTCCAAAATCAATGGCTGAAATGCAGTTATTGTAGTTCAGTAGACTTAGAACATACAGTTTAATGTCCTATAAAAGTTTCATGTCATTGGCTGCATTGGTTCCTGAAATACATGGAAGTCAATTCACTAAATTTAACATTGTCTGGATAGGGCATTCCAGCTCCCCTTAACTAAAGAGTGCAGAGGATATTTAGAGTGATGCTACATCAGCTCAGAGAATGAAATGGTGTACTTTGGTGCACTGCAACAGTAATGAAAGCTGCCTCATGATACTGACACATAACAGCCCAATAAAAATTAATAAAAATGCATAAATTTTAACCATTAACAGTAGTTTCTGACATAGAGGTGTATGGAAATATGTACTTGTGAATAAGGTTATGAAGAAAATAATTGTGGAATCTTAATTACACTAATGTGAAGAAGTCTGTTAATTTGTAGGAACATTTTGTATGATACTAATCTTCTGTAATTAGTAAATATAACAAGTGTGTTGCTAACATTGGATACCTAAGTGTTTATACTTGCTTCAACTTATATAGAGAATAGAATTCACTCACGTGTTTAATATATAAGAATCTAGGTCATCATCATCAGCCAATTCAATCATTAAATGATGTGGCCTCTTCAAGTCATGGATTCAGGTAGGCTTTCAGCAGTCTTCTCCAAGTGGGACGGTCTTGGGCAGTTCTCTGCCAGGCGTTACCAGCGATCTTCTTGATGTCTTTGTCCCATCTGTCTGGTGGTCTTCTCTAGGCCTCCAGTGCTCTCTTGGACTCCACTCCAGTACTAGCTTCATCCATCTCTTGTCTTTTCTTCTTGCGACGTGGCCAGCCCACTGCCATTTCGAGGAACCTACTGTCTCTAAGATGTCGTTAACCTTCATCACAGACCAGATGTCATCTGCCCTGTCTCTGTCCTTTCTTGTATAGCCCAGCATTGATCTCTCCATGGCTCTCTGTGCTGTCAAAGTTTCCCTTCTGTAAATGAGTTCAGTGTCCATGTCTCGCAGCCATATGTCATCACAGGAAGAATGCATTGGTCAAATACTGCTTTCTTCAAATTTACTGGCATTTTTGATCTGAATACTTTTGAATTCTCCCCAAATGCTTGGCAGCCAAGCTTGATGCGTCGATAGATTTCTGGCCTTATGTCTCCCTTCATATTTATAATCTGGCCAAGGTAGACATATTCACTGACCTCTTCTAGTAGACTGTCCTTGACTTTCACATCTCCAGCTGGGACCCATTTGTTGGAAATTACTTTTGTTTTGGAAAGGTTCATGTTCAAGCCAACCAGTTGACATTCCGATGCAAGATCTGTAACTAAGTTTTGGAGATCTGTGAAGTCTTTGGCCAGTAAGGCAATATCATCAGCAAATCTCAAGCTGGTAAGCCTTCCATTAACTCTAATTCCCTTACCTTCCCGGCTCAGCTTTGACATAGCCATCTACGTAACCATTAATATATGTCATTTGTTTTAGGATGAGAGTTTTAATTGTTAATTAATGAAATAATAATTTTAAACAATGCCAAGGATTGTTCAGGAAATATAAATACTTAGAGATGTTGGCAAGGGGTCTCAGACTGGTTTTGGTTTTTGAGCAGTGGGTGTGTAGCTGCTCCTTTTGTATTGTAAGTATTGTTTGCCTTTGTAATTATACTTCAATTTTGTTTTGAAAGTATGAAGCGGGGACGTGTTGTATCTCCGCTTACAGACTCTCATGTGCAGTGAACCGGCTTTATCGCCGCGCCCACGCACTATGCTCGAGGGAGAGAGAGGCTTTCTAGCGATAAACGAGTAAAGCGGTTTCTGGACAAGACACATTTATTTTTCCTACCGTTACAAAATGACGAATAATATACTTCGCTAATGTCCGTCTATACAGGTGCGTTGCACTGGCGGCACGGCTCGGTCACCGATCCCGGAGGGTGTACACTCCAGTGACGAACCGTGGCACGACCGCGTGGACCGAGCGAGACAAAAGGCCGCGTCACAGAAGGTTCTGCTCTTGGCGCGACCGGAGGCGCCGTAACGTCCGCGAAGAAGCGAAAGACAATTTAACGGCGACTGCGTTTACAACCGCACATACGCATTTACGGCGGAGTCGCGTTGACTCGACGCACGTGGTCCGCGGCGGAAGAACTGGGGAGACGTGTGTCGTGTCGCGTCGACTAGCTCGCAATGCCCGCCTGCTTTGTTCCAGTGCGGTCCGGTGTGCGACGCACCGTTGCCGAAATTCTGCGTAACGGTACAGCTGCCCCTACTTGTCGGCAGTGCCGTAGTTCAGCCCTTCGTGCGTTGGACGGTGCTGCCGCCACAAGTATAATAAACTATGAAACTTAATGCAAGCTTAAACTAAATCAACTCTCCAGTAGTTGTTTTACAGTGACTGTAAATGTTTTCAGGCCACGACTGCAGCAAATAGAGTAACTATGATCCAACCCATTATTACGAGTAGTTAGAGAAATGTTATAATTGGTGGATGAGCTGGGATGCAGTGTAAATCTGTAAACTAATCTTGTATTTTGTTTCAGAGTTAATCTGCTTGTTGAAATAATATTCCATTTTTCTGAGAACAGGACAGAGAAGAAAGTGAGTAACACTACAAAGTGTACTTATGTGAAAATGCAACTTGGAGAACCAACTGTCTGTAAGTACGAAATAATTATTTGAACTTTCACTTTTTGAAATTGTTTGTTAATGGAAACTTGGAAAACAGTGTAGATATTACTGATAATAATGTTGTTAATCGGGACAATGAAATCGGAGAGGACAGTGACCGCAGTAGTGTACGTTCAAGATTTCGTGGATTTGAACCTAATGTACCAGCCTTGGATAGATTAGTTCAGCTCATGGAAGAACAGCAAAAGATAGTTAAAAAATCATTTGATGAACATAAAACTTTTTTTGATCAGCAGCTTGATTCTATCTGTAAAAAGTTAGACAACCATGGAACCCAGATTCGTGAGAGAAAAGAGAATTCAGGGAAGTGTTGGGAAAAAGTAGACATGAATACCAAAAATGTGTTGGCTATAGAAGGGGAAATTGTTACCTTAAAGCAATAAAGCCAAAAATTTGAAGAGAGACTAGAGTCTGTAGAAAATTTTGAAAAAGTTACTAAAGTTGCTACTGTTGAAGTGTTACAATTAAAAAAAACGAAGCTCAACAAAGATTTTGTGAAGAAATTCACAGAAACAGACCAAAATATACAAAATTTCACTAATATTGCAAATGATAATTTCACGGAGTCAAAAGATGATGTAGTCACTTGTTTAGGTGAAATTTTGAACTTCAAATCTAAGTTTCAATAAATCCAAGATTCTGTTGCTGTGAAATCTTTCTGTAGTTACTGTCCATTGTGGAGTAACATAAACACACAACCATTTTCCGGGAAGGGCAGTATACATAGTTGATTTCATGTACCAGATTAATGACAACTTGACTGATAAAATGAGCAATAATCTGAAAATTAATTTTTTTTAAAAGTTCTTAGATAGGAAGGCTTTGTCATGGGCGAACCAAGCAATCAAACCCAAAATGTCCTTTAATGAAGTAGAACAAGCTTTCATGCACAAATTCTGGTCAGAAACTAAACAAGCTAGAATTAAGTCAGAATTTCTGAATGGGCCAAATTTCAAACCGGGTAGTGGATGCATGAAAACTTTTTGTGAACAACAATTAAGAACTTCAGTACATCTTGATAAACCACTTGATGAAATTATCCAAATAGATGCTCTGAAATGTAAGTTGCCGAATAGGGAACAGTGGAGTCTTCTCTACAGACCTGATGATTCAGTTGAACAATTTGTTAGATATATAGATAAATTGGATTTAGCATGGGAGAGAAATGACAGATGTAACGACAAATCTGACGATAGCAGGAATAACAATAACAAAGCTTTCAATGATTGTTTCAATAGCAGATTGAGAAATGATGACAGAAGAAATGGGGGGAGGAATGACAGGCAGAGAACTGAGAATAGGAATTTCAAACCAAGAATAGGCAGTGGGGGCAAAATCAGGGAAACAATAGCAAAAATTTTGAAAATAGAAGAAATGGTCCAGTAAAATAAGACTTGCCTCTATTGGACCCTGGCGAAATGGAGCAAATAGACATTGGAATTACAATCGGGCACATTGTAGTAATTCCAGAAGAAGAAGGGGCAGGAAAATTAGAACATACCAAAATATTGTACCCAGAATACAACCTGAAGTGAGTAGAATGAAGTTTGATAGGGAATTTTAGGAAAACTTTTTGTCTGAAAACAAAGATGAACAAAAAAGTAAAAAATCTGAATCTGAATTTGAATTAGAAAAAAACACTTTGACAAATTTCTTTAACAGTACTAACACAGTAGTAGCTGTTGATAGTGATGAGAACAGATCTGATGAATGTGGTTTAGTGAGAATGTTGAGTGACTGTGAAATGAGTGAAAATGCTGATACTGGTGCTGTATGTATGGAAGCTGATGTTCATGTGCTAGGCAATGGAAGTGAGAATGGTAGAGTAATTCCAGATGAAATCACAGTAGATAATAAACAGGAAAATGAGGATGTGGTAGAACAGAGTAGTCACAGTGTTTAGGTTGCTGAAGAAGCATGTGAAGAAATAAATTAGTTTGGTGTTGAAAATAATATTAAATGATAATGTTTCTGATTATGATGATGATGATGAGGATGGAGATGAGGATGATGATGGTGATGAGGATGATGATGGTGATGAGGATGATGATGAGGATGATGATGGTGATGAGGATGATGATGAGGATGATGATGATGGTGATGATGATGGTGATGATGATGGTGATGATGATGAGGGTGATGATGATGATGGTGATGATGATGAGGGTGATGATGAGGAGGAGGAGGAGGAGGAGGAGGAGGAGGAGGAGGAGGAGGAGGAAAGTCATTTCTGAAAGTATCTGTATGGAGTGTAGCCATGTATGGAAGTGAAACATGGACGATAAATAGTTTGGACAAGAAGAGAATAGAAGCTTTCGAAATGTGGCACTACAGAAGAATGTTGAAGATTAGATGGTAGATCACATAACTAATGAGGTGGTATTGAATAGTTTTGGGGAGAAGAGGAGTTTGTGACACAACTTGACTATAAGGAGGTATCAGTTGGTAGGACATGTTCTGAGGCGTCAAGGAATCACCAATTTTGTATTGGAGGCCAGTGTGGAGGGTAAAAACCTAAGAGGGAGAACAAGAGATGAGTACACTAAGCAGATTCAGAAGGATGTAGGCTGCAGTAGGTACTGGGAGGTGAAGAAGCTTGCACAGGATAGAGTAGCATAGAGAGCTGCATCAAACCAATCTCAAGACTGAATATCACCACCACAACAACAACAACAACAACTCTTCCATATTCAGATATTCTTCAATGCTATAAAAACCATGTGTTACTAAAAATTGTTTAAGTTCTATCTTGAATTTATGAAATTCTTTAATTTTCTTTATTGTAGAAGGCAGTGCACTAAAAAAATATTTTGGGCTGGTAGTTTACACTTTTTGGTAGAGTGCTCCTTTGTGAGTGTCTCTGTGAAAATCATCCCTGTTCCTTATTTCATGGTTATGAACCTGATTATTTAATGTTGAAAATTCCTGGTGAGTTTTCAGAAAGCATACACATTCATAGATGTATAAGCTAGGAAGAGTCATTACTTTAAATTCTTTAAATATTTCCCGGCGTGACACTCTGCAAGGAACCCCTTTCATTATTCTAATAGCCCTTTTTTCAAGATTGAAAGCTTGTTCTGCTGTACCTGTATTTCCCCAGAAAATCACACCATATCTAAGCAAACTGTTCATGTAAGCATAATAGGCACACAACAATGATTCAGTGTTGCAGCATTCCCAAAGGATTCCTGGCACATAGCAGTATTTACTCAATTTTTTACTCAAAACTTCTAGATGCTTGTCCCATCTCAAGTGCTCACCCATCCATATACCAAGGAATTTTGTGTATGGAGTTTGTGCAATAACATAGTTCACTAACTCAGCTTTTACTCTTCTTCTAGCTTTACTTTTAACATTAATGAAATTCATCAATACCGTTTTATCCTTATTTATAATCAAAGCATTATCACTAAACCATTTTCCTGTCTCATTTATTGTCCTAGACACACTCTGCTGTAGATCATCCTCTGTGTATCCTTTTATAAAAATGCTAGTGTAATCAGCGAACATCACCATTTCTGCAACTGTCAGATGGTCTGGCAAATTGTTTATGTACACCAAGAACAACAGAGGGCCTAACATAGAACCCGGGGGTACTCTATAGCTAGTTTTTTTGAAATCTGAAAGATACTCTTTGCATCCATGACATATTTGTACTTTCTGTTGTCTATCGGAGAGATAAAACTTGAATCATTTGATGGCAAGTCCACGGACCACATAACATTCTGGTTTCATAAACAACAAGTCATGTCTGATTAAATCAAATGTTTTAGATAAATCTAAGAGTATTCCACAGCTTAATTCATTCTTGTCCAAGGCATTTAGAATCCTTTTCATGAATTGGAAGACTGCCGTTTCTGTGGATCTGTTCTTTCTAAACCCATTTTGAGTATTAGTCAGTATTTTATTTTTATTCAGAAAGTCAGATAGCTTTTCATACATCACTCTTTCAATTACTTTAGAGATACCTGACAATAATGACACTGGTCTATAATTATTTATGCCAATTGTACTATCCTTTTTGTGAAGTGCCTTTATTATGGAGAGTTTTAGTTTTGATGGGAACACCTCTGTCCTGAAACAAGTATTAATGATGTCAGTTAGGTGAGTATCTATACTGATAGAACTATGTTGAATTACCTTGTCTGGAATTCCGTCAATACCACAAGACATTTTATTTTTTAGTTTATTAATAGCATTTGTAACTTCACATTCTGTTACTGGGTACAGAAACATTGTCTATTCACAAGCTGGTACTTTTATGTTTTTGTTGTTTGAATTGCATGGACTTTTAATTAGGTTCGGTGCTATGTTCACATAATGTTCATTGAATGTATTGGCTACCTGTTCAGCATCTTCTATCACTTTACCCTCACTTTTAATTTTGAAATTATGGGTCTTGATTCTACATTTTCCTATACCATTGTTTATAACCTTCCAAATCGATTTTGATTTATTGCTTCCATTATTAATGTATTAATCATTGCTTAGACTTTTTGCTGCCTGTAAAACTTTCCTATAGACCCTTCTATATTGCTTATAGTATGGTTTTATTGTTGTATTTATTGTAGCATGTTTGCTTGGGTTTCTAAGGGTGGTTGCTCATTTTTTAATCCCTTGTGTTACCCATGTGTTTGTCTTCTCACTGACTTTAATTATTTTTAATGGGAATGCTACATCGTAGCAATATTTATAATCAGTGAGAAAATTGTCATACTTTTTGTCTGCACCATCAGTTTGTTCTATGCCCCACTGCACTCTTTTTACCATACTATTAAATACTCTTATTTTGTTGGCATTAATAATTCTGCTTTGTACGTATTTTTCAGTGACTGTGTTTTTCTCATTGTTCTCATTCCTTACCATTTTTAAAGCCATATGGTCAGAAAAGCCTGTATCTGTTACTTCAACACTGTACTCACAACTTTGTTTGTTGGTAAATATCTGATCAAGTGTTGTTTCCGACCCATCCCCATATCTGGTAATTTCCTGCACCTTAGGTTACATGTTGTATTTGTTAAACAGATTTAATAATTGTACCTTGTTCTTACTATTTTTGTGGTATTTTAATGGTAAAGTCACCAAGAACTATTGTGCATTTGGACCTGCTCCTCAATTCATTTAAAAGGTCATCTATACAATATAAGAATTGGGTAAAGTAATGTGATGGGGACCTATAGATGCAAGCAATGATAGTTTGACAGTCTGTAAGTTCACAAATACAACATTCAAAATCTTTTTCTGTTCACTTCACCTGGCTAAGTTTGACCTCCTTAGATTTAACATTACTTTTAACATAGGTGCATACACTTCCACATTTATAAGTTTCCCTGCAATAGTTACTTACTAAATCAAAGTCTGGTATATTTGTTGCACAGTGTGTCCCGAAGCCAGTGCTGACTGATACACAACACAGAAACCACCTTAAGGTTATGGTTTAAAATTACTTCCAGCTCACACATTTTGTTGCCTAGTCCTTGTACATTCTGATACAGCAACATCAGGCCACCTAGATTTGGTGCACAGCCCACTTTAGTGTCCTCTTCAGGTTTTGACCGAGACTGACACATTGCAGGCTTGGTCAGCCTTATACATTTCCCTGAACTGTTTCTGAGTTTTGAGAAGATAATTTGATATTTACCATGCTAACTATTTTTTGGGCCAGCAGTCTCTTTCCTATTCCACTTAGGCCTTGACCATGTCTTGTACGACAAGTTCTCGAGCAGTTACAGTTGTCAGAGGGTTCATGGTTACAACTAATACATTCCTTAATATCTAAAAACATTACATTTTAAAACTGTTTGCAGATTGTTTCAAAATCTTTGTTACCTTTGGTTATTTCTCTGTTTACACATGATGCTTCAATTAAATCGTAATTATGAGGTATTTTAAATAATATAACATTTGTGTTGGTTAACTTGCCCAGTGTACTCTTCAGAGCTGTTGTTGCTGCAGCTGTTTCATTATGGTATACATCATTGGAACCACCTATAAGAACTGCAAAGTCACTCCTTGACAAACTACTGCAATCTTCTATGTTGGTAAAGATCTGGTTGAATCTTGCTCCAGGTTTCACTATGCCTTCAGTTTCAATGTTTTTTGTGTTGTCAGGGTCTTCATTTTTGTAGCCATCCCTCTTCCAAAAACCATCAGAGTAGATTCTAATGTGTGTTGTTTTTTCTCTTTGTATTTCTTGACTCTGTTCTCCATCTTGTTCCTTACCCAATTGCATTTGATACATTGTTTGTTTTATTCAATCTCAAAACAGGCACCATCAAATCTGCATTCTTGCAAGATTTTTGGTTGTGCTTCTTTTTAAATGATTTAAATACATCTGCTCCTTTTGTGCCACAGTCCATGTTTTTCTGCTTTGTGTGTTTGGCTTCAGATATGATTTTGTAGACTTTATGATCTTCAGGACCATTATAATCAGGTATGTTGCATGTTTTAGTCAGAATAGTTTTCAACATACAATCATCACAGTAAAGTTTTCTATGATTATCTCCTATCTCTTTAGTGAGGGATCTACTTTTCCACATCAAAAATGAAAAATGTTTCGACATTCTGTGCACTCAACACCACTTCTCACAGTTTTCTGGCGTTTTCAACAGTGTTATTGGTCCTGTAGTCAAATTTTTTGTTACCACATCACTGTACAATGGAGATTCGCACTGTTGTTTGAGTTCATCGTTTTTTAGTTTTAACCTATGAATTTCATCTAACAGAAATGCTACATCATCATCTTTAGTGTCTTTGCTGTTTACATTTTTGTGCCTTTTGTCTTCGCAGCAATTCAAACAGTACCAAGTCTTTTGTTTTGAACTTATGTTTGCACATTTATAGTGGTAAACTGTTTCACATTTTAGACACATTATTCCTTTGTTGGCACATTTTTCACAATAGCAGTGGGAAGACTTTTCTTGCAAATATTCCATGTTGGTCATTGATGCTGCACACACAAGTTGATTACCAGACAAGTCTTACTTGAATTTAAGATTAATGATGTACAATTTATACAATTATGCTTAGTAATTGATTATTTAAATGAAAATTGATACTATGTATGAACTGGATTATTAAGTCTAAAGTAAATTTTATCTGGGGTGACATGAAAATAACATTTGTTGAACCAAAAAGTGGAATTCGTGGGAAAACGTGTATTGTAATGGAAGATCATGCTCTAAGTAGTCAGATTAGAGAGATGCAAGAGTCTGGCGGTGATGGTTATTGTGAGGAAGGGGAATAATTTGGTATTGATGAGGGTAGTGCTAATTATTATAGTAAACTAGTAGCTAAAATGGTATCTGAAACTGAAAGCCTTAATGCAGCAAATGGAAGAGAGTTTGAAAATTTTTTGTGGGATTATAATGACATATTTGATATAAAACCAGAGAGAGTAAAATGGTATCAATGTAGACTAAAATTAAAAGCTAATGACCCATTTTTCATAAAACAGTATGCTATCCCTATCTGTAAGAGAAAGGAGGTAGAAAGAGAACTTCAGAAAATGGAAAGGTGGAAAATAATTGAAATAAATTGTAGTTCTTACAATAACCCATTAGTGGTAGCCTCAAAATGAGATGGGGGTATTCGTTTAGTGCTAAACTCTTGACATCTGAATAAATATTTGGAGAGAGAAACTGACCACCCTGAAAGTATAGATGAACTACTAAATAAGTCTGAAAATGCAAAATGTATCAGATTGAATTAGAAAGAGGTTCTATAAAATACACTGCATTTTTGTTTAATAGGAAATTTTTTCAATATTGTGTTGTACCATTCCATTTAAATGTGTCAGTAGCAGAATTTTTTAGGGGATTGGACTTGGTTTTGGGTAGAGAACTCTTAGAAAAGTTAATTATTTATGTGCATGACATTTTGTTATCAAGGAAGACCTGGGAGCAACATATTCAAATTCTAAAGGAATTTGAAAAGAAAATGAGACAGGGGTATGACTTTGAAATTTGCAAAATGTAAGTTTGCAATGAAAGAACTAAAATTTCTTGGCCACTGCATAAATGGAAAAAGGGATTTTGCCTGATTGAGAAAAGATTGAGGCCAACACGAAGTTCCCAAAACCTAGAAAAAAAATATTTAAAATCTTCTTTTGGATTAGTAAACTTCTATCAAAAATGTGTGAAAACACACACACTTTGATGCAACATGCTTGAACAACTTGTTAAGAAAAAATGCAGTGTGGGATTGGTCTGATGAATGCCAGATAGCTTTTGACAGAATTAAGAAAGAATTAGCAGAAAGTGAAATCTTCCATGGACCTGATTTATCTTTACCATTTTGTTTGATGATGACAGACAGTTGTGATTATGGACTGGGGGTACATTTATTCCAAGAGAAAGAAATTAACGGAAAAATTAAATCATTCTATAGCAGATTAAAACTGTGTGCCCGACTGAGACTCGAACTTGGGACCTTTGCCTTTCGCGAGCAAGTGCTCTACCATCTTGAAGGAGAGCTTCTGTAAAGTTTGGAAGGTAGGAGATGAGATACTGGCAGAAGTAAAGCTGTGAGTATCGGGCGTTAGTCGTGCTTCGGTAGCTCAGATGGTAGAGCACTTGCCCGCGAAAGGCAAAGGTCCCGAGTTGGAGTCTCGGTCAGGCACACAGTTTTAATCTTCCAGGAAGTTTCATATCAGCACACACTCTGCTGCATAGTGAAAATCTCATTCTGGAATCATTCTACAGCATTTGCAAGCAGAACCTTACAAAACATGAGAGAAATTACATGATAACTGAAAAGGAAATTTCGGCAATTGTATGGGGGTTCAAAAAATTTAAAAAATATTTTTTTTTTGGCATGAAGTCAAAGTTTATACAGACCATATAGCGTTAACTTACTTACAAGAGTGTAAACTGTATCATGGGAGAATTACCAAATGTTCTTACAGCAGTTTAAATACACAGCTCATTTTATAAAGGGTAAGGAAAATGTCATTTCTGATGCCCCATCAAGAATGCCAGTGGGGAGTGGAAATGATAATGGAAATAATAGTCAGGAGGGAAAGTTTAAAATAATGTATTTTAAAGATGTCGGAGGGAAGTGAAGTTAGAAAAATCTGTAATCAATTGAGAAGATATGAAAATGGTGATGATCATTGGAAGCTTGTTAAAAGTTATTTTGGGAAGAAAAGTCATGAGAAAGTACAAATGTATTATCAGGTTTTCAAAGGTATTCTATTTTATAGACATAACACAGACATTGGTGCTTGGAAAGTTTGCTGGCCAGATTCTCACATAAATACTTTGATCAAGTACACACATGAAAGCTACGGACACTGTGGTGCATTGAAATGTACTCAAAAAATACAAGAGTGTATATATTTTCATAATATGACCAGGGGAGTTAGGACCTTACTTGCCTGCTGTGATATATGTAAAAGAATAAAAGTTAGTAACAAAACCAACAAGGGATTTTTAAAAAATGTGGTACCACATAAACAGTTGGATTTGGTAGGGATAGATTTGTATGATCAACTTCCAAGAGCTACTTGCTTTCTTTAAAGGATAGAATGTCACATATTTAGAAAACAAATCTACAATGACAAAAATATACTGAAACCCCCCTGTTTCAGTATATTTTTGTCATTGTAGATTTGTTTTCTAAATATGTGACATTCTATCCTTTAAAGAAAGCAACTAGTAAGAAAATAGCTTCTACATTTATTAAGGACTACTTCATTAAAGTGGGTACACCTAAGGCCATTTAATCTGACAATGGGAGCCAATTTACTTCTAAATTTTGGAAGGAATTTGTAACAGAACATAACATCAGACATATCTAAATATCATCCTATTCACCTACATGCAACCCAACTGAACAGTACATGATGGAAATTGGTAGATTGTGTAGAACTCACTGTCAAAGATCACACAAATTTGTTATGTTATGTTAAAGAATTTGAAGACATTATGAATAGCCTACAACATACTATCACAGGATACTCTCCTTATGAGATCATGTTTAACCAAAAATCACCTTACTCAATGAAAGAACTTACAGTGTTTAGAGCTTGTAAAAGTATAACAGTAGCTGAAAGAGAGGAGATAGTTAGAAGAACTATGAAAGATTATTATGAAAAAAGAAAACAATGGCATGACAAACAGATAAACACAGAATTCAAAGTTGGGGATCTAGTTTTGACAAAAAGTTATACCAAATCTAAAGCACTAAATAGAGAAATAAAGAAATTTTTTATATTTACATACAACCATTTCAAATTGTTGAAAACCCACACACAAATACTTACAGACTTGTATATCCTACGTCCAAAAGATTATTTGGGCTCAGGAATGTTATGCAGCTGAAATTATATAAACAGCCTTCATCACTCATATAACATCGTAAGAACTGTCTTTCCTCAGGAGGTTGCAAGCTCTTTTTGCATTTTGGGGGTGGCGAACCCAAGGCTCTGAGCTGGTGTGACTCTTTCTTTTTCAAGTCACATCCTCTCTTACTCGTGTAAAAACTCATCCCCTTCCACTTTCTGACTGAGACAAATAGAGACTGGATGCGAAAATGAACTGGTGCACGTATTTTATATTGGGCAAGCTGCCTTTTCTGGTTATCTGGATATGAGTACAAACTTTGGGCAGGTTTAATAATGTGTGGTTTAATAATACAACCAGAGTATGAGTTTTGAGGAGAATTGGTATATTATTTACACTACTGGCCATTAAAATTGCTACACCAAGAAGAAATGCAGATGATCAATGGGTATTCATTGGACAAATATATTTACACTAGAGCTGACATGTGATTACATTTTCATGCATTTTGGATGCATAGATCCTGAGAAATCAGTACCCAGAACAACCACCTGTGGCGATGATAATGGCCTTAATATGCCTAGGCATTGAGTCAAACAGAGCTTTGATGGCGTGTACAGGTACAGCTGCCCATGCAACTTCAACACGATACCACAGTTCATCAAGAGTAGTGACTGGTGTATTGTGACAAGCCAGTTGCTCAGCCACCATTGATCAGACGTTTTCAATTGGTCTGAGATCGGGAGACTGTGCTGGCCAGGGCAGCAGTTGAACATTTTCTGTATCCAGAAAGACCCGTACAGGACCTGCAACATGCGATGGTGCATTATCCTGCTGAAATGTAAGGTTTCATAGGGATCGAATGAAGGGTAGAGCCACGGGTTGTAACACATCTGAAGTGTAACATCCACTGTTGAAAGTGCCGTCAATGCGAACAAGAGGTGACGGAGACGTGTAACCAATAGCACCCCATACCATCCCGCCGAGTCATATGCCAGTATGGCGATGACGAATACACGCTTCCAATGTGCATTCACTGCAATGTCGCCAAACACAGATGTGACCATCGTGATGCTGTAAACAGAACCTGGATTCACCCAAAAAAATAACGTTTTGACATTCATGCACCCAGGTTCGTCATTGAGTACACCTTCGCAGGCGCTCCTGTCTTTGATGCAGTGTCGAGAGTAATCTCTGAGCTAATAGTCCATGCTGCTGCAAACTTCATCGAAGTGTTTGTGCAGATGGTTGTTGTCTTGCAAACGTCCCCATCTATTGACTCAGGGATAGAGACATGGCTGCATGATCTGTTACAGCCATGTGGATAAGATGCCTGTCATCTCGACCGCTAGCAGTGCGAGGCCATTGGAATCCAGTACGGTATTCCATATTACTCTCCTGAACCCACCGATTCCATATTCAGCTAACAGTCATTAGATCTCGATCAACACGAGCAGCAATGTCGTGATACGATAAACTGCAATCATGATAGGCTACAATCCGACCTTTATCAAAGTCGGAAACGTGATGGTACACATTTCTCCTCATTACACGAGGCATCACAACAATGTTTCACCAGGCAATGCTGGTCAACAGCTGTTTGTGTATGAGAAATAGGTTGCAAACTTTCCTCATGTCAGCAAGTTGTACGTGTCGCCACTGGCGCCAACTGTGTGTGAAAGCTCTGAACAGCTAATCATTTGCATATCGCAGCATCTTCTTCCTGCCAGTTTAATTTTGCATCTGTAGTACGTCATCGTCATGGCTTAGCAGTTTTAATGTCCAGTAGTGTACTTATATCTGTACGGTTATTCTCACTATCCTGGTGAAGTTGTTATCTCATTGTGCTAATGACTTTATGAAAAGTTGAGAAAATGTTTAAATTTTATGTGAAGTTTACTTAAGATATCTGTGCTGCTATAGCAACAATTTATTACTTTACAACTCAGATATGATTACAGTTAGTTTAAACTGTTTGTAGCCCTATATATGTGTTCTCATTTGGTTTCACCTGTTACTATACCTATTATGTGAAAGTCACTGGATAGATGTTGATTTACTATCAAGTATGAAAATACTTTGTCATGATCTCGTCCTTAACATGTATTAGATCTACTGTGTTATTGGAAAAGGAACAATTATCAGAAAAAAATGTGTAATGTTTAAATTACTCCGTCTGTGGAGCATAAAGAAAATGGAATTTTATGTTGGAGAAAGTAATTCGGACTGAAGTGTTCTGATTCCCAGGATTTAAGACTCTCACAGTTTTATTTTCATGTAATTTTCTACCACTTCAATTACTAAATATGATTACCAATGGTTTGATTATTCTTTTGCCATCATAGTACAATAAAATAGGGATGATGTTTGCTACACGTCTGGTGCCTGTACAAGTCATGCTTTCTCCTTAGTATAGATACAAGGTATTCTTTGTCACAATGTCTGCACAAATCTGAAGTGTTCAATACTGCTGAATGTTACAGCAAGTCAATGCTTTTCAATATATATAAATGTTAGCTTACAATCTGATTCTTAATGAAAACTGTTTAAATTTCTTCAATACCTTATTGAAAATATTCTGATGACTATTAATGATTTATGTGTAATGAGTTACAAAGGAAAAACTAAAGATTGAGGATTGATATTCATGAGATCTACTTTCAATTGAAGACTAGTTGATTCATTAATATGTAACTGATGAGGGAATATATATTTATCATACCTTTAGACTGGCTGAACTAACCATTTTACTCCTAGTAGTAACCCATTCATATTTAACCACTAGTACTTTGCCCTTTTCCTTAACCTATGTTGGAAGTTGCCTTATCTGTGCCCAATTTTAATTACTGTCTGATCTGATGTCGCTAGATCATGTCTAATGTGTTGATGACCAACAAGAAATATGTCAACTAGTTGTTGAGCAGTATGTGTTCTGGAAGTAACCTGCTGGTACTTAATTTGCCAATGAAAATCTGATTCTACAGTGGCATGTGGCCATGGAGGCTCTCAAAGATGATGCTGAAAAATTTGGGATGATGACTTTCAAGCTATGAGAACAAGGTGCCTTTGACAGCTATTGTGGGCAAATCCCTTTATCCGTCCTTGTGGTTTCCTGACCTGAAATTTACATGTTGGCTCAGTTGTTCTAAAGTCGGAGTTTGACTTGTAAAGAGATGAGGATGTTTGGTTATTTATAAGTACTGCCATTTAAAAAACATATATGTATCTTTCGTATTTGCCTTATGTAACATTTTGTAACATTATAAACACATGAAACATGTACTTAAACTTAATGTAAGACTTATATGTGCCATGACATTTTGAAAAGGAACTTCTATATCACTTGACTGAGATTCCAGTAACTTTAATTTTATATCTCAGACTTGCCTCGTGTATAATGTTGAAAATGTAGCAAAAAAAAATTCTGTTGTCATTGTCGCACTTGATTCTGTGATGTTTAGCAAATATATTGATGCATACGAAAGTGCTTCACATAATGTGACCATTGTGACACTTGGATGATCCACCCAATGAGGCAGTTGACTTTGTTTACTTTTTTGATATGAAATAAGCTGCAATTCAATGCATTTGGCAACCTTATTTCTATTTTTTCATGTTTATGTAATAATTTATCTTTTAGCAGCAATGGATATCAGAGGAAAATAGTAATTCTGTACCTTGCTTTTGTAATTTTCATGTATATGTTTCAGATATGTCACAGGTTTCAATATTATATGTTTATGTAATTGACTAGGTTTCATAAAACACAGATACTAGAGGGACTGCTTGTAAGTCAGATGTTAGGATCTAGCATTCATTACTTGGTCAACCAATACAGCATTGTATTTGTCATTTACTCTGTCCATCAGAATGCTATTTGTTCACGATCCGTTGATCAATCAATAGGGAGTGTTGGGGTTAATTTTTGGGGAGTGGGAAGGTGAAGCTGTGGCAAGTCCATTCTGCAGGGAATGCTGAACACTCTTCTCCCTCCGGTTAAGTACTGGGACAGAGGGGGTCCTGGGTAGGGGGGGTTTACTGTCTTTGGGGTCTGTCATCTTTTCTTCTTTGACTCCACCACTCCAAACCTTCTATTTCATTTCATACTTCTCATTAGAGTACCAAGCTATCCTTCCCTCTGTCCACATGCATATGTCTCTATTGCTGAGACCCTTCTAATTTACCGTGTCAGCTTTATTAAGCAACTGAAACCTATTCTATAGGAGGATCCAGGGAACAAGCTAGCATTTCTGCATTATTAGGTGTAACCATACTCTGTCTTACTATATTATATATTTATGTCTGATTTTGTTGTATGTTGTCACCCAAATGATAAACATTTACTTATGTATTTACTTTGCTATATACTAGCATCCGAATCTTTTGTTTCATTTAGTACTCTCCATTTGAGTACCAAGTTATCCTTGTCTCTGTCCACATGTATATGTCTCTATTGCTGAGACTCGTCTCATTTAACAATATATTATGCTCAAACCAACTTACCAATGTATAAAACCTATTCATATTATTGTCATGATGTATCTGACATTTATGAACCAATTACCACTGTGTAATGTTCAACCATATAATTGTCATGATATACCAATTATTTATGATACATTTATTGTGTATTCACACCTAAGTGGTGAACACTTACCAATGTATATTGCCTAAACATGTTTTTGTATGATGTACCAATAATTTATGAATCATTTATTGTGTATTCACACCCAAGTTGTGAACACATACATATATAAGGCCCAACCACATAATTGTTGGTGCTGTTTCAATTACTTATAAAACATAACCAATATGATGTATTAGTCACTTATATTATCACTCAGAGTTACATGTAACTGCACTCTTACATATCATTCTGTTACTTAATGTTCGAATGATTGTAAAGGTGGGAAAGTGGCATTGGAAGTGTATTGACAAATGAAAAAATGGAAAGATTGGACATTGGTCAGACATTTCATGCTACATATGTAGACTGAATTATGTAAACTCCAAGAATTTACTTGTACTATATTATAATAATATATTTGTTATTCAATACTATCAGTAAATGTCAATATAAATTGCAGAGACCTGTGCTGTACCACTTTAAAAAATTTTTGTACTAGTACGATTTTAGTGATATGTTACCAAAGAACAAGTTAAAACTACAATATGAGATTTAAGTCAGGAAATGTTTAAGTATGAACAGTTGAACTGAACTATTCTATTCAAAACAATAAATTACACTGTATATATGATGGTCATAAGGAGTGAAGTATGAGCCACAGTTCAGGTTTTTACAACGAAAAGCTTCTGACGAGCAGAGATCTACAGTGTACTTCAGTTCAGTGCTCTTCTTTGCACATAGAAGAGACTGAACACTTTGTTATATTATGGCCAAATACTTGGTGTACTTGCCAAAGATAGGAGGTGGTTAGATACAAACTAATATGGATGTTGAGTACTGTAGAATCCAATACTAACGCTCATTCCACAATGTATCGTCAATATTGAGAAATAGTTATACACACCAGTGTTTCCATTGCACTCAGGAGAACCTAGAGGACCTAATGACAGACATCCTCATTTTCCTGGTGTAATACATGCTGCACACAAATTCTGTGAAGTAAGTTGTTCTTTCTTTGTGCTATTAATTAATATAGTTGAACAGTACACAAAATAATCTGTGATAATGTTACATATTAGGTTGTACTAATTTTTCACAAATTGTTTGTTCATCCAATTGATTGTAAAATGAGGACTGTTATGTAGAATTGTCAGAAAAGGTTTTGTTCAAATTTCACTTGGACAAATCCTTCTGGGGGTTGTTGAAATGTAACAGCCCAATCAAAACTTTTAAAAAAATGTAAATTTTAACCATAAACAGTAGTTTCTGACATAGAGGTGTATGGAAATGTGTACTTGTGAAAGTTATGAAGAAAATAATTATGGAATCTTAATTACACTAATGTGTAGAAGTCTGTTAATTGGTAGGAACATTTTATATGATATGAATCTTCTGTAATTAGTAAATATAACAAGTGTGTTGTTAACATTTGATACATAAGTGTTTATACTTGCTTCAACTTGTATAGAGATTAGAGTTCACTCATGTGTTTAATATATAAAAATCTAGGTAATCATTAAGATATGTCATTTGTTTTAGGATGAGAGTTTCAGATGTTAATTGATGAAATAATAATTTTAAACAATGCTGAGGATTGTTGGCTATTGTTAAGAAAGTATAAATATTAACAGCCATGTTGGCAAGGGGTCTCAGTCTGGTTTTGGTTTTTGAGCATGTAGCTGCTCCTTTTGTATTGTAAGTATTGTTTGCCTTTGTAATTATACTTTAATTTTGCTTTGAAAGTATAATAAAAAACTATGAAACTTAATGCAAGCTTAAACTAAATCAATTTTCCAGTAGTTGTTTCACAGTGACGGTAAATGTTCTCAGGACCACGACTGCAGCAGATAGAGTAACTATGATCAACCCCATTATTATGAGTAGTTAGAGAAATGTTATAATACATATTGATTAAGTACTAGGCATAATACTGCAAAGGAATATGAAATAGAATGTGCACTTAAGTACACTAATAAAGAAGACAAATGTCTGATTTGGGTTCATTGGGAGAATTTTAGGAAATGGTAGTTAATCTATAAAGGAGATTGCATATAGAGTATTCTTGACTGCTGTTAGCATTTGGGATCCTGACCAGCACAGGTTAAAGGAAGACTATGAAGCAATTTAGAAGTGTACTGATGGATTTTTTTACATATCAACATTCAAGAGTGACACAGATGCTTCAGTAAGCTGACAGCGGAATCATTCTGCTACAGCCAGCGTAGACCTATGTTTCACGTAATCAGTGTGAAGAAAAGATAAGAGAAATTAGGGCTTGTACAGAGGCATACAGACACTCTTATCTTTCTCACTCCATTTGCTAGTGGAACAGGAAAAAAATGATTATTAGGGGTTTAGTGTGTGACTGGCATGTATCATGTGGTTGCTTGTGAAGTATGTATGAGGAAGTACCTGAGTGAGATCACTTGCTTAGGGTTCTCAAGAAGGATCCAATCCATGTATTTGAACACTATGGCAGATGCATTTTGAACTGAGACAAATGCTTGTGTAAAATGTGTCTGTTGTTAATTACCCTTCACATAGTGACATGAGGGAGTCAGAAAGGTGAAATCAACCTAGAAAGTTAAGTATAAATGACATGGAAAGTTTTCCCAACTTCAGTAAATTTGAAATCAGTTTATAGAAAAGAATGATATCTTATGTGCAGGGGAAAGGAGGCAATTGTGGAAAATTTTCGTTTTATGGATATAACTCTGCATATATTAATAAATGAGGGTATTAACAAAGATTTATTTTAAATTTGTCTGTTTCAATCACTTCACATATTTACTTACTTGTTTCAATTCTAATATAAATAATTTCCAGAAAACTGAAAAAAGATGACTGCTTTCTGAGACCAAAAAATCACAGATATTGTGATATTTATCACAACCAGAACTTTCCTCATGGGTTCACATTTGGCACTGTACTCAGGAAAATTTTGCGCCACAAAACGCCAGGTCTCCACTTGTTATTTCAGAATGCATTCTGACCACCTCATCAGTGGAATCTGCCAAACTACTGACTCCAGTGATTCAGACATAGTAAAGCTACAACTCTTCCCTCTGTTCAAGCTCCTTTGAGATCTTCTTTGTTTTCATAATTTCTGGTAGAGATTGATGCAATTCGACACCTTCTTGCTGTGTGTTATAGGTGATATGTCGTAGGGACTCCAACTAACTAGGACAGCAGACCAACCTGGCAAAAGAAAATGCTTTGTGTTTATTTATGAAGTGCAGATTGTTTTGAGCCTTGTCGAGAAGCAAACCAAAGCCTTTTTGCAACAGAGAATTAATAAATTCTACGAACCTGCTTTAGTTCCACCCTCATCTAGACGATCCTGATTTTCTTGCTCAAAAGGACAGTGAGTAGGTCTATTCCCAAGACTTCCCTCATTTGCAGCAATGTAGTCAAGATTGCTGAAAACATTTGTGTTAGACAGGAAAAGGACTGTAATGCTGAACACAATGATGGCAATTTCACCAGTTAGAAATTTTCATATAGGCTCGACCAAAGAATTCTGCAATGTTAGTTGGTCTTAGTGTTCTGTTGTGTGCTCGAAGTCATTGCCAGATCTCTTCACAATAGTAGGTCTTTGGCAGTCCCATAAACATTTGATCCAGTGCCTGGATCTTTTTGGTGCAGTGACAAAGGAAGCTAATTAAATGAACATGATGAATCCTAGCCAGTTCAGCTACCTTAATGTTTTAGGTGTGACTGTAATTGACATCTAAAGTGAGAAGTGCAGGAGACTTCATGCTCGGATAGGTTTTGAAAATGAAATGTTCAAATCACTGCTTCAACAGGATGCTCTGTACCCAAGAAGAGGGATAGGATGCAGGAAAATACCCACATGGTGCTCCTTTCATTTTCTGCTTTTTCATGTTGTTCTTCAGGAAGCTACATGATTAGAGGAATGAAGGAACCATCAGCGCTCAAGCCTGGAATGACTATAATGAATGAGCCTCCTTGTGTCACTGTGAGAGCTCCTATCTGGCTTTCCCAAGCAACTTATGAGGCAGAGATTTTGCTTTGAATGACCGATAAACCAATTCCACGTCACACTGAAGAATTTCACACTATTTTTCAGTTGAATCTAGAGACTCTGGCCTGTGATGTGCCAATTGGATTCTGCTATGATAAAATATTTTGTGTCTCATAAAATATAGTCTCAGTCAGACCTTTTGTGCAATCCCCAGTCTTACCAAAAGGATTGTTGATACTGTACCTAATAGACAGCTGATAAGCGATCTAGCTAATATCTCTTTTTGTTCACTCACAGAAAAGAGACTCCATCCTTAGGCAGTAGACAATTAGCACCTCTTGAAGATTCTCTGATAACACAGTTCTCAATGCTAATTTTGTTGTAATTGCTCCTTCTCATCAGAAGTTTCAGACTTAGCCAGCCAAAACAGTGTCATCCAAGGGATATGACACTGTGGGAGCTTCCAAATATCTCATTTTCTTTTCCATACTAATGTAACAGCTTTTGTCATGTGCTCCAAATCCAGTTTCTTACAATGTTCTTTGTCTTGTGACACAATTTTGTTGTGACTGGGTGTTACTGAGCTATCAAAAAACATGGGGACTTTATTAGCAGACTATATTTTTGCAGTAATTATTTAAAATATATGAAACAGTTTGAACATCAGAAGTATGATTTAAACAGTCGTGTAAACATTGAGGGGTTTAGGAATGCTAGCTAGCCAGAGTGGTCCATAACCCCCTCACAAATATAACCTAACTTTGCACATTCAGTGGATGAATAACTTCTAGGACCTTCAAGTGGAGTCACAGAATAGATGTACTTTATTAAATTTTCTATCTGACACCATCCTGCACCTGAAAGAGCTTGTACCTATACTTTGTGTGCAGTCCTTAAGGGTGCTACTGCAGGTGCAGTTTTCTGTGGCCTGATGAATCTTCCAAATACCCCAACCAAGTTTACAAACATAAACAGATTTATAGTAGAAGATGACTATATAGAATCTATGAAGAAAGCTATAGAAGAAGTAGTAATAGAAAACAGTGGTAATGGAGACTTGACTGCAGAATTCTATGGTACCTGGGATAAACAGGGACACACATCTCTTCATCCATTGTATTTGACACCAGTATGTATACAAGAGAAAGCTTTACATGTAGCAGTAATATCTAAAAATTGTAGATGCCCACAAAAAATAGATGTACACATGAAATAATTGCACAGATAAATGTAGTGACAGGTGTGGAGGAATGGAAGTGGCTGATGTTGCGAGTCTATTTTAATGTTCTGTTGCGTGTGATAAAGTGTGATATGTGAATTATGTTGGTGGCAGTAATGCTAAGAGTTTCAGACATATTCAAGGACTAAATTCCTATGTGATGATGTTGTAGTGCAGGAATTTGAGTGTATTGGAAACATACAGAAACAAATGGGATCAAGACTTTGATGACGGAAAGCTTCATACAAAAAACAGAAACTCAGTGAAGGTAAAAGATTGAATGAGAAGGGAAGGTTAACTGACAGTGTAATTGATAAAATACAAAACTATTATGGAATGGCTATTAGGCAACACACATGCAGTGTTGATGAAATGGAGAAGGCTGTTTGGGCTCTTTTCTTTCATACTTTTACAAGCAATGAAAGTCCCCATCATTACTTGTATCCCAAAGGAGAAAGCAACTGGTGCAAGTTTTATTTATTTATTTATTTATTTATTTATTTATTTATTTATTTATTTATTTATTTATTTATTTATTTATTTATTTATTTATTTATTTATTTATTTATTTATTTATTTATTTATTTATTTCATGTTCCATAGATCCATATGGGAACATATCCCTGGATATAGAATGAGTCAAGGTTTTTTACAGATTATTGTTTTGTGCACAGATACATTAATCTTATCATTAGATTAAAGAAACTGTGAAGTTTAGCATATACCCTTACATATTATATAAGATGCAGGACATCTGAAAGATTATAGTCATACCTAAATTTGGGTATTGTTCTTAAGTTATACAGGCATCATATACAGACATACATAAATTTGGGTATTGTATTAAGTTACACTGTACTTACAGAGTATGATTAATAAATTCTAGAGGTCACACAGTAAGGTTTCAGCACAAATAAGAGATTCTATGCATTTTTGCTAAGAAATTCATCAACACTGTAACAAGATTCATCTAAAAGGAAATGCATCAGATTTTCTTTAAACTTTGGGATGTTTCCAACCAGTTCTTTAATGTGCAATGGGAGGGCATTAAAAATCTTGGTGCCACTGTATAAAACCCCCTTTCCATTTTTAGCTCATAATGGATATCCAGTTTCCTTCGGGTGTTATAACTGTGGTATGAGCTATTGATTTTGAATAAGTTGGTATTTTTTGAAACAAAGCACACCAGAGAAAAAATTTATTGGGCAGGTGTTGTAAGGATTTGTACAGCTCTAAAAAGATCCCTGTACAAGTGCCTAGGATGTACTCCACACATAATTGTTATTGGTCGCTTCTGTGCGTGGAACACTTTTTTTGCTATTGGTTGATTTCCCCTAAATATTATACCATAGGCCATAAGTCAGTGAAAATAGCCAAAATATGCAGTTTTTATTGTGCTCATTTCACTAGTGTCTGAAATTATTCATAAGGCAAACGTTATCTTTTGCACAGATCTTGAATATGGTGGTGCCACTTCATTTTGCTATCTATATGCAGACCCAAGAATTTGGAGGACTCAACCCTCAAAATTTCATGCTCGCCCATTTTTAGATTCATTTCATTAGCAACATTTGTGTTAGAAGAGAAATGAATGTAATTTGCCTTTTTTTGGTTGACTGTAAGGCCATGGTTTCAAACTAGTTTGTTAAATCTGCAAAAGTTTTATTTGCAGCCTCATTTGACACATTTCCTGAAAGATTATTAACTGATAAAGTGGTGTCATCAGCAAACATGAGTATTTTCCCACATTCTGTACATAGTGCTAAGTCATTTATAAATGAAGATAAATTTCAACAGGGTATGTATGATGCTTGCTTTAGACAGGAAACTTCTTCAGGCTGCTGAAAGGGTTGTGAATAGCATAGAAATACAAGCGAGAGTAAACAGGTAGAGGACAAAGAGAAAGCTGCTGGAGAAGTTTGCAAAAGATGAGGATTATCCAGACTGTGGACCTGGAATGCACTAAAAAAGTAATCCAAACTTTGTCACTCAATTCCTAAAAGTTTTATTTTTTCATACAAATTAAGTGTTTTCTCAGGATCTACAAAACAATTTCACTTCAAATTTTCAGGAAATGCTGCATGGTCAATTATGTGTAAATTAACACAGCCTTTTTCCAAAACCCTGTTCGTTGCTAAATTTATAAACAAAAAATGGCACAAAAAGTAGTGAAGTTTTGTACCGTACAATATAAAAAAAATTAATCTCCAACCACTGAATTGACATTTTTAAAAGTCCCTTTCTCCTCTTAGTACCACTGGGGTCAATATGACCCCATAAGCACATTTCAAACACACATTTCCCTGGTTTTCAAAATGATTATTTTCAAAATTTATGAATTTGTTTCTCTACTTGCTTGTATGCAATTACACGTGGTTCAGTTTTAAATTTACAACATATTAAAATGTATTCATGGGCACTGCATGACCCCAGTCTAAATTTTTGTTTTGTTTCTTGAATGTAGCATTATGAAAACAGAATGATGAATGCTATGTTGAATACATGTTATACAAAACACCTGCAGCAATGAAACTAACATTTCCCACTTATTATTTATACTCTTTGTTTCCATTTCTTGCCTCAGATGTTGTTGTGTATTGCCTCAGCATGTGCAAGAACTACATTATGACTAGAAAACAGTTGATTAGTGCTGAAATACAAGCAATTTTGAATGAAGAAAGGAAATAGGAGATACACCATCTGATGACAATGAATAGTTTGATGCTATTATTTCTGGAGACAATGAATCAACTGAAGATTCTGATGAAGATGGAGATTTGGAAACTCTGCTTCCCAAAGTTGTGACATCTAATAAAACACGTTCCCACTTACAAGTATGCACCACAAAATGTACTGGAGAATGATGAATACAAATTATAATGGAACAGAACCATTATACTAGATAAAAAAACACCACATAACAAATCTGACATCATGTTCACCAATAAAAAAAAAATTAACACAAATAATCGAAATATCCATACCCAGTACAACAAATATACAGAAGAAAACAGGAGGAAAAAATAGAAAAATACATCCAACTGGCTGAGGAAGTCGAGGACATGTGGCATCAGGATAAAGTTGACATTATACCAATTATACTATCAACTACAGGAGTCATACCACACAATATCCACCAGTACATCAATGCAATACAGCTACATCCAAACTTATATATACAACTACAGAAATCCGTAATTATTGATACATGTTCAATTACC
Organism: Schistocerca cancellata; assembly: GCF_023864275.1. NCBI lineage: Eukaryota > Metazoa > Arthropoda > Insecta > Orthoptera > Acrididae > Schistocerca > Schistocerca cancellata. The sequence goes on from NC_064632.1 coordinate 599,013,847, forward strand.
CAAAAGTTCCTAAATGCAATGTAAGAAATACTGTACAGTTAAAAGGAAGTCATGCTCGATCAAGGTCCGCATCACTTTCCATTTTTAACCAGACATAATGTCTGAGAAAGGAAAGAAAATAATAATAATAATAATAATAATAATAATAATAATAATAATAATAATACAAATATTAAAGAAGAACTAAAAGAAAAATATAGACAAAGACTAACAAAAATACTGAAAACAGAATTGACAGCAAGAAACAAGACAAAAGCTATAAATACTTATGCTATACCAGTATTGACCTACTCATTTGGAGTAGTGAAATGGAGTGACACAGACCTAGAAGCACTCAATACACTTACACGATCACAATGCCACAAATATAGAATACATCACATACATTCAGCAACAGAAAGATTCACATTAAGCAGAAAGGAAGGTGGAAGGGGATTTATGGATATAAAAAACCTACATTATGGACAGGTAGACAATTTAAGAAAATTCTTTCTAGAACGAGCAGAAACTAGCAAAATACACAAAGCAATCACTCATATAAATACATCAGCTACACCATTGCAATTTCATAACCACTTCTACAACCCTTTAGATCACATAACATCAACAGATACAAAGAAAGTAAATTGGAAAAAGAAAACACTACACGGCAAGCACCCGTATCATCTAACACAGCCACACATAGATCAAGACGCATCCAACACATGGCTAAGAAACGGCAATATACACAGTGAGACGGAAGGATTCATGATCGCAATACAGGATCAAACAATAAACACCAGATATTACAGCAAGCATATTATTAAAGATCCCAATACCACAACAGATAAATGCAGACTTTGCAAACAACAAATAGAAACAGTAGATCACATCACAAGTGGATGTACAATACTAGCAAATACAGAATACCCCAGAAGACATGACAATGTAGCAAAAATAATACATCAACAACTTGCCATAAAACATAAACTAATAAAACAACACGTTTCCACATACAAGTACACACCACAAAATGTACTGGAGAATGATGAATACAAATTATACTGGAACAGAACGATTATAACAGATAAAACAACACCACATAACAAACCTGACATCATACTCACCAATAAAAAGAAGAAATTAACACAACTAATTGAAATATCCATACCCAACACAACAAATATACAGAAGAAAACAGGAGAAAAAATTGAAAAATACATCCAACTGGCTGAGGAAGTCAAGGACATGTGGCATCAGGATAAAGTCGACATTATCCCAATTATACTATCAACTACAGGAGTCATACCTCACAATATTCACCAGTACATCAATGCAATACAGCTACATCCAAACATATATAAACAACTACAAAAATCTTTAATTATTGATACATGTTCAATTACCCGAAAGTTCCTAAATGCAATATAACATATACCATACAGTTACAAGGAAGTCACGCTTGACCGAGGTCCGCGTCACGTTCCATTTTTAACCAGACTTAAGTCTGAGAAAAAAAAGTCAATAATAATAATAATAATAATAATAATATGTAAGTACATATGTAAAATAATTATCCAATTGTTTTTCAGGTCGAGAAATGGAAATGAAACATGGGGAAAAAAATCCTGTTGGATTATGTGGGAAACAGCCAGTACGAAATGTTTGAAGACAGCTCCAGGTCACATGAGGCATACTGTAAGGAATGTAAATACTTTGCAGTCAGTATTTGAATTATTTATGAAGCCCAGCATTTTCCAGATTATTTTAAAGTGTACCAGCAATACGTTACTTTTAGTAACAAATGGACAGATCTTTATAGAGAAGACTTTATACATCCCTACAAGAATAGGCAGGCCAAGAAAGCATTCAAAGGTCACAATGTGGGCATAGTGAATTCATGGAATGAAGAGCATGGCTGACATATTTTCAATAGTTCTATGGCTAGGAACCACTTTACAGAAATATCACTCTGTATTTGGTTTGATGATTCTCAGAACTCATGACAGAATCATAGCCCTGATAAACTGGCTCCTATAAGGGATTTATTTGAACACTGGGTAAGCACATTACAGGATGCATGCATGAGAATATTACAGTTGATGAACAACTGGTAACTTTTAGGGGTAGGTGTCCATTTCGTCAGTACATCCTCTCAAAACCTGGAAAGTATGGTATAAAGATAAGGGCTGCATGTGACAGCACTAATAATTCTGTCACACACCTGCAGATGTACACAGGAAAGGGAAAAGGCCAGCTTAGAGGAATAAATCGGGGAAAAAGAGTAGTGTCAAGAATTGATAGATCATTTAGCCAGGAGTGGTAAAAATATCACAAGAGATAATTTCTTTACAAGTTTTGAGTTGGCAAAGGAACTAGAACAAAAACAAATTACTCTGGTAGGAACACTAAGAAAAAGTTATCGTGAACTATCTGCAGAATTTATCGAAGGAAGGGGAAGAACTGCAGCTTCATGTCTCTTTGGATACTGGGAATCAGCTACAGTAGTCTCCTATTGCCCAAGAAATGGTAAGATAATGGCATTTGAGAGAGGAGGTAGGTGACAGTGAAGCAGTAAAACCTGTTATAATCCTAGACTATAATGCAACTAAATCAGGTGTAAACACAATGGACAAGTTAGTCAGGACCTACACCACAAAATGTATGACAAGAAAATGGCCTATGGTTATTTTTTATAATATTTTGGATATTAGTGCCCTAAATGCTTTCATAATTTGGCTGAACTTAAATTGTGACTGGAATAAAAAGTAAAACTGCAAAAGAAGAGAACTTATTCTGGAACTGGGAACATGTCTAGTACAGAAAAACAGAAGTCAGCACAGCAAAGCTTCTCTTCCTCATCCTCCTCCTTCAGAATAAGTACATATGGGGGCAAAACATGGATGATGCTCTCTGTGCAAACATTCAGTGGATAGACAACAGTCAGAAACATGTAGAAGATGCTTCTCATTTGTCTGTGACCAACATTCAGAGATTTCTCATTTGCAGTTGCTAAGTGAGCTGGCATGTAAAAAATCTCAACAGCTGGAGCTGTCAACTGTCTACCACAATGAAGAACCTACACCCAGTGTAACATGTCATCTCTACATATTACACAGTGTCAATTTTGTGCCTCTTACCACTGACTGGAGTATTTTTTGCTGTGTGAGGGGGTTGTATGCATCACACCAACTGTAACTTTCCGAACAAATGAGGAGGTCCAGAAGCTTAGATTCCCCCCCTCTGCATCAGGTTGCCTAGATGGCATAAAACTTCACGTATTTTGATGTAATTCAAACAACACATTACAGCAGATTGCTGTTCTCAAGTTATTCTGCAAGTGCCAGCAATTCCTGAATAGAAGAAATTTGTGTGTAATAGAACTGTAGAGGAAATTCTGGGAAGATATATCTGCCTGTAAACTGCCGTACAGGATGATGAAGAATCAGTTTACCTCATGGCAGTACAGAACAGTGTGCAGAGATGTATGTAGATCCTGCCCATAGTATTTATTGTTTTGCTATTAACAAAATCCGTCCCACATACCATGTAGTGTCAATGTACTTTGTGGGAAACAGGTAACTCCAGACACCTCTACATGCAGTGTCACTGTTGATTTGTAAGTCGAGCTGTGGAGTATAGTTACAGCTTTCTGAAATGACCTGTAGTTGTTTCTTGTGATGTAATGGGGTACGTAGACTGGGTAATCACCTGCTTGACCTTAAATTTGAAGGCTTGCGAATGAGCAAACTGCACACCCACAATCTGGTAGTGTACCTCTTCTCACACTACCACATTCACACTTCTCCATCTCCACCCTGATGCATGCTGGAACACAATACATTTCCCTTAACCCTTTCACTGCTGTGGGCACATATACACATCCTGCTATGCCATTTCCTAGTTTATGTGAAATCATGTACCTCCACACTCAGGTTCTCCTACAGTGCTGTGGATCACTGAATGATGTGCTATAAGCTGCTGACATGTCACTGCTGTGGGTGAGTTACTTCTGTATCTTGCAAAATAAAAAAGTTACAAGTATTTGTTGTACAATGTATGTCTCACATTGTGTGTGATCATTTGCAAAAAAACTTGCTTCAATATATCGAATCATTTGAGATGAGATGACTGTTAGGACCACACATTTTGTGATGTACAAGGATAATAAATGGGCATGTTGCATGTGAATAACTAGAGAACAAAATGAAATACAGTCCTCCCCAGAATTTTAAATAAAATCTCAGTATCTTAGCCCATACACTGTAGTGAAAGTAATGTTGATAAAATGTAATGTTGATAAAATGTAATGTGGATAAAATGTAATGTGGATAAAATGTAATGTGGATAAAATGTAATGTTGATAAAAATACAGGGTGTTTCAAAAATGACCGGTATATTAGAAACGGCAATAAAAACTAAACGAGCAGCGATAGAAATACACCGTTTGTTGCAATATGCTTGGGACAACAGTACGTTTTCAGGCAGACAAACTTTCAAAATTACAGTAGCTACAATTTTCAACAACAGATGGCGCTGCAAGTGATGTGAAAGATATAGAAGACAACGCAGTCTGTGAGTGCGCCATTCTGTACGTCGTCTTTCTGCTGTAAGCATGTGCTGTTCACAATGTGCAAGTGTGCTGTAGACAACATGGTTTATTCCTTAGAACAGAGGATTTTTCTGGTGTTGGAATTCCACCGCCCAGAACACAGTGTTGTTGCAACAAGACGAAGTTTTCAACGGAGGTTTAATGTAACCAAAGGACCGAAAAGCGATACAATAAAGGATCTGTTTGAAAAATTTCAACGGACTGGGAACGTGATGGATGAACGTGCTGGAATGGTAGGGCGACCGCGTACGGCAACCACAGAGGGCAACGCGCAGCTAGTGCAGCAGGTGATCCGACAGCGGCCTCGGGTTTCCGTTCGCCGTGTTGCAGCTGCGGTCCAAATGACGCCAACGTCCACGTATCGTCTCATGCGCCAGAGTTTACCCCTCTATCCATACAAAATTCAAACGCGGCAACCCCTCAGCTGCACGAGAGGCATTCACTAACAATATAGTGCACAGCATTGATGACGGCGATATGCATGTGGGCAGCATTTGGTTTACTGATGAAGCTTATTTTTACCTGGATGGCTTTGTCAATAAACAGAACTGGCGCATATGGGGAACTGAAAAGCCCCATGTTGCAGTCCCATCATCCCTGCATCCTCAAAAAGTACTGGTTTGGGCCGCCATTTCTTCCAAAGGAATCATTGGCCCATTTTTCAGATCCGAAACGATTACTGCATCACGCTATCTGGACATTCTTCGTGAATTTGTGGTGGTACAAACTGCCTTAGATGACACTGTGAACACCTCGTGGTTTATGCAAGATGGTGCCTGGCCACATCGCCCGGCCGATGTCTTTAATTTCCTGAATGAATATTTCGATGATCGTGTGATTGCTTTGGGCTATCCGAAACATACAGGAGGCGGCATGGATTGGCCTCCCTACTCGCCAGACATGAACCCCTGTGACTTCTTTCTGTGGGGACACTTGAAAGACCAGGTGTACCGCCAGAATCCAGAAACAATTGAACAGCTGAAGCAGTACATCTCATCTGCATGTGAAGCCATTCCGCCAGACACGTTTCAAAGGTTTCGGGTAATTTCATTCAGAGACTATGCCATATTATTGCTACGCATGGTGGATATGTGGAAAATATCGTACTATAGAGTTTCCCAGACCGCAGCGCCATCTGTTGTTGAAAATTGTAACTACTGTAATTTCGAAAGTTTGTCTGCCTGAAAATGTACTGTTGTCCCAAGCATATTGCAACAAACGGTGTATTTCTATCGCTGCTCGTTTAGTTTTTATTGCCGTTTCAAATATACCAGTCATTTTTGAAACACCCTGTATGCAGTGCAATTCTACTTCTGTAAACTCTTTAAAATTTTATGCAATGTTTTACTTAATTTGTTGCAGCACAGTATGACAGATAATGAAAAGGAGTGAAGGTATCAGACTGTAAGATGTACAAAAGACAATTTTTTTCACCTAATATTTTTCAACAGGTTGGATAAGTATTTCATATCAGCCAGAATGCTGTCTCTCAGCACAGGCACCAGCATTTGTTGAGCAGTGCAACCAAAACAAAAGTTGTCTCATCACAGAATACAAAGACTACATCTCTAGCAGTGAGAGGATTAATACTGCTCCACTGCACTTAGATGGCATATATGCATTAAATATTTGTTCCTAAATCCACTTCATTTAATGCTAAACATTAATGTTTCACCCTTAGAACACTATACTAAGTTTACAAGTAAATCAAGTGAAAATAAATGCACATGTTTCAGGTCTTAATTTAAGCTTTTCTGTCATCCTTTGTAGCATTTGAAGAAGGCCTTTCAAGGCCAAAACCAGTTAAGATTGTGTCATAAATTGATAGTGGGGCATGAAAAATTCTGGATTATTAATTTTAGTAAGGTATTTTTTTAAATTTTTGATGCAACGTGGAAACTGCTAATCCGAGAGAAAAATGAATAGGACCTTTTTGTAGCAAATTTAATATTTTTCTTTAGTTTTTTATTTTTTTATTTTATATTTATTTTTTTTTTTTACTGGTCAGCATGTTCACTAGAAGTAGAGTTATTGAAGGAAAATATAGAAAAGTAAACATGGTATCCCCCCACCAACCCTGACATCAGGTGCTCACCACCACTGGTGGGGATTTTAAGTCTATATGCTGTTTATATCACTGCCTCCTAGTCCAGTACAAAATTTTGTGAGTACACTAATTTTTCCCTTAATTTTTCTTTGTTGACTGGACTATATGCTCAAATACCATTTCTGTGCAATCCTTTAATGTATGTGTGCTAACTTCATTGGCACTCTTGTCATTGGTGTATGAGCAGAATTAGTGTCTTCATGAGAAATCATTAAGTATATTCTGCTACAGTGGTCACTGAAGCCCCCCACCATGAACCATGGGCCTTGTCTAGGTGGTGTAGCTTAGGTACCTTAGCAATAGAAAGAGATCAGATTAATCCATGGTTGCTGAAGTAGGAGAGTACCCTTTCAAGTAGTTGCAGGGACAACAGTCTACATGAGTAGATCATTGAATCATGCGAAGTCAGCCTCCATGTCCTTGATGTTCTGATACTGCAAGTGTGTGAAAGTGAGGGAAAACTAGAGCCAATACTTCTCCTGTAAGCATGCAGGTCTACTGCATGACCTAATGACAGGGCACTCTATTGATAAAATATTCTGTTGGTAAAATAGTCCCCACTGCCTCCCCCCCCCCCCCCCCAAAAAAAAAACAAGAAAAAAAATTAACAAAATATATTTCCAGGTAGGGACTGCTAATGAGAATGTCATGGTGAGGAAAAAGGGAACCGTCACTCTAAGAGTTGGTGTATGGATTGTTTGGGCCTTAATTCAGGGTGTGACATTACAGAATTTAAAAATGTAAGTAAGGGGTATGTTAAAGCTAGAAGTAATGGGAATTCGTGAAGTGCTATGGCAAGGAGGACATGACAAACTTTTGGTCAGGTTGGTTCAGAGTTCATGAACACACAATTAAATAAGGATAGTCCACAAGTAGGCTTAAAGCCTTCTCCACTAGCAGAAAAATACCTTTAGTCTTCTTCAGAAATATATGTTACTTTGAATCAGTTGACCAACAAGGTTAATGAAATGTTATTTAAAAAAATTAATGGCTAGATTTCTGAAAAGAATGTTGTATGTGACACAGTGTCATTTGAGGCAAGCAGATGATAAAATGGAAGTGTATGATACACGGGTTTCATATTTTGTAAACTAGTAATGAAAAGGAAACTAGTACACTATTTAACTACAGCATGGTACAAGGAAAAGTTGTTATGCTTTCATATAGTTGATGATGTGTTCTCTTTATGATAATTAAGACATGACATCTTAATAGGTATTCTAAAAAATATATGTAATTCTTCAGCTACAGTGTTTAATGAGCTCACTGTATGTATGAATGACATTTCATTCATTCAGATAGAGATGAGTTCAGACGTCTGTGTGCTGATATATTTTAAGAATTATTGGTGTGGCTAATTGAGTACTTGCCACCTGCTCTAGTTCTTAAAGAAGCACATGGGAAAGAAGGAACACACACATCTGTATGGCAGCAAGGAGTAAGTAATTGAAGTAATTGTGGATCCATCACATCTGAGTCATCATCAGATGAGAAAACTACTGATAATGGTCAGGTAGATGGGACAAAGGCCTCATCATCCCTTGGTGTTTCATCATGTTGATGGTTCTATGAGGTTGATTCAAATGAAAACCTTAAAAGCCTTACAATATTTTTAATTCAAACAGTGAACAAAACATTTATATGTGTTTTTTTATTAGGCTCCCTGCTGTTGAAAGCATGTATTCCACAAATGTGGAAGTGTATAGATATTACGATGTAATAATTATTTTGGCTATGGGTGTAGCCAGTTGTGCACTACAGTTTTGATCTCTTTGTCATTTCTGAAATACTTGCCTGCCATTGCTTGTGAGAGTGCATCAAACAGATGAGTCTCTAGGAGTGATGTCTGGTGAATGAGGAGCATGTATCGGACGTTCAAATTTTATTTCCCAATAGTCTCAACTGTCTTATGGGCTGTATGCAAATGGACATTGTCATACTGTTGCAGTATTCCTGAAGTCAAAAATTCTCATCATTTACTACTGATTGCGGAGTGAAGTTAATTTATCAGCATGTCTGAATAAGTAGCTCTGGTTAACGTCACTCCACTACCCACATAATGCTCTAAAATTACTCCATTTGCATTTCAGAAGTGAATGAGCATGATTTTTCCAGCAGACAGCTGAGTAAGGAATTCTTTTAGTTTTGGGGATGAGCTGTGACACTGTTCCTTGTTTGAATTTTTTGTTTCTGACTGGCAAAAGTGGACCCAAGTATCATTGCCTGTCACATTTTTTTCCCAGAAATGAATCACCTTCAATGTAGAAATGATGCAAAAGTTCTTCATAGGCATTGATGTGATGCTCTTTTGACTCAGCAATCAGCTGACATGGCATCCATCTTAAAAACATGTTATCAAAGTGCAGTACATTGTGAACAGTATTCTGTGCTGAACCAATGTTAATCTTCAAACTTGTAGCTATTTTTTTTTTCAGAGTTGGGCATCCATTATCCTTTGAAAGCTCCTCCTCTAATAAAATGTTCCTGTCGATTACTACACGGCAAGTGAGCACTGGTCAGGGGCATCTTCAACAGAAATTATCCCACTTTTTAAACGTCCTACCTCATTCCCACACTTGCTGCAATGACAAACACCAACCTCTGTACTGCACTGTCATTCTGCATGAATTTCAATTGATTTAACACCTTCACTACAGAAAATATGGATCACAGATTGCTGCTCATTTGCAGCGCATGTTGACAGAGGGGTGGGCCATCTTGTTGTGGATGGTGCTGCCTTCTGTCGGTCTTTCTGAACCCCAAGGAACACTACTGCCACCTACCAACCCCAGTACACACCTTCCCAAAATTTTGTTGAACATAAAAGGTTTCCCTTTCAATCATCCTCATATTTTGTATCCCTAAAGATTGTTACACCCATTTCTCTGTACATATTCCCACTGTCACTCATTGGTACTATAGCCAGAGGATGCTACATATTTCCATATTGTGAAATGTACAATTTTTACACTGCAAAAATTTAAAACAAGTAGCCAAGCTGTATACTGCTTTCAGTTATTTTCAAGGTCTGACTGAATATTTGGGCAACTTCTTGTAGACAATACTTCATTACAGATAACTGCATCATCCACGAGAAGCCTGAGGTTACTAATGTCAATGAGGCCATTAATATACAATACGAAGGATGAGGGTCCCAAAACATTTTCCTAGCTCACACCTGAATTCACTTCTACATATTTCAATAACTCTGCATCAGAGTAACTTGCTGTGTGCTTCCTATCAAAGAATCCTCAATCCAGTCATAAATTTTGCCTTAGTATCAAAAGTACGATCATTGGAGAATAAGTGTAGATGGGGTACCGAGTCTTACAGGTTTCTGAAATGTAGAAGTACTGCATCTACATGTCTTGATTGACTTGTGGCTTTCAGTATGTCAAGTAAGAAACATGTGAGTTGGATACCATTTGGCAATGCTACTGATTTTCAGGGAGGAAGTAATTATGTTACAGATACTTCCTTACATTTGAGATCAGAATATGTTCTAAGATTCTACAACAAAAAGATAAAAGTTGAGCAAGCTGAGATGGAGACTGAGGAGAAAATTGGAAAGGGGATTGAAGTTCAGGGTGAATAAATACAAACTTTGAAGTTTGCAGATGACATTACAGAAATCAGATGGCAATGCACATGGGGGTGCAATTGAGTGCAGTGGACAGTACCTGAGAAGGTGAAAATCAACAAAAGCAAAACAAGGTAATGGAATATAGGCACATTAAAGCAGGGGATTATGTTAGGAAATGACACTACAAGTATTGTGAGTTTTGCTATTTGGACAGTGAAATGGTTTTCAAAGTAGAGGAGTGATAAATGCAGATTGGTAATAGCAGGAATAATGCTTATGAAAAATGGGAACAGGTTAGCATCCAGTATAAGTTTAAATGCCAGGCAGTTTTGTTAAGGTATTTTCTGTAGTCCATGAAATGTGGATGATTAGCAGTTTACAAAGAGAAGAGAATAAAAGCTTTTGAATTGTGGTACTATGTAAGAATGGGGTAGATTAAATTACAAGTTAGGAGATACTGAATTTAACTGGGTAAAAAGAAAATTTGTAGAATAACTTGATTAAAAGAAGGGTTCAGTTCATAGAACCCAATGATAAGCATCAAGGAGTAGTCAGTTTGGTAATGGAGGGCAATGTGAGGGACAAATATAACAGGTGGAGATGAAGTCTTCAGTAAAGAAAGAGGTTCAGATACATGTATGTGGTAGTTTTGCACAGATGGAGAGGCTTGCACTGGTTGGACTCCCAAGGAGAGATGAATGAGACTAGTCTTGAACACAAGAACAACTACAATGGCAACAGTCACCCAAGGTTTCATGTTTCAACCTCTTCAGAATCATGCATAATTCCTTCAGTATTTCTCTAAGTACTATGCAGCTGTCCATGTTTCCATCAAAGTTGCTGTACAGTGACTGTGGATGCTGGAGCATCCATCCCATCACAAACTCTTCTTCTAGGATTTGAAGAACAAATATCTTGAGCTGGAAACAGAATTTACAAAGAAAAAGTGAAATATCGGGCAATGAAAACTCATAACTACATTTTGTTAAATTTTACAGTTTAAGCAAAAATGGATTCTTAAAAAATAATATAAAGTGATATAGAAAGTTGCTATATGTGTAACTACATAGTATAAGTCTAGTTATTGACAGAGTAGAGAAATCCATGTAGTTTTAAATCTCTCTTTGATTATGGAGTTACTGGTTACTGGAATTCAGAGTTTTCACAGACTGATGGAGTTATGAGGTTTTCATTGCCTAACATTGATACATGAAACGTTACTTTGACTTTGATGACATGAAAAAGTGCTAAATATAGGCCCTATTGCCTTGGGAACACTAAAGATGCCATCTGAGAGAGTTTGATTGCAATGAATCTGTTTGAACAATGCTGAATCAGTTGCATCCTTCACTTTTGGATGTCCATAAAAGGGCAGTTGCAATAAAAAACAGAAGGAAAAGGAAACAGCTAACAGTGATGTAACGATAACTTCTGTGAAGTTTGGAAGGTAGGAGATGAGGTACTAGTGGAAATAAAGCTATGAGGCCAAGTCGTAAGATTAGTTTGGTTCCCTCAGTCAGTGGCACTTGTCTGTGAAAGGTGAAGCTCCCATCTTTGAGTCTTGGTCTGGCACCCAGTTCTGAACTGCCAGGAAGTTTTGGATTTATAATTTGTACAAATACAGTGATGAGTTTGAAAATCATTGCATAATTTGTACTGTGATAGTGATTAAGTGTGTCTCATTAGACATTGCTTTGTGTAATGTTCACATTGAAACTGAGGTCCCCGACAGTGAGACATTGTGCCAATAATGATTACAAAACGTCTAAGGGCAACAGAAACTACACTCATGCTCGTAAACTAAGAATAATGCTGTGAAACAATGCTCTGGTGGGTGGTTTGATGGTTTAAATTACCTCGGGGTATGACCATGCGGTGCATTTGACCTGCGGTCGTCGCACGGTGGCACTGGCAGCAGTCCAAGTACGCAGAGGTGTGTTGGTGCATGTCAGAGTATGGTGCAACGAGTAAGTGTGCAGACGTTTTCAGACATGCTAATGGCGACAGTGTGTTGAAAATTGCTTAAAGAACACATATTGAAGACATTATGATGGGTAGAATACTGGGGCAATTGGAGGCTGGTCAAACACAGCAGGTCGTAGCACGGGCCCTCCGTGTGCCACCAAGCATGATCTCAAGATTATGGCAATGGTTCCAGCAGACAGGAAATTTGGACTTGAATGCATTGTCCAAGGAATAATATTGGTTTTCACTGGCCACACTTTCTCAAATTTATTACTCTTTCCTTTCATTTTCTGTTATTATCAAACCTAGGTACTGAAACTTTCCTGCTATTTTATACATATTCCCATTTACTTTTATTGAAGTATCCCTCTATCCTCACTGGTATCTCCAATCTTCATATAGTTTGATTTACCTGTATTCATTTCCAGTCCTAACTTCCATGCTGCTCCTTCTGATGCATCATGACTATCCTTTGAAGCACTGACATTTTCTGCAGTTAATGCTACGTAGTCAGCATATGCCACCATCTGGACCTGCTGGTTAAACATTATTCTCCCTAGATTTGTTGGAATTTGTTGAATTATGTTCTGCAGTGGTTAGTTAGTTAGTTGTCCCAGAGATCATTTGCATGATACTTTTATCAAAACGATGTGGAATGGCTTACTTTGTTGCTATGTATACATGCATGATTACTGGTAACACTGATGAACACATTATCATTCTATTTCCACTTGTGCAACTATACAAAAAATAGGATGTTTTAGTGGCTACCAGTTTTTAAGTAGACATTTGTCAATGTAATAGGAGAGCTGTCAAAGAGAGATGATTTTAAAATTACTTCACCATCTATTGGACAATTTTATGTTACTGGGCAAATAATAAGAGAAATTTATTGTTGCATATTGTGCTCATCTGAGTTATGGGCATCTTTAACAATGGGTAATAAAGGTCACTTTTTCCTCTAGTGTTACAGGTACGTACATCACTATTCTTCTAAAACTATGATGGATTATGGTATGTGACAGATTTCATTGGCGAATGTGTGTATGGTGATAGTGTAAATGCCTAGGTACTACATAATGCCAATGGGTAAACATCAAATACTGTTCATACTGCTGTCTTTTGTGCAATCAGTACTCTTTTTCTAAGTGGTGAGTAATCCTAGAAAATTACTCTGAACAACATTCACTGAAATATGCAAAATATATCAGGAGGATGACAAATTTGATTGTGAGATTAGCAATTACATGAAGACCAAAAGTAGCTGAACTTAATTGTTTGAGAAGCTTAAAAACATGCTTCTTTCAGCTCAAATTTTCATTAGTATGTACCCCTGAAACTTTGGAGCATTCTGTACTCCTACTGACACTTGTTCATGTGCTACATCAATTACTGGTATGACTCTATTTGTTGTACAGAACTCAATGTATTGCTTTTTTCCAAATTTAGGGAGAGTCCATTTTCAGGGAGATGTTTAATGATCCTTTGGAAAATATCATTTACTAACTATTCTGTTGATTTATCTATAATTGCATTCATTATAACACTGGTATAATGTGCAAAAAATACCAATTTTGCTTCTTGAATGTTAAGTGAAATATCATTCACATATATGTGGGAGAATCCATTTGTGATTTTTTATCCCAATAATGAAAATTTTCTACCTTTCTGACATTGTCTGAATTATTCACCACAATACTTTGCATTCTGTTGGTCATGTATAAGTCAAATTAGGTGTGTGTAAAACCATAAATTCCATAAAACTTGAGTGTCTCTAAGAGAGTGTAATGATCTATACAATCAAACACCTTGGAAAGATTGCAGAAAACACCAAGTGGCAATATATTATAATTTAACTCTCATATTATTCAATGGCCCCCCATGAACCATGGACCTTGCCATTGGTGGGGAGGCTTGCGTGCCTCAGCGATACAGATAGCGGTACCATAGGTGCACGTACAACGGAGGGGTATCTGTTGAGAGGCCAGACAAACGTGTGGTTCCCTAAGAGGGGCAGCAGCCTTTTCAGTAGTTGCAGGGGCAACAGTCTGGATGATTGACTAATCTGGCCTTGTAACACTAACCAAAATGGCCTTGCTGTGCTGGTACTGTGAACGGCTGAAAGGAAGGGGGAACTTCAGCTGTAATTTTTCCCAAGTTCATGCAGCCTTACTGTATGATTAAATGATAATGGTGTCCTCTTGGATAAAATATTCCAGAGGTAAAATAGTCCCCCATTTGGATCTCTGGGCAGGACTACTCAAGAGGATGTCATTATCAGGATAAAGAAAATAGGCATTCTATGGATCAGAGCATGGAATGTCAGATCCCTTAATTGAGCAGGTAGGTTAGAACTTTTAAAAAGGGAAATGGATAGGTTAAAGTTAGATATAATGGGAATTAGTGAAGTTTGGTGGCAAGAGGAACAAGACTTTTGGTCAGGTGAATACAGGGTTATAAATAAAAAATCAAATAGTGGCAATGCAGGAATAGGTTTAACAATGAATAAAAAAATAGGAGTGCGGGTAAGCTACTACAAACAGCATAGTGAATGCATTATTGTGGCCAAGATAGACACGCAGCACATGCCTACTATAGTAGTACAAGTTTATATGCCAACTAGCTCTGCAGAAGACAAAGAAATTGATGAAATGTATGATGAGATAAAAGAAATTATTCAGGTAGTGAAGAGAGGCGAAAATTTAATAGTCATGGGTGACTGGAATTAGATATTAGGAAAAGGGAGATACGGAAACATAGTAGGTAAATATGGATTTTGGGGGGGGGGGGGGGGGGAGAAATGAAAGAGAAATACGTCTGGTTGAATTTTGCACAGAGCATAACTTAATCATAGCTAACACTTGGTTCAGGAATCGTGAAAGAAGGTTGTATACATGGAAGAAGCCTGGAGATACTAAAAGGTATCAGATAGATTATATAATGGTAAGACAGAGACTTAGGAACCAGGTTTTAAATTGTAAGACATTTCCAGGGGCAGATGTGGACTCTGACCACAATCTATTGGTTATGAACTGTAGATTAAAACTGAAGAAACTGCAAAAAGATGGGAATTTAAGGAGATGGATCCTGGATAAACTAATTAAACCAGAGGTTGTACAGAGTTTCAGGGAGAGCATAAGGGAACAATTGACAGGAATGGGTGGGGGGGGGGGGGGGGCTCTGATGGGCCACGGAACAGCTGAACAGCACAATACCCAAATTGGCACACCTATTGACACACTCTACAGTAGTGGTGACTGAGGTAACAGTAATGTGTAGGCTACTACAAACCCTACTTGTTTTAGGGAAAGAGAGGCTAGATGCCAGCACCTCTGTGGTGCACTGATGTTGACACATACATAGTTATTGAAGCAGCCATCCCAGGCACAAACAGTTCCACTTTCATCTGAACTGGCAAGCAGCAACAGATGTGGCATGAGTGCAGAGTCGCACACCTTCTGGCCCCCTTCATGAGGGCAGACGACCCCAGCACCACACAGGCAGGAATTGGGTCCACATCAAAATGCCCTTGGTGCTGTGAACTGAAAAGCTGCAGTGTCCTGAGGTAAGGTATGTGTTGTCAGCAGGTCTACAGAAGGCACTGGCCTCAGTGTAGGAGGTACTGCTTCACTGTAGGAGGCACCTGCAGGCACATCAATCAAGTTACTGTGTCCCCTCACACAAGGGAAGGCACTGCAGTTTGTGGGGACCAGTCCACTGGTGAAGGAGCCAGAGACCACCTTGGGAGGGTGGCTGGGCATGCCTCGGGTGGCGTGTTGCCCACCAGAAGCTGTGACAGTGGTAGATGAGGTGCCCATGTAGTGGTTTGTGGGGAGGTGTCTGTACTCACCTGAGTATGCAGCCAATTGTAGTGGCACACCATGAGGCACTCATTGGTATGCACTGTGAACATGAGGCACCCACACTGGATGTGTGGACAGTGCCTGGAGTCTGCGGGGATTGATACTGGAATTCTGGGTGTCCCTGTCTGGCAGCAGGAGGTGGAGCAGTGTTTGCAGCTGCTGGCTGTGTGTGTTTGGCTTGGCACTTGTCCATAATTGGAGACATTTTGTAAGAACTGAGAAAAAGGTTGATGGCCTCCTTGGCTGGCAATTCCATGATATATTTGCACATATGTGTTTTGAAAGTTTTACCTCACCAATGGATTGTGGATGAAAGGGAGGTGCCAAAGGACTGAGCCAAAATTGGCGGACCATTGTCTGAAACCACTGCATGAGGTAGGTCTTTGACAGAAGAAATTTTTGACAGCACCTTGACAGTTGTATACTGTAGTACATGGTCACCAAACAACATAAGGAAACTTTGAAAAGGCATTGACAACTGATAACCAAACAGTGTCTTTAAATGTCTGGCAAAGTCAATATAGGTTCTTTCCTGAGGTAGAGTGGTTGCTGACTGAGGGGGGAAAAGCAGTGCATAATGCCACTTGTTGATTTGAACACTTTTGCCATGCTGTAACTAGGCACTCTAACTCATGATTGTTACCTGTCCAGAACATGTGTGGACTTGCCAATTGTTAAGTTAGGTATGTGCTCTGATGACCTTGATGTAACATGTTGAGAACCTCCCTACATAAAGTTGTAGGAATCATGATGAGTGTACTACTGTCTTCTGCTGAGAAGAGAATGACACCATCTAACAGAGAAAGATGATGATGGAGAACATGGAAGTTCCACATATGGTTAGACAGGTGGCTCAGCAGACTTGTTTAAGACCTGGGTCTACAGCTACTGCAGATGCAGTCCTGGAGCTGGTACTGGGGAAACTATTAATAGTGTATCTTGCTTCTGTGTCAAGCTTGAAAGTTTTTCCCAGTCAAAAAATGGATGGAACCCTATAGGCAGCCAAGGCAATATGTCAGCATTTGCACACATCTCACAAATTTTTCTTGACAAAAATAAAGCATGATGTTAAAAGGCAATGAACAGCATTGTCAAATAAAGCAGATGAAGGATTAAACAAGAAAACTGACAGATTGAGCTTTTGATAACAGAAATTTTTTTGCCATATTAGAGTATGTGATAATTTTTTGAGGCATAAACAATCATAATTGCTTCTTTCTCGACTTAGGAATAGTGCTGCTGCAGTATGTTGAGTGCTTTCAATTCACAAGTGATAGGTTGCTCAGAGCCATTTGCATGACAATGGGGCAGAGCTGCCACCACCCCATACTGGGACATGTCTGTGGGCAAGACTAAATGTTTACCAGGATGGAAAGGCACAAGATGAGGCACAGAGCATAATTTATATTTAAGTTACACAAAGGCATGTTAACAGGTGAGCGACCACGTGAAAGGAAAAACTTCATAAAGGTACTGGTGCAGAGGGTGTCCCAAAGTGACTGTGCCTGGAATAAACTGGGGTAGAATGCTGTTTGACTGAGGAATGGCTGAGTTCCCAAAAATTTGTTGGACAGGTTAACACAGTAATAGCGGTTGCATGCTGTTCCAGTGCTTGAACTCCCTGTCTGGAAATTTCATGTCAGAGAGCCACAACAGAGGATGGAAAAAATGTGGTTCTGTAAGATTGCACTTCAGATGGTGTGCCAAATGCTAAAGAGAGAATGGAGGTTATGTAAGCGTTCACAATATTGTAGTAACAGGCATTTCAACTAAAGAAGATAGATGATGCAGCAAGGGACATCTGTCATCAGTTGATCCAGTGAGCATTGGAGTAGCTAGTCCCCCGCAAAATTTCAAACATTAAATCTTGACATTGATAAGGATGAAAAGGCATACTTATGACAAGAAATTGTTTCAGTGTGTCATTTAACGGAACCTGCAGGTATACCATATCCAAGTCAATTTGGGAAAAGGATTAGCCCCAACCAATTTTGCAAGTAATTCATCATCTCAAGGCAGAGGGTGCATGTCACTATCAGGACTCTGTCAATAAACTGGTGTGCCAGCTCCAACTTTGTGGAGATGTCTAATTTTCTTTTTTGGTCATCAGTCTACTGACTGGTTTGATGCGGCCTACCACCAATTCCTTCCCTGTGCTAACCTCTTCATCTCAGAGTAGCACTTGCAACCTACGTCCTCAATTATTTGCTTGACATATTCCAATCTCTGTCTTCCTCTACAGTTTTTGCCCTCTACAGCTCCCTCTAGTACCATGGAAGTCATTCCCTCATGTCTTAGCAGATGTCCTATCTTCCTGTCTCTTCTCCTTATCAGTGTTTTCCACATATTCCTTTCCTCTCCGATTCTGTGTAGAACCTCCTCATTCCTTACCTAATCAGTCCACCTAATTTTCAACATTCGTCTATAGCACCACATCTCAAATGCTTCGATTCTCTTCTGTTCTCTGCTGTACTCCAGACGTACATCCTCAGAAATTTCTTCCTCAAATTAAGGCCGGTATTTGATATTAGTAGACTTCTCTTGGCCAGAAATGCCTTTTTTTGCCATAGCGAGTCTGCTTTTGATGTCCTCCTTGCTCCATCTGTCATTGGTTACTTTACTGCCTAGGTAGCAGAATTCCTTAACTTCATTGACTTCGTGACCATCAATCCTGATGTTAAGTTTCTCGCTGTACTCATTTCTACTACTTCTCATTACCTTCATCTTTCTCCAATTTACTCTCAAACCATACTGGGTACCCATTAGACTGTTCATTCCGTTCAGCGGATCATTTAATTCTTCTTCACTTTCACTCAGGATAGCAATGTCATCAGCGAATCGTATCATTGATATCCTTTCACCTTGTATTTTAATTCCACTCCTGAACCTTTCTTTTATTTCCATCATTGCTTCCTCGATGTACAGATTGAAGAGTAGGGGTGAGAGGCTACAGCCTTGTCTTACACCCTTCTTAATACGAGCACTTCGTTCTTGATCATCCACTCTTATTATTCCCTCTTGGTTGTTGTACATATTGTATATGACCCGTCTCTCCCTATAGCTTACCCCTACTTTTTTCAGAATCTCAAACAGCTTGCACCATTTTATATTGTCGAACGCTTTTTCCAGGTTGATAAATCCTATGAAAGTGTCTTGATTTTTCTTTAGCCTTGCTTCCATTATTAGCCGTAACGTCAGAATTGCCTCTCTCGTCCCTTTACTTTTTTTAAAGCCAAACTGATCGTCACCTAGCGCATTCTCAATTTTCTTTTCCATTTTTCTGTATATTACTCTTGTAAGCAGCTTCGATGCATGAGCTGTTAAGCTGATTGTGCGACAATTCTCGCACTTGTCAGCTCTTGCCGTCTTCGGAATTGTGTGGATGATGCTTTTCCGAAAGTCAGACGGTATATCGCAGACTCATATTTTCTACACACCAACGTGAATAGTCGTTTTGTTGCCACTTCCCCCAATGATTTTAGAAATTCTGCTTTATTTGGCCGTAAGTCCTCCAAAGCTCTATTAAATTCCGATTCTAATACTGGATCACCTATCTCTTCTAAATCGAATCCTGTTTCTTCTTCTATCACATCAGACAAATCTTCACCCTCATAGAGGCTTTCAACGTATTCTTTCCACCTATCTGCTCTCTCCTCTGCATTTAACAGTGGAATTCCCGTTGCACTCTTGATGTTACCACCGTTGAATTTAATGTCACCAAAGGTTGTTTTGACTTTCCTGTATGCTGAGTCTGACCTTCCGACAATCATATCTTTTTCGATGTCTTCACATTTTTCCTGCAGCTATTTCGTCTTAGCTTCCCTGCACTTCCTATTTATTTCATTCCTCAGTGACTTTTATTTCTGTATTACTGATTTTCCCGGAACATGTTTGTACTTCCTCCTTTCATCAATCAACTGAAGTATTTCTTCTGTTACCCATGGTTTCTTCGCAGCTACCTTCTTTGTACCTATGTTTTCCTTCCCAACTTTTGTGATGGCCCTTTTTAGAGATGTCCATTCCTCTTCAACTGTACTGCCTACTGCGCTATTCCTTATTGCTGTATCTATAGCGTTAGAGAACTTCAAACGTATCTCGTCATTCCTTAGTACTTCCGTATCCCACTTCTTTGTGTATTGATTCTTCCTGACTAATGTCTTGAACTTCAGCCTACTCTTCATGACTACTATATTATGGTCTTAATCTATATCTGCTCCTGGGTACGCCTTACAATCCAGTATCTGATTTCGGAATCTCTGTCTGACCATGATGTAATCTAATTGAAATCTTCCCGTATCTCCCGGCCTTTTCCAAGTATACCTCCTCCTCTTGTGATTCTTGAACAGGGGATTCGCTATTACTAGTTGAAACTTGTTACAGAACTCAATTAGTCTTTCTCCTCTTTCATTCCTTGTCCCAAGCCCATATTCTCCTGTAACCTTTTCTTCTACTCCTTCCCCTACAACTGCATTCCAGTCGCCCATGACTATTAGATTTTCGTCCCCCTTTACATACTGCATTACCCTTTCAATATCCTCATTCACTTTCTCTATCTGTTCATCTTCAGCTTGCGACGTCGGCATGTATACCTGAACTATCGTTGTCGGTGTTGGTCTGCTGTCGATTCTGATTAGAACAACCCGATCACTGAACTGTTCACAGTAACACACCCTCTGCCCTACCTTCCTATTCATAACGAATCCTACACCTGTTGTGCCATTTTCTGCTGCTGTTGATATTACCCGATACTCATCTGACCAGAAATTCTTGTCTTCCTTCCACTTCACTTCACTGACCCCTACTATATCTAGATTGAGCCTTTGCATTTCCCTTTTCAGATTTTCTAGTTTCCCTACCACATTCAAGCTTCTGACATTCCACGCCCCGACTCGTAGAACGTTATCCTTTCGTAGATTATTCAATCTTTTTCTCATGGTAACCTCCCCCTTGGCAGTCCCCTCCCGGAGATCCGAATGGGGGACTATTCCGGAATCTTTTGCCAATGGAGAGATCATCATGACACTTCTTCAAATACAGGCCACATGTCCTGTGGATACACATTTTCCTAATTACAGCATTCTCGTGAGTAGTCCCCACCCAGTGATCAGAAATATTAAGTATTTTACCCTCATATTTGTTACCCAAGAGGTTCCATCATCGTTAAGCCACACAGTTCGGTCACATGTCCTCAGTAAATATGACAGGAGCGGCTCCTCCTTGCTTGCAGCCATTCACTGCACCAACACAACAAGGCCTTATTGGTTTATGTTAAAAGGCCAGATCACTCAGTCATGACTGTTGCCCCTGAATCGTAATCTTAGACTGCACTGAGTAATTTGTATCAGAAATTGGGCTCGTATTGAGAAGCACTGCGAGGAACAGACACCCCCATGTAATGCAGCATTGACCACTAGATGACACAGTAGGCCGACGGGAAAGCATGAAAGGAGGCGAGCAGTACCGTAGAGAAGCGGCAGCAGCGGAATCAGTGAGTCAGGAGAGCTGAATGACTACGAACGTGGAAGTAGCAGAAGCACACACATTTACAAATAATTTAAAAACTCGACTCTAGAAAATAGGAACAAACTATTAGTATACATCTCAAAAATTACAAAACACCAGGCTGACAACACATAGCGAAAATAAAAGAACATATTTCTATCTCGCGCGAAGGAAAGCCCTGCCATGGTAGAATATGAAAACAGTTCGTTGTTCATAGCCTGTATCTTCTTGTATGTGGTATTTCTCTCTAAATATACCGACAGATCTACAGGCAATTTCACTCAAGCATCGACGTTCCTTTGTAAGATATTTCCATCTATCTTGTTAATACTTGTCAGTTTGACTAAATATTTAGATCGACCCCTGTCAGATCTGATACGAACTCCCCGTTTTCTTGAACCGAAATCGAGTTCAATGTATAGCTGTTACTGCTAATAAGACAGACGCCTGACGTCTCACCTGATGTCCAATGTCAGCGGCTTCAATGCCGTTGAAATGTGCTCTTTGTACGACTTTGATGATAATGGCATAGTAATTCTGCTAGCTATACAAAATGAGTCATTGCATTAGATTTGTCACAGTCTGTGGGTCTCACAGAGGGGTTTCTGGGAGTAAACCAAGGATTTTGTAGGTAACTGCCATAAAATGAACATTATGAAGTACTGTTGTATTACAGTGCTAATCGATACATGAAAACGGTTGTGTGTATATATATATATATATATATATATATATATATATATATATGTGTGTGTGTGTGTGTGTGTGTGTGTGTGTGTGTGTGTGTGTGTTCCACATCTCCTCCTAAACCACTGCACCGATTTCAACCAAACTTAGTATACATACCTCTTAGTGTTAGCCAACAATCGTTATGGGTGTAATAACTACCTACCTACCGCAATTCAGGAGACATGAAGACATACACGATTATTTGCGTGAGAAACTGTAACCTCGTGCATAAAGTTTAAGATTTATTACTTATGGACTATTCGCAATAAATTTCGCAGCTAAATGTACCAACAAAATTATATCATGGTACCACACATAGTTCAGGAGATGTGATGTCATAAACACCGAGATGGATGAAAAATGCCGCATCATGCATGATGCCTTAATACATTTATTCTTTGCTTCTAAGAAGCTCCTATATTTGAGTGAACTCGAGGAAATCTCCGTATTTGGCAGCGTTTTTGTCAGCTTTCAACTGCGAAGTTCAAACTGTTTTAGGTGAAAATAGTAGCCGCCTGCAGAGCTATGAAGAGCCGTAGCCATAGAGATGCATTGTACAGACGTGAAGCAGCTGCGCCAAGCAAACAAAAACGGTCCGTGATCATATCGCACAGAGACGACTGCATAACTTCGAAGATGTCTTCACGAGTATATGGGAACGAAATTTTTTCTATAGTACACTACAAATAAAGTTCACTTTCTGTTTTAGTTTGTGATAAGAGAAGTGGCAAAATGAATACCCGGTCAAAGCCATGTTTGTCAGTTAGTGTTAATTTCACAGTAACTTTCGGTGCAAGAAGGCACATTTGCATACCATACACTGATGTACAACCAGAGTTTCAAGTTCGTGGAGTGCTCCACTGATATAACTAAATCACTGTTCAACAAGGAGTTCTGTTGCTCACAGACGAAAACTATATCAGTTGTCACGGACATGACTGCGCCGTTTGTTGCGGAACAAATAATGAAGAAACTGAAGGAAGTGCACTTTATTTCAGTGACGAGAATTGTTGAAGCCACGAGAATTTCAGGCTGGTTCCTTTAGTGTTCAGGCTTTACAATCCGGATAAACACACCATAGGGAGAGTGCTGCAGTTGGTGAATTTTGGCGATGGAAGTCCAAAGCATTCGATTTCGTATGTCTTAGAGGTGTTGGAAAAGTTTGATCTTAAGAAAAAGGTTGTAGCAATTTTGGGTAACACAAATACCAATTACGAAGGAAAGAAAAGGAAAGGTAAAATCAATCGTTACTTCAAGTTTGTGATATTATTGGATTTCAGACATTTTGCATATGAGAAAAGGACAGCCACCAAGCTGTAGTTTGCAGTGATACTAAGCATGACAACGCGAGAGTAAAGAAACGAAATCTGTTTATAACGTGCGCCTATACCAAGACGCGCGGCCAGCGTTTAAAAGGTACTTTTAAATACTCGCTGGGCGCAGATATTTAAAATCATTGCCGCAGCGCTTGATAGCAAGAAGCTGCGAAACGGAAGAAAGAACAATTTATCTTTTGTTAGGAAAATTCTAGAGTCTTTATAGTTGGTTGTACTTCTGGTAGCCGATATGTTAACATGTACTTCATTACCTTTGATGTTTGGTTGCCGACTTGTTAAGACGTGTTGTGTAGCACCGCTACAAGTTATATTTCTTTTGGTGTGAAAAACCACGTTATCACCAAGAAAAAAAAACGCTTTTGTAAACTTTGTGACGATAAAAAATACTTACGCGCACGCCAGGACATTTAATTTTTACAAAATATCACACATACAGAAGCAGCGATTGTTGGACTGCTCCATGTATGAGAAAAACATAAAAATGTAAGTTTTGTATTCATTGTAAATTTGGTAATGTTTATAGTTTAACGCCTTTCTTCTTTGAGAATATACTTTTCCTCCACTGTACAGAAAATCTATGCTTATTCTTTTCTTTAAATTAACCACAAATAATGTTTATGTTTAAATGAACTTTGTCACAGGTTCGCTCTTTATCGCGGTGTGTCGATTGTATTTGGGAGACCATTAACGTGCTCAATTTACGATCTGACAACTTTTTTTACAAAATTTCACTGTTTTGCATTCATTTCCAATTTTTTTTATTATTCAAATAGGTCCCTTAGGTAATTTCATTGAAGAGTCTGATTGCGTGAAAGCAATCCGGGTTAAGAGGTCATTTGAGAAACTATTTTCACGCAATCAATCCGTACGTCTCCTAAACACAATCGAGAACCGACGCATCATCGATCATTCATTAATTTTTCTCTTTTTCCAAGTCGTACCAAGAAACGGCCAAGGAGAACTGCCGTGAGTACGCAATCTAGTGTTAAAAGGTTGCATTCTTTATCTTGTCGGCAAACATTGCCCTGAATTATCAACATCAATGTTATATTTGGTTAAATGTGAAAAGAAAAAAAACCTTTTAACGCTAGATGTGGCGCCCGAACAGGGACTTGACTAAAAAAAAAAAAAACTAATTTGTTCTTTTTATTTTCATGCTACCATCTGGAGAAAATTGGAAGCCTAAAACAGTGATAAAAAAAAGGACGTATATGCAGAAAATCGCAGTAAGAATCCACAACAGCAATAAATAGCAGCGTGCAAGACAACTAATGTGAGTACGATTTTTCATTACGTTTGAAGCTTTGCGTACCGAGCATTCAGTCGGCTCGTGACATTCACTCTCTACGTTTTTTTTCCTTTTCCTCAAGCAATTTAATTTCCAAATTTCTGTTTCCTTTTGCTATTAGATCCGCCTCTATTTCATCATTTCTCTTACAATAGTTACAAATAGTTAGCAAGAATTTCCATTATTGTCCATTTAAGTGAATCACAATGGCCGCTATCTGTGCCAGTTTCAGTGCTCCATAAGTGTTTGTCATTTATTTTGTCACTCCCGTTGCCATATTGGCATTTTCGTGTGTCACAGTTTCAAATGTTTATAACGCGCAAGCAATATCTGTGAAATCAGGACGCGAAATCCTTGGCGCACCTGACAAGTGAAAATCATAATTAAAAAAAAAATTATCTTTTCTAGCTCGTGCAGTGTAACTACTTTAAATTTACGATGGCTGATGAGCAACGAAGGCAACTTAGACCGCGCGCGGGTGTAAACAAACCTGAATCTCGTAGTGAGGGAACAACAGACGACGAAGCGACACGTGAGCTGTCGGCGCCACAGACCGCGTCGCAGTCAAATGAATGCTCGCTGTCAGATACACTAAAATTGTTTGCTGAAAAGAAAACCAGTTTTGAAGCAAACATGGCACAGTTAACAAACCAAAGTGACAATATTGAAACGCAAATCAGTCAGTTAACAAACCAAAGTGACAATATTGAAACGCAAATCAGTCAGTTAACAAACCAAAGTGACAATCTTGGAACGCAAATCAGTCAGTTAGCAAATCAAAGTGACAGCAGGTTCAGCAGTTTAGAATCAAGGATAGAGGACATCCAAGCACAAATCAAAAATTCGAATGACACCATGGAGGAAAAAATTAAAGCCATTACCACTGCTTACGCAAGCGAGCTAAACGCAAGCGTACACGCAAAAATTGATAGTGTTCTTTCGATGGTGGAATCCGCCGAGACCAATATTGGTAGCAAGTTCATAGATATGCAGGCCCAAATAGATGTGTGTAAATCAACTGCGAGTGACTCTTTGAAACATTACAGTGATGTTTCAAAGAGAGTAAGCCAATTGACAGAAAGTGTCAACCACGTTGGCGAGCGAGTCGAAGACCTTGCTCAGCAAATATCCGATGTCAATATTGGCAAAAAGATCGCAGATGTCAACACCGGTATAAGCAATACACTTAATAGGGAATTTGAAGAGTGGATGCAATCCAAAGAACAGTACATTGTCAGCAAGGTACACGCTGAACTAAAGGGTACGGTTAAATCTGCTACAGCAGAAATCTTAACCGCTCCCGGTACTTCTGGTGACACTTTAACCAGTGAATTAGGTGAAATCAGACGAGCATTTAGCCACGATCTTCCGGAATGGAAACGTCAGCTAAGCAATGATATAGATCAACTGAGACGACAAGTTACGGAATTGCAAGGTGACAATCAAAGTGAGTATTCGCTACCGCCAGAACACGATAATCGTCAATATCCCGAGTGTCAGGTACAATTCTCACCAACAGTAAATAATACGCGTGGCGAAACTTCTACGTCACGTAGTCATGCCGATCAACTAACACTCGTTGAACTAATGCGAGACGAGAGTGTGCTAAAACACAGAGTTTTTCAGCCTTTTATACCTGAAAAACGAAATATACATCCCATGGTATTTCTAAAATCATTCACAGGTGCTTTTCCGGAATCATGGAACGACAGGCAGCGGAAACAGTTCATCTTAGGCTATGTACACGGTGAAGGATCAATTTGGGGTACAGAAATAATAGACAAATGTCACACCTATGCAGATTTTGAAAAGCACTTTTTGAATAAATTCTGGAGTTCAGGTATACAACAAAGACTCCGAAAGGAGGTTTACAACGCCGAACCTTTCAACACCAAAGGAGGAGGTTTGAGACGTTATTTTGAAAAATATCTACGTAAAATTCAGTATTGGGACACGCCCATTTCAACCAAAGATGTAATCATGATCTTAAAGTCAAAACTTCCTGTGTCAATAAGAGAAAAACTAGTTAATGTGAGTGAAGAAGACCTAGAAGCCTTTCTTTCTGTTCTTGACAATTTGGATATGATCTATGAGGATGTGCGTGCGAGCGCGCGGAATAATTATAATAATGGACCGTCCGCTCCGCAGCAGCACATAACAAATTGCGTCAATGGAATGTCATACCAACATAACACGGGACAACCAAACGCTCAGCCTTACGGCAATCATAACAGTTTCAACCGCCGTAATGGAAAACAATATAACAAATATCCACACCAGAATAGATACAATCCGATTTATCAAAACACACAGCAACAATACGGTAATTCACCGATAAATCATAACGGTAATTACCAGTACCAGAACAACAAGACGAATAATGGAAATCGTCACAAGGGAAAGAAATGGACCAATTATAACAGACCACAACAGTACAGTCAGCCGAGTCACTTCACTCCCTCTCAGCAAATAAATTTTTCACAGCCGAAAAATGCGACATTTTCTCACCAACCGAACCAACAGTTCAGGAACAATAGTCAGGACAATTCGTCGGATGCTTTTCCTGACACAGCCGGTCATAATAGCCAAGGAAATCCGACTATTTTTTACACACAGGCGAGCCAAGCACCAAACGCGATGTCAAATAACACGCAATCAAGTGATGCACAAGTCGTATGGGATACGAACGCGAATTTTCGACCTGGCAGGTCGCAAAATACTAATCAAGTAAAAATAACTGACATTTCAGCTCCACCACAGTCGGAAAACCATTAGCAGCTTCTTTAGGCCTCCACGGGGAAGCTGCGGAACCAATGGGGGGCAACTTCATTGAAAGACATATCAACGTAATTAGATACGAAGACGACAGAGACTTACGGGACGAACTATTAGACGAAAAGAATACCTACGAAAACAACGACTTTTGGGAAAACCAAGTACAAGCGTCAACTCTGATTCACATTTATGATATACCAATCATTGCCATCATCGACACAGGTGCAAATATTAATGCTATGTCTATGTGTGTATATAAGAAGGTACGCTCTGTAACAAAAATTCCTTCACTTCCTGTACAAGGATGTACTGTATCCGGAGCAGTAGGCTCCCTAGTACAGAAGGTTAGCTTGCAAGTACAAGCAACAATACAATTTAAATCCGACTGTATACCGTGCACATTTTTAGTAGTAAAGAACCTGTCAGTGCCATGCTTGTCAGGAATGGACTTTCTACGAAGAAATCGTGCCATCATTGATTTAGCTGAAGGTAAGTGCACGTTAAGACTAGATGATAGGACACTGGTCATTCATCTAATGAGAACCAAAGTCAGGATAACCAACCTGGAACGTAAAGTGAAAATACGTAGACTTTCTGACAGGCAACATTACCACCGTGCGGTTGACGAGTTCAGTGACGTCAACAATGACCCTGACTTATTACCAACTGCCGACGAGTTACGCATAAAAATTGTGGAAACAGACGGACTCGACGACAGAGAGAAGTATGAACTACACGACCTATTAGCAACATTTGTGAACATTTTTTCCAGAAAACCAGGTATCATAGCAGACTATGAATTTAACATGAGAGTGAAACCCAATGATACTTTTTGCAAAACAACCTATTCAGTTCCGCAGTCCCGTAAAGAAGCCGTCAAACAAGAAATACGTATGCTTAAGTGGAAAATCATAGAATCGTCCGACTCTCCCTACAGTAGCCCGTTGTTACCTGTTTTCAAAAACGATGGAAGCGTCAGACTTGTCTTGGACGCAAGGAATATTAATAAAATCATCATTCTAGTATGCACAAGACCAGAACCACTGGAGGAACAACTACAAAAATTCCATAGTGTGAGGTTCTTATCCTCAATAGACCTCCGAAGTAGCTATTGGGAGGTGAAACTATCATCATCATCGAGGAAGTACACAGCCTTTATCTTTGCCGGCAGATCCTATCATTTTCGTGTAGTACCTTTCGGTCTCAACATTAGTTCTGGTGTTTTTATTGCAGCACTTGATTATGTGCTAGGACCAGAGTTACTTGACCAAGTCACCGTCTATGTTGATGATTTACTGATCGCAACGACTTCCTGGGAAGAACATTTAACTCTCCTACAAAAGATCTTTCAAAGATTCTCTGATTTTGGTGTTACCGCCAATTTACAAAAATCCAAATTTGCCAAGAAAGGAGTCAAGTTTTTAGGACATATAATTTCTTCGGAAGGAATCTCATCTGATCCCAGCAAGTTGACAGCAATAGAAAATTTCCCTGTGCCTTGCACTAAAAGGCAACTAAAAGGTTTCATTGGATTAGCTTCATTCTTCCGTCGCTTTATTCCGAGTCAATCAATGAACCATCCCGCA
This sequence comes from Schistocerca cancellata, assembly GCF_023864275.1. Lineage (NCBI taxonomy): Eukaryota > Metazoa > Arthropoda > Insecta > Orthoptera > Acrididae > Schistocerca > Schistocerca cancellata. The sequence continues at coordinate 599,043,173 of NC_064632.1, forward strand.
TTGTTAAATTTGCTCAAGAAAAACCTCCACTGGATGTGGACTTCTGAATGCCAAAAAGCCTTTGACAAGATCAAAGAAGCTCTTCTAAAGAGTAACATTTTAAGTCATCCAGACATGAGTTTAGATTTCTGCATTTCTTGCGATGCATCGTTTCAAGGATTAGGTGCATGTTTATTTCAAATAGACAAAACTGATGGGCAGGAGGAAGTCAAAATAATCAGCTTTGCCAGTCGGGTCTTAACCGAATGTGAGAGATCATATTCGGTAACCGAATTAGAGGGATTAGCCGTTGTGTGGGCTTTTCGCCGCTTTAATTACTATATTTATGGTCATAAAATCAGAGTATACTCAGATCATCAAGCACTGAGCTTCTTACTCTCTTGCAAACTGTATCATCCTCGGCTTACTCGATGGTGTTTATTTCTACAAGAGTATGATTTTGAAATTATTTACGTAAAGGGCAAGAATAACATCATTGCTGATGCATTGTCACGTATGCCGGAAGGATTGCCGGAGCCTACTGAATTAATAGAACAGATTTCTAATCACAAAATTCTTCTTATGAAAGATCCTCTACATCGGAGTTACTTTCTGCGTCTTTGCCGTCAAATGAATACTCTTCAAGACACAGATCGCAATTGGCTAGAAATTAAACAGCTTCTTCAAGACAACCCTGATCACTCGTTGTCAAAATTTTGTAAAGTACACAATGGAGTTTTGTTTCACCGAACTTCTCTGTTGACAGGAAGGTGGTGTGTCTGTATTCCTAAAGATTATGTTGAACATCTCATTTGGTACACTCACCTCTCCTGGGGTCACTATGGCCCAGAAAAATGCAAACGCAAGATTTCAACATACTGCTATGTACCTAATCTTCACAAGAAGGTGCACCAATTATTAAGAAATTGTTCCATTTGCCAAAAGGCGAAACCTTTCAACTTGTCAAATGCCTTACCTTTAAACCCGATACGTACAGAAAGACCAAACCAAATCGTCAGTTTGGATTATGCAGGTCCACTTCCTCAGGGAAGAGGAGGTGTGAAGTATCTGGTCGTATTGTTAGATCTTTTTACCAAACACGTAAGACTCTATGCAATGAAGTCATCTAATATACTTCCACTAATTAGACGTATTGAGAGAGACTATTTTCCTCGCTTTGGCAAGCCTGAAGCCATGTTATCTGATAACGCATCAACTTTCGTGGGGAAACGATGGAGAAATTTCCTTGCAACCAACGACATCAGACAAATTTTGATATCTACATCTACATCTACATCTACATTTATACTCCGCAAGCCACCCAACGGTGTGTGGCGGAGGGCACTTTACGTGCCACTGTCATTATCTCCCTTTCCTGTTCCAGTCGCGTATGGTTCGCGGGAAGAACGACTGTCTGAAAGCCTCTGTGCGCGCTCTAATCTCTCTAATTTTACATTCGTGATCTCCTCGGGAGGTATAAGTAGGGGGAAGCAATATATTCGATACCTCATCCAGAAACGCACCCTCTCGAAACCTGGCGAGCAAGCTACACCGCGATGCAGAGCGCCTCTCTTGCAGAGTCTGCCACTTGAGTTTGTTAAACATCTCCGTAACGCTATCACGGTTACCAAATAACCCTGTGACGAAACGCGCCGCTCTTCTTTGGATCTTCTCTATCTCCTCCGTCAACCCGATCTGGTACGGATCCCACACTGATGAGCAATACTCAAGTATAGGTCGAACGAGTGTTTTGTAAGCCACCTCCTTTGTTGATGGACTACATTTTCTAAGGACTCTCCCAATGAATCTCAACCTGGTACCCGCCTTACCAACAATTAATTTTATATGATCATTCCACTTCAAATCGTTCCGCACGCATACTCCCAGATATTTTACAGAAGTAACTGCTACCAGTGTTTGTTCCGCTATCATATAATCATACAATAAAGGATCCTTCTTTCTATGTATTCGCAATACATTACATTTGTCTATGTTAAGGGTCAGTTGCCACTCCCTGCACCAAGTGCCTATCCGCTGCAGATCTTCCTGCATTTCGCTACAATTTTCTAATGCTGCAACTTCTCTGTATACTACAGCATCATCCGCGAAAAGCCGCATGGAACTTCCGACACTATCTACTAGGTCATTTATATATATTGTGAAAAGCAATGGTCCCATAACACTCCCCTGTGGCACGCCAGAGGTTACTTTAACGTCTGTAGATGTCTCTCCATTGAGAACAACATGCTGTGTTCTGTTTGCTAAAAACTCTTCAATCCAGCCACACAGCTGGTCTGATATTCCGTAGGCTCTTACTTTGTTTATCAGACGACAGTGCGGAACTGTATCGAACGCCTTCCGGAAGTCAAGGAAAATGGCATCTACCTGGGAGCCTGTATCTAATATTTTCTGGGTTTCATGAACAAATAATGCGAGTTGGGTTTCACACGATCGCTGTTTCCGGAATCCATGTTGATTCCTACATAGTAGATTCTGAGTTTCCAAAAACGACATGATACTCGAGCAAAAGACATGTTCTAAAATTCTACAACAGATCGACGTCAGAGAGATAGGTCTATAGTTTTGCGCATCTGCTCGACGACCCTTCTTGAAGACTGGGACTACCTGTGCTCTTTTCCACAGTATCGACCGCAAAGTAATCCCACAGAAAGAGTATTCAAAGAGTTCAATCGTTTCATACGAACGTATATTCCAAACCAGCAGACACGATGGATTGATTTCGTCACACCCTTTGAAGAGATTGTTAATAACTTACCTCACACATCAACTGGTTTCACACCATCAGAACTAGTTTCTAAACGACTAGAAAGAAATGAATTGGTAGACCCTATCCCAAAATTACAACAGCCTGAAGTAACATTAGACGACAAGTTAAGACAAGCTCTCATATCTTTAACAACTCATGCCAACCTAAGAAAAAAGGCGCATGACAAACACATTAGCAAAGTCTTATCGTATCGTATAAATGAACGGGTGCTATTAAAGACCCACTTCAAACCATCTTTGATTCATCATAAGAATCGCAAGTGGCAGCATTTGTATGAAGGACCATATATTATCTTAAGAAAGCCGCACATTGGTTGCTATCTATTAGCTGACCCTGTATCTGGACGAATAAAAGGATTGTTTCATCACGCACACTTGAAGAAATACAGAGTCAACCATTGAAAATATCTGTTAAGTTAAGCTGCTAAAATAAAATATACACACACTAGAAGTTGTTATACTATGTGTGAAGTACCAACGTATGTAAGAGTAATGCACAGGACTAACACCCTGTCGACCTGCCACAACAAGATAAGTAATTTATATGAGCACCTTAAGTAAAACACATTTATTGTAGGAGAGCAAGATTTGCCTTAGATGTAAGTTAGTTTTAAGTTAATAGAGCCATGAACGGCCACAGCCGAAAGAGCTGACAAATATTATAGTAGGGACGTGCTAAGTGCCACCTGCTATCACTAGTTTTAAGTATAGCAAAGCTCTCTCCTCTTGAATGAAATAAATTAAAATGATCATTCAGACCAGAATGATTGCTCGTAGGTTAAAAAAAAATTATTAATGTCGCTTACTCTAATGAGGTAAATGTTATGTTATGCATAAGGAGAGTGTGACAACAAATTTTATGAGACCACCTATGAAACGCAGTAGGCAAAAAGCAGCAGCTTAGCATATAAGAATCAAGTAAGTCAATAACGATCCAGGTAGCAGGAAAGAAGTGCGCAACTCAATTATTTTATTATAATACGGAGAAAACCGTATACGCTCATAACAATTTTACGGCACAGTGCAGCTGAAATACAAAGATCATTTATAAATAAATTAGTTTAGTACTAGAAATATCTATTTCAGGTCCTCGAGATAAGACGATTTTTTTTTTAGAAAACCAATTTTTACGATACATGGAACAGAAGATCGTTAACAGACACAGTTCACTGCTAATGCATGGTTTAAGTAATTTTAGATATGCATAGAAAATTGTTTAGAGAGCTGGATCAGACGACACTGAAACTACTGTATCGATTTAATTATACTATTTGTTATGAAAAACTAAGGTGATAATAATTTATGTGAAGCTCATCATATCATACGTCATTAACACTCTGCCTTCAAAACTCTTCACTCCATAAAAGTCTTTTGTGTTTTCCTCTAACCAGTATCCTTACCATCCTACCTTATCCAGTAAAGAAGTGAATTTTACGAGCTGGTTGCATGATTGACACATACAGGCTATACGAATGGATAGTCGTGACACATTGGTTGTCGACGGGCTATGCTTATTCTCCACAAATTGCGAGTTCAATTAAGATTTGTTATGTGCAATTGCACGACAGGGAACACCAAACTTCCCAATTTCCCAATGGTAGTTTGAACACGAACTGTTCATCACGTAAACGAAGCCACATTGACTATGTCTTCAAACTAACGACGTAATAGAGAAAAAATAAAAGAGCTGAACTTGCGAAAAGAGTAACTATTGTAAAAAGAAAAGAATAACAAGATTTCGAACAAAGTGTAAACCTAAAGTGCCTTGGAAGCACAAACTACGAGGAGGCGGCATGGAGCCTGTAGTTTTCAATCGCGATGCAATTTCTGTGTCGTTTCGACAATGTGAGGGTATGAAGGTTATAGTAAATTGGCAGTGGTGCGACGCACACAAGCTATTGGACTCCCAGGAATGGTTCAATACGATGACCATAGCCACGTCAGTCTCTTTTCCCAGCTTCGTACCCTTACTGTTCGTAGTTCTTTCTGGAACCTCTGCTTTGCCTCCAGATATTGCAGCAGCCATCTTTGCCGTTCCTACCAGACGACACTACGCTGGTAGTGCCTCCTTAGATTTCTGACAGACTGACGCATTTCCTCCAGTTCGGCTGACCATGGTGACGGAGAGGCTGCCATGGCCTTCTTCGTAGTTGGTACGGATGCCTTCACTGCTCTGGTTATCGCACTCATCAGCTTCTCAGCTCTCTCGTCCATGTCTGTGTCCTGAAGTGTGTCACACTCCCTCGCTAGGCGCTCCCAGTCTGCTCTTTTATAATTCATCTGTACCTCCCACCCCATGGCCCATCGTCACTGTCACCTAAGGTGAAAGTTATGAGATTATGATCACTTCTGGTGGCATTGTCCTCGACCTTCCAATTCTGTAGGATGTTGACAGCGTTTGGTGTGACTAAAGTCACGTCTATGTTTGTTCCTTGTCTCCCTCCCCCTGTATAGCTAGGAGGATTACCAGGCTTGTTGGCCACCATAAGAGTCAAAGCCATAATTGCCTCTTCCATTTTTTCTCCATTCGTGTCTCTTGTGCCACTGTACCATAGGGGGGGATTTTGCATTAATGTCAGCGGTTAAGATCACTTTTCGCCCCTGCAATGCCATGATTACTCTTGTCAGATGGTCTAGATGTTGCTCAATGTTATCTCCATATTGAAAGTACATGTTTATGAGAGTGAATACTCTCACGGGAGATTGCAATTGCACGACGTTGCAGTGACTCGTAGTCTACTGTGAGAGAGTTGTTACCCACAAAACTTTATTTGCTATTACTATTGCCGCTCTCGGGTCATCCCCTCTGCAGACAATTTGCCATGTTTCGGCTGCGAAAGCTAATTTCTCAACTTGAGAGTACGCCCCAGCAGGCAGAGCACGTCCAGTCTCCTCCACCACCTTACGCAGCTCCTGCATCACTAGTCTGCTGTTATGAGTGTTAAGTTGGCCTATGGTTATTTTAGTCAATATGTGAATATGATCGCCTGGCTAGTCAAACAGGATACGTCCGTTTGCCAAGACTGAATGATTGTTAATGTCTTCAAGGTCGAATTTTTCACCTCGTCTCTCGAAAACTTTCTTTAGCAAGTCCCACAGAGATCTGAAGTCGGTGGGGAGATTCATTGACTTTAGCTGAATTCTGTCTACAGCCTCCATCACCGAGAAGGTAATTTTCCTACCGTTTTCATGTCCCACCCGGACCACATGTCGCAAGGCAGTGGTCAGGGTAGTCGGCTGCTCCAATCTCGCCAATTGTATGGCGAACTTAATGTCAGTGTACACCCTGACCGGGTCAACAGGCGGTAATCTGAGTGCAGGGGTGTCTTGTGCAGGTAGATATGTGCTTGTGATGGTTCCTGTATTTTCTTGGAGTGGTTGTTGTTCTATTCTGTGCGGTTCGTCTTCCTCATCCGCCACAGGCGGGGCCACTGCCACAGGATGCTCTTGCCACTGCTGGTCTTCTGTCGGCCTCAATCCCCGATTCTGGGAGGAGGAAGCTTTGTTTACCATGGGAAGCTCTGTCTGTATGCCGATATCAACTATTTCAACTTTGAGAGTGCCTGAGAGCGGCTTCATAAATTCTCTAAATTTATTTGCCCTCATAGCAACCCTTCTCCTTTTACTTGGGGATTTTCGCTTTGGCATCCTGTTCCCTTTACTGTATTCAGCCGTAGTCTATTCTGGAGATAAGTCTTTGCTCGAGCATTCTGTAGGTAGGGCAGTTCCGTCCAGTGGCTCCACATGATCTTTTGCCTCGTCTTTTACACGGGATACAAACTCCTGTTGCCCTACAATGCTTCCGGGTATGATCGTCTTCGCCACACTTGAAGCACTCCGACACCTTGGTGCAGTGTCTCAGAATGTGATCCAGGTCACCACAGTTGTGGCAACGAGGTACCACAAGATAATCCCTTACACTGAGCGCGTGAAATCCTATATATAGTCTGCCCATTGTCATGATTTTCTTCCACATTGGTGTGGTGACCTCAGCAACGTGGTGGACAACATCACGCTCCCGAGGCCCCATTTTAAGTCTTAACTCGAAACAGTTTTTGAATTCCTCATCATTCGTCTCTTCAAAATTTGTCCCCTTATCGTTTCATACAGTTTCTCGTCATTACAGTGGGTACATCATGTAGCATGACTAAGGGGTTTCTCTGTCTCGGTGGCTCACACCTGACCACCTTATTCAGCTTTTGATTATTCAACAGTTTCTCATTATCTTCTTCACTGCCAACATATATAATTACCGAATTTCTGCTTGATTTTACCCTGCTGATCTTAATTTTGTCTTTAACGGGATTGATAGTAGTTGTAAGGAGTTCTTGGATCTTTTTGAAACTCGTATCTTGGCCAGGCAGAGGCCGAAGGAAGACCGCCATGTCTGGCCGCTTGGTTATTCTTGCTATAGTGTATCTTGTGGCCTGTGGCTTAGGTGGCGCTTGCGCAGCGTGATAAAAAGGTGAGAGCCCTCTCTTGCCCTGGACCAGCTCCACTGGCATGGTTGGTGAAGGGTGGGGAGGGGGTTGCGGGGAACAGCTGCAGCTCGCCCACCAACCTCGCCCCTAGGCCATGGGCTCTCCCGAGTTGCTGGGTTCAACGCGCCGTTGCCAGCGCACTGGTGCCCATCGGTGGCCCCGTCATCGATGATTTCACCCACCGTTCATCGGCACTCTGGAGAAGCACATGCACTCCGCTGTCTACTGGCCCGAGCTTCCACCTCTCGGCCAGGGACCCACTCCTACTCAGGTGGTGGGCCGGTCACCCAGTCGTTCGGCGGTCTGGAACCAGTTAACCTGGCCCAGGCGATGTCACCACCTCCTGGGTTTGGCAGAACACGCCCCGGTTTCCCACGGGCGCGGCGAAGCACCCTTGCCGACTCGCGCCGTGATCCCACGCTGACAAACGAGGTCGCCGGCATGCAGAGCACCCACTGGTCTGTGCTCTGCGCAGTGAGAGGGAGACGAGCAGCTGCTGCCCAGCGCAGAGGGGTCGCACACGAAGTGAGCAACACCCCCGGCAGCGTAGCAGCCCCACTCAACCCTCACGCCCGAGGGACAGATCTTCGGTCCCTGGACACAGCTCCCCTGTGAAATGTACCCTTCACTTTCGCATCGGGTTGGGCAGCAGCTCTCCCTTTCGACGCAAGGCAACATCCAGGCGGGCCCGAGGAATGCCAAGCTTGACGTCTGGCGCCACTGGAAGGCGCAAAGACGCACATGGGAAGGAGAGGATGTATGTGACACATCACTTCCTCTCGTGAGGCATGTCGCGTGCACGTCCGATCAGAAGAGATACGCCCTAGTGCGAGACTAAGTGCCTTATGGCACACCGGCAATGGGCAGGCCCGCACCAAGTGCACTGTCAGGAGACCGTGGAACTGCAGACTTGCACCCGTGCTCGACACCTTAGACCTCTTGCCAGACAAGCTACTTGCCTCCCAGGGAGGTTCCTTGCGGTGACAGTAGCTACATTATTCTCTTGGAGATAAGTCAGCATGGAGCCTGCACTGTACGGTTCTTTCATGGCGGCTGCAATGTGCAAAACCGGCGATACGACGAGCTCTCATAACGTATGGCAAGGAAAAAGCGAAATGGCTCCGAGATACACTTGATTATTACTACATGGTGCTCCGCGACCTGTCCTCCAGGGCCCCCTCGCCTGAGCGTCAAGCGGAAGTCCATCGCATTCAGGCCTGCATTTTATCGATCACGTGACGTCGACTGGAGGGACTTTCGATCCGTGGTCGGTGCTTGGACAACGTCGATGGAGAACGAATTAGCATGCATCATGTGTCCAAGGCACATGCGCGTAATCGTCTATCCTTGATCACAGTGCTCCATGATGACGACGGTCGGCCCTTGACGTCACAACAGGACATTGCTGCTGAGTTTCTGGTGCATTACCGCCTACTTTTCACTGGGACGCCGACGGACAAACGAAGAAATGCAAACGAAGGTGGATGGTCCGGATGCATAGGCGCTATTGGAACCCCTAACGGAAGATGACAACCGGGGCGCAATGACAAAGGGTGTGGTGCATAAATCCCCTGGGCCAGATGGGTTGACATTCGAATTTTATCGCGCATTTTCGGATTTAATGATGTCACAGTTGGTGTTGATGTATAATGAGTTATTGAGCCCTGACACGGACGTTCCGTCGCAGTTCATGGCGGGACTGCTTATACGAATACCGAAATGGACAGCGAGTGTCAGCGCCCATCAATTTAGACCGCTCACGATGCTCAATACTGACTATAAGATATTTGCACGAATGTTGACGGCTAGACTCAAGACCGTAATATCCAAGACAATACCACCAGACTTGTCTAGGGGTTCGGAGCAACATCCATTCTATCCTAGGCGAATACCGTGACGTAATTTCCCTGACGGAAGCTTGTCGCATGCGAGCGGCGTTCGTATCGGTGGATTTTGATCGTGCCTTTGACGATCAACCATGACTATCTTGACCATGCGACGCATGGCGATACCACAGGATTTTATTATCGTCCTCATGCGCCTCCTTCGCGGCGTATCTTTGACGGTGAGAGTCAATGGCAGGGAGGTAGGAACGTTTGTTTGCAGCTCAGTTAGGTAAGGATGTCCCTTGTCGATGATACTGTTTACAATAGCGCTTGAACCATTGATGCAGACTCTTAGACGGACTCTAACAGGCATCCGACTCCGTGCGAGCTCCTTCACGTGTCGTGCATATTCCGACGACTTGATGATACTCGTCCGGTCGGAGAACGAAGTAAGTAAGGTGGTTGCCCTTCTTACTGCGTACGGAGTAGCTGCGGGAAGCAGGGTCAACATGAATAAAACCAAGATCATGCACATCGGCTGAGGGCTGGACGCTCTGCACAGTCCGTTAACGACGGCGGACATCTTGCGCTGCTTAGGTTTATTATTCACCCGATCGCTACGGCAATCAGCGGCGGGGAGCTATCGACGTCTCCTCCAGCACGTCCGACTGCACATACGCAACAATTCACTCCGAACGCACGACCTGCCCCAAAGGGTGGACTACACTAATGTTCACCTGGCCTCGCGACTGCCGCATACGGCACAGGTACTGCCAATGCCACATGGTATTGCTGACAGATTAATGGCAGCCTTTGGATGTTATGTCAGCCAAGGAATGTTGTTTTAGATCGAACACGAGACTTTAACTCTCCCACACCATTCTGGAGGACTTAACCTCACGGATGTGCGGAACAAGGCTCTAGCTCTATACCTGCGAGCGACGCTACGAACTTGGCACCAACGGCAACACGCCACCACGTCGGCCATCCTGCATATGCTTCTTCCCACGTCTTTTGAACCGCCGGTGGCGGTAGGCACAATATCGCCCTCTTTTTCTCACGTTCTTTGTTGATTTACGTTCAGTTACACCTTCTACAAGAATCCCCACTACCCGTGAGATATATCAATACTTGCGGCGTCATCATGGCAGCAATGTTGTCGAACTTAAATACCCAACGCGAGACTGGAGACAGATTTGGCGAGCTGTCCATACGCCTCTCCTCACCACAGCAGCGCGATCGTCATGGTATACATTCATCAACCGCGAGACAGTCAACCGCCAACGATTGTACGACATTCGCATGGTAGATTCCCCGCTCTGCCTTATTTGTGGACCGAGCGAGGTGGCGCAGTGGTTAAACACTGGACTCGCATTCGGGAGGACGACGGTTCAATCCCGCGTCCGGCCATCCTGATTTAGGTTTTCCGTGATTTCCCTAAATAACTCCAGGCAAATGCCGGGATGGTTTCTCTGAAAGGGCACGGCCGACTTCCTTCCCCATCCTTCCATAATCCGATGAGACCGATGACCACGCTGTCTGGTCTCCTTCCCCAAACAACCAACCTTATTTGTGGCATGCAGGACACCGACGAACATTCTCTGCAGTGCGGTGAGGCCAAGGATGTTTGGCGGCTGACGCAACGCATCATGGCCCTCCTCCGACGCACTGACAAATCTACGATCACGACGGACGCTTTATTTTTCCCTGACGCTGTCCTTTTCCCCTCACAAAAAACATCGGCAATCAGCTGGATTGGAGGACACGAATCGCACTTCGTGCTCTCGCGGACCTTGATATCGGGCATGGGCTATTGGCATTATCTACTAGAACAACACGAAATCATCCGACGCCACTCTAAATGTAAAACGCATTTTGCGAACTTTCTAGGCAGCATGTTTCATAACCCCCCGAAGCGGTGGGGAGTCCCAGGTTTACGTTGTTTCCAAGGCTAGGATTTACTCCCAGTGAAGTGACGAGAATGTCACTTCGGCCCTATATTTCTTTCCCTTCTTTTTCATATATGATTTTTCTTTTGTGACGTTAAAATTAAATGCATAAATAAAATAATATTGTTAATAATAAAAAAATTACATAAATGTACAATGTTTCCTTCCCATTGCCTCTCCCTTATCCTGTCAGGAGACGTGGACACCGTGGCCAGGCCTCCAAGTACGGCCCCTGCCCACTCTGCCCCCTGATCTACTACACCTTTTTTTTTTTAAGAAAAAAAAGGTAACGTGCTTGCCTATCAGATGCCTGCTGCCGCTGTGCGCCTTTTCGAGACTAGCCGAAAGTCAGATTTTTAATTCTTTTGTAGCAGAGCTACAAGCAGGCAGATACAAATTCAATGAGGGAATCGTAAGACAACGCTCTAGCAAAATTCGTCTTGCTACTTTTAGTAACCCTTAGTGTCAAAGCGAAAACCTAAAGGTACTGCCAAATTCATAATGTCACGTTTTTGTTTTCTGTCGACATATTTTTTGTTGTTGTGAATACGTAATTTTATCTATGAACTGCCACATTTTCATAATACTTGCGAAGCAAATCATGTGAAGTAACACTTCACCAACTTTTTGGATGCTCTCTGTATCTTCCTGGATGTCGAGTAATACGACCTTCGAGATAATGGTTAGAGATGAAGAACCTAGTGGTGAATGAACTCATAGATGATTTGAATGCGGGAAACTATTCTTGAAAAGAATACGTAGACGATTTATTCACAGTAAGACTTAGAAAATTTGCTAGTACTGTTAAACCTATGTGCACTGAACATTGTGAAAAAGTATTTAAAGACAAGCCCCACGAAAATTGGTGCAGTATTATTTTTGGGGAAGCATGTCCAGCACACATAATGAAAAATTATGTTTCTCGATGAAACTTTAGAGAGGGTTGAAGTATATCTAGAGGTAGACCTGGATGGAAAAATATTATCAACACCTCACATAAAGAATATGTTCCACTGCGAAAGATAATCCTCTAAGCACTAGAAGCTGCTGTAGGGTAAACTGGGGTCTAAACCCCAGTACGTCCTGGATATACACCCCTGCAAGAAGACCAATGATAATTTATTGGCCTATATTATGAACAAAGTCGAACAGAAGGTGGCTGCTAGGGAGTCTACTTTCACAAACAGATGGAATTAGCAGGACATCCACTCTTGGAATGGATATTATGCTATACATGCCGGCCTTACGCCTATGGCTTACAATGGAGGCAGCGGCAGGGACATTAAGGCTAAAAATTGGGAATAACTGGATATAGTTAGAATATACGTAATCCCAAATCAATAAGGCGATGGCTGGGGAAATGCCGACTAACTATACAATAACTTCTAGCTGTTTCAATAAACTTTGCCATGTAACAGTTGAAAGCAGGGAGCAGTGGAAGAACGAACCACTTCACGTGCAGGAGACATAATATAGTGGTTTACTGACAGGTCGAAAACAGATTAAAGTACAAGAATTGGTGTACTGCCTAGAATCTCTTTAGGGAAGATGGCCACAGTATTACATAGTATCTTCTATCAGCATGTGCACGGAGGAGAATCAGAGTAGACCTTACAAAAATCGTAGCATCTACTTTTATTCAGACAGCCAAGCAGCTCTGAAATCTCTATCAGCCCCTGCAACTACATCGAAGGTCGTTGCAGAATGCCATGAAACATTTTCTTTCGGACATGTCCGAAAGAACAGTCACCACACATATATCCATATACAGGGTAATTCAGGAGGAATAGTAGATATTTTAGCAGGTGGTAGTAAAGACGAAAAAAATTCCATATAAATGCGTCCATTTTTTCTTGAGTACAGAGATACAGCTGTTAGTATGTAACCCGAACAAACACAAATCAAAGAAAAATGAGGACATTCTCTTGCTAACACCACTTGTAGCTCTACTGATGTCTTTGCGTTCTTTTATGAGGACTGCACTATTCATAATCCGAACGATCAAATCGGCTCTTGGGTTAACTTTTTCTTTGTAGACTTTGCCTTTAACCATCCCCGCAGGCAAAAATCCAAAGAAATAAGGTCCGAGGACCTTGAAGGCCAAGAAAAGTGCCCATATCTAATGATACACCTTCCGGGAAATGTTAGGTTTGGATAATGTGTCACCTGAAGACTAGAATGTGCAGGAGCCCCGTCATGCTGGAGGAACATACGCATTCTTGTAGCCAAATGAACCTGCATCTCGGTTCTTACAATAGTGCAATAGGTGCGCACTGGTTAGATGTAACTGAAGAGAGACTCCAACTCGGATTGTGGTTAAGGACGAATCCCAAGCGCATGGCCACGAACAATTGGGAGTGGAAACTTAATGTCGTCGGAACCTTGTTGAAGGACCATGACATGTGATCGTTAGACCGACTGCAGAAAGTTCAGTTTATAAATACATACAAACTTAGCAAAATATATCATGTCGCAGCAGTCTTACCGATACTGCAGGTCACTGCACATAAAATATTAGCTGTAGCCTCATGGTATGTGTGGAAACAAAATATCTTCAAAGTATCATTCCACACGGCGACTTTGCAAAGGCAAAACGGAGGACTTGGAATTAAAGACATGCTTTTAAACTAATACATTCCACTAAGACTGACATCACGAAACTTCTGTTCCTCTCGTTAGATCCTGGGTATAGGAACGCTCCTGTTAATATAGCATGGCAACCTAGATTACATCCGAAAGTACTATGGCGATTGGAGCTGTATAAGACTTCCACCAGCACAAACCAACACTAGAACCGTCTATGATTGTATTATCAGACATCCTCTTCACAAACCAATTCCGGTAAATTAACCTACAAAAAACTGGAGGAACGTCTAGAAAAATATCAACAAAAAAATTCTACCAACTAGAGTCAGTGCCGTATGGTACGACGTTGTAAACGAAACCATACCCTCAGCGGAACGATTATGGAAAATCAAATTGAGACCATCTCCATACTGTGACAAATGTCGGTTTGTAGAAACTGTAGCGCACATCTTCTTATGTGAAAATAGAATCAGAATTTGGAACTGGATTAGGAAGAAATTAGCACTATCAACAGAACCGCAGAAAGTCGCATACCGATAACTGAAGCTTTACAACCTGACTGGAATTGTTAGCCGTCCGCAAAGGATACCAGTTATTCGTGGCTTCTGGGACAATTTGTATTTTACGTCGTAACAAACAAAACTTAGAACTTAGAAGAGTACATGTTTTACATTGCAGAAGAACATTTTACGCTGAAGAAGAATAGCAAATATAAGGAATGGTTTCAAATTTTTTTATCTATTGCTTTATGTGGGCTTCGACGAGGTGGGCAGTTTTCTTGATTAGAAGCAGAATACTATTCTTTCACTTTTTTTATTCCTGGAATATTCTTTTACGTTGGTTCTAAAATCAGAACTGTTCTAATTTGGCAAAACCCCTTCGGCTCCGAAATTTTTGTCATTTGTTGAAAAATATATGGCTTCCTCACAGACCTCATATGCATCCAGTGCATAATAACTTAAATCGTGAATATGTTTCTAATTGAATGTTTGTTATGTATATTTCCGTCACCCTTTTAATTGTTATAAGTTATGTTCTACAAGGAACGCACGCCATTGGAGGCCGCAATCTGTAAATTATTTTACCTTAATTACTACTTCAATTTTGTTCCACAATGTAAAGGCATATATGGATGCAAACATGGAATACTTGGGAATAATGCAGCTGCTCAGTGACAGGTATTGGGGAGGCATTGAGGACAGGCCTCGGATCTCCGACCCCTGCCCTCTTTGCCTCCGCCTACCTGATGCTGAAAGTCTTCTCAAACTTAAAAAAAAAAATAATAGTGCAGTCATCAGCATGTCTGTCTAGTAAGCAGTACGTCCAGGTTCCAAGCCCAGTCGGTCACAAATTTTCGTCTGCCGTCGTTGCTCTATTTCAACGCGCTGTGACAGTGTGGACGTCGGTCCTTCGATATTTAAGATGCAATTTTTTTTTGAGGCAATAGAGGTGATTCGTGAACATTTGTCTTGCCATCAGTGCAACGGGACTTCAACGGCATCCAGCCCTTAGTCATTGCTTTGTGCCGGTGCTAACCCATGTCATATATATATGCGAATCAGATAGTAGTTTATATTTAGTCAATATACAAGTATGCCGGTCGGGGTGGCCTACCGGTTCTAGGCGCTACAGGTTGGCAGCGCGCGACCGCTACGGTCGCAGGTTCGAATGCTGTCTTGGGCATGGATGTGTCTGATGTCATCAGGTTAGTTAGGTTTAAGTAGTTCTAAGTTCTAGTGGACTGATGACCTCAGAAGTTAAGTCCCATAGTGCTCAGAGCCATTTGAACCATTTTTGAAGTATACAAGTATTTACGAACAGTAGAAGCAGGATTGCAGCGAACTGATCCATTAACCAAGTGCAACATAGAGTACCTATGTAATGAGTCATTCGAGCTGCATAGCTGAGGGTAATATTTGTTAAGCAATTCATTGCAGATTTAATGTAATACGCGCACAATGATCTCTGTAGTCATACTGTATCATTAGCAGCCCGCGAATGGAGTACTATGTTCGTTAAATCGGAGGCCAAATAAAGAGAAGCGAAGACGCCACAACACTATCTTTTCTTAAGCAGGTAGTGGGCCATCATTAACGTTAATGTAAGCAGTTTGACAGCATAACACCACCACAATTACTGAAAACCTGAACCATATCATCACGCAGTTGTAACTCGCAGTGATTACAAGTTGCTGATGTTTGTCAAGAATAGCGGAAGGCGCCTCTGAAGTTCCGTTTGCATTACGCCTAGGACGGAGAGAATCGTTAATAACAGTAATGGGTCACCCAGCGTAGAGAAGAGTCCACGTATTGTCTCAAGTTCTTGCACTTTGATATTAATGCAGTTCCCGATAGTTCCGCACTAACGGGTTATTTTGGCTATCGGAATACTCATATGGGAGTTATAAAAGTGTAATTGCTACAACGTACAACTACCTTAATAACACCACATTCTGGATTGAATACGACTCGGAAAGCAACGTCTTACTGAATGAAGTCTGAAGTGCACGCACAGTTGTGTTGCCTGCCGCAAGGATTCTGTGAAGTGTAGTGGCAGCTGGCGGTCATTGCTGAGTACAGACATGTGCAAATATCCTCACTGCTCTAGGGGAACTCGTCTTTGTTGCATTTTTTCCATACCGTAATTAGCACAATAACATAAGGCTTGTTCTGCTGAAGAACTTGATGGCCACAAGTCCTTAAATAAGAATCTCCTAGCGTGAGCAATGCATGAAAGGAGACAGACTTTTGGGCAAAAGAATGGACAGCTCCCTGCTTTTTGCGTTTCCGATAGCGCCTACGATAAGAATCTGGTGTCATATTATGCTTCACAACCTTAAACTGTTTATTTTTTTTTTTTTTTACTTCAGCCGGCCGGGGTGGCCGAGCGGTTCTAGGCGCTACAGTATGGAACCGCGCGACCGCTAAGGTCGCAGGTTCGAATCCTGCCTCGGGCATGGATGTGTGTGATGTCTTTAGGTTAGTTAGGTTTAAGTAGTTCTAAGTTGTAGGGGACTGATGACCTCAGCAGTTAAGTTCCATAGTGCACAGAACCATTTGAAACTTTTTTTTACTTCATACTAAAACAAAAGTTATGATATGAAAAGAGGAAATGACTGATATGCTTCTCAGGAACTTCAGTTTTTCGTGTTTATTTTCTCACTTCATACTAAAACAAGGTTCAAATGGCTCTGAGCACTATGGGACTTCACATGTATGGTCATCAGTCCCCTAGAACTTAGAACTACTTAAACCTAACTAACCTAAGGACATCACACAACACCCAGTCATCACGAGGCAGAGAAAATCCCTGACCGCGCCGGGAATCGAAACCGGGAACCCGGGCGTGGGAAGCGAGAACGCTACAGAACGACCACGAGCTGCGGACTACTAAAACAAGGGAGAAGAGGAAATGAAATATTCGCTTCCAACACATAATATTTCCTTGTGTGCTACTACTGCATACATGAAACACCCTGCAGTTAATTTTTGTATGTTGGATAAATTTTGATATCACCTCACAGTCCTTTGTGAGAAGGTCCTATTTTCTTGGGATTCAAATAGAGTGGACATTTCATCACTGGTTAATATTCTGATGACTAATGACATGATAGCCGTTGCAATTGCTCCACGGCACCTGTGAGTAGAGTCTCACGTTGGTTACTATAAGAACACGCAGGCAGTGATATCCGCTCACTGCAGTCAGAGCCAAGGTGATTTCTTTATTTTTATGGCGAAGCGTCTGCTGCAGTGTCCACGCTCAGCCAACACAAACAAATCGCGGCGGCATTGGGCACTGCTAGTCGCTGCACTTGTGGCGAGCTTCGACAACAAGAGCGCACTGTCTCTGCTAACGATACTACGTAGAGTGCTGCAACGCCCAGTATTTGACCGGTCACGGCTCGCCTGTTGACGGGGGGACCGAGCCGCTCGTGTCCGGCCCCACACCACTCGGCTCGGTCACGTACTCGCCCCATGTCTGTTGTCCGGATTCCGGACACGCGGATAACCGAGCATGACCGGTCACCGCTGACGTCTCACCTTGCCTCACCCCAGGTCGCTGCACTGTACTGTACAAATACAACGCCCCCCCCCTCTCTCTCTGTCTCTCTCTCTCTCTCTCTCTCTCTCTCTCTCTCTCTCTCTCTCTTTCTCTCTTTCTTCCTTTTAATACAAAAGTAACGTTTCCAAGAACGGGTACGTTACACAGCTAAATTCATAGAGCACTTTCTTTTATAATATTTACTCCCGTCTTCCTAACGCCCGGGAATTTTGTTGTAAATAAAACGTTGATCAGAAGAGTCCAATCTGTGTTAATGTAATGAGATGTAAGCGTCAAATAGTGCACCTGATTATGCGAATCAGTCCACATGTCAACTGTCGCAGCACATGTTTTATTAATAACTTCCGCTATAACAGAAGGCATTATACTGTTTCGTATTGCATCAGCTTGTCCTTTGACATGTCTGCTTATAGTAGAGGGATGTGGCATGACATCTGCCACGTTAACTTTTCCATAATGCGCACCTAGATGTATTAATTCTTGGCCTAGTTCTCTGAAACCTTCACCGCAAACAGCATTAAAAGGTCTCATATCTTTAGCACACATTGCGACACACTTTGCTGTAATACTATTTCTTATTACTGCCGGTATTCCTGCAGGAGCTGTATCTTTGTGAGGTTTCTTGCAACTGTGTTTCTTTAAAAGAGTGCTTCCCGATTGGAAACCCAATAATGTGGAGCAGTTTATGCACGATACGTATCCAGTAGACGCACTGTTTTCGTCTACAACCACCAAAAATATGCTCCGTACTTGGCTTTTTAGACCTTCCCGTCTCTTCAATGTGTAAACATTGATTTCAATCTTACGTCTTACTGCACTGGTTTCCTCGCACTGCATGATTGCAGAGAGACAGAGAGAGAGAGACACCTCAAATGAGAAGCCCGTACTGGCTGCTGTCTCACACGGATAATGACAGGTGTAATGTTTTTGAAGTGGCGTGCTTCGTATTCGGTCACGGCTTCTATGCTCGGTCACTAGAACTAGTGCGGGCAGCCTATCCAGTTAGGGTGTGTTCGCCCCATTTTGTGCTCACTTACTCGGTCATGCAGGACTCTACTATGGAGTTAATACATCTTACTTAACGTAATATGCAGGTCGTGGGTTGCGTAAAAATTCAGTTTGTAACTTCCCATCGCATTAAAATACTTTACAGTCACATTTGATGCAATTTTTATTGTTGGTTGTCTCTCTAATGTTAATAGTATTAATTCAGATTGTGCGTGAACACGAAAACACGCGCACACACACACACACACACACACACACACACACACACACACACACACACACACACAAACAGTCATTGAATACAGTGAGGGTGACAACTACCGTGTGCTGAACAACACATGCACCACTGAATTCCTCAGTTGACGTCGAGTGGATGAAATTTTTCAATTACCTTGCATTGCAAGAATTGTAAGGAGGAGACTGAAAGTAAATGGACTTGTATCTAAAGAGCTGCGACAAAGCAAAGCTTGACCGACTATCAGATAATTGTCCACATGGGTTTTGTGGACGAGTATACTTTTAGTAACCAACCCACCCACGATCATTACGTAAGATTTCTCGAAGGCGTAGTGCCATTGGTTTCATTAAGTCGACAGTGTAGCGTCATGGTTTACTTCCCACCATACGTTTTCTATATTCGTCCAAAGGTCGCTTGCATTTGTAAGTCCACATGGCAATGACCTTGTTATCTCTCAAATGGCTCTGAGCACTATGGAACTCAACTGCTGTGGTCATAAGTCCCCCTTGTTATCTCTGCCCGCATATTCTCTATCTGGTTGATGTTCGGTGATCCTGGAACAAACGGCAACAGCTTTAATCTCTCTTGGCCCTGACACCAATCTCGCACTGCTCTGTTATGATGGATGGGGCTCTGCTCCCGTAAATAAACTGTTATCTCGTTCGTTCATATATTTATATTTAAATAACGTATTTGTAATAAGCACATTGTATTATTATTTTCCGCGGTGTTTAAGAATTCAGGCCCTGTCATAAGTGATCTAAATTCAACGGTCCGATTAAGAATGTGGTTTATCCAGTCTATCAAATGATGAGAGTCGTAGTTGGATATCCACATTAAGCCTGACTGGCTGAATCCGATTAGAACGATCTGGTATCGAAATGAAATTACAGAAATCGGATAATTTGAACGTCTGTATTGCAACAATGCTGCGCACATAAATTCCTATGATAGAGTAACAGGTAGCAACTGTCTAAGAAAAAGTGAGAAATTGTCTACTAGCAGCAATGTAACGTAATTATAACCCATATTTATGTGATGGAAATACTTAATCGAACAATACACATCTATTGCAGTGGTGGGAAGATACCATATCGGATTTGCTGATGACATAATGACAATAATATTAATACTAATAATAAAAATCCCGTGTGGCCACGGGGAAACCCTCCCCCATATCGCTGGTACCGGGGAAATCAAATACTTGGGGTGAACCAAATACTAACACAATCCTGAACGGCTATTCAATCCGTTGAACTCAAAATCCAGACACGTCTGAGTGAAAATCACCGCTACTCTGGTCACCGTGTGTTAGCTCAATGAGCTCGGCTGAAAATATTTGCTCCCAAAGGTTTCAATACGCTCTAGTCCTGTCCTGTCCGGTCCTGGTATCACCGAAGCCAAACCAAAGAAACACAAGCAAACACGAACTGTGCAAGCAAAGTGAACTTTACCCCAGGTGGTACACTACCCGCCCGTCGACAGGCGGCAGTTGGAATTTCGGATTCTGGGGAGTCCAGGTTAGCAGGGCAGATAATATTGAAGATCTCTTGTAAATTTCCATACAAGCAGAAAACATGCATTTGAAAACTAAACGCCATGAGTGATTAATCGAGCGGTCTAAGGCGTTGCAGTCATGGACTGTTCGGCTGGACCCCGCGGAGGTTCGAGTCCTCCCTCGGGCATGAGTGTGTGTGTGTGTGTTGTGTTTGTCCTTAGGATAATTTAGGTTAAGTAGTGTGTAAGTAGTGGGACTGATGACCTTAGCAGTTAAGTCTCATAAGATTTCACACACATTTGAGCTTTTTTTTTTGAAAACTGAACATCGATACATTGATCCAAATACGAAAACTAAATAATCTCACATAATAAATCGACCGATAAAAAAATTCTCATCATTGTTCTTCAACAACCACGACTAACTGACAATGAAACCTTGCATTACGGGAACCATTGTATCTTCAAGAGCAAAATACAACAAAAGGTGCCGATAGGCGTACCAATCTTGGGCATGGCATTTCTCGAACACAGATCTATCATCAACTCTGTAAAAGAAATCACACCCATCAACAATCGACTTATGACTATGCTCATTCAGAGCCCCAGTAAAAAACATACACTTATCAATGCACGTGGCCCCATCAACATCGAAAATAAAAAAAACACCGAAAATGTCGAAAAATTCTGGAACACACTCAAAAATACTATGAGAAAAATTTACCAAGATGACGTGAATATATAAATGGGAGACTTCAACTCTCTATTTGGGACAGAAAAATGGCTCTGAGCACTATGGGACTTAACATATATGGTCATCAGTCCCCTAGAACTTAGAACTACTTAAACCTAACTAACCTAAGGACATCACACAACACCCAGTAATCTCGAGGCAGAGAAAATCCCTGACCCCGCCGGGAATCGAACCCGGGAACCCGGGCGCTGGAAGCGAGAACGCTACCGCACGACCACGAGCTGCGGACAGGGACAGAAAAAGCCTGTAGAAAACTCATTAGTACAAATTCAACATAATGAAACGCTTAGACCAACGGCACACGTCTGACTGACATTTGCCAACAATTCAACCACAAAAGGACGTCTTCCCACTTTAGGAAAAACCATTTCTCAGGTAACATTCTTGGCTACCAGGTGCAAGCTGCTTTCGTTCGCCTTTCGAGACTCGCTGAAAGCCAGATTTTTAATTCTTTTGTAGCTTTTGTAGCTTTTGTAGCAGGCAGATACAAACTCAATAAGGGAATCGTAAGACACCGCTCGAGGAAAATTCGTCTTGCTACTTTCAGTAACCCTCAGTGTCAGACCGAAAACCTTACGGTACTGCCAATTTCATAATGCCACTTTTGTTTTCTGACGACATATTTTTTGTTGCTGTGAATACATAATTTTATCTATGAAATGCCACATTTTCATAATACTTGCGAATGATACAGGAAATGAAGTAAATACAGATCTTTTCGAAATCAAAAGTCAGTAATATCCTACTAATTCGTGTTAAAATAGGCTCAATCGTCTTACAGACAATTATTGCTTTATTAAGATAGACTGCCGTCGTGATGTTTCTATAGTAAGCTGAATTTAATTTATATTAGTACAGTGAATATTTTATTTACATTTCCCATTAGTTTACTAATAACAACAGTAATCATCAAAGAGAAATTTGTCAGCAGCAGAATTTTCTTTCACGGTATCTAAAACAATCTGACAATGTTAAAGTTGTTTGCAAATTCTACGCCTGTAGAAACCCACTGGTTTTAACGATGTCATTAAACCAGTGTAGTTTTAAGAGTATTTTCGTCTACAAATGAATTGCCTTGACGGTTCATCGATCAAGAGCGGGAAAGATAAAATTTTACGAATATATGACGAGAGGGACAAGTGCTTGAGAGAGGACTTCCCTATCAATACAAGTGCCTGAGAGACGACTTTCCTATAAATCTCCTGGATAGTTTTGTTTCTCAAATCAACATAGTACGTTATCATGTAGTAGCATAGGTGATGTAGTTTTGTTGCTCGATTTTCTTACACTGCGGCCGAAAGGTGTCTCAGTTGTTGACAACAAATTCCAGATTTTTTGCACACACCCCTTGGGGCAGAATTCGTAGCCCGAAACACACTTTGGGAGCTATCAGATGTAAAATACTATGTTCACACTACTCTTTGCTCTAGTTTACGTTCTAGGGGACTGATGACCACAGATGTTAAGTCCCATAGTGCTCAGAGCCATTTGAACCATTTTTTTTCTAGTTTACGTCTTTTGGTGGGGCTCATCCTTTCATTTCTTCTTAGGAAGTTAACGATAAAGGCATCATAACACGTCACCAGTAAGAGTATTGCATAAGAATGCTCAATGAGCGACCTGATGACGTTAAATAATAGTCACTCCGTTGGTTTCTGTTATTTCGAATTAGAGCATGCAGTACTCCTACACCAGACTTCTGAACTTTGCCTGTTGAATGCAAATGTCGCATGATAGTAAAATGGTAATCTGTCACATATATCGGTAGTCGAGACTTTCTTAATGTGGAAAATCATTCATGCCAGAACGATCTTTGTTGAAACAAGAATATCTTTTTGTGGCGCATTTTTCCCAAAAGCACTCGCTCCAAACACAGTTCAAATCTTTCTAGCTGCCTCCCCTGCAGTCACCCCTCTGTTATACCAAAGTAAACGTTGTGTTGCAGATGTTACACCTTTTTTCCACTTGCGACTCAATTTTACAATGCATAACTGTAGTTCATGATTTTCAAGTATGCAAAATCCAATGCTTAACTGCAAGATAATAACTAGAACTTCAAATTCGAAAATGGCAGTTGATACATACACTGACAGGGTGGCGCCGCGTTCGCATGGGCGGCGCCGGATTTCAGGCGGCGGGTGGCGTCTGGTCGGTGGCCGGTAGCCGCTGAAGCGCGTGGAAACGCTCGAGCGTAAGCTGTTATGATCGCGACGCAGCCACGGGCTGTCCTGCGGAATTGTTTCTGGGATACTTGTTGTTGCTGGTGGATAGAATGTTAAGTGAATTATCTTCGATGTTCAATCAGACTCATAACTTTAGACCGAAATGTGGTAAAAAAAAATACAGTTGGACGCGAACATGCGACTATAAGTTTAGAATGCACGACGATTACCACTTTTTTTTATCGTTGTATTTGGTCGTTGCGGACGTCGCAAGACATCCTGTTCAAGTTCGATGGTTGATCCTTCCACTCAGTTTTTTTGTTATTACAGAGGCCAACCGGCTCTCTGACCGAACACGCTGAGCTACCGTGCCGGCGCCACTAGACCACGGGCTCACACAATCCGAGAACATCTCGGAAGTCAAAAACGCTTGCTTCTAACACTTTCGCATCTTACAGTGTTGCCAGATTGTGCAGATGGCCGGACGTAGAGTTGTCAGGGGCGGCCAGTTTTATTGGCCACCTGATGTGAACGAGTCGGACATAGTCTCTGTGGCGGCCGGCGGCCGGTCAGTTTTTATGTCTAAGACTGTACCTTTCTCGGCACCTGCAGAGCAAGGCGTTCTAAAAAATGACACGATTCTGAAGAAATGTTTACTGCGGTGAATCACTAAAACTCCGTATTTTCGTAATACTCGGGTATAAATACGATAACAACCATATACGGCAATTTAGTTTGGCACAAGTACAAATGCAAATGTGATTAGTGGTCTGAAAAAGAATATTAGCTTACAGCAGCGCGCGGACCGTCATCCACGGTTAATTACATGTAGTCGGCAAAATTATTATTATTCGTCCCTAGCGTTTCCGAAAGGCTTTTACCACCAGTGCGTTGCGTTATTAGTTATTAACATTTAATAGTAAGAAATTTTACCAACGGTGTCGCATCTGGTGTACGGAAAACGACATTTAAGGCCTCTCCCTAGGCACGCACAATTTATCGGCCGACCGACCAATTTTGCGTCGGCCTACACACGTCCCGACCGACGGCACTCGCCGATAACACAGCCGCCTTGTTGTTTTGATTTGTTACCCTTTACTTCATTGAACTGTATCTACGAGATCCCGCTTGGTTTTATACAGAAACAAAAACGAGGGCCAGCCTTGGCTGTTTTAGAGCTAACAAGGCTAAACAGAGAGAAAGCTGTGGGCAAAAAAAGAGACTAATGAAAGGAAAGAAATTCGGCCATATTCTGTTCTGGGAGCCAGGCTGTAAGCTCTCTGGAAAGGCTGTTAGCTGAGATTTCTAGCCACTTGCAGAAGTTAAGAGGACCTGTACTGTTGTATCCCTACAGTTACTAACTAAAATTGTTCCCAAAACCTGTTACGTGATTTATAGTTGACTGAGGAAATACATCACGGTAAAGCAACACAAATAAAACAAAAGACATTGATGACAGTGTTGTTATTCTACATCTACATCTACGTGATTGCTCTGCTATTCACAACAAAGCGCCTGGCAGAGGGTTCAATGAACCACCTTCAAGCTGTCTCTCTCTACCGTTCCACTCTCGAACGGCACGCGGGAAAAACGAGCACTTAAATTTTTCCGTGCGAGCCCTGATTTCTCTTATTTTATCGTGATGATCATTTCTCCCTGTGTAGGTGGGTGCCAACAGAATGTTTTCGCAATCGGAGGTGAAACTGGAGATTGAAATTTCATGAGAAGACCCCGTCGCAACGAAAAATGCCTTTGTTTTAATGACTGCCACTGCAATTCACGTATCATGTCTGTGACACTATCTCCGCTATTTCGCGATAATACACAACGAGCCTCCCTTCTTTGTACTGTTTCGATGTCATCCGTCAGTCCCACCTGATGCGGATCCCACACCGCACACCAATACTCCACCGAGCGAGGTGGCGCAGTGGTTAGCACACTGGACTCGCATTCGGGAGGACGACGGTTCAATCCCGTCTCCAGCCATCCTGATTTAGGTTTTCCGTGATTTCCCTAAATCGTTTCAGGCAAATGCCGGGATGGTTCCTTTGAAAGGGCACGGCCGATTTCCTTCCCAGTCCTTCCCTAACCCGAGCTTGAGCTCCGTCTCTAATGACCTCGTTGTCGACGGGACGTTAAACACTAACCACCACCACCACCACCAATACTCCAGAATAGGGCGGACAAGCTAAGCAGTCTCTTTAGTAGACCTGTTGCACCTTCTTAAGTTTAATTTATTAAGGGCGATAATGCTGTTATTAATTTATTTATAGCAGTAGCGTAAAAGATAGACGGTAAATGTAAGAAACTCATTTCGTATTTGAGGAAGAATGACAACACACAGTGGTGGTGCACATCATCTAATAAATACAACAACAGCTGCATAAGGAATAACGCATTTAGCAGCTGTTATAACTGTAAAAGGAAAAGACTCTTTGCTTTTCACTCTTCATAGCAGAGGGTTGGTAATACCCTGGACTTTTTAACACTTACAACAGTGAAGGGAGTAGATTCTACGAATTAACGTCCATGGAATGTCGATATTTCGGTATTTAGATTTCATTTCGATTGGTATCGGAAATAAAACCTAAAGACAGAAATACAGAAAGCCGGCGGACTTTCCATCTCTGTGTGTGCCATACGAACCATCGTGGATTCGTTAAAAGTGAAACAAGTGCTTCATTTATTGCATCTCTTTCGCTACACTCTTCGCGCGTCGAGTCCCACAAACATATGAATCCTTTAACATTCTCTAAGAACTCCGTCCTTAAAGTTTTGTCCGCTACGCACCCTGTCACGTGTATCGCAACAGTATTTAATCCCGTGCGCGGTGACAAAACACGCGCGATTGGTACGACAGCAGTGCACACGCGTGCTGGGTCGAGTAGGTGGGCGTCGGCTGGCCACACGGCCGGCAGTGGAAGTCCGTCGGTCGGTCGGTCAAAACACGTCCAGTTAGTCGGTCGGTCGCCTGGTGCGTACGTAGGGCCGTATTCATTCAGTGAGGCGCCGCTGGTGAGACACGCAGTCTGGCTCACTGCCGTGACCAACGAAACGAAGCGCAGTGGCTCATTGTGCTTCCTTCTGTGACGATTGCTGATTGCGATATTATACAGTACCGTGTATGTGTGTATTTCAGTTGTGTTAGTGCTGCTGTGTAAGTAGAGCAGTTTTTGGGTCTGGGGTGGCTTTTCGTGTTGTCAGAGGTTTTTTGTCCTCTCAGGAGAGGGTTGATTTTTTTTTTTTTTTTTTTTTTTTAATCCACTCAGAACACCGAGACAAGACCGATCACGTCGTGCAGCGCGACAGCCATGGTAAGTGAACTCACTTATGTTTCTTGTAAATCGTATTTTGCAGCGCTGTTAAGTTCCCGATCAAATGAAGTCATTAAATAATCACGTATTACGTGAAGCTCTTTTTTAAACGTGTGATGCATACAAAATGAAAATGAAAGTTATGTATAGCTAATGTTAACTCAT
This sequence comes from Schistocerca cancellata, assembly GCF_023864275.1. Taxonomy (NCBI): domain Eukaryota; kingdom Metazoa; phylum Arthropoda; class Insecta; order Orthoptera; family Acrididae; genus Schistocerca; species Schistocerca cancellata. The sequence continues at coordinate 599,069,981 of NC_064632.1, forward strand.
TAAAACTTTTCTGATAGAACTTACACAACAGTATGCTCATTGCGAATATTTTGATAGTAAATAGGAAAATCAATCTATATGTTATGTTTTTCGCCCGTTTAGATTCGTTGGATGGTTAAATTTTTGTTTGATCAGCAGTAGTTACGTACGCTGTTTACTTTTGCTTTAGAGGTTTCACTTCTCTTATTGTACTTCTGATTTCTTATCCATCCAACTCGTAAACCTCCCTTGTGAAGGCTGTGAGTAGGAAAGTTTGGAAACCGACCAAACATAGCATAATATGTTCTCAGCATTTTCGGGAAGAGGACAGCGAACAGGCCCGCAGCTTGCCCCCTTAGCGACCGCGTGTGAACCAGATTTGCCCCCCCCCCCTCCCCCTGTCGCCAGTCCACATACAAAGCTTTTTTTTTCACACTCGTATTAAAGACTTGTCATAGGCATTTTCAAGATATAGAATTTCTTTAATATTAATTTTTACGACAGAAAAATCCATTTACATACTAATTCATTAACTATTATATATGAGAATCACTCTTGGCAACTCCAAGAATAATTCTATCTTCTTTGCTGACTTGAATGAAAGTTTCTTCGACACTTACATATGCTCATACAAATAGAACTTTTCTTGCTTTCATAATTGCGAAATCTTCTATTGTCTGTTTAGTACCAAAACTAAGATCTCATGTTCAATTGAAATGATAGCCAATAAGCCTCTGTTTATGCATTGCTGATCGTAGATAATTTTTTTATAAATTTTAATTTCGAAAATGATCTTTCACCGGATGCAACTGTGACTGGCAGAGTTAGAAATATTCTTAGCTCTATTGGTGTGTTGGGGAACGTTGATATTAAATCATTTTTGAAATGACATTGAAGAATGTTGTATGGACCACAAGACTGATTTTCTAGGAGATATAATCTTAAAATCAGTACCGTCAATGTCGGGTTCATTTCTGAAGTGGTCTGTAAGTTTCTGTAATATGCAAATATTTACGTTTCATCAGTTCTTCTTTAGTGCAACTAAATAATGTACTACTGAAAAAAAACGAAAACTTCATGTTCAGATCTATTTAAGCATATTAATGTCTGGTCTAGAATTCGGAAAAAAACTCTTCTCTGAAATTCGTTTTGCGTTCTAAGAAAACTTTGACACGATGTTCATATTGAAACTGAGTCGGTTTTCTTTTTGAGCGAAGTATATTTACTGGAGAGAAACTTGCTTCCACATTTAGTTTGCACATTGGTAGCTTCCTTTAAAGTTACTTCAAAGTTTTCATCTGTGCGATATTGTTTGAATTCGTCATTCAAGTTCTTTAACAAATTGATACATATCTGAGTATTAATCGTGGGGTTTTACATCATTGCACTTAAAGAATTAATTTCGCTCAAAATATCGTACAAAATTGCAAAAGAACAAATGAATTTATAATTTTGAATTTTTAAAGCAAGTGACTACTTTGAGAGTAGTGGTATAATCCCAGCTAGAAGAGGCTTCTTAAATTTCCAACAAAGCATCAAATAAGTTTTCTGTGTAGAACCGTAAGGGCTTGGTTGCTAAAATTCTGCTAGACCATCTCGTAGCTCTTAAAGCTCTTAGCTCTAACTCTGGTAAGTGTTTGCAAATGATTGACCACCTAATTGTAGATGCTGAAAAGACGTAAATTTCTTGAAGTCGAAGCAAAGTGGTCTCGTGAGAAATTTTGCTGTATCATTTACCACAAAGTTCAAGCTATGAGCTGAATAGGGAACGTAAAAATGCACGCTTATTGAAATCCAAAATTTTCTACAGTCCGTGGTTTTCCACGTGTGTTAGAGCCATTAACATAACCCTGTCTGCGCAAGTTTGGAATGTCCAGGCTCAATTAAGAAAGTATATTCAAAACGAGATTCAACAAACCCTCGCCAGTTGAACCGGTAATCGGGAAGAAACCAATGAAATGTTCACATGCCTCTGCTTTCTTGTCTGTGTGGTTTAGATAAACATTCCTAAATATTACTGTTACTTCTGTATGGCTTGCATATGCTGTGCAGTCTAATATGATGGAACAATATTTAGTATCTGACTTTCTTCAAAATATGTTTATCATTGTGTCTAATAAATCAATTTCATTTTGAATGTGATCTAAATAGTGGGCCATACTCATCCGACTCAAAATATGCCAGCATCTCTACTGCTTTTAAAAATTTCCATAATGTTCACATATTTTTTTGGATGAACCGCGAAAAGTCACATTGTCACGACAAGAACTTAATAACAGTAATAATCCTTTCTAGTACATCGAACCAGTGCTTTTTTCCCTTCTTTATTAGTCTCAGTTCTATCTGATTTACATTGTTCTTTGTCTGTGACATATTATTCAACTGTAGCAATGACTTCAAATATTCATTGTGGAAGTGACTTGGTTCGTGTATTTTCAAAGTCAATGATAAATGCTGCCAATCTCAGAATTCATTCGTATCAGACAGACTACTTACACTTTTACCAAACATTTCACAACAGAAATGATACACTGAATCCTTTGATAAAGGGTAAAGAAGCCAGTCTCTCTTAATTTTTCGCCGTTAGCAATATTTCTATATTACTAAGTGTCAGCAAACTTTCTTCCCTCGTCGTTAATTGGATAAGTATGATTATGTACTTAAACAGGAACACGTTTAATTAAAATATTAACAAGATTCTAGTAATATTAAGAAACCACAGCCCTGGGTTTTCGCTAAGTGTTCAACTCTCACAAACTGCTGCTGTACTGCTTGAAGATTCTTCAGCAGCAACATCACACGTGTCATGTTTCGTTGAGACCATCAGAAGGAGTAGGAACGCAACATGTTGCCTTCACTTGCTTCCATAGTTTCAGATCGAGACGTCGAGCACGTGGTAGTTTCTTGGCCAAGATTACAGATTTGCTCAAAAATATCGTAATAGAAAATGCCAGTTTTCTTTTTTGCATTTGCTTACGTCAGTTTCTGATTACGAAACTGAGCCCCAGAAGGTTTTCTTTTCTGTGGTCCCTGAAACAGTTTTAGGCGAAACTAACTAAATTGTAAATTTGTTCGACCAAGTACCAAGAAACAAACAAACAAACAAATGAAACTCTAACTTTTCTGTTCTATAATATTTTATTTTACTGAAAGCATTTTATAACGTATATATATTTCCTTCCACTTCTGGCACACTCGTTTTCCCGGTATGTCAGTGACTGATAACGCTATGCAGTCTCTTAATTTTTACGAAGAGTTTATTAATTTAGGTTACAATTAGCAACAACGCCAACAAGGCGGAGTGAATTAATCTATCGAAATACGAAACCAATCTTGTATATGTTAATGTAATACTGAATGTACTTACTGTACTGTTTTAACATTAGTAAATAGACAATTAGTTGGATAACGAGAATTCGCTTTTGGCCGACTTTGCCTCTATATATGGTTGGGTTTAACGATGAGAATATCGGTGATGTACTGGAGATGGTAAGCAACCAGGGAAAAAGCGCGACATAATGTTCCTCTGTTGTTAATTGTCTGTTGCGGAAATCACCTGCCGCGCGTAGTTACCGCGTGGTTTGAGGCGCCATGTCATGGTTTGCGCGGCCCCTCCCGCCGGAGGTTAAGAATCCTCCCTGGGGCATGGGTGTGTGTGTGTGTTGTTCTTAGCATAAGTTAGTGTGTAAGTCTAGGGACCGATGACCTCAGCAGTTTGGTCCCTTAGGAATTCACACACATTTGAACATTTGGAAGTCCTCTCCTTTGAATGCGCTACTGCATTGAGGTTATAGTCAGTCACGGCTGGTGATCATGTGCTGCTGTACTACAGCACACAGTAAATATCGTACGAAAATTTTGGCATTCATCTCCGAATGAAAGCTATAAATCGCAGTAAAATTGTCGTTTCTCCTCGACTGGGGGCCGGAAATCGCCCTAAAATTGTCAATTCTTTTTCCAACGCGTGTTAGTATGTAAATAAAATGAACTCGTTTCGCATATTTATTCTGATGTTAATGACGTAGGCCAATGATATGAAAAACTCATTTGACACAGTCAGTGTAATATGAGAAAGTAGCAACTCTTGTAGCTATGATTCAACGAGTGAAATTTGCAAAAGATATGTAGCTGTACGGGGTGGGGGCATTGAATTTATCCTACAGGGCGGCAAAATTCGTCAGGACAACTGAGTTTATGTACAAACCATTTTATGATAGATTAGAAACCAGAAAGTTAGAAATCATGAATACATTACTGAAAAAATTTAATAAAGTCAGTTTACCACAAGAATCAAATGCGTATTAGCACAAAATTACGTCCTCCTTCCTTAAAAGGAGATAATGATGCCTACATTATTTTGAAAATTGTGCTACTATTGCTTAACTCCTTCGTTCGTACAGTTACTTACTGGGTATAAATGACGTTTTCCAAGTGGCATTACTAATAAAAATATTACCACTCCGAAAAGGCAATAGGAAAGGAAATTAGAGTAAATTAGCCTAACTGATCGCTGCACAAATGTTATAAACTTCAGTGAAAATTAAAGTTTTGATGCCGAAGGTGCGGCCACTTTGGGACAACATCGATAGAGGGTTTAAAGTTATGTACAGACACTGCTGTCGGCAATTAACGTGCTAAAACAGCGAATATAAAACAATATTTAGTATTAGAAATTAATACAATTAAAATAGAATGCCATACTCATTATATGGACGCTGTTTGCTCCGCTTACATTTTATAGAACTAAAAATCATTTCACTGATAGCACTTTGAAGTTGCTATTGTGGTGTCACCGCCAGACACCACACTTGTAGGTGGTAGCCTTTAAATCGGCCGCGGTCCGTTAGTATACGTCGGACCCGCGTGTCGCCACTATCAGTGATTGCAGACCGAGCGCCGCCACACGGCAGGTGTAGAGAGACTTCCTGGCACTCGCCCCAGTTGTACAGCCGAATTTGCTAGCGATGGTTCAGTGACAAATTACGCTCTCATTTGCCGAGACGATAGTTAGCATAGCCTTCAGCTACGTCATTTGCTACGACCTAGCAAGGCACCATTACAAGTTACTATTGATGCTGTAAAACATGTACCGTCAAGAGCGATGTTCACCAATTATGGATTAAAGTTAAGTATTCCAGCAGCCACGTACTATTTTTGCTAGTCTCATTTCCCTGACCTGTTCCAGACCTCACGCCAGCCTGCGTGAGCTTAAACGCGTGCCTTTCGGCTTCCTTCATAGTGGATTGGCTGTCTTGCCAGTCCACAACAGCTATCACTACTGACAAGTGGGTAAAACGCTTTTTCTAATGGACTTAAAGTTCAGCTGACGTTTCACTGGTCGCTTGTTTAGTTAGCTCAGATCGCGTGGTGGCACACTGAGACCCCATGTTATTTCCTTCCTCGCTGCTGGTGTTCCCCATCGTGAGCGACATTCGTAAGAGGGTGGTCCCATAGGTACCTGACCCTTCAAAGAAACCACAAATTTTAGAAAAAAATGCGGTTTTAAACATAATCTCCTTTCAGCGATATTCAGTAAGTTACTCTTTTTATAATGAGAACTGAAACTTCTCAAAATAGCCATTACCTGCCGACATCACGTCTTCATTTGTTGAAAATCTTCGACCACCGAGCCATTTTTTTTTTAAGTTTGGGAACAGAAAATCCGAGGGGGCTATATCTGGCGAATGGGGTGCGTGAGGTAGCATTCAACTTCAATTCATTCTGGCCATTGCAATAACGGACTTACGAGCTGGTGCATTGCCCTGAAGGAACAACACTTTCTTCTTGGTCAAATGCGGCCGTTTTTGCTCATTTCTTCGCCCAAACGTTGCAATAAGTTCTCATAATATTCGCCGTTGATAGATTTCCCTTTTTCAAGGTAGTTAATGAAAATTATCCCACGCGCATCCCAAAAAGACCGACGCCATGGCCTTGCATGCAGATGAAACTGTCTCTGCCTACTTTGAATTAGGTTCTCCAATTTGTCCACCGTTTTGATTGTTCTTCTGTCTCGGGAGTGAATTGGTGGACCCATGTTTCAACCACGGTTATGAGACGACGCAAAAAATTACCTTTGTTACTTCAAAACTTCGCTAACCACTCAGTTGAAACGTCTTCACGACATTGTTTTCGCTCGAGAGTGAGTAAACGCGGCATAAACGTTGCAGTTTTCTCATGTCCAAATTTTCACATAATATGCGGTGTACCGCACGTCTTGAAATGCCTGCTATGTCTGCTAGCTCGCACACTTGGTCGGCGATCATCCGTTCCGCTTTCTGGTCGACCACTGTGATGCTCGTCTTGGCAGCTCGTACAGCTTCGTTAAAACTCAGCTACTGAATATTTTACTGTTGTCAACGAAGGAGCAGACTCTGCCGAATTCATGTATCTCAGCTTCAATAATGGTTGCGCTGAGGCCTTTCAAAAAAAAAAAAAAAAAGTGTGACATAACGATGCCTAGTTTTCTCCATTTTCACAAATTCACTCAAACGTTTATTATCCATGGCTCCCAAACAAATACTAAACAATGTGGCGCGTTCAAACTTGAAACATATGCATCATAGATCGTATATTTTCTGATCTAGAGATGTTTTTCAACGACTGCCATTTCTCGGTCAGGTCGGGTAATTACCAGACCACCCTCGTATTTAGAGGAATTTGCATGAAGTGCGGAAAATACGAACGTACTTGAAATTCCCCCAGGTGGTCCACAAATCTTTTGTGGATACGTGTGTAGCGAGCACGGGACCCCGAGCTAGTGTGGCCCTCCTTCCTTTCCGGGCTGCATACCTTCCTTTCCCGCATCCTTCCCCATCCCCCATCTCCCCCCACCACCTCACCTCCGCCTCTTCCCCTCCCTTTCTGACCCTCTAGGAGTATGTTTAGTGCCTACGTCAGGAGACGGACGGTAGAAACTGTAAATCAGTCTCTCTCCTATGTTTTTTCTCTGCTGGCAAGTCTTTGTCCTTCGTGTTTCCTTACCTCTTCTCTTTACCCTTTTCTCCGCTGTGGCATTTGAGACCTCTCTTCTTTCCCTTCCTTTCCTTTTCTTTGTTCCTCCCTTTCTCTTTTTTCCTCCCTGAGGATGTCTGAAGACTGACCCACACATTCCCATGCGTAGCCGGTGACGGGGTAACGTGTAATTCCCCGCCCCGGGTAGACAGGTAGGACACGTACGTTCCCCCTTGGTAACGGCCAGACCCAGGGAGGATGATTACCCGAGCTGATACCTTACGAAAGTGCCGATTGGTCCCTCCATCAGTTTCTCGGGAGGTGTGACCTGAGGTGTGAACAATCACCTAAGGCGGGAGTGCCCTCGAAAAGGGCCCCCACAAGGGAGGAGCGCGCCATCGGAGACGCCGGTAATCGAGGGGGATACTTCCACAATGGTTTCCTCATCATCTACTGTGTCTGCTCACAAGCGTAAGTTCAATGAGTCTCAGCCACACAGTCCTTCCATCGTTGCCACAGTTCCTTGTTGTTTCTCAGTCAGACGAAGGTAAAGACTTCTCGAGTCAACCCATTCATTATTCAGAAAGGTGTCGACGCAGTTGCAGGTCCTGTAAAGTCTTGTTCCCGTTTACGAAATGGCACCTTGTTGTTAGAAACAGTTAGTGCCATCCAGACACAAAAATTGCTGTGTGCTTCACTGCTACACGCCTTCCCTGTCTGGGTAGAAGCACACCACACTTTAAATTCCTCACGTGGGGTCGTTTATACATGCTCCCTCTACAGATTGTCCGACGAGGATATTCAAAACTACCTGTCTCACCAGGGCGTAACGGCTGTTCATCGAGTAATGAAAAGGGTTGAAAAGAACATCGTTCTAAACCAAACTGCCTTCTTGACTTTTGACAGAGTTCAACTTCCATCAACCATAAAAGCAGGCTATGAGACAATTTCCGTTCGCCCTTACATTCTGAACCCTATGCGTTGCTATCGGTGTCAGCGGTTCAATCATACCAGCCACTCCTGTTTCACTCTGGCCAAATGCGTTGTGTGTGGCAAGGATGCCCATGAGGGTGTTTGTCCACCTCCATCCCCTTGTTGCATCAACTGTATGGGTGACCACGCTGCTTCCTCTCGAGATTGCCCCATTTTTAAAGATGAACAGCTCATTCAGGAAATCAGAGTGAAGGAAAAGGTGTCTACCTTTGCTGCTCGAAAGTTATTCGCCAGTCGAAAGCCCACTGTGTGTCATACATGTGAATACAGCACTGTCCTTGCCACTCCTCGGCCAACAAAGGAGACAGCCACACAGACTTCTGAACTCACCTTTAGTGCCACGGTCGTCAGATCGGACTGTGCAAAGATCGCCAGTTCAACGTCCCCACTCTCACCTGCTCACTCAATGGCTCATCATTCATCGGGTTCCGCTAAATCTCAAGCCCCAAAATCAGACACCTGGAGTTCCAAAAAAGAGCCTAGTCATGAAGATTTTTTACATACCCCAACTTCACAACCATCGGTTCCTCCTTCATCTCAACGTCCAGTTGCCAAGAAGGCTAATAAGAAACCCAGTTCCTCTCCTTCTCCGCCACAGCGTCTCTCATCTACAGCACCACCTGGCGGTAACCGCCCTCGGCCGTCTTCTGTGTTGCCGAGGCGCACTGCTGGTGGCCGATCAACCGGCCGATCGCTAGTGGCAGGAGCTGTTCCCAAACAACCTATAGATCAGGATCTTCAGCCTTCAGCTGAATGCCATTGCATGCTGTCGGTCGCAAGCTTTGAGCAGTCATTGAGGGCAACCTTGATCACATTCTTACATTTTCTGTTCACCCTATGTCCATTATCCATTGGAATATCCGCGGCATTCGAGCCAATCGGGATGAATTGTCGATCCTCTTACGGTCCTACTCATTGGTCACCTTCTGTCTTCAGGAAACAATGCTGCGTCCCCACGATTGCTTTGTTTTCTCCTATTTTCAGTTAGATTTGATCTCCCCTCTGTTGAAGGCACTCCAGCACATGGAGGACTCATTATTCTTCTCCATGATACTGTCCATTATCACCCAATCCCCGTTTCTTCCAAGCTGTCACTGTCCGTCTTTCCCTTTCTGGCTACACCTTCTCTCCTTGTACTGTATCCATTCCATCGTCCACACAAATGGCAAGAGCTGATCTCCTTCATCTCCTTGGTCAGCTTCCGCCTCCCTATTTGCTGGTTGGGGACATCAATGCCCACCACCCGCTTTGGGGATCTCCGCGTCCTTGTCAGCACGGCTCACTCTTGATAGACGTCTTCCACGAAGCGGATCTTGTTTGCCTGGGGACCCTACATTTTTGTCTACCTCCACGACAAATTTCTTTCATTTGGACCTTTCGGCCGGTACTGTTCCGCTAGCTCGGCGCTTCGAATGGTTCGCCCTTGATGACACACACTCGAGTGACCACTTTCCATGTGTCCTTAGACTGCAGCATCAACAGTCATATATGCGCCTGTGGCACTGGAAGTTTGGCCAAGCCGATTGGACACTTTTTTCGTCTCTAGCGACATTCGATGACCGTCACTTTCCTAGCGTCGACGATGAGGTCACACATATTACAGACGTTATTCTTACAGCTGCGGAACGTTCAATACCACGCTCCTCCGCATTGCCCCGGCGCCCCCCATTTCATTGGTGGAACGCGGCATGCCGTGACGCAATACGTGAGCGGCACGTGCTCTTCGCGTTTTCCGCCACCATCCTACTTTGGCCAACTGTATCCGCTATAAGCAGTTCCGAGCGCGATGCCGTCGCGTCATCCGCAATAGCAAGAAGGAAAGCTGGAAATTCTTTACTAGCTCATTTAACACCTTCACTCCCTCCTCGGAAGTTTGGAGTCGGATTCGACGGTTCTCAGGCGCGCCTAGTTTCTCCCCGGTCTCTGGGCTCACTGTTGCGCATGATACATTAGTGGACCCCGTCGCAATTTCTAACTCATTGGGTCAACACTTTGCTGAGATTTCGAGCTCTTCAAATTACCCGGCAGCGTTTCCCCCGAAGAAACGTGCAGCGGAAGTGCAGCCTCTCGCTTTCTCCTCTCAAAATCGTGAAAGCTATAATACTGTTCTCTCTATGCGGAAACTCTACCATGCACTCTCTCCGTCACGCTCCTCTGCCCCAGGACCGGATGGTAATCACGTCCAAATGTTGCTGCATTTATCATACCATAGTCTGCTTTACCTCCTTCGCCTTTATAATCGAATTTGGACCGACAGTACTTTTCCCAGATGATGGCGAGCAGCTATCGTCGTTCCTGTTCCGAAACCTGGAAAGGACAAACATCTCCCATTTAGCTATCGTCCCATTTCTCTCACCAGTAGTGCATGTAAGGATTTGGAGCATATGGTGAATTGCAGGTTAGCTTGGTGGCTGGAGTCCCGCAGTCTTTTAACACCTGCCCAATGCGGTTTCCGAAAGCATCGTTCTGCAGTTGACCATCTTGTTGCTCTCTCCACCTCTCCACTTATGTCATGAACCATTTTCTCCGGAAACGACGAACAGTAGCAATATTGTTTGATCTGGAGAGTGCATACGATACCTGTTGGAGGACAGGCATCCTCCGCACACTTTTCTCTCCCGTACTTTCTGCCAAGAAAACGGGGTACCCCAGGGCTCCGTGCTGAGTGTTGTACTGTTTGCCATTGCCATAAATCCGATTATGGATTGTCTCCTTCCTGATGTCTCGGGCTCCCTCTTTGTGGACGATTTTACGATCTACTACAGCTCTCAACGGACCAGCCTTCTTGAACGACGTCTTCAAGGATGTCTCGATCGCCTCCACTCTTGGAGCATCGAAACCGGCTTCCGTTTTTCTCCCAGTAAGATCGTTTGTGTTAATTTTTGGCGACGTAAGGAGTTTCTTCCACCTTCCTTACATCTAGGACCTGTCAACTTTCCGTTTTCGGACGTCGCTTAATTCTTGGGTCTTATGTTTGACAGAAAACTGTGCTGGTCCTCTCACGTTTCCTATCTTTCGGCTCGCTGTCTCCGATCCCTCAACACCCGTGTCCTGAATGGTACCTCCTGGGGAGCGGACCGAGTGGTCCTTCTCCGCCTCTATCACGCTTTAGTGCGCTCGAAATTGGACTATGGAAGCATAGTTTACTCCTCTGCTCGGCAGTCTATTCTTCGGCGTCTCGACTCTATCCACCACCGTGGATTACGTTTAGTGTCTGGAGCTTTTTACACCAGCTCTTTGGAAAGCCTTTATGCTGAGACTGCTGAACCTCCACTGTCCAATTCGCGAGCAGTCCTTCTGAGTCGTTATGCTAGCCATCTGTCTTCCATGGCTGCTAATCCAGCCCATGACATTTTTTTCGACGCCTCCTTGGAAGTAGGGTATGCAGGCCGCCCTTCCTCCCTACCACCACCAGAAGTCCGCTTCCGTCAACTGCTTCATTCTCTTTCCTTCCGCTTTCCTAAAACCTTCTTGACAACTTGGGGTACTGCACCGCCATGGATCCATCCCCGGATCTGCCTGCTCTGTGACCTTTGTCGATTTCCCAAGGATGGTACCCCATTCACTTGTTTATCGTCGGGCATTTGCTGCTCTATGTGCACAAATGACGGACGCCACATTTATTTACACCGACGGCTCGAAAACATCGTTAGGTGTAGGGAGTGCCTATATTGTTGGCTACACCCCAAATCACTTCGGCTTCCCGACCAGTGTTCGGTTTATACTGTGGAGCTTTACGCTGTTCTCCAGGCTGTCCACTACATCCGCCACCATCAGCGGATACAGTACGTAATCTGCTCAGATTCTCTCAGCTCTCTCCTCAGTCTCCAAGCTCTTTACCCTGTGCACCCTCTGGTCCACCGGATTCAGGACTGTCTGCGCTTGCTCCACCTGGGGGGCGTCTTGGTGGCGTTCCTCTGGCTCCCAGGACACGTTGGTATCTGTGGAAATGAGGCGGCTGATATTGCAGCCAAGGCTGCAGTCTCTCTTCTTCGGCCAGCTATTCAATCGATTCCCTTCGCCGATCTACGGAGCGTTTTATGTCGTCGAGTTGTTCTTTTATGGCACGCGCATTGGTCGACACTTCCCCGTAATAAATTGCGGGACTTGAAAGCTCTTCCTTGTGCTTGGACCTCTTCATCCCGAACGCGTCGTCGGGAGGAGTTAATTTTAACTAGACTCTGGATAGGGCACTGTCTTTTTAGCCATCGACATCTTTAAAGCGGCGATCCTCCCCCACTCTGTCCCCACTGCTCTCAGCTGTGGACGGTAAGACATCTTTTAATTGAGTGCCCCCATTTTAATCCGTTACGCTCCCGTCTACAGCTGTCGCCTGATATATCGTCGATTTTAGCAGATGACAGGCGCTCAGCCGATCACGTCCTCGAGTTTCTTAGTGCCAGTGAAATGACGTCAGTCATTTGAAGCTTTTTCTTGGGACAACTAACCCCTTTCTGTAGTGGATTTTTAAGCCTTCCTTCTGCTTTTAGTTTCTCCAATTTTATGACTTTCGTTCCCATTGCTGCTGGTTTCCATTTTGAGTTTTTTACTGCTTCCTAAGTCACGGACCGGGCGCTAATGACCATAGCAGTTTTGCGCCACAAAAAAAATCCAAAACATTGCACCTGTCTTTGAAAGTTATAATCTGTACCATTCTTTTCGCATTTTTCATCCACAAAACAAATTGCTTGTAATTTTTGCATGACACCAAAATCCTCTAAAGATTTGTAGTGCTATAGTAAAGCCCACCCTGTGCTTGTCTTCTGGTTTTATCCCAGCTAATGTATGTTGTACCACAACCTCTTCATTATGCTGTGTAACAGTGCTCTAGCCTTTTTGTGGGCCTTATTCACATAAGTACGTACTGTTTCTTCCAACCATTGTTGACATAGATGTATTAAGCGCACCAGCTGTTTATATGCTTTCAGTGGCATCAAGTTACTGCAGATTGTAGCCATTGTTTGATAAATATATTGTGTTTGCTCAAGTGCCTATAGTGTTACCTGTATTACAGTGGCTGAAGTTAGCAACACATCTCCCTCTGGGATTCCATTACTTGGATGTGATCTGGGATGTCCATTAGGTTCATTCAAAAATTAAGTCACTGATATCACTTCACACTTCATTATATACTCTCACGGGATTTGGCAATTCCGTAAACATTCTACTTTGTCCTGTTTATCTAGAAGGTGACGTCAGTCCAAATTTTCTTTCTTCTCAGGTTTGATCCTGTCATTTTACTTATGCAGTGCCCAATATCCATCATTTTCTGCAGAAATTCCTGAATATCATCGCTAGCCGTGCCTGCTACTCTAATAACATGATCTGATAGAGCTTGCTGTTACCTAATTTGACCAGAAGTGAGACTGGATTCAAGGAATGAAATGAGACATTCCCAAAGTAGTTGGCAGTCTTAAGTAGAAGCCCAGGAACTTGATGCCATCAGATATTTTACCTGCTGGTTATTTAGTATGACTGAGTATTCCTCTGGTGTGTTGTGCCTTGGTGTATCCTACATGCAATTTATCTTGCTTAAGTTGGCAGAAAGGAAGTTAACAGTGAACCAGATACACTTTGGGCACAGCAGATTTATACCTTACACCATTCACAACTGCTGTAGAATGTTTGGACAAATCAATGAAGGATCCACGACAGAAGGTTTCTTCTTCTTCTTCTTCTTCTTCTTCTTCTTCTTCTTCTTCTTCTTCTTCTTCTTCTTCTTCTTCTTCTTCAAACTCCAATCCATCAGTATTAATAGAGGACTAACGTGGTTTGTGACACCAAACACCAGTTGATGTAGCCTATTTAGTGGCTTCCAGGGCAGCAAAAATTTGATTTTCCATATTACTTTTTAAAATTCAGTGAAGAAATTAATCATCAGCTGACTGACACATGTAATTTGTCTATGTAATTTTTTATGATAAAAGTTTGACCTAACAGTGTCTCTCTTCAGGAAGCATAGCTCATGATGCACAAATTAGCCACACTATATTCAAGAATTGAATTGTTTCACAATGAGAGTACTTAGTGACTCCCTACAATCTGTAAACATAATATCAAACCCTTTTCTAGTTTTTTCTTGCTTGCATGCTTAGTACGAGACTTTTAAAACATTGAAACAGCTTAAACCTCAGATTTCTTTACAAATGAGTTAGAAACATGGGAGCTGGATTTGATAAAGAATCAGATGTTTACTATTTGGGTTATAGTTGCTATGAATGCTTCTAAGTGAAATTTTTTCATATTTTTTTGTTTGGTATTCTTTAATATTATTTTAGACATCTGCTTGAGATTTAATACATTTTCCTATGAGAACTGCATGATCGATTTTAGTAAAAAAAAAAAAAAAAAAGTGCTATGAAGTTACTGTTCTGATAATTATCCATGACATTTGCTGATTTCAATTGTACCAACTATCATAAACACGATTATATTATGTTTTTTTTTTGTGTTAAAGTGCTGACACTATTCATGAAATTCACTGTATTTAGCTGCTGTATCAGTTATGCACACTACTTTCCATTTTGAACAGGCAGAGAATTGCACTGTTTGTTGTGCCAATTAATGTTTATTCCTCATTACAATAGCTTCATGAACTACGTGGCGCAACTAGTAACTTTGGTACGCCACTTTTCATTTTGAACAAACAGTGTACTATATGGTTTTCTTTTGTGATGTTAAGTTGGTACTAAATGTTTCATTCCTTTTAACCACTTACATCATACAATGCATATAGCTATTGTAGTGTTTATATAAACAACTTGAAATTGAGAATTGGTAGCCTTGTACTGTTTCATTGTGTTTACACGCTGACACAAAGTGTGCAATTCCTTGTCTCTATGTACATAATTTTTTACATTATGCTTACTTCTTGTATGCATTGCATTGCATTTCGCTTGGTCTAATGCTCTTTGTAAGTCATATATAATTACATACAATGGCACTGTATAGCAGTACACCAACCACCATCTGCTGTTAAAACTTTGTAGCATTCTGTAATGATCAATAATCTTGAAAAAGTCTGCTAATGTCTGTTTAGTTTACAACATGTAACTATTCATCCAGTGGTCCATGTAAATACCACATATGGTGGTTGCATACAGTTAAAGAGTACATGTTGTCTCACGATTGCAGTGCTTTTAATGTGTGTCCATTTGCTTTAGAACACATTTTAATTTCATTTGTAGTTAGCTTTTCTTTTAATTCCATCATGTGTATTTAAAGTTAAGGCCCAACACAGTGAATGTATTACATTCATTCTTTTGTGTCTTTAGGCCTGTTAATTAATCGCTGTATAAACTTTGTTTCTGTAGTCTTAAACAATAATAATTTGATGTTACGACACTTATGTCATGCAAGATAACTGTTTTTAGTTAAGTACATAACATAGTAATGTGAGCAGTTTACTATTAATAACTAAAGTAGTGTTCAGTGTAACCTTACTTTTGTGTGCAGAATAATATATTACTACTCATGCGCTGTTTCGATCACTCCCCACGCTTTCACTCTGTAGGAGTGATTACTTCAAATTCATGGGCCCTGTATAAAAAATTTTTGCTCTAAATATATTTGTGAATACTGTTGTGGTTCAGTTGCAAATAGATAAAACTACAGTCAGTCATTTGGCATATAGAGTAATGAAAAGCACTCTCAGTATATTCTCCAGTACTGGTTGATTGTTCATATTCACCTCCCACCTTCTGCCTTAAGTATTCTGATTGTTCTGTGCTTATGTCATGAAGCCTGTTGTATTATTTTGATATGTTGTCTTGCAATGTAATGTGATTGTGCATATGCATTTCAATGGTAAGTTATTTGACACAAGTATTTAACTCATGTACGGAAACTATTTTGTAATGTTTACCGTTATGGAAAATAGTAAAACATTATACACTGAAGCGCCAAAGAAACTGGTATAGGCATCTGTATTAAAATACAGAGAAATGTAAATTGGTAGAATACAGTGCTACAGTCAGCAAAGTCAGTATAAGGCAAGAAGTGTCTGGCGCAGTTGTTAGATCGGTTACTGCTGCAACAAAGGCAGGTTATCAAGATTTAAGTGAGTTTGAAGACGGTGTTACAGTTCGCACATGAGTGGTGGGACACTGAATCTCTGAAGCACCGATGAAGCGGGGATTTTCCCATACGATCATTTCACAAGTGTATCGTAAATATCAGGAATCCAGGAAAACATCAAATCTCTGACATCACTACTGCCAGAAGAAGATCATGCAAGAATGGGACCAGTGACAATGGAAGAGTGTCATTTCAATATGACAGAAGTGCAACCTTTCTGCAAATTGCTGCAAATTTCAATGCTGGGCCTTCAACAAGTGTCAGTGTGCGAACCATTCGAGGAACATAATCGATATGGGCTTTCGGAGCTGAAGGCGCACTTGTGTACTCTTGACACAAAGCTTTGTGCCTGGCCTGGGCCCAGCAACACTGATATTGGACTGTTGATGACTTTAAATATGTTGCCTGGTCAGACTAGTCTCGTTTGTACTGAGCAGATGGACATGCATGGGTATGGAGACAACCTCATGAATCCATGGACCCTTCATGTCAGCAGGTGTCTGTTCAAGCTGGTGGATGCTCTGTAATGGTGTGCGGCATGTGCAGTTGGAATATGGGATCCCTGATGCATCTCGATAGGACTCTGACAGGTGACACGTATGTAAGCATCGTGTATCACCACCTGCATCCATTTATGTCCATGGGCAATTCCAGTGGGACAATGCGACATTCCACATATCCAGAATTGCTACAAAGTGGTTTTAGGAACACACTCCTGATTTTAAACACTTCTGCCTTGAAATGTGCTGTTCAGAGATGATCTCCACCCCCTGATACTCATACGGATTTGTGGACAGTGCTGCAGCATTCATGGTGTCAGTTTCCTGCAGCACTACATAAGACATCAGTCAATTCCAAGCCACATCATTTTGCGGCACTGCTGGCAGGGGCCATATACAATATTAGGAAGGTGTACCATTTTCTTTGGCTCTTTAGTAGAGAATACACAAAAGCACTCTCAGTATTTTCTTTCTCCAGTACAGGTAGCCTGTTCATGTTTGCCTCCAACCTTCTGCCTTAAGCAGACAAGCAATTTGATTGTTGTATCGTTACATTGTGAAGCCCCTCATATTATTTTCATATGTTGTCTTGCAATGTAATGTCCTTGTGCATGTGTGTTTTGGTGGTAAGTTACTTGTCATGTATTGAAACTTCTTAATAATGTTTACATTTAAGGAAAATAGTTATACATCCAATATTTCTAAAAATGATTTCGTTACAATAGACTTAAACCATACTAATGATTTAGCCCCGTATGATTGATGTTTCTGTCTTTCACTTACGTTTTGGTTTATGCACAGTTCTTTTATTGTTCATGTGGCATATATTGGTTAAGATTGTGTGCTGTGTACATACAGTATGGTCAGCAGGGTCAGGGTAATTTTTTAATTCAAAAATCTCTTTGTTGAACATAGCAAATTTACTTTCATACTCTTACACAGTCGTATGACATATCTGGTAGAAATGGTTCCATGTTGCTATGTACATGTATGAGCTTTTATGATACTTGACCAGCCTTCTTGTTGAATTCTTAGATCATACCTGTGCACCTGACAGCCAGTGTATAACTTTAACACTGGATACTCATGTTCACTGCTTGTACAGTTTGTGATACTCTTCATATATGGAGAAATAACATCTGATGTGATAATTGTTTTGCAAGTATTTATAGATGACTATGTACTCTCATTGGATCTTGAATTCTGTTTTGTTACATTGTGTTCTGTTATGTCATTTATACAGTACTGTGATAAATAAGCGTTAGAAGACAGCATTATCACGCATTTTTCCAAGGCAGTAACCACTTCATATCAGAGTTTGAGTAAGAAGATAAATATGTATTATTGCCAATAGATGCACAAAAATGTAATTGTCTATCCTCTGAACTTTGTGTATCCTCCCCCATCATTATAGGTGACTTTCTCTCATCATGGTCTCTTGTTCTTCCTTTCTAACCTCTCGCTACTTACCACTATCCCCTACTTGTGAAAGGAACTATTAGTTACAGAAACCATAGCTGTCTAAATTATATTTTTCCTTTGTTACCATTAATGTATTGGTATGAATTTTTGTGGCTTTGTATTTTGTTAGTCTGTCTGACATATTTATAAAACAATTAGTGAAAATGGTACATAATTTTTTGTGTTGGTTTACTTTGTAATAACTTAAAATACTATACACCAAATTTTTTGAAAGTATTTCCTGAAAATGGAATTTGTGATATGCTTTTAGTAGTCATCTGGGTAATGGCAAAATAATAATATTCCTGCATTCAAAGAGAATTTCCAAACATTGGTTCTGTAAATTTATTGCAATTGACATTTGTATTATTGGATACATCATTTGAATTTGACCTCTTTGAAAGGAGACAGAGCAATATTGCACACTAAAATGGCAGAGATATTTGTCGGTGTTTTTACAAGCATTATGACTGTTGCAAAAACAGGTGTCTGTACTTAACAGATTTTGGTAAACAGTAGCCTGAAAGATCTGTCTGTACTCCACATTGTAAAATTTAAATTTGTTAAATAATGGCACTTTTACTGTTTAAGTGATAAATTTGTTCCTTTTTTGTACACTGTTGCAAAAGGCCTGTAATACTAGGATTACTTACAGAATTTGACAGTTCTTAACACAGCAACATTTCTTTCTTATGCTAGTCTGACTGCTTGTATCTGTAAACAATGTCTGACATTGCTTCCTCTTGTGTCAGACTTCTGTTTTCTGTCCTGTCGGTCTTTCTTGGCCAACTCTTGTTGTTTTCGACCCCAATGGTATTAGGTTGTGAGGCCGGAGGGTGTCTTTCATTTCCATTCTCTAATCTTTCGTTAGAAGGGGGAGGAGGACCTGTTTGGGAATGGTGAAGCCAGCTTTCCTTGAGGAGCAAACCAACAACAGAAAGCCTATGCTTCCAAGGTGGGGGCTATGTCGTAAGGCTGATAACCTACCCATGTAACAATTTTGATATTCGCAAGCCTGAAAACAATCCTTTGATATGAAGGAAGAGTAAGAGATGGTGAGTTCGCAACAGGCCATAATGGCTTTGTGGACAGCAGGATTCATATGAGTTAACACTCATGTTGAAGAACTCTGGATTTGGAACAAAATGTAACCACAGTTGGAGAAGTGTCTCTGCATGAAGCAGGTGTGATGGATAAAGGATCCTACTGCACAAGGAAGCACCCTTACCAGAGGTGTGTAAACCATGTTAAATGTTAACTGTGGCTGCACTTGGAGGTGACTTCACCAAAACACATAACAGTGAATATTGGAAACATGTAATATTACGGTGTCACCATTACTACAGGAACAATCTTAGAGAGGTGCATGGCACTGAAGTCACCTTGATGGCTAGTGAAAAAACACAAGTGAGACATGACTGGCTGCTGTTTAAACATACCAGTGACAAGGTGCACCAGGCTGGAAATCAATCATCAACAAATATTGTGGCTGCCGGATGTGAAGAGACCAAAGCGAAAAAGAGGACAGAATATTGTGCGGAACAGTGCTGAAGGTATTGAGGTACTGATGTACTACTGCCCAAATCTCTCTTCAGTACACAGGCTATCAAATGGTACAATTTCTGATGGTATCTGCTGTGCCAGATCTTAGACAACTGCATCGATGGTCATTTTTATTATGGTGGCTACTACTGGGAGAACAATGATTGTCACTGAAAATAGTTCTGTACCTCTGCCAACACGAATATGATGAGGTTTGGACATATCTTGACCTGCAGCCCTTCACTTTGAAGAAAGGACATTAGCTGCCTGTAGACAAACATCCTTCCATTAAAATAAGTTACAACACAGACACATCAGAGACTGTGTCGAGCTGCATGCTTCTTCCAGTAATGTACCTGTCCACCTTCGCTAACATGCCCATCAGAATTATAAGGGCCATGGTAATGAGTAGGAGTTCATGAGTGCGTAACTACATACAGTGCATTCTCTGGCATATATCAACAAAGTTCTTACTCATGGCACATCATTGTGTCCTGAAGAGTTTCTGGCTGAATAAATATTAAGTACCAATGGACCACTACTTTTGCCTCATCAGAAAGCAACTAGCATCCAAGAATACAGTGCAAGATGCAAGCAGTATCCTGGCACCTCAAACGTGCAAGTCTTTTCCCAATATTTTTTCAGCCACTCAGCATGGGATGGTCGAGATGACTCTAGGAGGACAGTAACAGTTTAATGGCCAGTGGCTCCTAAGTCAACAATACTCTAACCCTCCTCCCTTCTCTCTCTCTCTCTCTCTCTCTCTCTCTCTCTCTCTCTCTCTCTCTCTCTCTGTACATATATATGTATTACGTAATTAGTAAACTTTAATGAGTATATTGTTCCATTGCCGAGTCCAAATCACTTTGCATGCAAATTAGCATATAAAATTTCTGTTCAGTATATAAGCACATAAACCAAAATTGTTACTTCTCCATTTTTATTTGGCCAATTAGGTGAATGGAAAGGATGATAAATCCATTATAACATCTATTACATCACTGTAGCATAGATTAAATATGCACAATTTGAGTCATGTAATACTGTCATAAACATGTCATAGTTTAAAGAAAGTCTGACATTGCGTATTTGCAGTTACATTTTTAATCTCTTTAGCATTCTCTCATTTTCTGACCTCTTGTATAGTTTGTCTCATCAAATCTAACAGCTTTGTTGTTTTGTAACTGTTGAGTGAAAAACTCGAGCAGATGTAATACCCATTAATCCATACAATCCATGGCAATTGATCTCTGAATTGGACAATAATTAGAAAATGAAAATGGGAGAATGATGACTGCAATATTATATATACACTAAATATGTTTGTATTATGACATGTTGACATTATTACTTGATGTCCATAGAACAAAGTTTGTTATAAATTAATAACATGCATGCATGGATATCATGTCAATATTTTTAATACAAGCATGGTATGACAATAGTTTAATACATCTCTAATTTGCTCCTGAAATTCTGTATCTTATAAAAGTCTTTCTTACAAATGTGCCAGTAAACTTCTGATCCTTTCAAGAAACAAACTCCCATGTATGAGACAGCTTCAGTAGTCTGATTACTACCAAAATGAGTTACTGCGGTAAAATTTAAACCCTTTCCTAAATTTTTCTTTCTTATGTGTTTAGTTTGTCTGACATCACTAATAGCTCTCATTCTCATTTAGTTGTTGAATATAATCGGAGTACTTTTATGCTGTCAGTTAGGCTGTCTCAAGACATTCGCAGTACTCTATTGGAATATGGGTTTGTTCTTATTGTGTTCTCACTGACCAAGGTGGCACAGTGGTTAACACACTGAACTCGCATTCTGGAGGATGACAGCTCAAACCTTGGCAGGCCATCCTGATATTGGTTTTGTAAGATTTTCCTAAATCACTTCAGGCAAATGGCAGGGTGGCTATTTGAAATGGCACAGTTGACTGCCTTCCCCATCCTTCCCTAATCTGATGGAATCAATGACCTCACTGATTGGTCCCCTCCCCTCAAATTCCCCAATCGACCTTTATTGTGTTAAACTCTTAACATAACATTATATCTCCTAATGTGCAGATTTTGAAATTTAAATTTGCGTCAATCATTATGGGAATTAACGAAACTCAAAAAAATTGCTGCCTCTGGAAGCTGTTAGTTTTAAACACTCTAGCAGGTCATAGGGCCTAGAGTAATATTTATGCTGAATAGAAACAGTACATTCCAGTAATGGCTCTACATAATCAGCACACTAAGTGATGTTCTTACACCGCCTGCTGGGAGTTTATCATCTGATAAATGTATGTTAGGTGAACTTCTATGACTTCCAGTATTTTCTTATTTTCAGTATTTCTTTATATATTGCTTTAAAGCCTTTGTGTGTAATTTTGTGCCCAATAATTCTCCAAATTCTCCTTTTCTTGATATATCTTGTCATCTAGTATTTCACACAATCCACCTAAGGCTAGCAATACATGAGCTTTTTGTGACGGTTGTAAGTTAGATCAAAGTGAGACTACTTCAGTAGTGTAGGAAATTCCTAATTACTACTCACAGTATATAATAGATGTACATTTTTGACTGCATCAGCCTTAACAAGTTACAGGGGCTGTGGTGCTTTTGATGTGTATGGGCCATCCAGGTGCAACAGGTCACACACTTTACATTAGGTTTAGATGCTCCAAGGTGGATAGAGGAACTGTGACAGTGCATACAAATTAGTGATACACAAATATACACTTTATTACACTGTGATGCTTAAGTTATATAGAAAGTTGTAGGATGTGCTTGTGGACAGATTAAACTAAGCAGTGGCCTGTTCAGGCATGTGTTACTGAGTACATCATCAACAAGACTGTCAGTCCTGGGCACTGCACTGTCAGTTACTGTAGTAAACACTTGTGCCTATGCAAAGGCTATAGGTGACTCCACTTAGAGACTTTCTCACATGCTAATCTCCAGTACAAACTACAACCCTGGAACTCTATACTAGAAATGTTGTACACCAATGCTGAACTTGAACCCTCTGTTGCTACCTGTGGGTACCACATATTGCAATGCCGAAGTCCATCTCATTGACAGTATGTGGAGGTTGCCAATTGAGCCACGCTTCTGGTTGGTGGTAAATTTCAAAGCGCTGTGTGTGTGTGTGTGTGTGTGTGTGTGTGTGTGTGTGTGTGTGTGTGTGTGTGAAAAATTTCAGAAATATGTTTGAAGGTCTCTTACAAGGTTTGTGGTGCACTTGAGTTGTCCTGCCTGCAAATCCAGCAACTTCAGATTCACTGAATTCTAAGCTTCTGTAAAAGAGTTTCATTATCCCCTGTGTATCAGTCTTGGAGGGGTGTGGTTCCTGTGATAAGTGTATGTGGGTTGTGATGTGTTCACTTCTTTACCC
The DNA here is from genome assembly GCF_023864275.1 of Schistocerca cancellata. NCBI lineage: Eukaryota > Metazoa > Arthropoda > Insecta > Orthoptera > Acrididae > Schistocerca > Schistocerca cancellata. Next base: position 599,092,864 of record NC_064632.1, read on the forward strand.
ACTGGCGCTTTACTTTTTTGAGTCTTCAGGAGAGTAGTGGTATAGTTAGAAAGTGATTACTCTAAACATTTTGAGTTCAAGTTTAATAAACCTGGTCATTCGTGATAATACGTTGTTCTAAAAGTTTGAGGGCACAGGGTTGTGAAAATTTCTAAAAACAATTTCACTCTATTTCTATTCAGCCTATGGGCAATTGCTTCTTACACGATGATAAACACAGGCCTACAATCATGCATACTAATAGTAATGGGCATGGAAGTAGTTATTGAAACACAGCATGTCAGTAACTCTGAGGGGGGGGGGGGGGGGGGGGGGGGGGGGATTTTGAATCAGATCTAATGAACATTTGCTTAACAGAATTCGACCTTTGCAGAGCACCTAAAATCCAGTTGGCACCACTCCCTGACATGAGGTAATTTACACGTGCTCCACACTGTCATCAAAGGGGAAAGGCTAAATCTTTTAGAAGAAATTGAAAGTCTGAAACACTCCTGTAGAGGGAAACGTGTTTTACTGAATGTTCAGATGGTTAGCAGGAACCAGTCTTGTTACGATATTATTCCATTCCACCAACAGTTTTTATTTTGAATGTGATGCTACCTTTTTCATTCCTTGTCTTTAAACTGGTTTTATTGGTCTGACTAATGTTTTAGTGGCATTTTAAATTATACTGCTTGACAAGTTAAAAAATTTTACACTTTACATGTATGTTTTTACCTACACTAATTTTGTTGTTTTGTGCATTTTTTTCTTAATATTATTGCGCTAAATTCAATTTTCAGTAATCCGCAGTTTTACCTAATTTGTTTTCTGCATATGTAATTTATATAACCATTTGCTTTTTGTAAGCACATTGGTTAGCCAGTGCCATCTACCTTTAGTGTCTGCTACCACAGTCATATAATCTTTGCTTTATGGCTGTGTTTGTGTGGCTGATTTTGGGCACTGTTGTATCCTGTTCTCAACTGCATTATCTACTATTTGCAGCTGTACACAATGCTCCATGCTGTGTACACTGGAATGCTGTTGGCTGTGTATTACATAAGATTTCTTATATTTTTCTCGGTTTGTCATAGTATTCCTTTCCACCAGACACATTAGTTATACTTAACATTGTACTCCCAATTTGAGGTTCCATAATGCTTTTATTTGTCCCATGACTGTAGGACAATGGTTCCTTATAAAATTTTATCTCAATGTCATATGTGGACTAACATTTCATAAGAATGCATTATCAAATATACATGCACAAGATTTTGTTACCTGATTTAAATTTATTAAACGTCAGGTATAAATCTTTTCTGGTTTTTACACTGCAGGTTTGGATGTGTGGAAAATGTTTCTGATGTCCTGCATGAGGGGAGTGTTTTTCTGTGTTTAAGATATTAAATTTTCCAGACAGGCTAGGATAAATAGCCATGATCCACAGATCACGATACAAATAATTTACTTGCTTGAAAAGCAAGACCAGTCATCCCGAAAAAGATTAGCATCAATTGGCTATTTTTTAATATTGCTGTGGAGGGCCTGATTCAGTCTCTGTATTGTGAAGTGAACCACCACCTCTCTGCTAAAGGGGTAAATGTAATATTAAGAGCTCCAGTAAGCCCCCCCCCCCCCCCCCCCCCCCCCCCCCCCCGGGAGCTTACCACACTTATGTGAGCAAGTGCTTGGCTACCACGCTGCCCCAGCCTTCGCAGCACTACTTCCTCTTTCTGTGCTGCAAACCTACACTTAAACTGTCTCTTACCTCCACTGACTTTACATTGGATACAGTTCTAGCTCAAACCCTGCCTGGACTTGGTTCACAATTTTGGTCTTTTTCTCCAAGTTTCACTCCCGGCCATATCTTCACCATATCAATGATGTTATGATCCCCAGTACTGGGTTTTACATGCCGTCTATCTGAAATTTCACAGAAGTGTGTGTCATGCAGGGAAGGTTGCTCACTGTGTATGCTGCACCTTTGTTCCCTTCCACCCTGGCACCCTTCGTTGCTGTTGTCATAGTACGCCCAAACTGCAGTATGGTAGCCATCCTGTTTTGGTGGGTGGGTGGTTGGTCATCTTAAAGTACTTGCTCAATGAACTCCCATTCTCATGCAGAGATCTAATTGTTTGTGCCTGTGCTGCACCCTCCCCATATATGCCATGAAGTACGTGCCCATGATGACTGGCTAGGGCTAGGGCATGGGGACTCCTGGCAACAGATAACTGGACAGTTAGTTGTTGCTGTGGCTGGGTGGTACTCTGGGAAGAATGCAGGGCCACACAAGAAGCAAAATGCTCCCTCCAGTACCTGGTCTATACCAGGACTGACACATCTTTTTTGCCACAAAGTCTTTATTTTTTTGTGGAACACATTAAGCACAAATACAGGGATGTTGCAGCCATTTCTAAGATGAAGAGTGGTTCCAGCCTTGAATTGAATTTGATCCTGTAAGATTACACTGTGTACAGTAAATGTACGTGTAATATCGGACATGACAAAGTAGTAACATTCATTATCACTTACTTTTCTACCCCTTTAGCTTATTTTTAAAATCATTGATAATGAATAACAATATATACAAATTTAATGGCATAAGTATTCTGCAACACTGTAAAACTCTTTTTCAATGAGAGAGTCTCTAAGTTTCTTTGGAAAGTCATAGTCAAGTACACTATCTTGCAGGTTTTTAGGCATACTTCTAAGTAGTCTGATACCTTTCTCTAGCATTGTCAGTCAGTGGGATATGTTCTGTACTTCATTCTTCCTTCTTGTATTGTGGGCATGTACACTAGCATTTATAATCCAGTCCTCTCTACCTTTAGTGATGGACATTATTGTTTTGTATACATACAATGATGAAAAAGTTAAGACACCTAGCTTCTTGAAACAATTTCTGCATGTTTCAGAGGTCTTTCTTCTTAAAATGGTCCTAATTGCTTTTTTTGTAATGTGAACACTCGTTTTGTCTCTTGTTTGTTTGAGTTTCCCCACACAGTCACTCCATACTGTAAGTATGGTTTGAAAAGTCCATGATACACTGTACACAGAAGGTTCTTGTCTGAATACTGTGATAGCTGCATGATTAAGAATATGACAGAGCTCAGTTTCTTACAGACATTATTAATGTGTTTTTTCCATTTCAGTTCATAATCCACAAGAATACCTAAGAATATATCAGATTCTACTTCTTCCAGCCTCGTTCCATCAACCTCTAAGTCCATGTCTACGGCTTTCTCCTTGTTTATAAACACTGCATACATAGTCTATTTTAGATTTATAACCAGTTCATTTTCCAACAGCCATTGAGCTGTGACATTTGCAGCTCTTCTCTCAAGCTGTTCAATATTTTGGTCACTATTTAGTATTGTCATATCATCAGCATACAATATTTTCTTTTCTTCCTCCTCAACACCTATGTCATTAACAAACACATTAAATAACAATGGCCCCATTACCAAACCCTGCGGCAATCCATATTTGATGGGTTTGGTCTGTGATTGGTATGAGTTTCCTAATGATACATACTGCTTGTGGTTGCAGAAATATGATTTTATCCATTCACCTGGTTGCCCTCAAACGCCATAGTTGCCTAATTTTAGTATCAGCATTTCATGGTTAATGGTGTCAAATGCTTTTGAAAGATCCGGAAACATTGCAGAGACAAGCTTTTTTTAATCTGAGGACTGTAAAAGTATTTTGTTGGACTGGCAATTGCTGATTCTGTAGATTTGCCCTTTCTGAAACCATGTTGTGAGGGCATGAGAATGTTATGTTTGTCGAAATAATTAACTAATCTGGTGTACATAAGCATTTCCAGGATTTTCAAGAAACCTGATACAAGTGAAACTGGTCTGTAGTTGTTGGGGTCATCCTTATCCCCTTTCTTGTACACTGGCACCACCTTAGTTATCTTCAGTTTTTCTGGAAAAATTCCATATATGAAAGAACAGTTTACTATGTCAGCAGTGGTGTTATCTGCTCACTTACCAGCTTTATTACATGATTTGATATTTCATCATCATCAGTTGATTTCTTGGACTTCAGTTTCGGTATAGTTTTCCATAGTTCACCTTGTGTGACTGGCCTTAAGAACATAGTACTGCATGATCTTTTTGGTACTTTAATGCTCTTCTGTTTTTGACTGTTTCTTTCCAATTTTAAGTTTTCTACTACACTGATATAGTAATTATTCAGTTTGTTTGCCATTTCCATACCATCTGTGACAACTATGTTGTCTATTTTAATTGACCCAACCTTTTCCTTTCTTACAGCATTAATTGCATTCCAAGCTGCCTTTGCCTTGTTTCTTGAGTTCGTTATGGTGGTGTCAATTGCTCTTGCTTTTGCTTCTCTTATCGTTTCTCTATACTTGTTTTTCTATACTTATTTTTTAACATTTTATAGTTTTCAGCTTCACCCATCCATCTCAGATCCTGCAGCTTCCTTCGCTGTTCTAGTATTTCAATGGTAATCCACTGTGTTTGATCTTGCAGCCTTTCTTGTCTCTTTACTTTGGGAAATGCTACATTGAAATGCTATTTAATTGTTGAAATAAATGCATCATATTTTTCATTTACACTCTGGTTACTTAACATTGTTCTAAAGATATCGATATTTTGTTCACTGATGATCCTAATTTCTTTGGTTGTTTGTTTTGGTTCCGATACTGTGTCATTACTTCTGCAGAAGCTGATTAGTTGACCATGGTGATCAGATATTTTTGTCTGAACTACATGTGACTCATAGTTACACATATTAGTAATGATGTCATGTCACAGGATGTACTGCCTGCTTTAGTCTCTCAACTCCTCACCTTTCCTAGTCTTGAGCAACACCAACTCCCATAACTCTTTGTGAAGTGGTACCATCATCACTGGACATGGTAAAGACAAGGAAACATCACTGGCATGGCTTGGTCTTTGCCTCTTGAACTCTAGTGTCCCCCACACACATCAGTGTGGCACGCAGAACTTATTCGGACACTGATCTTGCAGAGCCATGGTTTTGTACAGTCAATCCACTGGATGGTCCACAATGACCTGTGAGGTAGTGAGCACTTCCCAATCTTCCTGTCCCTCGCTCAGCATTGCTCCTCTGGACGCCCACATGCATCCATTCCTGTAATGATGGACTAGGATGGGTTCACCTCTGATGTCGTTCTTAGCTCCTCATTGCAAGGAAGTATCAGTCAGTGCAGATATTTAGCATACAACAGTAGCCATTCTTCAGGCAGCCAACCAAGCCATACCCTCTTCCTCAGGATTTTGGATTAAGTGGGTGCTTCACTGAGTACCCCCTTATCCAAGAGAATGGGGTGCTAAAGGGCTCTGTACCGAGCATCCCCGTCTTTCTGGTGTCCATCAATGGTCTAGTAGCACCTGGAGTCTTCTGCATTGGTCTCAATGCATACTGACTATTTTTCTTTTATTATTGTTCCTCTAGTATGGCTGTTGCTGAGCATTGCCTACAGGGCACTGTACGAAAGGTACATTTGTGTTGTGCACTTCCATCATGGTTGTACTGCCCACTCACACCCAGGGCTTTCCCCCCTGCGGGTCCGGGGATTAGAATAGGCCCGAGGTATTCCTGCCTGTCGTAAGAGGCGACTAAAAGGAGTCCATCCCCCTCACGGGGGTAGTTAGCGCCTGCGTCCGGAGACGGACGGTTTCACGACCTATAATCGTGGTCTTTTTGGTTTTTCACTTCTCGTTTCTTCCTTTTGTTGGTCCCTTTCTTCGCTCTTCTCCACCTCACTGTCTTCCTTACTCTTTCCCTTGACTTCTCCTTGCCTTCTCATTGCCTTTTTCTCCTTGCCTTCTCATTGCCTTTTTCTCCTTGCCTTCTCATTGCCTTTTTCTCCTTGCCTTCTCATTGCCTTTTTCTCCTTGCCTTCTCATTGCCTTTTTCTCCTTGCCTTCTCATTGCCTTTTTCTCCTTGCCTTCTCATTGCCTTTTTCTCCTTGCCTTCTCATTGCCTTTTTCTCCTTGCCTTCTCATTGCCTTTTTCTCCTTGCCTTCTCATTGCCTTTTTCTCCTTGCCTTCTCATTGCCTTTTTCTCCTTGCCTTCTCATTGCCTTTTTCTCCTTGCCTTCTCATTGCCTTTTTCTCCTTGCCTTCTCATTGCCTTTTTCTCCTTGCCTTCTCATTGCCTTTTTCTCCTTGCCTTCTCATTGCCTTTTTCTCCTTGCCTTCTCCTTGCCTTCTCATTGCCTTCTTCTCCTTGCCTTCTCTGGTCTCCGCCTCGGCGTTTGAGACAGTCTGTCCTCTTTCTCCCTCTCTCTCTTCTTTTTCCTCTTCTTCCTTCCTCCCTGTGCGTGTCTGTAGGCCGACCCACGCGTTCGCACGCGTAGCCGGTGACGGGGTAACGCGTAAGTCCCTGCCCTGGGTAGACATGTAAGGCACGCGCGTACCCCCTGGTAAAGGCCAGGCCCGGGGAGGGGTGATTGCCTGAGCTGATACCTTCTGACCATGCCGATTGGTCCCTCCGTCTGTTTCTTGGGAGGTGTGACCTGAGGTGTAAACATTCACCTAAGGCGGGAGTGCCCTCTGAGAGGGTCCCCACAAGGAAGGAGCGCGCCATCGGAGACGCTGGCAATCATGGGGGATTCCTCCGCAATGGATTCTACTCCATCGCTTTCGACTTCGACCCAAAAACGGAAACGTGACCAGCCAACAGTGACAAAAGTACTACCGCCTGCCCCACAGTTCCTCGTAGTTTCTCGCACTGAGGACGGAAAGGATTTTTCCTCTGTCAACCCTTTTGTTATTCAGAAGGGCGTTGATGCCATAGCCGGATCTGTCAAATCTTGTACCAGGTTGTGTAACGGCACCTTATTACTCGAAACTGAGAGTGCCTTTCAGGCACAAAAACTGCTTTGGGCCACCCTCCTGTACACGTTCCCTGTCCGGGTGGAGGCCCACCGAACTTTGAATTCGTCTCGTGGTGTAGTGTATACTAGCTCCCTCGACGGATTGACTGACGAGGAGCTTCAATCTTTCCTCGCTGAGCAGGGCGTGACGGCTGTCCATCGGGTCATGAAAAAGGTCAACAACGACCTTGTACCGACCCGGACACTCTTCTTGACCTTCGATAGTGTTAAGCTGCCATCGCGCATCAAGGCGGGCTACGAGGTTATTTCTGTTCGCCCCTATGTCCCGACACCTACGCGCTGCTACCAGTGTCAGCGTTTCAATCACACTCGACAGTCTTGTTCCAATGCGGCTAAATGTGTCACTTGTGGCAGGTATGCCCATGAGGGTGACTGTCCACCTCCGTCTCCTCATTGTGTGAACTGTCAGGGTGACCATGCCGCATCCTCCCGCGACTGTCCTGTCTATAAGGACGAATGTTGCATCCAAGAAATTCGTGTCAAAGAGAAAGTGTCCACCTCGGCTGCTCGCAAGCTATTGGCTAGTAGGAAGCCCACGCTGCTCCCAGCGGGGAAATATAGTACTGTCCTCGCCTCTCCTCGCACTACCCGGGAGGTCGCAACCCAGACATGCGATCTGACCTTCAGCACCACGGTCGTCCGTTCGGCCAGTGCTAAGATCGCGCGGTCGACGTCTCCTCTTCCTCCCATCACACCACAGACACCAGCCACTTCCTCAGCTTCTGCTAAGTTGAAGACCCCGAAGTCAGATGCACGGTCCTTCAAGAAGGAACCATCCCGTGCAGACTTCCTCCGTCCCTCGACCTCCCAGCCTTCGACCGGTACTTCCACCAAACGTCCTTCCAAAAAGGCGCATAGGAAGCACAGTTCTCCTTCTCCGCCACGGCGCATCTCTTCTCCTGCGCCACCCAGCGGTTGCCGCCCCAGGCCGTCATCCGTTTCGCCTGGCCGCATCGCCGGTAGCCGTACATCTGGCCGTTCACCGGCGGAGGAAGCTCCCCCTCCCGGCCATCCTCCCGAGATGGCCGATGACCCTATAGACCCAATGGATGATGACTGTCCGCCTACTGATAGCGGCGGCAGTGCTCGCTCGAAGCCAGGCCCTAAGCGGCCTTCGAGGTGACCCCTTCTCTCATCTTCCTTTTCTTACGATGGCACTTATTCACTGGAATATTCGCAGCATTCGCTCCAACCGAGAGGACTTGAAGTTGCTGCTCCGCTTGCATCGTCCGCTCGTCGTAGCCCTCCAGGAAACGAAGCTACGCCCATGCGATCACATTGCCTTGGCACACTACACCTCTGTGCGTTTTGACCTACCCCCTATGGTAGGAATCCCAGCTCATGGAGGGGTTATGTTGCTGGTCCGGAATGATATTTACTACGATCCCATCACATTGCACACCGGCCTGCAGGCAGTCGCCATCCGCATTACTCTCCCCACTTTTACGTTTTCCTTTTGTACCGTTTACACTCCCTCGTCATCTGCCGTTACCAGGGCAGACATGATGCAACTTATTGCTCAGCTACCTGCACCGTTTTTGTTAACTGGAGACTTCAATGCCCACCATCCCCTTTGGGGTTCTCCAGCTTCCTGCCCGAGGGGCTCCTTGTTAGCAGACCTTTTCAACCAGCTCAATCTTGTCTGCCTTAATACTGGCGCCCCTACTTTTCTTTCGGACACATCTCATACCTATTCCCATTTAGACCTCTCTATATGTGCTCCCCAACTTGCACGCCGGTTTGAGTGGTATGCACTTGCTGATACTTATTCGAGCGACCACTTCCCATGTGTTATCCATCTCCTGCAGCATACTCCCTCTCCGTGCTCCTCTAGTTGGACCATCTCCAAGGCAGACTGGGGGCTCTTTTCTTCCAGGGCGACCTTTCAGGATCAAACCTTCACAAGCTGCGATCGTCAGGTCGCACACCTCACGGAAGTCATTCTCGCTGCTGCTGAATATTCCATCCCTCACCCTACTTCTTCTCCACGTCGCGTACCGGTCCCCTGGTGGACCGCAGCATGTAGAGACGCTTTACGTGCTCGTCGACGTGCTTTACGCACCTTTAAACGCCACCCTACAGTGGCGAATTGTATTAATTATAAACGATTACGTGCTCAGTGTCGTCGTATTATCAAAGAAAGCAAGAAAGCCAGCTGGGCTGCTTTCACAAGCACCTTCAACAGTTTTACTCCTTCTTCTGTTGTCTGGGGTAGCCTGCGCCGGCTATCTGGCACTAAGGTCCACCCCCCAGTTTCTGGCTTGAAGGTCGCGAATGAAGTCCTTGTGGCCCCTGAGGCTGTCTCCAATGCCTTCGGCCGCTTTTTCGCCGATGTTTCGAGCTCCGCTCATTACCACCCTGCCTTCCTCCCCCGCAAACAGGCAGAGGAGGCTAGGCCACCTGACTTCCGCTCCTCGAATTGTGAAAGTTATAATGCCCCATTCACCATGCGGGAACTCGAAACCGCACTTGGCCGATCACGGTCCTCCACTCCAGGGCCTGATTCTATTCATATTCAGATGCTGAAGAACCTTTCTCCTGCGGGTAAAGGTTTTCTTCTTCGTACATACAATCGCATCTGGATTGAGGGACATGTTCCCGCATGCTGGCGCAAGTCTATTGTTGTCCCGATTCCTAAGCCGGGGAAGGACAAGCACTTGCCTTCCAGTTATCGACCTATCTCACTTACCAGCTGTGTCTGTAAAGTGATGGAGCGAATGGTTAACTCTCGATTGGTTTGGCTGCTTGAGTCTCGACGCCTACTTACCAATGTCCAATGTGGATTTCGTAGGCGCCGCTCTGCTGTTGACCATCTGGTTACCTTGTCGACCTTCATTATGAATAACTTCTTGCGGAAGCGCCCGACCGCGGCTGTGTTCTTTGATTTAGAGAAGGCTTAAGACACCTGTTGGAGGGCGGGCATTCTCCGCACCATGCATACATGGGGCCTTCGCGGTCGCCTCCCTCTTTTTATTCGTTCCTTTTTAATGGATCGACAGTTCAGGGTACGTGTGGGTTCTGTCCTGTCCGACACCTTTCGCCAGGAGAATGGTGTGCCACAGGGCTCAGTTTTGAGCGTCGCTCTGTTCGCCATCGCGATCAATCCAATAATGGATTGCCTCCCAGCTGATGTATCAGGCTCTCTTTTTGTGGACGATTTTACCATCTATTGCAGCGCGCAGCGTACACGTGTCCTGGAGCGCTGTCTTCAGCATTCTCTTGACCGTCTTTACTCCTGGAGTGTCGCCAATGGCTTCCGTTTTTCTGCCGAGAAGACGGTCTGTATTAACTTCTGGCGCTACAAAGAGTTTCTCCCACCGTCCTTACGACTCGGTCCCGTTGCTCTCCCAATCGTGGAGACAACCAAATTTTTAGGCCTTACCTTTGACAGGAAACTTAGCTGGTCTCCACATGTGTCATATTTGGCCGCCCGTTGTACCCATTCTTTAAATGTCCTGAGTGTTCTCAGTGGTATGTCGTGGGGAGCGGATCGAACCGTCCTACTTCGTCTATATCGGTCGATCGTCCGCTCCAAGCTGGATTATGGGAGCTTCGTATACTCCTCTGCACGGCCATCCATCTTACGCCGCCTCAACTCCATACAACATCGGGGTTTACGACTTGCGATCGGAGCATTTTATACCAGTCCCGTAGAGAGTCTTCATGCTGACGCTGGCGAATTGCCACTCACTTACCGGCGCGATATACTGCTTTGTCGGTATGCCTGTCGGCTACTGTCAATGCCCGACCATCCGTCTTATCGTTCCTTTTTTGACGACTCTCTCGACCGTCAATACGGGTTGTATGTCTCTGCCCTGCTACCCCCTGGAGTTCGCTTTCGTCGCCTCCTTCAACACCTTAATTTTTCACTCCCTGCAACCTTTCGAGTGGGCGAGAGCCACACGCCACCTTGGCTCCAGGCTCAGGTCCGCGTTCACCTTGACCTCAGCTCGCTGCCAAAAGAGGTCACCCCCAGTTCGGTCTACCACTCCCGTTTTTTGGAACTTCGTTCGAAGTTCATCACCATGACTTTCATTTATACAGATGGCTCTAAGACCAATGACGGGGTCGGGTGTTCCTTTATAGTCGGGGCACAAAGTTTCCAATACCGGCTCCGTGACCATTGTTCGGTCTTCACAGCTGAGCTCTTTGCCCTCTACCAGGCTGTTCTTTACATCTGCCGCCACCGACATTCTGCTTATGTCATCTGCTCAGATTCCCTGAGCGCCATCCAGAGCCTCAGTGATCCGTACCCGGTTCACCCTTTCGTACACCGGATCCAACGCTCTCTTCAGCGGCTGGTGGACGTCGGTCCGCCGGTTAGCTTTATGTGGGTTCCTGGCCATGTCGGTATCCCTGGGAACGAAGCTGCAGATGCCGCGGCCAAGGCTGCGGTCCTCCAGCCTCGGACAGCTTCTTGTTGTGTCCCTTCGTCCGATTTTAGCAGGGTCATTTGTCGGCGCATTTTATCGCTGTGGCATGCCGATTGGGCTGCACTTACCGACAACAAGCTTCGGGCCTTAAAACCTCTTCCCGTGGCTTGGACGTCCTCCTCACGCCCTTCTCGGCGGGAGGAGGTCGTTTTAGCAAGGTTAAGGATTGGACACTGCCGGTTCAGCCATCGCCATCTGCTGACGGCTGCGCCGGCGCCGTTCTGCCCATGTGGGCACTTGCTGACGGTTAGACACATTTTAATGTCCTGTCCCGATCTTAACCAACTGCGCCTCGATCTTAACCTGCCTAATACTTTCGATGACATTTTAGCGGATGACCCACGAGCAGCTGCTCGTGTTCTTTGTTTTATCAATTTGACACACCTCGCTAAGGACATTTGATGAAGTTTCTTAATCCTATGCCTGTCAGTCTGTCTTTTATTGTGTTTTTCCTTTTAGTTGTTGTTGTCAACTTGTGGCTCGCGGTGCATTTTTAGAGTAGTCAGGGCGCTAATGACCATTGAAGTTGTGCGCCCTAAAACCACAAAAAAAAAAAAAAAAAAAAAACCAGGGCTTTACCCAGATGATCAATTTGTTCTTGTAAATGAGATGCACCACTTTCTTGGACTAGCCTTAGATTCCCAGCTGACATGGCTTCTACTCGTTCACCAACGTAGGTCAAAATGCTGGCGACACCTCAATACTCTGCTGTTTCAGTAACACTAAGAGAGGTGCAGACCACTTTATCCTTCTACACCTCTATGAAGTCCTGATGAGTCTGAACTATATGCAAGACTGCCATAATCGAGACGGGTCAGTGTCACCCTCAGCATTGTGGATACTGGACCCCATTCATCACTGTGGGGTATGACTTGTGACGGGTGCCTTCTGAACTAGCCCTATGAACATGCTACCACTATAGGCTGGAGTCCCTCCATTACTTTCAGGTGCAAACAACAGCTGCTGACTTACAATATACACATTTGTAACTTCCATTAACATCCCAACCACCATGTCCTTTTCCTTGGAAGGGAGCTCCACCTCCCACAACAGTGACCCAGAACTGGGTTCAGAATTGGACATCTCCGGTGTTCCTTTTAGTAACAGGAACTTGGTCCACTGTCACCTCTTGCTGGGGGACCACACATGTGCCCCCATGGCTTGTACCCTGACCTCACATTTGTGTTGAAGTCTTGTTTGGTCAAAAGCTTCTGTTGTCCCCAAGATTTGTCACAGTCTGTTCTTGGCTGTCCTCAGGATGTAACCAGGTTCAGAAGTTGTATACACCAATGACTCAATAGTAGGTGGATGAATGTGCTTTGCAAACACACATGCAGTGAACTCCACACTCTGCCAAAAGGCTGCCATGTCTTTACTGGTTAATTGTTGGCCATTAAACTAGCCCTTAGCCATGTTTGTTCTTGTGCTGGCAAGAGTATCTTAATCTGTAGTAATTCATTTCACAGCCTTCAAGCAATAGATCAGTTCTATTCCCCTCACCCACTGGTTATTGCTATCCAGTATGCAGTATCTTGTCTCTGACCTCCATTAAGCTGAATGACCAGTAGTTTCCACTGGGATCCCCAGTCATGTTGTGATTTTGGGAAAGAAACGAGCTGACCAGTTAGACAAGCTGGCCATGAGGATGGCGATTTTGGAGATAGGGGTCCCAGAACAGGACCTCCCACCATTTATACGCCACAGATTTCTAGAAGTCTGGAATTCAGAATGGTCTGCCCTGATCTCTGCAAACAAAATCAGGGCAATTAAGGAGACCATTACCATGCAGCGATTTTCCCTGTATGCTTCTAGCAGGGAATCCACCATCTTCCAAAGACTCTGCATTGGCCACACTTGGCTGACTTATGGCTACATTGTCGAGTATGAGGATCCCCCTCACTGCTGAGGCCCCCCTGGGGGTCCGGGGTAAGAATAGGCCCGAGGTATTCCTGCCTGTCGTAAGAGGTGACTAAAAGGAGTTTCAACCGTTTTGGCCTTCCATGTGATGGTCCCCCTTGGGGTTTGACCTCCATTTTTTAAAATTGTACAGAAGTACGAGCCTTTTGGGGAAGGACGTCTTACGTGGTGTACCACTGGTCCTCAGTGCACTAAGACCTTGGCACTCAGCGTTGTACTGGCGTTGTAACCATACCCACTATTCCTCAAATTGGGCCTAAACACCTGATGGGTTGTACAAGTTATGCCCATAGTGCGTCCCATCTGCACCTACAATCATGATGGACTTTCCACGGCACCAGAAATCCAGCACGGTAGCCAGCAAATTGTGGTGGAGTCGTCATGTACCCTCTAGGTTGTAGCCCCCTGACAACACAGGGATTGTACTGCCGATACCTGAGCTGCACCCTCCCCACGTCGGCCAAGGAGTAGATGCCCGTCTCCTTGGGGCATCAGGACTCCCGGCAACGGTCATCCTGCCAGGTGGCCCTTGCTGAGGCTGGGTGGCACCCGGGGAGAGAGCCCTTGGTCAGAGTGGGTGGTATCGGGGCGGAAGTTTCGCAGATGAAACGTCAACATGTATCAGGTTGCTCTGCAGCAGAGTCTTTTAAAAAGAAAGGTACTGTCTCTGGTTCAGGTTCTCCTGCCCTTTCCCCCTTGGCCACTCCCTGGGAGGAGGGACAGGCCCGCCGGCTTGGGGCGAAGTACTTCCCCCGCTATTTGGTCTGTTCTCGAACTGATGGGGGGACGTTCGCCACCTCCAAGCCCATGTTCTTTGTTCAGCACATCGAGGACATCTTCGGGGAAATTGAGGCTCTCGGTAAAATGTTTTCAAGGTCTGTTCTTATAAAGACCACCTCCGCCACACAGTAGGCGGCGCTCCAGGCATGCGACCGACTAGGGGACATCCCAGTGTCCATTGTCCCGCATCTGGCATTGAATAGGATGCAGGGGGTTATTTTTCATCGGGACCTCCTGCTGCAATCTGATGAGGAGCTCAGGGCCAACCTGGAGCACCGAGACGTGCAATTTGTCCGGTGAGTCCAGCGCGGCCCCAAAGACCGTCGCATCGACACCGGGACCTTTATCCTCACCTTCGAGGGGGACGTTCTCCCAGAGAAGGTAAAGGTGATGTGCTACCGGTGCGACGTGCGACCTTAAGTCCCGCCTCCTATGCGCTGCTTTCGGTGTTTGAGCTTTTGGTACATGTTGTCACGGTGTGAGGCTGCGCCCCTTTGTGGCAATGGTGGATGTCCTCTTCATGAGGAACATACATGCACCCCACCACCTCAGTGCGTCAATTGTTCTGGCATCCACTCGCCTAGATCTTTAGACTGCCCCGCGTATCAGATGGAGAAGAAGATTCAAGAAAGAATAAGAGAGATGATTCAAAGTTTTTCAGAGGCCAGGAAGAAGTATGACCACCTCCATCCCGTGATGTTGACAACTTCGTTTGCCTCAGTCGTGTCCACTCCTTCCACAGTATCCTCCCCCCTCTCCTGTCCCCCTCCACCTCCTCACCCCATCCAAGGTCTATGCCTCCGCCTCCCAAATCCCTCCCTTCCAAATCCTCCTCCCTCGCGGCCCCTGCCCCCTCTGCCCCAGGGGCCACCCTTCCTCCTCCCCCTCCACTGCCTGAGAAGTGATCCTCTTCTCAGGAGTTCATCGGGGAACCATTCCGGACCCAGGCTTCCAGCTTCCGGCTTCCGGGGTCCGGCGTTCCAAAACGGACCCCGCGCGTGAGGACCTTCTTCGGGTCCAGCCCACCATCCTTGTGCCTCATCGGACTTCCAAGAAGGCCTCCAAGAAGAAGTCTTTTTCCCCCTCTCCATCCCGGCGCGTTTTGTCTGACGCCCCATCTGTGAGGTGCTGCTCCCAGCCGTCCCCAGTTTCGCCGGCACGCTCTGCTGCCAGGCGCTCAGCTGGCCTCTCGTCGGCGTTCTGACTGCACTTGCAAGACAGGTATACAGTGTGTTTCACAATTTCTATTACAGGCTTATAAGGATTGTAGAGGATAATTAGTAAATAAATTTTTGTTTAGGATCCCAGTGTGGAGCAGTCACAGGGCAAACCTCAGCATGTCACATACGGTTTAATTTTGTGTCCTGTTCTATTTCTTATACATGTGACTCACTCAACTTCACATACAGCAGGAAGAGTTGGATGTAATATAAAATTGTAAAGTTTGGATCAGTTTAAATCTTCCGCTTCATGGTACATACACAAAGCAAAGGACATGCTGTCAACACCCACTCTTGTAATTGTGACATCATGTATCATTTTTGCCCAACTACAACAACAGCTGTAAGGAACTGATAGATTAGAAGGGTTGACTAGTGCTTAATGGATCTGCCTCACTGTCAACATTGAAGGAGATGTTAAGGGCTCCTGCAGAACATACATGTCAGAGCTCGTTGTTTCCAATATCTGCATATCGTGAAGTGGGGAATTTGAAAGTGATCAGATTTACAAACTTAGTTTTGTAACTTAAGTATCTATGAAGTACACTCTAAGACAGAAAGAATCAATGCACTATGAAAGAATTATCCTAATGGGATGGAAATTTGTAGATATGATATTCATGTACAGATGAACAAATGAGTACAATTTCAGAAAAAATTGGATGATTTATTCAAGAGAGAAAGCTTCACAAACTGAGCAAGTCAGTAACAAGGTGTTCCGTATGTGGCCCTTATGCAAGCACTTATTTGGGTTGGCACTGATTGATAGAGTTGTTGGATGTCCTCCAGAGCGGTTGTTGTTGTTGTTGTTGTTGTTGTTGTTGTTGTTGTTGTTGTCTTCAGTCCAGAGACTGGTTTGATGCAGCTCTCCATGCTACTGTATACTGTGCAAGCTTCATCATCTCCCAGTACCTACTGCAACCTGCATCCTTCTGAATCTGTTTAGTGTATTCATCTCTTGGTCTCCCTCTACGATTTTTACCCTCCATGCTGCCCTCCAATACTAATTTGGTGATCGCTTGATGCCTCAGAATATGCCCTACCAAGTAATCCCTTCTTCTAGTCATGTTGTGCCACAAATTTCTCTTCTCCCCAATTCTATTCAATACCTCCTCATTAGTTATGTGATGTACCCATCTAACCTTCAGCATTCTTCTGTAGCACCACATTTCGAATGCTTCTATTCTCTTCTCGTCCAAAGTATTTATCATCCACGTTTCACTTCCATACATGGCTACACTCCATACAAATACTTTCAGAAACAATTTCCTGACACTTAAACCTGTACTCTATATTAACAAATTTCTCTTTTTCAGACACGCTTCCCTTGCCATTGCCAGTCAACATTTTATATCATCTCTATTTCGACATCTCTACTCTACCATCAGTTATTTTGCTCCCCAAATACTCATTTACTACCTTAAGCTCCTCATTTCCTAATCTAATTCCCACAGCATCACCTGATTTAATTCGACCACATTCCATTATCCTTGTTTTGCTTTTGTTGAGGCTCATCTTATATCCTCCTTTCAAGACACTGTCAATTCCGTTCAGCTGCTCTTCCAGGCCCTTTGCTGGCTCTGACAGAATTTCAATGTCATTGGCAAACATCAAAGTTATTATTTCTTCTCCATGGATTTTAATTCCAACTCCAAATTTTTCTTTTGTTTCCTTTACTGCTTGCTCAATACACACATTGAATAACATCGGGAATAGGCTACAAACCTGTCTCACTCCTTTCCCAACCCCTGCTTCCCTTTCATGCCCCTCGACTCTTATAACTGCCATCTGGTTTCTGTACGAATTGTAAATAGCCTTTCACTCCTTGTATTTTATCCCTGCCACCTTCAAAATTTGAAAGAGAGTATTCCAGTCAACATTGTCAAAAGATTTCTCTAAGTCTACAAATGCTAGAAACATAGGTTTGCCTTTCTTTAATCTATTTTCTAAGATAGTACTTAGGGTCAGTATTGCCTCACGTGTTCCAACCTTTCTACAGAATCCAAACTGATCTTCCCCGAGGTCACCCTCTACCAGTTTTTCAATTCATCTGTAAAGAATTTGTGTTAGTATTTTGCAGCCATGGATTATTAAACTGATAATTCAGTAATTTTCACATCCGTCAACACCTGCTTTCTTTGGGATTGGAATTATTATATTCTTCTTGAAGTCTGAGGGTATTTTGCTTGTCTCTTACATCTTGCTCACCAGATGGAAGAGTTTTGTCAGGACTGGCTCTCCTAAGGCTGTCAGTAGTTCTAATGGAATGTTGTCTACTCCCGGGGCCTTGTTTCGGCTTAGGTCTTTTAGTGCTCTGTCAAACTCTTCACACAGTATCATATCTCCCATTTCGTCTTCATCTACATCCTCTTCCATTTCCATAATATTGACCTCAAGAACATCACCCTTGTAAAGACCCTCTGTATACTCCTTCCACCTTTCTGCTTTCTCTTCTTTGCTTAGAACTGAGTTTCCATCTGAGCTCTTGATATTCATGCGAGTGCTTCTCTTTTCTCCAAAGGTCTCTTTAATTTCTCTGTAGGCAGTATCTATCTTACCCCTAGTCATATATGCTCTACATCCTTACATTTGTCCTCTAGCCATCCCTGTTTAAAAAATTTTGACTTACTGTCGATCTCATTTTTGAGACATTTGTATTCCTTTTTTGCCTGCTTCATTTACTGCATTTTTGTATTTTCTCCTTTCATCAATTACATTCATATCTCTTCTGTTACCCTACGATTTCTATTAGCCCTTGCCTTTTTACCTACTTCATCGTCTGCTGCCTTCACTATTTCATCTCTCAAAGCTACCTATTCTTTCCTACATTCTTGTCAATCATTCCCTAATGCTCTCACCGAAACTCTCTGCAACCTCTGCTTCTGTCAGTTTATCCATGTCCCATCTTCTTAAATTCCCAGCTTTTTGCAGTTTCTTCAGTTTTAATCTACAGGTCATAACCAATAGATTGTGGTCAGAATCCACATCTGCCCCTGGAAATGCTTACAATTTAAAACCTGGTTCCTAAATCTCTGTCTTACCATTATATAATCAGTCTGAAACCTTTAAGTATCTCCAGGCTTCTTCTATGTATACAACCTTCTTTTATGATTCTTGAACCAAGTGTTAGCTATGATTAAGTTATGGTACGTGCAGAATTCAACGAGACGGGTTCCTCTTTCATTCTTACCCCCATGCCATATTCACCTACTATGTTTCCTTCTCTTCCTTTCCCTACTGTCGAATTCGTCACCCATTACTATTAAACTATGGCTCCCTTGACTATCTGAATAATTGCTTTTATCTCATCATATATTTCATCAATCTCTTTGTAATCTGCAGAGCTAGTTGGCATATAAACTTGTACTACTGTGGTACGCGTGGGCTTTCTATCTATCTTGGCCACAATAATGCATTCACTATGCTGCTTGTAATAGCTTACCAGCATTCCTATTTTGTTTTTTGTTATTCATTATTAAACCTACTCCTGCATTACACCTATTTGATTTTGTATTAAATCCCTGTATTCACCTGACTAAAAGTCTTGTTCCTCCTGCCACCAAACTTCACTAATTCCCACTATATCTAACTTTAACCTATCCATTTCCCTTTTCAAATTTTCTAACCTGCCTGCCCGATTAAGGGATTGGACATTCCACACTCCGACCCGTAGAATGCCAGTTTTCTTTCTCCTGATATCAACATCCACCTGAGAAGTCCCTGCCCGGAGATCTGAATGGGGGACTATTTTACCTCCAGAATATTTTACCCAAGAAGACGTCATCACCATTTAACCATACAGTAAAGCTGCATGCACTCGGGAAAAACTACGGCTATAGTTTCCCCTTGCTTTCAGCTGTTCACAGTACCAGCACAGCAAGGCTGTTTTGGTCAGTGTTACAAGGCCAGATCAGTCAATCATCCAGACTGTTGCTCCTGCAACTACTGAAAAGGCTGCTGCCCCTCTTCAGGAACCACGCATTTGTCTGGCCTCTCAACAGATACTCCTCCATTGTGGTTGCACCTACGGTACAGCTATCTGTATTGCTGAGGCACGCAAGCCTCCCCATCAATGGCAAGGTCCATAGTTCATGAAGGGGAGACTCCAGAGGGGTATAGTGCCAAATTCTGTGCAACTGGTGCATTGGATTATCAAAATCCAAAGCTAGTTGGGGGCCCTGCCCATAATGCTCCAAAGGTTTTCAATTATTGAGAGATCCGGTGACCTTGCTAGCCAAAGTAGGATTTGGTAAGTACAAAGACAAGCAATAGAGACTCTTCCTGTGAGAAGGGATTATCTTGTTGAAATGTAAGCTCAGGATGGTGTCCCATCAAGGGCAACACAATCCCCAGATGACAACCTAACAGGTGCTGCTGTGAAATGACATGGCACCCCAGACAATCACAATTGGTTGTCTGACCATACGACAGGTGACATTTGGGTAGGTATCCCACAACTGTCCAGGGCTACTCCAGATACATCTTTGCCGGTCATTGGGGTTCAGTTCAAAGATGGATTCATCATTGAAGACAATTCTACTCCAGTCAGTGTGATTCCAGGCCGTATATGCCCGAAACCACTGCAGACAGGTTTGTTGTTGTACAGAGAATAATGGTGGTCAGCACAAGTGGCACTGAGAGCTCAGACCTCTTTCTGAGATCCATTTATTAATGGTCCTTGTGGACACTGAAGCATCAGTTGCTCGTCAGATTAATAGTGATGGTGAGTCAGGGGCTCTGAGTGCCTCTGTAATGATTGCTGAGTCCTCACATTCTGTTGTCTCTCTAGGTCAGCTGTTTCCATTCCAATGCTGTGTTCAGCCATGGTTAACCCATTCCTGCCAACATAGTCGAATATTGGCATCACTCGTATTCATTGTGAGTGATTCACTGGCTACTCCAACTGTCTTTTTTGAATCCAACTATGCGCTGTCATCTGTGTATATTGTTCACATGGCACTCTGTAAGGCATAGCTACTGTCAAACTGAGTACACTGAATGGCATGTGCAATGACTGTATGTCTTGGTATCAACATGTCCCCAGTTTACTAACCTTGCCAACTGTGTGGTGAAATTTCATTGCATCCACCTGTCGACCACCAAAGTTTACAGTTTTGCTTTTTTTGTGTAATGAACTTCGCTCAATTGACGAAACTCCCACTACATGGCATTCTTACCTCTGTCTTTCCCAGTAGGAATCTACCATTTTCTGCCATCTTTGTGTGAGCCATACTAAGTTGACACATGGTTTTTTACTACACAATGATCCCCCCCCAATCCCTGTAGTGGGGCTCCCCTTATGGTGATACATATTTTGCTCCCCTCATGGTGATACATGTTTTGCTGGATTGCCCCTGCCTTTTGGTCCTTTGCACTAAATGTGCCATGGCGAGGTGCCAGCAGCTAATCCGTGGATGCTTAAGTCTGTCCTCAGTTTTCTTTGCGAAAGTGCTTTGTCCTCTCAGGTTTAAGTTCTTGAATTTTTGTCTGGAATTGGAGTCCGTTGGCGTTGGCGTTGGCGTTGGTTATGGAGGCCATGGCCTTGCCTCCACACCAGCTAGATTCTTTCCACCATTTCCGCTACGTTTTGTGCAGTTTTTTCCCATTTTCATGTGTCTTCTTCCTCTGGTGTTGTCCCCATAATGTTGTGATCGTGATATATAATATGCAGTTCGGGAAGGATCGATGGAGGTGCTGGTGCCCCAATGTGTGTAGCATTTCTGGATCACCCTACTCTCCCCTGTTTTTTTTTCCTCTCCCTGCTGCCCCAATGTTCCTTCTACCTCTTTGTTAGCCCGTTTTTCCTTCCCCGTGACTGGACTGTGGTGTTTGCGTTTACCAGCCAGGCTAAGGATGGTGCGATCCTGTAACATATTGGCATACTTCACACCTGCCATGCTGACAATTCAAAAAGCAGTACTATGCATTTCCTCAAAGAAAAAAAGCCCAATCATGAGTGATGTGGTAAATCCACACCACATTGTGACTTCCCCATCATGCCATTGAGTTTCCAGTGTCATTGACTTGTTGGCTGGTTTTTGCACTCATTATTGATTTCAATAAAACTCCATGTCATTTCAGATGTGTAACAAGTTGTACCTCTCTACCTTCTTTATTCTGTGTATTAGTGCATTTTCAAATGTTAACAGACTTTTGTGTCACCCTATATTTTACTCTTAAATTGACTTTGATCTTGTTCTTTTGGTAGATGTAATGTAATGTAATGTGAGTGCAGACTTCTATTTATTTCTTTTTTGTGTTCATTAGGTCTATGGGAAGCACGTACATCGATCACACAACAGCTTCAGTAAAAGCAAGACTCAAAAGTGATACTGTGACACTTATTGATAGCAATACCTGCAAGCTCATAGGACAGTGTCATGATGTACATAATTGTAAGGATGTCTACAGTTTTGTATCTCAGTTTTAAGGTGTTATGTAAGAGCTAGTCAAATGAAAATGAGATAGATGGCAAAAAAGTAAGAAAACTGTTTATGATTTAAAAAGTAATCATGATAACTGTTAATACACTATCTGACTGTGAGACAAGTTTGCAAAGCGAACAGAGTTTGGCAGTAACTTTTTCAATAATCTCCACAAAAAAACACTGATTTAATGGAGAGAAAGTATAATCTGTCTGTCCAGATGCAAACCAGAAACACTGGGAATAACTGTTGACAAGTCGCTAGGTTATGTTTTCCTCCCATGGTGTAGCCCAGGAGAAAAAGTTTCTAGGGTCACAATAATAAGCACTAAATTGCAATCTGTTCAAAAAGTCTGCAGAGGATTCATGGCCACCAGCTGACAACTTTGGTCATTACATGACAAGACATTCACCACAATTCCACCTACTCTGAACGAAGGCTCTCACAATGCATGCCACCATGTCAGAGCAAAGGCCACCTGGCACAATGGTCAGTGCCCAGAGTCACAATACCCCAAAATGGCACGCATCTACTGCTTTGTGTAAGTGGGAGGTGAAGGCTTGGGTATCAGTAGTGTGATCCATGTGTGGTCAGAAGGGCTACCACCATACTGATACTTGATGAAACACCCCCCCCCCCCACCCCACTGCCCCTCTGCCACCCTCCCATCCAGACTAGCTATGTTGCTGGATGGTGGGTGACCTATCCCACATGACACAATGGCTAGGTTAGCAGAAGAGTTTCTGTGTTAGAGTATAAGTCAGAGAAAATATATAGTCAGAGTAAAACTTCACCACAGGTAATGACAAGGTCCTGCAATGGTTTGTGGGTCCATGCTCATCACACATATACACATAAGAGTTGTGAGCTACCTAGGTGCAAGACTCTTATGTGTGGTATGGTTCATTTATAAAGAATTCTTTTAAAGCAGTCTGTCTGAATGAGGTATTTAGTCTCTCACACCTGTAATCACAGGAATTATACCATTTTTGGCCATGCTCTCCCTTACATTTTCAGCTGATGTATCTTTTCCCCTCCTGTTACAGTTTTGTCTTGTTTATTTCTGACTCCCAATAGCAGCAATGTGCACAGCTTCAATGTGAGCGACAACCAATGTCAGTAGAAATTCAGTGCTCCCCTGACTGCTCTGTTCATCCAAGATTGGCCCACATTTGTGTGAGAGTTGTGACACCTAGCTTATCCCAGTCACTTCTGATACTATCTCAGCTTGAAGGCCACAAGTCTTTGCCTGTTGTTCTTGAACCTCATGTCTTTTACAAAGAAACCTACATATCCCTGTGAAGAGTCTCACCAGAAATCCCTTCTCCTATCCCACTGCAGTTGTCAGTACAAGGCAATTCAGTCACCACCCACACACCAATACCAAACTATTAACTAAATTAAATTACACAGATATGTGTCTACATAATGGGTCTGTTACAGCTGTGTTGACAACTGCTGACACACAAAGAGAAGTGTGGCCTACTTGTCACACTGTAGTCAAACCTGCTTTAATTTCTATAGATAAATAGGAAGTACTACAACACTTAGTCTTTTAAATGAAATGGGAGTGCCAAAGATATACCCAGACAACCTTCATCCCACATGTATTGTAAATTAATTTATATCAGAGTCTGTGTTTTCCCACCTTATGAACTTTTCAGTTTTAATGAATAATACTATATGAAAAGGGATACTTTCATAATATGAACATGAAGTGGCATTCATACACTTGTTCACTTCATAATGTGGATGAAATTAATGATTAAACTCCAATTAATACCTTAACTACAGAGCAGCACAAAATGACAGTGTCTCATCTGCAACCAAAACTACTTGTTCCATTCTATTAATTAGTATACTTAATGTCTGAAGCGCTTCACTTTTTTTTTTTTTTTTTTACATACGATAGGCACATGCAGCTGATGCAGCCACATTACCACAAAATCACTTCCTTGAAGAATATGTTTTCAATAAACAATAAAGTAACTAACTCTTTGTAAGAGATAAGAAGGAAAATTCTTACTATCAAGTTGTTAAAGTGATCAGACTGTGGAGAAAACAATTTATGATGAAGAGAAAGATACAGAAAGGTAATGTTACAAATGAAGTTTTGGAATATCAACTTTGCAAAAATAAAAGTAAGAGGACACACTGGATCACTAAAACTAAATACTAGTGCAGTGGTCATAAATTCAGAAAAATTTACTATATAATTATTCTTGTTTATCACAAAAAGTAATAAGGTAAAACCACTCAGATACCATGAGACAGACCATAACAATGGTTCACAATAATATCTGATGGATTAATCAGTAAATGAAATGACTGGCAATCTATGATGATATACAGTAACGAAATAATAATCTGTGAGACAATGCTAATTATTTACGGTACTGTAAAGTTGTTGCATATGAGTTGCCTTAGACACTGCAAGTAGTTTTATAGAGCTATACCCAGCAAAAGAAGTAACTTTCTCCTCTGCCATCACCAGTGAAAATACTCCATTTAGGAAACCCTCTTGCCAGAAATCCACAAATCAGTGTCCCAACACCGATCAGTGGATTGGAGAGCCACACCATTTGTGTCCCAGGGCTGTCCACTCTTTTTCAATCCTACACCCAGAACAAATAAACCCTCACAAGGATCTCAATGGCCAAAAGTTGTGTAAGAGACAAAAATGAAATATCAGGAGAAACATACTTTGGTGATCCCAGAGGCATTGGATACCCCATTTCTGTCAACTTTAGGATCTCTTCTTACAGTCTTGTGGCATCACTGCAATGGTTGATATGTGACAATCTATGTGACAGTAAGCACTTTAGGAAGGTCCTCTCACTCCCTTGTCACCACGTGATGGACTGATTAACCTGTTGAGCTCTTCAGAAGTTCAAATAGTATTTGTGTACCTCTTCTGTTACCTTCACCTTCTCACTGTCAGTGTGCATTGATGACGTGGTGTCGAACGTCCCTGGCGTGGGTGTGATCACCTACACCACCAGAACTGCTGTTCCACATTATACAGCCCCCCCCCCCCTCTGCCAATGAAAGGTGCCATTGTAGACCCCAAAGACGTTGCAACAGATTTTCAGGACCATCGAAGGGCCTTCAAATGTCTCAAGCGACATTCTTCACTGACCACCTTCTTTACTTCCAAACAGCTCATCTGTGGATCACCATGCAAGTAAACAAAGTGAGGAGGAATGCTGGAGCCCTACGTTTTCTCACTGGGTCTGTCTTGCACTATCTGTTGTGCTGGTTATCTAATGAACCTTATACTGTCTGGGAAGTGCTTCAGGCTCTTGACTCATCATACAGCCCCAGGCACTGATCTGATTCATAATCAGACAATTTTTTTTATTTAATCATGTCAGAAACTCACTCTATAGCTTACAAGTTATATGAAATGTTCCAAAACATGGTGCTATAAGCATTACAATTACAATTTAATGTTTTGTGACCAGTATGTAGCAACCTCCCATGCATCCTTGGTGACATCGATGGAATTCTGTGGCATGCATGACGTTGGGAATAGGCTGAGACTAAATGATGACTCGTCTGTTCTTCACCACATTCACATGCTGTGGAGTTGCATGCAAATCCTCACTTTTTCAAGTTGGTCTTCGTTCTTCCAACTCCAGAATGCAGCCTGTTTAGGGTCTTCCATATTGACCAGCTTTCTTCATGACCTGATGGGAGGCATTCAGTTGGGATCATCCACCCTGCAAGGTGGCTGGTTCTGGAATGCCACGAGTTGATCCTGAAGTTCAAAGGTAGTTCAGTGAGGCTTTCAGTTGAATGGAGAAAGCTTTTCCTTGACTTGAGCCTTGGTACTGCTGGCTGATACCCGTGTAGTGTGTGGGTCTTCACGTTCAGTGCCTTAGATGTTTCCAGTCTGAGATCTACACCACTTGATAAAGTTTATGGTCTAGCAGGCATCCCACCTCCAGGTACCCATCGTGAATGTGCATACAAACATCCTGTACTGAGTCTGCAGGTTTCATTCAAGGTGATATATACTTGTTTAGCATGACTAGATCCGCACCAGTCAGGGCAAGCATATTCTGCAGCTGAATAACTAAGAGCTACAGCAGAAGTTCTTAAGGTGCAAGGATGCATCCCCCAGGTTGTACCCAATAATTTCCAGAAAATGTTGTTCCTTGCGGAGACAAATGTTCAAATGCATGTGAACTCCTAAGGGACCAAACTGCTGAGGTCATCAGTCCCTATATTTGCACATTGCTTACACTAAATTAACGCTAAGGACAACACACACCCACACCCGAGGGAGGACTCAAACCTCTGGCGGGAGGGACCGCACTATTAGTGACATGGTGCCTCTAACCGCGCGACCACTCCATGTCGCCTTTGCAGATACCTTCCGTTTCGTGTTCAGGCAATGTATTCTGTAGGTAAGTGCTTGATTGAGAGTTACTCCAAGATATTTTGGCAATTTCCTTGCTGCATGTCTATTTCTAAGATGGAATGCACAAATCTGTGTTTTTGCTGGATTTGGCTTCAGCTGGTTGTCTTGGTAATAGCCACTTATAATTTCTAGAGCATGGACAGCTTCTCTTCAATATGTTCAAAAGATGCTCCCTGGACTGCTAGAGCATCATCATCAGACAATTCACCATGTGGATGACACTCAAAACTGCTGTCTACTCATGGACTCCAACTGTATTTGGCTGGAAGGTGTTCTCCCTTCACCGTGCAAGTCCCTTCACAGTGGGAAGACACTTCACAGTGCAAGTCCCTTCATAGTGGGAAGATACTATCATCATTCCAATCCTTAAACCAGATGAAACCCCAAGTCTGTTGACAACTAGTGTCTGATTAACCTCACCAACAGGTTCAGAAACTGTTTGAGAGGATTGTAACCTGGCAAATACGATGGGATCTCAAATCACAGAGCCTTTTGTTGCCTGTCAGTGTGGTTTTCTGGACAGGATACACAACTGACTATCTGGTTGGTTTCAAAACAGAAATCTGGCAGGCATTTTTCTAAATGCCAACCACTTATTGCATGAGGCATATGACACTGCTTGGCACCATCACGTTTTACTTACCTTCCATAAGATGAATTTTTGTGGGTCCTTATTCATCTTATCCCATCATCTGAAACTGCCCAAATTCTTCTTGTTTCTTCAACTGGATTTGATACACAGCAGGTAGCTATTTTTTGTGTCACTAATTCCTAGACACTACCAGACCTATTTATTTGGCTGACTGCCATCAGAAGTGAATGCAGTAATTCTTGTTCTGTCTTGCTCTTTAATCAATTTCTGTGAGATGAAGTCATCAGTACTTGCATTGCAAGTAGCATAAACAGCAACAGGCTGGATCCAGTTATGCAGTAGAGCTACAAACATAAACAGCAGAACATGATTTACAAGTTTATTCATAAAAGCCTTCTGGAGTATATTCCCCTGTATTGATGAACCCATGAGCACTGAACAAAGTGCTATTAAAATGCACTTCTTCTTGGAGCTTAACTTCATCAAAAATCAGCACACCTATGTGTTTCTTTTCATCTCATCCTTCCTGAGAATAATTCTTAATTGTTTTGGTAGCAGGCATATTGATTCCATATGAGCATCTGAGACCCATTAATAAATTTCGCAGATGGTGTTTTGGAAGGAAGTGGCAACAATCTTTGCTTCAAACAATGTCTATATCCTTTGGGTGACTTGTAAAATATGGGTTTATGGACTGGTTTATGTTGCTGACCTTATTACATAAGATGAGCCGCTGCCGTCTTCCTTCTTGTAATTTGAAATGGGTTTCTTGAATTTGCAGGGGTATCATTAATATTAAATACGAACATATGTTCATGTAAACTTTATGAATTTAATTGATTTAATTTTCGTTTGCAACTATGAATGACCTTCCACGTTCCTGTAGGGACCAATTGCGCTGCATCTGAGGTTCTCGTAACTTCTGCTAGTGGGTAGAAATCGTAGTGTAGCTACCGTTTGACGACGTGCAGGAGCTCCGAAAAACATTTTTCATCCATTCTTAAATAATTTCCAAAATCTTCGGACTCCTATCTCCGTAAGTTACACAGCGTAGGTGCATTTCATCCATTGCATTAGCCCGTACTTTACCCACAGATCTCACGGCTTTTTATGGCCTTTCTAGATAGAAAACAGCCAAGTAAAATCCCAATTCTTTTCCTGTGTAATACTAACAAGGGAACCTCCCCATCGCAGCCCCCTCAGATTTAGTTATAAGTTGGCACAGTGGATAGGCCTTGAAAAACTGAATACAGATCAATCGAGAAAACAGGAATAAGTTGTGTGGAACTATGAAAAAAATAAGCAAAATATACAAACTGAGTAGTCCATGCGCTAGATAGGTAACATCAAGGATACTGTGAACTCAGGAGCGCCGTGGTGCCGTGGTTACCGTGAGCAGCTGCGCAACGAGAGGTCCTTGATTTAAGTCTTCCCTCGAGTGAAAAGTTTACTTTCTTTATTGTCGCAAAGTTATGATCTGTCCCTTCGTTCATTGACGTCTCTGTTCACTGTAATAAGTTTAGTGTCTGTTTTTTGCGACCGCATCGCATAACCGTGCGATTAGTAGACGAAAGTACATGCCTCTCCAATGGGAACCGAAAACATTTGATCGCAAGGTCATAGGTCAACCGATTCTTCCACAGGAAAACACGTCTGATATATTCTATACGACACTGGTGACGGCATGTGCATCACATGACAGGAATATGTTGTCGACCCACCTAACGTGTACACTTGGCGAATGGGTAAAAAAATTCTTCTACCTTGCCGGATTTACGTTTTTTGTGGATGTGATAATCACTCCCAAAAAATGATGAAAACGTAAGAGTTTGTCACATAAACTGCAACAAATGAATGCAACAGTTTCACAGTCGCACAGTTTTCCCTGTGCTCTGTCAAAACATAAGTTTTTAACGTTTTCAGAGATCCAGTGTGGGCTGCAGTCATTGTATGGCAGCGAAACTTGGTAGGTAATGAGATAATGTGGAACCGATGCAAATCTGGCGCTGTGAATGTAAGGTAGCCATATGGAAGGGTTTCCATACGTAACGGATTAGGACCGGGATGTGGGCAGAAAAGCTCAAACAAGTGGAAAGGCACAATCTTGATTTTATTATTAACTGCCGCCTACACAGTTTGTTCAATACGAGCAGTGGAGACGTCGACGAGATGCTGCATCCGTAAAAAGACGTGACCACCAGTCGCACACAGCAGTTCTGGTGGAATCTGAGCAGTGTGTTCCTGTGTGCTGGTTAAGCAGAGACCGAACGCGCCCGTGGTATATGCGTACTTTTAGATACCCCCAGAGCTAAAAGTTACATGGATTCGAATAAAGTGATCTTGTAGTTCACGCATCTAAAAGATCTCTCGAAATGACACATACGTGGAAGGCTGCATTACGCAGATCTTACACTGAGCGAAGGACTTCAGTTGTTGCCCCGTCTTGCATGAAATCGATCCTTTCCACACAGTTGCGCTTTTCCAAAGTAGGAATCACATTCTGTACAATGTGGTCTCGATAGCGTGCCAACGTCACAATAAACCTGACAGGCTCTCTGGGTTTGTACTCTTTAGAGAACGGACCATTACTACACTGGACACGTGCTGCCCAGTCAGTTACAGCAATAGCAACCTTATCAATAACTTCCAAAGGGATGGGACTCCTTCCTCTTCCGTGTGCACCACCATGATAGCCCACGTTTTCGAATTTCATCGTCATCTAATGTGTACCATTTAATGACATGAGGGCTCTCCTCAGACCTATCAGTAGGTGATAGACTGTTTTATGTGGACGGCAGCAGTTGCTCTCTCAGTGCAGCAGTTTCACTAATAGCGCACGGTTTCTCCTCTCGACAGCCACGCTGTTCAGTCACGTTATGGAGTGTCAAATGACACAGTAAGTGGCTGGGCTGAGCGATTTCTAGCCTACTTTTGATGTCAAATTGATATCAAAGTAATTCTACAAATTAATTAATTGATCAATTAGTTAGACACACCCCCTGATGATGTCATAGGTTTCCCCAGCTGGCAGGTGGGTCCCTCCTCAGGGAATCCCTAGATCCCTCCCTTCCGATGACGTAATCCAAGATGGCAGCCTGTGAAAAAATGTGGGAAATTTGCTCAGTCTGTGACAAGCTACTGGTTTGGGAGGATCTCACGATGGTAGGCTAATACAGTGTTAAACAATATCCATGCAAAATGTTTAATGCATTGTGATTATTTATAATACACCTCGAAATTGTCACTGGACTTCAAACAATTTAGAGGGATACTGTATACACAGATATTGTTTCACACATATAAAAAAATTCACAGTTAGTAGCAGGTTCAATAAAAAGATCGGAAGTAAATGTTGCATGGAATATTTAAACTCAGGTATTGTGTGAAATATTTAACACAGTTTGCAAATTCAAGTTGCCTCATCCATGAGGCAGTTCACGCACTGTTTGATGCCTCAATATACTGCACAAAGAGAGAGAGAGAGAGAGAGAGAGAGAGAGAGAGAGAGAGAGAGAGAGAGAGAGATAGCGCTTTGCGTGTGACACAAGAATTTTAAGACAATTTGCGATGTAATTACACTTTTTAATCCGAGAAATCCCACCACACTTCAACACAGACCTTGAAACGATCATGGCGCATTCTTGCACACTTGAAAAACCTATCAGTCTTCATCCAGCTTTCCTCCCTCGGACGCTTCATGCACTTTTGAGGGAAATACAAAAGGCTTCATCCATGAGGCAGTTCACGCACTGTTTGATGCCTCAATATACTCACAAATATTGCTCTACACAATTTGCTTCAAATACACTTCCACACAAAATACTGCCCTGTACTTGGAAAGTGTTAAATACCTGTGCTGGAAGTTGCAGTGCACTGAACCATGGCAGGGCATCTTAGAACCCGTGGCGTCCCCAGTACTCACTTTCTGAAACCACTTGAGAGCACAGCACCAGGTGCACGTGGAACGAAAATACATCACGTAAAAATAAGTGAACGCAAATACACTCGAAAATCACAAATACACTCGAAAATACAACGCGTGGTTTGTAAAGTGAAATGAAAATAAATGAGCGCGAATAAATTACAGTGAAACTCTCAAGGTGATCCTACGTCATGTAGAAGGATGCTGACAGCATAGGAGGGGTGGGGAGCGAGACAGGACACTGGACGTAGAGATGAGCTGGGAGCCACGACTGTGCACGACGGCGTACTCCCGGCTGAACCCCGCTTTGTGGCTTGTGAGGCAACAGAAACAGCCTCTGTAAAACTGCTGCCAGGGCACGTGTCCAGGTCTGAAGGCGTGTCCTGTGGCGATGACGGGGAAGCACCAGCGACGATTGGTCCACGTCCATTGGGTCGGCAAGAGGGGACGGCGGGATCGAGGACGTATCGTCCATCCGCTCCTCCTGGGGTGCCCTAGTGGGACGTGCAGGCGGCTGCGAAGGCCGTGAGGTCCGGTGAGGCCGCGAATCTGGGGGAAGGAGAGCAGCAGAGTCGTGGGGTAAACGACACGCACCAGTTTTGGTTCTGTTGGCAACGCTGCAAACCGTCGGAACCTGCAATGAACTACATAAAAGGGCCAATGCGTTCCTGGATCACGCGTATTTCCCAGCGCCCACGGTTGCCATAATCCCTGAAAATAACAAGATCACGTGGCGCAAAGCGATACTTGCGAACAATTGGCGGCGCCGTACGCTGCAGTGGGTGTAGTAAGTACACGCAGAAGTTCCACCAGTGATGGTCAGTCTCGTGGTTGGAGCGATAGGAGGCCAGAAAGAGCTGCAGCGCCTGTTCCCGTGTGTGGGTGGTACGAAGCTTGGCCTTCTGTTGTTTAAATGTGCGCACGAAGCTGCGTCTCTATTGGACTGGGGTGAAACGGAACACTTGTTAGACGACGAATGCCGTTTCTTTCACAACACCGTTCAAAATCAAGTGGAGTGAACTGTGATCCGTTGTCCAACGCATGTACTTCTGCGAAACCTTCTATGCAAAACATGGAGGACCACACTTGAATGGTGCTACGTGATGTGGTGGAAGCGATAGGCACCACAAATGGGAACTTTCTACAAGAATTTACCACTATCAGACAATGAGTGTTCCGAAATGGTCCTGCAAAGTCTATGTGCACTTATTGCCATGGGGACTGAGTTGTAGGCAAAACTGCGAATGTCTGTCGTGAGATGGATTGGCTTTCCAGGCATGCCCGACACTGTGACGCTATCATTTCTATGTGGACGTCCATGCCCTGCCAAGTACAGTGCCAGCGCGATAACTTTTTAGTGCGAACAATTCACCAATGTCCTTGGTGTTCCATTCGCAACACATCCTTTTGCAACACTTTGGGAATGAGAACATGCGATTGTCCACTGTTAGACTACACTAATATCGTGCCTTGCTGTACTGAAAGGTTATTCCGACGTGCAAAATATCAGCGCACACCTGAGTTGTGGACACTGCACAATCAACAACGCCAAGACGAGCGAACGCAATGCAACAAAATCTTACTATCTGGGTCTGTTTTCGTGGCCTGTGCAATTTGTCTGTAGTGTAAGGAAAAATATTCCAGCAATTCAGAGTCCTGCACATAGATTTGGCAACAAGATGCGGCAGATGCATCAAAACCAGAATCTGGGCCAATTGGAAGGCAAGATGGGGGTTCCGGCTTGTGATCTGTCACTAAAAAGAACTTTCGACTGTACAAATTGTGATGGAATTTGGTCACACCGTATGCAATAGCGAGAGCCCCTTTTTCTGTTTGAGAATAATTGCACTGAGGCTGAGGTAACAACTTTGAAGCAAAAGCAGTATGTATGTCTTGTGCACCAATTCTCTGCCAAAGCACAGCGCTGATTCCGTAACAGGAAGCGTCCACTTGAGAAACTGCCGACTTTGCAGAGTCAGAATGTACTAAACATCTGTCACTGAGCAAGACATTTTTGACTTTCTGAAATGTGTCGTGACAGTCTTTAGTCCGCGCAAAAGGTACATTTACGCGACGCAAGCGGTGCAATTGAGCCGCGATCTGAGCAGCATTCGGTATGACCCGAATGTAGAATGTCATCTTGCCTAGCACTGTGTGGAAACCTGACACACTGCGGGGTGCAGGGGATGGTCACGGATTGCAAGCAAATGAGATTGGAGGGGGTGCACACCCTGACTGTTTAGCACGTGACCTCAGTATTGTAGTTCGGTTTGAGAAGAAGTCACACTTGAGTCCAGCTTCTGAAAACAGTCGAAAAAGAGTGCGCAAATGGCAATGTGTTCCTCCAGAGTACAACCTGACACGACAATATCGTCAAGTAGTTTGAACAAAATGACACTTTTGTAGTCAGCTGTTCCAAGTAACGTTGGAAAATGGCGGGTGCGGAAGGGCAAATGCAAATACTTGAATCATAGAAAGTGTTTGTTGTGCATACACATTCAGCTCTGTTCTTCTTCTAATGGAGTTTGCAAATACGCATCACAAAAATCTGTCTTAGAAAAGTAACGTCCTGCACCAAGCCTGTCCATTAGTTCGTCTAGGCGAGGCAACGGGTAGGTGTCAACTGTTATCTGTGGGTTGACTGTAGACTTAAATGCGAATGCGACCAGAAGGCATGGGCAACAAAACGAGAGGACTTGCCTATTGACTAGCTGGAATTGGAGCAATTACTCCATTATCTTGCAATTCTTTCAATTCACTAGATCCTTTGTCTCTTAAACCAACTGGAATGGGGCGGGGCAGGATAAACTTAGGATGTGCATTGATTTTCAATATAACCTGCACTGCAAAGTTATTAGCTTTTCCCATTCCTTCCGAAAATAGTTCAGGAAATTCCTTAAAATGGTTCAAATGGCTCTGAGCACCATGGGACTTAACATCTGAGATCATCAGTCCCCTAGACTTAGAACTACTTAAACCTAGCTAACCTAAGAACATGACACACATGCATGCCCGAGGCAGGATTCGAACCTGCGACCGTAGCAGCAGCGCGGTTCCAGACTGAAGCGCCTAGAACCGCTCGGGAACACGGGCCAGCGAAATTCCTTAAGCAAGCTAGCTACACTGTCTTTGTATTCAAGACAATGTACTTTCAGTGTCTGCTTTTGAAAAAAAAGTCCAAACAAATTAAAGGCATGTAATCCGAATATGGTATCACTGAATTTTACTGTGTTGACATCAAGAGACACTGTACTCGTGTGAGGTTTGTAGTGGCAGGAAAACTACAGTGTCCAAGCACTGCAGCTTCCTGTAAGTTGTAAACTGTGAGGAGCTCGCTAGTTTTAGAAAGGCGTGGTGAGCCCAACTGTTGGTATGTGGTACGATTTAGCAAATTCACTGAGGCACCTGTGTCAGACTGAAAGTTCACACGATGGTCAGCAATTTGTAGCGAGACATATATTTTCAGAATATCGTTTAAGGCGAGGAGGAGGCACAACCTTAATTTTACTTTTGTCAGAACCTGTTGTAGATTTCGAACACACAGCATTCACTGCCTGTGCACGAGCCTGTTTTCTCTGGGAGCTGACAAAATTGCCACTGCACAAAAAATGCCAAACAAACTGCTTGAAGATGGCCTTCTTTCCACACTTGTAACACGTTGCATTACGTGATGTGCAATCCTATCTTTTATGGCGAGAAAAACATCAAGGGCAAGACTTCACTAAATTCATAAGCCTGTTTACATGTCTACGTGGCTGTCCGCCAGGCTGTCTACGTGCTCGTTGTTGTGCGCGCTGTGGGCGGTCGCGACAAGCGGAGACTCGACTCGACAAATCGGGGCCTGGTCGAACTTACCGGCCGCTATAGCACCCGAACCATATTGCTCTAAGATATACAATACTTGCAGAAGTGATGTATCAGAATACTTTAAGATCTGTTCCCGTATTCTACTATCTGGGACAAAACTTTACTCTATCATTTATCATTAAATGTCTGCAAAACTAGCCACAACTGCACTTAAATTTACACGTATTGCAGCTACTTGAACTTTCTGGTCATAGTACGCAGTTATCACTGTATTAGTCATACCCGGCCGGCCGCTGTGACCGAGCGGTTCTATGCGCTTCAGTATGGAACCGCGCTGCTGCTACGGTCGTAGGTTCGAATCCTGCCACGGGCATGGATGTGTGTGATGTCCTTAGGTTAGTTAGGTTTAAGTAGTTGTAAGTCTCGGGGACTGATGGCCTCAGATGTTAAGTCCCATAGTGCTTAGAGCCATTTGAACCATTTTTAGTCATACACGAGTTCGCTGGGAGACGCGGTTGGGAATGGTTTTTGTATTAGCCTTAACATTGGAGACACTGCAATCGAAAGGGAGTGTCACAACTTCACAGTCTCTTGAACACGATGGATTTGACAGTGTTCTTGGAACTGAGTCAGGTATTCAATCAAGTCCTCCTTTGTTTCTTTAAATTGCCGTAACGTTGGTATACTGGTCAGCGGCACTTGTGAAGGCTGATTGGTTGGTCGGTTGTAGTTGTGCGGCCGACGCAGATCGTGCATCAAGCAGTTATTGTACCGTCGTCAGTACGGTAGCAATTTGTTGGTTCTGAAACTGAGAAACTTGTGTTAGAGGCGATCACATTGGCTGTCTGCGGCAGAGGCGCCGGGGCATCAAAAAGCAAGCACAGCCTCTGAAAAGAAAAAATTGATTAGTTCTGCGGTTCCCTCTAGGAATACATGCAAGAACAAGACAACAAATGCGCAAATAGTAACATTTGAATACGACCACCCCTGCAGGCTAAAACAACGA
The DNA here is from genome assembly GCF_023864275.1 of Schistocerca cancellata. Taxonomy (NCBI): domain Eukaryota; kingdom Metazoa; phylum Arthropoda; class Insecta; order Orthoptera; family Acrididae; genus Schistocerca; species Schistocerca cancellata. The sequence goes on from NC_064632.1 coordinate 599,128,274, forward strand.
TCGCCACAGAATTATCCTCATTCGCCATTGCAGAGCCTTGTACCGCACAGAAGGAAGGTCTGCACATTATGCTGGCATTTACTTTCATCCCCCCTGCGGGTCCGGGGATTAGAATAGGCCCGAGGTATTCCTGCCTGTCGTAAGAGGCGACTAAAAGGAGTCCATCCCCCTCACGGGGGTAGTTAGCGCCTGCGTCCGGAGACGGACGGTTTCACGACCTACAATCGTGGTCTTTTTGGTTTTTCACTTCTCGTTTCTTCCTTCCTTTTGTTGGTTCCTTTCCTTGCTCTTCTCCACCTCACTGTCTTCCTTACTCTTTCCCTTGACTTCTCCTTGCCTTCTCATTGCCCTTTTCTCCTTGCCTTCTCATTGCCTTTTTCTCCTTGCCTTCTCATTGCCTTTTTCTCCTTGCCTTCTCATTGCCTTTTTCTCCTTGCCTTCTCATTGCCTTTTTCTCCTTGCCTTCTCATTGCCTTCTTCTCCTTGCTTCCTCATTGCCTTCTTCTCCTTGCCTTCTCTGGTCTCCGCCTCGGCGTTTGAGACAGTCTGTCCTCTTTCTCCCTCTCTCTCTTCTTTTTCCTCTTCTTCCTTCCTCCCTGTGCGTGTCTGAAGGCTGACCCACGAGTTCGCACGCGTAGCCGGTGACGGGGTAACGCGTAAGTCCCCGCCCTGGGTAGACATGTAAGGCACGCGCGTACCCCCTGGTAAAGGCCAGGCCCGGGGAGGGGTGATTGCCTGAGCTGATACCTTCTGATCATGCCGATTGGTCCCTCCGTCTGTTTCTCGGGAGGTGTGACCTGAGGTGTAAACATTCACCTAAGGCGGGAGTGCCCTCTGAGAGGGTCCCCACAAGGAAGGAGCGCGCCATCGGAGACGCTGGCAATAATGGGGGATTCCTCCGCAATGGATTCTACTCCATCGCTTTCGACTTCGACCCAAAAACGGAAACATGACCAGCCAACAGTGACAAAAGTACTACCGCCTGCCCCACAGTTCCTCGTAGTTTCTCGATCTGAGGACGGAAAGGATTTTTCCTCCATCAACCCTTTCGTTACTCAGAAGGGCGTAGATGCCATAGCCGGATCTGTCAAATCTTGTACCAGGTTGCGTAACGGTACCTTATTACTAGAAACTGAGAATGCCTTTCAGACACAAAAACTGCTTCGGGCCACACTCTTGTACACGTTCCCTGTCCGGGTGGAGGCCCACCGAACTTTGAATTCGTCTCGTGGTGTAGTCTATAGTAGCTCCCTCGACGGATTGACTGACGAGGAGCTTCAATCTTTCCTCGCTGAGCAGGGCGTGACGGCTGTCCATAGGGTCATGAAACCCCCCTGCGGGTTCGGGGGTTAGAATAGGCCCGCGGTATTCCTGCCTGTCGTAAGAGGCGACTAAAAGGAGTCTCACATGTTTTGGCCTTATGTGATGGTCCCCTCTCGGGTTTGACCTCCATCTTTCTAAATTATTCCGAAGAGCGAGCCAATTGGGGAAGGGCGCCTTATGTGGTGCACTGTATCCGTCGTGCAATTAGACCTTTAGCCGGCTTTCACGTCGTTGCAATGGTGTCCCGCTCGTTTTCGATCTTTAGGGCGGGGATACGTCCCTGGGTGCGATTACCACGCTGCACTCTGCAGTGTTTCTTTTAACTGCGGCGACGACCTTGGACAGTTTTGCACCTAAGATCCAGCACGGTAGCCAGTCCGTTGTGGTGGGGCCGCCATGTACCCTCTTGGTTGTAGCCCCCTGACAACACAGGGATCGCTCTACTGATGCCTGCGCCGTTAACTCCCCACGTATGCCAAGGAGTAGATGCCTATCCTCCTGGGGTATCAGGACTCCCGGCAACGGCCATCCTGCCAGGTGGCCTTTGCTGTGGCTGGGTGGCGCCCGTGGGGAGGGCCCTTGGTCGGAGTAGGTGGCATCAGGGCGGATGACCCGCAATGAAGCGTGGTACATCATCTCTCGCTGGCGGCCAGCCGCCAGCAGTCTCTAAGCGTTCTCGGGCTCAATTTAATGCTCAGAAGTACGATCCGAAAACGTTCCCCTGCCTGGCCACGCCGTGGGAAGAGCGTAAGTCCCAGGATGGAGGTAACAGTTATTCGCCCCGATTCTTAGTTTGCACGAGAGCTGATGGGGAGTCTTTTCTCTCCACAAAGCCTCAGTTCTTCGTCGAGCATTTAGAGGACAAGTTTGGGGAGGTGGAGGGCTTGTCTAAAATGCGCTCTGGCTCAGTACTGATACAAACGGCATCCTCCGCCCAGTCACGCAGGTTACTTGCTTGTGACAAGTTGGGGGAAGTTAACGTTACTATTACTCCACATAAGAGTTTAAATATGGTCCAGGGTGTTATTTTCCATAGGGACCTCCTTTTGCAGTCTGATGACGAGCTGCGCGCCAACTTAGAACGTAGAGGTGTTCATTTCGTCCGGCGCGTTCATCGGGGTCCGAGGGACAATCAGGTTGCTACCGGTGCCTTCATCTTGGCCTTCGAGGGTGATACGTTACCGGAAAAGGTCAAGGTGATGGTCTACCGATGTGACGTCAAGCCCTATATCCCTCCCCCGATGCGGTGCTTCAAGTGCTGGAAGTTCGGCCATATGTCTTCCCGCTGCACTTCCAGCCTCACATGTCGAGATTGCGGACGCCCATCTCATCCCGATACTCCATGTGCCCCGCCTCCCATCTGCGTCAACTGCGGGGAGCACCATTCACCTTGCTCGCCAGACTGCAGAATATTCCAGAAAGAGCGCAAAATCATGGAATATAAGACCCTGGACCGACTGACTTATACTGAGGCCAAACGGAAATACGACCGATTACATCCAGTGAGAATGACAACTTCCTACGCCGCTGTTACAACACCTGTGCTAGCCCCATCAGTTTCACGCCTTTCGGCCGGATCGACGAGTGGTACAACTCCTCCTGCCCCCTTGCCAGTGGGGGGCTCTACCCACCCGATTGCTCCTGTGCCACCTACCTCAGGAGCAACACCATCCCCCCCATCGGGGACGTCGGTCCCCGCTTCTACGCCGGAGAAGTGTCCAACTTCTTCGGCTTCTCACGCTCGCAAGGGGTCCCTTGGGTCCCTCCCTTCCCAGGTTTCCACCGGCGGGAAGGCTGACGATAGACAGTGGCGTAAGTGCCCACAATCTGCAGGTCGAAGGGCTTCCCGATCCTCCTCAGTCCCGGAGACTGAATCGGTGAAGCCCTCCCAGCCAGTTAAACCCAAGGAGCAGCGTGAGAAATCAAAGAAGAGCAGCTCTAAGCCCAAGGAACGCGCGGTGGTAGCCACCCCATCGCAACCTTCTAGCTCTGCGTCTGAGGACGCGGTGGAGATTCTGGCGTCCGCTGAGGACCTCGATCTCGCCGGTCCCTCAGACGCCGTGAATAGCAATAGCACTAGCACGGGTGCTCAATCGGAGGCAGCAGGTGACCCAGCGGCGTAATCTGCCGTCCCAGTCCCGGCACGCCTTTCTCAGCCATGGACAAAACCATCCTCCAGTGGAACTGCAGCGGTTTCTTCCACCATCTAGCTGAGCTCCGCCAACTTATCAGCCTTCACCCTTTCCTCTGCATTGCTCTGCAGGAAACTTGGTTTCCAGCAATGCGCACCCCCGCCCTCCGTGGCTATCGGGGTTATTATAAGAACCGAGCAGCTTATGAAAGGGTGTCTGGTGGCGTCTGCATCTATGTCCTTAACTCACTTCACAGCGAGTCTGTCCCTCTCCAAACAGCTTTAGAGGCTGTCGCTGTTAGGGTGTGGACGCCGCAGGCTCTTACCATCTGCAGTCTTTACCTTCCACCGGAGGGTGATGTCGCGCAGCATGTCCTGGCTGCGCTGATAGCCCAATTGCCGCCACCTTTTTTATTACTGGGCGACTTTAACGCCCATCACCCTCTGTGGGGTGGGGCAGTGGCAACAGGTCGAGGCGCCACCGTTGAGCATTTATTGTCGCAGCTCGATCTCTCGATTTTGAATGATGGTGCCTCCACACACTTCAGTGTGGCGCATGGCACCTACTCCGCCATTGACCTTTCAATCTGTAGCCCTAGCCTCTTACCATCTGTCCACTGGAGTGTGCATGACGACCTGTGTGGTAGTGACCACTTTCCGATTTTTCTGTCACTACCACAGCGTCACTCTTCTGGGCGCCCTAGCAGATGGGCTATGAGTAAGGCTGACTGTGACTTGTTCTCCTCCACTGCCGCTATTGAGCCTCTCTCAACTGATGCCATTGATGTGGTGGTTACATCGGTCACCGCCGGCATCGTCACTGCCGCCGAGTCTGCCATTCCCCGTTCTTCTGGGTCCCCTCGGCGGAGGGCTGTGCCTTGGTGGTCGCCTGAGATCGCTGAAGCGATTAAGGATCGCCGGCGGGCACTCCAGCGTCACAAGCGACATCCCTCCATGGACCACCTTATCGCCTTTAAACGGCTGCGTGCGCGGGCCCGCCTCCTTATCCGCCAAGGCAAGAAGGAGTGCTGGGAGCGGTATGTGTCCACCATTGGACTCCATGTCACTCCATCGCAGGTCTGGGCCAAGATTCGACGGGTCTTCGGCTATCGGACCCCTGCCAGCGTCCCTGCGCTCTCACTGAATGGAGCAGTTTGTACTGACTCCGACGTCATTGCAAACCGCTTAGCAGAGCATTTTGCTATGAGTTCCGCTTCTGCGAATTACCCCCAGGCCTTCCGCTCCATTAAAGAGCGGATGGAACGTCGGAGCCTTTCTTTTCGCACCAACGCTTCTGAACCCTACAACGCTCCATTCAGTGAGTGGGAATTTCAGAGTGCCCTTGCCGCTTGCCCTGATACCGCTCCCGGGCCAGATCGCATCCACTGTCAGATGCTGAAACACCTTTCAGTGGACTGCAAGCGACGCCTCCTCGACCTTTACAACCGTCTCTGGGTCGAGGGTGAGTTACCGTCGCAATGGCGGGAAAGTATTGTCATCCCCATTTTGAAACCTGGAAAGAACCCTCTGGAGGTGGACAGCTACCGCCCCATTAGCCTCACCAACGTTCTTTGTAAGCTTCTCGAACGGATGGTGAGCCGGCGCTTAAATTGGGTACTGGAGTCTCGGGGCCTTCTGGCTCCGTCTCAGGGTGGGTTCCGGAAAGGCCGCTCCGCCGCCGACAATCTGGTGAGCCTGGAGTCGGCCATCCGTACTGCCTTGGCCCGCCGTCAGCACCTGGTCGCTGTCTTTTTCGACATGCGGAAGGCGTACGATACGACATGGCGTCATCACATCCTTTCTACGCTTTATGGATGGGGTCTTCGGGGCCCTCTGCCGATCTTTATCCGCAATTTCCTGTCGTATCGTACCTTCCGCGTGCAAGTCGCAGCCTCCTATAGTTCCACCCACGTCCAGGAGAACGGTGTGCCACAGGGTTCTGTTTTAAGTGTCTGTCTGTTTTTAATAGCCATTAACGGGCTCGCTGCGGCCGTGGGAAATTCTGTCTCTGCTTCCCTGTATGCTGACGACTTCTGCCTTTATTACAGCTCTACTGGCATTGCAGCTGTTGAACGTCAGCTACAGGGCGCTATCCGTACGGCGCAGTCTTGGGCTGTAGCGCATGGGTTTCAGTTTTCGGCAGCCAAGACCCGCGTTATGCATTTCTGCCGGCGCCGAACAGTCAATCCTGAGCCGCGGCTTTATCTTGGCGACGAACTCCTTGCTGTGGTGGAAACCCACAGGTTTTTGGGGGTGGTTTTCGATGCCCGGTTGACTTGGCTGCCTCATATCCGGCAGCTTAAACAGACGTGTTGGCGGCATCTCAACGCTGTGAGATGCTTGAGCCACACCCGCTGGGGCGCCGACCGCTCTACCCTGTTGCGGGTCTACCAGGCGTTCATCCAGTCCCGTCTGGATTATGGGAGCCTGGCTTATGGCTCAGCATCCCCATCTGCGTTACGGGTGCTGGACCCAATTCTCCACAGCGGGATACGCCTTGCCACTGGTGCTTTCCGCACCAGCCCTGTGGACAGTGTGCTAGTGGAGGCAGGTGTACCCCCACTGCGGTTCCGGCGCCAACGTTTGCTGGCCGCTTATGCTGCCCATGTTCTAAGCTTGCCCGGGCATCCAAATTATCGTGTCCTGTTCCCGCAGTCAGTCGTCCATCTGCCAGACCGTCGGCCCCGGTCGGGTTGTCCAATCGCCGTACGCGTCAAGGAGCTTCTCTGTGGGCTTGGGTTTTTCCCTGTTCCACCTCCTTTCCGGGCGCCTCTGCGTACGCCCCCGTGGTGTGTTCCTCGCCCTTGCCTTCGGCTCGACTTGGCACAGGGCTCGAAGGACTCGGTCCCTCCAGAGGCCTTCCGCCGCCGCTTTTATTCCATCCTGGCCACGTATCAGGGCTCTGGAATTGTTTACACCGACGGTTCGATGGTTGCTGGTCGTGTCGGGTATGCGCTAACTCTAGGGGACCATTCCGAACAACGGTCCTTGGCGGCTGGCTGCAGCGTTTACACTGCTGAGCTAGTCGCCATCTTTAGAGCCCTAGAGTATATCCGCTCCTGCTCAGGTGAGTCCTTCGTTATCTGTAGCGATTCCCTGAGCGGTTTACGAGCTCTCGACCAGTGTTTTCCTCGTTCTCGTCTGGTGATGGCTATCCATGAGTCCCTGCATACTCTTGCGCGTTGCGGCCGCTCTGTGGTCTTTGTGTGGACCCCCGGTCATGTCGGTATCCCGGGCAATGAACATGTTGACCGCCTGGCGAAAGAGGCCACGAATAAACCATCTCTGGATGTTGGCCTCCCAGAGGCTGATTTGCGGGCTGTCCTCCGCCAAAAAGTTTTTGCGCTTTGGGACGCTGAATGGCGCGATCGGATTACACCCAATAAACTCCGTGCCATTAAGGAGACGACGACTGTGTGGCGGTCCTCCATGCGAGCCAACCGCAGGGACTCAGTCGTCCTTTGTCGGCTCCGCATTGGCCACTCCCGGCTAACACACAGTTATTTACTGCGCCAGGAGGACCCTCCTGTATGTCGCTGCGGGGCGGCTTTGACGGTGGCCCACATTCTGTTGGCCTGCCCCCTTTTAGCTGTGGTCAGGCAGACATTTGCGCTGCCTGATACGCTCCCTGCCGTTTTATCCGATGACCCTGTTATGGCTGCCTTAGTTTTACGTTTTATTCGGGCAGGGAGTTTTTATTCTTTCCTCTGAGTGTTTCTGTTTTATTTTATTTTTTCTTTTGATTCTGGCCTTTGGCCTATGATTTTACACTGATCTTTTAATGTGTTTCAAAGTGGTTGGCTTTTCCTTTTTTATTTCTATGGTCGGCCAACCACTGTCACACTCTGTGTGGTTTTAGTTCGTTTTGTCTTGTCCTTGTCTCCGTTTCTTTTGTTCTGTATCGTCTGTGTCTATTCTGTTCCTCGTTTTTATTCTCTGTGGATGTTCTTTGTCTTTGGAAAAAGGGACCGATGACCGTAGCAGTCTGGTCCCTTTCATCCCCCAAACCAACCAACCATAGGGTCATGAAAAAGGTCAACAATAACCTTGTACCGACCCGGACACTTTTCTTGACCTTCGATAGTGTTAAGCTGCCATCGCGCATCAAGGCGGGCTACGAGGTTATTTCTGTTCGCCCCTATGTCCCGACACCTACGCGCTGCTACCAGTGTCGAAGACCCCGAAGACAGATGCACGGGCCTTCAAGAAGGAACCATCCCGTGCAGACTTCCTCCGTCCCTCGACCTCCCAGCCTTCGACCGGTACTTCCACCAAACGTCCTTCTAAAAAGGCGCATAGGAAGCACAGTTCTCCTTCTCCGCCACGGCGCCTTTCTTCTCCTGCGCCACCCAGCGGTTGCCGCCCCAGGCCGTCATCCGTTTCGCCTGGCCGCACCGCTGGTAGCCGAACATCTGGCCGTTCACCGGCGGAGGAAGCTCCCCCTCCCGGCCATCCTCCCGAGATGGCCGATGACCCTATAGACCCCACGGACGATGACTGTCCGCCTACTGATAGCGGCGGCAGTGCTCGCTCGAAGCCAGGCCCTAAGCGGCCTTCGAGGTGAATCCTTCTCTCATATTCCTTTTCTTACGATGGCACTTATTCACTGGAATATTCGCAGCATTCGCTCCAACCGAGAGGACTTGAAGTTGCTGCTCCGCTTGCATCGTCCGCTCGTCGTAGCCCTCCAGGAAACGAAGCTACGCCCATGCGATCACATTGCCTTGGCACACTACACCTCTGTGCGTTTTGACCTACCCCCTATGGTAGGAATCCCAGCTCATGGAGGGGTTATGTTGCTGGTCCGGGATGATATTTACTACGATCCCATCACGTTGCACACCGGCCTGCAGGCAGTCGCCATCCGCATTACTCTCCCCACTTTTACGTTTTCCTTTTGTACCGTTTACACTCCCTCGTCATCTGCCGTTACCAGGGCAGACATGATGCAACTTATTGCTCAGCTACCTGCACCGTTTTTGTTAACTGGAGACTTCAATGCCCACCATCCCCTTTGGGGTTCTCCAGCCTCCTGCCCGAGGGGCTCCTTGTTAGCAGACCTTTTCAACCAGCTCAATCTTGTCTGCCTCAATACTGGCGCCCCTACTTTTCTTTCGGACACATCTCATACCTATTCCCATTTAGACCTCTCTATATGTGCTCCCCAACTTGCACGCCGGTTTGAGTGGTATGCACTTGCTGATACTTATTCGAGCGACCACTTCCCATGTGTTATCCATCTCCTGCAGCATACTCCCTCTCCGTGCTCCTCTAGTTGGACCATCTCCAAGGCAGACTGGGGGCTCTTTTCTTCCAGGGCGACCTTTCAGGATCAAACCTTCACAAGCTGCGATCGTCAGGTCGCACACCTCACGGAAGTCATTCTCGCTGCTGCTGAATATTCCATCCCTCACCCTACTTCTTCTCCACGTCGCGTACCGGTCCCCTGGTGGACCGCAGCATGTAGAGACGCTTTACGTGCTCGTCTACGTGCTTTACGCACCTTCAAACGCCACCCTACAGTGGCGAATTGTATTAATTATAAACGATTACGTGCTCAGTGTCTTCGAATTATTAAAGAAAGCAAGAAAGCCAGCTGGGCTGCTTTCACAAGCACCTTCAACAGTTTTACTCCTCCTTCTGTTGTCTGGGGTAGCCTGCGCCGGCTATCTGGCACTAAGGTCCACTCCCCAGTTTCTGGCTTGAAGGTCGCGAATGAAGTCCTTGTGGCCCCTGAGGCTGTCTCCAATGCCTTCGGCCGCTTTTTCGCCGAGGTTTCGAGCTCCGCTCATTACCACCCTGCCTTCCTCCCCCGCAAACAGGCAGAGGAGGCTAGGCCACCTGACTTCCGCTCCTCGAATTGTGAAAGTTATAATGCCCCTTTCACCATGCGGGAACTCGAAACCGCACTTGGCCGATCACGGTCCTCCGCTCCAGGGCCTGATTCTATTCATATTCAGATGTTGAAGAACCTTTCTCCTGCGGGTAAAGGTTTTCTTCTTCGTACATACAATCGCATCTGGATTGAGGGACATGTTCCCACATGCTGGCGCGAGTCTATTGTTGTCCCGATTCCTAAGCCGGGGAAGGACAAGCACTTGCCTTCCAGTTATCGACCTATCTCGCTTACCAGCTGTGTCTGTAAAGTGATGGAGCGAATGGTTAACTCTCGATTGGTTTGGCTGCTCGAGTCTCGACGCCTACTTACCAATGTACAATGTGAATTTCGAAGGCGCCGCTCTGCTGTTGACCATCTGGTTACCTTGTCGACCTTCATTATGAATAACTTCTTGCGGAAGCGCCCGACCGCGGCTGTGTTCTTTGATTTGGAGAAGGCTTACGACACCTGTTGGAGGGCGGGCATTCTCCGCACAATGCATACGTGGGGCTTTCGCAGTCGCCTCCCTCTTTTAATTTGTTCCTTTTTATTGGATCGACAGTTCAGGGTACGTGTGGGTTCTGTCCTGTCCGACACCTTTCGCCAGGAGAATGGGGTGCCACAGGGCTCAGTTTTGAGCGTCGCTCTCTTCGCCATCGCGATCAATCCAATAATGGATTGCCTCCCAGCTGATGTATCAGGCTCCATTTTCGTGGACGATTTTACCATCTATTGCAGCGCGCAGTGTACACGTGTCCTGGAGCGCTGTCTTCAGCGTTCTCTTGACCGTCTTTACTCCTGGAGTGTCGCCAATGGCTTCCGTTTTTCTGCCGAGAAGACGGTCTGTATTAACTTCTGGCGCTACAAAGAGTTTCTCCCGCCGTCCTTACGACTCGGTCCCGTTGCTCTCCCAATCGTGGAGACAACCAAATTTTTAGGCCTTACATTTGACAGGAAACTTAGCTGGTCTCCACATGTGTCATATTTGGCCGCCCGTTGTACCCGTTCTTTAAATGTCCTCCGTGTTCTCAGTGGTATGTCGTGGGGAGCGGATCGAACCGTCCTACTTCGTCTATATCGGTCGATCGTCCGCTCCAAGCTGGATTATGGGAGCTTCGTATACTCCTCTGCACGGCCATCCATCTTACGCCGCCTCAACTCCATCCAACATCGGGGTTTACGACTTGCGATCGGAGCATTTTATACCAGTCCCGTAGAGAGTCTTCATGCTGACGCTGGCGAATTGCCACTCACCTACCGGCGCGATATACTGCTTTGTCGGTATGCCTGTCGGCTTCTGTCAATGCCCCCCCCCCCTGCGGGTCCGGGGATTAGAATAGGCCCGAGGTATTCCTGCCTGTCGTAAGAGGCGACTAAAAGGTGTCCATCCCCCTCACGGGGGTAGTTAGCGCCTGCGTCCGGAGACAGACGGTTTCACGACCTATAATCGTGGTCTTTTTGGTTTTTCTCTTCTCGTTTCTTCCTTCCTTTTGTTGGTCCCTTTCTTTGCTCTTCTCCACCTCACTGTCTTCCTTGCTCTTTCCCTTGACTTCTCCTTGCCTTCTCATTGCCTTCTTCTCCTTGCCTTCTCATTGCCTTTTTCTCCTTGCCTTCTCATTGCCTTTTTCTCCTTGCCTTCTCATTGCCCTTTTCTCCTTGCCTTCTCATTGCCCTTTTCTCCTTGCCTTCTCATTGCCCTTTTCTCCTTGCCTTCTCATTGCCCTTTTCTCCTTGCCTTCTCATTGCCCTTTTCTCCTTGCCTTCTCATTGCCTTTTTCTCCTTGCCTTCTCATTGCCTTTTTCTCCTTGCCTTCTCATTGCCTTTTTCTCCTTGCCTTCTCATTGCCTTTTTCTCCTTGCCTTCTCATTGCCTTTTTCTCCTTGCCTTCTCATTGCCTTTTTCTCCTTGCCTTCTCATTGCCTTTTTCTCCTTGCCTTCTCATTGCCTTTTTCTCCTTGCCTTCTCATTGCCTTCTTCTCCTTGCCTTCTCTGGTCTCCGCCTCGGCGTTTGAGACAGTCTGTCCTCTTTCTCCCTCTCTCTCTTCTTTTTCCTCTTCTTCCTTCCTCCCTGTGCGTGTCTGAAGGCTGACCCACGAGTTCGCACGCGTAGCCGGTGACGGGGTAACGCGTAAGTCCCCGCCCTGGGTAGACATGTAAGGCACGCGCGTACCCCCTGGTAAAGGCCAGGCCCGGGGAGGGGTGATTGCCTGAGCTGATACCTTCTGACCATGCCGATTGGTCCCTCCATCTGTTTCTCGGGAGGTGTGACCTGAGGTGTAAACATTCACCTAAGGCGGGAGTGCCCTCTGAGAGGGTCCCCACAAGGAAGGAGCGCGCCATCGGAGACGCTGGCAATCATGGGGGATTCCTCCGCAATGGATTCTACTCCATCGCTTTCGACTTCGACCCAAAAACGGAAACGTGACCAGCCAACAGTGACAAAAGTACTACCGCCTGCCCCACAGTTCCTCGTAGTTTCTCGCACTGAGGACGGAAAGGATTTTTCCTCTGTCAACCCTTTTGTTATTCAGAAGGGCGTTGATGCCATAGCCGGATCTATCAAATCTTGTACCAGGTTGCGTAATGGCACCTTATTACTAGAAACTGAGAGTGCCTTTCAGGCACAAAAACTGCTTCGGGCCACCCTCCTGTACACGTTCCCTGTCCGGGTGGAGGCCCACCGAACTTTGAATTCGTCTCGTGGTGTAGTGTATACTAGCTCCCTCGACGGATTGACTGACGAGGAGCTTCAATCTTTCCTCGCTGAGCAGGGCGTGACGGCTGTCCATCGGGTCATGAAAAAGGTCAACAACGACCTTGTACCGACCCGGACACTCTTCTTGACCTTCGATAGTGTTAAGCTGCCATCGCGCATCAAGGCGGGCTACGAGGTTATTTCTGTTCGCCCCTATGACCCGACACCTACGCGCTGCTACCAGTGTCAGCGTTTCAATCACACTCGACAGTCTTGTTCCAATGTGGCTAAATGTGTCACTTGTGGCAGGGATGCCCATGAGGGTGACTGTCCACCTCCGTCTCCTCATTGTGTGAACTGTCAGGGTGACCATGCCGCATCCTCCCGCGACTGTCCTGTCTATAAGGACGAACGTTGCATCCAAGAAATTCGTGTCAAAGAGAAAGTGTCCACCTCGGCTGCTCGCAAGCTATTGGCTAGTAGGAAGCCCACGCTGCTCCCAGCGGGGAAATATAGTACTGTCCTCGCCTCTCCTCGCACTACCCGGGAGGTCGCAACCCAGACATGCGATCTGACCTTCAGCACCACGGTCGTCCATTCGGCAAGTGCTAAGATCGCGCGGTCGACGTCTCCTCTTCCTCCCATCACACCACAGACAACAGCCACTTCCTCAGCTTCTGCTAAGTCGAAGACCCCGAAGTCAGATGCACGGTCCTTCAAGAAGGAACCATCCCGTGCAGACTTCCTCCGTCCCTCGACCTCCCAGCCTTCGACCGGTACTTCCACCAAACGTCCTTCTAAAAAGGCGCATAGGAAGCACAGTTCTCCTTCTCCGCCACGGCGCATCTCTTCTCCTGCGCCACCCAGCGGTTGCCGCCCCAGGCCGTCATCCGTTTCGCCTGGCCGCACCGCCGGTAGCCGTACATCTGGCCGTTCACCGGCGGAGGAAGCTCCCCCTCCCGGCCATCCTCCCGAGATGGCCGATGACCCTATAGACCCCATGGATGATGACTGTCCGCCTACTGATAGCGGCGGCAGTGCTTGCTCGAAGCCAGGCCCTAAGCGGCCTTCGAGGTGACCCCTTCTCTCATCTTCCTTTTCTTACGATGGCACTTATTCACTGGAATATTCGCAGCATTCGCTCCAACCGAGAGGACTTGAAGTTGCTGCTCCGCTTGCATCGTCCGCTCGTCGTAGCCCTCCAGGAAACGAAGCTACGCCCATGCGATCACATTGCCTTGGCACACTACACCTCTGTGCGTTTTGACCTACCCCCTATGGTAGGAATCCCAGCTCATGGAGGGGTTATGTTGCTGGTCCGGGATGATATTTACTACGATCCCATCACGTTGCACACCGGCCTGCAGGCAGTCGCCATCCGCATTACTCTCCCCACTTTTACGTTTTCCTTTTGTACCGTTTACACTCCCTCGTCATCTGCCGTTACCAGGGCAGACATGATGCAACTTATTGCTCAGCTACCTGCACCGTTTTTGTTAACTGGAGACTTCAATGCCCACCATCCCCTTTGGGGTTCTCCAGCCTCCTGCCCGAGGGGCTCCTTGTTAGCAGACCTTTTCAACCAGCTCAATCTTGTCTGCCTTAATACTGGCGCCCCTACTTTTCTTTCGGACACATCTCATACCTATTCCCATTTAGACCTCTCTATATGTACTCCCCAACTTGCACGCCGGTTTGAGTGGTATGCACTTGCTGATACATATTCGAGCGACCACTTCCCGTGTGTTATCCATCTCCTGCAGCATACTCCCTCTCCGTGCTCATCTAGTTGGACCATCTCCAAGGCAGACTGGGGGCTCTTTTCTTCCAGGGCGACCTTTCAGGATCAAACCTTCACAAGCTGCGATCGTCAGGTCGCACACCTCACGGAAGTCATTCTCGCTGCTGCTGAATATTCCATCCCTCACCCTACTTCTTCTCCACGTCGCGTACCGGTCCCCTGGTGGACCGCAGCATGTAGAGACGCTTTACGTGCTCGTCGACGTGCTTTACGCACCTTTAAACGCCACCCTACAGTGGCGAATTGTATTAATTATAAACGATTACGTGCTCAGTGTCGTCGTATTATTAACGAAAGCAAGAAAGCCAGCTGGGCTGCTTTCACAAGCACCTTCAACAGTTTTACTCCTCCTTCTGTTGTCTGGGGTAGCCTGCGCCGGCTATCTGGCACTAAGGTCCACTCCCCAGTTTCTGGCTTGAAGGTCGCGAATGAAGTCCTTGTGGCCCCTGAGGCTGTCTCCAATGCCTTCGGCCGCTTTTTCGCCGAGGTTTCGAGCTCCGCTCATTACCACCCTGCCTTCCTCCCCCGCAAACAGGCAGAGGAGGCTAGGCCACCTGACTTCCGCTCCTCGAATTGTGAAAGTTATAATGCCCCATTCACCATGCGGGAACTCGAAACCGCACTTGGCCGATCACGGTCCTCCGCTCCAGGGCCTGATTCTATTCATATTCAGATGTTGAAGAACCTTTCTCCTGCGGGTAAAGGTTTTCTTCTTCGTACATACAATCGCATCTGGATTGAGGGACATGTTCCCACATGCTGGCGCGAGTCTATTGTTGTCCCGATTCCTAAGCCGGGGAAGGACAAGCACTTGCCTTCCAGTTATCGACCTATCTCGCTTACCAGCTGTGTCTGTAAAGTGATGGAGCGAATGGTTAACTCTCGATTGGTTTGGCTGCTCGAGTCTCGACGCCTACTTACCAATGTACAATGTGGATTTCGAAGGCGCCGCTCTGCTGTTGACCATCTGGTTACCTTGTCGACCTTCATTATGAATAACTTCTTGCGGAAGCGCCCGACCGCGGCTGTGTTCTTTGATTTGGAGAAGGCTTACGACACCTGTTGGAGGGCGGGCATTCTCCGCACAATGCATACGTGGGGCTTTCGCAGTCGCCTCCCTCTTTTTATTTGTTCCTTTTTATTGGATCGACAGTTCAGGGTACGTGTGGGTTCTGTCCTGTCCGACACCTTTCGCCAGGAGAATGGGGTGCCACAGGGCTCAGTTTTGAGCGTCGCTCTCTTCGCCATCGCGATCAATCCAATAATGGATTGCCTCCCAGCTGATGTATCAGGCTCCATTTTCGTGGACGATTTTACCATCTATTGCAGCGCGCAGTGTACACGTGTCCTGGAGCGCTGTCTTCAGCGTTCTCTTGACCGTCTTTACTCCTGGAGTGTCGCCAATGGCTTCCGTTTTTCTGCCGAGAAGACGGTCTGTATTAACTTCTGGCGCTACAAAGAGTTTCTCCCGCCGTCCTTACGACTCGGTCCCGTTGCTCTCCCAATCGTGGAGACAACCAAATTTTTAGGCCTTACATTTGACAGGAAACTTAGCTGGTCTCCACATGTGTCATATTTGGCCGCCCGTTGTACCCGTTCTTTAAATGTCCTCCGTGTTCTCAGTGGTATGTCGTGGGGAGCGGATCGAACCGTCCTACTTCGTCTATATCGGTCGATCGTCCGCTCCAAGCTGGATTATGGGAGCTTCGTATACTCCTCTGCACGGCCATCCATCTTACGCCGCCTCAACTCCATCCAACATCGGGGTTTACGACTTGCGATCGGAGCATTTTATACCAGTCCCGTAGAGAGTCTTCATGCTGACGCTGGCGAATTGCCACTCACCTACCGGCGCGATATACTGCTTTGTCGGTATGCCTGTCGGCTTCTGTCAATGCCCCCCCCCCCTGCGGGTCCGGGGATTAGAATAGGCCCGAGGTATTCCTGCCTGTCGTAAGAGGCGACTAAAAGGTGTCCATCCCCCTCACGGGGGTAGTTAGCACCTGCGTCCGGAGACAGACGGTTTCACGACCTATAATCGTGGTCTTTTTGGTTTTTCTCTTCTCGTTTCTTCCTTCCTTTTGTTGGTCCCTTTCTTTGCTCTTCTCCACCTCACTGTCTTCCTTGCTCTTTCCCTTGACTTCTCCTTGCCTTCTCATTGCCTTCTTCTCCTTGCCTTCTCATTGCCTTTTTCTCCTTGCCTTCTCATTGCCTTTTTCTCCTTGCCTTCTCATTGCCCTTTTCTCCTTGCCTTCTCATTGCCCTTTTCTCCTTGCCTTCTCATTGCCCTTTTCTCCTTGCCTTCTCATTGCCCTTTTCTCCTTGCCTTCTCATTGCCTTTTTCTCCTTGCCTTCTCATTGCCTTTTTCTCCTTGCCTTCTCATTGCCTTTTTCTCCTTGCCTTCTCATTGCCTTTTTCTCCTTGCCTTCTCATTGCCTTTTTCTCCTTGCCTTCTCATTGCCTTTTTCTCCTTGCCTTCTCATTGCCTTCTTCTCCTTGCCTTCTCTGGTCTCCGCCTCGGCGTTTGAGACAGTCTGTCCTCTTTCTCCCTCTCTCTCTTCTTTTTCCTCTTCTTCCTTCCTCCCTGTGCGTGTCTGAAGGCTGACCCACGAGTTCGCACGCGTAGCCGGTGACGGGGTAACGCGTAAGTCCCCGCCCTGGGTAGACATGTAAGGCACGCGCGTACCCCCTGGTAAAGGCCAGGCCCGGGGAGGGGTGATTGCCTGAGCTGATACCTTCTGACCATGCCGATTGGTCCCTCCATCTGTTTCTCGGGAGGTGTGACCTGAGGTGTAAACATTCACCTAAGGCGGGAGTGCCCTCTGAGAGGGTCCCCACAAGGAAGGAGCGCGCCATCGGAGACGCTGGCAATCATGGGGGATTCCTCCGCAATGGATTCTACTCCATCGCTTTCGACTTCGACCCAAAAACGGAAACGTGACCAGCCAACAGTGACAAAAGTACTACCGCCTGCCCCACAGTTCCTCGTAGTTTCTCGCACTGAGGACGGAAAGGATTTTTCCTCTGTCAACCCTTTTGTTATTCAGAAGGGCGTTGATGCCATAGCCGGATCTATCAAATCTTGTACCAGGTTGCGTAATGGCACCTTATTACTAGAAACTGAGAGTGCCTTTCAGGCACAAAAACTGCTTCGGGCCACCCTCCTGTACACGTTCCCTGTCCGGGTGGAGGCCCACCGAACTTTGAATTCGTCTCGTGGTGTAGTGTATACTAGCTCCCTCGACGGATTGACTGACGAGGAGCTTCAATCTTTCCTCGCTGAGCAGGGCGTGACGGCTGTCCATCGGGTCATGAAAAAGGTCAACAACGACCTTGTACCGACCCGGACACTCTTCTTGACCTTCGATAGTGTTAAGCTGCCATCGCGCATCAAGGCGGGCTACGAGGTTATTTCTGTTCGCCCCTATGACCCGACACCTACGCGCTGCTACCAGTGTCAGCGTTTCAATCACACTCGACAGTCTTGTTCCAATGTGGCTAAATGTGTCACTTGTGGCAGGGATGCCCATGAGGGTGACTGTCCACCTCCGTCTCCTCATTGTGTGAACTGTCAGGGTGACCATGCCGCATCCTCCCGCGACTGTCCTGTCTATAAGGACGAACGTTGCATCCAAGAAATTCGTGTCAAAGAGAAAGTGTCCACCTCGGCTGCTCGCAAGCTATTGGCTAGTAGGAAGCCCACGCTGCTCCCAGCGGGGAAATATAGTACTGTCCTCGCCTCTCCTCGCACTACCCGGGAGGTCGCAACCCAGACATGCGATCTGACCTTCAGCACCACGGTCGTCCATTCGGCAAGTGCTAAGATCGCGCGGTCGACGTCTCCTCTTCCTCCCATCACACCACAGACAACAGCCACTTCCTCAGCTTCTGCTAAGTCGAAGACCCCGAAGTCAGATGCACGGTCCTTCAAGAAGGAACCATCCCGTGCAGACTTCCTCCGTCCCTCGACCTCCCAGCCTTCGACCGGTACTTCCACCAAACGTCCTTCTAAAAAGGCGCATAGGAAGCACAGTTCTCCTTCTCCGCCACGGCGCATCTCTTCTCCTGCGCCACCCAGCGGTTGCCGCCCCAGGCCGTCATCCGTTTCGCCTGGCCGCACCGCCGGTAGCCGTACATCTGGCCGTTCACCGGCGGAGGAAGCTCCCCCTCCCGGCCATCCTCCCGAGATGGCCGATGACCCTATAGACCCCATGGATGATGACTGTCCGCCTACTGATAGCGGCGGCAGTGCTTGCTCGAAGCCAGGCCCTAAGCGGCCTTCGAGGTGACCCCTTCTCTCATCTTCCTTTTCTTACGATGGCACTTATTCACTGGAATATTCGCAGCATTCGCTCCAACCGAGAGGACTTGAAGTTGCTGCTCCGCTTGCATCGTCCGCTCGTCGTAGCCCTCCAGGAAACGAAGCTACGCCCATGCGATCACATTGCCTTGGCACACTACACCTCTGTGCGTTTTGACCTACCCCCTATGGTAGGAATCCCAGCTCATGGAGGGGTTATGTTGCTGGTCCGGGATGATATTTACTACGATCCCATCACGTTGCACACCGGCCTGCAGGCAGTCGCCATCCGCATTACTCTCCCCACTTTTACGTTTTCCTTTTGTACCGTTTACACTCCCTCATCATCTGCCGTTACCAGGGCAGACATGATGCAACTTATTGCTCAGCTACCTGCACCGTTTTTGTTAACTGGAGACTTCAATGCCCACCATCCCCTTTGGGGTTCTCCAGCCTCCTGCCCGAGGGGCTCCTTGTTAGCAGACCTTTTCAACCAGCTCAATCTTGTCTGCCTTAATACTGGCGCCCCTACTTTTCTTTCGGACACATCTCATACCTATTCCCATTTAGACCTCTCTATATGTACTCCCCAACTTGCACGCCGGTTTGAGTGGTATGCACTTGCTGATACATATTCGAGCGACCACTTCCCGTGTGTTATCCATCTCCTGCAGCATACTCCCTCTCCGTGCTCATCTAGTTGGACCATCTCCAAGGCAGACTGGGGGCTCTTTTCTTCCAGGGCGACCTTTCAGGATCAAACCTTCACAAGCTGCGATCGTCAGGTCGCACACCTCACGGAAGTCATTCTCGCTGCTGCTGAATATTCCATCCCTCACCCTACTTCTTCTCCACGTCGCGTACCGGTCCCCTGGTGGACCGCAGCATGTAGAGACGCTTTACGTGCTCGTCGACGTGCTTTACGCACCTTTAAACGCCACCCTACAGTGGCGAATTGTATTAATTATAAACGATTACGTGCTCAGTGTCGTCGTATTATTAACGAAAGCAAGAAAGCCAGCTGGGCTGCTTTCACAAGCACCTTCAACAGTTTTACTCCTTCTTCTGTTGTCTGGGGTAGCCTGCGCCGGCTATCTGGCACTAAGGTCCACTCCCCAGTTTCTGGCTTGAAGGTCGCGAATGAAGTCCTTGTGGCCCCTGAGGCTGTCTCCAATGCCTTCGGCCGCTTTTTCGCCGAGGTTTCGAGCTCCGCTCATTACCACCCTGCCTTCCTCCCCCGCAAACAGGCAGAGGAGGCTAGGCCACCTGACTTCCGCTCCTCGAATTGTGAAAGTTATAATGCCCCATTCACCATGCGGGAACTCGAAACCGCACTTGGCCGATCACGGTCCTCCGCTCCAGGGCCTGATTCTATTCATATTCAGATGTTGAAGAACCTTTCTCCTGCGGGTAAAGGTTTTCTTCTTCGTACATACAATCGCATCTGGATTGAGGGACATGTTCCCACATGCTGGCGCGAGTCTATTGTTGTCCCGATTCCTAAGCCGGGGAAGGACAAGCACTTGCCTTCCAGTTATCGACCTATCTCGCTTACCAGCTGTGTCTGTAAAGTGATGGAGCGAATGGTTAACTCTCGATTGGTTTGGCTGCTCGAGTCTCGACGCCTACTTACCAATGTACAATGTGGATTTCGAAGGCGCCGCTCTGCTGTTGACCATCTGGTTACCTTGTCGACCTTCATTATGAATAACTTCTTGCGGAAGCGCCCGACCGCGGCTGTGTTCTTTGATTTGGAGAAGGCTTACGACACCTGTTGGAGGGCGGGCATTCTCCGCACAATGCATACGTGGGGCTTTCGCAGTCGCCTCCCTCTTTTTATTTGTTCCTTTTTATTGGATCGACAGTTCAGGGTACGTGTGGGTTCTGTCCTGTCCGACACCTTTCGCCAGGAGAATGGGGTGCCACAGGGCTCAGTTTTGAGCGTCGCTCTCTTCGCCATCGCGATCAATCCAATAATGGATTGCCTCCCAGCTGATGTATCAGGCTCCATTTTCGTGGACGATTTTACCATCTATTGCAGCGCGCAGTGTACACGTGTCCTGGAGCGCTGTCTTCAGCGTTCTCTTGACCGTCTTTACTCCTGGAGTGTCGCCAATGGCTTCCGTTTTTCTGCCGAGAAGACGGTCTGTATTAACTTCTGGCGCTACAAAGAGTTTCTCCCGCCGTCCTTACGACTCGGTCCCGTTGCTCTCCCAATCGTGGAGACAACCAAATTTTTAGGCCTTACATTTGACAGGAAACTTAGCTGGTCTCCACATGTGTCATATTTGGCCGCCCGTTGTACCCGTTCTTTAAATGTCCTCCGTGTTCTCAGTGGTATGTCGTGGGGAGCGGATCGAACCGTCCTACTTCGTCTATATCGGTCGATCGTCCGCTCCAAGCTGGATTATGGGAGCTTCGTATACTCCTCTGCACGGCCATCCATCTTACGCCGCCTCAACTCCATCCAACATCGGGGTTTACGACTTGCGATCGGAGCATTTTATACCAGTCCCGTAGAGAGTCTTCATGCTGACGCTGGCGAATTGCCACTCACTTACCGGCGCGATATACTGCTTTGTCGGTATGCCTGTCGGCTACTGTCAATGCCCGACCATCCGTCTTATCGTTCCTTTTTTGACGACTCTCTCGACCGTCAATACGGGTTGTATGTCTCTGCCCTGCTACCCCCTGGAGTTCGCTATCGTCGCCTCCTTCAACACCTTAATTTTTCACTCCCTGCAACCTTTCGAGTGGGCGAGAGCCACACGCCACCTTGGCTCCAGGCTCAGGTCCGCGTTCACCTTGACCTCAGCTCGCTCCCAAAAGAGGTCACCCCCAGTTCGGTCTACCACTCCCGTTTTTTGGAACTTTGTTCGAAGTTCATCAACATGACTTTCATTTATACAGATGGCTCTAAGACCAATGACGGGGTCGGGTGTTCCTTTATAGTCGGGGCACAAAGTTTCCAATACCGGCTCCCTGACCATTGTTCGGTCTTCACAGCTGATCTCTTTGCCCTCTACCAGGCTGTTCTTTACATCTGCCGCCACCGACATTCTGCTTATGTCATATGCTCAGATTCCCTGAGCGCCATCCAGAGCCTCAGTGATCCGTACCCGGTTCACCCTTTCGTACACCGGATCCAACGCTCTCTTCAGCGGCTGGTGGACGTCGGTCCGCCGGTTAGCTTTATGTGGGTTCCTGGCCATGTCGGTATCCCTGGGAACGAAGCTGCAGATGCCGCGGCCAAGGCTGCGGTCCTCCAGCCTCGGACAGCTTCTTGTTGTGTCCCTTCGTCCGATTTTAGCAGGGTCATTTGTCGGCGCGTTGTGTCGCTGTGGCATGCCGATTGGGCTGCACTTACCGACAACAAGCTTCGGGTCTTAAAACCTCTTCCCGTGGCTTGGACGTCCTCCTCACGCCCTTCTCGGCGGGAGGAGGTCGTTTTAGCAAGGTTAAGGATTGGACACTGCCGGTTCAGCCATCGCCATCTGCTGACGGCTGCGCCGGCGCCGTTCTGCCCATGTGGGCACTTGCTGACGGTTAGACACATTTTAATGTCCTGTCCCGATCTTAACCAACTGCGCCTCGATCTTAACCTGCCTAATACTTTCGATGCCATTTTAGCGGATGACCCACGAGCAGCTGCTCGTGTTCTTTGTTTTATCAATTTGACAAACCTCGCTAAGGACATTTGATGATGTTTTTTAATCCTATGCCTGTCAGTCCCTTTTAGCGTGTTTTCCCTTTTAGTTGTTGTTGTCAACTTGTTTCTCGCGGTGCATTTTTAGAGTAGTCAGGGCGCTAATGACCATTGAAGTTGTGCGCCCTAAAACCACAAAAAAAAAAAAATCTGTCAATGCCCGACCATCCGTCTTATCGTTCCTTTTTTGACGACTCTCTTAACCGTCAATACGGGTTGTATGTCTCTGCCCTGCTACCCCCTGGAGTTCGCTATCGTCGCCTCCTTCAACACCTTAATTTTTCACTCCCTGCAACCTTTCGAGTGGGCGAGAGCCACACGCCACCTTGGCTCCAGGCTCAGGTCCGCGTTCACCTTGACCTCAGCTCGCTCCCAAAAGAGGTCACCCCCAGTTCGGTCTACCACTCCCGTTTTTTGGAACTTCGTTCGAAGTTCATCAACATGACTTTCATTTATACAGATGGCTCTAAGACCAATGACGGGGTCGGGTGTTCCTTTATTGTTGGGGCACAAAGTTTCCAATACCGGCTCCATGGCCATTGTTCGGTCTTCACAGCTGAGCTCTTTGCCCTCTACCAGGCTGTTCTTTACATCTGCCGCCACCGACATTCTGCTTATGTCATATGCTCAGATTCCCTGAGCGCCATCCAGAGCCTCAGTGATCCGTACCCGGTTCACCCTTTCGTACACCGGATCCAACGCTCTCTCCAGCAGCTGGTGGACGTCGGTACGCCGGTTAGCTTTATGTGGGTTCCTGGCCATGTCGGTATCCCTGAGAACGAAGCTGCAGATGCCGCGGCCAAGGCAGCGGTCCTCCAGCCTCGGACAGCTTCTTGTTGTGTCCCTTCGTCCGATTTTAGCAGGGTCATTTGTCGGCGCGTCGTATCGCTGTGGCATGCCGATTGGGCTGCACTTACCGGCAACAAGCTTCGGGCCTTAAAACCTCTTCCCGTGGCTTGGACGTCCTCCTCACGCCCTTCTCGGCGGGAGGAGGTCGTTTTAGCAAGGTTAAGAATTGGACACTGCCGGTTCAGCCATCGCCATCTGCTGACGGCTGCGCCGGCGCCGTTCTGCCCATGTGGGCACTTGCTGACGGTTAGGCACATTTTAATGTCCTGTCCAGATCTTACCACACTGCGCCTCGATCTTAACCTGCCTAATACTTTCGATGCCATTTTAGCGGATGACCCACGAGCAGCTGCTCGTGTTCTTTGTTTTATCAATTTGACAAACCTCGCTAAGGACATTTGATGATGTTTTTTAATCCTCTGCCTGTCCGTCTGTCTTTTATTGTGTTTTCCCTTTTAGTTGTTGTTGTCAACTTGTGCCTCGCGGTGCATTTTTAGAGTAGTCAGGGCGCTAATGACCATTGAAGTTGTGCGCCCTAAAACCACAAAAAAAAAAAATTACTTTCATGTATCTGTACGGTGCAACTTACTCTAAGTCATGAAAAGCATGAATTCATCCACATGACTACTTTAAGAAATGGGCTAAATTTCGGTTACACGATAAATCACAGAAATCCATAGGCTACAAACTGAACTGAATAATTAGTGATTACAGTTACGAATAAATTAAGTTGTAAGGATCACATAGATAATTTTGTGGGTAAAGCAAACCAAAGCCTGCAACTTATAGGCAGAACACTGAGAATATGCAACAGGTCTACCAAAGAGGCTGCTCCCCACTACACTAATGCGTCCTCTTTTGGGGCGCTGCTACGTGGTGTGGGATCCGCATCAGATAGTATCGACAGAAGACAGCAAACAAAGTTCATAATAGAGAAGTGCGTACGGGGCCTGAAGATAGCGTTATTGAGATGCCGAAACTAGTTGTCAAATAAAATAACTGCTCGAAACGTGCAAATTTCCTTGGTAAATGTTTGACCAGTCGCTGTCCCACATACACAATGCATCAAGAGAGGGGGTAGGGAAATTGCTTGAAGGTGGTTCGATGAAACCTCTCCCAGGCACTTAACTGTGAATTTCACGGTAATCTTGTAAATGTAGGCTCACAGAACTTGCACACCAGGCGCATGCCTGGTTCCCCCAACGCTATGACAGTCTAGGGAAGCAGCCTACTCACGCCTTACAAAATGCACATCAGTCTTTCCATGGTGTGCCAGCCGAGTCCGCTGTAACTAGCTCTGACGTCATAAATGTTGCGCAATACTTTAAAAATCAAGTAAATAACCTGAAACGTTTCTAGCGTGTCAGGAGTAATACTAAATCAATATGTGTTGAATATCAGTTCAATAACTTTAGCCATTTTCGAAATTTGGACGTTTTCCGGTAAAAATCACTGGCGCAACAGAAAAGAGCTAGAAACTTAAAAATTTATATTTAGATTCCTTTTGCATAATAATTTAGTAGAAACAGTATTCTGGATCTCACAAATTAAAATTTTAGTTGAAATTCATGATTTTCTGGTTTTTGTCTTAGAAATTAAGGAAGCAAGACAGATTAAGTAGGCGAATAAATAAAGCTAGGATGTTTAAATTTAAGTAGAAGGGAGATCCGCTATAATCATAAAAATGTGAGAAGTTTCAACTGAATAACTATAAAACTATAGCTATAGCGTATCTCCAAAGACCAATTTCAGAGCTCGTCTACTGCGTGTAGTGTAATTAAATTAATTCTCTCGCCCAAAATATTTGACTTAGCCACGTCAGACTTTTATTATGATTACTTACTTGTGTGCTGATTGCACAATTAAAACGAAAGCTTAATTGGCCATCAGCAAAGGAAGCAATGATATACTCGATAACTTAAAGTGGTGCATTACTAGCCCAGCGGCTAGTCGGGAGAGCAGATTTGATCAGGCGTTCCCTTAGCCGTCAGCACCGCGGCTTTATATGTAAGAACGCTGCACGAGAAGAGAAAGGCCCCAGTTCTCTCCAGACGCTGATTAGCGCACCACCTGTGCCGGGAGTCGCGTCGCGTCGGTATCATTGCTGTAAACAGCCTCGGATGCAGTAATAAGTTACTCAGGACACGCGTAACCTTGAAATCGTGTTCGAGTGAAGTGTTAATTCTGGGATGACTTTAATGATCTATCTTCAGTTTGCGTATGTCGTATTTTCACGTGCCGCCGCAGGACAGACAGTCTACCATTATTTAGCGTGGCGTTTGATGAACATTATCATCAAATTATGGTGACCATTCACTTAAACATTTAATTTGAACAGTTATAGTTGCATCAGCGCATTAGACTCGGAACTGCTCTGGTAGTTGGATTGTGTGGATTCTTTTTGGTCTGTGACTTTCAGAATATAGTGAACATTTTAGAGAGAATGGTTTTTGATTATGAATCCCAGACAATCTCCTAATTCCTCAGAGCTATAAGCTGTAGCTATAAATGTATTTCTCAGATGAAGTGGGCACTAGGAATTCTAATTACAGGCTTCACGTTTTGCTAATCACTTTCTGGTTGCCAATATTGTAGTTAGAGCGCCAGTGTTGAGAATGGCAAACAACAGCATTAAATAAATAATAGGAACATTTACTCAATTATTCCACCCGCCGCCCCACAACAGGTTCTGTCGTCTAGAATGGAACATAAGGGACTGATAGTTATAAAGTGGATCTTAAAAGAATCCATGTCGCTTTTACTTGTCTGTGGGGAGCGCTTTCGATTATATATCCATATTCAGATCAGGATGTGCGTGTGGGAAGGTATCGTCATGTTAGGTACCTCTGAACTGTGTAAAATAAACAACTGCAGTCAAAACCAGTCACCAATTGTAAATAAAATCAGCTTGGGCAGAATTAAATAATATTTTTACTGATTGTTATGACAGTTTCTGCTACGTCATTGGGCAAGTATTATGTATAAAAGAAGTCAGCAAAAAGTATTACTCGCTCACACGATATTTCCCACTGACGTTAAGCCTTCCAGAGAACTACTAAGGATCCGGTTCCCGCAAGGAAACTGAACCTTCAAGGCAATATCAAATTCAGGCATTGTGCACGTAGTCTAGGAGTAAGATCGGTGTTCTTGTAGTTGTTTGCCCATGAACTGACTTTGCGCAAAGGTTTTATACGCTAGCTGTAGAGATTAATAGAAAAATTTTGAACGCAGTTTTCAGAAAACGTCTTGAGCAACTAGTTCGGCAGCCCACATGCAATGGAAATACCTCAGACCTTGTAGCTACAAACAGGCCGGACCTAGTTACTACCACCAGTATGCAGACGGGCTTTTTTATGTCATTACAGCGACTATGGTTAGAAAAGTCAATAAATCAGTCAAGAAGGCTAGAAGAGTGTTCTGCTTATCTGCTCCTCCTAGCAAGTGTTACCATCTCACTTAGACAGTGAATCGTCGTCATCCAGTTCCACTGAGATGGACGCAGTGGAATTATTGGAAAGTTTAAACAGACTGTTAAGCAGTGATCTGGATT
Organism: Schistocerca cancellata; assembly: GCF_023864275.1. NCBI lineage: Eukaryota > Metazoa > Arthropoda > Insecta > Orthoptera > Acrididae > Schistocerca > Schistocerca cancellata. The sequence continues at coordinate 599,154,509 of NC_064632.1, forward strand.
AACGACAAAAAAAGACTTACCATGTTTTAACAGCGAGATTGGGAAACCACTGAGGAAGCAAATTCTGTTGCACTCTCGGTTCAAAAAAGAACGCACAAATAACGGCAAGCAAAGATTTCTAGAGATTCGTGCGTATGTGAAAAGATCCATACGCAAAGCATACTACGCAAAGCATACTACTACTAACACCATTACACCTTAGCAAAAGTGCTGGTAGAGAACCTGAGAAGATCTTCCTTCCAGTGACTTCTCGGCCAGCCTGGTGAGGTAGGTGGAGGGAGATACCTAACGAGAGCCGAAGTTTTAAATTTCAAGTTCAAGAAACCGTTCACGCAGCAGAATCGTACAAACATACCATCGTTTGACCATCGAACAGGCAACCGTATAGACGACGTGGTAATAAGCATTCGTGGCGTGGAGAAGCAACTGGAATGGTTGAAAGCAAGTGAGTCACCAGGTCTGGATGGAATTCCAGTTGGATTTCTCAAAGAATATTCTACGGCATTGTGCCCTTGCTTAGCTTTCAGTTATCGCGAATCTTTCCCCCAGCGCAAAGCCCCAAGCAACTGGAAATGACAAAAGAACGGGTCCGCAAAATTACACAGCAACATTCACAACATCGGTTTGGTGCGGTATCTTTCAACATATCCTCAATTCAAATGTAATAAATTTTCTTGGGACCGAGAACCTTATTCTCTCTAAAAACATGCTGATTCGCGGACATAACTCGTCCGAAATTCTGTTTGCCCTTTTCTCACATAATACACTGAAATGTGCCGGTTGCCCTTCATCCAAAGATCGCATATTTCAAGATTTGTGGAAAGCGTTTGACACGGTGCCCCACTGCAGGCGCTTAAAGAAGGGAGAAGCATATGAAACAGGTTTACAGATATGTGAGCGACTCGAAGACTTGTTAATTTATAGGACCCAGTAAGTTGCCCTCGACGTTGAGTGCTCATCAGAGACATGGGTGCAAGAACCCCCACTCGTACGAAACTTGCAGAAACGTCTCAATTTAGCCGGTGATTCCGTATATGTTGGTATAAGGGACGTATGGTGTAATTGGCCACGCTTTCCAGCTGAGTTTTGCGACAATTAAGCCAGTCCGTCCTTCAACTGACATAGTGAGCCACCGTGTAGGAATCCCTCGTACCTCTTACATGGAGATGTTCTCGTAGTTTCACGACGCACTGCAGAGCCGTAACAGCGCCTTCGGATTCTGAAAGTGCAACACTACTGTCTGTGTTTTACGTAATCAAATGGGAACAAGTTATTTTGTGCAAATAATTTTTACACTGGATGCCATTATAGTGCGCTTGTTTAAGAAAGACCATGAAATTATAATCAATGTGAACAAGATAAGTTTACTATTAACGGTATGAGAGTATGGCCTCAACATGACCAAAACGAAAGACTTCCTATCGACGACTGCCGACTATGTCAAGGAGGAAAGATGATATTAATGTGATTCCTTTTGCATTTTCCGAACAAAATAGTTTACATTTTCGAGCAAATTAATTTCTGAAGTGGCATTGGTCAAAAGAATGAGAACAGCGGGTTATGTGAATCGAAATATGAAAGTGATTTGCTACTGTGTTATCTACAGTGTGTGCTTTTGCACCGGGAGAGAGAATTTTTGCGTGTGGGTGGCGAGGAGTGGGTGCCCTGCTCTTGTGGTGTGAGGACACGTAGCCTGGGCACGTTGGCATTTCCGTGCCCAGTAGATGCTGATCTGATCCTTAATGGTATTTGCAATACCACAAAATTCATCATCTTTGGATAGAATTTTTCGTGGCTAAAGTCGTTTACCACCGTGAAATAATCAACGAGTCTCCGTTTCGTTTGTCATTCATATGTGGTTGTAGGTAATGTGAAGTACCGGTTCAGTTCTTCATACCGGACAGTGGGATCAACTGCAGCCATAACTTTGCCTGTACCATGTCCACATAGGACAGCTGTTCTGTTCTGTTGACGGTTAATGTATGGGCATGCCTGAGATTAGCATTTCTCACAGCCTGACTGACTCTGTTCCGGTTCTGTTTGTAAGGAACACGATTTGCGCTCGTGGGGCACAGTTTGTATGCCCGATGTGCAGCGTCTGAGTTTCATGACCTGTGTTGTTTCTGCTGTTAGCCGAGGTGCAGGTTTCTTCCTTACTTTTCCGATCTTTACTGGGACATACACTCCTGGAAATGGAAAAAAGAACACATTGACACCGGTGTGTCAGACCCACCATACCTGCTCCGGACACTGCGAGAGGGCTGTACAAGCAATGATCACACGCACGGCACAGCCGACACACCAGGAACCGCGGTGTTGGCCGTCGAATGGCGCTAGCTGCGCAGCATTTGTGCACCGCCGCCGTCAGTGTCAGCCAGTTTGCCGTGGCATACGGAGCTCCATCGCAGTCTTTAACACTGGTAGCATGCCGCGACAGCGTGGACGTGAACCGTATGTGCAGTTGACGGACTTTGAGCGAGGGCGTATAGTGGGCATGCGGGAGGCCGGGTGGACGTACCGCCGAATTGCTCAACACGTGGGGCGTGAGGTCCCCACAGTACATCGATGTTGTCGCCAGTGGTCGGCGGAAGGTGCACGTGCCCGTCGACCTGGGACCGGACCGCAGCGACGCACGGATGCACGCCAAGACCGTAGGATCCTACGCAGTGCCGTAGGGGACCGCACCGCCACTTCCCAGCAAATTAGGGACACTGTTGCTCCTGGGGTATCGGCGAGGACCATTCGCAACCGTCTCCATGAAGCTGGGCTACGGTCCCGCACACCGTTAGGCCGTCTTCCGCTCACGCCCCAACATCGTGCAGCACGCCTCCAGTGGTATCACGACAGGCGTGAATGGAGGGACGAATGGAGACGTGTCGTCTTCAGCGATGAGAGTCGCTTCTGCCTTGGTGCCAATGATGGTCGTATGCGTGTTTGGCGCCGTGCAGGTGAGCGCCACAATCAGGACTGCATACGACCGAGGCACACAGGGCCAACACCCGGCATCATGGTGTGGGGAGCGATCTCCTACATTGGCCGTACACCACTGGTGATCGTCGAGGGGACACTGAATAGTGCACGGTACATCCAAACCGTCATCGAACCCATCGTTCTACCATTCCTAGACCGGCAAGGGAACTTGCTGTTCCAACAGGACAATGCACGTCCGCATGTATCCCGTGCCACCCAACGTGCTCTAGAAGGTGTAAGTCAACTACCCTGGCCAGCAAGATCTCCGGATCTGTCCCCCATTGAGCATGTTTGGGACTGGATGAAGCGTCGTCTCACGCGGTCTGCACGTCCAGCACGAACGCTGGTCCAACTGAGGCGCCAGGTGGAAATGGCATGGCAAGCCGTTCCACAGGACTACATCCAGCATCTCTACGATCGTCTCCATGGGTGAATAGCAGCCTGCATTGCTGCGAAAGGTGGATATACACTGTACTAGTGCCGACATTGTGCATGCTCTGTTGCCTGTGTCTATGTGCCTGTGGTTCTGTCAGTGTGATCATGTGATGTATCTGACCCCAGGAATGTGTCAATAAAGTTTCCCCTTCCTGGGACAATGAATTCACGGTGTTCTTATTTGAATTTCCCGGAGTGTATTTGTGATGTAGTTGAGAAAGTCACAGTGCCCTGCACGAGCTTCACTGGACCCATGTATGGCCCTGTGAATGTTCCCCAGAGCACAATGGTGCCGCCGTCATCTTTTCTCCATCCAACAGCGCGGCTGTAAAGGGGCTGTTACCCTGAAAGACGACCAGTTCGCGCCCTACCATCGGCATGGTGAAGACGGAATCAGGATCCATCAGACCGTGCAACGCTCTGCCACTGCGCCAACGTCCAGTGCCGATGGTCACGTGCCGATTTCGGTCGTAGTGGCCGATGTCGTGGTGTTCACACTGGCGCCTGCACGGGTAATCGGCTGCGGAGGCCCTTTGTTAGGAGTGTCCGGTGCACTGCGTGTTCACACACACTCGTACTGTGCCCAGCATTCCAGTCTGACGCAACTTCCGCCACTGTTCCCCGCCTGTCCTGTTCTACCAGTCTGCCCCGCCTACGACGTTCGACATCTGTAATGAGGGGTGGCCGCCTCATTCCACGGCGACTTGGCGTGCTTGTCCCGCGTTTCTGGGGCATCACAATACGCCCTCGGTCAAACTCAGATTACGCACTTCCCTCGTTCTACTTACCGATAGGTCGCGCATGATACTACATGCGCCGCGCGTGTTTCTGACGAGCAATGACTCCTCCCAGGTGACGCTGATACCGTCTGGGCGCATTTATGTCGATAGCAGGTGGGTGGTCATACTGTTCTGGCTGATCAGTGTATATTCAGTATTACAAATTAAATTAAATGATGACTGATAATGACAATATGAAATGCTGATTCCCAAGTAATTTGTTTTTGCGTCATACAAAATTACATAAAACACAGAATTTAGCACTTACATTAATAAGCAACTTCTCAGAATCTAATATTTATTGAATAGAAGTCAGTGAGGACAATGGATGGTACATCTCACCATTAAATACCACAGTAAAACATTTGTTTGGAAAACACCTAATTTTACATAATAAACATCGTTTACTGACATTAATATTTGTTTTAAATAGTGTCAATTATATTTATTCGGTGTCTGAGGGGATGAGAGAACAAATTTGGGTCGAATGTGACATATGAATCAATTTACGAGGAGCGTTCAGTAAATAATGCAACACTTTTTTTTTGTGTGAAAGGAGGTCGAACTTATTTAAGATTAAAATACGTCATATTCTCCGCTCTCTTGGCTGCAGAACCCTGTTATTCAGCATAATCACCTTTCTATGCGACGGCCTTACACCACATTACTGGGAGGACCTGTAAGCACGCACGGTACCGCTCTACCGGTGGCGCTGCAGCCAGCGCCTCGCTGCTTCAGTAACCTCCCCAACATCCAATTACTGCTTCCCGCGGAGTGAGTCTTTCATTGGGCCAAACAGATGGAAGTCGGGAGGTGTGAGGAGGAACAACAGTGTAATGAAGGCTTGTGAGCTCTGCTCGGGCGCATGTGGGGCCTCGCTTTGTCAGGGATCAGAAGTTCGTTTGCACCTTAGTGGCGGAGGAGAGGCTGCATTCGTTCGTTCACTTTTCAATGGGTATCACAGTACACTTCTGACCTGATCGTTGTTCCATGAGGGAGGACATCAGACAGAGTACTGCAAGAAGGAAATGCTTTTCTATGTCAGAAACTGCACTGGGGCCAGCTTTGGAGTCGTTGAAGTCTAAAAGTTACGTCTGAAGAGCGTTGTTAGCCTGTACGTTCCTGTGCGGTGTAATTTTCCGCTTCTTGTAGATAGCAATGTACCCCTCCACAGGATGTGACACTGTATCAGCTAAGTGTACACCTTTCAAATCCCCAATTCCTCGTTGAATGTCACAAATAGTGTACACTTTTTCGTGCTGATTGCCTTTCTTTGGTACCACCATTTTCAATTTGTTCGCTGATAGTGGTTGGACAGCCAACAAGACAAGTAAGCCCGTGTCATCACCAACCAAACAAGCTTCAACTCCTTTACTGACTTCAACAGTCGCTGTTAAAAAAAGAAGACAGGCACAAAGTTCCTTTCTCTCCTTACAGTGCACTTTGAAAGAGGTCGTTGCAGAGTTCATCGTGCATCGGATGACACTAACTTAACAACACTTTTATGTTCACTATTGTAGTTTTTCAATTTCATAATGTAGTATTACATGGTTATTGAGATGTATGTTGTGTAAAGTAAGCGAATAGCCTGGTTAGACGTGAGAGGGGGCCGTTAAGTTAATGAGTGAATAAATAAATAAATAAGAAACTAAAAAATACCCACTGTTTCCAACGGATATAATCCTCCCAGTTACACAGTCGTACCATACGGTCTGATCGTGGCTCCAATAGCATCTGACATTTCTTATAGATGCTTTACGTCATTCAATAGGATAGACGAAATTTCGCAGATCCTAAGAGTAATCACTTCTGCTTCCAGCTTTTCTGCTGAATCATCCAACCTAGGCATCTAAATTTTTTCACACGATTAATCTTCCCTTTATTTAAAATCATCTGTTGTGGTCCATCACTGATATTTGTAATTTATTTTTATCTTCTCAAAGGAGGTCTGTAATCCTACTTTCTCAGCTAGCTCTGCTGATGAGTCTTCGTGATTGGTTAGTTAATGTTGTTGGAAAAAATGGCTAGATCAGCAGCTATGTTTGGATCCTAGTCTGAATCATCATTCATTCCGATCGTCTTAGCTCATTCTCTTCCTCCATTCTTGAATGACCTTTTCCAAGTCTCAATTGAAAAGGAGTGGAGAAACTTTATCGAGTTGTCTGATACCAGTTTTGGTTTTGAAAGGGGTCCGAGATGTTGCAAAAGAAATTCACTTTTGACCCTGTATCGATCAGAAACTGTTGAATCATCCACTCCAAATCCTTCCATAACGTTCAACAGTGACTCACTGTCAACCGAGTCGTGCACCTTTTTTTTTATCAATGCATAGTATCGCACAGTAGTACCTACCACATTTTGTACCTGATAATGTTTTTCAAGTTGAAAATCTCCTCTAGGAAGAAGCTTCCTTTCCTGAAATTAGCCTGGTACTTATTAGTCTGTTTTTAAAAATAAACATCAGTTCATTTCTGGACTGTTTTGGAGAGCGTCTCCCATGGAACAGTTACTAATATAATACAATTTTGTCATATGATGACATGATGGACACTGTGGCTGTTGTTTGAAGACAAATGTTGATAGTGTTAGGACCGCGACCAGCTGGTTGCTGTCCTAACACCATCAACTAATATAATATCCGTTCAACTGTTGATAACGTCTTGAGCCATCATTCTTACGGAGTTGGTGGACTAACACCGTTAGCCACTCAGAGGATATGCGACCAACTCTCTGTATCTCCTCCAAGAGTTCAGCGTTTATGTTCAGAATGTCTTCATTGATCAGCTTCACGGAATCTGCGACAGTTGATTCCTTTCAAATGGTTCAAATGGTTCTGAGCACTATGGGACTCAACTGCTGTGGTCATCAGTCCCCTAGAACTTAGAACTACTTAAACGTAACCAACCTAAGGACATCACACACATCTTTGCCCGAGGCAGGATTCGAACCTGCGACCGTAGCATGATTCCTTTCAAGCTGCTATATTATTCCTTAGGGCGTCCATGATCTGTTTAATTTCTGCCTTAGATGTGTGGTTGTGCGTTTGTCGCTATTCGAGTAGCTTGTTATACGGGGTAATTCCCTTTTAGTTCATTCTATTTTCGCAGGCTTTTTAAGCACACTGCCAAGATTAGGGTATTATATTTTTTGTTCATGTCTAGCATTCCATTTTTTTCCCTGAAGCACGTGGTTGGGGATTGTTACACTTTCAGATTAGGCTTGAAAATTTGATTGAAATCCCTCAGATTGTTCTTTAGAATATTCTGATCAATACATTCCATCCGTTGTTTCTAAAACAATGGCCTTACAAGTCCGATCACAAGGTTTGCGTGCTTCCGACTTATACAAACGGAGTTAAAATATTCGTGTTCCTTCGGCGAGTTTCATTTTATCAACGAATGTCTTCTATAGGTGTAATTTTGGTCCGAGATCTCGTTGCAGCATCTACGTTTCAGTTTGCGAAATTTCAAGGTTTATACATTAGCTGCTTCTTGTATTGCCTGTTGTACTGTACTCTCTGTCCAGCTCTAAGACTGAAATGTTAGTTGCTGATGGCACACTCCCAATACTTGTTGATTGACTTATAATTCTGCCACATCATTTCTGCATTCGTTCTTTCCAGCTGTTGGAGCCTTTCTGTAAGGAATGAAATTCATTTTAATCCTAGAAAGGTAATTATCTAAATAATGCTTGGTACCTCTCTGAACTTTGGTTTTGTTGAACTGTGTCGAACGTTTAGTCTTCAGTTAATATCAAACTCAAAATAAGTAAAGAGGAGACAGAGCCTCCACTTTGAAACTCGAACAATGAGAAATCGGCAACATGCCCCATTTTAAGATTGCGATTAAGGAAATTAAGAATATTAAACACAAACTGTCTTGATCCATCGGTGCGTAGGATATTTCCCTGTACCAGTTCCTAATTTACTTCTATTCCACGTCAGCTTACAGCCGTCGACGAAAATCTTAATATTCTTTGTAGTTATTTTCATCTTCTCCTTCTCTAGAAGGTCCCAAAATTTTTCAGTTTTCTCTGGACTATGGCTGCTGTTCTCACATATGAGATGGCCGCACGTACTTCGATCAGGGTGGAGCCTTCGCCCCACAGCAAAGAGTGAGTATTGACAGTTACTTGATACGCAAGAAAAATACACTACTGGTTTGATAAACTTCTTATTTACAATAAAATCTGTTCCAAACATTGATATATTCTTGCTCATATTCACGGATTTCCTTTTTTCATAGATCCTATACCTCACATTGTTCATAACACATTCGTCCTGATAATGTGTATTCTGAACACAAGGATTGTGATGCTCAGGTAGTCCAACAAATTGTCAATCCTTAGTGTTCACCAAATTTTCACAATGATTTCACATTTGTCGTTCCGATGTAATATTCGCTCGTCTTTTTCAACTTAGTATTTCTGCCACAGAGCATGCAAGTTCCTCCGACTTCCCTAAGCATGTAGTTGCACGCCTACAGGATCCCAAGATATGCATGCACTTTTGGGGTCGACAGGCAGAGCCTGGTTTCGTAGTGTTAGGCCCAGATTGTGGGATTGATTGTTTGTTTCATTAAAATTTTGGGATGGTAATTTGTTTGTTTGTAAGTAAGATCTGTAATTCATTCTGATTTAGCTAACTCATCTCCACATATTTACAGGTTTTCTTTAATGATATTTAAGGGGTTGAGAGTTACGAGTATTTTATTGTCCTGATCATCTGGATATTTCAATCAATGATATGTTGGACTTTAATGCTACCGGAGGTATCTTTCTTTATGTTTATTTTACATTATCATAATGTTGTACATGGAACATTCCTGAGAATTTATCCGAGCTTTTCATTAAAATGCACCATTATAATATTTTATCACTTCGTTAATTCATTACTTGCAGTTATGGAAGGCTTCCCACTAACATGTTACGTGGGTTTTCAGCCCAGTGTTTTCTGTCACCAAGAGAGGATGACTCTACGATGTGTATCTGAATGCATACTATGAAGGCAAGATCAAGTTTATGGTGTCTGGATGAATTTGTGCAGACTGGGGATGATGGGCTCTTCTACCCATAATCCTTCGAAAGGGATTGTAGCCGGGGAGTCGGGGTTACCATAGTATAGTAATGGCTAATGGATTTACTGTGACAGCAAATCTATTACAATACAGTCTGAGAACTCCTATGAAATGACGTAACTGCAAATCGTCACAATGGACGCTTTTCTCTCGGAAAGGATTACATTTATCTTCTGGCTGTTATTGTCGCGTGATGAGCTTTGCGGTTGCACCACTCTGTACGTAATATAAGCATCTAAGTTGTTGCAGTCGACAAGTAAGGAGCACAGCAAGTCAAGTTTTAGTTTTTGAAAACTCAGTTTTTGGCTGCTTTTGCTGCCTTGTAGTTGACGTAGGACCTTAAGATTTGGCACGAACAGAGCTCTGGCGGCTACATTACACGAGAAAAAGCGAGAAGTGGTAATGTGTAGAAAAACCCGCAGAAAATCTTACTTTTAATACTTTTGTCTTCGAAATGACGTAACTGGAAATCGTCACAATGGACGCATTTCTCTCGGAAACGTTTACATTTATCTTCTGGCTGTTATTGTCGCGTGATGAGCTTTGCGGTTGCACCACTCTGTACGTAATATAAGTATCTGAGTTGTTGCAGTCGACAATTAAGGAGCACAGCAAGTCATGTTTTAGTGTTTGAAAACTCAACTTTGTCCCGCTTTTGCTGCCTTGTAGTTGACCTAGGACCTTAAGATTTGGCATGAACCGAGATCTGGCAGCCACATTATACGATAAAATGCGAGAATTGGTAATGTGTAGAAAAAAACCCAGAAAATCTGACTTTTAATACTTTAGTTTTAGAAATGACGTAACTGCAAATCGTCACAATGGACGCATTTCTTTCGGAAACGTTTACATTTAACTTTTGGCAGTTATTGTCGCGTGCTGAGCCTTGAGGTCGCACCACTCTGTACGTAATATAAGCATCTAAGTTGTTGCAGTCGACAAGTAAGGAGCACAACAAATCATGTTTTAGTTTTTGAGAACTCAATTTTTGGCCGCTTTTGCTGCCTTGTAGTTGACCTAGGACCTTAAGATTTGGCACGAACCAAGCTCTGGCAGCAGCATTACACGAGAAAAAGCGAGAAATGGTAATGTGTAGAAAAAACCGCAGAAAATCGTACGTTTAATACATTTGTTTCGAAATGACGTAACTGCAAATCGTCACAATGGACGCATTTCTCTCGGAAACATTTACATTTATCTTCTGGCAGTTAAAGTCGCGTGATGAGCCTTGTGGGCGCACCACTCTGTACGTAATTTAAGCATCTAAGTTGTTGCAGTCGACAAGTAAGGAGCACAGCAAGTCAAGTTTTAGTTTTTTAAAACTCAATTTTGGGCTGCATTTGCTGCCTTGTAGTTGACCTAGGACCTTAAGATTTGGCTCGAACCTAGCGCTGGCAGCCACATTACACAAGAAAAAGCGAGAAGTGGTAATGTGTAGAAAATACCGCAGAAACCTTACGTTTAATGCATTTGTTTTCGAAATGACGTAACTGCAAATCGTCACAATGGAAGCATTTCTCTCGGAAACGGTTAAATTTATCTTCTCCCAGTTACTGTCGCGTGATAAGCCTTGCGGTCGCATCACTCTGTACGCAATATAAGCATCTAAGTTGTTGCAGTCGACAAGTAAGGAGCACAGCAAGTCAAGTTTTAGTTTTCGAACACTCAATTTTAGGCCGCTTTTACTGCCTTGTAGTTGACCTAGGACCTTAAGATTTGGCACGAACAGAGCTCTGGCAGCCACATTACACAAGAAAAAGTGAGAAGTGGTAATGTGTAGAAAAAACCGCAGAAAATCTTACGTTTATTACATTTGTTTTTGAAATGACGTAACTGGAAATCGCCACAATGGACGCATTTCTCTCGGAAACGTTTACATTTATCTTCTGGCTGTTATTGTCGCGTGATGAGCCTAGCGGTCGCACCAATCTTTACGTAATACACTCCTGGATATGGAAAAAAGAACACATTGACACCGGTGTGTCAGACACACCATACTTGCTCCGGACACTGCGAGAGGGCTGTACAAGCAATGATCACACGCACGGCACAGCGGACACACCAGGAACCGCGGTGTTGGCCGTCGAATGGCGCTAGCTGCGCAGCATTTGTGCACCGCCGCCGTCAGTGTCAGCCAGTTTGCTGTGGCATACGGAGCTCCATCGCAGTCTTTAACACTGGTAGCATGCCGCGACAGCGTGGACGTGAACCGTATGTGCAGTTGACGGACTTTGAGCGAGGGCGTATAGTGGACATGCGGGAGGCCGGGTGGACGTACCGCCGAATTGCTCAACACGTGTTGCGTGAGGTCTCCACAGTACATCGATGTTGTCGCCAGTGGTCGGCGGAAGGTGCACGTGCCCGTCGACCTGGGACCGGACCGCAGCGACGCACGGATGCACGCCAAGACCGTAGGATCCTACGCAGTGCCGTAGGGGGCCGTACCGCCTCTTCCCAGCAAATTAGGGACACTGTTGCTCCTGGGGTATCGGCGAGGACCAATTGCAACCGTCTCCATGAAGCTGGGCTACGGTCCCGCACACCGTTAGGCCGTCTTCCGCTCACGCCCCAACATCGTGCAGCACGCCTCCAGTGGTATCACGACAGGCGTGAATGGAGGGACGAATGGAGACGTGTCGTCTTCAGCGATGAGAGTCGCTTCTGCCTTGGCGCCAATGATGGTCGTATGCGTGTTTGGCGCCGTGCAGGTGAGCGCCACAATCAGGACTGCATACGACCGAGGCACACAGGGCCAACACCCGGCATCATGGTGTGGGGAGCGATCTCCTACACTGGCCATACACCACTGGTGATCGTCGAGGGGACACTGAATAGTGCACGGTACATCCAAACCGTCATCGAACCCATCGTTCTACCTTTCGTAGACCGGCAAGGGAACTTGCTGTTCCAACAGGACAATGCACGTCCGCATGTATCCCGTGCCACCCAACGTGCTCTAGAAGGTGTAAGTCAACTACCCTGGCCAGCAATATCTCCGGATCTGTCCCCCATTGAGCTTGTTTGGGACTGGATGAAGCGTCGTCTCACACGGTCTGCACGTCCAGCACGAACGCTGGTCCAACTGAGGCGCCAGGTGGAAATGGCATGGCAAGCCGTTCCACAGGACTACATCCAGCATCTCTACGATCGTCTCCATGGGAGAATAGCAGCCTGCATTGCTGCGAAAGGTGGATATACACTGTACTAGTGCCGACATTGTGCATGCTCTGTTGCCTGTGTCTATGTGCCTGTGGTTCTGTCAGTGTGATCATGTGATGTATCTGACCCCAGGAATGTGTCAAAGTTTCCCCTTCCTGGGACAATGAATTCACGGTGTTCTTATTTCAATTTCCAGGAGTGTATAAGCATCTACGTTGTTGCAGTCAACAAGTAAGGAGCACAGCAAGTCAAGTTTTTGTTCTTGAAAACTCAATTTTAGACCGCTTTAGCTGCCTTATAGTTGACCTAGGACCTTAAGATTTGGCACGAACCGAGCTCTGGCAGCCACATGACACAAGAAAAAGCGAGAAGTGGTAATGTGTAGAAAAAACAGCAGAAAATCTTACGTTTAATACATTTGTTTTCGAAATGACGTAAATGCAAATCGTTACAATGGACGCATTTCTCTCTGAAAAGTTTACATTTATCTTCTGGCCGTTAAAGTCGCGTGATGAGCCTTGCGGGCGCACCACTCTGTACGTAATTTAAGCATCTAAGTTGTTGCAGTCGACAAGTAAGGAGCACAGCAAGTCAAGTTTTAGTTTTTGAAAACACAATTTTTGGCTGCTTTTGCTGCCTTGTCGTTGTCCTAAGACCTTAAGATTTGGCTCGAACCGAGCTCTGGCAGCTACATTACACAAGAAAAAGCGAGAAGTGGTTACGTCTAGAAAAAACCGCAGAAAATCTGACGTTTAATACATTTGTTTTCGAAATGACGTAAATGCAAATCGTTACAATGGACGCATTTCTCTCTGAAAAGTTTACATTTATCTTCTGGCCGTTAAAGTCGCGTGATGAGCCTTGCGGGCGCACCACTCTGTACGTAATTTAAGCATCTAAGTTGTTGCAGTCGACAAGTAAGGAGCACAGCAAGTCAAGTTTTAGTTTTTGAAAACTCAACTTTTGGTTGCTTTTGCTGCCTTGTAGTTTACCTAGGACCTTAAGATTTGGCACGAACCGAGCTCTGGCAGCCACATGACACAAGAAAAAGCGAGAAGTGGTAATGTGTAGAAAAAACAGCAGAAAATCTTACGTTTAATACATTTGTTTTCGAAATGACGTAAATGCAAATCGTTACAATGGACGCATTTCTCTCTGAAAAGTTTACATTTATCTTCTGGCCGTTAAAGTCGCGTGATGAGCCTTGCGGGCGCACCACTCTGTACGTAATTTAAGCATCTAAGTTGTTGCAGTCGACAAGTAAGGAGCACAGCAAGTCAAGTTTTAGTTTTTGAAAACACAATTTTTGGCTGCTTTTGCTGCCTTGTCGTTGTCCTAAGACCTTAAGATTTGGCTCGAACCGAGCTCTGGCAGCTACATTACACAAGAAAAAGCGAGAAGTGGTTACGTCTAGAAAAAACCGCAGAAAATCTGACGTTTAATACATTTGTTTTCGAAATGACGTAACTGCAAATCGTCACAATGGACGCATTTCTCTCGGAAACGTTTACATTTATCTTCTGGCTGTTATTGGCGCGTGATGAGCCTTGCGGTCGCACTACTCTGTACGAAATATAAGCATCTACGTTGTTGCAGTCGACAAGTAAGAAGGACAGAAAGTCAAGTTTTGGTTTTTGAACACTCAATTTTAGGCCGCTTTTGCTGCCTTGTAGTTGACCTAGGACCTTAAGATTTGGAACGAACCGAGCTCTGGCAGCCACATTACACGAGAAAAAGCGAGAGGTGGTCATGTGTAGAAAAAACCGCTGAAAAGCTTACGTTTAATATATTTGTTTTCGAAATGACGTTACTGCAAATCGTCACATTGGAAGCACTTCTCTCGGAAACGTTTACATTTATCTTCTGGCAATTATTGTCGCGTGATGAGCTTTGCGGTCGCACCACTCTGTATGTAACATAAGCACCTAAGTTGTTGCAGTCGACAAGTAAGGAGCACAGCAAGTCAAGTTTCAGTTTCTGAAAACTCAATTTTTGGCAGCTTTTGCTGCCTTGTAGTTGACGTAGGACCTTAAGATTTGGCACGAACCGAGCTCTGGCAGCCACATTACACAAGAAAAAGCGAGAAGTGGTAATGTGTAGAAAAACCGCAGAATATATTACGTTTAATACATTTATTTTCGAAACGACGTAACTGCAAATCGACACAATGGACGCTTTTCTCTCGGAAAGGATTACATTAATCTTCTGGCAGTTAAAGTCGCGTGATGAGCCTTGCGGGCGCACCACTCTGTACGTAATTTAGGCATCTAAGTTGTTGCAGTCGACAAGTAAGGAGCACAGCAAGTCAAGTTTCAGTTTTTGAAAACTCAATTTTTGGCTCCTTTTGCTGCCTTGTAGTTGACCTAGGACCTTAAGATTTACCACGAGCTAAGGTCTGGCAGCCACATTACACAAGAAAAAGCGAGAGGTGGTAATGTGTAGAAAAACCGCAGGAAATCTTACGTTTAATATATTTATTTTCGAAATGACGTAACTGCAAATCGTCACAATGCACGCATTTCTCTCGAAAACGTTTACATTTATCTTTTGGCATTGTCGCATGATGAGCCTTGCGGTCGCAACACTCTGTACGTAATATAGGCATCTAAGTTGTTGCAGTCGACAAGTAAGAAGCACAGCAAGTGAAGTTTTGGATTTTGAAAACTTAATTTTTGGCCGCTTTTGCTGCCTTGTAGTTGACCTAGGACCTTAAGATTTGGCACGAACCAAGCTCTGGCAGCCACATGACACGAGAAAAAGCGAGAAGTGGTAATGTGTAGAAAAAACCGCAGAAAATCTTACGTTTAATACATTTGTATTCGAAATGACGTAACTGCAAATCGTCACAATGGACGCATTACTCTCGGGAACGTTTACATTTATCTTCTGGCAATTATTGTCGCATGATGAGCTTTGCAGTCGCACCACTCTGTACGTAATACAGGGTGTTTCAAAAATGACCGGTATATTTGAAACGGCAATAAAAACTAAACGAGCAGCGATAGAAATACACCGTTTGTTGCAATATGCTTGGAACAACAGTACATTTTTAGGCGGACAAACTTTCGAAATTACAGTAGTTACAATTTTCATCAACAGATCGCGCTGCAAGTGATGTGAAAGATATAGAAGACAACGCAGTCTGTGTGTGCGCCATTCTGTACGTCGTCTTTCAGCTGTAAGCGTGTGCTGTTCACAACGTGCAAGTGTGCTGTAGACAACATGGTTTATTC
Organism: Schistocerca cancellata; assembly: GCF_023864275.1. Taxonomy (NCBI): domain Eukaryota; kingdom Metazoa; phylum Arthropoda; class Insecta; order Orthoptera; family Acrididae; genus Schistocerca; species Schistocerca cancellata. The sequence goes on from NC_064632.1 coordinate 599,170,160, forward strand.
CTCTCGGGGGGGGGGTTACAAGGTATCTGTCTCGGGGGGGGGCAAGTGTCTGTCTTTCGGAGTACGGCAAATATCTGTCACTCGGGGGGGTGGGGGTGGAAAGTATCCGTCTCTCGGGGGGCGGCAAGTATCTGTCTCTCGGGGTGGGGGTTCGGCAAGTATCTGTCTCTCGGGGGCGGGGCGGCAAGTATCTGTCTCTCGAGGGGGAGCGGCAAGTGTCTGTCTCTCGGGGGGGAGCGGCAAGTGTCTGTCCCTTGGGGTGGGGGGCGGCAAGTAACTGTCTCTCGGGGGGGTGGCAAGTATCTTTCTGTCGGGGTGGGGAAAATATCTGTCTCTCGTGGGGGGGCGCAAAGTATCTGTCTCTTGTGGGGGCAAAGTAACTGTTCTTGGGGGGGCAAAATATCTGTATCAATTTAGTCGAGATATCGATTTATTTCGAGATATCTATTTATTTCGAGATATCGATTTATTTCGGACATCGATTTACGTCGAGATATCGACATACTTCGTTATTTCGATATACATCGAAATGTCGAATTAGTTCGAGTTACCGATTTATTTCAAAGCATGAAATTTTTTCGAGTTATCTATTTATTTCGCGGTGTCGGTATATTTCGAGAAAGCATTATATTTCGAGGTTGGTATATTTCGAGGTAACAATATATTTCGAGATGTCGATGTATATCGAGATGTTGAGGTATTTAGAATTATCGATATTTGACGAGATATCGGCTTGTGTCGAGACATCGGTTTATTTCGAGATGTCGATTTAATACGTGGTATCGAAATATACCGAGTTATCTACTTTTTCTAGGTATAGATTACTTTCGAGATATCGATTTGAACAGAAATTTCGATTTATTTCCGATATATGTTTATTTCGTGATATAGATTTATTTCCAGATATCGATTTATATCGAGGTATCCATTTATGTCTAGCTCCCGTATTGTTTCGACGCATCGAATTATTTCGAGATTTCGATTAATTTCGAGATATCTATTTATTCAAGATACTGTTTATTTTGGATACTGGTTTATTATGGACCCAATTATTTCGGATATCGATTATGTCGAACTACCGATTTATTTCGACATACCGATTTTTACTGAGATATCGATTTATATCGTGACATCTGTTCATTTCGATATATCGATTGCTTGGAGATATCGATTTATTGGAAGATGTTGATTTATTTCGAAATATCGATATATTTGGAGATATCGTTTATTTTGGAGATATAGATTTACTTGAAGATACCGAATTATTTGTTTACATCGATTTACGTGGATACATAGATTTATTTTGAGTTATCGATATTTCGATATATCTAAACATTCCGATATAACGATTCCTTTCGAGATATCGATTCATTTAGAGATAACTGTATATTTCGAGCAACTGGTAGGTTTCGAGACATCGGTATGTTTCGAGATATCGGCATATTTCGAGATATCGGTATATTTCGGGATATCGATATATTTCTAGGTATCGATATATTACCAGATTTCTATATACACTCCTGGAAATTGAAATAAGAACACCATGAATTCATTGTCCCAGGAAGGGGAAACTTTATTGACACATTTCTGGGGTCAGATACATCACATGATCACACTGACAGAACCACAGGCACATTGACACAGGCAACAGAGCATGCACAATGTCGGCACTAGTACAGTGTATATCCACCTTTCGCAGCAATGCAGGCTGCTATTCTCCCATGGAGACGATCGTAGAGATGCTGGATGTATTCCTGTGGAATGACTTGCCATGCCATTTCCACCTGGCGCCTCAGTTGGACCAGCGTTCGTGCTGGACGTGCAGACCGCATGAGACGACGCTTCATCCAGTCCCAAACAAGCTCAATGGGGGACAGATCCGTAGATCTTGCTGGCCAGGGTAGTTGACTTACACCTTCTAGAGCACGTTGGGTGGCACGGGATACATGCGGACGTGCATTGTCCTGTTGGAACAGCTAGTTCCCTTGCCGGTCTAGGAATGGTAGAACGATGGGTACGTTGACGGTTTGGATGTACCGTGCACTATTCAGTGTCCCCTCGACGATCACCAGTGGTGTACGGCCAGTGTAGGAGATCGCTCCCCACACCATGATGCCGGATGTTGGCCCTGTGTGCCTCGGTCGTATGCAGTCCTGATTGTGGCGCTCACCTGCACGGCGCCAAACACACATACGACCATCATTGGCACCAAGGCAGAAGCGACTCTCATCGCTGAAGACTACACGTCTCCATTCGTCCCTCCATTCACGCCTGTCGCGACACCACTGGAGGCGGGCTGCACGATGTTGGGGCGTGAGCGGAAGACGGCCTAACGGTGTGCGGGACCGTAGCCCAGCTTCATGGAGACGGTTGCGAATGGTCCTCGCCGATACCCCAGGAGCAACAGTGTCCCTAATTTGCTGGGAAGTGGCGGTGCGGTCCCCTACGGCACTGCGTAGGATCCTACGGTCTTGGCGTGCATCCGTGCGTCGCTGCGGTCCGGTCCCAGGTCGACGGGCACGTGCACCTTCCGCCGACCTGGCGACAACATCGATGTACTGTGGAGACCTCACGCCCCACGTGTTGAGCAATTCGGCGGTACTTCCACCCGGCCTCCCGCATGCCCACTATACGCCCTCGCTCAAAGTCCGTCAACTGCTCATACGGTTCACGTCCACGCTGTCGCGGCATGCTACCAGTGTTAAAGACTGCGATGGAGCTCCGTATGCCACGGCAAACTGACACTGACGGCGGCGGTGCACAAATGCTGCGCAGCTAGCGCCATTCGACGGCCAACACCGCGGTTCCTGGTGTGTCCGCTGTGCCGTGCGTGTGTTCATTGCTTTTACAGCTCTCTCGCAGTGTCCGGAGCAAGTATGGTGGTTCTGACACACCGGTGTCAATGTGTTCTTTTTTCCATTTCCAGGAGTGTATTTGTAGATAACGATTATCGGTACCTCGTAAGGATTCAATATCTAGAAATATATTTTGTGATATCAATTCATTTCCAGATATAATACATTTCGAGATAACCATTCGTTGCAAGATATCGATTCATATCGAGATATCGTAATATCTCGAGACCTATAAGTTTCTAGTTATCGATTTATTCGATATGTCGATTTATTTCGATATATCGGCATTTTTCGAGATGTCGGTATATCTCGAGATATTTGTTTATAACGACGTTTCGATTTTATCGATATATCGAATTATTTCGAGCTATCGATTTATTTCGAGTTACCGAGTTCTTTCGAGAATATTTATTCCGTGTGATCGATATATTTCGAGATATCGATATGTTTCGTGACATCGACATATTTAGAGATAGCTATTTATTTCGCGATATCGATTTACTTTGAGACATCAATTTATTTCGAGATATCGATTTATTTCGGGAGAACTCTATTTAGAGGAATCGATATATTTCGTGAGAACTATACATTTCATGTTTCGATGCATTTCGAGATATCGAGATATAGATATATTTCAAGATATCTATATATTTCGAGATACTGCTATATATTAGATATCGCTGTATTTCTAGATATCTATATATTTCGAGATATTGATTTATTTGGAGATTGATTTGTTTGGTGACATCGATTTATTTGGAGTCTTCGATTTATTTGGGGACATCGATTTTTTTCGTGACATCGATTAATTCCGTGACCTCGATATATTTCGAGACCTCGATTTATTTGGATACCCTTTTATTTGGTGATATCGATTTCTTCGAGATACCGTCTTATTTCGAGATATCGAGGTATTTCGATATATCGTGTAGTTTCGTGATATCGATTGATTTCGAGGTATGGATTTATTTCAATATTTCGATTTATTTCGGATACCTGTTGCAGATATCGATTATTTCGATATTCCGATTTATATAGAGATGCTGCTGTATTTCGAGGTATCGATTTCTCTCGAGGTATCGATATCTCTCGAGGTATCGATTTATATCGGGTACCGAATCGGTAGATGCAACTGAGTCAATTTTAGCTTGCAATGTGTCGTGATTTTGATGAACAATAGTTTGCAGTTCTTTTATAGCTGTTTCGTGATTCTATAATGCATTTTCTTGCCGCGAAAAAATTGGTTGGAAATGCTCACATATTTGTGTTTTTACGTCAACACAGACTTTTTGACATTTCGATTCAATGTTATGTAACTCAGTAGTTAAATATTCACGTGTTTATTCAAGTGTGGTGTCTAACTTCGGAAGATTTTGTTCCATTGTGTCTAACTGTTGCTGTGTTTGTCTCTGGTGTTGTTCCATTGTGTCTAACTTTTGAAGAATTTGTTCCATTGTGTCTAACTTTTGAAGCTTTTGCTGTGTTTGTCCCATTTGTTGTATTAATTGTAATAACAATGCACTGGTATGTGAAACATGTTCCTCAGTGCTTTTCGGCAGTGAATTTGCACCGGCAACATTCACATTTTGACAAGCAGAAAATGTGTCTTGACTTATGTGAGAAAACGGTGAGGACCCAAAACCTGAATCTACAGTATTTTGGAGATTGTGTCCTGTCATTTCGGATTCCTGAGGCGAGCTATTGCCGACCGATCGATCGATAATGCTTCCCTGTTCACTAATTGTTTCACTGTCTATGCCATTATTTGCCACCCGCTCCATTTCCTTATGCACAATTACCAAATCACTAGTTTGAACATTAGTTAATTCATTACACGGTGGCGCTAACACACTGCTTTCGTCTTTACTGTCATTTCTCAGTTTACTTTGGAGCCTAGTATTACGTTTTTCACACGCCATTATTGTCACAATATTTCACACGACAACACAGAAAAGCACAATTTGAAGAGCAAAATAAGAAAACACATCAACATAGCACTGAAAATAATATCTAGTTAATCGCAAGCGCAGCTGCGAAATACTTGGTGCAAATCTACATGCATGCCACAAAAACAATGAAAGACTGCAACTACAAAGGAGATTCTCTCTACAATTACGCGCTAGCAATAAACAATAGCTACACTAATTACACAAACTACAAAAAAAAAAAAAAAATCTGAAGATTCCAGTGAGGTATCCTGGCAGGCGCGCCATATGATACGTGGTTCAAATGGCTCTGAGCACTATGGGACTCAACTTCTGAGGTCATTAGTCCCCTAGAACTTAGAACTACTTAAACCTAAGTAACCTAAGGACATCACACACATCCATGCCCGCGCCAGGATTCGAACCTGCGACCGTAGCGGTCTCGCGGTTCCAGACTGCAGCGCCTAGAACCGCTCGGCCACTTCGGCCGGCCCATATGATACGTCCCCTTAGAAACATTATACATGACTGTCCTTAAACTGACACACAATATTTTTTTTTTTAGCGCAACGCAATCTGACTTTCAAAAACCCGTACAAAAGAATGGCCCTGACTAACATTAACCTATACGTTTCACAAATCACTTACCTCACAAAAATCTACGTTACTCGAACTACTGCAATACAGCGAGCGCCACTACTGCCAGCTAAATAAAAGATCCAAACTACGGAAGGCACTAACTACTGATAGGCATAGTTAGCAATTGAAAGATTTTAATAGAGAACAAACAATGTATTTACCTTAATACTCATAATATATATAGCAGCTCATGACATCCAGTCTTACAGATTTCAAAACTCCGCTATTTCTCTCCCCGCATCCACCACTGCTGGCGGCTCACCTCCAACTGCGCCACGCTACGCTCTGTTAACATCCAGCTGCCCAACACTACAATGGCAGACAACAATGCAAACTAGCCAGAGACTGCACACAGCACAGCCAGTGATTTTCATACAGAGCGCTACGTGGCGTTGCCAATAAGAAAACAGAAACAGCCTACTTACAGTACTATGCTGCAGAAGTTTCGCTGGGAAGAGCGCTTACAGATCCTGCATACGGTCGCAATCTCCAACGTGCGACGTCCATATTTTTAGAGCGGAAAGACATTCGTTGCCGTCAATTTGTTTCGGACGAGGAGGCGCACGCTTGGGTATCGTAATGGTTCCGTAGGCACCGCAAACATTTTTTCCATGGAGGCATTACCGTCTTGTCGCATACTTGTATAAACGTAATAACAATTATGGTGATTATTTTTCAAATAATAATAATAATAATTTCCTTACTTTTTCCCAACTGTCTCGCTTTCGTTTCAATGCGCCTTAATGTGTTTCTCTTTTTGTTTTCATCTCCCACAGAATTCTTTCTTTCAGACCGCTGTTTTCTACTAAAATGTAGAATTACGTCAGTCAGTAAGTTTCATATCGGCAAACAAAACTAAAACTTACAGATTTCATCTTGGTATCTTGTCTGGAAAGGGGCATTTGCGTCAGTCAGTGGGGCTTGCTTGCAGTTGATTACGTCTCAGATTATAAATCTATAAATAAACAAGAAACGTCATGTTCCTTCAGGGATTAGATACAAATATCGCCTGACTTTTAGCTCGGGTAAACGGCCCTGAAGCGTTAAAAATATAGCTGGATGCAGATTACGTTTCGAGTGCGACTTTGTAATCTCCACATTAATCCGTGGAAGATGATCTTATAGCTTGCAGATACGACAATAGGGACAAGAGTTGACCATCCACGTTCCAGCCCGCTGTAAGCTATGTACAGTGTTTTCGAGGGTGAATGGTCAGTAACAAAGATGTAACAAAAGTCAAGTCATAATTTTAATACGCGAACAAGAAAATTGAAGTACAGATTTTGTATATTAATCGTACAACGAGGACAATGATCCTTATGTGATTCGAAAGATACTTTGCCATAGATGTGCGCTAAGAAAAAATAATCTCTGTATTTAGCCATTAAGAGTCGTAAAAGGAAATAGAAGCTTTCACATTCGTAACACTAATCTGTCATTCTCTATCACGCATTAAAATCTCCAATGCCTGAAAATTGAAAACTGTAGAGCTGCCAACCTCTGCCTAGCGCACAGATCAAGTGCTACAGCAGAATTGACAAATGAAAGTGACAACATTTCGTGAGATCGTATTTTAGGGGCTTTCGTGCTTACATGGATTTGCAGTACAACATGCATATCTGGCATGTAAAATGCGGCAACTGCTAAGTCAGTGATGATGTCTGTAAATAGCATTGTATATTGGTGTCTTTATTTCGCTTAGTTTTGTGTAAAAGTAATTACGTGATCGTTGGCTGCCATTATCAGAAACTTTGAAGTAAGTTCCGGATTTGTAATTTCTTCACTTTGAATATGTAAGTCTTCCGATTTCCATTTGTATGCGGAAACCATATTTGTTTTAGTGTATGCCTAGAAGGAGAATGCTAACGGGTCAGAGTGAAAGACGCAGAGCTAGGCAGACACAGTTTTTGCGTCGCGAAAGTAATAGCAATGTGAACATTCATAATGATAACGCATCTGTTTATCGAAAACTGAAGTACTGATTCTTAAAATTAATTATACAATATGACAAATCAAATTTGCATAACGGGTAAGGAACTCCGCCGTAGATGTGAACAAAAGGAAACCATCATGTGTGTCCATAACCATTAGGATAGGTAAATAGAAGCACACACTTGTGAAAACTTTTCCTTTGTCTCTGACACTGCTACCAACTTCCAGGACCGAAGCTGCTATGTCGTTGAAGTTGTCAACAGTGGAAAACGAAACGTAGTAACGAAGTCGTCGGGTACAGCAAACGTTCTTTATTAACGTCGTTTTTTCACTTACTTTGGTCAAAGAGAAAACGGAACTAACTCTGTGTTCATTTTCCGCCGTCACCACCAAATGTAGTGTGTTCCTAATTTTCAGTATCTGCATTTTGAGTAGCTACGACGTCCTGTATTGTAACGAAACTGTACTTGTTTTGGGCTACGCCTCGAAAAAGAACATTATTGAGTCGGGCTGAAAGACGAATAGCTAGAGACACACAATTTCTGTCAGATGTCAGTAACGATAATTCTATTGTCGTTCTAAAAGATACAATTAAATGTGCATGGAACATAATTACAAATAATTTTGAGAACTGTAATTGCGCTTTGATGAATTTACAACGCAGATATTGTAATGCAAATCATTTCGCGTCTGAGATGACCTTATACGATACAATGGCATTCACATTGTGTTGTCATAATGGTAAAATTAATTTGTCAACGTAGTGTATCAAAGACTCCCTTTAAATGCTTGAATAATTAAAGAGAAATTAAAGAACTGTTTCATAGACACACGTAGCTACAACGTAGCATTTGCCAGGGATCAGTTCTGCGGCTAAAATTTCACTTTAAGATACATGACATTATCCATCGCATATGAGATTCATTGACGCAATTGGTCGAATTTTGACCACAGGCGTTACTAGTTCTATTAATATGCTTAGGTCTGCTGATCAGATAGCATAAAATCCCACACAGCAGGTGAAGAATCACTTTATTGGTTGTTGCAAAGTATGATTGGTTGATTTGGGAAGAGAGGACCAAACAGCGAGGTCACCAGATCAAATGCAAAGTATGCATGACGCGTTTTGGGGTTACTTCCATCTTCAGAAATCTAAGTCCAAAGGAGGCACAAGGACAAGAGCGTTACTGGTCGTGTACATAACAGAAAGTCCAAAGCGGACTCACATGCTGTACAGAGAGGTCTCGATAACGTGCAGACGTCACGGTACACCTGACAGGTCTTTATGGTGAATTGTCTTCAAAGAAGAACGGATGGAGAATAAAGATGTTTGTGAATCCACCTCACACCATCACATAGGGTCAGTGCAATGGCTCTTCATGCACAACACGCGATTTAACAGTACCCCAAATTCGGCAGGTCTGTCTATTCACTGCACCCTGTAGTGTAAAATCGGCCTCTTCACTGTACAGAATATTACCCAGCTGAAAGTCACCAACTTCGATCCGCGCCAGAAACCGAAGAGCGAATTCATAATCTTGCTGCACATAGTGAGGTTTCAGTTGCTGCAGTGTCTGGATGTTGTACGGGTATCAGAGTAAAGTAAATCGCAGAATATCTGTGGTGTTGACCATGGGATGGATGATTATCGTCTCACTGCACATGCTGCGTAGTCAGTGCAGCAACGGCGACCTCGTCACTAACTTCCACCGGGGTTGGACGACTTCCTCTTCCGGGTGTAGGTCTTGTAGAACACCAAATGATCCCCGACCGCCGAATCATGAGTACCATGCTAACTAGTTCCTGTGGAATACAGACCTTGACTTCACCATGGCTGTCTCCCCCTTTACACAAGAGGCCCCCACGAAGGCAATAGCCAGTAACGACCTCGCCATCCGCCAACTGCTTCCGAATCGGTCCCCACCTAGGGTCCTCATCCTGTTTGTCAGCTAAGTCGCAGAAGAAACCGGGTGTCTCGGAGAGAAGGAAATTCACCCCAAGATCCGTCTCCACGTGGTCCTTGCCTTCCCCAGACTCTCCCGCGAACATACGGCTGAGAGCGTTGGCCACTTCATTGTCACTGCCCCTAATATGCCGAACCCGGAGATAAAGTCATCTTAACTTCGGCATGATTTTTAGCGAACTTATTAATCAAAGATTAAGTTCTGGCACTGGCCAAATAACTCGCGGAGGCTCACTTGTTTCAGTTCAGTTGTATTGCTCACCTGTTCTCCAGATAAAGTTGTGTAGTTTATATCTCAGAATATTGTCTGCCGTTGATGTCTGTTGTGTTAGAGATAATTGGCAGCGGTCGACGCATGCATACTGGGAGCAGAGCACCACCGGGGCAGAGAGAAATTTAAGGCCATGTCCTCTCCTTTACATCTTGGGTTATGTTGTCACTTTAGCGTGATTCCATCTTTCTGGTGGAGGATTATAGCATCCGAAATTCAGTTGCATTAAAGTTGAGTATATTTCTATGTCATTCCCTGTCTCGTGGATCTCTAGTATTGATCTGAATCCTTTGTCTGCTCATGTCTATCGACAATACACACGAAATTTTGAAGCAACCTCATTTTAGGGGTATTGTCATATGATCATGTTCTAGTTGTAATCATTCTAAGAATATTGTTGATTAATCAACTGAGTAAGCAAGTTTGAAGATCGGTTTGGTCAAAATTAAAGCACCTCCTTAATTGTTTTAGTCATTTGTATATAGTTTTGTTTAGGGATGTTGGCTAGCCAAACGTTAAAAAATCTGTGTTCTTACGCTTAATCTGTTTCTCAGCTGATTGGGAGCAATGAGAGTTCTGCTGGGAATTCTATGGACATTTGTACTATTTAAGTAAAGCTTTACCTAAGTATATTTGCCTAGTCATATCCAAATTTCAAGTTTTACAGGTCTTGTTCCATGTAAAGAAATTTATTTATTATTTTTCCAACTGATCTGGCTTTATAAGGCAGTGTCCTGCATTATTGTGATTGTGATTTTATAATGCTTTCGATTGTAATAAAATATGTAGCAACTACAACAGATTACTATTGTGATTTTGGTGTGTCACTACCATAACTCATTTCATAGAGGATGAAATGTTTCATGAAATATTTAATTATGAATGCATTTTTAAAGCTAAATATATTGAAACCTGAATTTGGCTTCTCGGTTGAAGTAAAAAAAAAAATGTCTCTCTGTTTTTGATACAGTCAACCCATAAAAGGTGTGGAATATAGGATGAAATGTTTTATGAAAATAATTCAGTGTGAAAGAATATTTAAAGCTAAATCTATGAAAATTGTGTTATTGAAAAATACGTGTTTCACTGTTTTTGGAACTACAACCTCCCATGAGGTGCAATAAGGGCACACACATTCACTGACTCATCGCCTTCCAGCCCAACCTGCAAAGTATACGAACTTGAAATTTGATGAAGGTGTAAATCTTACGATGTAAGCATCATTTAAGAAGAGATTGTTCGAAATTCCACTCCTAAGGGGGTGAAATATTGGTTGAAAGGGTTTTTTAAAATATGTCCCTATTGAAGCTAGAACTACAAACTACGATAAATGGCATTTGGTTTCTTTGTCAGAAACAAAAAAAAACAGGTTTTAAGCATTTTCCGAAATTCTTCCATTAGGGGAATAAAATAATTACTGAAGGTTTTTTGAAAATAAATCATTATTAAAGAACTACTAAAGCATTTTTAAAGCTGCATCTACGAAAATTGGATTTGAATTCTTGGTTGGATGTAAAAAAAAGTGTTTCGTTGTTTTTGGAAATTTAACTCACCAATAGAGTGAAATAGGGGACGAAAAGTTTTATGAAATATTTCACTATGAAAGCATTTTTAGAACTAAATCGATGAAGATTTGAATTTGGCTCCTCAGTTCTAAATAGAAGAATACATGTTTAATTGTTTTTGAAAATTCAACCCCTAAAAGGTGTGAGATGTTACTGAAAATGTTTCATTGTGAAAGCATTACTAAATATATCTCAGAATTCGTATTTTGCTCCTCTATTAGAATTTTTCAATGTTGCACTGGTTTTGGAACTTCAATCCTAAGGGGATGAAAAATTTCAATGAAATATTTATTGCGTTATATTAAAATATTTTAAGTCTGCATCTATGAAAACCGGTATTTCACTTCTTAATTAGATACAAAGAAATATGCGTTAGGGAATGAAAGATTCTACGGAGATATCACCACAAGGCTACAAACGGCTTGATTAACAAAAACCTTGGGCTCCAGCTATCGGCATTGCTGTTTGGTCATAAGAACATTCAGTAAAAGACCATGCTTCAATGGCGTTAATTAGCGTGAAAAGTTAAGAAAGTGTTGCAATTTACAAAAGACATAAAAAACGATTAAAGAAAAAAAATTCTTTGCAGACCATACGGTCTACGCAAGTAAAGAAGCGGATGATAAGCTAGCTCTTTATGCAAATGAGTTGGTCAGTTTAAGTTCCGAGACATGTCATGCAGCAGGAACCAAATCCTATAGTTGCTACGATTGGCTAAAGGGAAAGTTTTGCAGAATCAAGGGAAATCACTTCTACAAGTGGCTGAGAATCTCGTAATGAATAAAAATTATGTATTGAAGATTCCAAGGTGGGAGACGCAAGATTCCTCCCCCCCCCCTCTCGCCCCCCCTCCTCCCATTGCTATTTTCCTTTTACAATAGCAAAAAAAAAAAAAAAACGAGAGAAATTTCCGCTGTGAAACAATTTGCAAACAAGAGAACGGCCCTTGAAATTTAACGCTTCAAAGTTTTAAGCCCTGCTCTTTCTGTATGTTGATTAGAAACTGTTAACCCACATGTGAAACCTGAGTACATAATCCCTGTGACATTTGATCTACGGTGTTCCTTAGGGACAGGTTCTGATTGAAAACGTTCGAAAATTCAATTTCTTTGTAATTGCATTTTTTTAAAGGGTGTACTTGTTTAGACTCTTGGAACGGAAAGGTTTTTTTTAATCCTTGCGTTACAAAAGTTTCTACAGCCCATTGTTTGAAGCAGTGTCACGGCTGCCATGAGCCGCCCGGGGTAGCCGCGCTGTCTCAAACGCCTTGTCACGGTTCACGCAGCTCCCCTCGTTGGAGGTTCGAGTCCTCCTTCGGGCATGGTTGTGTGTGTGTGTGTGTGTGTGTGTGTGTGTGTGTGTGTGTGTGTGTGTGTGTGTGTGTGTTTTTGTCCTTAGCATACGTTACTGTAAGTAGCGTGTAAGCATAGGGACTTGTGAGGTGTCAGGCAAATCCAACACCTTCCATGAAAACCCTGACATGATAAGCAAATCCAGTAGTATGTCACATAGCTCCGAATAAATCGTGACATTAAATTAACCAAAGTAATACGAGTAACGAGTGAGCAAATGGAATATCACAGACTAAACAAGAATGCCTAAATGCATGTCATACCTTCCCACCATGAGACAGACGCAGTTCCGAGGGGAGAAACGAGAACAGAAGCCGAGAGCAGAACCGTGTTAAGCTGGAAGGCCCTACGATAAGGGACGGACGGACACCCACGTCGCCAGCTAACTGCTAGGATCACACCAGCTACAAGTTTTAGCGTGAGACTTTTTCGCGTCTCTGTTACGTTAGGACCAACCCCCAGCCCATGTTAAAAGATAGAGCCCTTCAGAAGGACAGTATAGACCTTACGATAACGCTAAAAGGACCACACCAGCTACAAGTTTTAGCGTGAGACTTTTTCGCGTCTGTTACGTTGCAAACTTTAAAAACATTGCCCCACCACGAAAAGTATAATGTTTCTCATTGGATAGACAGAATTTTTGTAGGCGGAGCATAAGGTTAACATTGAGACCCTGATTGGTAAGATGAAAACACAGCCAGATAGTTTTTTTTTTAACCAACTTCGGTAAATTGTAGTAAGGAGAAGTTAGGGAGAGTTACTTCCGAGACGGCGAGGTGAGCAAAGCTGTGCTGTCCACCGCCCCCTGACGAACACCGACAAGGTAATGAACGCACGCGATGCCGCATAACAGCGCATATAGCTTCTCTCAGAACTGCAGAAGTCTCATCTGTTACATCCCTTTTTTCCGTAATACTAGTGTCGATCGTCAATTAAAGCTCATGGTGTTCACATTTGCCACTTGAAGTAAAAATATGAAACGCGATGATTTTTCTGTTATATAGTTATTGAGAATCAGCCACTGTAATTTACGACAAGTTAGATAAGTAATTAAAGGTAATTGAGGGTCACTGTAGACCATTTTGGTAGTTTTCTCTCTTGTGAAACTTAATGTAAACCTACATTATAGATGTGATATGGCATAGGTCATCCTTCGATCCATTGTAGAACTTGGAAACCCATTAAGGGAATATTCGTTCACATTTTTGTTGGTTTTTACCATCCTGTATTAAAACATATCCTTTTATCAATAGTGCAATTTATAAACAATGTTTTGTGATTAGAATAAAATTTCCAGTGGTAAACTTAACTGCTTTTTCGACGTTATTTTACCAGCTAACTAAAAATAGGAAAGCCTTGAACCCCTTCCACTAAATTTAGTTAGTATTAAGATTCTTTTACGGGGAGTGCACTGGAGCTGACGCTAAAATCATTAAGTATTTGGTTATATCATCGCTAGTCTCACTGAACTCTTCTGAACTCTACATGTCATGTGTGGTCTGGCGTCTCCTTACCAGCAACAGGTCCCAGGTTCAAACTAGTCAATTCCCTAAAAAACACGCTCAGAGCGTCGTTGCACGAAAGTGGTAGGGAGACACGATATAGAACAAGCAGACACCACGCAGAATGTTTAGAGACTGATGGTTCAAATGGTTCTGAGCACTATGGGACTTAACTTCTGAGGTCATCAGTCCCCTATAACTTAGGTAAGTTAGGTTTAAGTAGTTCTAAGGACACCACACACATCCATACCTGAGGCAGCATTCGAACCTGCGACCGTAGCGGTCACACGGTTCCAGACTGAAGCGCCTAGAACCGCACGGTCACACCGGCCGGCTAGGGACTGATGACCTTAGCAGTTTGGTCCCACAGGAGCTTACCACAGACGGACGGTTGCCATGGGACACTCTTCCCCCCTGCGGGTCCGGGGTAAGAATAGGCCCGAGGTATTCCTGCCTGTCGTACGAGGCGACTAAAAGGAGTTTCAACTGTTTCGGCCTTCCATGTGATGGTCCCCCTTGGGGTTTGACCTCCATTTTTCTAAATTTCTACAGAAGTACGAGCCTTTTGGGGAAGGACACCTTACGTGGTGTACCACTGGTCCTAAGTGCACTCAGACCTTGGCACTCAGCATTGCACCGGCGTTGTAACCATACCCACTATTACTCAAATTGGGCCTAAACGCCTTTTGGGTTGTTCCAGTTACGCCCATAGTGCGTCTCCATCTGCACCAGCGATCATGATGGACTTTCCATGGCACCAGAAATCCAGCACGGTAGCCAGCCCGTTGTGGTGGGGTCGTCATGTACCCTCTAGGTTGTAGCCCCCTGACAACACAGGGATCGTACTGCCGATACCTGAGCTGCACCCTCCCCACGTCGGCCAAGGAGTAGATGCCCGTCTCCTTGGGGCATCAGGACTCCCGGCAATGGTCATCCTGCCAGGTGGCCCTTGCTGCGGCTGGGTGGCGCCCGTGGGGAGAGCCCCTGGTCGGAGTGGGTGGTATCGGGGCGGACGTTTCGCAGATGAAACGTCACCACGTATCGGGTCGCTCTGCGGCCGAGTCTTTCAAAAGAAAAAGTACCGTTTCTGGTTCTGGTTCTCCTGCCCCTTCCCCCTTGGCCACTCCATGGGAGGAGGGACAGGCCCGCCGGCTTGGAGCGAAGTACTTCCCCCGCTATTTGGTCTGTTCTCGAACCGATGGGGCAACGTTCGCCACCTCCAAGCCCATGTTCTTTGTTCAGCACATTGAGGACATCTTCGGGGAAATCGAGGCTCTCAGCAAGATGCGTTCAGGGTCCGTACTTATCAAGACCACGTCCGCCACACAGTCGGCGGCGCTCCAGGCGTGCGACTGCCTAGGGGACATCCCAGTCTCCATTGTCCCACATCTGGCACTCAATAGGACGCAGTGGGTTATTTTTCATCGTGACCTCCTGCTACAATCTGATGAGGAGCTCAGGGCCAACCTGGAGCGCCGAGGCGTGCATTTCGTCCGGCGAGTCCAGCGCGGCCCCAAAGACCGTCGCATCGACACTGGGGCCTTTATCCTCGCCTTCGAGGGGGACGTTCTCCCAGAGAAGGTAAAGGTAATGTGCTACCAGTGTGACGTGCGACCCTACGTTCCGCCTCCTATGCGCTGTTTTAGGTGTTTGCGCTTTGGGCACATGTCGTCACGGTGTGAGGCTGAGCCCCTTTGTGGCGATTGTGGCCGTCCTCTTCGTGAGGAACATACATGCACCCCACCACCTCGGTGCGTTAATTGTCCTGGCGTCCACTCGCCTAGATCCTCAGACTGCCCCGCATATCAGAAGGAGAAGAAGATACAAGAAATCAAAACTTTGGATCGGCTGTCTTATTCTGAGGCCAGGAAGAAGTACGACCGCCTCCATCCCGTGCCATTGACCACTTCATTTGCCTCAGTTGTGTCCACTCCTTCCGCGGTATCCTCACCCCTCTCCTGTCCCCCCTCCGCCTCCTCCGCCCATCAGGGGGCTCTGCCTCCGCCTCCCAAATCCCTCCCTTCCAAATCCTCCTCCCCGTGGCCCCCACCCCCTCTGCCCCAGGGGCCATCCTTCCTCCTCTTCCTCCCCACACGCCACCTGAGAAGCGATCCTCTTCTCAGGCGTCCATCGGGGACACGTTCCGGACCCCGGCTTCCGAGGTCCGGCGTTCCAAAACGGACCCCGCGCGTGAGGACCTTCTTCGGGTCCAGCCCACCATCCCTGTGCCTCCTCGGCCTTCCAAGAAGGCCTCCAAGAAGAAGTCTCTATCCCCCTCTCCACCCCGGCGCGTTTCGACTGACGCTCCATCCGTGAGTCGCCGCTCCCGGCCGTCCTCAGTTTCGCCGGCACGCTCTGCTGCCAGGCGCTCAGCTGGCCTTTCGTCGGCAAATGATGTTGCCCCTCCTACACAACCAGGGACAGCGGCCGCAGCTGGCGACCAGTCGATGGAACCGGATCCGCCTCCCGTCGGTTGTAGCGTTGTTCCCTCGCAACCTGGCCCTCCGCGGCCGTCGAGGTGACCAGCTCTTCCCCCGTCTCGTTCCCCCAACTTTTTGACTAGCGATGGCGTTGTTTCATTGGAACATAAGAGGTATTCGATCTCATCGGGAGGAATTACAACTGCTCCTCCGTCTGCACTGTCCGCTCGTCCTTGGACTCCAGGAAACCAAGTTGCGCCCGACTGACCGTATTGCCTTTACCCACTATACCTCGGAGCGGTATGACCTTACCCCTGTGGACGGTGTCCCAGCTCATGGTGGGGTCATGTTGCTCATTCGGGACAACGTCTATTACCATCCCATCCCATTGACCACCCCACTCCAAGCAATAGCTGTCCGCATTACTCTTTCTGCTTTTACTTTTTCAGTTTGTACCATCTACACTCCACCGTCTGCCGTTAGTCGGGCTGACATGATGCACCTGATCGTTCAGCTTCCCCCACCGTTTTTATTGTTTGGCGACTTCAATGCCCATCATCCCCTTTGGGGCTCTCCTGCATCCTGTCCAAGAGGCTCACTCTTGGCAGATGTCTTCAACCATCTCAATCTTGTCTGCCTCAATACCGGCGCCCCGACTTTCCTCTCGGACTCCACTCATACCTTCTCCCACTTGGACCTCTCGATATGTTCTACCACTCTTGCCCGTCGGTTCGAGTGGTATGTCCTTTCTGACACCTATTCGAGCGACCACTTCCCCTGTGTCGTTCGTCTCCTGCACCACACCCCATCCCCACGTCCTTCGAGCTGGAACATACTGAAAGCTGACTGGGGACTTTACTCATCCCTGGCGACCTTTCCGGACCACGATTTTCCCAGTTGTGACAGTCAGGTCGAATACCTCACGGCTGTTATCATCCATGCTGCCGAACGTTCCATTCCTCGTACTACTTCTTCACGTCGCGTTTCCGTCCCCTGGTGGAACGAGGCTTGTAGGGACGCTATCCGTGCTCGACGACGTGCTTTACGCACCTTTCGCCGCCATCCTACGTTGGCGAATTGTATTGAATACAAACGACTCCGAGCGCAATGCCGTAGAGTCATCAAAGACAGCAAAAAAGCTTGTTGGGCCTCTTTCACCGGCTCCTTTAACAGTTTTACTCCATCTTCCGTCGTTTGGGGTAGCCTGCGCCGGCTGTCGGGTATTAAGGCCCACTCCTCGGTACCTGGCCTGGCCTCAGGTAATGCGGTCCTTGTTGATCCGGTGGCTGTCGCCAACGCCTTTGGCCGCTTTTTCGAGGAGGTTTCAAGCTCCGCCCATTACCATCCTGCCTTCCTTCCCAGGAAAGAGGCAGAAGAGGCTCGGCGACCTTCCTTCCACTCGCTGAATCTGGAAACATATGATGCCCCCTTTACTATGCGGGAACTCGAACGTGCGCTTGCACTGTCCCGGTCCTCTGCTCCGGGGCCGGATGCCATTCACGTTCAGATGCTGGCACACCTTTCTCCGGCGGGCAAAAGCTTCCTTCTCTGTACCTACAATCGCGTCTGGACCGAAGGTCAAGTCCCCATGCGTTGGCGTGACGCCGTTGTTGTTCCTATACCCAAACCCGGGAAGGATAGACACCTTCCTTCTAGTTACCGCCCCATTTCTCTTACAAGCTGTGTCTGTAAGGTGATGGAGCGCATGGTTAATGCTCGGTTAGTCTGGATTCTTGAATCTCGACGGCTACTTACCAATGTCCAATGTGGCTTTCGTCGCCGCCGCTCCGCTGTTGACCACCTCGAGACCTTGTCGACATTCATCATGAACAACTTTTTGCGAAGGCGCCAAACGGTAGCCGTGTTCTTCGACTTGGAGAAGGCTTATGACACCTGTTGGAGAGGAGGTATCCTCCGCACTATGCACAGGTGGGGTCTACGCGGTCGCCTGCCCCTTTTTATTGATTCCTTTTTAACGGATCGAAAGTTTAGGGTACGTGTGGGCTCCGTATTGTCCGACGTCTTCCTCCAGGAGAACGGAGTGCCTCAGGGCTCCGTCTTGAGCGTAGCCCTTTTTGCCATCGCGATCAATCCAATTATGGATTGCATTCCACCTAATGTCTCAGGCTCTCTCTTTGTCGATGACTTCGCGATCTACTGCAGTGCCCAGAGAACATGCCTCCTGGAGCGCTGCCTTCAGCGTTGTCTAGACAGCCTCTACTCATGGAGCGTGGCAAATGGCTTCCGGTTCTCTGAAGAAAAGACGGTTTGTATCAGCTTTTGGCGATATAAAGCGTTCCTTCCGCCATCCTTACATCTCGGTCCCGTTGTTCTCCCATTCGTGGACACAACTAAGTTTCTAGAGCTCACGTTGGACAGGAAACTGTGTTGGTCTCCACACGTCTCTTATTTGGCGGCCCGTTGCACACGTTCCCTTAATGTCCTCAGAGTTCTTAGCGGTTCATCTTGGGGAGCGGATCGCACTGTCCTGCTTCGCTTGTATCGGTCCATAGTCCGATCGAAGCTGGATTCGTCTACTCGTCCGCTCGGCCGTCCCTCTTACGCCGGCTCAACTCCATCCACCATCGGGGGATACGTCTTCCGACCGGAGCCTTCTACACTAGTCCTGTCGAGAGTCTTTATGCTGAAGCTGCCGAGTTACCGTTGACCTACCGGCGCGACGTACTGCTGTGTCGGTATGCCTGCCGGCTGTCGTCTATGCCCGACCACCCCTCTTACAAGTCCTTCTTCGCCGATTCTCTCGACCGTCAGTACGGGTTGTATGTGTCTGCCCTGCTGCCCCCCGGAGTCCCCTTCCGTCGCCTGCTTCGACAATTGGATTTTGCCCTCCCTACCACCTTCAGAGAGGGTGAGAGCCCGACACCACCTTGGCTCCAGGCTCAGGTTCATATTTATCTCGACCTCAGCTCACTCCCGAAGGATGGTACTCCGGCTGCAATGTATTGCTCACGGTTTGCCGAACTTCGTGCTCGACTTGCCGGTCACACCTTTATTTACACCGATGGCTCCAAAACTGACGATGGTGTCGGCTGTGCCTTTGTCGTCGGGGCCGCCACATTTAAATACAGGCTCCTCGACCAATGTTCCAGCTTTACGGCCGAGCTTTTTGCTCTCCATCAGGCCGTTCAGTATGCCCGCCGCCACCACCATTCATCATATGTACTCTGCTCTGACTCACTCAGTGCTCTTCAGAGCCTTGGAGCTCCCTATCCGGTCCATCCCTTGATACAACGGATACAGCAGTCCCTCCATTCTTTGGCTGATAACGGTGGTTCTGTCAGCTTTCTGTGGGTTCCCGGACATGTGGGAGTGCCTGGGAATGAGGCTGCGGATGCTGCAGCCAGGGCTGCAGTCCTCCTGCCTCGGCCAGCCTCCCATTGTGTCCCGTCATCCGACGTTCGTGGGGATGTCTGTAAGAGGCTTGTGTCGTTGTGGTGGGATGCTTGGTCATCCCTCCAAGGAAACAAGCTCTGGGCAGTAAAACCGCTACCAACTGCTTGGACAACATCCTCCCGACCATCTCGGCGCGAGGAGGTCCTTCTGACCAGGTTGCGGATTGGGCATTGCCGGTTTAGCCACCGCTACCTGCTCTCCGGTGACCCAGCCCCGCAGTGCCCTTGTGGTCAGGCATTAACAGTGCGCCATGTTTTATTGTCGTGTCCCCGTTTTATTCAATTTCGTGTCGTCCTGTCCCTGCCATCTACTTTACCGGATGTTTTAGCTGATGACGCTCGAGCAGCTGCTCGTATTCTGCGTTTTATAACTTTAACTGGCTTGTCCAAGGACATTTAATCTTTTTACTTATTTTGTCTGCATCTTTGTCGGGTCCTTCTGGTGTCCCCTCCATCCCCTTGAGTTTTACCAGATTCCATGTGCTCAAACAACAGTGACTGGGCGCTAATGACCTCAGCAGTTGAGCGCTCTTAAACCCAACCAAAAAAAAAAAAAGGGACACTCTTGAGTCGGAAACGCTTGCTCAGGAAGAAGGCCTACACTACGCTTGTCTGTCCGCTTTTAGAATATTGTTGCGCGGTGTGGGATCCTTACCAGATAGGACTGTCGGAGTTCAAAGAAGGGCAGCACGTTATATCGCGAAATATGGGAGAGTGTGTCACTGAAATGATAGAGGATTTGGGATGGGTATCATTAAAACAAAGGCGTTTTTCGTTGCGACGAAATTCCAATCACCAACTTTCTCCTCCGAATGCGATAATATTTTGTTGACACCGACCTACATAGGAAGAAACGATCACCTCGATAAAATAATGGAAGTCAGAGCTCGTACGGAAAGATATAGGTGTTCGTTCTTTCCGCGCGCTATACGAGATTGGAGTAATAGAGAATTGTGAAGGTATATGAAGATAGTAACTGTTCTCGAAAGAACAGGTACGACTGATGACCGTGCAGCTTCTCTAGAATAAATGATAATTAATTGAAACGCTCAGCTGCCGACAGGTGTTGATGTACCTCGGGGTACACATTTTCAGCTGTCCCCATCGAGGTACATCAACACCTGTCGGCAGCTGAGGGTTTCAATTAATTATCATTTATTCTAGAGAAGCTGCACGGTAATCAGTGGTATCTGTTTCTTCGAGAACAGTTACTATCTTCATATATGTAGTTCAAGGCTACCCAGCCATTAACCTTCGTCTGTGCGAATGCCCAAAGATTGCCCGAACTCTTATACGGGAATCGTCACCTTAGTGTGCCCGAGTAATGAGTGGATGGGCAAATACCTATTACGTACATTACGTATGTTGATTGTGGACAGTTGGGAATGTGGGTCTCACGGGAAGCGTGCAAGGGTTAAGTCCCTCCAGTCGCGCTATTCATCTGTGTCCTCGGTGGCTCAGATGGATAGAGCGTCTGCCATGTAAGCTGGAGATCCCGGGTTCGAGTCCCGGTCGGGGCATAAGTTTTCAGCTGTCCCCATCGAGGTTGTATCAACAACACCTATCGGCATCTGAGGGTTTCAATTAATTATCAATTCTGAAGGTAATTCGATGAACCTTCTGCCAGGCATTTAAATGTGATTTGCAGAGTATCCATGTAGATGTAGATGAAAACTCGTCCCGTGTCGCACGTGCTCAAAACGATTCATACTACAGAATGCATGCAAACATACTCGCCGAAAATACTGACGAATAACGAGTGCTGCATATCCAAGTTACACAGATCGGCCTTTCCTGCCAAGAAGAACAGGGAATTGCTATGTAGGAACAATTCGAGCTAGAGGTAGGGCTCATAAGCACTCCTTGAATTGCAGACTAAACGTAAATAACGAAAATGCATTTTTGGTAAAAATTGGTCAAAACATAATCCTGTGGCCTCCGTATTAGATTAGCCGTTTTGAATATTGAAAATCTGACTTCAGCTTCCTGTTCAGCAACATTAAAAATATATATGTAACACTCAGTTCATGCAAATCGAAGTAATAATATAACTAAAAGTTTTCGCTAAACTTTGAACACTTTTTTTTTTTTCGAGAAACGTTTATTTCTCGGAACGGCATGCAGCATAAACCAAAAGTGATTCAACCTCTTAACTTCTACCTCGGACCCCGAAAAGTAAACATTTTTCTTAGGAGCTTATAGCTATAATGTGACATTTGTTAATATTAACTAATTTTTGTGTGGGCATAAGGAGTGAAACAAACCCCCAAAAATCGAACTCAAAGTTCGAATTAGCACTGTATCGTTAAATTTAAGGTTGTTTCACTGCGGTTCGGTATGCGCTTCCATAAATTTTATGTAATATCGACTGATGTTATCCATTTTTAATTTCAGAGAAATAATGTAGTATCAACTGATGTTATCCATTTTTTATTTCAGGTAACATCTGAGGGGCCACACTGCACGTACTCTGCGTACTCCAGACTCGCAGGCCCTTGATCAAATTATAATTACGGGCGCCATTTTTTTTACTGAAAATCTAAAATAAAGCTCATAGTATGATCACTTGTAATTACCAAACAGATCCTTCGAATGTATTTTCATTGTCTCAAAAAAATTTCCAAATGTACCATTTTTTGCTCATTTGAATGAGAACCTGGCCGTAATGGCGGAATATAGTCACGAGATTTTTTTCGGAGACGTTGTACGTTCGCGAGAAGTATTTCGTTCCACGCGTGTCGATGGACATTCCACAGATATTACTGTGTGTGTGTGTGTGTGTGTGCTACTCAGTCGTGCCATTTGAGTGTACATCTTTGCATAGTTTTCCTTTCACGTTGTAAACAGTGCTCGGCTCAGTAACTAACTGGCCATTGAGTGGTTCCGAAGGTGTCGGATGTGCGGTGCGTTCGGTCTGCTAAGACGACAACATACTGGCGTGGTGCGATGGCAGAAGCAGACACTGAGGGAGCTAGCAGTAGGGACGCCAGCGAACAATTTATGCCAAGTAAGACGAAGAGAACTATTGTAAAATTATGAGCCGTCTCGAAAGCGTTTATCATTAGTAAATCTTGTAGTTGAGACTGACAATCAATCTACAATAACTGACAGAATTGCCTAGAGAGAGATACTGGAAATCCCCCCTCCTGAATGAAATTTTGGTTGTGATGACAGGCCGATGGGTAGTGTAGCCCGAGATCTAAGTTAGGTTGTAGGGAGGTAATTTGATTGAGAGTTGTTTATGCCAACGATTATGAATGCCGAGTAAACGTTGTGCGAGCAGATTGCCCTGTAGCGTAGCCTAGTGCTTCCGTCGGCGCCATATTTAACTCTAGCTGTGTACTAAAGTCGCACAACAGTCACGAAAACTACGTTTCTGGTGGGGGGAGGGGAGAGTCCACTATGTAACTTTCAGTACAATTTTTAGTAAGCGCCGAAACTAGCCGAAATAGAAGCGTAATTTTAACTATATTTCCGTTTGTGGGAAAATAGTGGTTCTCCTCTTTCGGCAGCAACTGTAATATGTAGGCGACTTATTAGAGTTTTTTTAACTCTGGATCATGATCTCAATAGACGCAGAGCTTTTTTTTACGTTACTTGATTCGTGGTCTATAGTAAACAATGCAACGGTCAATTCTTTGAAGTGCAACGTGTGTCTGCAATGTTCGTAAGGCCAAGTTTGTATATATTCGGTGTCTGTTTTTTTTATTTTTTTTGCCATATACTGTATAATTAAGGCGAGGAGGATAATGTTCAAGGAGCACTGCATTAGCAGTCTATGGAGAAATTGAGAATTTGGATCTGATGAACGGCATGCTCGGACAGTTGGTGCAGTTAGGTTGTCCACTGCGTAATTCGGACACAGTGATCATTGCCTCTCCCTAGTAACCAGGGGACTCGTGTGCTAATCCTGGTCTGGCACAAATTTTCAACAGTGCCCATTGACTAAAGTCAGTGCCCATTGTCAGCTAATTTCATTGTTTCGGTGTCCAATTGTATTTTGTTCACGATACGCCGTTTAGCTTTTTCATGGATAACAGCTTTGGAAAGCGTACAGGCTGTACAGGTTATATTGATATTCGCTCGTCGTTAGTCCAAAGCTAGTATAGCGATTTTTGGGTCAACAGAAGCGTCCGATCTTACCCGTCGGCTTTGACCTGTGACGTAAGCGTGTTGTGGTGTGTGACGTCATTACGGCGCGGAGTTTGATTTGCGATTGTGGCGTGTTTGTAGATGTCTTGTTTTTGTTTGTCGTGCTCTCTGGTGGTGTGTTCATGGTTTTCGTTTGTTTCGTTTGTTTCGTGTGGTGGGGTCAGTTTTCTGTTGCTCAGGTGTTGGATTTGAAGCGGAATTTCTATTAGTGAGTTAATGGTTAATTTAATGCTGTTTTGTGTATTGGGTATAGGTTGGAAACATCCGATCTCACGCGTCGGCTTTGACCCGTGACGTAAGGGACCTACACATTGATCTGTAGCGTAGCCCTGAATACGAGGTTAGGTTGGGAGTTTTTTTTTGGAATGCGGCCGCGGCAGCGGCCGCCTATGATTCGAAAATATTGATTTGACACTAATGAACATGTATACGTAATATGAAGCAATTTGATGAACATATTGATCTGTAGCGTAGCCCACTTGAGGTTAGGTTGGGAGTTTTTTTTTTGGAATGCGGCCGCGGCAGCGGCCGCCTATGATTCGAAAATATTGATTTGACACTAATGAAGCCTGTGGGGGGATGGGGGGGCACTGCAGACTCCCCCCACCGCATAACGACACATGATGATCAAATTTTGAAAAAAAATGAAAAATTTTTTCCGTACCTGCTAAACTGCATAAGTGCCGATGTATGTAGGTGTAAGGGAAGCTTTCGTTTCTTAGTTTTCTATTGGGGGATGTGATCGGTAGGTTCTGTTGAGCTATATAGGTTAAGGGAAGTGTCCGATTATGGATAGGAATGTGTTTTTTGGTATTTGGTCAGTTTTGTGATGTTGATTTATTTCGTTGTTTTGCGTGGTTTTGAATGGCGGTCGGTGGCTACATTTCTGTATATTTAGTTTCTCCGCACCCAAAAACCCCTAATTTCCCACGCTTGTCCCGTTACAGTCATTAGGCTTTTTGTGAAACTTGTGTATTTCAGGGTTTACAATACGTATGCGATGTTTTTATATCCGCCATATTGGAATTGTTTATAGTCGTTTCCGCGGTATTTGTGACGTCATGGGTCAAAGCCGACGGGTAAGATCGGACGCTTCTTTATTTCCCGATTTTTAAACACAGTTGTAGTGCATATTAAGCCTACACACGTATTTGTGTCCTGTGTTTCTTTACCAAGAACTTCTTCGTAGCTTCTTCGTAGGTAATTTCCCTATAGTGGTATTTTGTTTAAGTACTTATAGCCTGCAGGCTTGGATGAAATATGAAACACATGTCCGAAGTTTCTGCTGATGCTGCAGATACTGTTTTATCCGTACTACGGGCACAAACTCGTCATCTAATACATGACACAATTTGTCTCGAGATTTAGCAATTTTTCGTAATATCGGCGTAGCTTCGATATATTTTTCTCTAATTCTTGTTTGGATTTAATCTTAAAACACACTAACTCTTCCACCAATTATTCGATAAATGATTTCATCCCTTTCGTAGCCTACAGTTCCTAAACGGTCGATAATATTAATAATTTCCTTTCTCACTTTTATTTCCTGTAGAATCTCCTGTTTATGGTTATTGCTAACCTGTTTCACGTTCTCACTTTTATTATTTTTATTTTTCTAGTTTTGTGACTGGTAGCCAAGTTTTTTTTGAATTCGGTTTTTAATTCTGAAATAGTAACAGTTAAAGGTCAAGTGAAGATTGCGATCTATTTGAGGAGAGTGTTTCGGAGATCTTTTATATTAGACGTACACAGGTCATGGAGATCCTTATGTATATAAAATTACTTCAAGTGTAATGTAGCCCATTCTCTTGTCATGAACTCGGCTGTATCGTAGCGCATTGTCTCGGTTAGGTTGGAGATTTTGGTTGAGAGTTTCCGAAGTCAAAAAAAGTGATTACGAAGTCAAGACTGTGCTAACAGAACTATCTGTAGCGTAGTTCAAAATGTTCTTTCGGTCCTTTTAAAATCCCTTTTAATTAAAAATAACTAAAGCTGCAAGATACAAAGACAAAAACTATTACGTAATAGAGAAATCCCAGACTACTGTGGTGTACGTATACTAATTTATTGTCAGTGAATATATATTTTTTACTCATTTGCTGGATTCCAGTTTTCCGCTTTTTGCGGCGAAAAACCTTTTCCTGCGAAGGGGTCATTAGCTTGTCGGCTATATTCGTGAGCCCGCATCTCGTGGTCGTGCGGTAGCGTTCTCGCTTCCCACGCCCGGGTTCCCGGGTTCGATTCCCGGCGGGGTCAGGGATTTTCTCTGCCTCGTGATGGCTGGGTGTTGTGTGCTGTCCTTAGGTTAGTTAGGTTTAAGTAGTTCTAAGTTCTAGGGGACTTATGACCACAGCAGTTGAGTCCCATAGTGCTCAGAGCCATTTATATTCGTGACTTTCTCGAAGGTCAGTTATTTCATGGTAGTCTATCCACCGGCGTCATTGTTAGCATCGAATATAGATATAAGTATTAGGAAGTCTAATATGAAGCCAACGCATGAGTATGTCTAATGATGAATAAGAAAAATAGGATTGCGGGTTAGCTACTACAAGCAGCATAGTGAACGCGTTGTTGTGGCCAAGATAGACACGAAGCCCAAGCCCACCACAGTAGTACAAATAGTCCGTAGATGACTAAGAAATTGATGAAATGTGTGATAAGATGAAAGAAATTATTCAGATAGTGGAGGGAGATGAAAATTTAATAGTAATGGGTGACTGGAATTCGATAGTAGAAAAAGGAAGAAAAGGTAGCGTAGTAGGTGAATATGGAATGGGGGTAAGAAATGAGAGGAAGCCGCCTGGTAGGTTTTTGCCCAGAACATAACTTAATCATACCTAACACTTGGTCCAAGAATCATGAAAGAAGGTTGTAAACGTGGAAGAGACCTGGAGATACTGCAAGATTTTAGATGGATTATATAATGTTAAGACAGAGATTTAGGAACCAGGTATTAAATTGTAAGACATTTCCAGGGGAAAATGTGGACTCTGACCACAATCTATTGGTTATGAACTGTAGATTAAAACTGAAGAAACTTGAAAAAGGTGGGAATTTAAGGAGATGGGACCTGGTTGAACTGACAGAATCAGAAGTTGTAGAGTGTTTCAGGAAGAGCATTAGGGAACGATTGACAGGAATGGGGGAAAGTAATACAGTAGAAGAAGAATGGGTAGCTTTGAGGCATGAAATAGTGAAGGCAGCAGAGGGTCAAGTAGGTAAAAAGACGAGGGCTAATAGAAATCCTTGGGTAACAGAAGATATATTGAATTTAATTTATGAAAGGAGAAATTACAAAAATGCAGTTAATTAAGCAAAAAATGAGATCGACAGGAAGTGCAAATGGCTAAGCATGGATGGCTAGAGGACAAATGTAAGGATGTAGAGGCGCATATCACTAGGGGTAAGATAGATACTGCCTACAGGAAAATTAAAGTGACAGCATAGGTGGGGGTGGTGGGAGCACTCTTGAGAAAATTCCTGCAATAGTGGGTGTTACAGCTGCACCTTTTTTAGATTGAAGTCAGCTGATAGGTATTCCTGCTTAAGGGAATTCTCTCTAACAAAAGAACCACTTTTGACAAAGCTGAGGCATCCGAGTAATGAGGGAATTAGTATATTTCATCAAAATGTACAAGGATTAGAGATAAAGTTAGTGAACTGCTTATAGATTTTGACTCAGAAATTATTGGTATATCTGAACACTTCTTCATTAAGGAGGTAATTCAGAGTCTTCCATTACCAGGATACAGGTTGGCTGGCAGCTTTTCGAGGAGCTGTTTGCGGTGTAGGGGAGTAGCCGTGTATGTGGAAAACGGCATCCCATTAGAGTCAATTGATGTTTCAAAGTACTTCACTGAAAAGGTGTTTGAATGTTGTGTAGGTGTGGTTAAATTTAATGGAGCTAAACATCTAATTGTTGTTATTTATAGATCCCCAGACGCCGATTTCACAACATTTTGCTAAAGTTAGAGGAGGTTCACTTTATAGGAAATAAAAAAGTTAGTTATATGTGGTGACTTCAATATTAATTGTGTAAGTGATTCTGCAAGGAA
This sequence comes from Schistocerca cancellata, assembly GCF_023864275.1. NCBI lineage: Eukaryota > Metazoa > Arthropoda > Insecta > Orthoptera > Acrididae > Schistocerca > Schistocerca cancellata. The sequence continues at coordinate 599,198,204 of NC_064632.1, forward strand.
ACGGATGCCGGTAGACCTCCTTAATTCATATAATCTTACGCAAACCTTGTTCTTTCCAACGAGAGTGCAAGGGAACAGTAGAACAACCATAGACTACATTTTTGTTCATTCCTCATTACTAGAAGGGCATTCTGTTAGCAAAAAGGTGAACAGCCTTTCAGATCATGATGCACAAATTATAACTCTAAAAGATTTTTGTGCTGCAACACATATTAAATATAGTTATCAACTGTGTAGGAAAGCTGATCCAGTTGCTGCAGAGACCTTTGTAAACCTTATCAAGGAACAAGAGTGGCAAGATGTTTATAGCGCTGAGACAGTAGACGATAAATATAGTGCTTTTCTCAAGACTTTTCTCGTTCTCTTTGAAAGTTGCTTTCCGTTAGAACGTTCAAAACAGGGTACTAGCACAAACAGGCAGCCTAGGTGGCTGTCTATAGGGATAAGAATATCTTATAGAACAATGTGGCAATTATATCAAAACGTTAGAAACAGTCAAAATCTAAGTGCAGCAGCCCATTACAAACAGTAATGTAAGGTGCTTAAAAATGTTATTAGGAAGGCAAAAAGTAAGTGGTATGCAGATAGAATAGCTAAGTGTCAGGATAAAATTAAAACCATATGGTCAATCGTAAAGGAAGTGGCTGGTCTGCAGAGACAGGTCGAGGATATAGAATCAGTGCGTGGTGGGAATGTTCGTGTTACTGATAAGTCGCATATATGTACAGTATTTAATAATCACTTTCTGAATATAGCAGGTGAACTAAACAGAAACCTAGCCCCAATCATATAGCGGTCTTAGAAAAAAGTGTTCCGAGACTGTTACCTGAAATGCTCCTCCATATACTGACAAGAGGGAGATTGACTTAATAAGTAAATCACTAAAGACCAAGAACTCTCATGGATATGACGGGGTATCTAGCATAATACTGAAGTATTGTTCTGTGTATGTTAGCCCAATACTTAGCCATATCTGTAACTTTTCCTTTAGTAGTGGTCGGTTTCCTGACCGATTAAAGTACTCTTTAGTGAAGCCACTTTATAAAAAGGGAGACACGGATAATGTTGACAACTTTAGAGCTATTTCCATGCCATCGGTGTTTGCTAAAGTTATCGAGAAGGTTGTATATACAAGGTTACTGGAGCATTTAAATTCACATAATTTGCTGTCAAATGTACAGTTTGGTTTAAGAAATGATTTAACAACTGAAAATGCTATATTCTCTTTTCTCTGTGAGGTTTTGGACGGATTAAATAAAAGGTTGCGAACGCTAGGTGTTTTCTTTGATTTAACGAAAGCTTTTGACTGTTTTGACCACAAAATATTACTGCAGAAGTTGGACCGTTATGGAGTAAGGGGAGTAGCATAGAATTGGTTTCCCTCTTACTTTAAGAACAGAAAGCAGAAGGTAATTCTCCGCAATATTGAGAATGGTAGTGATGTTCAGTCGCAATGGGGCTCTGTTAAGTGGGGCATTCCCCAAGGGTCAGTGCTAGGGCCACTGCTGTTTCTTATTTATATAAATGATATGCCTTCTAGTATTACAGGTGATTCAAAAATATTTCTGTTTGCTGATGACACCAGTTTGGCAGTGAAGGATCTTGTGTGTAATATTGAAACAGTATCAAATAATGTAGTTCATGAAATAAGTTCGTGGCTTGTGGAAAACAATTTGATGCTAAATCACAGTAAGACTCAGTTTTTACAGTTTCTAACTCACAATTCAACAAGGACCGATATTTTGATCAGATAGAATTGGCATAATATAAGCGAGACGGAACAGTTAAAGTTCCTAGGCGTTCGGATAGATGGTAATCTGTTGTGGAAAGCCCATGTCCAGGATCTCGTTCAGAAACTAAATGCTGCTTTATTTACCATTAGAACAGTATCTGAAATAAGTGACAGTTCAACACGAAAAATAGTCTACTTTGTATATTTTCATACGCGTATGTCGTATGGTATTATTTTTTGGGGTAATTCTTCTGATTCTAAAAGGGTATTTTTGGCTCAAAAACGGGCTGTTCGAGCTATATGTAGTTCGAGAAGCTCTTGTCGGCCCCTATTCAATAGTCTGGGATTTCTGACATTGCCCTCACAGCATATATTTTCTTTAATGTCGTTTGTTATTAGCAATATTAGCCGATTCCCAACAGTTAGCAGCTTTCACTCAGTTAATACTAGGCAGAAATCAAATCTGTATGAGGAATGCACTTCCTTGACTCTTCTGCAGAAAGGAGTGCAGTATTCTGCTGCATCTATTTTCAATAAGCTACCACAAGAATTCTAAAATCTTAGCAGGAGCCCAAAATCTTTTAAGTCTAAACTGAAGAGTTTCCTCATGGCTCACTCCTTCTATTCTGTCGAGGAGATCCTGGAAGAGCTAAAAAATTAAGCTAATTCCATTGTTACATTGTTGATTTTCTTTATTTATACTTATGACTTGTCGCCTGATTATGTTTTTATGTTTCATTTTATCTGTTTCTACTATCGTGTTATAATTTCATATATTGACTCGTTCCATGACCATGGAGATTTCTCCTTAATTCGGTCCCACGGAACAATAAATAAATAAAAAACCTTTGGAGAAAAGAGATCCACTTGTATGCATATCAAGAGCTCAGATGGAAACCCTGCTATAAGCAAAGAAGGTAAAGCAGAAAGGTGGAAGGAGTATATAGAGGGTCTATACAAGGCCAGTGTACTTGAGGACAGTATAATGGAAATGGAAGAGGATGTAGATGAAGATGAAATGAGAGATGATATACTGCGTGAAGAGTTTGACAGAGCACTGAAAGACCTAAGCCGAAACAAGGCCCCGGGAGTAGACAACATTCCATTACAACTACTGACACCCGTGGGAGAGCCAGCCCTGACAAAACTCTACCATCTGAAGAGCAAGGTGTATGAGACAGGCGAAATACCGTCAGACTTCAAGAAGGATATAATAATTCCAATCTCAAAGAAACCAGGTGTTGACAGATGTGAAAATTACTGAACTATTTGTTTAGTAAGTCACAGGTGCAAAATAATAACGCCAATTCTTTACAGACGAATGGAGAAACTGGTAGAAGCCGACCTTGGGAAACACCAGTTTGGATACCATAGAAATACTGGAACACATGAGGCAATACTGACCCTACGACTTATCTTAGAAGCTAGATTAGGGAAACGCACACCTACGTTTCTAGCATTTGTAGACTTAGAGAAATCTTTTGACAATGTTGACTGGAATACTCTTTCAAATTCTGAAGGTGGCGGTGGTAAAATAGAGGGAGCGAAAGGCTATTTACAATTTGTACAGAAACCAGATGGCAGTTATAAGAGTTGAGGGACATGAAAGGGAAGCAGTGGTTGGGAAGGGAGTGAGACAGGGTTGTAGTCTATCCCCGATGTTATTCAATCTGTTTATTGAGCAAGCAGTAAAGGAAACAAAAGAAAAATTCGGAGTAGGAATTTAAATCAATGAAGAAGAAATTAAAACCTTGAGTTTCGCCGATGACATTATGATTCTGTCAGAGACAGCAAAGAACCTGGAAGAGCAGCTGAACGCAATGGAGTGTCCTGAAAGGATGATATGAGCATCAATAAAAGCAAAACTAGGATAATGGAATGTAGTCGAATTAAGTCAGGTGGTGCTGCGGGAATTAGATTGGGAAATGAGACACTTGGAGTAGTAAATGAGTTTTGCTATTTGGGGAGCAAAATAACTGATGATGGTCGAAGTAGAGAGGATATAAATTGTAGGCTGGCAATGGCAAGGAAAGTGTTTCTGAAGAAGAAAAATTTAACATCAAGTATAGCTTTAGGTATCAGGAAGTCTTTCATCCGAGTATATGTATGGACTGTAGCCATGTATGCAAGTGAATCATGGACGATAAAGAAGAGATTAGAGGCTTTAGAAATATGGTGCTACAGAAGAATGCTGATGATCAGATGGATAGATCACATAACTAATGACGAGTTATTGAATAGTATCGGGGAGAAGAGGAGTTTGTGGCACAACTTGACTAGAAGAAGGGGTCGGTTGGTAGGACACGTTATGAGGCATCAATTTAATATTGGAGGGCAATGTGGAGGATAAAAATCGAGGAAGGAGATGAATACACTAAGCAGATTCAGAAGGATGTAGGTTGCAGTAGGCATTGGAAGATGAAGCTTGCACATGATACAGTAGCATGGAGACCTGGATCAAACCAGTCTCTGGACTGAAGACTACAACAACAAAAATATGAAGGCACCTGTCTCATGTGTAACCTTCAACAGAAATGGGACAGACAAGAGGGTCAGATTAGATTATATGTACTTTCCGTTGCAATTGATCCATAATGAGGAGATACTCAGTGGGAAACTAATATGCTAATTTACCTTCCACAGATCGCAAGTAGACTGATCATGGACATGGAATGAGGAATGAAAATTTAGACATACTTGTGATTGTACTCGCATTACTTGACCCCCCCCGCCTCTCTCTCTCTCTCTCTCTCTCTCTCTCTCTCTCTCTCTCTCTCTCTCACTCACTCACAATCGCGCGCGCCCTAGTTCTACTAAAAGAATTCATTTCATTAATAGTGTCGGAGGAGATGGGTTAATAAATCCTGTAGGCTCCTCTTAAACTGAAATTTGTCAGTAGTAAAGCTTTTTATGGCTGCTGCCAAGTTATTGAAAATTCGTTTTCCTGAATGATGGAGACTTTCTTGCACCAAAGTAATTAACTTCCAAAATTTTGTGGAGATTATAGATGTTTCTAGTAATGACTGCTTGAAATGAGCTGTTGATTCGAAAATATTCATTTGTTTTTAAAGACAGATTTCAAGGGGAGAAGGTATCTTCTATCTCCACCATGTTAAATTGATCTATTTCCACGTCCCTTATCTCAAGCTGTGTTATATTAACGGTAAAACATAAAACATTTCTTACATGCATTTCCACTATTTTCCAACAAGCTGACTATTTTTCATGAATAATATATTAATAGTGAAATTTTGGGAAAAATTTAGAAAGACAGGTTTTATGGGCAAATTTCAAAAATAAAAAGGCAACAGTGTTCTTTCTAATAAAGCTTCTCCATGGATTTTAATTCCTACTCCGAATTTTTCTTTTGTTTCCTTTACTGCTTGCTCAATAAACAGATTGAATAACATCGGGGATAGACTACAACCCTGTCTCACTCCCTTCCCCACCACTGCTTCCCTTTCATGCCCCTCGACTCTTCATGCCCTCCAGTAAGACAACTGACCGTTAGAATTCCATGGTTCTACGATAAATGGTTTGAGAGGAAAGGTACATTTAGTTAGAAAAGTTACGGAAAATTTAAAGTTGTATTGCACTTACAACGTACATGCACTCATTTAAATTCATAGTTCCTTTCACTGCATGTGTCATAGATTTCTCTCCTGTTTATTGCAAGCAGCGCACTGTAAAGTAATTTTTTAATTTTTTACATCTCTCGTAAAGTCTTTCGTTATAACATTTGTTTAATGACATTTACTCTTTTATTTCTTGCAAGTCTTCTAGAACTTCTCTCGAACATTTTGTGGGTAGATTTTGGCATTTGTTTTGTTCAGAAACGAGAAACGCCCATGATACGTTATTACTGTAGCAAACAACTGACTACGAGACAAGAAAAAATGTATTCAATAGGTGATAGCTCAAAGCAACGGGAAAAAATGTCCCTACGCTTATCATCTCAACGAAGAGCTGTCACAAAGAAACAAGTGGGCATGCCTTACATAGCAAGCTGCCATTTAAACCGACATTTAGTACCTTCAAATAAGGATTTGGACTAAAATGCTTTTATATTCGCACTAAGTGTAAATCAAATTGGTACAATCACCAATAAAAAAATTATTTTCATTGTTTTCGAGGTACCTTCTGCCCTTCGGAATAAATATATTGCGAATCAGTAGTTAATATGCCTCGTTCTCCAAACAGGAGACGGATAGAAACTTTCGAAATGTGGTGGTGTAGAAAAATGCTAAAAAAGTTTATATCGAATAGTTGATGGGGAGTTCGAAAACAGATTAGGGAGCAGAGAAATTAATGGCACAACTTGACAGAAAGTAGCGATCGTGGGCAAAGGGCGTATTTCGATTCCACCCGTCCACTTTGACCCATGACGTTTAGCATGACGGTCATTAGTTAGCGTTTCGAAGGATACCAGTCGCCTTCTTAAATGTTAACTGTGATTGCCTTCGTTTCTAGAGCAATTTATAATGATCGTTAACTATGATTTTTTTTTCGTAATATATCGTGATGAACGATGGGAGGAACCCGAGAGCACAGCTTAAATTGTCGTTAAAGAAACGAGTAGCGATTGTATTTTTATCTTTCTTATCCGACACATACGGGAACCTGGGGTCGAATGGGGTACAAAGTTGAAAACTTTGATTAAATGTACAAAATTGATAAATAAGAGAATTACCAATTTTTATATGAACACCTTATGATGTATTAATCACAAAAATACAAGAACATTGCCATAAAATAAAACAATAATATTTTTCACTCAAAAACAGAAATGTACTTACCACCCCATTCTGCCGCATGCACGGGGCAGATTGGTGCAAATGACATACAAGTGATTACAAAACCGTATGAAATTATCGGAAATGCAGGAAATATTGGCTTTCTCGGTATTTATTTAGTTTAAAGTGAATATTAATGTCAAACTACAGTTTTCATGTATTGTATCCTTTTCTTAAGGCTGTTGACAAAATTCACACACGAGGAAATACTCATCATCTTCGCTATCTATTCCTGCACGAGAATCGTGTCAATTTTTTGCACGTGGAACAAGCGACCTAACCTTCAACTGATTTTGAATAAAACCCACCACAATATAAACATTCACAGTCGGAACTTTTCTCATAATCACTCTCCTTAGTATTGTATTCTGTCCTTTTTTCCATTTATCTTCAGGCCCTTTCTTTTTGTTTCCTTAATTTTATTCTCTTTTGAAAATAGTTTTTTCTTTGCACTTTCTTTTTTGGCAAAGTTCTTTTTCTATTTTTCCTTAATAATGGCTTCTAACTCTTTTTTTGTACGGCGAATCAGTTAAAACAACAGTCCTCCCCCTCTTCCGTTTCGGACTTTTCTTGCTTTCGTTAACTTTTGGCAAGGGCATCAGAATTTGTAGTGAAATATGAAATGAGGAGGTGTTGTCAGTTGTCATCCAAGAGCACCAAAGATGAGAACAATTAGCCTCAATAACTTTGTCATTCTTAGGCGGCAGTTCATTGTTACAATTCGCTGAAACCTCGCCCGCTTGATTATCCAGCCCGTTGGCGTCGTCTTTTTTAGCTGGTCTGCTAGGTGGAGGCAATTCCAATTGTTCAGATATGATAACCTCTTTATCTGACGACCTATTTTGTCCGATGTCAAATGTGTCTGCAGGAAGGAAGTCTGCATCGGTGAATATAGATGGGTCCGTGGGCCGTATTCCATTAGCTTCGAAACATTTAATAGCGGTTTTCATTGTTGCATTTTAGACGAAAGCTGAACCAAAAAGCGTTGAAATTTGAAAGATAGTTACGAATTTCCCTGCATGACTTCGTAGCCATTTTCGAAGCTCATCACTATAACGAAAGCTTAAAGGCTTCATAAAAGAAACATCAAGCGGCTGAAGTCTGTGAGAGCAATATGGTGGTAAAGATAGCAACGAAACGCAACTCTCCCTCGCGTAGTTCATAACGTCAATGTATGTCGTATGTGCTGAGTGGCCATCTAATATAAGGAGAACTGGAAAGTCCTTTTACGCCTTAGAAAATTCCACAAATTTTCGAAACCATACAAAGAATGATTTTGTGGCCATCCATGCGGTGCTGTGGACCTCAGCGCAACCTCCTGCTGCCAGTCCTAACTAAATTTTTTTCTGCTTCTTCTTTCGTGGAAATATGAGCGTAGGAGGCATGTAAGCTCCGCTTGCTGCCGTACTAATGAGGCAGGTTGCAGTTTCGCCCCTTTCTGCAGATGTTAACGATCCTACTTGACGTTTCCCCTTGCAAGCTGCGATCTTCGATTGGTTTTTAGAATTAACCGAAACGCCTATTCCATCACAATTAGATATTTGAGAAGTCATTAGTATGTGTTTGCCAGTTACATTTGTTAGCAATGAAAAGAAAAACTATCGACAGCTACTTTATTAAAACCCATGACTCTTGCACCAGATGTTGCTTCGGGTTTGCGAACAAACCCGCATTTGCTTCTTCATTGTTTCATGATGTAATAAACATTTCGATTTGTTTTGCTCGACATTTTCGAAAAAGTATCTGGGAAACGTGCAAAAATTGTAAGGCAAAACTGTGCACCTGCCGAAATACGAGTGCGTATACTCATTTGAAACAATTTTCCTAAACCGCTTCTGATACGCTAGAAGTTACCGCACAGTTAACAGCAATTGTAGTTGACCGTTTGCCTGTATCGTATAAAGTACAGCCAGTAAAATATTTTTGTAGGGAGGACACAGCATCTCATCTTGAATGGAGGTTCATCTGTACGTGTAAAAGTAGCCACGTGTGCCACAGGGAAGTTTGTTGGGAGCCTTACCTTCCATGTTGTATATTAACATTACAGATAATATAAGTAAGCTTACATATTTCGAAAATGGTGCAGATATCGACATTGAGGTAACAAAGTTCGTGGGAAGCGATATGCACATACAGAGGATAGGAAAAATAATGTGAATACCTATACTTACATCTACGTGGATACTCTGCAAATCACATTTAAGTGCCTGGCAGAGGGTTCATCGAACCACCTTCACAAGTCTCCCTTATTCCAATCTCATATAGCACCCAGAAAGAATGATCACCTGTATCTTACCGTAAGCTCTGATTTCCCTTATTTTATCGTGGTGATCGTTCCACCCTACGTAGATCGGCGTGAACAAAATATTTTCGCATTCGGAGGAAAAAGTTGGTGATTGGAATTTCGTGAGAAGTTTCCGTCGCAACGAAAAACGCTTTTCTTTTAATGATGTCCAGCCCAAATCCTGTATCATTTCTGTGACACTCTCCCATATTTCGCGATAATAGAAAACGTGGTGCCTTTCTTTGAACTTTTTCGATGTACCCCGTCAGTCCTATCTGGTAAGGATCCCACATCTCCCAGCACTATTCTAAAAGAGGACGGACAAGCGTAGTGTAGGCAGTCTCCCTTGTAGGTCTGTTACGTTTTCTAAGTGTCTTGCCAATAAAACGCAGTCTTTGGTTAGCATTCTCCACAACATTTTCGATGTGTTCCTTCCAGTTTAACTTGTTCGTGATTGTAATACCTAGGTATTTAGTTGAATTTACGGCTTTTAGATTAGACTGCAACTTCTCTGGTTGTGATTCGTCTATTCTGCTTCATTAGGGATCTTTCGGGGTCAGTGACGACCTGAAATGCGGATATTGAGGGCGTACATTAACTGGCTTCTCTCTTCATTGATTAGTGGCCGCCTTCGAAACGGTTGTACCACTCCTTTAGCCGTGTATTACCCATTACTTCGTCCTCAATCACATGATGGTTTCAACTTGAGAATCGCTGAGCTTGAAGCCAAATGTCATGCAATGACGTCATTTTGCTCACATTACTAAATCCGACGTGTACCATTTGCAAGTGTTCCGAAGTAGTGGAGAAAATGAGGTGTGTGTGCTATGTATGCCTGAAAACATGAGCGCACGCACGCCCTGATACCATTGTTGATTTCAACAATTACTAGAGATAGGATATTTTTTGAGCAGCTCTCGTATATAGGCCGTCGCCAGAGATGTCGAAAGAGCAAGATACCCGTAGCTACGCCAGTTGTATAGGCAGTTCGAATGGAGCGGTCTATTGTCCGACGAATCGCCATAACAGCTCCGAACCGAATGCCCCAGAGTTCGTCCTTCACGTTAGGAATCAAGCTGAGATCGCGAGGGCATAAGTCCGGGGTGTGTGGTGAGTGGTGCGGCTCTTTCCAGCCCCACATAGCGAACAAATCATCACGACTTGCACCAAGCGTGCCGAATATTGTCCTGCAAAATGATGGGCGCGTCCTGCAGAAAGTGACGCCGCTTCTTTCTCTCAGTTGTTTTTCTTCTTTGTAACAGTCTGTTTCGTTTTCGAGTCTAAACCGCTTAACAGATATTGTTCAAATTTGGCATGGAGACAGTTTGAACCCTGAGAATGAACATAGCCCACTTTAGAAAGCAAGAAATGTTTTTTTTACATCAGTGAACGTAAACTACATTAAAACTTACTTATTTTGATGTGTAACTTAAGAATTGTGTAATAGATAAGTACTTCAGTAGTCGCCGCGCGGGATAGTCTCTCAAACGAAACTGCTCCCACGTCCGAGGCCTTTCAATATCACGTCTCCCATTCCGCTTGTAGTTCAGAATATTTTGGGGAAGTCTGGGACTTAGCATTCTCACCAGTCTTCACGATATTTTTGAATTTTTTAGTTTCTGTTGAAAATACTTAATTTTTCTCATTTTTCTCTAGTATCTTCATTCCTAATATTTCTTGCTCTGCAGCCCTTCGAATTTCTTAGGAACCTCATCACTGCCGTTTGAATTTTTTTTGTTTTAACCATGTTTTCGCTTTCATAGCGTAACACAGGAACCGCTACCACTTTATAGAATTACGGGACAACCTCTTTTTGTACTTTATTGCCCAATGTTCTGATAATGGTGCCACAGACAGCTTAGAATTTGTGTAATTTATTTTCAGTATCAGAGTAACAATCAGATCTTACAGCGTACCCTAAATGAAGGTTTAAGAGACCTGTTATAAAGCAGGATTATCCGAAACTAGTTTTAATCTGACTAAAATTTCTAGTAATAAAACGAAAATAAGTGCACTTCGAGGAAAATATTCAAAGTTGCATTCGTTGCATATTTAATTCAGGTAGTATGCAGATCTTTGGAGGTCATTTCATTCACTTGAATCATGTCATCTACAAACAGAAGCACAATCAGGTATTTCTCATTCGTTATCCCAATTCCTTTGTCTGCTCGTAGTTCATGCTTTCATTTATGAAGAATGAAGTCAATGTAAATACTAAAAATGCTGACATAATTTACTCATTTAAATGTATACCGAGAGAGCTGGCGCAGTGGTTAGTACACTGTATGATGATGATGATGATGATGATGATGATGATGATGATGAAGATTGGTTTGTTGGGCGCTCAACTGCGCGGTTATCAGCGCCTGTTCAAAGCCCTAATCTTTACACAGTCCAATCTCGCCACCTTCACGAATGATGACGAAATAATGACAATACACACACCTAGTCCCCGGGCGAAGAAAGTCCTCAACCCGGCCGGGAATCGAACACGGAATCCCATGTTCCAGATCAGAAACGCTAGCTACGAGACTCCCATTGGGGAGGACGACGGTTTAAATCCGCGTCCGGCCACCCTGATTCATGTTTTCCGTAATTTTCCTAAATCACTCCAAGTAAATGTCGGGATGATTCCTTTAAAAGGACACGGCGGACTTCTTTTACCCTTCCTTGACGCAGTGCCATTTCCTGCTGCGTCTCTGATGACCTCAACATCGATGGCACATTAAATACAATCCTCCTTCCGTCCCTCATTTAAAGGCATAGGTTTAACGCAATAAGTCGGGCGTTAAAAGTTAGAAACTGCGTACACGCTTAAGACAGCATAATTTCATGGCGCGAAAATTATCCAGATTATATTAACCGTGCATTTGTGAATGGCAGCACTTGGCGACTTCCAACAAGCTTCACACAATTTCGAAAATTTCCGAAACTTTTTTTTCCCGCTGATATTCCTGACAGAATGATGAAAGGAAAAAAGACTTTTATCGCTCCTACATTTTAGCTGTTCGTGCAGTAAGGCGTCGGCATTAGGCATGAATTTTGAATTTATTACTTCTTTACTACTCACTCTATTCGCAACACATTTGTCTGACAGTATCCACACATATCACTGAATATACCTGAAATATTATAGCATTGTACAACACCTAGCTCATAAACGTTCAGATGTTTTCGAAAACTAGCTTCTCTTAAAACAGAGCGTCTTCAACTGCAAAGGGCTATGCTTCTTCAGTTCAAGTATTTAACACATTAACTGATACGGAAAGTGAACGAACTTCTGAAGGTGCTATCTGAAGACTGGAAGTCCCATATGTAAACCAATTTGGAGGGGAGAAGGGGGTGGTGGCTACGCGGTCTATTAGAAACTTCACACTTTCCGCAAATTATGCAGTTGTCTGTAATGAATTACTATCTGAAAGAAGCCACGCTCTGATATCACTGTAGTGCAAAGCATGACAACTTGGTTCAACCCCCTGCGGGTCCGGGGTAAGAATAGGCCCGAGGTATTCCTGCCTGTCGTGAGAGGCGACTAAAAGGAGTTTCAACCGTTTCGGCCTTCCATGTGATGGTCCCCCTTGTGGTTTGACCTCCATTTTTCAAAATTCTACAGAAGTACGAGCCTTTTGGGGAAGGACGTCTTACGTGGTGTACCACTGGTCCTCAGTGCACTAAGACCTTGGCACTCAGCGTTGTACTGGCGTTGTAACCATAGCCACTATTCCTCAAATTGGGCCTAAACGCCTGATGGGTTGCACAAGTTACGCCCATAGTGCGTCCCCATCTGCACCTACGATCATGATGGACTTTCCATGGCACCCGAAATCAAGCACGGTAGCCAGCCCGTTGTGGTGGGGTCGTCTTGTACCCTCTAGGTTGTAGCCCCCTGACAACACAGGGATCGTACTGCCGATACCTGAGCTGCACCCTCCCCATGTCGGCCAAGGAGTAGATGCCCGTCTCCTTGGGGCATCAGGACTCCCGACAACGGTCATCCTGCCAGGTGGCCCTTGCTGAGGCTGCGTGGCGCCCGTGGGGAGAGCCCCTGGTCGGAGTGGGTGGTATCGGGGGGACGTTTCGCAGATGAAACGTCAACACACATCAGGTCGCTCTGCGGCCGAGTCTTTCAAAAAGAAAGGTACTGTTTCTAGTTCAGGTTCTCCTGCCCTTTCCCCCTTGGCCACTCCCTGGGAGGAGGGACAGGCCTGCCGGCTTGGGGCGAAGTACTTCCCCCACTATTTGGTCTGTTCTCGAACCGATGGGGGAACGTTCGCCACCTCCAAGCCCATGTTCTTTGTTCAGCACATTGAAGACATCTTCAGGGAAATCGAGGGTCTTAGTAAAATGCGTTCGGGGTCCGTTCTTATAAAGACCACCTCCGCCACACAGTCGGCGGCGCTCCAGGCGTGCGACCGCCTAGGGGACATTCCAGAGTCCATTGTCCCGCACCTGGCACTAAATAGGACGCAGGGGGTTATTTTTCATCTGGACCTCCTGCTGCAATCTGATGAGGAGCTCAGGGCCAACCTGGAGCGCCGAGGCGTGCATTTCGTCCGGCGAGTCCAGCGCGGCCCCAAAGACCGTCGCATCGACACTGGGGCCTTTATCCTCGCCTTCGAGGGGGACGTTCTCCCAGAGAAGGTAAAGGTAATGTGCTACCAGTGTGACGTGCGACCCTACGTTCCGCCTCCTATGCGCTGTTTTAGGTGTTTGCGCTTTGGGCACATGTCGTCACGGTGTGAGGCTGAGCCCCTTTGTGTCGATTGTGGACGTCCTCTTTGTGAGGAACATACTTGCACCCCACCACCTCGGTGCATTAATTGTCCCGGCATCCACTCGCCTAGATCCTCAGACTGCCCTGCATATCGGAAGGAGAAGAAGATACAAGAACTCAAAACTTTGGATCGGCTCTCTTATTCTGAGGCCAGGAAGAAGTATGACCGCCTCCATCCCGTGCCGTTGACCACTTCGTTTGCCTCAGTTGTGTCCACTCCTTCCGCAGTATCCTCACCCCCATCCCTTCCCCCCTCTGCCTCCTCCCCCCATCCGGGGTCTCTGCCTCCGACTCCCAAATCCCTCCCTTCCAAATCCTCCTCCTCCGTGGCCCCCGCCCCCTCTGCCCCAGGGGCCACCCTTCCTCCTCCTCCTCCTCCTCCTCCTCCTCCCCCCCCCCCTCTGCCTGAGAAGCGATCCTCTTCTCAGGCGTCCATTGGGGAAACGTTCCGGACCCCAGCTACCGAGGTCCAGCGTTCCAAAACGGACCCCGCGCGTGAGGACCTCCTTTGGGTCCAGCCCACCATCCCTGTGCCTCCTCGGACTTCCAAGAAGGCCTCCAAGAAGAAGTCTCTGTCGCCCTCTCCACCCCGGCGCGTTTCGTCTGACGCTCCATCCGTGAGTCGCTGCTCCCGGCCGTCCTCAGTTTCGCCGGGATGCTCTGCTGCCAGGCGCTCAGCTGGCCTCTCGTCGGCCAATGATGCTGTCCCTCCTACACAACCGGGGACAGCGGCCGCAGCTGGCGACGACTCGATGGAACAGGATCCGCCTCCCGCCAGTTGTAGCGTTGTTCCCTCGAAACCTGGCCCTCCGCGGCCGTCGAGGTCACCAGCTCTTCCCCCGTCTCGTTCCCCCTCTTTTTTGACTAGCGATGGCCTTGTTACATTGGAACATCAGAGGTATTCGATCTAATCGGGAGGAATTACAACTCCTCCTCCGCCTGCACTGTCCGCTCATCCTTAGTCTCCAGGAAACCAAGTTGCGCCCAACTGACCGTATTGCCTTTACCCACTATACCTCGGAGCGGTATGACCTCACCCCTGTGGACGGTATCCCAGCTCATGATGGGGTCATGTTGCTCGTTTGGGACGATGTCTATTACCATCCCATCCCATTGACCACCCCACTCCAAGCAATAGCTGTCCGTATTACTCTTTCTGCTTTTACTTTTTCAGTTTGTACCATCTACACTCCATCGTCATCTGCTGTTAGTCGGGCTGACATGATGCACCTGATCGTTCAGCTTCCCCCGCCGTTTTTATTGTTTGGCGACTTCAATGCCCATCATCCCCTTTGGGGCTCTCCTGCATCCTGTCAGAGAGGCTCACTCTTGGCGGATGTCTTCAACCATCGCAATCTTGTCTACCTCAATAATGGCGCCCCGACTTTCTTCTTGGACTCTACTCATACCTACTCCCACTCCGACCTCTCGATCTGTTCTACCACTCATGCCCGTCGGTTCGAGTGGTATGTCCTTTCTGACACCTATTCGAACGACCATTTCCCCTGTGTCGTTCGTCTCCTGCACCACACCCCATCCCCACGTCCTTCGAGCTGGAACATACCGAAAGCTGACTGGGGACTTTGCTCCTCCCTGGCGACCTTTCCGGACCACGATTTTCTCAGTTGTGACAGTCAGGTCGAATACCGCACGGCTGTTATCATCAATGCTGCCGAACGTTCCATTCATCGTACTACCTCTTCTTCCCGTCGCGTTTCCGTCCCCTGGTGGAACGAGGCTTGTAGAAACGCTATCCGTGCTCGACGACGTGCTTTACGCACCTTTAGCCGTCATCCTACGTTGGCGAATTGTATTGGATACAAACGACTTCGAGCGCAATGCCGTAGAGTCATCAAAGACAGCAAAAACGCTTGTTGGGCCTCTTTCACCAGCTCCTTTAACAGTTTTACTCCCTCTTCTGTCGTCTGGGGTGGCCTGCGCCGGCTGTCGGGCATTAATGCCCACGCCTCGGTACGTGGCATGACCTCAGGTAATGAGGTCCTCGTTGATCCTGTGGCTGTCTCCAACGCTTTCGGCCGGTTTTTCGCGGAGGTTTCAAGCTCCGCCCATTACCACTCTGCCTTCCTTCCCAGGAAAGAGGCAGAAGAGGCTCGGCGACCTTCCTTCCACTCGCTGAATCTGGAAACATATGATGCCCCCTTTACTATGCGGGAACTCGAACGTGCGCTTGCACTGTCCCGGTCCTCTGCTCCGGGGCCAGATGCCATTCACGTTCAGATGCTGGCACACCTTTCTCCAGCGGGCAAAAGCTTCCTTCTTCGTACCTACAATCGCGTCTGGACTGAAGGTCAGGTCCCCATGCGTTGGCGTGACGCTGTCGTTGTTCCTATACCCAAACCTGGGAAGGATAGACACCTTCCTTCTAGTTACCGCCCCATTTCTCTTACAAGCTGTGTCTGTAAGGTGATGGAGCGCATGGTTCATGCTCGGTTAGTTTGGATTCTTGAATCTCGATGGCTACTTACCAATGTCCAATGCGGCTTTCGTCGCCGCCGCTCCGCTGTTGACCACCTTGTGACCTTGTCGACATTCATCATGAACAACTTTTTGCGAAGGCGCCAAATGGTAGCCGTGTTCTTCGATTTGGAGATGGCTTATGATACCTGTCGGAGAGGAGGTATCCTCCGCACTATGCACAGGTGGGGCCTACGCGGTCGCCTGCCCCTTTTTATTGATTCCTTTTTAACGGATCGAAAGTTTAGGGTACGTGTGGGTTCCGTATTGTCCGACGTCTTCCTCCAGCAGAACGGAGTGCCTCAGGGCTCCGTCTTGAGCGTAGCCCTTTTTGCCATCGCGATCAATCCAATTATGGATTGCATTCCACCTAATGTCTCAGGCTCTCTCTTTGTCGATGACTTCGCGATCTACTGCAGTGCCCAGAGAACATGCCTCCTGGAGCGCTGCCTTCAGCGTTGTCTAGACAGCCTCTACTCATGGAGCGTGGCAAATGGCTTCCAGTTCTCTGAAGAGAAGACTGTTTGTATCAACTTTTGGCGATATAAAGCGTTCCTTCCGCCATCCTTATATCTCGGTCCCGTTGTTCTCCCATTCGTGGACACAACTAAGTTTCTAGGGCTCACGTTGGACAGGAAACTGTGTTGGTCTCCGCATGTCTCTTATTTGGCGGCCCGTTGTACACGTTCCCTTAATATCCTCAGAGTTCTTAGTGGTTCATCTTGGGGAGCGGATCGCACTGTCCTGCTTCGTTTGTATCGGTCCATAGTCCGATCGAAGCTGGATTATGGGAGCTTCGTCTACTCGTCTGCTCGGCCATCCCTCTTACGCCGTCTCAACTTCATCCACCATCGGGGGTTACGTCTTGCGACCGGAGCCTTCTACACTAGTCCTGTCGAGAGTCTTTATGCTGAAGCTGCTGAATTACCATTGACCTACCGGGGCGACGAACTGCTGTGTCGGTATGCCTGCCGGCTGTTGTCTATGCCCGACCACCCCTCTTACCAGTCCTTCTTCGCCGATTCTCTCGACCGTCAGTACAGGTTGTATGTGTCTGCCCTGCTGCCCCCCGGAGTCCGCTTCCGTCGCCTGCTTCGACAACTGGATTTTGCCCTCCCTACCACCTTCAGAGAGGGTGAGAACCCGACACCATCTTGGCTCCAGGCTCCGGTTCATATTTATCTCGACCCCAGCTCACTCCCGTAGGAGGGTACTCCGGCTGCAGTGTATTGCTCACGGTTTGTCGAACTTCGTGCTCGACTTGCCGGTCACACCTTTATTTACACCGATGGCTCCAAAACTGACGATGGTGTCAGCTATGCCTTTGTCGTCGGGGCCGCCACCTTTAAATACCGGCTCCTCGACCAATGTTCGAGCATTATGGCCGAGCTTTTTGCTCTCCATCAGGCCGTTCAGTATGCCCGCCGCCACCGCCACTCATTGCTCTTCAGAGCCTTGGAGCTCCCTATCCAGTCCATCCCTTGATTCAACGGATACAGCAGGCCCTCCATTCTTTCGCTGTCAGCTTTCTGTGGGTTCCCGGACATGTAGGAGTGCCTGGGAATGAGGCTGCAGATGCTGCAGCCAAGGCTGCATTCCTCCTGCCTCGGCCAGCCTCCCATTGTGTCCCGTCATCTGACGTTCATGGGGATGTTTGTAAGAGGCTTGTGTCGTTGTGGTGCGATGCTTGCTCATCCCTCCAAGGAAACAAGCTCCGGGCAGTAAAACCGCTCCCAACTGCTTGGACAACCTCCTCCCGATTATCTCGGCGAGAGGAGGTCCTTCTGACCAGGTTGCAGATTGGGCATTGCCGGCTTAGCCACCGCGACCTGCTCTCCAGTGACCCAGCCCCGCAGTGCCCTCGTGGTCAGGCATTAACAGTGCGCCATGTTTTATTGTCGTGTCCCCGCTTTAGTCAATCTCGTGTTGTCCTGTCCCTGCCATCTACTTTACCGGATATTTTAGCTGATGACGCTCGAGCTGCTGCTCGTGTTCTGCGTTTTATAACTTTGACTGGCTTGTCCAAAGATATCTAACCTTTTTACTTATTTTATCTGCATCTTTGTCAGGTCTTTCTGGTGTCCCCCCCTCGCCTTGAGTTTTACTAGATTCCATGTGCTCTAACAGTGACTGGGCGCTAATGACCTCAGTAGTTGAGCGCCCTTAAACCCCACCAAAAAAAAAAAAACTTGGTTCAAATGTTCCCGAAATGATAAATTGTTCGGTTCACAAAACGAAATAACCTTATCCTACGGGTATAGTGTCAGCGAGTCAAATTCTCAATCGCTCAACTCACACGAATACCTGGGTGTAAAAATTTCTAGAGATTTAAAATGGAACCGTCACATAGACGCAGTCTTAGGGAAAGATGGTGGCAGGCTGCCATTCGTTGGTGGAATTCTAGGAAAACACAATATGTGTACAAAAGAAATTGCTTAGAAAACACTCACGGGACCCATCCCCCAATATTGCTAGAGATTCTTGGATCATAATCAGATACGACTGCCAGGCGATACTGAATGTATACAAA
Organism: Schistocerca cancellata; assembly: GCF_023864275.1. Classification (NCBI taxonomy): domain Eukaryota; kingdom Metazoa; phylum Arthropoda; class Insecta; order Orthoptera; family Acrididae; genus Schistocerca; species Schistocerca cancellata. Next base: position 599,216,792 of record NC_064632.1, read on the forward strand.
GAAAGGCAGCACGAATGGTCACAGGTTTGTTCGACCCGTTGGAGAGTGTCACAGAGTTTCTGATGAAACTGAACTGGCAGGCGCTTGGAAACAAACGTAAGATATCCAGAGAAAGTTTACTTGAAGTATTTCCGGAGGAATCCTTAAATGTTGTATATAGGCGAATGGTAGTCAATAGAGGGAATGACTGCGAATGCACGTTCGATCTGCGTTCGCTTCCCTTAGCTGCGGTTAAAACTGAGCATAATAATATGCGAGATGTAGTTGGCAGCTCTGTAAATGCCGACCGGTGAGTCGCTTAAAGCCCAGGCAAAATTAATCTCGGAGGGACACATCACGCGCTCAACAATTCAAATAGTATCACAACCGATTAAGCATATCCACGGAGGATCTAGAGCCTGTGACTAGTGAATTGAATATAAAAATGGAAAACTGCAACAACTCACTCTTTGAAATATTTTTAATTCCATTAACTAGTTTTGTAGCCTTTACAGACTCACCTTCAAATGCGGCACACAGAAATTGCGTCTTTATTTCGTTAGAGTGATGCCGGGTACTGGCTCTCTGACGTGGGGACAGAGAACTCTTTAATGTATCACCATGAGCGACTGTTAAATGGCGACATGTGTCGGTAAACAAATTCTTCCACTTACCGTGGCAATGTGTGCGGTATTGCAGTTAATATCCACCTGGCTACTGCCATTCTAATTGTGTATTGTCCACAGATAGTTTTTCAATGTAAATATAAATACGAAATTTCGCCATCACCATAAGGTTTACCACTGATGTACATTACAAAGATGTTCAATTAAAAGGATAGCATACTTTGCTCGGAAACAGTTTCTTGGTTTTGTGCATATAACAGAAGGGCGTGCTGAGAAGTAATGACTCCAAATGTTTTACTTGAAAACTCTTAAGCTTTCCCGTTAAAAAACGTTAGTAACATTCTACATCTTTATTCTACATATCTGCAGCCCTCTGCTGCTAAAGGGATCCGATTTGTACCGTGTAACATAGCGGTGTGTGATGTAACTATGTCGGTGCGTGAGAAACAGCTCAGAAAACTAAAATGCACGAATTCGAAGAGTTGGTCAGCATTACAACGCCAAACTACAGCCTAGCGCTGCGACGTCTGCAGCACTCCGATGCAGTTCGTTCACTGCCATTGATTGACCTCCACACAGCCCCGACTTGGTCCCATCCGATTTTCATCTGTCTCCAAAACTTGCGGAACACATTCGAGGACGTTTATAGTTCGAAGCCGTGCAAGCAGAGGTGAGGTTGAGGCTGTGTTAGCATAGTCAAATATTCTACAGTGACGGTATCAACAAAATCAACTTTTCACAAAATGAGACTACGTAGACTCCGATGACTACAGCTTCAGTGCGCTGCAGCTGGAATTTGTTAACTCGTGTAAATACTTGAGTGTATAAATTTGTAGGGGTATGAAATGGAACGATCATATAAACATATTTGTAGGTAAAGCGCGTGCGGTTCATTGGTACAATACTGGGGAATTGCAATCAGTACCAGATAGGACGAACAGGGGATATTGAACTTATACAGAGAAGGGCAGCAAATAATGCTCACAGGTTTGTTTGACACATAGGAGAATGTCAGGAAGGTGTTCAAAGAACTGAACTAACGGACAGTTGATGATAGACACGGACTATACCGTGGAAGAGCAAAGTATCGCGAGGAGACCTACTTAGAAAGTTTCTAGAACCGACGTTACATGATGAATGTAGGAATATACTGAAACCGCCTACGTATCGTAACTGTAGGAAGCGTGAAGACCAGATTAGACTAAGCACAGCACGCACAGAGGCTTTTAAGCAGTCACAATTCGCACGCTCCGTGCGTCAGTGGAGTGGGAATAAGTCCTAGTAACTGGTATAGTGGCAAGTTCCATCTGCCCTGCAGTTCACAGTCGTTTGTAGAGTACAGATTATATGCTGCCTATTTTTTGTTTAAATTTCGATTACAAGAAAATGGGCGTCTTGGAAAACGTCCTAAATAAGTCTCCTCTTCATCGTCGTCGTCGTCACCACCACCACCACCACCACCACCACCACCACCACCACCATCGCCGCCATCATGAGTGTTATGCCCTAGGGCAGGTCTTCACATGTACCTCTCCATGCAGTCCCATCATTTGTTACCCTCTTGTTTTCTCACAATTATTTTCTGTCCTTACGCTGTCCACCACCTGGTATGTTCTGCGTCTTCTTCTTCTTCTTCTTCTTCTTCCATTCACTATTTCCTCCATACCATCAATAAACAATTTCTTTTCATTCAGTGTCCATGCCAATTGACTTTCCTCATCTTGCTGCCTTTAAAATTTCTCTCTGTTCTCCCACTCAACACCACCTCATTTCTCACTGTGCCTGCCTATTTTATCCTATATCAACGCAGTCACATAAAAGCCTCCTGTTATGAAACGTCTCGTTGGCTGTTGCTATGCGTGTTTTCACCTCCTTATTACTTCTAATGTCGTCCATAATAGCGCGTCGCAGTTATCTAAAGACACTAATTTGTTCTGTATCTTTCTGCCTAGCATTACAGTTGTTCTTACTTTTCGTGCACTTACCACCGGTCATTTTGCATTTTTCTTATTATTTCTGATTCCAATTTACTGACGTCTCTTGTTTAATTCTTTTAACATTTCAGTCATACTTCGTCGCTCTCTGCCAATAACACCACATGATCCGCGGGTCTAATACATTCTGTTCTCCTAACAACAACCCGCTCCCCTCTATTTCGTTTCAAACGTTTTTGAATGAGATGCTCCAAATATATTTACACACTAAGGAAAATAAACGTATCCCTGAGGAAATACCCCAGTGCGACGGAAATCGATACACGTGATGTACGTGTAGGGGCAAATGAATGATTACAGTTGCAGAAAAAGTGGATGATTAATTCAAGAGAAAGAGCTTCACAAATTGATAAGTCGATAACGTGTTGGTCCACCTCTGGCCTTTACACGGGCAGTTATTCGGCTTGACATTGATAAAGTTAGTGGATGCCCTCCTGACGGATATCGTACCAAATTCAGTTCAGTTGGTTCGTTACATCGTCAAAATCGCGACCTGCTTTAAAGAACCCACCCATTGTGCTCCAAACGTTCAAAATTTGTGAGAGACGTGGCAATGTTGCTGAGCAATGTATTGCCTGGCATGTACAAAGACAAACACGTAGATACTATCTCCGTGTGTGGTGCGTAAATTGTCGTCAGGCACCTCACTTAGTGTCCCGCGCAGAGTTCAAGCCGCCATAGAGACAAAGGGTGGATACACTGCATATCAATGTCCACTAATAGGTGCCTGTACACTTACTGATAGAATAGTGTATTTCGAAATGTTAGCATTTGGCTTTCCGCTTACAGCTTACGTGCGGCGAGTCGTCGTATCTCTAAAAAGAGACACCTCTGGCAGCACTAGTAAGTTGAAAATGTCCTTCAAACTAGCCGTGCTGCGCTCTCTACCTCCGGTTATTCTCGTGGGCGTCAGAGCTGCCGTAGCCAAGACGCCCGCAGGGTAAACGCTGCGGACGTCTGCAGTCGCGCCTGACGATCTGTCACGAATTATGAAATGTATTCGCAGATATCAGATATAATACGACAACGGCCACACAATTTACTGGAAACGTACAGGATGTTCCGTAATTCCCATCACTAACTGCTAGAACTCGTAGAGGGGACTGAGTACATAATACTCGTATTTTAAATTGTAACCCATCTCCGGCAACGTACCGTGTGCTACAACCATTTGAAAACATGTTGGTAACGCTGTCACCTTGACAAGTAATTTGTTACACTGAAGAGCCAAAGAAATACCGTGTAGGGCCCTCGCGAGCACGCAGAAGTGCCTCAACACGCCGTGGCATGGAATCGACTAAGGGCTGAAGTCGCGCAGGAGGGAACTGACTTAATGAATCCTGCCGAGCTGCCCATAAATCCGTAAGAGTACGAGTGATTAGAGATCTCCTCTGATCAACATGTTGCAAGGCATCCCAGATATGCTCGATAATGCTATACAGTTTACAGGAAACGTACAGGATGTTTGGGGAGCTTCGTGGCCAGCGGAAGTTTTTAACCTCGGAAGAGTGTTCCTGCAGCCACTCTGTAGCAATTGTGTTTTTGTGGGGTGTCGCATTGTCCTGCTGGAATTACTACTACATTAGCAAAGATGTATTTATACGGCTGTAGCACGGATATACCTTTCCATTTCAAAATATCGTCACTCGGTTCCCTAGAAGTTTTTAGCGGGAATTTTGGAACGTCCTGTATCTCTACAGTACCTGTACAGCTGTTTCCAGAATTAGTTCACTCTGCAGCTGAGTGTGCACCGATATGAAACTTCCTGGCAGATTAAAACTGTGTGCCGGACCGAGACTCGAACTCGCAAGCTTTGCCTTTCGCGGGCAAGTGCTCTACCATCTGAGCTACCCAAGCAAGACTCACGCCTCGCCCACACAGCTTTACTTCTGCCAGTACCTCGTCTCCTACCTACAGCGGTTGAACCTCATTCGAAATATACGGATGTATTTCAGGATTTCGGCGTTGTGCAACTTGGCAGAAACATAGCTGGATTTTCCTGTATATCGTTATCATTAAAACGAAACACCGTTTCTGTCTCCATATCAAAAAGTATTAGGTACTATTTTCATCATTTCAAGCACTACTAAAGTTGCTAGGTGTAGGAAAAAATACTAATATCATACTGAAAATATCGGAGAGAAGCGATCGAATTCCTGCAAACAACTTGAAGAAAATCATTTTGGGTACTAGGCCATGTCATTATAAAACATTGAAACAACTAAAATAACGACATTTCGACCATCGTTTGAACGATCCTCTTCAGAGCGAATAAATGCCACGAAAGTTCAGATCAGCAGCAGCAAGTTTGATTTGGGAACAACTTCTATTTCTTCTTTATCTTCGATTAATTTCGCGAATTTCTCGTCCGTTTCGTATGTTGCTTTCTTTATACATTTCTAGAGCTGGCAATTTTACATAGTAACTCAGGCCTGCAAACGTCATCTAACGAGGCTACGGAGCACCAAAATACAGGTGCCAGCTCCGGCAAATGTTTGTAAATAGTGTGTGATGCCGTTATTATGTATCTATTTGAGGTAAGGGCCCCAGTACCGGAAACGAATGAGTCGAAAGGTAAAAGGGAAAATCGTTATCATACCTCTGACGGTGGAATAAAAGTACTGATACTGTTGTTGCTAACTTTCAAAGGTGGTAGTATGGATCAAAGTAAGGAAAAATGTCCGGTAAACATGGGCCATAAAATGCGTACCTGAGGAGCTATGAGCACTTGTTCAATAGTGGAGACATGTTTTATGCTAGCGAAGACGAACACGTCCTTAAAGCTCTCAAGGTATGCGCTTTTCAGCCTATGTGTACTGGACATTGTCTTCTTCCTTCGGTCCATACTACCACCTCTGAAAGTTTCCTGCCCTACATTTTAGCTACAATACTACCGGTATATATTGTCACACGTAACAGGGATGTCTTCTAATTTTCCGTTATAGGGACATAACCTCAAATTGATACATTTATCCATATCCATCACCATAGAAAATTGGTAACATATTCATTGGATCTCCCTGTATACACATATTTTACAGACTGCAGCGCCTGTAACTTATATACTCTGTAGCGTCGCTGGATAACGTTTCCAGACATCGATTCCTATGTAAAACTCCATCAGCTAGGTCCCCTCTACAGACTCGATAAGTGTGTAGCATGACGTGTGAAACATTCTGTATGCAAAGTGAATAACATGGAAGCTGGGGCTAGAACCCCCCCCCCCCTCTCTCTCTCTCTCTCTCTCTCTCTCTCTCTCTCTCTCTCACTCACTCACTTCTCAACTATCAACTACTAGCGTCCTGTTAAGTCTTACAACTGCTGTCTGATTTCTGGCCGAGTTCTAGATAACATGCCGCTCACTGTATTTTATCGGTGGTTGCATCTTAAATTCAAACTGTATGTTCTGGTCAAAACGGTCAGAAGTTCTTTTCTACATCTATGGATGTTATAAATACGGGTTGAATTTCTTCAACCGATCTCTAGCTGCTAGTGTGTTCTCAAAAATCGATTTTCCTCTAGCTCGTCTTCTCCAATGTGTTCCATTCCTCTGTAAATATTTTGGATCAGTATTTTCAGCCAGGACGTATGAAAGTGATGGTTCGGTAGTATTCGCACTTATCACTATTTGCCCTATTTGGTATTTGTGTTATTTTTTCGTTTAGTCTGAAGATTTAGCAGTCACGTCAGCTAGCATAGATGTTGAGGAGTGAAGCAGCAAACGCCGACAGAGTGAGTCCTCGCCGGTGCTGATAGAGCCCTCTGGTAGCGAAGCCCTGCACTATAGACAACTGAGTCTATGAGGGACTAGTAGCGACACCTAGCAGCGAAGTGATAACTGACTGTGTGAGGGACTAGTAGCGACACCTAGCAGCGAAGTGATAATTGACTGTGTGAGGGACTAGTAGCGACACCTAGCAGCGAAGTGATAACTGAGTTTGTGAGGGACTGGTAGTGACACCTAGCAGCAAAGTGATGAACCGCAAAATGGCCGCGAAAATTGAGTGACTTAAATGTCTAGTTGCTGTTTACTTCTTCCTTTACACTATTATTACAAAACAGACTATGGCATCACTGCTCGGTTTGTCTGTTACCGTATCATTGTGTATTTCACGCGTTACAAAATCGTTCTGTTCTCGTAACATAAAATGCAAACTACATCTCCAGTGACATTTATGTATGCAGCATGTTACATTCATCATTCCCTCCTTGTAATTTAGTATTACTAAAAGTTTTGTCCGCACTTTTAAGCATTAAAAATGAATGTGGCTCGGAATTTAATAGTAAAGGAAACAGCCATACTGGCAGACAGTCTCTCTAATTAACAAAAATACGAAATGTAGGTTCAATTTCCTCTGCGCAGTGAGGTGCCGGGGCTACTGTTACGTTAAATGGTACCAAAATAATCGCACGGTATTGTGGGTTAAGGAATTTTGAACAGCAAGGGGAACTGTAAGTAAGTTTCTTGCAATGCAACGTCAGTGATATAATAGTACAGCAATAATAGACGTTTGTCATCCCTTTTTCTTATTTTACAGTTTCGCTCATTACTGATGGCAAACGCATTGCAGAGAAGGTAACATTCTGCATCTTCGGCTACGGCCTTTGCAATCTCTTTCATTCAACTAGACTTAACCTATAGAGGTAGTAATATAATTTCTTTTCTGATCCATAAGATACTTTTACAAAAAGTAGAGAGAGAGAGGTTGTCATATAACTATTAATCGAAATATTATATGAAATATATGGACGTGTTAGTAAAATCGCCAAGAAATTCCTCTTATTAATGTTAAGTGTTATCTCTTTGATTCAGCATTCAGCTCACATAAAACAACGAGAAATATCGTTATTCACTAAAAAAAAGAGTTTGTCTCATTAGTGACCTGTGTCATATCAGACATCTCATTTTGACACTAGAATAATTTGAGAAAAAAGGCCTGTGTTCGTTTTTGAAAATGCAATTTTAGTGAAAACAATGTATTTTTAAAAGGTATTGTCAACTGTTACGAAACGATTTCTTATACAGAATTTATTTATGACATAGTCAATCATGATACTAAAAAGAACACATTGTTGGCTTGTGTTTTGCTATTAATATAATATTTTGCATTTTCTTATTACTTTGAAATAATTACTGTTTTTTCAGCACTGAGAATGTGTGAAATACAGTATGTAATCTATGAGTCAGTATGATAAACTTTTTTTTCGAATATTGACTGTTAACTACAAGAAAATGGCAGATGTTTGGGTATTCAGCACACGATGGAAAACAAAATCTTTTATTCATTTTTTTTGTAAGGTTTTTATTTCATAGTTGTAATCCTACAAATATTAATGATACCATGCTGTTTCTTTTGATTGAGATATATGTAGATGAAGTCTGGTGAAGAAAGTGTGTGAATTGAAATTTAAAATGTTTGCAACAGCATAATCAGGTTTAGTTTGTAGTGTGGGAGTGAGCTACACGTGGGATCCGAAGCAAGGACCCCACGGGGGTACCCGGCATGCGCCACATGCCAGGGCAGAGGTGGAGGCTAGTGTTCGGAAATCTGAAAATTCCAGCGCCGGCCGGGGATAGAACCCCGGCCCGGCTGGGGCGAATAGCCCCAGCCGAGGCGCTGGAACGTTCCAAACACCTTACCACTAGACCACCGAGGACCCCAGCTGTTTCCTGCTCTGCAGTCCATGTAGTGGTCGTAGGGTACTTCCTGCTGTCCTCCGTGTTTACACCTAGGCAGCAGAGGCATGGTATAACAGGAAGTGTTTACCTGCGTCCGCTGGATGTCCACTTAGTGTACGACTTATTTACCCGGCTGACGTTCGTGTCGCTATAATGTCCTTAGTTGCGTTACAATTATTTGCAGGTACCGAGAATCTGCCTATGCTAGGCGGGTTTAGTTTGTAGTGTGGGAGTGAGCTCCACGTGGGATCCGAAGCTCTGTGATTCGATCGTGTTGTCAAGACCCATGTAAGAACTTCTATTTATCGAAGAAACCTCATGTGTTCGGTACATTCCATAAACGGAAGCGACTGTCATAACAGACAATCCTGTAAACATTTTGTAACGAAGTGTCAGCCGGTACGTAATACTCGATATCTGGAATTGTTTTATAGGTTATTAAGATGATCGTTTCACCCCTATACACTTCGAAAAATTCCCGTGTTTTCTCAATAGAGCATAAGCACGGTACATAAATCCGTCGCGAAAATGACATCGAAGAAGTACAAGTGTTCGAGTACCACAGAAAAGAAGTGGGTCCTTGAAGGTGTGGAACGGAGAGCAGAACAAAAATAAGATGTAACGTTTCGGGATTCCCTCATACTCGCTGTAGACACTCCAGAAACAGGAAGATCAGTTTGATGACGTCTGATGAGGAGCGAGGAATAAATTCACTCTCAAATAACTACTGTACGAGATGCCTCGCCGCCTCTTGAAGGGTGTCATGGGATTTTGCTGCCGTGGACTTGGCGACCCGTGAGTCATGGCGGTGTTTCTGACCGCATACATTTTAGCTGCGGGTCCTCCGACCTTCGAAGGAAGCCGCGACAATGGGGAGGCTCTGCTTGTCGTTTTGTAATAAGAACGCCCCTCCACATTTTATCTAGGCTTAAAACTGTCTATGCACATAGTGCATAGCCGTGCTTTAAAAAATATTTATTTTTTTTACCTTTTCCATTCTACAACATTACTTCTTGTCTTATTTTACGAACTTTTCGTAGGAATGTCGTAAATTTTAAACGTCTTAAATCCACCGAGTCATTACGTGCTCTTAAAATGTCTTTTAACTCTGTTTCAACACATAAGTATCTTTTACCTCTTTCACTGAAGAGGCTGATCAACGGATATTTTTTTTAATTTCAGGTATTGATTTTATTGCATTCTCCTTTAGCGTATTGATCAGAAATTGTAGGTTCAGATACCTTTGCCTTATTGAGTATCGTTTGCTATGGCAAACTTCGACAGCATCCATGGTCGTGTGCATGGAATTGATGACGGTAGAAAGCTGACCAAAATTACTTCGAAACAAATTCTCTGAACGCAGATAACTTTGATACAGTTGTGTTAGGTATCGAGGTATTACCTAACGCATCTGAAGCCAAGTTAAGAGTGAATTTATTTCGAAATTATTTCGGTCGACTGCCTGTCTTCACCAATTCCACATTTCAGATGGTGTACTAGGATTTTCCATCTATTGACTGACTATATAGTCTACGAATTCATGATCGTTGAGCCACTGGGCATTTGCTACGCTGTTACCATCCATGCAACATCAAGGCAGTCCGGTGGAAGATGTGCTCTACAGCATACATACGGCAAGAAATCGAACTACTTCTTCATCCCTGTATCTCTCCACTAATCCCAGTTCTTGTATGACTTCCAGAGGCATTGCCTGAAATGAAAATTACAACTGATGCCTCGGAGAACACTGTTTCCATAGCTTAATTTGCAGCCATTTCCAAGTCTAGCATTGCAGTTTTAAATGACAACCCAGTTATGACACTTCTCGGTTCAGAAAAAAATATTTCACAATTATTTTGACTTTCCTCTGGTAAAAAAGCTAGTCTTCCGTGCTTCAGATATCAACATGCAATGGTGTACAGTTGCTTCAGTTGTTCCGAACAACTCTGAAACGTCCCTCCATAAGAAGGGATTTATTTTCACATATTTTCTCCCCTTCTTCGTAACTGATCACTCGGATTCATTTGCCGGGAACAGATTTATCATCAATTTTCAAAAAAAAAACTTCAGCACTTTCAAAATCTCTTCGCGCAACTGAATCCCTGAACTAGTGCCACGGTTATGGGACATCCCAGTAGCTTCCCTTACACTGTGCAGTCTTTCTCATAATTCGGCATATTTGCGACGTAATCTAAACCTTTATCTCGCAAATCTTGAAATTGCTCTTTAAACCTTCGGAAAACATATCTCCTCTCCGCAGACTCTTTTCCAGCAGTTATGCATTCGTTTCTCAATCTCCACATGTTTCGTCAGGTTGGGCGAGAAACTTACTGTTCAGCCATGATTCTACCATTTACAATTTTTAAACCGCCGCTGCTCCTATTTCGCTCGGAGTTCATGCACAGGCAATTGGTATACATTTTCGGTGCTCCTGGTACCGATTAGCGTCCTTTCCTTTTCCTTTCGTTTTTGCAACTACACGGTCCAGTCACATTAACGTGATCACCGCCTGTGTCCGACGTCAATGTGCAGTAACCACTCACAGACAGCAGGTGGCAGCTCAAACAGTATGGGGTATGTGTAATGCTGAAACTCAACCACTTATGTGACACCCAAAAGCACGTGATGATTGCCTTTCGGGCCACCGGTGGACGCATTTTCGAAACGGAAAAGTTCGTAAAATGTTGGCGTGTTGCCATATTTAAAGCACTCCGTGCATGGCGCTGTCCAGAACCGATTTTGAGGCCGTTGTGGTGTTCCCCGGCCACACATGACAGGAGTTAAAGAAGGCTGCAGGTAAATAACGTGCAGCTGTTGAGCAACTGACCACGCACGTGAACCGAGGGGCTACCGACAGTGTCTCCTCAAAGACCACTAGGCGAAAAATGCTGCGTATGGGTCTCCACAGCAGACGCCTGGTCCACACACCTATGCTGACTGCTGTTTATCGGGGACGAAGGCTGGAATTTCCACGCCAGTTCTGCGACTGAGCGTCCACTGCACGGTGACAAGCGAGCTTTTCAACTGACAGACGTTGGCGTGTAGGGCGTGATTCACCTGAAAGTGAATACCCTGCAAAGTCGACGGCAGGGTTAAGACCGGAGGAAGGATCGTTTGGGTCTCAGAAACGTTATCGTGACACTCCCGCCGTGACCTCGTCGTTCTGGAGGGGCACAGTGCATGAGCAGAAATATCCGTCGGAACCATTGCCACACCTACATGGAGTTTGTTTTTCCTCGGAACCTACCAGCAGAACAACTGAATCTCTGACACAGCTTGCAGTGTACGTGCGTGGTCTGAAAAGCACCACGATGAGTTTGCTGTACTCCACCGACCACCAGGCTTCCCGGGCTTAACGGAATCGAGAATATGTGGGACCACCTCGATGAGGCTCTTCGTGTCCTGGGTCCTCAACCGACAAACATAGCGCAGCTGACTAAGGCACCGGCGTCGGCATAGCTCAGTACCTCACTGTCTCTTGCGCGTTTCTCAGTTGTCCGCGCTTCGCGTTAATTGTATCCTCCTACAGTGACTCGCTGACGACACTCTCCCGTACACGACAGCACCATCAACAGCCGCAGATTGCTGTTCACTCTGCCTGTCACATCATTTATGTCTGTAGAGAACAACAGCTGTCTGTTACACTTCCTGGGACATTCCTGCCGATACCCTTGTCTCTGATCAACTCTCGCCGTCGAGAACGTACTGGTATCTATTATAGTCTTTGAGCCAACCTCATATCTGGGAACCTACTCCGTATGCTCATACGAGGCCCTTCGTTAACAGTGTGCAGTGGAGCGCCGTGTCAAAGGCTTTTCTCAAATATAGGAGAGTGCAATCTGCCTGGCACCCTTCATCCGTGGTTCGCAGTATATAATGTGCGAAAAGGGCAAACTGGGTTTCACACGGGCTTTCTAAAACCGTGCTGATTTATGGACATAGGCTTTTCGGTGTCTAGGAAATTCATTTAATCAGATTCAGAATACGTTCTAAAATTCTGCAGAAAATCGATGTCAAGGACACTGGTCTGTAATTTTGCACATCCTTTCTTTTACTCTTCTTGTACACGAGTGTCACCTGCGATTTTTTAAACTGCCTTAGGTTGGACCCATTACAGGTGTAATATTCAGAAGACAAATGTATATTGATCTCGTTGTATACGGTTGCCATTTGCGCTTTTTCCAGTCGTTTGCGAAATACTGCTGGACAAGAGATAGGCGATAAATGCGAATGAAGTAAGTAAAACCGAAATTGTTTTAACCTCCTCGCTGTCGCTGAATCCTTTCCACGCGATGCGTCCTTCAGCAGGTCAAACAGGTAGCAATAAATGCTGTACACATGAGGTTGACTTTTGAAGTTTTTCTTATGAGTTAATTACACTGCAGACAGCTTCCATTCTGCATAATATCAGCAATATGAAAATGAAAATTCACGGAAGTCAAATCTGGACTATAGCGACGATGACGTAGAGTCTCCCAACCCATTATTGTTTCTTTTTCGTTCCAGTGGATTCTTGGATCAGCTGCGCTGTGTGTGGGCGAGAATTGTTGTGTAATAATATCACGTCTTTTCTTTGACATTGGCGACCCTTTCCTCTCATCGCTGGCTTTACTTTGCTCATCAGTATGTGTGAGTGGTCAGCGCTGCATCCTGTACGCTGATCTTCCAAATAATCACCAAAATACAACTGTAGCATCCAAATGATGGCCAGCATCACTTTCCTCGCTGATGCTCGAGTTCTGAATTTCTTTCGGACACGTGAACTGGTGTGCTTCCATTTCACGCCTTGTCCTTTCGAGTCGGGTTCACCATTTTGAACGAAAATTTCATCACACGTTAAAATCTCGATCAGAAAAGGTTCAATTTCACATTCGTAGCACTCTTTGTTTCCTGGTGTTGTTGCGTGAATTCTTTCGGGACTTAAGTTGGATTTGTTTTGCTGTACTTGAGCATGTCTAGTACAGTAAAGAAGGATCCTTTATTGTATGATTATATGATAGCGGAACAAACACTGGTAGCAGTTACTTCTGTAAAATATCTGGGAGTATGCGTGCAGAACGATTTGAAGTGGAATGATCATATAAAATTAATTGTTGGTAAGGCGGGTACCAGGTTGAGATTCATTGGGAGAGTCCTTAGAAAATGTAGTCCATCAACAACGGAGGTGGTTTACAAAACACTCGTTCGACCTATACTTGAGTATTGCTCATCAGTGTGGGATCCTTACCAGATCGGGTTGACGAAGGAGATAGAGAAGATCCAAAGAAGAGCGGCGCGTTTCGTCACAGGCTTATTTGGTAAGCGTGATAGCGTTATGGAGATGTTTAGCAAACTCAAGTGGCAGACTCTACAAGAGAGTATAACGATATGTTTACATAATGTGTTTACATAAACATTCAGTTATAAATGTCCCCGTTCGTCGTGTGATCAATCGGAAGTTGCATTGCATAGGAGAGTAAATGCCTATTCAAAATATAATTATTTTGAATAGCTCAACATGAATTTCCTAAGGGACCGTAGTTTATCATGCATTTACCAGTAGAATATGGCGCAAAGAAAGTATTTCGCCGCATGCAACTTCCGTCCGAACTCGACGAAAGAATTCGTGACTGTGAACTCTCTATTTGGCAGAAACATAAAGAAAATTAAATAACTTCATGAAGGAGTGAGACATAGATTCTATATTAAATAAATAGTCCATATACCAGTTCCATTTAAGTCTGAATTTATGGCAATTAATAGACGAACTTACACTGCAATGAAGGATTTAACATGGATGCCGTTTTGACTGGCACTTCTCTTAATGAAAACAATTCCTTCGACGTTTTCACATACACGTCGCACAATAAATCTACTGCTAGGCACTTTTAGTATTACACATTCACTTTTCACTAAAACAATATTATTTTTAACGATAATAATACGGCGGCAAGACACGCGCGTCCGACACAAGAGACAAGAGAAGAATGAGTAAGTGTTCATCGAAGAGTATCTCGTACCTCCAAAAAAAATGTGCAAAAGTGTTCTTCTTCTGTCCGTTTTTTAGCGCCGCGGTTTTCAAAGTCAATAACTCACTCATCTCTGACGGCGCTTCGACAATAAACAAGTTACATCACAGGTCGTTCACCTTTTACATTCTCGCAACATTATTTGCTAACTGTAGCTGTTACCGAGCGACTGCTCGATTAGTGAATGATTTAAAATGATAAGACAATCACATAATGTTACAAGAGGCGCTCTGCATCGCGGTGTAGCTTGCTCGCCAGGTTTCGAGAGGGTGCGTTTCTGGATTAGGTATCGAATATATATAAAATTTGTTGCTGACTGTACTTTGTATTTTCATAAATAAATTGATCTGTAGCGTAGTGGACATTATTGCGGACATTATTGCCTATCGCACCTACCACATGGCAGAACTTGCAAATAAAGACTTTGGTAAATCTGCGTATATGTCTACTTCTGCATTGTCTTTGTATACTCGTAATAAGAGAAAAATATCTGTTAATGAATCTGTGTTCATTTGAGTTAAAGGTAAAGGAGTATGTGAATATGTAAAATTTGTTGGAGACTGTACTTTGAATTTTCTTCCCGCGAACCATACGCGACTGGAAAAGGAAAGGGAGGTAATGACAGTGGCACATAAAGTGCCCTCCGCCACACACCGTTGGGTGGCTTGCGGAGTATAAATGTAGATGTAGATGTCACTGACAACGTTACGAACTGTGCCACTACCTATTGCAGCTATTTTGCTATTCAGTTCTAATGCAACACATCTGCCATCAGGAGTAATGTGGTCAGAGTCGGTTTTAACCGAAGGAGGAGACACTTCAATTGGCCGGCCACGGAGTTTTTCATTTGTCAGTGAAGTTCGATTGTTTTTTAACTGTCCTACGTATTTATCGAAAATTTCCGTCGTTCGTACGGCTTCGACCATACTGAAAAATCATTAGAGAAAATAATTTTGGCCGTTTTCTACCTCCTGAAAGGGAAAACGCATTGCTGAACGTTGCTCAATTAATGTGGAAACTTCAACCGGACACGTCATTGTTAATTGCAACATTAAGGTTATAAATAAAACAGTTATTTTTTTGGCAGCCGCTCTCAGCTCATCTCAGTCGTGCCAACCTAAAGTCATGAAACTACAAAAATTCTTCCTACAAACTATTCGACTTCATCACTTTGCCTTTGCAGGGGAAAGTCAGGAAGGACTATGCACTTAGTATTTTATCGGTAATTTCTAGTTGATGAGAAAGTTAAAATAAACAAATAGCAAACCATTGCTCATTTATTTAGGAACAACGTTTATCAGAGTAACTTTTAACCCAAACCTTAAATGTCATATGACACTGCTCGTTCGCACTCGTAACCGCATCGTCTCGTAAGAGTACGCACTAACACGAATAACAAGAAAATGCACCATGACCTTCATAAACTGTGCATTCTTCATGCCACTGTTGGGAGCAATTATCACGGTTAATACAGTCATCCGTGACAGACTCCTTTTAGTCTTCATCACACGTTGTTGTTGTTGTTGTTGTTGTTGTTGTTGTTGTTGTAGTCTTCAGTCCCGAGACTGGTTTGATGCAGCTCTCCATGCTAATCTATCGTGTGCAATCTCCTTTATCTCCCAGTACCTTCTACAACCTACATCCTTCTGAATCTGCTTAGTGCATTCATCTCTTGGTCTCCCTCTACGATTTTTACCCTCCAAGCTGCCCTCCAATACTAAATTTGTGATCCCTTGATGCCACAGGACATGTCCTACCAATCGATCCCTTCTTCTAATCAAGTTGTGCCACAAACTTCTCTTCTCCCTAATCCTATTCAATACCTCCTCATTAGTTACATGATGTACCCATCTAATCTTCAACATTCTTCTGTAGCACCACATTTCGAAAGCTTCTATTCTCTTCTTGTCCAAACTATTTATTGTCCATGTTTCACTTCCATACATGGCTACACTCCATACAAATACTTTCAGAAACGACTTCATGACACCTAAATCTATACTCGATGATAACAAATTTCTCTTCTTCAGAAACGCTTTCCTTGTCATTGCCAGTCTACATTTTATATCCTCTCTGCTTCGTCCATCATCAGTTATTCTGCTCCCCAAATAGTGTCTCATTTCCTAATCTAATTCCCTCAGCATCACCCGACTTAATTCCACTACATTCCATTATCCTCGTTTTGCTTTTGTTGATGTTCATCTTATATCCTCCTCTCAAGACACTGTCCATTCTGGTCAACTGCTCTTCCAAGTCCTTTGCAGTCTCTGACAGAATTACAATGTCGTCGGCAAACCTCAAAGCTTTTATTTCTTCTCCATGGATTTTAATACCTACTCCGTTCTTTTGTTTCCTTTACTGCTTGCTCAATATACAGATTGAATAACATCGGGGAGAGGCTACAACCCTGTCTCATTCCCTTCCGAACCACTGCTTCCCTTTCGTGTCCTAAAACTGCCATCTGGTTTCTGTACAAATTGTAAATAGCCTTTTGCTCCCTGTTTTTTACCCCTGCCACCTTTAGAATTTGAAAGAGAGTATTCCAGTCAACATTGTCAAAAGCTTTCTCTAAGTCTACAAATGCTAGAAACGTAGGTTTGCCTTTCCTTAATCTTTCTTCTAAGCTAAGTCGTAAGGTCAGTATTGCCTCACGTGTTATTAACATTTCTACGGAATCCAAACTGATCTTCCCCGAGGTCCGCTTCTACCAGTTCTTTCACTCGTCTCTAAAGAATTCGCCTTAGTATTTTGCAGCTGTGACTTATTAAACTGATAGTTCGGTAATTTTCACATCTGTCGACACCTACTTTCTTTGGGATTGGAATTATTATATTCTTCTTGAAGCCTGTGGGTATTTCGCCTTCCTCGTACATCTTGCTCACCAGATGGTAGAGTTTTGTCAGGACTGGCTCTCCCAAGGCCGCCAGTAGTTGTAATGGAATGTTGTCTACTCCCGGGGCCCTGTTTCGACGTAGGTCTTTCAGTGCTCTGTCAAACTCTTCACGCAGTATCATATCTCCCATTTCATCTTCATCTACATCCTCTTCCGTTATATTGTCCTCAAGTACATTGCCCTTGTATAGATCCTCTATATACTCCTTCCACCTTTCTGCTTTCCCTTCTTTGCTTAGAACTTGGTTTCCATCTGAGCTCTTGATATGCATGCAAGTGGTTCTCTTCTCTCCAAAGGTCTCTTTAATTTTCCTGTAGACAGTATCTATCTTACCCCTAGTGAGACAAGCCTCTATATCCTTACATTTGTCCTCTAGCCATCCCTGCTTAGCCATTTTGTACTTCCTGTCGATCTCATTTTTGAGACGTTTGTATTCCTTTTCGCCTGCTTCATTTACTGCATTTTTATATTTTCTCCTTTCATCAATTAAATTCAATATTTCTTCTGTTACCGAAGGATTTCTATTAGCCCTCGTCTTTTTACATACTTTATCGTCTGCTGCCTTCACTACTTCATCCCTCAGAGCTACCCATTATTCTTCTTCTACTGTATTTCATTCCCCCATTCCTGTCAATTGTTCCCTTATGCTCTCCCTGAAACTCTCTACAACCTCTGGTTCTTTCAGTTTATCCAGGTCCCATCTCCTTAAATTCCCACCTTTTTGCAGTTTCTTCAGTTTCAATCTGCAGTTCATAACCAATAGATTGTGGTCAGAATCCACATCTGCCCCTGGAAATGTCTTACATTTTAAAACCTGGTTCCTAAATCTCTGTCTTACCATTATATAATCTATCTGATACCTTTTAGTATCTCCAGGATTCTTCCAGGTATACAAGCTTCTTTTATGATTCTTGAACCAAGTATTAGTTATGATTAAGTTATGCTCTGTGCAAAATTCTACAAGGAGGCTTCCTCTTTCATTTTTTCCCCCCAATCCACATTTACCTACTATATATCCTTCTCTCCCTTTTCCTACTGACGAATTCCAGTCACCCATGACTATTAAATTTTCGTCTCCCTTCACTACCTGAAAAATTTCTTTTATCTCATCATACATTTCTTCAATTTCTTCGTCATCTGCAGAGCTATTTGGCATATAAACTTGTACTAATGTAGTAGGCATGGGCTTCGTGTCTATCTTGGCCACTATAATACGTTCACTATGCTGTTTGTAGTAGCTTACACCCACTCCTATTTTTTTATTCATTATTAAACCTACTCCTGCATTACCCCTATTTGATTTTGTATTTATAACCGTGTATTCACCTGACCTGAACTCCTGTTCCTCCCGCCATCGAACTTCACTAATTCCCCCTATAACTAACTTTAACCTACCCATTTCCCTTTTTAAATTTTCTAACCTACCTGCCCGATTAAGGGATTTGACATTCCATGCTCCGATCCGTAGAATGGCAGTTTTCTTTCTCCTGATAACAACGTCCTCTTGAGTAGTCCCCACCCGGAGATCCGAATGGGAGACTATTTTACCTCCGAAATATTTTACCCAAGAGGACGCCATCATCATTTAACCAAACAGTAAAGCTGCATGCCGTCGGGAAAAATTACGGCTGTAGTTTCCACTTGCTTTGAGCCGTTCGCAGTACCAGAACAGCAAGGCCATTTTGGTTAGTGTTACAAGGCCAGATCAGTCAATCCGGCAGACTGTTGCCCCTGCAACTACTGAAAAGGCTGCTGCCCCTTTTCAGGAACCACACGTTTGTCTGGCCTCTCAACAGATACCCCTCCATTGCGGTTGCACCTACGGTACGGCTATCTGTATTGTTGAGGTACGCAAACCTCCCCACCAACGCCAAGGTCCGTGGTCCATGGTTCATGGGGGCATCACACCTTGGGCAGTTCAAAACATGAAGTCGGAATAATAGACAATTGTGAAGGTGATTCGATAAACCCTATGCCAGGCACTTAGATGTGATTTGCAGAATATCCCTGTGGGTGTAGATCCCTCCTTGGATTGTGCCCTGGTTGTTGCTGAAGATGATGGCGCAGTTTAATCCAGATTAGCCGTAGAGATTCTACGTTGTTCGTTACTGATATTTTGTTCCTTCATGGTTTAGTTTGTTTTTCTAACAATGCATTTTTGTACGTAGACTCAAACAGAATTTCAGATGTTTTTGCAGCTGGCTTTAGATGTTCGAAAACCTAAAATTGTGCAGTTCACAAAACGAAAGAACATAGTATCCTATGACTACATCATCAATAACTCTCATTTTCAATCGGTCAACTCACACAAATACCTCGGTGTAACCCATTGTAGGCCGGCCGCGGTGGCCGTGCGGTTCTAGGCGCTGCAGTCCGGAACCGCGGGACTGCTACGGTCGCAGGTTCGAATCCTGCCTCGGGCATGGATGTGATGTCCTTAGTTTAGTTAGGTTTAAGTAGTTCTAAGTTCTAGGGGACTGATGACCTAAGATGTTAAGTCCCATAGTACTCAGAGCCCTTTGAACCATTTAACCCATTGTAAGGATACGAAATGGAAGCAGGACTGAATAAAACTCAAGACGCGTTCATAGGATTTGTAGACCTGGAAAAGCGTTCGACAATGTAAAATGGTGCAAGATCGAAGTTCTGAAGAAAATAGCTCTAGGGAGAGATGGGTAAAATATTCGTACAAGCCCCAAGAGGGAATATGAATGGAAGACCAAGAACGAAGTGCAAGGATTAAAAAGGGAGTAAGACGTTGATATAGTCATTCACCTCTACTGTTCAATCTACGCATCAAAGAAGAAACGAAGAAAATAAAAGAGAGGTTCAAGATTCAGACTGAAATACGAGGTGAAAGGATATCAGTGACAAGATTTGCTGATAATATTATCGTACTCAGTGAAAATGAATTACTACAGGATCTGATGAATGGAATATACAATATGAGTGTAGAATTTGGGGTGAGAGTAAATCAAAGACACAAGTGATGAGATGAAGCATAAACGGGAGCAGTGAGAATCTTAACATTGGTGATAACGAAGTAGATGGTTCAAAATAGTTCAAATGGCTCTGAGAACTATGGGACTTGACATCTTAGGTCATCAGTTTCCTAGAATTTAGAACTACTTAAACCTAACTATGGACACCACACACATCCATGCCCGAGGCAGGATTCGAACCTGCGACCGTAGCAGTCACGCGGTTCCGGACTGAAGCACCTAGAACCGCTCGCCCACCGTGGCCGGCGAAGTGCTCGCCCACCGTGGCCGGCGAAGTAGATGAAGTTCAGAAATTTTTCTACCGAGAAAGTTAAATAAACCATGACGGACAGAGAAAGGAGGACGTAAAAAGCAGGCCAGCATGGCATTCTTGACCTAGAGTAATCTGCAAGCATCAAACATAGGCCTTGATTTGAAGAAGAAATTTCCGAGAATATATGCTTGGAGCACGGCATTGTATGGTAGTGAAACATGGACTGCAGGAAAACCAGATCAAAAGAGAATCGAAGCATTTGTGATGTGGCGGTAGGGATGAATGTTGAAAGTTACGTGGACTGATGAGGTGAAGGAATATTTGGAAAACACTGGCAAGGAGAAGGGACAGGATGATAGAACATCACTGAGTAACTTCCACGGTGTTAGAGGGATCTGTAGATGGCAGAAACGGTAAAGGAAGACGGACATTGGAATACTCACAGAAAACAATTTACGACGTAGGTGTCAAACGATACTCGGAGATGAAGAGGTTGGCGCAGAACCTCACCTGCGCCAACTTCTTCATCAGAGTAGCACTTGGCATCTACGTCCTTCATGGTGGGTCTATCAGACCAGTCAGAAGACTGATGACTCAAAAACAAGTAAGAAATGGAACCATCACATTGTCTCAGTCAAAGGTAAAGATGGTGTCGCACTGTAATTCATTGTTAGAATTAAAGGGAAATATAATCAGTGCACAAAGATGATCTTTTTCGAACTATTGGGGTGACCCATACTCTAATATTGCTCCAATGTGTGGGACCTGTCCCATATACGACTAGCAGGGGATATTGAACTGTTCATAAGAAAGTCAGCACGAATGGTTACAGGTTTGTTTGGCCCACAGGAGAATGTAACAGAGAAGCTGAAGAAATTGGCAGATGCCTGAAGATACACGTAAGCTATCCCGAGAAAGCCTACTTGCAAAATTTCTAGAACATACCCTAAATTTTGAATATGCAAGGTGTGTTCAAAAAAATTCGGAACATTCGTAATTTCGCGCCAAAGGCGTGTTGGTGCGAAATGCAGTTGACATCCCTGCACACGCGTGTGCTTAATGTGTAACTGCGGGCAGTTTCGTTGTTGTATGTCTGTTAGCTTATTGTTCAGTGCTGTATTGAGTAGAACGTTGTGTCGCACAGTTGGCGAACTTCGAGAGGGGATAGTTTGAGGAGCAATGCGCCTGCACTAGATTTTGCGTGAAACTCAAGAAAACCGCCGTTCGTGGTAGCCGCGCAGTCTGAGGGGCCTTGCCACGGTTCGTGCGGCTGCCCCCCGTCCGAGGCTAGAGTCCTCCATCGGACATGGGTGTGTGTGAGTGGTGCAAGCCTAGGGACTGATGACCTCAGCAGTTTGGCCCCGTAGGAACTTAAAAGCTAAACTCAAGAACACCTTTACAGAGACACACCAAATAATGCAGGAAGCCTATGGTGATGAGTGCTTAAGCCGTACTCGGTGTTACGGATGGTTCGCACGGTTTAGAAAAGGCCGGACGGAAGTTAAAGACGACCCTTGTTCAGGACGTCCTTCGACTTCTGCCAACAGCGCTTGTGTCAGGAACGTCAACGAAACTGTGACTGACTGTCAGAGAGATTGCAGAAGAATGTAACATTGCAGTTGGATCGTGAAATCCTAATACAGCACCTTGGAATCTATCGTGTTGCCCCCAAGTTCGTGTCACGGCTCATGAGTCAAGAGCAGAAAGACCTCCGCCTCGCAATCTGAGAAGAGCTTTAGGATCACCCAAATGAGAACGAGATGTTCCTTAAGAAAATTACAACTGGTGATGAGACGTGGGTCTGCAGTTATGACGTTGAGAACAAGGTTCAGTCTTCACAATGAGTAGGCAAATGTTCTCAACGATGAAAAAATAAAAAGCTTGTCAGGTCAGCTTGGCCCTTGCAGACATTTTTTTATTTCCAAAGTTGAAAACCAAGTTGAGAGGACGAAGATTTGTAGCGATAGACGAGCGGTCCAGCGAAAGGCGAACCAAGTCTGCTCCCGGAAGTGGAAACGGTGTTGGGAGCGGTGTATCAGTCCTGGGGGAGATCATATACAAACAAGTGAAGGTAAGCGTAGAAAAATTTTGTGGACAAAAGTCCGGAATTTTTTGAGCAGATGTCGTAGACGAAGGGTAGTGAATACTGGCAAATGTTCGTACGGTTGCGTTCGCTTCCATTCGCTGCTGTGCAAACTGAGCTTAATACTAATATTTCCGGTGTGAGATGTAGCTGGCAACTTTGTAAACGCTGAGCTGTGCGCCGCCTACAGCCCAGGCAAAATTATTCTCGGAGGGACACATCATTATCTCCTTCGTGCCTGAAGTTGCTTCGGCCAAACTCCAAGTCAATTGCCAGGCCGATAGCTCGTTATCCTACTCCTCTGCAAGTAACACTTCGTCTGAAACCATCTGTACGGTTAAGTAGGTTAAGACACTGCAGCCACTCATAATGGTGGGTCCACGTTTGTGAGTAACTGACGAGAAAAGAAATTCTGAATTTTGTGTGACACTCGGTAGCATTAAGAAAGCTGAGTGACATTAGTTGGTTGTGAGGTGTAATGGAAAGGATAACAGCTTCACATGTTGTGTTCGGATACAAAGATTTAAAAGCCTGAAGTCTTCTATTTCAGAAGTAAGGAGCGCAACAATCAAGTGATTTGTGAACAGTAAGTGCACACACTTTTGCTTGGTTGATTTTAATTGGGGTTGCAACGTGCAGGTCAAGCAAGTGCCGTACTGTAGAGAGGTTGAGCAAGAGGAGTGTTTTTTAACAAGTGTTTATCCTTATTTTGGATAGTTAGCTTTCTTATCTGAGAAGTAGTTGTGGGTGCCACTTGAAATGCATCATGACTAACTAAATACCGTCCACCTCTCATGATTTTAAAAAGTGTTCCCAGAAAAGTTGTTCACTCTTTATTTATTTATGCGCCAAAGTTAGTGATAATGTCGGGGAGGGGGAGGGAAGGCCACAGACGGCAGGGAGGGGTGCTAGGGCAGGGCCTACTGGCAAATGTCTGATTGCGCTCAGGAGCAATGGTCTAAGAAAGGCTGGCAACCACTGTTCAAGTGCCTGTGAATGTGTACTGAACAGAAACGTGGAAAACTGCAACAACTCACTTTTTGAATTTTTTTAATTCGAGTTAACTAGTTTTGGAGCCGTTTCAGGATCATCTTCAAATGTGGCTCACAGAATTCGCGTTTTATTTCTTTAGAGTGAATCTGGGTACTGGCTCTCTGACAAGAAGACAGAGAACTCTTTAATGTATCGCCACGAGCGGCTGTTACACGGCGACATGTATCGGGAAACTAACCTCCTACTTACCGTGGCACCGTGGGCCGTATTGCAGTTAATATCCATCTGGCAACTTGCGTTTTAGTTGTCTGTTGCCCACTGGTCAATCTCTTTTCATTGTAAATATAAATACGAATTGTCACCATATATCACCAGCATAACGTTTACTACAGATGTACATTACAAAGATCTTCACTTAAAAATACAGCATACTTTGCTCGAAAACAATTTTTTTTTATTTTTGTGCGTATAACACGACGGCGTGCTGAGAAGATAATGACTCGGTCTGTTTTATTTGATAAAGTCAGTAACATTCTACATCTTTACTATGGATATCTGCTGCCCTCTGCTGCTAGAGGGCTCCGATATTGCGTAACATAGCGGTGTTTGACGCGACTATGCTGGTGGGTGAGAAAGAGCTCACAAACTAAAAGCACGATTCGAAGATTTCGCACGCATGTGGAGCACACTCTCCTTAAGCACGGCAGTGCCAAACTACACACGAGCGCTGCGGCATCTGCTGCAATCCGACGTCCTTGGTTCAATGCCGTCGATCATCCTACACACAGTCTCGATTTTCGTCTTTGTGCAAAACTAAGAAAACCTTCGAGCACTTCAATTGTTTCAAGCGGTGCAAGCACAGGTAAGGTTGTGGCTCTGTTAACATAGTCAACCATTATACTGTGACGGTATCAACAAAATAGTATCTAGTTGGGGAAATTGTGCTGGTTCCCAGGGTGAGTGTGTTGAGAAATAAATTTATAGACCTGAAGAATACAGATGCAGAATGTTAATGAAGTTTGTTTTATTTAAAAAGCGTTGCGAGTTTTCACATAAAACATCTGCAGACATTACCTTTCAGTACGTCCTCGTGAAGTGGATGTCTGAGAAAATACGTACATTGATCAAAATAAGTGTTGACATGAATGCTGTTAACAGCACTAGGTTCAAAAAATTTTAACTGAATGGCAATTGCAGATTAATTTTATTTGCAGTTAACGCGATTATATGTGTGGAGGAGTATTAGATTTAATGGTGAGCATTAATGTAATTTTTAAGCATTGTCTGTATTGTCATTCTTCCTCTCTAAGTGCCTCGTCCTCCAATAACACTGCCGGTAGGTAGCATGATCTGCTGTCCGTCCATGGTTTTGCAGAACATTGATTCAGTGCTGAACCCAAACTGCTGGTTTGAGTTATTTAGCCAGGATAATCCTGTGCGTCGTGGATTACATATGCCATTAAACTTTCAAAAAAGTAGTTGAAATGGCTCTGAGCACTATGGGGCTTAACATCTGAGGTCATCAGTCCCATACAACTTAGAACTAAAACCTAACTAACCTAAGGACATCACACACACCCATGCCCGAGGCAGGATTCTAACCTGCGACCGTAGCGATCGCGCGGTTCCAGACTGAAGCGCCTAGAACCGCTCGTCCACACTGGCCAGCCATTAATGTTTCCTTGAATTATTAATTTCAACAGCTTTTATTTATTGTTGCGGAATTGCGCTACCAAAACAATCGAGTTTTGCTCTCTGGGTGCTGTTGAGAATTTCTGCGTCTTCGTACCGCCATATTTTTGACTATACCTGTCGATGGTATCCTTAATATTTTTCGATACGACCGCATTTCAAATGCCTAATACAGTCCATGACTCAGCTCCATAGAGTAGGACACCGAACGTGTAACATCGAAGTAGTCGAGTGCGAATCCTAATGACTGGCCTGAAGGTTCTCAGCAGTCGCCGCGGACTAAATGACTGCCGGGGACTTGGTGCATTGGCTATAACTTTTCTAGTAATTCTGGAGATTTTCCTTTGGACTAAGTACGAGGTCGTTCTTCGTTGCTTAGATCGTGCAGGTTTCAGAACGTTTGTGTTTCTATGGCTACACTACTAAATGTGTGTCCACCACCATATCAGTAGATATAATGAAACGGCGGCCCTCTTTCGTTATGTCTTACAAGGAGATTTCTCCAGCGGTAGGATCGACTTTTTGAAACCATCTATACGGTTATGTAGGTTAAGCACCCAAGTATCACACTCTGCAGGCATTAATCATGATGAGTCGACGTTTGCGAGGAACTGACGAGAAAAGAAATTCGAAATTTTGTGTCAGACTCGATAGCATGAAGAAAGCCGAATGACATAAGTTGGTTGTGAGGCAATGGAAAGGATACTAGCTTCACATGCATGAGGTTGTGGGTTCGAATCTCACCAGAGAAAGAAATCTCTTTTAGGTGTTTATCGAAGTGACATTGATAATCATTTTCATTGAATTGATGTAAATATATTTTTTTTTATTTCCACTCCTCGGTCACGTGATTCAATAGTGATATGAACCTCTTCATTTGGTCTAATTTTTCTTCTTATCATAAAATACACATTCACAAAAATTCCGATTGGAAGAAGAATGATATAAAGAAAAATTAAACAAATGGAAAAGTTCATACGGCGATTAAAATTATGTGACAAAGGAATAGAACGAAAGAAATTACGTTTAAACCAATAAATTGAGTAAAAATAGGTATCAAAGTCATTTCGATAAAGATTTAAAAATAAAAATAGTTACTGCACCTGACGAGGCATGGTTAAGCTTCTATCCTAACCATTATGACACGTAACCAGACTATGGAATACGACTTCCTTAACGCTATGTAGCATCACGCAAAATTCGGAAATCTTTTCCGTCAGTTACTTGCAAACGGAGGCCCACCTGGATGCAGGGTCTGATACGGGGAATCTTGAGTTACACTACCGCTTATTTGGTTTCAAAAAGTCGATCCCACCGCTGGGGAGCTCTCCTTGTTAGTTTTAAGAGTAACAAACGGCACATTTTGAAAGAACAGTAATGTCGCAGTCCAGTTGCGCCAAATAGCGGTGGCCCCTGCAAACTTGAAAGACGACTCAAGCAAAGGCGAAGAAAAGTTAACTGTAGCAAGTAACCTGGCAATGCTACACACACAAAAGACAACTGAACAACAACGAAATATTAATAAGTTCACAGGAGAGCTTCTGTAAAGTTTGGAAGGTAGGAGACAAGGTACTGGGAAAGCTGTGAGGACGGGGCGTGAGTCGTGCTTGGGTAGCTCAGACGGTAGAGCACTTGCCCGCGAAAGGGAAAGGTCCCGAGTTCGCGTCTCGGTCCTGCACCTAGTTTTAATCTGCCAGGAAGTTTCAATAATAATAATAGGTCCAGTCATATTAATGTGACCAACTCTTGTTTTCGTGTACATACTCATAGACACCAAGTGATAGCATTAGTACGTTTTGAATGGGTCGGGGGGGGGGGGGGGGGGAGGTGGAAGGCTGGAAACAGTGAAGTCGTTGTCATAATGCGTAAAAGGGGCGATTTGTGTGCCGTCCAACAGGGCATAATCGTTGGCTTTCTTCCCAAGGGTTGAAGCATTTCTGACACGCAACTTCTGTAATCTTTTCAAATGCCACTGTATGTAAAGTAAACAGTGCGTGGCAAAATCTCCTCGACAACGTATGGGCTTCCGCAGTAGGCATCTGGTTCCTGCACCCATGCTGACTGCTCTTCATTGGCGTTGAAAGCTTGCATTTGCACGCCGGTAGCACAACTGAAAGTCCACTGAGTGCTACAGGTGGCCTCTCCATATTAATCACATTTTATGCTCCATCGGACAGATTTCCATTGGCGTGTAACGTCTGAAAGCAAACGCCCTGCAACCCTGAGGGAGCGTTATGGTGTGGGCAATGTTTTCGCGGCACTCCCTGGGTGATCTCGTTATTCTGAAAGGCACAATGTATCAACCCTGGTACGTACCTATCCTCGGGGACCATATCCACCCTTAGATGCACGTGTAACATAGCTCGCAGTGTATGTGCGTGGTTCTGAAAGCTCTAGGATGAATTTGCCGTACTGCCCTGACCGCCAAATTTCCCGCCTTTAAACCCAATCGAGAATCTGAGGGGCCACCTCGATCGAGTAGCTTGTGCCACGGATCCTCAATCGATAAATTTCTATCGCAACTGGGCAAGTACTGGTGTCGGAATGTCTTCTTATCACTGTCATTACCTCATTGACTCTATTCCTGTACGTCTCATGCTGCAAAAAGCTTTTATTCGGGGTTTTAACACGTGGTCAGATTACTGCGTTTCGACAGTGTAATAATACTAATAAATTTCGCGTATTTCAGTGCCCTCGTTTAAGTCTTTCAATCGGACGGCACTTAGGCGACTTGCTTATCATGAACGTACACCAGTTGTTCAACCAGGGAAAGGGAATCGGCAGTTTAACGTGGAATCCGCACCACATGTTGTTTCTACTGACTCCTGATATCATTGAGAGGTGAAGGCTGGATTAAACGCAGACTGAAAAATTTATTGGTTCAACTGGGATTCGATTCCGCGATTCTCGATTTGCAGCCACGCGCTGTGACTGTAGACCACCAGGTCCAACAGTTACGAGATGGTAATCGAACTGTATTGGCGGAGTATTTCGTCGTATTTTACGTCAAGTAAATGTGCTGTGGTGCAAGCCAAAGTAAATTTATTTCGAGACATCGCTTTATTTCGAGACATCGCTTTATTTCGAGACATCGCTTTATTTCGAGACATCCATATATTTCGAGATTACGAAATATTTCCAGATATCGATATATTTCGGGACATCGAGTTACCTATATGTTTCGAGGTGTCGATTTATTTCGAGGTGTCGATTTATTTCGAGATATCGATTTATTTCTCGAAATCGATTTGTTTCAAGATATCGTTTTATTTCGAGATATCTATTTATTTAGAGGTGTGGATTTATTTCGATGTGTCAATTTAACAAGAGAACAGCCCTTGAAATTTAACGCTTCAAAGTTTTAATCCCTGCTCATTCCAGATGATTAGAAACTGTTAACCTACATGTGAAACCTGATTACATAATCCCTGTCATTTGATCAACGGTGTTCCTTAAGGACAGGTTCTCATTCAAAACGTTCGAAAATTCATTTTCTTTGTACTTGCATTTTTTAAAGGTGTACTTGTGTAGACTCATGGAACTGAAAGGTTTTTTTTTTTTTTTTACACCATGCTTTACAAAAGTTTCTACAGCCCATTGTTTGAAGCAGTGTCACGACTGCCATGAGCCGCGTGTTTGTATCTGCGCTGTCTCAAACGCCTTGTCCGGTTCGCGCGGCTCCCCCTGTCGCTACGATTGGCTACGAGGTTCGAGTCCTTCCTCGGGCATGGGTGTGTGTGTGTTGTCCTTAGATTAGGTTACTGTAACTAGTGTGTAAGCATAGGGACTGATGACCTCAGCAGTTTGGTTCCATAGGAGCTTACCATAGACAGACGGTTGCCATGGGACACACTTGGGTCGGAAACGCTCTGCTCAGGTACGCTTGTCCGTCCGCTTTTAGAATACTGCTGCGCGGTGTGGGATCCTTACCAGATAGGGTTGTCGGAGTACATCGAAAAAGTTCAAAGAAGCGCAGCACGTTATATCGCGAAAATGGGAGAGAGTGTCACTGAAATGATACAGGATTTGGGCTGGACATCATTAAAACAAAGGCGTTTTTCGTTGCGACAAAATTCCGATCACCAACTTTCTCCTCCGAATGCGAAAACATTTTGTTGACACCGACCTACATAGGGAGAAACGATCACCTGGATAAAATAGGGGAAATCAGAGCTCGTACGGAAAGATATAGGTGTTCGTTCTTTCCGCGCGCTAAACGAGATAGGAATAATAGAGAATTGTGATGATATATGAAGATAGTAACTGTTATCGAAAGAACGGATACCATTTATAACTGTGCAGCTTCTCTAGAATAAATGATAATTAATTGAAACCCTCAGCTGCCGACTGTTGTTGTTGACATACCTCGGGTCACACATTTTCAGCTGTCCCCCTCTAGGTATATCAACACCTGTCGGCAGCTGAGAGTTTCAATTATTAATTATGAAGGTGATTCGATTAACCCCCTGCCAGGCACTGAAATGTGATTTGTAGGGTATCCATATTGATGTAGATGAAAACTCGTCCCGTGACGCACGTGCACAAAATGATTCGTTCTGCTGAGTGCATGCAAACATACTCGCCGAAAATATATTGAATATCGAAAATCAAACTTCAGATTCGTGTTCAGTGACATTAAAAATATATATGTAACACTTAGTTCATGCAAATCGAAATAATAATATAACTAATAGTTTTCCCTAAACTTTGAATTTTTTTCGAGAAACGATTTTCTCAGAACGGCATGCATCATTAACTAAAAATGGTTCTCTCTCTTAACTTCTACATCTGACCCAGAAAAGTAAGCACTTTTCTTAGGAGCTTATACCTATAATATATGACATTGATTAATATTAACTAATTTTTGTGAAGGCATAAGGAGTGAAACAAACCCCCAAAAAATCGAACTCAAAGTTCGAATTTGCTTCGTAGCGATAAATTTAAGGTTGTTTCATTGCGGTTAGGTATGAGCTCCCATAAATTTTATGTAATAGCGACTGATGTTATCCATTTTTAATTTCAGAGAAGTATGAGCTCCCATAAATTTTATGTAGTATCAACTGATGATATCCATTTTCGATTTCAGATAACATCTGAAGGGCCACACTGCATGCAGTCTGCGTACTTCAGACTCGCAGGCCCTTGATCAAATCATAATTACGGTCGCCATTTTGTTGTTTTTTTTGTACTGAAAATCTAAAATGAAGCTCATAGTATGATCACTCGTAATACCCAAACAGATCCTTCGAATGTATTTTCATTGTCTCAAAAAAATTTCCAAATGTACCATTTTTTGCTCATTTGAATGAGAACCTGGCCCTAACGCCGGAATATAGTGACGAGATTTTTTTCGGAGACGCTGTACGTTCGCGAGAAAAATTTCGTTCTGCGCGTGTCGATGGACATTCCACAGATATTACTGTGTGTGTGTGTGTGTGTGTGTGTGTGTGTGTGTGTGTGTGTGTGTGTGTGTGTGTGTGCGCGCGCAAATCAGTCGTGCCATTTGAGTACATCTTTGCATAGTTTTCCTATCACGATGTAAACAGTGATCGGTTCAGTTGCTAACTGGCCAGTGAGTGGTTCCGAAGGTGTCGGATGTGCGGTGCGTTCGGTCTGCTATGACAACAACAGATTGGCGTGGTGCTGCTGGGACGCCAGTGAACAATTTATGCCAAGTAAGACGAAGAGGACTTCTAAAATTATGAGCCGTCTCAAAAGTGTTTATCATTAGTAAATCATGTAGTTGAGACTGACAATCAATCTACAATAACTGACAGTTTTGCCGAGAGAGAGAGAGAGAGAGAGAGAGAGAGAGAGAGAGATAGATAGATAGATAGATAGATAGATAGATAGATAGATATACAGGAAATCCCCCCCCCCCCCACGTCAATGAAATTTTGGTTGTGATGACAGGCCGATGGGTAGTGTAGCCCGAGATATAAGTTAGGTTGGAAGGGGGTAATTCGATTGAGAGTTGTTTATGCCAACGATTATGAATGCCGAGTAAACGTTATGCTTGCAGATTGCTCTGTAGCGTAGCCTAGTGTTTCCGTCCGCGCCATATTTAAAACACTTTCTCTAGCTGTATACAAAAGTAGCACAACAGCCATGAAAACTATGTGTCTGCGTGGGGGGGGGGGAGGGGAGGGAGGAGAGTCTACTATGTAACTTTCATTACAAATTTTAGTAACCGCCGAAACTAGGCGAAATAGAAGCGTAATTTTATTTCCGTTTGTGGGAAAATAGTGGTTCTCCTCTTTCGGCAGCAATTGTAATATGTAGGCGACTTATTAATTTTTTTGTAACTCGGAATCAAGATCTCAATAGACGCAGAGCCTTTTTTTGCGTTACTTGATTCGCGGTCTATAGTAAACAATGCAACGTATTGATAAATTCTTTGAAGTGTGACGTGTTTTACATTGACAGCGTCTGCAATGTTCGTAAGGTCAAGTTTGTATATATTCGATGTGTGTTTTTTTGGCCATATACTGTATAATTAGGACGAGGAGGATAATGTTCAAGGAGCACTGCATTAGCAATCTGTGGGGAAATTGAGAACTTGGATCTGACGGACGGCATGCTCGGGCAGTTCGTGCAATTATGTTGACCACTGCGTAATTCGGACACAGTGATCATTGCCTCTCCCTAGTAACCAGGGGACTCGGGTGCTAATCCTGGTCTGGCACCAATTTTCATCAGTGCCCACTGTCAGATAATTTTATTAGTTGCTTCGGTCTTAAATTGTATTTTGTTCACGAAACGTCGTTTAGCTCTTTCATGGATAACAGCTTTGGAAAGCGTACAGGCTGTACAGGTTATATTGATAATCGCTCGTTGTTACTCCAAGCCAACTATAGCGATTTATAAACACAGTTGTAGTGCGTATTAAACCTACATACGTATTTGTGTCCTGTGTTTCTTTACCAAGAACTTCTTCGTAGGTAATTTCCCTATAGTGGTATTTTGTTTAAGTATTTATAGCCTGCAGGCTTGGATGAAATATGAAACACATGTCCGTAGTTTCTGCTGATGCTGCAGATACTGTTTTATCCGTACTACGGGCACAAACTCTTCATCCAATACAGGACACAATTTGTCTCGAGAGTAAGCAATTTTTCGTAATATAGGCCTAGCTTCGATATATTTTTCTCTAATTATTGTTTGGATTTAATCTTAAAACACACTAACTCTTCCACCAATTATTCGATATGTGGTTTCAACCCTTTCGTAGCCTGGAGTTCCTTAACGGTCGATAATATTAATAATTTCCTTTCTCTCTCTTATTTTCTGTAGAATCTCCTGTTTATGGTTATTGCTAACTTGTTTCACGTTCTTACCTTTATTATTTTTATTTTTCTAGTTTTGTGACTGGTAGCCAAGTTTTCTTTCAATTCGGTTTTTAATTCTGAAATAGTAGCAGTTAAAAGGTCAGGTGAAAATTGCGAACTATTTGAGGAGAGTAGTTGGGAGATTTTTCATATTAGACGTACACAGGTTATGGAGATCCTTATCTATATAAAATTACTTCGAGTGTGATGTAGCCCATTCTCTTGTCATGATCTCGGCTCTATCATAGCGCATTGTCTCAGTTAGATTGGAGATTTTGGTTGAGAGTTGCCGAAGTCAACGAAAGTGATTACGAAGTAAAGACTGTGCTAACAAAACGATCTGTAGCGTAGTCCAAAACGTTCTTTCGGTCCTTTTAAAATCTCTTTTAATTAAAAATAACTAAAGCTGCAAGATACAATCATAGAAACTGTGTTACGTAATAGAGAAATCCCAGACTACTGTGGTGTATGTTGTGTACGTACACTAGTTTTTTGTCACTGAATTTATACTTTTTACTCATTTGCTGAATTTCAGTTTTCCGCGTTTTCCGGCGAAAAACCTTTTCCTGTATGGGCCCATTAGCTTGTCGGTTATATTCGTGACTTTGTCGACGGTCAGTAATTTCATGATAGTCCGTCCACTGGTGTCATTGTTAACATCTAATATAGTTTTAAGTATTAGGAAGGCTAATATTAAGGTAATTCACGAGTAGATCTAATGATGAATAAAAAAATAGGAATGCCGGTAAGCTACTACAAACAGCATAGTGAACGCATTATTGTGGCCAAGACAGACACGAAGCCCACGCCTACCACAGTAGTAAAAGCAGTCCGCAGATGAAGTTGATGAAATGTGTGATGAGATTAAAGAAATTATTTAGATAGTGAAGGGAGATGAAAATTTAATAGTCACAGGAGACTGGAATTCGATAGTAGAAAAAGGAAGGAAAGGAAACGTAGTAGGTAAATATGGAAAGGGGGTAAGAAATGAAAGAGGAAGCCGCCTGGTAGGTTTTTGCACAGAGCGTAACTTAATCATAGCTAACACTTGGTTCAAGAATCATGAAAGAAGGTTGTATATGTGGAAGAGACCTGGAGATATACTGCATTATTACAGATAGATTGTATAACGGTAAGACAGAGATTGAGGAACCAGGTTTTAAATTGTATGACATTTCCAGGGGCAGATGTGGACTCCGACCACAATCTACTGGTTGTGAACCTTAGTTTAAAACTGAAGAAACTGGAAAAAGGCGGGAATTTAAGGAGATGGTACCTGGATGAATTGACAGAATCAGAAGTTGTAGAGTGTTTCAGGAAGAGCATTAGGAAACGATTGACAGGAATGGGGGAAAGTAATACAGTAGAAGAAGAATAGGTAGCTCTGAGGGATGAAGTAGTGAAGGCAGCAGACGATCAAGTAGGTAAAAAGACGAGGGCTAATAAAAATCCTTGGGTAACAGAAGAAATACTGAATTTCATTGACGAAAGGAGAAAATACAAAAATGCAGTAAATGAAGCAGGCAAAAAGGAATACAAACGTCTCAAAAATGAGATCGACAGGAAGTGCAAAATGGCTAAGCAGGGATGGCTAGAGGACAAATGTAAGGATGTAGAGGCTTGTCTCACTAGGGGTAAGATAGATACTGCCTACAGGAAAATTAAAGAGACCTTTGGAGATACGATAACCACTTGTATGAATATCAAGAACTCAGATGGCAACCCAGTTCTAAGCAAAGAAGGGAAGGCAGAAAGGTGGAAGGAGTATATAGAGGGTTTATACAAGGGCAATTTGCTTGAGGACAATATAATGGAAATTGAAGAGGATGTAGATGAAGACGAAATGGGAGATAAGATACTGCGTGAAGAGTTTGACAGAGCACTGAAAGACCTGAGTCGAAACAAGGCCCCGGGAGTAGACAACATTCCATTAGAACTACTGATAGCATTGGGAGAGCCAGTCATGACAAAACTCTACCATCTGGTTAGCAAAATGTATGAGACAGGCGAAATACCCTCAGACTTCAAGAAGAATAGAATAATTCCAATCCCAAAGAAAGCAGGTGTTGACAGATGTGAAAATTACCGAACTATTTGTTTAGTAAGTCACAGGTGCAAAATACTAAGGCGAATTATTTACAGACGAATGGAAAAACTGGTAGAAGCCGACCTCGGGGAAGACCAGTTGGGATTCCGCAGGAATACTGGAACACGTGAGGCAATACTGACCCTACGACTTATCTTAGAAAATAGATTAAGGAAAGCAAACCTACATTTCTTGCATTTATAGAATTAGAGAAAGCTTTTGACAATGTTGACTGGAATACTCTCTTTCAAATTCTGAAGGTGGCAGTGGTAAAATACAGGGAGCGAAAAGTTATTTACAATTTGTACAGAAACCAGATGGGAGTTACAAGAGTCGAGTGGCATGAAAGAGAAGCAGTGGTTGGGAAGGGAGTGAGACAGGGTTGTAGTCTATCCCCAATGTTATTCAATCTGTTTATGGAGCAAGCAGTAAAGGAAGCAAAACAAAAATTCGGAGGAGGAGTTAAAATCCATGGAGAAGAAATTAAAACCTTGAGGTTCACCGATGACGACGTAATTCTGTCAGAGACAGCGAAGGTCCTGGAAGAGCAGCTGAACGGAATGGAGTGTCCTGAAAGGATGATATAAGATGAGCATCAATAAAATCAAAACGAGGATAATGGAATGTAGTCGAATTAAGTCGGGTGATGCTGATGGAGTTAGATTAGGAAATGAGACACTTAAAGTAGTAAAGGAGTTTTGGTATTTGGGGAGCAAAATAACTGATGATGACGGTCGAAGTAGAGAGGATATAAAATGTAGACTGGCAATGTCAAGTAAAGTGTTTCTGAAGAAGAAAAATTTGTTAACTTCGTGCATTGATTTAGGTATGAGGAAGGCTTTTCTCAGAGTGTTTGTAAGGAGTGTAGCCATGTATGGAAGTGAATCATGGACAATGAAGAGTTCGGACAAGAAGAGAATAGAAGCTTTAGAAATTTGGTGCTACAGAAGAATGCTGAAGATCAGATGGGTAGATCACATAACTAATGACGAGGTATTGAATAGAATTCGGGAGAAGAGAAATTTGTGGCACAACTTGACTAGAAGAAGGGATCGTGTGGGAGGACATGTTCTGAGGCATCAAGGGATCACCAATTTAGTATTGGAGGGCAACGTGGAGGGTAAAAATCGAAGAGGGAGACCAAGAGATGAATACACTAAGCAGATTAAGTAAAATGTAGGTTGCAGTGGGTATTGGGAGATGAACCTTGCACA
Organism: Schistocerca cancellata; assembly: GCF_023864275.1. NCBI lineage: Eukaryota > Metazoa > Arthropoda > Insecta > Orthoptera > Acrididae > Schistocerca > Schistocerca cancellata. The sequence goes on from NC_064632.1 coordinate 599,252,623, forward strand.
TGACACAGTAGCATGTAGAGCTGCATCAAACCAGTCTCTGGACTGAAGACCAACAACAACAATATGAAGGTATTTGTCTGATGTGTAACCTTCAACAGAAGTGGGACAGGCAAGAGGGTTAGTTTGGATTATATGTACTTTCCGTTGCAATTGATCCATAATGAGGAGATACTCAATGGGAAAATAATATGCTAATTTACTTTCCACAGATCGCAAGTGGACTGATCATGAACGTGGAATGAGGAATGAAAATTTAGACATACTTCTCTCTCTCTCTCTCTCTCTCTCTCTCTCTCTCTCTCTCTCTCTCTCTGTCAATCTCAATCGCGCGCGCGCTAGTTCTACTAAAAAATTCCATTCATTAATGGTGTCGGAGTAGATGGTTAACAAGAAATCCTTTAGGCTCCTCTTAAACTGAAATTTGTCAGTAGTAAAGCTTTTTATGGCTGCTAGCAAGTTATTGAAAACATCGTTTTCCTGGATGATTGAGACTTTCTTGCACCAAAGTAATTAACTTCCCAATTTTTGTGGAGATTATTCACGTTTCTAGTAATGACTTCATGATATCAGCTGTTGATATGATAGTATTCATTTGTATTTGAAGACAAATTTCACGGGGTGAACGTATCTTCTATCTCCACCATGTTAAATTGATCGATTTCCATGTCCCTTATCTCAAGCTGTGTTATATTAACGGTAAAACACAAAACAATTCCTACGTGCGTTTCCTCTATCTTCCAACAAGCTGACTATTTTTCATGATTAATATATTAATAGTGTAAATTTGGAGAAATTTAGAAAGACACGTTTTGCGGGCAAATTTCAAAAATAAAAAGACCACAGTGTTCTTTATAATACAGCTAGGAAGCATTACAAAATATTACTACATGCCCTCGAGTAAGACAGCTGACTGTTAAGAGTTCATGGTTCTGGGATAAATGGTTAGAGAGGAAAGGTACATTTAGTTAGAAAAGTTACGGAAAATTTAAAGTTGTATTGCCCTTAACGACGTACTTGCACTCATTTAAATTCATAGTTTCTTTCATTGCATGTGTCATAGATTTCTCTGCCGTTTATTTGCAACCAGCGCACTGTAAAGTTTATTTTTTTTTATTTTTTAGATGGCTCGTAAAATTTTTCGTTCCTTTCCAATAGTACGCATGTCGTACAAAAACATAACATTTGTTTAATGACATTTACTCTTTTATTTCTTGCAAGTCTTCCAGAACTTCTCTCGAACACTTTGTGGGTAGATCTTGGCATTTGTTTTGTTCAGAAACGAGAAACCCCCATGATACGTTATTACTGTAGCAAACAACTGACTACGAGACAAGAAAAAATGTATTTAATAGGTGAAAGCTCAAAGCAACGGGAAAAAATGTCCCTAGGCTTATCATCTCAAAGAAGAGCTGTCACAAAGAAACAAGTGGGCATGTCTTACATAGCAAGCTGCCATTTAAACCGACATTTAAGACCTTCAAATAAGGATTTGGACTAAAATGCTTTTATATTCGCACTAAGTGTAAATCAAACCGGTACAATCACCAATAAAAAAATTATTTTCATTGTATTCGAGGTACCTTCTGCCCTTCGGAGTAAATATATTGCGAATCAGTAGTTAATATGCCTCGTTCTCCAAACAGGAGACGGATAGAAACTTTCGAAATGTGGTGGTGTAGAAGGATGCTAAAAAAGTTTTGATCGAATAGCTGATGGGGAGATACGAAATCAGATTAGGGAGCAGAGAAATTAATGGCACAAATTGACAGGAACAAGCGATTTTGGGCAAAGGGCGTATTTCGATTCCACCCGTCCGCTTTGACCCATGACGTTTAGCATGACGGTCATTAGTTAGCGTTTCGAAGGATACCAGTGGCCTTATTAAATGTTAACTGTTATTACCTTCGTTTCTAGAGCAATTTATAATGATGGTTAACTATGATTTTTTTCGTAATATACCGTGATGAACGATGGGAGGAACCCGAGAGCACAGCTTAAATTGTCGTTAAAGAAACGAGTAGCGATTGTATTTTTATCTTTCTTATCCGACACATACGGGAACCTGGGGTCGAATGGGGTACATAGTTGAAAACTTTGATTAAATGTACAAAATTGATAAATAAGAGAATTACCAATTTTTATATGAACACCTTATGATGTATTAATCACAAAAATACAAGAACATTGCCATAAAATAAAACAACAATATTTTCACTCAAAAACAGAAATGTATGTCATTTGCCCCATTCTGCCCCGTGCATGTGGCAGAATGGGGTGGTAAGTACAAGTGATTACAAAACCGTATAAAATTATCGGAAATGCAGAAAATATTGGCTTGCTCGGTATTTATTTAGTTTAAAGTGAATATTAATGTCAAACTACAGTTTTCATGTATTGTATCCTTTTCTTAAGGCTGTTTACAAAATTCACACACGAGGAAAGACTCATCATCTTCGCTATCTATTCCTGCACGAGAATCGTGTGTCCATTTTTTGCACGTGGAACAAGCGACCAAAGCTTCAACTGATTTTGAATAAAACCCACCACAATATAAACATTCACAGTCGGAACTTTTCTCATAATCACTCTCCTTAGTATTGTATTCTGTCCTTTTTTCCATTTATCTTCAGGCCCTTTCTTTCTTTTTTTTCCTTAATTTTATTCTCTTTTGAAAATAGTTTTTTCTTTGCACTTTCTTCTTTGGCAAAGTTCTTTTTCTATTTTTCCTTAATAATGGCTTCTAACTCTTTTTTTGTACGGCGAATCAGTTAAAACAACAGTCTTCCCCCTCTTCCGTTTCGCTCTTTTCTTGCTTTCGTTAACTTTTGGCAAGGGCATCAGAATTTGTAGTGAAATATGAAATGAGGAGGTGTTGTCAGTTGTCATCCAAGAGCACCAAAGATGAGAACAATTAGCCTCAATAACTTTGTCATTCTTAGGCGGCAGTTCATTGTTACAATTCGCTGAAACCTCGTCCGCTTGATTAACCAGCCCGTTGGCGTCGTCTTTTTTAGCTGGTCTGCTAGGTGGAGGCAATTCCAATTGTTCAGATATGATAACCTCTTTATTTGACGACCTATTTTGTCCGATGACAAATGTGTCTGCCGGAAGGAAGTCTGCATCGGTGAATATGGATGGGTCAGTGGGCCGTATTCCATTAGCTTCGAAACATATAATAGCGGTTTTCATTGTTGCACTTTAGATGAAAGTGAATTAGCTTCGAAACATATAATAGCGGTTTTCATTGTTGCACTTTAGATGAAAGCTGAATCAAAAAGCGTTGAAATTTGAAAGATAGTTACGACTTTCCCTGCGTGGCTTCGTAGCCATTTTCGAAGCTGATCACAATAACGAGGACTTAAAGGCTTCATAAAACAAACGTCAAGCGGCTGAAGTCTGTGAGAGCTATGTGGTGGTAAAGATAGCAACGAAACGCCACTCTCCCTCGCGTAGTCCATAACGTCAGTGTTGGTGGTATGTACTGAGTGGCCATCTAAGGAGAACTGGGAAGTGCTTTGATGCCTTAGAAAATTCCACAAATTTTCGAAACCATACAAAGAATGATCTGTGGCCATCCATGCGGTGCTGTGGACCTCAGCGCAACCTAAGTCAAATTCTTTCTGCTTCTTCTTTCGTGGAAATATGAGCGTAGGAGGCATGTAAGCTCCGCTTGCTGCCGTACTAATGAGGCAGGTTGCAGTTTCGCCCCTTTCTGCAGATGTTAACGATCCTACTTGACGTTTCCCTTTGCAAGCTGTGATCTTCGATTGGTTTTTTGGATTAACCGAAACGCCTGTTTCATCACAAATAGTTATTTGAGAAGTCATTAGTTTGTGTTTGTCAGTTACATTTGTTAGCAACGGAAAAAACCTATCGACAGCTACTTTATTAAAACCCATGACTCTTGCTCCAGATGTTGCTTCGGGTTCGCGAACAAACCCGCATTTGAAACTTCCTGGCAGATTAAAACTGTGTGCCCGACCGAGACTCGAACTCGGGACCTTTGCCTTTCGCGGGCAAGTGCTCTACCAACTGAGCTACCGAAGCACGACTCACGCCCGGTACTCACAGCTTTACTTCTGCCAGTACCTCGTCTCCTACCTTCCAAACTTTACAGAAGCTCTCCTGGTTCGCAGGAGAGCTTCTGTAAAGTTTGGAAGGTAGGAGACGAGGTACTGGCAGAAGTAAAGCTGTGAGTACCGGGCGTGAGTCGTGCTTCGGTAGCTCAGTTGGTAGAGCACTTGCCCGCGAAAGGCAAAGGTCCCGAGTTCGAGTCTCGGTCGGGCACACAGTTTTAATCTGCCAGGAAGTTTCATATCAGCGCACACTCCGCTGCAGAGTGAAAATCTCATTCTGGAAACCCGCATTTGCTTCTTCATTGTTTCAGGATGTAATAAACATTTAGATTTGTTTTGCTCGAAATTTTCGAAAAAGTATCTGGGAAACGTTCAAAAATTGAAAGGCAAAACTGTGCACCTGCCGAAATACGAGTGCGTGTACTCATTTGAAACAATTTTCCTAATCCGCTTCTGATACGCTAGAGGTTACCGCACAGTTAATAGCAATTGTAGTTGACCGTTTGCCTGTACCGTATAAAGTGCGGCCAGTAAAATATTTTTGTAGGGAGGACACAGCATCTTATCTTGAATGGAGAGTTCATATATACGTGCAAAACTAACCACTTGGGCCACAGGGAAGTGTGTTGGGAGCCTTACTGTTCACGTTGTATATTAACATTACAGATAATATAAGTAAGCTCACATTTTTCGAAAATGGTGCAGATATCGACATTGAGGTAACAAAGTTCGTGGGAAGCGATATGCACATACAGGGGATAGGTAAAATAATGTGAATACCTATACTTACATCTACGTGGATACTCTGCAAATCACATTTAAGTGCCTGGCAGAGGGTTCATCGAACCACCTTCACAAGTCTCTTTTATTCCAATCTCATATAGCACCCGGAAAGAATGATCACCTGTATCTTTCCGTACGAGCTCTGATTTATCTTATTTTATCGTGGTGATCGTTCCTCCTTACGTAAGTCGGTGTCAACAAAATATTTTCGCATTTGGAGGAAAAAGTTGGTGATTGGAATTTCGTGAGAAGATTCCGTAGCAACGAAAAACACTTTCCTTTTAATGATGTCCAGCCCAAATCCTGTATCATTTCTCGATAATAGAAAACGTGCTTCCTTTCTTTGAACTTTTTCGATGTACTCAGTCAGGCCTATCTGGTAAGGATCCCACATCTCCCAGCACTATTCTAAAAGAGGACGGACAAGCGTAGTGTAGGCAGTCTCCTTTGTAGGTCTGTTACGTTTTCTAAGTGTCCTGCCAATAAAACGCAGTCTTTGGTTAGCATTCTCCACAACATTTTCGATGTGTTCCTTCCAGTTTAACTTGTTCGTGATTGTAATACCTAGGTATTTAGTTGAATTTACGGCTTTTAGATTAGCCTGCAACTTGTGTGATAGTGATTCGTCTATTCTGCTTCACCAGGGAGCTTGCGGGGTCAGTAACGACCTGATTTGCGGATATTGAGTGCGTACCTTAACTGTCTTCTGTCTTCATTGATTAGCGGCTACCTTTGAAATGGACTCCTTTAGCCGTGTAGTACCCATTACTTCGTCCACAAACACATGATGGTTTCAACTTGAGAATCGCCAAGCCTGAAGCCAAATGTGATGCAACGATGTCATTTTGCTCACATTACTAAATCCAACGTGTACCACTTACAAGTGTTCCGAAGTAGTGAAGAAAATCAGGTATGTGTGCTATGTATGCCTGAAAACATGAGCGCACGCACGCTCTGATACCATTGTTGATTTCTACAATTAAAAAAGGTCGGATGTTTTTTGAACAGCTCTCGTATATAAGTCGTCGCCAGTGATGTCGAAAGAGTAAGATACCCCTAGCTACGCCAGTTGTATAGGTAGTTCGAATGGAGCGGTCTATTGTCCGACGAATTCCATAACAGCTCCGAACCAAATATTCCAAAGTTCGTCCTTCACGTTAGGAACCAAGCTGAGCTCACGAGGGCGTAAGTCAGGGGAGCGTGGTGAGTGGTGCGGCGCTTCCCATCCCCATATACTGATCTAATCAGTCACGACTTGAACCAAGCGTGCCCGAACATTGTCCTGCAAAATGATGGGCGCGTCCTGCAGAAAGTGACGCCGCTTCTTTCTCTCAGTTGTTTTTCTACTTTGTAACACAATCTGTTTCGTTTTCGAGTCTAAACCGCTTAACAGATATTGTTCAAATTTGGCATGGAGACAGTTGGAACCCTGAGAAAGAACATAGCCCACTTTTGAAAGCAATAAATATTTTTTTTACATCAGTGAACGTAAACTACATGAAAACTTACTTATTTTGGTGTATAACTTAAGAATTCTTTAATGTAGTCGCCACGCGGGATAGTGTCTCAAACGAAATTACTCCCACGTCCGAGGTATTTCAGCATCACTTCTCCCATTCCGCTTGTAGTTCAGAATCTTTTGGGTAAGTCTGGGACTTAGGATTCACACCAGTCTTCACGATATTTTTGAATTTTTTAGTTTCCGTTGAAAATACTAAATTTTTCCCTAGAATCTTCATTCCTAATCCTTTCTTGTTCTGCAGCCCTTCGAATTTCTTAGGAACCTCATCTCTGCCGAGTGAACTTTTTTTGTTTTAATCTTGTTTTCGCTTTCATAGCATAACACAGGAACCGCTACCACTTTATAGAATTACGGGACAACCTCTTTTTGTACTTTATTGCCCAATGTTCTGATAATGGTGCCACAGACAGCTTAGAATTTGTGTAAATTATTTTCAGTATCAGAGTAACAATCAGATCTTACAGCGTACCCTAAATGAAAGATTAAGAGACCTGTTCTAAAGCAGGATTATCCGAAACTAGTTTTAATCTGACTGAATATTTTCCTCGAAGTGCACTTATTTTCGTTTTATTACTAGAAATTTTAAAGTTGTATTCGTTGCGTATTTCGTTCAGGTGGTATATAGATCTTTGGAGGTCATTTCATTCACTTGAATCATGTCATCTACAAACAGAAGCACAATGAGGTATTTCTCATTCGTTATCCCAATTCCTTTGTCTTCTCGTAGTTCATGCTTTCATTTATGAAGAATGAAGTCAATGTAAATACTAAAAATGCTGACATAATCTACTCATTTACATGTATACCGTGAGAGCTGTCGCAGTGGTTAGTACATGGTACGATGATGATGATGACGAATATGATGATGATGTTTGGTTTGTGAGGCGCTCAACTGCACGGTTATCAGCGCCTGTACAAAGCCCCAACCTTTACACAGTCCAGTTTCGCCACCTTCACAAATGATGATGAAATGAAATGGACAACACAGACACCTAGTTCCCGGCTGGAGAACGCAACCCAGCCGTGAATCGAACCCGGAATCCCAGGATCCAGAGCAGCAACGCTAGCTTCTAGACGACGAGCTGTCAACTAGTACACTAGACTCGCATTCCGTAGAACGACGGTTTAAATCCGCGTCCGGCCACCCTGATTCATGTTTTCCGTAATTTTCCTGAATTGCTCCAAGCAAATGCTGGGATGGTTCCTTTGAAAGGGCACGGCCGACTTCTTTTACCCTTCCTTGACGCAGTGCCAGCTCCTGCTCCGTCTCTAATGACCTCGACATCGATGGCACATTAAATACAATCCTCCTTCCGTCCTTCATTTAAAGGCATAGGTTTAGCGCAATTAGTCGGGCGTTAAAAGTTAAAAACTGCGTACTCGTCTAAGGCAGCATAATTTCATGGCGCGCAAATTATCGAGACTATACTCACCGAACATTTGTGAATGGCAGCACCTGATGACTTACAACAAACTTCCCACTTAATTTTGAAACTTGGCGAAACTTTTTTTCCCTCAGCCATCCCTGACAGAATGATGAAAGGAGAAAAGACTTTCATCACTACTACATGTTCGCTCTTCATGCAGTAAGGTGTCAGCATCAGGCTTGATGTTTCACTTTATTACTTCTTTACTACTCACTCTATTCGCAACAGCCGCGCGGGATTAGCCAAGCGGTCTCAGGCGCTGCAGTCATGGACTGTGCGGCTGGTCCCGGCGGAGGTTCGAGTCCTCCCTCGGGCATGGGTATGTGTGTTTGTTCGTAGGATAATTTAGGTTTAGTAGTGTGTAAACTTAGGGACTTATGACCTTAGCAGTTAAGTACCATAAGATTTCACACACATTTGAACATTTGAACATTCTATTCGCAACACAATTGTCAGACAGTATCCACATACATCGCCGAATGTACCTGAAAATTATAGCATTGTACAACACCTAGTTCAGTATATAAACACTGAGATGTTTTCGAAAAACTACTTTCTCTTAAAACAGAGCGTCCTCAACTGCAAAGGGTTATGCTTCTTCGGGTCAAGTTTTTAACACATTAACTGATACAGAAAGTAAACGAACTTCTGAAAGTGGTTTACATATGGGACTTCCAGTCTTATGATAGCAAATTGGAGGGGAGAAGGGGGTTGTGGCTACGCGGTCTATTTGGAACTTCGGTCTTTCCGCAAATGATGCAGTTGTCTGTAATGAAATACAGTCTGAAAGAAGCCACGCCCTCATGAGATTTCAGTGTAGTGCAAAGCATGACAACTTGGTTCAAATGTTCCCGAAATGTAAAATTGTTCGGTTCACAAAACGAAATAACCTTATGCTACGGGTATAGTGTCAGCGAGTCAAATTCGCAATCGCTCAACTCACACAAATACCTGGGTGTAAAAATTTCTAGAGATTTGAAATGGAACCGTCACACAGTCGCAGTCTTAGGGAAAGATGGTGGCAGGCTGCCATTCGTTGGTAGAATTCTAGGAAAATACAATCTGTGTACAAAAGAAATTGCTTAGAAATCACTCGTGTGACCCATCCCCCAGTATTGCTCGAGATTCTTGGACCATAATCAGATACGACTGCCAGGCGATACTGAATGTATACAGAGAAGGGCAGCAAAAAATGCTCACAGGTTTGTTTGACCCGTTAGAGAGTGTCACAGAGTTTCTGATGAAATTGAACTGGCAGGCGCCTGGAAACAAACGTAAAATATCCCGAGAAAGTCTACTTGGAATATTTCCGGAGGAATCCTTAAATATTGAATATAGGCGAGTGGTAGTCAATAGAGGGAATGACTGCGAATGCTTGTTCGATTTGCGATGCAAACTAAGCCTAATAATATTCCCGGTGTGAGATGTAGTTGGCAGCTCTGTAAATGCTGACCGGTGAGTCGCTTAAAGCCCAGGGAAAGTTAATCTCGGAGGGACACATCACGCTCTCAACCGATTAAGCATATCCGCTAAGGATGTTCTAGAGCCTGTGATTAGTGCATCGAATATAAATACGGAAAACTGCAAGAACTCGCTTCTCGAAATATTTTTAATTCCATTTACTAGTTTTGTAACCTATTCAGACTCATCTTCAAATGTGGCACACAGAATTTCCGTCTTTATTTCGGTAGAGTGATGCCGGGTACTGGCTCTCTGACAGGGAGACAGAGAACTCTTTAATGTATCGCCATGAGCCACAGTTACATGGCGACATGTGTCGGAAAACCAATTCTTCCACTTACCGTGGCAATGTGGGTGGTATTGCAGTTAATATCCATATGGCAACTGCCGTTGTCATTGTGTACTGGCCACAGATTAATCGCCTTTCAATGTAAATATAAATACGAAATTTCACCATCACCATAAGGCTTACTACTGATGTACATTACAAAGATGTTCAACTAAAAGAATAACATACTTTGCTCGGAAACAGTCTTTTGATTTTTGTGCATATAACACGAGGGCGTGCTGAGAAGTAGTGACTCCAAATGTTATATTTGAAAACTCTAAGCTTTCCAGTTAAAAAACTTTGGTAACATTCTACATCTTTATTCCATATATCTGCAGTCCTCTGCTGCTAGAGGGCTCCGTTTTGTACCGTGTAACATAGCGGTGTGTGATGTAACTATGTCGGTGCGTGAGAAACAGCTCAGAAAACTGAAAGCACGAATTCGAAGAGTTGGTCAGCGTTACAACGCCAAACTACAGCCTAGCGTTGCGACGTCTGCAGCACTCCGATGCCGTTCGTTCACTGCCGTCGATTGACCTCCACACAGCCCCGACTTGGTTCCATCCGATTTTCATCTGTCTCCAAAACTTGCGGAACACATCCGAGGACTTCTATAGTTCGAAGCCGTGCAAGCAGAGATGAGGTTGAGGCTCTGTTAGCATAGTCAAATATTCTACTGTGACGGTATCAACAAAATCAACATTTCACAAAATGAGACTACGTAGTCCGATGACTACAGCTTCAGTGCGCTGCAGCTGCAATTTGTTAACTCATGTAAATACTTGAGTGTATTAATTTGTAGGGGTATGAAATGGAACGATCATATAAACATATTTGTAGGTAAAGCGCGTGCGGTTCATTGGTACAATACTGGGGAATTGCAGTCAGTACCAGATAGGACGAACAGAGGATATTGAACTTATACAGAGAAGGGCAGCAAAAAATGCTCACAGGTTTGTTTGACACATAGGAGAATGTGAGGAAGGTGTTCAAAGAACTGAACTAACGGACAGTTGATGATAGACACGGACTATACCGTGGAAGAGCAAAGTATCGCGAGGAGACCTACTTAGAAAGTTTCTAGAACCGACGTTACATGATGAATGTAGGAATATACTGAAACCGCCTACGTATCGTAAGTGTAGGAAGCGTGAAGACCAGATTAGACTAAGCACAGCACGCACAGAGGCTTTTAAGCAGTCACAATTCGCACGCTCCATGCGTCAGTGGAGTGGGAATAAGTCCTAATAACTGGTATAGTGGCAAGTTCCAACTGCCACGCACTTCACGGTCGTTTTTAGAGTACAGATTATATGCTGCCTATTTTTTGTTTAAATTCGATTACGAGAAAATGGGCGTCTTGGAAAATGTCCTAAATAAGTCTCCTCTTCGTCGTCGTCGTCGTCACCACCACCACCACCACCACCACCACCACCACCCTCATGTGTGTTGTGCCCTAGGGCAGGTCTTCACATGTACCTCTCCATGCAGTCCCATCATTGGTTACCCTATTGTTTTCTCACAATTATTTACTGTCCTTACGCTATCCACCTCCTGTTATGTTCTGCGTCTTCTTCTTCTCCTTCTCCTTCCTCTTCTTCCATTCACTATTCCCTCTATACCATCCATCAATAAACAATCACTTCTCATTCAGTGTCCACGCCAATTGTGTTTCCTCATCCTGCTACCTTTAAAATTTCTCTCTGTTCTCCCACTCAACACCACCTAATTTCTCACTGTGCCTGCCTATTTTATCCCATATCAACGCACCCACACGAAAGCCTCCTGTTATGAAACGTCTCATTGGCAATTGCTACACGTGTTTTCACCTCCTTATTACTTCCAATGTCGTCCATAATAGCGTGTCGCAGTTACCTAAAAACACTAAATTGTTCTGTATCTTCATGCCTAACATTATGGTAGTTCTTTCTTTTCTTGCACTTACCACCTGCCATTTTGCCTTTTTATTATTATTATTATTTCTCATTCCAGTTTACTCATGTCTCTTGTTTAATTCTTTTAATATTTCAGTCATACTTTTCTCGCTCTTTGCCAATAACACCATATGATCAGCGAGTCTAATACATTCTGTTCTCCTAACAATAACCAGCACCCCTCTATTTCGTTTCAAACATTTTTGAATGACCTGCTCCAAATATATTTCCACACTAAGGAAAATAAACGTATCCCCGAGGAATTACCCCAGTGCGATGGAAATCGATACACGTGATGTACGTGTAGGAGCAAATGAATGATTACAGTTGCAGAAAAAGTGGATGATTAATTGAAGAGAAAGAGCTTCACAAATTGATAAGTCGATAACGTGTTGGTCCACCTCTGGCCTTTACACGGGCAGTTATTCGGCTTGACATTGATAAAGTTAGTGGATGCCCTCCTGACGGATATCGTACCAAATTCAGTTCAGTTGGTTCGTTACACCGTCAAAATCGCGACCTGCTTTAAAGAACCTCCCCGTAGTGTTCCAAACGTTCAAAATTGGTTAGAGACATGGCAGTCTTGCTGAGCACTGTATTGTATGGCATGTTCAAAAACAAACACGTAGATACTCTCTCCGTGTGTGGTGCGTAAATTGTCGGCAGGCACCTCACTTAGTGTCCCGAGCAGAGTTCAAGCCGCCATAGGGACAAAGGGTGGACACACTGCACATTAATGTCCACTAATAGGTGTGCTGTGCTGGTAATGCGAACGGCTGAAAGCAAGGGGAAACTACTGCCGTAATTTTTCCCTAGGACATGCAGCTTTACTGTATGATTAAATGATGATGGCGTCCTCTTGGGTAAAATATTCCATAGTCCCCCATTCGGATCTCCGGGCTGGGACTACTTAAGAGGATGTCGTTATCAGGAGAAAGAAAACTGGCGTTCTACGGATCGGAGCGTGGAATGTCAGATCCCTTAATCGGGCAGGTTGGTTAGAAAATTTAAAAAGGGAAATGGATAGGTTAAAGTTAGATATAGTGGGAATTAGTGAAGTTCGGTGGCAGGAGGAACAAGACTTTTGGTCAGGTGATTACAGGGTAATAAATACAAAATCAAATAGGGGTAATGCAGGAATAGGTTTAATAATGAATAAAAAAATAGGAGTGCGGGTTAGCTACTACAAACAGCATAGTGAACGCATTATTGTGGCCAAGATAGACACAAAGCCCATGCCTACGACAGTAGTACAAGTTTATATGCCAACTAGCTCTGCAGATGATGAAGAAATAGATGAAATGTATAACGAGATAAAAGAAATTATTCAGGTAGTGAAGGGAGACGAAAATTTAATAGTCATGGGTGACTGGAACTCGTCAGTAGGAAAAGGGAGAGAAGGAAACATAGTAGGTGAATATGGATTGGGGGGAAGGAATGAAAGAGGAAGCCGCCTTGTAGAATTTTGCACAGAGCATAACTTAATCATAGCTAACACTTGGTTAAAGAATCATAAAAGAAAGTTATATACCTCGAAGAATCCTGGAGATACTAAAAGGTATGATAGATTATATAATGGTAGGACAGACATTTAGGAACCAGGTTTTAAATTGTAAGACATTTCCAGGGGCAGATGTGGATTCTGACCACAATATATTGGTTATGAACTGCAGATTGAAACTGAAGAAACTGCAAAAAGGTGGGAATTTAAGGAGATGTGACCTGGATAAACTGAAAGAACCAGAGGTTGTAGAGAGTTTCAGGGAGAGCATTAGGGAACAATTGACAGGAACGGGGGAAAGAAATACAGTAGAAGAAGAATGGGTAGCTCTGAGGGATGAAGTAGTGAAGGCAGCAGACGATCAAGTAGGTAAAAAGACGAGGGCTAATAGAAATCCTTGGGTAACAGAAGAAATATTGAATTTAATTCATGAAAGGAGAAAATATGAAAATGCAGTAAATGAAGCAGGCAAAAAGAAATACAAACGTCTCAAAAATGAGATCGACAGGAAGTGCAAAATGGCTAAGCAGGGGTGGCTAGAGGACAAATGTAAGGATGTAGAGGCTTATCTCACTAGGGTTAAGGTACATACTGCCTACAGGAAAATTAAAGAGACCTTTGGAGAGAAGACCACCACTTGCATGCATATCAAGAGCTCAGATGGAAACCAAGTTCTAAGCAAAGAAGGGAAAGCAGAAAGGCGGAAGGAGTATATAGAGGGATTGGCCTTGGGAGAGCCAGTCCTGACAAAACTCTACCATCTGGTGAGCAAGATGTATGAAACAGGCGAAATACCCCCAGACTTAAAGAAGAATATAATAATTCCAATCCCAAAGAAAGCGGGTGTTGACAGATGTGAAAATTACCGAACAATCAGTTTAATAAGTCACAGCTGCAAAATACTAACACGAATTCTTTACAGACGAATGGAGAAACTGGTAGAAGCGGACCTCGGTGAAGATCAGTTTGGATTCCGTAGAAATGTTGGAACACGTGAGGCAATACTAACTTTACGACTTATCTTAGAACAAAGATTAAGAAAAGGCAAACCTACGTTTCTAGCATTTGTAGACTTAGAGAGAGCTTTTGACAACGTTAACTGGAATACTCGCTTTCAAATTCTGAAGTTGACAGGGGTAAAATACAGGGAACGAAAGGCTATTTACAATTTGTACAGAAACCAGATGGCAGTTATAAGAGTTGAGGAGCATGAAAGGGAAGCATTGGTTGGGAAAGGAGTGAGACATGGTTGTAGTCTCTCCCCGATGTTATTCAATCCTTATATTGTGCAAGCAGTAAAGGAAATAAAAGAAACATTCGGAGTAGGTATTAGAATTCATGGAGAAGAAGTAAAAACTTCGAGGTTCGCCGATGACAATGTAATTCTGTCAGAGACAGCAAAGGACTTGGAAGAGCAGTTGAACGGAATGGACAGTGTCTTGAAAGGAGGATATAAGCAAAACGAGGATAATGGAATGTAGTCAAATTAAGTCCGGTGATCCTAAGGGAATTAGAATAGGAAATGACACTTAAAGTAGTAAAGGAGTTTTGCTATTTAGGGAGTAAAATAACTGATGATGGTCGAAGTAGAGAGGATATAAAATGTAGACTGGCAATGGCAAGGAAATCGTTTCTGAAGAAGAGAAATTTGTTAACATCGAATATAGATTTAAGTGTCAGGAAGGCGTTTCTGAAAGTATTTGTATGGAGTGTAGCCATGTATGGAAGTGACACATGGACGATAACCAGTTTGGACAAGAAGAGAATACAAGCTTTCGAAATGTGGTGCTACAGAAGAATGCTGAAGATAAGGTGGGTAGATCACGTAACTAATGAAGAGGTATTGAATAGGATTGGGGAGAAGAGAAGTTTGTGGCACAATTTGACTAGAAGAAGGGATCGGTTGGTAGGACATGTTTGAGGCATCAAGGGATCACAAATTTAGCATTGTAGGGCAGCGTGGAGGGTAAAAATCGTAGAGGGAGACCAAGAGATGAATACACTAAGCAGATTCAGAAGGATGTAGTTTGCAGTAGGTACTGGGAGATGAAGAAGCTTGCACAGGATAGAGTAGCATGAGAGCTGCATCAAACCAGTCTCAGGACTGAAGACCACAACAACAACAACAACAACAACAACAACAACAACAATAGCTGTCTGTACACTTACTGATAGGATAGTGTGTTTCGAAATGTTAGCAGAGGCCAGAAGTTGGAACATTTGGCTTTCCACTTAAAGCTTACTTGGGGCGAGTCGTAGTATCTCTAGAAAGAGACACCTCTGGCAACACTAGTTGAAAGTGGCCTTCAATCTAGCCGTGCTGCGCTCTCTACCTCCGGTTATTCTCGTGGGCGTCAGAGCTACCGTAGCCAAGACGCCCCCTGGGTAAACGCTGCGGACGTCTGCAGTCGCGCCTGACGATCTGTCACGAATTATGAAATGTATTCGCAGATACCAATTGCAATACGACAACGGCTATACAATTTACTGGAAACGTGTGCTACAACCATTTCAAACATGTTGGTAACGCTGTCACTTTGACAAGTAATTTGTTACACTGAAGAGCGAAAAAAATACCGTGTAGGGCCCCAGCGAACACGCAGAAGTGCCTCAACACGCCGTGGCATGGAATCGACTAATGGCTGAAGTCGCGCAGGAGGGAACTGGCACCATGACTCCTGCAGAGCTGCCCATAAATCCGTAAGAGTACGAGGGAGCAAAGATCTCTGATAATCACGTTGCAAGGCATCCCAGATATGCTCGATAATGCTACACAATTTACTGGAAACGTACAGGATGTTTGGGGAGTTTGGTGGCCAGCGGAAGTGTTTAACCTCGGAAGAGTGTTCCTGCAGCCACTCTGTAGCAATTGTGGTTGTCTGGGGTGTCGCATTGTCCCGCTGGAATTACCCACATCCGTCGGAATGCACAATGGACATGAGTGGATGCAGGTGATCAGACAGGATGCTTACGCCCGTGTCACCAGTCAGAGTTGTATCTAGACGTATCTGGGGTCCCACATCACTCCAAATGCACACGCCATACAACGTCACAGAGCCTCCACCAGCTTCAACAGTCCTCAGCTGACATGCAGGGTCCATGGAGTCATGATGTTGTCTTCATACCCGTACACGTCCATACTCTATATACATTTTGAAGTGAGACTCGTCCTACCAGGCAATATGTTTCCAGTCATCAACAGTCCAATGTTCGTACCGATGGGCCCAAATGAGGCGTAAAGCTTTGTGCTGTGCTGTCAGCAAGGGTACACGAGTGGGCCTTCGGCTCTGAAAGCCCATATAGATGATGATCCGTTGAATGATTCGCATGCTGACACTTGTTGATTGTCAAGCATTGAGATTTTCTGTAATTTGCGGAAGGGTTGCACTTTCGCCACGCTGAACGATTCTCTTCAGTTCCCATTCTTGCAGGATCTTTTTCCGGCCGCAGCGATGTCGGAGATTTGTTGTTTTACTGGATTGCTGATATTCGCGGAGCCTTCGTGAAATGGTCGTACTGGAAAATCCCCACTTCATAGCTGCCTCGGGGATCCTGTGTCCCATCGCTCTTGCGCCGAGTATAATACTACATTCAAAATCTAACAACCGCGGCAGACACATGTCTTACACAGGTGTTGCCGGCGGCAGCCCCATATTAAGCCTGTTTACATATCTCTGTGTTTGAATACGCATTATTATACTAGTTTATTTGGCATTTCAGTGTAGATGTGACCCAGTACATCTATTGTTCTACAGTTTCACTCGTTAATAACCAAAGAAACAAAAAAAATCGGTCTTCAGAGACACTGTTTATACAGGAGGGCCTTTAGCAGTTCGAAATTAGAATGGTATTAATACCTTCAGCTTGCGACGGGCGTTGATACATATCAACGAAGACAGGTGAAAATGTGTGCCCCGACCGGAACTCGAACCAGGGATCTCCTGCATACATGGTAGTCGCTCTATCCATCTGAGCCACCGAGGGCACAGAGGATAGTGCGACTGCAGGGACTATCTCGCGCACGCCTCCCGCAAGACCCACATTCTCACCTTGTATATCCACACACTACATTCGTAGTGTCCTTTCGGACATGTCCGAAAGAATAGGCACCATATCCATATAAATATATTTTCCAATTCGCGTGCTCTGCGTCTCCACGGGGCACCACAGTCGCACCTGCTGACGGTGAAGGCACCCTTTCTCGAAGACGTTGCGCAATGGTAACGAAAAGCGTGTGGGAAGGAGTCAGACGTTGTGGACAACGATCTTGATAAAGGCGACCAGCAGCTCTTCCAGCACTGTGAGCTTGGCCACACACAATACTCGTGTCGGTGTATTCGGCAAAAGTGTACTCAGCAATGTTGCTCTATCACTCACAGACACATGAACGAGACTCGAACCAGTTCAGAGAGGTAGGACAGCCGTCAAATGACATCATACGATCCGACGTAAGTAACCCCCCTCCAGTGATGATTACCCTGTTGCATACCTCAATGGCGAAGATGTATTTTACGGCTGTAGCACGGATATACGTTTCCATACATGGGTTCCAGTTCAAAATATCGTCACTCAGTTCCCTAGAAGTTTTTAATGGGAGTTTTGGAACATCCTGTATCTCTCCAGTAACTATACAGCTATTTCCTAACGTTGTTAGGTGTAGGAAAAAATACTAGTATCATGCTGAAAATATCGGAGAGAAGCGATAGAATTCCTACAAACATCTACATCTACATGATTACTCTGCAATTCACATTTAAGCGCTTGGCAGAGGGTTCGTCGAACCACAATCATACTATCTCTCTACCATGCCACTCCCGAACAGCGCGCGGGAAAAACGAACACCGAAACCTTCCTGTTCGAGCTCTGATTTCTCTTATTTTATTTTGATGATCATTCCTACCTATGTAGGTTGGGCTCAACAAAATATTTTCGCATTCGGAAGAGAAAGTTAGTGACTGAAATTTCGTAAATAGATCTCGCCGCGACGAAAAACGTCTTTGCTTTAATGACTTCCATCCCAACTCGCGTATCATATCTGCCACTCTCTCTCCCCTATTACGTGATAATACAAAACGAGCTGCCCTTTTCTGCACCCTTTCGATGTTCTCCGTCAATCCCACCTGGTAACGATCTCACACCGCGCAGGAATATTCTAACAGAGGACGAACGAGTGTAGTGTAAGCTGTCTCTTTAGTGGACTTGTTGCATGTCCTAAGGGTCCTGCCAATGAAACGCAACCTTTGGCTCGTCTTCCCCACAATATTATCCAAGTGGTCTTTCCAACTGAAGTTGTTAGTAACTTTAAGACCCAGGTACTTAGTTGAATTGACAGCCTCGAGAATTGTAGTATTTATCGAGTAAACGAATTCCAACGGATTTCTTTTGGAACTCATGTGTATCACCTCACAGTTTTCGTTATTTAGCGTCAACTGCCACCTGCCGCACCATACAGCAATCTTTTCTAAATCTCTTTGCAATTGATACTGTTCTTCGGATGACCTTACTAGACGGTAAATAACAGCATCATCTGCGAACAACCTAAGAGAACTGCTCAGATTGTCACCCAGGTCATTTATATAGATCAGGAACAGCAGAGGTCCCAGGACGCTTCCCTGGGGAACACCTGATATCACTTCAGTTTTACTCGATGATTTGCCGTCTATTACTACGAACTGCGACCTTCCTGACGGGAAATCACGAATCCAGTCGCACAACTGAGACGATACCCCATAGGCCTGCAGCTTGATTAGAATTCGCTTGTGAGCAACGGTGTCAAAAACTTTCCGGCAATCTAGAAATACGGAATCAACTTGAGATCCCCTGTCGATAGCGGCCATTACTTCGTGCGAATAAGGAGCTAGCTGCGTTGCACAAGAACGATGTTTTCTGAAACCATGCTGATTACGTATCAATAGATCGTTCCCTTCGAGGTGATTCATAATGTTTGAATACAGTATATGCTCCAAAACTTACTGCAAACCGACGTCAATTATATAGGTCTGTAGTTCGATGGATTACTCCTACTACCCTTCTTAAACACTGGTGCGACCTGCGCAATTTTCCAATCTGTAGGTACAGATCTATCGGTGAGTGAGCGGCTGTATATGATTGCTAAGTAGGGAGCTATTGTATCAGTGTAATCTGAAAGGAACCTAATCGGTATACAATCTGGACCTGCCCGTATCAAGCGATTCGAGTTGTTTCGCAACCCCTAAGGTATCTACTTCTAAGAAACTCATACTAGCAGCTGTTCATGTTTCAAATTCTGGAATATTCCATTCGCCTTCCCTGGTGATGGAATTTCGGAAAACTGCGTTCAATAACTCCACTTTAGCGGCACAGTCGTCTGTAACACTACCATCGGCACTGCGCAGCGAAGGTATTGACTGCGTCTTGCCGCTTGTGTGCTTTACAAACGACCAGAGTTTCTTCGGATTTTCCACCAAATTTCGAGACAATGTTTCGTTGTGGAACCTATTAAAGGCATCTCGCATTGAAGTCCGTGCCAAATTTCGCGCGTCTGTAAATTTTAGCCAATCTTCGGGATTTCGCGTTCTTCTGAACTTCGCATGCTTTTTCCGTTGCCTCTGCAACAGCGTTCGGACATGTTTTGTGTACCATGGGGGATGAGTTCCATCTCTTACCAATTTATGAGGTATGAATCTCACAATTGCTGTTGCTACTATATCTTTGAATTTCAGCCACATCTCGTCTACATTTGCATAGTCAGTTCGGAAGGAATGGAGATTGTCTCTTAGGATGGCTTTTAGTGACACTTTATCCGCCTTTTTAAATAAAATTATTTTGCGTTTGTTTCTGGTGGATTTGGAAGAAACTGTATTGAGCCTAGCTACAACGACCTTGTGGTCACTAATCCCAGTATCAGTGACGATTCTATTAGCTCTGGATTGTTTGTAGTTAAGAGGTAAAGTGTGTTTTCGAAACCATTTACAATTCGCGTGGGTTCGTGGACTAACTGCTCGAAATAATTTTCGGAGAAAGCATTTAGGACAATCTCGGAAGATGTTTTCTGCCTACCACCGGTTTTGAACAAGTATTTTTGCCAACATATCGAGGGATGGTTGAAGTCCCCACCAACTATAACCGTATGAGTGGGGTATTTATTTGTTATGAGACTCAAATTTTCTCTGAACTGTTCAGAAACTATATCATTTGAGTCTAGGGGTCGGTAGAAGGAGCCAATTTTTAACTTAGTTCGGCTGTTAAGTATAACCTCCACCCATACCAATTCGCACGGAGTATGTACTTCGACTTCACTACAAGATAAACCACTACTGACAGACACAAACACTTCATCACCAATTCTGCCTAATCTGCCTTTCCTGAACAGCGTCTGAGACTTCGTAAAAATTTGTGCAGAACTTATTTCAGGCTTTAGCCAGCTTTCTGTACCTATAACGATTTCAGCTTCTGTGCTTTCTATTAGCGCTTGAAGAAAACCATTTTGGGTTCTAGGCAATGTCATTATAAAACAGTGAAACAACTAAAATAACGACATTTCAACCATCGTTTGAACGATCCTCTTCAGAGCGAATAAATGCCACGAAATTTTAAATCAGCAGCAGCAAAATGAAAGTTCGATTTGGAAACAATTTCTATTTCTTCTTTCTTATCTTCGATTAATTTCCCGAATTTCTCGTCCGTTTCGTATGTTGCTTTCTTTATACATTTCTAGAGCTTGCAATTTTACATAGTAACTCATGCCTGCCAACGTCATCTAACGAGGCTAAGGAGCATCAAAATACGGGCGCCAGCTCCGGCAAATGTATGTAAGTAGAGTGTGATGCCGTGATCTTGTATTAATTTGAGGTAAGGGCCCCGGTACCGGAAACGAATGAGTCGAAAGTTAAAAGGGAAAATCGTTATCATACCCCTGACGGTGGAATACAAGTACTGGTACTGTTGTTGCTAACTTTCAAAGGTGGTAGTATGGATCAAAGTAAGAAAAAATGTCCGGTAAACTTGGGCTACAAAATACATACCTGAGGAGCTGTGAGCACTTGTACAGTAGTGGAGATATGTTTTATGCTAGCGAAGATGAACAAGTCCTCACAGCTCTTAAGGTATGCATTTTACAGCCCATGTGTACTGGACATTGTTTTCTTCTTTCGGTCCATACTACCACCTCTGAAAGTTTCCTGCCCTACATCTTAGCTACAACACTACCGGTACATAATGTCACACGTAACAGGAATGTCTTCTCTTCTAATTTTCCGTTATAATGACATAACCTCAAATTGATACATTTATCCATCTCCACCATCATAGAAAATTGTAACATCTTCATTTGATCTCCCTGTATACACATATTTTACAGACTCCAGCGCCTGTAACTTTGATACTCTGTAGCGTCGCTGGATGACGTTTCCAGACATCGATTCCTATGTAGAATTTCATCAGCTAGGTTCCCTCTACAGACTCGATAAATGTGTAGCACGAAGTATTCAAAGTGAATAACATGGGAGAATTGGCTAGAGCCCCCCCCCCTTCTCTCTCTCTCTCTCTCTCTCTCTCTCTCTCTCTCTCTCTCTCTCTCTCTCTCTCTCACACACACACACACACACACACACACACACACACACACACACACACACACACTCTTCTCATCTATCAGCTTTCCTTTATGTCTTTTAAGTCTTACAACTGCTGTCTGATTTCTGGCAGTACTCTAGGTAACATGCCGCTCACTGTATTTTATCCCTGGCTGCATCTTAAATTCAAACTGTATATTCTGGTCAAAACTGTCAAAAGTTATAATCTATATCTATATATATTATAAATATAGGTTGAATTTCTTCAACTGATCTCTAGCGGCTAATGTGTTCTCTCAAAATGGATTTTCCTCTAGCTTGTCATCTCTAGTGTGTTCCATTCCTCTGTAGATATTTTGGATCAGTATTTTCAGCCAGGACGTATGAAAGTGATGGTTCGGTAGTATTCACACATATTACCATTTGCCTTATTTGGTATTGGTGTTATTTTTTTCGTTTAGTATGAAGATTTAGCAGTCACGTCAGCTAGCATAGATGTTGAGGAGTGAAGCAGCAAACGCCGACGGAGTTAGTCCTCACCGGTGCTGATAGAGCCCTCTGGTAGCGAAGCCCTGCACTACAGACAACTGAGTGTATGAGGGACTAGTAGTGACACCTAGCAGCGAAGTGATAACTGAGTGTGTGAGGGACTAGTAGCGACACCTAGCAGCAAAATGATGAACCGCAAAATGGCCGCGAAAATTGAGTGACTTAAATGTCTAGTTGCTGTTTATTTCTTCCTTTACACTATTATTACAAAACAGACTATGGCATCACTGCTCGGTTTGTCTGTTACCGTATTTTTGTGTATTTCACACGTTACAAAATAATTCTGTTCTCGTAACATACAATGCAAACTACATCTCCAGCGACATTAATGTACGCAGCATGTTACGTTCATCATTACCTCTTTGTAATTTAGTATTACTAAAAGTTTTGGCCACACTTTTAAGCATTAAAAATGGATATGGCTCGGAATTTAATAGTAAAAGGAACAGCCATACTGGCAGATAGTCTCTCTAATTAACAAAAATACGAAATGTAGGTTCAATTTCCTCTGCGCAATGAGGTGTCGGGGCTACTGTTACATTAAATGGTACCAAAATAATCGCACGGTATTGTAGGTTAAAGAATTTTGAACAGCAAGGGGAACTGTAAGTAAGTTTCTTGCAATGCAACGTTAGTGATATACTAGTACAGCAATAATAGACGTTTGTCATCCCTTTTTCTTATTTTACAGTTTCGCTCATTACTGATGGCAAAGGCCTTGCAGAGAACGTAACATTCTGCATCTTCGGCTACGGCCTTTACAGTCTCTTTCATTCAACTAGACTTAACCTGTAGAGGTAGTAATATAATTTCTTTTCTGATCCACAAGATACTTTTACAAAAAGTATCGGCAGAGAGGTTGTCATATAACTATTAATCGAAATATTATATGAAATATATGATCATGTTAGTAAAATCGCCAAGAAATTCCTCTTATTAATGTTGAGTGTTATCTCTTTCATTCAGCTCACATAAAACAACGAGAAATATCGTTTTTCATAAAAAAAAGAGTTTGTCTCATTAGTGACCGGTGTCATATCAGACATCTCATTTTGACACTAGAATAATTTGAGAAAAAAGGCCTCTGTTCGGTTTCGAAAATGCAATTTTAGTGAAAACAATGTATTTTTAAAAGGTATTGTCAACTGTTACGAAACGATTTCTTATACAGAATTTATTTATGACATAGTCAATCATGATACTAAAAAGAACACATTGTTGGCTTGTGTTTTGCTATTAATATAATATTTTGCATTTTCTTATTACTTTGAAATAATTACTGTTTTTTCAGCACTGAGAATGTGTGAAATACAGTATGTAATATGTGAATCAGTATGATAAACTTTTTTTTAGAATATTGACTGTTAACTGCAAGAAAATGGCAGATGTTTGGGTATTTACCTCAGCAGTATTCAGTACACGAAGGAAAACAAAATCTTTTATTTATTTTTTCTTAAGGTATTTATTTCATAGTTGTAATCCTACAAATATTAATGATACCATGCAGTTTCGTTTGATACTGAGGTATAATAAGTACCTTAAAATATATGTGGATGAAGTCTGGTGAAGAAAGTGTGTCAATTAAAATGTTTGCAGCAGCATAATCAGGTTTAGTTTGTAGTATGGGAGTGAGCTACACGTGGGATCCGAAGCAAGGACCCCACGGGGGTACCCGGCATGCGCCACATGCCAGGGCAGAGGTGGAGGCTAGTGTTCGGGAATCTGAAAATTCCAGCGCCGGCCGGGGATAGAACCCCGGCCCGGCTGGGGCGAATAGCCCCAGCCGAGGCGCTGGAACATTCCAGACACCTTACCACTAGACCACCG
Organism: Schistocerca cancellata; assembly: GCF_023864275.1. Taxonomy (NCBI): domain Eukaryota; kingdom Metazoa; phylum Arthropoda; class Insecta; order Orthoptera; family Acrididae; genus Schistocerca; species Schistocerca cancellata. The sequence goes on from NC_064632.1 coordinate 599,276,583, forward strand.
AGGACCCCAGCTGTTTCCTGCTCTGGAGTCCAGCTAGTGGTCGTAGGGTACTTCCTGCTGTCCTCCGTGTTTACACCTAGGCAGCAGAGGCATGGTATAACAGGAAGTGTTTACCTGCGTCCGCTGGATGTCCACTTAGTGTACGACTTATTTACCCGGCTGACGTTCGTGTCGCTATAATGTCCTTAGTTGCGTTACAATTATTTGCAGGGACCGAGAATCTGATTATGCTAGGCGGGTTTAGTTTGTAGTGTGGGAGTGGGCTCCACGTGGGATCCGAAGCTCTGTGATTCGATCGTGTTGTCAAGACCCATGTAAGAACTTCTATTTATCGAAGAAACCTCATGTGTTCGGTACATTCCATAAACGGAAGCAACTGTCATAACAGACAATCCTGTAAACATTTTGTAACGAAGTGTCAGCCGGTACGTAATACTCGATATCTGAAATTGTTTTATAGGTTATTAAGATGATCGTTTCACCCCTATACACTTCGAAAAATTCCCGTGTTTTCTCAATAGAGCATAAGCACGGTACATAAATCCGTCGCGAAAATGACATCGAAGAAGTACAAGTGTTCTAGTACCACAGAAAAGAAGTGGGTCCTTGAAGGTGTGGAACGGAGAGCAGAACTAAAATAAGATGTAACGTTTCGGGATTCCCTCATACTCGCTGTAGACACTCCAGAAGCAGGAAGATCAGTTTGATGACGTCTCATGAGGAGCGAGGAGTAAATTCACTCTCAAATAACTACTGTACGAGATGCCTCGCCGCCTCTTGAAGGATGTCATGGGCTTCTGCGGCCGTGGACTTGACGACCCGTGAGTCATCGCGGTGTTTCTGACCACATACATTTTAGCTGCGGGTTCTCCGGCCTGCAGAGGAAGCCGCGACAATGGGGAGGCTCTGCCTGTCGTTTTGTAATAAGAACGCCCCTCCACATTTTATCTAGGCTTACGGCTGTCTATAGTGCATAGCCGTGTTTTAAAAAATATTTTTTTTTTTACCTTTTCCATTCTACGACATTACTTCTTGTCTTATTTTACGAACTTTTCGTAGGAATGTCGTAAATTTTAAACGTCTTAAATCCACCGAGTCATTACGTGTTCTTAAAATATCTTTTAACTCTTTTTCAACACATATGTATCTTTTACCTCTTTCACTGAAGAGGCTGACCAACGGATTATTTTTTTAAATTTCAGGTATTGATTTTATTGCATTCTCCTTTAGCGTATTGATCAGAAATTGTAGGTTCAGATACCTTCGCCTTATTGAGTATCGTTTGCTATGCCAGCATTCATGGTCCTGTGCATCGAATTGATGACGGTAGATAGCTGACCGAAATCACTTGGAAATAAATTCGCTGAACGCAGATAACTTTGATACAGTTGTGTTAGGTATCGAGGTATTACGTAACGCAACTGAAGCCAAGTTAAGAGTGAATTTATTTCGAAATTATTTCAGTTGACTGTCTGTCTTCACCAATTCCACAGTTCAGATGGTGTAATAGGATTTTCCATCTATTGACTGACTATATAGTCTACGAATTCATGATCTTTTCGCCACTGGGCATTTGCTGGGCTGTTACCATCCATGCATCATCAAGGCAGTCCGGTGGAAGATGTGCTCTGCAGCATAAATGCGGCAAGACAATCGAACTACTTTTTCATCCCTGTATTTCTCCACTAATTCCAGTTCTTGTATGTCTTCAAGAGACATTGCTTGAAATGAAAATTACAACGAGAAATAGATGTCTCGGATAACACTGTTTTCATAGCTTAATTTGCAGCCATTTCGAAGTAAAGCAATGCAGTTTTAAATGACAACCCAGTTATGACATTTCTCGGCCTAGAAAAAAATATTTCACAATTATTTCGACTTTTCTCTGGTAAAACAGCTAGTCTTCCGTGCTTTAGATATAAATATGCAATGGTGTACAGTTGCTTCAGTTGTTTCGAACAACTCTGAAATGTCCCTCCGTAAGAAGAGATTTATTTTCACACATTTTCTCCCCTTCTTCGTAACTGATCACCCGGATTCATTTGTCGGGAATAGATTTATTATCAATTTTCTAAAAAACTTCAGTCACTTTCAAAATCTCTTCGCGCAGCTGAATCCCTGAACTAGTGCCATGGTTATGGGACGTCTTGTAGCTTCTCTTACACAGTGCTGTCTTTCTCATAATTCGTCATACTTGCGACGTAATCTCGCAAATCTTGAAATTTCTCTTTAAACTTTCGGAAAACAGACATGTATCGGGAAACCAAACCTCCTACTTACCGTGGGAGCGTGGGCGGTATTGCAGTTAATATCCATCTGGCACCTTGCGTTTTAGTTGTCTGTCCGCCACTGGTCAATCTCTTTTCATTCTAAATATAAATACGAATTGTCACCATATATCACCAGCATAACGTTTACTACAGACGTACATTACAAAGATCTTCACCTAAAAATACAGCATACTTTACTCGGAAACAATCTTTTTTTTTGTGCGTATAACACGACGGCATGCCGAGAAGATAATGACTCGGTCTGTTTTATTTGATGAAGTCAGTAACATTCTACATCTTTACTATGGATATCTGCAGCCCTCTGCTGTTAGAGGGCTCCAATTTTTCGTAACATACCTGTGTGTAACGTGACTATGTTGGTGGGTGAGAAAGAGCTCACAGAACTAAAAGTACGAATTCGAAGACTTCGTCCGCATGTGGAGCACACTCTCCTTAAGCATGGCAGTGCCAAGCTACACACGAGCGCTGCGGCATCTGCAGCAATCCGACGTCCTTGGTTGTCTCCGGAGACGCGTTACAATTTAAAATACGAGTATTATGTACTCAGTCCCCTCTACAAGATCTAGCAGTTAGTGACGGGAATTTCGGAACATCCTGTACGTTTCCAGTAGATTGTACAGCCGTTGTCGTATTACAATTGGTATCTGCGAATACATTCCATAATTCGTGACAGATCGTCAGGCGCGACTGCAGACGTCTGCAGCGTTTACCCAGGGTCGTCTTGGCTACGGCAGCTCTGACGGCCACGAGAATAACCGTAGGTAGAGAGCGCAGCACGTCTAGTTTGAAGGCCACTTTCAACTAGTGTTGGCAGAGGTGTCTCTTTCTAGAGATACTACGACTCGCCCCACGTAAGCTTTACGCGGAAAGCCAAATGCTACAACTTCTGGCCTCTGCTAACATTTAGAAATACACTGTGCTATCAGTAAGTGTACAGACACCTATTAGTGGACATTAGTATGCAGTGTGTCCACCCTTTGTCTCTATGGCGGCTTGAACTCTGCTCGGGACACTAAGTGAGGTGCCTGCCGACAATTTACGCACCACACACGGAAATAGTATCTACGTGTTTGTCTTTGTACATGCCAGGCAATACATTGCTCAGCAAGATTGCCAGGTCTCTCACCAATTTTGAACGTTTGGAGCACAATGGGCAGGCTCTTTAAACCAGGTCGCGATTTTGAAGATGTAACGAACCAACTGAACTGAATTTGGTACGATATCCGTCAGGAGGTCATCCAGTAACTTTATCAGTCAATGTGAAACCGAATAACTGCCCGCGTAAAGGCCAGAGGTGGACCAACACGTTATCGACTTATCAATTGGTGAAGCTCTTTCTCTTGAATTAATCATCCACTTTTTCTGCAACTGTAATCATTCATTTGCTCCTACACGTACATCACGTGTATCGATTTCCGTCGCACTGGGGTAATTCCTCCAGGATACGTTTATTTTCCTTAGTGTGTAAATATACTTGGGGCAGGTCATTCAAAAATGTTTGAAACAAAACAGAGGGGAGCTGGTTTTTGTTAGGAGAACAGAATGTATTAGATTCGCGGATCATATGGTGTTATTTGCAGAGAGCGAGAAAAGTATGACTGAAATGTTGAAAGAATTAAACAAGAGACGTGAGTAAATTGGAATGAGAAATAATAAGAAAAAGGCAAAGTGTCCGGTGGTAAGTGCAAGAAAAGTAAGAACAACTATAATGTTAGGCAGGAAGATGCAGAACAATTTAGTGTTTTTAGATAACTGCCGGCCGTAGTGGCCGTGCAGTTCTAGGCGCTTCAGTCTGGAACCGCGTGACCGCTGCGGTCGCAGGTTCGACTCATGCCTCGGGCATGGATGTGTGTGATGTCCTTAGGTTAGTTAGGTTTAAGTAGTTCTAGGTTCTAGGGGACTGACGACCACAGATGTTAAGTCCCACAGTGCTCAGAGCCATTTGAACCAATTAGATAACTGCGACGCGCTATTATGGACGACATTGGAAGTAATAAGGAGGTGAAAACACGTATAGCAATTGCCAACGAGACGTGTCATAACAGGAGGCTTTTATGTGAAAGCGTTGATAGGGGATAAAATAGGCAGGCACAGTGAGAAATAAGGTGGTGTTGAGTGGGAGAACAGAGAGAAATTTTAAAGGTAGCAGGATGAGGAAACACAATAGGTGTGGACACTGAACGAGAAGAGATTGTTTATTGATGGTATGGAGGAAACAGTGAAAGGAAAAAGAAGAAGAAGACGCAGAACATACTAGGTGGTGGACTGCGTAAGTACAGAAAATATTTGTGTGAAAACAAGAGGGTAACAAATGATGGGACTGCATGGAGAGGCACATGTGAAGACCTGCCCTAGGGCAGAACACTCATTATGATGATGATGGTGGTGGTGGTGAAGAAGAGAAGACTTAATTAGGACATTTTGCATTTAAACTCTTATGTGGTGTGATGGTAACGTTAACATCCCCCATCTTGTCGCAAGCAAGTAACCTGCGTGACTGGGTGGAGGATGCCGTTTTTATCAAAACTGACCCAGAGCGCATTTTGGACAAGCCCTCCACCTCCCCAAACTTGTCCTCCAAATGCTCTACAAAGAACAGGCTCCACAGATACAAAGGATTCCCCATCAGCTCTGGTACAGACGAGATACCTGGGCGAATGCATGTCACTGTCATTCATTGCCTGTCGTTCCTCCCATGGTGTGGCCAGGGATGGGAACGATTTGGGGTCATAAACGTTAGCTTTAAAATGAGCCCTCGAACGCTTAGAGACTGCTGGTGGCTGGCCACCAGCAAGAGATGATGTGCCACGCTTCATTGCGTGTCATCCACCCTGATGCCTCCTACTCTGACCAAGGGCCCTCCCCATGGGTGCCACCCAGCCATAGCAAGGGCCACCTGGCAAGACGTCATTGCCGGGAGTCCTGATGCCCCAGGGAGATGGGCATCTACTCCTTGGCATACATGGGGAGTAAACGGCGCAGGCGTCAGTAGAGCGATCCCTGTGTTGTCAGGGGGCTACAGCCAATAGGGTACATGGTGGCCCCACCACAACGAACTGGCTACCGTGCTGGATCTTAGGTGCAAAAATGTATAAGGTCGTCGTCGCAGCTAAAAGCAACACTGCACAGTGCAGCGTGGTAATCATACCCAGGGACGTATCCTCGCCCAAGAGATGGAAAACGAGCGGGACACCATTGCAACGACGCGAAACTCGGCTAAAGGTCTCAATGCACGACAGATACAGTGCACCATGTAAGGCGCCCTTCCCCAATTGGCTCGCTCTTCGGAAAAATTTAGAAAGATGGAGGTCAAACCCGAGAGGGGACCATCACATAAGGCCGAAACATTTGAGACTCCTTTTAGTCGCCTCTTACGACAGACAGGAATACTACGGGCCTATTCATACCCCCGAACCCGCAAGGGGAGGGGGGGGTGAACAGTATCGTTCCTGAAAAATGCTGGTCGTGGGTCTGACGCCATAGTCCAGCCTCCTCTGATAGTCTTCCGGCAATAATGCCTGTACCTTCTGCATGCGAAAGGGATGGTAATGGTTTCTATGGAGTACTCACATAACAGTAGATTGTGACATTCCGACTGCGCTGGCGAGAGACCTGGTGCTTATTGTTCGGTCCTACGTAACAGTCTGTAACACTTGTTGTTCGTCATCCGCACTGTGAATTATTATGGTTGGAGGTTACACTCAACAACCGAGCTTGGTTAATAATTTGCTCCTTTTGCCGACCTCCCGACTCGGCAGCATTAGAGGCAGAACAACAGAGAAAATCTGGAATACATTTCACATTAATTTTCGCAGCATGTTATAGTCTTAGGTGGAGATTTCAATATACCAGATAGAGCCTGGGACACTCAGATGTTTAGAGCGGGTGGTAGGGACAAAGCATCGAAGACATTATATTGAGTGCACTATTTGAAAATTACCATGAGCAATTAAACATAGAACCGACTCGTGGAGATAACATCTTGGACCTACTGTTAACAAACACACCCGAATTTTTCGACTGTGTAAGCGCAGAACAGGGAATCAGTGATCATAAGGCCTTTGCAGCGTCCTTGAATATGGAAGTAAATAGGAATATAAGAAAGAGAGGAAGGTTTATCTGTTTAGCAAGAGTAATAGAAGGCAGATTTCAGACTACCTAACAGATCAAAACGAAAATTTCTGTTCCGACACTGACCATGTTGAGTGTTTATGGAAAAAGTTCATGGCAATCGTAAAATACGTTTTAGACAGGTACGTGGCGAGTAAAACTGTGAGGGACGAGAAAAACCCACCGTGGTTCAACAACAAGGCACAGCAGACACCAATCAGTGGCTGAAGAAGCCACAGGTCACTGGTCGTCGAGCTTCGCGATCATCTTCGGTCCCGGAGACTGACTCCAATAAGCCCTCCCTTCAATGGCAACCAAAGGAATAGCGAGAGAAAACGACATTGAAGACCCGTAAGACCAAGGCACCTGTGGTGGCACCTACTCCACCGCTACCTACAAGCTCTGCGTCTGAGGATGAGGTGGAGATTCATGCGACCGCCGGCCCCTCAGACACAATGGATAGCACTTGCACAGGTGCTCCATCGGAGGCAGCAGGCGACCCAGCGGCGTAATCTGCCTTCCCAGTCCCGTCACGCCTTTCTCAGACATGGAAAATACCATCCTCCAGTGGAACTGCAGCGGTTTCTTCCATCAAATAGCTGAGATCCAAAAACTTATCAGAATTCAACCTTTGCTCTTCAGGAAACTTGGATACCAGCAATGTGAACCCCCGCCCTCCGTGGCTATCGGGGTTATTATAAGAACTGGGCAGCTTGTGAAAAGGTGTATGGTGGCGTCTGAATCTATGTCCTTAACTCTCTTCACAGCGAGTCTGTTCCTCTACAAACAGCTTTAGAGGCTGTCGCTGTTCGGGTGTGGACGCCACAGGCTGTTATCGTCTGCAGTCTTTACCTTCCAGCAGATGGTGATGTCGCACAGCATAACCTGGGTGTACTGCCAGACTAATTGCCTTCACCTTTCTTGTTACTGGGCGACTTCAACGCCCATAACCCTCTGTGGGGTGGATCAGTGGCAACAGGTCGAGGCCCCTCCATTGAGCGTTTATTGGCACAGCTCGATCTTTCCATTTTAAATGATGGTGCAGTCACTCACTTCAGCATGGCACATGGCACGTACTCCGCCATCGACCTTTCGGTCTGCAGCCCTAGCCTCTTACCTTCTGTCTAATGGAGAGTGCATGACGACCTGTGTGGTAGTGACCACTTTCCGATCACTGCCACAGCGTCACTCTTCTGGGCGCCCTAGCAGATGGGCTATGAATAAGGCTGAGTGGAACCTGTTCTCCTCCATTGCCGCTATTGAGCCTGTCTCTAATGCAGTTATTGATGTGGTGGTTCATTCCGTCACCACCGTCATTGTTACTGCTCCAGAATCTTCCATTCTCCGTCCTTCTGAGTCCCCTCGGAGGAGGACTGTGCCTTGGTCGCCGCCTGAGATCGCTGAGGCAATTAAAGATCGCCGGCGGGCGCTACAGCGTCACAAACGACATCCCTGCATTGAATTCCTCATCACCTTCAAACGGCTGTGTGCGCGGGCCCGCCGCCTTATTCTCCAAATCAAGCAGGAGTGCTGGGAGCAGTATGTGTCCAGGCCTCCATGTCTCTCCATCGCAGGTATGGGCCAAGATCCGACGCCTCTATGGCTATCGGACCCCTGTCAGTGTCCCTGCGCTCTCACTGAATGGAGCAGTTTGTACACACTCTGACGAAATTGCCCCCCCCCCCCCCCTGGGTTCGTGGGTAAGAATAGGCCCGCGGTATTCCTGCCTGTCGTAAGAGGCGACTAAAAGGAGTCTCAACTGTTTTGGCCTTTAATTTGATGGTCCCCTAAGGGGTTTGACCACTCCATTTCTAAATTTTTCCGTTAGTGCGTACCATTTGGAAGGACGCCTTAGTGGTGCATCCTATATCCATCTTGCCCTAAGATGTGGCATCTTCGTTTTCGTCATGGAGTTGGACTTACACTGAGCTTCTGGCCACATTGGCTGCAGTGTGTTCCGGGTAGCCTACATTCCCTCCATTGTGCACTTCCATCTTTGCTCCCTTTATTAATGGATATTCGACACCCGACAACCAGCACGGTAGCAAGTCCGTTGTGGTGGGGTCGTCATGTACCCTCTTGGTGGTAGCCCCCTGACTACACAGGGATCGCACTGCTGATGCCTGAGCTGCTACCCCCCACGTATGCCGAGGAGTAGATGCCTATCCCTCTGGGGCATCGGGACTCCCGGCAAAGGCCATCCTGCCAGGTGGCTTTGCTGCGGCTGGGTGGCGCCTGTGGGGAGAGCCCCTGGTCAGAGTGGGTGGCATCAGGGCAGATGGCCCGCAATGAAGCATGATACATCATCTCTCGCTGGTTGGCCTCCACCAGCAGTCTCTAAGTCTCAGATCGTATTTCTCTAACCTTAATGGGAAGAAATACGATCTGAGATCATTTCCCTCCCTGGCCACTCCATGGGAGGAACGGATGGCTAAAGACAGCAGTGGAGATTATTTACCCTGGTACCTTGTCTGTACGCGGGTTAGTGGTGAATTTTTTATGCCAACCAAGCCTCAGTTTTTTGTGGAGTATTTAGAGGACAAGTTCGGGGAGGTGGAGGGCTTGTCCAAAATGCGCTCTGGGTCAGTTCTCATCAAAACAGCATCCTCTGCCCCGTCGCGGAGGTTGCTCACTTGCGACAAGTTGGGAGATGTTTCCGTCACCATCACTCCCCATAAAAGTTTAAACATGGTCCAGGGTATTATCTTCCACAGGGATCTTCTTCTACAGTCCGACGATGAACTACGTGCCAACCTAGGATGACGAGGTGTTCACTTCATCCGGTGCGTCCGTCGTGGTCCGAAGGATAATCAGGTGGCCATCAGTGCCTTCATCTTGGCCTTCGAGGGTGATGTCTTACCCGAAAAGGTCAAGGTGATGGGTTACCGCTGTGACGTGAAACCATATATCCCTCCTCCGATGCGGTGTTTACACGTGATGCCGGAAGTACAGTGGGATGACATGTGCCCGAACTTCCAGCATTTAAGAGATTGTGGACGTCCTTCACATCCCAATACTCCATGTGCCCCGCCTCCTATCTGTGTTAACTGCAGAGAACACCATTACCCCTGCTCGCCAGGCTGTAGGATATTCCAGAAAGAAAGGAAGACAGTGGAATATAAGACCCTGGACTGCCTGACCTATCCCGAGGCTAGGTGTAAATATGAGAGGTTACATCCTGTGCCAATGCCAACAAGTTATGCCCTGCTGCAACACCGGTACGATCCACTTCCGTGTTGTCACGTACAGTTGCCTCTCAGATATGTCAGACTTCGCTGGCCCCCATGGTTGTGGGGGGCACTTCACTCCCTGCTGCTCCTCCTCCATCTACTTCTGGAGCAACTCCACCCCAACCTTCGGGGACATCTGTTCCCCCTTCCCCGCCGGAGAAGCGTGGGCTTTCTTTAGCTCCTCTCACCCGGAAGGGGTCCCTTGGGGCCCTCCCATCCCAGGCTTTACACAGTGCCAAAGCGGACACCTGCAAATTTCTGAAGGAATCATCAGTCGCTGGTCATAGGGCCTCCCGGTCGTCGTCCGTCCCTGATACTGACCCAGTGAGGCCCTCCCAGCCAGACCCACCAAAGGCACAGCGCACAAAGCAGACGAAGAAAAAGGCTACCAAGCGTCCTCACGTTGCGGTGGCATCCGTCCCACTGCCAACTTTATGTCTGAGGATGAGGTGGAGATTCTGGCGTCCGCTGACGACCTGGATCTCGCCAGTCCCTCAGACACGATGGATACCTGTTGCACAGGTAGTGACTCGGTAGCAGCAGGGGCACAGGAGGCGTAATCTGCCTCCCCAGTCCCTTCAAGCCTTGCTCAGCAATGGACAATATAATCCTCCAGTGGAACTGCAGCGGTTTCTTCCACCATCTAGCTGCGCTCCGACAACTTATCAGTCTTCATCCTTTCTTCTGCATTGCTATTCAGGAAACTTGTTTTCCAGCAATGTCAACCCCCGCCCTCCGGGGCTATCGGGGTTGTTATAAGAACCGGGCAGCTTATGAAAAGGTGTCTGGTGGCGTCTGCATATATGTCCTTAACTCTCTTCACAGCGAGTCTGTCCCTCTACAAACACATTTGGAGGCTGTCGCTGTTCGGGTGTGGACGCCACAGGCTGTTACCGTCTGCAGTCTTTACCTTCCACCGGATGGTGATGTTGCGCAGCATGTCCTGGCTGTGCTGTAAGCCCAATTGCCGCCACCTTTCCTGTTACTGGGCGAATTCAACGCCCATAACCCTCTGTGGGGTGGGTCGGTGGCGACAGGTCGAGGCGCCACCATTGAGCATTTATTGGCGCAGCTCGATCTTTCGCTTTTAAATGGTGGTTCCTTCATACACTTCAGCGTGGCGCATGGCACGTACTCCGCCACTGACCTTTCGATCTGCAGATCTAGCCTCTTACCGTCTGTCAACTGGAGTGTGCATGACGACCTGTGTGGTAGTGACCACTTCCCGATCTTTCTGTCACTGCCACAGCGTCAGTCATCTGGGCGGCCTTGCAGGGGGCTCTGAATAAGGCTGACTGGGACTTGTTTTCCTCCACTGCCGCTATTGAGCCTCTCTCTAATGATGACATTGATGCGGTGGTTCAACCGGTCACTACCGGCATCGTTACTGCCGCCGAATCTGCCATTCCCCATTCTTCTGGGTCCCCTCGGCGGCGGGCTGTGCCTTGGTGGTCGCCTGAGATCGCTGAAGCAATTAAAGATCGCCGGCGGGCGCTCCAGCGTCACAAGCGGCATCCCTCCATCGAACACCTTATCGCCTTCAAACAGCTGCGTGCGCGAGCCCGTCGCCTTATCCGCAAATGCAAGCAGGAGTGCTGGGAGCGGTATGTGTCCACCATTGGCCTCCATGTCAATCCATCGCAAGTCTGGGCCAAGATTCGACGCGTCTAAGGCTTTCAGACACCTGTCACCGTCCCTACCCTCTCACTGAATGGAACAGTTTGTACTGACTCCGACGTCATTGCAAACGGCTTGGCAGAGCATTTTGCTATGAGTTCCGCTTCTGCGAATTACACCCTGGCCTTCCGCTCCATTAAAGAGCAGATGGAACGTCGGAGTCTTTCGTTTCGCACCCACCAACCAGAATCGTACAATGTTCCATTCAGTGAGTGGGAATTTCGCAGTGCATTAGCCGCTTGTCCTGATACTGCTCCTGGGCCCAATCGCATCCACTGTCAGATGCTGAAATGCCTTTCAGTGGACTGCCAGCGACGGCTCCTCGATCTTTACAAGCGTCTCTGGGTCGAGGGTGAGTTTCCGTCGCCAAGGCGGAAAAGTATTGTTATCCTCATTCTGAAACCTGGCAAGAACCCTTTGGAGTTGGACAGTTACCGTCCCATTAGCCTCACTGTGGTGTCACCGCCAGACACGACACTTGCTAGGTGGTAGCCTTTAAATAGGCCACGGTCCGTTAGTATACGTCGGACCCGCGTGTCGCCACTATCAGTGATCGCAGACGGAGCGCCGCCACACGGCAGGTCTAGAGAGACTTCCTAGCACTCGCCCAGTTGTACAGCCGACTTTGCTAGAGATGGTTCACTGACAAATTACGCTCTCATTTGCCGAGACGATAGTTAGCATAGCCTTCAGCTACTTCATTTGCTACGACCTAGCAAAGCGCCATTATAAATTGCTATTTATCTTGTGATGCCTGTACCATCAGACCAATGTTCACCAATTATGAATTAAAGTTAAGTATTCCAGCAGCAACGTACCTTATTGGCTATATTAATTACATTGTCCTGTTCCAGACCTCACGCCAGCCTGCGTGAGCTTAAACGCGTGCTTTTCGGCTACCGGTCATAGTGGCTTGGCTGTTTTGCCAAGTCACAACACTCACCATCGTTCTTTGCAAGTTGCTTGAACGGATGGTGAGCCGGCGCTTGAATTGGGTACTGGAGTCTCGGGGCCTTCTGGCTCGATCTCAGAGTGGGTTCCGTAAGGGCCGCTCCGCCGCCGACAATCTGGTGAGCCTGGAGTCGGCCATCCGTACTGCCTTTGCCCGCCGTCAGCACCTGGTCGCTGTCTTTTTCGACATGCGGAAGGCGTACGATACGACATGGCGTCACCACATCCTTTCTACGCTTCATGAATGGGGTCTTCGGGGCCCTCTGCCGAAATTCAGCCGAAGTTTTCTGTCGTATCGTACCTTCCGCGTGCAAGTCGCGGCCTCCCATAGTTCCACAGTGATCTGTTTTAAGTGTCTGCCTGTTTTTAATTGCCATAAACGATCTCGCTGCAGCGGTGGGAAATTCTGTCTCCGCCTCCCTGTATGCTGACGACTTCTGCCTTTACTACAGCTCTACTGGCATTGCAGCTGTTGAACGTCAGCTACAGGGCGCCATCCGCAAGGCGCAGTCTTGGGCTGTAGCGCATGGGTTCCAGTTTTAGGCAGCCAAGACCTGCGTTATGCATTTCTGCCGGCGACGCACTGTCCACCCGGACCCGTGGCTTTACCTTGACGGCGCGCTTCTTGCAGTGGTGGAATCACACAGGTTTTTGGGGGTGGTTTTTGATGCCCAGTTGACTTGGCTGCCTTATATCCGGCAGCTGAAACAGGCGTATTGGCGGCATCTAAATGCTCTGCAATGCTTGAGCCACACCCGCTGGGGCGCCGACCGATCTACCCTGTAATGGCTCTACCAGGTGTTAATCCAGTCCCGTCTGGATTATAGGAGCCTGGCTCATGACTCAGCATCCCCATCTGTGTTGCGGGTGCTGGACCCAATCCTCCACAGCGGGATACGCCTTGCTACTGGTGCTTTCCGGCCTAGCCCAGTGGACTGCCTACTAGTGGAGGTCGGTGTCCCTCCACTGCGGTTACGGCGCCAAAGTTTGCTGGCTTCTTATGCTGCCCATGTTTCCAGCTTGCCCGGGCATCCTAACTATCGGCTACTATTCGAACAGTCGCACGTCCCTCTTCCAGAACGCTGGCCCAGGGCTGGTTGTACGATCGCAGTCTGCGTCCGAGAGCTTCTCTCTGGGCTTGGGGCTTTATCTCTTCCGCCTGCTTTCTGGGCACCTCTGCGTACACCTGCGTATTGTGTGCCTCGCCCTCGCTTTCAGCTGGAATTGGCACAGGGCCCGAAGGACTCAGTCCCTCCGAATGCTTTCCGCCGCCGCTTTCTTTCCATCCTCGAAACCTATCAGGGCTCTGGCATTGTTTGCACTGACGTTTCGACGGTTACTGGTCGTGTCGGTTATGCACTAACTCTAGGGGACCATTCCGAACAACGTTCCTTGCCGGCTGGGTGCAGCGTTTACACTGCTGAGCTGGTCGCCATCTTTCGTGCCCTAGAGCATATCCGCTCCTGCTCAGGTGAGTCCTTCGTTATCTGTAGTGATTCCCTGAGCGACTTACGAGCTCTCAACCAGTGTTTGCCTCGTTCTCGTCTGGTGATGGCTGTCCAGGAGTCCTTGCATACTCTTGCCCATAGCGGCTGTTGTGTGGTCTTTGTGTGGATCCCCGGCATTGAACATGTTGACCACCTGGCGAAAGAGGCCACCAGTAAGCCACCACTTGACGTTGGCCTCCCGGAGATTGATTTGCGAGCAGTCCTCTGCCAAACGTTTTTGCATTATGGGACGCTGAATGGCGCGGTCTGACCACCCCCAACAAACTCTGTGTCGTCAAGGAGGCAAAGAGTGTGTGGCTGGCATCCATTGCGAGCCACCCGCAGGGACTCGGTAGTCCTTTGCCGGCTCCGCATTGGCCACACCCGCTTGACACACAGCTCTCTACTGCGGCATGAGGAACCGCCTCTATGTCGATGTGGGTCGGCTTTGACAGTGGTCCACATTTTGTTGGACTGCCCACTTTTAACCGTGCTCAGGCGGACGTTTGGGCTGCCTGATACGCTCCTTGCCCTTTTAACTGATGGCAGTGCTATGTCTAGCTTAGTTTTACGTTTTATTCGGGCAGGGGGTTTTTATCATTTAATCTGAGTGGTTTTTTTTTTAATGTTGATTCTGGCTTTTGGCCTCCTATTTTAAACAGAGTTTGTAATGTTCTCGGTGGTTGGATTTTCCTTTTTTCTCTATGGTCGGACAACCACCGTCACACTCGGTGTGATTTTAATTAGTTTTGTCTGTTCTCTGTCGGAGTATTTCTTGTCCTGTGTCGTCTGCCATCTTTCCTGTTGTTCGTTTTTTTATTCTCTTTGGGTGGTTTTAGTTTTTTGAAAGAAGGGACCGATGACAGTGGCAGTCTGATCCCTTTAATCCCACGAATCATCCAACTTCTTCAGCTACACTCGCCAGGAAGGGGTCCCTTTTGGACCTCCCTTCGCAAGTCCTGACCAGCGGAAAAGCGGATACCCTCAAGTGCCTGAAACAACCACCAATCCCTGGCCGTAGTGCCTCATGGTCGTCGTCCACCCCTGAGACTGACCCTGTGAAACCCTCCAAGCCTGAAGCACCGAAGGCACCGCGGAAGAATAACGACATTGCGGTGGCACTGTCCCAACGCTTCCAACAAGCTGAGCATTTGACGCTGAGGTGGAGATTCTGGCGTCCGCTGAGGACCTCGATCTCGCTGGTCCCTCAGACACCATGGATAGTACTAGCACAGGTGCTCAACTGGAGGCAGCAGGTGACCCAAAGGCGTAATCTGCCTTTCCAGTCCCTTCCCGCATTTCTCATACATGGACAATATCATCCTCCAGTGGAACTGCGGCGGTTTCATCCACAATCTTGCTGAGCTCCGACAACTTATCAAAAATGGCTCTGAGCACTATGGGACTTAACATCTATGGTCATCAGTCCCCTAGAACTTAGAACTACTTAAACCTAACTAACCTAAGGACAGCACACAACACCCAGCCATCACGAGGCAGAGAAAATCCCTGACCCCGCCGGGAATCGAACCCGGGAACCCGGGCGTGGGAAGCGAGAACGCTACCGCACGACCACGAGATGCGGGCGACAACTTATCAGCCTTCACACTTTCTTCTGCATTGCTCTGCACGAAACGTGGTTTCCAGCAATGCGAACCCCCGCCCTCCGTAGCTATCGGGCATATTATAAGAAACGGGCAGCTTATGAAACGGTGTCTGGTGGCGTCTGCATTTATGTCTTTAACTCTCTTCACAGCGAGTCTGTCCCTCTACAAACAGATTTAGAGGCTGTTCCTGTTCGGGTGTGGACGCCACAGGCTGTCAGCAGTCTTTACCTTCCCCCGGATGGTGAAGTTGCGCAGCATGTCCTGGCTGCGCTGATAGCCCAATTGCCGCCACCTTTCTTGTTACTGGGCGACTTCAACGCCCATAACCCTCTGTGGGGTGGGTCAGTGGCAACAGGTCGAGGCGCCACCAGTGAGCATTTATTGGCGCAGCTCGATCTTTTAATTTTAAATGATGGTGCCTTCACACACTTCAGCGTGGCGCACGGCACGTACTCCGCCACTGACCTTTCGATCTGCAGCCCTAGGCCTTCACACACTTCAGCGTGGCGCACGGCACGTACTCCGCCACTGACCTTTCGATCTGCAGCCCTAGCCTCTTATCATCTGTCCAATGGAGAGTGCATGACGACCTGTGTGGTAGTGACCACTTTCCAATCTTTCTGTCACTGCCACAGCATCAGTCTTCTGGGCAGTCTTGCAGGTGGGCTATGAATAAGGCTGACAGGGATTTGTTCTCCTCCATTGCCGCTATTGAGCCTCTCTGTAATAACAACATTGATGCAGTGGTTCAATCGGTCACCACCGGCATCGTTACTGCCGCCGAGTTTTCCATTCCCCGTCCCCTCGGAGGAGGACTATGCCTGGTGGTCACCTGGGATCGCTGAGGCGTCACATGCAACATCCCTCCATTGAACACCGCATTACCTTCAAACAGCTGCATGCGCGGACCCAATGCGTTATCCGCCAACGCAAGCAGGAGTGCTGGGAGCGGTATGTTTCCACCATTGACCTCTATATCTCTCCATCGCAGGTCTGGGCGAAGATTCGCCGCCTCTACGGCTATCAAACGCCTGTCAGCGTCCCAGTGCTCTCACTGAATGGAGCAGTTTGTACTGACTCCGACGTCATTTAAACAGCTTGGCAGAGCATTTTGCTCTGAGTTCCGATTCCTCCAATTATCCCCTGGCATTCCGCTCCATTAAAGAGCCGATGGAACGTGGGAGCCTTTCGTTTCGCACCCACCATCTAGAACCGTACAATGTTCCATTCAGTGAGTGGGAATTTCGCAGTGCCCTAGCCGCTTGCCCTGACACAGCTCCAGGGCCAGATCGCATCCACTGTCAGATGCTGAAACGCCCTTCATTGGACTGCCAGCGACGGCTCCTCGACCTTTACAACCGTATTCGGGTCGAGGGTTAGTTTCCGTCGAATTGGCGGGAAAGTATTGTTATCCCCATTTTGAAACCTGGAAAGAACCCTCTGGAGGTGGACAGCTACCGTCCCATTAGTCTCACCAACGTTCTTTGCAAGTTGCTTGAACGGATGGTGAGCGGGCGGTTGAACTGGGTACTGGTGTCTCGGGGCCTTCTGGCTCCGTCTCAGGGTGGGTTCCGTAAAGGCCGCTACGCCGCCGACAATCTGGTGAGCCTGAAGGTCTGCCATCCGTACTGCCTTGGCCCGCCGTCAGCACCTGGTCGCTGTCTTTTTCGACATGCGGAAGGCGTACGATACGACATGGCGTCATCACATCCTTTCTACGCTTCATGGATGGGGTCTTCGGAGCCGTCTGCTGACCTTTATCCGAAACTTTCTGTCGTATCGTACCTTCCTTGTGCAAGCCGCGGCCTCCCATAGTTCCTCCCGAGTCCAGGAGAGCGGTGTGCCACAGTGATCTGTTTTAAGTGTCTGCCTGTTTTTATAGCCATTAACGGGCTCGCTGCGGCGGTGGGAACGTCTGTCTCAGCGTCCTTGTATGCTGACGAATTCTGCCTTTACTACTGCTCTATTGGCATTGCAGCTGCTGAACGTCAGCTACAGGGTGGTATCCGTAAGGCGCAGTCTTGGGCTGTAGCTCTTGGGTTCCAGTTTTAGGCAGCCAAGACCTGTGTTACGCATTTCTGCCGGCGACGCACTGTCCACCCGGACTCGTGGCTTTACCTTGACGGCGCGCTTCTTGCAGTGGTGGAATCACACAGGTTTTTCGGGGTGGTTTTTGATGCCCGGTTGACTTGGCTTCCTCATATCCAGCAGCTTAAACAGGCGTGTTGGCGTGGCATCTAAATGCTCTGCAATGCTTGAGCCACATCCGCTGGGGCGCCGACCGATCTACCCTGTTACGGCTCTACCAGGCGTTAATCCAGTCCCGTGTAGATTATGGGAGCCTGGCTTACGGCTCAGCATCCCCATCTGTGTTGCAGGTGCTGGACCCAATCCTCCACAGCGGGATACGCCTTGCCACTGGTGCTATCCGGACCAGCCCCCCTTCTAACAGCCGTGTACTGCAAGTCTTTAGAGGAGCGGAAGGTTCCAAGTTATTGGAAAAGAGCACAGGTAGTCCCAGTCTTCAAGAAGGGTCGTCGAGCAGATGGGCAAACCTATAGACCTATATCTCTGACGTCGATCTGATGTAGAATTTTATAACATGTTTTTTGCTCGAGTATCATGTCGTTTTTGGAAACCCAGAATATACTCTGTAGGAATCAAGATGGATTCCGGAAACTGCGATCGTGTGAGACCCAACTCGCTTTATTTGTTCATGAGACTCAGAAAATATTAGATATAAGCTCCCAGGTAGATGCCATTTTCCTTGACTTGCGGAAGGCGTTCGATACAGTTTCGCACTGTCGTCTGGTGAACAAAGTAAGAGCCTACGGAATATCAGACCAGCTGTGTGGCTGGATTTAAGAGATTTTAGCAAACAGAACACAGCATGTTGTTATCAACGGAGAGACGTCTACAGACGTTAAAGTAACCTCTGGCGTGCCACAAGGGAGTGTCATGGGACCATTGCTTTCCACAATATATATAAATGACCTAGTAGATAGAGTAGGAAGTTCCATGCGGCTTTTCGCGGATGATGCTGTAGTATACAGAGAAGTTGCAGCATTAGAAAATTGTAGCGAAATGCAGGAAGATCTGCAGCGGATAGGCACTTGGTGCAGGGAGTGGCAACTGACCCTTAACATAGACAAATGTAATGTATTGCGAATACATAGAAAGAAGAATCCTTCATTGTATGATTATATGATAGCGGAACAAACACTGGTAGCAGTTACTTCTGTAAAATATCTGGGAGTATGCGTGCGGAACGATTTGAAGTGGAATGATCATATAAAATTAATTGTTGGTAAGGCGGGTACCAGGTTGAGATTCATTGGGAGAGTCCTTAGAAAATGTAGTCCATCAACAACGGAGGTGGTTTACAAAACACTCGTTCGACCTATACTTGAGTATTGCTCATCAGTGTGGGATCCATACCAGATCGGGTTGACGGAGGAGATAGAGAAGATCCAAAGAAGAGCGGCGCGTTTCGTCACAGGCTTATTTGGTAAGCGTGATAGCGTTATGGAGATGTTTAGCAAACTCAAGTGGCAGACTCTGCAAGAGAGGCGCTCTGCATCGCGGTGTAGATTGCCCGCTAGGTTTCGAGAGGGTGCGTTTCTGGATGTATCGAATTTATTGCTTCCCCCTACTGATACCTCCCGAGGCGATCACGAATGTAAAATTAGAGAGATTCGAGCGCGCACGGAAGATTTCAGACAGTCGTTCTTCCCGCGAGCCGTACGCGACTGGAACAGAAAAGGGAGGTAATAACTGTGGCATGTAAAGTGCCCTCCGTCACACACCGTTTGGTGGCTTGCGGAGTATAAATGTAGATGTAGCCCTATGGACAGCATACTTATGGAGGCAAGCGTCCCTCCACTGTGGTTACGGCGCCAACGTTTGCTCGCCGCTTATGCTGCCCATGTTTTCAGCTTGCTCGGGCATCCTAACTATCGGCTACTATTCCCACAGTCGCACGTCCATCTTCCAGAACGTTGGGCCAGGGCTGGATGTACGATCGCGGTCCCCGTCAGTGAGCTTCTCTCTGGGCTTGGGGCTTTACCTCTTCCGTCTCCTTTCCGGGCACCTCTGCGTACACGCCCGTGGTGTGTGCCTCGCCGTCGCCTTCAGCTGGAATTGGCACAGGGCCCGAAGGACTCAGTCCCTCCGGAGGCTTTTCGCCGCCGCTTTTATTCCATCTTAGCTACATATCAGGGCTCTGGCGTTGTCTACACTGACGGTTCGATGGTTACTGGTCGTGTCGGTTATGCGCTAACTCTAGGGGTCCATTGTGCACGACGTTCATTGCCGGCTGGCTGCAGCGTTTACACTGCTGAGCTGGTCGCCATCTTTCGAGCCCTAGAGTATATCCGCTCCTGCTTGTGAGTCCTTCGTTATCTGTAGCAATTCCCTGAGCGGTTTACGAGCTCTCGACCAGTGTTTCCCTCGTTCTCGTCTGGTGATGGCTATCCAGGTGTCCCTGTATACTCTTGCCCGTTGCGGCAAATCTGTGGTCTTTGTTTGGACCCCAGGCCATGTTGGGATACCCGGCAATGAAACTGTTCACCGCCTGGCGAAAGAGGCCACCAGTAAACCATCTCTGGGGATTGGCCTCCCGGCGACTGATTTGCGGGCACTATTACGCCGCAAAGTTTTTCGATTTATGAGACACTGATTGGCGCAACCTGCCCGTGCCAAACAAACTCCGTCGTATCAAGGAGACGACGACTGTGTGGCGGTCATCCATGCGAGCCAACCGTAGGGACTCAGTCGTCCTTTGCCGGCTCCGCATCTGGCACACCCGACTGACACACGGTTATTTACTGTGTCGTGAGGACCCACCCCTTTGTCGTTGTGGGGCGGCCTTGACGGTGGTCCATATTCTGTTGGAGTGCGCCCTTTTAACTGTGTTCAGGCAGACGTTTGCGCTGTTTGTCTTTTTGTGTTGATTCCGGCCTATGGCCTACGATTTTAGTCTAATTTTTTTAATGTGTTTCTCGGTGGTTGGCTTTTCCTTTTTTGTTTCTATGGTCGGCCAACCACTGTCACACTCTTTGTGATTTTAGTTCGTCTTGTCTGGTCTTTGTCTGAGTTTCTCTTGTTCTGTGTCGTATGTCATCTATTCCGTTGATCGTTTTTATTCTCTGTGTGTGTTTTTAGTGTTTGTAAAAAGGGACCGATGACCGTAGCAGTCTAGTCCCTTTACTCCCACAAACCAACCAACTGTGTTACTTGTAGTGTCTCCGCATTCCGCAGCACGCGACATAAGTTGGCAGACGATGAATGTACACGTTTGTGAAAGAAAAGCGACCAATGTGACGATCTGGCATTACGTCGATTCGATAGCAAATGACGAAAACGAGGAGATTTCTTAGGATTTTACTACATATTAACACTTTTCATATTTTCTCGTGTAACATGGCTGCCATACCTCGGTTCATGGAGATTCTTAAGGTCCTCGATCATGTCCAAGGCACCAAAACAGGCCAATTATTCAATAATCGATAACTAAAACTTGAATTGTGCTACTTCTTACTGGCATCCACTTAGAAGCTTCTACTATGTTCTACTGTGTTGCTTGTAGTGTCTCCGCATTCCTCAGCACGCGACATAAGTTAGCAGTCTCAAAATATGGCCTTTTTTTACTCTGCCGTCCACCGAGCCACCTCCATACCACTAATGAGGAGATTAATTTACTTAAAACCATAGCAGTCAATAATGAATATAGGCCTGACATAGTGGACGATATCCTAAAAAAGAATACTGTAAGAACTACCACGCTCAACAGTCCATGTACTGAAATTAACCCAAAAAAACGTTTTTCTATTTCTTTCATAGGACCCACTTCCTATCAGATTTAGCGCTTGCCTCGCAACAAATACAACTGCAATGTTGCCATCTCTACTAATAATAATCTAAAGAGAAACTTCATTCATAATTTGAAATCCATTCGCTCCCATACAGAAAGATCTGGCGTTTATAAGATCATCTGCGATACCTGCTCCTCCTATTATATAGGGCGTACCGGACGTGCTTTCACCATCATATATAAAGAACATCTTTTGAGAAAGAACGGCACCAGTCCCCTAAATTTATCCTTTGCCGATTATCTCTTAATTACTGGACACGTGCCTAAAGCCATAGGCGATAACAATATTCTGCATACCGAAAAGAAGGGGCGTAGGTTAGATGTCTTAGAGGAAATGGAGATTTTCAAACATCTCACTCGTCATGATGGCCTCATTCTCGACGAACAGCTGCAACTGTGAAATGAAAACATTTTTGAACGTATAAAGCCATTGCTTTATCTTTGAGTCAGACTTCCTCATGCAGTTTACCGAAATGTTGTTTTCCGGTCACATCTTTGCTGTTTTCTTGTATGTCATAACTAACGTTTTTACGTTACAAAATGTATCTCTATTTAAAGCAGATAAATATGTAACTTCATCCTGTTATTATTAATGCTTACGTTATGCCTGATTCAGCTACATTACAACTTCATGTGAGTAATTTTGAATGTACAGTAGCCTAGTTGTTTCTGTGGCTACTAGACGGCGCTCGTAGCAACACCATGTTTACTTGCCCACACTTTCTAAAGTGGGCACCTCAGTCTTGTTGCAACCCTTGTTCACAGTACGACCAGCCCTTAGCGGCTCGCCATCTCACAACTGTTGATGACGTCGCTTTTCCGGCTTAGATCTTTTTTAATACGTAACTTGTAAGTACTGCATCTTTTCGGGTCAGTACAAACTTTAATTTTATTAATGTACTATATACCTAATGTTTTAGTACAGTTAGTCTAATTCTGAAGACGACGCTCATAGTAGCGTCGAAACCAGGTCAATTTTGAATTAATATTTGTGACTAAGGGCTTATTTGTTAGAATATAATTCTGACACGGTGACTGAACCTTAGCAACTACGTTCAAAGTTTTGTTTCTTACCTTCCCTGGTATCTAAGACTGCTTCTAAATATAAAGAATTAAAAAAGAAAATTTTAAATACAAGCATGGCTACCTATTTTAACAAGCAGTGTGAAAAATGGGGCTTGTCCCGACTTATACAAAAGCCTACGTCAATTTTTCCGTATGTAAGAATTATTTAAAGTCTTTTAGACCTATCATTAAGAATATTATTTGTAATAGGATGAAAGAGCTGTACGCTAAAAAAGACGGTCTTAACGAAGTATACCATTTGTACTTAAATATCACGAACACTTATCATGTTAACTATAATTTTTATATTGACGACTTGTGGACGCAAATTAACGAACATCTAGTGATTTGTAAAATAGCTATAATGCAGAAACACGAGAAGAAGTTCAGCAATCATTTTTGTCTGCTTTCTAATGAAAAATAGCCTCAGAATACATTTCAAAAAAGCAGTCTCGTCTTTCATGAAAGAATTTTAAATAAAACCAACATCGTCTTTACTGAGAATAAATAAGTCCTGTTAGGAAAAGGACTAAAATACAATGTCAGGCCTAATCTGTCAGACAGAAATGTGAGAGAAAATATGCTTGTTGATTTAAAAATCGGTCTCGATTATAATAAGATAGATAATGCTTCTCAAGCCAGAATTGCGTATGATGTAACCCGCATGCTAGAGAGAAATGAAGCTACCTTGTCTAATGCTACACATAACGACGGAATTGTAGTAACTTCCATTAATAATAAACTTAAAACAGTAAATGCTTTAATAACTAAATCCGATAAAGGTTGTTGTCTAGTCATTGCTTATGTTTCTGAATATATTTCTAAAACTGAAAATTTTTTCAGTGAAAACATGTCGGAGCTGCATGATCCGACTCCTAAATTACAGAAAGTAAGGTCAGCCATTAACAATGCAAAATTTCTTATAAATCCTTTCCAAAAGAAACTACTCATCAATATGAACCCTCACCCCCCCCCCCCCTAAACCTCGGTCCCAGTTCAAAATTCATAAACCTAATCATCCAATACGTCCAATCTCCAATAGCATGAATAGCGCATATCACGATTTGGCCGGGTTTCTACACGCAACTTTGAAAATACGCTTCGTTTTCGAAAATAATTATTCCGTTCCTAACAGCCACGTTTTGCTCCAAAATATTAAAAACTTAGTATGCCGTTCCCACACCAAGCTTTTTTCCTCAGAAATTAAGAATCTTTATAGCAATGTCCCGGTACATGATACGCTCATCATTGTGGAAGAAAACTTACGTCAATTTAAAAAAGATCAGATGAACAGATTCCTGATTTTATGAATCTCGTTAATATCGTTGTCTGGTACAACTACATTGAATTCAACGGACAACTGTACCAGCAGTCTGATGTGCTCGCTATGGACAACCCTTTAGCCGGCATCCTCGCAGACATGTTTATCAATTCCTTGGAGAAAAAAGCTGTTTAACCTTGTCTCTGCCGCTTCACTAGGTATCCTTTCTTACACAAGATACGTTGATGATATTCTAGTCATCTATAACGGACCTGCCGATAGAATTGCTCATATTTAAACTTTTTAACTACCTCCATCAAAACATTTTTCACTGTTGTTGTTGTTGTTGTTGTTGTTGTTGTCTTCAGTACTGAGACTGGTTTGATGCAGCTCTCCATGCTACTGTATCATGTGCAAGATTCTTCATCTCCCAGTATATTCATCTCTTGGTCTCCCCCTACGATTTTTACCCTCCACGCTGCCCTCCAATATTAATTTGGTGATCCCTTGATGATGCCTCAGAACATGTCCTACCAACCGATCCCTTCTTCTGGTCAAGTTGTGCCACAAACTTCTCTTCTCCCCAATCCTATTCAATACCTCCACATTAGTTATGTGATCTACCCATCTAATCTTCAGCATTCTTCTGTAGCACCACATTTCAAAAGCTTCTATTCTCTTCTTGTCCAAACTATTTACCGTCCATGTTTCACTTCCATACATGGCTACACTCCATACAAATACTTTCAGAAATGACTTCCTGACACTTAAATCTATACTCGATGTTAACAAATTTCTCTTCTTCAGTCTACATTTTATATCCTCTCTACTTCGACCATCATCAGTTATTTTGCTCCCCAAATAGCAAAACTCCTTTACTACTTTAAGTGTCTCATTTCCTAATCTAATTCCCTCAACATCACCCGACTTAATTCGATTACATTCCATTATCCTCGTTTTGCTTTTGTTGATGTTCATCTTATATCCTCCCTTCAAGACACCATCCATTCCGTTAAACTGCTCTTCCAAGTCCTTTGCTGTGTCTGACAGAATTACAATGTCATCGGCGAACCTCAAAGTTTTTATTTCTTCTCCATGGATTTTAATACCTACTCCGAATTTTTCTTTTGTTACTTTACTGCTTGCTCAATATACAGATTGAATAACATCGGGGAGAGGCTACAACCCTGTCTCACTCCCTTCCCAACCACTGCTTCCCTTTCATGTCCTATAACTGCCATCTGGTTTCTGTACAAATTGTAAATAGCCTTTCGCTCCCTGTATTTTACCCCTGCCACCTTTAGAATTTGAAAGAGAGTATTTCAGTCAACTTTGTCAAAAGCTTTCTCTAAGTCTACAAATGCTAGAAACGTAGGTTTGCCTTTCCTTAATATTTCTTCTAAGATAAGTCGTAAGGTCAGTATTGCCTCACGTGTTCCAATATTTCTACGGAATCCAAACTGATCTTCCTTGAGGTCAGCTTCTACTAGTTTTTCCATTCGTCTGTAAAGAATTCGTGTTAGTGTTTTGCAGCTGTGGCTTATTAAACTGATTGTTCGGTAATTTTCACATCTGTCAACACCTGCTTTCTTTGGGATTGGAATTATTACATTCTTCTTTAAGTCTGGGGGTATTTCGCCTGTTTCATACATCTTGCTCACCAGATGGTAGAGTTTTGTCAGGACTGGCTCTCCCAAGGCCGTCAGTAGTTCCAATGGGATGTTGTCTACTCCGGGTGCCTTGTTTAGACACAGGTCTTTCAGTGCTCTGTCAAATTCTTCACGCAGTATCGTATCTCCCATTTCATCTTCATCTACATCCTCTTCCATTTCCATAATATTGTCCTCAAGTACATCACCCTTGTATAGACCCTCTATATACTCCTTCCACCTTTCTGCTTTCCCTTCTTTGCTTAGAACTGGGTTTCCATCTGAGCTCTTGATGTTCATACAAGTGGTTCTCTTATCTCCAAAAGTCTCTTTAATTTTCCTGTAGGCAGTATGTACCTTAACCCTAGTGAGATAAGCCTCTACATCCCTACATTTGTCCTCTAGCCATCCCTGCTTAGCCATTTTGTACTTCCTGTCGATCTCATTTTTGAGACGTTTGTATTCCTTTTTGCCTGCTTCATTTATTGCATTTTTATATTTTCTCCTTTCATCAATTAAATTCAATATTTCTTCTGTTACCCAAGAATTTCTACTAGCCCTCGTCTTTTTATCTACTTGATCCTCTGCTGCCTTCACTACTTCATCCCTCAAAGCTACCCATTCTTCTTCTACTGTATTTCTTTCCCCCATTCCTGTCAATTGTTCCCTTATGCTCTCCCTGAAACTCTCTACAACCTCTGGTTCTTTCAGTTTATCCAGGTCCCATCTCCTTAAATTCCCACCTTTTTGCAGTTTCTTCAGTTTTAATCTACAGGTCATAACCAATAAATTGTGGTAAGAGTCCACATCTGCCCCTGGAAATGTCTTACAATTTAGAACCTGGTTCCTAAATCTCTGTGTTACCATTACATAATCTGATACCTTTTAGTATCTCCAGGGTTCTTCCATGTATACAACCTTCTATCATGATTCTTAAACCAAGTGTTAGCTATGATTAAGTTGTGCTCTGTGCAAAATTCTACAAGGCGGCTTCCTTTCATTTCTTAGCCCCAATCCATATTCACCTACTAGTTTTCCTTCTCTCCCTTTTCCTACACTCGAATTCCAGTCATCCGTGACTATTAAATTTTCGTCTCCCTTCACTATTTGAATAATTTCTTTTATTTCATCATACATTTCTTCATCATCTGCAGAGCTAGTTGGCATATAAACTTGTATTACTGTAGTAGGTGTGGGCTTCGTACATATCTTGGCCACAATAATGTGTTCACTATGCTGTTTGTAGTAGCTTACCCGCATTCCTATTTTCCTATTCATTATTAAACCTACTCCTGCATTACCCCTATTTGACTTTGTGTTTATAACCCTGTAGTCACCTGACCAGAAGGCTTGTTCCTCCTGCCACCGAACTTCACTAATTCCCACTATATCTAACTTTAACCTATTAATTTCCCTTTTTATATTTTCTAACCTAGCTGCCCGATTAAGGGATCTGACATTCCACGCTCCGATCCGTAAATGCCAGTTTTCCTTCTCCTGATAACGACGTGCTCTTGAGTAGTCCCCGCTCGGAGATACGAATGGGGGACAATTTCACCTCCGGAATATTTTACCCAAGAGGACGCCATCATCATTTAATCATACAGTAAAGCTGCATGCCCTCAGGAAAAATCTCTAAGGTAACTTAATCTTATGATCATAAATTATGGATCAAAACAGCAAACATAAATAAATGATATAATAATGAAGAGTTTATTTATTCTTCATGTCACCCCAACAAAACATCATCATTAAATATAGAAAGACTAACAAAGAACTATATAAAAGTAAAATGTTAAGCTCTATAGGGTCTTCTCGTCCTAAAGAAGAATCTAAGCCTTTTGACTCAAAAGTTAAATTCAAAAATTTATTAAGAGACAGTTGATTTCTCGTCAAACCATTCATTCCAGCCACTAATTAAGAGACTAATGATTATGCTACCTTTGCACAGTCAAAATACTGCGGCTCTTTAAAAATCTGCTCAGTGAGCAGGCCAGACCTCAAAGTATTTTCAAGAGGACATGTTTTTGATACACAGGTGGAAATCAATTTTGCCTAGTTCCTTATAATAAATTTACAAGGTAAAAATTTTATACAAATAAATATACTAATTCGATCATTATTACAAAAAATTTAAAATTAAAAATCTTAATAAAAACCTAAAATATTTATAAAATCAAAATAAAAAATAATGAACTAAAACGTAATCTTTGAGATAGCTGGTTTAAAGCTTACTATTATATTTTATAAAATAAATTATAGGTTATTAACTTCAAAGATTATCCCTTAAAGAATAAATAAGTTAATATTTATAATTAAAAAATTAAATAAAACAATTAATTTTAAAAAATTAAATTTTTTCTTAAGAAACTAGATATCTTGGGAAACAATTAACATCTCATTTCTATAAATAATAATTATGATACATTAACTATAAATTATTTATAAATCAACCCAAATCGAGACAAGTAAAGTAAATACCAAAATTTTAATAAACCCTGATACAAAAGGTACAATAAAAAATCAACCTTTAAAAAATTAAAATAATATTACATAAAACACTTACATTACCAATAAACTATAATCTAAAAAATCAATTCTACAAAATATACCAAGACAAAATTCGACAAATTTATTTTTATTAAATAATTAAATAAACAAGAAATAAATATAATAAAATTAATAATCAAGACATCCTGATTTGCACAGAAAAATTTTCAGTGTAAGTGAAACACATTACTAATAAGTTATACCTTGAAACTCTTACTAGATACACTTTCCAGTACATCTACTATGTTACGACTTATCTCATCTAAATTGAAGCTACCTTAAAATAATAGAATAGAATAATCAATAATGAGAGCCAATATCAGTTAAATTAAATAAATTAAATTACTATCAAATCCACCTTCATTAATAGTATTTCACAATCAAATCCATTATAAACAAATATCTATTGTAACTATAAGCTGCACCTTGACCTGAAATATTTTATAATTATAAATCTTGAAAATTATAACTCTAAAAAGATTCTCTGATAATGGAGATATACAAACAAATAAAGTAAAGTAAATCGTGTACTATCAATCACGGGGTAGGTTCCTCTGAATGGATTGAGATACTACCAAATTCTTTGGGTTTAAAGATCTTATCTAGTGGTACCCTGGTAAATATAATTAACATTTAAAATAATAGGGTATCTAATTCTAGTTTATTATTTAAATTTCACAGATTCATAAAAAGTCCTACAAATAAATTTTAACATTTCACCTTACAAATTTATATTTTAACCCTAAAAATATAAACAACTGTATTAACCAATAATATTCACTTGTATCAATCGTATAACCGCGGCTGCTGGCACGAATTATGCCAATACTAAATCAATTGCTAAATACAAAATCACTTGATAATTAAATTAAATTACTGCAAAAAGAACATTTAGTTTAACGAAACTTACATATAATACAAAGAAAAAGTGAATAAACATGCAAGAATAAAAATTTGGAAACAAAATAAGAAATTTTAAAATTTATAAAATTAAGAAAAAATAAAAGATTCAAATATTTAAAAACAAAAACAGAAAAAAATCACAAACATTGACAAAAAAAGAAACGTGGCCACGTATGACCACAACAACTTCTCTATTATATATAAATAAAGATTAATATGGAACATGTATACAGATAAATGTATTTTTTATTATTTAGTCTTTCTTTTCACTAATAATAAATAAAGATTAAATAATATAATAAATATATCTTATACAATTATGTAATATGTTATTAATATGAAATTAAGTTAATTCAATATAAACTTAAATATTAATTAGTTAAATAATCTAATTATAAATAATTTTATAATTATATTATAATAATTAATATAATTACTTATATTTTATATAATTTATAATATAATAACCTATTTTAAGCTAAAAACATAAGTAGCTAGGTAAATAAATGTATTAAAATAATCATTTAATAATAATAAAATAACATTATAGGTATTTAAATTTAATTAAAGGTAATATATTAATATAAATTATTTATTATATATACACTCCTGGAAATGGAAAAAAGAACACATTGACACCGGTGTGTCAGACCCATCATACTTGCTCCGGCCACTGCGAGAGGGCTGTACAAGCAATGATCACACGCACGGCACAGCGGACACACCAGGAACCGCGGTGTTGGCCATCGAATGGCGCTAGCTGCGCAGCATTTGTGCACCGCCGCCGTCAGTGTCAGCTAGTTGGCCGTGGCATACAAAGCTCCATCGCAGTCTTTAACACTGGTAGCATGCCACGACAGCGTGGACGTGAACCGTATGTGCAGTTGACGGACTTTGAGCGAGGGCGTATAGTGGGCATGCGGGAGGCCGGGTGGACGTACCGCCGAATTGCTCAACACGTGGGGCGTGAGGTCTCCACAGTACATCAGTGTTGTCACCAGTGGTCGGCGGAAGGTGGACGTGCCCGTCGACCTGGGACCGGACCGCAGCGACGCACGGATGCACACCAAGACCGTAGGATCCTACGCAGTGCCGTAGGGGACCGCACCGCCACTTCCCAGCAAATTAGGGACACTGTTGCACCTGGGGTATCGGCGAGGACCATTCGCAACCGTCTCCATGAAGCTGGACTACGGTCCCGCACACTGTTAGGCCGTCCTCCGCTCACGCCCCAACATCGTGCAGCCCGCCTCCAGTGGTGTCGCGACAGGCGTGAATGGAGGGACGAATGGAGACGTGTCGTCTTCAACGATGAGAGTCGCTTCTGCCTTGGTGCCAATGATGGTCGTATGCGTGTTTGGCGCCGTGCAGGTGAGCGCCACAATCAGGACTGCATACGACCGAGGCACACAGGGCCAACACCCAGCATCATGGTGTGGGGAGCGATCTCCTACACTGGCCGTACACCACTGGTGATCGTCGAGGGGACATTGAATAGTGCACGGTACACCCAAACCGTCATCGAACCCATCGTTCTACCATTCCTAGACCGGCAAGGGAACTTGCTGTTCCAACAGGACAATGCACGTCCGCATGTATCCCGTGCCACCCAACGTGCTCTAGAAGGTGTAAGTCAACTACCCTGGCCAGCAAGATCTCCGGATCTGTCCCCCATTGAGCATGTTTGGGACTGGATGAAGCGTCGTCTCACGCGGTCTGCACGTCCAGCACGAACGCTGGTCCAACTGAGGCGCCAGGTGGAAATGGCATGGCAAGCCGTTCCACAGGACTACATCCAGCATCTCTACGATCGTCTCCATGGGAGAATAGCAGCCTGCATTGCTGCGAAAGGTGGATATACACTGTACTAGTGCCGACATTGTGCATGCTCTGTTGCCTGTGTCTATGTGCCTGTGGTTCTGTCAGTGTGATCATGTGATGTATCTGACCCCAGGAATGTGTCAATAAAGTTTCCCCTTCCTGGGACAATGAATTCACGGTGTTCTTATTTCAATTTCCAGGAGTGTGTGTATATATATATATATATATATATATATATATATATATATATATATATATTCAAATTATCCGAACCGAGATAAATTAATTAGAAATACCGAAAATAATACGTAAACAAATTTTTAAAAAACTTTTTATTATATATTAAATATAAATGAAGTGCCAGATTAAAGGGTTACCTTGATAGGGTAAATCAAGGGAATAAAATTACCTCCATTAAAAATTATATAAGACAGAATTAAACTAACGTGCATCATACACCTTAATGTAAAAAAGTAAGCTTAACAAGCTAATGGGTTCATACCCCATTTATAGAGGTATCAATCCTCTCCTTTTTAATGACCAACAACTCTACAAAACTTCTCTTCCTATCAACATTAATGATAGGAACGATCCTGTCCATTTCATCAAACTCCTGATTCGGAGTTTGAATAGGACTTGAGATCAACTTACTTTCATTTATTCCACTCCTAACAAGAAATTAAAAATATAATAATAAATGAGTCGTCAATTAAATATTTTATTGTCCAAGCAATAGCATCGACTATACAATTATTTTCAATTTTGCTGATTCAAATAAAGTATCCAATAGGGTGAGAAACAGAATTTATTCCATCAATAATAATCAGATCTAGATTATTATTAAAGATTGGGGCTGCACCTTTTCATTTCTGATTCCCAGAAGTAATAGGAGCTTCAAGATGAAATAACTGTTTGACACTAATAACATGACAAAAAATTGCCCCAATAATGGTATTATCTTATTGTATTCAACTAAGAACTTTCATTTGAACAATTATCATTCTAAGAATTATTATTGGGGCAATAGGTGGTTTAAATCAAACATCTCTACGCCAGCTTCTAGCATATTCCTCAATTAGACACTTGGGGTGAATAATTAGATCCCTAACAGTCAGAGAAAATGTCTGAGAACTATACTTTATTATTTATTCACTATTGAGATTAATTAGGGTTTTATTATTTAAACAAATAAACCAATTTTTATAAACCAAACTTATTCGGCCAGAAATATAAAATCTGAAATTAAATTCATAATATTTTTATCTCTCCTATCCCTAGGTGGTTTACCACCGTTTCTCGGGTTTCTACCAAAATGAATTGTAATACAATCGTTAATAGAAAACAACATAACTATTATAACCATTATGGTTGTATTAACTACAATTACACTTTACTATTACATACGTATTAGATTCTCAGCCCTAATTATGTCATACACAGAAAATTCGTGATCTATAAAGATAAAGTCTCAAAAATCAAGAATTATTCTCCCTATAACAGTAATAATTTCAACAATAGGATTAGTCTCAACATCAACCTTAATCTCATTATACTAAGGACTTAAGTTAATTAAACTAATAACCTTCAAAGTTATAATTAAGAGAATAATCTTTTAGGCCTTAGTAAAATTTTACACCTCTAGAATTACAGTCTAGAATCATAATTGAATATAAGACCTAAAACATGGTAAGAGAGAAAACATCTCATAAGTAGATTTACAGTCTACCACCTAGAATTCAGCCATCTTACCGCAAAAATGATTATTCTCAACAAACCATAAGTATATTGGTACTTTATACTTCCTATTTGGAGCCTGAGCAGGAATAGTAGGAACATCAATAAGAATACTTATTAATGCTGAACTTGGTCAACCAGGATCTTTAATTGGAGATGACCAAATTTATAATGTTATTATTACAGCACATGCATTTGTAATAATTTTCTTTATAGTAATACCTATTATAATTGGTGGATTTGGTAATTGACTTGTACCATTAATAATTGGTGCACCAGATATAGCATTCCCACGAATAAATAATATAAGTTTCTGATTATTACCACCTTCATTAACCCTTCTTCTTACATCTTCCATAGTAGATAACGGTGCTGGTACAGGATGAACAGTTCACCCACCTCTAGCAGGAGCTATCGCACACGGGGGTGCATCTGTAGACCTAGCTATCTTCCCACTTCATTTAGCAGGTGTATCATCTATTCTTGGTGCAGTAAACTTCATTACAACAGCAATTAATATACGATCAGAAAGTATAACTTTAGATCAAACACCTTTACTTGTATGATCTGTAGCTATTACAGCCCTTTTTCTTCACTTCCAGTATTAGCAGGAGCTATCACTATACTATTAACAGACCGAAATTTAAATACATCATTTTTCGACCCCGCAAGAGGGCGTGACCAAATTCTATATCAACACCTATTTTGATTCTTCGGGCACCCAGAAGTTTACATTTTAATTTTATCTGGATTTGGGATTATCTCTCATATTGTATGTCAAGAAAGAGGAAAAATTGAATCATTTGGAACATTAGGTATAATTTATGCTATATTATCAATTGGACTAATAGGATTTATCGTATGAGCACATCACATATTTACAGTAGGAATGGATGTTGACACACGAGCATACTTTACATCAGCAACAGTAATTATTGCTGTACCTACAGGAATTAAGGTATTTAGATGATTAGCTACACTATATGGAACTAAATTCAAGTTCAATCCACCACTAGTATGAGCTTTAGGATTTATTTTTCTATTCACGATTGGTGGACTAACAGGACTAGTATTAGCAAATTCATCACTTGATATTGTATTACATGATACATATTATGTAGTAGCCCACTTCCATTATGTATTATCTATAGGAGCAGTATTCGCAATTAAAGGCGGTGTTATTCAATGATACCCACTATTTACAGGATTAACCATAAATAATACATGATTAAAAATCCAATTTAGAATTATATTTATTGGAGTAAACTTAACATTCTTCCCTCAACACTTCTTAGGATTAGCAGGAATACCACGATGATATTCAGACTACCCAGATGCATACACATCATGAAATGTAGTGTCAAGAATTGGATCTACAATTTCTATTGTAGGAATCATTATATTCATTGTAATCCTATGAGAAAGAATGGTTACAAACCGAGCAATCATATATAGAGCTAATATAAGAAGATCAACAGAATGATTACAAAACAATCCGCCTGCAGAACACAGTTACTCAGAATTACCATTAATTTCTAGATTCTAATATGGCAGATTAGTGCAGTAGATTTAAGCTCTACACATAAAGGTTTGACCTTTTATTAGAAAATTCATTAATGGCAACATGATCAAATTTATCCCTTCAAGATGGAGCTTCACCATTAATGGAGCAACTATCATTCTTCCATAATCATACTATGGTCATATTATTATTAATTACAGTAATTGTAGGGTATGCCCTAAGTTATATATTATATATTGCCTATACAAACCGAAATATACTTCATGGACACTTAACTGAAACAATCTGAACAGCATTACCAGCAATTACACTAATTCTTATTGCACTTCCATCATTACGACTATTATATTTACTTGATGATTCAGTAGATGCAATAATCACAATCAAAACCATTGGACGACAATGATACTGAAGATATGAATATTCAGACTTTATAGACGTAGAATTTGACACTTATATTACACCAGAACAAGACTTAGAAAACGACGGATTTCGACACGGAAGTAAGAGTATTAACAAGAGCACCAGATGTTCTACACTCATGAGCAGTTCTCGCGTTAGGAGTTAAAATTGATGCAACACCAGGTCGACTAAATCAAGGAACATTTACAATAAACCGACCTGGCCTGTTCTTTGGACAATGCTCAGAAATCTGTGGAGCAAACCACAGATTCATACCAATTGTAATTGAAAGAACTTCAGTAAACTTATTTATCAAGTGATTATCTAAAATAATCTAAGAAGTTAGTTAAAATATATAACATTAGAATGTCAATCTAAAATAACTAAACAATTAGTACACCTTGAAATACATCAGATGACTGAAAGTAAGTAATGGTCTTTTAAACTCAAAAATAGTAAATTAACGACTACTTCTGATAGGGAAATTTTAATCCAAATCCCTCAAATATCCCCTCTCATATGATTCTCTCTATTCATCATATTTTTGGCTACATTAATTTTATTTAATCAAATAAACTTTTTCTCATTTAAGCCAAACCTTATTAAAAGAGCAGAAAAAGAACAATTGAGATAAAAAAACTTAAAATCATAAGAAACTTATTTTCAACATTTGACCCATCAACTAACATCATCAATTTATCATTAAATTTAACTATAACATTTTTAGGACTATTATTAATCCCATCAATGTTTTGACTTACACCATCATGGATTAATATTATTTGAAATAAACTAACTTAACCTTACATAATGAATTTAAAACATTACTAGGACCAAAATCATTCAATGGAACAACATTTATCTTCATCTCAATTTTTATTATAATACTATTTAATAATTTTATAGGATTATTCCCTTACATCTTTACTAGAACAAGACATTTAGCATTAACATTTGCAATCGCTCTACCTATATGATTAAGATTCATGTTATTTGGATGAATTAATCATACCAATCACATATTTACACACCTTGTTCCACAAGGAACACCTCCTGCATTAATATCATTTATAGTATTAATTGAAACGATTAGAAATGTTATTCGACCAGGTACACTAGCAGTACGGCTGGCAGCAAATATAATTGCAGGACACTTACTATTAACATTACTAGGAAATACAGGACCATCCATAGCGATAAACTTAATTTCACTGTTAATTATTGGACAAATACTCGTATTAATTCTAAAATCAGCAGTAGCAATAATTCAAGCTTATGTTTTCTCAATTCTAAGAACTCTATATTCTAGAGAAGTATACTAAACCTATGTTAACAACTCACTCAAATCACCCATTCCACTTAGTAGATTATAGACCTTGACCATTAACAGGAGCAATTGGAGTAATAGTTCTAGTTTCAGGATTAGCAAAATGATTCCACCTATTTAATATTAACTTATTTATAATCGGATTCGGAATTACCCTATTAACCATAATTCAATGATGACGAGATGTAGTACGAGAAGGGACATGCCAAGGGCTACATACGGGATTTGTATCAATTTGATTACGATGAGGAATAATTTTATTTATTGCATCAGAAGTACTATACGATGTGACAAAGGAATAGAACAAAAGAAATTTCATTTAAACCAATAAACTGAGTAAAAATAGGCATCGAACTCATTTCGATGAAGATTTAACAATAAAAGAAATTATTGCACCTGACCAGGCATGGTTAAGCTTCTATCCTAACCATTATGACACGTAACCAGACTACGGAATAAGAATTCCTTAACGCTATGTAGCATCACGCAAAATTCCGAAATCTTTTCCGTCAGTTACTTGCAAACAGAGGCCCACCTGGATGCAGGGTCTGATAAGGGGAATCTTGAGTTACACTACCGCTTATTTGGTTTCAAAAAGTTGATCCCACCGCTGGGGAGCTCTCCTTGTTAGTTTTTCGAGTAACAAACGGCACATTATGAAAGAACAGTAATGTCGCAGTCCAATAGCGCCAACTAGCGGCGGCCCGTGCAAACTTGAAAGACGACTCTAGCAACGCAAAGAAAATTTTACTGTAGCAAGTAACCTGGCAACGCTACACACAAGTCTAGACAACTGAACAACAACGAAATAATAATAGGTTCGCAGAAGAGATTCTGTAAAGTTTGGAAGGTAGGAGACGAGGTACTGGCAAAGCTGTGAGGACAGGGCGTGAGTCGTGCTTGGGTTGCTCAGATGGTAGGTCCCGAGTTCGAGTCTCGGTCCGGCACCCAGTTCTAATCTGCCAGGAAGTTTCAATAACAATAATAGGTCCAGTCACATTAATGTGACCAACTCCTATTTTTGAGGTCAACGTGTAATAACTCATAGACGCCAGGTGGTAGCATTAGTAGGTGATGAATGGGGGGGGAGGTGAGAGGCTGGAAACAGTGGATTCGTTGTCATAATGCGTAAAAGGGGCGATTTATGTGACGTCCAACAGGGCATAAACGTTGGCTTCCTTCCCAAAGGTGGAAGCATTTCCGAAACGGCAAGATCTGTAATCTTTTCAAATGCCACTGTACGTAAAGTAAACCGTGCGTGGCAAAATCTCGGTATTCTAATCCGGCTCCGAGGCAACTGTGTTGCACTACGGGCAGCAGGCGACACAGGTGAACGATAGCTGCAGATATGTGTGCTGGCGAATAGACGTGAAACTTTTGTGCAGCTGACCGCCCAGGCGAACCAAGGGCTGCCACCAATGTTTCCTCGACAACGTATGGGCTTCCGCAGTAGGCATCTGGTTCCTGCACCCATGCTGACTGCTCTTCATTGGCGTTGAAAGCTTGCATTTGCACGCCGGTAGCACAACTGAAAGTCCACTGAGTGCTACAGGTGGCCTCTCCATATTAATCACATTTTATGCTCCATCGGACAGATTTCCATTGGCGTGTAACGTCTGAAAGCAAACGCCCTGCAACCCTGAGGGAGCGTTATGGTGTGGGCAATGTTTTCGCGGCACTCCCTGGGCAATCTCGTTATTCTGAAAGTCACAATGGATCAACCCTGGTACGTACCTATCCTCGGGGACCATATCCACCCTTAGATGCACGTGTAACATAGCTCGCAGTGTATGTGCGTGGTTCTGAAAGCTCTAGGATGAATTTGCCGTACTGCCCTGACCGCCAAATTTCCCGCCTTTAAACCCAATCGAGAATATGAGGGGCCACCTCGTTCGAGTAGCTTGTGCCACGGATCCTCAATGGATAAAATTCTATCGCAACTGGGCAAGTAATGCAGTCGGAATGGCTTCTTATCACTGTCATTATCTCATTGACTCTATTCCTGTACGTCTAATGCTGCAAAAGGCATTTATTCGGGATTTTAACACGTGGTCAGATTACTGCGTTTGGACAGTGTAATAATAATAACAAATTTCGCGTATTTCAGTGCCCTCCTTTAAATCTTCCAGTTGGACGGCACTTAGGCGACTTGCTTATCATGAACGTACACCAGTTGTTCAACCGGGGAAAGGGAATCGGCAGTTTTACGTGGAATCCGCACCACATGTGGTTTCTACCGACTCCTCATATCATTGAGAGGTGAAGGCTGGATTAAACGCAGACTGAAAAATTTATTGGTTCAACTGGGATACGATCCCGCGATTCTCGATTTGCAGCCACGCACTGTGCCGGTAGACCACCAGCTCCAAAAGTTACGATATGGTAATCGAACTGTATTGGCGGAGTACTTCGTCGTATTTCACGTCAGGTAAATGTGCTGTGGTGCAAGCGAAAGTAAATTCATGCTAAGGGCATCAATTTCTAATCCAGAAAATGTGCAGCCAGGGCAGTACTGTAAGTGGAAATCGGACATTAATGCTCTAAGTAAAAATCAAACTCTTCCATCTTTCGTAAGCTATACATCTAGAAAACAAACTAAAATTGTGAAAACATTTCATACAAGACTACTGACAAATTTTTATGACTAAAAATAAACGGGTTCGGTATTATACATAAGGTGGACGAAAAGAAGTGGCAGTTCGGTTGTAATTCATGCCAAACTTCATTGAGTAAAATTCACTTTATTACATTTCCGTCTCGCGTCTCGATCACTTTCCACACCCACATGAAAGATGTCATACACTGTCAGTGCATCCATCTGTGATGATGTCTCGCTAGGACCGCCATAGGGTGTCTTTTCATTTGCTGTAACGCGTGCCACGAAATACTTCGTTCATTTGGGCGATCAGGTCGTAATTGGGGGGACTCTACCGGATGAATACGGTGGATGTTCCAGTATGTCCCGCTGCCACATACGCGGAGCTCCTGCATAGGGCTCGTCGTTTGGCGTGGTGTGATGATGATGATGATGATGATGTTTGGTTTGTGGGGCGCTCAACTGCGTGGTTATCAGCGCCCGTACAATTTCCCAACCTTTGCTCAGTCCAATTTCGCTACTTTCCTGGATGATGATGAAATTATGAGGACAACACAAACACCCAGTCATCTCGAGGCAGGTGAAAATCCCTGACCCCGCCGGGAATCGAACCCGGGACCCCGTGCTCGGGAAGCGAGAACGCTACCGCGAGACCACGAGCGGCAGACGTTTGGCGTGGTGCATTGTCATGAAAGTTGGTGGAATGCAGCGCCGGAAGCAAAGATTGTTGCGCGCTCCGACCACGTGCCCTTTCAGTCTTGACCCAAGCACAGTTTTCGTGTTTCCCAAACATACTATTAAGGCACTTGAGCTAGCCTCTGCAACTTTGCGATAGTACACACCGCAACTGACTCAAACACGACCAATGCCGCTGACTTTACTACTTCAGCCCACCATCTATTAGCAACAGAAAGCCTGCGTACCAAACGACTCACATCCTTCATGTTACGGCATTGTGCTACTACATTTTATGCATCCCATGCAAAGATGCATGTGTGAGTACTTGTTATCTCCCATCTTGGTAGTGGCCTAATTATTGGGAGGTTTTGAAGTGTGTTATTTATACCAGGTGTATCAAAAACAATCATCCGATCTGGGCCGTCTATATTTCTGGAACTAAGAAACATATGCAATGAATTTAGTTTTTTGATGAACGGAAACTGAAAAAGTTTTTCATTCTTTTCATTGGGGTTCAATATGCATCCTTGAGATGCACAGAATGTGTCAATGCGGTTTTCAGATTGTACCAACACTGCAGCAAGCATGTCTTGAGTTTCCACAGGTGCTGTTATCCGATGTCTCAGTTCATTTATTGCTGTTGGTAACATAGGTACATATAGAGTCTGTTACAAAATCATACATATATAATCACATATCATCGGGTACGGTGACCTTGGAGGCCAGTAATCTACGGCTGAGTCATTTAGTCCAGTGTGACCGATCCATCGTTCAGTAATCGTTTGATTTAGAAATTCCCGCACTTCCAGATGCCACTGTCGCGGTGCCCCATCCCATTGGTAAATGAAGTCGTTCGAATCAAACTGTGGGAAAAGAAAGTTTTCAAGCATATCTAGATATATGCTTCCTATAGCAGTGTTTCCGGCAAAGAATAATGAATCATACACCTTTTCCCGTTAAACTGCACAAAACACATTAAATTTAGGAGAATCTATTTTATGTTGTACAATTTCATGTGGTTGTGCCGTACCTCATATTGTCACATTATGACAGTTCACCTTTCCGTATAAATGGAATGTGGCCTCGCCACTAAACACTAACTGTAGGAGAAAACATATGAAACGTCCCCTTAGAACATTTATATAGGACTGTGCTTAAACTGCCACACAGTATTTTTAGCGCAACGCAATCTGACTATCAAAGATCCCTGCAAAAGAATGCCCTGAGTAACATTAAAGTATACCTTTCAGAAATCACTTACCTCACAAAAATGTTCATTACTCGAACTACTGCAATACAGCGAGCGCCACTACTGCCAGCTAAATAAAAGATTCAAACTACGGAAGGCACTAGCTACTGATAGGGATAGTTAGCAAATGAAAGATATTAATAGAGAACAAACAATGTATTTACCTTAATAGTCATAATATATATAGCAGTTCATGACAAATTACAAAACTCCGCCATCCACCACTGCTGGCGGCTCACCTCCAACTGCGCAACGCTACGCGCTGTTCACATCCAGCTGCCGCTGCCAAACACTACAATGGCAGACAACAATGCAAACTAGCCACAGACTGCACACAGCACAGCCATTGATTTTCATACAGAGCGCTACGTAACATTGCCAATAAGAAAACATAAACAGCCTACTTACATAGCCCCCATGCTCCCCACAAAAATTTTTACAAATTGTTTTGGGCAGTGGCCAATACAGATTTGAAAAAAATTTTTCATAATTACAGTAAGAAAGATATAAAATGCACACACTTATTATTACAATGTTGGTCAAAAGCTAAAATTTTCTCACAGTCCATAAAGACAGTCCCGATCATTCAGCACAGTAAAACTGCCGTTTCTTTTCTCAAAGTCTGAGCAGTAAAAGACAATGCACACGGAAGTAGTGGATTTCCATGCAGTCTTGAAGAAGTAGTGTTGTCCTTCCAACGGAAAGACAGTGCTGACTCTTGACATGCTGACAGGTAATGGGCCACAACAGATCAAACCCACAGCAGAGTCAGTCGACGTTTTCAAGAAGATTGGTAGGTAGGTCATCACAGAGCAGACCCACTATCGATTTATTTCGAAATATCGAATTGTTTCGAGATGTCGATTTATTTCGAGATGTCGATTTGTTTCGAGATGTCGATTTGTATCGATATGTCGATTTGTTTCGAGATGTCGATTTGTTTCGATGTATTGTCGGAAATGATGCTGCTCCTTGCAGATGACTGCACCCTGCAAGCTTGATAGCCAGAGGCAAAGCCACCACATCTCGGATGAGGCTCCCTGGTAGACGTACCGAGTGCATATTGGCTATCTTTCTGGCTCTGAACAATATTTCCCTACGGATCTCCCTAATGTGTCCAACACTAGTGGCCCCAATAACTAGTAAACCCCTCCCCCCATGTTCTCGCTCAGATGCCGTCGGAGGAGTGACTCACAGACGAATGGGAGAGGCCGGACGGCCAGCCTCCACACTGATGGTCCACATGCCTAACTAAGCAGTGTAGTTAGTCGTTCATGAGAAATGACGACTGTGCTACACACTGCCTGAATTTACACTTAAAAGTTACAAAAATGTGAGACTACACCTCTTAAATAGAATAAAACTCATGGAATTTAAGAATTAATCTATGAAGAAAACAGAAAAATCTAAAGACATAACTAGCTGTTCTCCTCATCTTTCACAGGTGACATCTGGAACCTGTATATAACTCACCTTCACTTGTTTCTTGGTGTAGATGAGATTTAAAAAAGATTGTGCGCTGGGTTGATCTATATTTATTTTTGTCATTATGAAATTTTGAACTTTATTTACAAGTCAGTCAGTGCCCCATTGTGAATTTACAGAAAAGCTGAATAATACGGTAATAGTGAGCATTGGCTGAAGTTTAGATATATTAGGAACCTGTGAATACTATCAGTCTTTTAGCCTCCTTCTTGCAGAGACTCGTTGTACATATGGTGGGCTACAAGCACACTTTTATAACGACCGCTTAATAATCATATATTTTACTCTTCTATAAAAAAATTTCTAAATAACAATCAGTACATTTCAGTCATGACTTGAACCTTAAAGGAAAAAAAAATCTATGTGAACAGGCCTCGGACATCTAAACGGTGATGGTACTGACTGACAACTGTGTCATCCTCAGCTAACAAAATTCACTGGAGGGGCACGGGGTCAGCACACCTCTCTCCCGGCCGTTTTCAGTTTTTGGCCCTGGCGATGCTACTTCTCCATCAAGTAGCTCCTCAGTTGGCCTCACAAGGGCTGGGTTCACCCTCATTGAATGTCGCCCACATAGCACAGTACAGAGAGCTTCACTCACAATGTTACATCAATATGTGCGTCAGTTAAAATCACATGTGGTTTCTTACAGGGCTCAGAATTTGGCTGCCAGGCTGGATAACAGACAAGAATTGACATGTCTAATCCCAGAACCATAGTTTTTTCTTACAGTGCCAATGTATTTGATTAAATTGCTTGGTAACAAATGAATACTTCACTTACCAATATTTACAGGCTTTGTGAAAATTGTCTACATCTTTCAACAGAACTTTGCCCACTTTGTCATAGCTTGACGTGAGGAATATTGTAGTCAAAATTAGTTTTTGCTTCCCATAATAGTATGCTATTAATCACTTAACTTAAACCATATGCTAGTGCATTTGTATGTCATCCTGATCCCAGGTTCTCAACATATATTTCAGTCCCTTGAGAATCAGCTAGAATAATCTTCTTACACTCTATTCATGCATGGTACTCTATGAGGGTATGATGTATGACCAGCTGTCTGCCATCCTGAATGGACTCTTCCAAACTGTGACCAACAACCACCTACACTGACTCATGTGATGGAATGGGGCATTTACCCAACATTTTAAAATATTTCACATTCCAAGCTTAAGTTTCAATTGAAACAGGAACTTTCTTTCTGTGGCCATAAAATGATGTAGACCTAAGTAGAAAGCTATAATAGTTCGAAACCGTGAAGCAGAGGTGAGGATGAGACACTGTTAGCATAGTCAAATATATTACTGTGACGGTATCGACAAAATCAACATTTTGCAAAATGAGACTACATAGTCCGATGACTAAAGCTACAGTGCGCTGCAGCTGGAATTTGTTAACTCAAGTAAATACTTGAGTGCATAAATTTGTAGTGGTATGAAATGGAACGATCACATAAGCACATTTGTAGGTAAAGCACGTGCGGTTCATTGGTACAATACTGGGGAATTGCAATCAGTACCAGATAGGACGAACAGGGGATATTGAACTTATACAGAGAAGGGCAGTAAAGAATGCTCACAGGTCTGTTTGACCCATAGGAGAATGTCACGAAGGCGTTCAGAGACCTGAACTAACGGACAGTTGATGATAGACACAGACTATCCCGTGGAAGAGCAAAATATCGCGAGGAGACCTACTTAGAAAATTTCTAGGACCGACGTTACATGATGAATGTAAGAGTATAGTGAAACCGCCTACGTATCGTAACTGTAGGAAGCGTGAAGACCATATTAGAGTAATCACATTTCGCACGCTCCATACGTGTCACTGGAGTGGGAATAAGTCCTGATAACTGGTATAATGGCAAGCTCCATCTGCCATGCTCTTCACGGTCGTTTGTAGAGTACAGATTATAAGCTGCCTATTTTTTTTGTTTAAATTTGGATTACAAGAAAATGGGCGTATTGCAAAATGTCTTAAATGAGTCGCCTTTTCGTCGTCGTCGTCGTCGTCATCGTCGCCACCACCACCACCACCACCACCACCACCACCATCATGATAATGAGTGTTCTGCCCTAGGGCAGGTCTTCACATGTACCTCTCCATGTAGTCCCATCATTTGTTACCCTCTTGTTTTCTCACAACTATTGCACTGTCCACCACCTGGTACGTTCTGCGTCGTCATCTTCTTCTTCCTCTTCCATTCACTATTTCCTCCATACCATCAATAAACAATCTCTTCTCATTCAGTGTCCATGCCAATTGTGTTTCCTCATCCTGCTACCTTTAAAATTTCTCTCTGTTCTCCCACTCAACACCACCTTATTTCTCACTGTGCCTGCCTATTTTATCCCCTATCAACGCTTTCACATAAAAGCCTCCTGTTATGAAACGTCTCGTTGCAATTGTTATACGTGTTTTCACCTCCTTATTACTTCCAATGTCGTCCATAATAGCGCGTCGCAGTTATCTAAAAACATTAAATTACTCTGTATCTTCCTGCCTAACATTATAGTTGTTCTTACATTTCTTGCACTTACCACCGGACATTTTGCCTTTCTCTTATTGAAGTGTTTCTATAGGAAGCTGAAATGCACGCGTTTAATTACACGCTGACTGGCGTGAGGTATGGAACAGTAAAGTAGTTGAGTCTAGTAAGAAAAGAACGTAGTTGATATAATAGTTAACTTTAATCCACAATTGTTGTACATCGATCATGGCGGTACATGTTATA
Source organism: Schistocerca cancellata (assembly GCF_023864275.1). Classification (NCBI taxonomy): domain Eukaryota; kingdom Metazoa; phylum Arthropoda; class Insecta; order Orthoptera; family Acrididae; genus Schistocerca; species Schistocerca cancellata. The sequence goes on from NC_064632.1 coordinate 599,320,790, forward strand.
ATCTCAACATCAAATGCGATGGCGCCTTGCTAGGTCGTAGCAAATGAAGTAGCTGAAGGCTATGCTAACTATCATCTCGGCAAATGAGAGCGCAGTTGTCAGTGATCCATCTCTAGCTATGTCGGCTGTACAACTGGGCGAGTGCTAGTACGTCTCTCTAGACCTGCCGTATGGCGGCGCTCTGTCTGCAATTACTGACAGTCGCGACACACTGGTCCGACGTATACTACCGGATCGCAGCCAATTTAAAGGCTACCACCTAACAAGTGTGGTATCTGGCGGTGACACCACACTTATTATTTCTCATTCCAATTTACTCACGTCTCTTGTTTAATTCTTTTAACATTTCAGTCATACTTTTCTCGCTCTCTGCCAATAACACCATATGATCCACGAGTCTAATACATTCTGTTCTCCTAACAACAACCAGCTCCCCTCTATTTCGTTTCAAACGTTTTTGAATGACCTGCTACAAATATACACTCCTGGAAATTGAAATAAGAACACCGTGAATTCATTGTTCCAGGAAGGGGAAACTTTATTGACACATTCCTCGGGTCAGATACATCACATGATCACACTGACAGAACCACAGGCACATAGACACAGGCATCAGAGCATGCACAATGTCGGCACTAGTACAGTGTATATCCACCTTTCGCAGCAATTCAGGCTGCTATTCTCCCATGGAGACGATCGTAGAGATGCTGGATGTAGTCCTGTGGAACGGCTTGCCATGCCATTTCCACCTGGCGCCTCAGTTGGACCAGCGTTCGTGCTGGACGTGCAGACCGCGTGAGACGACGCTTCATCCAGTCCCAAACATGCTCAATGGGGGACAGATCCGGAGATCTTGCTGGCCAGGGTAGTTGACTTACACCTTCTAGAGCACGTTGGGTGGCACGGGATACATGCGGACGTGCATTGTCCTGTTGGAACAGCAGGTTCCCTTGCCGGTCTAGGAATGGTAGAACGATGGGTTCGATGACGGTTTGGATGTACCGTGCACTATTCAGTGTCCCGTCGACGATCACCAGTGGTGTACGGCCAGTGTAGGAGATCGCTCCCCACACCATGATGCCGGGTGTTGGCCCTGTGTGCCTCGGTCGTATGCAGTCCTGATTGTGGCGCTCACCTGCACGGCGCCAAACACGCATACGACCATCATTGGCACCAAGGCAGAAGCGACTCTCATCGCTGTAGACGACACGTCCCCATTCGTCCCTCCATTCACGCCTGTCGCGACACCACTGGAGGCGGGCTGCACGATGTTGGGGCGTGAGCGGAAGACGGCCTAACGGTGTGCGGGACCGTAGCCCAGCTTCATGGAGACGGTTGCGAATGGTCCTCGCCGATACCCCAGGAGCAACAGTGTCCCTAATTTGCTGGGAAGTGGCGGTGCGGTCCCCTACGGCACTGCGTAGGATCCTACGGTCTTGGCGTGCATCCGTGCGTCGCTGCGGTCCGGTCCCAGGTCGACGGGCACGTGCACCTTCCGCCGACCACTGGCGACAACATCGATGTACTGTGGAGACCTCACGCCCCACGTGTTGAGCAATTCGGCGGTACGTCCACCCGGCCTCCCGCATGCCCACTATACGCCCTCGCTCAAAGTCCGTCAACTGCACATACGGTTCATGTCCACGCTGTCGCGGCATGCTACCACTGTTAAAGACTGCGATGGAGCTCCGTATGCCACGGCAAACTGGCTGACACTGACGGCGGCGGTGCACAAATGCTGCGCAGCTAGCGCCATTCGACGGCCAACACCGCGGTTCCTGGTGTGTCCGCTGTGCCGTGCGTGTGATCATTGCTTGTACAGCCCTCTCGCAGTGTCCGGAGCAAGTATGGTGGGTCTGACACACCGGTGACAATGTGTTCTTTTTTCCATTTCCAGGAGTGTATTTACACACTAAGGAAAATAAACGTATCCCGGGGGAATTACCCCAGTGCGATGGAAATAGATACATGTGATGTACCTGTAGGGGCAAATGAATGATTACAGTTGCAGAAAAAGTGGATGATTAATTCAGGAGAAAGAGCTTCACAAATTGATAAGTCGATAACGTGTTGGTCCAACTCTGGCCTTTACGCGGGCAGTTATTCGGTTTGACATTGACTGATAAAGTTACTGGATGCCCTGCTGACGGATATCGTACCAAATTCAGTTCAGTTGGTTCGTTACATCTTAAAAATCGCGACCTGGTTTAAAGAACCACCCCATAGTGTTCCAAACGTTCAAAATTGGTGAGAGACATGGCAATCTTGCTGAGCAATGTATTGCCTGGCATGTACAAAGACAAACACGTAGATACTATTTCCGTGTGTGGTGCGTAAATTGTCGGCAGCCACCTCACTCAGTGTCCCTCGCAGAGTTCAAGCCTCCATAGAGACAAAGGGTGAACACACTGCATATTGATGTGCACTAATAGGTGTCTGTACACTTACTGAAGGCACAGTGTATTTCGAAATGTTAGCAGAGGCCAGAAGTTGGAGCATTTGGCTTTCCGCTTAAAGCTTACGTGGGGCGAGTCGTCGTATCTCTAGAAAGAGACACCTCTGGCAACACTAGTTGAAAGTGGCCTTCAAACTAGCCATGCTGCGCTCTCTACCTACGGTTATTCTCGTGGCCGTCAGAGCTGCCGTAGTCAAGACGACCCTGTGTAAACGCTGCGGACGTCTGCAGTGGGGCCCACGATCTGTCACGAATTATGGAATGTATTCGCAGATACCAATTGTAATACGACAACGGCTATACAGTTTACTGGAAACGTGTGCTACACCTATTTCAAACATGTTGGTAACGCTGTCACTTTGACAAGTAATTTGTTACACTGAAGAGCCAAAGAAATACCGCGTAGGTCCCCAGCGAACACGCAGAAGTGCTTCAACACGCCGTGGCATGGAATCGACTAATGGCTGAAGTCGCGCAGGAGGGAACTGGCATCATGAATCCTGCAGAGCTGCCCATAAATCCGTAAGAGTACGAGGGAGCAGAGATCTCTGATCATCACGTTGCAAGGCATCCCAGATATGCTCGATAATGCTACACAATTTACTGGAAACGTACAGGATGTTTGGGGAGTTTGGTGGCCAGCGGAAGTGTTTAACCTCGGAAGAGTGTTCCTGCAGCCACTCTGTAGCAATTGTGGTTGTCTGGGGTGTCGCATTGTCCCGCTGGAATTACCCACATCCGTCGGAATGCACAATGGACATGAGTGGATGCAGGTGATCAGACAGGATGCTTACGCCCGTGTCACCAGTCAGAGTTGTATCTAGACGTATCTGGGGTCCCACATCACTCCAAATGCACACGCCATACAACGTCACAGAGCCTCCACCAGCTTCAACAGTCCTCAGCTGACATGCAGGGTCCATGGAGTCATGATGTTGTCTTCATACCCGTACACGTCCATACTCTATATACATTTTGAAGTGAGACTCGTCCTACCAGGCAATATGTTTCCAGTCATCAACAGTCCAATGTTCGTACCGATGGGCCCAAATGAGGCGTAAAGCTTTGTGCTGTGCTGTCAGCAAGGGTACACGAGTGGGCCTTCGGCTCTGAAAGCCCATATAGATGATGATCCGTTGAATGATTCGCATGCTGACACTTGTTGATTGTCAAGCATTGAGATTTTCTGTAATTTGCGGAAGGGTTGCACTTTCGCCACGCTGAACGATTCTCTTCAGTTCCCATTCTTGCAGGATCTTTTTCCGGCCGCAGCGATGTCGGAGATTTGTTGTTTTACTGGATTGCTGATATTCGCGGAGCCTTCGTGAAATGGTCGTACTGGAAAATCCCCACTTCATAGCTGCCTCGGGGATCCTGTGTCCCATCGCTCTTGCGCCGAGTATAATACTACATTCAAAATCTAACAACCGCGGCAGACACATGTCTTACACAGGTGTTGCCGGCGGCAGCCCCATATTAAGCCTGTTTACATATCTCTGTGTTTGAATACGCATTATTATACTAGTTTATTTGGCATTTCAGTGTAGATGTGACCCAGTACATCTATTGTTCTACAGTTTCACTCGTTAATAACCAAAGAAACAAAAAAAATCGGTCTTCAGAGACACTGTTTATACAGGAGGGCCTTTAGCAGTTCGAAATTAGAATGGTATTAATACCTTCAGCTTGCGACGGGCGTTGATACATATCAACGAAGACAGGTGAAAATGTGTGCCCCGACCGGAACTCGAACCAGGGATCTCCTGCATACATGGTAGTCGCTCTATCCATCTGAGCCACCGAGGGCACAGAGGATAGTGCGACTGCAGGGACTATCTCGCGCACGCCTCCCGCAAGACCCACATTCTCACCTTGTATATCCACACACTACATTCGTAGTGTCCTTTCGGACATGTCCGAAAGAATAGGCACCATATCCATATAAATATATTTTCCAATTCGCGTGCTCTGCGTCTCCACGGGGCACCACAGTCGCACCTGCTGACGGTGAAGGCACCCTTTCTCGAAGACGTTGCGCAATGGTAACGAAAAGCGTGTGGGAAGGAGTCAGACGTTGTGGACAACGATCTTGATAAAGGCGACCAGCAGCTCTTCCAGCACTGTGAGCTTGGCCACACACAATACTCGTGTCGGTGTATTCGGCAAAAGTGTACTCAGCAATGTTGCTCTATCACTCACAGACACATGAACGAGACTCGAACCAGTTCAGAGAGGTAGGACAGCCGTCAAATGACATCATACGATCCGACGTAAGTAACCCCCCTCCAGTGATGATTACCCTGTTGCATACCTCAATGGCGAAGATGTATTTTACGGCTGTAGCACGGATATACGTTTCCATACATGGGTTCCAGTTCAAAATATCGTCACTCAGTTCCCTAGAAGTTTTTAATGGGAGTTTTGGAACATCCTGTATCTCTCCAGTAACTATACAGCTATTTCCTAACGTTGTTAGGTGTAGGAAAAAATACTAGTATCATGCTGAAAATATCGGAGAGAAGCGATAGAATTCCTACAAACATCTACATCTACATGATTACTCTGCAATTCACATTTAAGCGCTTGGCAGAGGGTTCGTCGAACCACAATCATACTATCTCTCTACCATGCCACTCCCGAACAGCGCGCGGGAAAAACGAACACCGAAACCTTCCTGTTCGAGCTCTGATTTCTCTTATTTTATTTTGATGATCATTCCTACCTATGTAGGTTGGGCTCAACAAAATATTTTCGCATTCGGAAGAGAAAGTTAGTGACTGAAATTTCGTAAATAGATCTCGCCGCGACGAAAAACGTCTTTGCTTTAATGACTTCCATCCCAACTCGCGTATCATATCTGCCACTCTCTCTCCCCTATTACGTGATAATACAAAACGAGCTGCCCTTTTCTGCACCCTTTCGATGTTCTCCGTCAATCCCACCTGGTAACGATCTCACACCGCGCAGGAATATTCTAACAGAGGACGAACGAGTGTAGTGTAAGCTGTCTCTTTAGTGGACTTGTTGCATGTCCTAAGGGTCCTGCCAATGAAACGCAACCTTTGGCTCGTCTTCCCCACAATATTATCCAAGTGGTCTTTCCAACTGAAGTTGTTAGTAACTTTAAGACCCAGGTACTTAGTTGAATTGACAGCCTCGAGAATTGTAGTATTTATCGAGTAAACGAATTCCAACGGATTTCTTTTGGAACTCATGTGTATCACCTCACAGTTTTCGTTATTTAGCGTCAACTGCCACCTGCCGCACCATACAGCAATCTTTTCTAAATCTCTTTGCAATTGATACTGTTCTTCGGATGACCTTACTAGACGGTAAATAACAGCATCATCTGCGAACAACCTAAGAGAACTGCTCAGATTGTCACCCAGGTCATTTATATAGATCAGGAACAGCAGAGGTCCCAGGACGCTTCCCTGGGGAACACCTGATATCACTTCAGTTTTACTCGATGATTTGCCGTCTATTACTACGAACTGCGACCTTCCTGACGGGAAATCACGAATCCAGTCGCACAACTGAGACGATACCCCATAGGCCTGCAGCTTGATTAGAATTCGCTTGTGAGCAACGGTGTCAAAAACTTTCCGGCAATCTAGAAATACGGAATCAACTTGAGATCCCCTGTCGATAGCGGCCATTACTTCGTGCGAATAAGGAGCTAGCTGCGTTGCACAAGAACGATGTTTTCTGAAACCATGCTGATTACGTATCAATAGATCGTTCCCTTCGAGGTGATTCATAATGTTTGAATACAGTATATGCTCCAAAACTTACTGCAAACCGACGTCAATTATATAGGTCTGTAGTTCGATGGATTACTCCTACTACCCTTCTTAAACACTGGTGCGACCTGCGCAATTTTCCAATCTGTAGGTACAGATCTATCGGTGAGTGAGCGGCTGTATATGATTGCTAAGTAGGGAGCTATTGTATCAGTGTAATCTGAAAGGAACCTAATCGGTATACAATCTGGACCTGCCCGTATCAAGCGATTCGAGTTGTTTCGCAACCCCTAAGGTATCTACTTCTAAGAAACTCATACTAGCAGCTGTTCATGTTTCAAATTCTGGAATATTCCATTCGCCTTCCCTGGTGATGGAATTTCGGAAAACTGCGTTCAATAACTCCACTTTAGCGGCACAGTCGTCTGTAACACTACCATCGGCACTGCGCAGCGAAGGTATTGACTGCGTCTTGCCGCTTGTGTGCTTTACAAACGACCAGAGTTTCTTCGGATTTTCCACCAAATTTCGAGACAATGTTTCGTTGTGGAACCTATTAAAGGCATCTCGCATTGAAGTCCGTGCCAAATTTCGCGCGTCTGTAAATTTTAGCCAATCTTCGGGATTTCGCGTTCTTCTGAACTTCGCATGCTTTTTCCGTTGCCTCTGCAACAGCGTTCGGACATGTTTTGTGTACCATGGGGGATGAGTTCCATCTCTTACCAATTTATGAGGTATGAATCTCACAATTGCTGTTGCTACTATATCTTTGAATTTCAGCCACATCTCGTCTACATTTGCATAGTCAGTTCGGAAGGAATGGAGATTGTCTCTTAGGATGGCTTTTAGTGACACTTTATCCGCCTTTTTAAATAAAATTATTTTGCGTTTGTTTCTGGTGGATTTGGAAGAAACTGTATTGAGCCTAGCTACAACGACCTTGTGGTCACTAATCCCAGTATCAGTGACGATTCTATTAGCTCTGGATTGTTTGTAGTTAAGAGGTAAAGTGTGTTTTCGAAACCATTTACAATTCGCGTGGGTTCGTGGACTAACTGCTCGAAATAATTTTCGGAGAAAGCATTTAGGACAATCTCGGAAGATGTTTTCTGCCTACCACCGGTTTTGAACAAGTATTTTTGCCAACATATCGAGGGATGGTTGAAGTCCCCACCAACTATAACCGTATGAGTGGGGTATTTATTTGTTATGAGACTCAAATTTTCTCTGAACTGTTCAGAAACTATATCATTTGAGTCTAGGGGTCGGTAGAAGGAGCCAATTTTTAACTTAGTTCGGCTGTTAAGTATAACCTCCACCCATACCAATTCGCACGGAGTATGTACTTCGACTTCACTACAAGATAAACCACTACTGACAGACACAAACACTTCATCACCAATTCTGCCTAATCTGCCTTTCCTGAACAGCGTCTGAGACTTCGTAAAAATTTGTGCAGAACTTATTTCAGGCTTTAGCCAGCTTTCTGTACCTATAACGATTTCAGCTTCTGTGCTTTCTATTAGCGCTTGAAGAAAACCATTTTGGGTTCTAGGCAATGTCATTATAAAACAGTGAAACAACTAAAATAACGACATTTCAACCATCGTTTGAACGATCCTCTTCAGAGCGAATAAATGCCACGAAATTTTAAATCAGCAGCAGCAAAATGAAAGTTCGATTTGGAAACAATTTCTATTTCTTCTTTCTTATCTTCGATTAATTTCCCGAATTTCTCGTCCGTTTCGTATGTTGCTTTCTTTATACATTTCTAGAGCTTGCAATTTTACATAGTAACTCATGCCTGCCAACGTCATCTAACGAGGCTAAGGAGCATCAAAATACGGGCGCCAGCTCCGGCAAATGTATGTAAGTAGAGTGTGATGCCGTGATCTTGTATTAATTTGAGGTAAGGGCCCCGGTACCGGAAACGAATGAGTCGAAAGTTAAAAGGGAAAATCGTTATCATACCCCTGACGGTGGAATACAAGTACTGGTACTGTTGTTGCTAACTTTCAAAGGTGGTAGTATGGATCAAAGTAAGAAAAAATGTCCGGTAAACTTGGGCTACAAAATACATACCTGAGGAGCTGTGAGCACTTGTACAGTAGTGGAGATATGTTTTATGCTAGCGAAGATGAACAAGTCCTCACAGCTCTTAAGGTATGCATTTTACAGCCCATGTGTACTGGACATTGTTTTCTTCTTTCGGTCCATACTACCACCTCTGAAAGTTTCCTGCCCTACATCTTAGCTACAACACTACCGGTACATAATGTCACACGTAACAGGAATGTCTTCTCTTCTAATTTTCCGTTATAATGACATAACCTCAAATTGATACATTTATCCATCTCCACCATCATAGAAAATTGTAACATCTTCATTTGATCTCCCTGTATACACATATTTTACAGACTCCAGCGCCTGTAACTTTGATACTCTGTAGCGTCGCTGGATGACGTTTCCAGACATCGATTCCTATGTAGAATTTCATCAGCTAGGTTCCCTCTACAGACTCGATAAATGTGTAGCACGAAGTATTCAAAGTGAATAACATGGGAGAATTGGCTAGAGCCCCCCCCCCCTTCTCTCTCTCTCTCTCTCTCTCTCTCTCTCTCTCTCTCTCTCTCACACACACACACACACACACACACACACACACACACACTCTTCTCATCTATCAGCTTTCCTTTATGTCTTTTAAGTCTTACAACTGCTGTCTGATTTCTGGCAGTACTCTAGGTAACATGCCGCTCACTGTATTTTATCCCTGGCTGCATCTTAAATTCAAACTGTATATTCTGGTCAAAACTGTCAAAAGTTATAATCTATATCTATATATATTATAAATATAGGTTGAATTTCTTCAACTGATCTCTAGCGGCTAATGTGTTCTCTCAAAATGGATTTTCCTCTAGCTTGTCATCTCTAGTGTGTTCCATTCCTCTGTAGATATTTTGGATCAGTATTTTCAGCCAGGACGTATGAAAGTGATGGTTCGGTAGTATTCACACATATTACCATTTGCCTTATTTGGTATTGGTGTTATTTTTTTCGTTTAGTATGAAGATTTAGCAGTCACGTCAGCTAGCATAGATGTTGAGGAGTGAAGCAGCAAACGCCGACGGAGTTAGTCCTCACCGGTGCTGATAGAGCCCTCTGGTAGCGAAGCCCTGCACTACAGACAACTGAGTGTATGAGGGACTAGTAGTGACACCTAGCAGCGAAGTGATAACTGAGTGTGTGAGGGACTAGTAGCGACACCTAGCAGCAAAATGATGAACCGCAAAATGGCCGCGAAAATTGAGTGACTTAAATGTCTAGTTGCTGTTTATTTCTTCCTTTACACTATTATTACAAAACAGACTATGGCATCACTGCTCGGTTTGTCTGTTACCGTATTTTTGTGTATTTCACACGTTACAAAATAATTCTGTTCTCGTAACATACAATGCAAACTACATCTCCAGCGACATTAATGTACGCAGCATGTTACGTTCATCATTACCTCTTTGTAATTTAGTATTACTAAAAGTTTTGGCCACACTTTTAAGCATTAAAAATGCATATGTGGCTCGGAATTTAAATCAAAAGAAACAGCCATACTAGCAGACAGTCTCTCTCTCTCTCTCTCTCTCTCTCTCTCTCTCTCTCTCTCTCTCTCTCTCTCTCATTACCAAATATACGGAATTTAGGTTCAATTTCCTCTGCGCAATGAGGTGTCGGGGCTACTGTTACATTAAATGGTACTAAAATTATCGCACGGTATTGTGGGTTAAAGAATGTTGAACAGCTAGGGGAACTGTAAGTAAGTTTCTTGCAATGCATCGTTAGTGATATAATAGTACAGCAATAATAGACGATTGTCATCCCTTTTTCTTATTTTACAGTTTCGCCCATTACTGATGGCAAAGGCCTTGCAGAGAACGTAACATTCTGCATCTTCGGCTACGGCCTTTACAATCTGTTTCATTCAACTAGACTTAACCTGTAGAGGTAGTAATATAATTTCTTTTCTGATCCACAAGATACTTTTACAAAAAGTATCGGCAGAGAGGTTGTCATATAACTATTAATCGAAATATTATATGAAATATATGGTAGTGTTAGTAAAATCGCCAAGAAATTCCTCTTATTAATGTTAAGTGTTATCTGTTCGATTCAGCATTCACCTCTAATAAAACCACGAGAAATATCGTTTTTCATACAAAAGAAAAGAGTTTATCTCATTAGTGACCTGTGTCATTTCAAACATCTCATTTTGACACTAGAATAATTTGAGAAGAAAAGAAGGCCTGTGTTCGTTTTTGAAAATGCAATTAGTGAAAACAATGTATTTTTAAAAGATAGTGTCAACTGTAACGAAACAATTTCTTATACAGAATTTATTTATCACATAGTCAATCATGATACTAAAAAGGACACATTGTTGGCTTGTGTGTTGCTATTGATATAATATTTTGCATTTTCTTGTGACTTTGAAATAATTACTGTTGTTTCAGCACTGATAATGTGTGAAATACAGTATGATAAACTTTTTTTTTAATATTGACTATTAACTGCAAGAAAATGGCAGATGTTTTGGTATTTACCTCAGCAGTATTCAGTACACGAAGGGAAACAAAATCTTTTATTTTTTTTTTTTTGTAAGGTTTTTATTTCATAGTTGTAATCCTACAAATGTTAATGATACCATGCAGTTTCGTTTGATACTGAGATATAATAAGTACCTTAAAATATATGTAGATGAAGTTTGGTGAAGAAAGTGTGTGAATTAAAATGTTTGCAGCAGCATAATCAGGTTTAGTTTGTAGTATGGGAGTGAGCTACACGTGGGATCCGAAGCAAGGACCCCACGGGGGTACCCGGCATGCGCCACATACCAGGGCAGAGGTGGGGGCTAGTGTTCGGAAATCTGAAAATTCCAGCGCCGGCCGGGGATAGAACCCCGGCCCGGCTGGGGCGAATAGCCCCAGCCGAGGCGCTGGAACGTTCCAGACACCTTACCACTAGACCACCGAGGACCCCAGCTGTTTCTTGCTCTGGAGTCCAGCTAGTGGTCGTAGGGCACTTCCTGCTGTCCTCCGTGTTTACACCGAGGCAACAGTGGCATGGTATAACAGGAAGTGTTTACCTGCGTCCGCTGGATGTCCACTTAGTGTCAGACGTATTTACCGGGCTGACGTTCGTGTCGCTATAATGTCCTTAGTTGCGTTACAATTATTTGCAGGTACCGAGAATCTGCCTATGCTAGGCGGGTTTAGTTTGTAGTGTGGGAGTGGGCTCCACGTGGGATCCGAAGCTCTGTGATTCGATCGTGTTGTCAAGACCCATGTAAGAACTTCTATTTATCGAAGAAACCTCATGTGTTCGGTACATTCCATAAACCGAAGCGACTGTCATAATAGACAACCCTGTAAACATTTTGTAACGAAGTGTCAGCCGGTACGTAATATTCGATATCTGGAATTGTTTTATCGGTTTATTAAGATAATTGTTTCACCCCTATACACTTCGAAAAATTCCCGTGTTTTCTCAATAAAGCATAAGCACGGTACATAAATCCGTCGCGAAAATGACATCGAAGAAGTACAAGTGTTCGAGTGCCACAGAAAAGAAGTGGGTCCTTGAAGGTGTGGAGCGGAGAGCAGAACAAAAATAAGATGTAACGTTTCGGGATTCCCTCATAGTCGCTGTAGACACTGCAGAAGCAGGAAGATCAGTTTGATGACGTCTCATGAGGAGCGAGGAATAAATTCACTCTCAAATAACTACTGTACGAGATGCCTCGCCGCCTCTTGAAGGATGTCATGGGCTTCTGCGGCCGTGGACTTGACGACCCGTGAGTCATCGCGGTGTTTCTGACTACATACATTTTAGCTGCGGGTTCTCCGGCCTGCAAAGGAAGCCGCGACAATGGGGATGCTCTGCCTGTCGTTTTGTAATAAGAACGCCCCTCCACATGTTATCTGGGCTTAAGACTGTTTATGTACATAGTGCATTGCCGTGTTTTAAAAAATATTTTTTTTTTACCTTTTCCATTCTACAACATTACTTCCTGTCTTATTTTACGAACTTTTCGTAGGAATGTCGTAAATTTTAAACGTCTTAAATCCACCGAGTCATTACGTGTTCTTAAAATATCTTTTAACTCTTTTTCAACACATATGTATCTTTTACCTCTTGCACTGAAGAAGCTGACCAACGGATTATTTTTTTTAAATTTCAGGTATTGATTTTATTGCATTCTCCTTTAGCGTATTGATCAGAAATTGTAGGTTCAGATACCTTCGCCTTATTGAGTATCGTTTGCTATGCCAAACTTCGACAGCATTCCTGGTCCTGTGCATCGAATTGATGACGGTAGATAGCTGACCGAAATCACTTGGAAATAAATTCTCTGAAGGCAGATAACTTTGATACAGTTGTGTTATGTATCGAGGTATTACGTAACGCAACTGAAGCCAAGTTAAGAGTGAATTTATTTCGAAATGCCTGTCTTCACCAATTCCACATTTCAGATGATGTACTAGGATTTTCCATCTATTGACTGACTATATAGTCTACGAATTCATGATCTTTTCGCCACTGGGCATTTGATACGCTGTTACCATCCATGCATCATCAAGGCAGTCCGGTGGAAGATGTGCTCTACAGCATAAATGCGGCAAGACAATCGAACTACTTCTTCATCCCTGTATCTCACCACTAATCCCTGTTCTTGTATGTCTTCCAAAGGCATTGCTTGAAATGAAAATTACAACTGGAAATACATGTCTCGGAGAACACTGTTTCCATAGCTTAATTTGCAGCCAATTACAAGTCTAGCACTGCAGTTTTAAATGACAACCCAAGGGGGGGGGGGGGTGTAGGGCAGGGGGTACTGGCAAATGTCTGATTGCGCTCAGGAGCAATGGTCTAAGAAAGGATGGGAACCACTGTTAAAGTGCCTGTGAATGTGTACTGAACATAAATGTGGAAAACTGCAACAACTCACTTTTTGAATTTTTTAAATTCGAGTTAACTAGTTTTGGAGCCGTTTCAGGATCATCTTCAAATGTGGCGCACAGAATTCGCGTCTTTATTTCTTTAGAGTGAACCTGGGTACTGGCTCTCTGACAAGAAGACAGAGAACTCTTTAATCTATCGCCACGAGCGGCAGTTACACGGCGACACGTATCGGGAAACCAAACCACCTACTTACCGTGGCACCGTGGGCCGTATTGCAGTTAATATCCATCTGGCAACTTGCGTTTTAGTTGTCTGTTGCCCACTGGTCAATCTCTTTTCATTGTAGAAATAAATACGAATTGTCACCATAAATTAACAGCATAACGTTTACCACAGATGTACATTACGAAGATCTTCACTTAAAAATATAGCATACTTTGCTCGGAAACATTATTTTTATTTTTGTGCGTGTAACACGACGGCGTGCTGAGAAGATAATGACTCGGTCTGTTTTATTTGATGAAGTCAGTAACATTCTACATCTTTACTACGGATAGCTGCAGCCCTCTGCTCCTAGAGGCCTCCGGTTTTGCGTAAGGATCGTTTTGTAACATGTGTTTATCCTTAGTTTGGATAGTTACCTCTCTTATCTGAGTGACTATGTTGGTTGGTGAGAAAGATCTCACAAAACTAAAAGCACGAATTGCGAGATTTCGTACGCATGTGGAGCACACTCTCCTTAAGCACGGCAGTGCCAAACTACACACAAGCGCTGCGGCATCTGCAGCAATCCGACGTCCTTGGTTCACTGCCGTCGATCATCCTACACACAGTCTCGATTTTCGTCTTTGTGCAAAACTAAGAAAACATTCGAGCACTTCAATTGTTTCAAGCGGTGCAAGCAGAGGTAAGGTTGTGGCTCTGTTAACATAGTCAAACATTATACTGTGACGGTATCAACAAAATAGTATCTAGTTGGGGAAATTGTGCTGGTTCCCAGGGTGAGTGTGTTGAGAAATAAATTTATAGACCTGAAGAATACAGATGCAGAATGTTAATGAAGTTTGTTTTATTTAAAAAGCGTTGCGAGTTTTCACGTAAAACATCTGTCGTCATTACTTTTCAGTACGTCCTCGTACAGTGGAAGTCTGAGAAAATACGTACATTGATCGAAATAAGTGTTGACATGAATGCTGTTAACAGCACTAGGTTCAAAATTTTTAACTGTATGGCAGTTGCAGATTAATTTCATTTGTAGCTAGCGCGATTATATGAGTGGAGGAGTATTAGAATTAATGGTGAGCATTAATGTAATTTTTAAGCATTGTCTGTATTGTCATTCTTCCTCTCTAAGTGCCTGGTCCTCCAATAACACTGCTGATCGGTAGCATGATCTGTTGTCTGTCCATAATTTTTCAGAACATTGATTCGGTACTGAACCCAAACTGCTGGTTTGAGTTATTTAGCCAGGATAATCCTGTGCGTCGTGGGTCACGTATGCCATTAATCTTTCAAAAAAGTAGTTCAAATGGCTCTGAGCACTAGGGGACTTAATATATGAGGTCATCAGTCCCCTACAACTTAGAACTAAAACCTCACTAACCTAAGGACATCACATATACCCATGCCCGAGGCAGGATTCGAACCTGCGACCGTAGCGATCGCGCGGTTCCAGACTGAAGCGCCTAGAACCGCTCGTCCACACTGGCCAGCCATTAATGGTTCCTTGAATTATTGAAATCAACAGGTTTTATTTATTGTTGCGGAATTGCGCTACCAAAACAATCGAGTTTTGCTCTCTGGGTGCTGTTGAGAATTTCTGCGTCTTCGTACCGCCATATTTTTGACTATACCTGTCGATGGTATCCTTAATATTTTTCGATACGACCGCATTTCAAATGCCTAATACAGTCCATGACTCAGCTCCATAGAGTAGGACACCGAACGTGTAACATCGAAGTAGTCGAGTGCGAATCCTAATGACTGGCCTGAAGGTTCTCAGCAGTCGCCGCGGACTAAATGACTGCCGGGGACTTGGTGCATTGGCTATAACTTTTCTAGTAATTCTGGAGATTTTCCTTTGGACTAAGTACGAGGTCGTTCTTCGTTGCTTAGATTGTGCAGGTTTCAGACCGTTTGTGTTTCTATGGCTACACTACTAAATGTGTGTCCACCACCATATCAGTAGATATAACGAAACGGCGGCCCTCTTTCGTTATGTCTTACAGGGAGATTTCTCCAGCGGTAGGATCGACTTTTTGAAACCATCTATACGGTTATGTAGGTTAAGCACCCAAGTATCACACTCTGCAGGCATTAATCATGGTGAGTCGACGTTTGCGAGGAACTGACGAGAAAAGAAATTCGAAATTTTGTGTGAGACTCGATAGCATGAAGAAAGTCAAATGACATAAGTTGGTTGTGAGGGTAATGGAAAGGATACTAGCTTCACATGCATGAGGTTGTGGGTTCGAATCTCATCAGAGAAAGAAATCTATTTCAAGTGTTTATCGAAGTGACATTGATAATCATTTTCATCCAATTGATGTAAATATATTTTTTGTTTATTTCCACTCCTCGGTCACGTGATTCAATAGTGATATGAACCTCTTCATTTGGTCTAATTTTTCTTCTGATAATCCCTTCTCCACTGGAAATATTTGTTCGTGAACTTTTAATCATCTTCATGTATCAATTCCGATTTAATTTCTCCTATTTTTATGACCCTGTATTTTTGTCTACGTTATTGTGTTGTTTGTATCGACTTCTCACTTTGCTTGAACTTTACTTTACTTATACAACCTTCTGTCATTGAAATCTTCATCCACACTATTATTTCCATAGTTACGTTTTAAATATTTGTATGTCGATTACCATGCAAGAAAAGGCACGTCTTGTAATGAAAAATACATTTTTCACACTAATGCACAGTCAATATAAATAGATTATTTCGTCTTTTGTTTTTTACTTAATATATCGGAGTTTTGAAATAATTGAATAGTCAAACAGATAGGTGTAATAAAATACACATTCACAAAAATTCCGATTGGGAGAAGAATGACGTAAAGAAAAATTAAACAAATGGAAAAGTTCGTACGGTGATTAAAACAATGTGACAAAGGAATAGAATGAAATAAATTACATTTAAACCAATAAATTGAGTAAATATAGGCATCAAAGTCATTTCGATAAAGATTTAAAAATAAAAAAAAATTACTGCACCTGACGAGACATGGTTAAGCTTCTATCCTAACCATTATGACACGTAACCAGACTATGGAATACGACTTCCTTTACGCTATGTAGCATCACGCAAAATTCGGAAATCTTTTCCGTCAGTTACTTGCAAACGGAGGCCCACCTGGATGCAGGGTCTGATACGGGGAATCTTGAGTTACACTACCGCTTATTTGGTTTAAAAAAGTCGATCACACCGCTGGTAAGCTCTCCTTGTAAGTTTTGAGAGTAACAAACGGCACATTTTGAAAGAACAGTAATGTCGCAGTCCAATAGAACCAACTAGCGGTGGCCCCTGCGAACTTGAAAGAAGACTCTAGCAAAGGCAAAGAAAAGTTAACTATAGCAAGTAACTTGGCAACGCTACACACACGTTTAGACAACTGAACAACAGCGAAATAATAATAAGTTCACAGGAGAGCTGTAAAGTTTGAAAGGTAGGAGACAGGGTACTGGCAAAGCTGTGAGGACGGGGCGTGAGTCGTGCTTGGGTAGCTCAGACGGTAGAGCACTACCCGCGAAAGGGAAAGGTCCCGAGTTCGAGTCTCGGTCCGGTTGATTGGATGGTTTTGGGGAAGGAGACCAGACAGCGTGGTCATCGGTCTCATCGGATTAGGGAAGGAAGTCGGCCGTGCCGTTTCAGAGGAACCATCCCGGCATTTGCCTGGAGTGATTTAGGGAAATCACAGAAAACCTAAATCAGGATGGCCGGACGCGGGATTGAACCGTCGTCCTCCCGAATGCGAGTCCAGTGTCTAACCACTGCGCCACCTCGCTCGGTTCTCGGTCCGGCACCTAGTTTTAATCTGCCAGGAAGTTTCAATAATAGGACCAGTGATATTAATGTGACGAACTCCTGTTTTCGTGAAAATACTCATAGACGCCAGGTTATAGCATTAGTAGGTGGTGAATGGGGGGGGGGGGGGGGGAGGTGGGAGGATGGAAACAGTGAAGTCGTTGTCATAATACGTAAAAGGGCCGATTTATGTGCCGTCCAACAGGGCATAATCGTTGGCTTTCTTCCCAAGGGTGGAAGCATTTCCGAATCGGCAGAATCTGTAATCATTTAAAATGCCACTGTATCTAAAGTAAACCGTGCGTGGCAAAATCTCGGTATTCTAGTCCGACTTCGAGGCAAGTGTGTTGGACTACGGGCATTAGGCGACACAGGTGAGCAATAGCTGCAGGTATGTGTGGTGGCGAATAGACGTGCAACTTCTGTGCAGCTGACTGCCCAGGCGAACCAAGTGCTGCCACCAATGTTTCCTCAACAACGTATGAGCTTCCGCAGTAGGCACCTGGTTTCTGCACCCATGCTGACTGCTGTTCATTGGCGTTGAAAGCTTGCATTTGCACGCCGGTACCACAACCGAAAGTCCACTGATTGCTACAGGTGGCCTCTCCATATTAATCACATTTTATGCTCCATCGGACAGATTTCCATTGGCGTGTAACGTCTGAAAGCAAACGCCCTGCAACCCTGAGGGAGCGTTATGGTGTGGGCAATGTTTTCGCGGCACTCCCTGGGTGAGATCGTTATTCAGAAACGCACAATGGATCAACCGTAGTACGCACCTATCCTTGGAGACCATATCCACCCTTAGATGCACGTGTAACATAGCTCGCAGTGTATGTGCGTGGTTCTGAAAGCTCTAGGATGAATTTGCCGTACTGCCGTGACAGCCAAATTTCCCGCCTTTAAACCCAATCGAGAATCTGAGGGGCCACCTCGATCGAGTAGTTTGTGCCACGGATCCTCAATCGATAAAATACTATCGCAGCTGGGCAAGTACTGGAGTCGGAATGGCTTCTTATCACTGTCATTACCTCATTGACTCTATTCCTGTACGTCTCATGCTGCTAAAGGCTTTTATTCGGGGTTTTAACACGTGGTTAGATTACTACGACTGGACAGTGTAATAATCTTAATAAATCTCGCGTATTTCAGTGCCCTCGTTTAAGTCTTTCAATCGGACGGCACTTTCGCGTCTTGCTTATCATTAACGTACACCAGTTGTCCAACCGGGGAAAGGGAAACGTCAGTTTAACGTGGAATCCGCACTACATGTGGTTTCTACCGACCGCCGGGTCCAACAGTTACGAGATGGTATTCGAACTGTATTGGCGGAGTATTTCACGTCAAGTAAATATGCTGTGGTGAAGCCAAAGTAAATTCACGCTAACGGCATCAGTTCCGAGCCCAGAAATATATGCAGCCAGGGCAGTACTGTAAGTGCAAATCGAACATTAATGCTCTAAGTAAAAATCAAACTCTTCCTTCTTTCGTAACGAATTGCTATACATCTAGAAAACAAACCAAAATTGTAAAAACATTTCATACAAGACTACAGACAAATTTTTATGAGTAAAATTAAACGGGTATGGTAATATACATGGGGTGGATGAAAAGTACTGGCAGTTCGGTTATAATTCGTGCGAGACTTCATTGACTAAAATTCACTTTATTACATTTCCGTCTCGCGCCTCGATCACTTTCCACACCCACGTGAAAAGTGTCACACACTGTCAGAGCATCCACCTGTGATGATGTCTCGCTAGGACCGCCATAGGGTGTCTTATCATTTGCTGTAACGCGTGCCACGAAATACTTCGTTTATTTGGGCGATCAGGTCGTAATTGGGGGGACTGTACCGGATGAATACGGTGGACGTTCCAGTATGTCCCGCTGCCACATACGCGGAGCTCCTGCACAGGGCTCGTCGTTTGGCGTCGTGCATTGTCGTGAAAGTTGGTGGAATGCAGCGCCGGAAGGAAAGATTGCTGCGCGCTCCGACCACGTGCCTGCCCTTTCAGTCTTGACCCGAACACGTTTTTCGTGTTCCCCAAACATACTATTAAGGCTCTTGAGCTAGCCTCTCCAACTTTGAGATAGTACACACCGCAACTGACTCAAACACGACCTATGCCGCTGACTTTACTACTTCAGTCCACCATCTATCAGCAACAGAAAGCGTGCGTACCAAATGACTCACATCCTTAATGTTGCGGCATTGTGCTTCTACTTTTTATCCAATACATGCAAAGACGCATGCGTGAGTACTTGTTATCTCCCATCTTGATAGTGGCCTAATTATTGGTAGGTTTTGAAGTACGTTATCTATACCGGGTGTATCAAAAACAATCATCCGATCTAGGCTGTCTGCATTTCTGAAACTAAGAATCATATTCAATGAATTTTGTTTTTTGATGAACAGAAACTGAAAAAGTTTATTTCATCCTTTTCATTGGTGTTCAATATGCATCTTTGAGACGCACAGAATGTGTCAATGCGGTGTTCAAATTGTAACAACACTGCAGCAGACATGTCTTGAGTTACAGTTTCCACACGCCAGCCAGTGTGGCCGTGCGGTTCTAGGCGCTTCAGTCTGGAACCGCGTGACCGCTACGGTCGCAGGTTCGAATCCTGCCTCGGGCATGGATGTGTATGATTTCCTTAGGTTAGTTAGGTTTAATTAGTTCTAAGTTCTAGGCGACTGATGGCCTCAGAACTTCCGTCGCATAGTGCTCAGAGCCAACAGTTTCCACAGGTTCTGTTATGCAACGTCTCATTTCATTTATTGCTGTTGGTAACGTAGGTACATATAGAGTCTGTTACAAAACCATACATATATAATCACATATAGTCTGGTACGGTGACCTTGGAGTCCAGTAATCTAAGGCTGAGTCATTTAGTCCAGTGTGACCGATCCATCGTTCAGTAATCGTTTGATTTAGAAATTCCCGCACTTCCAAATGCCACTGTCGCGGTGCCCCATCCCATTGGTAAATGAAGTCGTTCGAATCAAACTGTGGGAAAAGAAAGTTTTCAAGCGTATCGAGATATATGCTTCCTATTACAGTCTTTCCGGCAAAGAAAAATGAATCTTACACCCGTTCCCGTTAAACTGCAAAAAACACATTAAATTTAGGAGAGTCTATTTTATGTTGTACAACTTGATGTGGTTGTCCCGTACCTCATATTGTCACATTATGACAGTTCACCTTTCCGTATAAATAGAATGTGGCCTCGTCACTAAACACTAACTGTGGGAGAAAACAGCCATCCTCCACCTTGCCGAGAGTGAAATTACGGAACTTCACACGATGTTATCACCCTCACGAAGAGCTCGCAGTAGCTGAATTTAATATTATTTGATGCATAAACGTCGACGCATAGACGCCAGACGGACATCGGGGGCGTGCTGAGCTGTCGAGCTGCACGGCGAACGGATATCTGCGGACCCCTCGTGAAACTGTGGTGGATGCGTTCGACGTCTGTGTCAGGCACTCCGGGACGGCCCGGCGATTCGCCTTTCCGCAAACATTCTGTTTCTCTTAATCGTTGATGCCATAGTCTAATGCTCTGTGCTGTAGGAGGATTCGCACCGTACCTTGTACCAAAGTCACGCCGAACATTTATTACTGCCCACACTGCGCAAAATGCAGAACACAAAACGCTTTCTGTCGTCACGACAGCAGTTTTACTAGGACTGAAATGGGCGGACAGTGCTGCTGCCAAGCGGTAACCATGTAAAGCCCCAGGGTTTGCCCTTTCCAACAGTACGCTATTCACGCACATATGTCGAATAACATAATAGTTACTTTTTTTTTTTTTTTAATCGGTTGATTCTTTTTGATACACCCTGTATATTTACACTCTAAACCGTACCACCAAGAAATTACCCCAGTGTGAAGGAAATCGGTAGATGTGATGTACTTGTAGAGGCAAACAAATGATAACAATTGCAGGAAAATTGGGTGATTCATTCAGGAGAAAGTCATAACGCGTTGGTCCACCTCTGGCCCTTAAGCATGCAGCTATTCGGCTTGATCTTGATTGATAAAGTTGGTGGATGTCGTACCATATTCAGTTCAATTGATTCTTTACATCGTCAAAATCCCGACGTGGTTGGAAGGGGCTGCCCATATTACTCCAAAATTGGGGAGAGAGGCGGCGATCTTGCTCGCCAGTATATTGTCTGGTACGTACACACAGATGAAACTCTCACCATGTGTGGTGCGTAAAATATCGTCGACACTGAAAGCGTTCCCAGCAGAGTTTAACCCCTCGTAAAGACAAAAGGTGGTCACACCGCATATTGAAGTCCACTACTAGGTGTCTGGATACTTTTGATCGGATAGTATATTTCAGAATGTTAGCAGTGGCCAGAAGTTGGGACATTTAGCTTTCCGCTTAAGGCTGGTGCGGGGCGGGTCAAGATACCTCTAAAAGTAGACACATCTGGCAGCATTAGAGGAAATTGTCCATCAAAGTAGCTGTGTTGCGCTCTCTACCTACGATTGTTCTCGTGGGCGTCAGAGCCGCCGTAGCCATGACGCCCCCTGGGTTTTATACTGCGGACACCGTAGTCGCGCGTGATGAGCTCTCAGATATTATGAAATGTATTTGCAAATTTCAATTACGGTGGGAGAACAATATACCGTAAACATGCAGGATGTAAGTTATTAGGTGTGACCCAGTACATCAATAGTTCCACAATTCCACTCATTAAAAGGAAACTTAATAAGTTTTCAGAAACACTGTTCTTTACAATACGGCCTTCTCCAAGTCAGGTGCGCTGCGTCTCTTTGAAGCACTACAGTCACCCCTGCAGACGGTGAACGCACCATTTTCTCAAAGTCGTTGCGCAGAAAAGCGTATGCCATGAAGTCGGACGCTGCGGAGAACGAGCTTGATTAAGGCGACGAGCTTCGCCATACGGAAGGATCATGTCGGTGTATTCGGCAAAAGTGCACTCAGCAATGTTGCTCTAATACTGACAGACACGTGAGTGACGCACGAGCCATGTCAGAGTGGTGGGACAGACGGTAAATGACATTCGACGTAAGCACCTCCACGCACCCCCTCCAACTTTCAGTGACGGCAGTATAGACCAAAACAAGAAAAAATGTGCAGTAAACATGGACTCTAAACTGCATGCTTCTGGAGCAATAAGCACTTGTTCAATAGTGGAGATGGGTTTCGCACTAGCGAAGATGAACAAGTGCTCATGGTTCATGATGTATGCATTTTAGAGCCTATGTGTACTGCACATTGTTTTCTTCTTTCGTTCCATACCAAGGCCTTGAAAGTTTCCTGTCCTACATCTTATCCACAACGATATCGGTACATATTGTCAGAGATAACAGAAAGGTTTTCTGTTATAGTTTTCCGGTACAAGGACATAATCTCAAATTTATACATTTATACTATACATCTGCATCATCTTAGAAAGTTTGTAACATCTTCGTGGGATCCCACTATTTTTGTAGGCGCCGGTGCCTATAACTTGTAGCGCCGCTAGATGACGTTTCAAAAGTAGATTCCTATGTAAAGCTTGATCAGTTAAGTCCCCTGTACAGCCCCGATTAGTGTGGAGCGTGACTTGTGAAACACCCTGTATATAGAATGAATAACATCAGGGAATGGACTAGAACGCTGTCTCACTCACTTCTCACGTATTTCCTTTCTTTTATGTCCTTCAACTCGTACAGCTGCTGTCTCATTTCTGGTGGAGTTCTAAGTAATGTTTCGCTCGCTGTATTTTTTTCCTGGTAGCATCTTAAATTCAAACTGAATATTCTTGTCAACATTGTCAAAAGATTTTTCTGTATATAAAGATGTTATAAATACGGGTTCGCCGGCCGAAGTGGACGTGCGGTTAAAGGCGCTGCAGTCTGGAACCGCAAGACTGCTACGGTCGCAGGTTCGAATCCTGCCTCGGGCATGGATGTTTGTGATGTCCTTAGGTTAGTTAGGTTTAACTAGTTCTAAGTTCTAGGGGACTAATGACCTCAGCAGTTGAGTCCCATAGTGCTCAGAGCCATTTGAGCCAATATGGGTTCTGATCCCTCCAAATTGATTTTCCTCTAGATCAGCTTCTGTAAGGTGCTCCATTCCTCTGTAAATAGTTTGTATCAGTATTTTCAGCTAGGAGTTATCATAGTGGTGGTTTGGCAGTATTCGCACTGACCACGATTTGCCTTATTTGGTGCTATTACGTCTCTCGTTTAGTGTGAGGATTTAGCGGTTATTTCAGCTGGCGTAGACGTTCAGGAGTGAAGCAGCAAATCCCGGCAGAGTGAGTCGCCGCGAGTTCCGGTACAGCCCTCTGGTAGCGAAGCCCTGCTCTATAGACGACTGACTGTGTGAGGGACTAGTAGCGACACCTAGCAGCGATGTGATGAATAGGAAAATAGTATTGCTAAAAGTTTTATCCACGCCTTTTAGCATTTGGAATGGAGATATGGCACGGAATTTATTAGCAAAAGAAAACAGCCATAGTAGCAGTTTCTCTCTTGCAATTCAACGTCAGTGATACAATAGTACGACAATAATAGACCAACTGAATCTGTAGAGGTAGTAATATAATTTCTTTTCTGACCTGCAAGAAACTTTCATATAAAGCTGAGCCTGAGTGGTTGTCATGTAACTACCAACAGAAATATTATATGAAACGTGTAGACCTGTCAGTAAAATCGTCAAGAAATTCATTTTTTAAATGTTAAATGTCATCGGTTTATTTTAGCATTCAGCTCACATAAAACCAGGAGAATTATCCTCTTTCATGCAAAGAAAGAGTTTATCTCATTAGTGACCTGTGTCCTATCATAATCTCACTTTGACACTTGAATAATTTGAAGAAAAAAGAAAGGCTGTGTTTGTTTTGAAAATACAATTAGTGACAATATACATTTATAAAAGGCATTGAGTGTGAACTGTTACGAAACGATTTCTGTTACAGAATTTATTTATTATCATATAATCAATCAGGATACTAAAAAGAAAAGGCAGACAGAGACACCTGAAAATATTTTTTTTTTCCTGTTCAATTGTGCGATGGTATTAATATAATATTTTGCATTGATATAATTTATCCTATTTCAGCATTGAGAATGTGCTAAGTAAATATGTAATATATCTATCAGTATTACAGTCAAACTTATTTTTTCCAATTACTGATTGTTAACTACAAGAAAATTGCAGCTGTTTTGGTATTTATCTTAGCAGCATTTAGCACAAAAACGAAAATAAAAGGTATTAGTTTTATTTAGTAAGGATTTTATTTCATTGTTGTAATCCTACAAATGTTCCTGATACTATGCGGTTTCTTTTGACTGTGAGATATATTATGTAGAAAGTACCCTGAAACTATATGTAGATCTGGTCTGGTGAAGAAAGTGTGCGTATTAAAATTTAAAATAAGTGTTCGCAGCAGCATTATCAGGTTTAGTTTGTAGTGTGGGAGTGAGCTCCACGTGGGATCCGAAGCACGGACCCCACGGGGGTGCCCGGCATGCGCCACATGCCAGGGCAGAGGTGGAGGCTAGTGTTCGGAAGTCTGAAAATTCCAGCGCCGGCCGGGGATAGAACCCCGGCCCGGCTGGGGCGAATAGCCCCAGCCGAGGCGCTGGAACGTTCCAGACCCCCTTACCACTTTTTTTTTTTTTTTTTTTGCCAGTAGCCAGCAAATGGATCCCGGAGCTTTGCCGCATACGGAGTCCAGAGGACAGTCTGCAGGAAATCTGCCGCAAAATCGTTACTAGATAAAATTGTGATATCGGTGTGTCACAAAGCGAAATAGATTGAATCTGCGCTACCATTACATTCACGTCTTCAGCATTCAGACAGAAGAGGCTATAAAAATATTTTATGCCAGCTGCTCTCGATCCACTGACATTATGAACAGAAACAACGCACGCTACCGTTTTTTTTTTTTTTTAACAAAAATGAAAAAAAAGGGAAAAATGATTTTGGAAGGTTGGTTTTTCTGCTTTTTTTTTATTTTATGTTATTTTATTTTTATACAAATGGATGAAAGGAAGGCCGTTCCTCTGCGGCTACATAAACAGAATAATAGGAAGTCGTCCCGTTACGACAAAGGATGCTCCATAGTATAGCCCGCTGCGAATTTTTCGATGACTGTCTTCTCGTTGCTGTGTTGTGTCCGTTGTTTGTTCAAATCTCATAAAAAAAGGAATTGGGAAGAGGTGCTATGGTTATCTTCTCATGTCATCGATAATCCAGCTGCGAGGCGGATTATGGAATGCGCTCCAAAGAAAATTAGAAAAATATTGCCTATATTTAGGGTTCCTGACGATCGCACAATGTCGTTCGTTGAGGTAATACCAAAAATCGGGTACTGTCTTTTCGCCATTACCGAAGAGGTAGTGAACAGCGTGGCCGCTGATCCACGTCACAGAGTTCGTTTTTGCTCTTGGAAAATAAATCTCATCGGGGAAAAGAAGTGATAGGGTAGTTATCCTGTCGGGAGTCGTGCGTGTGAGAAAAGCCAATATCTGACGCACCAAATACCAAACGTCCTTTGCCGACCCGCATTCGAAACGATGTTCATCCGTGTCAGTCACTTGGCATGTGGCGCACGAGGGTGAATCCGCGAGGTGGATGTGATGTAGGCGGGTCTGGCACAACTGTTTCCCATTAACAGTTACGTACCATGCAGACTGCACGTCACTATCAAGGGTGGTGGCATTCACTGCGTGCCACACAGCGCGCCACTTTGTAGCGGGGTGTTTGCTTTCAATCACATTCGGCGTCATGTTCATTTGCATGGCAGCATATATCGCCCTCGTCATCAGCAAGCGTGTGGGTAGTAGTGCGGTGCGGATGTAGCTTAATTCAAGGAAGAACTGGCTAATGTAGAAGAAAGGTGCTGGGATGTCCGATATCATCACAGGGGGTGCGAGTGAGATTGGTCGTAAGGCCTCCAATAAGAGACTTGTGAGGCACGTCGGACTTCGTCGCCACAGTTGCAGGTGACAGCTGACGAACAGGGCCTTCGCTCTGTTCTGAACGTGACAAAGGCCTAAACCCCCTCTGCTCCTCGGGAGGGTTAGGGACTCGTAACGAATCTTAAATAACATGCCCGTATTAACAAAGGATCCCAAAACCGCCAACATGCGGTGAGCCAGGGTAGGTGGTACGGGGAGTATCTGTGCAAAATGGGGGATACGTGACGCCAAATAGACGTTAGCATATTGTGTCCGTTGCAGGAGGTCTAGATGTCGCAGACGGTGGTCACTTATTCCTGCTCTCATCTGATTCAATAAACGCCTGTAGTTAATGGCTGTTGAACGCTTCATATCAGATGCGAAATCAATGCCAAGACAGCGGATTGTGTCACTGATTCTTAGCGGTGCGACACTCTCGTCGGGTAGGCCTCTGCCTATAAACAGGGCGTGTGATTTGTGGAGATTGAGATGGCTCCCCGATGCCGCGCCGTAGGTCGCCACCCACGCCAGTGCTGCACAAACATCGTCATTACTGCGAAGAAGGAGTACCACATCATCCGCATAGGCAGTGCAGCAAAATGTGTGTCCACCAAGGGATATTCCAGTCAGGCGTTGTCGGAGGCCGCAGAGGAGTGGTTCCAAGACGAGGGCGTACAATATCGCCGAAAGAGGGCACCCTTGTCGCACCGATCGCTGGATCTGTACCGGCGGCGTAAGACGGCCATTATATAACAACTTGGACGTCGCGCCACGTAGGAGACGCATCAGTACATTAACTATGTCGTCCGGATACCCCATGTGTCGCAGTACCTCCATCAAAAATGTGTGGTCGACTCTGTCAAAGGCCTGGCTAAAGTCGAGTGAGGCCAAAACTCCTGGCAGTTGGCGAGCTTTGGCTAGCGCGATCATATCTAGACATCGGCACAGTGCAGTGCGAATATTATGGTCACCACCTAACGATGCCTGGTCCTGCGACACAACACATCGTACAGATCGCTTTAGGCGTGCCGCCAGAAGCCGGGTGAAAATCTTCAAGTCACTGTTGAGTAAGGTCAAGGGCCGATAGTCACTGATCCTGGATCCGCCTCGTGGTTTGTGTACAGGCACAATCAGTCCTTCTAGGAAGGCCCCAGGTATCTGCGTCGTGGGAGACATAAGATCGCGGCAAATATCAGCCCATGCTGGTGCCAGCAATTGTTGATACGTACGGTAAAATTCCAGAGGAAGGCCATCAGGTCCCGGGGACTTATGAGCAGCCCCAGCCTGTATTGCTTCAATGATTTCCTCTTCCGTTACATCTGCTGTCAAATCCGCCGCCGCTGTCGGAGAGATCGAGCCATAAGTGAGTTGAGAGACTTCGGCGATCACCTCTGGGGGATGTCGACGTTCCGAGTATAGCCTAGTGTAGTGAGCATGAAGGGCGTTGCCTATGTCACGCTGGGTTTCAAGGCGTCGTCCGTCTTCCGTCGTGATAGCTTGGATCAGTGTCCTGCGTCGGCGTCGTCGTTCTGCAATGACGTGGTACATAGACGGTTCCTCCTGGGCCACTCTGTCTTGAGTGCGCGCTCTGACGATCGCACCCTCAAGGTGGCAACGTGTTAATCTGATGATCTGTGCCTTGGCACGGTTCACCGTCACCTGCCGTGCAGATGAGTACGGCAGTGTTGTACATTCTCTTAAGATGCTGTAGTAAAAGTCCATGGTATGTCTCTTCCATGCTGCAACATCTCGGCCGTAGCCTATCAAGGTCTTCCGGAGGGCTGGTTTGGCGCAGAGTAACCACCTCGACAGTGTAGACCGGTAGGTACCACGCCGGCGGCTGCATGAGTCCCACGTGTTCTCTATAAGGCGGCGGCATTCCTGAGAAGCGAGGTGGGCGACGTTCAACTTCCAAAGACCACGGCTGTGCCATACCTTCTGGCGGCCGAGGGTAATAGCGCAGATGTAGGCCTCGTGGTCAGAAAAAGCTGTGGGCCAAACTTCGGCAGCTCTTGTCCCCACAGCTATGGAGCGCGAGATGTATATCCGGTCGATGCGGCTGAAGGAATGGCTGGTGTAGTGAGTAAATCCGGGCTGATCGCCACAAACATGTTCCCACGAGTCCACCAATTGAAGATTATTTATAATTGTCGTAAGTTCTGCGCAGGGAGAATGGTGTGGAAACTGATCCTTAGGTGCTTGGCTACAGTTAAAGTCCCCCTCCCATTATCAAGGCATCCTGACGGCCCATAAAGAGGGGCGTGATTGTATGAGCGAAAAAGGTGGATCGTTCGCGACGCCGACCAGATCCTGACGGTGCATAGATGTTAATAAGTTTGACTCCTTGGATAGTAAGAGCCATGCCTCTGGCGTCAGGGAGATTCTTGACGTCTTCTGCGGATATACCTTCGCGGAGGAGGATCGCCACACCACTGCCATTGGCAGACGCATGTGAGACCCAAGTCGTGTAGCCATAGGGTCCCTTGAAGTCTGTGACATACACCTCTTGAAGGAGCGCAATGTCGATGTCTGCTGCGTTGAGCAGGTCCTGTAGCATCTTTAGTTTATGTCGGGCACGTATGTTGTTGATGTTAATCGTCGCGAGACGGTACGTTTACCACTAGACCACCGAGGACCCCGGCCGTTTGCTGCTCTGAACTCGATCTGGTAGTCGTGTCACAGAACAGCACTGCCTGTTGTCGGCTGTGTTTACATCGGACGCTGAGTGGCGGACTCTGGCCGGCGACATTAGATCGCTGTGAGGGGGAAGTGTTTACCTCCGACTGCTCGCTGTCCCCCTTACCCAGCTGAAGTTTTATTGCGTGGCTGTAGTTGCTTTACAGTTATCAAAGACATTCGAAATCAGCCTCTGCGACTATATGCCGTCGACACTTGTTAATCGTTTGTTTCAACCTGTTCCCAAATGCCTCGAGAAAACCGAAGAAACTTCTGCACTAATCGAGGCGACTGTCATAGCAGAATGCCCCGCAGACATTCTATAATTACAAGTCAACGCCTAGATTACACCGAATAATTCTATTTGTTTCATCAGTTGTTCAGGTAATTATACCGTCATTGAGCACCTTGTGACAGGCATCTGTTTTTAACAATGCACGAAATACCACAGCATATTAATCAGTTGCAAATAAATGCCTGTGTGTGCAGTTCAGGTCTGCGCCGTAGATTTTTTGTGAAAACGTCGGGATAAAATCGTAATATGTGTTTCATACACTCCTGGAAATTGAAATCAGAACACCGCGAATTCATTGTTCCAGGAAGGGGAAACTTTATTGACACATTCCTGGGGTCAGATACATCACATGATCACACTGACAGAACCACAGGCACATAGACACAGGCAACAGAGCATGCACAATGTCAGCACTAGTACAGTGTATATCCACCTTTCGCAGCAATGCAGGCTGCTATTCTCCCATGGAGACGATCGTAGAGATGCTGGATGTAGTCCTGTGGAACGGCTTGCCATGCCATTTCCACCTGGCACCTCAGTTGGACCAGCGTTCGTGCTGGACGTGCAGACCGCGTGAGACGACGCTTCATCCAGTCCCAAACATGCTCAATGGGGGACAGATCCGGAGATCTTGCTGGCCAGGGTAGTTGACTTACACCTTCTAGAGCACGTTGGGTGGCACGGGATACATGCGGACGTGCATTGTCCTGTTGGAACAGCAAGTTCCCTTGCCAGTCTAGGAATGGTAGAACGATGGGTTCGATGACGGTTTGGATGTACCGTGCACTATTCAGTGTCCCCTCGACGATCACCAGTAGTGTACGACCAGTGTAGGAGATCGCTCCCCACACCATGATGCCGGGTGTTGGCCCTGTGTGCCTCGGTCGTATGCAGTCCTGATTGTGGCGCTCACCTGCACGGCGCCAAACACGCATACGACCATCATTGGCACCAAGGCAGAAGCGACTCTCATCGCTGAAGACGACGCGTCTCCATTCGTCCCTCCATTCACGCCTGTCGCGACACCACTGGAGGCGGGCTGCACGATGTTGGGGCGTGAGCGGAAGACGGCCTAACGGTGTGCGGGACCGTAGCCCAGCTTCATGGAGACGGTTGCGAATGGTCCTCGCCGGTACCCCAGGAGCAACAGTGTCCCTAATTTGCTGGGAAGTGGCGGTGCGGTGCCCTACGGCACTGCGTAGGATCCTACGGTCTTGGCGTGCATCCGTGCGTCGCTGCGGTCCGGTCCCAGGTCGACGGGCACGTGCACCTTCCGCCGACCACTGGCGACAACATCGATGTACTGTGGAGACCTCACGCCCCACGTGTTGAGCAATTCGGCGGTACGTCCACCCGGCCTCCCGCATGCCCATTATACGCCCTCGCTCAAAGTCCGTCAACTGCTCATACGGTTCACGTCCACGCTGTCGCGGCATGCTACCAGTGTTAAAGACTGCGATGGAGCTCCGTATGCCACGGCAAACTGGCTGACACTGACGGCGGCGGTGCACAAATGCTGCGCAGCTAGCGCCATTCGACGGCCAACACCGCGGTTCCTGGTGTGTCCGCTGTGCCGTGCGTGTGATCATGGCTTGTACAGCCCTCTCGCAGTGTCCGGAGCAAGTATGGTGGGTCTGACTCACCGGTGTCAATGTGTTCTTTTTTCCATTTCCAGGAGTGTATTAATATGTAATTTAATTATCAATATCTTTAATACGGTGGTCACACGGTTACTCGCAATTTTGTACTTTCAGTGGCCGGTGTACGATATAGCCTTTGACTACGTTATCGTGTCGCGCCGTTTCCTCCTTTTTTTTCCGACTCTGCGGGAGCTGTCGCATTCGCTCAGCGCTGCACTTTTTAGGCTTTTCTCGCGTTTTCTGTAATTTAGAGCGTATTTACAAGTCCCGTGAGACGAACTCCTCCTTTGTGTCATAGGTTTAAACTCAGTATAGATTTTCGCTTATATTCCGGCGAATATTTCTATTTTCTATTCCGGCGCTCCCGAAGCTGTTCATCGCAATGACACCCAAATCAGTATCCTAGCTTACAGCTACACCAGTTTATAACTTTACAAAAAGATGATCTGTAACAATGACGCGCGTATGCCTACACTGGTAGGATGACAACACAGGCAATAATCGACAACCACGTACAGACGGCGTGGACTTAACCTTTGTTTGCGCACTGTCGGTCTCGTAGTTATTAGTGATTCAAATCTGACGCCACTTTGTCACACAAGAAACTTCGACCAAGGAGAAAGTAGACGTTTTCACGTCAGAATAACTTCCAGGAAGTTTTCTACTTTCGTAAAACAGAAACAAGTTTCGACGCTGTGGAATGCAACGAGAAGTAGCAGGTAACGAATTGTTTCGGGATTCCACCATCCATGCTGCAAACGATCATCGAGCGGAAAGATAATGTTGCTGATAAGCATCAAAAGGCGGGAGCAAGCAGACCGGGCGAGGCGAGTCCCCGCCTCTTTCTGAAAGCTTATGGAATTGGCCTACTTAATGCAGGGTACAAAAGATATTTGTCGGAGGTTATAGCTTAACGGAACGCTAAATCATTAATGGTTAGTCTGGAAACCGAAGTCTCAGATACAAATAAGGAGTGACACGCTAACTCCAAAGACATAAGGTCGTTTATGAGAAATTTAGTTCACAAAATGTGGCCATTCGTGACAGTTTGTTCAGCATTGAAAAATGAATGAAGCTGAATTTATGTATTTTCGAACATTTGTGTGTGACTTCCGTTTCAAATACAAAAAGCAAATAACATGTAAGAAAACTGGTAATGCAATAGTAAAACAAAATCAAAATTTTATTTCGATTTTTGCTGATTCCATCTAGAATAAAGTCGAGTTAAATAGAATTAATTATTCGAACTTTTTCTTAGATCCTTTGAACTTCGAATTGTGCAAACTCGATTGTAACGGTCCCCTGACCTTCGAATTTTCTAGAGTTTGCGGTAATGTCTAAAAAGTAGAAACAAATCTTCTCGTGCTACTATCCACGTTGCAGTGGATGCTGATTTGGTTGTCCTTTTTAGTATATCAGTATGATTATAGAGTCCTAATCAACGTAAGCAACGCTGTTCCGGTATAAACGTACGTTTATTTTTACCAAAGTTGCGTAAGAATGCGCTTCTGTCATGCATCCCCACTCCCTAAATCCGCCATCAGGCAAAAGAAAGTGAATACTTTTTCCTTTGTTTTTCACCCTTCATCGATGACAAGTGGTAATGACTTGGCAGCAGAGACCTGTTTAGCTTGAGTGAGTGCTCTCTGGCCGGCCTCCAACAACTGAATGCGATGTTCATTTTCATTATCTAGTAACTCGTATGTTTGAGCGATGATGTTTCAAATTCTGTCGGCAAACTGCTCGACAGATTCGTCTCGTCGCATTCGGAAACTGTGAAGCTGCTCTCTGTAAAATCTTATCGCGTTTTTACGATTAAATCTCTGAACAACAACCGTTCTAAACTCATTGTAATCTTCTGTTTTCTCGCAAGTACACTCCGCGCTAAATAAATCTTGTGCTGCTCCTCGAATTCTTAATTCGACAACCACTAGCTTATCGGAATCTGACCACGATCCTAACAGGGCGGCACCTTCAAGTTTACGAAGAAATACCTTCACATCATTTTCGGGTTCCCCACTAAACACTGGTACTAACGGCAATAATGAAAAATTCTTTACTGTAGTTGTACCTGTACTGCACGAACTATCATTTGACAAGTCTTTCTCAATGTTACACTCGCTTCTTTCTGCTTTTAACAGCCGAATCTCTTCTTGCAGTTCATTAATAACAGGTTGTAGATCGACAACGTTACTCTGACTGGATTGCGACATTTCGTGTGATTTAACGCCAGTGAGTCAATCAAATGTAAAATAAAAATCCGTCACTGCCTTTGGTATTCTAGCCAAACTGGAATAGAGCAACCTGAATTCCAGCGTTGGGTGTCCCCGCGTAGTCGGAAAATGTTCGTGCTGCTGCTCTAAGTTCACGTTGTGCTGCACCTCTTCAGGACTGTGGATTTTTCTATAATTATCCCACTTCTATAAGGGTGTTGTTGCCCCGGATAATAATTAGACGAAATATTTGTAAGCTGTGGGTCCTCGAGGTACGGCAAATACGCGAACACGAGAAGTACGTTTAAACAAAGGCTGATTATAAAACACGCTCGCTACGCGCACCCATTATCACTGTGTCTGACACCCTAATTATGGTCGTATCGAAAGGCTCCACTGTGATCTAAGGAAAGAGACACATTCGCGCCCGAGCTGGCGCTAGTTAGTTGGGCGCGCTGCGGCCAGAGGCTGACTTGCTGCGTCGCACTGCAGCTGGACACACGTGTACTGACCGAGCAAACTGTCAGCTGGCGAGCGCGTGTTAAGTACCGCACAGCAGCGTGCGACCCGTACACACTTACAATGTCGTGTTTGCAAAGATGGGCGTCGGGAGTGAAGTGGCGCATCGTGCAGCCTATTGCGCACAATTTGAGTCGTAACACGACGTCCTGAGGCTGCATGAAAAGCATTATTGAACACGGTGGCTTTGCTGTCAGAGTATTGACCGTCTAGAAACGGTTGAACTACAGACAACTCTAGCCGTGTACCTCCTTCCTGGTGGAATGACTGGAACTGATCGGCTGTCGGACCCCATCCTTCTACTAGACGCTGCTCATGCGTGGCTGTTTACATCTTTGGGCGGGTTTAGTGACATCTCTGAACAATCAGAGAGACTGTGTCTCTGATACAATATCCGCAGTCGACGTCTATCTTCAGGAGTTCTGGTACATGAGGTGATGCGAAACTTTTTCTGATGTGTGTATGAACTTTAGCAGAAACGCGACCTACGGCGCCCCAAATCGTCACTGAACCCCTCCATGTTTCACTCTTAGGACGTAAAGTAGGCCGGAGGTTGGGAACAGTGTAAACGAGATTCATTCGACCCGAGGACTTTTTCCCCGTTACTTCATAGTTCAGCTTTTATGATCTATGTGCCTAGCCGGTCGGAGTGTCCCATCGGTTCTAGGCGCTACAGTCTGGAACCGCGCGACCGCTACGGTCGCAGGTTCGAATCCTGCCTCGGTCATGGATGTGTGTGATGTCCTTAGGTTAGTTAGGTTTAATTAGTTCTAAGTTCTAGGCGACTCATGGTCTCAGAAGTCGCATAGTGCTCAGAGCCATTTGAACCTATGTGCCACGATTTCCTTTTGCGCTTCATGGGTAAGTGGTTTTGGAATTCCATCCCGCCCTGTTATTCATTGTTTCTGGAGCGCCCTTCGTGTTGTTTTGATGCTGATGGTGTTCGCAAGTGCGACATTCAGTTCTGCAGTGGCTTTCGTGGCTATAGTCCTCTTATTTATCGTCATTATGCGAGATGCTTACAATAGTTCCCATAATGAAACTTCGTCTCGAAATCTCTGAGAAAAGCCAAAGAGATTCTCCTCGTACGTAAAGTATGCTAGCTGTAAGACAGAATCAGTGCCTTCTCTGCGCACTATCAATGAAAATACTATCGATGACAGTGCTGTTAAAGCAGGGTTACTAAACACAGCCTTCCCAAATTCGTTCACCAAAGACGACGAAGTAAATACTCCAGTATTCGAATCGAGAACAGCTGCCTATGTAAGTAACTTAACATCAGGTATCCTCGGTTTAGTGAAGCAAATTGTGTTCCACTCACGTTCCTTTGAGAGTATGCTAATAGAATAGTTCCATACTTACCAATCACATACAACCACTCTCTCGATGTAATATCTGTACTCAAAGACTGGAAAGTTGCACAGGTCAGATCAATACTAAAGAAAGGCAGTAGGAGTAATGCACTAAATTACAGGTCCTTGTATTAACGTCGATATGCAGCATGATTTTGGAATGTGTATTGTGTTCGAACAACATGAATTACCTCCCAGAAAAGGGTCTATTGGCACATTGTAAACACGGATTTATACAACATTTTTCTTATGAAACACAACCAGCTCTTCAACCACACCAAGTGCTGGGCACTATTGTAAGGGATTTCAAACTGATTCCGTAGTTCTAGATTTCCAAGTAGGCTTTTGATGCAATACGTCACAAGCGTCTTGTAGTGAAATTGCATGTTTATGGAATATCGTTTGTTATGCAACTGGATTCGTGATTTACTGTCAGAGACGTCACAGCTCATAGTAACTGACGGAAAATCATCGAGCAAACAGAAGTGATTTTTGGCGTTCCCCAAGGTAGGTGTTATAGGCCCTCGGCTGTACCTTTTCCACATAAACGATTTAGGAGACAATCTGAGCAGCCGTCTTAGCTTGTTTGCACTCATGCTGTCGTTTATTACCTAGCAAAATCTTCAGAAAAATAAAAAAAATTGGAGAACGATTTAGAAAAATTATCTGTGTGGTGCGAAATTTGGCAAATAATGAAAAGTGCGAGGTCATGCACATGAGTGCTAAAAGGAGTCCGTTAAACTTCGGTTACGCGATATATCAATCAAATCTAAAGGCCTAAAATTCAACAAAATACCTAGGAAATACAATTATGAACCAATTAAATTGGAAAGAACACATAGAAAATGTTGTGGGGAAGGCAAACCAAAGACTGCGTTGTATTGGCACAAAACTTAGAAGATGCAACAGGTGTAGTAGAGAGACTGCCTACAGTATGCTTGTCCGCCCTCTTTTGGAATACTGCTGCGCGGTTTGGAATCCTTACCGGACAGGATTAATGGAGTACGGGACTTAGGGCGGACGTTATTACAATAATGGCGTTCCTGGTTGCGGCGGGATGTTCTCACGAAATTTCATACACCAACTTTCTTCTCCGAATGCGAAAATATTTTGTTGACGCCGACCTACGCAGGGAGAAACGATCAACATAATAGAATGAGGGAAATCAGAGCTCGCACGGACAGATACGGGTGTTCGTTCCTTCCGCGCGCTGTTTAGGACTGGAATTATAGAGAATTATTGTGAAGGAAATTCGATGAACCCTCTGCCAGGCAATTCCGCTGGCATGGTTACAAAAGCACGCACCAACAGTTTGCCATCGTTCGAATTCAGTCAGCTACGTCATAATGCACTGTTGTGACCACGGCAAACACTTGAAACGAATTGGGGACATCGACCACGTACGGCACCTGTGCAAATACAACAGCGCAATCGGCATGCTTGGCTGGCATCCTTATTTATGTCCAAGCATGCATTTCTCATTGTCATACATAATTATAAACGAAAAAATAATTAACAATATTAGGTTCGCAGACGGCGCTTGTCGTCGCAAATGATCTACCTCCGCATCAACACATAATAGAAAATTCGTGGGGTTGATTTTGTTCCGTCATTGGAACTACATAAATGCGTGACTTTTTTCACCCGACGCGTTTCGCTTTATTGAGGTAAATCATCAACAATGGTGCTGATTTTCGCTTACATCGGAAAATGCCGTCTACTAGCACATCGTCCTTATTCTAAGTTAGATACTGATAATTTTGGTCTAATATTTAGTTGTTGTGCAGCACTATGCATTTCTTATGTTTTCACAACAAAATTTTATGCATACCATTGTATTCTGTTTGTTTTTGTACTTCACAGTACAAAAACAAACAGAATACAGTGGGTGGTGTGCATAAAGATGTGTTGTGAAAACATAAAAAAATTCGTAGTGCTGCACAACAACTAAATATTAGACCAAAACTATCACTTTCTAACGCAGAAAAACGACAATTTGCTAGCAGATGGCATTTCGCGATGTAAGCGAGAAATCAAACGAAAATCATCAACAGTGATGATGCTTTACCTTAACAAAGCGAAACGCGTGTGAAAGAAAATCACACATTTCTGTAGTTATAACGACAGATGAAAAATAGCCTCAAGAATTGTAAAGCAACTACGGACACTATGGCTATACAAATGAAGTACGCAATATACAATGTCCACTGCAGGGACCAGTTTGGCCTGTTTAACAACACTTTCAAGTTGTACCCTACGGACTATAAGACACACCTTAATATTTAAGCAATTTTAAGAAAAGAACATTTTTACAATTTTTATTATTAGATTGTAAATCTGGACAAAAAAAAGGTTTGGTTTATAACACCGAACTGACCTTTAAAATCCCTGAAAATAGTCATCTGAACTTACTTCTTCATCTTCATCATCGTCGTCGTCGTCGTCGTCCTGACCATATATGAAATGGTTTCCAACTGCCATCGAGAGCATAACTTACGCCGCACTTCTAAAAGATTTAACAGTGATGCCTCCTGTCACTCTAGACCACGACTGTTTTTTGCACCGACACACTTGATTTAATGTAGGCCGTTTTAAAGCTACCTTCGGGCTGAAATCATGTTAGGTTTCATCCATCATCCATTTGTTCTATCCTTCTCTCCTACCCACTTTTAATGGTTTAGTTATCGAGACATCAAGAGATTGCAGTTGTGAAGTAAGTCCTCCCGCAAGAACAGCAAACACTGTGTTTCCGTGTCTCAAAGTTTTTCAAATGACTTCTAAACTGATCTAGCACAAGAAGGCCACTCTTCTCTCACACACTCAGTCAGTCCACAATTTCATACCAGCCTAGTCCATCCAACCATTGTCATGTATGTGAACAGCATCAACACCTGGCAGTATTTCAGAAGGTTTTGGCATTGTTTTGGGCTTGAAAATGGTCATTGGATTAAGTTTAGTACCGCAGGGACAGCAGTGTAGATCATTTTTTTCATGTCAACTTGTTTTAATACATTTCGTGGCAAATTTGCTGTTACTCGACACATCAAATGTCAAAGGAGTTTTGTCTAATGTTGCCAGATTGCCCGCGTCATCGAATATGTGGCCAATTTTAGGACTGGTGGGAATTTAAAATCAGACACTGGACATTTTTATATTCATTTCGAGTATAAGATGCACCTGAACTTTGGAGGCAGTTTTTCGAATAAAAAGATGCGTCTTATAGTCCGTAAAATACGGTAGTCCTCTCTCAGAGAAGAATACAGGCGATCTCGTCAACAAATGTAAATTAGTTGTTCGGTGTTTCCTCCTAGAAGAATTTGTTCACTATGATGTATGAGCAATGTGACTGTAAGAAAGGGATCAGATCTAGAATAGAGCAAGATAGATTGTTCGTTAGTATGAAAAAACTATTCGTAAGGTCGGATCTTGGTTAACAACTGAGAATGAGAACGATTCGCTGCCACGTGTTCTCCACATCTCTCTATGGATGCGAAACTTGGACCCTTGGCCAATGTCTAGAGAAAAAATGTAATGCTTTTGAAATGTATCTGCATCACTGCCCCTTACCTTGGCTGTTGAAAACTTGAGTCGAAGCAGTCTTCCATTGGATGAAAGAGCAAAAAGAACTATTGGTCACTATAAAGCGAAGGAAGATTTAATATCTAGGGCACATTACAAGTAGGCGAGAGATAGTAGTTATTACAACTCATCAATGAAGGGAAAATACAAAGGAAAAAGTTCTGTGGAAGACGAAGTAAATGGTGATTGAAGGACATTCGGAGATGGTCCAAGGGGCGTTCAATAATTAATGTAACACACTTCTTTCCTCAGCCGGTATCGTATAAAAAATGCGAAGTTGTTGTGGAAAATTCCCGCTTCCGACGTTATAGTTTCATGAAGTTCCGATAGGTGGCGGCACTGCAGGTAGCCTTAAAAATGGCATCTGTAATGGCGGTGCGTTGCAAGCAGAGAGCTGTAACTGAGATTCTTTTGGCGCAAAACCAGAGCGTCGCAGGTATTCGTAGGCGCTTGGAGGATGTCTACGGACACCTGCCAGTGAACAAAAGCACGTTGAGTCGTTGGGCGAGGCGTTCGTTATCATCGCAACAAGGTCGCGCAAACCTATCCGACCTCTCGCACTCGGCTGTGATTCCTGCAATGTTGGAACATGCGGACACTCTCATTCGAGGTGACCGACGGATCACAACGAACCACATCACTGCTCGATTGGACGTCTCTGTTGGTAGTTCTGACCCATACGTCCTCCAGATAGGGTGCTCAACGGTGTGTGCCCTCTGCGTTTCTCACCGCCGAACAAACGACCTTAAAGAGCAACGGAGGACCATCTGTGCGGAATTGCTTGCGCGATATGAGGCTGATCGTGACAATTTTTTCTCGAAAAACATCGCAGGTAATAAACACACTTCCGAAAAAATGGTTCTAAGCACTATAGGACCTAACATCTGAGGTCACCAGTCCCCTAGACTTAGGTTGGTTACAACTACTTAAACCTAAGGACATCACACACATCCATGCCTGAGGCAGGATACGAAACTGCGACCGTAGCAGCAGCGCGGTTCTGGACTGAAGCGCCTAGAACCGCTCGGCCACAACGGCCGGCTTATCAATTCCTACCGGAAACAAAACGGCAATCCGTGGAGAGGTGTCGCACCACCTTTCCTCCGAAGTAAACGTTCCAGGCTGCAATCTCAGCCGGTAAAGTGCTGGCGACTGTCTTCTGGGACTCCGAGGGGGTTGCTCTGTTTGATGTCCTCCATCGTGGCACGATGATCAACTCTGAAGTGTAATGTACCACTCTCAGGAAACGACTTTAGCGTGTTCGTCGCCACAGAAATGCAAACGAACTTCTCTGTCTCCATGATAACGCAAGGCCTCACACAAGTCTGTGCATCCAAGAGGGGCCCACAAAACTTCATTGGACTGTTTATCCTGATCCACCCTATAGCCTGCATCTCGCACCTTCCAACTTCCATCTCTTTGTCCCAATGAAGAATTTGCTTCGCTGGAAGCAGTACGTGGATGATGGGGAAGTTATTGATGCAGCGAGACGTTGGCTCCGGCGTCGACCAGTAGGGTGCTGCCATTCGGGCATTCAAGCCTTCGCTTCGAACGGAGATACTGTTGAAAAATAGATTTTGTTGGCCAAAATAGTGGGGAATAATCTGGTATATTGGAGTCCTGAATAAAACAACCTTTCAGAAAAAAATGCGTTGCGTTACGTATTGAACGACCGTTGCACAAATGCACGTCAGATCCATGCAAGGAGCCGGCAACGGTGGCCGAGCGGTTCTAGGCGCTTCAGTCCGGATCCGCGCGACTGCTACGGTCGCAGGTTCAAATCCGGCCTCAGGCATGGATGTGTGTGATGTCCTTAGGTTAGTTAGAACTACTTACACCCAAGTTCTAGGGGACTGATGACCTCAGAGCCGTTTAACTATGCAGGCCATACCGCGGCTAGTGCACGGGCAATGTCACGAGAATTGTCCATCCCCTGCTCAACTGTACGGGAAGTTTTGCGATCTGTTTTACACTGGAACGCGTACAAGATCCAGATGGTGCAGCAACATGGTCCACGGCATTCTGAATTTGCGACGTGTGGCTGGGCAATATACTATGATGTGACGAAGCACATCTTATGCTATAGACAGCAGGGAATCCACACAACTACCCAATTTGGGGTACTGTTAAGCCGCGTGTTCTGCATGAAGAGTCATTGCACTCGTCGTGTGTGATTGTGGGTTCACAAGCACGTGTACTCTTGATCCATTCTTCTTTGAAGAGAAAACCCAGAGGGCTTGTTATGTGTGAACGCTATCGAGACCTCGTTGTAGAGAAGGTGATTCCTGCATCGGAAGAGTGAAACTGTGTGGAAACCACAGTTTTCATGTAAGATGGGCCAACACCACATGTCGTTGTCCCAGTGAAAGTTCGGCTTAATGCAACCTTCCACGGACGTGCTATCTCCAGAAGGATGGCCGGCAAGATCACCTCATCGGAATCTGTGACTTACGGCTATGGAGATGTCTAAAGGATGAGTTTTCCAAGGACATACTCGATCTCTACCTGATATGAAGCCTAGTATACAGAAACACGTTGCTCAGATTCCACGGGATCTGCTGCGAGCAACTGTTGGTCACGTCGTTCGACGTATGCAGCATCTCGCCGATGTCTCCGTTGCTCATACCGAACAATTCGTGTAAGCGGTTGTTAATAATAATAAAAACATTATGCTTTCCTCATTTGCTCGCCCCTCTCTGTCGTTTGACGTTATCTGTCTACATGCCGTTCCAATTTCAATAAATGTGAAAACACCGCTATATGTCTTTCTTGCATTCACAGCGCCTCATTTTCACCCGGTGGTCAAAATTGGAACTAGTTATTTTTCTATCATTAATCGGTTTCGCAGTAGGGCCTTACAATATCTACGAATTTAGGCGCTATACGATAATCACAGCCCACATTGGACCTGTGCGAACAGCGTTTCTTTAATTTAATCACCCGGCATTTACGTACCAAACAGTGACAGCCAAAGACCAAAGTAAAAAAAAAATCCAGTTCACAGAGTGCTGTAACTGTAGTGCCGACATGAGGTGTAATGGGACGTTGTAACAGCTGCTGTCATTATTGACACATCATCTTTGCTCAATAACATGCCTGACGTTCTGTCTCTAAACATTCGCAATTTCCACTTGAAACACCATCCATTAACGAGATTGACTCTGCTCTGTTTTATGGTCAAATCAGTGCCAACAAATTTCGTCATCTACAGTATTGTGCGTAATAATATTTTCGCAACTAGCTTTGTTTTTAGTGCACGGCGGCGACGTTAAATTTTAATCTGTTTCATCAAATTTACGTACCTTAAATCCACACTCTTCTGTGTGTTATACGCTGTTACCTCGTCAAAGCGTTTGTTGAAAACAAAGTTTTTTTACGTTTTTATTTGACATTTGAATGGAGAATCAAACAATCCAGCTAACACTCACTGAAATGGGATGAATAGAAACTAAACTTCCAAAAAAAAAGTTCTGTGTTATCTTGTCGAAAGACATATGGGAATGTTATTCAAAGATTTATTTGTCTAGATTGGTCGTGAACCAGTGGAGGGAAATCATGTATTTGAGAGTTGGCGACACTGTGAGTTAAGGTTTTTGTTCACTCTATGACAAACATCGGATGTGCTTACAACAAACATTATTTAAGTACATGGTAAGCGAATTTGCACGCCATTTCATGAATATTTTTTCTTGTGTTCTTCAATCCGAAGACTCGTCTGATGCAGCTCTCCGTGCTAATGTATCCAGTGCAAGCCTCCGCATCCCCGAATAACTCGCACCCATCTCAATCTCCGTCTACGATTTGGATCCCCAACACTTCTCACCAGTACTAAATTAGTGATCGTTTCTTCTAGTCAGGCTGTGGCACAACATTATTTTGCCCACAGTACCTCCTCATTAGAAACGTGCTGCTACAGAAGAGTGCTGAAGATTAGATGGTTAGGTCACGTAACTAAAGCTTCTATTCTCTTCTTGTCTACTGTTCATCGTCTATGTTTCACATCCATATATGGCAATACTCCATACAAATACTTTCAGAAAAGGCTTACTGACACTTAAATCTACACTCGATGTCAACAAATTTCTCTTCTCCAGAAACGCTTTCCTTGCCATTTTATATCCTCTCTACTTCAAACATCGTCACTTACTTCGCTGCCCAAATAGCAAAACTCATCTAATACTGTGTCTCATTTCCAAATCTAATTCTCTCGGCGGCACTTGATTCAATTCGTCTACATTCCAATACCTTCGTTTTGCTTTTGTTGATGTTCGTCTTATATCATCCTTTCAAGACACTGTCCGTTCCGTTCATCTGCTCTTCGAAGTACTTTGCTGTGTCTGACAGAATTAATGTCATCAGAAATCATGGAAGAGTTTCTTTGGCTTCCTCAGTGTTCAGATTGAATAACATCGGGGTCAGACTACAACCCTATCTCAATCACTGGTTCCCTTTAGGGCCTTCGACTCTTATAGCTGCCAACTGGTTTCTGTACTATTTGTTAATAGCCTTTCGCCCCTTGCGTTTTACCCCTGCCGCCATCAGAATTTAAGAGAGTGAGTTCCAGTCTCTCCATATGTACAAAATATTTTCAAATTCGGAACAGAAAATTGTCTTTGGAATATTGTGAAAATGTCTCACCACAAAGAAAAACCGCCCTTGTTTTAATGATTGCCACACCATAGCACGTATCATATCTGTGACACACTCTTTTTTCAGGATAATACAAAACTAAATGCCCTTCTTTCAACTTTTCAATATCCTTCGCAAACCCTATGTGGTACCGTAACGATCCCATACCTCCTGGCAATACTAGGGTTGTTCGGTAAGTCTGGTGAATTTCTATGAAGGAATGCAACATTTTCGTTGCACTTTCATCGTTGGTAAGGTTAATTACTCCAAGGATCAATAAATGCTTTCAACATTGTTCAATGCACAGTTCATCGTTGACAGCCGTCTCAAATAGTCAGTGTGTCGACTGCGATTGAAAATGGAGAACACCGAGTTTCGTACCGTTGTTAAACATTTTCATTTGAAGGATTGAAGTGCTGCACAAATTAAAACATAACTGGATGTAATTCACACCGACTCTGCACTATCTGCGAATATCATGCACTTTTGTATTAATGAACCCATTTCCAAAACCTCTGGTATGGTAATGCAAGACGTCGAATAAAAATTCGTTTGACTACTGAGGCTGTAGGCATCTCAAATGAGCGAGTGCATAATATCCTGCACGGAGAATTGGCTATGAAAAATCAATGTGACAGATGGATATGGCGGTTGCTCACAGTCGGCCAAAAGCGTATCCGGCACAATATTTCAGCACAATGACTGGTTGGTTAATCGCAGTCCGCAAGATTTTTTTCATCGACTTGTCACTGTCGATGAAACCTGGATCCATTATTACACATCAAAGTACAAACAACAAGTGAAACAACAGCGTACTACATATTATTAACCAGTCATCCTGCCCACCTCCAATTCCTTAAAGAACTGAACTCACACATATAAAACAGGTTCAGACGTCTGAGTACTTTACAAATGAGTTAATGTGTCGTATATTTGCCTTTAAGCAATGGACAAACGCTAGTGAAATTGGGATTACTAAATAATGGGATGCAAGCAGTCCCGCTTTGACCAATGACGTCAGAAGTTACCACAGATGATGTATTTAACAGCAAAGGCCATTGTTGAGAAACAAAGGAGTGCGGGATGGAGAAAACATTTCACGTACATCCATATTTCGAACATAATATATATTGCTCCTTTGAATCCTAGTTTCCTATTCTTCACTAGACCTATATAGGTCGACAGATGTAGCGGCTACAAATTTTTCGAATGTCGGCCTTTCTGCCTTCTATAGTACTAGTATCGGCTAAAAAATATCGTAATGATACTTGTGAAGGCGGAAAAAAGCGACAACAGTATAATTTGCATTCCGTAATGCAGACCTGCTTCTAGTCTTCCATGTTCACAGGAATAGATGAATCCATACCTCCTAACGAATATCAAAAAGTAAAAACTCTCCAGAGTGAAAAAAAATTCTTTAAAAATATGTCAAACTCCCTAAGAATAAAAGTAGCTACCGAATGAATAGGAACGAACAAATGATTTTCATTAATACAAACGACAAAAATCATCCACAATGTGTAGCCCTGTCTTTTAAAAACCTTTTATTTATTCCAGTTTACAATGATGACGCCTCGCCACAGAAGATAAACGATTGTTACCATTGTCTCGAAAATAAAGACATTAATACTTGCAAGTAAACTATGACGTCACTGATTAAAGCCGACGGGCTATATCGGGTGCACTGGAGAAGGCGAAGACTATTTTGTCGTCTGAGAAGGTGATAACAACTGTTCTTTTGGGACTCGCAAGGAATGATCCTCGTAGATTACCTGGAAAAGGGGAAAGATACGCTATAATGCTTCATTGTTGATCGTGTGAAGCTTTCGTTGGCTGAAAAACGACCAGGGCCGACACGCAAAAAAGTGCTCTTTACCAGGATAATGCATCATACCACACATCAGCGATA
The DNA here is from genome assembly GCF_023864275.1 of Schistocerca cancellata. Lineage (NCBI taxonomy): Eukaryota > Metazoa > Arthropoda > Insecta > Orthoptera > Acrididae > Schistocerca > Schistocerca cancellata. The sequence continues at coordinate 599,365,723 of NC_064632.1, forward strand.
ACAGTGGCGGAGGTGCATGAATTGATTCCTCATCAACCGCTTTCACCAGATTTAGCCTCAAGCGACTTTCTCCTGTTCCGCAACTTGAAACTTTGTGTTTCTGGGAAGAAATTTTCATCAAATGAAGATGTGATGGTTGCAGTCAACGGGTATTTTGCAGAGTTCGACAGAACCTATTTTTCCGATGGCACGAAAAAGCTGGAGGACCGCTGAATGAAGTGTATATACCTCAAACGAGACTTCGTTGAGAAGTAAGGTGAACTGTTTGTTTCGTGTACATTTTTTTTTCTTGCTTTGTTACCAGAATTATCAAACCACCCTCGCACACCCTAAAAGGACAGACAAGCGTAGTACAGGCAGTCTCTTTAGCCTTGCCTAGAACGTTGAGCCAGTTGGTAGAGGAAACGAAGTGAACCAGAGGAGAGGGTGCTAGAGTTGGAGGAGAAGTTAAGGCGGTGATGATTATAATTCCGCCTGCGCGTTCTCCCCTCCGCGCACCGTGCTTGTAGGCGGTGTCTGGAAACACGTCAAGCGAGCGGTCCAGGCACAAAGATTCGGAGGGGGGTAATATTTACGGAAAAATTAAAACCGGCAGCCGTAATATTTACAAGAATCGGCACGCCGCTGTGCGAGAGGCAGGGACCTCAGTAAACATTCGACCCGGCTGCAAACAGAGAAATCTATTTGAGAGCTGCTTGTTAATAACAGAGAAAGCAGAGACTGTTATTTAAGCTCGGGGGTTAGCGGCACAAGGTAGTCTGTGGAACCGTCACGGCACGCGAGAAAATTCCGCTACAGCCATCTGGCCGTACGTCTTTGCTTTACGCTCGAGGCTATGAAGTCCTAGGACACAGGTTTTCGGCGCAGTCGTGTAATACTCTTCCGCATTTCGCCCTCATTCCTCTCTTTCACTGAGGGATGATATGCTTAAAACTTCTGAAACATATTTTCAGTGAAGAAAATGAAGTCTGTCACACATGGACTTACAAGGGGAGGGGTCTGCCATGTGGGTCGCCAATTTTGATCAAGTTTTGAAGGACGTTGTTCTGTATTGAAAAACAGAGAAACAGGTGTTTCATCCTTTTTGCTAGACGCTCTCAAGTTTTTGAAACAAAATCTAGGTCATAGTTAACGACGGAAAAATCGTATTTTCCACGCTTTATATACAAAGACCGACTAAAAACTATCATTTTTTATTAGTATGATATGGGGTCCAAAGTTAATAACGTCGGAGTTATTAGCATTATTGTGTTGTAACTTGTGCATCCGTCATTGTAGATATCTAGCAGAGCGAAATCATCGGTGGAGACATTAAACTATCAGACTGCTGGACCATGTTCACTTCTTGGTCGTGGTTTTTTTTTAGTACAATATTTTTTCGGTGAATCTGATAATATTCTCATAATTGGAAGTACCTTTATTTCCTCTTTTTAAGTAAAACATCGGCAGGTGTAATTAATAATCGAGCATATACACTCTTGGAAACTGAAATAAGAACACCGTGAATTCATTGTCCCAGGAATGGGAAACTTTATTGACACAATCCTGGGGTCAGATACATCACATGATCACACTGACAGAACCACAGGCAACAGAGCATGCACAATGTCGGCACTAGTACAGTGTATATCCACCTTTCGCAGCAATGCAGGCTGCTATTCTCCCATGGAGACGATCGTAGAGATGCTGGATGTAGTCCAGTGGAACGGCATGCCATGCCATTTCCACCTGGCGCCTCAGTTGGACCAGCGTTCGTGCCGGACGTGCAGACCGCGTGGACGACGCTTCATCCAGTCCCAAACATGCTCAATGGGGGACAGATCCGGAGATCTTGCTGGCCAGGGTAGTTGACTTACACCTTCTAGAGCACGTTGGGTGGCACGGGATACATGCAGACGTGCATTGTCCTGTTGGAACAGCAAGTTCCCTTGCCCGTCTAGGAATGGTAGAACGATGGGTTCGATGACGGTTTGGGTGTACCGTGCACTATTCAGTGTCCCCTCGACGATCACCAGTGGTGTACTGCCAGTGTAGGAGATCGCTCCCCACACCATGATGCCGGGTGTTGGCCCTGTGTGCCTCGGTCGTATGCAGTCCTGATTGTGGCGCTCACCTGCACGGCGCCAAACACGCATACGACCATCATTGGCACCAAGGCAGAAGCGACTCTCATCGCTGAAGACGACACGTCTCCATTCGTCCCTCCATTCACGCCTGTCGCGACACCACTGGAGGCGGGCTGCACGATGTTGGGGCGTGAGCGGAAGACGGCCTAACGGTGTGCGGGACCGTATCCCAGCTTCATGGAGACGGTTGCGAATGGTCCTCGCCGATACCCCAAGAGCAACAGTGTCCCTAATTTGCTGGGAAGTGGCGGTGCGGTCCCCTACGGCACTGCGTAGGATCCTACGGTCTTGGCGTGCATCCGTGCGTCGCTGCGGTCCGGTCCCAGGTCGACGGGCACGTGCACCTTCCGCCGACCACTGGCGACAACATCGATGTACTGTGGAGACCTCACGCCCCACGTGTTGAGCAATTTGGCGGTACGTCCACCCGGCCTCCCGCATGCCCACTATACGCCCTCGCTCAAAGTCCGTCAACTGCACATACGGTTCACCACATCCACGCTGTCGCGGCATGCTACCAGTGTTAAAGACTGCGATGGAGCTCCGTATGCCACGGCAAACTGGCTGACACTGACGGCGGCGGTGCACAAATGCTGCGCAGCTAGCGCCATTCGACGGCCAACACCGCGGTTCCTGGTGTGTCCGCTGTGCCGTGCGTGTGATCATTGCTTGTACAGCCCTCTCGCAGTGTCCGGAGCAAGTATGGTGGTTCTGACACACCGGTGTCAATGTGTTCTTTTTTCCATTTCCAGGAGTGTATAATGTGACAGCTGATTTACCGGGTGATCAAAAAGTCGGTATAAATTTGAAAACTGAATAAATCACGTAATAATGTAGAGAGAGAGGTACAAATTGACACACATGCTTGGAATGACATGGGGTTTTATACTGACTTTTTGATCACCCAGTACTTCGGGATAAATGACGCGCTACGAGACGATAATGCTCAACCGACATGCATCTTGAAGTTGACACCACCGGAATGTACCTTTCTTTGTCAACCGTGTGACAGCAACGTTTTCGGACAAGTAAAGAATTTAGGAGCACGACTTGAAAATCTTGCGACATCACAGCAGAGCAGAGAATTATAGGATAGAACGTATGGTATCAAAATTCGTGCCTCCGTCTATAACTAGTTGTCCTCGCCTATCTTTCTACACTCCTGGAAATTGAAATAAGAACACCGTGAATTCATTGTCCCAGGAAGGGGAAACTTTATTGACACATTCCTGGGGTCAGATACATCACATGATCACACTGACAGAACCACAGGCACATAGACACAGGCAACAGAGCATGCACAATGTCAGCACTAGTACAGTGTATATCCACCTTTCGCAGCAATGCAGGCTGCGGTTCTCCCATGGAGACGATCGTAGAGATGCTGGATGTAGTCCTGTGGAACGGCTTGCCATGCCATTTCCACCTGGCGCCTCAGTTGGACCAGCGTTCGTGCTGGACGTGCAGACCGCGTGAGACGACGCTTCATCCAGTCCCAAACATGCTCAATGGGGGACAGATCCGGAGATCTTGCTGGCCAGGGTAGTTGACTTACACCTTCTAGAGCACGTTGGGTGGCACGGGATACATGCGGACGTGCATTGTCCTGTTGGAACAGCAAGTTCCCTTGCCGGTCTAGGAATGGTAGAACGATGGGTTCGATGACGGTTTGGATGTACCGTGCACTATTCAGTGTCCCCTCGACGATCACCAGTGGTGTACGGCCAGTGTAGGAGATCGCTCCCCACACCATGATGCCGGGTGTTGGCCCTGTGTGCCTCGGTCGTATGCAGTCCTGATTGTGGCGCTCACCTGCACGGCGCCAAACACGCATACGACCATCATTGGCACCAAGGCAGAAGCGACTCTCATCGCTGAAGACGACACGTCTCCATTCGTCCCTCCATTCACGCCTGTCGCGACACCACTGGAGGCGGGCTGCACGATGTTGGGGCGTGAGCGGAAGACGGCCTAACGGTGTGCGGGACCGTAGCCCAGCTTCATGGAGACGGTTGCGAATGGTCCTCGCCGATACCCCAGAAGCAACAGTGTCCCTAATTTGCTGGGAAGTGGCGGTGCGGTCCCCTACGGCACTGCGTAGGATCCTACGGTCTTGGCGTGCATCCGTGCGTCGCTGCGGTCCGGTCCCAGGTCGACGGGCACGTGCACCTTTCCCCGACCACTGGCGACAACATCGATGTACTGTGGAGACCTCACGCCCCACGTGTTGAGCAATTCGGCGGTACGTCCACCCGGCCTCCCGCATGCCCACTATACGCCCTCGCTCAAAGTCCGTCAACTGCACATACGGTTCACGTCCATGCTGTCGCGGCGTGCTACCAGTGTTAGACTGCGATGGAGCTCCGTATGCCACGGCAAACTGGCTGACACTGACGGCAGCGGTGCACAAATGCTGCGCAGCTAGCGCCATTCGACGGCCAACACCGCGGTTCCTGGTGTGTCCGCTGTGCCGTGCGTGTGATCATTGCTTGTACAGCCCTCTCGCAGTGTCCGGAGCAAGTATGGTGGGTCTGACACAACGGTGTCAATGTGTTCTTTTTTCCATTTCCAGGAGTGTAGATATGTTTATATACGCTTTGCACGCATCTAAATCGATATCTGACACATCTCTGTTTAGCAAGTTGACTCAAATAAGTGTTCCACGAACAGTGTACCGGAAAATATGTCAATGTGGCGAGATCCTCTGCGTGTTTTGCGCATGATGCCATAAGTATGTTTTGCCTGTCATACTAAGTTTCATCTCATTCATTGCAAAAAGGCCCTCGAATAGATGATCATCTACGGTTAACAATAACATTCTTTAGATTTATTTTTATAGTATGTATCACAATGAAAATAGCTGTTAGTACATTGTATATACTTATTTAATAATTTATCACATCTCCCAATGTTTTACTTCAAGATGGGGAAAAGAAAGTATTCCAGTTATCAGATTATTGTCACATACAGCTAAAAAAAGCTACAGCTAAGAATCGAACACCGTCCAGCAATCTAATACCAAATCGCCGAATCAGAGGTGCCCAACCTACAGCATGCGAACACAAAAACGTTAATAACTCGAACATTATTAACTTTGTATCTCATATTATACTGATAAAAAAAAATGTATGCGCTTAGAAGATGTTTAGTTGTAAAGCACTGAAAATACGATTTTCCGTCATCAACTTTGAGATAGATTTTCTTAAAAAATTTGTGTGTAACAAATAACCGAAACACGTTTCCCTCTACTTTCATTACAGAACGTCCTTACAGAAAGTTGATCAAAACAGGCGACCCCACTTATCGTCCTCTCCCCTTGCTAGCTACCGTTACCGAATAATTACAGATAAACATTGTTTTCCAAGCTGTTCGTAGTTAGTTGTGGATACTTTTGACAGTCATTCACTCATGTACTAAAATTCCTATTATTTTCCGTTGTCGAATTTACATTGCACTCTGGGACACTACTTGAATTACTTGGAGCAAAAAGCGGGCTATTATCTAGGGATAACCCGGTCAAGGACGTAACTATAAACAGACTTGTCGTGTTTACGTAACAGCCGTTACTGGAATTACCCTCGGATCGATCTGCTGTTGTGGCGCTTGAATGGGAAAAAAGCCAAACACTCAGTCCAAGGAAAGCCGTAAATTGCGTTGACAGCTAGCGTCCTCAGTCGTTATGTAGCGCGTATGCTCCATTTCTTTCCATCTCAGGGAATCAAACTCGCTTTGCCTTATTGTAGCATACATTTTACAACGTGTGCTAATCAGTGCTGCCCTTGTTCCGGTATCTGTATGATCCCAGTAGGTGGTATCATTATCTTAAAGAAAGCTGTTTATCACAGTGTCAGCGTGCCTCCGAGAAATGCAGGAATTCATTGTTTCTTTCTAGTAAATGTGAACTAGAACGCGTTTACGACAAGTTGCAATATTCTGATACATCGTACACTTTCGAATAAGTGATCGTTTATTTCCTCGCAGGAATCAGCGATGTTTTTTTTTATCGATGTAGCGCTTCAACAACGAGCTGTACTTCGACATTCCAGAGGCATTGTTTGCACATTTTTTGGGTCTTCAAAATATGTACAGTACTGAGAAGCATAAATAGCATCCACTTTGAACGTGTTCTAAAATTTTGGAAAATCAAACCAGTTTTATAAATCTTATTTCGTCTTAAAACAAGGCATATAAACTTTCATTCATAAAATGTAAGACGAGGGCCGAGGAGTATGATGAGAATTCGACAGAGGAAGCATAGAGGTGTATCGATGGGCGTGATTAACCGGATAAATATAGCGATTTACAGAATCCATGCACTCGGTGTAGTTCCTTAAGATAAGAGGTGTAAGAAAGTGGGAAAAATATATATGAGGCAATAAGTATAATGAGACGAAACAAGGTAGGTTTACATACCTGTGACACATTACTGATTACATGCGATGTTCAAAATGGTTCAAATGGCTCTGAGCAATATGGGACTTGACCTAAGATGTTATCAGTCCCCTAGAACTTAGAACTACTTAAACCTAACTAACCTAAGGACATCACACACATCCATGCCCGAGGCAGGATTCGAACCTGCGACCGTAGCAGTCCCGCGGTTCCGGACTGCAGCGCCTAGAACCGCACGGCCACCTCGGCCGGCTTACATGCGATGTCCCAGGCGAAAAAATTACGTGTGTTAGATGGGTATGCAAGAGTTTTGAGGAGTCAAACTGGACCATAATTTTTACCTGGAAATTCATACTTTTCACTTTCCTTAAGTTCAGAACATTAGAGTCTGTATATTGAGCAATCTGTAATAGAAACCAAGGAGAATGAGGAAATAGGATCAGAAATCAGGGAGAAAACTTGAAGGTCTGATGATGAGGTTACAATTCTGGCAGGCGGCAAAGGACTTGGAACAGCAGCGGAAAATCAACGAAAGGAATAGGAGGTCTACGGACGACGATAGTTTCCATTAGAGAAAGCCTGCCGTAATGGCGTCAAAAGCGCATTGGCGGTATATACACTCACATCATTGTGCGTAAAATAACTATACGTCATTTCCCAAGTTGTTAGTTCCCTGACACTACACATTCTTATTTTTAACTCCATACCGAGGGTCTTCAGAACTCCAAGATTGATTGGTCTGTGAATTCATATACCGGATACACGCAGGCATGTCCACCTTTGGCACGGATAAAAGCGGCGACGTATCGAAGCAGTGAGGTCTTTGTAGGTCACTGGAGGGAGCTGACTCCACATCTGACGCCCAAGTCACCAAATTCCAGGGAAGGACGCGATGAGCTCTGACGCCACGTTCAACCACATGCCAGATGTGTTCGATCGGGTTCAGATCTGGTTGGGGGTCAACACATCTAATGGAACTCGACACTGTTTTCATCGAACTACTCTGCCATATTTCTGGCCTGTGACGTGGAGTGTTATCTTGTTGAAAAATGCCCCTGCTGTCGGGAAACATGACCATCATGAAGGGGTGTACGATGCTTCTTGGCCGTCATGGTGCCCTGCACGAGCTCCACTGGATCCGTGGATGCCCACGTGAATGTTCCCCAGAGCATAATTGAGCTCGTCTTCGGACCACAGTATGGGTATCAAAGAGCTGTCCCCCTGGATGAGGAAGGATTCGTGCACTTCCATTGGCATGAAGAAAACACTATCGGGAATAATCAGACCGTGCAATGCTATGCCAATGCGTCCAGTGCCGATGGTCACGTGGGCATTTCAGTCGTAGTTGCCTATGTCATGGTGTTAACACTGGCAAATGCATGGGTCGTCGGCTGCGGAGGCCCATAGTTCGGTGTACTCTTTGTTCAGACGCACTTGTACCCTGACCAACATCAAAGTTTTAACATGTTCCTTTACAGAGGAAAATCCAGGAAAATTGCTCCAGCTTAATCCTCGTACCACTGAAAAGATGGATGAAGTAATTATTAGCGTCAGCGGTGTTGAGAAACAGCTGAAATCGTTAAAATTGAACAAAGCTGCATGGCCCGATGGAATGACTGTCAGATTCTATACTGAATTTGCGGTGGAGTTAGAAGAAGGAGCTAATTGCAATCTATCGTAGATCCCTCGAACAAAAAAACGTGCCCCGGTTTTGGAAAAAGGCACAGGTCACACCCCTCTACAAGAAGGGTAGTAGAAGTGACCCACAATGACGAATCTAGTCACATGACTGACACGATATTCCATAATCGCGCAATTTCACTGCAAGCCGCTTGTGGGGTATGGCGTCAAAAGCCTTCTGGAAATCTAGACATACGGAATTGGATTAAAGTCCCTTGCAGTAGTGCTCAGCACTTGTTGTGGTTGAACAGCTAGTTGTGTTTCACCGTGTGCCAATAGACCGTTTTCTTGAAAAGCAAAAGACGTTCCAAAATCGTGATTCATCTCAATGCAAACCAGCATGGATTTCGGAAACATCGATCATGTGAAATCCTACTCTCACTTTTCTCACATGACATACTGAAAGCTTTGGATCAATGCAATCAGTTAGATGCAGCATTTACTGATATCCGAAAAGCATTTGACTCAGCACCACACCTATGCTTATTGTAAAAAGTTTGATCATATTGGGTGTGGGGGGGGGGGGGAAATCGAGTGAAATTTGTGACTGGGCTCAGGAATTTTTGGTAGTGAGGACACAGCATGTTATCTTGGATGTCATAGTCAGACGTAGAAGTAAGTTGGGGTGTGTCCTAGGGAAATGTGTTGGGACCCTTGCTGTTCATTTCTTGTTAATGACGTTGCAGACAATATCAATAGTAAAATCAGGCTTTTTTGCACATGATGCAGTTATCTATAATGAAGTACTATCTGAGAGCAGGTGCATAAATATTCAGTCAGATGTTGATAAGATTTCAAAGTGATGCAAGGATTGTCAACTTGCTTTAAATCGTCAGAAATGCAAAACTGCGCTCTCCACGAAACGAAAAAAGCGTAGTATCCTGTGACTATAACAACAGTGAGACACTGATGGAATCTGCCAATTCATACAAATGCTTGGGTGTAACACTTTGGGGCAATATGAAAAGGAACGAACACAGAGACCCAGTCGTGGGCAGGGCAGGTATCATACTACAGTTTGTCTACAAAGGAGATTGCTTATAAATTACTAGAATATTGCTTAAGTGTGTGTGACCTGTAACAGATAGGACTAACAGCAGATACTGAACATACACAGAGGACAGCACGAATGGTCACAGGTTTCTTCGATTCGTGGGAAAGCGTCATAGAGGTGTTGAAGAAATTGAACTGGCTGACTCTTCCAGGTAGACATAAACTTGAAAGTTACCTGAATGAATAAAAATATAGCAACTAACGTACTGTTTCTGATTGTAAGCTCTGAGCTGTAATAATAAATCAACTGTTGCAATGAGAATGCAAAGCTGCATTGTAATAATAATTAATTGTCCTAACGAAAAGGGGGGTCTTTCATATTGTAAAAGTTAGTAATTTGACTGCAAGAATTTTGAACAGAATTACCTGTCTGAATAACTAACTTTGACATGAAACCTAGAGTAATTGGTTTTCCAAAATGAATCACAAAAACTGTCTCTGAATAACAAAAGTTGGCCCTGATTGAATAAATAAAAAAAACCATAATTTTTCTCCTTACCTCTATTCTGCGCAAATGTGGATAACGTATTGCAATACTGCTCTTCCTTGCGCACCACTGTGCTAAAGCTGCAGATTACTGTATCCACACAGAGACACTCGAAAGGTACAATGAGTTCTCCGTTAACTGAAGATGGAACTGTTTATCGAATATACCTGGTTGTATGATCCATTAAAAAGAATTGTAAGACAAAGATTGGTAAGAAAATGAAATATGCACACACTCCTGTTTTTTGTATACTGTGAAAAGGTGCGAAGGGCATATTTTAAATTTAATGAACTTCTTAACATACAAAGAATACTCTTTCCTATCTCGCAAATCTAGTAACTTTTAGTTCGATGACGCAGTTATAGAAAAAGTAACGTCATTATTATCTCTACCTTGGACATTCCATTACACTTGCTGCTTTACGTGTTGATTGAACAAATTGAAATATATTATTGCCATTGCTTCCTCATTGTAACACAACAATGTCTGCATCCTTACTCAAACGCTGCTTAACATTATCACAGTTGAACTGTGACTGCCTGACTCTACCAGAGCTTAACGTTGTCTGCTCCATTTCGCCCCCGCAGCTCAGACTTCTGCGATACAGATACCAAAATTATACATGACACCTATCAAACTATCCCGAGAAATCTTACTTACAGAGTTTCAAGAACTGGCTTTAAGTGATGACTCCAGGAATATATTACAGCCGCCTACGTGCCCATCCCACAGAGATGGTGAAGACAAGATCAGAGTACCTAAGGCACACACAGATGCATTTAAACAGTCACTGTACAACTGCTCCTTCCGCAGATAGAGTGGGAAATATCCCTAATAACTAGTACAATGGGACGTATCCTCTGCCATGCACCTCAGGGTGTTTGCTGAGTATAGATGTACTTGTGCTCGTACCTTCGTCATTACAACATGTGCTAGTTCGCATACCATGTTCGATAATTGTAAAATGTAAAAATAAAAATTTTATCAAATGTAAAAGTGTTTCATTTTCGATGTTCCACCCGCAAAGGCAGCAGGTAGTGTCTTTTGAGGCGGCCCAATAGCATTTTTGCGTTGTAAAAATATGCTGTCTAGCAGTGTTTGCTTACGTCCACTACATACAACGTACTGATGCTATTTGCTTGTGCTCCTATGTTGCAGTTCGCGAAGAGAACGAGGAGTACTTGAGCGCCATAGGCAGAGACGACTCAGGGCTGTCCAGCACGGGCCAAAACGCCAGGTCTGACCCCCAGCCGTTGCTGTTGGACAACCCGTGAGGTGAGTCACAGCAGTTGATACCAACATCTTTATTTATTCGTTCGCCATTTACAAAGGCATTCATGATGCACTGTATTAACTAAAATATTCTGTGAAATCTATACTGAGATACAATATTCTTTATATATAATACTGTACAATATCACAAACATTCTTGAGACAGGGGAGTCTACGTATGTCCTTCGGGCCACCATCGCAGCCATACCCTTCACACAAAACTCGCATTCAGGACTGTCGCACAGGCCCAATTTGTTTGTCAGTTGCTTATACCTTACCAACACACGTCGTGACACGGTCAAAGGTGGCTACAATTTACTCAGGAGGTTGACTTCATCGATTTTTTTTGAGTCCTCTACCAAGTATTTGTTCGTATGTCCACTTACAACCCATAGTTCATAGAGTCGAAGAACAGGGACATGAGAGAGGAACAAAGGGAAGAGACTAATGTCACAAAGAAGAGAGAAACAACATTTCAAAATCCGATAAAAAAAAAGAAGAAAGCTTGTGTTTCAGCCATAGACGAGAGGACGCTCTTGTAGAAGGTTATGATGAACTCAGACTGAACACAAGCAGTCAGTGGAACCACTGGTCCAATTTCCTTGAGGAACGGTCAGGACCACCCCATCTGGCATGGCTCCCCGTTCTAGAAACATAGACCCCATGATATTAGGTGATCACAGTCAGCCACAACAGAAAATCCTAGACAACCCACAACTCCTTATACACCGACCTAGCATCCACAAACAAACTTCGTCACCTTTGGAGGTCAGTGTATAAGGAGTTGTGGTTTGTCTAGGATTTTCTGTACAATCTTGTGACTGACTGTGATCACCTAATTTCATGAGGTCTATGTTTCTAGAACGGGGAGCCAGGCCAGATTGGGTGGTCCTGAGCGTTCCAGTGTCTATCATACATTTGCACATCTCGACCACATTTGTGAACATTGAAACTACCTTGCCTTAAGAACTCAGGTTAAGGAAATTGGGCCAGTGGTTCCACTGACTGCTTGTGTTTAGTCTGAGTTCATCATAACCTTCTACAAGAGCGTCCTGTCGTCTATGGCTGAAACACAAGCTTTCTTTTTCTCCTTTTCTTTATCGGGTTTTGAAATGTTGTTTCTCTCTTCTTTGTGACATTAGTCTCTTCCCTTTCTTCCACTCAATCATCCCCTCTCTCATGTCCCTATTCTTTACTCCTCTTCCTATGCCCACTCTTTTTACTTTCTCTCACTTCCATCTGTTTTTCCTCTTTCACTTATCAACGTTCTTCTCTCGTATGTCCAGTAACCTTGCTCTACAACTACCTCGTTTGTGCCAAACTCTGGCGAGTCATGGGCCTCCACATAAATTTATCCAAGAGGAAGTAAAATTTCAAGTTGACAATTTTGTTAAGACTAGTTCTTTTGAGTTTGCAAATGCGTCGTGCCCCAAACACAAAACTAGTTGTATCTTCCACAATTCATAATTATTCACTTAAAAGTACTAAGGTCGATCACTTTGATACCTAAAAGATATGGATAGTTCAATAACATATACAATTCATTGACACATGAGTATGAAGACTTCCTTTCATGTTCAGCAGTCTGAAATAGTATCATCTTGACTTTATACACAGAGTACCCAACAAGCTATAATTTTTTTTTTACACTTCCTTAATGTTAGGCTACTGAAATTAAAAATCTCAAATACAAAAATTCAGAACGACTGAAAAAAGTCCTGTTGGTTAGTAGTTAGTAACCAACAAAAAAAATGCTATTTTTAACTTCCACGAAGAGGATAAACAGAGAATAATTTAAAATAAAACACTTATTCAACTTTGAGGACTTCTACGACAATTTGCTCGCTTATAAACATCACCTCTGATAACTTCAATGCATTTATTGCATTACTTCTATTTTTAATGTAGAATGACGTAACTACTGTTGAATAAGACATAGATTTCAAAATATGTTATTCGGGTTGGTTGGAAATTGGAATCCAGGGGCATCATTCAGTGTGAAAAATCTCTCAAAACCTCCCTCAAGTTGGCTGATGGAACCGACTTTTACTGAAACCAAAGCAGCCCTCGTCCCATTATGGTGCAGTCACACCAACTGGGTGGTAGAACTCGCAGCTCTGTCTTGCGTCCGATAGAGTTAGAAAAGATTCCAATACCTGGAGAGGACGTCTTTTCGATTTCACAATTTTCCCCCTCTCTTCTGCAGCAGAAAACGATATTGCCTCTCTCCAGTTGTCTATTTGGCCCCCAAGATTTATACTTAATGTACACACCTGCAATATAGCAAGGGTGTGTTCCACCAAGAGCACAGTAGTAGGTCCGCTATGTGAAGACGAATGTATTATCCAGCAAGCCATCATGGGTCTTCTTCGTTCACAGAAAAACCGGAGGATACTATAGTGATTTCGTTGTGCAGAAAAAGAAGTGGTTCAAATGGCTCACAGCACTGTGTGACTGGATCTCAAATATTATCAGTCCCCTAAACTTAGAACTACTTAAACCTAACTAACCTACGGACATCACACACATCCGTGCCCGAGGCAGGATTCAAACCTGCGACCGTAGCAGCCACGTGGTTCCGGACTGAAGCGCTTAGAACCTCTCGGCCACCGTGGCCGGCTCGTTGCGCAGCAGGGGGAGAAGGCATCCTTACGATGATCTGGGTTTGGCGACAGGCATTTACACTGCTGCCATGATCATGTCGTTCTGGGAATTGGTCCTGGAAGCACGGCACCAGTTTATCAGCAGTTCGCTAAGAGCTGTATCAGGAAGTGACAGGCAAGGACTGAGGACATGTTTCACTTAAGAACAGCGCTGAGATCGCCACTGTTCGGATGTAGACGAAGAACTCCGCATGACTTGCTAAATACCACCTTCCATATAACCATTTCAAATTTTGGGAAACTCATTCACTAGCAGCAAATACAATGCCAGACACACACAAATGAAACCTTATGGATTGAGAGGATATGTGGTTGTATTTCTGTGGTGACAATATGGAGTCAAATTTATAAAGAATTTGGCATTATGCGCTCTCTTATCAGTATACCTTCCTCTGTCCTCGATGCACGATCTGATTCCACCAGAAAAGGTGTCACCATCGTGTTTTATAATCCCCTGAGGCAAGCTGGGTAGCAATTATTGTAGTTGGTACTCGATATTCTGTGTACTGGCACCGGGACGGTCTTGACGTCCGACTCATGAGGTGATCATTCAAAAAGGTCTGTCACCTCTGCTGTGGTTAGTATTTTTGTTAACCATTTGTAACTTTCGGTGAAGCGTCGTGAATGGCGAATTTCGAGTAAACCCTACACACTTCCCATTTCGCCAAGTTAAAATTCGGTTCTTTTGCGAAGTTTGCACAGTCTCACTTCACTAAATGTAGAGGCAGTAGCGACAGGATGGTAAAACAGTTAAGTCTATTAAGTGAGGAACTCGGGAAAATATGGTCAGTAGCCTATGGAAAAGCACATCCACGGTACAAAAATAAATGAGTAGTGGCTTCACTGACTTTGGTTCAAAATCCATTGCATTTTTAGTTTCACCAGTTATCGATACACCCTTCAAAACTACGTTATTTCATCGAAAAAGTCTGTAGGATAACAGGGTAGGCAATGAAGTTTTGCATGACAACCATACAGTAAAATACTTTCCCCATTACATGCTATCATTTGCCGATATCTAAAAAATATATGAGAAATCTTGTGTATATCTCACTGTGTCCGCCTCGCGTGAGATCGCAAATGCGCGTGATCGTCAGATCAATTTTCTCGAAACCTCAAACCAAGTACAAAGAAAAATTCAATATGTCAGCCAAATTTCACAAACAGTAACATCTTGTGTAATATCCACCTGACGCAAAATCATACCGAGGCCAATTTTTCACTGCATACTTTTTCGAATTTCGCGTGGTGTCTTCCTTGCAAGCAAATATTACAATAACTATGGCCATTAATAAAATGATTGGCATGTCAACGTGAAGCTGGCATATGAAGCTATAAAATGAACAAATTTTTTAATCGAATTGTTTCTGTAAAATCGTTTGAGAGAAATTTTAGGACGTGCGCCTCAATGCTGTAATCGAAGACCGGCGGACACGGTCGGCCTGCTCTTCTGAACGAACGACCTCGTCCAGAGCTTTGGACGAAAACTGGTCAGCGCGCACCGGCAACCGTATCCTGTGAGCCTCGGACTTTAGCAACAGGCGTCGTGTCGTAGACTATCGACTGCGTATGGATGCTTAGAAAATGCAAACTCTGAGGTGAGTCAACCCTCCATGAATCAGGAATGATGTGGAATACTTTGTGTAGCAATTCTCAGAAATGTCAGTGCATGATTATATTCAAATATTTATTTATAATAGTAAATATTCGAATATTTCAGTAGAATAAACACCAAATAAAGCATTAATATTTTCATAATTTAAATAAAAGTAAAAATGTCATTTTCGGCGGTAGAGCACCCCTTAAATGTGCCATGAGGCTTACTGCAATAATAGGAATTCTTGTGACAAAACATATTGAGAAAGTAATACAGGGTTGCCACGACTTCTGGAAATTTGGAAAAATCTCGTTTTTTGTGTCAGTAGCATGAAATTGTTTGTTTAGTGAGATGCCACGCTTCGTTGCTGTGTACGTGCGGCGCATCCCTGCCTCTGCCCTTCCCATAGCTTGCAGTCACTGCTAGCGTGGCAGCTGCCGATGAGAGACGTCGTCTGTTTGGATGTGATTCTCAGAGCTCGTTGACAGCAGTCGTGTGTGCACGAGTTGTGTCTACACTTTCGTTTTCTGACAAAGGCTGTGGCCAAAAATTTGGTTATAGAGTGTGATCGTCTTTTCTATGTGCCTGAGCTATCATCCTTAAGGCGAGTTGCTGACTACTCTCAGAGTATTTGCTCGAGTTATCTGTTGCGTGGGTGATCACCGCGGTCTCATTTCATCGACGTGGTGTCTGTGACACGTGAATGGCTGGCCACACGAATGGACTTGCGTGACGGGCCAAAACTGCAGGCCATTTCTGTGCGTATCTCTAACGGATCGGGCCTGCCGATCCAAAGCCCACAGTTTGCCACTAATGTGCGGGCTCATTCCTCAGACTTGGTCTGTGTGTGTGGCGTATTACCACAGACCTAGGACTGTGGTGCCCCTCCTCGGCCACAGGCTATGTATTTCGGGAACCGTGACTGCCTCACCGCAAGTACATTGTACAGTGCGGCGTTTGATACAAAATTTTAATTAGTCTAGTATATTTTGGCACTTCGAAAGTAGTTTATATAATTGAAAGAATGGACGATAAGGAAAAAAAATTGTGGTAATCGCTGGCAGTTTGTACACTACGAAGTCATGTATTTCTTGAAAGAAAAAAAATCACACAATACCTGTAGATAATAGACATAACGCAGAGGGTAATAACCGACAATTATGAACATAGTAGATCCATCATTTTATTTTCAGTCACCTACAGTGTTGGTTGACACACGTCTTCCCCACCTTGTACATTTCTTTCGAGAGGCCTACTTTTATCTGAGGTTATTTTAAATACCTTCACTGCTTTCAGGAATGTGTCTCGCAACTCTAAGAAAATGCATATTTTTGTCACCAAATGTGTTTTTATTTTCATAAAGCAAATCAGTGATCTTAATGAAACATTTCTACCATTGGGCATCCTTTCTCCATCTACAAGCAGTTCATTATACAACATTTTGATGTTAAGTACTTAAGATTTTTGTTCACACGTTCAGAAATACAGAAGTCATTACATTTTTTTTACAACTTAGGTCTGCACTTAGACTTGATACCTCAAAATTTGTCAGGGAAAAATGCTAAAATATTCTGGAAAAAAGGGAATTTCACTTGGGGGAAAGTTGTGGCAACCCTGTAATAGGTTTCAATTTTCAGTTTCATTGCAGCATTGTTGTTTAAGATAAGGTATAAGAATTTAATGGGTTTGAGTAATTGCATGTCAGTCATCCATGAACTGCAAAATCTTACACGTCATTCAGACACATTTTCGAAAGGGAAAAAAGGTACATAGCATAACACAAAAAAGCGAAAAAATGGACTCGCTCAATGAGGATGTTGTACAAACTTAATTATGTATTTAGACAGTTCATACGTTCCGGGAATAGAGAATCTCGATTATTTTCACATGTTATCGACATTGATCCTGGCAAGATACCGATCCCAGGGATTAGAAGATTTTCGAGAATGTTTTCATTTTAATAGTATAAATGTGACAAAATCATGCAGGAAGCAGGCGACCAGTATTATTATTTTAATTTTAATAATAATAATAATAATAATAATTTTATTGTCATTCGGCCATTACAGCAATAGACAACGTCATATACATACTAAAATACAATTAATAATTTGAAAGAAACAACAGGTTTCTTGTTAACATTATAGTATTATATTACAGTTGATAAATTCTCTATGTCATAGAATGGGTGGAGGACTAGCCAGTCATGAACAGCCTCAGTTGCACCGCTTACCTAGACTTTACCCAGGTTTCAGACGGGATAACCCAAACTTCTGCAGAATAACAGTGTCTACTGTTTGTCCATAGTGGAGTTCCAGTACAGCACTTGTGGCTGCCGCATCGCGTGGGGCCGAGGCAGTGCCAGGTAAGTTTTACAGTCTGACGATAATTTATGAATTTGTAGTTTTAACTTGACGATGCCCACTATGGACAAACAGTAGATAATGTTATTCTGAAGAAGGGTGGGTTATACCGACTGAAACATAGGTAAATTCTAGATAAACGGTGCAACTGAGGCTGTTCATTATTAAAATTAATATTTATACAGTTGCTGACAGGGCCGCGAAATGTTCAAGATATTTAAGTATTATTTATTGTTAGAGTAATTAGTAGTTCTGCATTGAGGTTGACTGCGTCTATTCTGCGAATTTTTACTTCACATGCATCTTTGAACCACATATGCACATGCAGTAATCGCATCTGGATATCTGATGACGGCTACATTCCGGAACACAATACAGCCATTCCTTGCGCGATATTTGACGTTTAGTATTGCGACGCAGTCAACATGAACGCAGAACTACTGAGTGTTGTAATTTCAAGTTCGATGTTGGATAACAAATTCCGTGTGATATAATTACAAATAATCAGTTTTCGGACTTTTCCTTTACGTGTACCAGAAAACCTTGCTTCTTCTCAATTTTCTTTAGTGTAGGTCAACAGAAAGTGCCCTCTACGTCTGTATATTTTACACCATCAAGGGAACACAACCTCTGTATGTGAAAAAAAATTTCAACTTGATACATCTCCCCGTTCCTGAAGCAAAGGATCTGCTACAGACAGACGAAAAACAAGGGTTCCTTTTTTTTCCGATTGAAGAACGGAATAAAAAAAAAGACAAAGTATTATTGGTTTGGGAGCACATGGTAGCTCTAGTTATAAAAGCTTAAGTGGTATATTTAGACAAAAACATGGCACACTACACTTAAAAATACAAAAAAGAAAGGCACCGAGATTCGAACTCGCGAATTCTACTGTTCCTGCACGATCATTATCGCTAGACTACCAAGCCCGAAATTAGCTTTTTTTATGCTTATGGGGGGGGGGGGGGGGGGAGGGATTTATTGTAATCGGTTGTGATGCCCAGATAACATACGCGTAAACGAGATCCTGTTGCCAGTTACAGAGCAGTAAAACGCCGAACTCGCATCAGAAACTCAGTATATTGCTTTATTTGTGTTATCACATATTCGAGCACAATTTCCATCTGTACTTGTGTAAACTTTTAAGACGCTAATCGCCATAACTACTCTTACGTCTTTGGTCACGAGATATTTTTTGTACGCGTACTGTCAATCTCTGTGTTACCTTTTGCATCGGTAATCACGTGCTGATTATCCAAGTAGCAGCCAACAGTTAATAAATGTTTTACTTTTTATCATCGGACCTTGTATGCAGCACGCATACGACTGTGTACAGTTCTCAGAGATTATTAGCATTAACTTCCAAGCCATCCACAAGGAATCAAGAGTGGCATTAGAGCCGCCCTGAAGTCTAGGCTGGTCTTCACGGTGGCACGAAATCTTGGTGCATGCAGAAAATTTATAATTCTGAACTCAGGCGTAACGAGGTATCTCAGACTGAATGACCTCCCCCCTGCTAAGCAGCACGGATTCCAGAAACATCGATTACGTGCAACCCGACTAGAACGACAGTCTGAAAGCCACGGATCAAGGCAGACGGGGAAAGATGGTGTTTACTGATTTCCGAAACGCATTTCACTCATTAGCAAAACTGTGTTTATTAAGTGAATTGGGTTTTGCATGATCTATATTCTCGAAATACATGCTGGATGGCGTTGAGGTCATTCTGTTCAAGACACCTCATTATGTTTGACCTCAGAATATGTTCTAAGGTACTACAACAAATCGATAGCGAAAAATAAAACTGTGCACTTAAAAAAGTGAAAAAATGCCATACCCTATTACCGTGATGCCAAAGAGTTGCAGTTGTAACAGCTGAAATCATACAAATACATTGTTGCAACACTTAGTAGGTATAAGAAATGTCACGAACACAATATGAGTACCATTTACTGGAATCTTGATATCATTTATGTAAAGAAGAAATAGGAGAGGTCCTAGAACACTCCCCTGCGGTACCCCTATTGGCACAGTCTGAATATCCGATCTGTAAACAATACTTTGGTTTTTACTGTTTGTTGTTGCAATTTCTACTACCTGTTTCCTATTATGGAGATATGACTGAAACCACTTTTTAGCTACTCCTCGTATACCGACATATTCTAATTTGTCTAGCAGGATATCATGTTGGACAGTATCGAATGCCTTTGAGAGGTCCAAATTTATTCCTATTGTACTGTTGTTCTTATCTAGCCCCGTTACAATATTTTCAATGAATTGGGTGATGGCTGACTCTGTACTCATTCCCTTGCGGAAGCCGTGTTGGTTTACAGACAATAGATTGAATTTCTCGAGGTAAACAGAATTACAAATTACCTCGAGAAATTCAATCTATTGTCTGTAAACCAACACGGCTTCCGCAAGGGAATGAGTACAGAGTCAGCCATCACCCAATTCATTGAAAATATTGTAACGGGGCTAGATAAGAACAACAGTACAATAGGAATAAATTTGGACCTCTCAAAGGCATTCGATACTGTCCAACATGATATCCTGCTAGACAAATTAGAATATGTCGGTATACGAGGAGTAGCTAAAAAGTGGTTTCAGTCATATCTCCATAATAGGAAACAGGTAGTAGAAATTGCAACAACAAACAGTAAAAACCAAAGTATTGTTTACAGATCGGATATTCAGACTGTGCCAATAGGGGTACCGCAGGGGAGTGTTCTAGGACCTCTCCTATTTCTTCTTTACATAAATGATATCAAGATTCCAGTAAATGGTACTCATATAACCCTGTTTGCGGATGACACAAACATTGTAGTAACTGACATAAACCGGGTATTGCCAACATCTGCAACCAGAGTTATAGAATATTTGCAAAATTGGTTTGAAGTGAACAAATTAACCATAAATATCTCTAAAACTAATTATATCCATTACAGGAAAGCAAAGTCACACTCTGATCTAGATCTCAGAATACAAAATAAAGAAATTGTGAGAGTTGCTACCACAAAATTCTTAGGTGTACATATAGATGAAAATTTAGACTGGAAATCCCATATCCTGTATCTCTCACATAAGTTAAGTTCTGCTTGCTTTGCTTTACGCGTTATTAGCTTTGTATGTAGTAGGGAATGTAGCAGAGCTGTTTACTTTGCTTATATACATTCTGCTATTACCTATGGCCTCATCTTCTGGGGTCATAGTAAGAAAAATCTCAAAACCATCTTCACTCTACAAAAACGAGCTGTTAGAATAATTACCAACAGTTCAAGGCTAACTCCTTCAAAGCAATTATTTAAACAGCTGAATATTCTACCCCTACCGTGCCTCTATATACAGAAAAGCGTAATTAATATAAAACAAAATATTAACAATTTCCAATCCAACTCGGATCTACATACTTACAACACAAGAAAGTGCAATGACGTTCATATAAAAAGAGTTAACAAGGCTTTGGCACAGAAACAAACAAACATACAAGGAAGTAGATTGTATAACAAACTACCAGTAAAGTTAAAAGAAATAAAAAAATTGTCTTCATTTAAAGAAGCAGTATTCAAATTTTTAATGACCAACTGCTATTATAGTGTAAAAGAATACCTGGAATAGCTCCATACTAAACCATCATATTTATGTACTCTGTGCCAATAGTAATTTTTATCTGACTGTTGCTATGATCTAAATAAATAATATGTACAAAAGTGCTAGAATTGTATGTGTTATATCTAAATATCAACTGTGTATTCCATGTAAAAAGTCTTTCTCATACATCAATGTAAATAATCAAAGTTGTACATGCTATTTCAATGTGGTCTGATGTTACATAGTCTACTATGCACATCTGTATTTTGTATAGTATTGTTCACCCTATATGTGTGTATATATATACTATGTATTTTTTTTGACGAAATCCATGCAATGTAAATTGTCTCTGGATGAATAAACTACTACTACTACTACTACTACTACTAATAGGCTGAGTTGTACGTAAAGCAGCAAAACAGTGCAGCTGATGATTGCCGTGAATTTCCGCCAGCCATCGGGCAGCCCCCTTGTAACTCGGGGCAGACTGCCATTTCTTGTGGTCGAACAGCCAACCCCTTACTGCATTCCATGATTACGCCCATGGCGAAGGCTGTGATACTGAAACGAGAATAATTTAGTGCATGAACGCTGAGGGCTTACGCATCCACACCATGTTCGTTTAGGACTTAAGCCTCACGTACTCTAAACACTTCCATAGTGGCAAATGATGAAAGGTTTTTGTTCCAGTTGTGTGCTGCAGCATTGGCTCTTGCCATACCATGCCCAGTTGCATCTGCTTCGCAATGCCAGTTGACTGTGTTTTGCTTTGTAACGCATAACACACTTGCAGCTGCAACTCTCATTTATCATCATCCCCATGAACCCTGAACCATGGACCTTGCTGTTGGTGGGGAAGCTTGCATGCCTCAGCGATACAGATAGCCGTACTGTAGGTGCAACCACAATGGAGGGGTATCTGTTGAGAGGCCAGCCAAAGGTGTGGTTCCTGAGAGGGGCAGCAGCCTTTTCAGCAGTTGCAGGGGCAACAGTCTGGATGTTTGACTGATCTGGCCTTGTAGCACTAACCAAAACGGCCTTGCTGTGCTCGTACTGCGAACAGCTGAAAGCAAGGGGAAACTACGGCCGTAATTTTTCCTGAGGGCATGCAGCTTTACTGTATGGTTAAATGATGATGGCGTCCTCTTGGGTAAAATATTCCCCCATTCAGATCTCTGGGCAGGGACTACTCAGGAGGACGTTGTTATTAGGAGAAAGAAAACTGACGTTCTACGGATCGGAGCGTGGCATGTCAGATCCCTTAATCGGGCAGGTAGGTTAGAAAATTTAAAAAGGGAAATGGATAGGTTAAAGTTATATATAGTGGGCATTAGTGAAGTTCGGTGGAAGGAGGAATAGCACTTCTGGTCAGGTGACTACAGGGTTATAAACACAAAATCAAATAGGGGTAATGCAGGAGTAGGTTTAACAATGAATAAAAAAATAGGAGTGCGGGTAAGCTACTACAAACAGCATAGTCAATGCATTATTGTGGCCAAGGCAGACACGAAGCCCACGCCTACCACAGTAGTAAAAGCAGTCCGCAGATGAAGTTGATGAAATGTGTGATGAGATAAAAGAAATTATTTAGATAGTGAACGGAGATGAAAATTTAATAGTCACGGGTGACTGGAATTCAATAGTAAAAAAAAGAGTTAAAGGAAACGTAGTAGGTGAATATCGAACGGGGGTAAGAAATGAAAGAGGAAGCCGTCTGGTAGAATTTTGCACAGAGCATAACTTAATCATAGCTAACACTTGGTTCAAGAATCTTAAAAGAAGGTTGTATACATGTAAGAAGCCTGGAGGTACTGACAGGTTTCAGATAGATTATATAATGGTAAGACAGAGATTTAGGAACCAGGTTTTAAATTGTAAGACATTTCCAGGGGCAGATGTGGACTCTGACCACAATCTATTGGTTATGAACTGTAGAAACTGCAAAAAGGGGGAAATTTAAGGAGATGGGACCTGAATAAACTGAAAGAACCAGAGATTGTACAGAGTTTCAAGGAGAGCATAAGGGAACAATTGACGGGAAAGGGGGAAAGTAATACAGTAGAAGAAAAATGGGTACCTTTGAGGAATGAAGTAGTGAAGGCAGCAGAGGATAAAGTAGGTAAAAAGATGAGGGCTGCTAGAAATCCTTGGGTAACAGAAGAAATATTGAACCTATTTGATGAAAGGAGAAAGTATAAAAATACAGTAAATTAAGCAGGCAAAAAGGAATACAAATGTCTCAAAAATGAGATCGACAGGAAGTGCAAAGTGGCTAAGCAGGGATGGCTAGAGGACAAATGTAAGGATGTAGAGGCTTATCTCACCAGGGTTAAGATAGATACTGCCTACAGGAAAATTAAAAAGTACCTCTTGTAATAATATCAAGAGCTCAGATGGAAACCCAGTTCTAAGCAAGGGAAAGCTGAAAGGTGGAAGGAGTATATGAAGGGTCTATTCAAGGGTGATGTACTTGAGGACAATATTATGGAAATGGAAGAGGATGTAGATGAATATGAAATGAGAGATATGATACTGCGTGAAGAGTTTGACAGAGCAGTGAAAGACCTAAGTCGAAACAAACCCCGGGAGTAGACAACAGTCCATTAGAACTACTGACAGCCTTGGGAGAGCCAGTCCTGACAAAACTCTACCATCTGGTGAGCAAGATATATGAGACAGACGAAATATCCTCAGACTTCAAGAAGAATATAATAATTCCAATCCCAAAGAAAGCAGGTGTTGACAGAGGTGAAAATTACGAAACTATCAGTTTAATAAGTCACGGCTGCAAAATAGTAATGTGAATTCTTTACAGATGAATGGAAAAACTAGTAGAAGCTGACCTTGAGGAAGATCAGTTTGGATTCCACAGAAATATTGGAACATGTGAGGCAATACTGACCCTACTACTTACCTTAGAAGCTAGATTAAGGAAAGTCAAACCTACGTTTCTAGTATTTGTAGATTTAGAGAAAGCTTTTGACAATGTTAACTGGAATACTCCCTTTCAAATTATGAAGGTGGCAGGGGTAAAATACAGGGAGTGAAAGGCTATTTACAATTTGTACAGAAACCAGATGGCAGTTACAAGAGTCGAGGGACATGAAAGGGAAGCAATGGTTGGGAAGGGAGTGAGACAGCGTTGTAGCATCACCCAGATGTTATTCAATCTGTATATTGAGCAAGCAGTAAAGGAAACAAAAGAAAAGTTCAGAGTAGGTATTAAAATCCATGGAGAAGAAATAAAAACTTTGAGGTTCGCCGATGACATTGTACTTCTGTCAGAGACAGCAAAGGACCTGGAAGAGCAGTTGAATGGAATGGATAGTGTCTTGAAAGGAGGATATAATTTGAACATCAACAAAAGCAAAACGAGGATAATGGAATGTAGTCGAATTAAGTCGGGTGATGCTGAGGGAATTAGATTAGGAAATGAGACACTTAAAGTAGTAAAGAAGTTTTGCTATTTGGGGAGCAAAATAACTAATGATAGTCAAAGTAGAGAGGGTACAAAATGTAGACTGGCGACGGCAGCTAAGTGTTTCTGAAGGAGAGAAATTTGTTAACATAGAGTTCAGATTTAAGTGCCAGGAAGTCCTTTCTGATAGTATTTGTATGGAGTGTAGCCATGTATGGAAGTGAAACATGAATGGTAAATAGTCTAGACAAGAAGAGAATAAAAGCTTTCGAAAAGTGGTGCTACAGAAGAATGCTGAAGATTAGATGGGTAGATCACATAACTAATGAGGAGGTATTGAACAGGATTGGAGAGAAGAGGAGTTTGTGGCACAACTTGACAAGAAGAAGGGACCGGTTGGTAGAACATGTTCCGAGGCATCAAGGGATCACCAATTTAGTATTGGAGGGCAGCATGGAGGGTAAAAATCGTAGAGGGAGCCCAAGAGATGAATACACTAAGCAGATTCAGAAGGATGTAGGTTGCAGTAGGTACTGGGAGATGAAGAAGCTTGCACAGGATTGAGTAGCATGGAGAGCTGCATCAAACGAGTCTCAGGACTGAAGACCACAACAACATCCCAATGATCACATTTGTGCTGTATTCATATGGATCTATCTTATGTTTAATACAATATACAACAAATAACTGTTTTGATAACACAATAAATTATGTGCTGGACAGACCTATTCCTTGATGTTGTGATTTCATTTGTCACATCATATATTTTTGTACAGAGCTAATCACTTATACTGTAGTGACATTTGTTAAGCTTGTGGTTATTGATCTGATGTGCTTGCCAGACATATTGATTGATGAAATTTCATTTGTCACATGAAATTAGATCCTTATACAGTTGCGCAGAGCTATTCACTTATGCTGTAATAACATTTGTTAAGCATGTAGTTCTTTATAACAGTTTTAAATTTATCCTAATTTTCCAGCTCTTTGATATGTTTTGGTAGTGCATTAAAAAGTTTGATGCCTTGATTACATACATGTTTCTGACTTTGGGTCCTTGGTACAGCTTGTAAGTGGAGATCTTTACATTGCTGTGTATGGTAATCTGTATTGGTTTTCATTTTGACCTGATTTCTTTTGATCACCAACAGACATTTCAGAATGTATAATGATGGAATTGCTAAAATTTTCAATGCTTTAAAAAGGGGCCTACAACGTGTTTGATGTGGGCTCTGGGTCATTATCTGAATAGCGCATTTTTGTAATTTGGAAATCTCATTTAGACGACAATTTGTTGTTCCCCAGGATACTATCCCATATGACGCAATTGACTGACAATGGCCAAAATATACTAATCTGGTACAGTCATTACTGCAAACTCTTGCAATTATTCTAAGAACAAAACATGCTGAATTTAGTTTTAGTGCTAAGCTCACCACATGGTCCTTCCAGTTTATCTTCTCATCAATGTGCATACCCAGAAATTTTGCACCTGTACTCTTTCAGGTTGTTTCCCTACATAGTGGGATGTAGGTCGCCATGTTCACTTATTCTTCCATACTGCACATAATTAGTTTTTTTGCATTCAATGTTAGCTTGTTTGCACTGAGCCATTTTTGTGTATCTTGTAGGAGATAGTCCACAGTACTGTGCAATGACTGCTTCATATAACAAACAATTGAACTAGTATCATCAGCAAATAACACAATTCTGGCTTTTCTCTCTGACACCCGAATAAAATTAATGTAAATGGGGAACAGCAAGGGGACTAATACACTTCTTTGGATCTGATCTCACTGTAATATTTTGGTGCTGTAATTTCAACCACCTGCATCCTCTTTCCAGATAAGACTCATGCCACTTTTTTTTCCAGTCCTCTGATACCTATAGCTTCAAGCTTTTCCAAAAGAATGCTGTGGTCAACAGTGTCAAAGGCTTTTGACAGATCTAGATTTATCCCGACAACACTTTTTCCCTCTCCAAATTTACTAATTATGTCTTTCAGTACAGCTGTTTCGGTACTTCTCCCAGCTAGAAATCCGTGCTGATTACTGTTTAACACATTCCACAATTAAGATAATGTGTGACTCTATATTTCATTAGTATCACTAAAACCTCAGAGAAAGTTGGGAGAAGTGAGACAGGTCTATAGTTTCCTGTTTTAAGCTTATCACTCTTTTTCAGCAGGGGAACGACTTTAGAAATTTTCAGTTTCAGTGGAAAAAGACTTGCATATTTTGTGACGGAATACAGTTGGTATGCTACACTGGGTTTTTTCTTTATTGTGTAGATACACGGTCTGGTCCATCACATTAATGTTACCAAAATCGACATATAGTAACCACTCACAGACAACAGACGGCACCACTAGCAGTGAACGGTATGTAAAGCATGATGGGAGCCACAGAAAATAGTGCAGTTGTCATTGTAAGTAGGAGACAAGATGATGTCAAAATGTGCATGGTCATTGGCTTTCGGGGAAAGGGTGGAAGCATTTTGGAAAGACTAAGTCTGTAAACTGTTCGCATGTCAGTGTGGTTAAAGTATACTGTGCTCAGCAAAATGGCGCTATTCAGAATCGGTGCCGAGGCTACTGTGGTGCAGTCGTGGGCCGTAGATGACAGGGGTAAATGTCAGCTGCAGAGACATGCAGCTGTTGAACAACTGACCATCCAGATGAACCGAGAGCCTTTTCAAATGACAGATGGCCATTGTCGTGCACATTGTTAAATGTCTGAAAGCAAAACACACTGCAACAACTGTCAGAGAAGGGGGTCTGTGGCATTCCCTGGGTGTTGATGCTATTCTGGGAGGCACAACGGATCAACAGATGTATCCATCTGTCCTCGAGGGCCATTGAGAATCTGTGGGAACCCCTCTGCCAGGCTGTATTCCCCGTGGATCCTCCCATGAAAAACCTAGGACAGCTTGAATTGGCAATGAAATCAGTATGGCTCCACACCCCAGTTAGAACAGAACCTCACAGCCACGTGGGGGGCCCAGTTTGATTCCCAGCTAGATACAGGATTTTTGTTTCCTCGGAAAGTGGGCAGTGTGTTGTTCTCATTATCAACAAGCAAGTCTCAAAAGCAGCATAAAATGAAAAGAATTGCAGTAGGCAACTGATCAAGCCCAGATGGGGTCTGCCAGTCATTAATGCCATATGATCATTTCATTGAATCTCTTCCTGCATGTCTCGCAATGGTGTGCACCGCAAAAAGAGGTTATTCGAGGTTTTGACAGGTAGTCACATTAACGTGTCTGGACAGTGTATTTTCAGAAGAAATGAAGGTAGCAAACTAAATAAATCATAATTACATTATTACTCCACAGTGAGCCACAGGAGACCAAGGGTCCATTGTACCAAAATACTCATAAAACATCCTTGAACCACCACCTGAATTTTGTCAGTGGAGTTCATTTCACCCTTTATGTTGGAGAAAATGAAAAACCTGCATAAACAATCTCAGAGGAGCCTCATATCTGATATATTTCCAGTTGCTACTTTGGATTTCTGATCACTGTATGTTTCTGAGCAAAGGCCGTAATGTTCAGACTTTGGTGACCAATCTGGACAAAAGCTTTTAAATTTTGAAAAAATATCCTTGTTTGTTTATAGCCCATCACATTTAGCATACTTGGCTATTGCTCCCTCTCTACTGCTCTAGGTGGAATGAAGTGATCATATGGACATTGATACCTAGGAGTCACTTGCTGGGTAAGTTGCAGGTCTTTTCTGTTGACCCCATGGTGGATTACTTTCATGCTGGTGATGATGAATCAATGATAAGGACAACATATCACCCACTCCCTGAGCATAGAGAATGTGTGACATGGCAGTCAGATGTGCTGACCACTCAGTGAAGAGGGTCGATAGATGCTACTCTAGGTTATTTGCCTCCCCTCCTCACAAATCTTACAATGTGCATTTTACATGCTCTTTCGTCAATCCTCCTCACATGGGATTATTCTCTCCCAACTAATATGCCAACACTGGGAGACAACAAGGGCTGTTACCTCAAAGCTAACCCATATTCAACCTGTTCTACATGCCTGCCCAGTTCTCTGCAACACATTCTTTGGACAAAATGTGACTTATCTACATACACATGTTACTTGATGGTATATGTAAGAGAACAATGTGTCTATTGCTTCTTGTACAAGGTGTATCTGGAAAGTTTGGTGAATGGTCTCAGAAAATGAAGGGAACATAAGTTACAAAGTAATCACCATTAGGTACAAAACGCTTTTGACATTTGTTGTAAAGCTATTGGAAACTGTCTGCAAAAACAATTCTTGTGGAGTCACTGAACACACAGTTTTCACGCATTGTTGGACATCTGCGCTATTATAGATGAGAGGCGGAGCCACCAGTACAATCCACAGCCCATCAAGCAACAGTGTTCATCATCTTCCCTGCCTCCCAAAAGAAGTTTGATAAGAAAACTCTGAGATTAGGACATATCAATCACAATTTTTGATGGAAAGGGCTGGATCCATGATGAATTTCTACCTGTGGGATGTTGGGAAGAGAATGAACACCTCATCACTTACTGCTGCAAGGTCTGTGGACAGTACTGACAATGTCAGGTATCATCTCCGGCAATGATGCAGAGATCCAGCATTGTGTGGCCATGGTGCTTTAAGTGATTCCACAAGAAGTGTTGGCTGACCATTTCCTACAGCTTGGCAACTGAGGTCAGAAGTCTGTTGTAGGTAATGGTGATTACTCTGAAGGTCAGTAAAAGCATTTTGTTTATAACTCTTGTTTCTTTCCGAGACAATTCACCAAATGTTCAGATGCATTTTGTACACTCTAAGACATAAAAAAGGCACTGCAAAGGAATTTTCTGAATGGGATGGAAACCAGTAGGAGTGATGTACAAGTACCAACAAACAAATCATTACGTTCTCAGAAAAACGGGATTATTTATTCCACAGAAAGAGCTTCACAAATTGAGCAAGTCAATAACACATTGTTCCACCTCCAGCTTTTATGGAAGCAATTATTCAGCTTGGTATTGATTGACAGAGTCCTCCTGAGGGATACTGTGGCAAATTCTGTCCAGTTGGTGTAGTATATTGTGAAAATCCCAAGCTAGTTGGAGGCTCCAGCCCATAATGCTCCAAACATTCTCAGTTGGAAAGAAATTCAGTGACCTTGCTGGCCAAGGTAGAGTTTAGAAAGCATGAAAGAAGCACTAGAAATTCTCACCATGTACAGGCAGGCATTATATTGCTGAAATGTAAGCCAAGTTAGGTAGGTGCTGGTAAAAAGAAACTGAGCCACCAGTCAACTAGTTGCAGCAGTTTGCCGGCAGGAAATCCGAGCAGAAACCTAACGTACTGCAACTCGCACCAGGCTGCATACAATGTAACTGTTTTAAGAATCAGGAAAAGATCTTAATTTTGAATGAAATGTTGAAATAATGGAAAAACTTTTTTAAATTCTGTACATTGATAATGTAGACGTTCACTGCCAAGCCCGTGCTAATCTTAACATTGTCATGCACAGATCCTTTCATTTACATTAGTAAGTTTATGTCAACATATTTCCTGAAATCTGAAGAGCTACTAAGCACCGATAGTTCTTAAATGGAAATATGCACCATGCTATTAAGATTATCAGCGTGCAATGCACTGACAATTTTAGTCACCAATCTGCCACATGGAATTACTGTCTTTCTCATACACAAAGTTACTTAGAAAATCAAACTTTCTAAAAAACACACCAGAATAAATATGCCTACACTTTCGAAACATGTAGCACAACAAAAACTGGCAAATAATAACTTCCTTTGCAGCTCATACTACATGTGACCATACCATTGAAAGGCAGGGCTCTGAACCCTTACACTGCTGTAATCATTCTATAGATCCAAGAGAAAAGATGCACAAAGAATACCATGGTACTTTCAGATTGGTCAGTTTTCTTTAAGGCTAATAGAAAAACATTATTCTCCCACGTTAGTCCGCACTTTTCATGACTAACAAATAACACACTTCAAACTGTACTTTACATTATTAACAAAGTATAAACTATTTTCATTTGCACTCAAATTGGCTTTCCTTTCACCATAAACTTCCTTAACATATTATGATACTAAACTCCCCACTGTACAGTGTACATCAGTAGAACAACAATCTACGTATTTACTATAGACCTCATTCACATTGCTATAAGCTTATACAAAACTGTACAAACATCAACAAACAAAAGAGCCATCAAGAAATAAACAGAAAAATTCCCAAAATCATTCTCTTGACCTGTTTCTTGAAAGTCTGTGCACTACTGGACTCTGGTGGGTGAAAAGTAGAACTACTTACCCGACTGAACTGTATCAGACCATCTGTCACTGTACAGGCGTGAGTCACTCTCCTGATACACTGGGGCAATATAAGGGGCCACTCCTCACAAGGATGGCTCGCTATGAAAGGCAACAGAATGGTACTTAGAACAGGGCCGGCCAGAAATTCTGCACACGTGCGGTGCTCCTGCACATGTGCAACTTGCGGGTCACAGCGTGCACGCCGCATCCGTCAGCATGTCAGCGTTCATGTAGTGCATGTTTTTATCCACAGATGTCGCTTTATCCATTTGCTGAGATACTCTGTACCGGCGCATTCTAGTGCTCTTTCCACAGCTTGCAAGCCAACTGTGGGAAGGTATTTTGCGTATTAAACATTTAAAATACTCTCACAGTCTACTCACTGAGACGTCTACTTTTATGTTAACAGTTTAAGCCAGTAAGACAAGTAATACAATTAACAACCGTGGGTTTTTATTAAGGCAGCTTGACTGACGGCACGTAAATACGCATAATGTTTTTGATCTAGTATTTAAGACAGAGAGCACTTAGCGACTTCCAACAAACCTTAGTCATGGTTTCAAATAACATTAAACCAATGCAAGGTTTCCTATAACTAATTCTCGGTGCCCTCAGTTACACCCACATAATTTCTGTCTCACTGACCGCTGAACAGAATGACAACCACAGACCTCTCGATGATGACCTGTACCATTATTGCTATATGTTTCACCAGTTCCGTCTGAAATCTGCATAATAACCGACAATTAGATGAATGTTATGTTTTATTGAATGCAGCTGAGCGTAGCCCTTCACACATTAAAAAAAAAACCTAAATGTAATTATACAACAATCGGTGTAATGACCAATTTTCCTGATAATAATGTAACATGGAGCAGAATGAGGCAATAATGCACAGTTAGTAAACAATAATTTTTAATTATGAAAGGAATAAATCCAAACACGTTTATCACTGGTCATGAGAAATGATATAGTTAATATCAGGCACAAAAGCACGGCTCATTGACAAACGCAAGCAGTCGCGGGAGATTTTCATCACTGATGCTTGATCGAAATGACTGAGAACATAGATCTTCCGTTCTTTGCTTTTTCACAGTACCTGCCATTTCTCAGTACTTCTCTGTTAAAGTTACGGTCACCAGGGGTAAACGAGACTGGGGATGTCACGCTCTTGCTTGTAGCACATAAACAGGGAAGAGGAGCCGCCGCCGCCGTTCATTTAGGATACATGTCTAATAACAGATGTCGCTGTCGCACACGTGCGCAGCACTTCCGCACGTATGCAGCGTTTGGCGGGCCCAGACTTAGAACATTGTTGCGTACTGTCATTCTGTAAGAAAGCCACAGATGAAAACCAAAACGAGGTCCTTCTACAAAATACAAATGGAATCCCAGTCAATCACTCCTGGTTATCAGGCAATAATCAGGTTGGTATCACACTGCTGTCCAAAGCAGCTCCAGACATGTCTTTGCTGGCCATTGGTCTCAGTCCAATCCACTCCCATCATTGAGATTCCAGTCCAAAGATGTGCCTGGAGATGACCCGATAATCAAGAGGAATCGTCTGGGGTGCCATTAGTTTCGTAGCAAGATCCCTTCTGTTTTCATCCACAGTGCTATGTCAACAATGTGCTACACCCCGTTTTATTGCCCTTCATTGCAGCCGATGTTGAGTTAACATTTCAGTCAGATATGCCTACCTGCATATGAGAAGAGCTTCTACTGCTTGTCTTTATGCTTTCCGAGACCTGCCATGCCCAATTGAGAATGGAGTGCTATGGGCAGGGCCCTCCAAACATATTGGGATTTCAGTGCTCCAGTCGACAATTTAGAATGATATCCCCCAGGAGCACACCCAACAACTGTATCAACCAATATCAAACCGAATTACTGCTTGCATATGGGCTACAGGTTGTCAATGCATTAATGACTCCCTCAGTTTGTGATGCTCTTCCTGTTGAATAACTCATCCAAGTGTTCTGAAATTGTAATCATTTGTTTCTCTGCACATGAACAGCACATTTACTCATTTCAACCCTTTGGATAATTCCTGTGTGGTGCAACTTCCTTCTTTCCTTAGAGTGTACTTAAAAATTGTGTAAACAGCTTATAAGTTCACCATCTTAAAAGAGCACACAGGCCCCTTTGAAATGCTGTAGATGGAGCGGAACTGATACCTGCCAGTTATCTGAGCCTTCACTGCTGACATAAGCCACATCACTGAAGAGGTGTGTATGTGCCAGTCGATTATAAGGAATCAGTGTAGTACAATGGATTGAAACCACAGATTAGAGCTATTGTCTTTGGATGTGCCAGTGAATTAAGTTGCCCAATTTGTTGGTGGGTCAGTGAAGACTATCCAGCTTGTCTACAACGAATGTTGTATCACTTGCAGCCACATAATAAAAAAAGTGGCCACATTAAGATCCTAACTCATAGAGATGAATGTTGTAAGTTGCCATTGACAGTCAGTCTCAAACACAACAGGAATCGCTGCAGTCAGTAAATGCAGACCCATGTGTAATAGTTTTCAGCCAAATATTGTGATGGCAAGTTGCATGCAAAGGGTCCCTTGCAGAAGACTGAGGCATAAAAATGTACATGTTGTCAGTGGAGCAAATACCACATAAACTGGACAGTAGGTGACTTGAAATGTGTGGTGGTTTTGCCTCTTTCTGAGAACAATTAAGGGCTCTGACAGCACAATAAGGTTTTTAACATGCAATGGGCAGAGGATATACAGAGTGTCTCAAAAGTTACAGCATCCAAACTAATTAGACCTAAGGTATTCACACCATATTTGCCTTATGTGACGTAGTATCACAAAGTTTTTATGCAGGTTAATCAATTTCAACATGTGTGCACAGGTGGTGGTGGTGGGCACAATTTCCAGTATCTATCCACATTCAGCACATTATATCTGCATCACCTGTGGCAAGGGCGAAATGATTTTGTTCATTAAATTTTCGATGTGGTTGACAGCTGCTTGGTAGACTCTGTCCTTGGTATATGTTCATAGAAACAAATCCACGTTTCTAATGCCTGGTGGCGTAGAACACCAAGGAATAGGACCACCCCTGCCAAGTCAGCATACCTCGTAACACCTGGTCCGCAACACCTGCCACAGTCTGTGCCCAATGTGGCAGTGCACCATATTAATGGAAAAAGACTGTGTCTCGGCAGTCAGCCAGTCATAGTGACAGCCTGAGCATATCAAGGTAACTGCCTTTTTTTTCTGAGGAGAAAATGGTCCCAGAATACCATCAACCACCAAACAACACAACACATTCACTATCATGTACCTCTTCCATCGCAGTATGTGGATTTGTTGTGCCGGCAGTTGGTAATATATCATTATCTCCTCACAGGATAGGTATATACTGTGAATTGCCAACAAAACTGGCACAGTCATGCATGTTCAAATACAGGGATATGTAAACATACAGAATATGGCACTGCAGTTGGCAATGCCTATATAAGACAGCAAGTGTCTGGCACAGATGCTAGATTGGTTAGTGCTGCTACAATGGCAGCTTATCAAGATTTACATGAATTTGAATGTGGTGGTATAGTGGGCATACGAGCAATGGGACAAAGCATCTCCAAGGTAACAATGAAGTGGTTATTTTCCCATATGAGCAAACAGTGAATATCAGGAATCTGGTAAAACATCAGATCTCTGAAATTGTTGCAGCTGAAAAAAGATCCTGCAAAAACAGGACCAACAACTGAAGAGAATCGTGTGCAAACCTTCTGCAAATCGCTGCATATTTCAATGTTGGGCCATCAACAAGTGTCAGAGTGTGAACCATCAGCGATATGAACTTTTGTAGCTGAAGGTCCACTTGTGTACCCTTTATGACTGCACGACTCAAAGCTTTATGCCTCACCTGGGTCCATCAACACTCATATTGGACTGGTAACACTTTGCCTGGTTGGACGAGTCTCGTTTCAAACTGTGTCGTGCAGATGGACATGTACAGGCATGGAGACATCCTCTTGAATCCATGGACACTGCATGTCAGTAGGGGACAGTTGAAGCTGGTGGAGGCTCTGTAATGGTGTAGGAGGCATGCAGTTGGAGTGATATGGCTAGGTATGACCCTGAAAGGTGACACATACGTAAGCATCCTGTCCATTGGGGATTCCAATGGACAATGATACACTTGGAATGTCCGGAATTGCTACAAAGTGGCTGCTCAGAAAAGATGCGTCATTCAGTGTCAATTCCTTCCATCGCTACTTCAGACAATAGTCAAGCCCATGAGGCACAATCGATTACTAAGCCAGCATCCGGCATGCACTGTACAACTGATGTGTGTTATGAAGATCTTACATACTTTGCTCAGAGACAATTTTCTTGTGTTTGTTTGCATATAATAAAAGTAATGTGTGGCTAAATACTTTAACCAAAACTGAACATGAATGCCCAAAAATAGAATGAAGTTCCAATATTTGCAGCTCTTGATATGTACATGAACTTTACTTTTAAAAACAAGAGTAGAAGGCTTAGATATATCATGCAAGATTTTTTATAGTTATTTCAATGTAGGTAAGATGTAAAGAGAGATTGAGAGGGAGACAGGTTTTTTTTATAGTAAGTCTTCATAATTGTGAAGCAATATTTGTCATTGAGTAGGTAGACTGGTGCTGTATCTGTGTTGAAACATATTTCAGTTCCTTCAAGAAAGTCAAAATTCTTGCCTGGTTCTTTTCTACACTGTTTGCCACAATTCTTGCCCAGTAACTCATTCTGCCAAGTTGGATTTGTTCTGGATGTTAAGACAGAGTGCATCTCTGTGCTTTTACCAGTTTGTTAATTGCAGAAGTGTGGACATACCCGACTTTTGATATTCTTGCTTAGTGCTTTCAGTACTGTGGATGATACTATTCTGTATTTTGTTACGTGTGAAGAAGCTTGTTTTTATGTCATACAACTTGAAGAGGTTGGCAATTTGGTATGAAATCTTCCATAAGGAAGGTCAGTGTTTATTACAAAGGTGGTCTTCCTGTTTGTGGGTGGTTGCCCAAAAATTGGTTGGTTTAATTTATGTCTTACAGCAGGATTGTATTCATTACTGGAGGCAGCTGATTTTACAGTTTTTGTCTTTCACTTGTATCCATTGGGTCTTTAAGCATGTGATTAAACATTCTTCTGAAGAACACTTTTTTATATTGATATGGATAGCTAGAAGAGTTATGGATGGTAACACTGGTAATTGTTGGCTTCCTGGAAATTTCAGCATTTTTATATAAAGTTTTGTTAATGTTTTCTGGTGTTTCATTTCTACAGTGACGTGAAGTGAATTGAATTTTGTGGTGTAATTTATTAATTTCTTCAGCTAGATTTTCTATTTCCTTTGGTTGCTCTGTTGAAAAGAATGAAATGAGAGTGTTGCAATTTTCTATATTCACACTGAATAAACAGTCATAAACATCCACAATGAATAAACTTAATCTAGGTCCCTACAGCTGTTGTGCTATAATCTAGTGTAAATTCCAGCAAATAAGAAAGGGATTTTGAACTTGTGTTCATATAGTTTCCATAAGCTGCACTCATATGCAATACCTATAGAAATGCTTCTGGTTGTTATTCAGTACAGTGGTTCTACCTGACACTATAAACTGCTGACTTATTAATGCATTATTGTCCCAATAGTAATTTTTGCCACACTTTGTGTGTTTCAGGACCTGCGCAACCTGCCAAGCAGAACACTGCCGCCTCCCGACAGTTCTCTCAAAACCCTGTGATGTAAGTCCGGGGATTAGAATGCTTTCAAGTCTCGCAGCCAGACCACTAACAAGGTTTTGCCTCCTGCTGAACACCAAACCCACAAACAGTCTGGTTTTCTTTTTGTGAAAGTGAAAATTGAACCATTGCGGGTGCTATGATTGTCAGTTTCTATTAACATGACACAGACAGAGTGGCAGGTAAAATAAAAAAAGAAAAGGGAAAGAGGTCCCATATCTTGGCTAACTGTTGTTTACTTCTTTGATTTGTTAAGCAATGCACTAATCACAGCAGTATGCCAAAGTTATAAATTGTACAAGGTGAAGTGAGATATTACACTTGAAATCATTACAGCCCACTATAAAGTAGTGATTGCTTCTCCCAAGTGATCAAAATGCAGTCCATAAAGAAAGCTTCATTATTCCAGTAGGCAGTGGGTCATTGATATTTAGTATGCTTGAGAGCTGTTCTTTGTTCACACAGTTAGTGATCAACACAGTGTTGCTCATGAAAAATGACATCTTAGGCATGTATTGACCTAACGAAAACTCCTAGTTAGAGAGCAAAATATGTCTTTAAAGATAATTAATTCCAAATGTAGTCATTAGAACTTTTTACTCACTGAGGCAAGAATTCCTCTAAGGTTTGAGATGGATGTAGACACTCTTGTTAGTTTTGTAATCAATGACAACTGGCTTTGGCCAAACTTATTACTAGTCAACACCTGTTACGTGTTCTGATAATGAATTTACACATTTGTCTATCTGACATGGCAGTTCACAATACATTCCCTTTCTTCTGTGGTGGTGTGTTCTCTCGTGCCTCTAGTCAAGAGGACCAAATGTCATGGTCTTAAATAGTCCTTGATTGGCATACGTAATCCTTACTTCGTGCTATCAGTGTCACTAGATCTTTCAAAGGAACATAAACAGTTCACTTCATTTTTCTGCCTCTTCTCAGCCTTGAGAACCCAGTTCCATGCACCACTAAGATTATATAGCCACTGGCCTGATTGAAGTGATTCTCACACATTCTGATTTCTCGTGCTTCTTTTGCAACAGAAACCCAGCCTGTAGAAGTACAGGGGTCAAGATTCTAATTTCTTAAATTTTGTTCTACCTTTGGTGTTCCACACAGCAGTCGAAAAAGGTTTGGCTGGATTCACCAGTGTAGTTACATGGTGTACTACACATCACAGAGACCCTGAGGCAGCCTGTCCACAGTATTTTGTTTATCATTTTGGGCCCTAGGACAATGCCTATTTTGCTATTTGGAGAACCATGCAGAGGAAGGAGCACCATAAGTAGTTTATCCAGACTGTTCAGTATCATTTCTCAATGTCCCAGCTTTATATCACTTGGTCCTTAGTTCTGGAATCCAAGTAGTTCTCATCACAAACAATTGCAGTTCTTTCTATCATTGTATTTGAAACACCTACCTTCTGAACTGGATGGTCCGAAACCCTGCACCCTGAGACATACACGAGAGTGTGGTGGCTTGTGGTACACACCTTGGCCCATCTGATTTTCATTTTACCAAAACATCTAAGATTGGCAACCTTCCTTCTCTCACAGTTGACATGAAGTTGATCATGGCAAATGTTGTAACCTTGAGGTTTTGCTCAAATCTGAAGATATTGTCATGAGAAACTTTGTTCTCACTCAAAAGATTTCTTCACATCACACTATTTAAAAATATTGTTGAGCATATAAAAAGGAAACTTTGTTGCCATTGTGAAGGAACTATCCTGACACTAGTTCCAGGCTACCTGATGTGTGTCACACAAAAAGAAGTAACTATTAAAGTGTAGCGTACATACTCACATGAGAGAGAGCAAATTATAATATATATTTCCATAAACCTTCAAGATACTTTCATTCTGCAACAATATGTTGTCTTCTCAAGTAGAAATATTTAATTTCCAGCTAAACACATATTGCTTACATGCCTGTAACAATATTCATACTAAAAAAAAAAAAACTTTAATCTAATTTCTTCTGCACATGTAAAGCCACTGGCTCAGTGCTGCAGTGATTGCTATTTACATGGCTCAGTAAAGCAGCTGCTGGTTAGTTCCCCATCTAAAAATTATTTAGTTCACACAACCTCCCAAATGTGCACACAGTATTCAAAGTTGAAATACATACTGAATTGCATGTTATTTATGTTCACTACCGGGCCTGTCTTTTATGTGAACTCTACATCAAAATAGAAACATTATACATTGGGCCTGCCATAACCTTTTAACACACATTTCTCCAGCCTCCCCCCGAACATGTTGTGCCTCTTTAATTTCACCTTTTATGGAAAATTGCTCCCTGACTTGTGTTTCCTCTTTGAAAACAACCAGTGGACAGTGCAAATACATAAGGCAGCTGGTAGGAGCCACACTTTCCCATGTAATAAATGAGTGTATGAAACTTGGCTTCTTGTAAGATACATTCTTCTGAAGCAGAAATGAGGTATTGTTTCTTGCTAACTTGTCACTACTCAAACACCATTTTCTTATAGTTGCTTTGGATAACAGCTCATGTTTTTATAAGTTGTAATCTTACTTTCTTTCATAAATGTGTATTGAGGATTCCTGGTGTGACTGGGTGAAATAAAATAAGTCTCATTTCATTTACTTTTAGTTTTTTCTTTGCTTTCTACTAAACAACATGTTCTAAAAAACTTGTCTATTAAGCACTGCTTCATAAAATTCAGTAAAAGCTATGCTACCAACATAAAGGAACTTGCAGACCACATGGAAGACCTGACAATTTAGTTTCATTTTGGAGGTGGCAGTAAAAGTTTTTATAATTTTGGTGTGGAGCAACCTTACTTACCTTCTATTGTTGTAACAGAAATACTAATAAACAGTTAAAATCTGTTATACTGTACTTGGTCCGAACAAGTTTACTTCTACAGTGTCTGCTAGGATGCCATTGTTTATCAATGAAAAATATAAAGCACATAAAAGTAAATGAGAACAACAGGGTTTAGGAGCATACTTGGCACAACCATTGTAGTGGAAGTGCTTAACATTGTGTGAATGTTTCTAAGTGGATGACAATAAGACCATGGTCAGTACTGGAACCTGCAAGATATTAGTAATTGCTTGTACTTGGCAGCTGTTCCCTGAAAGCACCTTATCTTGCTCCTTCCCTTCTGCAATAATATAGAAATGAAATAGTGTCTTCCAGTGTAGAATTTTAACATTTTAAGGTAGTTCCTAGAACATGTTTCAGTATTCAGGTTGCAAAAGAAATTTTAGAAGCATCTGTCAATATTTTCAATTGCGTAGCAGTGTCAAAATGTACACACATGTTGTTCAACAGTATTCAGTTTGTAAATATTTCAAGAGAGATACTCTTTTCAATTTATTAAATGCCACGTCAGTAAAGTGGCAATCTATGGGATCAAATTGAGGCAAATTCTCTGAATACTTAAACGTTACTTCCAATTGGTCAGAGAAATGCCGTTCTGCATGGTACAGTTTTAATGTTGAAACTGATAAGGCCTACAGATGCACTATTGGTTATTTATACTAAACACAAGCCTTAGAACAAAATGAATAGCACTGAATGTAAACAAAATTTGAAAGAGGTTTTGTTTTAATGGCTAAGTGCTGGCACAGAATACATTGACTTGTTTACTAACAGAGTTTGTAACCTTTGAGGTTTGTATTGTCATCACAGATGATAAGAGCTAATAAAGTTATTGCCAATAACAATGAACATGAAGGAGTTATAAGCCTGTCTTGTATCAATTGGCCAAAATTGAAAACTATAATCAGATAATGTGAGAACAAGGGGACATAAGTTATTGTATCCACTGTGACAACATAATCTGGATCTTAGTGAAACAAACTCAAATGAATAGAGATATTATTTAGTTACATTTATTAGCTATTCTAGTTCCCCTCAACAATGTAAAATTGCCTTTGGCTATGAGTTTTAGCATTATTGCAGCAAGAGAGAATGAGTGAAATACCTTACAGTGTGTACAAGCATTTTGATGAATTTTCATTTTCAACAAGCAGTACATTGTGGTTGCACTGTTGCTTGTTGTAGGCATACGATTTTAAATGTATTGGACCTAATTATTGTTTCTATTGTAAACATGACTAGTGTTCATATAAAACAGTAGCACACATTATGTAGCTCTACTTGCTGAAGAGCTACTCAGGTCAGAATATTACAACCTATTTGTAGCCCACCTTATTGGTGAAATTATTGTAGATATTAAGTTTCATTTAAGTTGTCATTTGGAACAGAACCACACAATAAAGTTTTTTTGAGACCAGCAGAACTGCTAATCACCCATGTATGTATGTAGGTAGTTCTAACAATTTTTCGTCCAGTGAGTCTTTGACCTAGCCTATGGTTTCAACACTATGTAGCAGTGACAGACTGCAGGTAGATAATAGACAACCACCAACATACATCAGTTTTTCTTAACCTGTTTCTGTAAGTTGATGATAAAATGAACCTTTAAGTAATAAAAATAATCAAGTATATAGCTGCACATTAAATAGTGATCCATGGAACTGAAGTGCCAAATAATTAAAGAAGTAAAACAAAGACCACTGAATAAGACAGGACACAATGTTTCTTGTTACCAGTGTAGTGCATTGTTACTAAATACATTTTCAGAGAAAATTTATATAATGTAGTGTTTGTTAATGTTGTAACGTGCCTACGAAACATTTATGGTTGAAATGTACAGTTCTTTTCTGTAGAAGATGCATGAATTTTAAAAAAATGCTAATGTTCTTCTTAATGTCCTTTGTTCCCATTACCTATTACCAATATAAACGGTGAGGCTGTTCAGACTGCTTTGTTTTTCTGTACAGCATGGAGCAATTATTTCGTAGCTTATCCCAGAAGTCTCATGACTAAATAATATCAGTTACACGAATATTATAATTATACGGTTAAAAATGTTGTACTTCATGAAAGACACTGTAATTCTACAGAGTTGCAGTTGTACTACCTTTGAGCTGTGTACATTTTTAAGTTACAAGCCAGTATCAGCTTTATGCTGTAAATGTCTTGATAAGCTTTCCAGTGGAACAACCAGATATCTGTGTGCAAATTAACACCATGTAAGCAGTGTAGGTAATGGTGACAGCTATTTTCATATCCAGGGTGTATTAAAACAAAAAACTACTTACATACACACACTTTTTGAGTGTTTAGGAGAGACAAAGAAGCTTTTTTGTTGTGTGACGGCCTCTAAATTTCTTTTTTATAGGGGGAGACGATGTTGGTGTATGGAGCACTGGTTACCAGTTCAGTTGAATGCACTGTCATTATTCACACTTGGTTGTTTTGAGCAAGCATATTCCCGTTGTGCCATAATGTAGACAGGCGATATTTTCAGAAATGCCCCTAATCCAATAGTCACACCATATCTCGAGCATTAGTAACATCAAAACTTTAACGGATCCATATCAGGAACATGGTGCACACCAGAGACATGTAATGAAGTGTATATCTCCTCTGACCATACAAATTCTTTGTAAACATCGATTTTTTTTTACACAATGTATACAAATTTTTAGGAGCAGCTTCATTTCTAATTAACCAGCTTTAAGCCCAAGCAAGTAGCTGTAGAGGACAGAAGAGTTGGAGCTTGACTGGACTGAAGTAAGTACCTTTGTCCTTGAATCACATTACCTGTCATGACTAGAGAGAGATAAACAAAACAAAACAAAGATAGTTCAACTGTTAAATAACCCCCCTTGCCACCCACACACACTGTTTGAACATAGGTGACGGGCACTCCCACTAAAGTTCAAAGTATGAGGTGCATCCTGAAAGTAAATACCAAATCATTCTACTGCCGCTGCAGCACTTGTGTTGTAGGTTCACACATTTCTCTGGTTCATTGTCTTTCCACAGTCGGCACTGGAGCTGAATTTTGTTGTATTTGTATTTGTTAGTGATCACTCAAAATGTTTAAGACAACCTCTGAGCCCAGTGACTGTGAAGTGTGCTCTGTCATGTCGTGTTTCAACACACAGAACATTAAGCCAGCCGAAATTCATCAACTTGTAGATATTTATGGTGAGAAAGTGGATGAGACAGTTGAACAAACATTCATGAATAAGCATGTATTGGACAGCCTTCTGTTGTCACTGATGATATGGGTGAGAAAATGAATTAGGAAATTCATGAAAACAGATGGTTCACAATAAGAATGTATTTCAAAAACTGTTTTGCGTGACTCAGTCACAAATTGCTTAAATTATTGTGTTCCAAAAATGCCTACAAAATTATGTACCTTGGCAGGGTTTTGACATTTCAGCACTGAATACAGTGATGAGGAAGATGAATTCTTTAATAGAACCATGACTGTTGATGAAACTTGGGTATTTTCATGACACTCCAAAATAAAAACAACAATCTATGGAGTGAAGGAACTCACAGTATGACAATCCTCCTACCCCCCCCCCCCAAAAAAAAGAAAAAAAAATCAGAACGAAGTTGTCAGTGCAAAAAAAATCAAGTGAAATGGATTCTAGGACCTACAAGGCATTCTGCTTGTTGAGTTCCTTCTCCGAGCTGAAATCATGAAAGCGGTATGATACTGCAAAACACAGAGAGAACTCCATCACACTATTCAAAACAAAAGGTGCGAAATTCTCAATTGAATCATTATGTTGCTTCATGACATCACGTTTCATTTCTGCTGGTGGCACTGAAAACCTTACTAACAATTCAGTTGGGAACAGTTCGACCACCTGCCAATCAGTGCTGATATCACATCTTCCGACTACCACTTTTACTTCATCATCAAGCAGGATGAAGGTGCTTCAACACCAATGATGATGTAAGAAAGTGTGATCAGTATTGGAGGTCTTCACTGGTGGTATCTTTCTATGAAGAGGGCATACAAAAGTTGGCTTACTGCTATGACAAATGTCTGAACAATGGTGGCTGTTATGTAGAAAAAGAGTATTTCTTCAAAAAAAAAAAAAAGAAATTTTGGTCTCAAGCAATGTTTTCATGAGTCCTTTTCCCCACAATGGTACTTACTTTTCTGGCATGCCTTGTATATTTTGATGGCTTTTGGCTTACCAGTGAGGGTATAAAAGTTGACAGAGAACATCCCACATCCTCTTCTTTACTGCAGTCACATAATGGGGATACACAAAGCCAATATGAATCACCTGTTTTCTAGCAGCAGCCATGTTTGTCCATGAGGTATCTTAAGAATGTTGTTGAATCTTCTGGATCATACACAAGGTTATTCAGCTGCCCCTGCCATAAAGTTTTATGGAACCTGCAACATCAAGAACCACACCCATGATTTTAATCTTCTCTCCTCCCTCCTCCCTATATGCACACTGTTAGGCCTACAAAAACAATGAACACGACCTTTTTGTATGAAAATTAACTACATTAAATTTTGTACTGGAATAAGTTTTTGTTATTCAAGAAAAATGCATTTGGGCCTCTAGCAAAAATGCAGCCCCCCCCCCCCCCAAAAAAAGGCTACATTAAATTTCCCACAAAAAAGGTCCTGTTCATTTTTTATGTAGGACTAGTAATTTGCATGTATTGGGTGACAGAAAAGAAAATCTTGCCCATGACATTTGTAGG
Organism: Schistocerca cancellata; assembly: GCF_023864275.1. Lineage (NCBI taxonomy): Eukaryota > Metazoa > Arthropoda > Insecta > Orthoptera > Acrididae > Schistocerca > Schistocerca cancellata. Next base: position 599,410,017 of record NC_064632.1, read on the forward strand.
CATTGCAAGTTGCATAAAACCCATGGGTAGGGGTAGATTAATCATCCGGTACAGGTATTTTATGCCAAAAGAACTAATATAAGATTTGTCTGGCTTCATAAACAGTTCAAGAAATATTTTACACCACATTAGTGTAAAGTGTTTGCACTTTTCTTTATCAGAAAATCCTTTCTCATTGCTTTCCTGACCACAGAAAATTCCTACATACAGCCAACTGTTTTTGTTGTTGTGGTCTTCAGTCCAAAGACTGGTTTGATGCAGCTCTCTATGCTAGTCTGTCATATGCAAGCCTACATCAATTTCAACCTGCTTACTGTATTTCCCCCTCACTCAAATCCCACCAATACCAAATTGATGATTCCTTGATACATCAGGGTATGTCTTATCAACCAGTTCCTTCTTTCACTCAAGTTGTGCTGAAAATTTCATTCAGTACTGTCTCCCTAGTAATTTGATCTGCAACTGCACAATTATTCCATAATCCACCTCTAGGTGCATCACAGAGGGTATCTAGAACCAGTAGTAGTCATCTATCCACTTATTGACCACCTCTGTAACTTAGTGTTCACTGCTGCTGCCTATCATGGGGAGAACACAGGTTTAGATTCCTGGTACTGCCAGGGATTTTTCCCGGGTGAGACGACTGGAACAGTGTACATTCACCCTTGTGATGCCAACTGAGAAGCTACTGAAGCAAGCAGGGCTCAAGCTTAAGAAAACTGACACGGGCAGGATAGTGGTGTGCTGGACGTCATTGGCAGACGATGACACGGTGGTCGGCCAGTACCAATGGACAGAGTTTACCTTTATGTTTCATCCACATAATCATCGAAATTTCTTTCTAGAAATAAATTACAAAAGGTACTATCCTTTTCTAGCTTGAACTGCTTGTTGTTCACATCTCGTTTCGGAGCAAGGCTACACTTCAGGCAGATACCTCCAGAAAAGACTCCTTAACATTTAAATTTATCTCCACTCTTGACATATTCCTCTTTTTCAGATATTCTGTCCATCAGACAGTCAAGCCTGTTTTTTACATCCCCTCTGTGTCAGCCATCATCAATAATTTTGTTAGCCAAACAACAAAACACTTCTATTATCTTCAGTGTCTCATTTCCTAATCTACGAGGTTTGTCCAGAAAATATGTATAAAAGTTGAATAATAACTTTATTTTACAATTATTCAGGTATTACAATAAGGTCTCCTTCAAAGTACTCACCCTGAGATGTGATACACTTCTGCCAACGCCGTTTCCACTGTTGATAACATTGCTGAAAGTCTTCAGTTGTGATGTTGTTCAGTTGCCGTGTCATTTCCGCCTTGATGGCTTCCACACCCAAAGCACCATTTTGCATTTCGGGAACATGAAGAAGTAACATGGGGCTAAATCAGGTGAATAAGGCGGGTGGTCTGTCACGGTGATTGAGCTTCGGGCCAAAAACTCGCGGACAACGAGCGACGTGTGAGCGGGCGCATTGTCATGATGAAGGATCCACCTGCCCCCTTTTGCCAACTCCGGTCAAACTCTTGCCACATGAGCTCTGAGACGTGTCAGAACTTCAACGTAAAAATTTCCGTTCACTCTCTGGCTGGGAGGGGCAAATTCCTTGTGAACAATGCTCCTAGAATCGAAGAAAACAATCAACACCGTCTTCATATTGGACCTTGATTTTCGCGACTTTTTTGATCTCAGTTCTCCTGCTAGTTTCCATTCCTTGCTTTGAGATTTGAGCTCCACATCAAACTTCTAAAACCAGGACTCATCTCCAGTGATGACTCGGTTGAGAAAGTCCCCTCGTTCCTCTGCTTCCAGCCAATCCTTTCTGTTCTGGCGTCAAGAGCTTCGGTACAATTTTCGCACACAATTTCTGCATTTCAAGTTTTTGTGAACGATTGTTTTGGGGATTGACAGCTCATCAGTGATCATTCTGACTGTCAATCTATGGTCTTTAAGAACACAAACTGCTGCACACTCCCACCTTCATGCAGAGTGCTCTGACTCGAACTGAGCGTTGATGGGATTGATTACAGCAGTAGTCCCACCTGGTGGTGATTGCAACCTGTAACATAAAGACATTATTCAACTTTTATACGTATTTTCCGGACAAACCTCATATAATGGACAATCAAAAACCTCCCATTCAAGGGTGTTGCCACAGAGTAAAAGCAACGTAGCATGACTACAGAAGCACTGACATGTAAGCAATGTGTGGCATTTGTGCCTTTAGTAAATGTATAAATTGGAACTACGGCAGTGTTATCACCAAATATGTCCAAACAGGATAACATACTGTTGTTCTTCTCTCAGCTGCTGCAGGACAAACATTGAAGAATGTGTATGAAGCAGCACTTCTGTTGAAAACCACCATTGTGCATCACATTGGATAATACACATCCCCATAATGCAGACACCAGCTAAAGTGGGAGACACTCGAGCAGCCACCCTACAGTCAACCTGGTGCACTGGTAGGATGATTGCCTCAGTTCTCATCATAATTTTGCCCGATTGGCATATGAAGGGTGGCTGAAAAGTTTCTAGCGCCAGATAGTTACTGTAATGTCTCACACAAACACCATCACCTACTTATAGGGTTACCATAAATGTGTGTGCAAGTCAAATGTTGCAGCTCCACCTTCATTAGTGTAGCCACTAAGATGCATTGTATACTGTAGTGTAAGCAAAGTGGTGAATATTGGGAGAATCAAGAACTGTGTAGTTGTTGAATACCTTCATTTGAAGGGACTGATGTCCAAGGAAATTGTGGAGGACATGCGGAATACACTTATCGACAGTGTTCCGTCTTGTGCAACAGTGAAAAACTAGGTGTCTCACTTCAAACACAGAAGAATGAGTGACTACAGCTTTGCAGCACATTGAAACCACATTTGGAATCTCCCACGGGCATGCTCGTGACACTGTTGTGGATATGTTGGGATTGCTGAAAGTTTCATCTCGCTGCGTTCACAAAGACTCGAGTGCAAATGAGATACAGGAACACGTGCAGTGTTGTGAAGAAATCATCCGCCAATTTGAAGTGAATGAAGATGGCTTTCTTGCAAGGTATGTCACAAAAGACAAAATGTGGATTCACCACCTTGATCCTGAGACAGGGCAAGAGTCACAGCAATGGAAACATCCTCCACCCTCTACACACACACACAAAATAAATAAATTCCACGTGCAAAAGTCAGCTGGTACGGTGATGGCATTGGTCTTCTGTGGTGCAAAAGGGGTAATTATGGTGGATTACTTGCTAACGGTTGCAACTATCAATGCTTTATACTGTTGCATCCTCCTGTGCCATTTGAGAGAAGAGATAAGGAAAACGAGGTGTAGAAAATTGGCTCACTGAACTCTTTAGCATCAGGACAATGCAATGGTGCACAAAGACCCTCCAACATTGGAAACTCTGCATGACTGGGGATTCGAATTCTTACATCACCTGCCATATTTTCCAGATCTGACTGTGTCAGACTTTTTCCTTTTCCCAAACCTAAAAAAATACCTCAAAGGATGATGATGCGGTGACTGATGCTTTGTTGGACTTGAAATCAAAGACCTTTTATTTGAATGGTTTGCAGAAGTTATCTGAGCATGCCTTCAAGTGTATTAGTGTACACAGGTATTATATAGACAAATGAACCGATATTATGAAATTTCTGTCATTCTTTATTTGTTAGGTTAGAAGCTTTTCGACCCCTCCTTGTACAGCTTTCAAATGGAAACCTTTTGATCATCCCTTGTAATTCCCTCTGCATCTCCTGGTTCATCTTGACTACATTCCATTATCCTTGTCTTATGTTCATCTTAGAACTGCTCTTTAACACACTATCCATTCCATTGTCTGCCTCCTTAGCTGTACCATTCAACTAACTGCCATTTGGCAGACCTGGGTTCGATTGCTGGTACTGCCAGCGATTTTTCCTTGGTGGGGGGGTTACTGGTGCAGAATGCACTCAGACTTGTGAGGCTAGCTGAGGAGCTGCTTGACTGATTAGTGGTGGTTCCACAGTCAAAAAATCCCAGGAGAGAGGTGTGCTGACCAGTTGCCCCATCACATTACCCCACTGGCAGGGGACAACATGTTGGTTGGTGGAATTTTACCATTTTTAAAACAACCAACGGAAATTCCAGGTAGGAATTTCTACAATGTATGATTTTTATCCCTTCCAAGTCCTTTCCTGCCTCTGATATCATCAGCTAATATCAAGAGCTTTATTTTTTCTCTCTAAACATTATTTCCTGTGTCTTAGAAGACTCCCAACAACAAGAAATTATTGAAATTATGTAATTAAAGCTGTAACATTTCTTTGTCAGAACTTTAACGTTGGGATATGACACTGCAGGATAGAGTTCCAATGACATTTGTTGCATAACCTAGAAAACAGTATCAACAATCATTGACATGATTTGAAGTATTTTGTGGCTCAGCTCACCATCCAAATATATTTAGCACTACAATTCATTGTAGGCTCTAGGTCGAATAGTTTCAGTTAATATCTTGACTGGCAGATGAAAGAACATTGTAGTTTTTGCTAAGCCCAATTCTCCAAATGTAATCAACAATTAACACCACGTTTTTAAAGCTTTGGCAACTGGCTAAAAAGAGTCACTTTTAAATGGACACTGATTTCAAAGTTGCCTAGTTATAAAAACAAATTACAGTTCATGATATACACTGAGTTCACATTACTCAGTCCAGTAGATAAAACTGCACTTGGTTCCATGTGACATCAAGTCCAAGACTTGGTCCAGCACAACTATTCTCATTCAGTAACCTCACTAAAACTATTGAGACGGTTAACAAAGATAGCACAAGTCAACTCACTGGTGCAAAGCATCAAAGGCACATTTTTACAACATTAACTTCAGGAACTGCTCTGGTGTTTATGAAAAATTATAACAATTTTTATTTGATAGAGAAGTGCTATGAGGCATTTTCATAACCAAATGATTTCAAAATGTGGAACACATGCCATTTTACAGTTGAAAAAACAAAATGTAATTAATATTCTCAAACATCAACGAAAAAGAAGGAAATTTCAAACAAATTATCACAAACAAAATATCAATCCAAAAGGCTTCCATTTTTGAACAGCAGATTTGCAATTATTGAAAAACATAGCTGAAAAATGAATGGAATCAGATACTTCATTAACCAGAATACTTATCATAATCTACTATTGAACAGAAGTCTCTGTGAGACAGATTCATTAAAATCTTCAACTGTGTGCACTGTGTTGTCTGTAAACATGCTCTGAAGGATCATTTCAGGCTTATCCACATGGATAGGAAGGTTGGCAGCATGGTAAGTTGCCTGTCAATTTGTCATACACCACAGTGACATCATTCAAACAGAGCACCACTACTGTGAGACAAACCATCTTCCAGTGGTAGCCTGGAGCCAACAACCTGATTACAGCATAAAAGTTGTGGCTCATAGGCACCCGCAAGAAAATGCAAAAGAGCTGTGCACTGCCCATTTAGAAGGCAGCTGTATTAGTAAAGACCAGTCACCCATTTTTGTCTGAACTGATGTTTTTTAAAAACCAAGACTAAACACACACAGGCTACAATTCCAAATTCAATATAAAAAAAAACACTGTTTTTTACCATATTGAGACTTTTGCTCACTTTTTAAACTCCTCTTCCTCCTCATCAAGAAAGCAACAAAACTGGAGACACGTAAATCACTAAACCATCTTCATTATTATTTCAGCTTCTAATGTTGCTGCTGGGAAAAGGTTCCTCTCAGCTCACCAAGTGTTCATCATCAGGCTGAAAACTCATCTGAAGCAAAACGGAAAAGTTTGAAGAAGTTGTCATAGTTTTCATAACAATGAAAAAAATTCCTTCCACTAATCAGATTTCAGCTTAAAAAGTTCTTTAACTGCACACATTCTTCAAACATCAAATCCCCATCTACAAGAAATCACTTCTACAAATTCTGAAAATGAGCTCTGTTTCACTGTCAGTGAAAATGGTTTGAAAGTCCTGTAGACACTTTCTTCAAAGTCAAAACATTTTTCAACATACTTTATACTGTGCTGCAAGTAAACTGCCATTTTGTTGTGGTTTGCCTACTTTGTTTCTCTGTTGTCCTTGGTGTCGACATACTGGCTGAAAACATAGGGGGTGGACGTGCAGTACTGTCTAATGTAAATGATGTAGCCGACAGATGCACAGTTGCGTTTCACTTTTTACAACCATCCCAATAATACGCGGTTATATATGGGCAGTGGACAACTTCCCATAAGCCTCATTACTAGTTTCCAGGCAAACATCCACAATAGTTTACTGTTGAACATCTACGACCAATAAAAACATAACCAAATAATTCACCGTTCTTTTGGAATAATCAGGTACGTATGGAACAGACACTGTCATTGCTTTAACACGTGGCCTATTCGTGTACCACTTACATCGCTGTTAAGGTGATGCATCGTGGTTCTTCTAACCGACACAGCTTCCTCGTCTGAAACTTGGCCACGGACTGACTGTCTCATATATCACCACAATAATAGGTACCGAAACTACATGTTGTTCAAAGCTAAATGTACAGAAATTGTGATTAAAATTTAATTTAATCAGTTAACTGAATACATTTAAAAATGCTGTCGTTTTAACAGTTTCTTCTACTACAAGAGTTAGGCTGAAGTATTTGTTTTAATCATGAAATTCACATATACAGTTATGCAAGCAATACTTTTTCAAATATGTTAATTAATTCTAAGCTAAGGGCTGGCTTTGCTAACATGTTTCCAACTAGAGCCAAATAGATACTTCACTAATACTAGCATTTCATATTCCAAATGTTTGCAATTATTACAAGATTTATATTTGTTTATAAGTCAACAATAGAATTCAAGTTACATAAAAATGACTGATTTTGCCCTATAATAAGAGATACTAACTAGGAATACTCAATATAAATTAGAAAATCAATTATATACACAAAATTCGACCTGGTGTTAAATTCTTTAAAACTGAGGGCCAACCTTTGTCTTTTATGAAAATGCACATTATATTCACATATGTTAATAGTAATTAGTTGAAAATGAAAAAACACATTTTAAGGAGACATATGGCAAAACAAGGGGGAAGTAAAAATTATCCCAGCTTCCTTCGTCACAACTTCTCTTTTGAATGTTTTGATAAGATCATCATTTATTGGCATCAAGACGACTAAGGCTGCCACAGGGGAAGGAAACTGCACAACCCTATTCAATTTTTCCAGCAGAGAATTACAAAGCACTGTCACGATTGACCTCTGATGCGCTACTCGAAAACAATGGCTATTGAGTCAAGTATGGCAACTTAGGGCTCTTAATAAAAGCAGAAGTTTAAAGCCAGTAACTCTTATTGTTGTGACAGTGCCACAAGATTTAAAAGTGCCGCTACATCAGTATGCGAACACGGCAATAGAGGCACTCCGCAGCTCGGCTGAGCGCGGGAGCGCCACCTAGCTATGAACGGCGCCGGCCGCATGTCACGGCATGGCAGTTGAGTGACAGATACGGAGTTGGTAGTATGAAACTCACTATTGTTTCTATGTTTGTATATCCACGCAAATTATTAATGTATTAAAGGTTATAACACTTACAAGACTGCTCCTCATAGAAATCAGTAATGAACAAATTGATGTGAAGACCACAACATTATATATAATGTTGTCCATTTTTATGTAACCAGGATTTTTATCTACCCCAACAAAGTACAGGTGGGAGTTGGGTTTCCAACCAGATATTTGGGATGGGATATCAGGCAACTATGGTCAAGACAGAATCCAAGTCTCCAAACTATCAATGTGGCCTCCATTACATATGACACTAACACCCCTCCCCCAAAGCACTGGTCTGTGGAGATGGGTACCGGAAAACACAGAATGGGTGCTTAATCAGCCGGGTAGGATTCCATTCACCGATGCATCCAGGAGTAACCTGACATCTGATGATTGTCAAAGAAAGGTGTGGAAGCAGCAAGAAACTATGAGACTTGAAAAAGAAAGTTACCCATTACTATGACAGACTGAGTAACTTTTACTGTATGCTGCAATACAATTCAAAGTTATGCAGATACTACTTTTCACTACAGTCACCAAGATCTCTAACAACAATTGTAACATCCCACCAATTGTTCAGTTTCTTGACAATATAAATCTGCCCCTCAGTCATGGAACAATTTGAGGACTGCTGTGTGAATTTCCTCTTTGATGGAAAATCTATTTCCTAGCAGATATCCACCCTGCTTGCTGGAAAGACTGAATGGTCTTCATCAAATTGTTGGCACTGTTTCACTACGGCTGGATGCTACATTGCATTGCACCTCATTTGGGCCATACACTGCCAGAATTTCATGGCGAATTTGTGTGCAATTTAGATGTTTTGCCAACAAGAACCATACTGTTCCTTGTACTTCAACTTTGGAGTGCCATTTCACTCCCACAATGCGATGAACCTGTTGTCCGTACTGCAGCAGAATTGTCTCTGCAGGAAATCGGGAACATGCACACTCTTCCGACAGTGTGCCGTGCCTGTTGCGCAATGGTCTCAACATGAGACGATGTGTAACTTAATTTCAGAAGTCCCTATACCTCAAGTACATCTCTTGAATGAATCAATAACCATCCAAGACCATTTCTTCAGCAATTCTTTTGGATCAATGCCCATTGTGTAGAAGCAGAAGAAGATACACAAATGAATGCGAGTCAGGAGGCAATGGTTCAAATCTGTGTCCAACCTTTGCTCAAGTTAAAGAAATTATGCCTTCCCTCTGCAACAGAAAATTCTCTGGAATTAAGCAATGCTAACCTGCATTTTGTTCTGTAAGTAGTGCAACATTCTTTAATAATTCTCCTGATACTGTATTAGTATCACATTTTTACTGTTAAACGATGTTTGCTGATCTCACTTGGTGATGGGGTGGTAGGGTCAACCAATATCCCTCTGGAAATTTATACAGTGAGATAATCACAAGCCTATTTGGTCCCAGGTAGGGAGATTGGGGCCCACCCAAACAGAACCCTGCTTGCCTCAGTACAGCATATTCCATAGCAGTTACTCAGTAATGATTGTTTCACTTGAATAGCCAATCCCCCAACCCTTATTGACAAATGGTTCATCTTCAAAATTATTTTTCTCCTACAATTTTCACAGTTCAGCCAATAAATTCAAAATCCCATCCGCTATGACGTACAATGTTCCATTACTGTGTCATTGTATGGTAGGCAAAAGCACGTCCAGAGCTTTGAGTAGCAATGGACTGTTCCCGAGCTCATGAAATCCATGTTTGACAAATGTGCACCCAGTCAATGAGACTGATCTCATCAAGATGTTCAGCATTTGTCATGACCCATAAATCAAAAGTGGCATAAAGAATAATGAGGGTGTAGAAGCATTTAACAAGCACCCTGCCCCCCACCAAGTGTTTTCTGGAAGTTGATGAAGACAATTGTAACCTGAGAGCTATTATCATCTGTTTTTCTGGGGTTCTCATTGCACAACATTAGTTCATGCTGACTATTTACTGAACTTTGTTGCTTTTTGTTTCAGTCTCAATCTTCAACAAAATTTTATATGTGTGACCCAGCCACATATGAGGAGCTTATATGCAAAGGCAAACATGTCTGGAATTTAAAATAAATGAGACACAGGATAAGCAGAACCTAAATAATCATACAATTTAAGTGAAATCAAACATTTGCCAAAATACAAGCCTATGAAAATACATGTGTGTCCACATACACATTTTGTGTGAAGGATAACTAATCCATTAGATCCAGTTGAGTGATTTCCATTCCAGTCACACTGTTGTTCTCATGCAGAACAACAGTTCGTGCTTCTGTGCTCCCTCATAATATGTTGCATAGTACTAATAATTATTATTACAAGGAGACAGTTACTTATCCACTGACTGCATTTTTGATAGAATAGGAAAACTTCTAAGAAAGAGGACAACAATTGCAACAAAAGAGGAATACAATAAGATCTACAGCCAGTGACTGAGCCAAGAAACCTTGCTGATGGATGTGAAAGCCCTATCTAAGGGCCTACAAGATCTACATTACATATGTGAAATAAAATGCATTTCCGTACACACATACAAAGCTATGGTAAACACTCGTACTGATGTTAAGGTAACTGCGTTCTAGATGTAAAAGAGCAGATGAACCATTCCAAAACCCTTTCCTAGGACAAAAGCCAAAGTTCTTTTCAGCCATCCAGTCTAAGATAACAGGAAAAAAGATGTTGATGGTTTACAGTAAACTATTTTTTAAGTAGACTGGAGAAATCACTAGGAGTTAAGTTGGAACCCAACCATCACTGATGATATTTCCATGTTGCTTGTGATTGTTAAGAAAATTATTCTGGTTTGCATGTTTAAATGTAACACTTATGTCAAAGAATATTTCTAAAGATAGTTAATGCCACAGTTACATCATTTTATTCTGGTATGGTGATCTGAAACATTTTAAATACTTGTGAAGTAACAATGAAACCTGAAATTTGAATAAAACAGTGAAAACTAATATTAGTGCTACAGTGGCCAATTTACAATTTTTTTCAATGATATCACATACTACACTATAAAAATATGTGAAATTATATGGTATAACAAGCATTATACAGTAAGAGGTAAGTTATTTTGAAAGGAAGAAGAAGATTTTTGCTTTTGAAAATCACTCATGGTTCATGTAATGAGAACATCTCCATATTTAAATGTGCTTTTTAAAGGAATATTTTCATTTTAAATTTGATTTCCAGATATGAACTGCCTTTTGGCCTAAAAGTAAAAGGCATTCACATTGCTATTTTCATTCTTATGTATGCCCAAAATAAGTTTCATGTTGACTGTGAAAAATTGCATTTAGTAGATACATTCATTTTTGGATGTCACCTTCTCATTATTTGCTTGGGCCTCTGTCCCACTTCAACACGGGGTCGACCCTGTTACTATGGATTTGGCAATGTTAGTGTCAGAGTGTTGCCAGATGCCCTTCCTGTCGCCATCATGTACCCTAGCTGTCTGCGTCTGGTGTAAGCCATGAAATACTGCAAATGTTTTTCAAATAACTGCAAGTTGTGTAACTGACGTGGTACATTCGGACCAGCCCAGTATTTACCCTGTGGGATGTGGAAAACTGCCTAAAAACCACATCCAGGCTTGCCGGCACACTGACCCTCATTGTTAACCTGCTGGGCTGATTCAGTCCAAGGCCGGCACGCCTGCCCAAGTCCGGGAAGCTGTGCAACAGTGCTCATGGCTTACCTGTTGGTTCCTTATCAGAAATTCATCTATGGAATAGCACTTGTCAACTTTCATTATCAGCCAGCACCTTGTTAATTAAAGGGCGGCGGTCAAATATTTTTATGGCTGCATGCTATGCTACCACAAGATTAAGTCCCACTGTTTTTCTCCCTAGTATTGTATTTATGAATGCTAGTATTATTTTCAAATGGTGCTGATCCTTCACAACAAACTTTGTAAGAGTGTATGTGTTGTGAGGCTACCTAATTTCTTCATCTATGTGAAGTTTGAGGATAGGCACTGTGTGTGTGTGTGTGTGTGCAATTTATAATTCAGGTTCTCATCACTATGTACCCCCAGGTATTTTTAACAATCAGTTTTCATATATTTCTTTTCCATCATGCTTCATTATTAGTGATGATTTGTCTTTCCTTGTACAAAACCGAATAAGATGCCTTTTCTTTGTAAATGAAGTGCTAGACCATTTATTGAGAACCAATGAATGACACTTTTGAGTGTTTCATTTATTGCTCCAGTTGGTTGAGACTTGTGAAGGTCCCTGGAACCAGAAAGTTTCTTTTCTTTTTGGTGATAATTCGTATCAATGTTATTTTTAGTTTCAAGTGATGACTGAAAGAACAAACTAATAGTTTTATCTCCCTTAATTATACACTTTTTGGCGACATAGAGAATGCAGGCAAATGACTTCAGAGTGAGTCATCATCATTAAATTCATCAGTCATCTAATCAAAGTTAGTTAGTTAGTAGGATACATGTTCTATGGATCATTTTGTATGATAGATCGTAATGATGTGGAATGAGTCATTTTACATTCATTTGCAAATTAATTTATGCATATGGTTACATTATGAACATTTCTAATTTTGAGAATATCATGAATTTTTCCATGTATCAAAAAATACAAGGTGTACATAAAGTCCAGGAACACTTTCAATTATGTATTGTACAAGAACCAAACAGTGTACAGCTATCATACATATGTCATTTCGAAGAGACCCTGAAAGTTTTGTTTTTTTTTTTTTTGTATACCACCACAGTGTAGTTTCATAACTTGCGGATAGTTAGCAAAAGTCACAAACATGGTGAGTTCAGGTGTGGAGCGAGCTTTCTGTGTGTTGGCATTCGACAAAAACTAGCGTGCTACAGCTGTTCAATGGATGTTTAGAATCAAGTGTGGTAAGAAACCACCAACGTGGAAGGCCGTTTACCACTGGCACAACAAATTTGTTACGACAGGTTGCTTGTGACCGGCAAAGAGAAGCAGACGTCCCAGTGTGAGTGAAGTGAATGAGGAGTGCATACGAGAGACATTCATAAGGAGTCCAAGAAAATCTGTGCGTCGTGCATCCCGTGATCTCAAAATGGCTCCAATGACATTGTGGAAAGTCCTGCTACAGAAGCTGTCAATGAAATCATTCAAATTGGAGCTAGTGCAGGAGCTCAATGATGATGACAAAGACAAGTGCTTTGAGTTTTGTTCAGAGTTGCAAAAACTGAATGAGGATGGTAATGGCTTTGATTACATAATATTTAGCAGGGAAGCCACTTTCCACACTAATGGGAAAGTGAACAGGCATAATTGTCATAACTGGGGTACAAAGCATCCACACGAATGCATTGAATTTGAGCATGATTCCCCAAAAGTAAATGTTTTTTGTGCCTTGTCATGCCAAAAACAGTACAGGCAATTCTTCTTCACTGAGAGCACTGTTACTGGATATTCCTACTTTCATGTGTTGCAGCAATGGCTGATACCTCAAATGCAATTCGACTCTTCATTCATCTTTCAGCAGGATGAAGCTCCATCCCATTTTCATCGTGAAGTTTGTGGGTATCTGAACACAGAGATGCTGCATCGATGGATCGGCCTTGCTACAGAAGAGGACAGGAGTTTCACTAAATGGCCTCCCCAATCACCACATCTCACTCCATGTGACTTTTTTTCTGTGGGGACACATTACAGATCTGGTGTATGTACTGCCTCTACCACATGATGTAGCAGAGCCCCGTTTGTTTGAAAGTTTTTTTTTTACAGAGTTTCTCTTCAAAATGCAGTATGTATGATATCTGTACAATGTTTAGTTCTTGTGCAATAATTACTTGAAAGTGTTCCTGGACTTTATGTACACCCTGTATAAATGTGTGATGGGAGTGGCAGGCTTGTTAACATGGTGCTGAAACGTACAATGGTAACTAACAAAAAGCTCTGTTTGATGTGCTGCAGACACTACTGGCAATAACAACTCACACTTTTACGTATTTAAATATTATTTTAATGTTATCATAAGATAAGGGATAGTATTCATTATACTATTGTTAAAAACAGCATTGTTTATTAAACATTTTATCTTCTATATGAACAGTAAAAATAATATACATTTCATTTAGATTTATTGCCAACTTGTTTCAGCTATTGCCACAAGACATACAGTCACTTCTACTTAAAAATATAAGAAAAAGGAGACATAAACATTTTTTTTCCAAGGAAGTTTCTTGATCCTAAATTACCACAGCATTACATGTAAATGTTTAGCAGCCAATACCATTTTTCACAGCACCTATCATTTCTTGTCACTGTACCCAAGATGTAGTCTGGAATGTCTGAACAACCATTATCATTAGTTACCCTTATAATTGAGTCAATATGTATCATTTTTTTTCTTTAAAACACATTTTGCAAAATAAAATGAATTACTTCTGTAGCAACAGTCCTTCTCACACAGGCAAGGAAAGCCACAAACATTTCATCCTGGTTACTGTAAATGCACTCCCAGAACTAGCAAATGAAGCAAACACACAAACAACCTCTACTTTGTGTAGTACTCTATTTCACCCATAGCAGTTCAATATACTAGACTGCAGACAAAATGTTCACCACATCTTGTACTTTTTCTGTAAATGGTTTGTGTTTCTGACCCTGCACAATTTGTCAGATACTCCAAGCAGTACACACTGTTTAGTATTAATCAATTCCCAGGGTAGCTTGCTTGGAATCATTTCAGTTCAGATACTAATCCCATGTTCCCTGTGACCTTAACTGTCTTGGGGTGATTTCCATGCTTCGATGTAGCAAGCTGTACAATGATAACTGTAACTGAATGCAGAAAATTAAGAATTGGAAATATAACAATAACAGACACAGTGTAATCCAATGAGCAATTGTACGTTCACTCACTCACTCATTTATATTTCAGCTTTGTATTCAATTGGAGGCTTTTCCCCCCATCATTTGCACTGATTAACCATGTCTCTGAGCTGGCAATTATAATACCAACACTTTTAGGGATACCAGTTGTGACATTTCACACCTTCCAAAAGCACATGAAAATATTCTGAATTCAAATTTTGAAGATGGAACATTTTGGCGCTACATAGGTACTGTAATACGCAGATGGAACACGATTCAGCAGCAGAAACTTATTACAAAATTAGATACTGTTATAAAGAGGAGATCCCTGATTTTGTTTATATTTTGCTGTAGTAACTCAATATGATCCCTGTGTTTAGACACATCTCTACCAATTCAGTTACAGTTATCTTGACAAAGAGAACACTTAAAATAGCAGAATATCTGTGCTAGTAGTAAGTGGCGTACATTCTAATCTTTCACATCAGATGAAACAGATCTCTTACAGAGGTTGAATTGCAATCACACAATTCCATTTCTGAGATTTAGAAGCAGTTTATGTTGGGATCACTATAAAACCACTTACACGCTACTTTGGCCCTCGAGATGTGACAACACTCATTCCGATGACTCAGACGGCTTGCTGTCAGACGCATTTTGATCTTTTGGGTGTCCAAGAGCTTTGGTCATCATGTGGTAGTTTGGTTTCAATGAGCTTGCTGCTGTCTTGGGGTCCATATGATCATACTCATTGTCTGCGAATTTTAGATGCACAAGTGAAAAAAAGTTTTCATTCACAGCTACTGATTTGTGTTAAAAAACAGGGATTTAATTTTGAATATTCTATCATAAACCTGTTCTGATAGTAAAACAAGTAGAAACATGCAAAACCTAAGCTCATCTGTTATGTATTCAAATCATTGTTCACCCAGAGAGGTGCTGGTGAGTGTCCACAACACTGATGGCCTTTACCTAAGAGGGTTCCATTTAAACAGGTCTCATTTCTCCTGCTGCCTTTGTAGCAGTGAGTCTATAGTACACAGTGTGCATCTAGCAGTAAGTTTGTATACTTGATCAAGTTCATGCTGTATTGCCTCCTAATAAGAATGAAGGAGGAGGTCAGAATTGAAAAAAGTGCTGTAATTGTAGCTTTGCATCACAAAGGCTATCCTAGCAAGGCAATAGTAACAACATTTGGCTTAACCAAGCCTACAGTGGTGTGTACATTGCTCCAGTTCAAGCAGACAGGTGCCATCACAAGTGTTTGACAATCTGGAAGACCCTGAGTAACATTGTAAAGCGAAGATTAGTTCATATGTGTACAGACTAAATGTGAGGACTCTTCCTGCACCTGAAATTAACAACAAAGTAAACAATATGTGAGGAGCTCCAGCCTTTGTCTCAGCAGAGCAATGCCATTTATGTGACCATGACTTAAATGGATGGACAGAAAGAAGTTGAACTGATTGCAATGGGCACAGCAATGTAAAAACTGGAGAGCGCAGCAGTGGTCCGAGGTGGTGTTCGTTCATGAATCAAGTTTTAAATTTGGAAGCCTTCACTGAATGTTTACGCATTGACTTCGTAGAGAACATATGAAATCAGTGTGCAATGCCAATGACGAAGAGTGGTGGAGGGTCGGTCACTGTGTGGGGATGTTTTGTGGGTGACAGAATCAGTTTTCTAGTGAGAATTAATGGAACATTAAAGAAGGAAGGATATGACAAGGTACTGATCTACAATTCAATTCAATCTGCCAAGAGACATATTAGTTGTGGGTTGTTCTGCAGCAAGACAATGATCCCAAACAGACTTCTAAATTGTGCCAAGAGTAAGTCAATAGAGGAGAGAAATTTGGGAAACTGAAGAATACAGTCTGGTGAAATCAGCCACCTCACTTAAATCCCATCGAATACTTACGGGATGAACTTGAGGGAGGGAGGGAGGGAGGGAGGAAGGAGATTAGTGTTTAATGTCCCGTTGACAATGAGGTTATTAGAGATGGAGCACAAGCTTGGATTAGGAAAGGATGGGGAGGGAAGTCAACTGTGCCCTTTCACAGGAACTATCGTGGCATTTACCTGAATTGATTTAGGGAAATCACACAAAACCTAAATCAAGATGGCTGGACACAGGTTTGAACCATTGTCCTCCTGAATGCCAGTCCAGTGTGCTAACCACTGCACCACCTCAACCACTGGGATGAACACGGCAGGGAGATCAGAGAACTGAGGTCATCTAATGTTGAAAAATCTATTGATTACTGATGTATTGGACTGTAATCCCTGCTAAAATATTATCTCCATAATGCCAACAGTCTGTGCAGCTGTTCTTAGCACGAAGGGTACTTAATGACAGAGAGAGAAAATATTTGTATTGTTAGCCTATTTAGTTTGAAGAGTGTAGTTGTCAATGAAAATAAAGTGTACAGCTTTTTTCATAGGTGATCGACTACTTTTGACCTGTAGTATATACTTGTCGTGGTCTTCAGTCCCGAGACTGGTTTGATGCAGCTCTGCATGCTACACTATCCTGTGCAAGCTTCTTCATCTCCCAGTACTTACTGCAGCCTACATCCTTCTGAATCTGCTTAGTGTATTCATCTCTTGGTCTCCCTCTACAATTTTTACCCTCCACCCTGCCCTCCAATGCTAAATTTGTGATCCCTTGATGCCTTAGAACATGTCCTACCAACCGGTCCCTTCTTCTTGTCAAGTTGTGCCACAAACTCCTCTTCTCTCCAATCCTGTTCAATACCTCCTCATTAGTTAGGTGATCTACCCATATAATCTTCTGTAGCACCACATTTTGAAAGCTTCCATTCTCTTCTTGTCTAAACTGTTTATCGTCCATGTTTCACTTCCATACATGGCTACACTCCATACAAATACTTTCAGAAATGACTTCCTAACACTTAAATCTATACTCGATGTTAACAAATTTCTCTTCTTCAGAAACGCTTTCCTTGCCATTGCCAGTCTACATTTTATATCCTCCCTACTTCGACCATCCTCAGTTATTTTGCTCCCCAAATAGCAAAACTCCTTTACTACTTTAAGTGTCTCATTTCCTAATCTAATACCCTCAACATCACCCGACTTAATTCGACTACATTCCGTTATCCTCGTTTTGCTTTTGTTGATGTTCATCTTATATTCTCCTTTCAAGACACTGTCCATTCCGTTCAACTGCTCTTCCAAGTCCTTTGCTGTCTCTGACAGAATTACAATGTCATCGGCGAACCTCAAAGTTTTTATTTCTTCTCCATGGATTTTAATACCTACTCCGAAATTTTCTTTTGTTTCCTTTACTGCTTGCTCAATATACAGATTGAATAACATTGGGGAGATGCTACAACCCTGTCTCACACCCTTCCCAACCACTGCTTCCCTTTCATGTCCCTCAACTCTTACAACTGCCATCTGGTTTCTGTACAATTTGTAAATAGCCTTTTGCTCCCTGTATTTTACCCCTGACACCTTTAGAATTTGAAAGAGAGTATTCCAGTCAATATTGTCAAAAGCTTTCTCTAAGTCTACAAATGCTAGAAGCGTAGGTTTGCCTTTCCTTAATCTTAGTAACTTAGTAACAACAATAAACAGAAAATAAGCAAATATTGAGATCCTTCTCAAGGAAGGTGATTTATTTACTAAACTAGACAGGTTACAATGAAATGCGTACCATGTACTCTGCTGAAAAAGGAAACTGCAACAGCCTCAAGGAAATGGTCATTTTTTGTCACATGATGTGACATCATTGTAATTCAGGTCAAATGAAACACGTGTCACAGTGAAGGGTGTCCTGTCACATCACTACAATGCATACCACTCTCTGATGGCAATGCAGGTGTATATTCGCACACA
This sequence comes from Schistocerca cancellata, assembly GCF_023864275.1. NCBI lineage: Eukaryota > Metazoa > Arthropoda > Insecta > Orthoptera > Acrididae > Schistocerca > Schistocerca cancellata. The sequence goes on from NC_064632.1 coordinate 599,428,277, forward strand.
CATAGATGATCATAAAGGTGCCAAATGGCATCCTGTGATATATTGCCCCAAAGCATCTTGGGCTGTTTGTTGCAACTTGGCAATGGTCCTTGCAAGCTCTGGAGAAAAAGTATGTTCCCAGACAGACAGCCTGCAGAATCAAAAGAGATGGTGCACAGACAGCCCTCATGAGCATCATGACTACAATGAATGAATAACTGACACTAAAACCCCTCAGTACACACTTGCTATACCCAAGTGCCACTGAATTGAGTCCTTTCGAGTTTTGCATTTTTCTTCCTTGTAGCATATATTAGGATCTTTCTGTTGTGGTTTCCTGGCAGAAAACAGGTTTGATACATCTATTCACATTAGTCTATTCTCTGAAGTTCTCTTCATATCTACATGACTAGTGCAACTTACATATGTTTCGAAACTGAGAAATCCTCAGTGCCTTGGAATGTGTCCTATTTATTATTATTATATTTTTTTTACATGAAGTTGTACCACAAATATCTTTTTTCCCCCCATACTGATTCAATTGCTTCCCAGTGTTTATTCAATCCACCCATCAAATTTTTAACATTCTATTCTTGTCTGAACTGCTTATCATCCAGTTTCACTTCTACATGGCTTTACCACAATTACCTTCAGCAACTATTTCCTAACACTTAAATTTATATTAGATATTAACAAAATCCTTTTTACAGAAGTGCATTTTGTGCTATAACAATCCTGCATTTTATGAGGGGCACTCAAATAACAACCTAAAACTTACTGCGAGTGGACCGTGGAACAGTTCCATTCAGAAGTAATCACTGTACATGTTAAGGCATTTATCTCACTGCCTGACAAGATGATCAACTCTTGTTTTGAGGAAGGCAAATGGCTGCTGATGATTCCACAATTGCTATCACTTTAGCACTTCCTCTTCCAACTGAAACTGACATGCATGCATATCTTTCTTTCTTCAGATAACCAAAGATATGAAAATCACACGGAGAAAGATTTGGGCTGTATGGAGGATGTTGCAGCATTTCCCAGCAAATTCAGAGAAGCATACACTTCATCCAATTGGCAGCATGGGGGCAAGCATTATTATGCAGCAGGATGATTCCACCTGACAGGATTCTAATAGCCTAAGGTAAAGTGGCTAAGCCAACAGTGGAAACATTGCACGTCTCCCCCCCCAAAACTGTTCACACAAATTCTGTCAAGGCCATGATGACCTTAATGCATGAGGATGCCCACCTGCCACATTGTGAATTGGAGAAAGGCTACACTTCAGCGACTTGTAATGTTTCCCAACCAACATCCTCCATAATGCCTCAATCTTTCACTGTGTGATTCTCACATCTTTGGCAGTCTGAAGAAAGACATGCATGAATGTAGGTTTCACCTGGACAAGGAGTGGGGTGCTGTTGTGGATCCATCAGTGGCCGACTGCATTCTACAGAACAGGGATTGATAGTATCATCTCCCAGTGGGATAAATATCTTAATTTGTGTGATGACTGCTTTTGAATGGAACCACTCCATGGTTTTGTCATGTCAGGTGATCGGTTCTCATTTGACTGCTCCTTATATAGTGTGTTACATAAAGAACACAATTTCTAATTGAATAACAAAGCACCTAATTTATTTGAAAATTACTAGTATTACTGTGTGTTTTGTATTAACAAAGACTGCAGTTAAACACGAAACAAAATATTGGGCAAATGTCATCCATGGCTTTGTCCACACACACATTCATTCTTTGGACCAAATTTTGGAAGACTCTAGAGCAAAGTTCCACATTAATTTGACCCATGACATATCTAATTTCTACCTTTAGGTGTGGTATGGTTAAACTAAATGCAAGATCTGACATGCCTCCACAAAAGAGTCATATGGTGTCATATCACATGACACCAGGGCCAGTTCAGATTGCCATTGCAAAGATGAGGCAAGCAGGAAATCTTTCTGTTAGCAACCTAATTGTTTCTACAAGCATTGTGGCAGGTTGCCCTCATCCTGTTGGATGTCTTTCACATTCAATTCTTGCCCTTGCAATTGCACCCGTAAAAACTGTGTTATCATCTGGCAATAACAATCACCAGTCACTATCACTGCATTTCCAATCTTGCCTTCAAAAAAGTATGGCCCATTGAGTCAGCCAGCCCACAACTGCACAAAACAGTGACTTGTTCTGGATAAAGACGCTTCTCACTGACTTTGTAAGGATTCTCTGTGCCCCAAACCCGGCAATTTTGTTTATTCACATAACCTTTAAGCCAGAAAGGTGCCTTGTCACAGAACATTATTTTTTTATGAAATTCTTGTTTTGTGAATACCCAGTCAGCAAATACTTGTCCATTGACCACAGCTCATGTGTTGTTTGGATCATAAAAGAATGCAAATACAGATCTTTTGTTAAAATTCAATGCAAATTCCTTCTCAGAAGGACTCACCATTGAGGATGGTGGTGAGTTCACTTCACTGCACTTGTAGCAGTGGGACACTGATGACCGAGACATTCCCTACCAGTTGACAAGAATGAGGACATCCATGTGATTTTATGTTTCCTGTCAATCCTGTACCTTCAAATTTCCTTACCAGTCTCTGCACTGTTGACACATTAGGCACATTTCGGATACCATACATTACATGTCTTCAAATGGTCTCTGCATGGCATTCAATGTACTTGAAATGCCCTTTCAAAATCTGGATTGTTGATCCATCACGTACCAATCTATTTTAGCTGATAACAATACACACAAATGCCAGTTGACAATGACAGTCAGTAATCGCAATATCTTCAGATAACAGTAGCTTAAATTTCATGTCTGGCAACCTAACAAACTGAAAAAGGTGCTCAATTTAAAAACAGCATTCCTCATGGGACACCCCTTATATACACTCCACTACAGCCATTGTCAGCTACTTTACTGCTCATTTACTACTTTTTGTGTCTCATTTCATTTTAGAACAACATTAATTGATGCTTATCGTATAAACGCTTTCCAAGATCCCATTCAGCTGCCCTTCATCCTTAGTCTTCACTGTCATAATACATTTCTTTTATTTCTTTTTCCTGACCTATAAGTCCCACTCAAAATTTGTCTTTGGTTTCCTGTACTGCCTGCTCAGTGTAGAGACTGAATAACATTTGGGATAGGCTGCAGCCCTGCCTCTCCTCCTCCTCAGTTACCACTTCCCTTTCATGTCCTTTGACTCTTGTAATGGCAACGCCCTTTGTGCACAACCTGTACACTGCCTTTTGCTCCCTGTATTTTATCCCCATAGCTTCAGAATTTTAAATCTGTGTTCTTGTCATCAGTGTCAAAAGCTTAGGTTCTTCGTATGACCATTAATTTTGAAAATTGCATAATTTTCATTGAGTGTACAACCCTTATAAATCTACAGAATCATAAACTTTTCTGTTTTTCAGCAATTCCATGCCTAATTTATGCTACAGACAGCTTATTAGCAGAAAGAAAATTGAGAACTTTTCCACTTGTGTCCTGACAGGAACAGTACTTGACTAAAAAATAAGACATTATTGCAACTTGACAACAAGTTATGTCAAATACCTCGTAATTCACATTCCTGCTACAAAAATGCTGATTTGGCACACTAATATGTGGATGTGTGTGGCCTAATTACATGTAGGAGATTGAGCAAACAAATTCTTCAATAAACCATGACAATTGGAAATTAAAAACAAGTGATTTGCTCTAAGTAAGCAAGTATGCAAACTTTCTACTATCTAAAATTTTATATCTTTTGAGTCACCCTTCATATGTTGTAATGCACACATAACAAAATGAATTTTAAAGTTCTGCTAATTGTACTTTACTTTCATATTCCTTGCTATGATCCTCCTTTCTCCCAAAGCTCTTCAATCTGTAATTCCAACCGGCTGCTGTAGCATTAAGAGTTAAATGTATCTCCTTATCTTGACCTCGTTTCTGTTTAATTTCATCATAAACATGCAGATCTCTAATACTGTGGTAAACATTCACACTGGCGTTACTTCCAACTGCCTCATTCTTCTTCGTCAACACTGTATAGTAATACAACTGTCTGCACATGAAGCATATTATTATCCACATTCATTGCTTCATACAATTTTTAATGCCCAATGAAGCATATTTACAGTCTATATTTTTAACAACATGTCATAAATCCACACATCAAAATATTATATGCAATTTGCAGCTAACACAAGCCGATTACAATGCATGTTGTCTCATGATGAATTAGTTAGTGTTAGGTTGAGACATACTAGGAATTAGGCCCAATCCTACAGATTCATGTGTAGTATGTTGCAAATAAATGATTTTAAAGAACAATTTAACACCCTAGTACTGGGTGATTATAATTAAAATGCAGCTGCTCACAGAGGTCCAGTGTGTGCTGTACTTATCATGTGGCAGCAAAACTTGGTAGATATTATAATGCGTAAATACAGAAGTGATTTACTCTGGAAAAAAATATATTCCAATTTTGGCAGCCAAGTGCAAATCTGGCACTGTGAATGCAAGAAAGATGTATAGACATGTTTGCACATGAAATGGATTAGGAACAGGACATGAGTAGAAAAGTTGAAACAAGACAGAAGGGAATAATTGTCATTTTATTACTAAGCACTTCTTACACAATTTGTTCAATACCACCACTGGAGATGTCTACAAAATGCTGTCTGGCATTAGATTTGCACCTGGTGGCCAAAATTGAAATTAATTTTTTCCCAATCTAAGTTTGTTCAGCATTATCCCATTAGTGTATCTACCAAGATTCACCACCATAAGGTAATTACCGCCCACACTGGATCTCCCTGAGCAGCTGCACTTCAGTTGTAACAACCCAGCATTTTACTCAAGTTCAGAATCAGACATCCCCAGCTACAATAATAAATAAGTTATAATGCAAAGTAAAGAATAATAATTCAGTACTTAACTACAGTATACCTGGAAGAATCCTGGAGATACTAAAAGGTATCAGATAGATTATATAATGGTAAGACAGAGATTTAGGAACCAGGTTTTAAATTGTAAGACATTTCCAGGGTCAGATGTGGATTCTGACCACAATCTATTGGTTATGAACTGCAGATAGAAACTGCAAAAAGGTGGGAATTTAAGGAGATGGGACCTGGATAAACTGAAAGAACCAGAGGTTGTAGGCAGTTTGAGGGAGAGCATAAGGGAACAATTGACAGGAATGGGGGAAAGAAATACAGCAGTAGAAGAAGAATGGGTCACTCTGAGGGATGAAGTAGTGGAGGCAGCAGACAATCAAGTAGGTAAAAAGACGAGGGCTAATAGAAATCCTTGGGTAACAGAAGAAATACTGAATTTCATTGATGAAAGGAGAAAATACAAAAATGCAGTAAATGAAGCAGGCAAAAAGGAATACAAACGTCTCAAAAATGAGATCAACAGGAAGTGCAAAATGGCTAAGCAGGGATGGCTAGAGGACAAATGTAAGGATGTAGAGGCTTGTCTCACTAGGGGTAAGATAGATACTGCCTACAGCAAAATTAAAGAGACCTTTGGAGAGAAGAGAACCACTTGTATGAATATCAAGAGCTCAGACGGCAACCCAGTTCTAAGCAAAGAAGGGAAGGCAGAAAGATGGAAGGAGTATATAGACGGTTTATACAAGGGCGATGTACTTGAGGACAATATTATGGAAATGGAAGAGGATGTAGATGAAGACGAAATGGGAGATAAGATACTGCGTGAAGAGTTTGACAGAGCACTGAAAGACCTGAGTTGAAACAAGGCCCCGGGAATAGACAACATTCCATTAGAACTACCGATGGCCTTGGGAGAGCCAATCATGACAAAACTCTACCATCTGGTGAGCGAGATGTATGAGACAGGCGAAATATCCTCAGACTTCAAGAAGAATATAATAATTCCAATCCCAAAGAAAGCAGGTGTTGACAGATGTGAAAATTACCGAACTATCAGTTTAATAAGTCACAGCTGCAAAATACTAACGCGAATTCTTTACAGACGAATGGAAAAACTGGTAGAAGCGCACCTCGGGGAAGATCAGTTTGGATTCCATAGAAATGTTGTAACACATGAGGCAATACTAACCTTATGACTTATCTGAGAAGAAAGATTAAGGAAAGGCAAACCTACATTTCTAGCATTTGTAGACTTAGAGAAAGCTTTTGACAAAACAATGTTTCAAATTCTGAAAGTGGCAGGGGTAAAATACAGGAAATGAAAGGCTATTTACAATTTGTACAGAAACCAGACGGCAGTTATAAGAGTCGAGGGGCATGAAAGGGAAGCAGTGATTGGGAAAGGAGTGAGACAGGGTTGTAGCCTATCCCCGATGTTATTCAATCTGTATATTGAGCAAGCAGTAAAGGAAACAAAAGAAAAATTCGGAGTAGGTATTAAAATTCATGGAGAAGAAGTAGAAACTTTGAGGTTCGCTGATGACATTGTAATTCTGTCAGAGACTGCAAAGGACTTGGAAGAGCAGTTGAATGGAACGGACAGTGTCTTGAAAGGAGGATATAAGATGAACATCAACAAAAGCAAAACAAGGATAATGGAATGTAGTCAAATTAAATTGGGTGATGCTGAGGGAATTAGATTAGGAAATGACACACTTAAAGTAGTAAAGGAGTTTTGGTATTTGGGGAGCAAAATAACTGATGATGGTTGAAGTAGAGAGGATATAAAATATAGACTGGCAACGGCAAGGAAAGCGTTTCTGAAGAAGAGAAATTTGTTAACATTGAGTATAGATTTAAGTATAAGGATGTCGTTTCTGAAAATATTTGTATGGAGTGTAGCCATGTATGGCAGTGAAACATGGATGATAACTAGTTTGGACAAGAAGAGAATAGAAGCTTTCGAAATGTGGTGCTACAGAAGAATGCTGAAGGTAAGGTGGGTAGATCACGTAACTACTGAGAAGGTATTGAATAGGATTGGGGAGAAGAGAAGTTTGTGGCACAACTTGACTAGAAGAAGGGATCGGTTGGTAGGACATGTTTTGAGGCATCAAGGGATCACAAATTTAGCATTGGAGGGCAGCGTGGAGGGTAAAAATCGTAGAGGGAGACCAAGAGATGAATACACTAAGCAGATTCAGAAGGATGTAGGTTGCAGTAGGTACTGGGAGATGAAGAAGTTTGCACAGGATAGAGTAGCATGGAGAGGCTGCATCAAACCAGTCTCAGGACTGAAGACCACAACAATAACAACAGTATTTTGATGATGTGATGATTTGTAAGTAATTCTTTGAAAATCATGGTAAAACACAGTTTTATGTTTCTATTCTTTATTGAAACCACACAATTTCAATTTTACAACAGACTGTTTGCAGGTGTCTACTGACAAAGTTAACAGAAACAATATAAATAAGGGAAATGGCCTTGTCATTGGATGTGACCGGACTGTCACATTATAAATGAGCAACGTGTTGTAAAAGGGCACAAACTGAGTCATTTAGCAAAGAGAATTTGATAATATTTTTCATTTATACTTTATTGGAGGGCTTTGCAGTTTAGTGATTAAGTGCATGCATGGAAGTCTTTTTGTGACTGTACAAGGTAATATATTCATGAAATCTCAATCAAAAAACAAAGATTAACTTCTCTTAGTTGAGACCTACAGTCATGAAAGAGCTTGTAAATGACAATACGTTCACCTTTTGACTGTAAAACTGGTGATTTGTTAATCCCAATATTGCAATTTTGATCATTTGGCCATTATCATGTGGGAATAACTGCACCTTAGCACATGTCAAAAACCAACAATCATCTGACATGACAAAGAGAGATGGTTTCATAACATTGTGTTCCTGATTACAATTTTTTGTATGTACTGCACTGTTCCATAACATTTTGTGGGGTAAATGATTCCATATTTGTTTTTGTTTTATATAAAATAGAAGCTGGTTTCACCGCATGCTTTTCTGTGGGCTCACATATATTTGTTCCTGCGTACAAATCTGCATGTGAACTACTTGATTTAAAAACGTTTTAATATGTTGCGCATTTTCTACTTTATGTTCACACCATTCTTCTGTACTTTCTCACATTTAATGGAGAACTTCATGCTAGCAAGCTTTTGACAAAATTGGTATTTAACTTTTTTACATCTTGTCATTGAATGACCATGCAATTCTGCTTTGAATACTATTGGTTTTTCCACAGACTATGTTTTGTAGTCTCAGTGACTAGACAACTCTTCCTCGCAAATACTAAAAAATTCAGCAGCAGCTACAAATATTTTTTCACACATTATTGACAAGTACTAAAAACAATACATTTTAGCAAAAGTTGGTGCACTAGAATCATCCTCCCACTGCAATGAGTTCTACATTAAATGCAAGAAAGTGTGGAAATGAACACAAACAAAAATAAGGTAGAATATGAGCAATATACTTACAATTTAGCAGTTCGTACATGGATTTGTAAGCAAAAACAAATACGTATGAGCCTGCAGAAAATCATGTGATTAAAGAAGCTTCTATTTTATCTGAAACAAAAACACAATATGAACAATATTATGAGAAAGATGGACTGCAATTCACCTCAGTGAGCTGCAGACAGGTATAATGAAACGACTACTAAACATTTAAGCTCTTGGCTGAAAGGCCGTGTTCAGAGATGGAAATCACTTATATATTCACACACTCGTGGCCACTGCCACCTAATGTGGAATCATTTATCCCCTGCAATATTACTGGTATTAGCAAAAATCAGACAGAGTAGGAGTAACATATTTACAATACGATTTATGGGAACAGGATACGAGTAGCAGTGTATGGAATAAACTTCCCCCAGTAATATTTGCACATACATATATTTCGACAATTATCATACACATGCACACAGTACAAGGTATAAGAACGGACCGAATTAAAATGGCGGCACGGATGAGCGACCTGAGTCCCAAAGATTAATGTTGTCTATCGTCGATATGACCTATTGACGCCACACAGCCCCCCCACCCCCTGGCAGTAAGGAGTACTGCATATGAGTCTTGAGGGAAGACGATGTGGGCATCGAAGTTGCTGGTAGCCACACAACCAGGACCTAAATCCCTACCGGGGTGGAATGTGGAGTCAAAGCAACAAGAGGCAGGTCTACCTTGAAGTCGTTGAGCCAGCGAGGGTGGATGATGCGGCGGCCAGCCTGAGAGCAGGTGGGTTGAACGGCGGATAATGGGGTGTGGGTGTGGGTGTGGGTGTGGCAAGCCCGGATGCTGATCGAGCTGTCCAGTGAAGTGAAGGTGTGAATTGTCATCAGGTCACACTCACAAGGGAGGGTGAGGCTATGCACAACACCGATATTTAACTGGTTGTTGGGTGGCGGGGCTGTGGTGTCTGTGAGTTGAATGAGAACTCGAACATCGAGAGTGATGACTGAAATGTCGTCCACGTGGTGTGGGGCTACATTGCAGAGCAGGGTGTCTCCATAGTCGACGAGGTAGCAGCAAAACCTGCACACAAGGTGGAGGGTGACGTGTCTGAGAAACCCGCAAAAGGTGACAGGGAGGTGTCAGGTGAATAAAACAGTGTGGTGGCCCGAGGAGATACATTGTCGGACTGCACAGCGGGAGGGAGACTGACAAGAGAGTCATTAGGAGGATCAGACTGAGCCAGCAGAGGGACATTGTGGTCCATGAATGCTGGTTCGAGTTGGTGTAACAAAACAGTTTGAGGACTGGCTTTGACGTTGATGTCGAAAGTTGTATCGCCCTGCTGGAGGACTTTAAAGGGGCCTAGATAAGGTTGTCAGACCGAATTGTCTCTCAGCATTACATGGGAGCAAGTGTTGAGAGTGGTTGGCAAGTAAGTGTCTGGCAGGAGTGGCTGATAGGTGGGTGCAGACGTGCATGTTTGAAATGGGTGTGCATGCAACTTATGACATTGGGGGGGAGGGGAAGTCTTCAGGTACTTGAGGCTGAATGAATTCCCCTGGTAGGATGGGGTTCTCCACAAAAACCGAATTCTGAGATAGTTCCGTGTAAGTCAGGCTTGAAAGTTGAATGGAGACTGAGCAGTACTCATGGAAGTGCTTCAGACCAGAGGCAGTTGTGGCACCTGAGTTCTGCTTTTAGAGTGTGGTGCCACCATTCCACTAGCCCGTTGCTTTGTGGGTGGTAGGCTGTGGTGTGAATTTTCTTTATGCCACAGATGTTACATAAAATGGTGAACAGGGAAGACTCAAACTGCCGACCTTCGTCAGTGGTGATGGTGGTTGGACGACCGAACCTAGCAATCTGTGAGGAGATAAAACCCTCGGCCACAGTCTCGGCAGTGATGTTAGGTAAGGGGACTGCCTCTACTCGGCGGGATGTGTGGTCAATTGTGGATAGAATGTATCTGTGGCCCTCCGCGACGGTGGAAGAGGATCGATATGTACATGACGAAATCGTCCTGGAGGGATGTTGAACTTGCCCAGTGGTGGAGCAGTATGATGGCTGACTTTGTTGCATTGGCAGGGGATGCAACTGTGTGCCCAGGTCTGACAGTCCCATTTTATATTTTTCCAAATGAAACGCTCAGAGATGAGCCCTGTACTGGAGCAGACACCAGGGTGAGCGAGGTTATGCAGAGTTCGAAGGCCTGCTGGCGCAGGGAGGCGGTGGGGGGGAGGGAGTAATGGGCGTAAGGTAGTGGTAGAAGAGTCGCACCACACATTGCTGGGGAATTTAGCTTTAGTAAACACAAGGGGTGTTTGAGGGTCCATGAGGAGAGCTTGAGATTCCTCGTCCGAGGCTTGTAGAGTGGCCAGGCTGGATAAGTCAATGAAGCATGAAATAGTATAGATCTGCAGCGACATTTGATATAGCGAACATCAGTTGTGAATTGGGAGACTAGATCAAAGCGACAGGGTAGGTCCTCGGGGTGGGCGGGGGGCAGGGGGTTTGCAGAAAGCATCTGTGAGGATGAAGAATGAGTGACCCTCCATGTTGGGGCAGGAGTGTTTGACAGCCTTGTCGACCACAAGGAGATCCCTATTGAAAGTGGAGAATTTCTTCTGAGCTGTTTATAGAATAAATGAAGAGGGGAAACCATGTCTATCTTGCGTTGCTGTAGTACCGCTCCCACTCCAATGTCACTGGCGTCCGTAGTGATGAACAGCTCAGCCAAGAGGTCAGGGTGGGCGAGTGTCACGGCATGAGCTAAAGAAGTCTTTAATGCATTGAAAGCCTCCAGCATAGTTGCAGTCCAGTGAACGGGTTTGAGTCCTGAAGTCTGTTTACCCAACAGCGCGTGTGTCAGTGGGGCCTGCACGGCAGCGGAAGAAGGCAGGTGACGACGGCAGTAACTTATTGTGCCCAGGAAACATCAGAGTTCTTTGTAAGTAGCCGGGGGCGGCAGTGAAGTGACGGCTTGCACACGAGATTTGGGAGGCTGCATTATGTCAGTGGAGATGGTGTGACCCAACAAAGTAACGGAAGGTTGACGCAACTGTAATTTTTCTTTGTTGACCTCAATGCTGTTGGATAAATGATTTTCATGTTCCTCAGCTGACTTGCTGAAAATTAGTATATCGTCCATGGTGGCTCAAATGAGAGACCTGAGTTCCAAAGATTACTGTTGTCTATAGTCAATATGACCTACCGACATCACAAAGAGTGCAATATAAACAAGAAGTAATAACCAGGAACACAATGGAATGAAACCAGCTTCTGTTTACTATGAAACAAAAACAATATTGAATACTTTAAATTACTTAACAAGAAAATTATGTGTGTTTCACATGGTTTGGCAGCAAACCAAGGTGATGTTACCCAAAGTCCCTACTTAAGTTTCATCCCCCTGGTAGCACCAATCGAATAAAATGACAAAACTTGTGTAACAGTACAACAAACATAAGGCTGTAAGTGAACCTGTCCGTCACAGGTTCTCATATCATATGAAAATAAATGCATAAATAATAGAATTCTTACCACCTACATCAAGTTGTTATGCTACTTTAGAATCAAGTTGCCTAGTCATTTGGATATACCATTTGATACTTGAATGATATATTGGTCCACCAGAAGAAAAACGAACTGACAGTCAATGTCAAGAGTTCTTTATCATTCAGGAAAGAATTAAATAAAGTAATGTAATTAAGAAAAAACAAGAGAAAAAGGAAATACATTTGATATTAAACTACAGCTACTCATTTCAGTTTATAACATTGGTGAGTAGGTTGTTTAATGACTAAAGAAAATTCACCATTCCTCTGTTGCTTAAATATATTGACAAAATTATTACTGTACTGAAAATGCCGATTAACAACAATTGTGAATCAGACCTACTGCAGCTGTTGCCTATGGCTGATTGTGACAGAGTGCATATCTGTTCCACGCACAGTGCTGAACTATTTGAAGAGTTAAAACAAGAAGTATTGCACATAAAGCAATACAACAGCTGTAAGAATGACCATGCATGTAAAAGCATTATAATGTAACCAGGCATCCAGTAGTACAATTAAATGCTGTGATGCAGTCAGTGTTATGAATATAATTGCATGGAACAACTAGAATTAGCATTGTTTCATACCTTGTACAGGAATGATTGGTTTTAAAAATCTACTAGTCAACTTTGACAGCCAATTTACATACATCATAGCTGGAAAGGAGAAAAAATTAAGCACCTGTATTATGTAATAGCTACACAAAAGCTTGTGCTAAACAGAGGTATATAAAATTCCGTGTAGTTGTGGCAGGGTTTACATAGGAACTACAAAAAGAAGCACCAATACACGGTTGACGGAGCACAAAAGAAACTGTCGCTTGGGAAATATCGGCAGTAGCGGAACATGTTTTTAGGGATGGAGATCACGAAACAAAATTTGGTGAAACAAGCGTGCTAGCGAGGCCGTCACACTGTTATACACGTATGTATAGAGAGGCAATTGAAATCCACAAACATCAATACAATTTTAATCATAAAGAAGAAGGATTAAAATTGGATAAGATATGGGGTCAACGTTGCATCAATCACGTGACAATCGAGAGAACAGATGATAGCTGCACATTGACGCCACGTGACGTGTGGTGGCACCCCCTACGATATCCATATAAACGGCGGCCCCAGCTCCTAACAGCCAGTCGTTGACTCACCTCGGAAGATGTTCTCCATAGTTGAGAATGAAACGTCAGGGAGAAGAAGTTCTACATATCGACCACGGCAACTTAGCCCGGAAGTGTTTACTGATGGAGTAATGGGATGCTTAGTAAATCACAGTTTGGATTTCAAAAACACTGTTCCACAGAGACAGCAATATACAATTTCACTGTCCACATTATAGAGCCTTTAAATAGTAAAACATCACCAATAGGAATTTTCTGTGACTTGTCCAAAGCATTATGTTATAGGAATTACAATACTGTGGTATAAATGGAATAGCATATGAGTGGTTTAAGTCACCTACAGAACAGGAACCAAAAAGTTTCCTTATATGGGTCAAGTGATTGAAATAAGTTTACCACTACATCTAACTAGTGTTAAATTACATTAGGTGTTCAACAGGATTCAATCATCGGTCCCCTTCTGTTCTTGATATATGTGAACAACCTCCCTTCTTATCTGAAACAGGAAGCTGAACTGACACTGTTTGCTGATGATACAAGCATCATTATTAATCCAGTAGAAGAAAGTCCAATTGCAAATGATACAAATAAGGTCTTTGGAAAAGTCATTAATTGGTTTTCTGCAAATGGGCTTGCTCTAAACTTTGAAGAAACACAGTACATCCAATTTTCTGCTGCAGAAAGTACAGTTCCTTCAATAAATATAACACATCAACAGAAGACAGTAGAGCACACTAAGGGTTTGGGTGTACATATAGATGAGAATCTTAATTGGAAAATTCATATTTCGGATCTTCTAAAGTGACTAGTTTCAGCAACTTTTGCACTCAGAATAATTGCCAATTTTGAGGATATAGAAATTAGTAAGTTTGCATACTTTCACTCTCTGATGTCATGCAGAATAATATCTTGGGGTAACTCATCATTTAGACAAAAACTATTCATTGCTCATAAGAATGTGGTTAGAATAATGTGTGAGGTTCGTAGTCGCACATCTTTTTAAAAGATGTTCGATACCCTTTTTATAATGAGAACTGCCTGACTCCTCAAAATAGCCATTAACTGCCGACATCATGTCTTCATTTGTAGAAAATTTTCGACCATCAAGTCTTTTTTTCAAGTTTGAGAACAGAAAATAATCCGAGGCAGCTAAATCTGGTGAATAGAGTGCATGAGGTAGCAAGTGAAACTTTAATTCATTAATTTTGGCCATTTCAATAACGGACTTGTGAGTTGGTGCATTGTCCTGAGGAAACAACACTTTCTTCTTGGCCAAATGTGGCCATTTTTGCTTGATTTCTTCACCCAGATGTTGCAGTAAGTTTGCATGATACTTGCCACTGATAGTTTCTCCTTTTTCAGTGTAGTCAATGAAAACTATCCCAAAAAAAACCACACCATGACCTTGCCTGCAGATGAAACAGTCTTTGGAGTCTGTTCTCCAATTTGTGACCATTGCTTTGATTCTTTTTTTTTGTCTCAGGAGCGTAGTGGTGGACCCATGTTTCATCCATGGTTATGAAAAGGTGCAAAAAATCTGCTATATTGCTCTGAAACTTCTCTAAACACTCAACTGAAACATCTTTATGACATTGTTTCTCCTTGAGCGTGGGAAAATGCGGCATAAACCTTGCACACAGTTTTCTCATGTCCAAGCTTTCAGACAATATGTGATGTACCACACATTCTGAAATGCCTGACAGCTCATGCACTTAGTAGATGATCATCCAGTACTGCTTTGTGGATTTTTTTCACCATTTCTGGAGTCATCACCTCATTTGGTCAACTACTGCGATGCTCATCTTGGCAGCTCATACGGCCTTGCTTAAACTCAGGCACCCAATATTTTACTGTTGTCAACAAAGGAGCAGACTCTCTCAAAGTAGAAGCTTTTATTTGCACTGAAGCATTTCAAAAAATATACTGCATCAGGTAACAATGACCAATTTTCTCCATTTTACCAAGTTCACACAACATTCACTACTGGTGGCTGCCAAACAAATACTGACAGTGCGGCATCTTCAGACTTGAAACATATGCTTCATAAATCATATACTTTCTAATTCAGAGGTATTTTTCAACAACAATTGCCATCTCTCAGTCAGTTCAGGTACTCATGGGACCGACCTCGTATATGGGCTTCATTTCTGGATCCTGATATATGTGTAATAGAATTCTAAGATCTTTTTATACTATTTGTAGAATATTTAGTTTTCTTCCAATTTTTCGTAAAAGAAATACGCCCTCTTGATTTACTTTTTCCTGTGATAATCATGATTTTCTGATACTTCTTGTTCCATTGCTCAAATATGATCAATTTAATGTACAAAATTCTCGTTCTCTTCATTGCCAGGAACTTCATCACGCAGCTCATGGAACTATTCCAGTCAGACATTAAGATTGCTGCTAAACTCTGTCCTAGTTTTCTTTTATCTAAGATGTTTATTCCACAAACTAGAGGTTTAGAGAGCATTATTTCTCATAGGTAAGTATTCTATATAAAAAGCAAATTAACTCTAATTAGTTTTGATATATCTAAAGTAATGTACATAAAAGTTCAAGTGAATGTGGGAAACCAGTGAAGTAATGTACACTTTGTTTCAGATTGTAGCACTTGTCATCTGCACAAGCACAAGTGTCCTCCTAACTATAATTATGTTTCACAAACAGTTCAAGCCAATGATGGCTGAAGCTTACAGATAGAGAGTTAATGGCATGAACTCCATCAATCTGAGACAAAATGTAGATGGGAAAATCATGTGGGACAAGTGTCTCCCGCACAAGCAATGGAGGGTTAAAAGAGGAACTGGTATCTGCATGAAGCAAATATTCAGACTGTAATAAATGGAAGACAAGCAGCATCAATAATAAAAATGGGTAGCGTGCACAAATAGTAAGATGAACTAGCAACACCTATTACAGCACCTCGATGATGGCAAGATGCAATGCTGATGTAGCAGCTGAGCATTCCACAGCCATAACCCACTGTGTTGATGTTGGGTTTTCGGGTACCTCGAAGATTCTTTTCATGAGTTTGAGTGCTTACTGGCAAATGATATTTTAGTGCAGAGTCATGCTACAATTTGCAGTATTTTGAGAGATTCTGAGAGTGTGGTTTGAAATGTTTTCAGTGAAAAAACAATGGTCTGATCACAATTTGTACTAACCACTGCAGACATCATAAAAATTAGGAGTTAAGTATCATGTATTTCCTAAGAACAATTACACCAAACAAAAATGATTAAAAAGCTTATAAACATAATGATTCACTTTCACTTGCTAATGCTTTTGCATGGTTTATGAATAGGATTTGACAAGCAAACTATTGAATCTTCCTCTGAAACACAAGTTGGAACCTGATGATGTGCCAGCTGCGTTTCCCATGCTACAGAATGGATATAGGTGGAAATAATGAGCCTAATATCAGGATGCTACACTGGATATAAAAACGAAATTACTGTAAATAAGTAGAAGAGATTCTGCAAGTAAGGACAGGGTGAATCATCTAAAACGCTCACGGCAAATCTTATGGAAATGGGAACAGGTGTGGTTTTCACAAAATGAATTGGTAGTCAGGAGCTCATATTGTTAACCAAGAAACAGATCATAAAAATACTTAGAAAGTGTTTTGCTTGTGCAAACATACAATTTTTTTAAATGGAATAATGCCTATTGACATTAAGAAACTAAAAGTGGTATACCTCAGAATGTCAGTGGGGTTTGTTGCAGGAATCTAGTACGAGTCATTTATGCATTATAATATTGTACACAGTTCCACACTGACACTTGTCTGTGCCATTAAACCTGCATAGTTGCTACGTACAATATTCTTATGTTTGCTTACAGTGTGCTTGTATGTTACTTGAGTGCATAAAGACTTGCTAATCAGTTAATATGTGACGGGTCATGAGTGGTTGATGGGATTTACTAATGCCTAAAAAGCAGACACACTCATGATGTACAAAGAGTTTCATAAGAGTGTAGTTAATTCTTGTACAATGTATGAGGCAAGATATCCCAATAGATATTGACCATCTTGGCAATTATTTATAATCTTCAATGAGTTACTAAAAGTGGTAGCGTAACACCTAAACATTGTAATGGAAATAAACAAATTAGGACAGAAGATAGGGCCATTAATATTCTTGCTGCTGTTTGCAGCTGATCTGCAGAATCGCAAGAGGAAGTGGTACGAATCAGACAAGTGCCCTACACACTCTTCTCTGACACAGGTTCCATCCCTATCACATCTGTAAAACATTACTATGAATTAATTTTGATTTAAGTTAAAGTACTCACCATTGCTGGTGATCTGTCGCAGCAGAAGTCCCAGAAAACTGCGACTGTAGGATTTAACAATAAAGTCAAATGAATTTTTAATCTAGTATAATGTTTCAGCTGAATATTTATCATCATCTCAAAGTAAATAAAACCATCTTGACAAATCTAAAATAAGTTGTAACATACTTACAATAATGAAATGAAACATGCTCAACAAGCAACATACTTTCTGTCCAAATACACACAAAGCACTGACCCCCTATGCCAATATGTCTACCCCTATGTATAAATTCCAAACCATCACGAACAATCTGCGGCGTTGTTTAGGATCATTTTTTGAATAACTAACAATTAAAATTAACATATAAAAACTGAAAATGCATATATAAACGTATGTTTACTCCAGAATGACAAGTACAGTTCTATGTTGGGTCATATTTGAGATACTATTTGAGTATAATTTCTCAAACACATAATTGCAATAATGCATTTACATATCTCGTTAAGTACTTGAGTCTCCCTTCATGTATAGAGCTTCTACACTTTGAAGTAAATGAAATCATGCAGTTATAATTTTTTCTAGATGAGTTACATATTTTTTTGTATGCCTGTGTACTTCTGAATTCATCTGGAGAACGCATGTTATAAGTGAGTCTGTTATGTTTCAACAAACCCAATAGGATTTGTGAAACTGAAAGTTGAACAAAACCTTTTGTGACACATGGAGAAACAAATTTTACTTATGGTCTGAAATAAATCCACTATTTGATTAAGTATGTAAATTAATATGAAGCATAATACAAAATTGTTACTCAATAGGAGAAGGAAAGAACAAGTTCTTTCTTAACTATATGAGCTAATATGTAACTTAGAGTTTCAAAGCTAGTAAAAATTCTTAAGTGTAAATGCACTAATCTCTGTACTTTACATAAATGTAAATAGTCTTGATATTTGCAGTATGCAGACTGCTTCATAGAGAATCTTGAAGTGTGCAGTATGCAGACTGCTTTATAAGATGACATGCCTGACCAAGTATCTTCAAGAGTGCAGAAATACTAGCTTGTTTCCCATATCCTCCTGTAAAATAGGCTTTTGTCAACAATGGCAAGTGTTGACACGGTAAGCTAGAAGGATCTCAGCAATAGAGGCATATGCATGTGGACAGAGGGAAGGAGAGCTTGGTACTCTGATGAGAAGTAAGGAATTAAATAGAAGATTCAGAGTGTTGGAGTTGAAGAAGAAAAGATGACAGACCCCAAAGACAGGACAGGACCCCCACTGTTCCAGAACTTCACTGTGGCACTGGAGAGAGAAGAGTGTTCAGCATTCCGTGCAGAATGGACTTGACACAGCTTCGCCTTCCCAGTACTCAAATATTAACCCCAACACTTACTACTGACTAATCAACAAAGGGTGAACAATTTGCATTCTGCAGGAGAGAGTGAATGACATATATAATGCTGTATTGGTTAATTCAAGTAATAAATGCTAGATACTACCAACTGACGTACACGCAGCCCCTCTAATATCTGGGTTTGATCTTACATAAACATGAAACATCTGACATATCTGAGACATAAACATGAAAATAATAAAGAGAGGTACAGAATTACTGTGTTCCTCTGATATCTGTTGCTGCTCAAACATAAATTAGCACATAAACATGAAAATATAGAAATAAGGTAGCCAAATGCATCGAATCACAACATATCCCATAACAATTAATAAACAAAGTCAACTAACTGACTCTTTGGGCAGATCATACAAATGTAAAATGTTCATATTATAAGAAGTACTTTGTCATGCATCAATATGTTTGCTAAACACCGTAAAGTCAAGTATGAAAATAATTTTTTTTTATGTCACATTTTCAAAATTAAGCAGCAGGCAAGTCTGAGATACAAAATTTTAGGTTCCTAAAATCTTGGCTGAGTGTCATGTTCTCCTTACAATAGACAAAGCATATATGAAGTGCTATTTCAAGTTCAAGGACATATTTCATGTGTTTATAATGTTACAAAATTATATATAAGGCAAAGGTAAAAGATGTATATTTTTCCAAGCTCCAGTACGTATAAATAAACAGTTGTTAGCAGAGTGATGGAATTAATTAAATCAAGATATTGTTGTTAATAACTGCTGGGGTATGCTGTACACCACAAGAAAGCAGTTCACATTTAAGGTAAGGAAACCACAAGGATGGACAGAGGAATTTGCCCGCAATAATTGTCAAAGGCACCTTCTCTCGTAGCTAGAAAGTCATCATCCCAATTATTTATTTATTTATTTATTTATTTTTTTGTAGAGACTGAGAGCCACCATGGCCAGATGCCACTGTAGAATCAGGTTTATACTGGTAAGTTAAGTACCCACAGCGTACTTCCAGAATGTATACTGCTCAATAACCAGTTGACAGTCATCTCGTTGATCATCACCACACTAGATATGATGTAGCAACATCACATCAGACAGTAAATAAAACTGGGCACAGATAAAGGTAAATTCCGACATAGCTTAATTTAAAGGGTGAAGTACCACTAGTTACATATGAATGAGTAAAAAAAAAAAAATTGGAACAAAATGGATAGTTCAGCAATCCTAAAAGTTTGATCTATATGTATATATTTTCTCATCAGTTATAAAATAATGAATTAACAAGACTTCAGTTGAAAGTAGATGTCTGAAGAAACAATAGCTATACCATGAATACAAATCCGCATGGGCTGCAGACAAATACCTAATCTTTGAAACATTATAGATTTGCCTTGTGCTGCACATTACATTCCAATTGTTTATGACTGTCAGAATACAAATAATACAATAACATAATATTGGACTGGTTTTCATTAAGTACACATTAGTGAAAAGCATTGGCTTGCTTCAACATTGAACAGCACCTAACCTACTTTCTTCATCATTACAAATTTTCCGTTCGAACGTCCTACGTCGCCTGAGATTTATAGCTGAGCAGACATTATGACAAAAGTAATATGCAGAATCCTTATATCTGTATCAGACAGATAGCATAATATATATAGATACCAGACATGGAGCAATCATCCAAGTATGTCTGAATACACAGTGCACCAAACCCTTCTAAAGATGGGCCTCTGCAGCCAATGACCCGTGCACGTTCCACAACATCGGCAACTACAACTGAAATGGGCATGTGACCTTTGGCACTGGAAATTAGTACAGTGACAGAGCATTCCTCGGTCTGGTGAATTATGATACTTTTTTAATCACGCTGATGGGAGGGCGCAAAGCCTCTGTCTTCCAAAGGAACAGATGGCAGTGGCTCAATTATGCTCTGAGGACATTCAAGTGGGCATCCATAGGTCCGGTAGAGCTCGTGCAAGGAGTATTGTGCACCCCTTCTTAATAATTATGTTTTCCAACGGCAGTGGCATTTTTCAGCAAGATAATGCACCGTGTCACAAGGCGAAGAGAGAGTGACGGAGTGGTTCGAGGAACACAGTGGCAAGTCCAGTTGATGTTCTGGTCCCCCAACTCACCATATGTGAAATTGGTCCGGGTGTGACTGAACGTGGCGTCAGAGATCAGCATCCCTCCCTGGAATTTATGGGAATTAGGTAACTTATGTGGTGCCAGCTACCTACAAAGACCTCATTGCTTCCATACCACAATGCTTTGCCACTGTTATCCCTGTCAGAGGCGGCCATACCAGTGATTAGGTAGCTGATCGTGCTGTTCTGGCTGATCGGTGTATGCACAAGTAAATAATGTGTATTAATGACCTTGTGGACAATGTTAAAAGTAAACTCAGTTGATGCAGTTATCTATAATGAAGTACTGCCTGAATGAATCTTCATAAATATTCAGTTAGATCTTGATAAGATTTGAAAGTGGTGTTCTTCAACTTGATGTAAATGTTCACTAGTGTAAAATTGTGCACTTCACAAAATGAAAAAAACATAGTAACCTGTAACTATAATATCAACGAGTCACTGTTGGAATCAGCAAACTTATACAAATACCAGGGTGTTACACTTTGTGAGGATGTTAAAGGGGGATGATAACGTGGGCTGAGTCATGGGTAAAGCAGGTGCCATACTTTGATTTATTGGAGAATGCTGGGGAAATGCCCTCACTCTACAAAGGAGATTTGTAAGCAATCACTCATGTGACCCTTCCTAGAATATTGCTCAAATGTGTAGGAACCGTACCAGATAGGACTAACAGGGGATATTGAACATATACAGGCAAGGGCAGCACAAATGGTCACAGGCTTGTTTAATCCATTAATCCAAGGGAGAGTGCCACAGAGATGCTAAAGAAATGGAAGTGGTAATAATAATTACAGTACACATGAAGGTATCCAAACAATCATTCTTCCTGCACTCCATATGTGAATGAAATGAGAAGAAATCCCTGTACCTGGTATATAAGGCTATCACCAGGAGAATCTTGTAAAATCAAATTCAGACAATTTACAATTTTGACAGTTCCATCTATGTATGTATGTGAAACTATCATGTATGTCAAAGCAAACTGTGCACTAATGCTAAACAGAGAAGTACACATTTGTAGCACAAAAGTTAAAGTTTGTTATCACATCAATGGTACTTGACTACAACTGGCTGATAAATGTCCTGCTACAGCTGGGTGCTTATTACATAACAGGCTACCAAACAGTTTACAAAATACAAAAACATTACCAGTCTTTAAAACAAAAGTAAGAGGGTTCTAGACAATAGTTTGGCTGTACAAAGTTAAGGAATACTTTGGGAATAGTCCAAAAGAATCGGAAAGAAATTGCTCTACTATGGCACTTTCCTCAGAAATGTTTTACATATAAGGCATCGATGACAAGTAAATGTGAAAAGTTTCTTACGTTTTGTCAACACTCAAGTACTGCAGCTGAAAGAAATGTTGAGTGCCTATATTTATTAAATTAAATCAGAAATAAAGTTTTGGTTTTTCCTTTTCATTAATTATTATATGTATCTACACAAGTAAGTCTACTGTAAAATAACCTGTGTGCTCAGTTTCTAATTCACCCTGTAACTGTAATTGTAAATGATATTGATGCATCCAATATCATTCTAAACAATGGCCATAAATAAGTAAATATTTGTTGAAAAGGAACACACTCACCTCTCTCTCTGTGGTTTCAGTAGCCTGAGATGCAGTCATGTGTGTGAGTTGCATTTTGTGTGGGCGCGTGTGGCACATGCACACGTATGTGTCTGTTATCTATTTTTGACAGAGGCCTTTTGTGAGTCTCTTTGTTGTAGACATCTATGACTCAGCATCTCTGGTATATGGTTAGTGATGATGATGTAATGTTTGTGGGGCGCTCAACGGCGTGGTTATCAGCGCCCGTACAATTACCCAATCTTCGCTCTGTCCAATTTCGCCACTTTCCTGGATGATGATGAAATGATGAGGACAACACAAACACCCAGTCATCTCGAGGCAGGTGAAAATCCCTGACCCCGCCAGGAATCGAACCCGTATATGGTTAGTAGCAACTTTCCTTTTCATAGTACTGTTACATTTCATCCTGGATTTTACAGTGTTGAAATATTTGGTGATTTTAATATAGATGCAAATCCAAAGAATGTAGTAAATTTGAAGCTCACTGACATATTAAACTCATAAAATCTTTTAAATATAATACATCTGCATCTACATCAATACTACACAAGCTACTGTATGGTGCATGGTGTAGGATGCCCTGAACAATTAATTCTTATTTCCTTTCCTGTTCCATTTGCAAACAGAGCGAGGGGAAAACGACTGTCTACATTCGTCCATGAGAATCCTTATTTATCACGTCTAATCTTCATTATCCATGCATGAAATGTGAGTTGGTGACAGTAGAATTGTATTGCAATAAGCCTCAGATGCTAGATCTCTAAATTTTCTCAATAGTGTTCATAGAGAAGAATGTTTCCTTACCTCTAGAATTTCCTATTTGAGTTCCCTAAGCATCTCCACAATACTGGCATGTTGACTGAACCTACCAGTAACAAATATAATGGCCCACCTCTGAATTGCTTTATGTCTTCCTTTAATCTGACCCAAAAACTCAAATAGTACCATGGCTTTTGTTGTGAATTGGCAGGAGGCATTTCACGGAGTTTGGAGGAAGCTGAAAGGCACGCGTTTAAGCTCACGCAGGCTGGCGTGAGGTCTAGAAAATGACAAGGAATTATAGTAGCCAAAAATAGTGCATAGCTTCTGGAATACTTAACTTTAATCCATAATTGGAGAACATCGCTCTCAATGATACATAATTACAATCTCTGACAAAGTCTGCTGTACAACTGGGTCGAGTGCTAGGAAGTCTCTCTAGACATGCCGTGTGGCGGCGCTCGGTCTGCAATCACTGACAGTGGCGACACGCGGGTCCGATGTATACTAACGGACCGCGGCCAATTTAAAGGCTACCACCTAGCGAGTGTGGTGTCTGGCGGTGACACCACAGCTTTCACTATTATGCCATCTGAACGCTACTTTACTAAAAGTCAATCATTCACCTTCTCTACTACAGTCCTCACATGCTCGTTTCATTTCACATCGCTTTGTACCATTATGCCTGGACATTTTATCGACACGAATGTTTTCAGCATTACACTAGTAATACTTATTCGAGCATTTCTGGTTTGCTTTTCCTACTCATATGCATTAATTTACATTTTTAGACATTTAGAGCTAGCTGAGATTTATCACACCAAATAGAAATTTTGGTCTAAGATATCTTGTATTCTCCTAGAGTCACCCAATGATGACAGCTTCCTGTGCATGACAGCATCATCGACAAACGGCTGCTGATTCGAGCTAAGTAAAAGGTCAATGCCATAAACTACTCTTTGTAAAAGCTAATTAGGATTCCATCTGGACCTGTGACTTATTTGTTTCTAACTATTTCAGTTGTTTCATTATGCCAGGGATGACCATTACTGTGTCCCCCATATGGAAGTTTTTGCAACTGATCAATGTTTGTATGATTGTCCTGTGTGAATGATTTCTTAAACACAAAATTTAAAACTTCAGCTTTCCTTTTGCTGTCTTCTACCTGCATGCAGGTTGGTCAGTGAGTGACTGGATAAAAGCCTAAGACTTGATTAGTAGTCTTATAGATTACAAGAATTTTCTTGTGTTCTCAACAATATCTTTTGTTTAAGTATGACAGTTGTATGGATTGCACATTTATCTTTTTACAGATCCTTGAATCTCTACTAACTTTTTCCTGTAATCACTTGTTCATTCTCTTTTGAACTGAGAGTACAACAGCTTTTACTTTCTCAGTATTTTCCAAATTTCAGTGGTAAACCACAAAGGATATTTTCTGTCCTTCATCCACTTAATCAGTACATACTTCTCCAGAGCATGATATACAGTCCATTTAAAATTTTCTATAATTCCTCTACATCCATCATACTGGATGAAACATGGTACCTACCAGAATTAAAGAAAATGTGGAAGGGAGGAACCAAAAATGTAACTTACTTTTCACACAACCTGTATATTTAGCAATATACAACCATACCTGCAGCCCACACATTACTGGGCCAAATGGCAGTGTTTACTATTGCACTGGACAGAGCCTCTGCTATTACATGCCTTTCTGCAACCTATGAAAATTATATAAGCACCATTGATGACAAGAGTGTTTAAGTTACTCAAAACAGATGACATAATTTTTAATTAGAAGGCTGCATGTCTAAAGGTTCTGGGTTAATATGTGCTTAAAGATTAAACAGATTAGGAAACAATATGACAATGATAAAGCTTACTTAAAAGCAAGCAACTTTTTAATTTCAATCAACAGCCAAGGTGCAATTGGATCCCAGCCTGTCCCTTTTGACAATCTTATTTTGACTAATGCTCTGTTGGCAGTTGGCTGTTAATATTTTCAAACTTAATCTGATTTCAGTTATTAAGACCGTTCTGAAGGAACGTCTTAAAACATCACTTGTGAATACTTAGTACAAGAGAACTCACTTGCCAGAATGACAAGATCCAGCTAAAATACACCAATAATGATCCGGTCTTTCAAACACACCTTAGTACAACAGGTTGTTCAGATTATAACTAAAGACTTAAAAATGTAAATGCAATCAAAGAACTGAACTGGTTAACACCTAAATCTAACTAGAAGGTCCGTCTTTTGTTTAATGGCATCATGTGCCTTAGTATAATTGTTCTGGCTGTATTTATGGCCAGGAGCTGGTCATTAGAACATTAATGATTGGGTACAAACCAGAAAGGAAAGGAAATATAATAGTGCGACAAATTTTAAAATGACAACTAGTATCTTAGTACAATATTACAGCCTCTATTAATGACCAAAGAGCTGACCAAGTAAAACTCTGAGGGTCGGGTACAAACCGGAAAATCATAAGCAGGGCAGGTAGGCAATGACAAAAATCAACACGAGGATTACAGAATGTTACTTCGCTTTATCAGCAAGCAGTTCCATGGATCCATGGTGCGTTACAGTGGTTACTGAGTGGTGCCAATGAAAGCCAGGTAGAAGAGGGCAGCCAGGCCACGAGCAGTCGTCCAACACAAATGTTGCCAACCAACTGACGGGATGTCAGCCTGCTGCTTGTAGTCAATGCTGACCCCAGTGAAGTACTCTGGTATCGTAACTCTGCCGAGGCCCTCCTTGCACAGCTTGTGGTTTCAGCCACTCGGACCTTGTAGCCACCTCTTGTTGTGATGCTACTGCAATCGGCAAACTTCGTTCCTTCCTTCTCGGGCCAGCAGACCCCTCTCAAGGACCTTCTAAGGACACAACCCACAGATATCCACTCTTCCTCACAGATATTGGCAATGGGGCCACAAGAGTGATAGTCGATACAGTTCTTGAGCCACTGGTGCCAGACAGAACAGTCTACTAACTCAATGGCGCCACATCTCAACATCCCACTCTCAAACCTGAACAAGCCTTCCCCCAGATCTAAGAACCCTTCACTATGCTGGAAATTTTAATCTGACTGAGATGAACTTGTATGAGCTTCCTCTTTTCTGGGTCCCTGACCAAAAGATTGACTGGGCTTAAAAGTTTGACAATGGAATATAAACCTAGGAAATGTGGGGAAAGTTTCTCTAAACATTTATCCACCCAGAAATGTTTCTGATGAAGACAAGATCCCTTGAAAGGGGCACTTGTTTCTGTTATAGTGACAGGCCTGACAATCGTGAACATTCCTAATATTTGGTCCCTTCGCTCTCTAAGCACCTTCGGACTGATAGATGGAGGTAAAAGTTGATTTATCTTACACAAATTCATGGGATATGCGAGCATTAGGCTAGCTGGGGTGGCATGGGATTCTTCATGACACATGGAGTTAAACACTAAGTTTAATCAGGGTGAGGTTGTATCCCACTTCTTTGGTGATTTATGGTGGTAAATAATCAATGCTGACTTCAAGTTGCAGTTAATCCTTTTGGCAAAGGTACCCTAAGGATAATAAGGTGTGGTGGTAACATGATTTATCCCATTGCCAAAACAGAATTGTCTAAACAATCTTGCCAGAAATCCAGGAACGTTATCCATAACCAATGGCTGCAGTGGCCCAAACCACGTAAATGTATTAGTACCATGAGACATGCTGATAAGAGTGCTCTCACCCCAGCTAGGTATGAACCTGGAGAAGGTGTCCACTACTATGAGAATATACAGATTGCCTTTTTTTGCCCAGGGAAGCTGGCCCACATAATCAACAAACAATTTGTCCAGTGGATGCTCTTCCCGTTCCGACTGCAGCAATCCTCTCGCCAGGGAGTTACTTGGTCTTCCATTCTTACAATCTCGGCATTCTTTGACTAAACCTCTAATGTTTTTATAAAGTGTTGGCCAGGTCAGCTACTCCTTGACTGTCTCTAATGTTTTATAAAGTCATGAAACACCGGAAGACCAGAATAACTAAGGGTCAAGGGAGATAAAATCTAGCCACCCCTGCATTTACACACAGTCCCATTCTTCAGAAAACAGTCACTCTATTCCTGTCCATCTAGTATTTGCTTCCTCAGCCCCCCCCCCCCCCAAATGGGTATTATTCTTGTTCAGTTTGCAAATTATTAAATAGTTTGGGTACCACAGCAAGGATAGTACATACTAGGTAACTATCCGGCATTTCCTCATGAAGCTCATGCTGTTGGAACATCCCACTAAGGGCATCAGCAGACTGATTATCAGAGCTCTCAATGTCCTGAACCTTAAAATAGAAAGCCAAAATGCGGACCGCCCATCTTGCAATATGCTCTGTCTTCTTAGGACAAGCTAGGTCCCAACTAAGGACCTGATTATCCATTTCTAGATCAAATTCATGATGTTTTAGATAGAACCAAAATTTTTCCAGAGCAAATAACACAGCTAACGCTTCACACACATATACCGAGTAATTGAGTTCAGGCCCCTCCAGATGTCGGGAAGCAAATGCTAACAGATGCCTGATATCTTGATCTTTCTGTAAAAGAACTGCTGCGATACCAGTATTGCAAGCATCAGTCTGGACCACAAATCATTTCTTAAAGTCAGGTATGGCCAAAACCAGTGGGTTGGAAATCACAGTTTTGATTCCCTCAAAGGCTGCCTGCTGACTTTCAGCTCACATGAATTTCTCATTATTTCTGCGTAACAAATTTAATGGAGCTGAAGGTTGCACAGAGTTTGGGACAAATTTGCGGATATAATTAGTCATTGCTACAAATCAGGCAACCTCCCTCTTATTTTGTGGTTGCAGAAAATTCATTCTGGATCAATGATAATTCCATCACCAGATACCAAGTGACCCAAATATGACACTTGGTGCTTAGCCAAGGTTATCTTTAATGGTTTCACAGTCAGAATCACATCCCTAAGCCTGGAGAGTACCATCCAGATGTGCTCTAAATGCTCTTCAAAGGAGGCACTGGATATGACTGCATTGCCCTAATAACTGAAGACACAATTAAACTTTAAATCACCTAAAATTTCATCCAATAAATGGGATAAAACTGCTGCACTGGTTGACAAACCAAATGGAACTCGGATGAACTCGTATAAATTCCAATCCAGGGTGAAGGCGATGAGATGCTTAGATTCCTCTGTTAAGGGTGTCTGGTAATAAGCCTGATTAAGATCTAACACAGTAAACCAATATGCTCTGAAAAAACCAGGTCAAACAGCTGTGGAGATCAGGGAGTGGCACGAAATTCAAGATCACCTTTTAATTGAGAAGCCTGTGATCAACCACAGGTCAGAAATCCTGCCCCTGATCTTTAGGTACTAAGAAAAGGGGGGAGGTGGATGGTCTTATGACTCCATCTTTCAAGAAGGTGACTAGCAAACCAGCACATCATCCATAACATGAATATGGTATCAAATGATGTCTGTGACTCCCAACCTGTCATGAAGTACTTCGGGAAATTCTCCCAAAAGTTCACTTAACTGGAAAATAATAAGGAGGGCAGGTAGGTAATGACACAAATCACCATGAGGATTACAGAATGTTACTCCCCTTTATCAGCAAGCAGTGCCATGGATCCACTGTGCTTACTGAGTCTGCCAATGAAAGCCAGGTAGAAGAGGGCAGCCAGACCACAAGTGGTCATCTGACATTAATGTTGATAACCAACCGACAAAATGTCAGCCTGCTGCTTGTAGTTGATGCTGACCCTGGTGAGTACTGTGGTATCTTCACTCTGTGCAGGCCCTCCTTGCATAGCTCATGGCTTTGGCCACTCAGACCTCATGACCATCTCTTGTCGCAATGCTACCACCATTCTCGAAACTTCGTGCCTCCCTTCTCAGGCCAGTGAACCCCGAGTATATATCGGCAAGCAAAGACCTTCTAAGGACACAACCCACAGATACCCACTCTTCCTCATAGATATTGACAATGGGGTTGCACGAGGGACAGTTGATATTACTCTTGAGCCAGTGGCTCCAGTCTACTAACTCAATGGCACCACGGCTCACTGGAACAAAATGATGTCAGTTCATTATCTAAGTGGGGATGCTAACAACTACTTACACTATGTGATCAAAAGTATCCAGACACCTGGCTGAAAATGAGTTGCAAGTCCGTGGTGCCCTCCACCGGTAATGCTGGAATTCAATATGGTGTTGGCCATCCTTACCCTTGATGACAGCTTCCACTCTCTCAAGCATGCATTCAACCAGGTGCTCAAAGGTTTCTTGGGGAATGGCAGCCCATTCTTCACAGAGTGCTGTACTGATGTCGGTTGGTGAGACCTGGAATGAAGTCGGCATTCCAAAGCATCCCAGGTTTCAGGTCAGAACTCTGTGCAGGCCAGTCCATTACAGGGATGTTGTTGTCATGTAACCACTCTGCGAAAGACAGTGCATTATGAACAGGAACTGGATCAAGTTGAAAGATGCAATTGCCATCCCTGAATAGCTCTTCAACAGTGGCAACAAGAAGGTGCTTAAAACATCAATGTAGCCTGTGCTGTGATAGTGCCACACAAAACAATAAGAGGTGCAAGGTCACTCGATGAAAAATGTGACCACACAATAACACCGTCGCCTCCATATTTTACTGTTGCCACTGTACATGCTGGCAGATGACTCACTGGGCATTCGCCATATCCACCATACACACCACCCGCATTCGATCACCACATTGTGTGCCATGATTCATCACTCCGCACAGTGTTTTTCCACTGTTTATTCATTCAGTGATTATGCTCCTTACACCAAGCAAGACATCATTTGGCATTTACTGGCGTGATGTGTGGCTTACGAGCAGCCACTCAACCATGAAATCGAAGTTTTCTCACCTCCCACCTAACTGTCACAGTACCTGCAGTGGATCCAGATGCAGTTTGGAATACCTATGTGATGGTCTGGGTAGATGTATGCCTACTACACACTGTGACTCTCTTAAACTGTCAGCGGTCTCTGTCAGTCAACAGATGATGTTGGCCTGTACGCTTTTGTGCTGTTTCCACTTCACTATCACATTGAAAACAGTGGTCCTAGTTATGTTTAGGAGTGTGGAAATCTTGCATAAAGATGTCTGACACAAGTGACACCCAATCACCTGACCATGTTGGAAGTCTGTGAGTTCTGCAGAGCAACATTCTGCTCTCTCACGATGTCTAATGACTACTGAGGTTGCTGATATGGAGTACTTGGCAGAAGGTGGCAACACAATGCACCTAATATGAAATACATATGATTTTGGGTGTGTCCTGACACTTTTGATCACATAGTGTATCTGCTGTTTCTAGCAGAAACACTCTCCAAGCTTTCTTGATTTATTCATTTAGTAACCCTAGTTACTAAGATGACATCATAATCATTAATCCCTGACTCTATAGTGATGCCATCAATAGAGCCACACCTGTTTGTAGTTACAAGGTCTAAAATATTCCTATAGCATGTGGACAGTTGAATTAGCTGCTCAAGACAGTTTTTGGAAAATATGTTCAAAAGTACTTTGCAAGATTGTCTGTCTGTACCCCTGCAATGAATCTGTATGTACCAGTCCATACTCAGTAGGTTAAAGACACCTAAAACTAATATTGTATAATCTGGGTATTTAGGTGCTTCTGACTGAAGACTTTCTTGAATGACTGTAGAACTGTCACAATAAAATTGGGTAACCAGTAAAAACATGCAACAATTAACTTGATTTCATCTAGACCTGTTAGATATGACCAGGTAAATTCACTGTCACATTCGAATTCAGTATCAGTAGAGTCAATATTTTTGTTAACTGCAATGAAGCCTCAGCTTCCTGTTGCATCAGGTATTAGAGTAAATGACAAATACTCCACTAAAATGGATTATTCTATAACCACCAGGAATTTTATAGGGCAGGTAGCCTAGCTTTAAATTATTTTGATCACTTTTGTCATGTGGTAGAGTACATAAATTCAGCCATAGAAAAATAACAAAGGATGTTCTGCTGAAATTAACTCCAAATATATTGAATAGTAATGCCTTTAAATACAATCAGAGGAGAAATGAGGTTCTGTGTACGAGGTGTAAGGAACTGATGACAAATGGAATAAGTTCTGTTAAACCCTGATGAGACATTATGACTATTGCCACTCTTTCAGAGAAACCCTTCAGGTAGTTAAGCATTACCAAAATGGAAGTAGTCCTAGAATGAAACTCCCCCAAGTCTGATTAGGCTCAGTCAAATATACATCTAAACCTACTTTATAAAGCTAATGCTGTACAGCTTTTGAAGGAGAAATGAAATGAGGCAAAGAAAACTTCTAAAACTGAAATTGCTCTATTGTTTTGTTGCTATTCCATTTCCTAAGATTAGCAGTCTGATAATAAAAGTAAAGCTTTCTGAGAACTAATCAAAGAATGAATTTAAGTTCAAAGACGATGAACATGAACCATTTAGCATAAGACATGATGGTGAAACATCCAAACACAATCTCTATACATAATGCCCTGACTGACTGCCTCATCATTGCCCAGTCCAGTGATAGATAGGATAGAAACTTGAAATTTGGAGGTGTGGATCTTATATTGCCGGTGTCATTTAAGAAGGGATTTTTTGAAATACCAACATCAAGGGGGTGAAATATGGGATGAAAGGTTTTTTCAAAATTGTTTCTATTAAGGCAATTTTGAAACTAGACTTACAAAAATTGGTATTTGGTTTCTTGGTGAGAAATAAAGAATTAAGTGTTTCAGCATTTTTGGAAATTTAACAAGAGACTAGACTATTGTTTCAATTGTTAAGGCTTTTTCTTAACTGGTACTTGTATTACTGTCCATGTTTAACACCTCTTGTAGTTGTCTCACCAAATATTGTTTATATTTCATTTGTTTCATTTATTTAATGCAAACTGTTACATAGACACAGTGTAGAATATAATGTTAATGTCAAAGTGCTGTACCGCCACACTCTCAAAGGTTGCATTTACAGTATGTCCACTCAAATGCCTCTATTTTCCTGCATCTATTTATTTCTGCTTATCTTATTGATATATTCTTTATGTATTCAGTAGATACATTAGTATTAGTGGTAGTAGTATCTTTATTCATCTGTAGATCTCTTTTTACAAGGACATAGGACATGGCAAAGTATTTATAAGTTTATGTCAATTTAAAATAAGCTAATTTGTATACACATATATTTACAGAATTCTAGTTAGAGACAATCATTAAATCTACTCCTGCTGTGTTATTATTATTTATTTGTATAACATTTTTTATCAAAGCCTTACTTTGTTTTATCTAAGTAAGCCTTCAATGTATTGCATAACAGGTAATTTTTATCTGCCTTTTTTAAATAAGTGTATTTTGGCAATTTATTTAATCTCTCTTGGTAATTTATTGTATTGTTTTATTCCGTGGTAGAAAATGCTGTTTTGAGTTTTATGTTTATTTTTTCTTGGTAAATGTAAGTTGAGTCTATATCTTGTTGCATGGTCATGGACAGTGCTGTTTGTGCAGTAATTACCAATGTTATTTTTGATGTGTACAACTGACTGGCAAATGTATTCACATGGAGCAGATCAATACAATGAGCTTGACTAGTATTTTTGGTTATTGTTCTTATGGCTCTTTTCTGGAGTTTGAAAATTGCATTCATATTCTGTGCATTTGTTCCCCAAAAAAGAAGGCCACAGCTAAGAATTGAGAGAACATATGAATAATATGTAACTAAAAGACACTGCATGTTAGACACTGATGATAGGATTATAAGGGTATAACATGCTGATGATTGTTTCTTCTTTTAATAGGTTTGTGTATCACTCTCCATTTATCATACCTCCTGATGTAGCCTTGTCAAGTACTAATTTTATTTTATTAGTTTCGTTTATTAATAGAAACTGTTATGTAGGCATGCTGTTCCTATTTTTGTGTTAAAGTTTTTCCTGTTTAGATAAAAATGGACTATTTACTTCCCAGTCTTCAATGCACTACCACCACACTGTCAAAGATGTTGCTTCTCTTTCAATGTTGTTTGCAAACATCGTAACTTCTTTGGTGACAATACGCAGTAAATGTCTGAAGATCGCCTTGTACACCGAAAACCGGTTAACACAATAAAAGTAATGTTGTAGAGCAAAAACAAACTGGTGCTTTTCATTTATTATAATGTTTTTCTACCAAGAACCGATGGAAGATTCTGTTAACATATTTTGTTAATGTAATTACTGTCATATTATTATTTATGACATTTACAAAATCCATCATTCCGCTGGGTCTATGCAAATAAAATGTAACTACCTAAATAAATCTTCAGGCCAATGGTGGCCCAAACTCTTTGGGCTTCCAGATTTAGGTTTCCCAATATTTCCACTGCTTACAGTGATTGCCTGGGTTGTTACTTAGAAAGGATACACTCAATTTCTCTTTCCTTCCTTTCCCAGTATGATCTCATCCCCAATCTCTGATGACCTCATCACTGATAGCATATTAAACACTTATATTAGATGGTGACCTGAAGACCGGTAGAACAGTTTGACTCTTCAGGAACTGACAAATATTCTCCAACCACAGAATTTCAAAAAAATGCAAGCTTCCCAATATGTTCTGTAGGGATAACATGTCAACAAAAATAACCAGTGTATGAAAATATTACTGGATAGATACAAGATCTACTTGCCAAGTGTTGACTGGAGAAAACACATACAAGGATCATGGAAATACACAAGCATTTGGAGCCATTGGCTCCTTCTTCTGGCAGGAGGACTGAAGGGAAAGGTAGAGTGATGAAGGAAGAAGGTGGGTGAGATTTAGGAAACAGTGAGGGTTATGGAAAAGTTGCTCCAAACCTAGGGTCATGGGAGACTTTAAGGATGGGATGATGGAGAATAGGGTACTAAGCAAGATAGAGATTACGGAAAAATAAATCATGCAAGAGTCAGTAAGAGCAGAAAGTAAAGTGCATTATACATGCTAGACAGGTGTTGGAGAGGGCAATGAGGTGGGGGAATAGGCAGGTTGCAAAATTAAAGATATAGAAAAACGGAAGGGGAGTGAAAAAGAGCAACAGTTACTGAAAATAAAAGCTGAGATCACAGAAACAAGCACAAATGAAGGCCAGGTGGCTGGTAAGAACCAACCACATGTTGTAATGGCAGTTCCAACATGCAGAATTCTGAGAAACTTGTGTGAGGCACATATCTGGAAACAGGCACTGAGGTCATAACTGTCATGTTGTCGAGCATCCTCTGATACAGGATATTGTGTGTTGCCAGTATACATCTTCTGTCTATGCCCATTCATTGTAACTGATAACTTGGGCAAACAGTGTTCATATATATCTACATCATACTCCACAAGCCACATTTAGGTGTATGGTGGAGGGTGCTCTTTGTATCACTAACTGAGTCCTTCATCCATGTTCCACTCATGAACAGCACTTGGAAAGAAGCCTATTATTGGCTCTGCTTTCTTGAATTTTCTTCTTGTGGTCATTACATGAAATGTATGTGGGAGGAAGTAATATGTCATCTGACTCTTCCCAGAAAGCGCTCTTTCAAAATTTCAATAGTAAATCTCTCTCAGTGATGCACAATGTGTCTCTCATAACATCTGCCAATGGAGTTTGTTGAGCATCTCCATAACACTCTCATGCAACTAGGTGATGATGTAATGAAACATGCCACTCTTCATTGGATCTCCTCTATCTATGATATCAGTCCTATCTGGTACAGATCCCAGACAGATAAACAATACTCATCAATCAGTCAAACAAGCACCTTGTAAGCCACTTCCTTCATGGATGAGTTACATTTCCTTAACATTATTAATATGAATCTAAGTTTGGCTTCTGCTTTTCCTACTACTTGTTTTATGTGGTCATTCCCCTTAAGGTTGCTCTAAATAGTTACTCCTAGATATTTTGTGGCAGATACTATTTCCAGTGGTTTTTCATCAATAGTGTGGCTACAGATTAGTGGATTTCTTTTTTCTATGTAAGAACAATATGTTACATTTATTTAAATTCTGGGTCAGCTGCCAACTGTTCATCAAATCTCTGAAGCTCATTCTGCAAATCATTACTGTCTTATGGTTTTGTTATAGGCAACTGCAACATCAGTGAAAGCCTACCAGATTATATATATATATAAAAAAAAAAAAAAAAAAACAAAGATGATGTGACTTACCGAACGAAAGCGCTGGCAGGTCGATAGACACACAAAATTCAAGCTTTCGCAACAAACTGTTGCCTCATCAGGAAAGAGGGAAGGAGAGGGAAAGACAAAAGGATGTGGGTTTTAAGGGAGAGGGTAAGGAGTCATTCCAATCCCGGGAGCGGAAAGACTTACCTTAGGGGGAGAAAAGGACGGGTATACACTCGCACATATACAGAAACAAGCAGACATACTTAAAGACAAAGAGTTTGGGCAGAGATGTCAGTCAAAGCAGAAGTACAGAGGCAAAGATGGTATTAGTGTGAGTATTAGTGGCAGCAACTTGAAATTAGCGGAGGTTGAGGCCTGGTGGGTAACGGGAAGAGAGGATATATTGAAGAGCAAGTTCCCATCTCCGGAGTTCGGATAGGTTGGTGTTGGTGGGAAGTATCCAGATAACCCGGACGGTGTAACACTGTGCCAAGATGTGCTGGCCATGCACCAAGGCATGTTTAGCCACAGGGTGATCCTCATTACCAACAAACACTGTCTGCCTGTGTCCGTTCATGGGAATGGACAGTTTGTTGCTGGTCATTCCCACATAGAAAGCTTCACAGTGTAGGCAGGTCAGTTGGTAAATCACGAGGGTGCTTTCACATGTGGCTCTGCCTTTGATCGTGTACACCTTCCGGGTTACAGGACTGGACTAGGTGGTGGTGGGAGGGTGCATGGGACAGGTTTTACACCGCAGACGGTTACAAGGGTAGGAGCCAGAGGGTAGGGAAGGTGGTTTGGGGATTTCATAGGGATGAACCAAGAGGTTACGAAGGTTAGGCGGACGGCGGAAAGACATTCATGGTGGAGTGGGTAGGATTTCATTAAGGATGGTTCTCATTTCAGAGCAGGATTTGAGGAAGTCGTATACCTGCTGGAGAGCCACATTCAGAGTCCGATCCAGTCCCAGAAAGTATCCTGTCACAAGTGGGGCACTTTTGGGGTTCTTCTGTGTGGGGTTCTGGGTTTTGGGGGGATGAGGAAGTGGCTCTGGTTATTTGCTTTTGTACCGGGTTGGGAGGGTAGTTGCAGGATGCGAAAGCTGTTTTCAGGTTGTTGGTGTAAATGGTTCAGGGATTCAGGACTGCAGCAGATTCATTTGCTACGAAGACCTAGGCTGTAGGGAAAGGACCGTTTGATGTGGAGTGGGTGGCAGCTGTCATAATGGAGGTACTGTTGCTTGTTGGTGGGTTTGATGTGTGAAGCTGCCCATTGGACAGTTGGAGGTCGACGTCAAGGAAAGTGGCATGGGATTTGGAGTAGAACCTGGTGAATCTGATGGAACCAAAGGAGTTGAGGTTGGAGAGGAAATTCTGGAGTTCTTCTTCACTGTGAGTCCAGATCGTGAAGATGTCATCAATAAATCTGTACCAAAGTTTGGGTTGGCAGGCCTGGGTAACCAAGAAGGCTTCCTCTAAGCTACCCATAAATAGGTTGGCGTCCAAGGGGGCCATCCTGGTACCCATGGCTGTTCCCTTTAATTTTTGGCATGTCTGGCCTTCGAAAGTGAAGAAGTTGTGAGTTAGGACGAAGCTGGCTAAGGTAATGAGGAAAGAGGTTTTAGGTAGGGTGGCAGGTGATCACCGTGAAAGGAAGTGCTCCATCGCAGTGAGGCCTTGGACATGTGGGATATTTGTGTATAAGGAAGTGGCATCAATGGTTACAAGGATGGTTTCCGGGGGTAACAGATTGGGTAAGGATTCCAGGCATTCGAGAAAGTTGTTGGTGTCTTTGATGAAGGATGGGAGACTGCATGTAATGGGTTGAAGGTGTTGATCTACGTAGGCAGAGATACTTTCTGTGGGGTCTTGGTAACCAGCTACAAAGGGGCGGCCAGGATGATTGTGTTTGTGAATTTTAGGAAGTAGGAAGTAGGTAGAAGGTAGGGGTGTGGGGTGTTGGTGGGGTCAGGAGATTGATGGAGGTTTTGTAGGGGGCTAAGGTTCTGAGTATTCCTTGAAGCTCCACCTGGATATCAGGAATGCTATTACCTTGGAAAACTTTGTATGTAGTGCTGTCTGAAAGCTGACGCAGTCCCTTAGCCGCATACTCCCGACGATCAAGTACCACGGTCGTGGAACCCTTGTCCGCCGGAAGAATGACGATGGATCGGTCAACCTTCAGATCACGGATGGCCTGGGCTTCAGCTGTGGTGATGTTGGGAGTACGATTAAGGTATTTCAAGTAGGACTGAGAGGCAAGGCTGGAAGTGAGAAATTCCTGGAAAGTTTGGAGAGGGAGATTTTGAGGAAGAGGAGGTGGGTCCTGCTGTGACGGAGGATGGAACTGTTCCAGGCAGGGTTCAATTTGGATAGTGTCTTGGGGAGTTGGATCATTAGGAGTAGGATCAGGATTATTTTTCTTCTTGGCAATGTGATATTTCCAGCAGAGAGTACGAGTGTAGGACAGTAAATTTTTGATGAGGGCTGTTTGGTTGAATCTGGGAGTAGGGCTGAAGGTGAGGCCTTTGGATAGGACAGAGGTTTCGGATTGGAAGAGAGGTTTGGAGGAAAGGTTAACTACTAAATTGGGGTGTTGTGGTTCCAGATTGTGTTGATTAGAATTTTGAAGTTTTGGGGGGAGCGGAAGTGGGAGATTGAGTAGATGGGAGAGACTGGGTCTGTGTGCAATGAGAGGAGGTTGAGGTTTGTTGGAAAGGTTGTGGAGGGTGAGTGATTTGCCTTTCCGGAAGTGGGAAACCAGGAGATTGGTTAGTATTTTGAGGTAGAGGGTGGCATGCTGTTCTAATTTGTGGTTGACCTGTAGGAGGATGCTCTGAATATCCAGTGTGGATGTGTGAGAGGAAAGATTGAGGACTTTTATTAAGGAGAGGAGTTGCCGGGTGTGTTCATTGGCTGAGTTGATGTGTAGATGAAGGATTAGGTGGGTGACAGCTATGGATTGTTCGGTTTGGAACTGGCATAGAGACTGATGGAAAGACGGATTACGATGGAGTGTAAACGGTACAAATGGAAAATGCAAAAGAGGGGAGAGTAATTCGGATGGCAAATGCCTGCAGATCGGTGTGCAATGTGATGGGATCATAGTATGTATCATTCCAGACCAGCAACATAACTCCTCCATGAGCCGGAATACCTGCCACAGGGGTAGGTCAAAATGCACAGAGGCATAGTGTGCCAAGTCAATTCAATCACATGGGCGTAGCTTCGTTTCCTGGAGAGCTACTATGAGTGGACAGTGCAAGTGTAGCAGCAACTTTAAGTCCTTGCAGTTGGAGTGAATGCCGCGAATATTCCAATGAAGAAGTACCATCATGAGAAGAAAAAGAAAAAGGAGAAGCAAGAAGGGGTCACCTCGAAGGCCACTGAGGACCTGGCTTTGAGCGAGCACTGCTGTCGCCATCAATAGGTGGAGAGTCATCCTCCATTTTTTCAATAGGTTCGTCGGCCACCATGTTAAGATGGCCAGGAGGGGGAGATCCTCCACTGGTGAACGGCCAGATGTTCAGCTACCAGTTGTGCGGCCAGGCAAAACGGATGACAGCCTGTGGCGGCAACAGCTGGGTGGCGCAGGAGAAGAAACGCACCGTGGCAGAGAAGGAGAACTTTGCTTCCTATGAGCCTCCTTGGAAGGTTGTTTAGTTGAAGTACCGGTCAATGGTTGGGAGTTCAGGGTATGTAGGTGTGGTGTCAGCGCCAGACACCACACTTGCTAGGTGGTAGCCTTTAAATCAGCCGCAGTCCTTTAGTATACGTCGGACCCGCGTGTCGCCACTATCAGTGATTACAGACCGAGCACTGCCACACAGCAGGTCTAGAGAGACTTCCTAGCACTTGCCCCAGTTGTACAACCGACTTTGCTAGTGATGGTTCACTGACAAAGTACGTTCTCATTTGCCGAGACGATAGTTAGCCTAGCCTTCAGCTACGTCATTTGCTACGACCTAGCAAGGCGCCATTATCAGTTGGTATTGATACTGTAAATAATGTACAGACAAGAGCTACGTTCAACATTAATGAATTAAAGTTAAGTATTGCACCATCTGCATCCGTTTTTATAAGTTCTAATTTCCTTGTCCTCTATTCATACGGGTTGGCTCTCCTGCCAGCCCACAACAGTGGGAAGTCCTCATGGGGCGGTTCCTTCTTGAAGGCCCGTGCATCTGACTTCTGGGTCTTAGTCTTGGCAGACGCTGATGAAGGTGCTTGTGTCTTAGGGGTGACGGGAGGAAGAGGAGACGTTGACCAGGCAATCTTAGCGCTGGCCGAACAAACAACCATAGCACTAAAGGTCAGGTTGCATGTCTGCACCGACACCTCCCTGGTAGGTCGAGGAGACGCAAGAACAGTACTGTAATTCCGCGCTGGGAGCAGCGTTGGCTTCCTACTAGCAAATAGCTTGTGAGCAGCCGAGGTGGACACTTCCTCTTTGACCTGAATTTCCTGTATACAGCATTCATCCTTGTAGATGGGACAGTCGCGGGAGGATGCTGCATGGTGACCCTGAAAGTTCACGCAATGAGGAGACGGAGGTGGACAGTCATCCTCATGGGTGTCCCTGCCACAAGTGATGCATTTAGCCACATTAGAACAAGACTGGCGGGTGTGATTAAAACACTGACACTAGTAGCAGCGCGAAGGTGACGGGACATAGGGGTGAACAGAAATAACCTCATAGCCCGCTTTGATGCGTGACAGCAGCTAAATGCTTTCAAAGGTCAAGAAAAGTGTCCGGGTCGGTACATGGTCATTGTCGGCCTTTTTCATGACCCTATGGACAGCCGTCACGCCCTGCTCAGCAAGGAAAGACTGAATCTCCTTGTCAGTCAATCCGTTGAGTGATCTAGTATATACCACACCATGCGAAGAATTCAAAGTGTGGTGAGCCCCCACCCGGACAGGGAATGTGTACAGGAGGGTGGCCTGAAGGAGTTTTTGTGCCTGAAAGGCGCTCTCAGTTTCTAACAACAAGGTACCGTTACGCATCCTGGTACAAGACTTGACAGGTCCGATGGCATCTATGCCCTTCTCAATAATGAAAGGGTTGACAGATGAAAAATCTTTTCCATCCTCAGATCTAGGAACTAGGAGCTGCTTTGGGGCAGGCGGTAGTACTTTTGTCACTGGGGCTGGTCAAGTTTCCGCTTTTGGACAGAAGTCACAAGAGAAGAAGAAGAGAAATCCATTGCGGATGAATCCCCCATGATTGCCAGTGTCTCAGATAGTGCACTACTTCCTTGGGGGGACCCTCTCAGAGGGTGCTCCCACCTTAGGTGAATGTTTACACCTCAGGTCACACCTCCCGAGAAATGGACGGAGGGACCAATCGGCGTGGTCCGAAGGTGTCAGCTCAGGCAATCACCTCTCCCTGGGCCTGGCCTTTACCAGGGAGTACGTGGGTGCCTTACTTGTCTACCCAGGGCAGGGA
This sequence comes from Schistocerca cancellata, assembly GCF_023864275.1. Lineage (NCBI taxonomy): Eukaryota > Metazoa > Arthropoda > Insecta > Orthoptera > Acrididae > Schistocerca > Schistocerca cancellata. Next base: position 599,469,081 of record NC_064632.1, read on the forward strand.
ATTATGCATTACCCCATCATCGGCTATGCGTGTGAACGCGTGGGTTGGCCTTCAGGCACGCACGGGAAGGAAAGAAGAATAGGAAAAAAGGGGAGAGAGGGAGAGAAAGGACATACTGTCTCAAACGCTGAGGCGGAGACCAGAGGGCGGACAATAAGGCAAGGTAAAAAGTAAGGAAGACAGTGAGACAGGGAGAAGGACAAAGAAAGGAAACAAACAAAGGAAGGAAGAAGCCAGAATAAGTGAAAAACCAAAATGTCCACAAATGTAAATCGTTGAACCGTCCACCTCTGGACGCAGGTGCAAACTACCCCCTTGAGGGGGAGGGGTCCTTTTAGTCGCCTCTTACAACAGGTAGGAATACCTCGGGCCTATTCTTACCCTGGACCCACTGGGGGAGCACGTTAGAGTAGCCGCTCTAATTTAAACTCTTTAATTTTATAAAATTGGTCACTGCGTACTGCAGGGCGCATACTAGTAATTATATAAGGAAGTTTCCATTGCACACGGATGAGAGACCATTGTGTGGATAATCAACATATCACTAGTGATCCATACTGTATTCCCAATGTAAGTAGCATAGTGCACTTGAGTAATTATAGTTATGATTAACGCTATTGTGATTTCATTATTTGTTTAATCCATGACCCTAAAATTTCAACATTATATGTAAACTGTATTTTCAGTATTTACCTCAGAAATAACATGACCCACAAACCTCCTCCTGACAGCGACGAAATTGTCAAAGCATACGTCCGATGCCACCTTATCTAGGTTTAAATACATTCACTGATTTTTAAATATTTCCATCCATCTCAATTCAGTTCAACAAAAATTATAAAAAAACCTAAAATAACATAAATAATCATATTTACATACATATGTATTTAATTATTTACATTGGCGACACGTTGGCCAGGACATTATTGGGGAGCTGATATTTTTTTTTTTTGTTTCGTGTTTCATCACAAACATTACTCTGAGAAATCACCAAGAAGGAATGGAAAGAATAGTAAATCCAGAAAGCATAATGGAAAATCTGGTCAGACTGTGACAACAATCACCACAACAGAGAAGGTAGGACAGTCTTATCATATCTATCGCATTTCACTCTGGCACAATCTTTCATTAACTCATGATATATAGTGAAGTTTTGCAAAAGTTAAAAAAGAAAAAAGAAAAATAAATGATTTTTTTGCTACTGAGTGTGAACTTTTTTTTTCAAAATTTTATTCAGATTTTCAAAGTATGACAATAATTATTGCAAAATGGCCAATACACAGCGTAGTAGAGATAACATGGCATGTAGATACATCATCAATAATAGATCAACTCTATGCATTGTTTGAATAACATTTATATACAAGCTAAACACTGTAGATACTCATTGCTGTAGAAACAAGTTTAAAAATATTTCACACGTTTACTTTACTGAAGTTTCAAAAAAAAATTTATTACATTTTTACTACTGATATGTTCACGACTCGTAGTATGGCAAATGGAATGGATAACATAAACAGTTCGCCTACTGCAAGTTTCGTATCCAATGAAGAAGCATAGAATTAAATTACACTTGCTCAAAACACTAACGCTGAAACAGTAAATGAAACACAGAACCTAAATAATCTAGCAGTAGTAACCGACAGTAACACAGAGACACAAGATATGGAAACTGAATCACAAGCAGTAAACTCTCACGATTTACCACGGGCAGATAATGTTCAAACAGTAAATTTCTCACAATTTATCAATGCAGTCATGCAACGATTTCAGCTGATGAATACAAGTTTACAGAACAATGACAAACAGTTTACGGAAAAATTTCAGGAAATAAACAAAAAACTTGACGGTAATGATGCTAAATAAACCAAAATTGGTACTGACTTAAACAAAAGGATCAATGAAATGACCACCTAGTTTTCAAAACTAACAGTTTTAGCAAAACATAATGAAACCAAAATCAATGTTCTTGAAACCAATGTCAAACAGTTAAATAGCACATGTGACACCGTGATGACAAAATTTGGAAAGTGCGTCACGGCTCATGATGAAATCACGAAGTGTGTCACACAAGTAGAGACAGATTTAGAAACCATGACAAAGACAATTGATCAGACAATCAAGTTAGAGACAGACAGACGTTTTTCTAAAATTAATGAAGAATTTCGAATGAATGAATGGGAAAGAAAAGAGAGAGAGAGAGAGAGAGAGAGAGAGAGAGAGAGAGAGAGAGAGAATGAATGAAAGTAAATAAATAAATAAAACGTAAATAAACAAACTAATTAATTTGACACCACTTTGGCGAATTGGGCTTGGATGGGGATGAATAGGTGATGATCAGGACAACACAACAGCCAGTCCCTGATCGGAGAAAATCTCTGATCCAGCTGGGGATCAACCCTGGGCCCTTAAGATTGACAGTGTGTTACACTGACCACTCAGCTACCATGGGCGGACAATGATTTAATAGAAACAAGCAGACAGCAAACTGACTTATTCAACAATCTTGGACTCTGAAGCAGATAATCTGTCTACTTTATTTATTACTTTTGGACATATAAATACATAGTATGGGATCCGTTTGGTTTGTTTACTGAATCAATGAGAAATATCAGCTTAAAAAAGTAAAATAGCATCATAGTGTTCTCAGTAACTATTCCTTTTCCTTGCTCCCCTTTCATTTTTCTGTATCTTTTATTTTGCAGCCTGTCTATCCCCACCCCCACACGCACCTCACCACCATCTTCCCCCTCCCCATAAATGCCTATCAAGTACAATGCACTTAGCTTTCAGCTCATATTGACTCTGCATGATTTTTTTTCAGTAAATTTGTCTAGCTGATTACCATGTCCTCCATTGTTAAGCTCTCAGGTTTTCAAATCTCATCCAGTGCAGGCACCAAGGATCAGTCTTTCCTTCTCATCCTGTCTGGTAAGTCTCCTCTGACCTAGGGTTTTGGGCAATTTTTCCTTAACTCTCTCTATTTCTTAAGTCTCGCCAGTCTTCTTCCTTCAGTTCTCTTTCTTTCCCTTCGAATCTTCTGCAAGAAGGAAGAGCCACTGGCTCTGAAAGCTTCCACATTTCTATATCCTTTATATGTACTTTCAGCTGCCACCAGCTTGGTGAGTAGATCATCTTATCTATCCAATTATATTGCAGCCATCTTCATGATTGTGCTGGTGACCTGGCTGTGGATGAGGTCGTGGTTGGTATGAGAGTCGGTTACCATCTGACATCGGTTTACGAGTACTCAGAAAAAAGCTTGTAAGAATTCAATTCCATACAGCTGGATCCAAAAAAAAAATTGGTATTTCATACCACCACAAGACCATAAATGAAAAAGTTGTTATTAATAATCTGTGTCCCCGACATTCTATCTACAAGTATGTTAAGTAAGTTTCAATATACCATTTCACACTTAACACTTAGACTGCTATTGACACTATTTTACTCAACTCCAGTTCCTTGTGACTGATGCATCAAACAGGCTACAGTACATTTTCCTACATTTTTATTACATGATCTTTTTCACAGTTTTAGGAAAATGCTGTACACTGGCACTTAAGTAAAATGCTAATCCGTGTGCATACATAGAACTTACTGCAGGTTTCCTTATACAAACTACTCTATCAACAATATATTGGATGGAGCAACTGCTGGACTGAGTATAATGGAGCATCTAGATGAGGCAAGCAAATAAATCTGCAACAGTTATGCTACATACGAAGAGTTTTTGCTTGTCCTTTATTGTTAGCCAAAATTAGCAGCAATGTCTTTGTGTACATGGTAACTCCAAACTGCAACAAAGTTTGAGAGCACTTGCCTGCTAAAGGCAAAGGATCCGAGTTCAAGTCTCAGTTTTAATCTGTCAGGAAGTTTCACATCAGCACACACTCCACTGCAGAGTGAAAATTTCATTCTGTAAACATCCCCCACGCTGTGACAATCCATATCTTTGCTATATCATTTCTTCCAGAAGTGCTAGTTCTGCAGGACAGCTTCTGTGAAGTTTGGATGGTAGGAGATGAGGCACTGGAGGAAGTAAATCTGTGAGGATGGGTCATGAGTCATGTTTAGGTAGCTCAGTTGGTAGAGCACTTTCCCACAAAAGGCAAAGGTACTGAGATAGAGTCTCAGTACAGCACACAGTTTTAATCTGCCAGAAAGTTTCATATCAGTGCACTCTTTGCTGCAGAGTGAAAATTTCATTCTGGAAGCTTTGAGAGGTTGTGTGTTTGGGTGGGAAGGAGTGTTCTACGACTGTGGAACATGTATTATGATTAGTTGGTTTATTAGCACAGAATAGAACTACTGAAACTAATAAGTTATTGGAAGTAATTTGTCATACTTTTTGTGGATTTTAGAAGCAGAGTCTTCATGACTTTGCAATTCAAATATTCAGAATGAATCTCTGAGATTGTATTTATAAGATGTCTTGAAGTTCCCTCGGTCCCATTCAGTAGTGGCCTGTCTCACCATAGTGGCAGTGGCAGCACCAGCAGACCTCTTCTGTGGCTGTGTGTTGGTTGGCCAAATATTTGACATATCTCCTTACACATCAGTGTAGCAGCTGTGAATTGAAGTTCATCTGTGAGGAGAGATTGTGTTGATTGATCTGATTTCTCAGTGTGAGAGAAACCTCAAATTGTCAATTTTTCTGTACATGCTTAATTTTACTGGCTGTGCTTTGGATCTTCCAAGCTCTGACTGACAAAAAATGCTCCTCAGAGAGCACAACTCCCCTTCCCTGGGCTATGTTTTACTTGGGTAACCAGTGCTTCCCTCTCTGCAATACTCCTCGGAAAAAGTCGTGCCTCACTATTCCTATCTCTATCCCCTGTCAATGAGGCAGCTTCCTTTTGCCTCTGTTGGGCTCTCTGTCACTCTGTAAAACATCGAGATGGACCACTGTCCATAGGTCTTAAATCCTTAAACAAAGTTTTTGTAAGAGTTATGTGTTTGGTGGCATCTCAAAAATTTCAAAGGCATAGCTGGGAGTTCACCTGTAAGATAGCAATCACTTGGCACGCATCCCAAAGCCAGATTTTCTGCATTTGGCAGTCAATAGCATCTTTCGCTAACATTACTCCTCACTCTAACTCGTAAAACATTTGTGTGAGCAAACACTACAGAATGTCTCGACTGTTGTCTATCTGCACGGTGGTGTCATTAGGAATCATAAAGACACTTACTTTGCCAGGTTGCCACAGTGAAAGTTTCCCCTCACTGCCGCTTTTCAGACAAGCTCAGCCGGGTCCCTGACTGTTCCAGTGCTCAGCTCAGTCTGTGTCACTGAGTGTGCTTCCAAACATCCCCTAGTTCCCAGCTAATGTACAAATTTATTTTAAATTACTCTCTAAACTGACAATCACTCACACATTTAATATCAATACCGTGCTTCATTCATAACTAATTATGCAGCTCAAGGTGGGCCCCTACTATGAAGTCACAAGAATTTGTGTATGTTGTATGACAGTGTTGAAAAATTGTCCGGTAACAATTATTATAGCTTTATACTTAGATCTACATCATTTTATGGCCACAGAAAGAAAGTTCCTGTTTCAATTGAAACTTAAGCTTGGAATGTGAAATATTTTAAAATGTTGGGTAAATGCCCCATTCCATCACATGAGTCAGTGTAGGTGGTTGTTGGTCACAGTTTGGAAGAGTCCATTCAGGATGGCAGACAGCTGGTCATACATCATACCCTCATAGAGTACCATGCATGAATAGAGTGTAAGAAGATTATTCTAGCTGATTCTCAAGGGACTGAAATATATGTTGAGAACCTGGGATCAGGATGACATACAAATGCACTAGCATATGGTTTAAGTTAAGTGATTAATAGCATAGTATTATGGGAAGCAGAAACAAATTTTGACTACGATATTCCTCACGTCAAGCTATGACAAAGTGGGTAAAGTTCTGTTGAAAGATGTAGACAATTTTCACAAAGCCTGTAAATGTTGGTAAGTGAAGTATTCATTTGTTACCAAGCAATTTAATCAAATACATTGGCACTGTAAGAAAAAACTATGGTTCTGGGATTAGACATGTCAATTCTGGTCTGTTATCCAGCCTGGCAGCCAAATTCTGAGCCCTGTAAGAAACCATGTGTGATTTTAACTGACACACTCCTTGATGTAACATTGTGAGTGAAGCTTTCTGTACTGTGCTATGTGGGCAAGGTTCGATAAGGGTGCACCCAGCCCTTGTGAGGCCAACTGAGGAGCTACTTGACAGAGAAATTGCATTGCCAGTGCCAAAAACTGAAAACGGCCGGGAGAGAGGTGTGCTGACCCCGTGCCCCTCCAGTGAATTTTGTTAGCTGAGGATGACACAGTTGTAAGTCAGTACCATCACTGTTTACATGTCCGAGGCCTGTTGACATAGATTTTTTTTTTTTTTTAGGTTCAAGTCATGGCTCAAATGTACTGATTGTTATTTAGAAAAATTTTTTATGGGAGGGTAAAATATATGATTATTAAGGTGCTGTTATAAAAGTTTGCTTGTGGCCCATCATATGTACAAAGACTCTCTGAAAGAAGGAGGCTAAAAGGCTGATAGTATTCACAGGTTCCTAATATATCTAAACTTCAGCTAATGCTCACTATTACTGTATTATTCAGCTTTTCTGTAAATTCACAATGGGGCACTGACTGACTTGTAAATAAAGTTCAAAATTTCATAATGACAAAAATAAATATAGATCAACCCAGCGCACAATCTTTTTTAAATCTCATCTACACCAAGAAATAAGTGAAGGTGAGTTACATACAGGTTCCAGATGTCACCTGTGAAAGATGAGGGGAACAGCTAGTTATGTCTTTAGATTTTTCTGTTTTCTTCATAGATTAATTCTTAAATTCCGTGAGTTTTCATCTTTTTAAGAGGTCTAGTCTCACATTTTTGTTACTTTAAAGTGTAAATTCAGGCAGCGTGTAGCACAGTCATCATTTCTCTTGAACGACTAACTACACTGCTCGGTTAGGCACGTGGACCACCAATGTGGAGGCCAGTTGTCTGGCCTCGCCCATTCGTCTGTGAGTCACTCCTCCGACGGCATCTGAGTGAGCACACAGGGGGAGGGGTTTACTAGTTATTGGGACCATTAGTGTTGGACACATTAGGGAGATCCTTAGGGAAATATTGTTCAGAGCCAGAAAGATAGCCAATATGCACTCGGTATGTCTGTCAGGGAGCCTCATCCGAGATGTGGCAGCTTTGCCTGTGGCTATCGAGCTTGCAGGGTGCAGTCATCTGCGAGGAGTGGCATCAGTTCCGACAATGCCTTTTGCGAGGGTTCCGAGGCCATCCTCAGTTCCTACAGATGACTGGTGGAGGCTGCTGGCCTCACATATGGAGTACAAGCACAGCTCACGATTTGCAGCATAGTTTCCAGAGTTGACTGGGGTCCTACGGTCTGGAGCTGAGTGGACAATCTCGGCCAGAGGCTTTGTTGAATCTGACAGTCTTGGCTGGACCAGCATTATTGGGTGGATAATTGTAGGACTCTCCTTACAGGTCAGGGTACACTACACAGAGGAAGCAGCTACTCAGTTAGGGAAGTACTTGCAGGGCACACATGGTGGTTTTTAGGCTAGATGATAGTTTGAAATACTTTGATGAACACTCATCAGTTGACATGCCGATAACAAAATCAGACCGCATTCAGAGTGAAGACACTTTGACAAATTTTATCAGTTAATTGTGGAAGTATCTGCAACAAAATTCCCAAATTTATTTATTTTATTGTTATTTGTTTATGGCTTATTTAGCCTCACTAGATTAGATGCTTAAGGCCCTAACTTACGTATGACCAGGAACAACACATACAAACTATATTACACAGGAAACACAATAATTATAATTTGCATTATTAATCAAAATAATAACTGATAATAATAATAACCTGTGGAGGCCCGGGAAAAGAATAGGCCTCCGGTATGTTCTGCCAGTCATAAAAGGTGATGAAAAGAACAAACCACTAATAGGTCTAACCCCCCTTTTAGTATGATTAGTGTGGTATACACCACTTCTAACAAACACCGAACAACGCGCTCCAGTACGCGGCCGCCAAATACGTCACTGGCCGCACTTCTCTGGGCGGCCCGCTGCTTCCATCGCTGGCCGTCTTCACATGCACGCTCCCTTACGTGGCCAAGTAGTACATTGCTGGCCGCACTTCTCTGGGCGGCTCGTGGCTACCGTCGCTGGCCGCCTTCGCGCGCACGCATTTGTCAGCACACAGCAATTGGCTACGCCAGGAAACATTGCGATTGGTTTTCCCTGGAAAACAATGACCCCAGCCGATGGCTCCATTAACTATCAAGCCTTATATAAAACCAGCCGCTGCCGCAAATGACAGTTCTCATCGGGAAGTGCAGTACACTGTGTTCCAGCTGCTTGTGGATGACTCGCCGCACCGCTCGAGGTTACGTGGCTGCTCGGCGGAAAATCTTGCGACTTCACTTGGAGAGACTGAACTTCACTGGACTTGGGAATAATTACGGGACATGCACCCCACCAAGCACATTCGGACATTGGTATAACCAAACTTTAATTCTGCATTACTTCTGAGTGTGAGCCTGGGTAGACGCTTGGCTAACATAATTGTTAAAAAGTGATTTGTGATTTAATAAATGAGACTGAAGAGGTTATTGTGTTATTCCTGGTTATAACTATTGTGGATTAGCAAGACAGCCAACCCACTATCAGGAAGCCGAAAGGCACGCGTTTAAGCTCACGCAGGCTGGCGTGAGGTCTGGAACTGGACAAGAAATTGAGACTAGCAAAAAAACGTACGTATCTTCTGGAATACTTAACTTTAATCCATAATTGGTGAACATCGCTCTTGATGGTACATGTTTTACAGCATCAATAGTAACTGGTAATGGTGCCTTGCTAGGTCGTAGCAAATGACGTACCTGAAGGCTATGCTAACTATCGTCTCGGCAAATGAGAGTGTAATTTGTCAGTGAACCATCGCTAGCAAAGTCAGCTGTACAACTGGGGCGAGTGCTAGGAAGTGTCTCTAGACCTGCCTTGTGGTGGCGCTCGGTCTGCAATCACTGATAGTGGCGAAACGTGGGTCGGACGTATACTAAAGGACCGCGGCCAATTTAAAGGCTACCACCTAGCAAGTGTGGTGTCTGGTGGTGACACCACAATAACAATTAGTTAGTTCAGGACAGAACTAATGAAGCCTTGGACAAGCGCTGTCATGTTTGGAGACGATGCTTCAACCCTATGCCCATCCACAATGGTAACGACACTGCTATCCACACGGAAAATGATTTAAATCCAAATAGAGGTGTTTTGCAGGATATGCTTCCTGCAACCATCCTAGAAGGAAAACAAAGACAGAGGATGAGATGGTCAGATGAAGTTAATCGACACCTCATGTTCTGTTATTACCAAGCAACAAACCTAGGAACCAACACAACTGGATACAGATCACAAGTATACACAACATTTATTACCAGATACCCAGAATTAAAATTTTTAACAGAACAATGACTAGCTGATCAGATCCGTGTAATAATCAAAAATAACAGGATACCCCAGTCAGAATTAGAAAACATCAAACAACAAGTACAACAAATACTGGAACAAAATAATGTGCAATCAGAAGAAGAAGAAAATACAGTAATGGACTCAAACATCCCAGAGCAAACAATCAAAGAACAACACACATCAATTAAACAATCAGAGGAAAACGAAATCTTAAGACAGCCACCAGAACAAGCACAAATAGAACTCGAAGTAACACACATGTTAGATATAGAAGAAAAATTTCAGCTGACATATACAGAATACAAACACACAAATACAGACATTAGACCATTCTTGCACAGACTGCCAAATAACCCACAAGTCGAAACAACAATAAAAACCATCAACACAACTACGGAAGAGTTACAACCACTGGTTTATATAGGAGCACTCAATATACACACTAGGCAGAGATCAGAACCAACCAACACACAGAAGAAACCCACAAAACCAGCATGGCAACACAGGCTACAGATCAGAATGGAAAAACTGAGAAAAGACATCAGACAGCGAGCACAATTTATAAGAAATGAAATGTCAGAAAAATAAACAAAAAAGGTTAGGTAAAATCTCACAACAAGAAGCGATAGAGCAATTAAATGAAAAGAAGCAGAAATTACAAGCATTGGCCAAACGACTTAGAAGATACAAAAAAAGTGAAAATAGAAGGAAACAAAACCAAACATTCAACACAAACCAAAAGAAATTTTACCAGACAATATATAACACACACATTAAAATAGACAACCCACAAAACATAACAGGCATGGAACACTCCTGGAGCAACATATGGTCAAACCCGGTACAACATAACAGGCATGCACGGTGGATACAAGCAGAAACAGATACATACAAGATGATACCACAAATGCCTGAAGTGATAATTTTGCAACATGAAGTCACCAAAGCAATTAATTCTACTCACAATTGGAAATCCCCTGAAAAAGATAAAATAGCAAATTTCTGGCTAAAGAAGCTCACCTCAACACATTCACATCTAACTACATTATTTAACAGTTACATTGCTGACCCATACACATTCCGTGATACACTTACACATGGAATAACTTATCTTAAACCTAAATATCAAGCAAACCTAGCAAAATATCACCCCATAAGATGCCTACCAACAATATACATGATATTAACTTCAGTCATTACACATAAATTAATGTCACATACAACACAGAACAAAATTATAAATGAAGAACAAAAAGGCTGTTGCAAAGGAGCATGAGGATGTAAAGAGCAACTGATAATAGATGCAGAGGTGACATATCAAGCAAAAATTAACAACGGTCGCTACACTACACATACATTGATTACCAAAAAGCTTTTGATAATGTACCCCACTCATGGTTACTACAAATATTGGAAATATACAAAGTAGATCCTAAATTGATACAGTTCCTAAACATAGTAATGAAAAATTGGAAAATCACACTTAATATTCAAATAATATCACATCACAACCAATACAGATTAAGCGTGGAGTATACCAAGGAGACTCATTAAGTCCTTTCTGGCTCTGCCTTGCTCTGAACCCACAATCCAACATGCTAAATAATACAAATCATGGATACAATATTACTGGAACATACCCACACAAAATCACACATTTGCTATACATGGATGATCTAAAACTACTGGCTGTAACAAATCAGCAACTCAACCAATTACTAAAGATAACAGAAGTATTCAGCAATGATATAAATATGGCTTTAGGAACAGACAAATGTAAGAAAAATAGCATAGTCAAGGGAAAACACACTAAACAGGAAGATTTCATATTGGATAACCACAGCAACTGCATAGAAGCAATGGAAAAAACAGATGCCTATAAAAATCTAGGATACAGACAAATTTTAGGAATAGATAATACAAATATTAAAGAAGAACTAAAAGAAAAATATAGACAAAGACTAACAAAAATACTGAAAAAAATTGAGAGCAAGAAACAAGACAAAAGCTATAAATACTTATGCTATACCAATATTGACCTACTCATTTGCAGTAACACAGACCTAGAAGCACTCAATACACTTAAACGATCACAATGCCACAAATATAGAATATATCACATACATTCAGCAACAGAAAGATTCACATTAAGCAGAAAGGAAGGAGGAAGGGGATTTATTGACATAAAAAAAACTTACATTATGGACAGGTAGACAATTTAAGGAAATTCTTTATAGAACAAGCAGAAACTAGCAAAATACACAAAGCAATCACTCACATAAATACATCGGCTACACCATTGCAATCTCATAACCACTTCTACAACCCTTTAGATCACAGATAAAAGGAAGGTAAATTGGAAAAAGAAAACACTACACAGCAAGCACCTGTATCATCTGACACAGCCACACATTGAGCAAGATGCATCCAACACATGGCTAAGAAAAGGCAATATATATAGTGAGATGGAAGGATTCATGGTTGCAATACAGGATCAAACAATAAACACCTGATATTACAGCAAGTATATTATTAAAGATCCCAAAACCACAACAGATAAATGCAGACTTTGCAAACAACAAATAGAAACAGTAGATCACATCACAAGTGGATGTACAATACTAGCAAATACAGAATACCCCAGAAGACATGACAATGTAGCAAAAATAATACATCAACTACTTGCCATACAACATACACTAATAAAACAACAAGTTCCCACATACAAGTATGCACCATAACATGTACTGGAGAATGACGAATATAAATTATACTGGAACAGAAACCATTATAACAGATAAAACAACACCACATAACAAACCTGACATCATACTCACCAATAAAAAAGAAGAAATTAACACAACTAATCGAAATATCCATGCCCAATATAACATATATACAAAAGATAACAGGGAAAAAAATTGAAAAATACATCCAACTGGCTGATGAAGTCAAGGACATGTGGCATCAGGATAAAGTTGACATTATACCAATTATACTATCAACTACAGGAGTCATCCCGCACAATATCCACCAGTAAATCAATGCAATACAGTTACATCCAAATGTATATATACAACTACAGAAATCTTTAATTACTGATACATGTTCAATTACCTGAAAGATCCTAAATGCAATGTAACATATACCATACAGTTAAAAGGAAGTCACACTTGATCAAGGTCCATGTCACTTTCCATTTTTAACCAGACATAACGTCTGAGAAAGGAAAAAAGTAATAATAAAGTTATAGTAATGAGAATAAGAATTATAAAATAACAGAGGCATTACAAATGATATTGATTAGTTTGGAGCTTTTGAAGCCTTCCTTGGTATTAGAAGAAGTGGAAGAGATAATGAAGGAGGACAGGGTTGAAATTAAAATGACAACAGCTTGTAGGAAAGAAGGTAATATCAACAGAGAACTCTTTAGACAAGAGGAGGGAAAAGTAGAGGGGGAGGGAGGGTTGACGAGAGTGAGTTGCAAGAAGAGATACTTCACTGTTGTGATAGAAAGTGAGTCTTGAAATGATTTTATATCTCTAATCTTTTGAGAAAGATTGTCCCAAAGTCAGGTTCCTCATACAGAAAATGGCAGTGCTGTGCTGTGACGTAGAGAGGATTTTACTTTATTGAGAATGAGTATATCTGCTGTGCTGTTCAGACAGCAGTGTAAGACTTGAAGATAAATAGGCAGGAGTGCAGTGATTGAGAAGATGATGCAGCAAGCCGCGTGGAGTGGCCACACAGTTTGAGGCACCGTGTCATGGTTTGCACGGCCCCTTCCACCGGAGGTTCGAGTCCTCCCTTGTACATGGGTGTGTGTGTTGTTAGTTTAACTAGAGTGTAAGTCTAAGGACCGATGACCCCACAGGTTTAGTCCCTTAGGAATTTACACACATTTCAACATATGAACGATGCAGAAAACACAGTGTATGATAATCTTTATGTCTATCGGCACATAGCCATGATAATTGTTCATAGGACTGATATGGTGGAAATAGTGTAAGTCACAAATGTATCACAGAAGCATTTTTCATCAGTTCCAACTGACATGAGCTCTCACACGAAAATCTTTGGAGAATAGGATCACCATAACCAACGAGGGGAGTATTAGCGATTCTACAAGTTTCTTTTTAAGTTCGAGGGGAAATATCTTTTTATATTTCTGCAGTGAATGAATTGTTCTGCATCCATCGTGATAAGGCAAGTAGGTCAGCATTTACTTTCTGGATGGCTGAGTGAAGATTCGTTGGGCTTGCACTTACGTATAACTGCAGGTCATGAGCATATAAAACATATCCACAGTGGGAGACAACACTCGACACATCATTAACACATAACGAGGAAAGTAATGGGCTCAATACAGATCCTTGTGGGTCCCTTGATACTAAATTCTTTCTCTGTGACTTCTCTGTTTCAATCATTACACATCACTGATGGCATGTAAGATATGAGTGGAACCACTATACAGCGCGATGTGTGCATTGTGAAACTGATTCTAAAAAGTACTGGATGGATCATTTCTAGTTTGCACATGCCTTATGTGTGAAACCAGAAGCCTTATAATTCTCCAGTGAAGAAGAATTTTTAAAATGGAAAGAAGAAATGGAATGTGCCACACATTCCAAATTCATTAAAAGCTGTGGCACCAAATGTTGTCATGTTTGCCATCGTTCAGGTCAGTTTATCTCCAAAGGTGATGGGATCAGACATCTAAAATTGACAGGGAGCAACAAAATCTGTGGAAAGTGCCCTGCAGACATTAAAATCTAATACAAGGAAGGAAACTGCCATGTTAATTTTGTGTCCACTCATGTTGGTCATGATCTGGACCTAAGTCATCTGAATCTGGCAGAAAAAGAATGGATGAAGATAGCTGAAGACATTGCTGCATAAATCTCATTTTCTACTGTCCTCCAAACAATTGAAGAAATAGTGCACAATTCAAATTTGGAGAAAGTGCATCTTACAACTATGCAGGATTTGCAGATGCATATAACCTGTCTTCAGAGTCAGTCAGACATCCAAATGATGTGACCAGCGTTGAAGCTTGGGTGTAAGAAGTGCAGAAAAGTGACAATCCATGTGTATTGTTCTATAGGCCTCAAGAAACAATTAATGATCTACACCCTGCATTGAGAAGTGAAGACTTTGTGTTAAATATAATGAACGACATATAAGCAAAATACGGAAGTGATTGTATTTGTGTTGATGGAACTCATGGCCTAGATGGCTATGATTTTGAAGTTACAACATTACTTGTACTGGGTGATATGAGGCAAAGATTTTTGTGTGCTTTCCTCATATCTAACAGGAATGACTCTGATGTGTTGAGTATACTTTTCAATTGTGTTAAGTTTCAGGTTGAACAGATTTCCCCAAAAGTATTCATGACAGTTCTGGCAGAATCGTATAGTATTGCTTGGAACAAATCAATGGGACCTCCTGAAATTAGACTTTTCTGTACCTGGCATGTTGACAGAGCCTGGAGAACCAATATTAAGAGCAAAATTCAAAATTTGGACAAGAGAAATGAGGTGTACAAACTCCTTAAGACACAATTCAGGTAAGAGACACTGCCGTGTTTCAGGAATCGTTGATAAAAGCACTTCAGAAACTCATTAGCGATTCAGATACATCACAATTTGGTCACTATTTCCAGATGTATTATGAAAAAGATGTGAAGTGTTGGGCATATTATCATAGGATGCGAACCGGCTCAACACAGACATGCACCTGGAGAGTATGCATAAGACACTGAAATACATACATGGTAATGCAAAGCAGGTAAAACATTTGGATAAAGGTATACCTGCATTCATGTTGCATGTTACAGCAAAACTGTTTGACAGTCTCTTTTAATTTCTCTCCTTTGCGGTACTTACCCCATCCCCGCTCGCAACACTTCACTGTCTGCCACTCCCACCATAATATCCCTCCCTCTCCCCACCCCAGCCTCCTCCTTACCAGCACCCAGTCGCCACTGGTGCTGCTGCTCACAGTGTGGTTTCAGTTTTCTGAGACTGCAGGCGTGTGCGCAAGTTGCGTTTGCATGAGTGTGTGTGTGCGTGTGTATGTGTATCTACTGCTGACAAAGGCCTCATTGGCCGAAAGCTATAATTGTGTGAATCTTTTTGTTGTGCCTATCACAACTCAGCATATTGAGTGAATGCTTAGAGAATCAAGTGCTTTCTAAGTATGGCAGATTAAGTATTTGCAGGTTCCAGCAGAACTGATAGAATTACTGGGTGAAAACGCAGTTGCATACACGGCAGTGTGATATGCAACATTTATCACCTGGTATGTGAATGTAATTCTGTGAAGTGGACCACACTGCATGTAATTTATCTTTTATTTCACACATACACAGTGCCATGTTTCTGTTCTATGTATGGAACATGATTTAAAAACCTATAAGTGTCCGTACATGTGTGCAACAAACTTTGAGTCAACCAAGGCAGCAACAGCTCCAACACACCACACCAGGTATGAGATTAAATCTGTCTTACGTACAACACTAAAATGTCTTGAGAGCCATCCCTAAATTCACATATGCTGAAAGTTACCTTTCTGTTCTGATGCAGTATGCCTGCACACTGTTTTAATCTTTACTTACAGCATGTCAGTGAATCTGAAGAAAGAGTTTGTGACTCACCATGGCTGTAGACCAGGTATGAGATTAATTCTATGTTACACAAAATACTGAAATGTCTTGTGAGATCTCTATAAATTGAAATATGCTCAACGTTACTTTTCTGATTGAATGCACAATGCCTGCACTCTGATTTAATGTTTAATTGTTTACTTAAAGGGCCTGTCACTCAGTGTAAGGGGGTAAGATTTTGTCATACAATGCCAGTAAGAGCATCCACACACCGCACCAGGTATGAGATTAATTCTGTGATATGCGGAATTGTGTAATACCTTGTGAGACATCTATAAATCCAAATATGCTCATTGTTACTTTTGTGTTCATATGGACAATGGTCACATTCTGATTTAATAAAATCACTTGATGCCTTCCTAAGAAAGGGTCTCCATTCCATCCAAGCTAATTATGTAATGGTAGACCAGATATGGCTCAAATTCAAAGATACAGTATCAACAGCAATAGATAGATTCATACCACATAAGTTAATAAGAGATGGGACTGATCCACCGTGGTAGATCAAACACGTCAGAACACTGCTACAGAAGCAATGAATAAAGCATGCCAAATTCAGAAGAACACAAAATCCCCAAGACTGGCTAAGTTTCACAGAAGGTTGAACTTTAGTGTGGACATCATTGTGAGATGCTTTTAATAGTTTCCACAATGAAACATTGTCTCAAAATATGGTAGCAAACCCAAAGAGATTCTGGTCGTATGTAAATTACACCAGTGGCAAAAAACAGACAATACCATCTTTGCGTGATAGTGATGGAAATGTTACCAATGATGGTGCCAGTAAAGCGGTGTTACTAAATACAGTTTTCAGTCATTCCTTCACGAAAGAAGGCAAAGTAAATATTCCATAATTTGAAAACAGAGCAGCTGTTAGTATGAGTGACATAAAAGTAAATAGTTTAGGTGTTGCAAAACAACTGAAATCAATGGCAGCAACAGCTTACACACAGCCCACCAGGTATGAGACTAATTCTGTGTTCCGCTGTTTGTCAGCCTTGTAACTGCTGGCGCGCTGCCACGATTGCGTCAGCCGGCCTTATCGGCCAGGGTCAAAGGTCAAGTGCTCAGAGAGCTGACGTAACATGCTGTTTTCGCTCTATGCCGACAGATTCTAGATGTACTCTTGTCCGTTTTTAAGCTACGCTACAGATCAATTTATTTATGAAAATACAAAGTACAATCTCCTACAAATTTTACATATTCACAAGTACCTTTGCCCTTTATCCAAATAAATACAGTTTCATTACATGATAGCTTAGGGTTATTACGTGTATATAAGGTAAAGGGAGAGGGTGACATATAGGTTGATTTGCCAAAGTCTTTATTTGCATTTTCAGTAACATGATAGGTTCTGTATGCGATGACATCACGGTCGACGAAGCTCTCCAGGCCAGATACGTTTGGAACTCCAGATCCACCTCGTACAATTGCGACAGTTAGCCATCCATTGCCATGTGTGAAAGAATCATTGACATCAATGCTGAAGTTCAGTCTGCATCCACAGAAGACTGCTGGTCCGTCCAGTAGAGAGTGTGCTGCGACAGCCAATGGATGGCTAACTGTCGCAATTGTACGAGGTGGATCTGGAGTTCCAAACGTATCTGGCCTGGAGAGCTTCGTCGACCATGATGTCATCGCATACAGAACCTATCATGTTACTGAAAATGCAAATAAAGACTTCGGCAAATCAACCTATATGTCACCCTCTCCCTTTGCCTTATATACACGTAATAAACGTAAGCTATCATGTAATGAAACTGTATTTATATGGATAAAGGGCAAAGGTACTTGTGAATATGTAAAATTTGTAGGAGATTGTACTTTGTATTTTCATAAATAAATTGATCTGTAGCGTAGCTTAAAAACGGACAAGAGTACATCTAGAATCTGTCGGCATAGAGCGAAAACAGCATGTTACGTCAGCTCTCTGAGCGCTTGACCTTTGACCCCGGCCGATAAGGCCGGCTGACGCAATCGTGGCAGCGCGCCAGCAGTTACAAGGCTGACAAACAGCGGACGTGGGCACCTAGTACGTCTAGTGCCCGCGTCCGGGATAATGCTCTGCTGGCACTGTGAAATATTCTAAGTCCAAGAAAAAGTTAAAGTCCAGCCTGCCTATATAAGCGAGCGAGCGCTGCGTATCAGCTCATTCGCGCTGCTGCTGCTGCACAGGCAACTGCATTGAACGCTGCCACGATGCCTTATTACAGAAGATATTGCCGACGTTCAAGACAGACCATATATAAAACAATTGAAGATGTAGAAATGACCACATCAGCTGCAGACAAGAAGAAGAATACTATAAAGTCTGTCGCAGCACACTCTCTACTGGACGGACCATCAGTCTTCTGTGGATGCAGACTGAACTTCAGCATTGATGTCAATGATTCTTTCACACATGGCAATGGATGGCTAACTGTCGCAATTGTACGAGGTGGATCTGGAGTTCCAAACGTATCTGGCCTGGAGAGCTTCGTCGACCGTGATGTCATTGCATACAGAACCTATCATGTTACTGAAAATGCAAATAAAGACTTCGCCAAATCAACCTATATGTCACCCTCTCCCTTTACCTTATATACACGTAATAAACGTATGCCTTGTGATACATCTACGAATTCAAATATCCTCAGTGTCACCTTTCTGTTCCAATTCACAATGACTGCATTTTGATTTATGTTTAATTGAATGCTATTTTATGTTTTATGTTTATATATTCTTGATAAATGCAACTTGCGTCTTGCTTTTGTTCCATCGTCACGGACAGAAAGGTTTGTGCAGTAATTACCAATGTTAATTTTTATATGTACAACTGACTGGTAAAGGTGTTCACATGGTGCAGTTAGAATCCACAGAGTTTAGAACAGATCTTTACAATGAGCTGAACTACTATTTTTGGTTATCATTCTTATGGCTCTTATCTGAAGTTAAAAAATTGCGTTCATATTTTGTGCATTTTTTCCTCAAAACAGAATGCCATAGCTAATAACTGACTGTACATATGAATAGTATGTAACTAGAAGTCCTGGCATGTTATACACTGATGATGGGATTCTAAGGGCATGACATTTTGTTTGCAAGTATCTTTGTGTGTTCTCATCACTTCAACTGAGAATCAATATTCATTCCTAGAAATTTTGCATTTGTTAGACAGTCTATAGAGGTGAAATCTACATTTAATTTAACATTGTCATTTTCCCTCTTCAAACTGATATTCATGGCATTAATTTTCGTTATGTTAAATGTCACTTTGTTGCTTATTGTCCAAGGCACAGATCAGACAATTTTAATGTCCTTCACTGGAATGTACAGTGTTTATGTAATAAGTTGGAAGTAGTGGAGTATGTCATAGAGAGTTATCACTTAGATGTAATCTGTCTCATAGAGCACTGGTTAAAGCATAATGAAATACATCCATACTGCCCTGAGGGCTCCACCCTAGCTGACAAATATTGTAGAACTAATAATAATCATGGTGGGTATGTTATATTTCTAAGAAAAAGGGATTAAATACGAACCAATAGCAAAGGTTAAAGTATTAACTCTAGAAATGTTATGTGAAATTGCAGCTGTTAGGTTAATATATTTAAATTTAATAGTTGTAGCTTTGTACTCAACTAAGACTGGAGGCAATTCAATAGATGATTTTGTTAACAAGTTAGTGTCTTTATGTGAGACAGCCTGTAAATATAAGTGTAGGATACTAATCTGTGGAGATTTCAATTTGAATTTTCAGTTGTCCACTATCTATAACTCATATGTAAATAATTTATTAAATTTTTTTGGTCTTTGTATTACAACCACTGAAATAACAAGGCCACATTATAAAGGTGCTGGTACCTGTATTGACAATATATTTGTATCAAATGAGTTAATGCATCTCAAGTCAGAGGTAATTAAGAGACCTGGGTATCTGACCACTGGCCACTACTTCTTAGAACAGATATAACAAGAAATTGTAACACTGACTCAGTGCACATGGCAGGAAAGAATGTATGTGTGGTCAATTATGATAATCTAAATATGTTTAAATCTCATATTGATAAAAGTAATTGGTTGCAGGTTTATCAAGAACATGTAATAGATAGAAAGGTGGAAGAACTCATATCTACTCTTTCTGTGTATGCTAAGATGTCATTTCCCATTAAGTTACTAAATAATAAAAAGGCACTAAGAGTAAATAAGGTGTTGAAGATCAAGAGGGAGTGTGATCAATATTATGACTGGTATAGAAGTAGAGGTTCTCAAGTATTTAAAGACATTCTCACAGTGAAAAAGAAAAGATTAAGACAGGCCTTAAAGGAAGCTAGGTGTAAAAAAAAATGAAGATATAATACTAACATCTGAAAATAAGACATGTGCAATGTGGCATATCATTAACAGTCATTGCAACAGGAAAATGACTTCACAGACTGAAGGCAGTAATCTGAATGCTGCACAGTTTAATATATTCTTCACTGAGAAGGTGCAAGAAATAATAAAGGTGATTGGCACTTCCAATATAGCCAATGACCATAAATACTACCTGAGAATCACCACAAAGCCTGAAAGTACATTTAGCTTTAAACTGGTCAAGGTACAGGATGTTACTAATATACTGAGGAAAATGAAGAACAGTTTTAGTAATGATGTTTAAGTTCAGCCATGTTAAAGTGTGATTCAGTTCAACTGCCAGAATTGATAACACGTGTAGTAAATACATGTATTTTGGAGGCTCAGTTCCCAAAGGCACTGAAGGATGTTAAAGTCACTCCAATACACAAAAAAGGCAGCCTCTCAAGTTGTGATAATTTTAGGCCCGTTTCAATTGTGCCAATCTTGTCTAAAGTGATAGAAGCTATAATCAAATAGTAAAATATTTTGAAGAAAACAAAGTCTTCACTCATAGTCGATTTGGCTTCAGATCAGGGTTAGGAACTGTTAAATCTGTCTTATTACTTTTAACACAGTGTGTGAAGCAACTAGAAAGCAAGCTAGTGGTTCAGAATAAACTTTTTGATTTATCAAAAGCTTTCGACACTGTCTCTCATGAAATCTTATTGAACTAACTGCAATTCTATGGCTTTACAGGAAGTGCTCTGGACTTGATAAAATCTTATCTAAGTAATAGAGTGCAGAAGGTGGTTTTTAATGGTGCAGAATCAGATTACTTAGCTGTGGGCATGGGTGTCCCACAAGGTTCTCTACTTGGCCCAATTCTATTTATTATTTATATAAGTGACTTACCATGTAACATAGTTGAGCCGTCAACTAGGACTTACTTATTTGCAGACGATCTTGCAGTCTGTATAACTGAAGTAACAGCACAGAAGGTGAAATATGAAGCAGACCAGTGCACTGTCAAAGTTGAAAATTGGTGTAAAGCTAATTCCCTTTGCGTCAACCGAAAAAAAATACAAGACCTGTACGTATCGTGGAATAATAACACTGAACTTGAGCAGAGCTCAAATGCTGTTAATTTCCTGGGAATCTCAATTGATTCAAAATTATCCTGGGGTAGCCATATAGAAAAAGTGGGAAGCAGCATTAGCAAAGGAATATTTGTTCTAAGGAAGCTGTGTCTTTGTCTAAATGTGCCAGTACTTAAAGTGGTTTATTTTGCTTTAATACACAGTCACGTTTCCTATGCTACAATACTGCTGGGACATCAAAGCAAGGCAGCTAATGTCTTCAAACTACAAAAGAAGGCAATAAGACTGATATGTAACTTGGCACCCAGAGCTCACTGTAGGCCAAGATTTAAAAAATTACAGATTATGACCCTGCCGTCAATATTTACACTACAGTGTGTAATGCATATTAAGGAAAACTATCCGAATTATCAACAGTATGACATGCGACATAATTATAACACAAGAAACAAGCAGGACCTAGTTTCTTTCCGATGTAACTATAACAAAACACAAAAGTGCTTCTTACACAAGTCCATAAAATTTTTTAATGCCATACCCCAACATATCAGGGATCTTACAATTAAAAAAAAAAAAAAGCAAAAGAATTTCTTCTTGAGCTCAGCATTTATGAAACTAATGAATTTTTAAGGGAGGCAAAGAGTATGGTATGACTACACTTTGTGATCAGTTTTTTTATGCTTCTATATATGAGTAAGTCTGTAATTGGCTAAATTTACTATGCAATATCAATTTGTACCAGAAGTTTCTCTGTTTTGTTTTTGTGTGAAGGTACCATGATTATTTGTGTAATATTTATATTGTGTAATATCTTTCTTGTTTTTGTAATTATTTGTGTAACATTTATACTATGTAATATTGACTTTTTTAATGCCTCAGATGATCTCTGAGGTCTCTACAACAATAAAAATCAATCAATTGTAAACTTCCCTGAGAGTTTCATTTGCTTTCTCTGAGAGGAGTTCTCTTGTTTGCTCAGTGATTATAATATTGCTGTCATCAGCTAGGAGAAGTTTTTCACCATGAGAAACACTACTGGGAAAGTCATTGATGTATATCAAGAATAGTATTGGTCCTAATTTGATACCTTGCAGAAACCCCATATCAATGCATTTTTGGCCAGCCGCAGTGGCCGAGTGGTTCTAGGCCCTTCAGTCCGGAACCACACGACTGCTACGGTCGCAGGTTCGAATCCTGCCTTGGGCATGGATGTGTGTGAAATCCTTAGGTTTGTTCTCATTAGTGTTTTACTAAATGTTTAGATCTATTTGAAGTATGTGTTACCACTATTCTATGTACCCTATTTGCTAGGCATGATCAAAACCAGTCCTTAGCTACCACTCTTATTGCTAATGCTTCTAATTTATTTAATAGTCTTGTGGTCAACTGTATCAAAGGACTTCGAATGATCATAAAGGAACCCTCTGACAGACTCTTCTATATCAAGAGCATCAAGTACAACTTTTGTGCATTCTACCACAGCTGACTCCGTATTTTTGACACATCAGAAATGAAATTGTGATTCACTTAAAAGATTGTATTTATTCAGGTAATTCATTAATCTACACTCCTGGAAATTGAAATAAGAACACCGTGAATTCATTGTCCCAGGAAGGGGAAACTTTATTGACACATTCCTGGGGTCAGATACATCACATGATCACACTGACAGAACCACAGGCACATAGACACAGGCAACAGAGCATGCACAATGTCGGCACTAGTACAGTGTATATCCACCTTTCGCAGCAATGCAGGCTGCTATTCTCCCATGGAGACGATCGTAGAGATGCTGGATGTAGTCCTGTGGAACGGCTTGCCATGCCATTTCCACCTGGCGCCTCAGTTGGACCAGCGTTCGTGCTGGACGTGCAGACCGCGTGAGACGACGCTTCATCCAGTCCCAAACATGCTCAATGGGGGACAGATCCGGAGATCTTGCTGGCCAGGGTAGTTGACTTACACCTTCTAGAGCACGTTGGGTGGCACGGGATACATGCGGACGTGCATTGTCCTGTTGGAACAGCAAGTTCCCTTGCTGGTCTAGGAATGGTAGAACGATGGGTTCGATGACGGTTTGGATGTACCGTGCACTGTTCAGTGTCCCCTCGACGATCACCAGTGGTGTACGGCCAGTGTAGGAGATCGCTCCCCACACCATGTTGCCGGGTGTTGGCCCTGTGTGCCTCGGTCGTATGCAGTCCTGATTGTGGCGCTCACCTGCACGGCGCCAAACACGCATACGACCATCATTGGCACCAAGGCAGAAGCGACTCTCATCGCTGAAGACGACACGTCTCCATTCGTCCCTCTATTCACGCCTGTCGCGACACCACTGGAGGCGGGCTGCACGATGTTGGGGTGTGAGCGGAAGACGGCCTAACGGTGTGCGGGATCGTAGCCCAGCTTCATGGAGACGGTTGCGAATGGTCCTCGCCGATACCCCAGGAGCAACAGTGTCCCTAATTTGCTGGGAAGTGGCGGTGCAGTCCCCTACGGCACTGCGTAGGATCCTACGGTCTTGGCGTGCATCCGTGCGTCGCTGCGGTCCGGTCCCAGGTCGACGGGCACGTACACCTTCCGCCGACCACTGGCGACAACATCGATGTACTGTGGAGACCTCACGCCCCACGTGTTGAGCAATTCGGCGGTACGTCCACCCGGCCTCCCGCATGCCCACTATACGCCCTCGCTCAAAGTCCGTCAACTGCACATACGGTTCACGTCCACGCTGTCGCGGCATGCTACCAGTGTTAAAGACTGCGATGGAGCTCCGTATGCCACGGCAAACTGGCTGACACTGACGGCGGCGGTGCACAAATGCTGCGCAGCTAGCGCCATTCGACGGCCAACACCGCGGTTCCTGGTGTGTCCGTTGTGCCGTGCGTGTGATCATTGCTTGTACAGCCCTCTCGCAGTGTCCGGAGCAAGTATGGTGGGTCTGACACACCGGTGTCAATGTGTTCTTTTTTCCATTTCCAGGAGTGTATTTTTCATAGTTGCTTCTATTATTTTTGAGAATGGTGACAGCAGGAAAATTGGCTGGTAATTTTATGCATCTTCTGCATTACCTTTCTTAACCAAAGGCACAACTCTTTCCTGTTTTAACTGCTCTGGAAATCTCCCTGATGTAATGGATTCATTTATGTGTGTTAAGGGACCTTGTATAACCTCTACGCATTGTTTTAGTACACACATTCGTACTTCATCTAAGCCTACTGACTTTTTATCTTTTAGTTTTTGAACAGTTTTACTGTCTTCATTATCTGTGATTTGAAGTAACATCATTGTATTTAGTGCAACATTATTTACAGGGGTTATATTTGTTTTGGGGAATTATAGTTGTAACTTCCCTGCCATACTTGAAAAATGCTCATTTACATAGTTTGATAAGTCTTTTGGCTTATTGATTACCTTATCCCCCTCCCTTAGCACTAAGTTATTCTCTGTTTCTTTGCCGCTCCCTGTTCCCGTTTTTATAACATCCCAGGCTGCTTTGCTTTTATTCCCTGCATTGTATATTACTGTGTCATTAAACAACTTTTTTGCAGCTATCAGCACCTTCCTACAGATCTTTTTGTTTCTTTGACATAAATTTAAGAATTCTGGATCATTGTGACTCTTTTTCATGGAAGTGAGGTATTTAAGTGTTTGGGAGGACTTCTTAATACTTGCTGTTGTCCATCTACTTTTGTGTGATGTTGATACAGACATGCATACTTTTGGAAATGGCTTTTCAAAGTTCAATTTAAATAATGTGGATTCTTATTCGCATTGGTTTCCTCATACACTTCATCCCAGCGTTGTTTTGCTAGTTCCTTTGTAAAATCTTTTATTTTCATTTCTGATGGATGTCATTTGTAGGCTTGTAGTTTAGGGAATGACTTGATGTCTCATTTTACTGTTGTTATTTGACAGAGATGGTCTGATAATCAGAGATCTTGTACAGCTACATCACATTTTTCCCTGTCCATATTTGTGGCCACATGGTCAATTACTGATGAAGTCATTGTAGTAACCCTTGTTGCACTATTGACCAATAGAGACAGGACAAAACTTTGAAGTATATTTATGAGGGTGCTGCTGGATTCATTTCTGATATTCGTGTTGATTTTAATGTCCCCACACAGAATTGTGCTGAGGTTTGTACTTGAGACTTTATTTAGAAATTCTATTAATTTATTAAAAAACAGTGTCCATACTATCACTGGGAGATGTATACACACACAAAATTATTAATATCTAGGTGATATCAAGCCCTGTTAATTCAAACTGCTGGAGATACTCTTTAGGCAGGGGAACCTGTTGTCTAGATTTATCCTAAAAAGACCTACTTCTCATACTGATGACCATGTGTGGCCCGAGATCCACCTCCTATACTTTCACGAATCAGCTGTACCAATCTTCTCTTGCCAGTTCTGTTTAGGTATAGGCCAGGCCTAGTGAAACCCCGACAGGCACCAGAGAAACGTGAGCAAAGTTGGCTACCCTCAGAGCAATCCATAACCCCACATTGATTTGCCTCACATCTCCATCAAGGTGTGGCCAATCATGACACCGGAACAGCTCAACAAAGTGTACGTTGGTGCCACGAGTCAGGGAAGCTATCTTGCCCAGGTCACCACCTATGTCATATGCCCCATCCCTGTCAAAACTGTTTCCCGCGCCACCCGCTATCACTACATGGTCTTCTTTTGTAAAGTCCTTACGTAAAGACCCTAAGTCCTCTATCACATAACTTAGCCCTGCATTTGGCTGGAAGATACTGGTGGCCTGGTATGCTCCCCCTAAACTTTCCTGTAACTCGGGGCCTACAACTCACCCATGGCTACTACCTAGCAGCAGCACTTTCTTCTTCCTAACATTTTGTATATATCTAACCTTCTTGGCCTCAGTTGAAGTGTGCTGCAAATTTCTTGCTCCTCTTTCTACCAGAGGCTCTGGCAGTGGTAGACGCATGTTTTTGGGGTTGATGATAAAACTATCAGATCATGTTCTCTTTCTTCCTATCCTCTTACAAGCTGCCAGTTCACAACCACCCTCCTCCTACTCCCTAGCTCTCTTGATCCTTATCAGTTCCTTCTTTCAACTGTGCCTCAAGGGCACAGATTTTCCTTTCCTGTACCCCAATCAAAATGTTCCTTGTATACTCTGCAGTTCCAGGAGAGAGCCTCTTCTGTTCTCCCAACATTCTCCCCACTACATCTCCCTCCACCTCTCCCTCCCCCAGTGAAAATATTTCCTACACGATTAGCAACAAATCCCTCTACTCACAACGCTATAACAGCTTCGACATTTCTCACTCATGATCAGTTTCTAAAGAATAATTAAGTTTTAAATTTGTCAAGGATACGAGATTGGCTATATGTAAACAAAAACAACTAGAAGGTCTTACGTGCCATTGTTGTTTTTGTACCGATTTAGAGATACAATGACAGAAGAATGTGTTAGTAATTACGTTGCTGTTAGAGAATTTACTTTAGTGTTTGGTCAGGCTTTAAATGTTTATAACTCCAAAAATTTATGCCTTGATCACCTCTAACTAGTTAACAATATGAAATGTGTTAGTTAAATACAATTTAAAAACTTTAATTATTCTTTTATTGTGACAATAGACACTGTTGAAACTAGTAGCTGTCTTTCTTAAACGAATTTTGAACTATCAAGAAAACTTGAATAGAATTTTGTGTGTTTTGGCATGCAAAATTTCACGTTATGTCGCAATTATCGGGACTTCAGATTACACTAAGTTGGTTGGTGTTTTTTTTTTTTCCTCCAAGAATAAGCTCTATGGAGACGCAAATATTCAGTTGTGTGACATGAATGGACACTACAGCAAATATACGAAACAAAGGAAATTTAAATTTGACACTATTTCCTCTCAAATAAGTTCTTTATGCAATTCCTGGCCGATTTGGAGAATTTATCCTCTCAGAGGTTGGGTGTTGTGTTGCGCTTATCACCATTTTATCTTTTGTTTAGATGCAAAAAAAAACAGTATCAACTGATGTAGACTTGCAGTAGGTGGCCAATTGCTCCTGCATACGATCTCCTGGCCAGAAATGCTATACTGTCATTTCATTTCACGCTAGGTATGAAACTGATTCTCTGTTATGCACATTATTGACATGCATTGTGAGTCATCTCTGAATTAGTATATGCTCAGTCAGTTTAATATTAATTTGCAGGGCTCTAGAGTAAGCAGTGTGTAGTTGTGTGCACTATGGTCCATTGTCGTGACCCCTAGCATGGCAATACAGCATGCGACTGTAACGTTGTCAACAGCACTGGGTAGTGTTGTCTACTTCACTGGATGGTGGTGCATGAGAAATAGAGTTGTCACGATGGCCAGTCTGACCTCAGTACCGCAGGTTTGCATGTTGGCCAGTGGGTATTTGGAGCAAATCCATTAATACTCAGATATGAAGATTTGTTTATCTTTGACATCAGGGAATCATGTTTCTATATCTGCTCCATCCCTCCATACCCCCTCCCCACTCCCAAGTGGAAGGGGGTCACAATTATTTTGTGAGTTTGTGCATGCAGCACATGAGGCTTCTAGTAATTGGATCCTATCTGCATTAACTTTCCCGTGCTCGTCCATTCCTGTCCTCAATCCTTCCCCTCTTCCCCTTCCTTAGATCTCTGTTTCCTTGCTTACATTGGCCTGGCTATCTTTTTTTTCTATCCCTTACAGTATTATTCTTCTTGCTTTACACTTTCCCTTTTGGAGTTTTTGGTCCCTCTTTGGGGATTCAACTCCTCTAAATTTTGTCTCCATGGTGTGAGCCAGCTGGGGAACAACACCATACATGAAGTCTTTGGCATGTGGCCTTACCACCTCTTCCATTTTTTACCTGAAGCCATTGTCCTTTTTGTGCTATACAGCTAGCACAGTAGTCATTTCATGTGCTTGGGGTGTTATGTACTCTTTTGAAGGAGTCCTCTGAAAACACAGGGATGACAGTTCAGATACACGAGCTGCTACCTCCCTGTGTATGTCTAGGAGTAGTGGCTTGTCATTCTGGAGCATTGGAACTCCCAGCAACAGCCCCTATGCCATGTGCTCTTCATAAATATGATCAGCTTCGCCTTGTGTCTACGACATCTACCATTGACTCTGTTACATCCTTTCCCCCTCCGACTCCTTACCCCAGTGATGCCTCACTCTTCTCTCCCTCACCCCTGAACACAACTCCCTTGCTCCTTTCATCCAGCAGAGAAGTGCCTCTTCTCTGGTGTCTGCTGGTACACATCGGCCGTGGAGCCGTCAGCTCTAGCAGCTCCAAGGTTGCCTGGTCTCTCTTTATAGAACTAGCAGAAGCCTCTCTCTCTACCCATCCCCTTGCCTCTCTGGCCTCTGGCTTCTGTCCTCCTCTATTTATGAAAGAGAAGAAGGAACATAAGTCCTGGGATGAGGAAACTCTCATTGCCCAGGAGGATGGTATTCCACAGGGTTCAGTGTTAAGTATCCTTTTCCTCATCACTATTAAAGGACTTGTGACCTCTGTCAAACTGTTGGTCACCCCTGCTCTGCATGTGGATGACTTCTGTGTCTGAGTTATTTAACACTTGGTGGCCTTTGTGAAGTGACAGTTCCAGGGTGCCATGTGGTATGCTTCTGCATGGACCTTCTCATACAGTTTTCAGTTTTCTCCTCTTAAATTGTGGGTGGTACATTTCTGTCACCATATTGTGTTTGATACCAGCTGGAGCTCTATCTCGAGACCCAATATCTGATTGTGGTCCCACAGTTCCATTTCTTGGGTCTTCTTATCGACAAGAAATTTACTTGGTCACCCCACATCTGCCTTCTGGAGATGGGCTGTGTTCATAAACTCAATGTCCCCCACTTCCTTGCCCACACCTCTGGAGGGTGCTGATTGTTTGACTCCTCACCATCTTTGTTTTTGTCCCTTCTGGTCCAAGGTTGCCAAATTTATGGCCCAGCTGCTCCTTCCACACTGATCCTCTTGGATCAGGTCCACCATTGTTGTCCCCCACTCGCTGCCCTTTTGGTTCAACAGTCTAAGCTTCTTGTTTCCTATGCCATCACCATCTTCTCTTTCCCCTCACACCCCTCCTATTTTATATTTTAGCAGCTCCAGGACATTGCCCACCCTTCAGGTGAGTTTAGCAATTGGGCTCCACCTTGCTGCTCTTTGCCATGATTTTTATCTTCCCTCTTTGTCCTGTTCCCCATTCTCTCCAAACACCTCCTTCCCCTTGCTTAGTTCCTTGATCCCAAATTCAGAGGGATCTCTCCTGGGGGGTCTTTGTGTCATTGTTGTTCTGCCAGCTTTTATGGGAGTTTCAGGCTGCTGTTGTGTTTTAATGTAATGGCTCTAGGCTCTAAATCTGCTAATCGCAAGGGATGTGCCTTCATGCCTTCTGCTGGCAAGTAACACCATCTCTTACCTGCCACATGTTGCATGTGTACTGCATAGCTAATGACCATTTACCAGACTCTTTAGTATGTTAAACAGTCCTCTCTCATCCACGTTATGAGCAGGCTCGATAAGTGTCCTTGAGGCTATCAGACAGTGGTTTTCCCTCCCTCTTCTTGGTCTATAACACCTTGACCATGCTGGTTGTTCAATTGACTTTCTTTGGGTTCCCACTCATGTGGGTATCCCAGGTAATGAGCTGCTGATCCTGTGGCTTGGGGGTGTAGCCCTTTTCTGTGACCTCTCTGGTGCTGGGTTTGCAGCTTCATGTCAGATTCCTTTTTGCTCAGCCTTGAGCTGACTCTTGGAGGCCAACCCCCTGCCCAATAAACATATTGCGATAAGGGGACTCTTGCCGCATGGCCCACTGGGGATCTACCATCCTCTGCTATCTTCGTATAGGTCATACAAGGTTGAATCATAGCCTCTTACTCCATAATGATCTGTTCCCCCACCCCTCACTGTCAACCATATTTTATGAGACTCCACTATCATTTCGCCTTTCGCACTAAACACGCTCTTCCATTCTCCATTGTCACAGATGGTAGCAGACAACCTTATATACTTACATCTGTCTTTGGTTTTCATCATAAAAGTGGTTTGTCCCCTAGATTTAAGTACCTGAATTCTCTTCCACAATTGGAGGCCCTCACTTTGGAAGGCCTTCATCATTGCTTTCATGCTGGTCAGGTTTTCCTCTCCATTTTGAGTTGTTTCATCCCCACCCACTCTTCTCGTGTCGTCTCCCCCTGGTGTTCTCCCCATTGTGTCGCAGTCACGGTGTGAAGTGGGAACTGGGGTGGGTTAGCAGCGATTCCAGCACCATGTCACACATAGCGCCATTGGGGTGTCTTATGATCTTCCCCTTCCTCCCTCCAGTTCTTTACTCTTCCTGCCACCCAAGTGTTCCGTCTGCATCTTCATTTGCCTGTTTTGCTTTGCCATAGACTAGATTGTGCTGTTGGTTTGCTGCTCCCACAGTCTCTGCCACTTTGGATCTTGGGAATAATGATGTCACTGTTTGGTCCCTCTCCTCATTCAGACAATCAATCAATATCTGCAGCCAGCAGGCAAGCAGACTCGGTATCTGCTCTGTTAGCGTCTGTGTCAGGGTGTTACTAGCATTAATGACAAGTTTGAAATTATTACCCGTTTCCAAATACAAATAGGCATTTTTGTTCCCTGATAAATTAGAACTACAAAACTATATGCCTAAATTTAGGAAATAATGACCAGTTAAAAACAGAACATTCTGGAATATGAGTTATTTGGTTACAGATAACTTTTGAAATAGGGTTTTTTTTTAAAAGAAGTAAAATTATACTGCAAATTGGAACCAAAAAGGCTTTCAGTTGAGTTATATTGCTACATTCAGAATTACTCATTCCTAATTCCAACTGCACGTGTTTATACTGATACTGAAATTATTATTTATTCGCAAAATTTATTTTTTGATAAATGAGTTACATTATCAGGAAAATTGATTGTGAACAATCAGGTGTTAGTATATTCCTTGCTAGAATATGAAAATATTTAATCTGTTTAACAGTTGTACTAGTGTTACTAGATCAAAAATAAATACATATAACAAGTTGATGATTGCAACTCACTCTGTTGTAATTTTTGGATGGTTCTCAAATGTGTGGCCATCACCAGCAGTGCACTGAGCCTCAATCACAGTCATCACTGCCCAGCACGGCTTGGGAGGGGATTGACCCAGTGATGCTAGCATTCTAGGCTGGTGGCACAAGCCGCATCAGTTTCTGGTGATCCCATGTGTCAGCAGAACTGCCATATCAGAGGCTGGTGAAGAAGGAAGAAATATAGACATTTGACATTCTGTCAACAGTGAGGTCGTCAGAGACAGAGCAAAAGCTCTGATGGTTTCAAGGATGGGGAAGAAAATCGGCCTTGGCCTTTCAAAGGAACCATTCCAGCATTTGCCTTGATTGATTTAGGGAAATAATGGGAAACCTAAAACTGGATGGCAGGACACGGAATAAAGCCATCATGTTCCTGAATAATGTGGTGTAAACCTTCATCCAGAAGTGTTCTCGGTAACTTTGTTTCTTCTGTATCAGGAACTGCCATGGGTATGCAGCTTGAGGAATTTGTTTTCTTTGCTGAGAACAGTCTCCTCTGTAGTGCACGTTTTCTCTTGTGACTCCTTCATGGGCTAATGAAAGAGATACTACTGCTGGCATGAACAGCACCTACACTTGCCTTCAATGAAGTTACCATTTTGTTGGCCAGCTGAACTTGAGTAACTGACATACCAGAAACAATTTCTGCCAGTACCTCTGTGTCACAGGAACTGACTGGCTTCAGAATTTTCTTCTCTCTCGTTAATGAAAGAAATGCCTCCAACATTTGTAACTAGTACATCTGGTAATTGTAACTAGTACATCTGGTAATACAGAAATTTCAAACGGATTTTCTTCTGTACTCTCTACTTGGCAAACATTATGTATATGCTTGGACATATTTAACTTAATGCTATAATCAATACATGCATAGTAATATCTATGAATGTTTACTTTACGGTCAGTGCCCACTAATTTGGATTACAGTGGATAATGTTTTCTTCCAAAAGGCAAACTTCAAGTGATTTTGTGGCTG
Source organism: Schistocerca cancellata (assembly GCF_023864275.1). Taxonomy (NCBI): domain Eukaryota; kingdom Metazoa; phylum Arthropoda; class Insecta; order Orthoptera; family Acrididae; genus Schistocerca; species Schistocerca cancellata. The sequence continues at coordinate 599,501,744 of NC_064632.1, forward strand.
TTACTTCCCAACCTCTGCCTACCTTTCTAGTTGAGTCCTTATTCATCAAAATACTGAATTTGTGCTTATGGTGAATATTTTTCATTTTACTTGCTAGTTTTTCTTTCACAATGACAATGAGCCTGTCAAACAGATTTGCTGTTACAAACAATGTGAATGCAAATATACCTTTATCCAAATGATTCATTGGCTTTTCATTACCATGTAGAGGAAGTGGTGGTAAAATGGACCCTGCAACAAATATGCCCCCCTTAATATCTTAATAACATTTAGCTGAACTCTAGTGTTGATAGCTGGAACTAGTATGCTCACTGGCCTGTAGGAGCACTGGAAGCAGGTCAGTACAGTGGTTGAGTGACTGTGAGGTTATATTTTTCAAGCTCCTGTTCAAAACTTTGAGAGGCATGTGAATTTCACTTTATTAATGTACCATCATTGGTTAATACTTAGATGCAAGCACCATGCATACAACCTGGTAAGTATTGGCATCAGTTTCAAATAGAGTAAAAGGTGTGGTATTATTGCATTTTTAAGCTGTTTACACTAGTTTACAAGGTGTAAGTTACTGTAATATGGCCCCCATTGGTGCTTCTAATGTGGACCCCAGGGTCCATGTTATAAGCAGACCGTTAAATGTTTTTATTTCTGTTTTCAGATGCCTAGGACTAATCTGGCACCTAAATGAACCCCCAAAAGGCAGGTGTGGGATGAAAACAAAATGTGAGAGGCAGTGTCTGCTGTTGTAGGAAAAACAATGGGAGTTAAAAAAGCAAGCATCGAAACATTTTGCTGTCCCAAAAACAACTCTGCGCCACTATGCGTATTAGGCTAATACCTCACAGATGCAGATGTTCAAACTAAAAATCTTGGAATAATACCAGCTCTACCAGCAGCCCTAGAAAGTGATTTAGTGGATTACTTACAGTATATGGAGGCTAAATTCTATGCTTTTACAAGTATGGATGTTAGAAAAATGGCCTACCAACTTGCAGTTAGGAATGGAATTGCAACAAACTTCAGAAATGAAATTTCTGGAAGGGCTTGTCTTGACCATTTTCTACGACGTCATCAAGATAAGCTTTCAATTAGAAAGCCAACTGGAACATCATATGCTCGGGCAAAAGGCTTTTCCCTCGAGAGAGTTAACTCATTCTACGACTTGCTACAAGCTGAATACTGGAAACATAAATATCCAGAAGATCGTGTATGGAACATTGACAAAACAGGCCTTAGTGTAGTTCAGACTAAGATACCACAAGTAATTGCAAGCAGAGGTAAACGCCAAATTTGTTCTCTGATTGCTGCAGAGTGTGGGTCTCTAGTAATGGTCATCTGTTTGCTGAGTGCAGGAGGTTCTTATGTTGCCCTGATGTTCATATTCCCGAGAACGGAAGAGGGGAGAGACCATTGTTTCACCTGATTTGCTGTACAAAAAAAGAGTTAGAAGCCATTATTAAGAAAAAAGAGGAAAAGAACTTTGTCAAAGACCCACTAGTGAGATAAGCCTCTACATCCTTACATTTGTCCTCTAGCCATGCCTGCTTAGCCATTTTGCACTTCATGTCGATCTCATGTTTGAGACGTTTGTGTTACTTGTTGCCTGCTTCATTTACTGCATTTTTATATTTTCTCCTTTCATCAATTAAATTCAATATCTCTTCTGTTATCCAAGGATTTCTTATAGCCCTCGCCTTTTTACCTATTTGATCCTCTGCTGCCTTCACTACTTCAAAGCTACCCATTCTTCTTCTACTTTATTTCCTTCCCTTCCCAAAGAGATACACTATATTATAGGATCCAACAGGTTTGCTTTCAATTAGCATCCACTGCCAAATATTCTCGCTGTAGTGAGTCTTAAGTGCACCCATAGATGTACGATCTAGCGGTTGCAGGACTAGAAAAATTAGCCTCAATAACTTGGTCATTCTTAGGCGGCAGTTCATTGTTACAATTTTCTGAAACCTGCCAGCTTGATCATCCAACCTGTTGGCGTCGTCTTTTTTAGCTGGTGTGCTAGGTGAAGGCAATTCCAATCGTTCAGCTCCAGATATAATAAACCTCTTCCATAGCAGTTGTGATGATAAAATTTACTATAGGTTAGGGACAGATCCATTTCACGTTGACGTGGATGTGTTGCCAGACAGACTACAAGAGGAAGTCTTAGAAATTAAAAATGATTCCGCAGCGAAGTATGACTTTAATAAGATGGATAAGCGTTTATTTTGGGTGAAATATCGCACGGTGTATCCCAGCACAGCAGAACAAGCACTGAAACTGTATTTACCATTTTCAAGCACTTATTTGTGCAAAAGAGCATTTTCAGATATAGTGGCAATAAAAAATAAGCTTAGAAGCAAACTCAGTATTGCCAATGATTTACGTTGCGCAGTTTCTGCTATTCAGCCAAGAATTCAAAATCTTGTCAAAAATATTCAAGCTCATCCTTCCCATTGATTTATTTGTTTGTTTCTTGCCATATGTGTGTGGAAATAATATTTTTATAATAAATATGTCACATTATAAGAGAACTTGTTATTTTCCTCCTAACTATCCTTACATGTAGGTAATACTGTAAAATTACAAAAAACTATTTCGAAGAAACAATATAAAATAAACATAGTGAATCTGATTTAAATATAAATACTGCATGTCATCCCTATGGATTCTGATGTAATGTGTGGTATATTATTTCAACTAATAATAGTATTTCTTCTGGATGAAGACACAGCGAAAGTTTATCCTAGATATAGCAAGCGTAGTCCTAAAATCGTATACTGGTGAAGAAATGGTGTGCAGCAAGGGAATATAATCAAGGTAAGGAAGTTGTTATATTCATATTTTTTAAAGATCTGTGTAGTCTGCAAAATTATTACGTGAAATTAATTTTTATATTTTTTTATTTTTTTGGTTCTGGGAACTGAGCCTTTGTCGCTGTTCGGTAACTGTCGTCGTGGACATAAATGCCAACCTATGCGCAATGACAATGGGGAGCGCTATAGGCGTACAAATCAGTGATGTTCGTTAACACTGTGACTGAGTGACTAAATTTTGATAATGAGTGAAAGTAATAAGCTACACTCAACTTAAAATAACGGCCTGCATCCACTATTCTGCAAAGGTCGGAACTATTTTTCCTTGTTTACCAAGGACTTTCTTTGCTTCAGGAGTGGCTTATAATCACTAGACTAGACTGATGACATAATAACTGTGACTCGATACATTAACAGCCCACCATGTTACTTGACGTCACCATCACAAATTTTTCAATAGTTTCTTGATAATTAATAAAAATTTCAATTTTTTTTTGTGGGGGGGGGGGGGGGGGGGCACGGAAGTTTTCTTTTCAGCAGAAGGGGGGCATGACAAACAAAAGTTTGGGAACCTCTGGACTACATGATGTCCATAAACTTGTACTTGGCTCTCGTCTGTAGAACATCACGTCATTCTTCAGCAAATAATTGTGACAAATGTTAACCAAGTTTTTATCTTTCCACTTTTGTTTGACCCTTAACACCTCTGGGTCTTTGTTCTGTTCGTTTGAAATGTATGAGAAAGCTGTTTTATGTAGTTTTCAAAAGGAATTCCTCTTATGTAGTACATACCAATTTGGTCCTCATCTGCCCCAAACTTCATTTTATTTGGGTTTGCACCATGTGGACACCGGGCAAAAGAATTTGCTAAGGTGTTTGTCGGCCCTGGACGTATTTTACATAGAAATCATACTCTTGCAAGATTAAAATCCACCCTGCTACTTCCTTTAGGTTTGTCTCCTCGTCACACATCTGTGTAATCGTGTTTAATTTGGATTTTAGAACCTGGCAAGTATTCTTTAAGTGTGACAGTACTTCACGCTTAGATTCTGGGGAGTCGTCTGATTGTATGTGTACTCGCACCCAGATTCTACTCGTTATCATATTTGTTATCGGCCACTGTGAGTTGCAGATTCATATTTTCAGCTGTGTTGTCATTTATTACGACGCTGTTTTCTATGTCTGGTGTGGTGATTACATAGTCTGGGTAATACTACCGAACTATGTCCTCATATGTCCCAAAATTGTATACATTTGGATCTGAGTTATCAGACCACATACTTTACTATCTTGTTCGTTTTCCGATCCAGACGAAATATTGGCTCTGTTATTTTCCTCTCCATTATCGACTTGTTCTTCCCGGTTTTGTTCGATTCCCTCTACCCACAACGCCTCAGACACTTTCTGCTTGTCTTACAAAGTTTTGTGGAAGGATTTTAGTAGATCTTGTAGCTTGTCGAACTTTTGATCAGGTGTACTTATCCGTACTTCCCTCTTTTTTTCTATGACCTATATTAGCGGTATTTTGTCGGTTAATACGATCGTCTTGATCAATCCTAGCTTTACCGGTTACAGCAGGATTTGTATCAAGTCCGATGTCAGTTTTGTCTGCCGGGAGGAAGTCTGCATCGGTGAATACGGACGGGTCCGTGGGCCGTACTCCAGTAGCTTCGAAACCTTTGATAGCGGTTTTCATTGTTGCACTTTTGATGAAAGCTGAACCAAAAAGCTTTGAAATTTGAAAGACCACCGCGGCCTGCACATCCCTCGGTCCATACGCGGAGTCAGTGGAGCGGAGAGGCGACTGGTATATATACCACACCACCCGCCAGCCTAGGACGTCAGTCAACAGGAGTAACCTGACGATGATGGCACGCTACGCCGTGACTGGAACACGATAGTAGGAAAAGGAAGAGAAGGAAACGTAGTAGGTGAATATGGATTGGGGCTAAGGAATGAAAGAGGAAGCCGCCTGGTAGAATTTTGCACAGAGCATAACTTAATCATAACTGCACGGCAGAGAGACCTTCAAGCATATTCATATTATATTAATATCCAGAAAAACTTGAATTTCTTATCATTACTGAATTTCAACACAGTCTAACATGTGTTGGACTGTGACGATACGGTAACAACTTTGATACAGCTTCCAGTTTGCGGAACTGGCGGCTGTTTATGGGAGGCCCTTTGGGCCGGACTTAATCCGGGTGAAATTCTGGCACTAAAGGCACGTGTCGGTTATGCCGTCGGCACACGGACTGTTCACGAACGTAGAGCATTCAGAATGCCGAGTTTCTACCGTCAAAGCATGGAAAACGCACGCTGGGAAGTCTTTCCAAACGTGCGGAGCAAGACAGATATTCTGAAAGTGTGTTTGAATGTTGACCAACGAGATGGAAGAACGCCGCGTACGTCACATGCACGCTATCTATCTTCAGTACAGACTCGCCTACGCCATACTGGCTTTCAGTTGATGTTGGTTTCAAGGTATAGTCTGTCTGTAAACTCGAGAGGGAACGGCGCTTTTCGTGGGGCAAGTGGCATTTTCCGGAAGAACCATGCCACTGGCCTACAGGGGCACCCAAAATCCGTTGCCCGTTACCTGTCTAGCGGCGTAGATCGGCTTGCAGTGATGTACAATACGTCGTTTCTGTTCGTGAGGTCTTAGTTGCCAGTGTCAGTCAGTTAACGTTGTGTAGGCCCTACTCACTGATATACTTCGGTATCCGAAGTGCTGGACAACCGCCTTGCATTGCAAGAAAATTGCAGAAAAGGAAGAGGAGCTATTTGAGGAGTACATTTCCCCACCATGTTATAGTTCTGGTGGAGATTTTAATTTGCCAGATATACGGAGTGATCAAGAAGTCAGCTGGCCGAGCGGTTCTAGGCGCTACAGTCTGGAACCGCGCGACGCTACGGTCGCAGGTTCGAATCCTGCCTTGGGCATGGATGTGTGTGATGTCCTTAGGTTAGTTAGGTTTAAGTAGTTCTAAGTTCTAGGGGACTGATGACCTCAGCTGTTAAGTCCCATAGTGCTCAGAGACATTTGAACCATTTGATCAAGAAGTCAGCATAAATTTGAGAACTGAATAAATCACGGATTAATGTAGATAGGGAGGCACAAATTGGACACACATGCTTAGAATGACATGGGATTTCATTAGAACAAAAAAAAAAAAAGTACAAAAGTTCAAAAAATGTCCGACAGATGGCGCTTCATCTGATCAGAATAGCAATAATTAGCATAACAAAGCTAAGATGATGTTCTTTACAGGAAATGCTCAATATGTCCACCATCATTACTCAACAATAGCTGTAATCGAGGAATAATGTTGTGGACAGCACTGTTAAGAATGTCCGGAGTTTATGGTGAGGAATTGGCGTCGGATGTTGTCTTTCAGCATCCCTAGAGATGTCGGCCGATCACGATACTCTTGCGACTTCAGGTAACCCCAAAGCCAATAGTTGCACGGACTGAGGTCTGGGACCTGGGAGGCCAAGCATGACGAAAGTGGTGGCTGAGCACACGATCATCACAAACGACGCACGCAAGAGATCTGTCGGACATTTTGTGAGCTTCGTTTTTTTCTGTTCATATGAAACCCCATGTCATTCCAAGCATGTGTGTCAATTTTTACCTCTCTATCTACAGTATTCCGTGGTTTATTACGTTTTCAAATTTATACTGACTTTTTGATCACCCGGTAGACTGAATCATTCATAACGGGTGGCAGGGTCAAAGAATCCAGTGAAATTTTTTTAAGTGCTTTATCTGAAAACTACCTTGAGCAGTTAAACAGAGAACCGACTCGTGGCGATAACATATTAGACCTTCTGGTGACAAACAGACCCGAACTATTTGAAACAGTTAACGCAGAACAGGGAATCAGCGGTTACTGCATCGATGATTTCTGCCGTAAATAGAAATATTAAAAAAGGTAGGAAGATTTTTCTGTTTAGCAAAAGTGACAAAAAGCAGATTTCAGAGTACCTGACGGCTCAACACAAAAGTTTTGTCTGAAGTACAGATAGTGTTTGTAACCTCCCCCTCACTTATCGACCTTAATGACAGTGAAAAATTAAACCGCGTGTACCTAATGGAAATTTGGGAAAAGCAATCGTCACCGAAGTTAATCTGTCGGTAAAGAGGGAGGAAAGGGTTACATCTAAATGAAAGGAAAAATGCAAATGAAACTGGTGGAAATTAATTTTGAAAAGGGGTAAAGTTAATAAAGGAAGTAAATGTGCGGCCGTTACGTTAACAATTAACTAGCGGTAATTAGATATTTGAGATTTGGGAGAAATTACGGTCGCCAGTCCTAAGGACAATTACTATAGTAACTGAAAAAGAAAGGTTATTACACATATAATTAGCACTAGAAGCGTGGCAACTGGAGGTTGACACGTGTAGTGTGAAAACTGAAAGTTTGTCAGAAGTAATAAATTTCGCTACACTCTGACTTAATTTAGCAAAGGAATTAACAAAACCGGAAAATCGAAACTTAATTTAGTGACTGAAGTTAATAGTGAGCTTTCTTTCTGAAGCACATCGAAATTCAGTAAAATACGGTTAGTCTTGGACTACCTTAACAATCATTTCAAAAGCAACTTGAATCTACGCAATTTATAAATAAGAGATTTTACTTTGAACTTGAATTAAATGATTCTGAACAATTAACAATAGTAAAATTTAGTACGTACCAAGCTGAGCTGCAGTCACAGGTAAGCTAAAATACGGTAACAAAACTTGCACTCTTAATTTGTGCTTGTGTAATCTAAATATTGTAGCCAGCTATGAATACTTAAAGTGAACTTTGAAATTAAAGCAGTGAAATGGAATTATGCTGGCGTTTGAATTTCAACGACACTCGGGTTCATTTCGGAAAAGGAAGGGACCCTGCTTGGCAATGCAATTGGGACAATGAGCAACAAAGGTTCATGCTACGTTGCTGTGATTTGAACAGTTTGAAAAGCTGAGGTCTGCCATACAGTTCTGAAACTTTACGTGCTTCCAGTCTTCCTTGTTGGTTGATTGAAGGTTTGAAGTCGCCGATCGAGGAGGTGGCGACAGTCACTCATTGTCGGCCGTCGCTGTTGCAGAAGCTGGATGTTGGCGCGCCTTCTTCTCGACACGGTCACCAGACGAAACGGGCTCTTGATGTGCGCCAGCTAATGCTTCCCGTCCGCGACACCATGTCAGAAACTATCATCGCAAGTCGAGCGCAATTACATGCTGCCAAACCCCGAAACGCGGCAACTCGCGGGAGCTTCACACTACACACCTGCTCCACTCGCTACTCCAGCCAGACTCTCTCTGTCCGCGCTCCACGCGGCCGAGTTAACACTACCTAAGATCCTACACACTTTGATTCTTCACACGACCTATCGATGTAATCGTTCGATAGCAGTTTTCCCTAGGCAAGACCCAGCGTAAAAATACAAATAATATTTACGAAACAAACCAATTATACATCGACATAAATGCATAAATATATATATATACAAATAGTAAAACAATTACAACATACAAAGACACAGAAATGTTACATCTTCAGGTAACAAATTTATAGTACAATAGATGGAAATAGGAGGATATGCATTTCCGGCGTTACACGTTGACGATCAGTGGAAAAAGTTCAAAACCATCGTACAATATGCGTTACATGAGTATGTGCCAAGGAAGATCGTAAGAGATGGAAAAGGGCCACCGTTGTACCGCAACTGCTGCGGAAGCAAACATAAACATAGCCAAAGCCTTGCAGACAAACAAAAATTACGCGAAGCGAAATGTAGTGTGAGAAGGGAGGGCTATGCGAGAGGCGTTCAATGAATTCGAAACTAAAGTTCTATGTACTGCCTTGGCAGAAAATCCTAATTTTGGTCTTATATCAAAGCGGTAGGTGGATCAAAACAAAATGTCCAGACACTCTGACCAAAACGGTACTGAAACAGAGGATGACAGACTAAAGGCCGAAATACTAAATGTCTTTTTCCAAAGCTGTTTCACAGAGGAAGACTGCATTGTAGTTCCTTCTCTAGACTGTCGCACAGATGACAAAATGTTAAATATCGAAATAGACGGCAGAGGGATAGAGAAACAATTAAAATTGCTCAAAAGAGGAAAGGTCGTTGGACCTGATGGGATACCAGTTCGATTTTACACAGAGTACGCGAAGGAACTTGCCCCCCTTCTTGGAGCGGTGTACCGTAGGTATCTAGAAGAGCGTAGCGTTCCAAACGATTGGAAAAGGGCACAGGTCATCCACGTTTTCAAGAAGGGACGTCGAACAGATGTGCAGAACTGTAGACCTATATCTTTAACCTCGATCAGTTGTAGAATTTTGGAACACGTATTATGTTCGAGTATAATGACTTTTCGGGAGACTAGAAATCTACTCTGTAGGAATCAGCATGGGTTTCGAAAAAGACGATCGTGTGAAACGCAGCTCGCGCTATTCGTCTACGACACTCAGAGGGCCATAGACACGGGTTCACAGGTAGATGCCGTGTTTCTTGACTTCCGCAAGGCGTTCGATACAGTTCCCCACAGTCGTTTAGTGAACAAAGTAAGAGCATATGGACTATCAGACCAATTGTGTGATTGGATTGAAGAGTTCCTAGATAACATAACGCAGCATGTCATTCTCAATGGAGAGAAGTCTTCAGAAGTAAGAGTGATTTCAGTTGTGCCGCAGGGGAGTGTCGTAGGACCGTTGCTATTCACAATATACATAAATGACCTTGTGGATGACATCGGAAGTTCACTGAGGCTTTTTCTGGATGATGCTGTGGTATATCGAGAGGTTGTAACAATGGAAAATTGTACTGAAATGCCGGAGGATCTGCAGCGAATTGAAGCATTGTGCAGGGAATGCCAATTGAATCTCAATGTAGACTAGTGTAATGTGCTGCATAGAAAGATAGATCCCTTATCATTTAGTTACAAAATAGCAGGTCAGCAACTGGAAGCAGTTAATTCCATAAATTATCTGGGAGTACGCATTAGGAGTGATTTAAAATGGAATGATCATATAAAGTTAATCGTCGGTAAAGCAGATGCTAGACTGAGATTCATTGGAAGAATCCTAAGGAAAAGCAATCCGAAAACAAAGGAAGTAGGTTACAGTACGCTTGTTCGCCCACTGCTTGAATACTGCTCAGCAGTGTGGGATCCGTACCAGATAGGGTTGATAGAAGAGAGAAAGAGAGAGAGTGAGAGAGAGAGAGAGAGAGAGAGAGAGAGAGAGAGAGAAGATCCAACGGAGAGCAGCGCGCTTCGTTACAGGATGGTTTAGTAATCGCGAAAGCGTTACGGAGATTGAAGTGTCGGCAGAAGTGCCAACACCGTGTTGTTTGAGGAAGCCGAAATGCGCGCTATAGGCTCACGCAGGCTGGCGTGAGGGCTGAAACAGGATACGTAATGAATGCTATAAAGGAAAGTACGTAGCTTCTGTAATACTTAACTTTAATCCACAATTGGTGAACATCGGTCTTGTTACTGTACATGCTTCATTAGATACATAGCAAAGGATAAATGGCGCCTTGCTAGGTCGTAGCAATTGACTTAGCTGAAGGCTATGCTAACTATCGTCTCGGCAAATGAGAGCGTATTTGTCAGTGTGGCGTCGCTAGCAAAGTCGGCTGTACAACTGGTGCAAGTGCTAGTAAGTCTCTCTAGACCTGCCGTGTGGTGGCGCTCGGTCTGCGATCACTGATAGTGGCGACACGCGGGTCCGACGTATACTACCGGACCGCGGCTGATTTAAATGCTACCACCTAGCAAGTGTGGTGTCTGGCGGTGACACCACACAGATGATAGATAAACTCCAGTGGCAGACTCTGCAGGAGGGACGCTCAGTAGCTTGGTACGGGCTTTTGTTGAAGTTTCGAGAACATACCTTCACCGACGAGTCAAGCAGTATATTGCTCCCTCCTACGTATATCTCGCGAAGAGACCGTGAGGGTAAAATCAGAGAGATTAGAGCCCACACGGAGGCATACCGACAGTCCTTCTTTCCACAAACAATACGAGACTGGAATAGAAGGGAGAACTGGTTGAGGTACTCAAGGTACCCTCCGCCACACACCGTCAGGTGGCTTGCGGAGTATGGATGTAGGTGTAGATTTAACGAGCGTAATGTTATGTTACAGCGTGTGTTAAGGAGGTGACACGAAAAGAACTGTTGGCTACTGTTAACCGTTCCAAGCAAAGGGCTCCAATTTATGCAAACGTCAGCCTCGCCACAATAGGACGCTTAAGGACGGAACGCGAAAATAAACTACGTGGTTTACAGGGATCGCCACGACGGAAAACTAGTAATTTTGGGAGGAAACCCGTCGTCGTAGACAATTTCATAAAATCGATCCTTCCACCAACGATGGAGGACTTTTACATAAACCAAAAAATAGTGCCGACATTACGGAAACTACTTATTGCCGTGAAACAAAAAAATCCATTTTCCATGTTTACACCAGTTTCACTCATAACAGACTCACCAAAAGGAATATTTAACTTTTCTAAAATTCCATACAATTTATTCTTAAAACTAAATTTAATAGAGATTAGATAATCTGTTTTTACACAAAACAAATAATCGTTGATGCTACCAAAACACATGTATCCTTCTTGACAGCAGACAATAGAGCAAATAGCCAATGTGTATAACATTGTACACATACTTTTCAGACACGTTTACGAAGGCAGTGACAAAAAATGTTGTGCAAATCGGACTAGTACAACACACGAAATTGTAAATTTCTTGTTACTTTTTAAACATTCATCGTATTGCAAGACTTGTTAAGTTTCAACGCAGTCCTTAAAGAAAACTTCTATGCTTTAGTAGAAACACAAAGTGAGAATAATTCTTAAATTCTACAGATTCATTGCGCTTTATGGGGTAGCAGTAGAGGAACATACATTCACATGAACAGGCATTCGGTTCCCATGTCTGCAGAAGAATCCTGACTTACGTTCATATGTTAATATTATTTACTCTATAGCGTTGTGTTTCGGAAGAAGCTATCGTCTTTTGTATTCTTTACGGTATTAAAACATTTGTCTAAAAATTAACTCTGCCGGGCCGTATATGTGCACGGCGTCGCAACCGATTTAAAGCGCGCGCCGAGGTAGCTGGTAATGTGATTCTTGTTTGCGCCTCAGCGGATCCGAATATTTTTGTTACTAGTCTTCCTTTTTCTATTAGGATCTGATACTTTCTCTTCAGTGCAATAAAAGTATATTCTTTAATATTCGATGTTACATAAGTATAAGTACGTTCCATCTGAGGAAGGAGTTTGTTCGAATGTTTTAATCTACAAGACAGATGGCAGTACTTGCAGTAAGATATTTCACACTTTCTTGTTATAAGTTTTCTTATTTCACATGTTGTGAAGATTCTGCTGCTGAATAGGAACAGTTATAAAGTAAGACTTTGAATCGCGCTATTTGTTACGGAACTTTTAGAAGCTGATGTCCTTTCTGAGTGGACTTGCCACTTCTCTTTCTGCCTTATAACATGTCCACGGATACTACAGGCAGAACAACGTGACTCTCACATGGACAAGAGAGCAAAGGCGCGTGTTATTAGCGCTGGCTTAAGAATTTTACACCCATCCATTTTGTAAAGTGGGTGGTAGAGAGAAACGTGTGACGAGGTCCTCCCGACCGCTCGCCTGGTGCAAGTCTTTCTACTTGACGCCACTTCGGCGACTTGCGCGTCGATGGGGACGAAATGACGACGATTAGGACAACACGACACCCAGTCCCTGAGCAGAGAAAATCTCCGACCCAGCCGGGAACCGAACCCGGGCCCTTAGGATTGATAGTCTGTCACGATGACCAGTCAGCTACCGGGGGCGGACAACCGGGTGATGTGTGACCCAGATGCAGCCGACGGCTGCCGCTGGCGAGCGCTGCGATCGCGTGTACCACACTGAGACGCACGTGCTGTATGCACGAGTCACATCGTTTCAGGGCGTTCAGCAGCACTTTGAACTTGGCACGCTCAACACCGTCCGTGTAGTGACAGCATTACGCTTCCCTAGAACAGTGCGCGGAGACCAGCGCAAATACTGTTGAGTGGTACTTAAGATAGGTAAATAAATTAGTGAAATCAATGTGAAGTGAAGTAGAAATTAGAAAATAAATGAAAAACTTAGTTTAGCTTAGAAGATTTACACACTGGCAAACAGCGGGCAGAGCAGCAGAGGCAATGACCGTGAAGTCAACACGTTCAGGAGAAGCCATCGCCCTCCCCACATAAGCAGAAGCTGTCGATTCAGCCGTTAGGGCATCGCCCGTCGGGCTCACGTGTTTCTCAGTTGTCACATGTGATCAGAGGCCCTCGCCTACATTCCGAGAGCCAATGACCGACCTTAAGAAGATCCTTCGCGAAGCTTTTCGACGTGACAGATGAGGCAATGACCGTGAAGTCGTTCACCTCCAGTGAACTGAAGTGAATGAATACGCGAGACGCAGTGGGCCCGACAATAGTAGCTTTCAGTTCAGTTGCGGTACAGTCGGCGCTGAAGACCGTCATGCAGGAAGAGACTACATCGTACACAGAAGCACCGAGTCCGCTGCTGTAATGGAATAGCCAGAAGACAGAAGTTAGAAGGTATTTGAGGCCTGATTTTTATGTACCCGAGTGACTCGTGAGGACGGGAAGGAGACGGCTTCACATCAGGAGTCATTTGTGACCTGGAACGAAGATCTGACAGCCAAAGACTGGCAAGCGGGAGTCCGTCGTTCGAGTCCGGGACACTGGCCTTCTCCCGCCGCGCCGCTCCGCTGGCCGACACACGACACACGCGGCCGCTTAGAGAAGAGAAAGACTGGGACGCCACATCCGAGGTATCACCGTCCGATTCACGACTTACTTCTCAATAATTAAACGGGCCACCTCGCGATGAGCGTCTCCATTCAACTGGGCGAAACGGCGACACGAGATACACACCACCGTGCGTAATCAGACTCCGCCGCTCACGCAAGCAGAAGGCTTTTCAAAGGACACAGCTGCCGCTCTCACAGCCAAAACAAACCAGTAAGGAAACCATTGTACAAAACTTTCGATAAAAGTTATCTTATGTAAAAATGCTTTTTGATTCTACCTCATACCTGAGCCAAGGAAGAACCCACCCTGCACAAATGTTGTTAAGAGAGGAAAAGTAATTTATTTAGGGTTTTTCACCCTGACATAATGCTTTAGAATCAAATCCCCTTTGCAGTAATGCTCATCCTGACAGTTGACCAGCAGCAACAGAGAAAACCTAGTTATAATACGGAGTAGCGGGGAGCAGAGAGTATTCGTCGTGAAGGGGTACCGTTGAGAATAACGACGACTATAGATACGACGTGTCCCTTGTGACAGGGGATGAAAAGCAGTTCGCTATAAAATTAACGAAGAATGTTAACAAGTTAGAAATTACTGCAATAATAGTGATTGCGATATTTCTCTCGGCAGTTTAAATCGAGTAGGTGAGCGAATAAGGTAACCAGGAAAATAACAATAACTACAGTTGTGCTGTAGCATACAATGTAAAGAATTTCAGGCAAATAGTGTCAGATTAAGTAATACTACAGTTAATGGTAACAGTCGAAGACACTAGTAGGAAGATAATTGCGGAATTACAGTTACAAGAACAATAGGTAAAGGCACAGAAACAGTTGCAGAGTTGATACAATTTCAAGATACAAGGAGAGATGTTGCAAAAGATTAGTATTAAATTAAGGTGAGAGGTGTTAAGTTTTCGCTTTGGCTCGCGTAGTTTCTCTTGATGCTGTTCAGTTCTGACACGTTTGTAAATGCATTCTTTTCAGGGGCGGTCTTAATTACGCTGCCGTCCAGAGTCCATACATTCTGAAGACCGAAATGGGGTGTGGCGATGTTTTAAATCCTTAGATGGTCCTTTGTAAGATCTTGCCTTATTGTAAGCCCTTTCGATGCTAATTTTTTTCTTCTGCCTGAAGATCTGCGTTCTTTTTCGGTGTGAGACAAACTTAACAACTATTGGACGTCTACCTTACGTATGTCAATGCCTAATATTTCTCGTGCAACCTGTATGAGGAGGTTGTCTATGTCTTCCGGCTCATCTTCGCTACGGCAAAAAGCCGCAGGCTATTTCGCCTTTTTATGTAGCCTGAAGGTGAAGCGAGGAGAAAGGAAACGGAAGGAACGATTAAGGTAAGCTGCCCTGGGACCTTACGCCGAATCAGCGGCGATGCGGGAAAATGTGTGCCACACTGGGACTCGAACCCGGGGTCTCCTGCTGACTAGCCGTCGCGTGAACCACTGTGGCAGCCGGACGCGGCGCCGAGTCCTGCCCCGGCACGGCCCCCAGCCCGCCCACACCCCCACTCAGCGCCACCTACCGGCAGTCCCCGCCCGTGCCCTCCACTCTCCCTGCTCTGAGATCCCGCGGGAGGTCGAACGCAACTGTGCGTCCGCACGCAGTGTGGTGGATTCATTGCTCGTAGAGGCGAATCAGTTATATGGAAGCGTGTTGTCTGTTTATTCAAACATGTCAGAAAGAACAGACATCGCGTATCCCTAATATTTCGCCTTTACTGCCCTCTCGAAAATTCGTCACACTCAAATTATTCTCGGGACCGAGAGCTGTCTGAAACTCCAAGTATAAAGCTCTGAAATGTTTAGCGATTCACGAAACGTGTATCGAAAAGACATATTAAACGCCACTGAAGGGGAAGCGTTTACCGAGGGCGACAAAAATGTTGTCTCTACTGAAGTCGGATTTGAGTGTGGCTGTGAAGTTATCTGGTAACGTATAACAGGGCTAGGTGAAAATTCCGAGCGTAGAGTAGGACACCTATAGATTCATTACAAGGTTTCCAGGTAAGTAGCCTTGCGAAGTACCGTTGAACACGTTTTTTCGAAAACTGTCTTGAGCAGCTAGTTCGTGAGTGCAAATACACACACAAGAAAAAAATCTGCATGACCCCGGTTCCCAGAACTCCTGAAGATAAACGTTGACTGTGGATATCGTATCACACACACAGTCCTTTTGACTGTATAAAGATGTCACTAAACTCGACCAAAGATGTGAGCAACCGTGTATGAGCAGCGCCTATTAGACAGACGGGGTCCGACAGCCGATCCGTTCCAGTCATTCCACCACGAAGGAGGTACACGGCTCGTGTTGTCTGTAGTTCAACCGTGCCTAAACCGTCAATACAGCGGTCCGCATTGTTAGTTTGTGCCAGGAAGGGCTCTCAACAAGGGAGGTGTCGAGGCGACTCGGAGTAAACGAAAGCGATGTTGTTCGGACATAGAGTAGATACAGAGACACGGGAACTGTCGATGGTATATGTCGCTCAAGCTGCCCGGGGGCTACTACGGCAATGGATGACCGCTGCCTACGGATTATGGCTCGGAGCAACGCCAACATGTTGAATAATGCTTTTCGTGCAGCCACAGGACATCGTGTTACGACTCAAACTGTGCACAGTAACCTGCACGAAGCACGTCTTCAGTCCCGACGTGCATGGCGAGGTCCATCTTTGCAACCACGACACCGTGCAGCGCGGTACAGATGGGCCCAACAACATGCCGGATGGTTCTGTCAGCATTGGCATCACGTTCTCTTCACCGATGAGTCTCATATATACCTTCAACCAGACAATCGTCGGAGACGTGCTTGGAGGCAACCCGGTCAGGCTCAACCCTTTAAACACACTGGCTAGCGAGAGCAGCAAGATGGAGGTTCCCTGCTGTTTTGGGGTGGCATTATGTGGGGCCAATGTATTCTCTGGTGGTCATGGAAGACGCCGTAGCGGCTGTACGATACGTGAATGCCATCCTCCGATCGATTTTTTTTTTTTTTTGGTGCAACGATATCGGCAGCATACTGGCGAGGCATTCGTCTTCATGGACGACAATTCGCGGCCCCATTGTCTTGTGGCTGACTTCCTTCAGGATAACCACATCGCTCGACTAGCGTGGCCAGAATGTTCTCCAGACATGTGCCGGCCGGAGTGGCCGTGCGGTTCTAGGCGCTACAGTCTGGAGCCGGGCGACCGCTATGGTTGCAGGTTCGAATCCTGCCTCGGGCATGGATGTGTGTGATGTCTTTAGGTTAGTTAGGTTTAATTAGTTCTAAGTTCTAGGCGACTCATGACCTCAGAAGTCAAGTCGCGTAGTGCTCAGAGCCATTTGAACCATTTGTCTCCAGACATGTACCCTATCGAACATACCTGGGATAGACTGAAGAAAGCTGTTCATGGTCGACGTGACCCTCCAACCACACTGAGTGATCTACGCTGAATTGCCGTTAGGAGTGGGGGCGATCTACCTTGATGAACTTGTGGATAGTATTCCACGACGAATACAAGAGTGTATTAATTCAAGAGGACGTGGTAGTGGGTATTATGGTTCAGGTGTGTACACCAATCTGGGCAACCAACTCTGAAGGTCTCGCTGTATGGTGGTACAACATGCAATGTGTGGGTTTTATGAGCAATAAAAAGGACGGAAACCATGTTTATGTTGATCTACATTCCAATTTTCTCTGCAGGTTCCGGAACTCTAGGAACTGAGGTGATGCAAAACTTTTTTTGATGTGAGTATTTTAGAGCATGTAGCTACAAAGATGCCTTGACTCACCGACGCTGTCACTACAGAAACACGCGTTAGTGATAATGACGTCATCGTAGCGACGAT
The DNA here is from genome assembly GCF_023864275.1 of Schistocerca cancellata. NCBI lineage: Eukaryota > Metazoa > Arthropoda > Insecta > Orthoptera > Acrididae > Schistocerca > Schistocerca cancellata. The sequence continues at coordinate 599,519,229 of NC_064632.1, forward strand.
GGTTACTTAAGTTATTAAATCAATCAAGAAAGCTAGGAGAGTAGTTTTGCTAGAAAGAGCAGAAAAGCGGTTATTAGAATCTCAGACAGTGAATGGACATTATTTAGTTCCAGTATGATGGATATAGAGTAATTATAGGGGAAGTTTGAACAGATTGTGAATCGTACTGTGGAAAAGTATGTACCTAGTAAGTGAATGAAGGATGGAAAACATACATTGCGGAAAACGATGAGCCAGCAAATACTGTTGCACTCTCAATTCAACAGAGAGCGGGATAACGACAAGTAAAGGTTAGTAGAGATTCGTGCGTCTGTGGAAAGATCGATGCTCGAGCATAAAGACTATTCTGGTCCTACGTAAAACCGCTAAGTAGGGCGAAGCTCCTGCCCAGTAGTTGACCAGCCTGGTGTGCTAGTAGAAAACAACAAAAGGAATGCTGAAGTTTTAAATTTCATGTTTAAGAAATATTTCACGCAGGGGGATCGTAGAAACATACAGTCGTTCAACTCTCGTGTCGACCACATTGACGGCACTTTGAACAGTGGACGTTCCATGTCAGATGTGTTACGACCCGTGGCCCTACCCTACATTTCAGCAGGATAATGCGACACCGCATGTTGCAAGTTCTGTACGGGCCTTTCTGGATACAGAAAATTTTCGACTGCTGCCCTGGCCAGCACATTCTCCAGATCTCTCACCAATTGAAAAGGCCTGGTCAATGGTGGCCGAGGAACTGGCTCGTCACAAAACGCCAGTCACTACTCTTGATGAACTGTGGTATCGTGTTGAAGCTGCATGGGCAGCTGCACCTGTACACGCCATCCAAGCTCTGTTTGACTTAATGCCCAGGCGTATCAAGGCCGTTATTAGGGCCGGAGGTGGTTGTTCTGGGTACTGATTTCTCTGGATCTATGCACCCAAACTGCGTGAAAATATAATCACATGTCAGTTCTAGTATAACATATTTGTCCAATGAATTCCCGTTTATCATCTGCATTTCTTCTTGGTGTAGCAATTTTAATGGCCAGTAGTGTATAAGAAAAGTAATAGGACAGACCTGCAAAATTACAGACCAATGTCGTTAACATCCGTTTGCTGCAGAATTTTTGAACATACACCGACGGAAAAAATCGCAACACTACAAGCAGTGGTGTTAGTAGCGGCACTATGAGGCTGCAAATCAGGTTTGCTGTAAATACACGCCGTGACGGTTGTGAGCGTTAGTTACCTTCTAGATTGGACGTGGTGATTTGATCTTAGTCAAGAATGCCTTTGGGGAGAGAAAGACGCCATTATGATCACCTTACTGAGTTTGAACGAAGTCGTCTAATAGGGCCACGAGAAGCTGGATATTCCTTCAGCGATATCGCAGGAATACTCGGCAGAAATGTAGCACTGTACACGATTACTGGCAGCGGTGACCGCGAGAATGTACGGTTGCAAAAAGCCCGGGCTCCGATCTGTCACGTGGCTCTACCGAGAGGGAAGGCAATCGTGTCTGGCGTACGGCTCTAGCGCATCATACTACTTCTGCAGCCGCAATGTGAACAGCAGTTGGCGACATAACGAAATGTTAAAAATCGATTACTTCAGGGACAGCCCCGAGACAGGCGCCCAGTAGCATGCATTTCACTGACCCCCAAACCACCGCCATTTGCGACACAAGCTGACATCGCACACCTTTACAACACAATCCGTGTCCGTTTCAATGCCTGCATTCAACATTCTGATCATTACATCTGTTATTAATTTACCAGCATGTCACTTTTGCTACTGCTTCTTTCGCGCTTACATTGCCCTGTGATGCTGCATTGTTAATCACTCAAATATCCTACATAGACAGACGTACTCCCGAAATTTCATTACTCTACATTATGTTGTTGTTGTTGCTGTGATTTCTTTTTCCGCCAGTTCATATGTCCAGTCGCGGAAGCCGTCAGGCGCTGACGCCACCCTGCAACACACCTCTGCCAGGCAGGCTGCATCGAACACAGCCCCTGTAAATCATTAACTGCACAGTCCAGCGAGCTAAGAAATTAGCAGCTCGGTCCGCAAAGGTCCTTCGTGTACACGAGACACTAGAACAGGTGGTGCACACAACCGCAGGGGTCACTCCTGCTACGGACCTTCTGCTGCATCCACCGTGACACGTGCGGCTACTCGAACGTAAGTGTGCCTCCTGGGCAGTCCCGTCGTAGCCGACAATTGGTGCCCACCGCTACGAACCCAGCATCGCCTCCAACTGCATGCCGCCTTCGCTTCCAGTGCACAGTATTAACTATACAGACGGCGCTTCTATGAAATCGGCAAAAAATTAGATACACCATTTAAAGAATATTATGTTTTTGACGAAAACTACACTGTCAAAAATTCCCTTTAAGTAACAGCTAAAATTAAAAACTTTTCCATTCCTGGTGATGGTAATTTCGTATCCTTTAACGTAGTTAATTTACTTACTAACATTCACATTTATGAGACTATTAAAATTACTGAAGAGAATCTTCTCCAACACAAAAAGCTAACGTACAAGAAATTAAAGATGTCATAAGGTTATTACTTCTGATACTCTCCTATAACTATTTCCAGTTTAACGCTGAAATTATTTTTACGACTGGAAGCCTTTGCCGTGCCCATTTGTATAACAAGTACGCTAGCAAACAGTTTTGTTAAACATCACAAAAGGCAGTACTTTAAGAAATTGGTGTGACCTGAGCAATTTTCCAGTCTTTAGGTATGCATCTTTCTGTGAGCGGTTGTATATAATTGCTAAATATGGAGCTATTGTATCAGCACACTCAGAGGAACCTGACTGGCATACAATGTGGACCGGAAGCCTTGCCTTTATTGATTTAAGCTGCTTTGCTACTCCGAGGATATTTACTTTTATGCTTCTCATCTTGGCACTTTCTGTTGACTGGACTTCGGGAATACTTACTTCGTATTCTTTGCTGAAGGAGTTTCGTAACTCTACTTTAGTGGCACTGTCATCAGTGACTTCACCGTTATTTTCGCGCAGTGAAGGTTCTCATTGCGTATTGACATTGGTGTACTTCATGTATGACCGGAATGTCTTTGGGTTTTTCGCCAGATTTCAAAACAGAGTTTTGTTGCGTAAATTATTAAGAGCTTCTCGCACTGAAGTAACCGCTATATTTAGAGCTTCTGCAAAACTTCGCCAGTCTTGGGGATTTTGGATCCTTTCATATTTGCTTCTGCAACAGCTATTTGACCCGTTTTGTCCATGGGGGTTCAGTACCATCACTAATTAATTTATGTGGTATATATATATCTCTCAATTGCTATCGATACTATTTCTTTGAAATCATTCCACATCTTTTCTACGCTTACATGATCAGATCGGAAGGAGTAGAGGCTGTCTCTTTAAAAAGCGTTAAGAGCATTATCAGCTTTTTTAAAATAGATGTACTTTGAGTTTCTCTTTGATCGTTGTAGGTGTTACAGTATTCAGTTTAGCAGCAACTGCCCTCTGGTCGCTAATCCCTGTATTCGTCATGATACTACATATTCATCCAGGAATATTTGTTGCTAAGAGATCAAGTACGCCTTCGCAACCATTTATGCTTCGAGTGGGCTCACGAACTAATCGTTCAAAATAATTTTTTGAGAAAGCATTCAGTATAATTTTGGATGAAGTTTTATGCCTGCCGCCGGCTTTAAACGTATAAGTTTTCCAGCATATCGAGGGTAGATTGAAATCACCACCGACTATAATTGTGTGAGTGGGGTACCTATTTGAAATGAGACTCACGTTTTTTTTCAACTGTTCAGCAACTATATCCTCTCAGTCGGGGGTCGGTAAAACGAACCAGTTTAGTACGATTGACAAGTATAGCATCTATCCATACTATTTCGCAGGAACTATCTAATTCAGTTTCACTACAAGGTAATCTACTTCTGACAGCAATAAATACTCCAGCACCAACTGTACTTAACCTATCCCTTCTGAACGTTGTTACGTCGTTTGAAAAAATTTCGGCATAACTTATTTCCGGCTTTAGCCAGCTTTCCGTACCTGTAACTGTTTGGGCTTCAGTGCTTTCTATTAGGGCCTGGAGCTCTGGTTCTTTGCCAACACAGCTACGATAATTTACAACACCTATCGCTTCTACAACCACCTTACTGTGTGTTACCTGCCCCCTTTTAGACGGACGCCATTTCTATGGTTTCCTGAGACCCTATAACTTAAAAATCCACCCCCGCCGCCCCCGCTACCCGTGTAGCCGCTTCCTGAGTGTAGTGGACTCCTCACCTATTAAGCAGAATCCAGAAACCCACCACCCCATGGCACAAGTCAACGAATCTGAGGCCTACACGGTCACATAACCGCCTGAGCCTATGATTCATACCTTCCACTCGGCTCTGCACCGAAGGACCACAGTCGGTTCTATCGATGATGGTGCAGATGGTGAGCTCCGCCTTAATCTCGCAAGCAAGGCTGGCAGTCCTTACCATATCCGCTAAGCAAAACCAGAGAGAATCTCCTCCAATCCAAAGCGACACGCGTCATTGGGCCGACTTGGGCCACCACCTGCAGTTGGCTGCACCCTGTACTCTTCATGGCATCCGGAAGCACCCTTTACAAATCAGGAATGACTCCCCCACCTTGTGCACACTGCCGTCCTTGCCCTCCTTGGCAGCCATGTTACTAAGGGTGCCCAGTTACGCGCCTATTGTTGGAGTTCCGAACTACCAGCAAACTCACCTTCTGTGAACGCGCAGAATTTGCGTTCCAAGAAGCTTCCTCTGGAGGCCCTACGATCGGCCCCTCGCAAAGTCTTTCGCTGCCTGCCAGACTTTGGAGTCATCTCTCGCTCGACCAAAGGTGAGGGATCAACCTCAGCGCTGCAGACCAACATAAATTTAGGCTAATGACATCGGTGCTGCTCAAAAATCTGCAGCCAGAGAATACAATTCCACATGCAAAGGGACAAGACACAAGAACGCTGTAAGTAAATATCAGAAACTCATCTATTACAAAGAACGTTCCTAGATGTAGAAAGCGACCAAAATTATGAATACCACTGACGGTTTGTTAAAAGAATTAAACGAAATGAGCACTGATATGGTAAAATAAACGAAGTCTGGTTTTCTTCATGGTTACGTGACGTTACGTATATATCTATTTTGTATTTATATTCGTCCATGCCTTTCGTTTAAGCACTCACTCAAGCTAAACATGTCTCTGCTGCCAAGTCATTATCACTTTTCATCGATGAAGGGTGAAAAACAAAGGAAAGAGTATTCACTTTCTTTTGCCTGATGGCGGATTTAGGGAGTGGGGATGCATGACAGAAGCGCATTCTTACACAACTTTGGTAAAAATAAACGTACGTTTATACCGTAACAGCGTTGCGTACGTTGATTAGGACTCTATAATCATACTGATATACTAAAAAGGACAACCAAATCAGCATCCACTGCAACGAGGATAGTAGCACGAGATGATTTGTTTTTACTTTTTAGACATTACTGCAGACTCTAGAAAATTCGAAGCTCAAGGGACCGTTACAATCGAGTCTGCACAATTCGAAGTTCAAAGGATGTAAGAAAAAGTTCGAATAATTGATTCTATTTAACTCGCCTTTATTCCAGATGGAATCAGGAAAAATCGAAATAAAATTTCGACTTTCTTTCTATTGTATTCCCAGTTTTCTTACATGTTATTTGCTTTTGTATTTGAAACGGAAGGCACACACAAATGTTCGAAAATACATAAATTCAGCTTCATTCATTTTTCAATGCTGAACAAACTGTCACGAATGGCCACATTTTGTGAACTAAATTTCTCATAAACGACCTTATGTCTTTGGAGTTAGCGTGTCACTCCTTATTTGTATCTGAGACTTCGGTTCCCAGAGTAACCATTAATGATTTAGCGTTCCGTTAGGCTATAACCTCCGACAAATATCTTTTGTACCCTGCATTAAGTAAGCCAATTCCATAAGCTTTCAGAAAGAGGCGGGGACTCGCCTCGCCCGGTCTGCTTGCTCCCGCCTTTTGATGCTTATCAGCAACATTATCTTTCCGCTCGATGATCGTTTGCAGCATGGATGGTGGAATCCCGAAACAATTCGTTACCTGCTACTTCTCGTTGCATTCCACAGCGTCGAAACTCGTTTCTGTTTTACGAAAGTCGAAAACTTCCTGGAAGTTATTCTGACGTGAAAACGTCTACTTTCTCCTTGGTCGAAGTTTCTTGTGTGACAAAGTGGCATCAGATTTGAGTCACTAATAACTACGAGACCGACAGTGCGCAAACAAAGGTTAAGTCCACGCCGTCTGTACGTGGTTGTCGCTTATTGCCTGTGTTGTCATCCTACCAGTGTAGGCATATGCGCGTCATTGTTACAAACCATCTTTGAGTAAAGTTATAAACTGGTGTAGCTGTAAGTTAGGATACTGATTTGGGTGTCATTGCGATGAACAGCTTAGGGAGCGCCGGAACAGAAAATAAAAATATTCGCCGGAATATAAGCGAAAATCTATATTGAGTTTAAACCTATGACACAAAGGAGGAGTTCGTCTCACAGGAGTTGTAAATATGCTCTAAATTACAGAAAACGCGAGAAAAGCTCCCAGAAGCCTAAAAAGTGCAGCGCTGAGAGAAGGCGACAGCTCCCGCAGAGTCGGAAAAAAAGAAAGAAACGGCGCAACGCGATAACGTACTCAAAGGCTATATCGTACACCGGCCACTGGAAGTCCAAAATGGTGAGTAACCGTGTGACCACAGTATTACAGATATTGATAATTAAATTACATATTAATATGAAACACATGTTACGATTTTATCCCGATGTTTTAACGAAAAATCTACGGCGCAGACCTGAACTGCACACACAGGCATTTATTTGCAACTGATTAATATGCTGTGGTATTTCGTGCATTGTTAAAAACAGATGCCTGTCACAAGGTGCTCAATGACGGTATAATTACCTGAACAACTGATGAAACAAATAGAATTATCCGGTGTAATCTAGGCGTTGACTTGTAATTATAGAATGTCTGCGGGTCGTTCCGCCATGACAGTCGCCTCGATTAGTGAAGAAGTTTCTTCGGTTTTCTCGAGGAATTTGGGAACAGGTTGAAACAAACGATTAACAAGTGTCGACGGCATACAGTCGCAGAGGCTGATTTCGAATGTCTTTGATAACTGTAAAGCAACTACAGCCACGCAATAAATCTTCAGCTGGGTAAGGGGGACAGCGAGCAGTCGGAGGTAAACACTTCCCCCTCACAGCGATCTAATGTCGCCGGCCAGAGTCCGCCACTCAGCGTCCGATGTAAACACAGCCGACAACAGGCAGTGCTGTACTGTGACACGACTACCAGTTGGAGTTCAGAGCAGGAAACGGCCGGGGTCCCCGGTGGTCTAGTGGTAAGGGGTCTGGAACGTTCCAGCGCTTCGGCTGGGGCTATTCGCCCCAGCCGGGCCGGGGTTCTATCCCCGGCCGGCGCTGGAATTTTCAGACTTCCGAACACTAGCCTCCACCTCTGCCCTGGCATGTGGCGCATGCCGGGCACCCCCGTGGGGTCCGGGCTTCGGATCCCACGTGGAGCTCACTCCTACACTACAAACTAAACCTGATTATGCTGCTGCAAACACTTATTTTAAGTTTTAATACGCACACTTTCTTCACCAGACCAGATCTACATATATTTTCAGGGTACTTTCTACATAATATATCTCACTGTCAAAAGAAACTGCATAGTATCATGAACATTTGTAGGATTACAACAATGAAATAAAATCCTTACTAAAAAAAAATAATATGTTTTATTTTCGTTTTTGTGCTAAATGCTGCTAACATAAATACCAAAACAGCTTCTGTTTTTCTTGTAGTTAACTATCAGTAATTAGAAAAATAAGTTTGACTGCAATACTGATACATTTATAACATATGTACTTAGCACATTCTCAGTGCTAAAACAGGATCAATTATTTCTATGTCAAAAGAAATGCAAAATATTATATCAAGACCATCGCACAATCGAACAGCGGAAAAAAAAAATATTTTCAGGTGTCTCACTGCCTTTTCTTTTTAGTATCCTGATTGATTATATGATAATAAATAAATTCTGTAACAGAAATCGTTTCGTAGCAGTTCACACTCAATGCCTTTTATAAATGTATATTGTCACTAATTGTATTTTCAAAACAAACACAGACTTTTTTTTTCTTCAAATTATTCAAGTGTCAAAGTGAGATTATGATAGGACACAGGTCACTAATGAGATAAACTCTTTCTTTGCATGAAAGAGGATAATTCTCCTGGTTTTATGTGAGCTGAATGCTAAAATAAACCGATGACATTTAACATTTAAAAAATGAATTTCTTGACGATTTTACTGACAGGTCTACACGTTTCATATAATATTTCTGGTGGTAGTTACATGACAACCACTCAGGCTCAGCTTTATATGAAAGTTTCTTGCAGGTCAGAAAAGAAATTATATTACTACCTCTACAGATTGAGTTGGTCTATTATTGTCGTACTATTGTATCACTGACGTTGAATTGCAAGAGAGAGACTGCTACTATGGCTGTTTTCTTTTGCTAATAAATTCCGTGCCATATCTCCATTCCAAATGCTAAAAGGCGTGGATAAAACTTTCAGCAATACTATTTTCCTATTCATCACATCGCTGCTAGGTGTCGCTACTAGTCCCTCACACAGTCAGTCGTCTATAGAGCAGGGCTTCGCTACCAGAGGGCTGTACCGGAACTCGCGGCGACTCACTCTGCCGGGATTTGCTGCTTCACTCCTGAACGTCTACGCCAGCTGAAATAACCGCTAAATCCTCACACAAACGGACCCATGTGGGCCGACCAGTGCTCCCTTCCCCCGAAACCGGGGACTAAGGTCGCTTGAAGAACTAGAACGACCGCAAGGGCGACCTGTGGCAAATCAAATAGTAACTTCGGATAAACAAAAAGTACAAGACAACGCAATAAACAGTACATCACCTGATACAAACCCTCTTACACGTAAAGGTTCGGGCGTAGATCCCAATAGGGTATACCCCAACCTAGAACATGCATTACAACTTGCGCGACTGGAGGAGCCGGCGGTCCTCACCACAGCACTGAGGCATGTGGTACGTGTCGGGCATGAATATGGCAGAGACGTCACCTTCCCGGTAATGGAGGCTGTCGATAGAATACAGCTGAAGACAATGAACCTCCCCACGGACTTCGGAGCCCTGCGTGACCTGGTCAAAAAAGTTTTCGAAAGAAGAAACGAGAAGTTTGATCTTGATGAAATTTATAGTCAATCTGTCATCACAAATGGAAGACTAGCTCACGATTGGAGCAAGAACTGGCCGGATTCACACATCAGAACATATTACGCACGTGACCCATTTAAACGTAGGACAGATTAACTCTCATAATAGCAGATTAGTCATGCAGGAACTCCGCAGGGTCGTGGAGGAGAGGAGTCTGGATGTGCTCTGTCTGCAGGAACCATACTCCCTGGCTGGGCGAATCCCTTTTGCAGCAGCTAACTGGCAAGTCGTTCACAGCGAAGCGGAACCCAAAGCAGCTATAATGATAATAAACAGAGCAATAAGAGCCACAGTCCTATCACAGTTCTGCGACGATCACTGCAACGTCGTGGAACTACAAACACCAGCTGGAGTACTGTACATCATAAATATGTATTTCCAGTACGGTCGAGGAATAGACGAATTCCTAGACAAACTTATGCAAATAGCCACGGCGCTGCGGGGACGTCGATGTGTCATCACTGCAGATATAAATGCCAAATCCCCCCTGTGGTTCAGTGGCACGCGAGATGATAGAGGAGAAAAGGCTGAGGAGACCATCATGGCGTTACAATTGCTTGTCGCCAACAAGCAAGGAAATCCACCCACCTACGTAGGAGGTGGGGGCGAGGGCACAAACATTGACGTTACATTGGTCACGCCCAATCTCGCCACCAGATTAACCAATTGGATGGTCTGGGATCGGGTCACAACCAGTGACCACAACCTCATTACGTTTTCATTAGGGAATGAAGAGTGCCACTGGGACATGGGGTGGGAAATACAGCTGAATTACAACAGAGCTGACTGGGACCGCCTGTCACGGGAGTGTGAAATACCGATATTGCCGGATGGTGACGAAAATGTTGAAGGATATGCTGAAGAACTGGTGCAAGCGGTTGTCAGAGCGGTAAAAGCTGCCGTGCCAACCAGGAGGAGAGCCGTAGCGGCCCCCCCGTCGCCATGGTCTACCGAACTCGGACAGATGCGCCAGTCTGTACGGAGGGCTAGGAGGTACTATCAGCGGAGTGTCGTCTGGGAGGAGAAGCAACGCGGGTTGCAAAGATACAGAGAAGAAAAAGAACACTTCCAACAGGAGCTTAAGGCAGTTAGGCTACAGAGCTGGGAAAAATATGTAAGAACACAGTTAGCCATGGACCCATGGGGTGTACCGTACAAGTTAGTACGGGAAAAGATCAGATCACCCATGGTGCTGTCCACCGTCAGGGATCAGGGCAGGATGACAGAGACCTGGCAGGAAACTGCTGAGGTCCTGCTCCGCGTCCTGCTGCCTGACGATGACGAAAACGATGACTCCGAGGCACAGCAACAAATTCGGAGACAAGACCTAGAAGAATATCAGAACAACAACGTGGTATATCCCTTCTCTGAAGAAGAAGTAGCCGCTCAGATAAATGCCCTCAAAAGAGGCAAGGCTCCTGGCCCGGACGGCATTACCGCGGAGGTGGTGCAATTCCTGGCCCCCCAGCTGGTAGCTCCTCTCACAAGGTTATATAACGAGTGCTTGAGGCTCGGGAAATACCCCCAAATTTGGAAAAGAGCCACAGTAGTGATAATTAAGAAAAGCCCGGATAAAGAACCACAGGAAGCAAAGTCTTATAGACCTATTTGCTTATTAGACACACTGGGGAAACTTTTTGAGAGGTTGCTGGCAGACAGGCTGGCAGCACACAGAGTTTTGTGCGGGATGAGCGACAGACAGTTCGGCTTCAGAGCTGGGAGATCGGCGTCTGACGCCATCGCCCTGGCTGCGGAGGTCTGTGCCGCTACCCCGCACAAATACGTGGTCGGCATCATGGTAGACATCAGTGGCGCCTTTGACAACCTGTGGTGGCCCTCCCTCTTCTCTCGCCTGCGTGAGAAGGAGTGCCCGAGGTCGCTATATGGTTGTCTGAGGAGCTATTGTGAGAATAGGGAGGTCTGGCTATCGTCCCCTAGCGGGAGAATAAGTAAGAAGATCACCAAGGGGTGTCCACAGGGATCTGTCCTGGGGCCACTCTTTTGGGACATTAACATGGAACCCCTCTTGGACAATCTACAGAACAGTGACGATGTGCTAGAGGGCATAGCCTACGCGGACGACCTCCTCCTGCTGGTTGGCGGCCGTAGCCGCGAAGACCTAGAGCCGAAAATTGAAAGGGCTATCTCCATCTTGAGTACATGGTGCCATACGACCAAAATGAAGATTTCGCCAACAAAGTCCACGTACCTACTTTTGAAGGGGCAACTAGCCAGGAACCCGACAGTGAGAATAGATGGCTTGCCAGTTCTCAGACGCCATGAAGCGCGATACTTGGGAGTAATCGTCGATGAGAGGTGGACTTATGCATCACATATTGACACTGTCACACATAAATCATTAGAAACACTAAACAACTTAATATCAATTGGTCACAAGCGATTCCATCTGCCACCAGATCTGATCAAATTGTATCACAATAGCATATTGACATCCATCGTAGGGTATGGGTCAGGAGTCTGGGCCCACAGGCTCACGAGGGTTATGCCTGCCATGGCTGTGAGAAGAGTGCAGCGGAACATGCTTCTTAGATCGGTAGGGGCATATAGAACAACACCGGGCGGAGCACTAACAGTGTTAATGGGGCTTTGTCCGCTCGACATTAAAATCAGAGAACAAGCGACATGGTACTGGGTTAAGAAGGGAAACAGGGAGAAAATAGTTGATCTAATGGGGATACATGTGGGCAATAAACTGGAAATTAAACGTAGGGGGGAAGAACTTTGGCAACAACAATGGGACAACGAAGAAACCGGTCGCAGAACATATGAACTACTGCCCAACATCAGGGAAAGATTGCAACTAAAACATTTCACGCCATCACGAGGACTGCTGCACTTCCTCACAGGTCATGGACCCTACCCGGCATATTTATGCCGGTTCGGGAAACGGGCTACACCAGCGTGTGACTGTGGGGCCACACCAGGCACCCCAGAACACGTGGTGTATGAGTGCCACCTCTTCGACGACGTAGCAGCGCAATTACGTCAACAGCTACCCAATTTTGACACGTATCACCTGCTCAGGCACGAGGACCATTTCCCAACTCTAAATAAACTGGCGAATGAGATATCACTTAAAGTAATTAAGGAATATCTAAGGAACAACGACTAGATGTCATATACCGAACTTGATCCTGCGCACCTGTCCTGTTCCGCCGGGGCGTGGACTGGCCAGCTGCCTCACGGCTGGAATCCGCCACGTCTGGGATTAGGGGGAGGGTGCGCCCAACCACTGATCTAGACACTCACGATTTTGACTCTAGGCTAAGTTAGGTTAAACGTAGGATAAGTTAGGATAACAAAATAGTATAGTACTGCAGCGAACAACAACTCCGGCCAGCCCGGTGCCAGGGGCACGTTCACCGGGATTAGCTCGGTGAACAGGGCCACTAAGTAGGTTTATACAACGCTGGCACACCTGTAACGCTGCAGGTAGATGTACATTAGCATAAGTAGAATAAAATAGCATAGAAAAACACAATTCATAGTTGAAGTGCCCATAGTGAGAATACGGAAAACTATCATAGAGTAAGCTGTAGTAGTAATATAAAATTGTATAAACTAGGACCCACTAATCACATAAGGTGGTGGGTTGATATGTATCACATATATTGAAGAATAAAGAAAAAAAAAAAATAGAGAGACGTAATAGCACCAAAACCAAATAAGGCAAATCGTGGTCAGTGCGAATACTGCCAAACCACCACTATGATAACTCCTAGCTGAAAATACTGATACAAACTATTTACAGAGGAATGGAGCACCTTACAGAAGCTGATCTAGAGGAAAAACAATTTGGAGAGATCAGAACCCATATTGGCTCAAATGGCTCTGAGCACTATGGGACTCAACTGCTGAGGTCATTAGTCCCCTAGAACTTAGAACTAGTTAAACCTAACTAACCTAAGGACATCACAAACATCCATGCCCGAGGCAGGATTCGAACCTGCGACCGTAGCAGTCTTGCGGTTCCAGACTGCAGCGCCTTTAACCGCACGTCCACTTCGGCCGGCGAACCCATATTTATAACATCTTTATATACAGAAAAATCTTTGGACAATGTTGACAAGAGTATTCAGTTTGAATTTAAGATGCTACCAGGAAAAAAATACAGCGAGCGAAACATTACTTAGAACTCCACCAGAAATGAGACAGCAGCTGTACGAGTTGAAGGACATAAAAGAAAGGAAATACGTGAGAAGTGAGTGAGACAGCGTTCTAGTCCATTCCCTGATGTTATTCATTCTATATACAGGGTGTTTCACAAGTCACTCTCCACACTAATCGGGGCTGTACAGGGGACTTAACTGATCAAGCTTTCCATAGGAATCTACTTTTGAAAACGTCATCTAGCGGCGCTACAAGTTATAGGCACCGGCGCCTACAAAAATAGTGGGATCCCACGAAGATGTTACAAACTTTCTAAGATGATGCAGATGTATAAATGTATAAATTTGAGATTATGTCGTTGTACCGGAAAACTATAACAGAAAACCTTTCTGTTGTCTCTGACAATATGTACCGATATCGTTGTGGATAAGATGTAGGACAGGAAACTTTCAAGGCGGTGGTATGGAACGAAAGAAGAAAACAATGTGCAGTACACATAGGCTCTAAAATGCATACATCATGAACCATGAGCACTTGTTCATCTTCGCTAGCGTGAAACCCATCTCCACTATTGAACAAGTGCTTATAGCTCCAGAAGCATGCAGTTTAGAGTCCATGTTTACTGCACATTTTTTCTTGTTTTGGTCTATACTGCCGTCTCTGAAAGTTGCCTACCCTACAATCCTAGCAACAACAGTACCAGTACCTGTACTCCACTGTCAGAGGTAGGATAACGATTTTCACTTACAACTTTCGACACGTTTGTTACTGGTATAGGGGCCCTTACCTCAAATCGATACATTTGTCTGTTTACATCATCCTAGAAAGTTTGTAACACAATCACGGATCATCCTGTATATACATACATTTACCGGAGGTAGCGCCTTTACCTTTGATGCTCCACGGCGTCCTTGGGTGACATTTCAGGCATCAGTTTCCAAGTAAAGCTGCAAGCTCTAGAAATGTGTAACATGAATTGTGAAACACCTTGTATAAAGACAGCAACATATAAAAAGGACGAGGAATTCGGGAAATTAATCAAAGGTGAAGAAGAAGAAATAAAAGTTGATCCCTAATTGGACTCTCACTTTGCAGTGGAGTGTGCACTGATTTGAAATTTCCTCGCATTTACTCGCCCTGAAGAGGATCGCTGACAAGATGGTCGAAATGTCGGTATTTTCGTATTTCGGTGTTTTATAACGACATGGCCTAGTACCTAAAATGATTTTCTTCAAGTTCTTTGTAGAAACTATATCGCTTCTCTCCGATATTTTGAGAATGATACAAATATTTTTTCCTAAAACCTAGCAATTGAAATAGTGCTTTAAATGATATAAATGGTACTTATTCTTTATGGTATGGAGACAGAAACGGTACTTGGCTTTAATGATAACAATATACAGGAAAACTCAGTAATGTTTCTGCAAAGAGCCATAACACCAATATCCTGAAACATATGTGGATATTTCGAGTGTGGTACGATACCAGCTGTACAGTTTACTGGACAGATACAGAGCTTTCCGAAATTCTAGCACTTTTAGAGGGAACTAAGCGACAATATTTTAAATTGGAACCCACGTACGGAAACGTATACTTTCCGTGCTACAGCCGTTTGAATACATGCTTGCTAGGTGGGTATGCAACAGGGTAGCCATTGTGGGTGGGGCAGGGGGTGGGGGGAGGTGCTTACGTCGGATGTCATTTACCGTCTGTCCCACCACTCTGACATGGCTCGTGCGTCACTCATATGTCTGTCAGTATTAGAGCAACATTGCGGAGTGCACATTTGCCGAATACACCGACACGATTCTTCTGTATGGCGAAGCTCGTCGCCTTTATCAAGCTCGTTCTCCGCAGCGTCCGACTTCATGGCATACGCTTTTCGCCACAACTGCGCAACGACTTTGAGAAAATGGAGCGTTCACCGTCAGCAGGGGTGACTGTAATGCTTCAAAGAGACGCAGCCGCAGCGCACCCTAGTTGGAGAAGGCCGTATTGTAAAGAACAGTGTTTCTGAAAACTTATTAAGTTCCCTTTTAATGAGTGGAATTGTGGAGCTATTGATGTACTCGGTCACACCTAATAACTTACTTGTACAAGTGGTCGCGTTAGCAACATGTTTTCAAATGGGTGTAGCGAGGAAACGGTGCGTTACAGCAGATGGGTTCCAATTCAGAATACGAGTATTACGTACTCAGTCGCCTTCTACACTACAAGACTCTAACGGGGATTTCGGAACATCCTGCATGTTTACGGTATATTGTACAGTTTTTGTCCCACCATAATTGAAATCTGCGAATGCATTTCATAATTTCTGAGAGCTCATCAGGCGCGACTACGGTGTCCGCAGTATAAAACCCAGGGGACGTCTTGGCTACGGCGGCTCTGACGTCCACGAGAACAATTGTAGGTAGAGAGCGCAACACAGCTACTTTGATGGACATTTTCCTCTAATGCTGCCAGATGTCTCTATTTTTAGAGGTATCTTGACCTGCCCCGCACTAGCCTTAGGCGGAAAGCCAAATATCCCAACTTCTGGTCACTGCTAACTTTCTGAAATACACTGTCCAATCAAAAGTATCCAGACACCTAGTAGTGGACTTCAACATGCGGTATGAGCACCTTTTGTCTTTACGAGGGGTTAAACTCTGCTGGAAACGCTTTCAGTGTCGACGATATTTTACGCACCACACATGGTGAGAGTTTCATCTGTGTGTACGTACCAGACAATACACTGGCCAGCAAGATCGCCGCCTCTCTCCCCAATTTTGGAGCAATATGGGCAGCTCCTTGCAACCACGTCGGGATTTTGTCTATGTAACGAATCAATTGAACTGAATATGGTACGACATTCGTCAAGAGGACATCCACCAACATTATCAATCGAGATCAAGCCGAATAGCTGCTTGCTTAAGGGCCAGAGGTGGACCAACGGGTTATGACTTTCTCCTGAATGAATCACCCAATTTTCCTGCAATTGTTATCATTTGTTTGCCTCTACACGTACATCACATCTACCGATTTCCTTCACACTGGGGTAATTTCTTGGTGGTACGGTTTAGAGTCTAAATATACAGGGTGTATCAAAAAGAATCAACCGATTAAAAAAAAAAAAAGTAACTATTATGTTATTCGACATATGTGCGTGAATAGCGTACTGTTGGAAAGGCAAACCCTCGGGCTTTACATGGTTACCGCTTGGCAGCAGCACTGTCCGCCCATTTCAGTCCTAGTAAAACTGCTGCCGTGACGACAGAAAGCGTTTTGTGTTCTGCATTTTGCGCAGTGTGGGCAGTAACAACGGTGTGACTTTCGTACATGGTATGGTGCGAATCCTGCTACAGCACAGAGCATTAGACGATGGCATCAACGATTAAGAGAAACAGAATGTTTGCGGAAAGGCGAATCGCCGGGCCGTCCCCGAGTGCCTGACACAGACGTCGAACGCATCCGCCACAGTTTCACGAGGAGTCCGCAGATATCCGTTCGCCGTGCAGCTCGACAGCTCAGCACGCCCCCGATGTCCGTCTGGCGTCTATGCGTCGACGTTTATGCATCAAATAATATTAAATTCTGCTACTGCGAGCTCTTCGTGAGGGTGATAACATCGTGTGAAGTTCCGTAAATTTACTCTCGGCAAGATGGAGGATGGCTTTTTTTTCCCCACAGATAGTGTTTAGTGACGAGGCAAAATTCCATTTACACGGAAAGGCGAAATGTCATAATGTGACAATATGAGGTACGGGACAACCACATGAAGTTGTACAAAATAAAATAGACTCTCCTAAATTCAATGTGTTTCGTGCAGTTTAACGGAAAAGGTGTATGATTCATTTTTCTTTGCCGGAAACACTGTTATAGGAAGCATATATCTCGATATGCTTGAAAACTTTCTTTTCCCACAGTTTGATTCGAACGACTTCATTTACCAATGGGATGGGGCACCGCGACAGTGGCATCTGGAAGTGCGGGAATTTCTAAATCAAACGATTACTGAACGATGAATCGGTCACACTGGACTAAATGACTCAGCCTTAGATTACTGGACTCCAAGGTCACCGTACCCGACTATATGTGATTATATATGTACGGTTTTGTACCTACGTTACCAACAGCAATAAATGAACTGAGACATCGGATAACAGCACCTGTGGAAACTGTAACTCAAGACATGCTTGCTGCAGTGTTGTTACAATTTGAACACCGCATTGACACATTCCGTGCATCTCAAGGATGCATATTGAACACCAATGAAAAGGATGAAAAAAACTTTTTCGGTTTCCGTTCATCGAAAAGCAAAATTCATTGTATATGTTTCTTAGTTTCCGTAATATAGATGGCCCAGATGATTGTTTTCGATACACCCGGTATAGATAACGCACCTCCCAATAATTAGCCCACTACCAAGATGGGAGATAACAAGTACTCACACATGCGTCTTTGCATGTGTTGGATAAAAAGTAGTAGCACAATGCCGTAACATGAAGGATGTGAGTCATTTGGTAAGAACGCTTTCTGTTGCTGATACATGGTGGACTGAAGTAGTAAAGTCAGCGGCATAGGTCGTGTTTGAGTCAGTTGCGGTGTGTACTATCTCAAAGTTGGAGAGGCTAGCTCAAGTGCCTTAATAGTATGTTTGGGAAATACGAAAAACGTGCTTGGGTCAAGACTGAAAGGGCAGGCACGTGGTCGGAGCGCGCAACTATCTTTCCTTCCGGCGCTGCATTCCACCAACTTTCACGACAATGCACGACGCCAAACGACGAGCCCTGTGCAGGAGCTCCGCGTATGTGGCGGCGGGACATACTGGAATATCTACCGTATTCATCCGGTACAGTCACCCCAATTACGTCCTGATCGCCCAAATGAACGAAGTATTTCGTGGCACGCGTTACAGCAAATGATAAGACACCCTATGGCGGTCCTAGCGAGACATCATCACAGATGGATGCTCTGACAGTGTGTGACACTTTTCACGTGGGTGTGGAAAGTGATCGAGGCGCGAGACGGAAATGTAATAAAGTGAATTTTAGTCAATGAAGTCTCGCACGAATTATAATCGAACTGCCAGTACTTTTCATCCACCCCATGTATATTACCATACCCGTTTAATTTTACTCATAAAAATTTGTCTGTAGTCTTGTATGAAATGTTTTTACAATTTTGGTTTGTTTTCTAGATGTATAGCAATTCGTTACGAAAGAAGGAAGAGTTTGATTTTTACTTAGAGCGTTAATGTTCGATTTGCACTTGCAGTACTGCCCTGGCTGCACATTTTTCTGGATTAGGAATTGATGCCCTTGGCATGAATTTACTTTGGCTTGCACCACAGCACATTTACTTGACGTAAAATACGATGAAATACTCCGCCAAAACAGTTCGATTACCATCTCGTAACTGTTGGACCTGGTGGTCTACCGGCACAGCGCGTGGCTGCAAATCGAGAATCGCGGGATTGAATCCCAGTTGAACCAATAAATTTTTCAGTCTGCGTTTAATCCAGCCTTCACCTCTCAATGATATGAGGAGTCGGTAGAAAGAACATGTGGTGCGGATTCCACGTTAAACTGCCGATTCCCTTTCCCCGGTTGGACAACTGGTGTACGTTAATGATAAGCAAGTCGCCAAAGTGCCGTCCAATTGAAAGACTTAAAGGAGGGGCACTGAAATACGCGAAATTTGTTAGTATTATTACACTGTCGAAACGCAGTAATGTGACCACGTGTTAAAATCCCGAATAAACGCCTTTTGCAGCATGAGCTGTACAGGAATAGAGTCAATGAAGTAATAACAGTGATAAGAAGCCATTCCGACGGCAGTACTTGTCCAGCTGCGATAGAATTTTATCGATTGAGGATCCGTGGCACAAACTACTCGATCGAGGTGGCCCCTCAGATTCTCGATTGGGTTTAAAGCCGGGAAATTTGGCGGTCAGGGCAGTACGGCATATTCATCCTAGAGCTTTCAAAACCACGCACATATACTGCGAGCTATGTTACACGTGCATCTAAGGGTGGATATGGTCCCCGTGGATAGGTACGTACTACGGTTGATCCATTGTGCCTTTCAGAATAACGAGATCACCCAGGGAGTGCCGCGAAAACATTGCCCACACCATAACGCTCCCTCAGGGTTGCAGGGCGTTTGCTTTCAGACGTTACACGCCAATGGAAATCTGTCCGATGGAGCATACCGGCAGGCAAATGCAAGCTTTCAACGCCAATGAACAGCAGTCAGCATGGGTGCAGGAACCGGGTGCCTACTGCGGAAGCTCATACGTTGCCAAGGAAACATTGGTGGTAGCCCTTGGTTCGTCTGGGCGGTCAGCTGCACAGAAGTTGCACGTCTATCCGCCAGCACACATATCACATATCTGCAACTATCGTTCACCTGTGTCGCCTACTGACCGAAGTGCAACACAGTTGCCTCGGAGCCGGATTAGAATACCGATATTTTGCTACGCACTGTTTACTTTACGTACAGTGGCATGTGAAAAGATTACAGATCTTGCCGTTTCGGAAATGCTTCCACCTTTGGGAAGAAAGCCAACGATTATGCCCTGTTGGACGTCACATAAATCGCCCCTTTTACGCATTATGACAACGAATCCACTGTTTCCAGCCTCCCACCTCCCCCCCCATTCATCACCTACTAATGCTATCACCTGGCGTCTATGAGTTATTACACGTTGATCTCGAAAATAGGAGTTGGTCATATTAATATGACTGGACCTATTATTATTATTATTATTATTGACTTTTTTTCTCAGACTTAAGTCTGGTTAAAAATGGAACGTGACGCGGACCTCGATCAAGCGTGACTTCCTTGTAACTGTATGGTATATGTTACATTGCATTTAGGAACTTTCGGGTAATTGGACATGTATCAATAATTACGGATTTTTGTAGTTGTATATATATGTTTGGATGTAGCTGTATTGCATTTATGTACTGGTGGATATTGTGAGGTATGACTCCTGTAGTTAATAGTATAATTGGGATAATGTCGACTTTATCCTGATGCCACATGTCCTTGACTTCCTCAGCCAGTTGGATGTATTTTTCAATTTTTTCTCCTGTTTTCTTCTGTATATTTGTTGTGTTGGGTATGGATATTTCAATTAGTTGTGTTAATTTCTTCTTTTTATTGGTGAGTATGATGTCAGGTTTGTTATGTGGTGTTGTTTTATCTGTTATAATCGTTCTGTTCCAGTATAATTTGTATTCATCATTCTCCAGTACATTTTGTGGTGTGTACTTGTATGTGGAAACGTGTTGTTTTATTAGTTTATGTTTTATGGCAAGTTGTTGATGTATTATTTTTGCTACATTGTCATGTCTTCTGGGGTATTCTGTATTTGCTAGTATTGTACATCCGCTTGTGATGTGATCTACTGTTTCTATTTGTTGTTTGCAAAGTCTGCATTTATCTGTTGTGGTATTGGGATCTTTAATAATATGCTTGCTGTAATATCTGGTGTTTATTGTTTGATCCTGTATTGCGATCATGAATCCTTCCGTCTCACTGTATATATCGCCGTTTCTTAGCCATGTGTTGGATGCGTCTTGATCTATGTGTGGCTGTGTTAGATGATACGGGTGCTTGCCGTGTAGTGTTTTCTTTTTCCAATTTACTTTCTTTGTATCTGTTGATGTTATGTGATCTAAAGGGTTGTAGAATTGGTTATGAAATTGCAATGGTGTAGCTGATGTATTTATATAAGTGATTGCTTTGTGTATTTTGCTAGTTTCTGCTCGTTCTAGAAAGAATTTTCTTAAATTGTCTACCTGTCCATAATGTAGGTTTTTTATATCTATAAATCCCCTTCCACCTTCCTTTCTGCTTAATGTGAATCTTTCTGTTGCTGAATGTATGTGATGTATTCTATATTTGTGGCATTGTGATCGTGTAAGTATATTGAGTGCTTCTAGGTCTGTGTCACTCCATTTCACTACTCCAAATGAGTAGGTCAATACTGTTATAGCATAAGTTTTTATAGCTTTTGTCTTGTTTCTTGCTGTCAATTCTGTTTTCAGTATTTTTGTTAGTCTTTGTCTATATTTTTCTTTTAGTTCTTCTTTAATATTTGTATGATCTATTCCTATTTTTTGTCTGTATCCTAGGTATTTATAGGCATCTGTTTTTTCCATCGCTTCTATGCAGTCGCTGTGGTTATCCAATATGTAATCTTCTTGTTTAGTGTGTTTGCCCTTGACTATGCTATTTTTCTCACATTTGTCTGTTCCAAAAGCCATATTTATATCATTGCTGAATACTTCTGTTATCTTTAGTAATTGGTTGAGTTGTTGATTTGTTGCTGCCAGTAGTTTTAGATCATCCATGTATAGCAAATGTGTGATTTTGTGTGGGTATGTTCCAGTAATATTGTATCCATAATTTGTATTATTTAGCATGTTGGATAGTGGGTTCAGAGCAAGACATTATTATTATTTCGTTGTTGTTCTGTTGGCTAAAAGTGTGTGTAGCGTTGCCAGGTTACTTGCTACAGTAAAAATTTCTTTGCCGTTGCTAGAGTCGTCTTTCAAGTTTGCAGGGGCCACCGCTAGTTGGCGCTATTGGACTGCGACATTACTGTTCTTTCAAAATGTACCGTTTGTTACTCTTAAAACTAACAAGGAGAGCTCCCCAGCGGTGGGATCGACTTTTTGAAACCAAATAAGCGGTAGTGTAACTCAAGATTCCCCGTATCAGACCCTGCATCCAGGTGGGCCTCCGTTTGCAAGTAACTGACGGAAAAGATTTCGGAATTTGATGTGATGCTACATAGCGTTAGGGAAGTCGTATTCCATAGTCTGGTTACGTGTCATAATGGTTAGGATAGAAGCTTAACCATGCCTGGTCAGGTGCAATAATTTCTTTTATTGTTAAATCTTTATCGAAATGACTTCGATGCCTATTTTTACTCAATTTATTGGTTTAAATGAAATTTCTTTCGTTCTATTTCTTTGTCACATCGTTTGAAGCACCGCATGAACTTTTCCATTTGTTCAATTTTTCTTTGTAACATTCTTCTTCCAATCGGAATTTTTGTAAATGTGTATTTTATTATACGTATCTGTTTGACTATTCAATTATTTCAAAACTCCGATAAATTAATTAGAAAACAAAAGACGAAATAATCTATTTATATTGACTGTGCATTAGTGTGTTAAAAATGTATTTTTCATTACATGACGTGCCTTTTTTTGCATGGTAATCGACATACAAATATTTAAAACAGAACCTAAATTCTTGCTGCACTATGGAAATAATAGTGTAGATGAAGATTTAAATGAGAGAAGGTTTTATAAGTAAAATAAAATTCAAGCAAAGTGAGAAATCGATATAATGAACACAATAACGTAGACGAAAATACAGGGTCATAAAAACAGGAGAAATTAAATCGGAATTGATACATGAAGATAATTAAAAGTTCACGAACAAATATTTCCAGTGGAGAAGGGATGATAAGAAGAAAAATTAACCAAATGAAGTTCATATCATTATTGAATCACGTGACCGAGAAGTGGAAACAAAAAATAATATTTACATCAATTGAATGAAAATGATTATCAATGTCACTTCGCTAAAGACCTAAAATGTTTAGGACGGGTGGTAGGGACAGAGCATCGAGTGACATTATACTGAGTGCACTATCCGAAAATTACCTCGAGCAATTAAACAGAGAACCGACTCGTGGAGATAACATCTTGGACCTACTGGTAACAAACAGACCCGAACTTTTCGACTCTGTAAGTGCAGAACAGGGAATCAGTGATCATAAGGCCGTTGCAGCATCCCTGAATTTGGAAGTTAATAGGAATATAAAAAAAGGGCGGAAGGTTTATCTGTTTAGCAAGAGTAATAGAAGGCAGATTTCAGACTACCTAACAGATCAAAACGAAAATTTCTGTTCCGACACTGACAATGTTGAGTGTTTATGGAAAAAGTTCAAGGCAATCGTAAAATGCGTTTTAGACAGG
The DNA here is from genome assembly GCF_023864275.1 of Schistocerca cancellata. NCBI lineage: Eukaryota > Metazoa > Arthropoda > Insecta > Orthoptera > Acrididae > Schistocerca > Schistocerca cancellata. Next base: position 599,542,649 of record NC_064632.1, read on the forward strand.
TACGTGCCGAGTAAAACTGTGAGGGACGGGAAAAACCCACCGTGGTACAACAACAAAGTTAGGAAACTACTGCGAAAGCAAAGAGAGCTTCACTGCAAGTTTAAACGCAGCCAAAACCTCTCAGACAAACAGAAGCTAAACGATGTCAAAGTTAGCGTAAGGAGGGCTATGCGTGAAGCGTTCGGTGAATTCGAAAGTAAAATTCTATGTACCGACTTGACAGAAAATCCTAGGAAGTTCTGGTCTTACGTTAAATCAGTAAGTGGCTCGAAACAGCATATCCAGACACTCCGGGATGATGATGGCATTGAAACAGAGGATGACAAGCGTAAAGCTGAAATACTAAACACCTTTTTCCAAAGCTGTTTCACAGAGGAAGACCGCACTGCAGTTCCTTCTCTAAATCCTCGCACAAACGAAAAAATGGCTGACATCGAAATAAATGTCCAAGGAATAGAAAAGCAACTGGAATCACTCAACAGAGGAAAGTCCACTGGACCTGACGGGATACCAATTCGATTCTACACAGAGTACGCGAAAGAACTTGCCCCCCTTCTAACAGCCGTGTACCGCAAGTCTCTAGAGGAACGGAAGGTTCCAAATGATTGGAAAAGAGCACAGGTAGTCCCAGTCTTCAAGAAGGGTCGTCGAGCAGATGCGCAAAACTATAGACCTATATCTCTGACGTCGATCTGTTGTAGAATTTTAGAACATGTTTTTTGCTCGAATATCATGTCGTTTTTGGAAACTCAGAATCTACTATGTAGGAATCAACATGGATTCCGGAAACAGCGATCGTGTGAGACCCAACTCGCTTTATTTGTTCATGAGACCCAGAAAATATTAGATACAGGCTCCCAGGTAGATGCTATTTTTCTTGACTTCCGGAAGGCGTTCGATACAGTTCCGCACTGTCGCCTGATAAACAAAGTAAGAGCCTACGGAATATCAGACCAGCTGTGTGGCTGGATTGAAGAGTTTTTAGCAAACAGAACGCAGCATGTTGTTATCAACGGAGAGACGTCTACAGACGTTAAAGTAACCTCTGGTGTGCCACAGGGGAGTGTTATGGGACCATTGCTTTTCACAATATATATAAATGACCTAGTAGATAGTGTCGGAAGTTCCATGCGGCTTTTCGCGGATGATGCTGTAGTATACAGAGAAGTTGCAGCATTAGAAAATTGTAGCGAAATGCAGGAAGATCTGCAGCGGATAGGCACTTGGTGCAGGGAGTGGCAACTGACCCTTAACATAGACAAATGTAATGTATTGCGAATACATAGAAAGAAGGATCCTTTATTGTATGATTATATGATAGCGGAACAAACACTGGTAGCAGTTACTTCTGTAAAATATCTGGGAGTATGCGTGCGGAACGATTTGAAGTGGAATGATCATATAAAATTAATTGTTGGTAAGGCGGGTACCAGGTTGAGATTCATTGGGAGAGTCCTTAGAAAATGTAGTCCATCAACAAAGGAGGTGGCTTACAAAACACTCGTTCGACCTATACTTGAGTATTGCTCATCAGTGTGGGATCCGTACCAGATCGGGTTGACGGAGGAGATAGAGAAGATTCAAAGAAGAGCGGCGCGTTTCGTCACAGGGTTATTTGGTAACCGTGATAGCGTTACGCAGATGTTTAACAAACTCAAGTGGCGGACTCTGCAAGAGAGGCGCTCTGCTTCGCGGTGTAGCTTGCTCGCCAGGTTTCGAGAGGGTGCGTTTCTGGATGAGGTATCGAATATATTGCTTCCCCCTACTTATACCTCCCGAGGAGATCACGAATGTAAAATTAGAGAGATTAGAGCGCGCACAGAGGCTTTCAGACAGTCGTTCTTCCCGCGAACCATACGCGACTGGAACAGGAAAGGGAGGTAATGACAGTGGCACGTAAAGTGCCCTCCGCCACACACCGTTGGGTGGCTTGCGGAGTATAAATGTAGATGTAGAAATAGATTTCTTTCTCTTGAGAGATTCATGCATGTGAAGCCAGTATCCTTTCCATTACCCTCACAACCAACTTATGTCATTCGGCTTTCTTCATGCTACAGAGTCTCACACAAAATTCCGAATTTCTTTTCTCGTCAGTTCCTCGCAAACGTCGACCCACCAGGATGAATGGCTGCAGTGTGTGATACTTGGGTGCTTAACCTACATAACCGTATAGATGGTTTCAAAAAGTCGATCCTACCTCTGGAGAAATCTCCTTGGAAGACACAACGAAAGATGGTCGCCGTTTCATTATATCTACTGAGATGGTGGAGGACACACATTTAATAGTGTAGCCATAGTAACATAAACGGTCTGAAACCTGCACGATCTAAGCAACGAAGAACGACCTCGTACTCAGTCCAAAGGAAAATCTCCAGAATTACTAGAAAACTTATAGCCAATGCACCAAGTCATTTAGTCCGCGGCGACTGCTGAGAACCAACAGACCAGTCATCAGGATTCGCACTCGTCTACTTTGATGTGACACGTTCGGTGTCCTACTCTATGGAGATGAGTCATGGACTGTATTAGGCATTTGAAATGCGATCGTATCGAAAAATATTAAGGATACCATCGACAGATATAGTCAAAAATACGGCTTTACGAAGACGCAGAAATTCTCAACAGCATCCAGAGAGCAAAACTCGATTGTTGTGGTAGCGCAATTCCGCAACAATAAATAAAACCTGTTGAAAATAATAATTCAAGGAAACATTAATGGTCGGCCAGTGTGGACGAGCGGTTCTAGGCGCTTCAGTCTGGAACCGCGCGACCGCTACGGTCGCAGGTTCGAATCCTGCCTCGGGCATGGATGTGTGTGATGTCCTTAGGTTAGTTAGGTTTAAGTAGGTCTAAGTTCTAGGGGACTGATGACCTCAGATTTTAAGTCCCATTGTGCTCGGAGTCATTTGAACCATTTTTTTTTGAAAGATTAATGGCATACGTGATCCACGACGCACAGGATTATCCTGGCTAAATAACTCAAACTAGCAGTTTGGGTTCAGCACTGAATCAATGTTCTGAAAAACCATGGACGGACAACAGATCATGCTACCGATCAGCAGTGTTATTGGAGGACGAGGCACTTAGAGAGGAAGAATGACAATACAGACAATGCTTAAAAATTACATTAATGCTCACCATTAATTCTAATACTCCTCCACTCGTATAATCGTGCTAGCTACAAATGAAATTAATCTGCACCTGCCATAGAGTTAAAAATTTTTTAACCTAGTGCTGTTAACAGCATTCAGGTCAGCACTTATTTGGATCAATGTACGTATTTTCTCAGATTTCCACTGTACGAGGACGTACTGAAAAGTAATGTCGACAGATGTTTTATGTGAAAACTCTTAACGCTTTTTAAATAAAACAAACTTCATTAACATTATACATCTGTATTCTTAACGTCTATAAAATTATTTCTCAACACACTCACCTTGGGAACCAGCACAATTTCCCCAACTAGATACTATTTTGTTGATACCGTCACAGTATAATGTTTGACTATGTTAACAGAGCCACAACCTTACCTCTGCTAGCACCGCTTGAAACAATTGAAGTGATCGAAGGTTTTCTTAGTTTTGCACAAAGACGAAAATCGAGACTGTGTGTAGGATGATCGACGGCAGTGAACCAAGGACGTCGGATTGCCGCAGATGCCAAAGCGCTCGTGTGTGGTTTGGCACTATCGTGCTTAAGGAGAGTGTGCTCCACATGCGGACGAAGTCTTCGAATTCATGCTTTCAGTTTTGTGAGCTCTTTCTCACCCACCAGCATAGTCACGTCACACACCGCTATGTTACGCAAAATCGGAGCCCTCTAGCAGCAGAGGGCTGCAGATATCTATAGTAAAGATGTAGAATGTTACTGACTTTATCAAATAAAACAGACCGAGTCATTATCTTCTCGGCACGCCGTCGTGTTATACGCACAAAAAACAAAAAAAATGTTGTTTCCGAGTAAAGTATCCTGTATTTTTAAGTGAAGATCTTTGTAATGTACATCTGTAGTAAACATTATGCTGTTGATTTATGGTGACAATTCCTATTTATATTTACAATGAAAAGAGATTGACCAGTGGCCAACAGACAACTGAAACGCAAGTTGCCAGATGGATATTAACTGCAATACCGCCCATGCTGCCACGGTAAGCAGGAGGTTTGGTTTCCCGATACATGCCGCTCGTAGCGATACATTAAAGAGTTCTCTGTCTTCTTGTCAGAGAGCCAGTACCCAGATTCACTCTAAAGAAATAAAGACGCGAATTCTGTGCGCCACATTTGAAGATGATCCTGAAACGGCTCCAAAACTAGTTAACTCGAATTAAAAAAATTCACAAAGTGTGTTGTTGCAGTTTTCCACATTTATGTTCAGTACACATTCACAGGCACTTGAACAGTGGTTCCCAGCCTTTCTTAGACCATTGCTCCTGAGTGCAATCAGACATTTGCCAGTACCCCCTGCCCTACCCCCCTTGCTGCCGTCTGTGGCCTTCCCTCCCCCTCCCCCACATTATCATAAACAAACTGTAGAGTGAACAATTTTTCTAGGAGCACTTTTATTTTTAAAATCATGAAAGGTGGAGGGTATTTAGTTAGTTGGTGTGTGTGTGTGTGTGTGTGTGTGTGTGTGTGTGTGTGTGTGAGAGAGAGAGAGAGAGAGAGAGAGAGAGAGAGAGAGAGAGAGAGAGAGAGAGGGGGGGGGGGGGGCGATATTAGACTGGATGACGAAGGAATTCGTAATGTATTTCAAGTGCTACCCGCAACTACTTCTCAGATAAGAAAGCTAACTATCTAAAATAAGGATAAACACTTGTTAAAAAATGCTCCTCTTGCTCAACCTCTCTACAGTACGCCACTTGCTTGACCTGCACATTGCAACCCCAATTAAAATCAACCGAGCATAAATGTGTGCACTTACTGTTCACAAATCACTTGATTTTTGCGCTCCTTACTTCTGAAATAGGAGACTTCAGGCCTTTAAATCTTGGTGTCCGAACACAACATGTGAAGCTGTTATCCTTTCCGTTACACCTCACAACCAACTAATGCCACTCAGCTTTCTTAATGCTACCGAGTGTCACGCAGAATTCAGAATTTCTTTTCTTGTCAGTTACTCGCAAACTTGGACCCACCATTATGAGTGGCTGCAGTGTCTTAACCTACATAACCGTACAGATGGTTTCAGACGAAGTGTTACTTGCAGAGGAGTAGGATAACGAGGTGTCGGCCTGGCAACTGAGTTGGAGTTTGGCCGAAGCAAGTTCAGGCACGAAGGAGATAATGATGTGTCCCTCCGAGAATCATTTTGCCTGGGCTGTAAGCGGCGCACAGCTCAGCGTTTACAGAGTTGCCAATAACATCTCACAGCGGGAATATTATTATTAAGCCCAGTTTCCACAGCAGCGAATGGAAGCGAACGCAACCGCATGAACATTTAAAGACCACTTTCCAGTATTCACTACCTTTCGTCTACGAGGTCTGTTCAAAAAATTCTGGAACTTCTCTACGCTAACCTCCACTTATTTGTATATGATCTCCCCCACGACTGATACACCGTTTCCACTTCCGAGAGCAGACTTGGTTCGCCTTTCGCTGGACCGCGCGTCTATCGTTACAAATCTTCGTCCTCTCAACTTGGTTTTCAACTTTGGAAATTAAAAAAAATGTCTGCAAGGGCCAAGCTGACCTGACAAGCTTTTTTATTTTTTGATCGTTGAGAACATTTCCCTACCATTGTGAAGACTGAACCTTGTTCTCAACGTCATAACTGCAGACCCACGCCTCATCACCAGTTGTAATTTTCTTAAGGAACATCTCGTTCTCATTTGGGTGATCCTAAAGCTCTTCTCAGATTGCGAGGCGGAGGTCTTTCTGCTCTTGACTCATGAGCCGTGACCGAACTTGGCGGCAACACGATACATTCCAAGATGCTGTATTAGGATTTCACGATCCACATTCTTCTGCAATCTCTCGGACAGTCAGTCTTCGTTTAGCACGCACAGTTTCGTTGACGTTCCTGACACAAGCGTTGCTGGCAGAAGTCGAAGGACGTCCTGCACAGGGGTCGTCTTCCGTCCGGCCGTTTTTAAACCGTGCGAACCATCCGTAACACCGAGTACGGCTTAAGCACTCATCACCATAGGCTTACTGCATCATTTGGTGTGTGTCTGTAAAGGTGTTCTTGAGTTTAGCTTTTAAGTTCCTATGGGACCAAACTGCTGAGGTCATCAGTCCCTAGGCTTGCACCACTTCCACACACCCATGCCCGAGGGAGGACTCTAACCTCGGACGGGTGCAGCCGCACGAACCGTGGCAAGGCACCGCAGACTGCGCGGCTACCGCGAGTGGCGGTTTTCTTGAGTTTCACGCAAAATCTAGTGCAGGCGCATTGCTCCTCAAACTATCCCCTCTCGAAGTTCGCCAACTGTGCGACACAGAGTTCTACTCAATACAGCACTGAACAATAAGCTAACAGACATACAACAATGAAACTTCCCGCAGTTACACATTAAGCACACGCGTGTGCAGGGATGTCAACTGCATTTCGCACCAACACGCCTTTGGCGCGAAATTACGAATGTTCTGAAATTTTTTTGAACACACCTCGCATATTCAAAATTTAGGGTATGTTCTAGAAATTTTGCAAGTAGGCTTTCTCGGGATAGCTTACGTGTATCTTCAGGCATCTACCAATTTCTTCAGCATCTCTGTTACATTCTCCTGTGGGCCAAACAAACCTGTAACATTTCGTGCTGACTTTTTTATGAACAGTTCAATATCCCCTGCTAGTCGTATATGGGACTGGTACCACACACTGGAGCAATATTAGAGTATGGGTCACACCAATAGTTCGAAAGAGATCATCTTTGTGCACTGATTATATTTCCCTTTAATTCTAACAATGAATTACAGTCCGCCACCATCTTTACCTTTGACTGAGACAATGTGATGGTTCCATTTCTTACTTCGTTATCACCAATGTTAAGATTCTCACTGCTCCCGTTTATGCTTCATCTCATCACTTGTGTCTTTGATTTACTCTCACCCCAAATTCTACACTCATTAAATTGTATATTTCATTCATCAGATCCTGTAGTAATTCACTTTCACTGAGGACGATAATATTATCAGCAAACCATGTCACTGATATCCTTTCATCCCGTATTTCAGTCTGAATCTTGAACCTCTCTCTTATTTTCTTCATTGCTTCTTTGATGCACTCACTGAACAGTAGAGGCGAATGACTATATCAAAGTCTTACTCCCTTTTTAATCCTTGCACTACGTTCTTGGTCTTGCACTCTTATTTCCTCTTGGGTCTTGTGCGAATATATATTATCCGTCTCTCCCTAGAGCTATTTTCTTCAGAACTTCGATCTTGCACCATTTTACATTGTCGAACGTTTTTCCAGGTCTACAAATCCTATGAACGCGTCTTGAGTTTTATTCAGTCCTGCTTCCATTTCGTATCCTTACAATGTGTTACACTGAAGTATTTGTGTGACTTGATCGATTGAAAATGAGAGTTATTGATGTTGTAGTCATAGGATACTATGTTTTTTCTTTTTGTGAACTGCACAGTTTTAGGTTTTCGAACATCTAAAGCAAGCTGCAAAATCATCCGAAATTCTGTTTGAGTCTACGTACAAAAATGCACTGTTAGAAAAAACAAACTAAACCAAGAAGGGACTAAATATCAGTAACGAACAACGTAGAATCTCTACGGATAATCTGGATTAAACTGCGCTATATCTTCAGCAACAACCAGGGCACAATTCAAGGAGGGATCTACACCCACATGGATATTCTGCAAATCACATCTAAGTGCCTGGCATAGGGTTTATCGAATCACCTTCGCAATTGTCTATTAATCCAACTTCATGTTTTGAACTGCCCAAGGTGTGATGAAGACTAAAAGGAATGTCACGGAAGACTGTATTAAGCATGATAACTGCTCCCAACAATGGCACAGTTTATGAAGGTCATGGTGCATTTTCTTGTTATTGGTGTTAGTGCGTACTCTTACCAGATTATGCGGCTACGAGTACGAACGAGCAGTGTCATATATATATAATGACATTTAAGGTTTGGGTTAAAAGTTACTCAGCTGTATCTGATAAATGTTGTTCGTAAATAAATGAGCAATGTTTTGCTATTTGTTTGTTTTAACTTTCTCATCAACTTGAAAAGACCGATTAAATACTAAGTGCATACTCCTTCCTGACTTTCCCCTGCAAAGGCAAATTGATGAAGTCGCGTAGTTTGTAGGAAGAATTTTTGTAGTTTCATGACTTTAGGTTGGCGTGACTGAGATGAGCTGAGAGCGGCTGTTATTTATAACCTTCTACATCTACATCTACATTTATACTCCGCAAGCCACCCAACGGTGTGTGGCGGAGGGCACTTTACGTGCCACTGTCATTATCTCCCTTTCCTGTTCCAGTCGCGTATGGTTCGCGGGAAGAACGACTGTCTGAAAGCCTCTGTGCGCGCTCTAATCTCTCTAATTTTACATTCGTGATCTCCTCGGGAGGTATAAGTAGGGGGAAGCAATATATTCGATACCTCATCCAGAAACGCACCCTCTCGAAACCTGGCGAGCAAGCTACACCGCGATGCAGAGCGCCTCTCTTGCAGAGTCTGCCACTTGAGTTTGTTAAACATCTCCGTAACGCTATCACGGTTACCAAATAACCCTGTGACGAAACGCGCCGCTCTTCTTTGGATCTTCTCTATCTCCTCCGTCAACCCGATCTGGTACGGATCCCACACTGATGAGCAATACTCAAGTATAGGCCGAACGAGTGTTTTGTAAGCCACCTCCTTTGTTGATGGACTACATTTTCTAAGGACTCTCCCAATGAATCTCAACCTGGTACCCGCCTTACCAACAATTAATTTTATATGATCATTCCACTTCAAATCGTTCCGCACGCATACTCCCAGATATTTTACAGAAGTAACTGCTACCAGTGTTTGTTCCGCTATCATATAATCATACAATAAAGGATCCTTCTTTCTATGTATTCGCAATACATTACATTTGTCTATGTTAAGGGTCAGTTGCCACTCCCTGCACCAAGTGCCTATCCGCTGCAGATCTTCCTGCATTTCGCTACAATTTTCTAATGCTGCAACTTCTCTGTATACTACAGCATCATCCGCGAAAAGCCGCATGGAACTTCCGACACTATCTACTAGGTCATTTATATATATTGTGAAAAGCAATGGTCCCATAACACTCCCCTGTGGCACGCCAGAGGTTACTTTAACGTCTGTAGATGTCTCTCCATTGAGAACAACATGCTGTGTTCTGTTTGCTAAAAACTCTTCAATCCAGCCACACAGCTGGTCTGATATTCCGTAGGCTCTTACTTTGTTTATCAGGCGACAGTGCGGAACTGTATCGAACGCCTTCCGGAAGTCAAGGAAAATGGCATCTACCTGGGAGCCTGTATCTAATATTTTCTGGGTTTCATGAACAAATAATGCGAGTTGGGTTTCACACGATCGCTGTTTCCGGAATCCATGTTGATTCCTACATAGTAGATTCTGAGTTTCCAAAAACGACATGATACTCGAGCAAAAGACATGTTCTAAAATTCTACAACAGATCGACGTCAGAGAGATAGGTCTATAGTTTTGCGCATCTGCTCGACGACCCTTCTTGAAGACTGGGACTACCTGTGCTCTTTTCCAATCATTTGGAACCTTCTGTTCCTCTAGAGACTTGCGGTACACAGCTGTTAGAAGGGGGGCAAGTTCTTTCGCGTACTCTGTGTTGCAATTAACAATGACGTGTCCGGTTAAAGTTTCCAAATTAACTGAGCAACGTTCAGCGATGCGTTTTCCCTTTCAGAAGGTGAAAACGGCCAAAATATTTTCTCTAACGATTTTTCAGTATGGTCGAAGCTGTGCGAACGACGGAAATTTTCGATAAATACGTAGGACAGTTCAAAAACAATCGAACTTCAGTGACAAATGAAAAACGCCGTGGCCGGCCAATTGAAGTGTCTCCTCCTTCGGTTAAAGCCGGCCATGACGACATTACTCCTGATGGCCGACATGTTGCGTTGGAACTGAATAGCAAAATAGCTGCAATAGGTAGTGGCACAGATCGTAACGTTGTCAGTGACATGCTCAAGTCCAACGTGGGTCCCGCAAGAATTCACACAACAACACAAGGAAACAAAGAGTGCTATGAATGTGAAGGTGAACCTTTTCTGAACGAGATTTTAACGTGTGATGAAACTTTCGTTCAAAATGGTGAACCCGACTCGAAAGGACAAGGCGTGAAATGGAAGCACACCAGCTCACCTGTCCGAAAGAAATTCAAAACTCGAGCATCAGCGAGGAAAGTGATGCTGGCCATCATCTGGATGCCACAGTTGTATTTTGGTGATTATTTGGAAGATCAGCGTACAGGATGCAGCGCTGACCACTCACACATACTGATGAACAAAGTAAAGCCAGCGATGAGAGGAAAGGGTCGCCAATATCAAAGAAAAGACGTGATAATATTACATAACAATGCTCGCCAACACACAGCGCAGCTGATCCAAGAAACCACTGGAAGGAAAAAGAAACCATAATGGGATGGGAGACTCTACGTCATCGTCCCTATAGTCCTGATTTGACTTCCGTGAATTTTCATTTTCATATTGCTGATATTATGCAGAATGGAAGCTGTCTGCAGCGTAATTAACTCATAAGAAAAACTTCAAAAGTCAACCACATTTGTAGAGCGTTTAATCCTACCTGTTTGATCCGCTCAAGGACGCATCGCGTGGAAAGGATTCAGCGACAGCGAGTCGGTTAAAACAATTTCGGTTTTACTTACTTCATTTATTTTTATCGCCTATCTCTTGCCCAGCAGTATTTCGCAAACGACTGGGAAAAGCGCAAGTGGCACCCGTATATAACGAGATCAATATACATTTGCCTTCTGAATATTACACCTGTAATGGGTCCAACCTAAGGCAGTTTAAAAAAATCGCAGGTGACACTCGTGTACAAGAAGAGTAAAAGAAAGGATGTGCAAAATTACATACCAGTGTCCTTGACATCGATTTTCTGCAGAATTTTAGAACGTATTCTGAATCTGATTAAATGAATTTCCTAGACACCGAAAAGCCTATGTCCATAAATCAGCACGGTTTTAGAAAGCTCGTGTGAAACCCAGCTTGCCATTTTCGCACATTATATACTGCGAACCACGGATGAAGGGTGCCAGGCAGATTGCATTCTCCTAGATTTGAGAAAAGCCTTTGACACGGTGCTCCACTGCACACTGTTAACGAAGGGCCTCGTATGAGCATACGGAGTAGGTTCCCAGATATGTGAGTGGCTCAAAGACAGATACCAGTACGTTCTCGACGGCGAGCGTTGATCAGAGACAAGAATATCGTCAGGAGTGTAACAGACAGCTGTTGTTCTCTACAGACATAAATGATGTGACAGGCAGAGTGAACAGCAATCTGCGGCTGTTGTTGATGCTGTCGTGTACGGGAGAGTGTCGTCAGCGAGTCACTGTAGGAGGATACAATTAACGCGAAGCGCGGACAACTGAGAAACGTGCAAGAGGCAGTGAGGTACTGAACCAAGCCGACGCCGGTGCCTTAGTCAGCTGCGCTATGTTTGTCGGTTGAGGACCCAGGACACGAAGAGCCTCATCGAGGTGGTCCCACATATTCTCGATTCCGTTAAGCCCGGGAAGCCTGGTGGTCGGTGGAGTACAGCAAACTCATCGTGGTGCTTTTCAGACCACGCACGTACACAGCAAGCTGTGTCAGAGATTCAGTTGTTCTGCTGGTAGGTTCCGAGGAAAAACAAACTCCATGTAGGTGTGGCAATGGTTCCGACGGATATTTCTGCTCATGCACTGTGCCCCTCCAGAACGACGAGGTCACGGCGGGAGTGTCACGATAACGTTTCTGAGACCCAAACGATCCTTCTTCCGGTCTTAACCCTGCCGTCGACTTTGCAGGGTATTCACATTCAGGTGAATCACGCCCTACACGCCAACGTCTGTCACTTGAAAAGCCCGCTTGTCACCGTGCAGTGGACGCTCAGTCGCAGAACTAGCGTGGAAATTCCAGCCTTCGTCCCCGATAAACAGCAGTCAGCATAGGTGTGTGGACCAGGCGTCTGCTGTGGAGACCCATACGCAGCATTTTTCGCCTAGTGGTCTTTGAGGAGACACTGTCGGTAGCCCCTCGGTTCACGTGCGTGGTCAGTTGCTCAACAGCTGCACGTTATTTACCTGCAGCCTTCTTTAACTCCTGTCATGTGTGGCCGGGGAACACCACAACGGCCTCAAAATCGGTTCTGGACAGCGCCATGCACGGAGTGCTTTAAATATGGCAACACGCCAACATTTTACGAACTTTTCCGTTTCGAAAATGCGTCCACCGGTGGCCCGAAAGGCAATAATCACGTGCTTTTGGGTGTCACATAAGTGGTTGAGTTTCAGCATTACACATACCCTATACTGCTTGAGCTGCCACCTGCTGTCTGTGAGTGGTTACTGCACATTGACGTCGGACACAGGCGGTGATCACGTTAATGTGACTGGACCGTGTAGTTGCAAAAACGAAAGGACGCTAATCGGTACCAGGAGCACCGAAAATGTATACAAATTGCCTGTGCATGAACTCCGAGCGAAATAGGAGCAGTGGCAGTTTAAAAATTGTAAATGGTAGAATCACTGCTGAACAGTAAGTTTCTCGCCGAAACAGATGTGGAGATTGAGAAACGAATGCGTAAATGCTGGCAATGAGTCTGCGGAGAGGAGACAGTGACTGTTTTCTGAAGGTTTAAAGAGCAATTTCAAGATTTGCGAGATACACGTTTAGATTACGTCGCAAGTATGACGAATTATGAGAAAGATTGCACTGTGTAAGGGAAGCTACTGGGATGTCCCATAACCGTGGCATTAGTTCAGGGATTCAGCTGCGGGAAGAGACTTTGAAAGTGACTGAAGTTTTTTTGAAAATTGACAAATGAATCCGGGTGATCAGTTACGAAGAAAGGGAGAAAATGTGTGAAAATAAAGCTCTTCTTATGGACCGACATTTCGGACAACTGTACACCATTGCATGTTGATACCTGATGCACGGAAGACTAGTTTTTTACCGCAGGAAAGTCAAAATAATTGTGAAATATTTTTTTCTGAACCGAGAATTGTCATATCTGGGTTGTCATTTAATACTGCAACGCTAGACTTCGAAATGGCTGCAAATTAAGCTATGGAAACAGTGTTCTCCGAGTCATCTATTTCCAGTTGTAATTTTCATTTCAAGGAATGCCTCTGGAAGACATAAAAGAACTGGGATTAGTGGAGAGATACAGGGATGAAGAAGTAGTTCGACTGTCTTGCCGCATGTATGCTGTAGAGCACATCTTCCGCCGGACTGCCTTGATGATGCGTGGATGGTAACAGCGTAGCAAATGCCCAGTGGCGAAAAGATCATCAATTCGTAGACTATATTATAGTCTGTCAATAGGTGGAAAATCCTAGTACACCATCTGAAATGTGGAATTGGTGAAGAAAGGCAGTCGACCGAAATTATTTCGAAATAAATTCACTCTTAACTTGGCTTCAGATGCGTTAGTTAATACCTCGATACCTAACACAACAGTATCAAAGTTATCTGCGTTTAGAGAATTTATTTCGAAATAATTTTGGTCAGCTTTCTACCGTCATCAATTCCATGCACAGGAACATGAATGCTGTCGAAGTTTGGCATAGCAAACGATACTCAATAAGGCAAAGGTATCTGAAACTACAATTTCTAATCAATACGCTAAAGGAGAATGCAATAAAATCAATACCTGAAATTAAAAAAAAAATATCCGTTGATCAGCCTCTTCAGTGAAAGAGGTAAAAGAGTTAAAAGATATTTTAAGAACGCGGTGGATTTAAGACGTTTAAAATTTACGACATTCCTACGAAAAGTTCGTAAAATAAGACTGAAAGTAATGTTGTAGAATGGAAAAGGTAAAAAAAAAAATATTTTTTAAAACACGGCTATGCACTATGTGCATAGACAGTTTTAAGCCTAGATAAAATGTGGAGGGGCGTTCTTATCACAAAACGACAAGCTGAGCCTCCCCATTGTCGCTACCTCCTTTGAAGATCGGAGAACCCGCAGCTAAAATGTATGTGGACAGAAACACCGCGTTGACTCACGGGTCGCCAAGACCACGGCAGCAAAATCCCATGACACCCTTCAAGAGGCGGCGAGGCATCTCGTACAGTAGTTATTTGAGAGTGAATTTATTCCTCGCTCCTCATGACACGTCATCAAAGTGATCTTCCTGCTTCTGGAGTGTCTACAGCGAGTATGAGGGAATGCTGAAACATTACATCTTATTTTTGCTCTGCTCTCCGTTCCACACCTTCAAGAACCCACTTCTTTTCTGTGGTACTCGACTACTTGTACTTCTTCGATGTCATTTTCGCGACGGATTTATGTACTGTGCTTATGCTTTATTGAGAAAACACGGGACTTTTTCGAAGTGTATAGGGGTGAAACGATTATCTTAATAACAAAACAATTCTAGATATCGAGTATTACGTACCAGCTGGCACTTCATTAGAAAATGTTTACGGGGCTGTCTGTTATGACAGTCGCTTCGGTTTATGGAATGTACCGAACACATGAGGTTTCTTCGATAATTAGAAGTTCTAACATGGGTCTTGACAACACGATCGAATTACAGAAGTGCAAACAGTGAGACTCGACTGCGTGTAACTGCATAGGCAGATTTTCGGTCCCTGCAAATAATTGTAACGCAACTAAGGACATTATAGCGACACGAACGTCAGCCGCGTAAATAAGTCGTACACTAAGTGGACATCCAGCGGACGCAGGTAAACACTTCCTGATATACCATGCCACTGCTGCCTAGGTGTAAACACGGAGGACAGCAGGAAGTGACCTACGACCACTAGCTGGACTCCAGAGCAGGAAACAGCTGGGGTCCTCGGTGGTCTAGTGGTAAGGTGTCTGGAATGTTCCAGCGCCTCGGCTGGGGCTATTCGCCCAAGCCGGGCCGGGGTTCTATCCCCGGCCGGCGCTGGAATTTTCAGATTCCCGAACACTTGCTTCGGATCCCACGTGTAGCTCACTCCCACACTACAAACTAAACCTGATTATGCTACTGCAAACATTTTAAATTTCAATTCACACACTTTCTTCACCAGACTTCATCTACATATATTTTAAGGTACTTTATATATCTCACTATCAAAAGAAACTGCATGGTATCATTAATATTTGTAGGATTACAACTATGAAATAAAAACCTTACAAAAAAAAAAAAATGATTTTGTTTTCCATCGTGTGCTGAATACCCAAACATCTGCCATTTTCTTGTAGTTAACAGCCAATATCCGGAAAAAAAATTTTCAATACTGATTCATATATTACATACTGTATTTCACACATTCTCAGTGCTGAAAAAGCAGTAATTATTTCAAAGTCAAAAGAAAATGCAAAATATTATATCAATAGCAAAACACAAGCCAACAATGTGTTCTTTTTAGAATCATGATTGACTATGTGATAAATAATTTCTGTATAAGAAATCGTTTCGTAACAGTTGACAATACCTTTGAAAAATACATTGTTTTCACTAAAATTGCAGTTTCAAAAACGAACACAGGCCTTTTTTCTCAAATTATTCTAGTGTCAAAATGAGATGTCTAATATGACACAGGTCACTATGAGACAAACCCTTTTTTTTGTATGAAAAACGATATTTCTCGTTGTTTTATGTGAGCTGAATGCTGAATCAAAGAGATAACACTTAACATTAATAAGAGGAATTTCTTGGCGATTTTACTAACACGTCCATATATTTCATATAATATTTCGATTAATAGTTATATGACAACCTCTTTGCCTCTACTTTTTGTAAAAGTATCTTGTGGAACAGAAAAGAAATTATATTACTACCTACCTCTACAGGGTAAGTCTAGTTGAATGAAAGATATTGTAAAGGCCGTAGCCGAAGATGCAGACTGTTACCATCTCTGCAATGCGTTTGCCTTCAGTAATGAGCGAAACTGTAAAATAAGAAAAAGGGATGACAAACGTCTATTATTGCCGTACTATTGTATCACTAACGTTGCATTGCAAGAAACTTACTTACAGCTCCCGTTGCTGTTCAAAATTCTTTAACCCACAATACCGTGCGATTATTTTGGTACCATTTAATGTAACAGTAGCTCCGACACCTCACTGCGCAGAGGAAATTGAACCTACATTTCGTATTTTTGTTAATTAGAGAGACTGTCTGCCAATATGGCTGTTTCTTTTACTATTAAATTCCGAGGCACATATCCATTTTTAATGCTTAAAAGTGCGGACAAAACTTTTAGTAATACTAAATTACAAAGAGGGAATGATGAATGTAACATGCTGCATACATAAATGTCACTGGAGATGTAGTTTGCATTTAATGTTACGAGAACAGAACTATTTTGTAACGCATGAAATACACAATGATACGGTAACAGGCAAACCGAGCAGTGATGTCATAGTCTGTTTTGTAATAATAGTGTAAAGGAAGAAGTAAACAGCAACTAGACATTTAAGTCACTCAATTTTCGCGACCATTTTGCGGTTCAGCACTTTGCTGATAGGTGTCACTACCAGTCCCTCACACACTCAGTTATCACTTCGCTGCTAGTTGTCCCTAATACTCCCTCACACAGTCAGTTATCGCTTCGCTGCTAGGTGTCGATACTAGTCCCTCATAGACTCAGTTGTCTATAGTGCAGGGCTTCGCTACCAGAGGGCTCTATCAGCACCGGCGAGGACTCACTCTGTCAGCGTTTGCTGCTTCACTCCTCAACATCTATGCTAGCTGACGTGACTGCTAAATCTTCAGACTAAACGAAAAAATAACACAAATACCAAATAGGGCAAATAGTGAGAAGTGCGAATACTACCGAACCATCACTTTCATACGTCCTGGCTGAAAATACTGATCCAAAATATTTACAGAGGAATGGAACACATTAGAGAAGACGAGCTAGAGGAAAATCGATTTTGAGAGAACACACTAGCCGCTAGAGATCGGTTGAAGAAATTCAACCCCTATTTATAACATCCATAGATGTAGAAAATAACTTTTGACAGTTTTGACCAGAACATACAGTTTGAATTTAAGATGCAACCACCGATAAAATACAGTGAGCGGCATGTTATCTAGAACTCAGCCAGAAATCAGACAGCAGTTGTAAGACTTAACAGGAAGCTGGTAGTTGATAGTTGAGAAGTGAGTGAGTGAGAGATAGATAGATAGAGAGAGAGAGAGAGAGAGAGAGAGAGAGAGAGAGAGAGAGAGAGATAGAGAGGTGGGGCGGGGGTTCTAGCCCCATCTTCCATGTCATTCACTTTGCGTACAGAATGTTTCACACGTCATGCTACGCACTTATCGAGTCTGTAGACGGGACCCAGCTGATGAAGTTTTACATAGGAATCGATGTCTGGAAACGTCATCCAGCGACGCTACAGAGTATATAAGTTACAGGCGCTGCAGTCTGTAAAATATGTGTATACAGGGAGATCTAATGAAGATGTTACCAATTTCTATGGTGATGGAGATGGATAGTGTATCAATTTGAGGTTATGTCCCTATAACGGAAAATTAGAAGAGAAGACATCCCTGTAATGTGTGACAATATGTACCGGTAGTGTTGTAGCTAAAATGTAGGGCAGGCAACTTTCAGAAGTGGTAGTATGGACCGAAGGAAGAAGACAATGTCCAGTACACATGGGCTGTAAAACGCATACCTTGAGAGCTTTAAGGACTTGTTCATCTTCGCTAGCATAAAACGTGTCTCCACTATTGAACAAGTGCTCATAGCTCCTCAGGTACGCATTTTGTAGCCCATGTTTACCGGACATTTTTTCTTACTCTGATCCATACTACCACCTTTTAAAGTTAGCAACGACAGTATCAGTACTTGTATTCCACCGTCAGAGGTAACATAACGATTTTCCCTTTTAACTTTCGACTCATTCGTTTCCGGTACTGGGCCCTTACCTCAAATAGATACATAATCACGGCATCACACTCTACTTACATACATTTGCCGGAGCTGGCGCCTGTATTTTGGTGCTCCGTAGCCTCGTTAGATGACGTTTGCAGGCCTGAGTTACTATGTAAAATTGCCAGCTGTAGAAATGTATAAAGAAAGCAACATACGAAACGGACGAGAAATTCGGGAAATTAATCGAAGATAAAGAAGAAATAGAAGTTGTTTCCAAATCAAACTTTCATTTTGCTGCTGCTGATCTGAAATTTCGTGGCATTTATTCGCTCTGAAGAGGATCGTTCAAACGATGGTCGAAATGTCGTTATTTTAGTTGTTTCACTGTTTTATAATGACATGGCCTAGTACCCAAAATGATTTTCTTCAAGTTGTTTGTAGGAATTCGATCGCTTCTCTCCGATATTTTCAGTATGATATTAGTATTTTTTCCTACACCTAGCAACTTAAGTAGTGCTTGAAATGATGAAAATAGTATCTAATACTTTTTGATATGGAGACAGAAACGGTGTTTCCTTTTGGTGTTAACGATATACAGGAAAATCCAGCTATGTTTCTGCGAAGTTGCACAACGCCGAAATCCTGAAACACATCCGTGTATTTCGAAGGTGGTACAACAGCTGTAGGTAGGAGACGAGGTACTGGCAGAAGTAAAGCTGTGTGGGCGAGGCTTGAGTCTTGCTTGGGTAGCTCAGATGGTAGAGCACTTGCCCGCAAAAGGCAAAGCTCCCGAGTTCGAGTCTCGGTCCGGCACACAGTTTTAATCTGCCAGGAAGTTTCATATCGGCGCACACTCCGCTGCAGAGTGAACTAATTCTGGAAACCGCTGTACAGGTACTGGAGAGATACAGGAAGTTCCAAAATTCCCGCTAAAAACTTCTAGGGAACTGAGTGACGATATTTTGAACTGGAACCCATGTATGGAAGCGTATATCCGTGCTACAGCCGTATAAATACATCTTCGCTAACGTGGTATGCAACAGGGTAATCATCACTGGAGGGGGGTTACTTACGTCGGATCGTATGGTGTCATTTGACGGCTGTCCTACCTCTCTGAACTGGTTCGAGTCTCGTTCATGTGTCTGTGAGTGATAGAGCAACATTGCTGAGTACACTTTTGCCGAATAAACCGACAAGAGTGTTCTGTGTGGCCAAGTTCACAGTGCTGGAAGAGCTGCTGGTCGCCTTTATCAAGACCGTTGTCCACAACGCCTCACTCCTCCCCACACGCTTGTCGTTACATTTGCGCAACGTCTTCGAGAAAGGGTGCCTTCACCGTCAGCAGGTGCGTCTGTGGTGCGCCATAGAGACGCTGCGTACGCGAATTGGAAAATATATTTATATAGATATGGTGCCTGTTCTTTCGGACATGTCCGAAAGGACACTACGAATGTAGCGAGTGGACATACAAGGTGAGAATGTGGGTCTCGCGCAAGGCGTGCGGGAGATAGTCCCTGCAGTCCCTGTGCCCTCGGTGGCTCAGATGAATAGAGCGACTGCCATGTAAGCAGGAGATCCCTGGTTCGAGTCCCGGTCGGGGCACACATTTTCACCTGTCTTCGTTGATACATATCGACGCCCGTCATCAGATGAAGGTATTAATTTCATTCTGATTTCGAACTGGAAAAGGCCCTCCTGTAGAAACAGTGTCTCTGTAAAAACAGTGTCTCTGTAAAAACAGTGTCTCTGTAAAAACAGTGTCTCTGTAAAAACAGTGTCTCTGTAAAAACAGTGTCTCTGTAAAAACAGTGTCTCTGTAAAAACAGTGTCTCTGTAAAAACAGTGTCTCTGTAAAAACAGTGTCTCTGTAAAAACAGTGTCTCTGTAAAAACAGTGTCCCTGTAAAAACAGTGTCCCTGTAAAAACAGTGTCCCTGTAAAAACAGTGTCCCTGTAAAAACAGTGTCCCTGTAAAAACAGTGTCTCTGTAAAAACAGTGTCTCTGTAAAAACAGTGTCTCTGTAAAAACAGTGTCTCTGTAAAAACAGTGTCTCTGTAAAAACAGTGTCTCTGAAGACTGATTTTTTTTCTTTGGTTATTAACGAGTGGAAATGTAGAACAATAGATGTATTGGGTCACATCTACTCTAAAATGCCAAAAACTGGTATAATAATGCGTATTCAAACACAGAGGTATGTAAACAGGCCAAATATGGTGCTGCGCCTGGCAACGCCTGTGTAAGACATGTGTCTGGCGTAGTTGTTAGATCGGTTACTGCTGCTACAATGGCAGGTTATCAAGGTTTAAATGACTTTGAGCGTGGTATTATACTCGTCGCAAGAGCGATGGGACACAGCATCTCCGAGGTAGCGATGAAGTGGGGATTTTCCTGTACGACCAGTTCACGAGGGCACCGTGAATATCAGCAATCCAGTAAAACAACAAATCTCCGACATCGCTGCGGCCGGAAAAAGATCCTGCAAGAATGGAAACTGAAGAGAATCGCTCAGCGTGGCGAAAGTGCAACCCTTACGCGAATTACAGAAAATTTCAATGCTTGACCATCAACAAGACGGGTTACAATTTACCATTCAACGAAACATCTTCTACATGGGCTTTCAGAGCCGAAGGCCCACTCGTGTACCCTTGCTGACTGCACAGCACAAAGCTTTACGCCTCATTTGGGCCCATCGGTACGAACATTGGACTGTTGTTGACTGGAAACATATTGCCTGGTTGGACGAGTCTCATTTCAAAATGTATATAGAGTATGGACGTGTACGGGTATGAAGACAACATCATGACTCCATGGACCCTGCATGTCAGCTACGGACTGTTGAAGCTGGTGGCTTTTTTTTTGTGGTTTTAGGGCGCACAACTTCAATGGTCATTAGCGCCCTGACTACTCTAAGAATGCACCGCGAGGCACAAGTTGACAACAACAACTAAAAGGGAAAACACGATAAAAGACAGACTGACAGGCATAGGATTAAAAAACAGCATCATCAAATGTCCTTAGCGAGGTGTGTCAAATAGATAAAACGAAGAACACGAGCAGCTGCTCGTGGGACATCCGCTAAAATGGCATCGAAAGTATTTGGCAGGTTAAGATCGAGGCGCAGTATGTTAAGATCTGGACAGGACATTAAAATGTGTCTAACCGTTAGCAGGTGCCCACATGGGCAGAACGGCGCCGGCGCAGCCGTCAGCAGATGGCGATGGCTGAACCGGCAGTGTCCAATTCTTAACCGGGCTAAAACGACCACCTCCCGCCGAGAAGGGGCGTGAGGAGGACGTCCAAGCCACGGGAAGAGGTTTTAAGGCCCGAAGCTTGTTGTCTGTAAGTGCAGCCCAATCGGCATGCCACAGCGATAAAATGCGCCGACATATGACCCTGCTAAAATCAGACGAAGGGACACAACAAGAAGCTGTCCGAGGCTGGAGGACCGCAGCCTTGGCCGCGGCATCTGCAGCTTCGTTCCCAGGGATACCGACATGGCCAGGAACCCACATAAAGCTAACCGGAGAACCGACGTCCACCAGCTGCTGAAGAGAGCGTTGGATCCGGTGTACGAAAGGGTGAACCGGGTACGGATGGCGCTCAGGGAGTCGGAGCAGATGACATAAGCAGAATGTCGGTGGCGGCAGATGTAAAGAACAGCCTGGTAGAGGGCAAAGAGCTCAGCTGTGAAGACCGAACAATGGCCATGGAGCCGGTATTTGAAACTTTGTGCCCCGACAATAAAGGAACACCCGACCCCGTCATTGGTCTTAGAGCCATCTGTATAAATGAAAGTCATGTTGATGAACTTCGAACGAAGTTCCAAAAAACGGGAGTGGTAGACCGAACCCGGGGTAACCTCTTTTGGGAGCGAGCTGAGGTCAAGGTGAACGCGGACCTGAGCCTGGAGCCAAGGTGGCGTGTGGCTCTCGCCCACTCGAAAGGTTGCAGGGAGTGAAAAATTAAGGTGTTGAAGGAGGCGACGAAAGCGAACTCCAGGGGGTAGCAGGGCAGAGACATACAACCCGTATTGACGGTCGAGAGAGTCGTCAAAAAAGGAACGATAAGACGGATGGTCGGGCATTGACAGTAGCCGACAGGCATACCGACAAAGCAGTATATCGCGCCGGTAGGTGACTGGCAATTCGCCAGCGTCAGCATGAAGACTCTCTACGGGACTAGTATAAAATGCTCCCATCGCAAGTCGTAAACCCCGATGTTGTATGGAGTTGAGGCGGCGTAAGATGGATGGCCGTGCAGAGGAGTATACGAAGCTCCCATAATCCAGCTTGGAGCGGACGATCGACCGATATAGACGAAGTAGGACAGTTCGATCCGCTCCCCACGACATACCACTGAGAACACGGAGGAAATTTAAAGAACGGGTACAACGGGCGGCCAAATATGACATGTGGAGACCAGCTAAGTTTCCTGTCAAATGTAAGGCCTAAAAATTTGGTTGTCTCCACGATCGGGAGAGCAACGGGACCGAGTCGTAAGGACGGTGGGAGAAACTCTTTCTAGCGCCAGATGTTAATACAGACCGTCTTCTCGGCAGAAAAACGGAAGCCATTGGCGACACTCCAGGAGTAAAGACGGTCAAGAGAACGCTGAAGACAGCGCTCCAGGACACGTGTACACTGCGCGCTGCAATAGATGGTAAAATCTTCCACGAAAAGGGAGCCTGATACATCAGCTGGGAGGCAATCCATTATTGGATTGATCGCGATGGCGAAGAGAGCGACGCTCAAAACTGAGCCCTGTGGCACCCCATTCTCCTGGCGAAAGGTGTCGGACAGGACAGAACCCACACGTACCCTGAACTGTCGATCCATTAAAAAGGAACGAATAAAAAGAGGGAGGCGACCGCGAAGGCCCCATGTATGCATGGTGCGGAGAATGCCCGCCCTCCAACAGGTGTCGTAAGCCTTCTCCAAATCAAAGAACACAGCCGCGGTCGGGCGCTTCCGCAAGAAGTCATTCATAATGAAGGTCGACAAGGTAACCAGATGATCAACAGCAGAGCGGCGCCTACGAAATCCACATTGTACATTGGTAATTAGGCGTCGAGACTCGAGCAGCCAAAGCAATCGAGAGTTAACCATTCGCTCCATCACTTTACAGACACAGCTGGTAAGCGAGATAGGTCGATAACTGGAAGGCAAGTGCTTGTCCTTCCCCAGCTTAGGAATCGGGACAACAATAGACTCGCGCCAGCATGCGGGAACATGTCCCTCAATCCAGATGCGATTGTATGTACGAAGAAGAAAACCTTTACCCGCAGGAGAAAGGTTCTTCAGCATCTGAATATGAATAGAATCTGGCCCTGGAGCGGAGGACCGTGATCGGTCAAGTGCGTTTTCGAGTTCCCGCATGGTGAATGGGGCATTATAACTTTCACAATTCGAGGAGCGGAAGTTAGGCGGCCTAGCCTCCTCTGCCTGTTTGCGGGGGAGGAAGGCAGGGTGGTAATGAGCGGAGCTCGAAACCTCTGTGAAAAAGCGGCCGAAGGCATTGGAGACAGCCTCAGGGGCCACAAGGACGTCATTAGCGACCTTCAAGCCAGAAACTGGGGAGTGGACCTTAGTGCCAGATAGCCGGCGCAGGCTACCCCAGACAACAGAAGGAGGAGTAAAACTGTTGAAGGTGCTTGTGAAAGCAGCCCAGCTGGCTTTCTTGCTTTCTTTAATAATACGACGACACTGAGCACGTAATCGTTTATAGTTAATACAAATCGCCACTGTAGGGTGGCGTTTACAGGTGCGTAAAGCACGTCGACGAGCACGTAAAGCGTCTCTACATGCTGCGGTCCACCAGGGGACCGGTACGCGACGTGGAGAAGAAGTAGGGTGAGGGATGGAATATTCAGCAGCAGCGAGAATGACTTCCGTGAGGTGTGTGACCTGACGATCGCAGCTTGTGAAGGTCTGATCCTGAAAGGTCGCCCTGGAAGAGAAGAGTCCCCAGTCTGCCTTGGAGATGGTCCAACTAGAGGAGCACGGAGAGGGAGTATGCTGCAGGAGATGGATAACACACGGGAAGTGGTCGCTCGAATATGTATCAGCAAGTTCATACCACTCAAACCGGCGTGCAAGTTGGGGAGTACATATAGAGAGGTCTAAATGGGAATAGGTGAGAGATGTGTCCGAAAGAAAAGTAGGGGCGCCAGTATTGAGGCAGACAAGATTGAGCTGGTTGAAAAGGTCTGCTAACAAGGAGCCCCTTGGGCAGGATGCTGGAGAGCCCCAAAGGGGATGGTGGGCATTGAAGTCTCCAGTTAACAAAAATGGTGCAGGTAGCTGAGCAATAAGTTGCATCATGTCTGCCCTGGTAACGGCAGATGACGATGGAGTGTAAACGGTACAAAAGGAAAACGTAAAAGTGGGGAGAGTAATGCGGATGGCAACTGCCTGCAGGCCGGTGTGCAACGTGATGGGATCGTAGTAAATATCATCCCGGACCAGCAACATAACCCCTCCATGAGCTGGGACACCTACCACAGGGAGTAGGTCAAAACGCACAGATGTGTAGTGTGCCAAGGCAATTTGATCGCATGGGCGTAGCTTCGTTTCCTGGAGGGCTACGACGAGCGGACGGTGCAAGCGGAGCAGCAACTTCAAGTCCTCTCGGTTGGAGCGAATGCTGCGAATATTCCAGTGAATAAGTGCCATCGTAAGAAAAGAAAGATGAAAAAAGGGGTCACCTCGAAGGCCGCTGAGGGCATGGCTTCGAGCGAGTACCGCCGCCGCTATCAGTAGGCGGACAGTCATCGTCCATTGGGTCCATAGGTTCATCGGCCATCTCGGGAGGATGGCCGGGAGGGGGAGCTTCCTCCGCCGGTGAACGGCCAGATGTACGGCTACCAGCAGTGCGACCAGGCGAAACGGATGACGGCCTGGGGCGGCAACCGCTGAGTGGCGCAGGAGAAGAAATGCGCCGTGGCGGAGAAGGAGAACTGTGCTTCCTATGAGCCTTTTTGGAAGGAAGTTTGGTGGAAGTACCGGTCGAAGGCTGGGAGGTCGAGGAACGTAGGAAGTCTGCACGGGATGGTTCCTTCTTGAAGGCCCGTGCATCTGACTTCGGGGTCTTCGTCTTAGCAGAAGCTGATGAAGGGGCTGGTGTCTGTGGGGTGATAGGAAGAAGAGGAGACGTCGACCGCGCGATCTTAGCACTGGCCGAACGGACGACCGTAGTGCTGAAGGTCAGATCGCATGTCTGGGTTGCTACCTCCCTGGTAGTCCGAGGAGAGGCGAGGACAGTACTGTATTTCCCCGCTGGGAGCAGCGCGGGCTTCCTACTAGCCAATAGCTTGCGAGCAGCCGAGGTGGACACTTTCTCTTTGACCCGAATTTCTTGGATACAGCGTTCTTCCTTATAGACAGGACAGTCGCGGGAGGATGCGGCATGGTCACCCTGACAGTTCACACAACGAGGAGACGGAGGTGGACAGTCACCCTCATGGGCATCCCTGCCACAAGTGACACATTTAGCCGCATTGGAACAAGACTGTCCAGTGTGATTGAAACGCTGACACTGGTAGCAGCGCGTAGGTGTCGGGACATAGGGGCGAACAGAAATAACCTCGTAGCCCGCCTTGATGCGCGATGGCAGCTTAACACTATCGAAGGTCAAGAAAAGTGTCCGGGTCGGTACAAGGTCATTGTTGACCTTTTTCATGACCCTATGGACAGCCGTCACGCCCTGCTCAGCGAGGAAAGATTGAATCTCCTCGTCAGTCACTCCGTCGAGGGAGCTAGTATAGACTACACCACGAGACGAATTCAAAGTTCGGTGGGCCTCCACCCGGACAGGGAACGTGTACAGGAGTGTGGCCCGAAGCAGTTTTTGTGCCTGAAAGGCACTCTCAGTTTCTAGTAATAAGGTACCGTTACGCAACCTGGTACAAGATTTGACAGATCCGGCTATGGCATCTACGCCCTTCTGGATAACGAAAGGGTTGACAGAGGAAAAATCCTTTCCGTCCTCAGATCGAGAAACGACGAGGAACTGTGGGGCAGGCGGTAGTACTTTTGTCACTGGTGGCTGGTCACGTTTCCGTTTTTGGGCAGAAGTCGAAAGCGATGGAGTAGAATCCATTGCGGAGGAATCCCCCATGATTGCCAGCGTCTCCGATGGCGCGCTCCTTCCTTGTGGGGACCCTCTCAGAGGGCACTCCCGCCTTAGGTGAATGTTTACACCTCAGGTCACACCTCCCGAGAAACAGACGAAGGGACCAATCGGCATGGTCAGAAGGTATCAGCTCAGGCAATCACCCCTCCCCGGGCCTGGCATTTACCAGGGAGTACGCGCGTGCCTTACATGTCTACCCAGGGCGGGGACTTACGCGTTACCCCGTCACCGGCTACGCGTGCGAACGCGTGGGTCGGCCTTCAGGCACGCACAGGGAGGAAGGAAGAAGAGGAAAAAGAAGAGAGAGAGGGAGAAAGAGGACAGAGTGTCTCAAATGCCGAGGCGGAGACCAGAGAAGGCAAGGAGAAGAAGGCAATGAGAAAGCAAGGAGAAGAAGGCAATCAGAAGGCAAGGAGAAGAAGGCAATGAGAAGGCAAGGAGAAAAAGGCAATGAGAAGGCAAGGAGAAGTCAAGGGAAAGAGTAAGGAATACAGTGAGGTGGAGAAGAGCGAAGAAAGGAACCAACAAAAGGAAGGAAGAAACGAGAAGTGAAAAACCAGAAAGACCACAATTATAGGTCGTGGAACCGTCCGTCTCCGGACGCAGACGCTAACTACCCCCGTGAGGGGGATGGACTCCTTTTAGTCGCCTCTTACGACAGGCAGGAATACCTCGGGCCTAGTCTAATCCCCGGACCCGCAGGGGAGTTTTGAAGCTGGTGGAGGCTCACGTCGTATGGCGTGTGAATTTGGAGTGATGTGGGACTCCTGATACGTCTAGGTACAGCTCTGACTGGTGACACGTGTGTAAGCATCCTGTCTGATCACCTGTATCCATTCATGTCCATTGTGCATTCTGACGGATGTGGGTAATTCCAGCAGGGCAATGCGACACCCCAGACAATCACAATTGCTACAGAGTGGCTGCAGGAACACTCTTCCGACGTTAAACACTTCCTCTGGCCACAAAACTCCCCAAACATCCTGTACGTTTCCAGTAAATTGTATAGCATTATCCAGCGTATCTGGGATGCCTTGCAACGTGTTGATCAGAGGAGATCGCTACTCCCTCGTACTCTTACGGATTTATGGGCAGCTCTGCAGGATTTATGATGTCAGTTCCCTCCTGCGCGACTTCAGCCTTTAGTCGATTCCATGCCACGGCGTGTTGAGGCACTTCTGCGTGCTCACGTGGGCCCTACGTGGTATTTCTTTGGTTCTTCAGTGTAACAAATTACTTGTCAAGGTGACAGCGTTACCAACATGTTTTCAAATGGTTGTAGCACACGGTACGTTTCCGGAGAGGGGTTACAACTTAAAATACCAGTATATTTGTACTCAGTCCCCTGTACAAGTTCTAGCAATTAGTGATCGGAATTTCAGAACATCCTGTACGTTTCCTGTAAATTGTGTGGCCGTTGTCGTATTATAACTGATATCTGCGAATACATTTCATAATTCGTGACAGATCGTCAGGCGCGACGGCAGACGTCCGCAGCGTTTACCCAGGGGGCGTCTTGGCTACGGCAGCTCTGACGCCACGAGAATAACCGGAGGTAGAGAGCGCAGCACGGCTAGTTTCAAGGACATTTTCAACTAGTGTTGCCAGAGGTGTCTCTCTTTAGAGATACGACGACTCACCGCACGTAAGCTGTAAGCGGAAAGCCAAATGCTCCAATTTCTGGCCTCTGCTAACATTTCGAAATACACTATCCTATCAGTAAGTGTACAGGAACCTATTAGTGCACATCAATAAGCAGTGTGTCCACCCTTTGTCTCTATAGCGGCTTGAACTCAGCGCGGGACACTAAGTGAGGTGCCTGCCGACAATTTACGCACCACACACGGAAATAGTATCTACGTGTTTGTCTTTGTACATGCCAGGAAATACATTGCTCAGCAAGTTTGCCATGACTCTCACAAATTTTGAACGTTTGGAGCACAATGGGCGGGTTCTTTAAAGCAGGTCGCGATTTTGGCGATGTAACGAACCAACTGAACTGAATTTGGTACGATATCCGTCAGGAGAGCATCCACTAACTTTATCAATGTCAAGCCGAATAACTGCCTGTGTAAAGGCCAGAGGTGGACCAACACGTTATCGACTTATCAATTTGTGAAGCTCTTTCTCTTCAATTAATCATCCAGTTTTTCTGCAACTGTAATCATTCATTTGCCCCTACACGTATGTCACGTGTATCGATTTCCATCGCACTGGGGTATTTCACCCGGGATACGTTTATTTTCCTTAGTGTGTAAATATATTTGGAGCGTGGTGGTGGTGGTTAGTGTTTAACGTCCCGTCGACAACGAGGTCATTAGAGACGGAGCGCAAGCTCGGGGTTAGGGAAGGATTGGGAAGGAAATCGGCCGTGCCCTTTCAAAGGAACCATCCCGGCATTTGCCTGAAACGATTTAGGGAAATCACGGAAAACCTAAATCAGGATGGCCGGAGACGGGATTGAACCGTCATCCTCCCGAATGCGAGTCCAGTGTGCTAACCACTGCGCCACCTCGCTCGGTGTATATTTGGAGCGTGTCATTCAAAAACGTTTGAAACGAAATAGAGGGGAGCGGGTCATTGTTAGGAGAACAGAATGTATTAGACTCGCGGATCATGTGGTGTTATTGGCACAGAGCGAAAGAAGTATGATTGAAATGTTAAAAGAATTAAACAAGACACGTGAGTAAATTGGAATGAGAAATAATAAGAAAAATGCAAAAGTCCGGTGGTAAGTGCACGAAAAGTAAGAACAACTATAATGCTAGGCAGGAAAATACAGAACAATTTAGTGTTTTTAGATAACTGCGACGCGCTATTATGGACGACATTAGAAGCAATAAGGAGGTGAAAACACGTATAGCAATTGTCAACGAGACGTTTCATAACAGGAGGCTTTTATGTGACTGCGTTGATAGGGGATAAAATAGGCAGGCACAGTGAGAAATGAGGTGGTGTTGAGTGGGAGAACAGAGAGAAATTTTAAAGGCAGCAAGATGAGGAAAGTCAATTAGCATGGACACTGAATGAAAAGAAATTGTTTATTGATGGTATGGTGGAAATACTGAATGGAAGAAGAGGAAGAAGGAGAAGACGCAGAACATACCAGGTGGTGGACAGCGTAAGGACAGAAAATAGTTGTGAGAAAACAAGAGAGTAACAAATGATGGGACTGCATGGAGAGGTACATGTGAAGACCTGCCCTAGGGCATAACACTCATGATGGCGGCGATGGTGGTGGTGGTGGTGGTGGTGGTGACGACGACGACGACGAAGAGGAGACTTATTTAGGACATTTTCCAAGACGCCCATTTTCTTGTAATCGAAATTTAAACAAAAAAATAGGCAGCATATTATCTGTACTCTAAAAACGACCGTGAAGTGCGTGGCAGATGGAACTTGCCACTATACCAGTTATTAGGACTTATTCCCACTCCACTGATGCATGGAGCGTGCGAATTGTGACTGCTTAAAAGCCTCTGTGCGTGCTGTGCTTAGTCTAATCTGGTCTTCACGCTTCCTACAGTTACGATACGTAGGCGGTTTCAGTATATTCCTACATTCATCATGTAACGTCGGTTCTAGAAACTTTCTAAGTAGGTCTCCTCGCGATACTTTGCTCTTCCACGGTATAGTCCGTGTCTATCATCAACTGTCCGTTAGTTCAGTTCTTTGAACACCTTCCTCACATTCTCCTATGTGTCAAACAAACCTGTGAGCATTTTTTGCTGCCCTTCTCTGTAGAAGTTCAATATCCCCTGTTCGTCCTATCTGGTACTGATTGCAATTCCCCAGTATTGCACAATGAACCGCACGCGCTTTACCTACAAACGTGCTTATGTAATCGTTCCATTTCATACCCCTACAAATTAATACACTCAAGTATTTACATAAGTTAACAAATTCCAGCTGCAGCGCACTGAAGCTGTAGTCATCGGAGTCTACGTAGTCTCATTTTGTGAAATGTTGATTTTGTTGATACCGTCACAGTAGAATATTTGACTATGCTAACAGAGCCTCATCCTCGCCTCTGCTTGCACGGCTTCGAACTATAAAAGTCCTCGAATGTGTTCCGTAAGTTTTGGAGACAGATGAAAATCGGATGGGACCAAGTCGGGGCTGTGTGGAGGTCAATCGATGGCAGTGAACGAACTGCATCGGAGTGCTGCAGACGTCGCAACGCTAGGCTGTAGTTTGGTGTTGTAATGCTGACCAACTCTTCGAATTCGTACTTTCAGTTTTCTGAGCTGTTTCTCACACACCGACATAGTTACATCACACACCGCTATGTTACACGGTACAAATCGGATCCCCCTAGAAGCAGAGGACTGCAGATATATGGAATAAAGATGTAGAATGTTACTAACGTTTTTTAACTGGAAAGCTTAAGAGTTTTCAAATAAAACATTTGGAGTCATTACTTCTCAGCACGTCCTCGTGTTATATGCACAAAACCAAGAAACTGTTTCCGAGCAAAGTATGCTATCCTTTTAATTGAACATCTTTGTAATGTACATCAGTGGTAAACCTTATGGTGATGGCGAAATTTCGTATTTATATTTACATTGAAAAACAATCTGTGGACAATACACAATTAGAATGGCAGTAGCCAGGTGGATATTAACTGCAATACCGCACACATTGCCACGGTAAGTGGAAGAATTTGTTTACCGACACATGTCGCCATTTAACAGTCGCTCATGGTGATACA
Source organism: Schistocerca cancellata (assembly GCF_023864275.1). Taxonomy (NCBI): domain Eukaryota; kingdom Metazoa; phylum Arthropoda; class Insecta; order Orthoptera; family Acrididae; genus Schistocerca; species Schistocerca cancellata. Next base: position 599,573,498 of record NC_064632.1, read on the forward strand.
TTAAAGAGTTCTCTGTCCCCACGTCAGAGAGCCAGTACCCGGCATCACTCTAACGAAATAAAGACGCAATTTCTGTGTGCCACATTTGAAGGTGAGTCTGTAAAGGCTACAAAACTAGTTAATGGAGTTAATAATATTTTAAAAAGTGAGTAGTTGTAGTCTTCCGTATTTATATTCAATACACTGGTCACAGGCTCTAGTTCCTCAGTGGATATGCTTAATCGGTTGTGATACTATTTGAATTGTTGAGTGCGTGATGTGTCCCTCCGAGATTAACTTTCCCTGGGCTCTAAGCGACTCACCGGTCAGCATTTACAGAGCTGCCAACTACATCTCGCACCGGGAATATTATTATGCTTAGTTTGAACCGCAGCTAAGGGAAGCGAGCGCAGCTCGAACGTGCATTCGCAGTCATTCCCTCTATTGAGTACCATTCGCCTATATTCAATATTTAAGGATTCCTCCGGAAATATTCCAAGTAGACTTTCTCGGGATATTTTACGTTTGTTTCCAGGCGCCTGCCAGTTCAATTTCATCAGAAACTCTGTGACACTCTCTAACGGGTCAAACAAACCTGTGAGCATTTTTTGCTGCCCTTCTCTGTATACATTCAGTATCGCCTGGCAGTCGTATCTGATTATGGTCCAAGAATCTCGAGCAATACTGGGGGATGGGTCACACGAGTGATTTCTAAGCAATTTCTTTTGTACACATACTGTATTTTCCTAGAATTCCACCAACGAATGGCAGCCTGCCACCATCTTTCCCTAAGACTGCGTCTATGTGACGGGTCCATTTCAAATCTCTAGAAATTTTTACACCCAGGTATTCGTGTGAGTTGAGCGATTGAGAATTTGACTCGCTGACACTATACCCGTAGGATAAGGTTATTTCGTTTTGTGAACCGAACAATTTTACATTTCGGGAACATTTGAACCAAGTTGTCATGCTTTGCACTACAGTGAAATCTTATGAGGGCGTGGCTTCTTTCAGACAGTACTTCATTGCAGACGACTGCATCATTTGCGGAAAGTCTGAAGTTCCAAATAGACCGCGTAACCACCGCCCCCTTCTCCCCTCCAAATTGCTATCTGAAGACTGGAAGTCCCATATGTAAACCACCTTCAGAAGTTCGCTTACTTTCCGTATCAGTTAATGTGTTAAATACTTGACCTGAAGAAGCATAGCCTTTTGCAGTTGAAGACGCTCTGTTTTAAGAGAAGCTAGTTTTTCGAAAACATCTCAATGTTTGTGTCCTGAACTATGTGTTGTACAATGCTATAATTTTTCAGGTACATTCAACGATATGTGTGAATACTGTCTGACAAATGTGTTGCGAATAGAGTGAGTTGTAAAAAAGTAATAAATTCAAAATTCATGCCTGATGCTGACGCCTTACTGCATGAACAGTAGGAGTGATAAAAGTCTTTTTTCCTTTCATCATTCTGTCAGGAATATCAGCGGGAAAAAAAAGTTTCGGAAATTTTCGAAATTGTGTGAAGCTTGTTGGAAGTCGCCAAGTGCTGCCATTCACAAATGCACGGTTAATATAATCTGGATAATTTTCGCGCCATGAAATTATGCTGTCTTAAGCGTGTACGCAGTTTCTAACTATTAACGCCCACTTATTGCGTTAAACCTATGTCGTTAAATGAGGGACGGAAGGAGGATTGTATTTAATGTGCCATCGATGTCGAGGTCATCAGAGACGCAGCAGGAAATGGCACTGCGTCAAGGAAGGGTAAAAGGAGTCCGCCGTGCCCTTTTAAAGGATCCATCCCGACATTTACTTGGTGTGATTTAGGAAAATTACGGAAAACATAAATCAGGGTGGCCGGACGCGGATTTAAACCGTCGTCCTCCCCAATGGGAGTCTCGTAGCTAGCGTTTCTGCTCTGGAACATGGGATTCCGATTCACGGCCGGGTTGAGGACTTTCTCCGCCCGGGGACTAGGTGAGTGTGTTGTCCTTATCATTTCGTCATCATTCGTGAAGGTGGCGAGATTGGACTGTGTAAAGATTAGGGCTTTGAACAGGCGCTGATAACCGCGCAGTTGAGCGCCCAACAAACCATTCTTCATCATCACTACCATCATCATCATAATCATACAGTGTACTAACCACTGCGCCAGCTCGCTCGGTATACTTTTAAATGAGTAGATTATGTCAGCATTTTTACTATTTACATTGACTTCATTCTTCATAAATGAAAGCATGAACTACGAGAAGACAAAGGAATTGGGATAACGAATGAGAAATACCTCATTGTGCTTATGTTTGTAGATGACATAATTCAAGTGACTGAAATGACCTCCAAAGATCTGCATACCACCTGAACGAAATATGTAACGAATGCTAATTTAAAATTTCTAGTAATAAAACGAAAATAAGTGCACTTCGAGGAAAATATTCAGTCAGTTTAAAACTAGTTTTGGATAATCCTGCTTTATAACAGGTCTCTTAATCTTTCATTTACGCTACGCTGTAAGATCTGATTGTTACTCTGATACTGAAAATAAATTACACAAATTCTAAGCTGTCTGTGGCACCATTATCCGAACATTGGGCAATAAAGTACAAAAAAAGATTGTCCCGAAATTCTATGAAGCGGTCGCGGTTCCTGTGTTATGCTATAAAGCGAAAACATGGTTAAAACAAAAAAAATTCAGACGGCAGTGATGAGGTTCCTAAGAAATTCGAAGGGCTGCAGAACAAGAAATGATTCGGAATGAAGATACTAGAGAAAAATTAAGTATTTTAGGTTGGTTGGTTGGTTTGGGGAAGGAGACCAGACAGCGTGGTCATCGGTCTCATCGGATTAAGGAAGGATTGGGAAGGAAGTCGGCCGTGCCCTTTCAGAGGAACCATCCTGGCATTTGCCTGGAGTGATTTAGGGAAATCACGGAAAACCTAAATCAGGATGGCCGGACGCGGGATTGAACCGTCGTCCTCCCGAATGCGAGTCCAGTGTCTAACCACTGCGCCACCCCGCTCGGTTAAGTATTTTAAACAGAAACTAAAAAATTCAAAAATATCGTGAAGACTGGTGAGAATGCTAAGTCCCAGACTTCCCCAACATATTCTGAACTACAAGCGGAATGGGAGAAGTGATATTGGAAGGCCTCGGACGTGGGAGTAATTTCGTTTGAGAGACTATCCCGCGTGGCGACTACTGAAATACATTATAGAATTCTTAAGTTATACACCAAAATAAGTAAGTTTTAATGTAGTTTACGTTCACTGATGTAAAGAAAAACAAAATGTTCTATCTCAGGGTTCAAACTGTCTCCATGCCAAATTTGAACAATATCTGTTAAGCGGTTTAGTCTCGAAAACGAAACAGATTGTGTTACAAAGAAGAAAAACAACTGAGAGAAACAAGCGGCGTCACTTTCTGCAGGACGCGGCCATCATTTTGCAGGACAATGTTCGGGCAGGCTTGGTTCAAGTCGTGACTGATATGATTGGTATCTGAGGATGGGAAGCGCCGCGCCACTCACCACGCTCCCCTGACTTACGCCCTCGTGAGCTCAGCTTGGTTCCTAACGTGAGGGACGAACTTAAGGGTATTCGGTTCGGGGCTGTTATGGAGATTCGTCGGACAATAGACCGCTCCATTCGAACTACCTATACAACTGGCGTAGCTACGGGTATCTTGCTCTTTCGACATCACTGGCGACGACTTATATACGAGAGCTGCTCAAAAAATATCCGATCTCTAGTAATTGTTGAAATCAACAATGGTATCAGGGCGTGCGTGCGCACATGTTTTTAGGCATACATAGCACACATGCCTGATTTTCTCCACTACTTCGGAGCGCTTGTAAGTGGTACACGTTGGATTTAGTAATGTTAGCAAAATGACGTCGTTGCATCACATTTGGCTTCAAGCTTGGCGATTCTCAAGTTGAAACTATCATGTGTTTGTGGGCTAATTAATGGGTACTACACGGGTAAAGGAGTGGTACAACCGTTTCAGAGGTAGCCGCTAATCAATGAAGACAGAAGCCAGTTAAGGTACGCACTCAGTATCCGCAAATCACGTCGTTACTGACCCCGCAAGATCCCTGGTGAAGCAGAATAGACGAATCACTATCACAGAAGTTGCAGGCCAATCTAAAAGCCGTAAATTCAACTAAATAACTAGGTATTACAAAACGAACAACTTAAATTGGAAGGAACACATAGAAAATGTTGCGGGAACGCTAACCAAAGACTGCGTTTTATTGGCAGGACACTTAGAAAACGTAACAGACCTACAAAGGAGACTGCCTACACTACGCTTGTCCGTCCTCTTTTAGAATACTGCTGGGAGATGTGGGATCCTTACAAGATAGGCCTGACTGAGTACATCGAAAAAGTTCAAAGAAAGGAAGCACGTTTTCTATTATCGAGAAATGATACAGGATTTGGGCTGGACATCATTAAAAGAAAAGTGTTTTTCGTTGCGACGGAATCTTCTCACGAAATTCCATGCACCAACTTTTTCCTCCGAATGCGAAAATATTTTGTTGACACCGACTTACGTAGGGAGGAACGATCACCACGATAAAATAAGAGAAATCAGAGCTCGTACGGAAAGATACAGGTGATCATTCTTTCCGGGTGCCATACGAGATTGGAATAATAGAGACTTGTGAAGGTGGTTCGATGAACCCTCTGCCAGGCACTTAAATATGATTTGCAGAGTATCCATATAGATGTGGGTATAGGTGTTCACATTTTTCCTATCCCCTGTATGTACATATCTTTTCCCACGAACTTTGCTACCTCAATGTCGATATCTGCTCCATTTTCGAAATATGTGAGCTTACTTATATTATCTGTAATGTTAATATATAACATGAACAGTAAGGCTCCCAACACACTTCCCTGTGGCACAAGTGGTTACTTTTACACGTATAGATGAACTCTCCATTCAAGATGAGATGCTGTGTCATCCCTCCAAAAATATTTTATTGGCCGTACTTTATATGGTACAGGCAAACGGTCAACTATAATTGCTGTTGACTGTGCGGTAACCTCTAGCGTATCAGAAGCGGTTTAGGAAAATTGTTTCAAATGAGTATACGCACTCGTATTTCCGCAGGTGCGCTGTTTTGTCTTTCTATTTTTGCACGTTTCCCAGATACTTTTTCCAAAATTTCGAGCGAAATAAATCGAAATGTTTATTACATCATGAAACAAAGAAGAAGCAGATGCGGGTTTGTTCGCAAACCCGAATCAACATCTGGTGCAAGAGTCATGGGTTTTAATAAAGTAGCTGTCGATAGTTTTTCTTTTCGTTGCTAACAAATGTTACTGGCAAACACATACTAATGACTTCTCAGATATCTAATTGTGATGGAATAGGCGTTTCGGTTGATCCTAAAAACCAATCGAAGATCACAGCGTGCAAGGGGAAACGTGAAGTAGGATCGTCAACATCTGCAGAAAGGGGCGAAACTGCAGCCTGCCTCATTAGTACGGCAGCAAGCGGAGCTTACATGCCTCCTACGCTCATATTTCCACGAAAGAAGAAGCAGAAAGAATTTGACTTAGGTTGCGCTGAGGTCCACAGCACCGCATGGATGGCCACAGATCATTCTTTGTATGGTTTCGAAAATGTGGAATTTTCTAAGGCATCAAAGGACTTCCCAGTTCTCCTTATATTAGATGGCCACTCCGCACATAACACGAACACTGATGTTATGGACTACGCGAGGGAGAGTGGCGTTTCGTTGCTATCTTTACAACACATTGCTCTCACAGACTTCAGCCGCTTGATGTTTGTTTTATAAAGCCTTTAAGTCTTCGTTATAGTGATGAGCTTCGAAAATGGCTACGAAGCCACGCAGGGAACGTCGTAACTATCTTTCATATTTCAACGCTTTTTGGTTCAGCTTTCGTCCAAAGTGCGACAATGAAAACCGCTATTAAAAGTTTCGAAGCTACTGGAATATGGTCCACGAACATTGCAGGCGCCGTCTACGTAATACCCGTCACACTTCAATGAATTTACCAATTCGTTGCATTGTTTACTATAGACCACGAATCAAGTAAAGTAAAAAAAACCTCTGCGTCTATTGAGATCATGTTTCAGAGTTAAAAAAACTCTAATAAGTCGCCTACATATTACAGTTGCTGCCGAAAGAGGAGAACCACTATTTTCCCACAAACGGAAATATAGTTAAAATTACGCTTCTCTTTTGGTGGTTACTAAAAATTGTAGTGGAAGTTACATAGTGGACTCTCCCCTCCACCCACCAGAAACGTAGTTATCGTGGCTGTTGTGCAACTTTTGTACACAGCTAGAGAAAGTGTGTTAAATATGGCGCCGACGGAAACACTAGGCTACGCTACGCTACAGGGCAATCTGCTCGCACAACGTTTACTCGGCATTCATAATCGTTGGCCTAAACAACTCTCAATCAAATTACCCCCTTCCAGTCTAATTTAGATCTCGGGCTACACTACCCATCGGCCTGTCATCACAACCAAAATGTCATTGGGGGGGGGGGGGGGGGGAGGATTTCCTGTATCTCTCTCTAGGCAAAACTGTCAGATATTGTAGATTGACTGTCAGTCTCAACTACAAGATTTACTAATGATAAATGTTGTGGCGTAGCAAGAGCCACGCCACTCGGAGGTAGTCGAAAGGCACGCGATTTAATGCAGACGGGCGTGAGTTCTGGAACAGGATCACTATTGAATGGTAGCAAGAAAAGTACGTAGTTGCTTTATACTTAACTTTTATTCTCTGATGAATACAGCGTTCTTCTTGAGACATTTATACTATAACTCTCAAAGTAGGTAAGGCTAATGGCGCCTTGCTAGGTCGTAGTCATGTGCTTAGCTGAAGGCTATTCTAACTGTCTCTCGGCAAATGAGAGGAAGGCCTCGTACGTCTAGTCGCTAGCAATGTCGTCCGTACAACTGGGGCGAGTGCTAGTCCGCCTCTCTAGACCTGCCATGTGGTGGCGCTAGGTCTGCAAGTACTGATGGCGGCGACACGCGGGTCCGACATGTACTAATGGACCGCGGCCGATTTAAGCTACCACCTAGCAAGTGTGGTGTCTGGCGGTGACACCACAATAAACACTTTTGAGGCGGCTCATAATTTTAGAATAGTTCTCTTCGTCTTACTTGGCATAAATTGTTCGCTGGCGTCCCAACAGCTAGCTCCCTCAGTGTCTGCTTCTGCCATAGCACCACGCCAGTCTGTTGTTGTCCTAGCAGACCGAACGCATCGCACATCCGACGTCTTCGAAACCACTCGCTGGCCAGTTAGCAACTGAGCCGAGCACTGTTTACAGCGTGAAAGGAAAACTATGCAAAGATGTACACTCAAATGGCACGACTGAGTAGCGCACACACACACACACACACACACACACACACACACACACACACACACACACACAGTAATATTGTGGAATGTCCATCGACACGCGCAGAACGAAATTCTTCTCGCGAACGTACAGCGTCTCCGAAGAAAATCTCGTGACTATATTCCGGCGTTACGGCCAGGTTCTCATTCAAATGAGCATAAAATGGTACATTTGGAAATTTTTTTGAGACAATGAAAATACATTCGAAGGATCTGTTTGGGAATTACGAGTGATCATACTATGAGCTTTATTTTAGATTTTCAGTAAAAAACAGGAACAAAATGGCGCCCGTAATTATGATTTAATCAAGGGCCTGCGAGTCTGAAGTACGCAGACTGCGTGCAGTGTGGCCCCTCGGATGACAAGTTTTATCTCCGGGTTCGGCATGTCAGGGGCAGTGACAACGAAGTGGCCGACGCTCTTAGCCGTATGTTCGCGTGAGAGTCTGGGGAAGGCAAGGGCACTTAGCTGACAAACAGGCTGAGGACCCTAGGTGGGGACCGATTCGGCAGCAGTTGGCGGATGGAGAGGTTGTTACTGGCTATTGCCTTCGTGGGGGCCTCTTGTGTAAAGGGGGAGACAACCAAGATGAAGTGAAGGTCTGAATTCCACAGGAAATAGTTAGCATGGCACTCAGATATTTCCGTGATTCGGCGGTCGGGGGTCATTTGGGGTTCTACAACACCTTGAACCGAGTTCGGGAACACATGTTTTGGCCCAACCTATATCGCGATGTCAGGCGATATGTTGGTAACTGTGTCCAGTGTAAGCGCGTTAAGCCCGATGTGGGGCTGCGCAGAGAGCTACTACAGTCGGTTAGGGAGCAGTGTCCTGTGGACCGCGACTCAAAGATCAAAATGACGATCAATGGAAACTGGCGCCAGAAACGCACCAGCTCACTCTATTTCATCCCCTTAGGGGTTGACTTTCCAAAAACACAGAAACACGTATTTCCGTATTTGTAACCTTGAAGTCAAATACCAATTTTCGTAGATGTAGCCTTAAAAATACTTTAATGGTTCTTCCATAATTATTTATCTCAAAATAAAACGTTCACCCACTATTTCACCTCATAGATGTTAAATTTCCAATAATACTGGAAAACATATTTCTTTATTTCTGACCTAGAAACCAGATACCAATTTTCGTATGTATAGTTTCAAAATTACCTTAATAGCTACATGTTTCATAAATCCTTTCATTTCCTGTTTCTCCCCCTTACAGGTGGAATTTCGAAATATGCAGTATAAGTATAATATCAACACCCTTTCCAAATCTCAAGGTTTCTTTTCCTTGGCGGTCGGGACTGGGTGAATTTCGTACTAATAGGCCTCCACACACACCCCACCCCTCCCCTACCAATGCCCCCACCACCTCCTGGGGAAATTTCTGCGGACGCCCTTGTTCCACTGCACTCATATTTTTCCGACGACCTAAATTTAGCAGCGTGTGAAGGATAGTGTCGTGCAATAGACAGTATACTCAGTAGACAACGAACTATTCGTTGTGAAATCAGCGACATAGGAACCGAGACTGAAGCAGAAGGTGCTGAAGGTGAAGCGCACTAGACTCGTGTCTACCACGGCTTCAAATAGTATCGATTTACCATGAACGGAAGTTCCGAAAAGTGAGCAAATAATTTTACAGTAAATTCAGTACCGATGGAGAGGACATACAACGAAAAACATTTCTAAAAAATTTCTGAAATAATGAAACATTCCACTTAAGTCGCGCGGCAGAAAACGCAGTGAATATGCTAGCACTTAAGACGGAAGGCCCCAAGTGTTTACGCAGGCTTACGACAAAAATTGTTCAAATGGCTCTGAGCACTATGGAACTTAACATCTATGGTCATCAGTCCCTAGAACTTAGAACTACTTAAACCTAACTAACCTAAGGACATCACACAACACCCAGTCATCACGAGCTCCAGCTTACGACAGATCGCAAAATTCGCCAGTAGGCCAAAGCCAACCTCGTGTACTGCCATCTGTTGTTGATGTCAAGCATCAAGGTCTCAGTAGTACGGCTTTGCACTAGAGAGTAATTGCTTTGTAAGCACTCCGTCTTCAGGCCACGAGTGGCCTACTGGGACGGGACTATCCGACCGCCGTGTCATCATCCGTGTAGGATGCGAACAGGAGGGGCGCGGGGTCAGCACACTGCTCTCCCGGTCGTTATGATGGTATTCTTGACCGAAGCCGCTACTATTCTGTCGAGTAGCTCCTCAATTGGCATCACGAGGCTGAGTGAACCCCGAAAAATGACAACAGCGCATGGCGGCCGGGATGGTCACCCTTCCAAGTGCCGACAACGCACTTAACTTCGGTGATCTCACGGGAACCGGTTTAACCACCGCGGCAAGGCTGTAGCCGCCGCTATTTTAGAGCAGTTGCTTACGTTTTATAATTATCTAGTTTAAGGGGAAAATGTAAAAAAGACGATCGTCACCGAAGCTACAACTAAACTGTTTCTGGTTAGGTATCAAGTGGTCTTGTGTGCGAGCCTGAATTTTTAATCCTTTGCGGTGGGAATGATTCAAACCAGTCACGTTCTTCTTATGAGGCATGCTATTTATTTTGCACACAATGATCGTTTGTAGTTGTGTTGAGTTACTACTGCTTTGATAAGTTTTTGGATGGCGCACGTATCATAACTGTGGTCTGCGCTTGCGCTGAATGGCTGAAGGTGAATTAGCGTAATGAGTAGTAGCGAATGTTATAGTAACACGTTTGTAAATTATTTCGGGTGAATTACGTTAGTCGTGAACACATCTACTTACGACTGCACGTTTGTAAATAATTTCAGGTGAATGAGGAAATATATAGTAGTGAACACTGCAGTAACAGGTTTGTAATTAACTTCAGGTGAATTACGTAAGTCGTGTAATACTATCGGTTTACGACTACATCTTGGCAACTACTTCCAGGTGAATTACGTTAGTCGTGCAATATTATCCGTGTACCAGTACAGTATGTGGGACAATTACGTTAGTCGTGGAATACTATCCGTATAAGACCTTCATGTCCCGGAATTTGCTTCAATTTTGGAATCCACAAAAGAACTGGAAATTTACCTCTACACAGCTTTCCATATAATTTCTATTACAGTGATTCAGTCATGTCTGCCACTCGACTCTTCTGACCGTGAAATAAATTATACCACTCAGGTGCTTATTACCCCTCCGTGTTTCCATTTGCCAATATCGCGCATAAACACTCACTTGTCTCGAAGTTGCTATGGACCATGACGTAACGACACACTTTTCTACGGCGACACTGCAGTTTACAGATAGAAAAACCGATCAGTTAAAACGATATCGGTATTTTAGATCTGAATAACCGCTGTGTTTCGGTATTTGTTGCTCTCGGTTATAGCAAGTATCTTTTTATATTTTCCTAATAACCACGTAAAAAACATATATCTCAATTAGCCACAGCAGTCGTAGTAAAATTTTTAGTTTTCAAATAAACTTGTTTTTTAAAAAACGAGTAATTTTAATTTTGTAATATTTCCATAGCTTTGAAATACTGCGTTATTACAGAAAAATGGGAAAAGTGATCTATGCCACATTAATAACACTGCTGACAGAAACGAGCAACAAATGGATTGGTCCCGCATTTCCGAGATAATATTGTGCCTATTATACACGCAGTGTGCGAGACCTAACGCAGTTTCTCGCTGCTGTCGAACGTCAGTTGTAATACAGAATGGCACCATCTGGAAGTCTGGAAGTATTTTACGATATGCGGTATGAGTGAAGCACAGTGGTCGATTTGGTCAACTTGCGACATCATACAAGTAAAAAAGTAAAAATTTAACAAATCATTCATAGTTCGCGATAAAAATAGAAAGTGCCTGATCTGCTGCCCGTGTCTACGTTATCTGCTTGTAGCCCTTGAAAACAGAGAAATTAAAACGAAAAAGAGATTTCTCCAGCGGGAGTTTTCACCCTTTATCGCTGGACTATACGAAATGCCCACATAGTGCTGTGATAAGCGATTACAATATAATTTTTGAGCAGAGCTTCTAAAGACTAAAATCAATATGAGAATACTGGCAGTTTTCTGTAGTATAGAAGCACTCGCCATATTTAGAGAAAAGCAGCGTACAGCGGAATAAGTTTTATTTGACTATTTAATTTAACGAAATTAGAATTATATTAATACCGTCAGTTGCTCACGGGAGTTGATAAATATCAACGTGGACAGGTGAAAATGTGTGCCCAACCGGGACTCGAACCCGGAATCTCCTGCTAAAATGACAGACGCTCCATCCATGTTCTTTTTTTTTTCTTTTTTTCTTAGAAAACCCCTTAAAAAAATTGGAAAAAAAAGGAAACCTAGGTGCCACCGCCACTTTTCATCCTATAACAAAACAATCTGGTCCACTTCAGGCGTTGGCTCCTGGCTAAACCTACCCCAGAGAGCTGCCAATATACCAGGCGAAATATGGGAAACCAACGTTAAGGCTATCCTTACAAACAAAACAAAATCTTCCTTTTTTTCTGAATTTTAGTTTTATTTTTATTGTTTTTATTTTTATTTATTTATTTTATTCCTTTTATTGTTCAGTTTTGTTGTGTAATTGATCAGAGGCCTTCTGTGCCCCGCTGGTAACATGTTGAGTCACGTCTTCTCGAAATTGATGAGTTCCGTTGAATTGTTCAGAAATGTTCATTGGTTCAAACAGGAAATCTTCTTCTCTCTTGGCTTAACACATTCCAGCTGCGAGGCGGGTCGTGGAAAGAACTCCCCTGTATTTTGGGTGACGGACAACGACATAATGACGGTCATTGAGGTATGTCCAAAAATCGAGTACAGAGTCTACAGGTTGTCCAAATAGGTAGTGAATGGCATGTCCGCGAATCCAATTCACAGCATTGGTCTTTGTCCGAGGAAAATAGTCACGTTGCGGAAATAATAATGAAAGGGGAGTAATCCGATCCGGAATGTCCCGCGTCAGAAAAGCCACAATACATCGAACCAAGTGCCAAACCTCCGCCACCGGTCAGCAAACAAAGCGATGTTCCTCATAGTCTGGCACTCCACACGTGGAACATAGAGGTGATTGGGCGAGGTGGATACGATGAAGGCGAAATTGGTTGATTTGCTTACCATTGACAGTTAGGTACCAGACAGATTGAACATTCGTGTCAAGGTAAGAGGCGAACACTGCGTGCCATATACGGTGCCAGTCAACCTGGGGGAACTTTTGTTCAATCGGGTTAGGTGGACGACCTAATTGGAGGACATTTTATACTGCCTTTGTCTTGAGTAAAAGCTGTCTTGGTAAGGCGAGGCGTAGATAACTAAGTTCAAGAAAGAAGTATCGTATATAATGGAACTGGGCCGGAACATCCGAGATCATCACTGGGGCTGACAGTGAGACCGGCGTATGTGCCGACAGGAGGAGACCAGTGAGGCTCGATGGGCAACGTGTCCATACCGTCATCTGGGAGCTGACAAATAGGGCGCGAGCTCTATCCGGCACGTGAAACAGAACTGTCCCACCTTGTTCACGGGGAAGAGTAAGGGTTGCATAGTTAACTTTGAACAGCAGCCCTGAGCTGACGAAAGATGCCATCGCTGCCAACATGCGACGTGCCACAGTAAGCGGGAAAGGTAGAATTTGTGCTACGTGGGGAACTCGGGATATTGACATATCGAGACCGTTGGAGAATATCTAGGGATCGAAGGCGGTGGTCCATAATACCCGCTCTGATCATTAAAAGGAGGCGTCGGCAGTTCATGGTGGCTGATCGCCAGATATCAGATTAAAAATCTATTCCCAAACAGCGAATGGTATCAACGGTGGTGAGAGGTGTAACGCACTCCACGGGAAGTCCCGTGCCAATGAACATAACTTGTGAGTTACGTACGTTTAAAGAGCTACCCGATGCTTCACCATAAGTCGTTGCCCACATCAAAACAGCTCGAACCTCGTCAGCATTACGTTAACAGATGACTAAATCGTCAGCATAGGTCATGCAAAAGAATCGGTAGCGATCTATGGACAACCCTACCGAACGTTGTCTTAGTTCACATAGCAAGGATTCCAAGGAAAAGGCGTACAAAATCGCTGATAGAGGGCAACCTTGACGTGCGGATCGACCTATTTTTATCGGAGGAGTGAGTCTGCCATTGTACATAACCCTGGATGAGGCACCCCGCAGAAGGCGCATCACTACCGTGATAACGGCGACTGGCAAACCCATATGGTGGAGAACGGCCGTAAGGAACGAATGGTCAACCCTATCAAAAGCTTGACTCAAGTCCAAAGACGCAAGTGCCCCAGAGAGGCGTTGTGCCTGGGTAACGGCGATAATTTCCCTGTAGCGGCATAAAGCCGTGCGAATATTGTTATCCCCTCCCAAAGATGCTTGGTCCGGCGACACAACATATCGGGCAACGTTGTTAAACGTGCCGCCAGAAGGCGAGTGAAGATTTTCATATCACTGTTAAGTAGGGTGAGGGGCCGATAATCACTGATATTGTTGCCACCATGCGGTTTGTGTACAGGAATAATAATTCCTTCCATGAAAGCGTCTTGCACAGGTACTTCCGGAGACATCAGTTCCCGACAGATGGAGGTGAAGGGGGACTCTAACAAATCACGGAAGGTGCGATAAAATTCGAGGGGAAGACTGTCGGGTCCTGGGGAGCTATTGATGGTTCCTGCCCGGATCGCATCGCGGACTTCATTATCGGTCACCTCTGACATCAAGTCAATCGCCGCATCTCCTGGGATACCTCCGAAGTTGAGCTGAGAGACTTCCTCGATCAACTCTGGGGAATGTGGAATTGCGGCATAGAGCTGCTGGTAGTGGGCGTGAAGCACATTCCCTATTGCAGATTGGGTGACGTAGCGACGCCCTTATTGGTCTGTTAGGACGTGAATCAATTTTCGGCGTCGATTTTGGCGTTCTTGGATGCTATAGTACATCGACGGATGTTCACGAGGCATGCGATCAGCAGTACGAGATCGTACTGTCGCTCCTTCCAAATGCCTTCGCATGAGATTGGAGAGTTGGGCCTTAGCATGGTTCATCTGTGTATGGCGCTCAGGGGAGGCTGGTATCGTGGAGCATTCTTGTAGGATCCTGTAGTAGAAGTCCATAGTGCTCTTCCTCCAGGCGACAACATCTTTGCCATACAGGATTAAAGTTTTTCGAAGAGCAGGTTTTGCACACTGGATCCACCAGGATGTGGTAGACGGATACGTGGGTCGGCGTCTATTACATGTGATCCAAGTGTCTTCTATTAGGAGTCGACAGTCAGGTGAATTAAGAAGTGCCGTGTTCAGTTTCCATAAATCACGTCCGTGCCATACTGCCTGTCTTGTGAGAACAACATCACAGAAGTAAGCCTCATGACCTGAGAAAGCAACAGGCCAGATTTCAGCCTGTCGAGTGTGTTGAATTAGGGATCGCGAGATGTAGATGCGATCCAGTCGGCTGGAGGAGTGCGCAGTGTAGTACGTAAAGCCCAAAAATCACCGAGAACATGTCTCCACGTGTCGGCAAATTGTAGCCGCATGACGACTGTTTCCAGAGCTGCGCATGGTGAGTGACGCGGCAATTGATCCTGAGGTCGCTGGGTGCAGTTGAAGTCTCCACCCATGACCCAGTCATCGTGTGGTCCCATAAAAAGGGGTGTAACTTCATTCGCGAAGAAGGCATTGCGTTCACGACGGTAGCTGGAGCCCGACGGCGCATAAATGTTGACGATGCTTACACCAAAGAGAGTAAGGGCCATACCTCTGCCGTTGCGGAGGTATAGGACATCTTTGGCAGGAAGACCTTCTCGTAAGATGATGGCAACACCACTACCGGTGTCCGATGCGGGAGAAAGATGCGCCGTGAAACCATGTGGTGGTGAAAAATCGGCGACATGCACTTTCTGAAATAGCGCAATATCGATGTCCGTATCATAAATCATATCGCGGAGCAGCGCTAGTTTCTGGGGCGCATGAATGGTCGCGAGGTTAATCGTTCCTCAGGCACAGGTGGGGGGCTCCTTCTTCAGGAGCGGGAGGTCGTCGATCTTGCCGGTCTGCTGAAGAGGCTGCTATTGTGGAGAGTTTGCGGGCGCGGGCGTACCGATGGGGGCGCCCCATCATCAGCACCACCCACCCCAGTCCCTTCGATCTCCACGTCGTCTGCCCAGGAGACTGATACTGCGGTAGGGCATCGGCTGTGCACATCATCCACGTGGAGAGGAGCCGTAGTTTTCGGCTCAGCAGATAGGCTCTCTTCAACGTCGACCTGTGGGGGCGACGGCACCAGTAAAGAGGAGTGTTCGTTGCCAGTGGTCGCCTGTGGCGTGTCGTTCGCATCAGACTTTTGGTCATCAAAGAGTGGTGTGTCGTCCATCTTCGGGTCTGCATCCCTGGTATCCATCCATAGAATGGATTCATCAGGGGGCGTACGGCTACGTTTCTTTCTCTTTCGTGTCGACCCTTGTTTTCGAAAATGTCGTTCAGAGTCTGATTGCGGGTGGCTTTCATCTTACTCCGGACCAGTCTGAAGGAAAGCAGAAGTAGGTACCACTCCCGGATCAACGTCCATCTCAGTGGTATTTTCAGTCACAGTGCTGCGAAGATTCGGCAGGTCAGGATCTGGCGTCTGTGGCACCTCAGAAGGAATCTCAGTAGCGATTGCATCTACCTGATCAGACGACGTCAACGGAGCAGGAAGACCCTGTGGAGAGGTGCTACCTTCCTTGTCAACCTTGGCATATGTGACAGGGATCTGAGTGATCACCGCTGGGGACGCTTCCTCGCCGACCGGCATCTGGATCAGGCGGCTTCGCATGCAGTCGGATCTGACGTGGCCTTCTTGTCCACAACCCGCACATGTTCGGGGTTGGC
This sequence comes from Schistocerca cancellata, assembly GCF_023864275.1. NCBI lineage: Eukaryota > Metazoa > Arthropoda > Insecta > Orthoptera > Acrididae > Schistocerca > Schistocerca cancellata. The sequence continues at coordinate 599,589,739 of NC_064632.1, forward strand.
CGTCGTACACGACAATGGCTCGCACCCCGCCAATTGTCAGGTATGATGGTATATGTTTTTTCAGTTAAATTTTGACCTGACCTACACCATTAAGGACATGGTAGGTTGTGTAGGTTTGCCATTTTTCCTCTACGTAACCGATGACGTTACTGTATGGTTGTAACGCAGGGCAACTTCGTCTTTCGGCACTTCAAAATCCATCTGAGCCACCGAGGCCACAGTGGATATTTCGACTGCAGGGACTATCTCGCGCACGCCTCCCGCGAGATCCACATTCTCACCTTGTATGTCTACACACTACATTAGTAGTTTCCCACTCCCACACACTCGTTACTCGTGAAAGACATGTCCAAAAGAACAGACACCATATCCGTATAAGTATATAGTCCTGGCAATACGGGCCATGACCTCCTTCTTCTGTGCGGATGCACACATATTCCCCGAACTCTTACGGGACTTGGTAAGAATATCTTCCACGAGTAATGAGTGTGTTTCGGTGGGACACTACGAATGTAGTGTGTGGACAAACAAGGTGAGAATATCAGTCTCGCGGGAGGCGAGCGCGAGATAGTCCCTGCAGTCGCACTATCGTCTGTGGCCTCGGTGGCTCAGATGGACAGAGCGTCGTCTGCCATGTAAGCAGGAGATCCCGGGTTCGAGTCTCGGACGGGGCACACATTTTCACTTGTCCCTGTTGATATATATCGTCGCCCGTGAGCAGTTGACGGTATTAATATAATTTTAATTTAGTTCAAGACGGCTGCAGGTCATCAATGGTGTCTGTTCTTTCAGAAATTTCCGAAAGAACAGACATCATGTCCATATAAGTATTTAATTTAACGTTTTGATTCCATTTATCAAGAAACTGAGAAAGTCAAAATGTTTTAATCTTTGTTCGATTTCTACGTTTATTAGAGGAAATAATGTAAATAAAAGACTGAAAATCGGTTATTACAAGAATTGGTTTTGTGACAGGCTTTAACAATTAGGTTAAAGTGAGGCTGGAGAAACTGATACAGCCGAAAACCAGTTGTTTCAACGATAACCGCCATTCCGACTGGAGTTCTGTGTTGTAAGAGCGACGCGCAAGGACATCTTGAACAGTTTCTCGGAACGGTTACTGCAGCTCTAATGTTCTCAAAATGAAAGGGCCAGCCATTGGTGCCCGCGAGGAGGAGAGGGAGGGGGAGGGGTGGAGGTGGGGAGGGGAGGGGAGGAGAGGCAAAGGGGCACTTTCATCCATCGCCCCCAACCCTCCTTGGAATCTGGAGTAAAGAGTTTTTATTCGTCACAGTATACTCATACTCTTCCAGATAAGAATTCTCCACAATACTGCCCAACCTTAGCTTTGACCAGTTGTAGCGCTTATAGAGTTAGGGTCTAGCAGCTTGATGCCTCTCGTAACTGACCAGCTGATTTGTACACAAAGTGCCAGTTTCAGAATCATGCACTCCAACCCCGACGTGCCTCCCCCCTCCCTTCCTTCCGGCCCATCCCACTGGAAATATTTCTGCAGACTCCCGTCTGCCACTGAGCATATATTTTGATAACATCCTGGTTTTAATAGCGTCGAAGGAACAGCATTGTAAAGAGTAGACCTAGCACAAAACAAACCACTCACATTGAAACGCATAACTTAGTAGATGGTAAAGTACTCTGAAGCTAGCAAGGTAGAAACAGAGCCTCCTGGCATTGTATCTGACCCAAATTCTAACCCTACACTAAGCTCTTGTATCTACCCACTACGCCCTCAAAAATCCAACGATTTACTATTATCAGTAGTTCCGAAAAATGAGGAAGAAATTGACCCACACTTTTTTTCCATTGCTCATTATATCGATTCCCCCATAAAGGGCCGCCACAGGTTACACCAATTCGATTGACGGTTTAAAATACACAAAAAGAGATGACAATAACAGACGATTTTTAAAAACACATTGGTGCACAATATTTACGATTTTTACAGGAAGAACTGGATGACAAAATAAAGGTTTTTAAAAAATACGCTGTTGGACAATATTAGCGATTTTTTATCTTTACAGATGACTAGCGGAAAAACTTGGCGTTGCCCAGGCATTTATTTACAGCTGTGCACCCACGTCCGTGCTATGCAGCGTCTGGCCTTGTCCTGAGTTTTTATGACGTATCTCCTGGAACATGTGTCGTACAATGATATAATTTTTTAGGTACAATCAGCGTCATATGCGGATACTGTCTATTCGCAATAAATTTTTCATAGTAGCAAGGAAGTAACAAATTTAAATGTCACGAATGCTATGATGCCTGCACACTTGGCTGCAACTAATGTACACGTGACGCTTGGCACCATCATTATGGCTACCATCACCTGTGGTCGAAATTGGACCAGTTGTGTCGATGTAGTGAAAATATAAATGTGCATAACATGGTAAAAGACCATCCTTTCGAGCTATTGGATCTGATCTACGAGCAAAAATATCATTCATCTTAAAATAGTACACCCTACATAAAACTGACAGTCTAGGCTCAGGACAGACCACAGAAAATGCTGCATCGGAGCCACGAATACTATTAAAATAACGGTTTGAGTTCTCTTTAATTGTCCAATCATCTGAAATGAGTCCTTATTACAGTGCGCTGAAAACTAAATTTTATGTTAATGGCAAATAAATTTAATGTTAATGGCGGCAAATTAACTTTACCCTAATGACACGCAAGGTCAATACCGTTCTATTACGTAAAGTAATCTCAGATCGAAATGTTTTGCATTACAGAATCTCCAATGTAGATTTATCATACCGCAATTATAATTCTCAAAATTATTTGGAGTTACGCTCAATCCATATTTAAATTTATATTTGAAAAAATAACAGAATTATCATTAAATTATCATTATCAACGGTAAGAGGATACTTCGACTAGCAAAGGCAGCATCTCTCTAGTTCTTCGTCTTTCTGCCCGAAGCGTTACTGTTTCTTTTTCGAGGCATAGCATAAGATAAGTGTAGTTTCTGTCCGACAAGAAGAATCGAAGCTATTCAAAATTAAGAAATCGAAAAGTAGGAAAATACATCAGATTTTGTGGTAACGGCAACAAATCAAGACAAAGTTAATTCCGTCTGCTCTTAGACAATTAGACAAAAGTAAATGAAAACGCATGGGCCAATAACGTTACGCACAGCCTGTGTTACCATCTATGGCTTCTTCAGTACGATGTTTTGTTTTCCACTGCTGACAATAGCAACGATCTGGCAGGTGTCACATTGTAATTGCCCAGTATGAGTGTCTTAATGGAAATAAACCGTCTGGCTGTCCATAAATCAGTAAGAGTATGAGGGGGTGGCGATCTCTTCCGAACAACACGTTACAAGGCATTCCAGATATTCTCAATAATGTTCATGTCTGTGGAGTTTGGTGGACAGCGGAAGGGCTTAAATTCAGAAGTGTTCCTGGGACCACTCTGTAGCAATTGTGCACGTGTGGCGTGTCACATTGATCAGCTGGAACTGCCCAAGTCAGTCGGAAATCACAATGGACATGAGTGGAAGCATGCATCTGATCAGACAGGATGCGTACGTACGTGTCACCTTTCAGACTCGTATCTAGAAGTATTGGGGTCCCACAGCACTGCAACTGCACACGCCCCACACAATTACAGAGCCTCCACCAGCTTGAACAGTCCCCTGCTGACATGAGGTTTCCATACCCAGACACGTCCATCCGCTCGATACAACGAGACTCGTCAAATCAGGCAACATGTTTCTAGTCGGTGCTGACGGGCCCCGGTAAGGCGTAAAGCTTAGTGTCGTGCATTCATCAAGGGTTGACGAGCTTGCCTTCGACTCAAAACCCATATCCATCATGTTTTGTTGAATGGTTCGCACGCTGACACTTGTTTATGACCCAGTATTGAAATCTTCTGCAGTTTGCGGAAGAGTTGCACTTCTGTGACGTTGAACGATTCTCTTCAGTCGTCGCTGGTCCCATTGTTGTAGGATCTGATATTCACGGTAAACTCGTAAAATTTTACTTATTTAATCGTATCGCTAGGGTCCCCCGTCGGGCAGACCGTTCGCTAGGTGCCGGTCTTTCACTTTGACGCCACGTAAGGACTTGCAGTCGATGAGGATAATATGATGATGATGAGGACAACACAACACCTATTGCCTGGGCGGAGAAAATTCCCCGATCCTGTCGGGAATGGAACCCAGGCCCAGGGGATTGACAATCCGTCACGCTGACCATTCAGCTACCGGGGGCTAACAACTCCTGAAATGTTCGTACACCAAAATCCCCACTTCATCGCTACCTTGGAGATGCTGTGTCCCTTCGCTCGTGAAATGGTCGTACGGCAAAATCGCCACTTCATTGCTACCTCAGAGATGGTGTGTCCCTTCGTTCATGCGCCGACTATAACACCAAATTCAAACTCACTTAAATCTTGATAACCTGCAATTGTAGCAGCAGTAACCGATCTAACAACTGCGCCAGACACTTATCTTATATAGGCGTTGCCGACCGCGGCGCCGTATTCTGCCCATTTACATATCTCTGTATTGGAATACGCATGGCAATACCAGTTTCTTTGGCACTTCAGTGTGTATAAACGCTTATGGTTCTACTCGCTACTGCTTTATTTCGATAAATACAGTCTTCCCCATTACAGTGTAATATCGTGCTACGTTGGACGGCCACCAGCTGCTCGTGAAGATTGTGATTTATCTTCAAACATGTACTGACTTGCACTCGCAGTTTTCTTTGGATGGTGTCAGCTCTCAGGTGCCGTTAGGGTAGGTCGACGGTTGATGTTTCTGACTGCAGTTTGTTAGATAACATGTGGAGCGACCTGACGCACCGAGCAAGGTGGCGCAGTGGCTAGCACACTGAACTCGCATTCGGGAGGACGACGGTTCAATCCGTGATTTCCCTAAAACGCTCCAGGCAAATGCCGGGATGGTTCTTTCCCTAATCCGATGAGACCGATGACCTCGCTGTCTGGTCTCCTTCCCCAAACAACGACCGACCTGACGCATTCTTATGATGTTACCCAGAAGATATTGAGAATTTATTCGCTCATTCAGATGATTTAACTGTTCCTTATAAGTCAATGATTAAGGAATAAGAAGAGACGTTTACTGCATAGTTGGATGCTAACAACAAGAAGCTATCATCTCTTCAGGGTCAGTAATTTCACCAATCAGTACTCACTGTGTAATTTTCAATTCTTAGCTGTGCAAGCCCATTTCTTAATTATTTCCTGGGGGAGTAAGAGCTACACTTTTTGTGTAGGTTGGAGGTTCGATGACGTAACTATCTCAGTGTACTGGAGTAACAACTGTTTCTTGTCACAATACACAGTATTCTTCAGTACACCACATCCAAATGGTAGCTAGGAACTCCCGTTGATAAACACAACAAAAAGACGAATACAGATAAAAATCGACATGGAAAGCACCACATAAAACACCACACTCAAATTTGCACGGGTTGGGGCAGTAATTTTTCCTCACTCCAATCTTTCGAGGACTTACCCAGGTCTTCTCAGTACTGGGCATCTTACCAGGTGGTAACGGTTGGCCATGGCAAAGGACCTGCCCTCTGTCCAAGTGCGAAGGCGGATGGAAGGGCTGTACTATACCTGTGGTCAGGTCGGTAATCTGTCACGGTATTGCGCCACAGATTTCGCCATTTCATGCAAATAATTTTACATCGCTGACTACGATTAACATTGGTCTGATGCTGCATTACGAGCAAGCTAAATAGCTGCTGACAACACTGCAACATGTGGGACACCATTTTCAGTGGAGCCCCTGTTCCAACCGTGTTTATTGGCCGTCGTAGAGTGATTGACGCCAGAAGAAGTAGAGATATTTGAAAGGATGAATTTACGCTCGGCAGTGGCAAGTGAGCTGATATGGATCCACCAGGCAAATTAAAATTGTGTACCGGGTCGGGACTCGAACCCGTGACCTTTTCCTTTCAAGGGCAAGAGCTCTACTGACTGAGCTACCCAAGCACGACTCAGGACCCGTCCTCACAGCTCTACTTCCACCAGTGCCTCCTACCATCCAGTCATCACAGAAGTTCTCCTGCCTTACTTGCATGACTGGCATCCCTGGAAGAAAGCAAGGCGAAGGTACCGGGTTCGAGTACCTGTCCGGCACAAAGTTTCAACCTGCCACAAAGTTTCAAACCTGAACAAGTTTCTTTCTCCAAGTAAACATAAACTCCTGGAAATGGAAAAAAGAACATATTGACACCGGTGTGTCAGACCCACCATACTTGCTCCGGACACTGCGAGAGGGCTGTACAAGCAATGATCACACGCACGGCACAGTGGACACACCAGGAACCGCGGTGTTGGCCGTCGAATGGCGCTAGCTGCGCAGCATTTGTGCACCGCCGCCGTCAGTGTCAGCCAGTTTGCCGTGGCATACGGAGCTCCATCGCAGTCTTTAACACTGGTAGCATGCTGCGACAGCGTGGACGTGAACCGTATGTGCAGTTGACGGACTTTGAGCGAGGGCGTATAGTGGGCATGCGGGAGGCCGGGTGGACGTACCGCCGAATTGCTCAACACGTGGGGCGTGAGGTCTCCACAGTACATCGATGTTGTCGCCAGTGGTCGGCGGAAGGTGCACGTGCCCGTCGACCTGGGACCGGACCGCAGCGACGCACGGATGCACGCCAAGACCGTAGGATCCTACGCAGTGCCGTAGGGGACCGCACCGCCACTTCCCAGCAAATTAGGGACACTGTTGCTCCTGGGGTATCGGCGAGGACCATTCGCAACCGTCTCCATGAAGCTGGGCTACGGTCCCGCACACCGTTAGGCCGTCTTCCGCTCACGCCCCAACATCGTGCAGCCCGCCTTCAGTGGTGTCGCGACAGGCGTGAATGGAGGGACGAATGGAGACGTGTCGTCTTCAGCGATGAGAGTCGCTTCTGCCTTGGTGCCAATGATGGTCGTATGCGTGTTTGGCGCCGTGCAGGTGAGCGCCACAATCAGGACTGCATACGACCGAGGCACACAGGGCCAACACCCGGAATCATGGTGTGGGGAGCGATCTCCTACACTGGCCGTACACCACTGGTGATCGTCGAGGGGACACTGAATAGTGCACGGTACATCCAAACTATCATCGAACCCATCGTTCTACCATTCCTAGACCGGCAAGCGAACTTGCTGTTCCAACAGGACAATGCACGTCCGCATGTATCCCGTGCCACCCAACGTGCTCTAGAAGGTGTAAGTCAACTACCCTGGCCAGCAAGATCTCCGGATCTGTCCCCCATTGAGCGTGTTTGGGACTGGATGAAGCGTCGTCTCACGCGGTCTGCACGTCCAGCACGAACGCTGGTCCAACTGAGGCGCCAGGTGGAAATGGCATGGCAAGCCGTTCCACAGGACTACATCCAGCATCTCTACGATCGTCTCCATGGGAGAATAGCAGCCTGCATTGCTGCGAAAGGTGGATATACACTGTACTAGTGCCGACATTGTGCATGCTCTGTTGCCTGTGTCTATGTGCCTGTGGTTCTGTCAGTGTGATCATGTGATGTATCTGACCCCAGGAATGTGTCAATAAAATTTCCCCTTCCTGGGACAATGAATTCACGGTGTTCTTATTTCAATTTCCAGGAGTGTATTTTACCACGTTCTCCAACCCAAAGAGTGGAGCGAACTGTTCGAGGGCCGAACCATTAAAGAGCCGCTGTTCTACTCAGCCAATTATCAGACAAGCTGCTAATGGGGCAGATGGTGGATCCCAATTGGGACTATATGGGAGAGGCTTTCCAGTTTCGGAATACGCCGTACAACTAAGAGAAACCTCCCGAAAACCTTGGTCGGAAGGGGATCGGTATATTATTGAATTATTTCTGGGACATAAAAAGGAGTTTCTCGTGGGATCCGAGATATGGGCCCAGAAATGGATAACCGACTGAATCAGAAACGTAGCACTTTTGTCGCTTATTCATTAGTGTTTGATGTAACTGACTTGCAATATTTGTGCGCGTGTTGACACAGAACTACAGTTTTTCGGAAGCTATTAGATGTGATGCCTATGGATCACACAATCACAGGTGGTGATATATTTGAAGTGATTTACGAATCCGTAGTGTGCTTGCCGTGGGAGAGGCTCTGTTCTGTGACACCCGGAAGAGGAAGTCGTCCTACCCCGGTGGAAGTTAGTGACGAGGTCGCCGTTGCTGCAGTGACTACGCAGCACATGCCCCGGCTAGAGCTCGTGCAGTGACACGATAATCATCCATCCCATGGTCAACACCACGGAAGTTCTGCGATTTACTTTACTCTGGTACCCGTACAACATCCAGACAGTGCAGCAACTGAAACCTCACTATGCGCAACAACATTATGAATTTGCTCTCCGGTTTCTGGCGCGGATCGAAGTTGGTGACTTATAGCTGGGTAATATTCTGTACAGTGAAGAGGCTGATTTTACACTACAGTGTGCAGTGAATAGACAGACCTGCCGAATTTGGGGTACTGTTAAATCGCGTGTTGTGCATGAAGAGCCGTTGCACTGACCGTATGTGACCGTGTGTCGTGGATTCACAAACATCTTTATTCTCCATCCGTTCTTCTTTGAAGACAATTCACCATAAGGACCTGTCAGGTGCACCGTGACGTCTGCACGTTATCGAGACCTCTCTGTGCAGCATGTGATTCCGCTTTGGACTTTGTTATGTACACGACCAGTAACGCTCTTGTCCTTGTGCTTCCTTTGCACTTGGGTTTCTGAAGATGGAAGTAACTCCAAAACGCGTCATGCATACTTTGCATTTGATCCGATGACCTCGCTGTTTGTCCCTCTCTTCCCAAATCAACCAATCATACTTTGCAACCAAGAAAGTCATTCTTCACCTGCTGTGTGGCATTTTATGCTATCTGATCAGCTTTACTACAGACCTAAGCGTATTAATAGAACTAATACCAACTGTCGTCAAAATTCGACCAATTGCGTCAATGAATCTCATATGCGATGGATAATGTCATGTATCTTAAAGTGAAATTTTAGCCACAGAACTGATCCCTGGCAAACGCTGCATTGTAGCTGCGTGTGTTTATGAAACAGTTCTTTAAATTCTCTTTAATTATACAAGCATTTAAAGAGAGTCATTGATACACAACGTTAACAAATTAATTTTGTGTTAATGGTGTCAAATTAACTTTACACTTATGACAACACAGTGTGAATGCCATTGTATCGCATAAGGTGATCTCAGACGCGAAATGATTTGCATTACAATATCTGCGTTGTAAATTCATCAAAGCGCAATTACAGAGTCTCAAAATTATTTGTAATTACGTTCCGTGCACATTTAATTGTATCTTTTAGAACGGCAATAGAATTATCGTTACTGACATCTACATTATTACTATTGCTTTCTCTACGCAAGAATTGTGTGTCTCTAGCTCTCCGTCTTTCAGTCCGACCCGTTAATGTTCTTTTTCGAGGCATAGCCTAAAACAAATACAGTTTCATTATAATACAGGACGTCGTAGCTACTCAAAATGCAGAAACTGAAAATTAGGAACACACTAAATTTTGTGGTGACGGCGGAAAATGAACACAGAGTTAGTTCCGTTTTCTCTTTGACCAAAGTAAGTGAAAAAACGACGTTAATAAACAACGTTTGTTGTCCCCGACGACTTTGATACTACGTTCCGTTTTCCACTGTTGACAACTTCAACGTCATAGTAGCTTCGGTCCTGGAGGTTGGTAGCAGTGTCAGAGACAAAGGAAAAGTTTTCACATGGGTGTGCTTCTATTTACCCATTCTAATGGTTATGGACACACTTTATGGTTTCCTTTTGTTGACATCTACAGCGAAGTTCCTTACCCGTTATGCAAGTTTGATTTGCCATATTGTATAATTAATTTTAAGAATCGGTTCTTCAGTTTTCGATAAACAGATGCGTTGTCATTATGAATGTCCACATTGCTATTACTTTCTCGACGTAAAAACTGTGTCTGCCTAGCTCTGCGTCTTTCACACTGACCCGTTAACATTATCCTTCTAGGCATGCCCTAAAACAAATATTGTTTCTGCATACTAAGGGAAGTCGGAAGTCTTACATATTCAAAATGAAGAAATTACAAATTCGGAACTTACTACAAAGTTGACATAATCTGCCTCTCTGAACACCATGTGACCACTGCTATAGGAACTAGGCCTAAGCACAATGAGAAACTCAGACAGGAGAGTACTGCAAATGTTAGAATAAGGAAAGGTTCTCATAAAAGTATAATTAAAAATAATGTAAGTATATTTCATCAAAATATTGGGAGTTTAAAGAATAAAGTAGATGAGCTTCTGGTTTGTTTAGAAGATTTAGAAGCTGAGAATGAAATAGATATACTATGCCTGTCTGAGCATCACATTGTTACTGATATGGATAAGGTAAATGTAAGTGGTTATAAGCTCTCTGCACATGTAATGAGAGAAAATATGGAGAAAGGAGGAGTTGCCATATATGTCAAAAGTTATCATTGTGCAAAAAGTATAGATACAAAAAAATTTTGTGTAGAGAAACATATAGAAGCATGTGCCTGTGAGCTTAAATTAAATAAAGGCACATTTATAATTGTAACTGTATATAGGTCCCCATCAGGAAATTTTCATCTATTTCTGAAAAATTTGGACTCCTTGTTGTGCTATCTGTCAGACAGGGGGAAGCAAATTATTATTTGTGGGGACTTCAATGTAGATTCTCTGAAAGAGAGTAATAGGAAAAATGACCTTGAAGTATTACTCGGTTCTTTCAATTTGACACCCGTTATTGATTTTCCTACTCGGGTGGTAAAGGATAGCCTATGTGTGTCTTTCATTTTCTCTCCATATCGATACAAATGCTGGTCGACGAATCGGTATCGCGAACGCGTATTAAAACGTGAGAACCGGCACGTGACTTGCCGTGGGGTAGATTCATCTTTAGGAGTGCTGAAGACTGCGGCATTTAGAGTGAACTTTTAACCGCGATAAAGTTCTGCTCTCAATGAATTCTGCAAAATTTTCCCGAAGATAAATACATGACTGCGTATGTTGATCAGAGGAAATGTGCAAAATATTCAGCTGAGGTAATACAGAATTTGTATACCACATTGTAGAACGAGATGAACTTCTTAGATATTCATAGGAGTCGACAACTTGTAACGCCGGAAATGCATATCCTCCTATTTCCATCTATTGTACTATTTTTTTTCCTTGCTTTGTTACCTCAAGATATGACATTTCTGTCTCTTTGTATATTGTAATTGTTTTACTATTTGTATATATTTATGCATTTATGTCGATGTATAATTGGTTTGTTTCGTAAATATTATTTGTATTTTTACGCTGGGTCTTGCCTAGGGAAAACTGCTATCGAACGATTACGTCGATAGGTCGTGTGAAGAATCAAAGTGTGTAGGATCTTTGGTAGTGTTAACTCTGCCGCGTGGAGCGCGGGCTGAGAGAAGGAGTGTGGCGGGAGTAGCGAGTGGAGCAGGTGTGTTGTGTGACGCTCCCGCGAGTTGCCGCGCTTTCGGGGTTTGGCAGCATGTAATTGCGCTCGACTTGCGATGATAGTTTCTGACATGATGTCGCGGACGGGAAACATTAACTAGCGCACATCAAGAGCCCGTTTCGTCTGGTGACCGTGTCGAGAAGAAGGTGCGCCAACATCCAGCTTCTGCAACAGCGACGGCCGACAATGAGTGACTGTCGCCACCTCCTCGATCGACGGCTTCAAACCTTCAATCAACCAACAAGGAAGACTGGAAGCAAGTAAAGTTTTAGAAGTGTATGGCAGACCTCAGCTTTTCAAACAGTACCATTTTCGTAACTATAATTACAGCAACTTAGCATGAACCTTTGTTGCTCATTGTCCCAATTGCATTGCCAAGCAGGGTCCCTTCCTTTTCCGGAATGAGCCCGAGTGTCGTTGAAATTCAGACGCCAGCATTAAAGTAACATCATTTCAATGCTTTAATTTCAAAGTTAGATTACACAAGCACAATTAAGAGTGCGAGTTTTGTTACCATATTTTAGCTTACCTGTAACTGCAGCTCAGCTTGGTACGTACTAAATTTTACTATTGTTAATTGTTCAGAATCATTTAATTCAGGCTCAAAGTTAAATCTCTTCTTTCTAAATTGCGTAGATTCAAGTAGCTTTTGAAATGATTGTTGAGGTAGTCCAAGACTAACCGTATGTTACTGAATTTCGATGTGCTTCAGAAAGAAAGCTCACTATTAACTTCAGTCACTAAATTAACTTTCGATTTTCCGGTTTTATTAATTCTTTTGCTAAATTAAGTCAGGGTGTAGCGAAATTTATTACTTCTGACAAACTTTCAGTTTTCACACAACACGTGTCAACCTTCAGTTGCCACGCTTCTAGTGCTAATTATATGTGTAATAACCTTTCTTTTTCAGTTACTATAGTAATTGTCCTTAGGACTGGCGACCGTGATTTCCCCCAAATCTCAAATACCTAATTACCGCTAGTTGATTGTTAACGTAACGGCTGCACATTTACTTTCTTTATTAACTTTACCCCTTTTCAAAATTAATTTCCACCAGTTTCATTAGCACATTTCCTTTCATTTAGATGTAACCCTTTCCTCCCTCTTTACCGACAGGTTAACTTCGGGGACGATTGCTTTTCCAAAACTCCCATTAGGTACACGCGGTTTCATTTTTCACTGTCATTAAGGTCGGTAAGTGAGGGGTAGGTTACAAACTAGGCAGGAATCAAATTTGGATGTTCCAAGACTAATCAAAACGAACGAGAAAAAATATTTCAAATGGCTCTGAGCACAACGGGACTTAAAATCTGAGGTTATCAGTCCCCTAGACTTAGAACTACTTCAACCTAACTAACATAAGGACATCACACACACCCATTCCCTAGGCCGGATTCAAAGCAGCATCGCGGTTCCGGACTTAAGCGTCTAGAACCGCTCGGCAACACAGATCGGCATGTCGAAAGACCTCTTTGAAATAAACCCATAGTCATATTTACAGCAGGTAAGAAAGCGATTAGTCTAAGTAGGTGTAAATAGAATAACACAGTCATTTAACGCTTTCATTGTTAAAAACATTTTACACACATTTTTAAAAAATCATAAACTTTCTTCTGTTGTGATCAGTGGCGTATCATCACTAACGAAAAGAGTTTATGTTTAAAATCAATGAGGCGAGAAATTTTCTGTGCTCATTTTATGCTGACCATCAGCTCACAAGTAGCAATTATAGGTGCACAAACGAGCAATATGTGGCAGCATTGATCTGAAACGTTTATATTGTTGTAAATTTCGATATTTGTTGTTGGTGATATAAATAGATATCTCGGAATACATCGATATCCCGAAATATATCGGTATATCGAAATAAATCTACATGTCGAAGTAAATCCGTATCTGGAAATATATCGATACCTCGAAATATATCGATACGTCAATGGTTCATTCGATATATCGATTTATGTCGAAGTGTCCATAAATACGTACATCGTAAAATAGCTATATATCGAAATGTATCGATATATCTAAAGATATCTACATATGGAAATATATCGATATCTCGAAATATACCGATATCTCGGAATACGTAATGTTTTGATGTTTATCGAACTATACCGATATTCGGGAAACAGCGCCGACATCGGGTAACAGCGCCGACCTCGGGAAACAGCGCCGACCTCGGGAATTAACTTCCTATTTGATCTTGTACCTACAACTGGCGAAATAAGTTATTTTCATTTTCCAGAAACGACTTCTAACAGTCCATCTGATAGTATTCCAAATGAACTTAAAAACAGTATGCAATATTACAGACAGACTGAGTATAAACTTATCCAGTAGACTAATTATCTGGAGTATCTCAAATCGGCATCTTGTCATGTATGTGAAAGCATGATACATCTCTTATAGCTACGGTTTCGATATACTATGGAAACATATTAGTTAAAATTATTATGTCAACAGGACCCACAATGTGAACAAAAATAGTCTTAAGTACTTCGATCTCTTCCTGGTAACTTGAAAGAAAAAAAAAAATATATTCACAGTTGATGTGCAGCTGCACAAGTAATGTATCAAATGAATTTGGCTATTCTCACTTTCATATCTGACAGAAAAGTACATTAAAACATGGATACTCGTTCTACAGAGTTTCCGAAGAATTTGCTTGAAGAGCTTGAACTTTAAGATGTATCTTTTACAAGTAAAACTGATTTAGGGAGTGATATTACTGTTGACTATCTGCTGACTGGCATTACTTTTCTGAATGTATATTATGTGCAAAGTCTGCCACCAATTTAACAGGAATTCTAATACTGTGAAAGTTCAACAGAACATCAGTTTGTAGTTATTACCCAGTACCATTAATTTTACACAGACACTACAACAATCACCATTAGTTTCTCAAAATGCGACCAAATTTGCGGTATTTATCTTTATACAAAAAATGGTCATGACAGAAAAGTCTCATTCTTTGGAAAGTTTATAATGAGATGTGCTAAATATTACAGGTAATCTATTTACAATAATCTACAAGTACTGCACAATGAGAAGAGACTGTCAACCTCAGCACTTAGAAGTAGTGCACAGCCAGGAAGACGGAGGTTGCTTTGCTGTTTCTAACCTCCGGTGCTTGAGATGCAGAATCCAGGATTGCCTCGAATGAGAATGGCTGGAATGAATATCCTGCACTAGCATAGAACTTACTCTGGAACTCCACCCTGTACAGAAAATCACAAGGTAGAGTTATTTCACATAATTCTCAGCAAACTACAGAAGCCTCTAATGGATGTAACGACGACGTAACCTCCTTCACCAGTGAATGTTCTCAGCAGCTATTGAGGCATGAGAAGGTGACCAATTATTATTTGTTTTTCAAAGCTCATTTCAGTGTATATCGGAATACTCAGTGGACATCTTTAGCCATCATATTTTACTCTCTAAAAGATGTCAACTTTCCCGACTACCATTCCGAGTTTGTTTAGAATGGGTATCACAGGAAGCAGATCCACTAGGCATTTAGAGCAACCTGCTTTAAACAACATGAGCAGGGAGTGGACACAGAATTTGAGTGACTGTTCTCCTTATGGTGGCAGTATGTTAAGCTTGTATGTTTCCCACAAAAGAAATCATCTGGTGAAAATGCTTGAATGGGGGGTTGAAACCACGACAACCAGTACAAGACTCATATACTGTGTAGCACGGGATCTGTGCTTCATTTCTCTGGAAGGTGGCTGGACGTCAACTTTCCCTCGAATGACCTCACAGAACCCCTTATACTGGCACCTCACTCGCATATAAATAGGCTTGTTGGAAGTCCTCTGCACCCTTGCACCTGAAGGTGACTGGCACGCTGCCTCATTGCAAACATCGTTGAATGTAACACACATCTGTTCTCCAATCTTGTAATGTTACAGCAACAAAAGCACCAGGTTTTTAAAAATGTTTTTGTGACAGTTACATATGCACGCCCCCCCTCACCCCCACACACACATACAAAATTGCATATCTTATGATAAACAAAGAAATCAAATGCACACACTTATTGATAGAATGTTGGTCAAAAGCTAAAATTTTCTCACAGTCCTTAAAGACAGTCCTGATCGTTCATCACAATAAAATTTCAGTGTTTTTTTTCTCAAAATCTGAGCAGTAAAAGAGAATGCAGATAAGGAAAATGTCTATTCACATTTTAATGTCTATGTCATTAAAGTGGTGCACCATAATTTATTCTACCATAAAAATTAGCAAGTACTTGAAAAGAAAATTATGTATGCAGTTACTGTTACTAGTCCCTTCTTATTGTTCTTTCTTTTCCAAGTGCTCCTTTTTTTTTTTGAAGAATGTGGATCATAATCTAACAGATCTGTTGACAGAAAGTGTTCACATTAGCAAATCATTTAATTGTATTTTATAAAACCAACGATGCAACACACCTGGAAAACAGATATCAAATAAAATAAGCAACTATGTACAAAGTAAAGCATAAAAATATCATTCAGTAGTCATGAGGCATTTCATAAGTTAGTAGAAATTCTCTCAATTCTCGTAAAAAGACACTTGTCAGGTGTGCAGATGTATGAATATTTCCCATCAGTTCATAAGCATTTCAGTAAGTAACACAAAGTATGAGTAATCATATGTTTCCAAGTAATGAGGGTGTCGTATTTGCGATGCTTCCTACAAAGGAATGTCAATAACGACGTTAATGGTCTTCTTTTTTTTTTACCTAATGTCTTTTTCTCCAGGCTACTCGCACAACTGGTCGCCCATAACGCATTATGTCAAGGTCACTTAGCTTTCTAACCGAAATATTTACGACACCAGTTTGCACTACAGTGACAGTCTCATATAAAAAATTTCACGAGTCGAGAATTTGCGTTGCAAATGTGTAGAAACAAAATCCTATGAATATAACAGTGTCCAAAATATTTTCGACAGCATTGTAATACATTCACGCATGTACACACATTTCATAATTCTTAAAGTACCATTCTTGGTTTCCAACATCCTTTTCCACAAATCAGAGTCCCTAACTACTACTCATTATTCCTTACCTTGTTATACATATACATATTCGTCGACACTTCTTCAATATTTCATCATAATAAATACATAGCATAATCAAATTCCTCATATATGGTAGCATCATCTTATTGATCATAAACATATCTCAACAGCAAAATACACATCGTCATCGTAATAATATCATAACATCTCAGTCTGTTCTCAAAATCATCGTAGCTTCCTCCAATAATTTCAAAACCTAAAAAAATTCTCTGCTTATTTCAATAGTGTCATCTACCTCAAACGTACTTTAAAATCATGATCCCATACCAAATACATCATTCAGAGCTCTCATAGTATCACAATGGTTCCGAAAAAACAATGAACAGTTCGCAAAGTACAGACGAAATACAATTTCATAAGTGTAAAGTTATCCAATTGTGTAATTGCGTAAATATCTGTCACTGACGTAGTAAAAAAAATGTTTGTTTCTCTGTTAAATAATCAACTGTGTAATTATGTGTTAGAAGAATATGGTACCGATGTGTAAAGTTGTATAAGCAAATACCATAATTGCTAGGGCTACTTGTGCTTGCCAAACACATGGTACACAAAGTAAGCGTGTACCCCCTGAGGATTAATGTAATTATATCCTCAGGTATTTCAGATTACAGAAAAGGAATTAAATGTATCACGGTAAACTTTCTTTGTAATTCAAAAATGTTTAAAAATAAATGTTTTAAGTACAAAAGTAATCACTCAAATACGTGTACTGCGGTGCTAAATTGTGCGTCTTGTTGTAACATAATCTCTGTGATTACTTGAGGGTAAAAAATGTGCCAAGTGTCGTAATTATCGTCGTCCATAAGCAATGTACTGTAGAAGTCAATGTGCTTACCACGTAATAAACGAAAATGAAATGCTATGCGTATAGATATCGTAGTTATTACTTACAGTACCGTGATCAAGAAAGTACTATACTGTAATGTATTGTTGTGCTACGAAAAAGGCTGTCTCATTCTAGCTATACCACAAAAGTTACTACTAAAACATGTTTTCCTTTCCAGAAGAATTCAGAAAAACTGTGCAGATAAAAAACAGATACAGCGCAAAAGCAATAATATAAATTGTGTCACTCATTAGTAGTGTCGTGATATAATCGTGTAGCTGTCAAACTAACCACTGTGTCATTTGATATCTCTCAGAAAGTACTTTAAATCCAGAATGTATTTTCAAGTAAACCAAAATGTTGCATTAAAATCTCATTAGCAGTACCGGTACATGTTCTAAGTATGTGACCCCTTTTGGTCGTTACATAATCGTGGAACTAACAAGCAAGAATGTACACACACAATTACATTGTGTCATCTGTTCACTATAACAATGCATTCGTAATTTCTGTTTAAATAAGTTCTCTTGGTTCTTGACTGGATAGTTAACTTTAGAACATAGTTGCTTGTTAACAGTTTCTAAGTGTGACAAAGCATACTAGTAACGTGAAGTAAAAAATGTTATAGTAAAGACTAAATTAAAAAACAGATTATCTCTCAATAAACGGTTTTACATATGAAATGTGGTGCAAATCTTTACTCTTCCTAGTATGCAGAGCTCCAACTTCAAGGGAATTATCATGTGGTGTATGGTACATCGGTAAAGAATGCTCAAATTTTTCTCAAGATTAGCGTCGATGTTATTTTCTCTGAGGCACCCGGCGCACGTGTCTGCCTGCGGTGCGAGTCATTGCCTGCTATCTCTTTGTTGGCGTGTGTCGGTACTGGGATGAGGAGACCTAACTTCTACAAATTAACTTTGCTGAGAGGGCCCAGCCCTGTTTGAATCCCGCCAGTTCTGATGAAATTAAGGTCTGTCGTTATGATCATATCGTCTGTCGTCATGTTGGTAGATTCTATAGTTTCTTTCTTGTCGGTCACGTGGTGGAGAATTTCTCCCTGAATCGTAACTGCGCGCTGAACCGTTGCGTCCGAAGTTATTCTGTCACCCTTGATAATAATTATTTTGGTTCCCATATTGTCTGTTTCTCTGATTGTCTCTGTGATAGTAATTACCGCAGAGAGGTGATCTTTCCCTGTAATTATTACTACTCTTCCAACGGTTGTCATACGGGTGGTGGCTGTTTTGGTCACGATTTACGTTGTAAGAATTGCCTTGTGTCCATTTATTATTTCTGTCATCGAGGAATTGTGACGGATGTGACCTGTAGTTGTTGTGCTCCTGCTTTCGCGTTCCGCGAATGTCAGTGTCAATTTCCAATTCTTATAAAAGTCCCTGAAAAGCTTCAATGTCGTCTTTGCAACGTCCTGCCAAAACAATATGTCGTAAATGTTCAGGCAATTTGATTAAGCATATGCGGATGAGTTCTGAGGGGCTGTAAGGGTTTGACAAGTACTGATTCTTGTGCAACATGTCTTCAAAATATTTCAGAAGACTGGAAAATTCAGATTGTTCGAAATGTTTCATCATTATGATGCTATGTTTTAATCGGTCTTGTGTAGCTTGAGACCAATATGCTGAGAGGAAGGCATGATAAAATTCTCCTTCACTGTGGCAATCGTGAATGACCGATCGCATTCTTACAGCTGGTTCATTCTCTAATCTGTGCTCTAATGACCAGTTGGGAGGAAAACAATGTGAGAATTGATGAAGCCACGCTTGTGGATGGCTATAGTTGCCGGAATTCTTAAATGTTTTGAATTTACGTGTAGTAATAAACAGCTTATAGTCAAAATCATCATGTCGGCGAGTCGCATTTCGGTCATTGTTACGTTGTTTCGGCGGTTCCACCTCAAAATTCTGTGTACCTTGCCAATTTCTTTCATAATTTCCGAAGTGCCCTGTGTTATTATTTTGTGGCTGTTCCGTATTTCTATGTCCCTCTTCCCGTATTGGAGCGCGAGTGCCCTCTGAAATATGTAATTCTTGTAATACCTGTGTCAACTGATCTTGTACTTCCCGGATTTCTCTTTGGTGTTGCGTATTAATTTGATTCTGATTTTGTTTGAATTTCCTAATATGTTCGTACTCTTCTGTGTCAGTGAAGGCTACAGGTCTTGTGTCATTCAGATCATTATCCACCTTTGTAGATAAGTTAGTGAACTGATCCGAAAGTTCGGCTACTTTCTCCGATAGTGAACTTATTTCCTCAGTGTGTTTTTCTGAACAAAGTTTCAGAGTGTCCATTTGTGTTGAAATCGTATCTACTGTGTCCTTTAAGTTTTCCTGAGTTTTTGCAAGTTGCGTAACCGAATCGGTAGATGCAACTGAGTCAATTTTAGCTTGCAAGGTTTCATGATTTTCATGAACAGTAGTTTGCAGTTCTTTTATGGCTGCTTCGTGATTCTGTAATGCATTTTCATGACGCGAAAAAATTGGTTGGAATGCTCACAAATTTGTGTTTTTACGTCATTACAGACTTTTTGACATTTCGATTCGATTTTACGTAACTCAGTAGTTGAATCTTCACGTGTTTGTTCAAGCGTGGGTCTAACTTTTGAAGATTTTGTTCCATTGTGTCTAACTGTCGCTGTGTTTGTCTCTGATTTTGTTTCATTTGTTGCATTAATTGCAATAATAACATATTAGTGTATGGAATCTGTTCCTCTATGCTTTTTGGCAGTGTATTTGCACCGGCAACATTCACATTTTGACGAGCAGAAAATGTGTCTCGACTTATTTGAAAAAACGGTGAAGACGCAAAACCTGAATCTACAGTATTTGCTAGATTGTGTCCTGTCTTTTTGAATTCCTGAGGCGAATTGTTGCCGACCGATCGATCGATAATGCTTTCCTGTTCACTAATTGCTTCACTGTCTACACCATTATTTGCAGCGCGGTCCATTTCCCTATGCACAATTACCAAATTACTAGTTTGAACATTAGTTAATTCATTACACGGTGGCGCTAACACACTGCTTTCGTCTTCACTATCATTTCTCAGTTTACTTTGGAGCCTAGTATTACGTTTTTCACACGCCATTATTGTCACAATATTTCACACGACAACACAGAAAAGCACAATTTGAAGAGCAAAATAAGAAAACACATTAACTTAGCACTGAAAATAATATCTAGTTAATTGCAAGCGCAGCTGTGAAATACTTGGTGCAAATCTACATGCATGCCACAACTGTTTTACTGTACAACAATGAAAAACTACAACTACAAAGGAAATTCTCTCTACAATTACGCGCTAGCAATAAACAATAGCTACACTAATTACACAAACTACAAAAAAAAATCAGAAGATTCCAGTGAGGTATCCTCGGCTAAGGGTCGACATATGAAACGTCCCGTTAGAAAAATTATACATGACTGTGTTTAAACTGACACACAATATTTTTTAGCGCAAAGTAATCTGACTTTCAATAATCCCTACAAAAGAATGGCCCTGACTCACATTAACCTATACGTTTCACAAATCACTTACCTCACAAAAATCTTAGTTACTCGAACTACTGCAATACAGCGAGCGCCACTGCTGCCAGCTAAATAAAAACTACTGAAGGCACTAACTACTGATAGGCATAGTTAGCAACTGAAAGATTTTGATAGAGAACTAACAGTGTATTTACCTAAATATTGTTCAAAAGTCATATTGTATATATCAGTTCATGACATCCAGTCTTACAAATTGACTGTCTCTGTCCAGATCATCCACTCTCACAACTCCGCCATCTCACTCCCCACATCCACCACTGCTGGCGGCTCACCTCCAAGTGTGAAACGCTACGCACTGTTCACATCCAGCTGCCCAACACTACAATGGCAGACAACAATGCAAACTAGCCACAGACTGCACACAGCACAGCCAGTGATTTTCACACAGAGCGCTACGTGGCGTTACCAATAAGGAAACCTAAACAGCCTACTTCCAAACATATGGAGTAAGCAATCTACTGGACATAAAATACCTGAAGACAAAGGGCAAGAACTTATTGAGAACAATGCACAGCATCTCTATAACAAATAAAAAAAAAGGTACAATGAACTGTTTATACTATTCATCCCATGTTGTACAGATTTTATGAAATTATTAAATATGAGAGAATACTGAACAAAGCACAACACTTCCAGTTACAATTATGCCGAAGTTTTCATACTACAGTTTTTGCTCTCATATTACAGTACTATCATTCGTGGTTCAGTAGGTTCAGTAAGCATGTGTCTTATGTGATTTATATGGGGTGACTTGGGCCTCTGTTTCAAAATTACCTAAAATATAAAAAAACTAACTGTCAGAAATGAATATTTAATTCTAAACTGTGAAAACACCTAACTGAGGCTGACCCCTCACCTGTAGTAGAGTGGGAGGTCGTCTCGAGGTGTGGCAGGGGGCTAAAGACATTCAGGAGGGCTCAACGGAAGGCCTCTCCAGTTTGTCTGACGAACCGGTTTCAGGCTCTGTCTCAGGCTGATACTGACCTTCGGCCTGACATGGCTGCTTGTCCTGTTCCAGAGGTTGCCCCTCAGTCTGCAAGATCCGGGCAGTCGTAGAGGGTGGGCTTACTGGTAGTTGGGAGCTCCAACGTCAGGCGCGTAATGGGGCCCCTTAGGGAAATGGCAGCAAGAGAGGGGAAGAAAACCAATGTGCACTCCGTGTGCATACCGGGGGGAGTCATTCCAGATGTGGAAAGGGTCCTTCCGGATGCCATGAAGGGTACAGGGTGCACCCATCTGCAGATGGTCGCTCATGTCAGCACCAATGATGTGTGTCGCTATGGATCGAAGGAAATCCTCTCTGGCTTCCGGCGGCTATCTGATTTGATGAAGACTGCCAGTCTCGCTAGCGGGACGAAAGCAGAGCTCACCATCTTCAGCATCGTCGACAGGACTGACTGCGGACCTTTGGTACAGAGCCGAGTGGAGGGTCTGAATCAGAGGCTGAGACGGTTCTGCGACCATGTGGGCTGCAGATTCCTCTACTTGCGCCATAGGGTGGTGGGTTTATCGGGTTCTGCTGGATAGGTCAGGAGTCCACTACACGCAACAAGTGGCATCAAGGGTAGCAGGGGTTGTGTGGCGTGGGCTGGGCGGTTTTTTAGGTTAGATGGCCTTGGGCAAGTACAAAAAGGGCAACAGCCTCAACATGTGCGGGGCAAAGTCAGGACATGCAGGGACCAAGCAGCAATCGGTATTGTAATTGTCAACTGTCGAAGCTGCGTTGGTAAAGTACCGGAACTTCAAGCGCTGATAGAAAGCACCGAAGCTGAAATCGTTATAGGTACAGAAAGCTGGCTGAAGCCAGAGATAAATTTTGCCGAAATTTTTACAAAGGTACAGACAGTGTTTAGAAAGGATAGATTGCATGCAACCGGTGGTGGAGTGTTCGTCGCTGTTAGTAGTAGTTTATCCTGTAGTGAAGTGGAAGTGGATAGTTCCTGTGAATTATTATGGGTGGAGGTTACACTCAACAACCGAGCTAGGTTAATAATTGGCTCCTTTTACCGACCTCCCGACTCAGCAGCATTAGTGGCAGAACAACTGAGAGAAAATTTGGAATAGATTTCGCATAAATTTTCTCAGCATGTTATAGTCTTAGGTGGAGATTTCAATTTACCAGATATAGACTGGGACACTCAGATGTTTAGGACGGGTGGTAGGGACAGAGCATCGAGTGACATTATACTGAGTGCACTATCCGAAAATTACCTCTGGCAATTAAACAGAGAACCGACTCGTGGAGATAACATCTTGGACCTACTGATAACAAACAGGCCCGAACTTTTCGACTCTGTATGTGCAGAACTGGGAATCAGTGATCATAAGGCCGTTGCAGCATCCCTGAATATGGAAGTTAATAGGAATGTAAAAAAAGGGAGGAAGGTTTATCTGTTTAGCAAGAGTAATAGAAGGCAGATTTCAGACTACCTAACAGATCAAAACGAAAATTTCTGTTCCGACACTGACAATGTTGAGTGTTTATGGAAAATGTGGTGTCACCGCCAGACACCACACTTGCTAGGTGGTAGCTTTAAATCGGCCGCGGTCCATTAGTACATGTCGGACCCGCGTGTCGCCACTGTCAGTACTTGCAGACCTAGCGCCACCACATGGCAGATCTAGAAAGACGGACTAGCACTCGCCACAGTTGTACGACGACTTTGCTAGCGACTACACTGACGAAGCCTTTCTCTCATTTGCCGAGAGACAGTTAGAATAGCCTTCAACTAAGTTCATGACTATGACCTAGCAAGGCGCCATTAGCCTTACAGTGATTGTAATTAAAGTCTGATTTGTATCGTCAACAGCGATGTACCACAATGATGGAATAAAGATAAGTATTAACTTAGATGCATACTTTTCTCTATAGCATTCACAAAGTATCCTGTTCCAGAACTCACGCCAGCCGGCGTGTGTGTACGCGTGCCTTTCGGCTACTTCCCAGTGGCGTGGCTATCTTGCTACGCCACAACAAGGTACGTGCCGAGTAAAACTGTGAGGGACGGGAAAAACCCACCGTGGTACAAAAACAAAGTTAGGAAACTACTGCGAAAGCAAAGAGAGCTTCACTCCAAGTTTAAACGCAGCCAAAACCTCTCAGACAAACAGAAGCTAAACGATGTCAAAGTTAGCGTAGGGACGGCTATGCGCGAAGCGTTCAGTGAATTCCAAAGTAAAATTCTATGTACCGACTTGACAGAAAATCCTATGAAGTTCTGGTCTTACGTTAAATCAGTAAGTGGCTCGAAACAGCATATCCTAACACTCCGG
The DNA here is from genome assembly GCF_023864275.1 of Schistocerca cancellata. Classification (NCBI taxonomy): domain Eukaryota; kingdom Metazoa; phylum Arthropoda; class Insecta; order Orthoptera; family Acrididae; genus Schistocerca; species Schistocerca cancellata. The sequence goes on from NC_064632.1 coordinate 599,613,982, forward strand.
GATGACGATGGCATTGAAACAGAGGATGACACGCGTAAAGCTGAAATACTGAACACCTTTTTCCAAAGCTGTTTCACAGAGGAAGACCGCACTGCAGTTCCTTCTCTAAATCCTCACACAAACGAAAAAATGGCTGACATCGAAATAAGTGTCCAAGGAATAGAAAAGCAACTGGAATCACTCAGCAGAGGAAAGTCCACTGGACCTGACGGGATACCAATTCGATTCTACACAGAGTACACGAAAGAACTTGCCCCCCTTCTAACAGCAGTGTACCGTAAGTCTCTAGAGGAACGGAGGGTTCCAAATGATTGGAAAAGAGCACAGGTAGTCCCAGTCTTCAAGAAGGGTCGTCGAGCAGATGCGCAAAACTATAGACCCACATCTCTGACGTCGATCTGTTGTAGAATTTTAGAACATGTTTTTTGCTCGCGTATCATGTCGTTTTTGGAAACCCAGAATCTACTATGTAGGAATCAACATGGATTCCGGAAACAGCGATCGTGTGAGACCCAACTCGCTTTATTTGTTCATGAGACCCAGAAAATATTAGATACAGGCTCCCAGGTAGATGCTATTTTTCTTGACTTCCGGAAGGCGTTCGATACAGTTCCGCACTGTCGCCTGATAAACAAAGTAAGAGCCTACGGAATATCAGACCAGCTGTGTGGCTGGATTGAAGAGTTTTTAGCAAACAGAACACAGCATGTTGTTATCAATGGAGAGACGTCTACAGACGTTAAAGTAACCTCTGGCGTGCCACAGGGGAGTGTTATGGGACCATTGCTTTTCACAATATATATAAATGACCTAGTAGATAGTGTCGGAAGTTCCATGCGGCTTTTCGCGGATGATGCTGTAGTATACAGAGAAGTTGCAGCATTAGAAAATTGTAGCGAAATGCAGGAAGATCTGCAGCGGATAGGCACTTGGTGCAGGGAGTGGCAACTGTCCCTTAACATAGACAAATGTAATGTATTGCGAATACATAGAAAGAAGGATCCTGTATTGTATGATTATATGATAGCAGAACAAACACTGGTAGCAGTTACTTCTGTAAAATATCTGGGAGTTTGCGTGCGGAACGATTCGAAGTGGAATGATCATATAAAATTAATTGTTGGTAAGGCGGATACCAGGTTGAGATTCATTGGGAGAGTGCTTAGAAAATGTAGTCCATCAACAAAGGAGGTGGCTTACAAAACACTCGTTCGACCTATACTTGAGTATTGCTCATCAGTGTGGGATCCGTACCAGATCGGGTTGACGGAGGAGGTAGAGAAGATCCAAAAAAGAGCGGCGCGTTTCGTCACAGGGTTATTTGGTAACCGTGATAGCATTACGGAGATGTTTAATAAACTCAAGTGGCAGACTCTGCAAGAGAGGCGCTCTGCATCGCTGTGTAGCTTGTTCGCCAGGTTTCGAGAGGGTGCGTTTCTGGATGAGGTATCGAATATACTGCTTCCCCCTACTTATACCTCCCGAGGAGATCACGAATGTAAAATTAGAGAGATTAGAGCGCGCACGGAGGCTTTCAGACAGTCGTTCTTCCAGCGAACCATACGCGACTGGAACAGGAAAGGGAGGTAATGACAGTGGCACGTAAAGTGCCCTCCACCACACACCGTTGGGTGGCTTGCGGAGTATAAATGTAGCTGTAGATGATGAACTGCAGCAAGCTGAGCTCTCAGTAGTTCAAAATGACATCTTCCTTTCTTGATACACATATCACAGTACCGTATTGGCCAATATTCCGACATGACAGAACTCCGAGTTCAAAATCACCTACCTGCATTACTTGCACAAGTTTCTTGACAGTGTGTATCTGCTGCATCAACACATTCCACAACTTGTTATTCAAAGCTGATGGGTTCTTATTATTAAATCTGTTCCCTAGCAATCTGACACCATCTCCTCAAATGCTGCTGTACAAGTAATTCTTTGCTGAGAACCTGATTTGTATCGGTGGCGTTATTTATCAGCACTATTACTTAATTTTCATGTCACTCTATGAAAGAAATCAAAGAAAATTCTGGGAGATAAGTAACACTGCAAGATGACCTAATAGCAATGCTATAGCTTATACAATCATGATGTTCCTGGCTGGAACCCCTCTTATGGTATCATGACAGGTATCAGATGGATGTTCTCCTCTTCCCTCTGCCTTTTCCCTGACCTGCTAACTGCATCCATTTTTCATGTCATCCAGCAATCCAAATTGTCAATGTTCTTCCCCCTCCCTTTCTTACTGTATTTCTTTTCATGACTTTGTTGCAGATAATTTTTCTACAATATATACATTCTAGCTGAGATATTTTCCTTATTCATATCATTCCATACCTTTTCTTTCCTCTTCTATTCCTAGAAGCACTTCTTCCTTCATCATTGTCACTCCATTTCACTTTTCCTCTCTCTTTTTTTCTGACTGTCCGCAGTTCATTGCTTTATAATACTACACTCCCGACATGAAATTCTCAAAATTTACATGTAAGGCTGTGAGAGCTGGCACGAGTCGTGCTCGGATAGCTCAATAACATAAAGGACTTGCCCACAACAAGCAGAGTTCCGAGGTTTTAATCAGTCAGGTTGTTCCAACAATATCCTTGTCTACCACCTCTCATATGTTTCCTCACTGACAATTTTCTGTGCCTGTTCTTGCTTTTTATACAGCCCCTTTATCGCTCTTTTGTCCATTTAGTCTGCAACTACATCTTTCAAGGTGGTCAGGGAAATACTTTAGTCAACCAAATCAAACACCTTTCCTCAATAAATAAAACATTTAAGTTTAACATTCAGGTAACTGATTTTTCAGATAACTCATCATTTACAGTAACATACTGTATTATGGGCTATAACACATATTGCAAACCTACTCATATAGCTTGGTATTTACATAGCCTCTACAATCATCATATGATCACAATACTTTTAACAAGTGAGAAAGGCCACATCAGCTCCAATGCAAGACAATTTTTGAAACACAATGGATGTTCGGTGAAGGATTAACGTGGTAAACCACAATACATGGCAAAATGAGATCTTCAAAGAGGAAAATCCAGTCACAGCATTTCTGATGTATATCCCCAGGGTGACGGACGGAATCGGCCACATTCTTTGAAAGCTCAGCATCGAGATAGTGTAGATACTCACTGACATAAAATTAGTGAGTGCTTCAGATTAACCAAAGACAAATGGCACCCCGCTCATTGCATCAGCAGATTACACTTGCTGTATACACTGAGACGACAGAAGTCATGGGGCAGTGATGTGCACATATACAGACGGCAGCAGTACCACATACAGGAGGT